>NC_134238.1:121032625-123438875 GCF_965152275.1 Natator depressus | reverse complement strand
GGGAACACTGTGGTAATCGAAAACTACCCAGAACTAATGTATAAATAACTGCCTGCTACCCTTGCTAATCCTGTGTAAGTGCCAAACTAGTATCCATTTTAGGAGAGGTGGTAAAATCCTTTTGTTTGCATTCCAAGATAGCTTGAGTGTTTTTAAACTGTCACATGTTGTATTGCTTCCCTATGCCCAGAAATGTAATGCATCTTACTGTTTCTTTATAAAAATAATGTTAACATAAAATACAAATATTTGCATACAATATTTTAATAAGACAGAAAGTGTGGAACAGTCGCACCGCACAAAGTGTACATTTTTCTCCAGAAAATTGCATTACTAGTAAAATGTATAATAAATAATAAAATTTTCAGCCCATTTGGAGAAAACCTACTGTGGTGCTCTCTGATTGCATGCCTCAGGGCCACTGGCGCTACCTTTTGTTTTTTAGAAGTTCCATTACATTTTGTTAATTATTTGTATTTTTACAGAGAATTTACATTTTAAAATAAAGGAAAGCAGTTATATCAGGCATGGGAGAAAGGATTGTTTCAAAAATCTTAAGAAATGTTACTAATATAAATATACAAGACGGGGGACTTGAGAGTTGGAAGTTAAAACTACATGATACCGCCTGGAAAACATGGAATAACCAAGATTTCTGATGGAAACACTCAGAATTGAGATTTACAAACCAAATGGGAAATCATTCAAATGACCGAGAGATTATTTCCACAGTAAATAGAGGCGTTATAAAGAAAATTAAAGATGGTGCGCAGATAATTGCTATATAGCTGAGTGTGTATATGTGACAAACACACACCTGGTTCTGACATGTATAACAGTCAAATTAGCAATAGGTATTTGTTTCTGGCTCTGATATGTGTATAAAATCAGAATCAGAAAAGCCATTGTAAAGTTTATAAAAATATTAAGGAATATTAGAAAATATTTAGCAGCCATGTCTCATTGATTCTCAATACATTTTAATTTTTTTTTAAGAAAAAAGTTTCACATTTCCTCTCTCGCACGTTCTGTGCTTTCTTCAAGTCTGCTGTTAAATTGCTATTATAGAAAATCTACTTTATATATAGTTTTTACCATGGACTATGCTTTGAAGTTTGTGAACAAGATGGGCAAAGATCAAAACAGGAGACAGCAAGCCATTGTAAAAATAGAAGCATTAAAGCAATCTGTTATGCTCCTTGTTTACATCTCATCTGACATTAGGCTACTGAGGATTATTACTTGTAACAATTATATTTTGATTAGGATTCAGACATGTACAAAAATAGCAACATAATTTTAAATTCACTTCTGTATTACAGCAAAGTAACTGCTGAATTAATTTCCGAAACATTATGTAGGTTTCAAATGTTACAAAACACATTCTATACCCTACATGCAGAATTTTAGTCTGCTGTGTTTGGGTTTGTTTCATAGTAATAATAGTTATGACAGTTAAGAACATGTTAGTCTCCAAAACTTCTAACCTTAAGAGAAGAAAGGGAGAGAGAAAACTGTTAGTGGCTTTCTGACAATGGCAGGGAGTGTGTTAAACCAGTGTAAAATTCAATTAAACTGTCTAGCCAGGTTTTTGAAGCTGAAATGCAGACCCTTTCAGTTAAGCTTCTTATTTTCCTGTGACCGACACCGGTGGATACTGTGTTATGCCAAAACCAACAGGCTGTAAAGCACCTTGTTTCATGCTCCCAGCTGATCAATATTTTTATTTTCCAGGCTTGCCCAGAAATATGGAGGCAGTATCACCTAACAGTAAGTAGAGACACCTTTTTTATTTTCTTGTACACCCAACCTATTTACTCTTCTGTGAACTGCTGACCATAAAATATAGACAAGCATCTTCTTCAGGAAGATAATAAACATCTGAAGAGTTTTTGAACTGGAGACGGCAATAATACACTGTCCCTTTTTATGTGTTCTTAGAAGTTCTGATTGTTTTTACTACTAGCATAATTTAATGACTGCATCCTATCACTTCCCTCTCCATAACTGCATTTAGTGTATACATTGCAAAAAAAAAAAAGTTTAATTTTATACTGGGGTATAACAGTATTCCTGTCTCAGTGTTTCCCAGATTTGGTTGTCAAATCCCCATATATTACAAGGCAGTTTCTTTAACTTTGAATTAAAGAACGTTACCTAGAGAATGGAATCTGAATTTTAGAAATAAACTTTGAAATCTTTGTAAATGATTCTTAAAGAAGAAATCAACTGCCACTTCTTCTTTGGCACCTGGTTAGTTAGTCTTTAGTTATAAAAATAACTACTACACACTACAAATAAATTATTCAGTTTTTAAATTTTTTGTATGCAAAACACAGGGAAAATTTAAACAAACTGCACCTACATTAACTAATATGAAGTCTGAAAACAATATTTAACTTGTTTAGAATAATGTCTAATTGATCTACACTACAAATCTTAAATACTATTTATATATACACACATTTATGTATAAAAAATTAGGCCTTGCCTATGACTTCTTTTCAACATAAGGAAAATGTGTGTTTAACTGGAATAACTTTATAACCACTGTCATCCTTGTACGATTAAACAAAGCAGAAAAGTTTGTCCAGTACTTTTGGTTGTGCTGTGGTTTTGAGGTTTTTCTTTCCAGTAAGGGAATACTGCTATAGGATGTACTTTAAAATCTGTTCCATGTGCCTTTTCAACATGTTGGAACTTTCTCTTTTCTGTTTTAGCAGCTAATTTTAATAGTAAAGGATACACTCTGTTGAAAACCTTTCCTGTGCTTAGGGTTTTTTTTTAAACATTCACTTTGGAAATCTCCATTTCTATATGAATATTTTCTTTGCTCTTAAATTACCAGATTAAAGAAGATGTAATAAAAATAGGTTTAGTTGCATTCACTTTATATTGTTGTTTGCTTTATTTATTTAAAGATACTCAAAAGAAAAGATTCAATCCTTTATAATTTTTTATACTCCAGAAAAGGAAGTGTTAAAATGGTTTATTAGATCCCTTATGGAACTTAGATGTATTTATGCAATAATGTGATGATGAATTAGGTTTCAGCTAATATGTCAAAATATATTTTGTCATTCGGGCCTGTTTTGGACATTGAACAATTACTCAGAGTTATAATCAACACTACAAAAAATTCTTACTTTTTAAAAGGCTAAAACCAGATTCTTCCTGGCAGTCATTGACAAGCAATCCGAGCTGTTTCACCATGAAGAATTGTAGCCAACTAATTTTCAGGGAAAGTATTTTTACTTTATACTTTCAATGGTGTGAAATTAATAATATCCACCAACAGAAGATCTACTTTAAAATTTTTGGAGCTATGCGTGGAAATGTCATATTGGAAAAATTAATTAATTTGGAAAAATATTTCTTTGGGGTACTCTCTGCTTGTAAGAGAATATTTTGAAATGTGATCAAATATACATACATATAAATATTTCCTATTTCATTACTAAATATTTAGTCACTACCTTGTTTCTTATAAATGCCTTTACTATTTAGTACTATAAATTATCCAGGTATTTAATTTACGATGATATTTTGCATAGCATCTTTCGTGTGAAGATCAATTTTGACAACTACATTAATTGAAGCATAATCAGATTATACTTTTTTTAAAACTTTCGTTGACAACAGACATAGTTGACGTTTAAAATAGAGGCTATAGTTCAAGAGAATCTATATTATTTAAACTACTTAAACATGTCAGGGTCAGCTTTTCTTTTTTCACTTAGGAATTCTCTCTAGATCTAAACTGCAACAGAAGCAAATAATATCCACAGATGATGCTGAAACTGTTGTGTTAGAATAGAGTTGTTGTCTATTTCTTTTACAAAAGTATGACTAAAAGGTAGAAGTTGTTTGCTCTCAAATAGGCATTCCACTGTTTAACTGCAGTCTTCAATTTACAATTCCATCATAGTTTGCTATAAATACAGATTTCTAAACAAATAATGCAAGAGAAGAAATATACTTGCATTTATTATTTTTGGAGAATATGCATGTATCTTTACAGGTATATGTACTGATGTTAGATTCAGGTTTTTTCACACCTTAACAATATATATAGCAAATTAACAACTGGGTTCAAACTGAATTTGGGAAAATTGTAAACTGATAATGTGCATAACATATATAGACATCAACCCAAGCAGAGCAACGGTTATATTTTATACAAATATTTGTCATGTTTATGAACTTTTAAAACCAGTTCTATCATACCGCTTTGCCAAAGGTCCATATAAAAATTGTGTTTAAATGCACATACATTCTTTAAATGTTCCTAATTAATGACTCTGAAAGCTTGTTAAAAACAACAGAACCCAATTCTTGTCTCTTTGTGACGCTTTTGATGATTTTATTCATTATCTGTCTCTTTTCTAAGAGGTGGACTGCCATCTATTGACTCATAGTAGTTCTTGCACTTCAGTGTAGCTTCAGTAGGAACAATGAGTACATAATAATTCTATTGCTACTGTTATGGTTGGTGATAGGTTTTAGTTTAAACTCTTACGGTTGGAAATTTCGAAACACTAAAAAAAACTTTGTAATAATTGTCAGAAATGTCTTGCTGGCAGCTTCTTTTTGTTAGAATTTCAGATATTTTAAGAGGCAGTTGAAATGGCAAAAAGAATGATGAGCAGAATATTTTAGTTTGTTCCGTGTCAGAAAAAAACAAATCATATTAATGAAGCTTAAATTGAAAGGCTCTGTGATAATCAAAGTTTTATAACTGGGCAAGGTTAGGTTCTGGAAATTCCTTTCAACTATAACTAGAATTACTCTGTAAAATCAGTCAGTCACCAAAACATTAATCACATTACAGATTGTGAATTAGCATAATATTTAATGACCAGTTTTGATGATGATTTAAAATGTGATTAAATAATTTTCATTGTGCCTATTCTGTATATTTCTTCTTTTTTCAGAAAAGATAAAATAAAGTTGTCAACATATTTTTATGGGTTTTTTTCCCTCATTGTTTCCTGCATGCAATAAATGATAGTCAGATACACAGTTCTACAGTTAGCAAACTTGTTATTATGAACTCATAGTAGTAGGGTAATAATACAAGAAGTTGATTTTCAAAATCCAGTAAAAATAATTTTACAATATTTTGGCCAGATATAAATAATGTTAGAATATGAAGAATCACAGTCCTACAAAAAAAGAATTTTTAAGGGCCCCTGAGACAAGTTCTGTCCCACAGTGCATTGTCCCTGAGCCTTAGGAAACCTACCTATAACTCTGACTGAAGAAATAATATTGTCATTTATGATTTTATTATGGTTGTATGATTTTATTATTGGGATTGGTGGCCTGGTTGTGCAAGATGAGCTACAAATACTCAGAAAGATGCAGTCTCTGATGCGAAGAACGTACCATCGCTCTCATCTCTTTCATATCAGGACTGGTAAAGAGCACTTTCAGTCATAGCAATTCATTTTAAGAATATTAGCCTCTTTCTAAAATCTGTCTTCCTGTTATTTTTCATTTCTGTTTATAAACTACTCACGACCCAAACCAGAATTGTATATGTGTTTGTAGAATATTTTGCTCTGGACAGATACAGGCCTAGGAAAAATCCTTCCCAGTTTAGTTGCAAAAATAGTGCATACTGAAGTTAGTGGAACTGCTCTGGTGACAAACGGGGTTTATCTTCTAACTAACATTTTTGGATAATTTTGTTCAGCTTTGTTGTTTGACCTAAAAATGCATTGTATATTTAATCTGATCAGCTTTCTTTTTTCCCCATGGCAGTTCCCCTTTTAGGTAACTTTGCACTTCTTGGAGACCCCCACACCTACAAATACACCAAACAGATTTGTACTCAATCTTGACTGTATAGGCTGTATCCTTAGATTGTGAAGTGCTTGGGACCGAGACTAGGCCTTCTGGAGAGTCTGGAAAATTCCTTGAACACTATGTGAGCGCTGCCTTAAGCAAATAATAATAGCAGGTAGCCCTGTTATTACACAGCGATGTTACCCGCTTCAGAAGATAACTACTGCTGTAGAATACTTCTGAAAAAAATGCCACAGCACTTTATATGTATCTACATGCGTGTGGCTTTGGGCTGAATCCAGTTCACCTTCACTGTGGCAGAGAAAGGCAATCCAGTGGCTGGCAGTAGAAGCTAGACAAATTCAGAGTGGAAATAATGCAAACATTTTGAATGTCAAGAGTAATTAACCATTGGAACAATTTATCAAGGGTCATGGTGGGTCTCCATCACTGACAATTTTAAAATCAAGATTGGATTTTTTTTTTTTTAAATCTTCTCCAGAAATTATTTTGGAGAAGTTCCCTGATCCGTGCTATATAGGTCAGCTTAGATTATCACAATGGTCCCTTTTGGCCTTGGAATCTGTAAATCTATGAATAGCTTAGTGCCGTGGCTCTCAACTTTTCCAGACTACTGTACCCCTTTCAGGAGTCTGGTTTGTCTTGTGAACCCCAAGTTTCACCTCACTTAAAAATTACTTGCTTACAAAATCAGACATAAATAAACAAAAGTGCCACAGCAAGCTATTATTGAAAAATTGCTTACTTTCTCATTTTTACCATATAAAATTAATCTATTTAAATAAATATTGTACTTACATTTCAATGTATAATATATAGAGCAGCATAAACACGTCACTGTCTGTATGAAATTTTAGTTTGTACTGACTTCGCTAGTGCTTTATACATAGCCTGTTGTAAAACTAGGGAAATATCTAGATGAGTTGATGTACCCCCTGGAAGACCTCTGCGTACCCTTGGTTGAGAACCCCTGGTTTAGGGGGTCTACTAAAGTAAGTAAAATGAGTGGGATTCGGCTCTGTGTGTGTGGGTATAGTGTGTGTATGTGGTATAGCGTGTGTGCGTATTTTTTAATGGAGCATTTACCTTTCAGTCAAATAAGGGATAACTATGAAAAATGTAGGACGAAGCTTATTTTTAAATAACCCACAATATTTTCAAAAAGAAAAGGAGTACTTGTGGCACCTTAGAGACTAACCACAAGTACTCTTTTTCTTTTTGCGAATACAGACTAACACGGCTGTTACTCTGAAACCACAATATTTTGTTTAAGGTACAAAAGCACGTATTTGTATCTTTATGATTCAAGCTGAAAAATGGGACAAACTGTATCCTATATTCACCTGGTATGGGGCACAAGACATTAAGCACCAGGAAAGACGTGGACAGCCACTATAATGTTTTGGCATAAAATAAAATTTGCGTTCACGTTGTATAATTTAATTTTTTTCTGACTACGTACGTTATACTTTATCATAGCATATTGTAATCTAATTCATTCATACACTGAAGCATATAGCAAGCTCAATCCAAGAATAAAATCTACATACAATAAAGAAACAGAAATTAATCTTTCAAATATCAATATGGCCTTCTTCAGGAAATACATGTAGAAAGACTAAGGGAAGGTAAATCCCAGCCGATGGACAAAACATAGTTTCTTGTTTTTTAATGTATTTTCCAGATGTGTAGATATACTTTAAAAAAAAAATTCCTGCTGTTTTTAGGAGGGTTCTTTCCATGGTAGCTCATCCTTGATAATACCTCCCTTCCTCTTCCAGTGTTCAAGCAGTAAGGGTCCCCTCCCCCATCTCCTGTCTCTGCTAGTTTCATTTATATTACAACCCCTGTCCAAGATGGCCACCAACAGAGTTTTACAGCCATCAGAATTTTTAACCAGCTGAGGCTATCATTTAACACATTTTTTGACAGTTTGTTAATCTTACTTTTAATCCACTTACATAAAAAAAGGTGAACCAGAAATTCGCTGTTTTGGCCTGTGTGCGTAAAAGACATGAAGGGACAATACATCTTTTGTGTTTAAATTTTGCACTCTGATTTCTTTGTGTGCCATTATTACAATTCTACATGGCCTGCCACCTTTTTTCTGAAATAAAAATGTAAGCAGTCTAGCCTCAAATCAATTTAAATCCTTAAAAATGTGACTTTCAGAAAGAGTTTTTAAAATATAGTGTTTGTGAAAAAATATTTAAGCTTGAGAGTTGGGAAATTTAGAAACTAGAGAAGGCTTTGTAGGTTTTGTGCAGATGAAGGTTGGAAAAAAGTATTTTGGTGCAGAGATTAAGTCTTGCTACTCTCCAGTCTTGCTGCTCTCTGACTCGTGGATAGCATTATTTGAGGCTCTTGGGACATGACTACAGTATCAACTCCTCTAGAATTACCTGACCTAAGGTTTCTAGAGCAGTAACTTTGTAAAGATTATGTAAATTATATTACATGTCACCAACTGATCAGTGTCATCTTCTTTTTTAAGAAAATACTGTAAATATATTACTTTTGTTGGACATAGGTTGTATATTTTTCACATACTTTGGAGAGACACGGCATCCCATCACAAGTTGTATGTCAAAACTCACATAGCCATTTTACTGGATGATTTACAGTGAAGATAACCCAGAATTGCAAGGCATTTGAATTTGAAATAAGGATGACTTTGTGATGTTCTGTGCAATGGAAAAACAAGAGCATCTGCACTTAGGAAAAAGTGGTTTATGATGTTTGGGTTGCGTGAAGTTCTCACATGGCTTAAAAATTTATGCTGAAACATGTTTAGTTTAGGGGAAAGAAGTTCCAACCCTTTAATAATAATTGGTAGAGTTACTTTTTTTAATTATCAAACGTTTATGAAAATTTCATCCCGCCTGCTTTTACATGTGTGTGACCTTTGGCAGATGTTTCCATGAAGGTATTATGCTTCATAAGCGTTCCATTATTTTAATTAAAAAAATTTAAAAAATCAGTCAGGAGTGGTTTGGTTTGTCAGATTTATTAGCTAAAATAGAAACTTTTTTCATTTAGTTTTTGTTTTGCAGTATATAGTCTTGTTTTCCTATTAATGGCTATTTCTTCCTTCCTTGTGACTCCTTTGCAAGTTTCATTCAGAGTACGTTTACTGCTGTCACAGTAGGGAACACTTAGGGCTGGTCTTATTTCCAAATAGCCAAAGTATACAAAAGGCTACCCTGATAGCTTTGAGATATAAATTAGCAGTTAGATCATTCTACGCAAAGTGACTTTAACTGTATAATGAGTCCAAAATATATACTACAGGTGTGGGTGAGATTGATTGTTAAAATGATTGAGTGTTTTCCAGTTTTTACTTTAAACTGCATTTAAAGTATTATAAGCAAAATGAGTGATCTTCATAAATAATAAAAAAGATCATGTTAAACTTTTGATTGTCTACGAACATGTATTATTTACATACTTACCTTCTCAGGAAAATATAATTTTAGAACTAGACGCAACTAACCGCTTATAAGGGGAAATAATTGAAGTACACAATAATCAGGTTTTGTTTTTACTAGTAAAGACAGAGTAGAGAATTCCAATTGCAGATATATTTAAGTGGTACCCATGTTACTATGTTTGTTTGAGGAGTAGCTGCTGATGCTGTTCCTAATGTTTTTCTATACCTCGGGCCGGATCCTCAGCTGATGTAAATTGTCCTAGCTGTTCAGTGGGGCACTGTCAGTTTACAGCAGCTGAGAATCTGGCCCTTAGCCGTATGCTTTGTCCACTGTGAGCTTTGCTAAAGCACTCTAAGAATTCTGAACTGTTGTTAGAGCCTGTGAAAGTTAACCTTGTTGGAATATGAACCTGCAAGTGGCACAATAATGAACTGTCATTTATTTGAACCATTTAACCATAAGAGTTATTTTCTGAATATTTTCTATAACATTTTATGCTGAAACTAGGTGATGGTATGGATTAGGGTAGGGGAGTGATGTGGTACAGCTTAAGCCTTGATTATAAGTTGTGGTTTGATGTGCTGTAGGAAACAGTCCTACACCATGGCGGAAAAGACAGATGGACTGATCTCATCAGACCGTCTTCATTTCTAACTTCTGTGCACCTATGGACAGTAGCTCCTTGAACTATTTCCATTTGTTAAGATACATCCTTCAGTACGTCTGAGACTTCCATGTGTCTTCTGAATGCATAATAAAGATATTTAAGGAACTCTGTACTTTCTGTGGGGTGGGAGACTAGGATCCTGGCTTTACGAGGGGTGAAATTAATGTATTTTTATTTCAATTAACAATAACACCTTTTTATTCTGAAGGCTGTTGTACAATGCATGTAACTGTCAATGATCCCAATGGTAGGGCATTCACACAACTGGGAAAGGATGACAAGTACCCCAAATATTTACTAAAAACTGGAGTAGGAATCTCTGTGTTCTTAACGGCTAAACTGCCCTGTGTTAATCTCTTTTCATCACACATTATTTTTGTGATGCACTGGAATTATTGGATAAATAGTTCCTTAAGTAGAAAAAAGAATGATTAATGTTTAGATCTTATTGTCAAAAGCCTTCTCCCTCATATAACCACCAGCAGCTTCATTTAACTAAAAGGATTAACATGTGCTATCATTTCTGTAATGTTTATGGTGCTGGTGATTACTTTCACTTGTTTTGTTTTTTAAAAATAAAAAAGGTACATTTAAGCATTCATTTAGCTAATTTCTATGCTGACAAGTATTAATGATTTGAACAGTAAAATAAATAGGGTGGAAGATTAGTGTCAGATTTCCTGCATTTTATGTTTACAGTCTTTAGTCTGAGAGAGCATGTAATAATTCTGTTCAGTTCACCTACAGTAAAGTGTAGGTGTACATTTTCATGCTTTAAGTTATCTACGTTACTGTAAATGTATGTTCGTTGAATCTTGACATACAAGCTGTGAGTGCAGAAACAAAGTTTACTAAATTTGGTTAAAATATATGAGGTTGTGTCTAAGCTTTCTGTATGAAAAAACAAAAAATATGTTGTGGTTTTACATTGGTTTTATATAAAATCTAGGTATAAATATTTTTAATTTAAAATATTTGCATTTTTCTGTTTTATGTGGATAAATGCCTTTGAATATTGCAAAATTAAAACAAAAGTTTAAAGATGTAAACTGCTAACTCAAACAAGGACATCCTGTTCTGATTCATAAGAATTTTGAGTCTGCCTGTCATAATAATAATGGCTCCTTTGCTTGTCAGTTGTCCACTGAGTAATGGTCTATAAATAGTATGTTTAATATCATTTAAAACTATTGCACTATATCATATAAATAATCTGCATGTTAAAAAGTCTGTGAGTATTCAGTGACCCAGAAGAAGAGGATATGGTGTATTGCACCAATTAATATGTGTATTTAACTCTCTTTTACTAGTCATGTATAGACCGTAATTGCTGTTTAGGAGCTGTGAGTTTATCTTGTCAATGAACCATGTATTAAGGAGCGGCTAAGAACTCAAATACTTTAGACCATAACTTTCTAAAGTTATGCTTGATCATGTTAATCATCTACAGATTGATTCCCTAAAAATATTTATTGACTTATTTCCGAGCGGTCTGTCGTGTCAATAATAACAACACCACATCTAGGTATGGCCTGTCATGTCAATGAAGAAGTTACTATCTCTGACAGATTTACCTTGGTTTTGTTTTAATTAAAAAGAAAAACATAAAAGTGATTAAAATATAACCCCAAGCACCATATATTAAGAGTTAAAGAGCTTAGTTCCAGGCTGAATAGGCACCATTTTACTTCAGTATTAGAGAAGTCTCAGAACAGTGGGTGATCTGATTGAGCACGTGTTAAAATAAATATGTATGACAAAGTAAGAAGTCTCTTGGCTCTGAATTTTTTGGCTTCTGTGGATTGAAGTTAGACCTTCATCTTTTAACTTATTTTAGTATGTTAATTTTGTTTGTAATGTATAGTAAATTTATTCCAAAAAGCCATGACTGTAACTCTCAAATGTGCATAGTTATACAATATATTTTCCTTTACTTTGGCAGTGCTTCAAGTTTAAACAGCCCATGACATTGCTGCCATTGGCTGTTTGTTTCCGCCACCACCAGGACTCTACAAATGTTTTTTTAATTACTCGTTTGATTTTGCAGTTTGGTCTATATCTACTTGAATGGGATATTCTCTATTAGTACCTCATCTGTGCATCTGCAGTAGATTCTAATCATTTTGTTATATATAACTGTACCTATGATAAATTCTCATACTATAGTTATTTAGCTGACAATGCTGACTATACATGGCGTCTTGCTTTGTTTTGGGTCTTGACAGTGCTGTTAATTCTATTAGTAAATTGTTGCCCTGGCATTTTAAATAACTAGCGATATAGCATTGGATTTCTCGGAAACAGAAGATTGCCATAATGGCTCTGAAATGTTAGGGATTATATTATTTTCTGTCTGTAAAGAGATTGAATTTAAATTATTCTATTTATTTAGATATACTGAATTTGACAGTGGTGTATGGTTTCAGTTTGACTTTTTGATGGGCAGCTCAGAGAACCTGGTTAAATGCGATCCCACTGATGCTGATTTTCTGATGGTGGTACAGGGGTGTTAGAGAGAGAGGCAGCGGGCATAGAAGTTTTCAGAAGGATGATTTGGGGACATGTTTACTGTCTGGGGTATTTATTTAATTGGTGTTGGAGGAAATTAAAATATTTTCTGCTTTGTTTTAAGAAATGCCCCAAATCATGTTACAAAGTAAAATCTAGCTACAGGTATTTAGACTTCTTCAATAGAAATGGGTATATAAGAAAGACATTTGAACCCCATATGAAGTTTCAAAGAAGTTCATGTACAGATTGGTTTGAATTTGTTTGACCAGGGATTATCTTCGCTACGTGTATCAAATTTATAGTTATGAGGAGTTCATTGCGTAGGCAAATAAAAATAATTACAAAGTTTCTGTCTGGGATATATACGGTATCTTTAAAGGGGGAATGCCTAAGGGATGTAGCTATCAAATTGTAGACGCTGCTTCCTGCCAAATGAACGTTAACTTGGATAGTTAGTAATCATACTGGTCATGTGCCAGTGCCAAAGGTATAAGGAAATGACCTTGTCTTTTTAATAGTCTGATTATTTAAATGTACTGTATGCATTCACTCATCAATACTATCAAAGGCAATACAGATTGACAGCTAGTTGATATGTCATTAAAATAGGAATCTTTACTTATAATTTGTTCCTCCTGAGTATCTGATGTCAAGATAACACTCCAAAAACACAGCTATAAGGGACTGAAACACATTCTCTCAGAATCAGTTGTATTCAAGTACTACCATAATAGGCTTGGTTTTCATATTCTACCATATTTTAAAGAAATAATTCCTTTTTTGAAAAAAGCTTTAGTCGTGGTTAGGGGTGTTCCAGTAGGCCAGATATAGCTTAGAAGGAAAAAAAAAAAAAAAAAGGAAGCTGTAAATCATTTAGAATGACAGTAAAAATTAAAACCTTGGGGTTTGTTTAGCTCCCTAGTGTATTAGCTAATAAATATAACCAAGCTTCAGTTCTGTTCAACTCCTAATTTTACAAGCATTGGAAATGTTTGTGTTCAGATTAATGTACAAATGCTTGTGTAAACATACATATTCTTAGTAGTGTGAGTGCATATTATGTATGTGTGTGTGTGTATATATATATATATTGTGTGTGTGTGTGCCTGCTTATAAATGTATTTGATAGCTACACTAATAAACATTCAAATAAATATACAGGGATCCATATATGTCTCCTCCCCCCCCCCCCCTTTCCTCCCTCTCCCCCACCACATCAAAGCTTGTGGTCCTTTTCCATCCTTGTACTAAAAGGTTTCTTTGTAAGCCAGGCCATTTGTCCGTCATTGTTTGGGGTCCAAACAGTAGTAAAATACCCTGTCACCGATCCAGAGTGCTGTGAATGGCAGCTCCTCTCCGGACAATTGGTGGAGGTGCCTAGAAATATTCCTGAGAGGATTATTTAACCTTTCAATTTAGGGGGCACAAAGCCTGGCTGATTAATGAACTTTCTGATGGGTGCTGATAAGCGGATCTATTTCTTTATTTCCTCTAAGAGTGATTCCTTCTCCTGCCCCATATTACTATAATCTTAAACAGAAAATGTGGCAAATAGATTAAAAAACAGCACTAAAGAGTTTATCTGGCTGGCAAACTGAAGGAGCTAAATTAAAATTGGTAATGAAAGCAGTGGCTGAGCCCTGTATATGGTTTTTAAATGCGCTGTGTATTTTGAAGAGACTTATTCTCCAGCTTGCCTGGTAATGACTGCTTTTGGTGCACAGTCCGGGGCTGGCTTCTGTTATTCCCCCCCTCCCCCTCCCCCCCCCAAAAATGAGTTGTGTTATCTGGATGACTGCAGACACATATGCATCCCCCTTTCTCACTGCATGGGCAGACAAGGTCGATAGCATTACAAGGTATTTGTGGCAGTGCTTGTTTCAGTTTTCAGAGCTGCCAGTTTCCAGCCAGATTTGAATTACAAAAGAAGAAGCTGGCATGAAAATTGAAAGGGTTTATCGGCTAGTCTGAAGCCTCATAGCACATTGCTTATTTATGCAGTCCATTTGCACCAAGAAATATAAAAAGGAAATGCATTTTAAAAATACGGTCATAAAGACCCAGATATGTTTAAGATGGCAAATAAAATATAGATCCCTATAATATCTTCCAGGAAACGATTTCACTTAATGTTGCACATTACTTCAGAGGAGCATTTATGTTACTGTCATAAATTTGTGCATTTGTGTCACTATATAGGTAGTCTCTGGGGATTCAGAAGGAAGCTTTTGCTAACTTACTTTAAAATTAAAATAGAGGAAAGATCGGTCTGTCGATTGAGAGCTCCATAGGAAATAGTTGAAATGTAATGCACCACCCTATTTAAATAACGTTTTGCATTCCGTGTAAAATTAGCCATGGACCAGTGAATAAATGCCACCACCTTTGGAGAAAATTGGGATGCTTTTTAAGCCAGGAAGACGTTGGAGCATTCAGGGAGCGAATTGCTGTTATCCATACTATCTTGCATATATTCATTGTTCTGAACTCACTGAAGACTTTTTTTGTCCATTTTACAGAAGCGACATCCTAAATTAATATTTAGTATTTTTCCCTACTCGTAAGAGTATCAAAAGATTACATTCATTTCTTTCATATGTATAATTTTCTAGTTTTTGTCTCTTGGTTTCATCTTTTCACACAGTGAATTGTAGCTGCCATTTGCATCTATTTAAAATGCATTATATAAATGTCTACTTCTGTAGAAGACTATCATGTCTTACCCCTTGTATTGTGGATTGAACAAGTTATATTTTTCCTTGTGGTTATTTGCAAGTGTTTGCTTTTCCAGGCTATCCAATTAAAAAAAAAATCTAGCCATTGATTTGTGACTTACTAGGTATTGTTTAGAGAAAATATAACTGCATAATTCACTCTGCTTTAGTAACACTTATTTCATTGTTTCTGTTATGTAGCCTATTTTTCTGAGGTTATAAACACACCTAAATATACTCATTCACAAAGTATAACTTGTGAGAAGAGGTCACAAGCCATGTGCAATTTAAAAAAGAAAAAATTAATGGTTGGTGGATTTGAGCAAATGAATTTTTGGATGTGTACAGGTTTAAAATGGCTAAAATGTAAGAAATAAATTTGGCAAGGAATTGGTCCACTAAAATAGTCTAATTGCTTTGGTGGCTGTGAGATTTTTAAGCCAAAATATTTAAGTTATGTACTTCACCTGCATACTAAATATGCTCTGTACATTTTTTTCATGAATTTTCATAAGGATTTTTACTACGTAGCATGTGCGACTTAATGATGCAATCACGCGATAGACTAGGAATACTCTAAAGGAGACGTTCCGGTCTGTTGTGTACATAATACACGTTTCAAAAATCTGCCTAATTAAGGA
This sequence comes from Natator depressus, assembly GCF_965152275.1. Classification (NCBI taxonomy): domain Eukaryota; kingdom Metazoa; phylum Chordata; order Testudines; family Cheloniidae; genus Natator; species Natator depressus. Next base: position 123,423,100 of record NC_134238.1, on the reverse strand, counting down.
ATTACCCAGTGGAGTGGAAGTCTACTGGGTACATGACATGGTTTAAAAAAAAATCTTCGTATAATTACGACATTACATGTTAGCTGTTACGGGCAGTTTTGAATGCAGGGGAATGACCCATAGTTGCTATTTCTTCTGCTAAAATATAAATAGATTATGATCTGTTTTTAAAGAGAAATGAAATATGCTCTTACAGTAATGCAGTTGTTGTGTCACTTCCCTTGTTGTGTTTTGCCTAACTGTAGTGACATCTGTAGTATGTAATGATACAGTCAGACCATCATGCCCTGGTCTCAGAAAGCAGACGTAGCAGCACTGATGTAAATGAGTTCCACCCTCAGTTTCACATTTCCTAACTTGTCTTTTTGAGTCACACATTTAGGGCCTAGAGCCGCAGTCCTCATGCAAAACACGCATTGACTTCGATAGGAGGTTTGCCTGAGTAAGGACTGCAGGATCATCCGTGTTGCCTAGATGAAGGTTTTTGTCTGATTAATTATCAGTTTAATTGTTGAGCACTAGAGAGAGAGAACACTCTCTCAGTAGAATGAAGTAAGGAATAGCAGCAGAAAATGGAATCTGCCAGTGAGATGGAAACACAGCAATTGCCATACTGGATCATCCCATCTAGTCCCAGTATTCTGTGACCAGCAGAGGCCAGTACCAGATGCTTCAGTGGTGGTACAAGAAAACTTGCAGTGGGCCGTTATATAGGATAAGCTGTACAGATAGTTTCCAGAGAGTTTGTGGGTTGGGTACTAAAGTGGACTTACCTACAGGGTTGTTTAGTGTACTCAGGAAAATAGGCATTAGTCCAAAACAGAGGCAGAATGGTGGCTGGTAAAAACTGATCTGTGTAAGGAGACAGTGACCTTGGTTTCAGCTCAAGGTTATTAATAAGCAGTTGAAACTTTTCACATTTTACTCAACTGTCAAAATCATTCCATTAGGTATTTGTGGATCATAGTAGACTTGGTTGTTTGGATGGGGTTCTCTCTGATAATCAAGTGGGAATCCCATATTTTCAAATATGTTTTCATGCAGTTTATTACAGAATAATGGGGCTTGGAAGGACTTTGTAAGTGTCAGGTCTAAACTTTATTTAATCATTGCAGTTCTATGCATTATTCAAGTTTGATATGTGTGTATAAATCAGTGTTATGGAGTATGCAGTTAAGCACTGTATTTTCCTTTAAAAGTGACATTATGTGCTTGACTGTGGAATGAATATACTGTACTTGTCAAAAATGCAATGTTCAATTCACATAGCGTATTCTAGTGTAGTTTTGGTTCTGTGTGTGTGTAATCGCACACATGCGTATAATATAAAACTGAGACTGGAAGATTCTCTTTAATTAGTGAGATTTAGTCAGATTGCATATCCTAGGTAGTAATGAGCTTCATATAAGCAAACCCTCATTGGATCAAAGTCAGTTTAGATAAGGGCAGCTCAAGGTCACAGAGGGAGCTGCCCAGCAGGCCAATTTGCATAAAAAATTACTGTCAGAAATAGGCCACTGAGGCAGCCCTGGCATTTTGATCTCTTGGCCTTTGTCATGGAGATTCCTGGTTGAGAAGGGAGGAAGGCCAGTGTCCCAGATAATGATTAACTGTTTTAATGGCATTCATTCATTCATTCCGCACTAACTACTCATGCAGAAAAAAGGGTTATGTAAAATGACATTAGAAGAAAAATCATTTGTAATCGTTGCATCGGGCTGCACTTTGAGGAGACATTAGGAGTAAATCCATGGCGTGGTAGGCTTATGCTTTATCTTCTGATATTTACTGAGTTTACTGGTGCATGAAAAGCTTTCAGCAAGAATAGCAGATGGGATGGACCTTTCATAGGTAATGCTATCTACCAGGTTATTACTTCTATATATTGATAGTGAAGTAATCTCCTAGATATCACCGTACAAATATAGATTATTTAAATGTTTGTAACAAAAAAAAATAACATAGAGGAGCTACTTTCATGAATGCTTTATTTTGTACCCATTGGATTGGAGTCCTTAGATGCTTTTTTAAACCTTAAATAATAATAAAATAGAGGGCTTAAAAACATACAGGTTCCCCTTGTGTTTGGCTTTTGGAAAGCCGTAGAGATGTGTATAATTGTAATCTGAACTGTAAGTATTCAGTTTAATTTGTCTCCTTAAATCTGACCTTTTCTATTTGCTAAACACAAGGGAATGTTGTGTGGAGCTTTTTTCATGTCACTTGAGCATACATTCCTAATGCAGTGAATACTCTCAAGGATTCTTGTTAGACCTTGTACAGTACAATAAGAAAAGCTTAACATCCCTCTGTTTCCACTACCGAGTTCTGATGTACAATTGTTTTCTAATGAGGTAAGACCTATTCAGAGTGCCATCCTCTTTTCTTAGTAGCATGGTGTACTATAGTTGGTTAAAAGATAGCACGCAGATAACATTTATCATAGTAATTAAAGTTTTCAGCTCAAAGTGTTAGTCAGATTAACATCCAGAGGTTTATCAGTCAAGTCAGCAACTTGAACTTCTGAGGAGAGCTGTTAGAGGCTGTAACTGCTAAGAACTTCAAGTGCTAGTGTTGACCCATCTTTAAATAGAAGAAAAGACACAAACTACAGAAGTACACACATAATTTATGAGCTGGGAGGATTACTTTTATCTTGAACTGTAAGATTTAACTACTGGATTAGAGTGAAGGAGTCTATAAGTACTTTTTATTTATTCATTCAGTCATATAAATTACTAGCATTATCACTGGCAGACATGATAAATTCTATGCTAGCAGTATCATTCTGATCCTTAAATCTGGTGTTTATTTAACAAATCATATCTCAGGAGAGAAGAGACCCTGATTTTTCTTTTTCAAAAGAAAGTTATATTGTTTTAAGCATCATGTAAATTTTAATAGAGATTTTAAATACATACAACACTAGTAGTCTAAATTGTTTTATTGGCTAAATCCGTGTAACACCATTTGACAGTTCAAGGTGAAAAACCCCACTAACATTGTAACAGATACTTTGAGGTTAACATATGTGTGTGTCTCATGTGTCATAGTTGCAATTTCGCATTCCAAATACATGACAAACTATAAGAATAAGACCATTTAATCAAATTTCTCCAATTGAAATATAACCCTTTAAGGCTTAATAGAAATATAGAGTCATTTGTAATATAATTCAGTTGATCTTCCCTTGACAGATACATTCCACAGATATTCTAGATGAAGAGCTGTCTCTAGTAGACAAGTGGTGACTGAAGTAACCAGAGATAGTGACCTGTTGCAGTTTCTTGGTCGCATCACAATGTGAGCTTCAATTGACATAAGCCTAGAAAATGGATTTCATACACACAAAATTCTGTATAAAGGCAGAGGAAGAAGGATCCAGATTATTTAATTTATGTCTGCTTCTAAGGAACTCTGTATTAGAACCTATGCAACTTTATTTCCCGTGAGTGGCAGAGTATGGGATCCAAAAACGGGAGCTGGCCAAACCTACTAGGGTTGAAGGCTTTGCACACCTCCTATTCAAAAACAGTTTGAATTTATTAATTTTTTTCATGTAAATTAAATATGGGGGAGGGGTTTTTAGCCTGTTCTAATGTCCAAAAAGCTAGGCTGGCACACATGAGTGGCCTGAACACATTACTAGCTCTATATCTATCTACAGAGAGAGACAGAATATATATCTGTTGTTTTATGAGATTTTCTCTTTTTGTCTTTGTGCTCCTTTTGTCACAAACACTGGTTTTCATTCTCTCTGATTTTTGCTCCATGTTTATACTGTTTTTCATTGGACATGTCCCTTCTCTGATCCTTCATTCACAGCATGTAGTGAATGAAATGTGAACTGAGTTACATGAATCTGAAGCACGCTTTTAAAGCCATGTGGGTTCAAAATGTGGTGAAACAAGCTTGTCCTGTCCTACCAAAAATGTGATCAGATGCATAAAAGATGATCAAGGAATAATCCTGTAGTTTCTGTCTATTTTACAAGCATCACTATAATTCCTCTGTAAAGAAAGAATATACAGTTGCATTAGAAGTACTAATGGGATGTAAACACAATGAGAGGTTTAAAAGAAAAAAGCATCCCTTGCAATAACAGACTGATATTTAAAAAAAAATTGATGAATTCTTTGAAATCACACACATTTTCCTGTGTTCCACTAGAATGAATAATAAAGGAAAATATGTGGACCTTTAAATTAATTGGATGCTGTTTTGGATTCCATCCCCCTTCCTCGGTAGATATGCTAACTCTGATTAAACAAAGGTTTTATTTTTTATTGTTTTCTATTGAATAAGTATGTGTATATAACCTAGAACATATACATGTGTGCTCACGCACTCCGTTCAAAATTTATGTGGTAGTACTCTGAGCAAAGTTATTATTTATTGGCTCTGGATTTAAAAAATAAATCTGCCTGACCCATTGAGTTCAGCTTAGTGTTCCAAAACTTTCTTTGCGTTGAAAAGCAGTTCTGGCTTCAAACAGCAAACACAATAATTTAATTTGGTGTTTGGTGCAGATTCAGATCCACTAGTGACTTGAAAATTGACATTGGCAGATTCTGTTCAGTGACTAGGGGAAGGGGGCAGGGGAGGTGGAGAGTGAGAGGAAATAGGAGTGTGGTAGATTTAGGCTGTGTATCTCTCTCTGAAGACCTTCCCCATATTGCCTTAAGTGAGTCCTGCTGGGAGGGACTCGTTTTGCAATACACAAATGCTTCTATCCAGCTGGTGGATGTAATATCTGATGGCCCTGGTTGTTCCCTGAGGATAGTGGGACATCTGCAAAAAAGAGAGCGAGAAATCAGCAGCCTACTTTCCTGCACTGAGAATCGAAATGAAATGGCTGTATGGAACGGACACTGAAGTTTCCTATCCCACTTGATTTTGGTGATCAAGGTTTAATTTGTTCTGTAATATTACATAAGCAACTTGCTCCTTTTTCCAAGCTTCTTGCTTGCAGCTGGAATGCTGTTGATTTAGACAGCTTTTTGTTTAGATTATTTTAAACATTTGGAATTCACCAGACCTAATTCTCACCTGTTTTCCATCTTGCAGACCAGACCAGGATCAATCAAGAAGTCCAGTTCGTATTCTGAGCATTCTGCATTGGTGTACTGCTACAACTGCTCCCAGAAAGGACATTATGGATATGTAAGTCTCAGTAGTCTCTGGCTAAATGTTAAATGTATCCATCTTATACATATGCTTATCTTCACTGTGGTGTGTGATTGGAGGAATGAGCTGAAAGACTCACGCTAACACTGTAGAAAGAACAGTGCTAATTAAATATGTGTGATCTTGCAGCATTGTTAAAAATAATTGGATGCCACTGTAAAATGATCTGGAACAGATAAAAAAAGAAGAAATACCTTAGGCTAATTTTTAAAAACGTGTTAAGTTCTCCTGTGGGTGTGGCGTGGAATATTGCTGAAATGTTCAGTGTCTCCACTTTAGTCAGCCAGACTATTTCAAATTGACAGGATTTGGTACTCCCAATTGTTCTGACATTGTGATAGGTATATATTAAAGTACCATAGAAGGAGTCCCAAAACCATGTCTTGAAGCAGTGCCATCTGATTAGAAATTCCCCCACCCCAGCCAACTTTCCAGGCCATTTAACAACCAGTTTTCATACAGAAAAAATTGATGGTTTCTAACCTGTAACTTAATGTCTCTTCTTGAGTTTCATATAATTTCTTCATTAGGGAACAATTTTCCAGGATGATGAGCACCCTAAACGTATGTTGGCTTCAATGGGAATTGAGGGCATTTAACACCTTACAGGATCAGTTCCTTGATATATATTTTGACTGTCAGTATCCTTACACAACAGGTGCAGCTCTGCACCTGTAGCCACACAAAACAGGTGTTGTCTTATTAACTTTGCTGTGAAATATGTCCAGGGGAAATTTTACAATGAGAAACAATATTGATAGAAAATCTGCATTCCTTGAAAGCTTTAGGTTCATCCTTTTCTACATCCTATGGATAGTATTCACCCAAACACTCCTTCCTTCCCTCTTAACTGTCCTACATGTCCACTTAGTCACAGTAGTTGTGTTTTACAGCATCACAAACAGAGCAGGGTATGTTGTTTTCAAGGAGTTTCAAGCCTCATATGGAATGGTATGGGGACATAAGGCAGTTAAAAGTCAATCAGGTTAGCTAGGGCTACCCCCCCAGCAGACTTAAATGTTAAATGAAGAACTTTAAAATTGGTGCACAACTTTACTTGGAGCCAATGTAAAGATTTCTAGATTGGAGGGCTGTTTTGTGACAAACATGTACCTGTTAAGAAATCTGCTACACTCTGGATAAGGTGTGTCCTTGGGGGCGGGGGGACCCTAGAAAATAGGCAACTGCAATAATCCAATATAGATAAAATAGGAGCATTAGTCATCAGCCCTATGTCATTCATATTGAGCAGCAATCACAATCTTGGCAATAGTTCTCAGATGGTACAAAGCGGTCTGCCTAAAGATAGCTCTAAGGTGCAAGTCATCTGTTTTAAGATGTATTGATAAATCTGCTGATAGTATAACACACCAACACTTATTCCTGTAGTTTGTTCTGTCATTGCTCAGTCTAGGATTTCAGACTGTAATTATCAGAACCTTCGACAAAGGAAATGTTGAAATTATTGGTCACATTTGTTATCTATAAACAGAATAAAGTCCAAACCAGTAATATATATATACTTGGTGCTTTAAAAGAGTTTATTTCACAAAGTTGAAAATAATTATGAGCCGAAACATTTGGGAGAAAAAATTTAAACAGAAAATGTGAATGATAATTGGGAAGTGTTAAAATGTTCTTGAGGCCCAAAAAGTCACAATCAAGAGAGAAGACCAGAGTGGATAAAAAAAATTAACCTGGCTTAGAGGGGAAGTGAAAAAATAAAATACTGTAAACAAGGAAGTGGAAGTTGGTAGTAATGAATGTGTAAATCAAAAAATTACGAATTGCAGAAAATTGATAAGGGAAGCAAAAGGGGACAAACAAAATTATGGCCAGTGGAGTTCAGGAGAAAGAGAAGAAGCTTTTTAAGACTATTAGGAACAAAATGAATACTAACAATGGTATCGGTCCATTATTGGATGGATGGGGTAGAATGGTCAATAATAAAGCATAAAAGATGGAAGTGTTTGAATCATATTTATAATATACTGTGACGAAGTTCCTCCTCTACCTTGGTGGGTCTTGCGTTTATTGGCAGATTTGCTCACCTCGGAGATTCATGGCAGCCCTCAGTTTTTGCCGTTTTCGTGAACCCACAGTCCAGGTCAACTCCTCCTGTGTCTGACCAGGAGTTGGGAGGTTTGGGGGGAACCCGAGCCCGCCCTCTACTCCAGGTTCCAGCCCAGGGCCCTGTGGAATGCAGCTGTCTAGAGTGCCTCCTGGAACAGCTGTGCAACAGCTACAACTCCCTGGGCTACTTCCCCATGGCCTCTTCCCAACACCTTCTTTATCCTCACCCTAGGACCTTCCTCCTGGTGTCTGATAATGCTTGTACTCCTCAGTCCTCCAACAGTACATGTTCTCACTCTCAGCTCCGAGTGCCTCTTGCTCCCAGCTCCTCACGCACGCCACAAACTGAATCATAGAATATCAGGGTTGGAAGGGACCTCAGGAGGTCATCTAGTCCGACCCCCTGCTCAAAGCAGGACCAATCCCCAATTAAATCATTCCAGCCAGGGCTTTGTCAAGCCTGACCTTAAAAACTTCTAAGGAAGGAGATTCTACCACCTCCCTAGGTAACGCATTCCAGTGTTTCACCACCCTCCTAGTGAAAAAGTTTTTCCTAATATCCAACCTAAACCTCCCCCACTGCAACTTGAGACCATTACTCCTTGTCCTATCATCTTCTACCACTGAGAATAGTCTAGAACCATCCTCTTTGGAACCACCTCTCAGGTAGTTGAAAGCAGCTATCAAATTCCCCCTCATTCTTCTCTTCTGCAGACTAAACAATCCGAGTTCCCTCAGCCTCTCCTCATAAGTCATGTGTTCCAGACCCCTAAACATTTTTGTTGCCCTTCGCTGGACTCTCTCCAATTTTTCCACATCCTTCTTGTAGTGTGGGGCCCAAAACTGGACACAGTACTCCAGATGAGGCCTCACCAATGTCGAATAGAGGGGAACGATCACGTCCCTCGATCGGCTGGCTATGCCCCTACTTATACATCCCAAAATGCCATTAGCCTTCTTGGCAACAAGGGCACACTGTTGACTCACACTGTTGAAGTGAGGTCCTTTTTAAACTCAGGTGCCCTGATTAGCCAGCCTTAATTGATTCTAGCAGCTTCTTGATTGGCTGCAGGTGTTCTAACCAGCCTGTCTGTCTTAATTGTTTCCAGAAAGTTCCTGATTGTTCTGGAACCTTCCCTGTTGCCTTACCCAAGGAAAAGGGACCTACTCAACCTGGGGCTAATATATCTGCCATCTATCACTCTCCTGTGGCCATCTGGCCTGACCCTGACACGATATTCATATCAGATAATGATGATGAATTAATTTCCTTTCCAACAGCAATTAAGGATGGTGTTAAACTGCAGCTACTAAAGCTAGACATTTTTAACTTAGCAGAACTGGGTGACTTGCAACCAAGAGTATTAAAAGAGCTGGCCAATGAGCTATCTCAACCATTAATGTTGATTTTCAATAAATCTTGGAACACTGTGGAAGTTCCAGAGGACTAAAGGACAGCTAACATTTTAAAAAGAGAAAGCAGGGTGATCCAGGTAATTGTAGACCTACCTGCCTAACATTGATTCCAGGCAAAATAATGGATACAGGACTTGATTAATAAAGAATTAAAGGAGGGTAATATAATTAATGCCAATCAGCATGGTTTTATGAAAAATAGATCTTGTCAAATAAACTGGATACCTTTTTTTGATGAGATTACAAGTTTGGCTGATAAAGGTAATAGTGTTGATGCAATAGACTTCTGTAAGGTGTTTGATTTGGCATCACGCAACATTTTGAGTAAGAAATGAGAATGGTACATAATTAAAATGGCAGTCTTTAAATTGTCAAAGATATAACAAGATCCAATGGCTGGAAGTTGAAGCTAGACAAGTTCAGATTAGAATTAAGGCACAAATTTTCAACAGTGAGAGTAATGCTGGATTTTCCATCACTGGAAACTTTTAAATCAGGATTGGATGTTTTTTGTAAACAAGATGCTCTAGTCCAAATAGAAATTAATTCAGGAAAGTCCTACGGCCTTTGTTAGGCAGGAGTTGAGATGAGACTATCTCAGTGGTCCCCACAGACTTTAGAATCTATGAATCTATTACCTTTGTTTAAAGTTTGATAGAACAACCCCAACACCAGAACAGTTTTCCATCTCGCAAACAGAGCTAACCACGCCTGGCAGGAGTAAACTCCCATGGGACGCAGCCCTGTAAGCTAGCAAAACCCAAAGGAAAGGACTTAGTTCACTCAAAATAGAGTTGAAACAAGGTGGGGCTCCAAGAAGGAATCTTCAGTCGTGACTTGTTCTAGGATCTGGACACATGTAGACAACCCACAGCCAACTGCAGCAAAGTATATGGGAGACTAGCAGCCATTTAGCAGGGTCTGAGCCAGGAGGATGCAATCTGTGTTTTTTACCCACTGGTCTTGACCCCATTGTGGGTGACACATTTACCCCCAATCACATTTCCCTGTGAAAGATTGCTGCAAAAATGAGTTCTGTGGCAATTGTGAAAGTGTGGAGTCCCCATGCACAGTTTTCCACACATTTTGCCCCCAATGCAGCAGAAGGGTATTGTGTTTGCAGCTTTTGAGCCTTGTGCATCGACAGAGCAGTTAAGAATTCAGTCCTTTGTAATTAAAGAGTGTGTCATTCACACTTTGGCTTAAGTTGCTCTATTGTAAAAATTCCAGCTCAGAAGTAGCTGAAAGTACGGATAGTGGCCGCGGGGACATCTTGATAGTGTTGCACCTAGACACGTGTAGTCAGTAGATTGAGTTCAAATCTACAAATCCCACAAACAAAGAGAGCTGTTCATAAAGCAAGTGCAAAAACCATTGCCCCTCTCAACTCAGGGTTCTAAGAGATGGACATCTCTGCCTGGATTTAAAAAGTCTGTCTTTAGAACAGAAAAAGACTGCAGGAATTCCCAAATAAATGGATCTGCATGGTCTTCCTCAGTTTGCTGTTTCCAAACCTCAAGAAATAAATGACACACAGCAGAGTGCTCCTTTCCTTTAAAGCTGAAGTGTACCACGGTGTAAGGAGAGAGAAGGCTCAGATTATGGTTTTGTAAAGAACTGTCTCATACAACGTTTTTCACAATAGTCCATCATATGTTAAGCTACCTCTTACTCCTGTTGATGAAATCTGAAATACTCAGTACTTGCTAGAAATTTAGGGATTCACTGGACTTTCACCATTCCCAAAAACTGAAGCAACAGCAAAAACTTAGTTAATTGCTAGCATTAACAGGACCATTTCCATCCATAAGATCATCATAGGCCAACACACTTCCTCCATTGTTTTTAGATGTGGAAATACTTGGACATATATTTAATACAGCATTGATGCCTTGAGGTCACAATTGCCGTAGACTTAAGTTACCATATTATCTGTTTACTCAGAATACATTTTTTAAAACTGTCGCTTCCGTTAAAGGGTCGGTGTTGATGGCAAATCTGTTCTTTTCACTGGACTTCCAAGAATGTTCCATTTCATTACAATCTATACATCCAAGCCATCCACTGGAACAGCCATAACGAGGACTAATTTTTTAGGGTCTCACTATTAAGTGTAACAACTTCCCACATTAATCAGTGGCAACCCATTGCATTATTCAGACTTTGCAGCAAGTTTTGCATGTAACAAAACTAAGGAACTGGGTAGTGTCTGCAGATGTGCCTTGCATTCACATCCAAATGTGTCAATCAAATAGAAAATGCCTCTTCTGGGTTAGTAGCAGGCTGTGCTTTCAGTCCTTTGTGGGTTACCTCTAGTGCTGAAAAATGTCCCAAGGGTATTTAATGGCACAAAGTGTATAGCAGTAGTGGCAATATATTTGAGAGAGAGGGGTGTGGGAGAGTGCATGTTGTACACTATTGAGATGATTATTCAATACAGTGAAGTTAAAAGAGGAAGCAGAAGTGCTGGTTTTGGACGCATGTGCATTTCATCCACTAGGGCTTTACTGTCAACATATTAACAACATGAAAAATAACGAAAGGGCCATCTGTCTGTGGCACAAGCCCTAGACTTTGTGCAGCATCTCAGAACAGACCTGAGGGAGTGTGTTTCACAGCCATCAAAGAAGATAACCGTGTCTTTGCATTACTTGTCTAAAACAGTATCACCGCTGCTTTTGAGTAAATATTTGGCAATTTTTTGGCTTAATGTTTCCTTTCACTTACTCAGTATAGAGTGCCAAACCTAAACGCCTCTTCCTAGGCTTCTCCCATCTTAAACCTTGGCCAAGTGTGTAATATTAATCTTTGCAGCCTTTTTATGTACTAAAGATGCAGTTATGCTTCTCTATCCCTTTGTACCTTAGTGGGGCAACTGGTATTGGGGCATGTAAGAGCTGGGATTATGCAAAGGGCAGAATCCTGTGTTTTATGGAGACTCCAACTGTCTCTCTCCACCACTTAGTTTTATATTGAATTATTGCATTTGGATGACTGACTCATGCCACTCATATTTAAAAAATGTTTTTTTCCTACCTATGTCTTAACATTTCATCATATAGGCATTGTATCAAACAGACCTCACAGGAAGAGGAGGAGCGTTAGTTGCTTATCATGGTAGGGAGTCCTTTATCCCCTTTTCTCAGGGTCTGCCTTGCACTTTTCAATGCGCAGAAGCATCTAAGTCATGAAAGCACCATCTGGGAGGCAAGAATAGGAAAAAGTTTGGGATTTGTAATTATCAGTAGTTAGACACAGATTACAAATTGCAACAATATATATTGCATGCCAAAAAAGGGAGTAGATTGATTCTGAGACCTACAAATTTCTGTTGAAGAACAGCCATATTGGAGTGCTTATCCAGCGCTCTGTGGTTGTGGCCGGACATGCCTCCCCCCGTCTCAAAAAAGAAAACTGTTTTAGAATTCTGTAGAAAAATTCATAAGTAGTTCTGATCTGTTTGTAAGCATTTCACCTGTCTTTGCTGTCTGTCCCATCACACTCCCTTCAAGTGGCCTATTTTATTCTGTGATTCTATTGGGATGATTTAATTGGGGATCGGTCCTGCTTTGAGCAGGGGGTTGGACTAGGTGACCTCCTGAGGTCCCTTCCAACCCTGATATTCTATGATTCAGCTGAAAAAATACTTGAGTGTCCTCCTCTGGATCTTTCCCAGCAGTAACCAGTTCATTAGCCATTCTACAGCCTCCTGCCCCGCATTTATTCTGATAATATGTGTTTTGAGGAGTTTGGCAGTAGGGTTACATTCTTGACATGTCAGGTACTGATTACTGCTGGAAGCAGCTTGCTAAATGTATTGTGCCAATAATCAATGCCTAACCTGGAATGGAAGTCTTGTGGTCCAATATGCATCTCTTTCCTGAATATTCGTATTATGTAATAGAATCCTAGAACCACAGGGTTAGACGGGACCGCAGGGGACATCTAGTCTAACCCCCTGGCAAGATACAGGATTTGTTGTGTCTAAACTATCCAAGAGAGATGGCTACCCAGCTTCCATTTGAAAACCTTCCGTGAAGGAGCAGCCACAGTCTCCCTAGGCATCTGTTCCATTGTCCTACTGTTCATACAGTTCGGAAGTTTTTCCTGAGACTTAATCTAAACCTATTATTCTGTAGTTTGAACCACTGCCTCTTGTCCTGCCCTCGGTGGCAAGAGAGAACAACTTTTCTCCATCTTTTTTTATGGCAGCCTTTCAAGTATATGAAAACCGCTATCACGTCCCCCCTTAATCTCCTCTTTTCCAAACTAAACATACCCAGTTCCTTCAGCCTTTGCTCATCTGGCCGCATTCCATCCTTTGATCATCTTTGACACTTGCCTCTGGATCCTTTCCAGTTTCTCTGCAGCCTTTCTATATGTTGGTGACCAAAACTGGGGACACTACTCCAAGATAAGGCCTAACCAGCACTGAGTAGAGTGGTTCTATCACCTCCTGTGACTTGCATGCTATGCCTGTTAATGCAACCTAATATTGCATTTACTTTGTTTGCAACAGCATCTCACTGCTGGCTCAAGTTGAGACTCTCATCCACCACAACGCCCAGATCCTTCTCAGCAGCTCTGCTGCCAAGCCAGTTTTCCCCCAGTCTGTATTTGTGCTTTTGATTTTTCTTCCCTAAATGTAGCACCTGACATTTGTCGTTGCTGAATTTCATTTTGTTATTGATAGGTCAATTCTTCAATTTATCAAGACCCCTTTGAATTTACTCTATCCTCCAAAGTGTTGGCAGCCCCCACCCCCGGCTTTGTGTCATCTGCACATTTGATCAGTATGCTCTGTATTCCTACATCTATGTCATTAATAAAGCAGGGCTGTCACACGCTTAAAAAAATTAATCGCGATTAATCACATTGTTAAACAATCATGGAATACCATCTGTTTAAGTATTTTTGGATGTTTTCTACATTTTCAAATATACTGATTTCAATTACAACATGGAATACAAAGTATAGTGCTCACTTTATATTTATTTTTGATTACAAATATTTGCACTGTAAAAAACAGTATTTTTCAATTTACCTCATACAAGTACTGTAGTGCAATCTCCTTATCATGAAAGTGTAACTTACAAATGTGGAATTACGTACAAAAAATAACTGCATTGAAAAATAAAACAATGTAAAGCTTTAGAGCCTACAAGTCCACTCAGTCCTACTTCAGCCAATCACTCAGACAAACAAACTTGGTTACAATTTGCAGGAGATAATACTGCCCACTTCTTGTTTACAGTGTCACCTGAAAGTGAGAACAGGCATTTGCATGGCAAGATATTTACGTGCCAGATGCGCTAAAGATTCCTATGTCTGTTCATGCTTCAACCACCATTCCAGAGGACATGCCTCCAAGCTGTTGATGGGTTCTGCTCTGTAACGATTCAAAGCAGTGCAGACTGACACATGTTCATTTTCATCATCTGAGTCAGATGCCACCAGCAGAAGGTTCATTTTCTTTTTTGGTGATTTGGGTTCTATAGTTTCCACATCAGAGTGTTGCTCTTTTAAGACTTCTGAAAGCATGCTCCACACCTCGTCCCTCTCAGATTTTGGACGGCACTTCAACTTTGGATGACACCTTGGGTCGAGTTGCTGTAGTTATTTTTAGAAATCTCACATTGGTACCTTCTTTGTGTTTTGTCAAATCTGCTGTGAAAGTGTTCTAAAACAAATATGCTGGGTCATCATCCGAGACTGCTATAACATGAAATATATGGCAGAATGCGGGTAAAACGGAGCCGAAGACATACAGTTCTCCCCCCAAGGAGTTCAGTCACAAATTTAATTAACACATTATTTTTTAATGAGCATCATCAGCATGGAAGCATGTCCTTTGGAATGGTGGCTGAAGCATGAAGAGGCATACGAATGTTTACCATGTCTGGCACGTAAATACCTTGCAACGCCAGCTACAAAAGTGCCATGCAAATGCCTGTTCTCACTTTCAGATGACATTGTAAGTAAGAAGCAGGCAGCAATATCTCCTGTCAATGTAAACAAACTTGTCTTAGCGATTGGCTGAACAAGAAGTAGGACTGAGTGGACTTGTAGGCTCTAAAATTTTACATTGTTTTGTTTTTGAGAGCAATTAGGTAACAAAAAAAATCTACATTTGTAAGTTGCACTTTCATGATAGATATTGCACTACAGTACCTGTATGAGGCGAACTGAAAAATACGATTTCTTTTGTTTATCATATTTACTGTGCAAATATTTATAATAAAAAAACTATAAAGTGAGCACTGTACCCTTTGTATTCTGTGTTGTAACTGAAATCAATATATTTGAAAATGTAGAAAAAATCCGAAAATATTTAATAAATTTCAGCTGGTATTCTATTGTTTAATAGTGCGATTAATCGCGATTAATTTTTTTGAGTTAATCACATGAGTTAACTGCAATTCATTGACAGCCCTATAATAAAGATGTTAAATAATACTGGACCCAGAACAGAGCTCTGTGGAACCCCACTCGAGACCTCCTTCCAATCTGACATCATTTCATTAATAGTTACTTGTTCGCAGTCGTTTAACCAATTATGTATCCACTTAATGGTAGTTCTGCTGAGCCTGTATTTCTCCATCTTACTCATCAGAATATCTGTGTCAAAAGCCTTGCGGAAGTCCAAGTATATTATGTCCACCGCATTCCCTCATCCACCAAACCAGTTACCCTGTCAAAGAAGGAAATCAAGCTGGTTTGGGAGGATTTCTTCTTGGTAAATGCATGCAGTAATAGCACTATGCTTAAAATAACTCCCTGCTTTACCTCTTGCTTTGAGACTATTGCAACCACATACAGCAATGTGTCTTAGAGTTTGTCTACACTTGAAGTGCTGCAATAGTGCTGTGGCGCTTCAGTGTAGACACTACGTACCCTGATGGGAATGATTCTCCTGTCGATGTAGGTAATCTACCTCCCTGAGAGGCGGGGTGGCTGGGCCGACGAAAGAACTCTTCCATCAGCCTAGCACTGGCTACACCAGGGAATAGGTCATTTTAGCTACACTGCTCAGGGGTGTGGATTTTTCACATTCCTGAGTGACATAGCTGGGTTGACCTAACTTCTTACTATACACCAGGCATCAGTAAGCTAGTCTAATCTTCGTTCTCACTGACACACGCTTTTCTTTCCAAACTGCCTTCCATTTACATGAGCACTGAATACACTATGGCTAAGCTTCCCTAGCTACCATTTTAAATGTCCTTCGAGATAGAGCCCACACACCTGAAATCATTTTACCTGAGATCACATAACCCTAAAGTCTGAGGGCTTTTTTTGTTGGTCACTCTGTTCACCAGCTCCTGCCTGTTAGTCAGTTTTCATGCTTGTACATAGTGTCACGGTTAGCAAACTTTCAGGGAACATACCACAAAGATAATGTTGTCCTGGGGGTGGGGGTGAGGGGGAAGGATATCAGAGATGTCAGTGTTGATATGTCATATCTGCACAGAGTGCTTTCTAGACTTTTGCTGCATATTTGACAGTATTAATGTTTTGAGTTGTTCAGCAGAAAAAGAAAAAAAGTCAAAGACGAAACATTTTGGCATATTTTCCCAGCTAGCTGTGCAGAGGGCCAGCACAAGTCTTGAGTGGGATTTAAAGTTGGGTATGGGGGCAAATTTCACCTTAACAGATAGTTAATAACATTGAAAGCTTAAGCTATAGACTGCAGACCGGAGTCTTAAAGACCAGAGAAAAAGACCCTGATCCAAGACCAACACAATTTGCAAAGTATCTATAGAAAGGAATAAAGAAAGGAGGGTTGGAAGGTGAGATCACTTAGATGGCAGAATAAGGGTGGTTTGAGTTCCTTATCTGTAAATTTGCATATTTTCAAGTGTTTGGGGTTCTTGGACATTTGATCTTTTAACTTTCCTGATTTTTAATGTGTTTTTTTGTTTGTATGTGGGTTTTTTCCTAACTGCAATGTGCTTATAAGGATTTTTACTCTTAAGTTACTGAAGTGTTCTCTGAACTTTAGCTTTACTTCAGCCAAGTTCTTTGTCTGAATAGGAACCAGAGTAGTTAGAAATTTTAAAAAATGCATTCAGTTGCCAAGTCCACTGCTGCCAGTTTGGGATATAGTGCCTCATTTAATCTTGGCTCAAAGACCAAGGAAATCCTAGCTGAAGACATTTCTAGTGTGTTGTAGATCTAAAGTATATAGGAGGAAGTGTGAGGACACATAGGAAGAGGGAATTGTAGAGTCAGCAGTACCAAAGTCTTGAAAGAAAGCTGCTCAGCATCTGGTGGGGACATCAGAAAAGTGAAAGCCACTGAAGATTTCATGAGAACAAGAAGACAGATTTAACTAGATTTGGGCGTGTTCAGAGAGGAAAAGAATCACACCTCCAAGAAATTTACAAGCAAAAAAAGCAGCAGTTAGTATCACCTGAAGTTTAGCCAGATTGGCTGTCAAGACTGCAATAACGCTTAATTTGTACGATTCATATTTGCCAATCTGTGTGACGGAGAAATAAGCCCCACTATAAGTGAGATTCTGAGTACAACTAAACCAATCAGTTCCTGTGACTCAAGATTCTAGACTTTCCCTTCTCATCTCTTCTTCATGCCAAGTCTGATGTCTCCTTGCAGACGAAGTCTCCTGCAGAATGTGTTTTGATTCAGTATCTTTCAGAAAGTTAATTCTGATTGATTTTTTTTTTGTACAGCACCTGCCTACAGTGTGCCTGACTCTAGCCCTTCACTTCTATGTGTACGACATTTGCTACATAACTTTGTAAATCAAAATACGAGCAGGTTTGTAATAACTGATGGGAGACATGGGATTCCATCTGTCACACCCCTAGCTATCAAAGGATAGTAATAAAGAAGTTAAATAAACATTTAAATAAATGTTGCTGCATATGCACAGTTGTGATACAAATATAAGCAGGGCTATTGGAAACTAATACAATTATCAGGATTTAAAGAACTGAAGGCCAGATTCCCCAGCTGGTGTAAATCAACATTGATCCATAGACTTCAGTGGGATAAACCTGATTTATACCCTTTGAGGTTCTGGTTTATTTCCTTAACTCTGAAATCAATAATCCAAAGTTTAACAAGATGTCACAGCATGTAGTAACCTAAAATGTGATTTGCAGGAGTGCTCAGAGAAGCGGATGTACAATGGGGCATTCCCTTCTTCCCCATTCATCTACTACTATGATGATGAGTATGACATCAAGAGGAGAGCTCAGAGGGCAAAGAGAAAGGTTGAAGGTATGGTATATTTTGTGAAATACTTCTTACTGACCATCATGTTTTTAAGTGGTCTTTGATCAGGGTGCATTGGTATATTTACTGCTTTTTGTTAGGCATTTTGTAATCTTGGCTTTCTTCATGTTGTGTAAGATGATGATGGGGATTATCTGAATCAACAAGCAGGGCAAGGTTAATGAGTTTAGTAACCTCAGTCTGTTCCTGAAATTCATGGTTCTAAAAGGACACCTGGAAGTACTTTAACTCCCAAAATCTCACTGACCTTAAAATGGTTATAAACTCATGGGGAGCGTTCTCTGAATTGTAAATTATGTTTTTAAAAATCTGTTGCAAAACACAATTACAAAAAAAAAAAAAACAATGTATATGAATGGCCACTTTCTACAATGAGCCCACTTATGGAGGAAGATACTACTCAACATGGGTAAAATTGGCAGGGCCTGGTCCTTACTCTGTCCAAATCTCTGAAGACCCATCTGTAGAACAGGTATATCTGCTTCACAGCCAGATCAGCAGTTTTTGGACTGCAGAATCTTGACTATAGAAATGTCAGAGGTAAAATGACACTGTTTGATTTTCCAATCCCCGATTGAATATATGGGTCTTCCAAAGATAATTGTTTTTTAAACTGAGCAAATTTCATATGAAGTCACAGAGAGAAAATGATTATGGAAACCCACAATATCACTTTTCTGGCTGCAACTGCACTTTAAAATGACATGACGATAAACTTCTGGCTTACCCAGTGTTTGCCAGAATATCTGAGTTTTATCCAGGTCCTCAGATTTTTACATACCAGGTCCATTGCTGACCCCAAACTGCAAACAGAGCTGTGGTTTTCAAGCGTTGTGGTTCTGGCCTCTTAGTGACGATTAAAAGACACTGTTCTATTTTACAGAACTTCAAGAAGCCGGCCTTTTGCCAGTGCAGTTCAAGAGACTGCGGAAGGAGGAAGAGCGTAGGGGACAGTGTCATAAGAAAAAGAAAAACCTTTGGAAAGAGCATGTAAAGAGTCCTAAAGAAGAAAAGCGCCACAAAAAGGCCAATAAGAAGTCCTGGGCAGAGGAACGCAAAGAGAAGAAACACAAGAAAGATGTCCAAAGGAATAACGACCAGGAGGAGGACTTTCCTAGGGGGTGTAGAATACACTCCCCTAAGGGCAGCAAAAAGCATCACAGCTCTGCCTTCTGTCCACATAGCAGGAAAACAAAAAATGGCCAGGAGCTGCTGGATGCAGCTAAAAAGAAGAAGAAAAAGAGAAGGCAAAGAAACAAGAAAGACAGTAGTCCCACCATTGATGAGAGCTTATTTCTTATAAAACAGAGGAAAAAGAAATCAAAACAGGAATCCAGCTGCTAATCTGTCAACAGAAAGCTATGGTGGGAGGGGGGTGTAACTCACCACCATTTTGCCATGGTATTTTTCTGACCCTGTGCTAAGATGTAGAATTTGAATCCACCTTTGCATACAGGCATGGATGTGTAAAACCAATATGACAAAGAAAACTGAGCTTGTGACTCTCAGCTTCTTAAAGAGAGTATTTGCAAATGGGTAGGAAGTGGTTAACGTACGCGAGTAAAATCATACTGTATTTTTTGGCAGTCCCTCTTTTTCTGTAAGTCGATGAAAGGTTGGGAACTTTTTCTTTTTGTTTGGGGTTTTTTTTTTTGTTTGGATGAATGAGGGAAAAGGTCCATAGTGGGGCGGTTTGGCCTTCTTTCCTTTGAGCGATTCCTTTTAAGAATGCTACACCTGTCAAAGTACTGTAGTTAAGCAAATGTGATTCCCTTGCAGCCTGACTTTAAAGAGAGGCTTTCACACTGGGGAGACTTGGAGAAGGGGCAGGGAAGGGGAAAGTAAACAGCAATACAAAAAACAATCTTTTTGGAGAAGCATTTTCTTGCTTCTAACGCAGCTGGAGTCTGCAGTGAAATTGTTGTATTGTATTTATGACATGACAGTCTTCTGCCCTGGAAACTCATGTGATGTCACAAATTCATCATAATCACAGCATTGCAAGTTTAAGTATCAGGAGCAGATGAACTACGAGGAAGCAAATCCTTGATTGAATAACAAATCTTTTTGCTAACTGGTAAGCAAGAGAAGTTCATTTAAAAAATGTTACAAGCAGTTGGGTTGACATCTGGAATTAAATATGCCATTGTTTTCCACAGTGTGGAAGTCCTGCTTTTTAAAAGATAAAATTATGTAACCAAGCTATAGAATGCAAGCAATTTACCTGCTTCCAGAAATATAATGCCTAAGTTTAATGACTTAATGGGGTTTTTTTTGTTTGTTTGTTTTTTTAAGAAATGAAATATTTTTTGTACTCAAAGAATTAAAAACTTTGTAAGGATAAATACTTTATCAAAGGAACCAACCAAATAAAGTTTTATGTGGGGATACATGAAACAATACGTTGGTTATACATTTTCTTTTGAGGTAGAAAACAATGCCTGGTTTTTGTTAACAAGATTAAATTATGTCAGTTCCAACCAAAAGGCTCTCGGCTATGGAATAATATAGATACCCTCCTCTAAGCCCCTTTTCTAGCCTGAGCAAAACAGTAGCTAACAATAATGGCTTCATAGAGTTGGTACATACTCCTTGAGAGAGTTCTACTAGTTTTGAAACCTGTTGGATTTTGAAACTGAACAGGATGTGTATTAACCTATGTAGGCGAGCCCTTAGTTACATGGGGAGAATTGCCTGCATAGCTATACCAGTATAATTATGCCAGTAAAATTCTACATGTGGACACTGTTATCCCAGGATAATTATGCCGGTAATTTTCCATGTGTAGACAAAGACCTAATTCATCGGCTTTTAGGTTGAAGGGATCACCTGGGTGAATGTAAGGATTTCAGTAGCCATATTCTTACATATCAGAGATTATTTGGAGCAAAAATAAACAAATAGGAATTCATGTATCTCAGGACCCAATTCCACTTCATGTAAAATGTGTCCTCAGAGGTGGTTCCAAACTGATTTTTGTTTAACTCAATGCTGTATTGAAATGACAGTTCTCTAGAGGTACTTTTGGAAAAAATTAATCACATGTCATTTTTTTTAATTCACTCCTGAAAAGACTTTTCCCTAATATCCATTCTGAGCCTCCTTCCCTATCTGCTGCATTTCGCATTCCTTTTTACTTCTCAGCAGACCGTCCAGTCTGGACTAAAGGCCCTTGTGGGACACCAAATTGAGGAGCTTTTCTTGCTTTGGATTGAATCCATCACCCAACCCCCTAGCCTCTGTTCTGTCTCCTTGGTGTGAGGATATGGCCAGGTAGCCCACAGCAAAGCAGCTAGGCTCCTTCAGAAGAGGAGAGTTTTCTGCACAGCATGAAGTGGTCTGCTCTTCACTCTCATGCAGTCAGCTCCCAAAGCCCAGGAAACAACATTCAGCATAATGAGTTGTAACTGAGCACCATGGGTATGTCTACACTGCAATTAAACACCTGCATCTGGTCTGTGTCAGCTGATTTGGGCTTGTGGGGCTCAGCCTACCAGGTTGTTTAATTGCAGTGCAGATGTTCAGGCTCAGGGACCCTCCCTGCAATGGGAGAATCCAGAATTACCTCAGCAGCTAGCAATGAGTAAAAGGCCCCAATGTGATGTGGGTTGTCATAAAGGAGAGAGGTTAGCAGGCGATAATTCATAGATCTTATGGCAGAGGTGACCATTACGATCAACAAGCCTGACCTGCCTAACACAGGCCACAGAATCTTATTCGGTGATTCCTGCCTCAGGCCCATCACTTCTGGTTAGTGTGACTCCAGCATTGTATCTTGTTTTCAAGACACCCACAAGGAAATAAAGGGCACAGTGCATTCCTCACCCATCCACAATGTGGAGATGTGTAAACTTTATGTAACGGCATAGCCCAGTGACATGTAACACAGGGATTCCACAAATATAGTACAATAAAAATACTCAAAAAAGCAAATTATAGCATCACTATCATTACCATACTAATGAGGCAATGCTATAGAAAATCTAGCAATTATTGTGCTTAGTAACTACAAGTGTCCTTTAAATAACCATATAGATGCATACATTCCAAGACCAGACGGGACCACTTGTGACCTCTAGTCTGAGCTCCTGTAGAACATATGCCATAGGAGTTCCCCAAAATAATTCCTAGAGCAGATCATTTAGAAAAACATCCAATCTTGATTTGAAAATTGTCATTGATGGATAATCCACCACGACTGATGGTACATTGTTCCACTGTCTAATTACCGGTTTCAGAGTAGCAGCTGTGTTAGTCTGTATTCGCAAAAAGAAAAGGAGTACTTGTGGCACCTTAGAGACTAACACATTTATTTGAGCATAAGCTTTCGTGAGCTACAGCTCACTTCATCGGATGCATACTCCAGAGATATAAATAGAATGGAAAGTGTGTTGTCACCATATTATAAGACATCATCATCTGTTTTTTTCCACATACAGAACAGACATATTTATTGAACACTTCTGCCTTTTCTGTATTGTTGTTGATAATTCTACCATTTCTATCTAGTAATGGACCAATACTATTGTTGGGATTCTTTTTGTTCCTAGTATATTTTTAAAATTCCTTTTTATTGTCCTCAACTCTGTTGTCCATAGATTTCCTTTTTGGGCATCTAATAAGGTGTTCTTCAATGATGCCCAATTATCATTAAAGACACTTGTTCTGAGGTGCCAAAGGATGTGGGAGGCAGACCAGTTGAGAGTCTCTGAGTAAGATAAAAGGTGTAAAAAATAGGGGTGATGTCAAGGTTGAGGCCTACTATAGACCACCAGATCAGGATGAGGAGATAGATGAAGCATTTCTAGAACAAGTAACAGAAATACCCAAAACAAAAGACTTGGTAGTAATGGGGGACTTTAACTACCCAGACATCTGTTGGAAAAGTAATACGGGAAAACACAACATTTCCGTTAGTTCTTGGAATGTATTGAGGACAATGTTTTGTTCCAGAAACTGGAGCAAATAACCGGGGGCATAACCATTTGAGACTTGATTCTGACCAACAGGGTGGAATTGGTAGTAAATCTGAAGGTGGAAAGCAATTTGAGTGAAAGTGATCACAAAAATGATAGATTTCATGAGTCTATGGAAAGGAAGGAGTGAGAGCAGCAGAATAAGGACAGTGGACTTCAAAAAAGCAGATTTTAACAAACTCAGAGAACTGGTAAGTAAGAATATCCCTTAGATTTTCTTCCAATGGGACCAAGGAGTTCAGGAGAGCTGGCAGTTTCTCAAGGAGACTGTGTTAAAGGCACAACTGCAAACTATCCTGATGAGAAGGAAGGATAGAAAGAATAGCAAGCTGCCAATATGGCTTCATCAGGAGCTCTTTAATGACCTGAAAATCAAAAAAGAACCTACAAAAAGTGGAAACATGGAAAAATTGCCAAGGAGAAGTACAAAAGAACAGCACAAGCATGTAGAGACAAAATCAGAAAGGCTAAGGCACAAAATGAGTTACACCTAGCAAGGAAAATAAAAGGCAATACATTAGGAGCAAGAGAAAGATGAAGGAACATGTAGGTCCTCTATAGACTTAGCAGAGAAGGAGAGTTAATGACTGATGTCATCAAGAAAGCTGAGGTGTTTAATGTGTATTTTGTGTCAGTCTTCACTAAAAATGTTAATGGTGACCAGATACTCAACACAGTTAGTATTAACAAGGGGAAAGAAATGCAAACAAAAACAGTGAAAGAGCAAGTTAAAAAATATTTAGATAAATTAGAATATTGAAGTTGGCAGGCCTGATGATACTCATCCTAGGATACTTAAGGAACTAGCTGAAACAGTTACAGAACTGTTAGCAATTATCTTTGAGAACTCCTGGAGGACGAGTGAGGTCCCAGAAGACTGGAGAAGGGGTAGAGTAGGAGTACCTATCTTTAAACGTGGAACAAAGAGGACCCAGGGAATTACAGATCAATCAGACTGACTTCAGTAGCTGGAAGGATACTGGAACAAAATATTAAACAATTTGTCAGCATGTGGAGGATACGAATAAGGAATAGCCAGCATGTATTTGTCAAGACCAAATGATGTCAAACTAACCTAATTTCCTTATTTGACAGGGTTACTGATCTAATGGATGGGGGAAGCTGTAAACATGATGTATCTTTATTTTAGTACGTCTTTTGACACAGTCCCACATGACGTTCTCATAAGCAAACTAGGGTAATGTGGTCTGCATTAAATTGCTATAAGATGAGTACACAACTGGTTGAAAGACCATACTCAAAGTGTAGTTATCAATGATTCGCTGTCACACTGGGAGGGAGTAGCTAAGGGGGTTCTGCAGGGATCAGTCCTGGATTCATGTTTTCATTAATGACTTGGATAATGGAGTGGAGAGTAAGCTTATAAAATGTGTGGATGACACTAAGCTGGGAGGAGTTGCAAACACTTTGGAGGACAGAATGAGAATTCACAATAACCTTGAGGAATTGGTCTGAATTCAACAAGATGAAATTCAATAAAGATAAGTGCAAAGTACTTTACTTAAGAAGGAAAAATCAAATGCGCAACAACAAAATGAGGAATAACTGGCTCGGGGTGGTAGTGCTGAAAAGAATCTGGGGGTTACAGTGGATCACAAATTGAATATGAGTCAACAATGTGAGGCAGTTGTGAAAAAGGCAAATACCATTCTGGGGTGTATTAACAGGAGTGCCGTACATAAGAAACAGGAGGTAATTGTTCTGCCCTACTCGGCACTGGCGAGGCCTCAGCTGGAATACTGTGTTCATTCTGGGTGCCACACTTCAGGAAAGATGTGAACAAATTGGAGAGAGCCCAGAGGAGAGCAACAAAAATGATTAAAGGTTGAGAAACCTGACCTGTGAGGAAAGGGTAAAAAACAAACAAACTGGGCATGTTTAGTCTTGAGAAAAAAAGACCAAGGGGGACCCGATAAGTCTTCATATATGTTAAGGGCTGTTACAAAGAGGATTATGGTTAATTGTTCTTCATGTCCATCGAAGGCAGGACAAGGAGAAACTGGGCTTAATCTGCAGCAAGGGAGATTCAGGTTAGATGTCAGGAAAAGCTTTTTCTAAATCTAAGGGGAGTTAAGCTCTGGAACAGGCTTCCGAGGGAGGTTGTGGAATCCCCATCACTGGAGGCTTTTAATAATGGGTTGAACAAACCCCTGTCAGGGGTGGTCTAGGTTTACTTGGTCCTCAGCACAGGGGGCTTGGACTTGAGGTCCCTTCCAGCCCAACATTTGTATGATTCTATGATCCTTCACTTTCTCTGATTAAATCGTTCCTCCAGGTCATGTGGCTCATGATTGTTTTCAGCTTTGTGAACTGGCCCTATTTAAGCACCAAGTGTACACATCATTGGTCTGGGCTTTATAAACTATGCTGGAAAGATACTATGCGATGGAGTGACTGAAGCTCTAGAGGAAGCCTATTTGGGTGATTTCTCAGAGACTCAGTGACATCAGCCAACTCTGTGTTATCCTAGATTCTACTGCCACGTTTTCAGTTTTGGGTGTCTGGTGCCTTACTGCAAAGTGCCCTGATTTGTCTTGGAAGTTAATGGGAGCTGTGGATGTGAAAAATCAGGCCACTTATTTAGGTGTCTGAATATACTGATTGGGGCCCAACATCAGGCGCATAACTTAAAAAATGTGTCCGTTATCTCTCAGTGGTGGTGATGCTCTCAAGCCCTGGCTCACACAGCTGGGAAGGAAATGACTGGTGGTGAGAGAGCGCCCTCCCCTCAGCTGTGGTGAAAGTGCAACCCAAGGATTAAGGCAGTTTCCTTTGCCACTAAATTGAGGAGCATCAGAGCGCTGCTCCTGCTGCTTCTACCCAACTGGTAGACTCTGACTGATGCTCAGCTCCCTCTGCATGTGGAATAGACCTGGCAGTACGGATGGCAAATAAGCAGCACCCTTTACACCACATGCACCGAGAGGAAGCAGAACACTGGGGGCAAGGGGAAGAAAAAGAGAGTAGGAATAGGAAGGAAAGGATGGGTGTTGGACACAGTGTGGCCCCTGGCCCAGCGTTGCTGTATAGAGCACGCTAGCCTTGCTGTCTCCATTCAGATGAACAGTGCTCCTACCGATTGCCAGTGGAACGCCCCAGCATGGCAGGAGGTAGCGTACGGTGCAGGGCTGGAGCAGAGTCATGGAATGTAGAGATTGAAAAGACCTCGCAGGCCAGCGCAGGATCATCCCTCACACTCTACTGGACCCTGTCTCATCTAGTTTTAAGTGTCTTCAACAATAGATCCCAGTCCCGGTTCACGCCTGCACTGACACTTCCAGTTCTTGTCACTTGTGCTAGGCCATCCGACCTCCAGTCCTCCACCTGATCTTCATTGCATCCCTCCTCCTCCTCCTCCCGCCAGGGGAACGTGGGTTCGGTTGCTGTCCTGGGCCACCCTGCAGTCCGCTGAACAATCAGCGGTGCTTGGCATAATTCTAGCCACTGTTTGCCCATTGTGACCTGCTCCAAGCCTTGACCCTACATTGTTCACTTGGCTTGTGGAGGGGGTCCACTGGCTGTGGGGGAAACTGGGTCTGGCACAGCTGAGTTCTTAGTTTGGTGAACCATTCTGAAAAGAGTCGCAGTGCACCCATCCTCTGGCAGGGCCCAGGGGGGAGCCCCTGTTCAAATCCCTTCTCCCCCTCAGGCTGAGGGGGGAATTGAACCGGGGTCTCCCACAGCCCCGATGAGTACTGTAATCACAGGGCTAATGGTTACCAGAGAGGAGTTCTGTTTGTGTGGAGTGAGGCAGACATCTAACTCGTTCTTACAAAAAACAGCCTGGTCGCCTAGCCCCTGCATGCAGGAGAGGGGGTCCTGGCAGCGGATCTCTACCAGAGAGAGGTGCCTACATCCACAAAAGGGGTGGGGCTTAGCGCACACACCCCTCTCATCCACTTCTCCCCTTGGCCCGAGCATGCTGGGTTTGGTGGGTCCCATTCGTAGGCACCTCTCTTTCCCCGTGCATTGTACAGGGAGCCTGGGCACCTCACTCAGACTTGGTGGATCCCAGTCTTGCAGTGATTTTCTAGGTGCCTAAAAGTTTGCAACGCCTAAGTCTCTTTGTGGCTCTGGGGCTCAGTAACCCACAATGGAGCAGTGTTACCAACTGTGTAACATGAGCACTTGCTGATGGGCCAGGGGAGGGGAGGAAATGCCACCGAGACTCGGCTGCACTCCTTGCTCTCTCAGAGCCTGATCCACCTCCTGTCCGTGTCAGAGGGAGTCTGCCACTGATTTCAGTCAGCTTTGGCTCAGGATCCAGATTGTGATGTTGCGATTGTGATTAGACACAGGACTGCTGCAATAGCTAATGAGCCTGTACTTAACATGCATCTAGCAGGATAGTCCATATTTTTCCCTGCAGTATCCAGACTGAGGTAACGTGGACATAAGAACAAATGGATATAAACTGGCCATCAACAAGTTTAGGCTTGAAATTAGGCGAAGGTTTCTGACCATCAGAGGGGTGAAGTTCTGGAACAGCCTTCCCAGGGGAGCAGTGGGAGCAAAAAAGCTCACTGGTTTCAAGACTGAGTTTGATAAGTTTATGATGGGACGGCCTACAATGGTATGGAGCTGAACTGCAACTTCCTAGCGGCAAATATCCCCAATGGCCAGTGATGCGACACCAGGTGGGGAGGACTCTGAGTTACTACCGAGAATTCTTTCCCAGGTGTCTGGCTGGTGGGTCTCGCTCACATGTTCAGGGTCTAACTGATCACCATATTTGGGGTCAGGAAGGAATTTTCCCCTGGGTCAGATTGGCAGAGACCCTGGGGGGTTTTCACCTTCCTCTGCAGCATGGGGCAGGGTTCACTTGCTGGTTTACACTGGTGTAAATGGTGGATTCTCTGCACCTTGAAGTCTTTAAATCATGACATGAGGACGTCAGTGACTCAGCCAGAGGTCAGGGGTCTGTTACAGGAGTGCGTGGGTGAGGTTCTGTGGCCTGCGATGTGCAGGAGGTCGGACTAGATGATCACAATGGTCCCTTCTGACCTTAAAGTCTGTAAGTCTAAAACATGAACTTCACTTAAGTTTTTTCAACCCCTCTGTCTCAGACCTGGTGCCCAAATGCTGCTGGCTTTTTCCCTGCTGTAATTTTTTCCTTGCAGGGTAATGAGCATTTTTGTTCTGTTTTAACTCCTCTAGGTGGTATTACTTTGAGGTAATTAAAGGTAGCTTGATCTGTTTCCGATCGCACCAGTTAATATTAACAATCATAGCTGTTCTATCCTGCCTTTCCACACTAGTGCTCTGAGGTCAGCATCAGTAGCCCCATTTCACAGATCAGGTAACTGAGCCACAGAGCGAGGAGGTGACTTGCCCAAGGTCACCCAGCAGGCCTAGGAGTGGGACCCAGTCTCCTGAGTCTCTGTCCAGTGCCCCATCTAGCAGGATCCACTGTGTTACTGGAGCACTTAGGCCTGGATCCCCAAAGCTGTTTAGGCACCTAACACCATTGATCTCAGTGGGAGCTAGTGCACATTTGTGAATCCGGGCCCTAGAAACCCCCAGTTGAGATCCGGGCTCCAATGTGCTAGGTGCTGTATATACATTCAGGGCAGATCTACACTTAAAACGTTGCAGTGGTGCTGCTGCAGCACTTACGTGAAGATGCTCCTACCCCGACGGGAGAGACTCTCCTACGGCCAGTGCTGGCGACGGGATTAGGTAGGTCTAACTAGGTGGATTTTTCACACCCCTGAGGGACACAGTTCTACTGACACAGGGCCGTAGTGTAGACCGGGCCATAGTGAGAGACAGTCCTCTCTGAATTTACAGTCAAAATAGACGAGACAAAGGGAGGATTATTTCTCCATCAACAGTGGGGCACTGAGACACGAAGAGTCTGGAAGAGCTGGAGATTGGACCAAGCCCTTCCCTGCCCCATTCCTGGCCCCTAAGCATAAGATCATCCTCTTACATTCCACAGGTTTCAGAGTAGCAGCCGTGTTAGTCTGTATTCGCAAAAAGAACAGGAGGACTTGTGGCACCTTAGAGACTAACCAATTTATCTGAGCATAAGCTTTCGTGAGCTACAGCTCACTTCATCGGATGCATTCAGAATCAATCAGGAGCATTTAATCAAGGCTCACCTTTTCAGTCAGTGCCCCGTGGAGTGGCGTAGAACACTGAAGAGTTTTCAAAGGAATTTCAATAATAGAGTTAAAAACATTTTTACACAGGACAAAAGGCAGGGTAGGAAGGGAACAGGGAAATCCTAGACAAGAGCAAACAATGCTGGCAGCAATATTTAGTAACTTGTCCACGAGCAAAGATAGCCTCAGCCGGTGCACTAATTAAAGGATAGTGTCTCTGGAAGATCCTCAGCTCGGCCAAGGGAACTGCAGACCAGAGTAAGTTTGACCCATCTCAATTTTATCCTATTAAACCAAAGTGCACGTCCGTATGTCCTCCCTCCCACCTGCTATTTTTCTCCTTTTAAAGAGCTGTCAGTCTTCACTCCAGAGATGCCTGGGACTGGAAAACATGCTCATCCCAGGAGGGGAGGGTGTCTCAAGGTCACAGTCGATATGCATTGGTGAAGCAGCATGAGGAAGCCTACAGTGTGTGAATAAATAAAGGGCTTTAGCTCAGCCTGGGGCGTGAGGTGCAGGGGCTGGGCGGGAGGCTCCGAGTCTTGGCTAGTAATGGGGGCAGTTGGCCCAAGAGTGGGGAGGGGGGAAGAGAGAATTCCGTCTTCTGTTTGTTGCAGCTACTGCAGGGCAGACCCTGCGGGGCTGGGGGTGGGGGGAATAAAGCAGCATGTGTATTCGGAGGAACGAAAGGGGCCTGTTGGGGAGGACTCTGGGGAGGTGCTGGCTTCTCCACAGCAAAGGCTGCAGCCAAATCTCCGTTTAAAGCTAGCTGCTCCTTAAAGTCTACCACTGAGGTCTGTAAAATCGCGAACGGCGTGGCGTGAATAAGGAAGTGGTATTTACCCCTCCACATAGCACAAGAACCAAGGGTCATCCGGGGAAATGAATAGGCAGCAGCTTTAAAACAAACGAAAGGAAGTACTACTTCCCACAATGCAGCGCATGGATGCCGTGATGCCAGTGTAAAGGAGCTGATATCCATATAGTCTATTCCCCTAGGGCGTCACAGCATCCACCCTTGGCTTTGTGTCAGTATAACTACCAGCAAAAAGAATCATCACCCCACACACCCCCTACTTGAACTAGTTATACCAGCACCAAAACCGTGTGTAGACCAAGCCTAACGCCTTTACTTGGCAGCAGCAGTATGCGCTTGTCCTCCTTTGTGGACCAGAGAGTAGGGAAGGGCACACAGCTTGCACTGGGTTACCTTTACCCTCGGGGTACAGTACAGAGGCGGGAAGTTTCTCAAGGTCATTTCTGCCGGGGCCAGGAATAGAACTTAGCCCCCTCTTATTGCAGCGCCAACCCTTAGCCACGCTGCCTCTCAGAAAGCTTAGGCCAGATCTATGTGCTTCGCTGTGCTGTGAGACCGAGGCAAAGGAAGGCCTGGGCAGTGAATTAAGTAGGGTTTGGTAAAGAGGAGGATGGTTGTGGGGCCAGGGCACTGCCTGGGCACCTAGGAGCCTTGGCTTTGCCACGGCCTCCCTGCACAGTGTCTGGCTTAAAGCAGGACCTTTAGAGGTAGGCTCAGCCTGGGCCTCCTGAGACCTCCCTACCTTTCACAGGAGCCATGGGGATGATGGGAGCCAAGCAGAGGGGCCCTGGGTCGGGCCGCCCTTCTCCCTCTGCGCCTGAGGAGGGTCATGCGGGGTCACACAACCCCATATGCCCCTTAGCAGGCTGCTTGGTTCTTTGGCAAACTCGCTGGGGCCTGGTCAGCTCACTACGGGGGAGGAGCTGCAAGGAATCCCCTCCCTCCTGCATGGGATCAGCACAGACAGGGGAATACACTGCACCCACCCAAGGGGGCACCAGCCCCTGTGCGCGGCGGAGCATTCGGCACCTCCCAGGGCTGGTGTTACACCATGTCACCCCTGAAAAGCACCCTCCCACCCTGCACCCGCATCCAACCCGGGTTCCTAGTTGAAGCGAAATCAAGCTAGGGGGAGACCATTACACCCCACCACACTCCTAGGAAGAACCTAGGCCCAGATATATGTCGATGCCTAAGTCCCACTGAAGTTGGGTTCAGTGACAGTGAGGTCCCTAAATGGCCTTAAGGATCTGGGTCCTACGTGTGTAAAGGCCTTCATATTCGAGCAGGTGAGAGCTGCCGCTTCCCCTCACCTGGTGGAGATGTTTGTTTACCCAGCCTTGGGCCAGGTTACAAGCACAAACTACTGTCAGTCCCATGATGGCTACCCCTCATTGAAACGATCCCTCTGGAGGAGAAAGGACATTCAGGCTGGAAGCACGCGGACTGTCCAGCTGTATTTGTCTGTCAGGAGCACTATGCTTCTGGAGAGGAGACAACATCCAGCGGCTTTACAGGCCTCCTCGAGAAGCCAGCTGTCATTCTTTGGTATCCCAGCAGCACATAAAGACCTCAGCCAAGACCAAGTGCAGTGTGGCCCAGTGGAAAGATAACTGGGCCTCAGGAGAGCTGGGTTCTATTCCCAGCTCTGCCACTGGTCTGCTGCAGAACCACTTGGCCTCCCTGTGCCTCAGTTTCTCCATCTGTAAAATGGAGGTAATGGGGTTGTAAAGGGCTTTGAGATCTACTGATGGACTTATCTAGTGTAACACTGTTTCAAAAAAAGCAAATACAATTCTGGGCTGTATTAGCAGGAGTGTTGTACACAAGACACGAGAAGTAATTCTTCCACTCTGCTCTGCGCTGGTTAGGCCTCAACTGGAGTATTGTGTCCAGTTCTGGATGCCACATTTCAGGAAAGATGTAGACAAATTGGAGAAAGTCCAGAGATCATCATCATGTTCCCATTACGCCTCTGGCGTTTAGGGCAGTGACGAAGCTCCTCCACTCCTGTCTGTTTCTGGCAAGTCTTTCAATGGTTCCCCAGCTATGCCCCAGGTTTTTCAGGTTGGCTTCCACAGCTCTTCGCCATGTTGTTTTCAGGCAGCCTTGTTTTCGCTTGCCTTCAGGTGTCCATCTTATTGCTACTCTGGTGATGGAATCAGTTTCCATCTGAAGCACATGGCCAAGCCATCTCCAGCGCCCCCTGGCAATGATGGTACTCAGATCTTCTTGGCTGCACTGTGTCAATATATGTTGGTTTGAGATTGTTTTGGGCCAAAAGATACGGAGGATTTTTTCGAGGCAGGTTGTATGGAATGAAGACCATTTGGACACGTCCTACTTTCTCATTCCCCAGCATTCTGCACTATAAAGTAGTGTTGAAAGTACACAGCTCTGATAAATCTTGAGTTTGGTTTTGGTGTTGTATTTTGATGATTTCCAAACTCTATTTAAGCTCCTGAAGGTGTCCCTGGCTTTACTGATTTTGTTCCGGATGTCCTGGCTTGATCCACCATCCTGACTGATGGTGCTGCCCAAGTACGTGAATGTTTCCAAATTGGTGAGAACATAATCCTCTATCCGTACTGGTGATGGTGAGGCAATATTAAAGGTCATGAGATCTGTCTTATTGGATTGATTTTCAATCCAATTTTCTGGCTGAATGCATTGAGTCGAGATTTTTCTTGTGTATGGTGTTGGGTATGTGATAGGAGAGTGAGATCATCTGCAAAGTCCAGGTCTTCAAGGGATGAGACGAGTGTCCATTTAATGCCTCTTGACATGTCTTCTGTTGTACACTGCATTACCCAGTCGATGGCAATGTTGAAGAGGATTGCAGTCATGACACACCCCTGATGTACTCCTGTTTCGACTTCAAAACTGAGCTCACTGTGATCAACACTGCATGTAAAGTTTAAATAGAAGCTTTTGATGATGTTGATGATACAGAGAGGGATTCCATATGCCCGCAGAATGCGCCATAGGCTGATCCTGTGAATGTTATCAAAAGCCTTCTCAAAGTCTATGAAGTTTATGTAGAGCTGCTGTTGCCATTCTAAAGCACCGTTCTATTATGTTTCGTAGAATGAAGATCTGGTCTGTGCACCCACGCCCTTTCCGAAAACTGGCTTGCTCTTTTCTGAGAAGTCCAGAGAAGAAATTAAAAGAAATTAAAACCAATAGTAAAAGGTTTTTTAGCCATATAAATAAGAAGAAAAAAAGAAGTGGGACTGCTAAATACTGAGGATGGTGTGCAGATTAAAGATAACCTAGGCCTGGCTCAACACCTAAACCAAGGTGGAAGTCAAATTCAAACAGCTTAATGGGACCAAATCAGGGGTCCTGGATAATTTCCCTCCAAGAATATTAAAGGAACTGGCACATGAAATGGCAAGCTCAATAGCAAGGATTTTCAATGATTCCACAAATTCGGGGGTCGTACCCTGTGACTGGAGTGTTGCTAAGATAGTTCCTATTTTTAAGAAAAAAAAGTGATCTAGGAAACTACAAGCTTGTTAGTTTGACCTCAGTTGTATGCAAGGTCTTGGAAAAAATGTTGAAAGAGAGAGTAGTTAAGGACATAGAGGTAAATGGTAATTGGGATGAAGTACAACATGGTTTTACAAAAGGTTGATCTTTCTTTGAGAGGATAACTGATTTTTTAGACAAAGGAAATGCAGTAGAGCTAATCTCCCTGGATTTCAGGAAGGCATCTGATACAGTTCCACATGGGAAATGATTAGTTAAATTGGAGAAGATGGGGATTAATATGAGAATTGAAAGATGGATAAGGAACTGGTTAAAGGAGAGACTACAGTGGGTCATGCTAAAAGGTGAACTGTCTGGCTGGAAGGAGGTTGCTAGTGGAGTTCCTCAGGGACTGGTCTTGGGACCAGTCTCATTTAACATTGTCATTAATGACTTTGGCACAAAAAGTGGGTGTGTGCTAATAAAATTTGTAGATGAGACAAAGTTGGGAGGTATTGCCAATATGGAGGAGGACCAGAATATCATACAAGGAGATCTGGATGACCTTGAAAACTGGAGTAATAGAAATGGGACGAAATTTAACAGTGCAAAGTGCAAGGTCATGCACTTAGGGACTAACAACAAGAATTTTTGCTATAAGCTGGGAACTTATCATTTGGAAGCTACAGAGGAGGAGAAAGACTTGAGTGTATTGGTTGATCACAGGATGACTATGAGCCACCAATGTGAGGCAGCCATGAAAAAGGCAAATGCAATCCTAGGATGCATCAGACGAGGTATTTCCAGCAGAGACAGGGAAGTGTTAGTACCGTTATCCAAGACACTGGTGAAACTTCATCTGTGCAATTTTGGTTTCCCATGTTTAAGAAAGATGAATTCAAACTGGAACAGATGCAGAGAATGGCTACTAGGGTGTTCAGAGGAATGGAGAACCTACCTCATGACAGGAGACTCAAGGAGCTTGGCTTGTTTAGCCTAACAAAACAAACGGGGAGGGGAGATATGACTGGTCTCCATAAATACGTCAGAGGGATAAATATCAGAGGGAGGGAGCGGAGTTATTTAAGTTAAGCATCAGTGCTGACACAAGAACAAATGGATGTAAACTGACCATCAACAAGTTTAGGTTTGAAATTAGACAAAGGTTTCTAACCATCAGAGGAGTGAAAGTCTGCAACAACCTTCCACAGGGAGCAGTGGGAGCAAAAAACCTAACTGGCTTCAAGACTAAGCTTGATAAATTTATGGAGGTGATGGTATGATGAGATTGCCTACAATGGCATGTGACCCATCGGCTACTGCTAGTAGCAAATATCCCCAACGGCCGATGATGGGACACTAGACAGGGAGGGCTCCGAGTTAATACAGAGAATTCTTTCCCAGGTGTCTGCCTGGTGAGTCTTGCCCACATACTCAGGGTCTAACAGATCACTATATATGGGGACAGGAAGGAATTTTCCCCCAGGTCAGATTGGCAGAGACCCTGGGGTGGGGGTATTGCCTTCCTCTGCAGCATGGGGCAGGGGTCACTTTCTGGTTTGAACTAGAGTAAATGGTGGATTCTCTGTGACTTGAAGTCTTTAAATCGTGATTGGAGGACTTCAGTAACTCAGCCAGATGTCGGGGTCTGAGACAGGAGTGGGTGGGTGAGGTTCTGTGGCCTGCAATGTGAAGGAGGTCAGACAAGATGATTATGATGGTCCCTTCTGGCCTTAAAGTCTATGAGATGTCCACAGTGTCCAGTCCTGGACTGAAGATCATTCACTGTGTGGGTCCCAAGAAGGCCTGTGTGAAACCCCTGTGGAGAGGAGAATGATTACAGATGTATCCTTGGCACCATCCCTGTGCGTGTTGAAGATAAAGAACATTGTGCTGGACAGAAGGTCCATTAGTTCCTTTGGGAAATTGATGGGTCTTCATGTGGAGATCTAGAAGGGCTCCAGTTTTTCTCCTATAGTTAACCTAATTCCATATCTGATATATACACTTGTTTCAAAGCTCTAATCTTTTCAGGGTCAGGGTGAGAGAATCAATAGTCATTTATGAGAAAGAAAGCCATGAATTGGTCCTTCCTGTCTATGTATCTCTTACATCCTCTTCTTCTTCCCCTTATCCCATCAACTAGGGGTCAGGATGTCAAGCAAGCATCCCGCATCTTCATGTGCCTGAGGAGCCATTAAGGTATAACTGCTTACCATCTTCTTCAATGCACTCCATCCATTGCCTCGTTGGGTGTCCTTGAGATCTTTTTCCTACCACTCTCTCCTGCCCACGTCTATCTATAAGGGGAAAAAATACATTAATTTAAACCTTGTCAGCAGATCTTAGATAGAAACAAGGGATCCTTGTTGCCCATTAGGGATCAAATCCTAGCCCCATTGAAGTTAATGGCAAAAGTTCAATCGACTTCAATGGGGCCAGGTTTTCACTTAGGTCTTTAGCTGCCTAGTTGAAGAGACACCCAAATACCCTTTTCCTGCAGAAGTCTAGGATAATCAGGTAGAATCTTTGAGGACAATAGCAACAATAAAGGCTGTGGAAATTGCCACAAAGGTCACATTCTTAGTAAGTAAAGGAATCAACTCAACTGTTGCATTATGAAGAAAACCTGATGATGTAGTTGATAGAGAGAAAATCCTAGTAGCCAGTTCAGGTCTGGTGCTATGATTCATAGGTAAGATGAAGGATGAGATTTTTGAAGAGTGCCTAAGTATTTACGAGCACAAGTCCCAAGGAAAGACAAATGCTTTTGAAAACCGTGCCCAAGGGCATTAGAATTTGTTTCTTGCGGACTGATTGCTGCCATTTATTAGTTATTCAAAAGTACATTTCTGAATGAGTGGGTTAAGGGCACAAAAGACTCCTTGAGCTGTTACTAAAAAAAAATGTTAAATTCCTAGTTAGAAGCTGTCTTGGATCTGCATGGACAAAGTACGGCCTCCATTAGGGAAGAGAAAAGTTTTTCCAATGGCTTGCTACAATACAAGGAATGATTCAATCGGGCAATCTTTGTGCAAAAAATTGTGCACACTACACACAGCAGCAAAGAATAAGCTTGTCCCAGGAGAAAGAGCAACAAAATAGGCTAACTCCAACATTTTCTATGATGGGCTGGGGCAGGATAGGGAGAGAACCCACATGGACCAATCCAGAAGATATTCCTTATCAAATTGTAACAATATTAAGGAGACAAGTTGGTGAGATATTATCTTTTATTGGACCAACTTCTGTTGGAGAAAGCGACAAGCTTTTGAGCTTACACAGAACTCTTCTGCAGGTGACCTGAAGAACACTGAACACAACAATATTTAGGTGCTGAAGGTCAAATTTTGGATCTAAGCTATTGTCCCTTGGGAAAGGACCTCATCACACAAACAACTGGTTTAAAATCATACCTTTAAGCCCCCATATTTACTCACAAAGACATGTTATTTCGACTATTACTATTTACCTGTGTCCTGCATGTTGGAAGTTCAAACCCTAGAGGAGTTTCACTCCTCTGGAGGTTTAAAGCGTGGTTGTAACTCACCAAATCAACTCAAAAATGACACGGTGGGATTCCAGGTTAATTTGGTCTCAGTGAATCTGGATCAAATATGCTCAGTTTTCATATAAAGAGACATTTTTCTAATGGCAAGCCTCACAACCTGGGAGCTGAAAGTCAGTCTGGGTTCTTTCCTTCCACCTGCCTTCACCAGTTGATAAACATTCTGCAGGCCAAACTGTGCCCTCCAGGCCACCTGTGCAAACCTCTTCAATGAGGCTGCAAATCTGTTTCTGTTTGGAATTAAGTAAACAGTTCTGCTGATGATGCACAAGAAGGAATAGGATCCACCTCCCTTCCTTGTAGCTGCGTTAGCTCTGCAGGGCTAGCAGGTGTAAAACGTGGTGATGGTACTTTATTACATGCCTCGGCAGATAAGCGTCTGAACACACACAGGATTCAGGCTGGCTCTGTCAGAAGACGTCAAGTGTACACAGATATTTTCCACAGTAGAACTGCATTTTAAGACAGAATTTTAATATTCATTCAACAGGGTTTGTTTTTTTCAATTAATCAAGTCCATCATTGATAAAGCCAGATTTTTAAAAAAGCAGCAAACAAAGAATAACAGTCTGCCCCCACCACCTCCCACTGTGGAGAATACATTGTCATTAAGGCCTTACTTAATTTGCGATATTGCGGAAATT
Organism: Natator depressus; assembly: GCF_965152275.1. NCBI lineage: Eukaryota > Metazoa > Chordata > Testudines > Cheloniidae > Natator > Natator depressus. The sequence continues at coordinate 123,385,559 of NC_134238.1, read as the reverse complement.
GCAGATCCCGCGATATTATGTTTCCATCGCAATTTTGTCAGCCGCCCAGGACTGACAGAGCATGGTGGGATTCCCGCTGTCAGCCCCATGCATTAATGACTGAAACATAGCTGCAGCAAAATGTCTGGTTATCAAAAAAAATTAACAGGCATAACCTAGTAGTTGAGTGTTTATATTGTTCCAGCAAATTTTTCTTAAACAGGTCTTCTCTGGCTTTTCAAAGTTACCACAAATAATAAAGGTCCATTATTACTTTTCCGCCATTTTCCATGTCTTGTCCGCAACTCAGCCGCAATTATTTGACAACCATCCTGCGATTCAAGTAGGGCCTTACCTATCATTTTTCCATAAGCGTTGTTTTCTCCCGCACATATTAATGCAATTTGTCAAACGCCCACCCAGCTCTCACTACTCTGGTCATTCACTCCATCTGTGGAGTTCACATAGGGCCTGACCCAAAGCCTCTGGGGGTCTCATGTGAGGGCTAACTGCCGTGGAAGTTTGAAGTGCTATGTCAGAATGAACAGGGCTCTTTTGATAAACTAGGAAAGCTCTTGTTATTTTTGTAATGTCTGACACCTTGGCCCAGATGACTCAAGCATGGTTTCCCAATGGAGACCTTCATGCAGGTTTGCCGGGTGAGAACATCTATCTGCATAAGAATTCTTTTTAAAAAAAACACATTTCCAGCTATAAATTAGCCATGAAAGCTGCCTGGGTTGAAGACGCTGCTCTGTGGACTGTTACCACTTGAAATCTCATTGCATGTACTTTCTAAAACAAAGTTAATGAGGACTAACAATGCTGTGAAGGCCAATCTCCAACATTACAACTCCCTAATCACCTTGAGAACGTGGCAGCACTCACATAAAAATACATTTTTATCCTGTTGTTCAGGCTTAAACAGAATGTAAGCTCCAGGAACCCTGGTGTATGGAAAATTTGCCACTGACTGAGCAGCCTAGATACATCTCGCTCCTCCTCCTCCACCCAACTTGTGTCTTAAGAGGTTCTTTTGAACTCTTGGTGGATTTTCTATGCCCAGTGGTTTTCCATTTTGCCTTTTAATTTTTACTTTAATGACTTACTTTTAACAAAAGAACAAAGTAACCACAAAGCTTTAAATAATAATAAAAAAAACTCCTCACACACACATTGGGTTGTTTAAATTTTAAATTAGCTTCAGCAAAATTCTGCTTTAATTAAACTTAGAAAATTCCACCTTAACTGCATATTGCGTATAGATTAGTCAGACGTTCTGTATTCATCTATTTAGTTTGCTGATCTGAAATCTGGCAGTTATCATGTGTGTAGAAGGTATGTGGGTGCTATAGAATGGGGAGACTTTAGATTAATGGATAACTTGTACCTATTCAAACAGATAAAGGTATCTTGGCATCAGAGTGTGTGAGCCCAACAGAACAAAGGCCTCCAAAATGAACCCAATTCTGTTTTCAGCTGTATCCTACAGTAAAAAGAGAACCAAAGAGGCAGAAGTTGTTGGAGTGTATCCAGCTTTGTCACTTATTCTAGGCCTATGCTCTGTAAGCTCCTTTACAACGATACAGATTTTTATTTTATAAAAATAGTATTTTATCTGTATGTGCTTTACACTGTAGTATTCAAAACAACTCAGTATGGTGAGGAAAAAAGAATTCCTTAAACCAGTCAATACAAATAGACTGATCTGGGGGGAAAGAGAGTTCTTAGGGCAGTTCCAAAAAGTTAATCAATTTTTTTTAAATAGTATTTTTGTATCATTCAAACACTTCTTTGCTCTTATATTTTTCCTCCTTTATAGACTAGGGTTCTTGAGATAGTCAGTTCTGAGTGGAATTAACCACAAGGTACTGTGTGGGAATGGGAAGGGGAAGAGTAGTGGGGGAATCTACATAAAATTTGTAAATACTTAAAATATTTTAAAAATTGATATGATATTCCAGAGTTTCACCTTTTCCAAACCGTCCTGTTTTCAGCACTTGTCTTATCTTTTAGGCAATTGCTACAATATATAACAGAGTTGTAACAATTCCAGAAACAGTCCTTTGAATTTCAGTACTACAGCTTTCAGACAAGCAGTCCAGGGTTCCTTGTGCCGTTCCATGATATATCTCTATCCACTACAGCTGATGGGCTCAGAAGAGGGGGTTAAATGAATTGGATATACTAACTTTCAAACAGTGATTTTTTTAAGTTTCATTGCTATAATCTAACAGTCACTCAGCCCATAAAAATGGGGAGCTTTTGTATTCATTCTCTTCATTTTTCTGACAAAAAAGAATCAGCAACATTATATAATGCTGCCCGGGGCTCTATGTCATGTAACTATCTCCTGGCCATTTCTAACAGCGATGGTCTGTCCGTGTTCCTCAGTATCCGTGGCTGGGTGTAAGACCCCCCTTATGTAAGCAAATATATATGTGTGGACATAGGACAACACTGAATTCCAAGTTCTGTTTCCCCCTTCACTATTGTTCAGAAAGATAAATTGCCTCTTTTTAGTAAGACGACAGCCGGCACTATTCTTGTTCAATCTATTCACAGTTTACCAAAATTCAAAGGGCTTCTGTTCCACTGTAACATATTTTTAAATAAAGGCTTACAGGGGATCCAACCCTTCCATGGTGAACAACTGGCCCAGAAAGAACTTGGATTGCAGAATGCTTTCGCTAACCTGTACCTTTACTGAGGAGCCCCAGTTACCAGAGATGATGTACCCTGGCAGAGTTTGCCTCTGCTGAAATATTTAGTTTTTGGAGACAGGGCCTGACCCAAAGCCCATTGAAGTCAATGGAAAAATTCCCACTGGCTTAGGTAGGTTTGGGATCAGGCCCCAAGTCCTGTCTTGGGGGAGAGGGGTGGCAGGAGAATGGGTTGGCTTGGTGTGAGGGCAGCCAAGCAGCTGTTAGCAGCATCCACGATGAGTCATTATTAAAGAGAGTCATTGTAGGTTTCACTTGGACTGAAGTGGGTTATTGTCCCTGTGATGGGAGGTATAAGCCCCATCCTGCCTATGGTTGCCAAATCGGTAATATTTAAAAACCGGATACTCCAGAAGAAGTGCCGGAATCTCCTCTGCCCTATCTCTTCTCCCTGAGGCCCCACCTCTGCCCTGTTTCTTCCCCCCAAAGCCCCACCTCTTCCCCGAGGTCCCGCCCCCATCCACTCCTCTTCCCCTCTCCCCCCGTTGCTCGCTGCTTTTCCCCTCCCACACCCTACCTCCCCACCTGGGTCAGGAGAGACTCGCCTGCAGCACCGGGGCTGGGAGCTGCACCCACCCAACGCAGGTAGGAGTCAGCCCCGGCTGAGTAGGGGCTGGCACGGATGATGACCCAGTGCCTCCCCTGCCCAAAGTAACTGGACTTTGGGTGACCAGTCAGTAGATCTGACCGAACTTTCCAGTGAAAAACCAGGCACCTGACTACCCTAAGCCTGCCATAGCTACTAAGGGGGTTAAGAGACAGTAGATACCTCCTCAGCAGAGGCTAATTAGCAGATCTTCAACAGCTGGGTCAGAGCCTGCAGACCAGGCAGGAGGGAGCTGCTGAGGGGACCCTGCGTCAGCCACAAGATGGCAGGAAGCAGCCGAAGGAGCTGGACCCTCTGGGGAGAAAGTGCTGGAAGGAATTGCTCTTCAAAAGGCTCCTGCAGGCAGACAAAGGTAGAGCGTGGCCCAGGGAAACTGCAGAGGGTCTGAGGAAGCAGATCAAAGCTGCTGCCCTCCTGATGCCTGTGGACAAGGACTATGGAGCTGGGGGGAGGCTGAAGACCGGATATAAGCTCACTGAACTTTTTGTTTGTTGGACTCTCCACTACCCTGGAAGGGGTGAGCCCTAGAAGTGACCTGACTGGGGGGGCGGCATTGTGAGAGGGGCTGTTGACAGGAAGCACCAGCGTCCAAGAGGCTGCTGGACCATGCCTGGCCAGGAGCGGGGCCCCAACCGGTGAGTGACCCCTCCACAGTCCCCCAAGCTTGTTAACTGGGAGGTGAAGGGAATAATCTGCACCACTGGACTAAGAAGCCCACTCTTAGAGGCACTGGTAGTGATGGTACTAACTCTTAACAGAGTAAGTTGGCCAAGCCTGGGGAGGTTGGTTCAGACCCCCATGCAACAGATCTAGGATCACCCAGTGTCATGTTTAATTAGATCCAATGTGCTGCCCTGCGTGGGAGAGGGACCACACCTGCCTTTTCCCGTGTGGACTATTTGCATTCATGTCGGTACTTATTCTGCTGTGTCTTAACAGAGCTGCAGCTATTCTGCCGAAGGGGTTGCATGTTCTTTGCTCTGCAGGTCTATGGCAAGGCGATGGATATATTCAACCAATCAGATTAGTCCCAGTGGCACTCTTCCTCAGTCTTCCAATCAGGAATCAACAGTTCTGTGCATCAGCAGCTCAGCCCCTCGTGGGAAGGAAACATAATGGCAAAAATGATTGGTTAGTCAACACAAAAGTGTCAAAGAGCTGAAGTGCCACCATGTATTGAAAGTTAAGGGGGCAGACCCATGGAGTGAAAATGCATAAGTTCTGCACCTTACGGGTTACGGGTGACAGTCTTCAGGACATGAAAAATGTTGGAGAAGATGTGTCACTAAAAGCCAGTAGCAGGGACAGCTCACAGCTACAGCAAGCAGATTGAAAGGAAGCAAAAGCAAAGGTGACAGACCAATATTAGCCTCCCATGGCATTAGAGCAATTTTAAGATCACCATGGATTGGGAATCTTAGGTTGCTGTTTTGCCATTCAATTTAACATTTATACTTGTGTTTGCATGAAACACACCTACCCGCAGAGGGACACATTTACAACCCCCAGGGTGTCGTCCACCACTGATCTCGCCCCACGTTCCCGCCCACAGCACTCAAGCGCCTTCTCCCACAACTAAACGTCCTTTCAAATAATTATAGCCGAGTGTGACACTGCACGGCCTGACAGTCAGTAATTGGGCTTTTTTGCATTGCAAAATGATGATTAGCCCCTCCGCTCATTATCAAAGCAAATTAAATTTTTCCATGTAGAGGAGCCAGTTGCATTCATAAAAGCTATATTGTTGATACAGGCAGAAAAAATTAATTCGTGACAAATGTGAGGAAAATTAATAGTCTTTAACCGGGACAATATTTGACTGTGTCTAATTGTCCTTTGCCGCGTAAAGCATGCTATCTCCTGAAAAGTACTGACAGAGATTCTTGCTAAGGTGTCTACATTTATTCTGAAGAGACAGTATTTAAACCATTTTAAACATAGAAATTAACCTAATACCAACCTGGTAAATGTGCAACAACAAGTTGCAGAAACTCAGCAGCAGTCTGTGGTGTATTTGTGGATAAATACATTGGCAGAGTTTCCGGGTACATTTCAGGAAGGGTTCATCTAATCCAAACCCGTCAGGCAGGGGGGAAAAGAGAAACTGCCAAGGAGCTGGTGGTCACTGAGTGCAAAGGGCCCCGAACTGGTCTATGGAACCAGCTGCCTACTGGCACTTTGAACAGCTCCCCCCTGCAGGTGTGAAAGGAGTGACAGAGAAAGAAATTTCAGCCACCCTAAAAATATCCACCTTAGAAAAATTGTGATCTATTTAGTGTCAAATTAGATGTGATACAAATGGCACTAACCCAGGTCAAGGCTTAACTTGTGCCAGGACTTTCTAGGTGTGGCAGGTCGTAGCCCCGGCACCTCTGGGCTTGCCGCATCAGTTATTCAAGTAAAAAAATTGCTTGAGCCCCAGGACCTAATTGCTTGAGCTTCGGCACCTCTTTCAGACCCAGATAGTCATGCTCCTTGTCCCTTACTTAGTGCTCATGCCACAGGAGAGGAAGCACTAACACTGCCATGTATAACGTGGTCCTTTACAAAGCCGGATGCTCCCAATCCTGCCATTTTAAGAGCTCACACCTGTGTGTGGCCAGCCTCGCTGCCTCTAACCTCTTGTTGGACCCTGGGGAACAGCTGACTGGCAAGGGAATGTCATGCTAGATCAAGTCACCGGTAAACCGGACGTTACTGCTTCAGAAGGGCCCAAGGATGGACGATCAGGGCAAGAGTGAAAAGCATCGACAGCGACACGCGGGGAAGTTGCACCATGCCCAGCCAAATCCAGCACTCAATCCAGCTGCTCTGTGCCAGGCCGATGGAGCCCTTGTGTGGCACCGAACAGCCGCAAAATCTCTCGTGCTAGCCCTGCCTCCAGCTACTGGTGTACAGGGGGTGTGTTTGGGGTGGGTGGGAGTGGGTGTGTCCAAGGTATCCTGGCACCCCAACAATGGAATGGGGCAATTAAGTATGACTTAGAGCAGCCCAGAGACTACTCTTACTTACACTGGGGACTGTTGTCACCTAGCTGGGCCCAGCATCACAGGAGCATAAAGAATTTAGAAAAATCTGACCTACAAGGAAAGGTTTAAAAAACTGGGCTTGTTTCGTCTTGAGAAAAGAAGACTGACGGGGGGACCTGATGACAGTCTTCCAATATGTGAAGCACTGGGATAAAGAGGATTTGGAGCGACCGTTCTCCATGTCCACTGACGGTAGGGCAAGACATAATGGGCTTAGTTTGCAGCAAGGGAGATTTAGAGTAGACATTAGGAAAATCTTTCTCACTCTAAGGGTAATTCAGCTCTGGAACAGGCTTCCAAGGGAGGTTGTGGAAGACTCAGGACTGGAGATTTTTAAGAACAAGTTGGACAAACCCCTGCCTGGGTGACCTAGGTTGACTTGGTCCTGCCTTAGCACCGGGGGCTGGATTTGATGACCTTGCGAAGTCCCTTCCAGCACTAGGTTTTCATGATTCTGTAAAGCAGGCTTGAATGCACCTTTGCTCCCCTGCCCAGCCTTGCACTAAGCTCAGCCCTGGGTCAGTGTCATTGGTCCCTCACATTTATACACACTGAAATTATTCTACAAGAGTTTTGGAGGGGAAAAAATCCCTAGAGGACCAGGGTCTGGCAGATGGCTTGGATCTACAGGGAATGTAAGGAGCAGCCCATAGTTCACAGGGGCAATGTTACCTGGCAACTCCCTGGAGCATTGTGGGAAAGCAGGGAATCAGCAAACCCCAACAAGGAGCAAAATCTGGCCAGTGCTGCACCTGTTACCGCCGCTTCCCGGCCCTGGCAGCTAGAGCAGGTAGCTCCTGGAAGGGCTAGACAAAGAGAAATCAGCCAGTTTGCTCTTCTTCCTTGAGTCTGCCCCTTTCTCCACATCTGAAGCCCTACTCTGAATTCTCTCCCCTACTCACCCCCTTCACTGAGGGCTCTACGAATCATCTAGAATTAAGACACAAAACCTTGTCTGATGGGCCTCTAACAACCACACAGACAGACCTCTGGAGCTTGATTTTTGCAAGCGCAGCCGTTACTAAAATCCTTTTGACTGCATTAGAGCCTGGTTCTTCGCTGCTGCTACGTCTTCCAGCTCTCTAACAAGCATGCTTGCTTCATTGGAGTGTACAATTATTTTCAACGCTTACGATAACATAAACACTTTCACGTGGCTCTCTCCCATAGTTACACTGTGAAAGGCCTCATACTCCTCAGTCTTATAAAGCATCCTTTATCTACTGTTACATATAGCTAAAACATCCACCTCGATCCCCCTTTACACTGATCTGAAATGCTCCCTTCGTTCTACTCAGCTAGGCAAGTTGAAGTTAATTTGCATTGGATAATTATTTTCAATTAAGTGATAACAATCCTGTTCCGTACAGAAATAATCTCGTCCACAGGCCAAATCGTTTATCCTGACTAGGGAACAAGGCTAGAGCAGTGCCATTACCATTGTCAAGCTACCAGGGCTGGAGAGCGTGATGCTGTGATCAGGGAGGATTAAAGGGAAACCCAAGGGCTAATACAGCTCTTCTCCATCACTTTTAAAGTGGCCCAGCAATGCAATCAGCACTCGGTGCCAATCCACAAAAATACTGAGGTGTCTAACTCCCTTTGAGGAGCTGGGCCTAAGCATTGTTGACGATCTGTCCATTCCATTTTGATTCCTAAAGGAAAGCTCCAAAAATCTGCGGCTTGTACCTGTTGTGGCTATACCTGCCCTCTGTCCCTCTCCCGTATATAGCACCGGTGACAGTGTTTGGCATCAAAAGGGCGTGACGGACAAGCGGTGCCCATTGTAATCATTATGATGCCAAAAACCCCAAATACACTTCGGTAAGCTGGATTTCAGTTTGCAGATTTCGATCAGCCACTTAAGGGAAAAAATATTTCAACTCAAGGGACAAGGGCAGCTTTCTCAAAAGAAAAGCATTAGCCTGGAAATGAATGGTTACGGTGCACTTTGCAGTGAGAGGAAGGGTGGGGTTGTGCGTAAGGCATTAGCTGGGATTCAGGAAACTTGTGTTTAGTTCCTGAACTTGTGCCAGACTCCCTCTGTGACTTTGGTCAAGTCTGTGAGGCCCTGATCTTGTTCCCATTTACGTCTTGTCAAAACTCCCAGTAATTCCAATGAGCACAGAATCGGGGTTTTCATCTCTCTGTGCCTCCGATACCCAGCTGTAAAGGGAGGATACTAATGACTGCTTTGTCTACTTAGCCAGTAAGCTCTTGGGGATAGGGACTGCTTCTCAGTATGACTACATGCAGCACCAACAACAATGGGGGCTTGCAGTGTTGCCGTATCATTTTAAAATGAGAAGTTACTGAAATGTGCAATTCTCATCACCTAAACAACCTTCGCACTGCCCATGTCAGGGCAAAGCCATGTGATGGTGCTTATGGAGCCTGATTTTCTGCAAATAAATGTATGCCTCCTTGTGCATGCATTGCTTGATGTGTGCATTCAAATAGCCAGTTCCTCACTCCCGGGGCTAAATGCTCAGCTACTTAGCTAGGTGCATATGCAAGTCAGAGGTGTACATTTTGCAAGCCCATGAATCCTACATTGGAGCTGTGTGAATGGGACTTAGTGTACAGCACAAGCGATGTGACCCACTACGTCACAAAGAATTTGGCAGCAAAAAGAGGGAGTATCGATCAGATTAGATCTCATTAAGGTTCAAGTCACCATGTGACACACTTTGCAAGCCACACAAAAGACTTGGAGATTCCAACTCTCAACATAGATTCAATAGCTGACACAGTGTTTGGGGCTCTTTACTAAAATTTCGGTAATGTTACCAAATGCATGACAGGACCCTCACTGTATTCTCTGCAGTATCATCATCATCAAAACTAAATTGAAATTGGCAAAGTAAGTCAAGAAGGCATATTTGGTGTTTTTTGTATTGTGTGAGTTCTCTTTACTCACCAATCGCATGATTCAGTAATTCACCAGGGGGCTCCCAGCCACTAGTGACATTCTACTGAGAGTAGCGTACAGATAGATAATCCGAATGTGCAAAGCAACAATAATGTGAAAAGAAATACCGGGGAGTGGAGTGGGGGGATCACTACAGGACTTTGGGTAAATGTTTACATTTTTTAGAAATATAGGGTGAAATCCTGGTCCCAGTAAACTCAATGAGCGTTTAGTCATTGTCTTCCATAGGGCCAGAATTCACCCATAGCTAACAGCCTCATATGGCAGACAGCTCAGTTCAACGTACTGAAACTTCAGCATAGAAAAATAAGTCAGAGCTCTTTCAAGTGAAGATGGCAATACCCTTCAATCCACTAGAGGGCACTCCGTCTAGGCCAGGGCTGAGTTACATTAACAGAGCCAAGTTCAGAGGCTTGTCCACCTTGTGCATACTGATGTTATTTATTCACATAACTTTTGTTGACAAAACTCTGTAGTGTAGACAATACTTAGGAATGCTTGTACATTGCTGCATGCATTAATCTCACTTATAGCATCTGCACCCCATGCTTTAAGGTGGTGATAAGTGTTTGTGCAGTGTAATCCTTTGTAAGTCATCAAACAGGAAAGAAATATTAATTAATGTAAAATGCTGGCTTCGTAAAGAAGGTGGTGGGTCAGTGGTTCTCAAACTTTTGTACTGGTGACCCCTTTCACATAACAAACCTCTGAGTGCGACCTCCCTTATAAATGAAAAACACTTTTAAATATATTTAACACCATTATAAATGCTGGAGACAAAGTGGAGTTTGGGGTGGAGGCTGACAGCTCGCAACCCCCCATGTAATAACCTGGTGACCCCCTGAGGGGTCCTGACCCCCAGTTTGAGAACCCCTGTGTTAGGTCCTGCCTACCAAGAAGGCCCACTGAAACCAAATGAGCCATTATGGACCATCAAAGAACAAAGACTTTGTTGATTTTGTTCCTCCCTCCCTGCACCCCATGAAGAGGAGACGGGCATATGAACTCATCCCATCAGCTTGAAATCTGTGGGAAAGGCAATAAAAATCCCTAACAAGAAGAAACTTGTATCTCTGTGCTGCTTGGACTTTGGGAGGTCAAGATTTCCAAGCATAAGCAAGGGATCCTCAGATGCTTCGCCTGGATTAGCCCTAAAAGACATATAGAGTTTGCACATTACAGCAGCGTTTAGTACCTTTTGGAACCTAATGCTGTAACTCATTTCTGTGTGTGTGTTTCCCTGCTTTAACCTTGTAAATAATCTCTTATTTCTTCTTAGTTGATACATCTTTAGATAGTTTATTGTAGGATTGGCTACAAGTGTTGTCTTTGGTGTAAGATCTAAAGTGTAATTGACCTGGGGTAAGTGACTGGTATTTTAAGATTGGGAGTAACCTGAATATTGTTGTGATTTTTGGTGTAAGGGACCATCTATCACAAAGGCAGGCTTGCCTAGCCGGCAGGCTAGACCAGAATACCCAAGGGGACTGTCTGTGACTCCATGGTTGTCCTGTTATAGCGTCTGAGGAGCTTACACTTGATACTTGGTTGGTGAAATCTAAGTATAGAACTGACAGCCAGGTTGCGGTTTGTGCCCTGAAGTTGGTACTCCTGCTCCTAAGCCACTCTAGACAGCTTGACACACATCAAGCAATGAATGACCACGGAATGGACACAGCCCATTTTGTCTGCCTAAGGCTCCAATCGGAGTTATCCAGGCACAAAAGTCTGCCATTGTGCACTGCTGTGGAGGATCTGGGCCTTAGGTTTTAAGCTCCTTGGAGCAGCATCTTAGTTACTGGGATCAATATCATGCTGAGCGCACAGACAGTTCTCCATCAATATTATCTATTATATTCATGCGTCAGCTCCCTTCCAGCATAGGGGAATGAAATACAGTCACCGAGCTAAAATAAAAAGATAAACATTAGAGACGGTCGGAACATTTTTTTGCCAAAATATGCTGTTCCAAAGCTGAAGTGACTGGCAGAGACGTATTGGTTTCCACAAATCTCCATCAGGCAGACTGATAGCATGAGGATCCCTGGGACGAGAGCCCAGCTCTGCGGAGTCTGGACAGCTGACGTTCTCACAGCAGCCATGCACAGCCCCGTCCATGGTGCCCTGTGGAGATTAGACACTGCAGGAAGCGCCTCCCAAAGGCTCCAGCATGGCAGGCCTCTGATTGGCCCATGCGCACTATTTAGCCCTGGAGGGTGGCCCAGGGTGTTGTCTGGGTAACCACACAGACTCCTGCCCTGCTGTGACTCCAGACTGTGCCTCGCTTTCCCATCTCCAATCTCCACCCCAGCCTCACGCTGACCCTGTCTCTTGCTTAGTGATCCCAGCTCTAGCGATTATTCCCATCCCTGCTCGCCGGCTTGTGCACACCAGCCCAACTGTGACTGCTAGGCCAGACTGCCTAGGCCCTGGTCCCTTACAGAGAGCCAGCGAGAGGCAGCAACAGAGGGAGAGACTCTACAGCTTGGGGCTAGCGGGACTAGCCTGGGTTTGAGGCCTGGCTCTGTCTGATTTGAAGCGATTGGTGAAGAAAAACTTGAGCAGGGGTTCTCCCCACTGCCAGGCCGGTACCCTAGCCACCAGGGCATGGAGTGTGACATAAAACCTTTTCACAACAATGGCCTTGTGTGTTTTCAGGCCAGTGTGGAACACAAACACATTTTTAAACCCTGAAAGTCACCATGAAACAGAATTGTTCCCCTCCAGTCAGCCCTAATACACCTTTGCCAAAAGCGGACGACATTTTTTTGTAAAAGGTCACACAGCTACCCCAAACCAGAGAGCCAGTAAAACGAAGCATGATTGCACCAGCGCTCTATGTGAGAGGAAATGCGTTAATGATTAGCAAATCAGTCATAAGGTCTAATCATGCTTCTGTTTGTCAGGCTTGGGTTCCAGGGGGTCAGGCATAGAGCCGGGGTCTAGAACAGGTTCCAAGGATCACAGCTGGCTGTAGAGTTGGGAGCAGGCCAAAAGCAGAGCTGGGGGACACGCCATGGGTCAGAACCGAGGTCAGAGTCAGTAGACAAGCCAAATCAGGGTCGGAGTCTGGATGCAGGCTAATGGTTGAAGCTGGGTTGGCGTCAGGCCAGGGGTTAGGTGTAGGGCTGGAGCAGGTCAGTAACAGAGCTGGAGCAAGGTTAGAGTAGGGCACGGACAAGTCTGGAGCAGGCTGGAACAAGGGTGGGGCAGGCCAGGACAGGAACTAGCTCAAAGGCTGGCTGGAAGCCTAGGGAGTCTGTAGCATTGCGAGGCAGCAGGAGAGTTCCTGGCCACATCGTGCTGTTGCCCAGACTAAGGGTTTGGCTACATTTAAATACTCTCGTGGTACAGCTGCGGCACCTCTCCCGTCAGCGCAGGTTATCCACCTCCCCGAGAGGAGATAGCGTCAGCCTAGTGCTGTCTACACAGGGTTGAGGTCGGTTTCACTAGGCCCTGAGTGATGTAGTTATGCTAATTGACTAGCCCTAATTGTCTAGTGTAGCCCAGGCATTACTTGGTGCCCCTGGGCTGGGTTTGTGGGGATAGGACTGGTGGAACTCACAGAGGGGGCATGGATGTGGTTCACTGGCTCCCATGAATGTTCCTCCAGGCCGATAATGTAACGTGAACTCAAAACAGGAGAGCAACAGGGACCGTGGGCTCTGGCATTGGGTGAGGGTCTTCAGGGATCACAGGTGTTCTAAGTTTTTATGGTCTGTGAATACCTGGACAGAGAAACATGCGCCCTCCAAGTGCTGATTCCACCCCCAAAGGCAGTCTCAATGGAGAGCAGCTCTATTGTAGGTTTCATAGTTCCGTTCCGTGGGAGTTTGCTTTCTGGGGTAGAATGCGCCTGGGTGGAGACTGCTCGGTGACCCCAGCAATTCTGCCAGTACCCCTCTGATGGCACAGTCTGAAGTGTCTGCGTCGACAACAAAGGGCTTGGATGGTCGGGGTGCTTCAATATAGGTGCAGAGGTGAAGGCCTTCTTTAGCTGCTTGAAAGCCCACGGTGTCTCTGACACCCAGATAAAGGTGGAATTTTTATGGAGGAGCTTGGTAATTGGAGCCACTACTGGGGAGAATTTCTTGATAAATCTCTGATAAAAATTCACAAATCCCAGAAAGCACTGAATGTCACAGGTAGTCTTCAGTGGGGCCCCATCCACAATGACGAAAAATTTCTGTGGACCCTTCCTGATCCTGTCGAGAAAATTGATCTAGATGACGCAATCGACAATGGTGCAGTCCAACTCATATCTTTCCAGTTTGGCTTATTGGCAATTTTTCCTGAGGCATTCCAGCACTGGTCGGATGTGCTAGTTATGCAGAGACTGGTTCTCCAAAAAGATGAGATGTCATCTCAGTAGGTCCCAGTGAACTGGTCTAGGATGTCTTTGAAGGTATCACTCACTAAATGAAATATGGCCAGGGCATTGGAAAAGCAGAAGGGCACAACCAGCTACTCAGAGTGACCATACCTGGTGCAGAAGGCTGTCTTCCACTCGTTGCTACCACATTCTGCAGTGCTGTCCAGACCAGCGAGGGGCTGTGTCAGTGCCTGCCCTGCAACCTTGGATGCCTCACAATGCTTTACTGTTGCAGCTCCCACCTGGGCTGCTCACAAACAGCCAAACAGCGTGCAGGTCACACTCTGCATGTGCCCTGGTCCAGCAACTCTGACTCCAGCAGCCTGTCCACAACACACCAACCACTCTCTGGCTTCCTGCAGCCTTGGTTACTACCTGTAGGGTGACCCCAGCACATTCTCAGACCTGAATTTCTCCCCCAAATCTGCATTCTGCACTGGCCTGCCCACTCCTGAGCAGTTCAGATATTACAGGTCCCTTGCCCCTGTGAAAGGTCTGCTACTTTAACTGGAGTTACCAAACAGCTCAGTTTATCCACAACACTGGATAAGTTTTGATTAAGAAAATAAAAAAAAGTTTAACTACAAAGAAAGAGATTTTAAGTGAGTCCAAGTATAAGGCATTAGAGTCAGAAATGGTTACAAGAGAATAGAGCTGAAAGGCTTTATAGTAACTAAAACTTAACAAGCTAGACTTAGTCCCAGGTAAAATACTTACCACAGATTCCAGCAACAAGGATTCTCCATCCCACCCTCAAAGTTCCAGGGCTCGTTCCTTTCTCTACTTAGGTGAAAGAGAGAGAGAAACCCCCCTCAGTGGATTGTTCTGAAGATTACCCCTCAAAGCAAAGTTTATTCAAACCAGAATGAAGAGTCTGGGAGTGAAGGTGGGCCCATGCTCTTTCTTCTCCCCTCCTTCCCCACTCTGAACTCAAGGGTACAGATGTGGGGACCTGCATGAAAACCTCTTAAGCTTACTTTTACCAGCTTAGGTTAAAACTTCCCCAAGGTACAAATTATTTTACCCTTTGCCCTTGGATTTTCACTGCCACCACCAAACTTTATCTGGGTTCCTGAAAAAACGGAGTTTGGACACGTCTTTCCCCCCAAAATCCTCCCAACCCTTGCACCCCACTTCCTGGGGAAGGTTTAGTAAAAATCCTCACCAATTTGCATAGGTGACCACAGACCCAAACCCTTGGATCTTAGAACAATGAAAAAGCATTCAGTTTCCTTACAAGAAGACTTTTAATAGAAGTAAAAAAAAAAAAATCACCTCTGTAAAATCAGGATGGTGAATACCTTACAGGGTAATTAGATTCAAAACATAGAGAATCCCTCTAGGCAAAACCTTAAGTTACAAAAAAGACACAAAAACAGGAATATTCATTCTATTCAGCACAGCTATTTTCTCAGCCATTTAAAGAAATCATAATCTAACACATACCTACCTAGATTACTTACTAAGTTCTAAGACTCCATTCCTGTTCTATCCCCGGCAAAAGCATCACACAGACAGACACAGACCCTTTGTTTTTTTCTCCCTCCTCCCAGCTTTTGAAAGTATCTTGTCTCCCCATTGGTCATTTTGGTCAGGTGCCAGCGAGGTTACCTTTAGCTTCTTAACCCTTTACAGGTGAGAGGATTTTTCCTCTGGCCAGGAGGGATTTTAAAGGGGTTTACCCTTCCCTTTATATTTATGACACCTGTGTATGCTGACAAGCAGATTTGTCTTGTCTTCTTGCTGTCTCAAGGGCCCTGTTTACTACTTATATGTAAATTGAGATAAATACACATTCCTTTGTTTAGGATACACCTGTTTAACCACTCCTGCCTACTCAGGGCTATGTGAGTTTGAACATAAGAATGGCCAAGTTCCCTCTAGCCCAATATCCTCTCTTCCAACAGTGGCCAATGCCAGGTGCCCAAGAGGGAATGAACAGAACAGGTAATCATCAAGTGATCCATCCCCTGTCGCCCACTCCCAGCTTCTGGCAAACAGAGGCAAGGGACACCATCCCTGCCCATCCTGGCTAATAGTCATCAATGGATGTATCCTCCGTGAACTTATCTAGTTCTTTTTTTGAACCCTGTTATGGTCTTGGCCTTCACAACATCCTCTGGCAAGGAGTTCCACAGGTTGACCTTGTGTTGTGTGAAAAAATACTTCCTTTTATTTGTTTTGTAAATCTGCTGCCTATTAATTTCATTTGGTGACCCCTAGTTCTTGTGTTATGAGAAGTAGTAAACAACACTTCCTTATCTACTTTCTCTACACCAGTCATGATTTTATAGACCTCTATCATATCCCCACTTAGTCGTCTCTTTTCCAAGCTGAAAAGTCCCAGTCTTATTAATCTCTCCTCCTACGGCAGCCATTCCATACGCCTAATCATTTTTGTTGCCCTTTTCTGAACCTTTTCCAGTTCCAATATATCTTTTTTGAGATGGGGCGACCACATCTGCAAGCAACATTCTAGATGTGGGCGCACCATGGATTTATATAGAGGCAATATGATATTTTCTGTCTTCTTATCTATCCCTTTCTTAATGATTCCCAACATTCTGTTCACCTTTTTGACTGTCGCTGCACAGTGAGTGGATGTTTTCAGAGAACTATCCACAATGACTCCAAGGTCTCTTTCTTGAGTGGTAACAGCTAATTTAGACCCCATCATTTTATATGTATAGTTGGGATTATGTTTTCCAATGTGCATTACTTTGCATTTATCAACATTGAATTTCCTCTGCCATTTTGTTGCCCAGTCACCCAGTTTTATGAGATCCTTTTGTAGCTCTTCACAGACTGCTTGTGACTTAACGATCTTGAGTAGTTTTGTATCATCTGCAAATTTTGCCACCTCACTGTTTACCCCTTTTTCCAGATCATTTATGAATATGTTGAATAGGACTGGTTCCAGAACAGACCCTGGGGGACACCACTATTTACCTCTTTCCATTCTGAAAACTGACCATTTATACCTACCCTTTGTTTCCTATCTTTTAACCAGATACCAATCCATGAGAGAACCTTCCCTCCTAACCCAGGACGGCTTAGTTTGCTTAAGAGCCTTTGACAAGGGACCTCATCAAAGGCTTTCTGAAAATCCAAGTACAGTATATTCACTGGGTCACCCGTGTCCCCATGTTTATTGACCCTCTCAAAGAATTCTAGTAGATTGGTGAGGCACAATTTCCCTTTACAAAAGTTGTGTTGACTCTTCCCCAACAAATCATGATCATTTAGGTGTTTGATAAACCTATTCTTTACTATAGTTTCAACCAGTTTGTCTGGTACTGAAGGTAGGCTTACTGGCCTGTAGTTCCCAGCATCACCTCTGGATCCTTTTTGAAAAATTGTTATCACATTAGCTATCCTTCATTCATCAAAGGTTGATTTTAGTGATAGGTTGTATACCAGAGTTAGTAGTTCTCCAATTTCATATTTGAGTTCCTTCAGAACTCTTCGGTGAATACTGTCTGGTCCTGGTGACTTATTACTGTTTAATGTATGATGTAAAAGCATGGCAAAGTGATCAGATCAAACTGCATAATCTCCTGCTGGTCTCAGATCACAACCTAGAGAGGTGCTGTTTCATGGGAAATGGGCCTCCACCTCAATAGCCTCCACCTGCTCAGGGACAAACTTCCTCTGGATGGACAAGTGGTTGGCTTGGGCAAAGGCCAGTCCATAAAGTTGATGGACGCCCCAGAGTCAATCAACGAGTGGGGTATAGCTTACTTCAGTTGTGGTTGGGGTCTGGGAGCTGGAGGGGGGATTGTAGGTGTGGTTGGCAGGCGTCCGCCTTTGCAGCAAGTGAGTAGCAAGAGGATTTTTCTGGGAGATTGCTCTCCAGGTTACGTCCAGCCACAACCGTTCTACCAGAACTGAGCGGGGTGGTTTCCAGTAACCGTAGTGGATCTGGGTTTATGGGTCAAAGTGGGCCCTGAGTCAAAGTGGCCACCTTCTCCGCAGTACAGCAGAGGCCAGGGCAGTGCCTGTATTCCTGCTCTTGGTCTGTACAGCACCTCCTGGTGGTGTCGATCTGCATGGGGTCTGGCGCAGAACTGGCAACAGGCGTGCATAGGGGCCCTCGATACTAGGCTGGGGATGGGTAGAAGCCTGTTTCCTTTCCAGGCAGCTCTCGCCCAGCCAGTTATTGATTCATAGGCGGCGCTCGATGTAGGATGGCAGCTCAACAGGGGGCTCCAGGGGGCCCAAGCCATTTCATCCTTTATAGCGTTGTTCAAGTCAGTAGCAACATTCCCAATGACTTCAAAGGGAGCAGGACCAAGGAACGGAATACACAACCCTTGGTAGAATTGTACCACTTCCAAAATTCAGGGTATTTATAGACAATCGAAAGCTTCAACCTAAAGAGATGGAAAGGTGGAGCCAGTCCTTCAAACACTTTACTCACATGTTGGCCCAATGAGTTTCATGGAGGTAGTCCACTGAGTAAAGTTACTCACTCCACAAGTGTTTGCAAGATCAGGCCCTAGATATTTTGCTACAAATTTTATAGATGCTCCATATATCTATAAGCAAGGGGATGCACAGGGAGATATACTTGTGTTATACACATTGTCCATTGTCAATGATCAACGGTAAGGTTTGGGATTGCAATAGAAAAACTTGGGGCTAGATTCTCAGCTGGTGTGAATTGGTGTAGCTGCATTGCATTCAGAGGAGCAACCTTGATCTACACCAGCTGAGGGACTGGCCTGGGATTTTTAGAGTAAGGCTGACAGCTCCTAGTTGTTGTTTACTTCCCACAGCTCGCTAGTTCTTTTACCAATGTTCAAAGCTACATGTGATGTATACACTGGAGAGTAGACATCTTCACCGTGAAGTCAGTTGCTTGGTGTTCTCATTTGCATGCCATACCCAGAATGCTGAGGGAACAAACTGAAAGGTTTGGGGGCATATTTATAAGCACATAGATTTCTATAGTGTGCTTTGCTTGAGTAAGGTTTTTTTTTTAATCCACTGATGCCCAATCAGTTGGGAAGATTGGCCTGTGGCGCTCCTGCAAGTGAGAAATAGCCTATACGGTATCTTTTGAGTGGTATTTTTATATTCAAATTAGACATAATCTCCATGAATAAAATGACTGTTCCCAAAGGGATCATGCCCAATTTAAATGTCTAAAATGCCATTAAAAGGGCACTGGCTTGCCATTAAAATTTAACTCCAGCAAGCCCCCAATGTCATTTGAATTATACTTTTATAATTAAGCCTGCAATGGTGGAATAATAGTTTTGATGTACAATCTGGTACTATACAGTAAAAGTGCATTGTTTCAAAAAAGACTGCAGCCAGATCCATTGTTAAAAACAAAGCTAAACACCAGCCGTTCCTGCATGCAAATATGCAGCCATGACTTGGCAGCGCGACTCAGGGCTCCCAGAGAGAGGATGGCAAGTCAAGACCTCATCTTAACAGAAGCTCAATGGGGAATAAGTAACAATCTGGTCTCAAGTTAAGTCTTTGACTCCTGCTCGTTAAATAGGCTCAGCTATGACAAATTACTATGGTAATAATTTTTATGACAGGAATTACTCACCATCAGCATGAGCTATGACTACTAAGCATACTTGGCACTGAATTCTAGGTTGGTTTCAAATGTAGAGCAGGCATAGCTAGACTTCACCCATTCAGCCAAGCCCATCAGAACTGTTCCTAGCCCAGAGCAAGACACTCAACTTCTATAGATGCAGGAATCTCATGGGTAGGTCCCCTTGCTTTCCAGAACCTGGGCAAGTGGATTTTTAAAGCCCCAAGCCTGTGTAACTCATTGCCACAAGATGTTATTCAAGGCATGAATTGAGCAGGACCTTATTAATCACTTCTATTTCAGGAGCACCTAAAGGCCTCTATCAGGTATCATTGCGATGGACACTATATAAAAATTCAGCAAATGGCAGTTCCTACCCCAGTAAAGTCTACAAGACAAGACATAAGTGGTAGAGGAAAAAAGCGAGTGGATGATGGAGAGGGGAGTGAGACAGGACAGGGTAACAAAACTAGGATTTCATAGCATAGACTAGCTGAGTATACATTTCGTAGCCAGTCAGTAATCACAATTTGCCCCCCAATGAAAAAGAGAATTAGACCCTTATATGAATAAGAACCATCCACAGCTGTATTAAATTAAAATATATTTGTAAGTGATATAACCCCTCATGCTTCAAGGCATAAATCAACTCCTAAATACCTGGGAATTGGAAGAAACTTTCCTGATGGACAGGTTATTCCATAAATTCCTACTGGTGCTGATCACTGTCAGGACATTGGACTTCGGACCACTGGTCTGATCCACTCTAGCAGCTCCTATGGCCCTACAAAGCACAGCTAAGCACACCAGCCAGCCAGGTAAACCTCCAAGGGAGAAAGGGCTGCATGAATGAACTGCCTCCCCCCGACAGCTGCCCTGTTAAACCACTTCGCACAGCTAGCCAGTCTGCTTGCAAGTTTAAGTTTCAATAGGAAATCAATACAGCTAGCGCTAAGCTGCTCCCGATTGCAGCATGTTCAATGAGCAACTTGAGCTGAATGGGGCCGGTCGCCTTCACAGCAGTGTTTAGCACACGGGCCAGAAGAGTGCTTGAAGAAGGACTAGACCACAGCCTTCTCCTAGAAAGCCTTACACAGGAGTGTTAAACAGCCAACACCTTCCAAGGGAATGTCTGGGGGTGCAGCTCTTTTGACAATAAGGCCACTTATTTAGGAATCTAAATCTGGGTTTAGGAGCCTAGTTTTAGGCCCTCATTTCTGAAGCTCTTGGCCATGAATCCTGTGGCGTTTGAAAGGAGGCAGAGCAAGGGGGTTCAGCTGCTTTCTTGGGTGACTTTTTGCTTTGTGTTCTTTGTTACAGAGGCAGCTCCAGTGGCCTCTAGCATCACATGGTAAGCACGTGGTCATGCATCTCCTGCAAGGAGCAGGTCTCCACAGTGGTCACGCTGATCGGACTTGGTGGCATGGTGAATGTTCTGGAGCAGGGCAAGCCGGCAGCTAACATGACAACCAGACTAGCAACCCAAGCTCCAGTGGGAAACTTGAAGCACAGAAACAAACTGGTTGATGGGAGAGGTTCACCTCTGTGGGAATCTCGCACACACCACTCAGACGTTTCCCTCTCTCCCCACCTGTTCCCTGGAGGGAGGGACAGTTCCTTCCTTGCACCTGCTCCTGTGGGGTCTGGCAGCTGCAGAGAAGCAGGAGGAAGGGCTAGAAAAAATTCTCCTCTAACTCCATTGCTGGGGGGCTGGTGGCAGCAGCTGGGACCGGGGCACGGGAGAAAGGCTAGTGATGAGGCCTAATCTCTCAGGCTTAGCAGCAGAGACCAAGGCAGGGGCAGGCTGGGATGGAGTCTCCATTAAGCCAAGGCATTGTGCAGTTGACATGCAAAGCACCAAAGCTGGCAGGAAGGACTCAGGTGCCTAGATCAAATCAGACATGTGCCCACTCCCTCCCCGCTCCTCTGAGCTGCAGCCAGCTGGGAGCAGGATCCCTTGTGAACTGCAGAAGGAGATGCAGGTAAGAAAAAGGGCCATGGTGGCATGCAGGCCATGTGTTTAAATACATGGGGAGAAGAATCTGGGGTGTGGGGGGGGGGGGAGATTCACCTGGTTTTGTCTGGTTCCTCAGAGGATCACAGTCCTTACCTCAGGGGTGGGCAAACTTTTTGGCCTGAGGGCCACAACTGGGTATGGAAATTGTATGGTGGGCCATGACTGCTCATGAAATTGGGGGTGGGTGCGGGGGTGGGTGAGGGCTCCGGCTGGAGATGAGGGGTGGGGGTGCAGGAGGGTGGTCCAGGCTGGGACCAAGGAGTTCAGAGGGAGGGAGGGGGATCAGGGCTGGGGCAGGGAGTTGGGGTTCAGGAGGGGTTCAGGGATGCAGGCTCTGGGTGGCACTTACCTCAAGCAGCTCCAAGAAAGAGTGGCATGTCCCCGCTCCGGCTTCTACGTGGAGGCATGGCCAGGTGGCTCTGTGTGCCACCCTGTCTGCAGGCACCACCCCTGCAGCTCTCATGGGCCACGGTTCCCGGCCAATGGGCGCTGCGGGGACCCATTGGCTGCCCCTACGTGTAGGAGCCAGAGGGGGGACATGCCGCTTCTTCTGGGAGCCGTGTGGAGCGGGGCAAGCCCCCCACCCCACTCCCCAGCTGGAGCACCGGAGCAGGGCAAGTCCCAGACCCCACTCCCCAGCGGGAACTCAACAGCAGGACTGAAACATCTGGAGGGCAGGATGCGGCCCCCAGGCTATAGTTTGCCCACCGCTGCCTTATCTTGACTGCCCCAAATCATCTGTCATCTCCAAATGTTGCCACCGCCAGCTCACCCCTTTCTCCAGGTCACGACTCTGTTTACTAAGCCTGGAGCCCTGGGACACCCCATCGTTACTGCACCACCATGCAGAAAAGCTGACCCTTCATTTCTACCCTTTGCTCTCTGTCTCTTAACAGGCTCTGAGCCATGACGGTACTTCCTCCAGCCTGAGACCGCTTCGTGTTTTAACTGCCTCAGGTGAGCCTTTGTCCCCAGCTTTTTGAAAGGCCAAATAAACAATATCACCCCTTATTAACTACTTTGTGGGCATGCTCAAAGACCTGGAATAAGTTAGGGAGCTGGGGCTTTCCTGGGCAGAAAGTGGCTGGTTCATTCGTACCTCACATTCATCGAGGTGTTGCAGAATTCTATTTTTAATTGTTTCAGTCAGCTTAGCTAGCCCCGGCAGAAAGGCTCCCTGGTCTGTAATTTACAGGGCCACTCCTCGCAGCGTTTTAAAGATAGAGCAACATTTGTTCCCCTCCTGTCCCCTTATATTAGTACAGTCGCTGATTTAATGAGAGGTGGCATGTTGTAGCTAGTAACTCAGGTTTCCTTCAGAACACATGGATGCAGGAGCTTCTAGCCCAGGAGGTTTTAATGGGTTGATATTCCAGCACCTCTTTTTTTACTTGGAAACAATAAGTATCGCCCCAATCTCCTCTGTAGCAGTGTCTGGTACCAATAAATCATTTAGTTTCTGTGTAATGTCCTTATCCTCCTTAATTGCTCCATTAAGCACTTTTGACCCAGCAGAGCACTTAAGCACCTACTTAACTGAATCAAAGCCAGAGAGATGTCACTTGCCCTAGGTCACATAGGAAGTCTGTGGCACAGCTGAAGACTGATCTCTGGAGTCCCGGTCTAGTGCATTAACCACTAGGCCATCCTGCCACGTCTCTCCTCTGAAACCTAAAGAGTTTAAATATCAAAAGTGTTAACATGTTACTCCCATTGACTTCAATGGCCACTGGATCAGGCCATAGAGCTATTAAGCCCTGACTGTATATTTGTCAATTAAAAGGCCTTTGAAAGGAATGAATGTGGAACATGGGCAGTGCGTTCTTTTTTATACCACACAATATACTGCACATTGTCACACTGTTGTTGTGGAGGTGCACAGATCAACACAATACTAAATATGGATTTACGGCACTATAGACCATAAGAAGTCTGAAGCAGCTATCGTCTAACAAGTCAGTAATATACTTTATGCGTAAATATCTAGTCCCCAGACAGGAATATCTCAGAATGAGCTTTCTCTCGCTACCAAATAATTAATATGCATTAACGTGTATAATACATATTTAAATACGCATTTAACTGTTTGAGTAAGTAGTTGGGTGAATATGCATGTTATACAAAATACATATTTAACTAATAGTGTAATTAATTAGAGAAAACATTCAAAACCACTTATTACTTAAGGGAACAGAATATCTGCAAAAGTGTTTTAATTACTTTGGTTGTTATATTCTAAAAAAACAACGATGGAAGTTGTCCGTTTCAAGTAACATAAAAACGAATAGGAGTACTTGTGGCACCTTAGCGACTAACCAATTTATTTGAGCATAAGCTTTCGTGAGCTACAGCTCACTTCATCAGATGCATACTGTGGAAAGTATAGAAGATCTTTTTATACACACAAAGCATGAAAAAATGGGTGTTTACCACTACAAAAGGTTTTCTCTCCCCGCACCCTACTCTCCTGCTGGTAATAGCTTATCTAAAGTGATCACTCTCCTTACAATGTGTATGATAATCAAGTTGGGCCATTTCCAGCACAAATCCAGGGTTTAACAAGAACGTCGGGGCGGGGCGGGGGGGGGGTAGGAAAAAACAAGGGGAAATAGTTTACCTTGCATAATGACTTAGCCACTCCCAGTCTCTATTCAAGCCTAAGTTAATTGTATCCAATTTGCAAATGAATTCCAATTCAACAATTAACAACAATTAACTCAGGCTTGAATAGAGACTGGGAGTGGCTAAGTCATTATGCAAGGTATCCTATTTCCCCTTGTTTTTTCCTCCCCCCCCCCACCCCAGACATTCTTGTTAAACCCTGGATTTGTGCTGGAAATGGCCCAACTTGATTATCATACACATTGTAAGGAGAGTGATCACTTTAGATAAGCTGTTACCAGCAGGAGAGTGGGGTGGGAGGAGAGAAAACTTTTTGTAGTGGTAAACACCCATTTTTTCATGCTTTGTGTGTATAAAAAGATCTTCTATACTTTCCACAGTATGCATCTGATGAAGTGAGCTGTAGCTCACGAAAGCTTATGCGCAAATAAATTGGTTAGTCTCTAAGGTGCCACAAGTACTCCTTTTCTTTTTGCGAATACAGACTAACACGGCTGTTACTCTGAAACCTGTCATAAAAACGAATCTAACACCTGGTGAGTCAATCTGAAAAGGGAGAAAAAGTCAATAAAACAGAATTGATAGACTTCTGAGCAGCCACACAGCTAACAGACTGTACTGGTTGTTATAAAGAAGATGGTGATCAACTGATCCCCTTGTCCACCAATGGGAGGACAAGAAGTAATCCACTAAGTTTGCAGCAAGGGAGATTTGGGTCAGACATCAAGTAAAACTTTCTAGCTACAAGGACAGTGAAGAACTGGAAGAGGTTACCCAGGGCAGTTGTGGAATCCCCATCGCTGGTGATTTTTAAACACAGGTTCGACAAAGACTTGTCAGGGATGGCCTAGGTATTCTTAATCCTGCCACAGCATGTGAGGGGGTGACCTCCTGAGGTCCATTCCAGCCCTGCCTGTCTATGATTCTATAGCTAGGTGCCTCAGAAGTACTCTAGGTCAGGCTTATTAAAAGCTAGTATGTGGTGTGGAACTTTTTATTTATCTACAATATAATGCAATAAACAAAATATATCATCTCGTAGAACGTGAAGTAATCAGTAATTGCCCACAACACAGCCATCAATATCAAAATAATTAGTCTGAATATACAAAATAAATATGACTTTCTTCAGCTATGCTGGGTCATGGAATTCAGGGCTCAGCTGCATCAGAATGTTCTTTCATGGTGCTGGCTGTGTCTATCTCCGCCTTTGCAGGACCAGAATGTGTCCCCCAGGTGAAGTCAATATGTTTGCCTCCTGCAATCTAGTCTCACGTGGGAGAGAATTAAAATATTGCCAGCCCAGGAACCTGATTGTCCTTTTTACTAGGGTTACGGTGGAACTCCATAGAACTTGAGTGGCGGGACTAAGAGAAATGAAGATCAGCTGCAGAATTTGAAGCTGCTTCTTTACGTTCCCTTTAAACACAAGAGGCCTGTAGCCAAGCTAAGTGTGCGCTGCCCTGGGATCCCCTCACCTTGGGCTTGGCTGTCCTCAGAATCAGCTGACTGAGTCTGAACCCTAGCACTTGCCTGCACTATAGCTGAACCGCCTGACATAGTCCATAGCATGTTATCACAAAGCTCTCAGAAATAAGCCGTCCTGCATAGAGCAGTCAAGACACCCTCATGAAGACTGCTAGCAAAAAAGAGGTGTGGTTTCAACCCTTGCAGGCCTAGCAGTCAGTTACCTAAAGCTTAGTCAATGTTGATAGAAATCACAGGGTTGGAAGGGACCTCAGGAGGTCATCTAGTCCAACCCCCTGCGAGCAGGACCAAACCCCAGTTTTTGCCCCAGATCCCTAAATGGCCCCCTCAAGGATTGAACTCACAACCCTGGGTTTAGCAGGCCAATGCTCAAACCATCAAGCTATCCCTCCCCCCAATCTGGAGAGTGATATAAAAACCTGAAGGAAACAGAAGTTTAGGCTGAGATTTTCAAAGCTACGTAAGGCCTTTGGACACTTCGATTGCAATGGGAGTTTGGCACCTACATACTTTTGAGGCTCTGGGCCCCAGTTACTATTCAAATCAAATGGGACTGGGGTGCCCAGATTCCCAAGACTGAGATTCCCAGTGCTCCACTAACATGAATGGAGCTGATTGGGCTAGAGACTCAGTGTCTTGGCAGGTCATTGGCGGCACTGTGGCTCCGGAAGGAGCTTCTACTCCATTCCCGCTGAGATCGAAATCAGCCTAAAGGTTTGTCTGTGACACCAGGGAACACAAGGTTCCCTCTCACTCATGAGATCACCCATAAGTGAAAATTACCATTTTAAAAGCAATTCCTACTGTAAATACGAATTATGAACCATGGATTCTGCTGGGGCAAATCATAGGCCCCCAAAAGTTGCCAGCACAAGCTTGTCATCCGTTTTATTGACCTCTTGGTGTTTATGGCTGATGTGGCTATTTGTGTCAGGACAGCCATGATTTCAGTTAATTCCTAAAATATGAGCGAGAGGGTTTCTTCTGGTCATTTCCCCACGATGACATTGCAAACAGAGAGCTGGCTAGACATGAGGAAAGTAACATCCTCTCCCTGCAAAACACTGTAAGCCCCTGACTCACTCTTGAACTTCATAAAATACAAGCAATCTGCCAGCAAAATGGAAAGCATTCATCTGAACAACAGCCCAGCTATCTAGCCTGCAGATGGCACAAGTAGCTCTGTCCCCGTCTATACGAGGGGAGAGAGAGAGCGTGCATTCACTGCTGTGATATTTCTCCCACAGACATTACAAGAAGATGCCATGGAAGGAAACAAGGCAAAGCTTTCTGTTATGCATGCATGATCTACAAAGGATAAAACATAGGGATGGCATGTGTCATCCACAAACTCCCAACTTGATTTCCACTTTGCACTGTGACAAGAGGTAAAATAAAAATCCAGTTTCTTTACGGCTGCTCTCTTGCTCCTACTGTAGGATCCAGCCCCAAGCCCTGCCTTTCAGTCACAAGGAATAGCTTCACAGATAATAAAGCTAGACGGGACCATTGTGATCACCTAGTGAGTCTGACCTCCTCCATAACCAAGGCCATAGAACTTCCCTACATTAATTCCTGTTTGAGCTAGAGACGATCTGAGCAGTTTTATAGAAAAATCCATCCTTGCCCAGTGCTGCTTCTTGCTGTTTGCTCTTCCTTCACAGACCTCCCGGTGGGTCCGGGTCATATGCTCCTGTGGCTGAGGTCTACCCAGTGTCGAGTAGAGTGGTACTCTCACCTCTGTGATTGCATGCTATGCCTCTGTTAATACAACCTAACATTGCATTTGCTTTGTTTGCAACAGCATCCCATTGCTGACTCGTGTTGAGGTTGTGATCCACCACAACTCCCAGATCCTTCTCAGCAGTGCTGCTGCCAAGCCAGGTAGTACATGTGAAGGTCCCTTGTGCTGTGCATCTTCCCAAAGAAGGATCCATAGATCCATATAGCTCTTCCTAGTGGATTGCTCCAGCTTCATTTCCCTGGGGAATGGGTGGCAAGCTGCGTGGCAACATACTGCGCCATTTTGAGGCCTGATCCAAAGCCCATTGAGGCCAATGGAAAGACGCCCAGTGGGCTTTGGATCAGGCCCTTTTGTGGTTATCTGCCCCCTCCATGCATTTCCCCTCCATGGGGGGAACATATGGTCTGTGTCAGCGGCAAGTGTCCCAGCAGGCATCAGCTGAAGCAATCAGATAAACTCTCCCCAATGCACATGTCACAGACAAATACAGGGCTAAGCCCAGGTTTTTCCAGGCTGGTTCTAGTGTTCCAAACGCCGTGGAGCAGCTTGCTGTACATGTATCTCCATATTGCTAACACGGGATGGGAGCAAATGCAGAGCTCCCTTTGTTCCTGCCGTACAGCTGCCCCCGTCCGTTTCCTGTCGAAAGGAGAGGGTTCCGATACCCTAACGCTCGGGAGCACCTCTGCTTTTATTTTTGATTGGAGGAAATGACCTGATGAAAAAATACTTTTTTTAAAAAATGAAGCAGTGTCCAAATACACGCCACCCTCTAACTGTCTGTGCCGTCACGTTGTGCGGCTTAGCTCACGGCGTCACATTTTGCGAACAGGTATGTGCCTCCGAGACAAAAATCTTGCCCGGTACAGCAGTACACGGCAACTGATAACAATAGCTTGCTTCTGAACCAGTGCTGAGCTCAGCCCTGACCACCGACGCTTTGTGCTATTGTGTAAAATAAATAAATCAGACCGTGTTAATGCTTTAAAAAGAAAACAGTTTAATCATGGTAAGAAACTATACCTTGAGGGTATCGTTTCCAAAATACAGGCAGAGATTAGAAGGGATTTGTGAGATTGTGTTTATTCCCAATTTAGGCGCTTTCCATAAATTAATTATAGAAGCAAGGCAAAACAAGTGAGAAGTACACTGGGAAATTCTCAGAGTGTTAGTCATTTTCATGCACTAATATTCATGCCATCTGCCTTCCTTTCTCTCCTTTCTTTAAATGCTCCATTGTTAACCATGGCTTATTTTCTTCTGCTGCATTTGTTCCATCTACTTCGGTCATGCCACTGCGGGCGGTAACACAGCCCACACCGTTACATTTATATTGAAAATGCATTAAAACTAGGAATGCTTGTTTTTTTGTATCTGGCGCTTTACACAGCAAACAGCACTTAGCCAAGTGACATGGATATTTATTCCTTTTGGAAAGCATACGTTTGTTTGATCTTTACCCACTGTCAGAGTTTGAGCTATAAATTACAACAGTTGGGGCTAGTTCATAGATCCCAAGGCCAAAAGGGACCATTATGATCATCTACTGGTGTCTGACCTTCTCTATAGCCCAGGCTAGGCAACCTCATTTTGAATTCTTCATCAAGCCCATATCCTGTAGTTGAGTTAACTCATGGATTGTTTTTTGAACAAAGGCTATTTTTAAAGACAGCCTCGCACAGTCCAGTAGCCACAGCGTGGGTCTGGGAGTCAGGATCCCCGGGTTCTGTTCCTGGCCCCAACACTGACGTGCCATGTCACTTCCTCCCCCGTGCCTCGGTTTCCCTATCTGTAAAATAAGAGGGCAGAGCAGACAGAGGGCCAGGAGCAGACAGAGTCTCCTCTAGCTGTGGAGGGAGATGGGCCTGGCTGCTGGGGAGCTTGAGAAGGTACCTGGAGTGGAGCAGGGCTGGGGGAAGGCCAAGGGAGCTGGGGAGCTCTGGCCTGGAAACCCCCCAGGCCACAGCCTAGTGTAAGGCTGAATAGGTACTGGGGTTGCAGGGGACAGCCCAAGGCTAGGCAGAGGCAGCAGGTCCAAACCCCCCTTGCCTGTGATGAGTGGCTTGTACACTGCAGTCTGCCCCAGTGTGCAGGGGCTAAATGGTGACTGGCAGTGGTCAAAGACTGAGGCGAGCTGGGGATAGTGAGTGAGGGTTCCCCTGGGAGGGGAGACCCAGACAGTGGGGGTACTGCCAGGGGGCAGCACCCAAGTGAAAGGGGCACCGGGGTCTGGGAGGGACACAGGGGCCTGAAGAAGCAGCGAGACACCGGCCTGCAGAGGGCGCTCTGAGGCTGGAAACGCTAATTCCCTGGATGACCAGCAGGAGGCGCTGCAGGGTTGAGTCTCACGCCGTTACAGGGCCTCTAATGGGAGCTCGCTTTTAATAGCATGAAAACTGTGGAGTTGTATCCCAGCTTCCACATCTAGGAGCAACAGGTGCAACCGAGCCTAGTTAGTCTCCAGGTACGTCTACACTGGAGGTGGCATTTCCAACTTGGATCGACATACTCATGCTATCTTTGATGGAGCTGGTGCATTATAAATAGCAGGGTAGCCACAGCAGTGCAGGCAGCAGAAGGGGCTAGCCAGACCTAATGCGTCAGACAGAATTGTTCACCCATCCGGCCCCTGTGCTATGTTATTTTTAGCGACTAGCGAAATCAAAGCAAACACAGGTCTGGTTCCCCAAGCTGGAATTGACCCCTCCAGCTCCAGTGCAGACATGCCCTAAATCTTAAAAAGCGTCTGAGTTCCTTTCAGCAGAACAACAGAGAAGCTTGCTGACAAAAAGCCAGAAGAGGGAGCTCTAAAGACATAAGAGCTGCCCTATTAAGATTGTTTGGGATTCACATTCTTTGCCTGGCCCTGGTAAACAATTAGGGCCAGATCCTCTCCTGGTGTAAATTGGTGTTACTCCATTGAAGTGATGCTGATTTACAGCAGCAGAGCATCTGGCCCTCAGCCACATGCAAGAAAGATGCCCACAGATTTCACAGGTGGGTTACACAAGAAAGATCTCAGAAAATAAACCTGAACATCAGTGGGCAGCTCAATGAGTCTCTGCTGCAGGGGCCCTTTACGTTTAATCGCATGGCCTGCTGCTGTTGCTTTGCGCTAGAGTGATCAGAAAATGGGTTTTAACACCATAGAAAGTTTTGATTTTTCCCATGAAACCCTAAAGGTCCATTTTCATCTCAAAAGTTTTAGGGTCTCTCCGTTTTTTGATGAAAAGTCATTTTTCCGCAGCGAGCAGACACTTCCCACGGAACATGTAATGTGGTCAAAATGCCAGTTTTCTGCTGAAAAGCAGTTTGGATGGAAAATTGTCAAGGGAGCAGAAGTCGAGAAACCTGCTCATCTTGCTGCAATGCCGTGAGGCCAGGCTGCACCCTTTCGAGGCACCGTGCATCCATGCAGAAGGGCAGATGAGCACTGAGGCCAGCTCCAGCTCTGCTGAGCCCGGAGCATGTTCCCTGCCCTGGGCGGTGATTGTCTGCACTGCTGCTGCACAAGTCAGGTTCATTCCTGCTCTGGGCAGATAGAAACCTACTTTCAATAATGTCATTCCAATTCCTGCATTAGTGTGAAGCAGGGTGGGTTAGGGAACGTACGCAAGGGAAGATGCCCACATGTGATCAGCCACGTATAGTGGGGTCCAGTGATCATCTCAGCTACATCAGTGTAGTTATGTTGACTTCAGTGGAGTTGTTCCCGATTTACAGTAGGGTGAGGTCAAAGCAGATTCAGTTAACTAAAACCAAGATACAAACTCGCAGTAGGCTAAATCACACTAAGAACACAAATCCGGTCGGACAATTGTCCTGGCAGAGATCACAGACCAGTTGAATCCCACACACTAATGAAGTAAGTCCACCAGGTTGTAACTTCCTTGTGAAACACAGAACTGGGCTAGCCAGGCAGCTGCTGAGCAAGGACTTGGAGCACTAAGGTCTGGTTTAGAAGCTGCCTACGTTATAAACTGTTGGCCCTACAATATGATCACGTGACCCACATTAAAGAAGAAGCGAAAGGCCAGGCAACCAAACTACAATCAGAAAATCATCAAAAGGGGAGGAGAGAGAGAAACATTTGGTCATTTCTAAAATGTTGAATCCAGATGAGAGAAAGGTCCATGTTAATCCGACGTTGCAAGATCAAATGAATCATTTGTAGGAGAGAGGAAAGGTACTAGCCCCCTTTCTAAGCTGTAAGTAACAGGGCACATAAGAAAAACCAATAAGGGAAGATTTAAATCAAAGACAAAAATAAATAGAGTTCCTAGGATGGAACCACTGAAGCCAAACAGGCTATAGTCATATGCATGCACCACATGTAGGAAGAGAGAATTACAGAGACATTTGAAAAGAAAGGAGAAATAGCCGATGCAGCTGCCCCATCACCACTAGTTGGTGTGTCACTGTAGCCCGCTGGCCGTGGGGGCCTGGTAATGGAAGCGAGAGTTCGGCCTAGTGGTTAGAGCTGGGTCCAAGGAGGGCAGAGTCCAGGAAACAAGCCGAGGGTCAGGACTGGAGGGACTGAAGCCAAATGCCAGAGCTGGCGGGGAGGGCTCCGATTCCACCACTGCATGTTTCCAGTTTTACTTCGATCTTACCTACAGTTAGAGCAACACAGTAGTGAGTCAGGCCCTGCTAGGGTATTTTTTGTCTGCAGAGTTGTTGTAGCCGTGTTGGTCCCAGGCTATGAGCGTGACAAGGTGGGTGAGGTAATGTCTTTTAATGGACCAAATTCTTTTGGTGGAGGGGACAAGCATTCATGTGTAGCTCAAACACTTGTCTCTTGCACCAGTAGAAGTTGGTCCAATTAAAGATATTACAGGAGTTCCCAAACTTTTTGCCTGCGTGATCCCATTTTGAGACTAACTGTTTCCTGTGACCCCAGACAGCAACAAAGCAACATACTGCTCAAGAAATCTGAAGAATTTACACATTCAGTACATTATTTAATGCTCCTTGACGTGGCACATGGACTCGCGTGTTGCGACACGGCCTCTTGAAGTCCGGCGGCAGGGTAAAAATCTAATCTCTGATATGAGAGCAGCGGTAGATTGATACTGATGGACCCAAGTGCACCGAATCCAGCTTTGCACAAATACACGCTCACAAATGGCCCCGTCAGTTTCAAGGCGCCGGTTGAGAGTGCAGGCCATTCATTCTCGACAGTGAGCCAGAGCTCTAACAGGAAAGGTTGGACATAGGTTCCTCACAAGAATCGATCGCAGGACATTTCGATGAGCTATTCAATTTCAGCTACTGGCAAATCCTTGGCGTCAGGCTCGCACTGAAAGGAGTTTCGCACCCAATCAGACTCTGTCATGTCCTAGTCAGGGTAAAAGGATGCAAACTCTTCCTTTGTGTGGCGGAGATGCTCAGCCATCACCTGCGTGGGAGGCTGAATAATTTCACTGTCAGCCAGGAACTTGCAGAGCTGCAGGAAGGATTCATTTGTTGTCTTCAATCGATTATTCTTCCAGAAATCAATTTTCTTCGTGAATCCTGTGGTTCGATCACTCAGCTGACAGATGTGGGTGTTCTTTCCTTGGAGATCTGCACTCCATTCATTCACTTTCCCAAATATGCCTGTGACAT
Organism: Natator depressus; assembly: GCF_965152275.1. Classification (NCBI taxonomy): domain Eukaryota; kingdom Metazoa; phylum Chordata; order Testudines; family Cheloniidae; genus Natator; species Natator depressus. Next base: position 123,352,882 of record NC_134238.1, on the reverse strand, counting down.
AGGCAAGACGGCACTTCTTCCTTTGGTCACCCAGGAAATCAGTGAATCCGCTCTTTGTGCAATCCTTTGCCTCGCCACCCAGCTCGTCTCGCAGTTCAGAAAATCATCCCAGTATTTTCCCTTTCAAGGGCCAATGGGCTTCAGTGTGGAACAAAACCAGGTCGTGAACAGACCCTGGATTTTCACACACTGTTGCAAACAGCTGTACGCGAAGAGGATGAGTCTTCATGTGGTTCACAATAGACGAGACCTGGACTCAGAGCTTTAGCTGCCGGGTGTTCTCTGTGAATCATGCAGTGAGTCCACACAGCAGATGGAGCAACAGACCTGGTTTGTGGCCTGCCATAGACAGCACTCCATCTACACAAAAGCTCACACTGTGATCACACCAGATATTTTTGTCTTGCACGTGGCACATGAAACATTCCTTGTGCCATCTCATGTTTGGGAAGAGGCAGGAGAACAGAATATCTTCTTCAAGAACTGCACCCTCTCGTATGTATTTCATAAAAGCCAAGAAATGTGCATCTCGACCCTCGGTGCTCACATCAACTTGAAGAGCAAAAGCATCCGTGTGTTTCCGGTGCTCCACCAGTGCGTTGTCCTGATCTGCTGCCATCGCCTCAATCCTTAGCTTCACTGCGGTGTTGGAGAGTGATGTGGCTTTGAGTTGGCTTGCCTCAGTTTCCCCACACATTGTCTTCACCATATCGATTGCAGCTGGAAAAATCAACGTCTCTCCAATGGTGTGAAGCTTCTTGGCCTGTGCGATGAGATGTCACCTTTTAAGAGTGGTCAGAGATGGACATGGATCTCTTGAAGTGCACTTGTTGACGTGGAAGTTCTTTCCAGAGCTGGAAAAATGACCTTGGTGTTCTTTGTGAAGGGTTTCCTAGCGTGGTTTAAGAGTCTGAGGCTTCATGCTTCCGCTAGCTAACTGCGATACAGCAGACACTCCAGCCTTTCTTCATTCTTGACAAAATCCCACTGGTGAAGCCATGCGCAAAGGAAGCCTCGTCATATCTGTGAGCACGTTTCTTATGCTCCTGTTTTTCGTTCATAACTGCATGGTGAGACTCGCTGCTGGAGGCTGAAGCAGAGTCTCTGTGTAAAAACGACTCCCTTGCTCCTCTGATCACACATCAGAAGGAGGAATTCACTGGTAAGAAATGAGGCCAGGATGGAGGAAGGCACCAGGACAGCACGGAGACAGTGCCTTGCAATGATTCTTTGTCCTTCAGTGCCAACAAGGTACTCAATGGGGCATAAAAGTAGACATGGGCCCTGCCTGAAGGAGCTCACAAGCCACAGCAGATTCCCATCTCAGAAAAGGCCAACACAGGCTGCTACCAGCTCAAGCAGAGAGGAAGCTCTATTGATAAGGCTGCTGCCCACCGAGGAGGATCTTTTGCATTCAGGTCTCTCAGTGAATGGCATGGCAAACTGGTGTCCGCTCAACCACCTCTGCACGGCCGGCGTGTCTGGACCTGCTCCACAAACACTGCACCAGGAGGCTGCCATTTTACAAAATGTCACAATGTGACTTCGCATGCACCATATGCTCTTGGCACGGCATCCGTGGAGCAGGTCTGGACACGTTTAGGGGCAAACAGCATCGTCGCATGGGCCGAATCTGACCCACTGGATCTGCTGATGGTGTGAGTCCATTTGGGGTTGCAACCCACAATTTGGGAACTGCTGAGAAAATGCCTCACCCAATATATTTTTTGACATAGTCCCATGTAAATATTTGGGACCCCCAGTCTCAGTCTTTGTTACTTCAGAATTAAAAAGCTAATTGTTTTTAAACAGCTATGGGATCTCAATTTCAAATAGAACTGAGGAGAACCCCCAAAGCTCTTTTTAATGCAACAGGAAACATAAACCAACAGTTGTTCTGCAGAAGTTCAGTTTTTTCACCAAGTCACAAAGGTTGGTGTGAGCGTGTTTTCTTATTAACTAGGTTTTCCCTCCTCACAGTCCTTGTCTTATTTAAACTGCTAGATTAAAGAAGAGTGTGCAAACATAAGCGGTGACAGGTCAGCTCAGTAAAGAGAAGCCAGCCCTACCACTCATTGGTCCAAGGGATCTTATCACACAACCTCCCACTCCCTGGTCACACAAGCTTGCTGAACTGACTGGCACGAAAACATCCCATCCAAAGTCCTGCTTTCGGACACTGTCGGTGCCTTTGCTCTGCAATGGGGACGCTCTGTCATTTGAGACGTCTGAAGACGACGCTGGTGTCAGATTTCCACAGCTGGTGTAAATTACAGGCGCCAAATGCAGGTGGGAAGCTGTTACCTAGAATCTATGTGACCAGGCGGATTCCACCGGATGGGATGAAGATCCTGCGCCAGTCAGGGCTGTGAGTATTCCTTTTAGTTCCAAAACCTCCCCTGGGAAAAGAAAGGCAGAGCAAAGCCCACACCTCACACACCATTCTCAAACGTTGCTGTCTGTGGAGTAATAGTAACATAAAACTGGAGTAACTGAAAGGAATCCCCTGCCCCCAGTATGTCAATGTCTCTGAAGTCAGTCCAGTTGGGTTGAATGTGGAATGTAGCACTGAATGAATCATTAACTTCCAAGGAAGGAGAAGGTGCTAGATTTCCAACAGGTCCATGGTACATTTCTTGAATGCTTGAGGTTTGTCTCACTCCCCCAACTAGCTTGGAAGCAGTCTCTGAGGCTGAAATCCTGGCCCCACTGAAGTCAATGGAAGCTTCGCCATTGACTTCAGTGTGACCAGGATTTCACCGCAGGTGAGGTGAGAATTTGTTCGGCATCCATGAATTCATTATGCAGAGTTGTTTCCGAGACTGTACACATGGCCTTGGACATCTCACTGCAAAGCTGCTGTTTGGGTTTGATACAGATGGAATCACAAAGTTCGTAGCAATGTGGCTATTGGGAACTCATTTTGCCTTAGCAATGATTCGCCTGCATTGTAAAACTACTGTTCTAAGTGCCATTTTGCCATTGAAATCCAGGGAAATTTTACCACAGTCTTTAGCAGTAGCCTTTAACCAGAATGCCTGCTGGAATTCACAGGCATCCCAAAATGTGTGACTACTGTTGTTTTTATTAGATGTGTTCAGGAAAACAGTACAAAAATGTAAGATTTCAATAAAATTCCTTACATGTAAGTCAGTGAAAGGCTAAGGCATTTATAAAGCTCTCTTCCGCAACAATGTCACTTTACAATGTAAAAATCAAATAGTGTTCCAAATGATTGCAACTATAATTTTAATATTCTAACCAAATATACATTTCATGCCTCGAACCAACAGAAACCTGACTTTACATGACAAATCTCTCTGAAAAAATTAGATATTGTTGGATTTTCTAAAACAAAATATTGAGCTTTGAGAAGCCAAGTTAAATGAGGGCAGAAAAAATAGCGAGTCTTAATTAAAGAACGTTTGATCCAAGTGGGAATTAGATGCTGAATGGATGAATAGGCTGAGTGCCTAATAGGTGACTCTTTTATTATTTAACTTTCAAAGAGTTAGTTCAGAACTATGTACAGTTACTCAACCTTCAGTGGTGTCAAAACCCAGAAGGCCATGAATGGTGACTGGACTGTGTCCACCTGTCTCTGGGCCAGGTCGTCATGGGGCACAAAGGAGTCAAACAACCCGCCCTGAGGCTAGAAATTGCAGCCCTGTGTGGCAACAGAAAGCATTGTCTATGCAAAAAGTGAGTGGAATATGGAAATCCAAGCTGGTTGGAATTCTTGAGTTACAAAATCGGGTGAGGAGTGGGAAATCCGTTTTTTTTCTGAGCTGGTCAAAGTGTTTTGAAAATTTGAAGTTTTAAACAGTTTTTAAAATTCTATTTTTTAAAACTTGAAAAAAGTCACCATTGTTTGACCAGCTCTGTTGGAACTAGGCACAGTGAGCTAAAGGAGCTATTTAGTGAGTATGAACAAGCGCATCCGTAGCTGACACATGGTGAGATGCTTCTGACAACGGACATGCTCACGTCTATGGGTGCAATCTACATGGAGTTTGAATGGCAAGGAGAAAGAGAGACCTCACCACGCAATTCAGCAGTGAACAGGGTAGCGGTGAAGGGGGGTATTTCCAAGGCTGCCTAAGTGAGTTAGGAGCACTGTTTGTAGTTCTAGCAAAACCCATGAATGTCACCCCAGACCCATGAGTGTTCAGTGGTGTCACTAACAACTGCACATTAAACTTCAGAGGCTGCTACTCCGCTTGCTATCAGCGCATCAGTAGCTGTGGGAGGGGGCGTATTTCTGTGTCTCTTGCTGGCAACTGGGGAGTTCAAACCATTGCCTGACCCATCCCAAGGCCATGACTGGATAGCAGCAGTCAGTGACTCTGGAGAAAGCGGATGAGGTGCCTCAGAAGAGAGTCAGGCTGAAATCAGGTCACTCCCTTCCCTCCACACACACCAGAGGGGAGCTAAGGTCAGTGGGAAGGAGTCCTGGGGAAAGAGCATGTGAAAACTTGAACCTCTAAGTAAATGTGCAAATTTGGCCTGTTGTCATCCCCTTTGAACTGCAGGGTCTAGTTTGGGCACCCCACACACGTGGGAATAGGATGACCAGATAGCAAGCGTGAAAAATTGGGACGGGGGGCAGGGGGTAATTGGCCCCTATATAAGAAAAAATCAGGCCATCTGGTCACCCTAAATGGGAACCTGTCGAATTGTCCAGCCCTGGCTGGCACGAGACAGCTATCTGTGCAGCAGTCCAGATTGTAAGTGATATTGACATTGGAACGAGCAATATCTGTGATATGTGAGTAAACTTCAACAGTCACTGGCCCCGCTGATCACTGCCATCACACACAACACGCTGCTTCTCATCCTGCCCCAGAGGAGCTCTCGGGTTGAGCATCATTATTCGGTAATGTTTGGGAAAATGAAGCAATTTTGTGTCATTCCTGAAAGCCAGAGCCTCACCGTGCTGGCAAGACAGGCCTAACAAAGGCAGGCACGGTGCCATCTCAAATACACAGGCTCTGCTAATGCCCTGCAGTCCTGACCTGGCTGCACCCCACTCCCAAGCAGGTGCCAGCTTGCCTGATGGTTTGGCCTATGGAGGAGAGAGATGCCAGCCATTTCTAACCCATGTCAAGCTGAGGAAGGGACTGCTGGGAAAGACCCTGTCCACTGCTGGGAGAGCCAGTCAAAGATTTTCCAGTGAAACCGTTTTCTCATAGGAAAATAGGGTTTTGTCAAAATGTATTTTTCTGCAGAAAGTGTTTCATAATGAAATATTTTGGGGAACGAAACCCAATTGTTCATTTCAAAATTAAGGAGCTCCCCCACACACACTTTCCAATACTGTTTTCCAACTGCCAAAAGTCGGAAAGAAACCCTGCTTCTTCATGCCATTTTATTGTTATAATTAAAAAACAATAAGAGTGAAAAGGGGGTTTTCTCCCCACTTCCCCCCTTTTTCCCCTTGGAAATGGGGGGAAGGGGAAAAACTGCTGGGGAAAACACCCAAACAGTTTTTTTAAAACAGAATTTGAGGGTTTAATAAACCAAACCATTTTGAGGTCAAATACGTTTTCATTTGGTTTTAAAGTTTCCCATAAGAAATTAGAATTTTTTAATTAAATCAAATGAATACGGGGGTTTTCCTCCTGCAAATCGCCTATCCAAATCACATTGAAGCCACTAGAGAGGCTCCCAGTGACTCCAATGAGTGCTAGCCTGTATATGGAAACGGTGATAAGGGGGAATTGCCCTGTAACGGAGTGGCCTACCCTTCCAAGGACCAGGAGGCCTGAGGCAGGCCAGGCAGTCCTGTTCAATCAGCCCAGCCCATGCCAGATCAGCTACCTCCCAGCCTAAGAGGGTTGGACTAATTGGGATCAGGTGACAGCCTGAGACATCAGGGCCTCAGGAAAGGGCTGAGAAAAGACAGATGGGTAGAGGAATTGCAGGGGATGGGCTGTGGGGGGCCTGGAAGGACTCCAGGGAACGTGCCTGAAATTCAGTGTTCTGCCCCTCGAGTAAGAGACATTTAAATGGAGCCCTCAGGGAGCGCTAGGAGGAGCCCCAGTGGGGAAAGAACTCTTCAGTTGTTTGGATATTTGTGACTCTGGCAGGGGACTGAAATCTGAGAACCACATGAACCCTGGGAGAGCCTGAAATCTGGCTGAGGAGAACTGAGGCAGGGAGAGCCATGGGTGGCCAGCAGGGACTGCTCCAAGGCAGGCACGCCCTGCTATGACGTATGATTTGCCATAACAGGGGACCAGGGGGAAAGGAAAGATTGGCACAATTCCCTGGCACAGATTCCTCCTAATCCTTCCCTTGGAGGTGGCAGGCTTCACCCCAGGGCTTCTCCTAACAGAGCAGAGAGCAGCTTGGCCCTCCCCACAGCGTCACAGCAGTTTGCTAGAGGCACAGGGCTCGGCAGAAGCACTGGCCTCCTAGAGTGCCAGGCTAATACGGAATGGGGCAGGGCCACGAGGCCGCGTGGCGTTGTACAGCTTGTCCCTCCCATACGCTGCGTTGGTTGCTAAGGAGCCCATAGTGATCTAACTAGAGAGGCAGCAGGTGGCCATCAAGATCAAACTAAAGTTTTTGCCCAAGTCACCACTGTGTGACCCAGTGGTGCTGGAACACTTTTTACAGTGGGGTGCCGCCTCTCCCCAGAGCTGGGGCCAGGACCGGGCTGTGGCTCTGGGAGGTGGGGGACGCGGACAGGGGTAAGGGGGCTGAGGCTGGGACCACAGCTGGGGGCGGGAGCAAAGCCCGGGTGCGGGTCCCGCAGCCGGGACCCCGGGCGCGGGGCCAGGAGTGGAGCTCAAGGTGCGGGACTGGCGGCCGGAACCCCATGCAAAACCTGGGGGCACTGCAGCACGCCCCGCACCCCTAGTTCCCACACCTATGGTGTGACCCTGGTTTTAAGCTGGCGCAGCTACTGGTTTCGGTGGAATTACCCTGGTCTAAGAATGATGGAGCGAAGTGAAGAATTGGGCTGTGTGTCTTCAATGGTGTTTTGAATTTGCACTGCCTCACACAAACATACGTTACCACATCCCCCTCCTGTGTAAAGAAAGAGGTGTTTCCTCCCACTTTTAGTCCAGTCACTCACTTTGACAAATAGGGAGTTAATTGGTTCATTGCTGCTGTTTAATATGCAGTCCGGAAGCAAGAGTAAGGAAAGACTCAAACCGTGAGTATCCACCCTGAGATCACGCCACTAGAATCTAAAGCACGTGGTATTTGGGGTAGGGACCATCTTGTGCTTCTGTGTCTGTACAGCACCTGCACAATGGAGTCATGGGCCTCGGCTAGAGCTCCTTAGCACCCCTGCAATAGACGCATGCTAAGTGATATTAGCTCTTTTAATAAAGGAAAATTAAAATGCTGCTCCTTAGAACACAATTGCCCAAAGATTTTGGTTGCAGCTAACTAATTACAAAATTCCCTGCCTTAAGAAGGATTAAATAAACTGGGCTGGTTAAAATCCCTAATGGAGAAAATATGTTGTTTTCTCCCCTACAGGAAATCTTCGAATTCTTAGACTGTTCCTGCAAGATTATTTTTATAACAGCCAAAACACATGTGTTTGCACTCCAGTGAGCACAGACTTGCATCTGGTTAACAGACTCCAAATGTCACAAAACCTGAAACAATGGTGCCAGTTTTTGATCCACGTGTAAAATCTCTGGCAGTGCAACCTGCAAAAGGAAACGAATCACGGCTGTGAGTGGGGTATGATGCTGTAGATGCCTGAGCAATGCAAAACTGAGAGTGATGACAAGCACCAAACCCTCAACACAAAATTAAATTCAAAGCCTGGCCTCTGGCTGGGCCGGTGACCTAGCCAGGAGGGGAATATGCTTCTGTCTAGGATAACTGGGTTATGCATTCTTGCTCTTACTGCTGATGGGGTCTTAGAGCATTGCAGGGATTAAGGACCAAATTCATCCCTGGAGTAAGTGCACTGGCTCCTGTGGAGTCACACTAAGAAGGAATGTGGCCTCTCAGGTGGAGAGTGGGGTTAGGTCTCAATTCCTATAGCAGTTAAACACAATACAATGACGACAGGTGATTCACAGAATCATAGAAGATTAGGGTTGGAAGAGACCTCAGGAGGTCACCTAGTATAATCCCCAGCTCAAAGCAGGACCAACCTCAGCTAAATCATCCCCACCAGGGCTTTGTCAAGCCAGGCCTTAAAAACCTCTAAGGATGGAGATTCTACCACCTCCCTAGATAACCCATTCCAGTGCTTCACCACCCTCCTAGTGAAATAGTGTTTCCTAATATCCAACCAAGACCGCCCGCACTGCAACTTGAGACCACTGCACCTTGTTCTGTCATCTGCCGCCACTGAGAACAGCCGAGCTCCATCCCCTTTGGAACCCCCCTTCAGGTAGTTGAAGGCTGCTATCAAATCCCCCCTCACTCTTCTCTTCTGCAGACTAAATAACCCCAGTTCCCTCTGCCTCTTCTCGTAAGTCGTGTGCCCCAGCCCCCTAATCATTTTTGTTGCCCTCCGCTGGACTCTCTCCAATTTGTCCACATCCCTTCTGTAGTGGGGGGCCAAAAACTGGATGCAGTACTCCAGATGTGGCCTCACCAGTGCCAAATAGAGGGGAATAATCACTTCCCTCGATCTGCTGGCAATGCTCATACTAATGCAGCCCAATATGCCGTTAGCCTTCTTGGCAACAAGGGCACACTGCTGACTCATATCCAGCTTCTCATCCACTGTAATCCCCAGGTCCTTTTCTGCAGAACTGATGCTTAGCCAGTCGGTCCCTAGTCTGTAGAGGTGCATGGAATTCTTCCGTCCTAAGTGCAGGACCCTGCACTTGTCCTTGTTGAACTTCATCAGATTTCTTTTGGCCCAATCCTCCAATTTGTCTAGGTCACTCTGGACCCTATCCCAACCCTCCAGCATATCTACCTCTCTCCCCAGCTTAGTGTCATCCGCAGACTTGCTGAGGGTGCAAGGCAGCATGGGCTGGTAAGTAGAACAGCAGACAGGGTGTCCAGCGATGTGAGTGCCAGTCCAGGCTCAGCCGTGGCTTGCTGTGTAACTTTTGGAAGGGCCCACCAGACCAAATTCTTTGCGTCTTACGGAGAAAAACTTTCACTGACTTCAGAGCAGCTGGCCCATTGCAGGGGGTGTGGAGCAATCGAGCAAAAAGCACCTTTCACTCGCTCCTGCTCAGGTGCACCGGGACCTTTGCTTGATTAAGACTGCAGAATTTGGCCTCTACTTGCTCTGTGCCTTAGTTTCATCGTCTGTAAAATGATGAATGCACCTTTGCACCTTTGCCGAGTGTTCTGAGAGCCTCCATTCAAAGACGCTACCGAGCACCAAGCAGTGTCAGATCAGGTGTAGGCATGCGCACACCATCAGGGTGTTCTACAGCACCCAGAGGACGGTGGGATGGAAGGGGTGGTAGGTAGATAAGTCTTGGCAATATCTGATCTTCACTAAACATAAGAATGGAGGTGGAATTTGTGGGCACAATCCTGCCATCACTGAAGTCAAGAGGAGCAGGAGCAAGCCCCACGTGTCTATCAACCTCCTTTACCCCACGACATTCCCGACATGGTTGCATTGCTCACATCGCGTGCCATGCAGCGTACTTGTAGGGTGCTGATACACAGTAGTTGACTGCCACGGTAGTTGAACCATACTGTATCTACCGTGCTCACTTATCCCCAGTGTAATCCTGGAGTAACTCCAGCAAAGCTAATGGATTTACATGCATAAAGTGACCACACATCTCAGTTTTACTGAGCCCATCCTGTTTGTCCATATGAAGTGTCCCAGTGTTTCCATTTCACACCAGTGTAACTGATATCACCCTCCACAGCCTTGTCTTTTTACACCTTTCCCACTTGTGTTACTGAATGAAGTCCCTATTTCAACACGTAGGGACACATTCTGCTTCCAATTATGCTGGAATGCTGGACTGACCCCAAGGACGTGAGTGGAGTTACGCTGTATTTACACCCAGGTAACTGAGATGACAATTGTCCCAGGAGGACCATACAACTGGTTGCAGTACAATGACAGGAAGCCTTTCTCTAGAGACCATTCAAGATTTGACACCAAACACTGCAGTGGTAATGGTAGCTCTTCTGAAATTTCCTCATGTACAGGTTAGGTATACGATAAACTCAGACTTTTAATTTTAGTGGTTCTCTTCATTTTCTGATCCTGTCTGGAGAACTAGATATTGCTTGCCCTGAAAAAATAATTCACAAATAGCACACGCTGAGCAGATACTTAGCACTTCTGGGACACGTTCTTCTTTCTAAAGGGCTCCATCGTAACTTGGCACAGAGCTCGCTGTTCCAAGAGCAGGCCAGAGAACACACTGTGCCTCCAAGAGCCATTGCTTCCTGCCCTGCTATCCCCTGGATCTGGGATGTTCTAGAGTAAAATGTCACTGCAGGTTACCCTCGCCCAGCCCACGGGCCCAGCAAGCTGCTCTGATTGTCAAACAAGGTGAGTACCCAGGTCTCCGCTCAGTCTCCCTCTGGTCTCTTGCTCACAGGGGTAGTTGGGAGACTAGCCAGACATTGTCTGGCATTGCAATCTGAGCAGGAGGGTAAAGGCTGTAGCAAACTAGCCCTGTGTGCTTTACAAGCCACAGCCACGACCCTGATACATTTCCCCGTCTCTCCTCTTGCAGCTGCAACATTGAGCAGTGGGATTCAGATGAGCCAGTGCCACGCTCAGAACTCCTGGAGAAGGTTGCTGGGATTCGAGGCTTGTATTGCCTCCTGACAGAGAAGATAGATGCCGAAGTGCTGGACGCGGCAGGTAGGACATTGAATACTGCAGAAGTACTTTGAAATTGTCTGTATGGCAGGAGCAGTGACAAACAAGATGTCCCCAAACTATCATGCATTCATGTCCACTCATGCTAACATGTCCCCATTTTACATTATTGATGGTCTGATGTGGAGGCTCAGCAGCTGAAATGCGCATTGAAGGGGCCCTTCTGCTTCCCAATGTGTACATATAAAGAGGCATCTACACTGGAATCAGTCCATGAGGCAGATTTCTTTCTGAGTGGCCATTTCCCTGATTTGAATTAGGGTTCTGCATGCATCCTGCTATTTGGCTGGGGGGTAGCCGGGGATCTGTTTGGGTAGCTGAGGAATGATTTTTAAAATCACTTAAAGAATGAGGATCCTGTTGTAATCCAATGCTGTGAGCTAAAGGAGTAAATTCATCAGCAAGTAGCAATAGTAGGCTTTTATCCTCAGTTGCAAGAATCTGATGTAACTCACTCTCTGAGGAGCGCTGTTCAGGTGTAACACAGTGGGAATGTGAGACAGCAGTCTGCAGAACATGGTGTGGCGAGGGGACAGGGAGGGTGTGACGGAGCTAAGATAAGCCACGCATGCCCAGTGGTCGCTGTAGTGGTTTCCAGGAGGAGTAATAGAAGGTTACTAGAATTATAGAATAGAACTATAGGGCTGGAAAGGACCTCAAGAGGTCATCAAGTCCAGCCCCCTGCGCTGAGTCTGGACCAAGTAAACCTAGACCAGTCCTGACGGGTGTTTGTCCCACCTGTTCCTAAAAACCTCCAGTGATGGGGATGCTACAGCCTCCCTTGAAGGACTATTCTTGAGCTGAACTACCCTTAGAGTTAGAAAGTTTTTCCTGGTATCTAACCTAAATCTCCCTTGTTGCAGATTAAGCCCATTGCTTCTTGTCCTACCTTCAGTGGACATGGAGAACAATGGATCCCCATCCTCTTTGCAACCGCCCTTATCCTAGCTGAAGACTGTTATCCAGGGGTGAAAGTAAGTCTAGGGACTTACCGGTATGGGGCTGGGCTGGGGCCAACTCTGGCCCCCGGAAGGGGTGGGGCCTCGGGCGGAAGGGGCGGGGCTGGGGAGGTCAGAGCCAGCCCCGGCCCACCCTGTACCGGCAACTGCCTCCTTCCCCCGCCCCGGGGTAAAGGCAGCCGGGGGCTCTGGCAGCGGTTGAAAGGGCCAGGGGCAGTAGCAGTGGCCAGACCCCTGGGCCCTTTAAATCGTCCCCGGAGCCCCGCCGCTGCTTCCCCAGGGCTCCGGCAGCAGGGCTCCGGGGACGGGGCTCCGGCCACCACTACCACCCCGGGCCCTTTAAATCATCCCCGCAGCCTGCCGGAGTCCTGGGGAAGCAGCAGCGGGGCTCCGGGGACGATTTAAAGGGCCCAGGACTCAGCCGCCGCTACCGCCCCAGCCCCACTGCCGCTACCCCAGGGCTCTGGCAGCAATTTAAAGGGCCGGGGGCTCCAGCCGCTGCTGGGTGCTGCAGGCCCTTTAAATTGCACCTGGAGAAGCCAATCCACCCCGGTACGGCACACCGGCTATTGCCGGTACACCGTACCGGGCGTACCGGCTTACTTTCACCTCTGCTGTTATCAGATTCCCCCCTCAGGCTTCTCAAGACTCAAGCTACTGAATGTGTGCAGTAGTAGATCTGGCCTGGCTCTCACCGAGCGTGGAGCTGAGCTCTGGCTGGATGTGAACCTCAGTCCGTTTGTTCTCTCCTCCCACCATAGGGCCCAGCCTGCAGGTGGTCAGCACGATGTCAGTGGGCTATGATCACATGTCTCTGGAGGAGCTGAAGAAGAGGTAAAATGTGCTGGTGTGGTTTAGTCACAAGCTGTACAAATGCAAGAGTCACTGCAGTCCCGTCTCCACAAGGAGGGAAATGGGGGTAGTTTAAAGGTCTGACTGCCCTTGGGCTGGCTCAGTAGCCCCTTGTTATATCGGAATCCCAGTCACTCCCTACTTTGTTAGGAGCATGGTGCCAAGATTATAAACGATGCCAAAGCAGACATCATGGAAACCACCTCATTTAGCACTAACTCCTGTCACCATCCCCACCCTTCCTGGCCATGTCAGCAAGACAGCCAAGGAGGTCCTGAGCTTGGAGGCTGATGGCTCAGCAAGGTCAGCAACAGGAAGGTAGCAAGGAGAGCAGCCGTGCAATCCCTGGTCTTTGTAGAATGAAGGACCTCAGTCCCACATCTGGCCCCCTCACATTTGCTTGTCTCCCATACTTAGATGACCTCCGTGTCTTTGTGGCCCCTCCCATCTCCTGAAGGGGAAGTCATTGCTAGTTCCCCAGGAGCTCCACCCCCTTCTTGAAGGTTAAATAGACTAGCACCTTGCAGGAGCAATAAACACATTTTACAAGAGAAAGTACCATTCAGTGTGTGATTATCTAATGCACAAAAATGAATAACGAGCCACAGTCATATTATCTTAAACGGAACCACATGGTATCTGTTGTGCACCACACTCATCCTTCCTCTTTCACAGTCAGCCACCTCACCCACCCCTTCCCTGCTTCCAAACCCTAGCCTCACCTCTTTCCCTGCCATGATGCCAATCCCCAATCTCCTCAAGTGGCCCTTCTGAGGGTTTTTTTTTAATGCAGTTGCAACGTTCCCTGGAAAAACCCAATTCCTGAAACAGAGTCAATAGGAGTCAATAGATGCCTCACCCCAGTGTTGTTATATTTAAACCCCGAAATCTCCTTCTCAGGTGGAATGACTAGAAAGATCTCCATTTTCAGAAGCGGCTAATGATTTTGGGTATCTGTCTTGACACGTTGTGGGGGGAGGGACCAGTTTTCAGAAGGTGTCGCATGCTCGCTCTCTGATAATCGGACCCCTGGAGATGTCTCAGGTATGTCCTGGGGGTGGGGGAATAGCAAAATTTGGCTCAGTGGTGGTCTCAAAGTTCACCAAAATATTTTTGTAGAGGCTCAGCTACTTTCAGCGAGTTTCCTGTCCATCATGAACCCCCAACCAGATGTGCTGGGTTTTCATACTGAACTTTCGCACAGCTCTAATCATAGCTTCAATCCAAGACCTTCCTGTAAGTCTAGAGAAAAATTTATTTCTGAGGACATGTGGCATAACCTTCATATCCTAATGGTCTAGAAACAGTTGAGGTGTGACCATTCCTACATTGAGAAGATTCCAGTAATGTAACGGAGTATTTGTTATTTGTGTCTTTGGATGCAGAGGAATCAGGTTAGGATACACACCAGACGTATTGACTGAAGCAGTTGCTGAACTCACAGTTGCTCTTCTTCTGGCAACTTCCCGTCGACTGTTAGAAGCTGTGGATGAAGCTAAGAAGTAAATTTTTTTTGTCTTTATTCAAACTACCTAGTGAAAACTGTTTATGTCGAGTTTGTCGGCAGGAAGTGAAAGACCAATGTGTTGGTGAGTAAACAACCAAAAGATGGGGTGTTGGACAAGTATTTTAGGAGCATATTCTCCTCTCCGTGGTTAGGATTTTTATAGATGATACTTCACATGTCCTGAGACGAGAAAATATAGCCTATGAGTATGACTGCACTGCAGTCATATATGTGTGTACACATACTCAAGCTAGCTTTGATCCAGCTCCTTTGAATAACACCAGCAGTGCAAGCTGCAGCTGCACGGGATTCTGAAGAGCTCTGTGTAAGCTAGAACGCTTGGCTCTCTCGCCAATAGAAGTTGGTCCAATGAAAGACGTCAGCTCCTCCACCTTGACTCTCAACAATGGCTAGTCTAAGATTTGTGGGGGATATAAACCATTATCGCTTCAAAGCAAAAATCAACCACTAATTAATGAGGATTCTTGCAACTTCCTCCTGGCCAGTGTTGGAGACAAGACTACTGGCCTAGTTCAAGCCTTGGTCTGATCCAGGCTGGCAATTCCTGTTAAATGATCAACCCGAGCTAAACAGAAACAGTCTCCACATTCCAAAGTGCAGGGGAAGGGTTGATGCTGTCCTGTGTATGCCTGAAATAGCTTCCAATGTTATTTTACAGCGGTGGCTGGGGAACCTGGAAGCCTCTGTGGATGTGTGGCTATGGTCTGACAGACAGCACTGTGGGGATTCTAGGACTTGGAAGAATAGGTAAGTTGCAAAATCCGTTTTCATACAGAGCTGGCCAAAATGGTCTGTATTTTGATTTCTTTTGCTAAAAAATCAAATTGATGAAAAGACACACACAAAAATCAACCAGAGTTAGACTCAAACCCTGAGTAATTTTGAAAAGTGTCAGCAATTTAAAAAATCATGAGGTTGCTTTTTTTTCCATTTCTGTTTTTATATCAATTTAGATTTAAAAGAGTAGATCTGGCCACCATTTTAGAATTTGCCAGTTTTTAAAAAGTTGACCAATTTTGCAAAATTCCTCTCCTCCAATGTTTTGGCTGTCTGCAGAGCTGGGCAAAATTTTTCGAAGTTTGAGAAAGGAGGAAACACGTTGAAAAAACGTTTCATGAATAATTTTCCTTTTTGGCTCAGTTCTAATAAAAACACCATTAAGTGCTTCCATTTTGTTGCTTGTTCTAATGCTACAATGGTGGACAGATCTAGATTTCAAGAACTGATTTTGTATAGGTCTGATAGTCTACTACCTTGCACCATAAGACCTCGTTTATACCTGTTCAATGTCACTACCGCTGGTGTAAACAAACGAAGAATTCTTATGTGGCATTCTACACTTTGCACATTTCTCATTAGAGCTGGGCAAAATTTGCTCAGCAAATAATAAATTTGCCACAGAAAATGCATTTTTGCGAGGCCCTGAAACTACTTGAGAATTCTGGTCAAATTTGGCAAATAGTTTTAACCAAAAATTGATTATTTTTTTCCCCTGAAAAAATTGAAATGGTTCATTTTGGCCATTTTGAAACTAAACATTTAGACTTTCCGTTTGAAGCAATGTTTCATTAGGAAACTTAGCTAATTAAAAAAAACCAAAAAGGAAGATTCAAAGCACCTGAAAATGACCCAAAATGAAATGAAAAACTGGTAAAAAATTGTTTCAGGTCAAATAAAATGTTTTGGTGACCCCCAAAACTAATTTTTTCAGGGTTTTTTTTTTCTCCCACAATGAGAAAAACTGAAAAAATTCAGTTGTGGTTTGAAACAAACCAATTTTTTTTTCAGCTCTCCTGTCCCCCAAGCAAAACGTCAATTATTCACTCAGCTCTGCATCTAAGTGACAGCATAAAGTGTTGGGCCGTGGAAAGCCTTTTAGCCTTCTGTGGCTATTTCATCTCTTGGTCTGCTAGAATCCTTTCAAAAACCACTACATTCCACTTAAGCCCTATTAAATCCACAGGGGAGAATTTTGCCCTCACGGCACAGTGTAGAGCAGGTTAGGATTACAATAAAAGTATTTGCTGTATTTGCACATTGGCATCAACTGGATTAGCAGGGGATCAGCACCTCTGAAATTGGGCCACTTTTTCGGTACCTAAATATGGAGTTCTGTCCCTAGGTTTAAAAATGTAGCCTTTTCCCTCAGTTTCCCCATCTGGACTGTGGAGAGCAGACCTAATCCTGTTTGTTTATGCACCCCATCAGGTTAGCATGAGAATGAGTTGGTGTTTGTAAAGTGCTTGGAGGAAGAAAGCCTATTGATATTAGGTTTCTTTACCGTCACCACAATAAAGAAGGACAATGGATGCACTTTCTGGGGCATGGTTTCTTGCCAGACTATTTAATAACTGCACTAACCAAATCCATTTGGTTACTAAACAAGACACAGGAGGTGTTCTTTGCAAACAGAAGCGACCTAGACCAGGTGCGCTTGGGCTGGAAGTTATAGTAGGGGCTCAGCAGCAGGCTCTCATCTCCCACCAGTCCCATAGAAACCCCATGGCTGAAACACTCGGGCAAGAAGAGGTCCCAGACTGGGATGTGGATGCCTGTTCTTAAGGGCATCATCCCATCTCAACACTGAACAGATTATTCCCCTGTACTCAGTAAGTCTGGCCCGGTCATTCTACAGTGGCCTCTCCACTCAGCAAGTCCCTCTTCCCTAGAGAGTGGGCTGAGGGGTGGTGTCTCATGGGGACTGCTGCCATGGGCCTCCATGGAATGGCCTACCCTGATTATCACTACAAAAGGTTTTCTTCCTCCCGTCCCCCCGCTCTCCTGCTGGTATTAGCTCATCTTAAGTGATCATTCTCCTTACAGTGTGTATGGTAACACCCATTGTTTCATGTTCTCTGTGTATATAAATCTCCCCACTGTATTTTCCACTGAATGCATCCGATGAAGTGAGCTGTAGCTCATGAAAGCTTATGCTCAAATAAATGTGTTAGTCTCTAAGGTGCCACAAGTACTCCTTTTCTTTTTGCAAATACAGACTAACATGGCTGCTACTCTGAAACCTGTCATGGATGTCCTGAGATCCATGCAGATTTTGGGGACTCCTCACAGGTGTAGGGAGGTGGATACCTTATCCCACGTGGCTGGAAAGTCCCTCTCCACAATGTGAAGATGTAAAGGAAACTCACCTTAGCCCCCTACACACTGTTTCTCCTGCAGAGGGGGAGGATTTGCACAGCAGATGAGCAGCAATAAGGTGGAACTCATGGGTGTAATTCCCACTTTATAGGAGCAGCTGTCATGGCCCGGTTAAAGCCATTTGGAGTCAAGAGATTCCTATATGCCGACACTGGCCCGAGACCTGACATGGCCACCAAGATCCCGGCCGAGTTTGGTAAGATGGAACAGAGCATTTTTCAGACTGTGGAGAAATCCAGCTGGAATCCCACCTCAGCAATGCAAAGGCTGAACTGCTGGAAAGCCTGTTTTCCTAACTACCCAGCTATGGAGCTTCCTGCCTTGCATGTGTATGGGCTGTGAAGTGGAGGCTTTAGTTTAGATTAAAAATAGAGGCAGACTGAGGTTCCCCCAGCCATCCTTGCAGAACATCCCCATTTAAAGGCCAGGAGACAGGCCTCCCCCCCAGAAAATATGAGATTGGCATAGAAATGGTGAGATTTTAAAAATCATAAGTAATGGATTCTTTTTATTTGCGTTGTGGTTTCTGAGCCTGTAAGGGTCGCACCTTTTCATGTTTTTCTGCAATCGTGAGACCCAGAAATATGCTTTTTGTAAAATTTTTAAGTGAAAGCTGAGATTCTCATGGAAACACATGACTCCAGGAGCTGGGGCTTTAAGAAAACACTCAATTTTGTGAGACTCGAAATCAAACCAGGAGAGCTGGTGACATCCCTTAAGTCCAGAGAAGCAGATTGGTTAAGCAGTTTTGTTAAAAAGCTTTTCCTTCCTATTTGTTTAGCCACAAGCCTTTTTGTATCATTTCCAAGGGGTAGCCCGTCACATCAGCATATTGCAAATGACAAAGCCCAGGGACGTCACTGAGCACAGATGTAATTGAATGTGATCAATCACCCCCATGCCATATTATCCAGACAATACACACAGAAAGAGTTTGCCCCCAACAGCCGTGACTGCAGAATCTAAAATGGCTCTTTCTGCAAATGTACTTTTAATGCGTTTCATTGGTGTACCTTGCTCTGTGCCTCGAGGTACGTCTCCCAGAGTAGCCATCATGCCCATTCTCGGCTGGGCATTTTGAACTGTGACCTGCTGATCAGCTGCCTCCACCGGGGGAGGGGCGGGGGAGACTGCAGGCCGAAGGGGTGGGGAGGAGCCCCCACGTGCTCTGGCCCAGGGCCCAACAAACCCCTAATCTGCCTCTATGTGCGCTGAATGCAGCTGGGGAGGGCTCGTCAGACAGCTGCAGGCCTATGGAACTCGGAGGATGTCAATAGCTATCTTAAACTGGACTAACCAGTTCCACTTGGCAGAAATTGTTTACATGAATTTACAGTAAACATAACATATTTTGGGCCCCCAAGAATATTCAGACTAGGGTCATAGGACTAGAAGGGACCTACTGGGACATCAAGTCCAGTCCCTGCTATCACTGGCAACCCCGTATATCATCCCGTTTACAAACGTATCAAGCTCCAGCTTAAAACTAGTTTGGTTGTCTGCCCCCACCGCTCCCATTGGAAGGCTGTTCCAGAGCCTCGCTCCTCTGGTCAGAAACCTCTTCCTAGGTCAGTCTGCTTTCTGTGGACTCTGGTCAACTCAGTGCAAAGATAAATCCAAGCTATTTCCAAGAGTATGTGCCTTTTTAAAAAATCTCTGCAGCCTTTCTGCTTTGTTCTGAATAGTGCCACTGGATGAATTGGCTCGGCATTCGGACTTCATCGTTGTGTGCTGTGCCTTAACTCCTGAAACAAAGGGCATCTGTGGCAACAGTCTTTTCTCCCGAATGAAGGATACTGCCATCTTTATCAACACCAGCAGGTGAGCTAGGACAGGAGGGAAAGAAACATCTTAGAGCCAAGGCTCAGCAAGATAAACACACAGATGTCACACTGGAGAACATAAACTTCTGACACAAATCCACCTGTGGGCACAGAGGGAGACAAGATTTATATTCCCAACTCTAACGGCATCCCAGCTCAATAAAATAAAATCAACTTTCAAGCAATTATTAAAAATAAAAGGCTTCCGTTGGTGTAATCCGACAACACGCTGATTGTGGGAGATGTATCATGACACAGGCAAATCCCATCCAGAGGATTCGGTCTCATTAGATAAGCTGATCCCACACACAATACCGTATGAATCGTGCCAGAGGACAGAACTGTAAGCCCCTGGCCTCAGAGTTTATTATAAAGCAGCCTTTAAGATCAGACTGCTGTGCACTCCAACTTTATCCAACCCCGGTGTTAAAGCTTTCACCAGATAACTAAGGCTCTTAGCTGCGAGAACAGCTACACAGAGATGTCCAGAAGTTGATGGATACTTTGTTTTTCTTTTCCCAAAAGGGGCGGTGTAGTGAACCAGGAAGACCTGTACCAGGCATTGGTCAATGGTCAGATTGCAGCTGCTGGTCTGGATGTCACGGAGCCTGAGCCTCTGCCCACGGATCATCCTCTTTTTAAACTTAAAACGTGTGGTGAGTCTGTGTTGGAAGCTGCCCCCGTCACCTGAAGAGCAGGGCAGAAAATGGTGATTTGGGAATTTAAACCTGTGGCCTGATTTCTAGACCAGGCAGCCTCTACTTGCGCTGGTGTGTAGCCGTCCCGATGGAGCAGTATTCCTTCGGAAAAGGCAGCTGCATGGATATGAAAATGTTTCGGGGGAGTGTGTGAATTTTGACAACATGTTTGACAGGAGGAAGTTGCCAGTAATCACTCAGACTTTTTTCATTTCATTTCAGTATGGTCGAAATGTTTCATTCCAACACGGTCAAAATGTTTCATTTTGACCTTATCATTTTGATCCATTTCAGTGAAACTTTTATATTATATTAAAATAACAATTGTAATATTATATTGGATTTGTAGCTCATAATTACTACTATACACACTAATTAATATTTTGTGTTACAGTATAATGGTTTGACACTATCAAAACAAAAAGAAAAGGAGAACTTGTGGCACCTTAGAGACTAACAAATTTATTTGAGCATAAGCTTTCGGGAGCTACAGCATCTGACGAAGTGAGCTGTAGCTCACGAAAGCTTATGCTCAAATAAATTTGTCTCTAAGGCACCACAAGTCCTCCTTTTCTTTTTGTGGATACAAACTAACACGGCTGCTACTCTGAAACCTATCAAAACAAAATGTTTGGATGTTTCCAAATTAACATGTTTTTTTTTTAAATTTCTGTTCTGTGGCAGAATTTCTAAATTTTGACCAATTCAGAATGAAATCAAATGTCAAAAGTTCCCACAAAATAGAAATTCCAGTTTCCAGCCAGCTCAGGGGTTCATTTCTGTGTGTTTGTTTTTCCAATGGTCTTTACAATCCTGGGGATTCTGCATATCAATGAACCTCCTTTGAAAGACGTGTGTTCTGGAATAAAAAATAATTGGTCAGACCCTCAGCTGGTGTAAATCAGTATAACTCCACTGTCATCACTGGTGCAGTTTACAGCAAGGTGCCTGGGTAAAGGTTACACCAGTTTACACTAAGGTGCCTGGATAAAGACACAACCTTAACTCCACCCCGGAGTGTATGCATTAAACCAGCCTTGACTTACATGATCACCTTATTTCTTAAGTAGTACAACATCATACAAAATTTCTGTACTATATACACCCTTGAAAATCTTATCATTTCCCCCATTATTTTTCTATGACCACTAATTTCATTGTCATAAAGGGCCAGTAAATCAGTACTGACTTAGGGTCAGATCCTCAGGTAATTACATCACATGAGGATTTGATCCTTTGACTTGATGTGGTACCTTCCCTCTAATTTAGTAATTTGGTCAGTACTAGTGTACTGTGTATTTTCTTTTCAATCAGCAGAAGTGAAAGTCCTTTAGGGGCAAATCAGAGAAGGAAGCAGTTAACTACAAATTTGGTGGCTTAGATGTGCCAGTACATTTTCACCCTTACTCTAAGACAGATATTGGATGTGTAAGTATGGCTTGCTGTGTATTTCCATGGGCCTCACTTGTCTGGCATACTCAGAGTAATACATAACACTACAAAATGTGTATCTAAAGCTCTAGGCTGTTACCTTTATTTGACAACTCGCATAGCACATTGTTAATGCATCCACACAAAGAGGCTGACTTAACTATCTGTGATACAGCTCCCCCATGCCATCCCCACAGTAGCATCAGTGAATTTATTTAGGGTTACCATATTTGAACATTCAAAAAAGAGGACACTCCACGGGGGGGGCGGGTGGTATTTGCTCGTGCCCCCCCAACCCCACCCCAACTCCACCCCTTCCCCGCCCCCATTCCAACACCTTCCCCAAAGTCCCTGCCCCAACTCCGCCCCCTCCCTGCCCCATTGGACCCCTTCCCTAAATCCTCGCCCCGGCCCTGCCTCCTCCCCTGAGTGCGCTTTACTCCCCTCCTTAAATGGCTGAACTGTGTTTGCTCAAACTACCAAAACAAAAAATCCCATGCAAGAAGAGACTAAACCTAAAACATTGTAGCCCCAAAGCCAGAAGCTTCAGTAAGTTCTGAGTGAGACACGCGAGACTGGAAATGCTGTGTTAGAAGGGAAATGGCTATATGAACTTACCTAGAGCAATAGCAGCTACCGCCCCGTCTGCTAACATTCAGGGGTCTGGGGTCTGGGGTCTGGACTGGCAGTGGGATACAGAGCCCTGGGACCTTTGCCAGGCAGGTCTGTAGATCACGTTTGACAAATAGCATTAACTGGCCGTCGTCAACCCATCTTTAAAGGTGTTGAACTGTGTCTACAGGAGGCGTAAAGTCATGTCTAAAAGCATTGGCCC
Organism: Natator depressus; assembly: GCF_965152275.1. Lineage (NCBI taxonomy): Eukaryota > Metazoa > Chordata > Testudines > Cheloniidae > Natator > Natator depressus. The sequence continues at coordinate 123,330,796 of NC_134238.1, read as the reverse complement.
ACATGGTGTCAAGCATGACCTATTTCCTTAGGCTAGGCAGGGCCTTGGTTGCCAATTTTAAACCGGCCCAGCTGTGTAGTCACTACCACATGGTGACAGTTAGATGGCCTGTGCAGAAGAAGTGCAATAGGGGATGGAGCTTCACATCATACCAAACCGCCAGGTGTCAGCTCCTTGGGGCAGAGGCTGTCTTTTTGTCCTGTCTTTGTACAGCGCCTAGCACCATGGGGCCCTGGTCTGCGGCTAGGCGCCTAGGCTCTACAGTAATACAACTAATAACAACAATTAGCAGTAGTTTGCACCTTCACTGATCATTCCAGAAGTGAGCCCAAGGAGTGGCTGGGCCATGGAACTCACTTAAAGCTCCCCCCAGCTGAAAAGGGGCCCTTTCCTGGCATGACAGTAGCTAAAGAGAGGCATGCATTCTCCTAGGCTGCAACTTTCCAAGAGCATTACAAATAAACACACATGCCGTCAACTTCCCCTGCGCACCCCCAGGAGCCAGGCTCATGTGCAGACCGACCGGCGCATGTACCTGCCTGCGGCCCAGGGACATCCCTGTGCATGTTATGCCACCCATAGCAAAAAAAATTTTAAGTACCTCAGAAGCAGGAAGCCTGCTAAACAACCAGAGGGGCCACTGGATGATCAAGGTGCCGAAGGAGCACTCAAGGACGACAAGGCCATTGCGGAGAAACTAAATGACTTCTTTGCATCAGTCTTCACGGCTGAGGATGTGAGGGAGATTCCCGAACCTGAGCCATTCTTTTTAGGTGACAGATCTGAGGAACTGTCTCAGATTGAGGTATCATTAGCGGAGGTTTTGGAACAAATTGATAAACTAAACAGTATAAGTCACCAGGGCCAGATGGTATTCACCCAAGAGTTCTGAAGGAACTCAAATGTGAAATTGCAGAACTACTAACTGTAGTCTGTAACCTATCATTTAAATCAGCTTCTGTACCAGATGACTGGAGGATAGCTAATGTGATGCCAGTTTTTAAAAAGGGGCCCCAGAGGTGATCCTGGCAATTACAGGCCGGTAAGCCTGACTTCAGAATCGGGCAAACTGGCTGAAACTATAATAAAGAACAATATTGTCAGACATATAGATGAACATAATTTGTTGAGGAAGAATCAACATGGTTTAAGTAAAGGGAAATCATGCCCCACCAATCTACTAGAATTCTTTGAGGGGGTCAACAAGCAGGTGGACCAAGGGGATCCAGTGGATATAGTGTACTTAGATTTTCAGAAAGCTTTTGACAAGGTCCCTCACCAAAGGCTCTTATGCAAAGTAAGCTGCCATGGGATAAGAGGGAAGGTGCTCTCATGGATTGGTAACTGGTTAAAAGATAGGAAACAAAGGGTAGGTATAAATGATCAGTTTTCAGAATGCAGAGAAGTAAATAGTAGTGTCCCCCAGGGGCCTGTTCTGGGACCAGTCCTATTCAACGTATTCATAAATGATCTGGAAAAAGGGGTATACCGTGAGATGGCAAAATTTGCAGATGATACAAAATTACTAAAGATAGTTAAGACCCAGGCAGACTGTGAAGAGCTACAAAAGGATCTCTCAAAACTGGGTGACTGGGCAACAAAATGGTGGAGGAAATTTAATGTTGATAAATGCAAAGTAATGCACATTGGAAAGCATAATCCCAACTATACATATAAAACGATGGGGTCTAAATTAGCTGTTACCACTCAAGAAAGAGACCTTGGAGTCATTGTGGACAGTTTTCTGAAAACATCCACTCAATGTGCAGCGGCAGTCAAAAAAGTGAACAGAATGCTGGGAATAATTGAGAAAGGGAGAGATAATAAGACAGAAAATATCATGTTGCCTCTGTATAAATCCATGGTACACCCACATATTGAATACTGTGTGCAGATGTGGTCACCCCATCTCAAAAAAGATATATTGGAATTGGAAAAGATTCAGAAAAGGGCAACAAAAATTATTAGCAGTATGGAACGGCTTCTGTATGAGGAGAGATTAATAAGACTGGGACTTTTCAGCTTGGAAGAGAGACGGCTAAGGGGAGTTATGATTGAGGTCTATAAAATCATGACTGGTGTAGAGAAAGTAGATAAGGAAGTGTTGTTTACTACTTCTCATAAAACAAGAACTAGGGGTCACCAAATGAAATTAATAGGCAGCAGGTTTAAAACAAATAAAAGGAAGTATTTCTTCATACAACACAAGGTCAACCTGTGGAACTCCTTGCCAGAGGATGTTGTGAAGGCCAAGACCATAACAGTGTTCAAAAAAAGAACTCGATAAGTTCATGGAGGATACATCCATTGATGGCTATTAGCCAGGATGGGCAGGGATGGTGTCCCTAGCCTCTGTTTGCCAGAAGCTTGGAATGGGCGACAGGGGATGGATCACTTGATGATTACCTGTTCTGTTCATTCCCTCTGGGGCACCTGGCACTGGCCACCATTGGAAGACAGGATACTGGGCTAGATGGACCTTTGGTCTGATCCAGTAGGGCCGTTCTTATGTTCTTATCCATCTGGTCGCTTTGCCTGTTCTGGTCTTATGAGCCACCAGGAGAGTGACATTTATAAGAATCCGGCAGGATTTGACTAAAACATCATCTTAACTTTAAAAATCCCTTTAAACCCCTGCAGAATTCATGTAAATTTCAATCCCCTGCCAGCTCACACGGATGGAGCAGGCAGGCAGAGCGGAGGGTCGATGTGACTCGCATGCAGACAAAATGCAGCTCGTAGGTTTAGTCTTAAGCCGGCCATTCCTGGCAGTGCCCTTTCAATCCTCCGGGCTTGCAGCCCCCCCTAGCAAATCCGGCTAAATTACAAGGGGCGAAAAGGCCTCTGTGAAGAGTCCCATTCCCCATCTCTGTCAAACAATCTGTACTTCCCCCCCCTCCTGTCCTTAAATGTCCTCCTGGGATCATTTTAGCTAGGCAGCATCCCTGCCTGTTGTATTCCCACCCAAAGTGCAGAGGTGCAGGTGAGAGCCCTAACAAGATCCAGAGTCAACACAATCCTAGTGTCTTCATTGGGCTATGGCTCAGGAGCTGAGTGCGGTCTGTCCCAGGAACCGATTGTCTCCCCCGGCCAGGGCAAACGTTGTCAGGGGACATCTGCACAGTGGGTGATGAACGCTGATGAAAGGGTGAAATTCACAGTGGGCCAGGCCCTTTGATTGCTATTGCAGGTTCCAGCACCAAGAAATGATCTCTCGGGACTTTGTTCCCTTTCTCTTTGCAGTTATTCTCCCCCACATCGCCAGCGCTACGGTCGCTACCCGGAACGCCATGGCCGCCTTAGCTGCCAGCAATTTACTGGCAGGCCTGCAGGGAAAAGCCATGGGCAAGGAGGTGCCACTCTGAGGGGGACGCAAAGCACACACTCTCCTTGTGCTCAAGCCCTCCTGCAAACCACTCTGGCCTGGATGAATGCAGCCTGCCATCGCTGGGCGCTGTCTGAGCGGCGGAGGTCCCATGACAAGCTGTCGGAGGGCGAGAGCACCACTGTTTTCTTCACCAAGAGAAAGAATAGGCCAGTTCTACTGCTGTCTCAGATGTACTGTGTCCACCTCCCTCTCCTCCCATTACCAACGTGCTGCAGCTCAGTGTATGTATTACATATTGCACCGTGTCTCCCCACAGCGCTCGTCCACGGACCCCCCCCCCGACATTAGCAGCTCGTTATAGCGAGTGTGTTCTGCTCGTTGCTGGACATGAATGTCACCAAGAGATAAGCAATCGCTTTCAAATGTGACCTTTTTTCTCAAAGCTAACTTGACATTTTCTAAGGGGGAGAGGGTTCATTAAAACTGTCTGTAGTCTTATTGTGCATTAGGCAATCAGCAGGGAAGATCTCCAGTAAATTTGCATTTTTAGAATGGGCGCATTCCCAGAAATAAAATGTATAACATTGTTATCAACCTTGGCACTTTTTTTTTTTTAGTTTAATTTTCTTTGTGAATTCAGATTATGTTCTCCTCGTTATGCTGGAACCTCTGAAAGCTACTGTCCATTAACGACGTGAAAAGACCTTTCCGCTTCCACTGCGGTAAAAAAGATAGTTGCCAAACGGCAAAAGTTTTGATGTTCCTAATTAACCAAAATGAAATCTTTATATCCACCTCTTGTATTCTGTTCCTCATATCTTAGTGTCTTATTTCAGTGCAGTACGTTACATCTGCTGCATTAAGAGTAAGATTCTCAAGGCTTTTATTTTTCATACTGGGTGCTTCATTTGTCCCCAGTCACCATGTGTATTTTCTCAGTTGCTGCATATTTATTTTACTGACAGTAGATGTGATTCATCGTATTCTGACTGGAAATTATTATTGTCTTTTTTTTTTTCCAGTCACAGCATGTAAAAAGGACTAAAATGAAGCTGTTGTCTGAGGAAGAGGAACACATATGGGCGGAGGAGAGGGAGGAGCAAATTAATCAAGGACTTTAAACAGTGGTGTAACTTACCATGCATGATTTAAGTGTACTGGAAAATAAGTGTAAGGAGTAAAGTGGTGGAAATGAGTGTAAAGTGCAGCCATGGGCCAGTATGGCATTCAGTGTGTGTGCAAAATGAATGTCTCGTGCACACCCAGCCTATGCCTCCACTGGAGTTTTAAGGTGAGGTTCTCCAACGAGATCACAAACGCACTGTGAAATCTGAGGGTGGACTGGACAAGTTGTAGTTTTACTGAACCCTACAGGAAAACCTAGAGCCCATCTCAACCAACTAAATCAAGGCAAATCAATTTTTCAACGCACTTGATTCCTAAGACATGTGCTTGCAAGCATAGCACGGTGGCCAACTCCCGCTTCCCCTTCCTTGTGCAAGTGATCACTCTGTCTTCACTGGGGCTACTCACCTGAGTAAGGGAACAGGATGTGTTCCACTGTTGACCAGTCCACAAGTAGGATAAACCCTTCGATGGGCTGTTATCTCAATAATCTACCACTCATGTGGGGAGATTCAGGTTCCTTACAAGTCCCCTAACTCTTTTGGCCAAAACCCTAGGGTTCTTCTGGCGTATCTGTACTCACCTACACAGTGCTTCACCATCTACACTGCTGTTTATACCCGTGCTAGCTGGGCATGCAGTGTGTGTCCTCTACACACCACCATAAATGGAGACCTACCTTAAGAGGTATAGCTTGGAACGTTCAAAGGAGTTAAGTGCCCAAACCCAATTGGCTGCCTCGCTTCCTTAGGTTCCATTGGAAATCCCAAGCTCTTGCCTGTTTTACTAACCCAGAGGAATCTCCCTGGACGTCAACAGAACTGCTCATTCAAGGAAAGCGGTCATTGAAAAGCCTGACCCAAAAGGAGCTCCTGGAATATTTGGAGTGAGAAATACTATCTGTTTAAGGGACTTATCCAGCTCCCATCATTGTAGTCTCTGAGCACCTCACAATCTGTAATGATTTAACCTCACAGCACCCCTGGGGGGCAGGGCAGTGCCGTTATCCCCATTGAACAAATAGAGAATTGAGACCCGGAGATCCTAAGTGCCTGATCCAAAGCCTCCCCACAGCAGAGACTTGCTCCTAGGTCTCCCAGCTTCTAGGCCAGCAACCTAACCCCAGATCAGCCTGAAACAGTGAGAAGTTTCTAAAGAAGATGGATTTTTTTATCTTCGCGTCCCAGTTCGTGGCTCATTATTTAAAACGTCCAGCCATGTCTGAGTGACCTAATGCTAATTCTGTGCAGATTTACAGTTGCTGACTTCCTGTTAACTTCAGCTGCGTATAAATCAGCACAGAATTTGACTCATTACTCATTGGTGCATTCCCTCTTCGTAGGTGCTTTCTGGGCAAAGGCAGGCTGATTTTGATTCGCCTGTGTTTTCATGCCTGCTGACAACGTAATGTATTATTCACCTGCCTGGTTTGCATCCATCACAGTGTGCGCGCCATCAGTACATCAAATGTTAATTCCAAAAGTTTAGACACGAGAGATAGCAGGAGGATGACAATTCTCTTTTGCAGCAACTTTCGAGGTTTGAAAGTTGGTCTCCACATTGGAATGGTGTCAAAGTGTCCATTTTCTGGTTGAAACCTCCATATGAAATTTTGTAGGAGTCCACAAAAGAAAAAAGTTTGAAAACCACAGCTGTAAAGCATGAGTCTCACCCGCTGCCTCTGACAAAAGCTTTATGGAAACAGCTACATTTTGTCAAAAATGTTCCATCAAGTTCTAGTAGACACATCACAAAGAGTGGCTGGGATGGGTGCAATGGAGACATCTAGTAGTAAATTGGTGCATGTATGGTGTTACCTCTTTTCAACTCAAGTGGTTAGCTAGTTTTCAGGGTCTAGTTGGTTATTTCCATTAGGAGGAGAAACTGCTGATGGAGTCAGGTGCTTTTTTGATGCAATCCTGTTTATGTACAACGTCCCGTTTCCCTGAACACAGCAAGAATCAAACAGCAGGACACAGTTACGAGCCTCTTTCAGTCAGCACTCAGCCCAAAAGCTCTCCCTTAGCTTTTTCTCTTGGTCTTGCTACCAGGGCTTCTCTGGTTGTGTCTGGAGCTTCTTTGGTCCTTCTGTATGTTTCTGTTGGTTGTTTCTCTCTCTCTCTCTCTCTCTCTCACACACACACACCCACCCCTGCACCAACCAATGCCCCAACCCCTGCATTCACTATGTCAGTCTCTAGGGGAAACCTCTCGGGCCACATGGCTCAGCTTCTACTCAAGCCTTGCCACGTGCCTGTGCTTTAGTTTAGGTGGTGGCTCCTATTGTTTCAGAAACCTGGTTCCATAAAGTAGCTTTATTGTTTCTTACATTTACCCTGAACGAAGGGCCTCGGTTACTTCCACCAGCTTCAGTGAGGTTTCACCCAATCTCCCAGCATTTTTGGTAGCCTATTGTTCGTTTGTGGTAGCCAGAACGTTATCAGATGAAGAGCAACATGCATCTTTCTACCGCACTTGGCCTCAAGCTAGAAGTCCAGTGGATTTATTAAATGCTCAACAGCTTAGTCTTGGTGCACCTTCACCGAGTTCTTCCACTGTCTGGGCCCCGATGAGGACGTGTCATGGTGGGAAGGCCAGGTGTCTGTCAGGAGCTTGTTGAGGCTAGAGAGAGGGAGGAACTAGCAGCAGAAAGACAGGTCAACGCAGGAGGGAGTCTGAACTGTGCTGGGGGATGGAGCAAAGGGAGCCAGAAAGTTTGCCGGGGACATGGCTCAGGGGCGGGATAAGGCTGGCTAAGCTTCAGAGACACATATCGTTCTGGGGATACTTATATATGAGCAAATTTAAAAACACAGTAAGAGAACCAAAGAAGTGCCACCGTGGCTAAACAACAAAGTAAAAGAAGCAGTGAAAGGCAAAAAGGCATCCTTTAAAAAGTAGAAGTTAAATCCTAGTGAGGAAAACAGAAAGGAGCATAAACGCTGGCAGATGAAGTATAAAAATATAATTAGGAAGGCCAGAAAAAAATTTGAAGAACAGCTAGCCAAAGACTCGCAAATTAATAGCAAAAAAATGTTTAAGTACCTCAGAAGCAGGAAGTCTGCTAAACAATCAGTTGGGCCACTGGACGATTGAGAGGCTAAAGGAGCACTCAAGGATGATAAGGCCATTGCAGAGAAACTAAATGAATTCTTTGCATCGGTTTTCACGGCTGAGGATGTGAGGGAGATTCCCAAACCTGAGCCATTCTTTTTAGGTGACAAATCTGAGGAACTGTCCCAGATTGACGTGTCAGATGGGGAGGTTTTGGAACAAACTGATAAACTAAACAGTAATAAGTCACCAGGGCCAGATGGCATTCACCCAAGAGTTCTGAAGGAACTCAAATGTGAAATTGCAGAACTACTAACTATAGTTTGTAACCTATCATTTAAATCAGTTTCTGTACCAAGTGACTGGAGGATAGCTAATGTGACACCAATTTTTAAAAGGGCTCCAGAGGTGATCCTGACAATTACAGGCCGGTAAGCCTGACTTCAGTAACGGGCAAACTGGTTGAAACTATAGTAAAGAACAATATTGTCAGACACATAGATGAACATAATTTGTTGGGGAACAGTTAACATGTTTTTTTGGAACGGTAAATCATGCCTCGCCAATCTATTAGAATTCTTTGAGGGGGTCAACAAGCATGTGGACAAGGGGGATCCAGTGGATATAGTGTACTTAGATTTTCAGAAAGCCTTTGACAAGGTCCCTCATCAAAGGCTCTTAAGCAAAGTAAGCAGTCATGGGATAAGAGGGAAAGTCCTCTCATGGACTGGTAACTGGTTAAAAGATAGGAAACAAAGGGTAGGAATAAATGGTCAGTTTTCAAAATGGAGAGAGATAAACAGTGGTGTTCCCCAGGGGTCTGTACTGGTACCAGTTCTATTCAACATATTCATAAACAATCTGGAAAAACGGGTAAAAGGTGAGGTGGCAAAATCTGCAGATGATACAAAACTATTTAAGCTAGTTAAGTCGCAAGGAGACTGTGAAGAGCTACAAAAGGATCTCTCAAACTGGGTGACTAGGCAGGAAAATGGCAGAGGAAATTCAATGTTGATAAATGCAAAGTAACGAACATTGGAAAACATAATCCCAGCTATACATATGAAATGATGGGCTCTAAATTAGCTGTTACCACTCAAGAAAGAGACCCTGGAGTCATTGTGGACAGTTCTCTGAAAACATCCACTCAATGTGCAGCGGCAGTCAAAAAAACGAACAGAATGTTGGGTATCATTAAGAAAGGGATAGATAATAAGACAGAAAATAACATATTGCTTCTATATAAATCCATAGTACTCCTACATCTTGAATACTGCATACAGATGTGGTCGCCCCATCTCAAAAAAGATATATTGGATTTGGAAAATGTTCAGAAAAGGGCAACAAAAATGATTAGGGGTATGGAACAGCTTCCACCTCAGGAGAGATTAATAAGACTGGGACTTTTCAGCTTGGAAAAGAGATGGTTAAGGGAGGGATATGACAGAGATCTATAAAATCATGACTGCTGTGGAGAAAGTAAATAAGGAAGTGTCATTTACTCCTTCTCATAACACAAGAACTAGGGGGTCACCAAATGAAATTAATAGGCAGCAGGTTTAAAACAAACAAAAGGAAGTATTTTTTCACACAACACACAGTCAATGTGTGGAACTCCTTGCCAGAGGATGTTGTGAAGGCCAAGATTATAACAGGGTTCAAAAAAAGAACTCGATAAGTTCATGGAAGATAGGTCCATCGATGGCTATTAGCCAGGATGGGCAGGAATGGTGTCCCTAGCCTCTGTTTGCCAGAAGCTGGGAATGAGCGACAGGGGATGGATCACTTGATGATTACCTGTTCTGTTCATTCCCTCTGGGGCAGCTGGCACCTTTGGTCTGACCCAGTATGGCCATTCTTATGTGTCAAACCAAACCTTTGGAATTTGTGAAGGTCTCCATCCCTGAATACCACGTGTCCATGCCCTGCCAGCCCAGGCTCACCCTGCTATCAGAGCTGAGCACATTGCAACTCCCAGGCACTGAGGAGCAATGACATTCACATGCCAGGCCTGGGCTTTGCAGAGCCCTGTGCAAAGGAAAGTGTGAATGAGCCTCGGGCAGATTGGGACTGCTTGGCAAGAGGAGGATGCTCATTAGGGAGATGGGAAGGAAGGGGTGGGGGGCAGGTAGGGTGACCAGATGTCCCGATTTTATAGGGACAGTCCCGATTTTTGGGTCTTTTTCTTATACAGGCTCCTATTACCCCCCCACCCTGATCCCGATTTTTCACACTTGCCATCTGGTCACCCTGGGGGCAGGGCTCGGCCCTTGTCATGTCTGTGGTAGTGTCACAAGCAAGGAGCAGACGGAGAGGGAAGATTTCAACTCCTGGGAGGGGGTTGGGACTGCACAGTTCAAAGGAGGGGGAGTCAGGCCATCAAGAGGGGGGTGATCTACACTGCATGCTGGGACGAATGCTGACAAAACAAAGGCCTGCAACAGTATGGCTGCGCAATTAGGGTATCTACCTAGGGCTGGCCCTGTTAGCTGAGAAATCCCCAGGGAGCTCCTTTCTTCTCTCAGCAGCATCCTCTTCTCACTGACTTTCAAGGCACGCTATTTTGGTGTCTTCATACCGCTCTGGGCTGAAAGCAGGCTGGAGTGGTTTCACCCCCTCCCTTCCCCAAACCAGATGTATTTTCTTTCAGCTGTTTTGCCCTTTATTGATGGCGTGCAGAGTTCTGCTTTCACTAAGGGCAACTGAAATGCTGCTCCCGACTGCGATTCTGGAGGTGCCAGCAGATCAATAGGACAGCGCCAACGTGCTCCGTGAAATAGCCAGCTCTGCACTGGGCCATGTTGTGCAGGATGTAAGTCGGCAGCTCAGCAATCCAGTCAGACCTCTCTCACTAAGGGCCTACATCCTGGGGGAATGGCTGCCTGCAAAACATATTGTTGCTTGTTTGTTTGCTGGTTAGTTAGATAGGGACCGAGTCTGACCTCGCTGACAACCGTGTGAATCCAGAGTAACTCCATGGAAGCCATTGAAGACACCTCTGGACTTATGTTGCTGCTGCTAAGAGCAGAATTAATCCATTAGCTAGTTGTGGAGAAGCAAATTCTACCCTGCCTTGTACCCCTGGCCCCCGCTCTGTAAGCAGTGGGGTTGCTCAGGGCAGAAGTTAGTCAGTTAGTTCCTATCATTTGGAGTTCCAGGGGACTGTTCTGGGTCAAACTCCGGCTGAAGAAGCACACTCTGCTCACATATCAGCAGAGACACCATAAATGCAAGTTAACGCACACACAGAGCCATTGCCCGGGACTGCCCCGGAAACAGGGTTCAGAAATCCCTGCTGCGTTCTGCCAAGGTACCAACTGCTGACCCATCGTTGTTGCGTGTAGGAAAGCTGGGCCTGCTTTCACAGCGTGCTACTGAAAATGAGGATGCCATAAAGAAATACATTTTTTCCCCGTTCCCTCTTGACTTATTTGCAGCGCCCGAGGGAAGTCAGCTTTAATGTGTGAAACACTGAAGTGGTCTGATAACCTGTCTCAGGCCTGTTGCCGGCACCCAGTGCCGAGAGGCAAAACAACAGCAGGGGTTGGTTCGCTACCCGGTGTGCTTCACCCAATAATCACAATGGGGTGGAGAAGCAGAAAAGTTTATTTGAAGCTTCAAAAAGGTACAGGGAGAATAGAATCTCAAATCCTGCACACAAAGCAGGAAGTTACACAGGCTTTTATACATCCTTTCTTCAGCATACTTATCCAATAGCAAGCTGCCCTAAGTATCCATACAGCCAGCCAATCTAGTTACCAGCTAGTTCCCTTGTTTTTTGTATCATTTGTTAAACCATACATAAAGCTGCTTTATTCAGCATTTTTCTTCCACATCCGCCCTGTTCGGCCTTGCTTAGTTTCAGGCAGTCTGACTCTGCAACATATTGTTGCAGATCCCCAGCATAACTGCTGTGAGTGCCTCCAGGCGGGGGGGCCAAGGACACTTGGGCCTAGTACGCAGAGCTGCTGCGAGTGCCTCCGGGCGGGAGGGGGGGGCCAAGGACACTTGGGCCTAGTGCGAGGGGGCTTCATTGACACTCGTGGTCTTCCATCCCCTCGAGTTACCTAGTGGCCATACCCCAGTGTCCCCAACAGGCCTATCCCTGATGTTTCAGAGGAAGGAACAAACAACTAACCCATAATGTACCTACTGGACTGTACAATCCTTTGTAGTGGTGGGAAATTCCTTTTGAACCCCCCGGCTGATCAGTGCATGCTCCGGAGTCTGAAGCGATCGATCTGGGATCCCTTGTAACTTTACGACTTAGTTTCTGCATCTGACAATGTTATTCTTGGAAGTAAACAGCTGATCCTTTCCTAAAACAGGCTAGACCAGTCGCTCCATGGATTGCTGGCCAGGGTGCAATTCTCAGGTTGATGAAACTGCAGTGTCCAACAGCACTTCCATTGATCCTTCTGGAGCCGGGTGTCACACCCTTCCAGCCACCCCTTTGGCGGGCGAATCGCTTTCATTTAGTATGAACCAGGGATGCACCTTCAGGAGCTTTCCCTCTCGCTGCTGCTCGGGAGGGAACCTTTGACAAGAGAAAAGAGAAGTTGGATGGAAGGTCCCACGTCTGCTTTGCCACTCCGTGAAGCGCCCCAAAATGGCTCTTCCATTAACTACCTCCCGGGGGAGGCTGCTCCCGTCTAGCCTCGCCTACGCCCGCCCCGGGGGAGGAGCCCGTGATCGGAGCGTGCAGCGAACGATCCAGACAGAGGCAAAGGCCCCGCCGCTCCCGGCCCCGCAAAGCACCCGCCGGCTGCTCCCGGGGTTCGCCGGGCAGACAGGCCGGAGCGAGCCGCGCGCAGGCGGGGAAGGAGGCCGGCAGCCAGGCGGAGAGAGGACGCGGGGGGCGCTGGGGCAGCCAGGCGAGGGTTCAGGGAAGCCGGGGCGGCCCCCGCTTTCCGCTCGGCCGGCTGCGGGCTGATGCAGGCATTTGTCACCCGGCGGATCCCCCGCGAGGGGCTGGCGGCCCTGAGCCAGGCCGGCGTGTAAGACGGGGCGCGGGGTCTGCCGGCGGCGGCGGCGGGGCCGGGGCCCCCCGGGCGGGGTCTGCAGGCGGCGGCGGAGCTGGGCCCCGGGCCCCCCGGGCGGGGTCTGCAGGCGGCGGCGGGGCTGGGCGCTGCAGAGCCGGGCGGGCGCTGGGCTCCCGCCACGTGCGGCCGCCCCGGGGGCCGCTGGGCCCGTCGCGGCGGGCGGGTGCCGTGGCCAGTGGGGCTCTGCGGGGGACGGGGGCTGCCCGACTCGGGGCTCGATCCCGAGCGGTGCTGAGCAGCCCCGGCCCTGCTGGGAGGCCCGGGCGGCGCCTCGGAGGGGTGGCAGCCTGGGCACCCAGGATTAGCCGCTGCTTCTGGAAAGGCAGGCCCCATGTCTGCGTCCCGGGGGCTGAGGAGTCCGTCACCAGCGCCTGTGACGGGCGCACAGCCCCCCTGAAATGCGCTGGGGTCCTCTTCCGATTGCTGCCACCGACAGCCAGGGGCAGGCGGAAGACGCCTTGTCAAATGGTCCTTGTTGCGGTGTTATCTGCTCTGCGTGTGGCCATGGTGCCCCGCAGCGCCTGCCATGGCCCCTTGCGCTGGGTGCTGTACAAACACCGAACAGAGACGCCCCTGCCCCCAGGAGCTGCCAGCCTGAGAATAAGAACCTTCAGATGCTGCTCTAGAGAGAAGGATCCAGCAGGGAAATTAAGGGTTTTGGGTCCAGGTGTAGTCGCTGAGTTCATCACTTGTCACTCTGTAAGTGGACCTGGAGCCCTAGTAAAAAGACAAGAGACCCAGCCCTGAAGAGTTCACAGCCTATTTCGGACAGTGAGACACACAGAGTGATCATCTAGGGTGCGCGCCGGTGTGCTCTGTGTCCCAGAGGGCAAGGGCAGGTGTTTACAATGCGGATTGTTGTGGTGCCATCTATTTTACGGCAGTTCCGTCCGTTTCTGACCCATCCGATGACAAACTTGGATGATCAGAGGCGTTTATAGAAGGGTGGTAATTTCCTTTTTTCTTGTAAATGACCTGTCAGAGGCTGAGGCCTGGGGGACAGAGAGCTAGTGTTTATTTACGAGGAAAGAAACAAACTGCTGTGCCCTTCTTGTGTTAGGCACTTCTGAAAATGTTGTCCTTTGAAGCCTCTGAGTCCCACTGACTTTTGATAAGATTTGGGCTCCTAAATCACTTAGGTGTGTAACTATCCCTGTGGATCTGGGGGGTCTAACTCCCCTTGATTTTGGGATTTGTGGCACTTTTGAAAAATGTGCCCAGAACCCTTTTTTCCCCCTTTCTGTGACTTGAAAAGAATTTGCTTTAAAAAAAAATAATTTAAAAATGCCAAACTATTTTGTAAGCAATTGATCTCCGATGCTGGTCGGTGCCTTTGATTCCAGGAAGCAAAAAGTTACAATAACAATAACTATGCTGTGCATAGAATATAGCTAGCTAAGGTCCCAATTCCAATTGTGTAAACACTTGTATATATCCTTAATTTTATGCACCTGGTTAATCCAGTTGACATCAGTGGAATTACTCGTGTATAAAATTAAGGCCATGCCTAGGTGTTGGTAGGATCAGGGTCTATGTTTTGCAGCAGGGAAATCAGTGGGAGTTTTGCCACTGACTTCAATGGGAGCAGAAGGAGGCCTGTTATGTGTCCTCCCTCCCTCTCTCTGGCTATGGGTTACCTGAATGTTTTAACCTTAGTTTGACATTGTACGTTAACTTCAGATCACCAGTTTTTTAATTATCTCCAGCCTTCCAGTCTTTCCCAGGCAAAACATTCAGAAACAAAACCTGTGTCTTGTACTGAAAGTTGTTTTCCTAACTACAGCTGACCCTCCCCCCCACTTCATTATTTTGTCTATGCAAAGCCAAAGGGCAAACAGTGCCTTAAAAGAATTAACCCCCGCCTCCCCTCCCCCCAGCTCTGCTGTGGCTGCCATTGGATTACGCTTCTCCTGGCGCATAGGTTCCGACAGCTCAGCGTCGTTTCATGCATTGAATATGCTAAAATGAGTTAAGTTGTGTTTTGTGCCTGTTTTTGTTCTTTAAGAAAACAAGCAACTTTCACATATGACAGAATATCAGTTACTGGGGTTACGGAAATGCAGTGACCCCTGGCCCCCTCCCCCCCCCACGCTAGTGCATGGGCAGTAAGTGGTTGTGTGGTGTCTTCGTTTAAATTGCCTGCAACATTCTAGGCCTTCTGTAAAGTTGTAGGCCCCCACGTTGATTTGCAGAAATGTGTTCACAGAGCACTGTTGGGGCACCGAGGGCAGTAAAATGAAAAGAGCAAATCAACCAACATCCAAAACAAGGCCTTCAGAAAGGAGTGGGCAATTAGGTTTGTGTGATTAAGGGGCTGGCTAGGGATGCAGACTGCCGTGTGTGACCTTGGAAAAATCACTTAGTCTGTCCCTGCCTCAGTTTTCCCATCTGTAAAATGGCAATGACAATACTTCCCTGCCTCATGGGGGTGCTGTGGAGATAAATTCATTGTTGATTAGGAAGTGCTCAGATATTCCAGTGATGGGAGAGCCATATAAGAACCTAAAGAGGCAAGTGCCACCCAGGGAAAGTTTCATTTGCTATTTAAAACTGGAAGGATGAACTGGGGCAAAGGTTAAGGGAAAGCCAGTTCTGCATCCCAGGACTCTCCACAGTAAGGGCTGCTGATGCAGACCAGCTGGGGGGATCCCTGAAAAATGGGTCACTTCTGAGCACAGATACCGTCCAGGCTGAGGCTCAAGGGGAAGTTCTTGACCTGCCCTAATGTCTGTACCATTTGGAGCTTTAAAAACCAAGGTTTCCACGTTAGACAGCCCGTGTAAAGAACACCAGACCAGTATGCAGTGATCCCAGCTGATGCGGGCTTGAGGCAAGGTTTGACCAAGCTGAAAGTGATGCCAGAGCTCAGAAGGTGTTCCAAGCGAGCAGCGTGCATGTGTTGTCAGGTCATTGCAAGACTAATGTTTTTTGCTCTACGTCTGAAGAGATCCTGCCACTATTCTTCCTCCTTCCGCTGCTGCAGTTATTGAAAGAAGGTGCTGGGCCTTTCATGTGCCAATTCACAGGTGGCTTGCATGTGCTACACAGGACACCATGTGGCTGTATTTTAGCAACTGTGTGCCACCATCCTGGATGTGAAAGGGCAATCCACAAGGGAGGAAAAAAGGGAATCCTAATCTCCCTGCCTAAAATAAGAGTGTGTTTCTCACTCCATTTTGTTGATTTCCCTTGGCAAAACAGTACAAATACCTGGGGCAGTACGGAGTGCTGGCTTGAAGGGGGCCTCTTTCTCTTGCTTTAATGTGATTGTGACTTTCCTGTATCCTTGTAGCTGCAGCATCCAGCAATGGGATTCGGACGAACCTATCCCGCGGTCAGAATTGCTGGCGGGGGTGGCTGGGAAGCATGGACTGCTCTGTGTCTTGTCTGACCAGATAGACAAAGAGGTCCTCGATGCAGCAGGTGGGTATGGGCGGCGGCTCTCTTGTGAATGGCTCTAGCTGATCCTTTGTCATCGAAGAAAGAGAGGACATACAGAATTGTGTCCGTGCTGCCCGGATCTCAGTCCCGGTGTCTCGCCCTCACAGCCCTGAGAAGCGGATTGGCTGAGCCTTCCTTTGCTGCCATGCATTAATACGAATCTTCCACTTCAATTCCACCTCACACTGTGTCCCTCCATCACGGCGGCACAGAGTTGTAAGACATGAAGAGATGTGTCTAGCTCCCTGATGTCCACTGGCCAGAAATTCAGGATCCAGTGAACCTCACTAGCCAGAATTCACTGTCAGTCCCTTTTGGGGGGGTGTTTTTTCCCTACAAAAAGAAACTTCTCTGCCTAGCGTAGAGTTCCCCAGAAAATGACCACTAAAGAATGACTTGTTCCCATCCCAGCCAAGGAGAAGAAGCTAGGAATATAGATACAGCATCTTTAAAGAGACTTTTCCTTAGCTAACGGAACACTGTCAACTTTCTTTGATGTTTTTGGCATTTTTAAAAAAATCCTATTTCTGGCAAATCCTCCTGATTTTGGTTTTAATTCCTTTAAAGGGATTTTCTGCTTCCCTTCCCAGTTGATGTTTACAAGGTGTCTTGTAAAAAATCTGTTCTCATCCAACAGAAGTTATGAGCTTGATGCAGAAATAACTGGGTGACGTTCCCTGGCCTGTGTTAACAGGAGATCAGATCAGATGGCCATAATGGTCACTCTGGCCTAACTCTGTGAATCTCAGTGAAGGAGGAAACTGACCAGCTGCGAGGGGGAAACAATGAAACTGACTAGACACAAAGCACTGTCAAATGTCCAGAGTCAGCTGCCTGAGAAAGTAGTATTGACCTCCTTCAGCTTCAGCCCTGTTAGGTGTTTCTGGTCATTAGAGTAGATTCCAAAGATTCAGACAATTACAAACCAGTAATTGTAAGACATTTTTAGCCTTTAATTTTTCCCTTGTTCTGTTGTTGTGTTTCGTTCTTTTTAAGCTCTGTAGGTTTTGAGGGTTCTGTCTTCATGTTTTGCAGGGTCCAACCTTAAAACAATCAGCACGCTGTCTGTGGGTGTTGACCATCTGGCTCTAGAAGAAATTAAAAAGCGGTATTGTTTGCTCCTTTGTGTGCTCACTCGTAACCATGGAATGCATTTTCTTCCGCTGTTTTCTGTGTCCCCTGCCATTCTCTTGGGTGAAAGAAATGGCGAACTGTTAATTGAGAGAAACCAATTGGAACAGAGGATGGGTCGGCTTGGGGGTAAGGCATTGCACTGGGACTCGGGAAATGTTGGTTCAGCTCCCAGCTTTGGGAAAGCCACTTAGGGCCAAATCCTTGAAGGTATGTCTGTTCCTAACTCACATTGATTTCAGTGGAACCTAAATACCTTTGAGGATCTGAGCATAAGGACCAGATTTTTAAAGGATCCCATTTGGCACCTGTCTACATCTTTACGCACCTAGATAGCTTTTAAAACGTGACCCACAGTCTCTCTGGGCCTCAGTTCCCCATCTGTACTGCCTGAGCTCCCAGCGGGGTTGTGAGGGTCAGTGATTGATTAATTATGGTTTGGCTGATGCTCCGAAAAGATGGTGATATAAGAACCCATGTAGAAAAAATGCCCAGTAGAATGCAGTGTAATACAAACAGGATTTCATCCAAATGTAAACAAACGAGCATTTCATGTGTTAACGCTTGAGGACCGAAATGCTGTGTTTAAATTGCAGTGGAATCCGTGTGGGATACACCCCGGACATCCTGACCGATGCCACGGCCGAGCTCTCGGTAGCTTTGCTCTTAGCTGCGTGTCGCAGGCTGCCGGAGTCAGTGGAGGAAGTGAAGAAGTGAGTATTTACAATTTAGGACTGGCTTCTGAGCTGTGTGACGTCAGTGTGAGTCTGGAGTAACATAGACTGTGTGCTTGATCAATCCTGGACCCGAATACACCAAAGTAAAGGCAGTCCCTGCCTTGAGAAGTTTAAATGGATGCAGTTACAGTTACTCTGGATTTGCACTGGACTAGCTGAGATCAACATCGTTCTATGAGCCCAGTGAATTAAATGCAATTATCTTGCACCTTAACAAAGAGGCAGTTTTAAGTCCTAAATCTAAGGCATAACTCTGTGTGCTTGGGCAGTGATCCAGCTAGAGCATGTGTAGCAATATAAAGGGGCCTTAAAGGAGGTGAAAATGGCCCCCTGAAGAGCCCCCTAGATTGTGCATGGGGCCTCCCCGGCCAGAAGAGAGCAGCTAGAAGGGCCCTGCACTGGACCTGCTCCCAGTGTGGGAAGGACGTTGTGGGTATGGCCAGAGTTCGCTGCACAAAGGCTGTACCCAGGGGTTGTGGGGAGTGGTACAAAAGTTAGATCAGTCTTGAGGCTGCTCTAATTAACGCTAAGGTGACTTAAAGCAGGAACATTATAGACCCTGTTGCTGCATGTTCACACCATTCATACCTGTTTCTAGGGTGCTAAATCATTTCTACCAGTATGTGACACATGGGTTGTGAAGTATTTGTGCCATTTGTAATTTGTTGGGTCCATATCCAGACTCCAAGCCAACCTGGAAAATGGAATCGGTCTAACATCTGTTTGTATTTCACTTCCTTTTGTAGTGGTGGTTGGACAACATGGAAGCCTCTGTGGATGTGTGGATACGGGCTGTCCGGTAGCACTGTAGGAATCATAGGGCTGGGAAGAATAGGTGAGTGTATTCTTTTGTGTAGATATATACTAGTATTTATCTCCCAATAATGTGAGCACTGTTGACTGACATAGCAACGCGTGTGTGTGTGTAAGATATAATTTTCCAAAAGAAGACACTTCATTGCACACACTTCTCCCTCTGGGGAGAGGATGAGAGAACAGATACAGACCATCTGTCGTTACTTAATGCACTCGTGGAAGGCGCTCAGTTACTGTGGTGATGAGCACAGTACAACTACCTGTATAGAATAGAATGATTGATTAAAATAACGAACTCAGTGATCAGTAAGCTGATGTTTAGATCTCCAGTGTGTACTGTCTGTAGCTTTAATATTTTACTCAATTTTATCACCGCCAGAAACTTTCTTCTCTCTGCCTCTGTTTTTTGTGTGCATGTGAACTTGTGTCCAGCCCCCTCTCCTGCAGGGAACAACCCATGACTCAAGTGTTCTCTTTCTTGTTATTCATAGAATCCGATGAATCCTGGGTGTAGCTTTCAGCCCCTGTGTTCACACAGGCTTTTGCTGAGCAGACATTTATGCTCTCGCCCGTTAGGTGGGGAGTTCACAAGTTACTTCATTCTTTGGTTATGCTAACAATTTTGTGTTTAACTTTGCCCCGTGGTAGCGGTGCTGGGCACATTCACAGAAACTGCAAAATAAATAAAGAGAACTGTAAAGGACAAAAGATTCTGAGGACATTCAAACCAGTGGCTGATGGGACACTCCCCCATTCACCTGCCCCCCTGAGGAGCCCGAGGCTGACTAAGCAGGAATCCATCTCTCCATCCTACCAGTCAGCGTGCGATTGCTATCAGGCTTAGACCTTAATTTGTAAAACATGCACATATTTCCACCTTATCAGACTCCTAAAGCAAACTGGACTTTCTCTTGCTTTATTTCAGTTAAACAAATATCCCAGACAAAGTCCATGGTGTACGGGAGTGCTGGCTTGTCTATTAGCTTGTTGAGTTGGTCAATGTTCGGGGTTTTTTTTTGTTTTTGTTTTTAATCTCCCTTAAATTTTCTCTCCAAAATGTCACTTCAGATTTAATGTCCCATCATTCCCTTTGCTGCAGCCGCCCTACCAATCAAAAATTCCTTCGCTTCCCACGGAGTGAATGAGAGCATGTTCGCTCCAAAATGAATGGGAAACCTCAGTCACAATCCTAGCTGGGGAAGTTACAGTAATCTCTTAATGAAAGTGGCAGGTTTCATTGCAGTTGAGTGAATAGTGGATGCATTCTGCAGCCTTGCCGAAAGATGCAGGAGCAATACACTCGGTTTTGGGCTGTCAGATTGCAGGGTTAGTGAGATACCTCCTGCAGTGCGTGATCTCAGTGTGCAGAGACGTGACCTTGTCTTGTTTTTAGGACAGGCAGTGGCACGCCGTCTAAAGCCATTTGGGGTCAAGAAATTTTTGTATACGGGAAGTCGCCCAAAACCAGAGAACGCCGTGGAGTTTCAAG
This sequence comes from Natator depressus, assembly GCF_965152275.1. NCBI lineage: Eukaryota > Metazoa > Chordata > Testudines > Cheloniidae > Natator > Natator depressus. Next base: position 123,310,633 of record NC_134238.1, on the reverse strand, counting down.
CCGAGTTTGGTAAGAGACATAAATGAAGCTGGAAACACAGCTCTGGAAACAAAACTTTCTTCATAAGTGCAGAATAACAAAGCGTACAAATGAGTTGATGCAGGGAAGATCTTGTCCTTGGGTGTGGTGATTGGAAACTTGAAGGATTCCTCAAGCGCAGGGTAGCAGTGCTGAATTATTATTAAGGCCCCAAAGAGTGGCTGGTGTTTGAGTGTAGAGCACAACCACATTTCGTATGTTGTTGATTGAAAGTGGTGACGATGTCATGAGTGAAATCTGGACCCCACTGACTTCAGTGGGGCCAAGATTTCATCACAGACCTCTTAGAAATAACTGGCAATTCCCAAATGAGACTCTCTTCAGATATAGTCACGTTTATATCAAGTATTTGTTTTCCTACCTATAATAATGCACATTCTCTGTACTGTGCCTTTCTGCATGTTCAAACTCATTGATAGACTTTGTCCTGCAAAGTCCTAAGCTGCTGCCCAGCTGTGACTTGTGTTTGAAAAATAAACGGTTCCAAAAAAATTAATTTCTGTTGGGGTCAATCTTTTGGTTTGTAAATCCAGTGAACTCTACCTATTTCTCTCCTCCCTTCCTTGGGTGAAAGCTGAAAGAGTTGTCAAATCTGTCTTCAGGCCTTACAGAACTTAGCATCATAGAATGTCAGGGTTGGAAGGGACCTCAGGAGGTCATCTAGTCCAACCCCCTGCTCAAAGCAGGACCAATCCCCAATTTTTGCCCCAGATCCCTAAACTTCTAAATGTTTGTTTAAAATATTATGGTAATATTTTGCTAACTAATCTGTACCACCCCTGAAATGCACAATGCAGCCACCTCTGGGGTGGAAGACGGACTTGCTAAGCATAGGTAAATTTCCTCTTTTGGTTGATGAAACCTGGTCTATTTTTTTTTTTAAAGGTCCTTTAAAATATGGCACCTTGTTTATATGTTGTTTTTGTTTGGGTTTGGCAATCCAGTCATGGGGTGAGGTTAGCAAGGTCTTCCTGAAGCAATAGTCCCTCACTAATGACTATTTAATGGACATTGGGTAGTTCCCAAACTAGTGAAAATAAACAAGACCCCCCTTCCCCTCCAGGAAACTCATTACATGTGGGGTTTTTTTGGTTTTTTTCCCCCCAGTCCCACTCGCCAAGCTAGCAGAGGAGTCAGACTTTGTGGTTGTTACCTGTTCCTTAACTCCTGACACTAAAGGAGTGTGCAACAAGGATTTCTTCAGCCGAATGAAGAAAACGTCTGTGTTTATCAACACAAGCAGGTGAAAGTCTTCACTGTCATCTTAAACAAGACTAGATTGTGGGCGCAAAAGGAAAAGCGGGTGATATTCAGGTACCTGATACACGGGTGTTATGGAGGTCAAGGGATTATGCTGAAATTGCTATAGCCATGGGGGTCAAGTATTGGCTTGTGGCACCAGCTCTGAGCTTGTGCTTGCTAGCCTTGTAGCTTGGCCTGCTGCGACTATCTTTTAAATGGATATTCTATATTAATGTAAACAAGAAAGTAACTTTTCTCCCCATTAGGGTGGAGTTCAGCGAACATCATGGGATTATTGCCGCTCTAAACGCTGCAAAGTGGGTGCCATCTTAGAGTCTCTCCTTCCTGGGAGGAAGTGGCTGCAGCTGTTCTCCAGGGTGGAAAAGCTTTGTGTGTGTTGGTGGTGACACTCAAACGCCTTTCTCCCAGGAATGGGTGTGCGGGCTGTCACCAGGGAAGATAGGAGCCACCTGGGGATTGGCCAGATGCTACGGTCCCATCTACATGGATGTTACAGCTGAGGGTTAAAACGGTGCTTAAACACACTTCAAATTATGTGTGTCCAAATGGGATTAGAATGCAGTGAGCGACTACGGCAGTGGTTCTCAAACTTCTGTACTGGTGACCCCTTTCACAAAGCAAATCTTTGAGTGCAACCCCCCTTATAAATTAAAAACACTTTTTTATATATTTAACACCATTATAAATGCTGGAGACGGAGCAGGGTTTGGTGTGGAGGCTGACAGCTCGCGACCCCCCCATATAATAACTTTGTGACCCCCCCCCCCCCCGAGGGGTCCTGAGCCCCAGTTTGAGAACCCCTGGACTACAGCCAGGTTTGTACCTGAGTACAGTGACTGTTACAATAACCTGGTACAGAGCATGGAGAGAACAGTTAAGCAGAACCTGATGGTTAGTGGTATGGAACAACGGGCACAGAGTGACATACAGAGCTGATTATTCGTGCCTAAGGCCCTGATGGGGCAAACGCTCAGGCAGGTGAGTCATTCCACTGAAGCCGGTGGGATGACTCGAGTGTGTAAAGTTAAGCACGTGGCAGTGTTTGTATCCCATGCTTGTCTGGCTTACCAGTAACAATATCTAGCTCTTGTATAGCTTAAACTGTGTTTCTTAGGGGAGCGGTGGTGAACCAGGAAGACCTGTACCAGGCTTTGGTTAGTGGCCAGATTGCAGCTGCTGGTCTGGATGTCACAACCCCGGAGCCGCTGCCTACTGACCACCCTCTCCTTTCCCTGAAGAATTGTGGTAAGCCACCGTCTTTGCAAACAGCAGCTGTTTGCACCTTCTCTTACATTCCACTTCCTGCACTTCTAATGGGGAGGCAGTGGCTTCTAGTGGCTAGAGGAGGGGGCTCATGTAGTTCTTGCTATTCTGTTTGCCACACTGACCTGACAAGGAATTTCAGTCCTGGTGAGCTTGGCATGGTTCATGTCTAGCAAGGGTTTAATATGAGGGGCTAATTAGTCACAGGCAAGGGAAAGTCAAACCATGTGTCCTTAAGCAAGCTGCTCATAGCATTGAGCCGTAGCAAGGCAGTGTGATATGAGGGGCACTGAGGAGGGAAAACCTTGTCAGCTGTGTGTGTGTTAATTAAAATGTATTTGCTCATTTGCAAACATCTCACTGATCTCAGTATTCCATCAGAGAACTTAGATCCCATTTCAGCAAGGGACTTAAGCACATTGTCTAGCTTTGAGCATGAGTAGTCTCATTAACATCAATGGATTGGGACCTTAGTGCTCAGATACCGAGGTGATGAGCGTGTTATAAGTAGGGCTGTCAAGCCAATAAAAAAATTAATCGCGTGATTAAAAAAATTAATTGCGCTATTAAACAATAATAGAATACCATTTATTTAAATATTTTTGGATGTTTTCTACATTTTCAAATATACTGATTTCAGTTACAACACAGGTTTCAGAGTAGCAGCCGTGTTAGTCTGTATTCGCAAAAAGAAAAGGAGGACTTGTGGCACCTTAGAGACTAGCCAATTTATTTGAGCATAAGCTTTCGTGAGCTACAGCTCACTTCATGGGATACATTCAGTGGAAAAACCATTGAATGCATCCGATGAAGTGAGCTGTAGCTCACGAAAGCTTATGCTCAAATAAATTTGTTAGTCTCTAAGGTGCCAAAAGTCCTCCTTTTCTAGTTACAACACAGAATACAAAGTGTACAGTGCTCACTTTATATTTATTTATTACAAATATTTGCACTCTAAAAAAAAATAAATAGTATTTTTCAATTCACCTAATACAAGTACTGTAGTGCAATCTCTTTATCATGAAAGTGTAACTTACAAAGATAAATTTTTTTCTTTTGTTTTTTGTTACATAACTGCACTGAAACAAAACTTTATAACTTTAGAGCCTACAAGTCCACTCAGGCCTACTTCTTGTTCAGCCAATTGCTAAGACAAACAAGCTTGTTTACATTGACAGGAGATACTGCTGCCTGCTTATTTACAGTGTCACCTGAAAGTGAGAACAGGCATTCGCATGCCACTTTTGTAACCAGCATTGCAAGGTACTTGCGTGCCAATTATGCTAAACGTTCATATGTCCCTTCATGCTTCGGCCACCATTCCTGAGGACAGGCTTCCGTGCTGGTGATACTCGTTAAAAAAATAATGTGTTAATTAAATTTGTGACTGAACTCCTTTGGGGAGAATTGTATGTCTCCTGTTCTGTTTTACCCCCATTCTGCCATATATTTCATGTTATAGCAGTCTCAGCACACGTTGTTTGATTTACAAACCCTGTCACTGCAGATTTGACAAAGAAGGTACCAATGTGAGATTTCTAAAAATAGCTACAGCTCTTGACTCAAGGTGTAAAATCTGAAGTGCCGTCCAAAATCTGAGAGGGACGAGGTGTGGAGCATGCTTTCAGACGTCTTAAAAGACTACAGAATCCGAACCACCAAAAAAGAAAATCAATCTTCTGCTAGTGGCATCTGACTCAGATGATGAAAATGAGCGTGGGTCAGTCCGCTCTGCTTTGGATCATTATCGAGCAGAACCCGTCATCAGCATGGACGCATGTCCCCTGGAATGGTGGTTGAAGCATGAAGGGACATAAGAATCTTCAGTGCCTCTGGCACGTAAGTACCTTGTGACACTGGCTGCAACAGAGCCATGAGAACGCCTGCTCTCACTTTCAGATGGTGACATTGTAAACAAGAAGCGGGCAGCATTATCTCCTGCAATTGTAACCAAACTTCTTTGTCTGATCGATTGGCTGAAGTAGGTCTGAGTGGACTTGCAGGCTCTAAAGCTTCACATTGTTTTATTTTTGAATGCAGTTATTTTTTTGTACATAATTCTACATTTGTAAGTTCAACTTTCATGATAAAGAGATTGCACTACAGTACTTGTATTAGATGAATTGAAAAATACTATTTCTTTTGTTTTTTTTTACGGTGCAAGTACTTGTAATCAAAACTAAATGTAAAGCGAGCACTGTACACTTTGTATTCTGTGTTGTAATTCAAATCAATATATTTGAAAATGTAGAAAACATCCAAAATATTTAATTGTATTCTATTATTGTTAAACAGTTTTTAATTTTTTTAATCGCTTGACAGCCCTAATTAAAACAATTTATGGTTATAATTTGTTCCTTTATGTTATATAAAAGCAACCCTTCCTAAATTCAGGAATGGGATAGCAGGGGACTTGAGTTAGTGAGCCAGGAAGACCCTTCCAGTCCTATGTTCTTGTCAAACTGTGAGATGTTAGATTGGGTTTGTTTAGTCTGGAGAGGAGAAAACTGAGAGGGAACATAAGTTTTCAAGTACATAAAAGGTTGTTGCAAGGAGGAGGGACAAAAACTGTTCTCCTTAACCTCTAAGGAAAGGAGAAGAAGCAATGGGCTTAAATTGCAGCAAGGGTGGTTTAGGTTGGATGGTAGGAAAAACTTCCTAACTGTCCGGGTGGTTAAGTACTGGAATAAATTGCCTAGGGAGGTGGTGGAATCTCCATCACTGGGGATTTTTAAGAGCAGGTTAGACAAACACCTGTCAGGGATGGTCTAGATAATACTTAGTCCTGCCTTGAGTGTAGGGGACTGGACTAGACAACCTGTCGAGGTCCCTTCCAGTTCTGTGATTCTGTGTTAGGAACAAGAGGTCATGACTTCATGCTTTCTAATATTTAGTTTTAAAGAGGTAGCTTTTATACTACATAAAGGGTACAAGATCACAAATGCTTTTCATCTCCCCTATAAAAGCATTAAGCTTAAAATGTATTATTAATTTAATTGACAGAGCTGCTCAGATACCAAACCCATCTGGCATGTAGCCGTGACACCAACAAAAGCAAGGACATTCTGGAGTTGGCTTTCACTTTCACTCGCTCTCTTGACCAGAAACACCTTGCTCTTCTGTTCACGGGTAAAGCTACAGCCAGCACGGCTAATAGACTATGGTTTGGGGAGATGATGTAATTCTGGAAACCTGGGGTGAAGTCAGGGTGAAAACTGCCATTGGCATGAGTGGAGCCAGGATTTCATCCATGGTGACTAGGATAGCCCCACCAAACTCTTCTCCCATGTTACTCCATGGCTGGTGCATTAACCCAGCTAAACTTCAGACCCATCCCACATGGAGACTTGTTACAGAGACGTGGCACAAGAGTGCCACCACAAAAGGAAAGTGTACATGCTAGAGTAAACAAGCATACTGCTTTGGTGCACAGACCAATCTCTGAAATATGTCTTCTCTCCCCTGTATAGTGATTTTGCCTCACATTGGAAGTGCTACCTATGCCACCAGAAGCGCCATGTCTGTGCTGGCTGCTAACAACCTCCTGGCTGGCTTGAAAGAGGAAAGTATGCCAAGTGAACTCCAGCTGTGAAGAGAATCCCAAGAACATCGCTGGCTAGGCCAGGTCATACCTTAGAAATGACCGTTGTCTCTTAGCCCAGAGAAGCAGCACAGATCCTGACTTGTTCCTGCTGTAAAGTTGGTGTATGTGCCTCTCTCGTTCTGCAAGTAGAACTTATTAAACCAGGCTTGAGTAACGCACAGCTGTGTGGTGGTTATGTGGAAGCAGTATTGTGCTATTTCAAGGGAAAAACTGAATGCTTGTGGGACTCTGGAGAGCACATAACTGTATGTGGATGGAAACTCGGAGATCAAAGAAAATCACTGCCTTTCCTGCATCAGTTGGTCCTATTTTCACAAGAAGGCAACAATCATAATCAGATGGGTGGCTTTATTCTTTATGGCTCTGATAAAGCAAAAGATTTAAACATACTTAATGTCAGATGTGACCCAATGGCCGGCATGTTACGTGACCCCCTCCATGCCTGTTCTGCAGAGGATATGGGTCTGTTATCGCTCTCAACTTGAGAGCAAAGCTCTGTAGCTCAAATTGTAGCAACTCATGATTTTAGCAGTGAGGGTCCCCAGTTCAGTCTCCAGGTTGTCAGCCCAGAGGGCAGGTGTCACATCAGCGTATGTCAAACACCTCCATAGGCGGGCTACTCAGACATTCAGATCTCTGGAGGAACAGAGTGAAATTCAGAATTTCCAATACGAACATTTCCTACTATGCAGCAACTATGAATTCTGCCTTAACCCATGTGGGCAGAATAGTTGAGAGAGGGAAAATTAGTCTCCCAGGAATGACTTTCAGCGCATGGGATGGGATCTGCAGGTTTTTGGTAAGATATGATTTTTTTTTTTTTATTCTTCTGGCCAGAGAAGGTCTGCATATCCCTTAGAGTGGGATGTCAAATAGAAGCATGTAGTTAGGGAGGGTATAATATAATTAACTTTATACAACTGAGTATTTAGACACTGATGCTCTGATTTACCTTGGAGAGTGTTGCAAAAAGTGGAGAGGCAGGTCCTGATCACTGCGGGGGAAAGTGCATCCCTGGTTATGGCTCAGAGATCCCTTCTAGAGAAGAAACTGGAAATAGGTCTCATGATGGGTGACCCAGGGCTCTGACTATTGAGTCAAAGGACTGGGTGAAGATTCCATTCCCCCGTCTCTATCTTCTGTCTGCCCAGCCAATCTGCCTGGGTGTTCAACTCCACATTAATATAGGGAGCTTAAAGGGACAGAAGGTTGTTTTCTGCCCATTAATGTAGGAAGTTGGATTCCTGTAGGATGGCTGTGGATCTGGTGCATCCTCATTTGCTGACAGAAGCTACTGCCGCTGTGGTGTCAGACATCACTAGAACATCTCAGTTGTTCAGCTCTGTGGTTAGCACTATTTAAAGGCATTCCTGATTGTTTGAGGCCATTTGATACTGTGCTGAAGTTCCTTGTCCATTCACGATCCTTAGATGGATTTGTTCCCTGAATGGGCTCCCCATGCTTTGAGACTGGCATTGGTTGTCACCACAGTTCTCTCCGGCTCTGCCACAGTGTGGTCTGCCGCGTCGCTGATTTGTAGTCACCAGGATAGAGATTTGAATACTGCTTTGGGCAATGAGATTAAGGTAGATAGAGTTGATGGGTCCTCTGGATCCAGAGAAATCAGGAACTATTGCAGGACATCTGTGCAGGATACCATCATATCGAGGGATGATATTAACCTTGTAATAAAGTTCAGTGATTGCTGACTTGGGGGATAGTATCTATCATCCTGCATATCCTGTCTGTTGTTAAAAAAACTTAGTGTAGCTCAGTATCTCTCATGACTTCCAAGTGTAACTTGGGCTGTGCTAGACTCAATGGGCTGTCTGTATGGTGGATAATGAAGCCATGCTGCTCTAGAACTTCGGCTCTGCAGAAAATTGTCTCTTGTACTCATTCCAAGGAGTGGGACCTGATCAGAAGACCATACAGGAAACGATATGCATGCACCCTCCTCTCTGAGAGGCTGGGATAACTAGCACCTGGGTAAATAGTCTGGGGGTGGTTGCAAGGTAATCTATAGCCATCTTCATGCAGCTGTGTTTCATCTAGTTGGGGGAAGCTCAGGAGATCAAGAACCTAGGTTTGGGACTCACCTATGACTCTAATGCATAACCCAGGCAGACTCCATCCAGGACTCGTTTGTCTGACGTGGTGTGGATGCAACCAGCTGCAGATTCTTGTTGCCTGCTCCCTGTCTGAGTGACCATGTCATGGGGTCAGCCCCAGGTCATGCTTGATTAAAAATTGGGTTTTTCCAGAATGATCACGACTGCCCCTTGTGCTCCTGGACCTGTTCCATCTGCCAAGGGGTGGTTGGGTGTCCCTCCACAGATACTTAGCAGAGCAGGAACAAAAGGAGTAATGTGATCTGTAATAAATAAGGCCTACATTCTCTTTTCGAGGACCTGGATGTCAGGAAAGTCGTCATTTGATTTATTTAGAGGATCCTGCTGTGGATTTGTCAAGAGGCTCACTGAATAGCCTTGGCCAGCATCTGTCTGCCATGAGCATCAGCCTTTTCCATGACCTTAGCCATAAGTGATTACATGAGGCAGGGTCACAGCCCGTTGTCCTCACAGTGAATCTGAGGCTGTCACACAGGTGCCTGCTACAGAGGCTGCTGCTAAGCAAGCTCTCTCAGAATGGCTCCCACACAAAAGTATTTTCTGATCTTGAAAGAGAATCAGTCCATGCCAGAATGGCTCAAGTAGAAGAGATGGAGGCTGTGGATACCTAGAGGGTGTCAGAGGAAGCTTCAGAATTCCTCCTTAAGCCATCTGTCTTCCTCTCTGTCTGGTCTTGGGGAAGAAATCACCCTTAACTGGGATCATCCTGTATTTGACAAGGGATGACAGGGCTGCATCCACATTTGGTAGAGTAACTAGGTCTGGATTGGATCTATGAACATGATACTGCATCTTGGCCAGCCTCTGAGCTCTTGCTGGGTTTTGCATTCAGCCCTAATTACATCTTCTAGTGTTGTATGTAGAGGGAGATAGGTTTGAGATGTTGAACTGAGAGAAAGTATTTGAGTGGTTTCACTCCCTTTTCTTTCTAGATCTATTCTATGTATTCATCTCATCTTTTGATGCCTCCTCCTTTTGAGGTTCTTCCAGGGGTTGTTCAGTGCCTGACACTACTTGCCAGGATGGAAACAAAACACTCCTCTTGAAACAACTTGTTTTGAGGTTCCTCCTCTGGGGGCTTTAGCTCAGATTTAGAAAATTGTCCTTCCCAGGAATGAGAAGCTACAGAGTCCTTTCTTGATCTCTTTGTCTTCCTGCTCTTTTTTACAGCCTTTTGTGCGAGGGGCTTTCTCTCCCCCTGAAAATGGAAGAGGAAGTGGAATAGTCCCTCCATCTCTTGTTGCCTAGCAAACAGGAGCAAGTCTGAGAAATTGAGTCCATCAGAAAGGGTTTGGAACCTCAAACAGTAATCTATAAGCACAATTAAAACTGCCACATATCAAGGAACCAGTGGTGCAGGATAAGTAGAGCCATGGAGTAGAGTATTAACTCTAAGGGAATCTGATATTTTTATGCTCTGCTAGCCTCAGCTCCTGGTTGAAACATATTCAGCAGTTGGCAAATCTCACTGCTTAATTAGATCATAACCCTGGTCTACACTTCGAGTTTAGGTCGAATGTAGCGGCGTTAGGTCTATTTAACCCTGCACCCGTCCACCTGATGAAGCCATTTTGGTTGACTTAAAGGGCTCTTAAAATCGATTTTTGTACTCCTCCCCGACAAGGGGGTTAGAGCTAAAATTGACATCGCTGGGTCGAATTTGGGGTAGTGTGGATGCAATTTGATGGTATTGGCCTCTGGAAGCTATCCCAGAGTGCTCCATTATGACCGCTCTGGACAGCACTTTCAACTCAGCTGCACTAGTCAGGTACACAGGAAAAGCCCCGAGAGCTTTTGAATTTCATTTCCTGTTTGGCCAGCACGGCGAGCTCATCAGGGCAGGTGACCATGCAGTCCCAGAATCACAAAAGAGCTCCAGCATGGACCAAACAGGAGGAACTGGATCTGATCGCTGTAGGGGCAGATGAATCCGTGCTATCAGAACTCCGTTCCAAAAGACGTAATGCCAAAATCTCCAAGGGCAAATGCGAGGTGTTTACAATGCTCACAACCGCAGCGGTGATCTGAGTGGGCTCCCGCTTGCAGTGCTATGGCATATGCGCAGGCAATCTAGGAAAAAAGGCGAGGAATGATTGTCTGCTGTTGCTTTCATGGATGGAGGGAGTGGTCACTGATGACATGTACCCAAAACCACCAGCAGCTACCTTGTCTGTTACCTCATTTTTTTTGTAATTAATTAAGAAAGAACGCATGGTTTCAAAACAATAGTTACTTTATTTCGAAGAGGGGAGGGTGGTTGGCTTACAGGGAATTAAAATCAACAAAGGGGGTGGGTTTGCATCAAGGAGAAAGAAACACACAAAACTGTCACGCTGTAGCCTGGCCAGTCATGAAATTGTTTTTTAAAGTCTGTGATGCGCAGCGTACCTTGCTGTGCTCTTCGAATCGGTGTCTGGCTGCTCAAAATCGGATGCCAGGCGATTTGCCTCAACCTCCCACCCTGCTATAAACATCTCCCCCCTTACTCTCACAGATATTATGTAGCACACAGCAAGCAGCAATAACAATGAGAATGTTGGTTGCACTGAGGTCTGACCAACAGCGCCAGCGAGCTTTTAAATGTCCAAAGGCACATTCTACCACCATTCCGCACTTGCTCAGCCTATAGCTGAACTGCTCCTTACTACTGTCCAGGCTTCATGAGCCATGGGAGCAAGGGGTAGGCAGGGGTAGGTGCTGCCGGCTGGGAGAGCAGCCTGAGTCAGAAGCCTCCAGCTCGCAGGAGATCAGGATAGCAGAGTTGCAGCGGAAGCGGTGGAGCGAGCAAAACACCATTGATGAGGACGGCTAGCAGTGCTATGGCATCTGCACACACAGGCAATCCAGGAAGTTTTTGGAAAATGTAGGGGATAATTTCCTGGTGCAAGTGCTGGAGGAACCAACTAGGGGCAGAGCTCTTCTTGACCTGCTGCTCACAAACCGGGAAGAATTAGTAGGGGAAGCAAAAGTGGATGGGAACCTGGGAGATAGTGACCATGAAATGGTTGAGTTCAGGATCCTAACACAAGGAAGAAAGGAGAGCAGCAGAATACAGACCCTGGACTTCAGAAAAGCAGACTTTGACTCCCTCTGGAAACTGATGGGCAAGATCCCCTGGGAGAATAACATGAGGGGGAAAGGAGTCCAGGAGAGCTGGCTGTATTTTAAAGAATCCTTATTGAGGTTACAGGGACAAACCATCCCGCTGTGTAGAAAGAATAGTAAATATGGCAGGCAACCAGCTTGGCTTAACAGTGAAATCCTTGCTGCTCTTAAATACAAAAGAGAAGCTTACAAGAAGTGGAAGATTGGACAAATGACCAGGGATGAGTATAAAAATATTGCTCGGGCTTGCAGGAGTGAAATCAGGAAGGCCAAATCACACTTGGAGTTGCAACAAGCAAGAGATGTTAAGAGTAACAAGAAGGGTTTCTTCAGGTATGTTAGCAACAAGAAGAAAGTCAAGGAAAGTGTGGGCCCCTTACTGAATGAGGGAGGCAACCTAGTGACAGAGGATGTGGAAAAAGCTAATGTACTCAATGCTTTTTTTGCCTCTGTCTTCACAAACAAGGTCAGCTGCCAGACTACTGCACTGGGCAGCACAGCATGGGGAGGAGGTGACCAGCCCTCTATGGAGAAAGAAGTGGTTCGGGACTATTTAGAAAAGCTGGACAAGCACAAGTCCATGGGGCCGGATGTGTTGCATCCGAGAGTGCTAAAGGAGTTGGTGGATGTGATTGCGGAGCCATTGGCCATTATCTTTGAAAACTCATGCCAATCGGGGGAGGTCCCAGATGACTGGAAAAAGGCTAATGTAGTGCCCATCTTTAAAAAAGGGAAGGAGGAGGATCCTGGCAACTACAGGCCAGTCAGCCTCACCTCAGTCCCTGGAAAAATCATGAAGCAGGTCCTCAAGGAATCAATTCTGAAGCACTTAGAGGAGAGGAAAGTGATCAGGAACAGTCAGCATGGATTTACCAAGGGCAAGTCATGCCTGACTAATCTAATTGCCTTCTATGAGGAGATAACTGGCTCTGTGGATGAAGGGAAAGCAGTGGACGTGCTGTTCCTTGACTTTAGCAACGCTTTTGACACGGTCTCCCACAGCATTCTTGCCAGCAAGTTAAAGAAGTATGGGCTGGATGAAGGGACTATAAGGTGGATAGAAAGCTGGCTAGATTGTCGGGTTCAACGGGTAGTGATCAATGGCTCCATGTCTAGTTGTCAGCTGGTATCAAGTGGTGTGCCCCAGGGGTCGGTCCTGGGGCCGGTTTTGTTCAATATCTTCATAAATGATCTGGAGGGTGGTGTGGATTGCACCCTCAGCAAGTTTGCAGATGACACTAAACTGGGAGGAGTGGTAGATATGCTGGAGGGTAGGGATAGGATACAGAGAGCCCTAGACAAATTGGAGGATTGGGCTAAAAGAAATCTGATGAGGTTCAACAAGGACAAGTGCAGAGTCCTGCACTTAGGACGGAAGAACCCCGTGCACCGCTACAGACTAGGGACCGAATGGCTCGGCAGCAGTTCTGCAGAAAAGGACCTAGCAGTTACAGTGGACGAAAAGCTGGATATGAGTCAATAGTGTGCCTTTGTTGCCAAGAAGGCCAATGGCATTTTGGGATGTATAAGTAGGGGCATTGCCAGCAGATCGAGGGACGTGATCGTTCCCCTCTATTCGACACTGGTGAGGCCTCATCTGGAGTACTGCGTCCAGTTTTGGGCCCCACACTACAAGAAGGATGTGGAAAAATTGGAAAGAGTCCAGTGGAGGGCAACAACAATGATTAGGGGACTGGAACACATGAGTTATGAGGAGAGGCTGAGGGAACTGGGGATGTTTAATCTTCAGAAGAGAAGAATGAGGGGGGATTTGATAGCTGCTTTCAACTACCTGAAAGGGGATTCCAAAGAGGATGGATCTAGACTGTTCTCAGTGGTAGCTGATGACAGAACAAGGAGTAATGGTCTCAAGTTGCAGTGGGGGAGATTTAGGTTGGATATTAGGAAAAACTTTTTCACTATGAGGGTGGTGAAACACTGAAATGCATTACCTAGGGAGGTGGTGGAATCTCCTTCCCTAGAAGTTTTTAAGGTCAGGTTTGACAAAGCCCTGGCTGGGATGATTTAGTCGGGGATAGGTCCTGCTTTGAGCAGGGGGTTGGACTAGATGACCTCCTGAGGTCCCTTCCAACCCTGATGTTCTATGATTCTATTCCATGCACAGTGAACCCAGGAAAAAAGCCGCAAAACGATTGTCTGCTGTTGCTTTCACAGAGGGAGGGAGGGACGACTGATGACGTACCCAAAACCACCTGGGACAATGTTTTTGCCCCATCGGGCATTGGGAGCTCAACCCAGAATCCCAATAGGCAGCGGAGACTGCGGGAACTGTGGGATAGCTATTCACAGTGCAGCGCTCTGAAAGTCAACGCTAGCCCCAGTACTGTGAACGCACTCCGCCAACTTAATATGCTTTGACTATACAATTGACTAGATACAACACAATTGACTATATATAATTGCTTCTGAAAAATTGACTTCTATAAAATTGACCTAATTTTGTAGTGTAGACATAGGCATCTGGTCATCCCAGGGGCAGCTGATCAAATAAGAAGTGGGAGTATCACAGCCATTGCCATTAAATGTCCAAGGATTTCTTGGTGTTTAAACCACCATCACCTGCACCATAACCCTGGTGTGGAGTGCACAGAGACACCATTGGCTTGTTTGTGTTGCGCTTAAGCCAAGTTTGCATTATAAGCAATTGACACTGGCAGATGGATCTAAATGTAAGACTCTCTCTTGGTATCACTATAGAGAAGCTACAGGCAGATAAACCAAGTGACAAACAATGGTGTTATGTATGTTTAGACAGAGAACTCAACAAATGTGTTCTAACTTGTCAAACTTTTCCAGTAGACCGACTGATGCTAGGTTAGCTAAGACCTTTTTCCATGACAGAGGAGAGCAAGTTTAAAAAATTATTGTAACACCAAGGGACTTTTTAAATTGGTGGAATATACTGTACCCCATGTGACACCCTGCACCCCATGTTCACCACTTTTGTATGGTCATGATATATTTTGTTTGAAGTATGCCTTGTATCATTTGAAAACTCAGTCTACAGAACAACATTGTCCTGTTAACATATCAAGATTGTACATGGAGCTATGAGATTTTACTATGATTGTTACTGAAATATGCTGTCATTCTGCCTGCTTAATGACAGATTCACCAGAAGGGGAGCTATAAACAAATTATTTACAATGCCACAGGACAGCTTGCAGAACAAGTTCACAATGGAACTGCTGACCCCATGACCCCACAAAGACTTTTCCAGTACAAAGGGTTAGAGTAGAAGAAGTGGGAGGGAGAAAGCCTCTGGCCACCTCTCCTCTCCCATGACATTACTAAATATCTGAAGAACACTGAACGAAGGGGAGTAGTTCCTGGCTGGAAAAAGCACCAGCCTGTGAACTATATTGCATCTAATGGGAAGACAACTGATGTTGCTTTTAGAGTTAGCCTAGGTAAAGTCTAGAAATTAGATTGTGGTTTTATCTTTTTCTTTTGTAACTAAATCTGACTTTTATGCTTTATCACCTGTAAATCACTTAAAATATCTGTCTTTCTCTAGTTAAACATGATTTACTGTTTTATCAAAACCAGTGTTTGTTTGAAGTGTCTGGGAAACCCACACTTGAAACAAGGCTGGTGCATATTCATTATCCACTGTTGGAATGACAGACTAATTATGAGCTAGTACATTCCAGTGGGCCACTGAATAGTACAAGACTTTTTAGGGGGCAAGGCTGGGACCAAGGGATATGCTGGTGTCACCTTGTATCTGTTCATGGCTGGCTGGGCATAGCACTCGTGTTCAACTAGGAATGACTTTACATGTTAGGGGCTGTGAGTGAACAGAGCCTGGAAAGGTTGCTGTTCTGACAGTAAGGCAGTGTAAAAGGCAATCCAGGCTGGAGATCTAAGGGGACATAACAGACCAGCAATTCACGTTGCACCCTAAGGAATGTCACAACTGATTCAAAATCTTTTTCTTCCACTATAGGTGCCTCACCAGATATTTCCAGCTATTTACTTCCATATAGCATTCTGCCCAAGAGAGGAAGAGTTGGCAACAAGGGGCATCGTTTTCAAGACAAATAAGGTCGTGTTGGTAATATTACAGGATTGTATTTGTTTTTCATTTAGATTTAAATAATCAAGAGACACCTGAGCAAGGATCTCAGTACCCTAGCATAGCATTAGCAATACAATTAAAATAATCAAGTGAATGGGAACTCAGGCAGCCAGACAACCTCCTTTCAGACACTTCATTTTCTAGGAATCATACCTTCAACCTTCTCCAAAAATACCCAAACAGATGTGTTTTACAACATACCTGGCAGGTCACCAAATTTGGACAGTTCAGAGTCCTCAAGCCCACACACCAAATGCCCTGCCAGCCACCTGCTTTGCTTTATTACAAGAGGGTTCCAGCTCAGGCATTCCTGCAAATGGCAGCATGGTACAGGGAGAGAGACAAGCCCTCAGGTAAGGCCGTCCCAGGTTATTTAGGGCTTTGTAGGGGAGAACCAACTCCACCGAGACCAACACACCGACTGGTAGACCCACTGCAGGCCATCAGTGTTCCAGTCAGGATTAAGTGAATAATTAAATCAAATCAGACACATCAGCACAAAAATGTAGTGTTTATTTTCAGATGTATCTCATAACATTATAAACATACTGATAGCTTCATGTGAGATGGCACTATAGTGCTCGGCTATTAAGTCTGAACACAAGCAGGGTGAGGTTATTTTTGTAATTGTCAGGTTTGGAGATTAGATATTGCTCATTTTACAAGATGGGTCAGTTCAGTAGTGAGTGCTTATTCTGAGATATTGCTTCACATAGGAAGACCAAGAAAGCAACAGCAGTCAGACATGGGTTACTGAAGCTGTAATATGTCCTCCTAGAAACACTATAATTTGATATGCTGAAAACTAAGTTCGTTACATCTAAAAGATTCAAGGTTTATTTTAATTTTTTTTCTGTTGTTTCTGAAGAGAGCAGCCCTCCCTACCACTATGGCCTTTCACATAACCACAAATGTTTTATTATAAAAACTGATCCAGAAGTACAGTTAAATATAGGTTTCATTTACATGTTCATATTCATTCTTAAAATTAAGTGCATTAATTGCCCCACCCCCATCTCTGCTTTCTTCCTGTGAGTGGGAGAGTTTTAGACACAGGTGCTAGATAAAGAAAACAGCTGGAAAATAGAAAAAAATAGGTTTTGGAACAAAACTGGAAAAAGGCAAGAGATTAGCAATAAGGCAACACATCAACATAAGATTAAATTAGAAAACACTGCATTGTAGTGATGATCTAGTTTTAATGGAGATGCAGTGAGACTGACATAGTACAATACTGTTAGTCCCTTGACATCAACATGATTACCACATAAAATGCAGCATTTTCTAATGTTATTCATGAACTTGGCACATTTCCTTGGTGCCTGAAAAAAAACAAAAGCCAGAAGTGTAACCATTAAAAAACAGTCATGGGACTGTGAGGTTTTAAAAAAAATGAATCATGTCATTCATAATAGTTCCAAGTTCCTGCTTACCTTAGAAGCTTAAATTGCAAATCAAATGTTAACACCCCTTAGGCAGTTTTCTCACCACAAAGCAGGAGAGAAGAGTACATTTTATTTCTCTCTCAGCCAGATATTGTTTCATACAGAGTCCCTTGTTTCTGTGGTACTGACCATGATTGTTTAGTTCCAGTGTTTCAACTGTCTCAGTCACTCAAGACTAAACTAGCTACAGAACTGAGAAATAAGGATTTAAATTTTCAGCTTTCATTCAAATAAATCCAAGATTTTTCAGGAGGCCAACATCACTATTAAAAAAATAGCATAGGTTTAATCAAAGTCAGACACAGAATGAGTTTGCTACATAACAGATTGAAGAGGAGGAGGTTGGAAAGTTTGCAAATGCTTTTTTTATATTAAAAAAAACCCCAACTGCTGCTTCTGAGAATTAGCTATATTAGATGCTCATGATCTGTCTCTTCTGGATATGACAGATGTGCTGAAGCACTAACCCAAATTCTGCATAAACGGAGTAACGCTGGTCCACAGAAGGGCTCCAAAATGTTAATAGAAACCCAGTTTGTTGAACTCCAGGAGTTAGTTGATGTGCATCTTAAAAAAAAAACCAAACCCATTGTTAGTCTCTAAGGTGCCACAAGTACTACTTTCCTTTTTTTTTTTTTAGTTACAATGGTATCAAAGAAGAGGAAATTAAAATAAGATCTGTGAGATTCACAGGAAACAGATTACTGAACTTGTTTTACAAGGTGTAGAGTGCTATTTTTTAAATTAAATTTGTGTTGGATTTTTACTTGTGGGAAAGTACATTTATGATACTTCTCTAAATTGAAGAATTAGAGTCAACTGCTACATTTTATCCAGAGAGGCATATGAATATGGCAAGACAGGCTCTTATTCCTGACTGTTCCTCAGATCAAAGTAATCCATGGTTGGGAGGACAATAAGTATATGGAGAAGGAAATTAAAAAGCCTGAAGATAAGAGCATCAGAAAAGGATAGTCTGCTTACACAATAAGTTGGATCAGATTGACTGTCAGCATCTGGAAAGGGTAAGAGACTATCTTATACAATAAAAGAAGCCACCACAGATCATATCTCCCATTTAAAATAAAGTAGACAATAACAAGCTCTTTTCAGACATCTATGTATATGGAGTTTTAACATATGAAATACAAGTTGGTTAAAATACTGCTAAGAATAGCACATACAGAAACAGTACGTCACTTATCACTCATTACAAGTTTTTACAGAAAAAAATGGTGAAACACCTAGGAGATCTTGCTGTATTCAAACTATATACACATCTAACAGTCCAAACGTTACTTGTCTTGGACTCAAGGTAAGCACCTTCATTACAGTGTCCATTACAGGAAAACAGCCAAAAATACATTCAGAACCCCTACAACTATTTTCCTAATTAACACTTTAAAGCATTTTGTGGTAGACAGGTGTATCCAAGATTGTTTTTCTTTAAGGATATGCAATCTGCATTAGTAACAGTAAAGAGCTCTTTGCATTTTTGTTCACACACATAATGTATCAACTTATTTTACAAGTTATTTATTTAAACACTTTCACAATTTTACAAAATTCCTAAAAAAAATGTGCACTTCAGTTTCTCATCCTTGAAACGTGCTACTTTAACATAATTAGGAGCTGGCTACATTTTCACCCATTCCCTCCTACCTATTTCTTCCCTCCCACCTCCCCCCACAGCAAAGGAACTACTTGGTTTTAGGGATTGCATCCCCATGAGCCCAAGACCTGCATTTACATAATAATAATAATACTTAATACGTCTATAGTGCCTCCTTCAGAGGATCTCAAAGCACGTCCAAACAGTTGTTTAAGCCTCACAACACCCCTGTGAGGTAGGTATGGTATTATCCCCATTTTACAGGACCAAGACTTTTTTTTGGGGGGGGGGGGGGGGGGCGCACAATCACACTTAAGTGTTTACTACAAGGGCAGCTTCTTAACCTGCAGTCTTGAACAAAATAGTGTTAATATTCCAGACATAGTTCAGTTCACGTTCCTACAATTTGTATTGGCATTATTTGCATGGGCTTGGGGGGAAGGATTAAAGCAAAGTGCTGGGTAGGTTGCTGCTCTGCCACCGCAGGCAGGTGGTTTTGGAATGTTTATACAAATGGCTGGACTGGCTGAACCGTTTGCCACACTTTAAACAGGCATAAGGCTTTTCTCCTGTGTGCACACGGATGTGCTTCTTACAGTCTGTTAAGGTCAGGAAAGTCTTGCAGCAGATTTTACAGGCATATTTGCGAGCACCTTCTACAACCAAGACATTGTGCTCAGATAAGGCCTTCTTACATTTTGAAAGAACATCAGCAGATGCCCTGGTCAACTGTGGTGGACCAGGCTGGGAAGGATGTCCATTTTCGAAAGAGGAACTGGTCCCATTCATCATCAACTGGGAATTAGATGTACTATCTTGCATTTGGGAGCTCCTAACAGAGGTCACAACAGGCATTTTGGGGGCTATGCGACGGTAGCCGGGAAAGTTACTAGCTCCACCTCTTGGAGAGCCCATCATTGCCCTTGATAAAGAGTGTAGTCCCAAGCCAGACCTTGGAAAGTCCATCCCAAACTGTTCTGCTGCCCGGTATCCAGAAGTCTGTACACATGGAAGACCCATTACATCCTGCATAGGTCTAACAAAGTGAGAGTCTGCAGATTCATTGAATGGATTTTCCACATGAGACACAGTAGCAGAGGAATGGCCATTAGTAGGCCCAGACTCTGGACTCATTAAATAAGCGGCATCTCCATCCATTCTGCAGTCACTGGTTGTATTTGGAATATTGTCATCGTTTTGATTAGCACCAAAATTGCCACCTCGGCTCTTATTCAGAAAATTTGAGATACTGAAAGTAGACTTATGTTCCAGGTTATTTGACACCTCCAAAATATGGATGTCACCAACCCGATCAGTACTAGATTGTGGGTCAGAAAAGCTACGATCACTACTTTCAGGACTCAGTTCTATCTTTTCTGCACTCACTACTCCTCCTTCCACTTCAACAGACTCACTGCCTTCTGCTTGGGAAGTGACATCACTCACTTCATCTTGAGGCTCTGGGGAACTCAAGGGCTCAGATTTAACCACCACCCTCATGTGTTCTTTTTCATTTAGACTGATCTCTGGATTTTCACACTGAAAGTTGTTTTTCTCAGAAGTAGCTTCTTGATCAAAGCTAGTTTCCACTTGTGTTGCTTGAGATGCCATGGACATTTGTGAAATATTTCCTCCACTGTTGTCAGACTGACTGGGCACTTGGGCATCTTCTTGGGCACCAAAAGACTGATCAAACATAATGGTGTTATCCTCCTGATTATTGGTCACAACATCAGCTTTAGAATTGTCCACAATCTTCAGCGAATCTGGTGAAAAAAATTCTTCCCGTGAATGAACTACTGACTGCCCACTCTCTGGGGCAACATCTGAAATGATGGACTCGTCTATGGTAGGCCTGATTCGCTGTCTGGCCCGGTCTTCAGAAGACTGTTTACGTTTGTGGAGACGCCGAATAGGAAAAGTAGTGCGCTGTTCTATGTTACTTCTCATTGATGAGTTCATAGTATTTTGTTGTTCCTCTGCATTCTGGGTGGAATTTAATGCAGAGCTCACTATACTCAGTCCAAGCTGCTGAAGCATGAAAGATCTTTGCATGCGTGCATTTTGTTCTTGAACTCTATCGCTAGGTGGCGACATTGGCAGTGTCCTTGTAGTAAGGTAGTGTTTACATGCTTTAACAACAGAGTTCAAATGTAAGTGAGAAGCTGCCAGCAAGACATCCATAACATTGCTCTCTCCAAGCATGAGTGTGGAGGTGTACATCATGTCAATCAGAGCAGCAAAGGCCTCAGCTGTCACTACCTCACTGTCCAGCTGGATCATGTTCATGGTCTGGTCTCCCTCTGCTACAGTAAAGAGAGCTCGAAAATGTGTGCTGCATGCTGCCAAAACAGAGCGATGGGCTTTGAAATGCCTGTTCCCCACCACAATGACACAGTCACAAAGTTGACCATGAAGTCGCTGGTAGTTTAGCTGTTGAAAGATTTGCTCAAAATGTCCTGGAAAATCCATGATCCTACAAAATAAAAAAAAGAGGAAAATGTAAGACAAAAATGGCTGAAGTTCTATTTCTATCACAATGAACCAGGGGTTAAAATTTGAATGCAGGTGGCTCAGAGGCAAACTATCAATAACTGATCTTGTACTTACCACCACCATATTGCTATAATACTTATGCTGGCAACCTTGTGAAGGAGCACAGAAAAACTGCAGCTTCTGCTAGACTCATTCTTTTTTCAGGATTTTCTCTAATGTACTTCCCAGCTAAGTATCAAACATATTATAAGCAGAGTTGGTAACACAACCTATAGTTAAAGGTGTCTGATATCTTCCATTATAAAGACCCTACTTTCAGTTGCTTATAGCTTCACCAAACTTTAACCCTTCAGGCTAAAATTCCCATGCCTGGTCTCTCCCTTAGCTAAAACAGTTCAGCAGTTTGAGACCGAGATTAGGAGAAAATATGTTGTTTCCTCATGCTAAAAAAAAAAAAAAAAAAAAAAATTATTGCAACCATTCACTGACAAGCTCTAGCACCTCCATACTTTGAAGAAAGGGTGTGAAGTTTGAGGTGGGTGTGGGAGGGCAAGGAGGTTAGAGATGTCCTTTTTGCAGCCCAAGTAAAAATTCACCCAGGCTCTACAAAATCTCAGTTAGCACATGGTCAATACAGACTTGTTAAGAATGTGGCAGTTAAATTCTCTGAAGATTCCATCTTCACTGAGCATTATCCAGCCCCGGTCTTTCCTTGAAATTGCTCCTCCCAGCAGCCAAGAGAACGGACAGCAGGAAGCCTGTCTTGCCTGTGTTCTCAACGGCCCCTCTGCTGGCACCCAGGCAGCATGGAGGAGGAAGCTGCCTGCCAAAAATGCAGAGGGGTGAGGAATAAGGAGAGGTGTTGCACAAATCAGAAGGCAAAAAGGCGGTAGGGGTGCATGGTGGGAGCAAGAGCCAGGTGGACTGGATAGAAGAGAGGAGCAGACGGGGGGAGAGATAGAAGGATCTATAACCACTAGGTAACACTCTCCTACAAAACCTGGATTTAACCCAGGAGTTTTCAGTCTCTGCATTCTTCTGCTATCAACAAAGATAACAGCATATTACCACTACCGGTTACTCTATTAGCTCAAGTGGTAGAGGACTGTGCTGTGGATATAAAGATCCAAACCCTATTACTGACCTAATTTGACGGTCACTGTATGTGTGTATTTAATTTGTATCATGTGGAACCAAATTAAAAAAATTGGAAGTCACATAAGATCCACATTAGAAAAATGTGGAGGTTGCAGTCAAGTACTCAAAAAATTAGGAAATACTCAAATCAAGGTTGCACAATTCAGCTCCTTTGTGTGTATGCATTATTAGAGTTTTTAATTACGTGATCACATACTACACTTCTACCCCAGGACCCTATCTCATTCAGTGCACAGATTGGACGGACAGTGCTCTGGGAATGAATCAGGGTTGCATAGTGAATTAGGCTGTTGCCTGTAGGGCACATTCTCCATTTGTTGCAGAAGTTGGAAGGTGCTCACTGAATGTGGCAGGGGACTGTAGGAAAAGAAAGGATATTCTAATGGTTAAGGATGCTAAAGCCGCTCTAGAGAATTGAATTCTATTCCTGCCTCTGCCACAGAGTTCCTGTGTGATTTTGGACAAGTCATGTAAGTCAAAATATTCACAGCTGTCTTCTAATTGTGGGTTCCTCATTTTCTGAATGCCCAAAACAAAACTTCTGCTACCAGATTTGGTGAGCACTCACAATTGCAACTATAGTCAACTGGAGCTGTGCTCTGAACATATAAAGTGCAATAAAACTGCTGAATACTCTGAAAGCCCTATGGTTTCAACCTGGGCACCCAAAAATAATGGACACTCGATGATTTTGGCCTTTATCTCATAGGGATGGTTATGAAGACATATTAATGTTTGTGAAGTTCACAGATGTTATGGAGAGCACCACAGAAATGTGCACGAGGAAACTGATAATTTTGTATTAAGCGCAGGGTTTGTTAAATGAAGACTAGGTCCACACATTAATAGATTATAACCTCCTCCATAACTCAGGCCATAAGACTTCCTTGAATTAATTCCTGTTTGAATGACAGCATCTCTTTTAGGAACAACACCCAATCTTGATTTTAAAATTGCCAACGATGGAGAATTCACCACAACCCTTGGTAAGCTATTCCAGTGGTTAATTACCCTTACCGTTAAAAATGTGTTCCTTTATTCTAGCCTAAGTTTGTCTAGCTCTCACTTCCAGTCGGTGGATCTTGTTATATTAGGTCTGTTGACTGAAGAGCCCGTCACCATCAAATTTCTGCTCCCCATGTAGGGTACTTATAAATCGTGGTTAAGTCACCCTTTAACCTTCTCTCAGAAACACAAAATAAATTGAGCTCCTTGCATATTTCACTTTAATCTAAGGCATAATTTTCCCATCTTTTAATCATTCTTGTGGTTCTTCCCTGAACCCTCTCCAATTTATTAACATCCTTCTTGAACTGTAGATATCAGAACTGGACAGAGTATTCCAGTAGCAGTTGCACCAGAGCCAAATACAGAAGTAACAAACCCTCCCTACTCCTACGTGACACTTTCGTTTATACATCCTACAATCACATTAACCCTTTTGGCCAGAGTTGGTCTGGAGGCTCACATTCGGCTGATTATCCATCATAACTCCCAAATGTTTTTCAGAGTCACTGCTTGACAGGATACCTTTGTTTCAAGATGTGTGATCTGAACATTTGACCATATTGAAACATATCATTTTCTTACACCCAGATGACCAAGTGATCTCTATTGCTCTGTTTCAATCTCCTCTCCATTATTTACCACTCCCTCAATCTTTGGGTCATCTTCAAACTTTAACGGTCATGATTTTATGTTTACTTCCAGGTCATTCATAAAAATATTAAATGCCATAAGGCTGAGAACCAATCCCAACCTATTAGCCAGTTTTTAATTTATTTAACATGTACCATGTTCATTTTGTATAACTCTAGTTCCTCAATCAAAAGATCACATGGTGCCAAGTCCAATACCTTACAGAAGTCTGTTACATGTGTTTGTACAGTGCCTATCACAATGGGGTCTGTGACTAGGACTCCTAAGCACAAGAATACAAAAAAAACCAAACAAACTTGTCATCTCTTCAAATCAAGATATCAAGTTACTTTGACAAGATCTATTTTGTCTGCAATATCATGAATGCCATGTTAATTGGCGTTAATTATGTCACGCTCATATTACATTGAATGTGGAAGATAAAAGAAATACTGCATAACTACCCATCCAGTGAACAAGGCAGGGGCACTGGGTGGGAGGAAGGGAGAGAGGAGGGGACAGTATATGATTATGTAATCAAAGGTTATCAAAGCATATACATAAGGGGGCCAAATTAAAGTTGCACAGACAAACCTTATATTGGCACTGCCTAACTTGTGTGCTTGTCTTTGCAACCTTAACCTTCTCACAAATATATATTTATATCAAACTGGACAAGGAAATTCACCTACAATGCCCTAGTTAAAAAACAGAGGAAGAGGAAGGATGGTCATGTGGTTAAGGCACTGAATCGTGACTCAGGAGATCTGGGTTCAACGCCCAACTCTGCCACAGATTTCCTGTGTGATCTTGGTCAACTCACTTTACCCCATATCCCCATTTTACAGATTGAAAATTGGGGTAATAGTTCCTTTTGCCTATGCTGTCTGCCTTGCTTATTTAGATGGTAAACTATTCAAGGCAGAGTGTCTTACCTACTATGTATGCACATACACAAGGAGCCTTGATCTCATTTGGGACCTCTGGGCACTAACATAGTAAGTGATCTGTCAAGGATTAAAAGAAGTCTACTAGCCAGCAGGAAGCTCTCATAAACATGGATACTAAGCCACTACTTTCTTCAACATGTAAGTTTTCATTTCAATAGCTAGCCCTTAAGGATGTGAAATAATCCTCCAAACAAACAAATGTAATGCTGTCTTTGTTCATCTACAGACTGTTCTAGTGTTTGAGACTGCTGTATATTGCTTTTCCAATCATCAGCAGCAGCTCAGAGTTAAGACTCATGAGATTTGCAGTTGTTATTCAGAACTTTGTAGGCACAAGTGAAATCATACCTTATTCCTTTTGCTACTGCTACAGTTTTCCCAAGCAGAAGAGGCAGATACCAGAATTGTTTGAAGGAGAACATGACACCACCAAAAAAGGAGGCTGAAGGAAAGGCAGAGCATCAAACACTTGGTGGAAAAGAATGCTCCACTCTTGCAGCAGCTGGAGGCTGGGTCATCTTCACACCTGGCGCACATCAACTATCCAGAAATTGATACTGAAAACGGAGGCCCCAATCTTGTTTTTCAAAAAGATATGCTCTAGGAATTATTCTGAGGAAGTTTTATGGCCTGTACTATACAGGAGGTGAGATTAGATGATCACAATGGTCCCTTCTAGGGATGTAGATATCGTTTAAAAATTTAACCGGTTAACGGATTAAAATTATATTGTTTAACCGATTAAAGGGAGAGGGGCTGGTGCCACTCTGGCCGGCCCGGGGCCATTCCGTCCAGGGTTGCTCCAGTCAGCCAGCGCAGGTGGGGTGCTCTAGCTGGGGCCGGGGTCGGCCGGCTGGCGCAGCTGCTCCGGCCATGGGCTGGGGATTAACAGTTAGGGTGGGTTAATGGTAAAACTAATGCTTACCAATTAACCAGTTAATATTTTACATCCCTAGTTCCTTCTGGCTTTGGAGTCTATGAATCAGACTCTAGGGATAGAAATCCCAGTGTCATCAGCCATCTCAGCAGTGATGCTGGACAGTGGGCTTTTCACTACAGTATTAGCCCTGGAATTCCCCCAACTCACAGGAGCCTCTAGCTAGCAAGTGTCCAATAAATTTTTCACCTGTGCTGTATGTCTAGTGACATACCGGAGCCAGAAGTGGACAGTATACACTCTGCTTTCTCCAGTGAAAAAAGAAAAAACAAATGGTAGTAAGATCTAGGAGAAAAACATTTAGTGAACCTTAAGAGCAAGATCCTATTTTCTCTGTAAATAATTTTTCCACTGATCTTTCTGGTCCTGCTAGCTCAGGACCCAAACTGTGTTGTATGCTTAGCAACATGAACACTGTTCAACAACAGAAGTGTGGTTAAGGTTTGGGGTTTTAAGTTTCCATTAATACAATTGTAAAGTTAAACAATATCTCAGTGTGTTATAGATTGACCCTTGCCTAAAAAAAGGCATTTTTCACTATCTGTACCTTTCTGATTAAGAAGATTACAGGAGAGTTTTTTTTAAACAAACAGACCAATAGTAATATTGAAGCATATTATAGGACAGAGACTACCAGACCCTATAGAAACAGCTAAGACTGGCAAATCACAGAAACATAATTTTGACTCCTTTCCCAAGATATAAGAGACAGTCTCCAAATTTAAAGAGTTAATGTTTACATTGGCTTACAATTCCATGCATTTACTTCAAAATGTCATGTAAGACTCAAACCACGTACCTGAATATTCTCATATGCATATAGTCATGCATTAAGTGCATTATGCATGTACAGAATTCCAGATTCATGCATTCCAACAGAAATGAGACAAAGCAATTTATTTTGATATAGGCAATAAATATCAATTATGAACTGTACAGACTTCACTTCTAAACCAAAGATGGGTAAAAGGAATTTAACTTCATTAGACAAGCCTGAAGTTTAAAAAAAAAAAAGCTAGTCTGAAAGATTCCCAATGGATGAATACTTGTTTCAGGGCCAAATTAAAACCCCCCACATAAAAACATTACTTTTTCCATTTTAATATATCTAGGCTTGTTTTTTTTATAAGAATGACACATGTTAACTTAAAAGGATAGCGTCTTCCAAAAGCTGAAAACCTAACAAATAGGTTTTAATTAGTCTATTTCTTTTATTGCTCTGTCCAAAGCCAATGTGAGAATTAAAAAGACATTCAAAGTTATTACGCCAACTATCCTTTTTGACATATCCGATCATAACTGAAAGCACTCGTCCAAAGAAAGATTACAAACTGAACCTATAGTTCCCCCCCAAAAAAATTTGACATGGGTTAAAGAAGGCATTTATGGTGTGATAGTCTAGGTTTTTGCATCATAAGAGGGGAGGCCATGTCTACACTAGCAAGCTTATAGTGGCACAGGTGTACCGATAGAGCTGTGCCACTGTAAGATTGCTTGTGTAGCTGCTCTATACCAATTGGAGAGAGCTTCCCCCATCGACATAATAAAACCACCCCCTAAACGAGCAGCAGTAGCTATGTTGAAGGGAGAGTGTCTCCTGCCGACATAGTGCTGTGCACATGAGCGCTTATGCCCGCAAAACTTATTTCCCTCGGGGTGTTTTTTTCACACCTCTGAGCGACGTGTTTTGCCGACATACACAGTAGTGTAGACATGGCCTAGTGTCAACGGTCTCAGATATGCCATAGTTAAACTGAATATCAAAGGGAGCTTGGCACACAGGTAACAACACTCTAAATCATTATCAGTATTACAACTGGGTTGCTTCTTGCTTGCTAGCCAACAGCTCGCAGTTTACTACTTGGAGTCACCCCCTCCCCATCTCCCTAAACCTTCAATATTTAAAATATATTTGAGGTGTCAGACACCAAATCTGTAAGGATTCCTAGCACAAAATTAATACACAAAAAGATGCCCAAGGTACATTAAAGAACTTAAACAAAAAGGTTGTATCTCGCCAACGTCAGAATGTGTTTGTCCTGTGCTCACCTGTTGTGCCAAAAAGTATCAAAACCCACAGAAAACTCCTTTGGAGACCGTAATAGACACTTAAGTCCAGGTACTTAAATAGTGAAAATCAAGAATGCTTTTTTCTCCTTTTCGTCCCTCAACACTTGGATTTTTATTTTATTTAATAAGCCATGGAGAAAAATCTCAAAGAAGTTGACTTTTTCAGTGAATTAACTCTTTGAACAAGGAGCTAAACAGGTCATTAGTTTTAAAGTTATATTCTGGTTAAACACACGCAAAATCTTAATTTAGTGACAGCTAAGGTTGCATCTGGACATACCCCGTCCATCCAAACACCTTAAAAGCATGGAAATAAGGTGAGGGAATCATCTCCTGTGTTCTCTGTCACCTTCACACTGCCAAGAACACGGTCAGTGGCACACTCCGTCAGGTTTTCACTTCCACCTCCAACAGATAAAGAGAAGCAATATGTACCCAAACATAATGAAACTGACAACCTTATTACTAAATGGAGTTTGTGGGAGCTTCCTAGAGTTTTGTGGTTTGGGTTTTTTTTAAATCCAGGGTTGGTAGTTGGTGTAGCTCACTGGTTAACTCCCCAGTATCAGGGAGGGTGAGCTGCAGTTGCTTGGCAATCAGAGGGCCAAGCTGCACTGCCAAAGCTGCTCCTGCCACCTTGACCCTCCAGAAAAGGCTGAGACATGGCTCAGGAGAGCTTTTGTCCCTAATATTTTACCACCATTTAAAAGTTACTGAAATTACAGAGTCCAAACGCAATCTACTGTAATTAACAGCAATGCATAGTTTATCAGTCGAAGCAGCAAGCATCATCACTTGCTTCCTGAAACACAACATTGCCTCTCATACACCTCTGGAGGTTGACACAGCCAAAAGCAACTGTAGCAGCAGAGCGTATGCGAGCCTGCACTCTGGCAGCAGGGCTACATAGTGTGTTCCTCTTTTTTCTAGGTCCCTTGCCCTGTCCCCCTGTGAAGAGTATCTCTCAGCTTTCAAACCTGCAATATCTGACACTTGAAAGCAAAGTGTGACAAATGATTAAAATGTGAAACACTTGTATTTTGGCCCATCTCACCAAAGGTTACAGATTCTAATGGTTTAAGTAAAAACATTGTTTTTTCACTAAGAAAATTAAATTATCTTTAAAAGATTTTCTCAGTGGATCCATAACATCATGATGGGGTTGTCAATTTGAATCCTAGCCCTGCAAATTCCTAGCCAAGACCTTTACCACCTGGGCTTACAGGTGTAATTGCTATCCTGTAAGGGAACACTCACTAGAAGGGGGACTTGACACACACTTTCCTAGTGGGTTTGCTAAATAGTGGTAGAAAATTGGAGACAGGGGTTCTGGATTCTATCCCTGACTTCATGGCAGCAATGTGGTATACTCAGAGATAGGATAAGAAAAAACGCAAAGAACATTCTGAAAGGCATCATGGCTGAGTGGATAATTTTGGGTTTTGATACTAGAGACCTGGGTTCTACATTACAGCAGCTACAGCGCTGCAACTGTGCTGTTGTAGCATAAAAAGAAAAGGAGTACTTGTGGCACCTTAGAGACTAACCAATTTATTTGAGCATAAGCTTTCGTGAGCTACAGCTCACTTCATCGGATGCATACTGTGGAAAATACAGAAGGTGTTTTTATACATACAAACCATGAAAAAATGGGTGTTTACCACTACAAAAGGTTTTCTCTCCACCCACCCCACTCTCCTGCTGGTAATAGCTTATCTAAAATGATCACTCTCTGTACAATGTGTATGATAATCAAGGTGGGCCATTTCCAGCACAAATCCAGGGTTTAACAAGAACGCCTGGGGGTGGGGGGTTGGAAATATTGTATCCAATTTGCAAATGAATTCCAATTCAACAGTCTCTCGCTGGAGTCTGGTTTTGAAGTTTTTTTGTTGTAATATCACAACTTTCATGTTTGTATGTATAAAAACACCTTCTATATTTTCCACATTATGCATCCGATGAAGTGAGCTGTAGCTCACAAAAGCTTATGCTCAAATAAATTGGTTAGTCTCTAAGGTGCCACAAGTCCTCCTTTTCTTTTTGTGAATACAGACTAATATGGCTGTTACTCTGAAACCTGTCATTATGCAAGGCACTGCATTTAGCCATATGGAGTGGAAATCTATCAACTGCATAAAAAAAACTTGTACAGATACAGACAGACATCATCTTCCTTTCCAAATGCAAGCAGATGGACATCGTACCAAAAGGACTGAAGGTAAAAAAATCCATTACAATCTACATACCACACAGACTATGCTGACAGCTTGTGCCACACGCTCTCAAAGAAACTGTGGAACCACCTGATCAACATCCTCTACAGCAAACAGGGAAAGATAAAGAATGAGCTCTCAAAAATGGATACTCTCATAAAAAACAACTTTCCACACAAACTTCCTCGTGGCTGGACTTTACTAAAACTAGACAAGCCATTTACAACACACACTTTGCTTCTCTACAAAAGAAAAAGGACACTAAACTTTCTAAACTACTACATGTCACAAGGGGCCACAGCAATGGTTCCCTCAACCCACCCAGCAATATTGTTAACCTATCCAACTAAACTCTTAGCCCAGCAGAAGCAGCTGTCCTATCTCGGGGCCTCTGCTTCTGCCCCTCCACCCCCACGAACATGATACAGTTCTGTGGTGACCTAGAATCCTATTTTCGATGTCTCTGACTCAAGGAATATTTCCAACACACCTCTGAACAACATACTAATCCACAGAGACCTCCCTACCAACAACTACATAAAGAAGGATTCTAGGTGGACTCCTCCTGAAGGTTGAGACAGCAGACTGGACTTCTACATAGAGTGCTTCCGCCGACGTGCACGGGCTGAAATTGTGGAAAAGCAGCTTGTCCCACAACTTCAGCCGTGCAGAACACAATGCCATCCACAGCCTCAGAAACAACTCTGACATCATAATCAAAAAGGCTGACAAAGGAGGTGCTGCTGTCATCATGAATAGGTCGGAATATGAACAAGAGGCTGCTCGGCAGCTCTCCAACACCACTTTCTACAAGCCATTACCCTCTGATCCCACTGAGAGAGTTACCAAAAGAAACTACAGCATTTGCTCAAGAAACTCCCTGAAAAAGCACAAGATCAAATCCGCAAAGACACACCCTTGGAACCTCAACCTGGGATATTCTATCTACTACCCAAGATCCATAAACCTGGAAATCCTGGGCGCCCCATCATCTCAGGCATTGGCACCCTGACAGCAGGATTGTCTGGCTATGTAGACTCCCTCCTCAGGCCCTACGCTACCAGCACTCCCAGCTACCTTCGAGACACCACTGACTTCCTGAGGAAACTACAATCCATCGGTGATCTTCCTGATAACACCATCCTGGCCACTATGGATGTAGAAGCCCTCTACACCAACATTCCACACAAAGATGGACTACAAGCCGTCAAGAACACTATCCCCAATAATGTCACGGCAAACCTGGTGGCTGAACTTTGTGACTTTGTCCTTACCCATAACTATTTTACATTTGGGGATAATGTATACCTTCAAATCAGCGGCACTGCTATGGGTACCTGCACGGCCCCACAGTATGCCAACATTTTGATGGCTGACTTAGAACAATGCTTCCTCAGCTCTTGTCCCCTAATGCCCCTACTCTACTTGCGCTATATTGATGACATCTTCATCATCTGGACCCATGGAAAAGCCCTTGAGGAATTCCACCATGATTTCAACAATTTCCATCCCACCATCAACCTCAGCCTGGTCAAGTCCACACAAGAGTGCTAATAAACGATGGTCACAAACACCACCCTATACCGGAAACCTACTGACCGCTATTCCTACTTACATGCCTCCAGCTTTCACCCTGACCACACCACATGATCCATCGTCTACAGCCAAGCTCTGCGATACAACCGCATTTGCTCCAACCCCTCAGAGACAAACACCTACAAGAGCTCTATCAAGCATTCTTACAACTACAATACCCACCTGCGGAAGTGAAGAAACAGATTGACAGAGCCAGAAGAGTTCCCAGAAGTCACCTACTACAGGACAGGCCTAACAAAGAAAATAACAGAACGCCACTAGCCGTCACCTTCAGCCCCCAACTAAAACCCCTCCAACGCATTATTAAGGATCTACAACCTATCCTGAAGGATTACCCAACACTCTCACAAATCTTGGGAGACAGGCCAGTCCTTGCCTACAGACAGCCCCCCAACCTGAAGCAAATACTCACCAGCAACCACATACCACACAACAGAACCACTAACCCAGGAACCTATCCTTGCAACAAAGCCCGTTGCCAACTGTGCCCACATATCTATTCAGGGGACACCATCACAGGGCCTAATAACATCAGCCACACTATCAGAGGCTCGTTCACCCGCACATCTACCAATGTGATATATGCCATCATGTGCCAGCAATGCCTCTCTGTCAAACTGGACAGTCTCTACGTAAAAGAATAAATGGACACAAATCAGATGTCAAGAATTATAACATTCACAAACCAGTCGGAGACAACTTCAATCTCTCTGGTCACGCGATTACAGACATGAAAGTTGTGATATTACAACAGAAAAACTTCAAAACCAGACTCCAGCGAGAGACTGTTGAATTGGAATTCATTTGCAAATTGGATACAATTAACTTAGGCTTGAATAGAGACTGGGAGTGGCTAAGTCATTATGCAAGGTAACCCATTTCCCCTTGTTTTTTCCAACCCCCCCCCCCGCCCCCCCGTTCCTCAGACGTTCTTGTTAAACCCTGGATTTGTGCTGGAAATGGCCCACCTTGATTATCATACACATTGTACGGAGAGCGATCACTTTAGATAAGCTAAAAGAAAAGGAGTACTTTTGGCACCTTAGAGACTAACCAATTTATTTGAGCATAAGCTTTCGTGAGCTACAGCTCACTTCATCGGATGCATACTGTGGAAAGTGTAGAAGATCTTTTTATACACACAAAGTATGAAAAAATACCTCCCCCTACCCCACTCTCCTGCTGGCAATAGCTTATCTAAAGTGACCACTCTCCTTACAATATGTATGATAATCAAGTTGGGCCATTTCCAGCACAAATCCAGGTTCTCTCACCCCCCCCCCCCACACACACACAAACCCACTCTCCTGCTGGTAATAGCTTATCTAAAGCAATCACTCTCCTTACAATGTGTATGATAATCAAGGTGGGCCATTTCCAGCACAAATCCAGGGTTTAACAAGAACGTCTGAGGAACGGGGGGGCGGGGGGGGGGTTGGAAAAAACAAGGGGAAATAGGTTACCTTGCATAATGACTTAGCCACTCCCAGTCTCTATTCAAGCCTAAGTTAATTGTATCCAATTTGCAAATGAATTCCAATTCAACAGTCTCTCGCTGGAGTCTGGATTTGAAGTTTTTTTGCTGAAGAATTGCAACTTTCATGTCTGTAATCACGTGACCAGAGAGACTGAAGTGTTCTCCGACTGGTTGATGAATATTATAGTTCTTGACATCTGATTTGTGTCCATTTATTCTTTTATGTAGAGACTGTCCAGTCTGACCAATGTACATGGCAGAGGGGCATTGCTGGCACATGATGGCATATATCACATTGGTGGATGTGCAGGTGAACGAGCCTCTGATAGTGTGGCTGATGTGATTAGGCCCTGTAATGGTGTCCCCTGAATAGATATGTGGGCACAGTTAGCAACGGGCTTTGTTGCAAGGATAGGTTCCTGGATTAATGGTTCTGTTGTGTGGTATGTGGTTGCTGGTGAGTATTTGCTTCAGGTTGGGGGGCTGTCTGTAGGCAAGGACTGGCCTGTCTCCCAGGATTTGTGAGAGTGGGGTGGGGGGAGGTATTTTTTCATGCTTTGTGTGTATAAAAGATCTTCTACACTTTCCACAGCATGCATCCGATGAAGTGAGCTGTAGCTCACGAAAGCTTATGCTGAAATAAACTGGTTAGTCTCTAAGGTGCCACAAGTCCTCCTTTTCTTTTTGTGAATACAGACTAACATGGCTGTTACTCTGAAACCTGTTGTAGCATAGACACTTTCTATGTTGCCAGGAGTTGTTCCATCGAGAGGCAGTAACTAGGTCAATGGAAGAATTCTTCCACTTACCTAGTGTGTCTACTGTGGGGGTTAGGTCAACTTAATCACTTCATCCAGGATGTGAAATTTTTTACAGCTCTGAGCAATTTAGCTAGGTCAGTCTATGTTCTAAGTGTAGACCTGGCCTTAGTGCATCTGAAATGACCTTTTCTAACATCTATTTGTTAAAGGGAAAGTGTGGAGGTAAGGTACAGGTGGCAACTTATACTTGACTGACTTGTAGGGTTGGGGTCATGGCCTTGGTTGATAATAAAGGTGGTGAGGGGCATGGAACTATAAACTGTGTAAGATCTGAAGTCATGTTCTCTGGTTCTCAGCTCAGGGAACTGTTCTCTGAACTACCAGTATAGTGGCACTCTCTCTCTCTTCCTCTAACTGCTACAGAACAATC
Source organism: Natator depressus (assembly GCF_965152275.1). Taxonomy (NCBI): domain Eukaryota; kingdom Metazoa; phylum Chordata; order Testudines; family Cheloniidae; genus Natator; species Natator depressus. The sequence goes on along the minus strand of NC_134238.1, from coordinate 123,276,339 downwards.
TGGGGATGGCAGAAACATTATCTTGTATTAAGTTCCATATAGGCAACTCACTTTCAAAAGTGCTCCATATGTTCACTTCATGTTGGTATATATAAAAACTGAAACTGGTGAAAATTATGTAAGAAGAATAGAAACAAATACCTACTCTGCAGATGTGGGTAACGTGTGACGCAAAAATTAGATCCAAGGAGTTTACACACTTGTCTAAAGGGATAAAAAAGGGGGATGCCACATTCAGAAGTGATCATTCTGGGACACATTAACAGCAGTGTCATATGTAACACACAGGATATAATTGTTCGGCTCTACTTGTCACTGGTGAGGCCTCAGCTAGAGTACTGCGTCCAGCTCTGGGCATCACTTTTTAAGGAAAGATAAGAACAAACTGCAAAGAGTCAAGATCAGATCAACAAAAATAATTAGATGTTTGGAAAAAATGTCCAATTCTTTCACTCTTTCCATGCTTAGTCTAGAGAAGAGGTAGTTTCACATATGTAACAGGTTGTTTTAAAGAGGACAGTGATCAATTGTTCTCCAAGCCCAACAAGGGTAGGACAAGAAGTAATTAGCTTAGTTTGAAGCAAAGGATATTTAGATAGAAAGTTTTTCCCAACAACAAAACTATAAAGGACAGTTAAGCACTGGAACAAGTTACGTAGGGAGGTTGTGGAATACCCATCAATGGAGGTTTTTAAAAACAGGTTAGCCAAACGGCTCTCAGGGACAGTCTAGATATATTTAACCCTGCTTGTGTGTGTGTGTGTGTGTGTGTGTGTGAGTGAGAGAGAGAGTGTGTGTGAGGGTCGAGGGTGGGGAGCAGCAGAACTAAGACTAGGTGGCCTCTTTCAATATTTCTACTGAAATATACATGTCTACATTTCTATGATTATTGTTTTATTGTTCCATTTGTATCAGCCTGACCAGCACCAAACCACCATGAAAACTTCAGATACTACGTCAGTTTTAATTTCTATCTGTTGTCAGTTTTACAGCATTTCTGAAAAATGAAGCTTTAACACTCCCATAAAAATGAAACTTTTCCTGTAACTTTACTTACGGCCTTGCTACCGCTGCATCATAACATGACACTTGTATTCCCAATCTCCATCTTGATCTGCAAAAGCTGAACAAATCCATAGGATGGCCTCTCTGCTATCTACCACCTGCCTCTCAAATGGAGGCCCCAACTTTAAAAAGAAAATTCAGTTTCCAGCTTTCCCATTTAAAAGCAATCCTCTGTCCATGAATCTAACCTCAAATACCATATGGAGCCAAAGAGAGCTGCATTTAAGTATCCCAGGAGAAAAAGCAGCCACAGATACCTGAGCATGATACCATCTTGCCAAACAGGGCATTACACTTCTAAACCTAATGCATCAACCTCACTTTACCATTTACTAGAAATTCAAGGACTTCTCTCAACCCTTGCTAATTCTGAAGCAGCCTGGAAACAAAGCATAAGTTTTTAACAGTGAGAGTAATTAACCAATGGATAATTTACCAAGGTTCGTGGTGGATTCTCAATCACTGACAATTTTTTAATCAAGACTGGATGTTTCTTCTAAAAGATCTGCTTTAGGAAATATTTTGGGGAAGTTTATGACCTGTGTTAAACAGGAAGTCAGAATAAATGATCATAGTGGTTTCTGCTGGCTGTGGAATCTACAAATCTCTTCATGCAGTTTTTAAATTCTAGTCATCTAACCAATGATGATTTAGTTTAACTCAGAATGGAGAAATACATTTTTACCAGAAAAATTTAAAGCAGGCCAAAGGGACAAATATCCTTTGTGCCTTCTCCACTGTAGATGATACATGGGCTCAATCAATTTTCTTCATGATTTTAACTTCCAAAGCAGATTATTTTATCTATAAATTAGGCATGTCTCCAGCAAATCAATACTGCATTTTAACTGAGATTTGACATACTCTCCTGCTTCTGGCCTCCTTAAACCTATTAATATTAAAATTATTTCAAGAATATGTCTTCTCATGGCAGTGTAATTTGAACCACTATTAACGGAAAGTCTGTGTTGTACAGGCTTTTATTCAAATCCATAATAGGATTCCAGACATTTTAGCATGTACTAATTCATAAAAATATTGTTGGCCGAAGTAACAACCATAATTTTGTAATTTTAACTCTTCTAAAAACCGCAGCCCGAGTTTGTTTTTTAAAGAGAAATTCATTTATCATGTCTAAACTAATTACTTTTAGTTATGGGAAATAATGAACTAGAAATGAACTGTTACAATCACTGAATAATTTAAACAGTGACAAAGTTAATAGAAAAAAGTAGCAACTAACAGGCTGCCTAAATTTAGAACACAGCAATATATACATGCTCCCTTTGCTGTGTTACATATTTCATTTTATATCAAAGTGTAACAGTAGCCACATGGTTACTAGTTTGACCTTTGCCGAATTTGTCTTTGATAGTACGATTGTGTAAAAAAAATGTAGATCCTAAACATATAAATAAAAGAACATAAGAACGGCCATACTGGGTCAGACCAAAGGTCCATCTAGCCCAGAATCCAGTCTTCTGACAGTGGCCAAGCCAGGTTCCCCAGAGGGAATGAACAGAACAGGTCATCACAAAATGCAGCTGCCAAATGACCTCCATACAGTCTACAGACAACTATCTTTTTGTACTTTGGCAGTTTGTTTTGTAACACATTGCACCCATTTGTTGTACCTTCCATTACATTTGCTAGAACTAGTTCAATGTTATAAATGTAAGCCAATAGTATTTCTAAAACAGTCACCTAAAATTATCTTTATTCTCTGAAAATTCCAAATAATCAAACCAGAAGTGGGGGAGGTCTGGGAGAAGGGGGGAGGAATAGTTGTTAGAAGTGAGTGGGTACACTAGAAAGGTAACCTGGTGCCAAACTAAAGAACTAAGTTATGCCAAAACTTGTTTCACACCTACTTGAACAGCAAGTCACTCATAGTAGTACAGATTTAGAATGGTTTCCACACTACCCCTACATTTCTCACTTTTGATCATTCACTATCCAAGTTTTTAAAAAAAAAAATCTGCAAAAGGTTCTTTTTTGAAAACTCTGCTTCACATACTTGGTCACATGATTTTGTAACACTTGATTTGCTTAGAATCACACATTTTTAAAAAAGTGTTTCATAGAGTCTTGCAGCAGAGATCAAATGGCAACTTCATTTCACTAGATTCTGTAGTATGTCAAATGCTGTTTTGGAAGACCTCATTCCCTTCTGGCTTAGAAGTCTCAGTGGCATGAATGATGCCTTGAAAGTGAAAGATCTGTGTGAGTTGACAAATATTTGAATTGCCAAGAGAAAATCTATACTGCAACATAAGTATAAAGGCGGATATAAGTATAAAAAAGCTCCAGTTGGTTTTCTGCAAATTACACATTAACCGGTAGCTGTGTTTTTAATATAACTCACACCACATTTTTATCATCTACTTAAGTATTCTTATGCAACCACAATTGGTTCAGTAGCACTAACCAATAACTAGGGGTTCCATGTTGCAGTCCTTCACTCACGCAGGTAACCACCACAATGAAGTCAGCAAGATTTTGCTCAGTTCAGAATGACCGGACCTGGCCCTATAATTATTTTTCAATGTGTCTACTACAACTTCCAGGTTGTAACACCTGTTACAAAGCTGCACAAATGTGAGGACTTGGGTAGAATTTCCAGCACAAATGGTGAGAGATTGCAGGTATGACTGCCAACCCACTCCCCATATGAATTCCACCTACGTGCACAAGACAGATCTTCAGACCTGGTGGTTTTCACGACAGACATCCCCCCCATGTACACACTTGTTCAGGGGTACCCAACCTGGGGGAACGTCACTACAGCTCTCCCCACCTCCAGTCTTGGAGAATTTTGGGACTCAATTCTCCCCAACAAGTAACAAAGAGCTAACGGGACACGAGGGGAACCTGCATGGAGTGGGGACGGGGGCAGGGTCTGGCGATCATCGGAGCCTGAAGGGAAGGCTCAGGGTGGACAGATGAGGGAAGGATGCAGTGGGGGGCGCCTACAGACAGATCTGTCACTGCAGGGGGCAGGGAGACGAGGGAAGCCTGCGGGGGTGGGGCGGGCAGATGAGGGCAGCCTAAGGGGGGGCGAGGCTGGGGTGTCTGTCCCTGCAGGGGGCCCAGGGACGGGTAGGTGAGGGCAGACTGCGGGGGTAGGGGCGGGGCTAGGGTCTGTCTGTCCCGACCGGGGGGTAGAGGAGGGCAGCCTTCAGGGGCATTTATGGGGGGCCCGGTGCCAGCCCGAGCCCTGGCCAGAGGGCCCCCCCGCCGCCGCCCTGTCACTCACCAGCCGGCCGAGACCCCGCCCCTCCCGCTCAGACTGTCTAGTGTCGGTGACACTAATCGCGCCGTCTCCCAGGCCCCGGCGCATGCGCAAGACGCCGGTCCCCCTCCTCACTCCCTCCCCCGCATCGGCGAGACAAGCGCTGACAAGAGAACAAGCCTCCCCAAACACAGCTCGCGCGCGCGCCCACCCCGTCTTGCGCGCGCCCCCGGCGCAGCGCGCGCAGCCTCTCCCGCGCGCCGCCTCGGGCCTGCCTCACCTGCGCCGTGCCGTCCCCTCCCCTCCCGCGGCTCTGCGTCTTCGGGCCGGGGGGGGGCCGTCGTTCTCGTCCCCGGCGGGTTCCTCTCCACCTCGCTCCGGTCTCCTCCCCCCTCCACTCCGGACACAGCAACGGCCTCGCCGGCAGCAGGAAGTGACGCCATCGTTTTGCGGCCAATCAGCGGGGTGGGTGGGGACGAGAAGAAAAAAGGCTCCGGAGCCTCCCGGGATGCGAAACTCCTAGCCAATCCCAGGGCGCCATTCGCTGCCCTGAGCGCTCCGAGGCGTAGCCTTGGCCAGTCAGCCATCGGTTTGCTGATAACACCACAGTGCTCCAGGGGGTTTATCAATAAACTGCTCGCTGATTGGACATGTCCTCCATAATCCAATCAGAACGTGATTTCACTCTAGGCTGAGGCTCAGGAGCGCCCCTTTCCCTCCCCACCAGAACTGCAGCCTCCCAAGAGCCTCAGCGCTCGCCCACTTTAGGGCTTCCCCACTTCTCCCTTACCCCACGTTCATTGGCCTGGCATCCCACCCTGGCCATCCTGAGCTGGACCCCAATGCACCCACCACCCTGCAGGACCAGCCAGAGCCCCACATCAGAGCCCAGAGCCTGTTAAAGCAGGATGGAAACTCTGCACTCACGCTCATCCGAGGCCTAGCTACCTGGGCTTGGAAAGCGATGCTCCAGGGTGTTTTCCAGCCGCTGTAAAAGCAGAACTGTCGCCAATCCCAGACGTTCAAAAATCATGAGTCAGGCTCCAAAAATCATGAAGCTGTATTAGAAATCATGAGACTCTTTTAAAAAATTAACATTGGGTTGTTTTCCTTTGCATTCTGGTTTTTGAGCCTTTAGGCTGCACTTGAGTCATGTTCCCAAGGTTTTATCTGCATTTGTGAAGGCCACAAATTTGCTTTTTAATAAAAACGAAAGCTGAGATTTTCACATAATTCTGTGCCTGCAGGAGCTGGGGCTGGAAGGGAAACATCAAAAATTGTGAGATGCATGATAAAAATCCCAAGAGTCGGCAACACTTCACTAAATAAGTAAAAACCTATCTATAAATGATTGTTAAAGTCTTCCAGAAGCATAATTCAACCCATTCCAAAAACAGGAGAAAATTCTCGGGCCTGACTGTAACTACCAACTGTACTGATTGGGACAAACTGCACGAGAAAACAAATAGATTTAAAAGTGTTATTAAAGATAATGTTAAAATTATCTAATACACATGTTAAGAAAACAGTTTCTATATATCTGAGTATAATGCTTAAATTATATAAAAGTACAAAGTTTGGTTTAAAAGTCATAAAATATAAAACATAAAAACATACTGTATATAATCTGTAATATCCCAAATTAAGGTTAATAAATGTAATGATACCATTAAAATATTAGCATCCAAATATTTGGGTACATCACTCAAAAAGTTATACTAAGAGTAGCTTGTGGAAAGCAAATATAGCAATGAGTATAGATTGTCCCAGTACCAGGCATTCCTCCAACACCAATAATGGCTGCAGAGAACAAGGACGAGTTTCTCCTCCCTTATTAATATTCAGAAAATAATACAACATTTAGAGCCATCTTAACTAAAGCAGCTTACAAATACATTAGATGAAAGTTTAAATCAATCATGCATCAGACATTGGGAAGAACAGATACAAAAATACTAATAAGCCAGACCGCTAGAAATCCCTGCACAGAACTATCACAAAAAATCGCTTTAAATCCCAGCCATTAAGACACAGACCCACTGTCGGTAATGAATCAGTTTGCTACAGTAGACAGGTCCTTATAAAATTACACGCCATGTTGGATGCCAATAGGTAACAGCACTCTCCTCTCCTTCCTCCATTTGGGTCTTCAGCAGGGTTTGAATCTCAAACTTCAGCACTAAAGCAATGAGCTTTTATCATTTGAACTGAAAAAAGTAATAATTCCATTGGTTGGTAGCAGCAGACTCTATCCTCTTGCCCGAACCAGCCAGTAGACAGGAAGAAAAATTAACATTGCAGTGCGAGCAGGATTTTCTTCCTTCCATCCATCACTGCAATGTGCTGTGTCAAGGTCTTCCTATGGATGCCACCAATTTCACAAATGACATCATGCAATATAGGCCAGGAGGAGCAGTGGTAGCTCCCAAAGGATTTTGCAAGCTTGAGTTCAAGTACCTGTACAGTGTGACTTATTTTAAAACAGAAATAACACAGTGTCCTGCTTCTCTGTGATCTAAAATAAGCTTACCTCAACCATAGGCTCTGAAGTGACAGACTGACACAGGCTGTGACAACAAGAGGAGACAATGGCTATGGGCACCATCTATCATTCAGCTTTTCCCTCCCTTCATGCAGATTGTTTTAATTCACTTCTTAAAGAATCAGCAGCCTGCAGCCAATGAGACTCATCAACATCTACGATAGTCTCTAAGGGCCACAAGTACTCCTTTTCTTTTTGCGAATACAGACTAACACGGCTGTTACTCTGAAACCTGTCATCTATGATAGTTACCTGTATCTGGATATATTATTCCTAGAATTGTTTTGTATTGCTATCCAAAGACACCTCATATCTCTTATCTTATTAATATCAAAATTCTACCTAATATCCTTTGTCTACACTTTTTTCCTGTTGGCATGACAGAAAACTGTTGGTCTAGAAAGCTGGTCTAGGGGACACACACTCCAGTTAACATGTAACCAAAGACTGGCCACTACGATGTTCTTTGAAGAATGTTTAAAGTTGACTGTTAGCCAAGTGATAGTTGTAAGTAGACCAACAACTGTCCCTAGAGAAAGGGGGTATATGTGTGTGAGGGGACCTCAACTGGAAGCAGAGTGCTTAAGGATAATATTGACAACTATTTATGTACATTTGGGAACAGGAAGAATCATTAGTTGTCAAATAGGGATGTGGTTTCGCAAAAGAACAGATGGCAAAAAAGGAAATAACTATTCTGGACCGGACTAAACTATGGTGCAGCCCCAAATGATAAAAGAGGCTTTTGAAACGAGTTCAAATGAGCTCTGGTGAAAGAGGGTCTCCTTTCTCTCAAATGCACCCTTCCCCCCGCCCCCCACACTCTGCATTTCTTCCTGAGAGAGTCACCTCAGCTCTTGCTTAAGATGGACAGTTTAAAATTGTGGGTCACACTCATAACGTTCAGCCCTTCAAATAATAAATATAATGGGGCAACTCCTGAAGTTCTTAGTAAACCAGGCAAAACTCTGACTGAAATTAAACAGCAATGAACAGCAGACGGGGTCTCTTTGCGAAAGTGTTATTGACCAAAGGAAGCAGATGGTGGTAGGTCTGTTGCCAAGCGATCTATTCGGTCAGTGTGTTATGTTTGATTGTAGCAGTCTCCCGACATTTGCCATGTCGTGGTAAGGAGACGTATTTCCTCGGAAGCTCTTCAGAAGCTTGCTCCAACCCTGCTGTAGTTAATGCTGATACTGCCCACGGCTTGCAATTCCTCTTGTCCTCTTAGGGTTGACTCATGGCCAGGCACAAAACAGGTTACAAAAATATCACTGTCCGCAGAAGATGCAGAGGCGGCCCCAGAAATGAGATGGCCCCAGACCCCCTTTCCTCGTGAATCGGAGCAGCTGCGAGCCCGAGGCAGGGGGAGACCAGCGCTGAGCGGCCCGGGGACCGGCGCGCCGACCCGGCGGCAGGGCAGCTCTCCGCCGCGCAGCGGGCCACTGAGCGCAGCGCCGGGCCCGGCGGGGGGCGTCTCCAGCGCCGTGCGCCGGCCGGCGGTAGGCGGCGATCGCGGCCGGGGCGGGGCGGGAGGCGGTCTCCAGCCAGCCGCGAGGAGCCGCGCCATGGCCGCTGCCGCCCGCTGGTGCTACCGGGGGGACCCCCAGGAGGCCCAGAGCGCCCCGCTCGGTAAGAGTCGCGCCCCTGAGGCGGGGTGGAGCAAGGGCCGCGCTCGTCCGTGCGCCCCCGGGCCGTGGCTGCGCGGCCTCCTGCGCCACGCGGTGCGCGGGGGCTGCCCGGCCGGGGGCGCTGCTCTCCCACGCCCCGCAGCAGCAGCCGCCGCCGCCCGGGAGTGGGGGCACCGGCCGCGCAGCCACCCCCCCGCCCTGCCCTGCACGGGTCTCGCCGGGGCTGTCCGCTGGGCCGGCGGCCCGGGCTCGGGGTGGGCGTGTAGCCGGTGCCCGGGCTTCATCTCAGAGACATTTGCTGGCTTGGTGGGTTTCATCCTTCCCAGCTGGCCCGTGGGATCTCCCCTGGGTCCTCCTGAACGTTGCACAGGCCAGTGCTGATCCCACCTTGGTCGGATTAGTCCTTTCGGTGGGCTGCTCCTTCCTCCTGCTGGCAGGGGAAGGGAACCGCTCTGCTGACCTCAGGGGTGAAGCCCTCTCCCTGGAGTTGTTCTGGCCACCGCAGGCGTCTGTAGCTGATGTCTGGGAGGATTGAGGCGCTACGCGGGCCTGGCATGCGCCACCGTGCAGCTGAACTCAGTTTTTGGAGGCGTGACCAAATATTAACCTGTGGGAGTTCAAGAAAAAAATGCAGAATTTTAGCTATTAAATACATTCTTAAAAATAATCAACCCTAAATTAAAGTCAGTGAAAGACAAATAAAGCTAGAAGGCAGTTTTCTGGAGGGGCAGGCTGCTTGTCTCTAAGCTGCTCCTTTGCTGTGTTTTGACACCAGCCTTGTTATTACACCTTAGAGACTAACCAATTTATTTGAGCATAAGCTTTCGTGATGCATACTCAAATAAATTGGTTAGTCTCTAAGGTGCCACAGGTACTCCTTTTCTTTTTGCGAATACAGACTAACACAGCTGTTACTCTGAAACTTGTTATTACAGTGTGTTTTTTGCACTGTGCTGCATTCAGGCCCTGCTCCAAGAAAGCAAATGAGTGAATGCGTGTGCATGGTCCCTTTGCAGTCTGCAGTCAATGTAGATTCATGAACATAAATATGCATGGAACATTATACAAATAGTTTCCAACTGTTGAAGTTAAATTCAGGGAGCAGTCTACATCCAAAAGATTGTTGAAATTCATAGATTCCAAGGCCAGAAGGGACCATTGCGATCATCTAGTCTGACCTCCTGCATAACACAGGCCAAAGTCTTGTCCCGCAATAATTCCTAGAGCAGATCTTTTTGAAAAAACAACCCATCTTGATTTCAAAATTGTCAGTGATGGAGGAATTGTACGCTCTTCCGAGTCTGTTTCTGACTGTGTTTGTACAGCTCCTAGGACAGCGGGCCCTTATCTCAGTTCGGGCAAATAGCAGAATCTTTCAAATCATGTCTGATGAGATCCTTCTATAGTGTCAAGCTTGGTCTAGCCTTGCCAGGGAGAGTCTATGGCATCTTACTCAGGACAAATTACTGACATCTCAGGTATAGGGCGTTAGTGACCCTCCGTTTGCTCTACACCCGTAGTACAATAATAATGTCCTGTTTATGCTCGGAAATTGAGTAGAATAACCATTGCAGAGTAAACTGTTCTGCAATAGATATTCCAGACTAACTTCCTGCGTGGATACTGTGCCATAAGAAAAGTCACTTTATTCCAGAATAATTAGTTGGCTTCCAAAGTGGAGTAATTATTCTGAAAAAAAAAAAAAACACTTGTATTCTGAAATTAACTCTGATATAACTCAGGCTGCCCAAAATTCTCATTAAGAACAACCTCTTTCCTGGTATTGTTATAAACATTTTTATTTTAAACATAGGTTTACCTTTGTCTGTACTGTTTCAAATGCTTTCTCCTTACAAATTTATTACAGTTCAATTTTCAAATGGAAAACTGCAGAATTCTGAAAACATGGATTTTACTTTATACAAAAGCAAAGACGTGACTAATCCCAGAAAGAAACACCAAAGAATCTTGGTAAGTTTGTTTGTCATTGTACATGAGTTCTGCAGTGAAACATCAGATCCCTGTTTATTACCAGGTTTTTGTCTTTGTCAGTCAGGATGTTTTTGCCAAGAAGTATTGAAAAATATGTAAAGGGACACTGAAATAAAAAATCTCACTTTTGTATATTTTTGTAACCTGCTACTGTTACAGGTGTAACACCTAAGATTACAAGAAATGAAAGATATTGTATGGATATAAAATATGTAGCATTATAGTGATTAACACATTTTGAACGATTGTTAAACCTTTTGCTTCAGGTTTTAAGCGATTAGACATCAAGATGAGCTCTAATGTGGTGGCAGATTATCCCTCATCTGCTATTTTGGAGTTCTTGTACCTTCCTCTGAAGTATTTGGAACTGCCCACATTTGGAGACAGATATTGGACTAGATGAATTTTGGGTCTGATCCAGTCTGTGAATTCCCATGGTGAAGGAAAATCTCTGTTCTGTATCCAGTTTTTGTTTTCTTTGTGCATTTGACATCCTCTTCATGTACAGTCATTTTCACTGGTTCTCTTGTATAAGGAGATAGGCCCCAATCCTGACATTGGATCTGCATGGCACCTCATTGTTCCCAGTAGGGTTGTCTGTGGGTCCACTGGCATGGATCTGATTGTAGGAGCAGGGCTTTAGTTGGGCTGTTGTTTTGTAGGTCTCCACCCCTACCCGCCCCAGCAGTGGAGAGGAAATCATTCAGACAAATGTGATTGTAAAGCATCATAAATTAGGAGGGGGATGTAAGCAGGTGTAGTAACTGAAGCAGTTTTTAACTAACTTTAAAAAAAAAATTGTCTAGATTTCAAATTGGTGGTGCCCCTTGAAAGAGAAAGTAGCCAGTCATAGAATCATAGAACTGGAAGGGACAAGGTCGTCTAGTCCAGTCCCCTGCACTCATGGCAGGACTAAGTATTATCTAGACCATCCCTGACAGGTGTTTGTCCAACCTGCTCTTAAAAATCTCCAATGATGGGGATTCCACAACCTCCCTCGGCAATTTTATTCCAGTGCTTAACCACCCTGACAGGAAGTTTTTCCTAATGTCCAACCTAAACCTCCCTTGCTGCAATTTAAGCCCAGTGCTTCTTGTCCTGTCCTCAGAGGTGAAGAAGAACAATTTTTCTCCCTCCTCCTTGTAACAGCCTTTTGTTGATGAACCCTCCATGTGAATTAAAAACAAAGCACAAACCCCAAAATTAAACCATTCCACTTTATGGTATTTTATGAGATTCTGGATATGTCCAGACCCTTATTTCAGCTTGCAGGGCAGAGAGACTGTTCTTAGCAGCAGAAATCAGACTGGGTCGAGGGAAAGTGGTAGCAGAAGCTTAACTGGAAAAAGCCGCTGCTTGGAACAATGGCATCGGGGGAGAGGGGGTAAGAGCTTTTGCCTGTAGCTTTGAGTTAGCCCAGCTGTGTGCCATGTTAATATGAGGAATAGTCTGTGCACGGATACCTGGAGCTCCTCAAGTCTCTAAAAGCATGTATTCTGGAGTCTTTAGTCTACAAAACCACAAGATGTCACTGTAACCTCAGGAAGTAGTACTGAGTATTAGTGTGTTGACAGGTATGAAAGCATAATTTTGCTTTGTCAAAGCAATTCATGATCAGACACAGAATGAACCTAACACCATATAGCTTACCAAACAATGTACTTCAAGTATATTAATACCAATTATATAAAGGGATGGTAACGGGGTTCAATAATGCAGTACGCTGCAAGTTTGAATTGCTCTGGCTCATATGTCAAATGCAAAATACCACTGCAGTAATAGAGTTAAGGTTACCAAATTAAACACCCAAAGTCATGGATTCTGAAAGTAATATTGACTTTCCCATGTTGCACATACTGTATATATTAGGCTATATGGTTAACACATACCTAATAAAAAAGTAAAGCTATTATTTGCAGAGTTGGCCGGCTAAGATGACTGCAAAAACCATGTTGCATTTTCTGATTTCTTTCATGTGTACGTTTCTAACCTTAACATTTGCATTGCTGTAGTTTTTGTTATGATTGAATTCTCTTGTGTGAAAGTTTTCCTTGCATTGGCTTTAGTGGAAAGAGAAACAAGCCAAAGGCCAGAAAAGGAAAAACCTTACCTGAGTTATTGTGGAGTTACGCAGTTAGTACTACTGACTAGTATACACCTATTCAAGCACAGACTAGGTCCAGATTTTGTACTGCAGATGTACCAACGTTCTTTATTTAAATAATTTTGAAATGTAGGCCCTGATCCTGTGAACTCTTCAGAGTGGCTGATTCGCACTCAGCTGTCGGGATTGGGGATGTAAACTGACAATGCAATGAAGTTTTAAAGTTCAGTTATTTTTGAGTCCAAGGGCACATAAACAAGTCCAGTTTTTCAAAAGCGTGTGTGTTTATATAATGATAGTGTGGGCTTGTGTGTATTAAAATTACATTTAAAAAAATCACTGAATTAATTTTACTCGCACTACCACTCCCCCAGGAATAACCTTGGAATTGAGACAAAACACAGCAATTTTCCATCCAGGAGGAGAATTAATTTTCAGGAAGTTATGAGCAACAGTTACAATGGAAGGCTGGATGTAACTTTAACTAAAGCATCTGAAATAACACCTTAAATTTAATAGCAAAGATGGTTAATTTCTCTACATTTTTAGCTCTAACTAGTTACAGCATTTCTATTACAAACCATCGCTTTTAGGTTTAACTATTGTGGACAAGACGTTCTAGCTGTGTTTTTAAATTCCAGAGTTCACGACGATGCTAAGCCTGCTCAGAAGATAACCAGAAATACTGTTAGCACTGTGAAGGCAATAACTTCCACGTAAAGTGTTCTTACCTTCCTTTAGGTCAGTGGTTCCCAAACTTGTTCCTCCGCTTGGGCAGGGAAAGCCCCTGCCAGGCCGGTTTGTTTACCTGCCGTGTCCGCAGGTTTGGCCGATCGCGGCTCCCAGTGGCCGCGGTTCACTGCTCCAGGCCAATGGGGGCTGCGGGAAGGGCGGCCAGTACGTCCCTCGGCCCGTGCCGCTTCCAGCAGCTCCCGTTGGCCTGAAGCAGTGAACCGCGGCCACTGGGAGCCACCATCGGCCGAACCTGCGGACACGGCAGGTAAACAAACCGGCCCGGCAGGGGCTTTCCCTGCCCAAGCGGTGGAACGAGTTTGGGAACCACTGCTCTAGGTGAACATGAAGGTAGCATTATTTACAAGGTTGGGTTCTTTCAGTCATAAGAAATGTTGTCTCTTTTAAGACTTTATTTGGGAAATATTGGTGTGTTGTTTTTTAATAGAATTGATGAGAAAATTTCCCTAAAAGTAGACAAGTTAAAAACGTCTTTTGTTCGGAGAACTGGTATCTGATACCCAGCAAAAAAGAACGTAATAGCTTGGTTAGAAAGTTCAGTGCACATGGAGAATTTGTGTCACAAGTACCCCACCGCTAAAGTTATTTTTCTTTGTATTTTAGACTTTGGAGACAGACAGGCTTTCTTATGTGGGAAAAAACTTCGGCTCAGGAGTCTTGAAATGTAACTCCCTCTGCAGGTATGGGGTGTGTGCAAAGGAGGAGGGTAAAGCAGTTGTTCTGTTTACTTGATTCTTCTCTTTTCCTTTTCATTTGTGCTGTTTATAAATGCGGGGACAGATTTTCAGAAGAGCTCAGCTTTTGCTGAGGATCGGAAAGAAAGAGGGGCAGATTTTCAAGCATTCAGCGCCTTGCAGCTCCCATTGTTTTAAGGTCAGGCTTGACAAAGCCCTGGCTGGGATGATTTAGTTGGGGATTGGTCCTGCTTTGAGCAGGGGGTTGGACTAGATGACCTCCTGAGGTCCCTTCCAACCCTGATATTCTATGATTGTTCTCAATAAGAGGTGCTGAGTGCTGCTGAAAAATATGGCCATGCAATATATATGTACATCAGGTTAAGAAGATTTGGGTTAAAAAACCCCCAAAAACAGTAAGTAACATCACCGAGGAGAGACATTGATGTTGCAGAATCCAGTTTAATAACCCACCCTTCAAATTTGGCAGAATCTGTACCTGATATATGCAGAGGATTCCTTGGTCTTGCATGATCACTGGGCAGTTGCAGGACAACAGCTTGATAATCTTGATGATCTACTTGACTGTTCCATACACTGGTGGTTCTCAACCTTTCCAGACTTCTGAACTCCTTTCAGGAGTCTGATTTTGTTTTGCATACCCCAAGTTTCACCTCATTTAAAAACAACGTGCTTACAAACTCAGACACAAAAATACAAAAGCGTCACAGCACACTAGTACTGAAAAACTGCTGACTTTCTCATTTTACCATATATTTATAAAATAAATTAATTGGAATATAAATATTGTACTTACATTTCAGCGTATGGTGTATAGAGCAGTATAAACAAGTCATTGTCTGTATGAAATTTTAGTTTGTACTGACTTCGCTAGTGCTTTTTATGTACCTGTTGTAAAACTAGGCAAGTATCTAGATGAGTTGATGTACCCCTGGAAGACCTCTGCGTACCCACAGGGGGGACATGTACCCCTGGTTGAGAACCATTGCCATACATCAGAAAGGGAAACACATATGAAGTGATGGTATTTTCATTGGGAAGGTTAAGAAAAAGATAACAGATACTGGCACATCCAAGCTTATGTTAGTAGTAATAATGTTTTATCAAGTCTTGCTTGATCTAGGAACTGTAAGTAAGGACACCTCTGGTTTTGATAGAAACCTTTGGAATTAGTGGATCCAGGAAACATCAACAGCAAATAATCCTGTTGGATCGGTTAACGGTATCTGTTCTTCCCTTGAGGCTCACTGACATTCCCATTAATATCAAAGGAAGTTTAATATGTGCACAGTCAGAAGGAGGAGCATTCCTAAGAGACACTGTCAGGTCAAATTCAGCCTAAATTTAGGTTTTGTTGTGTACATAACTAGTGAAAGAAAAAGAACAAAACAAGCTTTTACATGACTTCAGGCAATAGTCCTAACAGTACAACAAGGTTTGTTGCCATAGGAACTGGATAATAAAATCATATAAGGCCCTGATCCTGCAAAAACTTATTCATATGCTTATCTGTGAGGAATCCTACTGAAATCCGTTGGTAATTGAACGTCCAGATCCCTAAAGCAGCTGTGAAAATCCTGCCTTAGATGTGGAATGCAGAGAAGACCCTAGAACTGGGTTTCTCTTCCTCCAACTAAACTGATTTTCAGGCAGATGCAGCTAAAACATTTGCCTCTGGTGCTCACAACTTGAACTTTGCAGCTAGTTTTGACTTAGATTTAGAGACAATTATATTTTATTAGAGAACCTGCATTTTGGGGTCAAATTTGACGTGATGTGTCTCTTAAATTTAATATATACCAGTGGAGGGTGAAAAGGGTGGACTTCAGAAATGTCTGTCAAGTCTGAGTCCTAGTCACATCTGTACTGGTAACAGACCTGCGTTGACATACTTTTGCTGATTCTGTGCCTCGTAACAATTTCCATATTGCTGGGTGGGACGAGAACAAATCCGCTCGGTGTTTGTTCTGGATCATGTGAGAGTGGAGCAGGGACATGGGATTTCTAAACTTGAGTTTTCTGATGTGCTTGGGTTCTAGAGGAGTCGATTAAAAGCAAGTCCCTTTCTGCTACGCACCATTTTGTTAAGCAGCCCAAGAGTGGCTGTAGCAGGAAATCCAGGACTCAAATCGTCTAAAAGGTGAAAGAGATTGATTACATGCTGGTCATGGGGTTTTGTTCTCCTCTGTCTCAAATGAAATGAGGAGAGCTGTGACTTTAATTTTGACAGAACTTAATTTACAATACTGTCACTGCAACAAGACTCTGGGGGCGGTTTTATACTTGTGTCTGGAGAATTCAATTGAGACCCAATTAGTCTAATGAACATCTATGCTACAAATATCAGTGATATGCTATTTTATACCAGCGTAGGACTCCATCTCGGAACACTCATATCGTTGGGCATGATTAAGAGACCGTTTTAATGATGTAATCAATCCTTGGAACAGCTGCTGCAGAGCCCTAGACATGTGCCTGGCTAATGTGAGGCCAGTTCTTGAAGCTGGAGGGGTGGAAACGTAGCTTCCTTAGGTGTGAGGACACCTGGCTAGTCTGAGTAGGGTGCTCTTTCTTTCTGTGGGTTTTTCTTTGTTTAGAGGCTTCAGACCCCATCCCTTTTTTTATTCCTTTCCTCTCCATTCAACTTAGTGTGACTCATTCTTTTTGTCTGGTTCAGGGGCAGGCAAACTTTTTGGCCTGAGGGCCGCATCGGGTTTCAGAAATTGTATGGAGGGTCGGTTAGGGGAGGCTGCGCCTCCCCAAACAGCCAGGATTGGCCTGGCCCCTGCCCCCTATTTGCCCCCCCGCTTCTCGCCCCCTGATGGCCCCCTCCTCGGGACTTCTGCCCCATCCAACCCTCCCCTCCTTCCTGACTGCCCCCAGAACCCCCCTGTTCCCCGCCCTCTGACCGCTCCAACCCCTATCCACGCCCCCCCCGGCCCCTGACCACCCCCCCCGAACTCCCCTGCCCTCTAGCCAACCCCACTCCCTTCCCCCTTACCACGCTGCCTGGAGCACCAGTGGCTGGCGGTGGTGCAGCCGCTCTGCCTGGCTGGAGCCAGCCACGCATCGTGCAGCACAGAGCACCGGGTCAGGCTGTCGTTCTGCAGCTGCACTGCCCCAGGAGCTCGCAGCCCCCCGCCTGGAGCATTGCGGCGGTGGTGCAGCGAGCTGAGGCTGCGTGGGAGGGGAAACTGCAGGCGAGGGGCCGGACTAGCCTCCCCAGTCAGGAGCTCAGGGGCCGGGCAGGACGGTCCCGCGGGCCGTAGTTTGCCCAACTCTGGTCTAGTTGAAGGAGCTACCAATGGGGTTGCGGTTCTCCACAACCCAAAGACCAGGCATTGCCTCCATCAAGCTTCTAGCAGTTACTCGTCCATAGTTGTTCCTGAAATGTCCCAAGTTTTATTAGCTACTAGACTTGTATTTTTGCTCTTAGTCCCTGTCTAAACCCTGCAGAGACACTGAATTCAATTTGAAGCGGCTTATGTCGGTTCAGCTTAGCTCGATGATGCACTGTTGAACTGAATCAGTTTGAAATTATGCCTTTAGTTGAACTGCTCCCGTGAAATAGACGAGGCAGTAGAGAGAATTCCTCCCCCAGCTCAGCACACCTGAATGCCTGACGTAATGCTGTAGCCATACTTGGTCCTCACCAAGTCAGTTCCAGTTTTAAAAATGGCAGAGGGGGGCAGATCCAGCACAAGCCAGCTGAAAACCTTGCCAAACGCAACATTAAATGAATGTCCTAGGCTGCCAGGTGGGTGAGAGAAAGATCCAGCCTGGTCCTCAGAGTTAGGCGAAAATGGGAGAAACGCACATTTTCTCAAGCCATGCGGGTCTGGACAGCAGCAAAGTGAACCATCCATCTTATCCCTCTGAACTGCTGGCTGGAAAGAAAGGGAGGGCTAGATCTCTTTAAAATGAGCTACTTTGGTCCTGCAAAAAAATCTGTTTTCTCAGTAGTGGAGAAAGTAGAGTCAGTTTCTGGGATGCTGTCAGACTTAGGCTTTAGTGTAGACATGCGTGTATGCTGGCATAGCCTCCTAACATAGATACAGGTTAAACCAACAGAAGGAGTCTTTCTTTCAATGTAGGAACACTGCCTCCCCAAACAGAAGCACTCTTCTGTTGGCATAGCTGCGTCTATACTGGAGGGTTTTGTCATCATAGCTATGTTGGCTGGGGGTGTGATGTTTCACACCTCTGACTAATGCAGCTATGCTGGTGTTTGTTTTAAGTGTAGCCCAAACCTTAGGTTCAAGGGGCCATTAATAATCAGAAAATGGCCACGTGGAATCTGAGCTTTAAAAAGAGCCATCCAATCTTTAATTATTTGCTTGAGAACCAAGTCAGCGTTTGAAATATCTTTATCCTTTAAATTCCAGATAGTACAGATCCTGAGCCCAGGCAGCCCTAGAAAAACTTCATTCTTAAGCTTCTGAAACCAGACAGTGCACCTAATGAGATCCTGCTTAGAGGAGCTGTTAGGATCCCTGCAAATACATACAAGAAAGAGAATAGAAGATGACACTTAAGCACCTCAATACTCGTTCTGTGTGCCTGGAGGCTAATTTACATGCCTTCATTTGAGACTCCAGGGTTAAAAATCAGGCCTCCTATGTGACTTTTATGGAACTCATTTTACTGTGAAATTCTAGTTGTTGCGATGGAAAAAATTGGTCCCTCCTGGGGACAGGAGGGAGAAGGAGGGTCATGAAGAGCACTGGGCCATATAATATTGCTAATGTATTTCACTTACGATCATCTCTGGTTAATCATCCCTCACTATGCTCTCCACAGGTACTTTGTCGGTGTGTTAGATAAGGACGCTGGACAAATGGAAGTCTATAATGCTGAATTATTCAACATGCAGCCATTGTTGTCAGGTAAGTAAAAGACTGAACTCGGCCACCGACGGCACGGTACATCTGCACTCCGTGTGCATTTCATTCCATCTGCTGCCTACAGTTTGGCTCCTGTCTCCATCAGTCCAACGTCACAGATATTCTTATTGGTCCCTGAGTGAAAGAGCGCAAGCTGATTGGAGAATGCCCCCATAATACACTTTTTTTCCAGTGCTTTAACAAACTAGCTACAACTCTCCCTTTTACTGTTTTCCACGTTGCAAGCTACGAGGTGATATTTAGGAAGTTTTGTGTGTGTGTGTGTGTGTGTGTGGTGGGGGGGGGTGAGTTCGAGTAAATCAGGGTGGAAGGTGGAAAACGTTGAACTTAATCCCAATCAATGGTTTCAGGTCGTGTTTTGGTGTTATCGTCTTTTGTGTCTTCTGCTTAGGAGAAGGCTAGAACTAAACAGGCCCAGAGACTGAGTCGCCACTTTCTGGGAAATAAAATAATCCCTGGCAGCACAGTTCTTCAGCAGGGCTGCTTTTATTGCCGCAAGCCTAGAGGAAAATATTGAGTATCCCCAATGAATTGTTTCCTTGGTGCACGAGGTGATCCTGATATTGGTATAATCCAGGACACACCTTTTGTGATGTATCAAACCAAAGTATGAATGCTCTTTGTAGTAACACGACTGCCCAGTCTCTCTCAGATGCTGTCTAGCATCTCAGTTTATCCTTTTCTAAATTCTCGAGTATCAGGTGTGAGAGCCTGCGAACTTGTCTGCCGGGTTCCGGCACAGTGTGAATGAAGACACAGTAGCACAGTTATACCTACGTGTACTCATTTTTGGTCTTTTTGTAGATGATTTAATAGATGACGACCCGTCAGAGTATCAGAATAAATCCTACAGAGAGAAGGTAAAAGTTTCGTTTTTCTAACATAATCACCGGGCAACCCTCAGCAAACGATCCTAGTCGAGAAATGGTTTGTCCACGTTTGCCGTTAATGGGTGTAGTTCAGCATTTTTAGTATGTTCGGAAGCGGAGCCATAGATTTGAAGTGGTGTAACAGCAGCAGTTGTATCATTATCGTAGCTTTGGGGGTGGTTCTATGAACTGGCTAAACATTAAATAGATTAATGGCCACCAAAACGTTGGGGTGTATTCGCCGATTTCTTTTAAGTTTACCTAGAGCATGTTCACAAAGAACAAGTTTAATGTGAATTGTTCTTTGACAGGGTTCGTGGCCTCGTGGGGGGAAGCGGTAGACACGCAAAGTACGCAGCTGTGAGGGCACCAGGATAGCTAGGGACGGCCCTGGCAGCAGACATGATATAGCTCGCTTTTCAGTAAGGGTTTTGGCACAGACCCGCATGATGTTCTTGTAAGCAAACTAGGGAAATGAGGAATATATTAAATTACTATTAGGTGGGTGCGCTGCTGGTTGAAAACATCATATTCAATGAGTAGTTATCAATGGTTCGCTGTCAGACTGGTAGGCTGTATCTAGTGAGGTCCCACGTGGTTCGTTCTTGGATCCAGTACTATTCACTATTGCCATTAATGACTTGGATAGTGGAGTGGAGAATATGCTTATAAAATCTGTGGATGACACCAAACCGGGGGGATTGGAGGAGGGGTTGCAAGAACTTTGGAGGACAGGATTAGATTTCAAAAGGACTTTGACAAATTGGAGAATTGGTCAGAATTCAGCAACATGACATGAAATAGAGACAAGTGCAAAGTACTTCACCTAGGAAGGAAGAAACAACTGCACGACTACCAAGTGGGGAGTCAGTGGCGAGGTGGTGGTACTGCTGAGAAGGATCTGGGTGCTGGACTGGCTCACAAACTGAGTGAGGCATCAGTGTGATGCCGTTGCAAAAAACCCTGTTACGCTGCGGTGTATAAAGAGTGTCCTGTGTAAGACATGGGAGGTCATTTTCCTGCTCTGCTCTGCTCTGGTGAGGCCTCCGCTGGAGTCCTGGGTCCAGTTCTGGGGGACGGGGAGGAAGGGCATACTTTAGGAAAGATGTGGACAAACTGAGGAGAGTCCAGAGGACAGCAACAAAAATGATAAAAGATTTAGAAACCTGACTTTTAGGAAAGATTAAAAAACTGCTTGTTCTTAAGAAAAGAAGACTTGGGGGGGGGACCCTGATAACAGTCTTCAAATCTGTTAAGGGCAGTTACAAAGAGGACAAAGGATCCATTGCTCTCCATGTCTGCTGCCGGTAGAACAAGAAATAATGAACTTAATCTGCAGCAAGGGAGATTTAGGTTAAGTAGCAGGAAAAACTTTCTAACTCTAAGGGCTCTAAGGGTTAAGCTCTGGAAGAGGCTTCCAAGGGAGGTTGTGGAATCCCCTCACTGGCGGTTTTTAAGAACAGGTTGGACAAATCCCTGCCAGGGTTGGTCTAGGTTTACTTGGTCCTGCCTCAGTGTTTGGGGGCTGGAGTTGATAACTTATTGAGGTCTCTTCCAGCCCCGTAGTTCTATTATTCTAACCCTTAAACGTAGACAGACGGCAGCAGTGACTTACGCATGTCCTTAATTTTATGCATGGTGGGTGTTCTCATGGAAGACAAGAAGACTACTTGCAATGTGTAAAGTTAAGCATGTGCATAAGTCTTTGCAGAATCAGGGCCTTAATCACTATCTCAGAGAGGGGAAAAATACATTTTTGTTCCAATGTAACTCTATTGTTACTTCTTTTTAGACCCTACACTTCATAGCTACAACCTGATCACCCTTTTGGACGCTCAAAGCAAAAGTGAAATTTACAGTTTTTAATAAAGGAGCGCTAGCTTTCCCAACCCTCTGTATTTAGTTACTGTACATCGAATAGAATCTCTGTTTATAGATCTTGTCTAATGTTCCATTAGATGATGGCCCCCTTACAAATGGGCATTAGGCCATGGTCTTGTGGTCAGATCCAGACAGGCAGACACCACTGTCAGCTTGGGGTCTGAAACCAGTGCACTCCCACAGATTTGCCCATGGAGATCCATTTGCAGGATCATGGTCTTAGTTCGCAGCTTATTGTTCAGCTTCACTAGCACTTGGTCACTGCGGGGGCATACTGAAAATCATGCCTCCCCTCTTTTTGTTTCTAGTGACTCATTCATTCTGTACTTGTTAGTTTTTGCTTTTTTTTAAAAAAAAAAGCCGTCTCTGCCTTGGACTGGACTGTAATCTAAAGGCTGAGTTTTCCTTTCATTCATACTGGTTAACACCAGTAGAGGAGCGAATTTGGTCCTACAGATCTGTGACAGGTATTTCCTTTCCTTTGAAAGGTAGAATCCAACAGCAGCCCGTCCTATTCAGGGTGCATTATCTCCTGCTTCCCTCCAACACCTTCCAAAGAGCATACCTCTGTCTCTAGGTGCAGTAACTTGGATCGGTTTCTTGTGCAGGTGGATTCGTGTATTGAAGCCTTTGGCACCAACAAGCAGAAGCGAGCCCTGAACTCTCGAAGGATGCACCAAGTTGGCAGTGAGACTTTAAATGTGGCTGTGACAAAAGCAGCCGAAAACATCATAGAGACAAAAGGTGTTGCTGGTAAGTAACAAGAGTGATGCAGAAGAGCAGCAGCAAGCCTCCCTGTTGGGTTTTTGGAGACTTGCTAATTCATTGTGTCTATTCCCTCCTCTAATGTATTCAGAGGATTCTCCCACCTCAAGGACTAGGGGAGGGAGAGGCGGCTTTGCCTTGAGTGTTAAATGAAGCAGAGTGGTGAACTCTATAGTAGTGGCATTGGAGAAATTTGAGCAGCTGGAAACTAACAAACGACCATTGTGGGAGAGAGTCGTGCAGCCCTCTCTGCTACAAGCACACTGAAATCCAATCTTCTCGTTCTGATCACGATGCTTATAAATTGGTGAATCATACATTCTTTTCCTTGCCCAGCGCAACTCTCTGGTAGCAGAGCAGAGGGTCCTGGAAAGTTATTCTCTCCATCTGTTCTGTGAGCTGTTCGCTTAGAACGTTTGTCTACAGAACCTGTCACGCTTTATCCTTTAAAGAATGATACCGCATCAAGCCAGCATAAAGGACCAGCTGACCCCAAAGCTTTAAAACCGACAAGCTAAGTCACCCTGTCAGTCCTGCGGGTCTGGGCTTCGGATCAGACGAGCAGCAGAAGCAAAGGCTGCTCTTGCTCCAGTTCCACAGTATTGTGTCGCACTGTTTCGTGCTCCAGATGGGGTTTTGCAAGTCCCTAGAGTTGCAAGCAACGACATAAAACTGTGGCGAACCGCCATGGTGAATTAGGCTCTTTATTTATAGTAATATTATTTCAGTATTGCGTGGAGATTGGGGCCCCACTGTGTTAGGCGCTGTACAAACGGACAATAAGAAGACAGTCCCCATCCCTCTGTCACATGGAGGTTTTTTAAGAACAGGTTACATAGACACCTGTCAGATGGTCTGGTATACTTAATCCTGCCTCAGTGTGGGGGCATGGAGTAGGTGACCTCCTGAGGTCCCTTCCAGGCCTCCAGTTCTATGATCCCAAAGAGCTCCCAATAGGAGAGTGCACTGTGTTCTGCACACACAAGACTGCTCTGTGTACCGTAGCTAACTCTACTTAGAGTGGGGAAAACAATAGAAATTCGCAGAATCATTGTCGCGAGTTTGATTTATTAGTCATTTCAAAAGCTTCCAGTATCCCCCCCCACACTCCATACCACATTTCGAGCTTTAAAACTCTAACCAGGAGAGTTCTCGGTTTTTAGCTAAGAATTCCCTTGGCACAGACTGACACTAAACACGAGCGTTCGCTTTGCGGGTCTGTTCACGTTAGCATTGGCTCAAGCACTCTCTCATCTCCGGCTTGCTTTGAAAGCTTTAGTCAGTGACGCCGCTCAGGATGACGTGCAAGATGTCTCCCTCTTCCTACCTCCCTGCCAGGAAGATGCTGACAGACCAGAGAACGTCTACAGGTTTGAGGACAGTATCCTTTATGGGGCAGGGCACTGCTTTACCCAGCTGAAAATACTGAGTTAAAGGAAAGGGCCAGACTCAGGTGAGCAGCAGAGTTGTGTGTCATTTGAGAGGAGTAATTTCTGTTCGTGACCAAAACGCTGGGGACAGAAGATTTGAGTGTGTGCCTTAGGGCTTTGGGCCTATAAGTCACATATCCTGCCTTTTGAGCGGCTATTCCCAGAGGAGATGCTTTGGTGCCTTCCCCTGTGCGAATGTGAAGTAGATGTCAACTGTAAGTGTTATGAAGGGTATTATGGGGAGCGAAGGGTAGAATTTGGACTGTGGACCCAAGTACCAGAGGAGATGCTTCATCATGAAATCAGAACTTACAGGGACATTAATCCTGGCTGGCTTCCAGTCCCTGTGATTGTTCCTCTATAGTACATCTCCCTGGGCTGCGTTACTCAGACATACTGTCTTAACTGCTCTAAGATATTAGTGATGGTAGTTGCTGTGAGCCGTTGCGCAATGGATGAAGTGAGCCCTTTGTGTAATGTAAATCTACCGTACAGGGCTGCTGTGAAACTTAATGGTCGTTAAGGACTTCTAGATCCTCAATGGGAAAGAGCACAGTGTTCTTTATGATTTCTTAAAATCTCCCCAGTCCTCTCCCCTGCTGAATATGAAGCGCTGCAGACTCCAGCGGCAGCTTTCGTTAGCATTACTCCTGAGGCGATCCTTAAGAAGACAGAAGAGAAAAGGTAAGGGTGCTCTAGGCTTATTGATGGGGCAAATATAGTGGTCAGTTCCTTGTAATGAAATGAGTTGAAAAAATGAGTAGCTTCTAGCATGAAGGAAAACACCTGTAGAACCTGTAGTTGACACGTAGGAAGCTGTATATACCTGGTGGAATTTCCAGACAGATTTCATTAGAATTATTCTGTTTCATCTGATGGACCAGTAGCCCCAGGAATCAGCAGATGCATAAGGTCAGTGCTGTTTCAAAACCCTGTTAGCCAACTGGAACCAGATCATTAGATGAAAGAGTTAGACATTTAACATTCATGGAGGATAGGTCCATCAGTGTCTATTGTCCAAGATAGCCAGGGATGCAACCCCATGCTCTGGATATCCCTAAGCCTCTGACTGCCAGAAGCAGGACTGAAAGACAGAGGAAGGATCACTCGATAAATTTCCCTGCTCTGTTCACTCCCTCTGAAGCATCTGGCACTGGCCACTATTGGCCGACAGGATTCTGAGCTAGATGGACCATTGGTCTGACCCAGTATGGCCGTTCTTATGTTCTTATTAACATTTTCTACTGTGGCTGTTAGGTTTATCTTTGTTCCAAAAAGACTTATTTCTTTCTTAAAATAATATGTTCAGTGATGTAATAACAGCCTCTTAACACTGACTTCAAAGTTATGGTTCCTACGCTGGATAAGATGAGCCCCTTCATTGTTGTGATCTCTTTATCACAAGGTGGGATATAACCTGAACTGTGAACCTGGAATATAACCTGATCTGGGAACTCTGCCCCAGTGGGAGGAGTTGGAATCTAGGAAGCAGGCTGAGGGATGACTGCAATTTGGGGCATGCATCTGTGTGTGCAGAGTTTATAACAGTGAGAGCTGGGGGACCTAGGAAACAGCCAGAAGCCAAAGGCAGAGTCTCTGCCGGCTTGTGTAGGTGCAGCCAGGGTGGCTGCTGTTTGGGGGAATGGGAATAAGAGAAGTGTAAGGAACTTGCTAGCAAATAGGAAGAGATGAGGTAGGATAGGTAAATGTGAAAAGTGCAGGGGGCCAGAGGAGGGAGCTGGGTGGGAAATCTCAGGGTTTGAAGACTAGCAAGGATATGAAAATGAACAGGAAGCAAATGGTGATTCTGAGCATGGTGGGCAGATGGCCCCATTCTGGGCACTGTTCTAGACGAGCTGCCGCACAGGGAATGCGTTGAAGTTTGGAGAGTCTAGGCTAGGGGGAACCATAAAGAGGAGATGAAAGGCCCACATAGACCGTGGATGGATGCAGACAGCGTTGTGCTCTGGTGAAGTTTGCGGTTAGAGTATACAGGCCCACAGGTTGGACAGATATTGTCCGCCATATTAGTATACTGTAGGATCATCTGCACTTCTTTTCAGAGCAATATCTTCCCTAGGTGGAAATGTCCTTCTCATGACTCTCCTGTCTGGTCAGAGAATACTACTCCTGCCTTTCATCATTAAGCATTAGTGCATTTAAAGGTTCTGGGTAGAGCACGACAGGTTAGTGGTTGCTCTGACAAAGGAATACACACGAGCTCAGATCCTCTGCTGGCATAAATTGGCTTTGCCATATCAAAGTTAGTGGAGCTCTGTAAATTTAAACTAGCTGCAGACTTGGCCTTATTTGTGTATTCCTTACGCTCAGGCATCCCCTGTCCTAGTGTGCTGTACCCATAACCCCATTTCTTTATGCCCTTGGCTCTAAGGGATGTTCCCTCTCTTCCTTTTAGCCATTGCTCCTTCGTTCTAGAAGAACTGAAGTCCATGCCTCCAAGTGAGGACAGCTCGGACCATAAGGCGCGGTGTCTGTGGTTTCTGGATGTCCTCATCAAGTTCAGTTTCCAGAAAGTGATTAAGAAGAAACGTGAGTTAATAACAGGAGCATCTCTCTGCCCTGCTTACCTTTCAGCTGTGGACTGGGGTTTGTATTGTAACTAATGGAGTCTTAAATCCAGAAAAGAAATAAAATTCCACCAAGATGACAGATGAGCTTTAACAGACACGGGTAGCAGTTTGTACACTTTTGGGCCAAGGTTAAGATTTTGAAAGCAGTCCAAGGCAGTTAGGCACAAATTTGGTGCCCAAAGCCCTTTGGAATGCTGTGAAAATCTCAACCTAAAAACACTGACGAAAAATGAACCCTTTCTCTTTCCCCACGGCGCCGGTTGCTGAATCTGCATGGGGGGGTGGGGGGGACACAAGCTTGAAAGCAAGTAGTGAGATGTGTTGTGCAGTTAATGCCTCAACAGTGAACAGAGTGTAGAACAAATTGACACGTTCGTGTCACAAACGAAGTAGAAATGGCATTTTCTTATCACTAAAATGTACGTTGTCTTGAAATTATAGAAGCCCCAATAATTCAAGACTGTAAACTTGCCATTTTCATTCATCAGGGACTTTGCCATTTTAGATCAGGGTATTGTGAAGACCAGAGTAACTCCTGTCAGAAATGCTCCAACTGAATATTTTTCCATCAGAAAATGCTGGTTTTTCGGAAACATGTCTGTTTCCATGAGATTTGGGGGGGAGGATTGGAACAGAGGATTCCAATAAGTTCCCATTTATTTTTCAACACAGGACATTTTGATTGTCTATTTTGAAATGACTTTTCATTTCAGTTTTTTTCACTTTATAAACCATAATGTGACATTTTAAAAGGTAAAAATTCAGAATAATTTTTTGGGGGTTTTATCCAAACTAAAAGTTTCAGCCTGAAACAATTTTTATTGGAAATGTCTTGTAGGAAATTTTGAAATTTTTTGTTTGGTTTTGTTTCTGGACAGAAATAATTTAGAAATCTGGTGGGAAATGCACATCTAAACTTCCAGTACCCAGCTGGCTCTTCTAATGACATTTACTCCAGCCTTCTGCTATCATACAATCTTCCCTTTCTCCGCATGTTGTGCAGATCACTGGGAAGACCCTTGAGGCATCGACATTGAACCAAATATTCTTTCATATGTTGCTTTTTTCTCATGCTGTTATCAAGAAGGTCTTTTTTTTTTTAAACAGTTTTTTTGTTAATTGGTTCAGAATGGTGTCAAAATCATCACCTTAGCACAGCATTGCCAACCCAACCCATTCAAAAATCGTGAGCCAGGCCCCCCAGAATAAATATAAAATTATTGGGTCTAAATTAGCTGTTACCACTCAAGAAAGATCTTGGAGTCATTGTGGACAGTTCTCTGAAAACATCCACTCACTGTGCAGCAGCAGTCAAAAAAGCAATTAGAATGTTGGGAATCATTAGGAAAGGGATAGATAATAAGACAGAAAATATCATATTGCCTTTATATAAATCCATGGTACGTCCACACCTTGAATACTGCGTGCAGATGTCGTCTCCCCATCTCAGAAAAGATATATTGGAATTGGAAAAGAATCAGAAAATGACAACAAAAATTATTAGGGGTATGGAACGGCTTTTGTATGAGGAACGATTAATAAGACTGGGACTTTTCAGCTAGGAAAAGAGACGACTAAGGGGGGATGTGATAGATCTCAAAAAAATCAACTGGTGTGGAGAAAGTGAATAAGAAAGTGTTATTTACTCCTTCTCATAACATAAGAACTAGGGGGTCACCAAATGAAATTAATAGGCAGCAGGTTTAAAACAAACAAAAGGAAGTATTTTTTCACACAATGCAGTCAACCTGTGGAACTCCTTGCCAGAGGATGTTGTGAAGGCCAAGACTATAATAGGATTCAACAAAGAACTAGATAAGTTCATGGAGGATAGGTCCATCAATGGCTATTAGCCAGGATGGGCAGGGATGGTGTCCCTAGCCTCTGTTTGCCAGAAGCTGGGAATGGGCAACAGGGGATGGATCACTTGATGATTACCTGTTCTGTTCATTCCCTCTGGGGCACCTGGCATTGGCCACTGTCAGAAGACAGGATACTGAGCTAGATGGACCTTTGGTCTGACCCAGTGTGGCTGTTCTTATGTTCTTAATAATGATTGGTTTAAAAACAATGAGATTTTATTTTTTTAAATAAATTTTTGGCGGATTTTTTTTGCTTTCTAGTTTCTGGGCTTTCAGGATCACACTTTTATGTTTTCAAGGTTTTCTCCCCAATCGAGAAGGTTAGGATTTTTTTTTTTTTAAATGAAAGCTGAGATTCTCATCCAATCTCCTGATTCCAGCAGCTGGAGATTTAAGAAAAACACCAAATATCATGAGACACTTGACGAGAGCTTGCAGAACTGAGGGTATCCCTTATTTACAAGTTTATCCAGCCTCACTTTATTTGTACGTTCAGTCTCCAGCCAACTTCTCCTCCATTGGTTGCAACTAACAAGCTCTTTTGAACTCTGCATCCAAAATGATCTTGCTTTTAAAGGTGCAGTAACGACAGTTCTTAAAAGCTCCACACAAAACATTGAGGTGTGGATTTTCAACGGGGATTTGGATGCATAATTCCCATTGTCTTCTGCGGAAATTGTGCTTCTCAATCCGCTGAGCAGGTTTGAAAATCTTCGCTTTAGATTTCTGTAGAAAAAACTTTCTTTAAACATTCCTCAGTTGTATTGGGAACCCAGCCACCCTGATGCATGGGAGTCCAAAAGTCAAAGTGGTATGAAATAAAAGTGAACCTCACCATTCTAAGGCCCAGTCTACACAAAAAAGTTGTCGACCCATCTACGTCGGTCAGGGGTGTGAAAAAATCCACGCTCCTGCATGATGCAGTTAAGCTGACCTAACCCCCAGTGTAGACAGTGTGAGGTTGATGGAAGAATTCTTCCACTGATCTAGCTACTACCTCTTGGAGAGGTGGATTAACGATACCGATGGGAGAACCCTGCTTCTCAGCACAGGTAATGTCTACACTGAAGCATTACAGCAGCAGGAGCATTTCAAGTGTAGACAACCCCTAAGTGGTGAAAAGGAAATTCAGTTTTTTTGAAAAACTATTTGTGTTAATAACCTTCTGGTAATGGAAACACAGATAAGGAAGGAATGATATCGTATTAATACTTTATGTAATTTAATTTATTATTATTAATATTTTTTTAAAAAGTGCCTAGGGGTCCTCATTCTGGACCAGGACTCCACTGTGCGAGGCACTGTACAAACAAAGAACAAAATGACAGTCCATAGATGGTACAGAAGCTTGCCCTACATTCTAGGGGTAAAATTTTCAAAAGCTTCCAAGTCCCATTTTCAAAAGTGACAGGCCATTAGGAGCCTAAGTCTGATTGAAGTCCGTGGGATTTTGGCTTGTAAACACCTAGATCTCTTTTGAAAATGGGGTTTAAGATTGTAAATCATTTAGACACGGTTTGAAAATCTTACCCTAGAAGCTCTAAGTAGTTTGTCAAGACACTGATTTTATATATTTTTAAGTTGTTCCCTTAAAGATGTCATAGAAGCAGTATAAAACCAGCACAGTGTAATCATAGTTCTTAAGTGTTAATTTTATTGAAGCCCCATTATGTTCAGAATGCGTGTTTATCATTTTATTGCAAAAAGCTTTTTCTTCTAGATGCAATGGGCCCTGACTGTCCACACATCATTAACAGCAAACTCATGAAAAACTTCACAGTGCTGACGTACAACAATGGCAGGTAGCGAATGGTTTGTTTTGTTTGAAATTGATGTTCGTGACACAGGAAAGTTCAGATCAAGGGATCATAACTCTGCCCATGTTATCAGGAAATCATCTCAACAGTAATATAAAGAAATCTGAATTATTGGCATCTTCCCTTCTTAATGCCTGTAGATTTCAGTACAGAGATTTTTCTGTGTAGAAAATGGAAGGGGCTGTCACCATGCTGAGCAATCATCGGTACTTCAGGCAGTGATTGTGTGGAAACGCTGGCTCTCATTCTCCTCAGCCTTATGCCAGTGTAAATCAGGAGTGGCTCTGTTGAGGTCAGTGGAGTCACACCAGTGTGAGAGGAGACTCTGGCCCAATGGCTTGTATTTTAAAATCAGGTATTTTATTTCACATCGTACAAAGGCTGGGGGTAAAATGCTCACAAGCATCTGAGTGACTTAGGAACCCAGCCCCATTTGTAAGAGATCATGCTACTTAGGAGCTCAAGTGCTATTGAACTCACTGGGGGCTTGGGATCCCAGGTCACTGGGGAACTACTGAAAATGCAACCCCTGACTACACACCAGTTTAACTAAAGTTGTGATTTGAAACTGAGGGCTTGGCTATACTTACATTTTATAGCGCTCTAACTTGCTGGCTCGGGGGCGTGAAAAATCACCCCCCTGAGCGCAGCAAGTCTGAGTGCTTTAAAGCGCTAGTGTGGACAGGCTCCGAGCGCTCGTGGAGGTGGATTACCAGGAGCGCTGGGAGAGCTCTCAGCGCTGGCGCGGCCACCCTCGCACTGCAAAGGGCTGCCGCGGGAGCGTTCCCACGACAGCGTTTGAAGTTTCCAGTCTAGCCCTGCCCTGAGGCAGTAAGTCAATGCAACTTTGCACTCGGAAGCTCTTCAGTCCGTTTAAATCTGGCTTATGTCGGATTTCAGGCAGAAGTTAAACCGATAAAACCAGTTGGAAACCAATTTAAAACGTGTCCTGGTATAGCTGTGTTGGTTACAGGTGTGACCTTTTATGATGGAACTAGCCCTAGCATGGATGCAGTTATACTGGAATCAGAGCTTTGCCAGTGTAGCTTCTCTCTCTTGGGGGACCAGTGTTAGCTAAGATGGCAGGAGCTCTTTTATGCAGATATGAGCTGTGTCTACACTCGGAGGGTTTGCTGGTATAATGATGCCAGGGTAGCGATGCCAGCAAAACTTTTCCAGTGTAGACTAGGCCTAGGTGTGCCCATACAGGGGCCTGTGTCAGTTTAACTAACCCCATTTAATGAAACCAGTGCGTGTGTGTGTGTGTAGACAAGGCCTACATCTTCCTGGGGCCTTCTCTTTCTGAAGCATTTTACAGACATCCGTGAATGAAACCTGCCAGCAGCCTGCGACCTTAGCGCACCATCGTTGCTGTCTTGGCAGGGCAGACTCTCTGCCCTACTCCGGCAGCACAGTGGAAGGAAAGACCGGCTATGTCTCATTGGCTGGGGAGTTGCGCAGCCCCTGTGCACCCTCTCGCAGCCTCCTCCCTCACCCCCACCCCAGGGAGCATGTCAGGCTGGCAGGAGGAGTAGCCAGACTGTGATGCTCCTCCAGTCTCCTTGGTCCTCTGAGCATGATGTTGCAGAGCAGAGAAGCTAGCCCAATAAGTGGAGGTGTAGTGAATTGTGGTAGTGTCAGCCGCAGTAAAGCTAGGAATAGAACCCAGGAATTCTCGCTTGTGCCATAGAGTGGGCTAGCCAGGAGAAGACACCTCTATGAGTGGAAAGCAGGAGAGCACACACTGTACCCTCCTAAGGTACTGCCAGGGAGCTCCAGCTGCCATTGTACCTCCCAGGCCAGGACCCTCTGGTGTCACCACTGAGTCAAGGCAGGTCCCCAACCCCTGCTGTGCCTGGCGGCGCAGGCTGGTCCCAGATCACCAAACTAAAGCACGTTTAGGACTTCACCTCTTCCCCATGATAGATGCCTGCTTCTGACCAAGCTCTCCAGTTTACAGCTTTAAAAGAAAAGTTCTGGACACTGGTCAGAGCTGTGGCACTGGCTTCTGCTCTTCTTGGGCACTAGATTCTTTGCCTGCATGCCATAGACCAGCCTTTCAGCAGTTTAGTGACTGCCAGCCGGAGGCGCCAGAATACACACACTTAGAAATGCAGAGGTTTGAGTTAGGAAAGGCTGTCCAAAGGACACGGACACATGGAAAGTAATTAAAATAAGCATCTGCCAAGGGGGCGGTCCGCTGGGAAGCTGTTTTAGTTTAATAACGTTTCCAAGAAGCTGCTTGTGGTTTTATTGAATTTTGTTGGCTGCAACCGAGGTGGCTGTGTGCAGAAGGGCCAAACTTTTTTGCTTTACAGTCATTGTCTCTTCATACTTTTTTTATCGGCGTTACTATGAAGGGGCCAGGAGTTCTGAACATAAATGTACAACGTCAGCATGAAAAACAATCCTCTAGACCCGTCTGCTGTGAGAGCTGTGTTGATTTATAACTAGAGCTGGGTGAAATCTTTCAGCCCACTAGATTTGATGAAAGTTGCAGTTTTGGTCAACCCAAAACTATTTGCAAATTTGACACACACAGTTTTTCAGTCGTTCACAAAAGGGCTGGTAGTGGAGATAATGCTGCTGTTGTCACCAGTATTCCCCATCCCTTTTACTAGGAATATAATCCCAGGTTTTGCCATCGGATGTAGGCAGACACAGTCCCAAAGGGTTATGCTTTTGGCTCTGTTAAAAAGTGTCACATTTTGTCTCTTCCCTACCCTCTTATTCTCAAGTATCCAGAATTTAATCTCTGCTTCGATGAAAGCTAAAATTACAGCCTACGTCATAGCCTTAGCCTTGCACATTAACAACTTCCAAACAGACCTGACTGTGCTACAGAGGGACATGAAACTCCGCGAGAACAGGTGAGTGACGTTTCTGTTAATTGAAAGAACACGAAGCGTTCAGTCATTTTTAATAATTTGGGGGGGAGGGGAGGAAGGCAGCACTGGGGGTTTGTCTTCAGTTCCTCGATTGAGCAGTTGGGTGTTTGATCCAGATGCTGCCCTGAGTGCCATACAGGCTCCCCCCGTTCTTGTCAGTGGGGTGCACCCAGGCAGTGCTCAGTGCAGGATTGGGGTGTAATGGGGTAATTTTTAAAATAACTAATAATACTGAGCTCTTATCGAACACTTTTCATCAGTAGATTTCAAAGCACTTTACAGAGGAGTTTGGCATCCTTGTCCCCTTTTACAGATGGGTAAACTGAGGCATGGAGGGAAAGTGACTTGCCCAAGGTCACTCAGCAGGCCAGTGACAGAGCCAGTAGAATTCTGAGTCCAATCCAGTGCTCTGTCCACTGAGTAACAATGCCTCTGTGTTTTCCAGTCTATTCTCCTCCTCTTCACAACAAGGGGGAAGCGGAGTTCTGACTCCCCGCTGGGTCCGTGATCCGTGTTTAATTGTCAGGAGGCAACAGTCTCTGTCATAAAGGTTGGAACTCAGGTTTTTAAACAAAACCAATTGTGAGCACATGCCCCCTTGGCACAGCCAGTAATCCAGTCCCCCCTAAATGCCTTGCCTGCGCCTGGTGCAGAGGAGACGTGTTTTCCTGAAATTTGGGGAGGGTAATTGCACATGGCATCAGGAGATGAGAGTTTGGCTAATTGGGACTAGCAAGGACAACTGTGGTGGGGGCAGGATTGGGTCCTTAATGAAGAACACTTGCTCCGGTATCTTCATTGAGAAGTTACTTCCTAGCGCTTAATTTCCCATGGGACAAGAAGTATGTCTGTGCCATATTTACTGAGTATTAAGTGTAAAGTGTGCCTTTATCAACAGGTCTCAATCAGGGCCTGATCCAGAGTCCATAAAACTCAGAGGGGTCTTTCCACTGACTTTGAAGGGGTGTGACTCAGGCTATTGGAGAATACAATTATGATCAATTCTTGATTTAATCTAATGGACTCGCTTAGGGAATCCTTGACATGCAGGTTGGGGAGACTGGCTGTTAGCAGAGAGCAGCTGCATAATACCATCTGGAATTGAAATGTATTGGCCCCCGGTCAGCAATTTGAGTTCAACCATGCTTAGCTTGCTGCACCTCAGTGGGAGAAATAGCAACTCCAAGGACATGCTTTGTAGCTTGACCTGGTTCATAAGGATGACCCTTCCCTGACAAGATCTCTAAAGATGCTATTGCAGGGTATGAAAAACCCATCTCGAGATCTGTGTCCTGCAGAATTAACAACTTCAACAAGAAATCAATTATTCCCCATAACAAAATCCTGTAGAAAATAATGAAATGATTCTCGACTAGAAAGCTTAAATTCCAATGGTAAATGGAAGTAATCCGACCTATTAGTTGCCTGGCTTTTCAGAGGGTGACTCCATTTGTACATGTTGTGGCAGTGGATGCTGTTGCTGATTCCAGTAATTTTGCTGTTTGGAACTGATGTGGAATAATGGTTTTAATGGCAGTGTTTGAAGCCGGTTAGACCCCATTTTTAAAGATGAAGTAAATGGCTTTTGGAAAGGTCACGCTGCCTTTTGTGAGCCATATTAGATACAACAGATTCTTGACTTGTACAGCTGTCTTTTTGGGGATCCTGAAACAATGAGTGAAGAGAAGTCAGAAAAACGAAAGTCAGAGTGAGCCTCAAACTGGAAAAAAGCCACTTCTTTAATCTCCTTGCAAACGGCATTGTTCATTGAAACACAGATGCAAAGCTTGCATTGGGGATCAATCAGAATACACTAAAATGAGAGCCTAGGACTTTTACTAGAACAGGCAGCATTGTTAATCACATTCAGATGCGCCATGTGCCACGGGAAGAATGAGAAATTGCTGTGATCATTATATTCAGGAGTGATTTAGTTCTCTGAGTAAGGATTTTGCATCCCTGATTAAAAAGTTCTACATGTTCTCCTTGCTGACGTGTTACTGCTTTAATTCTACTGCGAGGTCTCATAGGCCTGGTCTACACTGGATGGGGGGCATCAATCTAAGTTACACAACTTCAGCTAGAAGTCGACGTACTTAGATCTACTCACCGCGGTGTCTTCACTGCGGTGAGTTGACAGCTGCCGCTCCCCGGTCGACTCCGCCTGCACCTCTCTCTCCGGTGGAGTACCGGAGTTGACGGGAGAGAACTCGGCCGTCGATTTATCGCGTCTAGATTAGACGCGATAAATCGACCCCCGCTGGATCAATCGCTGCCCGCCAATCCGGCGGGCAGTATAGACAAGCCCTTAGAGGCCATCAGAGCTGCATCCTAGACAGCCAAAAGAGTTTGCAGTTGAGCACCACAGGACATTCTCTCTCTTTCCTCCTGAGTGTCTGGAAATCAGCTGGGCTCTCCTGCAGGGCAGCGTGCCGTGCTATCAATCAATAAATACTTGAGCTGTGCCCGTTACAAAATGTAGATTGCTTTTACTTCATCTCTCCCCGGACTGGCATGGACTGAATAACTTCCACACACTTGGGATTATGAGCCACTAAATAAAGCAACAGGCTATTCTCATTACCCAAAGCTGGGCAGGCCAGCCATATTGCCAGTCACTGCTCCAGAGAACAGCCATAGAGCCAAGTTACTGCTTGCGTCTGACCTGATTCTTGCTCCTCCGAGGTGAAAGCCTAATTGCTCTGATCCAGGGGGCTGCCTTGCGCTACTGAGTGTTTGTGATTTGACACAGGAATGTACACTCTTGCATTCACTGATATGGATGTTTTTATTTTTGTCAGAATACTGGAGATCGCTAAAGCCATGAGGCTGAAGATCTCCAAAAGGAAGGGGCCGTCAGGACTCACGGACGATGAAGACCACAAGTTGGCCACCCTCTCTCTGCCCTTACCTGTGTACAAGCCATCAGGGAGCCAGCGGAAGCGCAAGAAGATGAAATAAAGGAATACTGTGCACATCTCACTGAGGAGAACACTGGCTGAAAGGACAGGGAAGGAGCCTCTGCAAGAACAAAGCTGATGCCAGTTCCCTGATCCCACTTGAAATCTGAGCTCCTAGAAGGGCTATTTTGCCAGACAGTGGAACTGGACAAGGCTGATACTAGTAATGGGTTTGGCTGACGTTCATCTCTGTAATCAGTCCTTTTTGAAAATAAACCAAAACCCTCTCCTCCTTTCTACACAGCTACACCCATGCTTTTAGGGGATAGGGGGTGGCAAGAAGGGAGGAGAAGATAGGAGAGGCCATGCAGACCTCACAAACTTCCATTAGTCCTGGATCAGTTGTGGGCACATCAAGTCTGTGAAAGAAGGCAGGCAGGAGAGTGAATGCTCTGTGGCCAACGCAGTCTGCTGAACAAATGTGGTTTGTGGCTGTGCATCTGAAAAGGAGTCCAGACTTTCTAACCTGATCAGCTCCTCTTCCTCTCTTGCTGTCTGTGCCTCTGGGAGCGTATTGTAATTAATATTAAAAGGAAGTTCTCACCCTCTAACTAGTCAGCTGGGGGAATGGGAACTCCTCCTAATCTTGATTCCTACCCTTACTTGCTTTGTGACCTTTGGCAACAGCGTTAGCTGGTGTTATTTCAGTTGTTTTTGGCTGGAGCATATTGTTACTAACCTGCACATGCCTCTGGCTCTCTGAACTTCTGCAGTTTCCCATCATTGCTAAATGTGATAAGAGGGAATCAGTGGAAGTTCAGCATTTTTCTAGTTAAGTAGAGAGCTGATTTCATTCTTCTACACCAAAGCACTCGGCAAAAATGTTACAGCTTTTCTCCATCCTGTTCTCCCACTGTCAAATTTTCAGAGTTGCAGAGCACAGACAGTTTTCATGGAGGACACCAGACAAAAAGAGAATGAAGCATGTACAGGGCAAGATGGCCTGCCTGCCCGTTGGTTATCATCAGCATACCTACCCCAGTCAACCAACCAGAAAGTTGTAGTGCTGTCTGCTCTGCTGAAATCCTTTAAGCATAATAGTAGAACCCAGTGGAGGCTCCAGCTATGCTGTTGAAGTGTAGGGTGGGAGGGAAGCTGAGCAGGGAGCGAATCAAAACAAAACTTATACGTACTCATTTCTTCACATTGCCCTGCTGTACTTCCTGGTACCCGTCCTGTGCCCTGTTTCCATCCCATAAGCTTTAAAATCACAATGAAACTCTCAGCCCAGAGCAGGAGAATCTGGCTTATTGACTCCTGGCCAGCTGCAGGAACGAGGCACCATTTCTCCCTGGAGCCTTTTTAATTGCTGGCGCACCGTATTATAAAGTAAGTAGAAGAATTGGATTAGTCTTTCTGGCTGCTTAGCTCGTGCTTTTATTGCTCTCTCCTTCCCAAGGCAGTTCCATGCATACAGCAGAACGCAGATGAATGAAGAGCTGGTTTCTAGGTGCTGTTTTAGGACTAGATTTCCTGCAGGGAGGTGAGGGGAAGGCTAGAACCACAACTCAATCCTCAGCTAGAATAGAAGATGCAGGAGCACAGAAAACAAAAGCTTTTCCATGGATTTCTGCCCCCGTGTGCTTATTTACGGTGTCCACAGACAGGCTCCTGAGTCCACATGCAGATACCTACATGGACGACCCGATTTAGCGAACAGAATGTTGAGAATCATTAAGAAAGGGATGGATAATGAGACAGAAAATAGCGTATTACATCTGTATAAATCCATGGTATGCCCACATCTTGAATACTGCGTGCGAATGTGGTCTCCCCATCTCAAAAAAGATATATTGGAATTGGAAAAGGTTCAGAAAAGGGCAACAACAATGATTAGGAGTATGAAACGGCTTCCATATGAGGAGAAATTAATAAGACTGGACTTTTCAGGTTGGAAAAGAGACTAAGGGAGGATATGATAGAGGTCTATAAAATCTTGATGTGTGGAGAAAGCAAATAAGGATTAAATACTCCTCGTAACACAAAAACTAGAGGTCACCAAAAGAACTTAATAGGCAGCAGGTTTAAAACAAACGGAAGTATTTTTTCACACAATACAGTCAACCTGTGGAACTCCTTGCCAGAGGATGTTGTGAAGGCCAAGACCAGTGGTGGGCAACCTGCAGACCACATGTAGCCCATCAGCGAACTACAGCTGGTGCGGCCGGGGGGGGGGGGGGGGGGGGTGTGCCTGCGGACTGTCAACATCAGCAAAATGTCTCGTGGCCTGCAATCAGATTACCCTGATGGGCTGTATGCAGGCCACAGGTTGCCCACCACTGGCCAAACAGGTTTCAAAAAAGAACTAGATAAGTTCATGGAGGATAGGTCCATCAATAACTCTTAGCTAGGCTGTGCAGGGATGGCGGCCCTAACCTGTTTGGCAGAAGCTGGGAAGGGGCAAGGGGATGGATCACTTGATGATCACCTGTTCTGTTCGTTCCCTCTGGGGCACCTGGCACTGGCCACTGTCGGCAGACAGGATACTGGGCTAGATGGACCTTTGGTCTGACCCAGTGTGGCCATTCTTATGCTCAAAAGCACAGAGCCCCCAGCAGCTCCTCTTCAATTCAATGGGGAACTCATTAAGGACCTGATTCAAAGCCTATTGGAGTCAAAGGAAAGACTCCCACTGGTTTCTGTGGATTGTAGACCCAGGCCTTAGGCACCATAACAGACTTAGGAGCTTTGGTAGGCACTCGGTAATTACGGGAGGCACTTATTTTGGAAAATCTTAGCCTGTTCTATTCAATAAGGAGGGGAGATCCTGGCAAAGGCTGCAGCTTATCTCCCAAGAGGAAAGCCAATGTAAGCTGAAGGGAGCAGGAAGTGTTTAACAGCTCGAGTAAATTCCTATTATTTTATGTGGTGCATTCGCTTCAGGGAGAGACATGGGCCTCTGAAGCGCCCACAGAAACTCTCTCAGGATACAACGTAGCCTTTTATTACGCACCCTGG
Organism: Natator depressus; assembly: GCF_965152275.1. Taxonomy (NCBI): domain Eukaryota; kingdom Metazoa; phylum Chordata; order Testudines; family Cheloniidae; genus Natator; species Natator depressus. Next base: position 123,237,400 of record NC_134238.1, on the reverse strand, counting down.
CAAGTGTCGTAAAAGTGACAGAAAACATACTCAACTTTCTGGGCAGAGGCTGCTGATTAATGCCACAGAGATTACAGACGGCTGATCAAGGCAGACGTTTTGACTGAAGGTTTGCAAATGCTTCTGTGGCAAATCTAGTTGGGAAAATTCGGAAGGTTTTTAGTCTAAAGATAAGGAGTACTTGTGGCACCTTAGAGACTAACCAATTTATTTGAGCATAAGCTTTCGTGAGCTACAGCTCACTTCATCGGATGCATACTGTGGAAAATACAGACGATGTTTTATACACACAAACCATGAAAAAATGGGTGATTATCATTACAAAAGGTTTTCTCTCCCCCCACCCCACTCTCCTGCTGGTAATAGCTTATGTAAAGTGATCACTCTCCTTACAATGTGTATGATAATCAAGGTGGGCCATTTCCAGCACAAATCCAAGGTTTAACAAAAACGTCTTGGGGGGGGGGGGGTTTGTAGGAAAAAACAAGGGGAAGTAGGTTACCTTGCATAATGACTTAGCCACTCCCAGTCTCTATTCAAGCCTAAGTTAATTGTATCCAATTTGCAAATGAATTCCAATTCAGCAGTCTCTCGCTGGAGTCTGGATTTGAAGTTTTTTTGTTGTAATATCGCAACTTTCATGTCTGTAATCGTGTGACCAGAGAGATTGAAGTATTCTCTGACTGGTTTATGAATGTTATAATTCTTGACATCTGATTTGTGTCCATATAGACATGAAAGTTGTGATATTACAACACAAAAACTTCAAATCCAGACTCCAGCGAGAGACTGCTGAATTGGAATTCATTTGCAAATTGGATACAATTAACTTAGCCACTCCCAGTCTCTATTCAAGCCTAAGTCATTATGCAAGGTAACCTATTTCCCCTTGTTTTTTCCTACACCCCCCCCCCTTCCTCAGACATTCTTGTTAAACCGTGGATTTGTGCTGGAAATGGCCCACCTTGATTATCATACACATTGTAAGGAGAGTGGTCACTTTAGATAAGCTATTACCAGCAGGAGAGTGGGGTGGGGGGAGAGAAAACCTTTTGTAGTGATAATCACCCATTTTTTCATGGTTTGTGTGTATAAAACTTCGTCTGTATTTTCCACAGTATGCATCCGATGAAGTGAGCTGTAGCTCACGAAAGCTTATACTCAAATAAATTGGTTAGTCTCTAAGGTGCCACAAGTACTCCTTTTCTTTTTGCAAATACAGACTAACACGGCTGTTACTCTGAAACTAGTCTAAAGATGGTGCTGTGATTAATTAACCGCCCTTAACTACCCTGCCTGCGGCGTGTTGTGCTCATGAGACAGCAACACATAAGAACCAAATAACAGGAGTTATTTGGAACCCAGCACAAAATAACTGAATGGCCTCCCCCTGGACTACAGCAGCTTAGCCCAGCCAAGGGAAGTTCTGCGCATGTCACTCTCAATGCAGCTTCCTAGGAGCAAAATTCGGCTGAAGAGCCGGGTGGGACCCTGGGCTGGGTCATAGCCCCGTCAAAGGAGCTGCGAACTGGAGGGATTTCGGCTTCCTTTTCATTATTGCTGTTGGCAGGGCTGTGGTGCCGAGGAGAGGAGCACCGTCCGGGTGATCGGGGAAGGCCAGTGCATCACCTAGAGCCACTGCAGCGTATCACATATTTATTACAGAGCATGGGCTTGGTGCCCACCCATACTACGGCCCTGTTACGCTGCTCTGGTGCCAGCAGGGGGTCAGAAACAGGGACCTTTCCGCCAGCATAAAGCTGGCTATACACTGGCCCTACTCACTGCTGCTGGCACCGAGGGTGAGCCAGGGCTGGGAAGGGGTCAGCGTTCACTGCTGCCTAGGGACCATGGGAAGCAGTGTGTAAGTTAGAGCAGCCCTGAAATGTCTCTAAATGACACCAAGGGCCAGACAGGGCCCTGCACAGCCTCAGACTATGGGGCCATAAAGGTGTCTTAAAGCATGTTTGTCCCTCTCCCTCTAGTGCATAGTGCAGGAGAATTGGGGTCAAGGCATGTATCTCGGCATCCTGCTAGAATATGTACTGTAGCACTTCTGTGCAACATGATGCCCACTGCCAGAGCAAATATGCCAAAGTTTCCCCCCCACAAAAGCAATCAGTAGGGCTGGGGGTCCAGTTTCTAGTGTGGGATTATCAGGGACTGTGTCTTCAGAAGACCAAGCTTCACCACTGGTTTAATAATCTGGTCTCCCAAATGTGGCCGCTGCCATCTCCTGCCCATTACAGAGTCTGTCCACGTCCAGGCAAAAATAACTGCGTTCAGTTCAGCTGCTCAACGCTGACCCGTGCTTTGTTCCACCGGCTGACAGCCCCCTACAAAATCTGTCATGCCTATTTTGCCCTGGTTATTTAGAAAGTGAAAGTTATCTGTAAATTACAACCTGCCAGACCCACTTCTCAGGCCGCCCAAAGCAGCTGTTCTTGGTAATTGGTGGGGAAATGTATTGCTGGATTTATACTGAATAAGCCTCTGAAAGCCAGCCTGGCTCCAGCATCTAGTGGCCTAACAATCCAGCTCTTTGTGCTGATTTAATTAAGCTCTTGACCTGCTTGGCACGGGGGTTGACAGCAGCCTTTCTTCAAGTCCTTCTGACAACAGGTGTGCTTCACTTCTGAATGGTCCTGTTCACAGTGGGCTAGCGCCACTAACAGAGTTACGCATTGCCCAGGTGCCCTAGACAATGCATGGGTGGGGGAGGAGTGAGGAACACCCCCCCCACCCGCCATGATCCCAGTGGTTAAGGCCTCACCTTGCATGTCAAGGCCCTGTTTTCAAATCCCCACGCTGCCTGATATGGCCTGCTCTGTCCTAGGTCAGTGCCCTAATCACAGAGCGCTCTACATATTCATTAGGCCAGAGTGTAAGTGTTTACATAATGCTGCCCCTCCAAAAATAACCCCCCCAGCCCAGTGGTCAGGGCCCTCAGCTGTGAGATGGGAGAGCTAAGGACAAGGCCTTCCTCCTCATTGGGCTAGTGGGGAAACAGAGGCAGCTGTAACCCCTCCCCCCCCTTCTCAGCTTTTCTTGAAAAAACAACTGACCTGGCTGCCGGGAGGGTTCATGGCTGGGAATCCTGAACTGAAGGGGGCTCTCCCTCTGGCCCAGAGTTAGGCATCCAAGGCCCTTAGAGGGGCAGGGCCTAGGCACACCCCTCTCCTCCCTATTTCTGACTGGTTTGTTTAGATGGCTTAGTGTGCAGGACTCTGTGGATCTCATTCTCAAGTGCCTGGTCTCCCCGGACCTTGTACAGGTCGCCTGGGAGCCTCATTCGGGGTGTGGATTCCACCAGGCAGCAGGGCGCCTAGATGTTATGTGTTGCAACGCTGAGTCAGAGTCCCACCCTGGGATCTTTAGGCTCCTAAACACCTTTGAAAATCTGGCCCCATGATCTTGTAACGCCTGAGTATCACAAGCACTAATTTGACTGGTTGATCACTCCAGGGGTGCTAATCCCATTGACACCAGTTGAGGATCTAAGCCCCAGGTGTGAATTAAGCCTGAGAATTAAATAGGATGTTAAAAATCAGAAAAGTTTAAAGAAGAGTCTGACTAAGTTACTACAGCTCAGAAAATCCCCTCAGAGCCTGATCTGTGGGAAATGAACATTGCCACACAGGTACAGGCTGATGGGACCTTGCATGCAAGCTCTTGCTCTGAGGAAGTTAGGTATTAAATGATTCTGGTCAATCATTTCTCTACTTTCATATTATTGTTTAAAAGCAGGTCACGTGGCTCTCTTAAAAGCAGGTCACGTACCTCTGTTTGTGGCATGTGGACAAGTATTGAGAACCTCTGGAATCAGTAACACTGGTTATATTTGCAAAAGTGACTAATGATTTCAGGACACTGGTTTTGGGTGCTCAACCTGAGATGCCTTAATGGGATGTGATTTTCAAAGGACAGATGCTCAGCACTTTCTGAAAACCAGGTCCTTTTTAAGGCAGCTCAGGTCAGGCACCCAAAATCACAAGGCACATTTAAACATTTGGGCCCTTATTCACTAATGTCTGGAAAATGTCAGTGACTACCTGTAAATTCTAGTGTTTGCCTCATGTTTGCAAAATAAAAAAGTTTAAAAAAACCCTTAAAATATAGCACTTTATTGTTGTAATATACAATTTTTAATTACAAAAGTTTTCACATACAACAATTGTTTTTCTTAAAAAAAACCAAAAACATAGGGGCCAGATCCTCAGCTGGTGTAAATCAGCATCGCTCCGTTCACTTTAATGGAGTCAATGGTTCTTCAGTGGAATCACGTCAATTTATACCAGCAAGGGGTCTGGACCAGGATGTGTCCCACAGACAATGTGAAGTGGATAGAGAAGATCCAGCATAGAACTTGCCTGAAAAGAACAGAAGGATCAAGGTCCCCAGCTGGTATAAATCCACTGAAGTCAACGAGACTAACTGAGGCTCTGTCCCAAAGTGAGAAAGGCTGAAATGTGAAAGAGCAACACCCTCCTTTGCCCTGTAATTCCAGCATCCTGCAGAAGGCAGAAAAAGCTTCAGCTTCCATTATTGCCAAACTGTAACAGCCCTAGATAGGTGCCTTGCTGGGCCTGGAGTCAAAATGCTATATCTCAAGAGCACAGACGGGACAACTCTATATCACGCAGGCGAGCCCCGTCTGCACACGGGATCAGGGGCAAAGAAGAGCCCTTTGCATATTTCTTACTCACCTCCCAAGATTCAGCAGCAGAAAACATTTTGGAGTCATCCCAATTTCTCATGCTATAGTCACGACGTGGTGCAGCACATTGTGACTTTCACACTTGCCTGCACAGCTGAACTCCCAGGACCCAGTTCATCCTTGCAAAAGCACTTTGGGGTCTGTCTACAGCAGGACACTGACCCACTGCTTGAGAAGTTTCAAGAAACTCTTTAAGTGGCAGGAGTGAAAATGTTTGTGTCTCATCCTGGTCACAGCATTGGTTCAGGAAGACCAATCGCTGATGACCGCTGTCAGGGAAGGATGAAGGTGCGAGGGTAGATGGACTCCTAGCATTTAAAAGGTACTGTGTGAAACCTGACTTTAGTATTTGGTCCTCATTGTTCAATACCATTTTAGCTCCACTGCAGACTGGGCCTTAACGCATCATCTCCAACACTGGGACTTAGAGGAGGCCTGGACATTTGAGCATTACAAATGCAGCAGCAAATCTTACACTGCAGGCCAGAATTGCTATGAGCAGTTATTTCCTGGAGATAAACCAGATTACACAGGACATATTATCAGCTTCTAAAACCCTGCACTCTTTACATCCTTTTCCCTGTGCAGGTGGCTCCCAACAAGCCACTATGGAGTATTTTTTGCCCTCTTTAAAAAAAAGAGAAGCCATCATCACATTCTGCCTGCTTGTGACTGAACTTTGAGTGGTGTTTTTGTTGCTGTTTAGTTTTTTGCCCTGTCAGTTGAAGGGCTTGGAGTCAGTCTACGGCTTCATGCAACTGCAATGCTCCTTTCATTTTGCCTCGGCAACAGGCAGATTGTGCCTTTCCTCTGGGCTGAAACAGTTCCAGTTCCTGGCAGGAAAGTAAAATTCATTCCAAGTTCCTTTTCTAGGCCACTAACTGGCTAGACTCTGGCATTATTGTGGTCTATCCGAGGCGACTGATTTACTTGGCAATTGCTATAAGATTGGTAGAATGGCTCAAAGAAGCAGAAACGAAAAGTCGACGGCAATGTGCTCCTGCCGCTGTTGATTTAGTGTGTAACATGTTTCGTGAGTGGCAATATCCCAAAGTGATAAAAGGAGGAGGAATTAAAATGAAGAGCTCGCACTGAAAGCTTCTTGCAACGAATGGGCACAAGAGACCCTTCCCAGCTTGGTCTCTGCAGTGGCACCAGCCTAAGGGAAAGGTGAAGAAACTCACACGAGTCAAAGAATAGTGCAGAAGATGCTCCCATTGTTGTGGCAGCCTCCGTCCATCCGTGCAGCTATTCTGGTTGACATGGTGGTAACTTTCTGACTGTTTGTTGCCGAGGAGGTTCCTCGAGTGGATCCTTCGATGTGAGGTCGTGCTGGAGGGTTCTCCAGGGTCCATGCAACGTCAGACCTGGAGAAACAGAAAAAACACCCCACAAGCATCCATTAGCAATCGGGGAGGGGGAGGAGCTTCCTTCTCAGCCAACGGAATGACTCCATTGTCCTGACTCGAGAGCTGATTGATGTTTTTGGAATTGGGAAACGTCAAAGAAAATCTTTGTCAGAATTTTGCATTTCAATGAAAAAGAAAACACGGGAAAGTAAATTGATTACATTTATGAAAATCCGCCCCCCCCACACACACATTTTGTTCCAACTCTCAAGCAGAACAATGTGTGTTAAATTTTGGAATTTCAATGAAATGTCAAATTTTGATGAGAAAAAAAAGGGGGGGGGAATCCAAACACATTTGTGTGATTTTGTTCCCTGTTTTTCAACCACCTTCTCCATGTGAGCGCAGTGCAGGTCTTGGGGATGTGGTGGGTCAGGGAAAGACAGCAGCGGAGGAAAAGTGTACTTCTGGAATCTGTACAAAGAAACCCTGGCTAAACTGGTTACGTGAAAGAACAGGTTTGTTTGGGGATGAAATGAAAGCTGTTGGGGATTCAGTAGTCACGGCTGATTTGGGTCTCAAGAGAGGAATGCACTAAGGTGCAGGCCTGGAACTGTACACATACCCCCAACCCACACAAGAATTGCCTGCCTTCCCGTCCACCACCGAGTGGTGCTGATTTTCGTTTGACTGAGAACAGTGGAAAGCGACAGCCCCAGGCTCTGAGGGCACTGCCGGTGATTTTACAGGAACAAATTCAGAAGCACAATCCACTCAGATCAGCTCTTCTAACAAGCAGCAGCTCAGAGTGGAATACTAGTCTGTCTGTCGGTGTTTCACAGGCCGCCCGCCACCAGGGGAACGGGGGTGTGCGCTCAGGTACATCAGGCTGTTCCTTTCTCTTCCAACCTCCCTTCAAAGGCCAGGTGAAATCAATGGGCCCTGTTCAGGGAAAAGGAGGCCACACCCAGATCTGAGAACAAGCCTGCTAGGAGAGAGCCAATGGAAGAGCATTCTTGGGGCCGACATTAGAACAGGTGCATCAAACTTCTCGCTTCTCGCCAGTGGGGAGTCTGGTTTTCCCATGGTCAGGAGTGAGATGATTCCAGCCTCCGTCTCCAGGTCCTCACAGAGCTTGGCACTGCAGGAGCCGGTGCCTGGAGTAGCTGAGCAAATCTGCCCCAATGGAAGAAGAGGGGGAGGAAAGCGGAGCAGGCTCATGGCCTGAAGCCCCCAGCTCGTGCCCTCTCCTAGGGATCACTGCCCACATTTTGAGAAGGGCTGTTCTAGGCCAAGGGACTCGTTAAAGAGCAGCGCGAGGGGCTTACTTGCTCTTGAAGGTGAGGAGTTTGTTGTTCTGCACAATACAATCTTCTGCATTCGACACCTGCTGCAAAATGGTCTTCTTGGCCCTCCCTTGAAAAATCAGGTTTTCCTGCACCAGGCCTTTGGTTTGGTCAAGCATAACAATCCCATAATCCCAAAAGGACTGGATCCTGTTCTTGGTTACCTGCGGGGGAAATATCCCAACATGGCACAACCAGAACCTGGCAAGAATATTGGGCCAGGTGGCCTTTTCCATGATCTAATCAAATAAAGTGCTGAAGTTGTACATGGTACTTAAGTATATCTATTAACCTGTCATCAGTACAAACAAAACCCCAAAGATCATAAAGCGTAGGGCCCTGATTCAGCAACCTATCCCTATTCAGCAAAGCACATGCTCAGCGGTAACCACATACTTAAGTGCTGTGCTGACTAGACACAGATTTAGGGCTTAAATGCACTGATGAACTGGGGGCTAAATGTCCAAGTAGGACCAATACAGTTAAGCAAAGGGGCAATGTTTAGGCCAGACTAGAACAGAGAGAGATGGAGAGGTTACAGAGTTCCAGGATGGTTTCTCATGTGCTCACAGAACTTTGAAGGAGTCACGTTTAGAAGGCTGTTAATTCTATTTTTTAAGGTGTCCTTGTAACCCAGAAGGCTCACACCTGGGGACGGAGTTCTGGGAGATGGTGTGTTTAAATACGGTGTTGTCTGAAGGTCAGCGCTGTGCCCAGTGGGGCTAGGCAGCTGGACTGCAGGTTACACGTCTCAGAGAGAAGTGTGCTGTGAAACCCTAAGACTGGGGCAGTGACCACACTCCATTCAGGCTCCAGAGGCTTAAAACACCCAGAGATCGGGTTGTTCCAATGGTTAATTACTCTTCCTGTTAAACATTTAAAGCCTTATTTCCAGTCTGAATTTGTCTAGCTGCTACTTTCAGCCACTGGATCGTGTTAAACCTTTCGCTGCTAGAACTTTATCAAAGGTTGTGGTGGAGTCTCCATCAGTGATCATTTATAAATCAAGAGTGTATGTTTTTCTAAAAGATCCACTGCAGCAATTATTGTGGGGAAGTTCCCTGGCCTGTGTTATGCAGGAGGTCAGACTAGATGATCCCTTCTGGCCCTGGAAGCTCTGAGTTAGAACTAGGATGCCCTCACTGCTGAACGTCTCCCATGGGCAGCAGTCCCAATCTCTATCATCCTTGTTATCCTGGGCAGAGCCACCAGGGGCAGTGCAAACTGTTTACTTCTTCTCTCGGGACAGGTAACAGATCCTTGCTAGAGTCTTCATGAGAAACAACAACAGCAATTAGTGCAGCCCGGGCTTCAATCAATGTCCCTTGGGGCCCGTGACAATTTGAATTCTCCCTCAATCCTTTAGGGGTACTTGCATCTGGGGAGCAGTATGATTAGGGTTTCCATAGGTCTAGTTTTGCCTAAGGCCCAGACAACAACAGCTCCCTGATCAGAATGTTTTTCAGAAGGAGTTAGTGGTTGGTGAACAGAACAGAGGAGAGAGCACTCATCTCTCTAGCCTAACCTCAGAGCTCTCTGCGCGTTCATTGCCGGGGCCTTTTCAGTGACGATTATTGCAACAGACTAGTACTGCACCTTGCTGCAGCTTCACCCCACCAGAGACTAGAACAAAGGTGCCCTTAGGGTAATACTGGCAACTCGCCAGGAGTGGGATTGCTGCATCTAGTTTGCAAATATCGGAGCAAACTGCAGCAACTCCTGCTTTTAATGCAGTGGTCCAGCCTGCAGTTTCTGGAGGTCTCAACCTGCAATGCTCCCTCTTGCTCCAAGCAGCTTGGGTGTTTGGCTGACATGGAGCAATGCATGCTGGGATCTGTAGTCCCCATTAGCCACACCAGTACACTAAACATGAAAGCAAATGTTGACCGTATTGCAGAACTCCGTGGGCTGCATTTGGCTTTTGGGAGGAATTTTGGCTACAACAAGGGCAGTGGAGCAACTAACTAAATAAAGCACGTGGGTGAGGAGAAAGAGAGAGTGTGCCAAAGACAAGCAAAGTGACACTCCACTGTAGTCAAGAGGACTACCGCAGTCTCCGACTGTCTCAGCTGCTCTCTTTCATGGCAAATAGGTTCCACATGGAAGACAATTGTCTATCCACATACAAGGAATAATCACAGAGCTACCTATGCTGGGAAAAGTCAGATCAACACTGTACGAAAAGTAAAATAAAAATCAACATTGGAGTGACAAATGTGCTATTAATCAGAAGTGTGGCCTAGCAGATAGATGAACATGATTTGTAGGGGAAGAATCAACTTGGTTTTTATAAAGGGAAATCATGCCTCACCAATCTATTAACATTTTTTAAGTGGGTCAACAAACTTCTGTACAAGGGTGATCCAGGGGATACATTGTACTTGAATTTTCAGAAAGCCTTTGACAAGTTCCCTCACCAAAGGCTATTAAGCAAAGTAAAAAGTCATGGGATCGGAGGGAAGATCCTCTCCTGGATTAGTAACTGGTTAACAGATAGGAAACAAAGGGGTAAGAATAAATGGTCAGTTTCAAAATGGAGAGAGGTAAATAGTGGGGTCCCCCAAGGATCTGTACTGGGACCAGTCCTATTCAACATATTAATAAATGATCTGGAAAAGGGAGTGAACAATGAGATGGCAAAATTTGCAGATGACACAAAACTACTCAAGATAGTTAAGTCCAAAGCAGACTGTGAAGAGTTAGAAAGGGATCTCACGAAACTGGGTGAATGGGCAACAAAATGGCAGATGAAATTCAGTGCAAAGTAAAGCACATTGGAAAATATAATCCCAACTGTACATCTAAAATGATGGGGTCTAAATTAGCTGTTACCACTCAAGGAAGAGATCTTAGAGTCATCGTGGATAGTTCTCTGAAAACATCCACTCAGTGTGCAGGGGCAGTCAAAAAAGCAAACAGAATGTTGGGAATCATTAAGAAAGGGATAGATAATAAGACAGAAAATATCATAATGTCACTATATAAATCCATGATATGCCCACACTTTGAATACTGCGTGCAATTCTGGTCACCCCATCTCCAAAAAAGATATATTTGAATAGGAAACAGTACAGAAAAGGGTAACAAAAATGATTAGGGATATGGAACAGCTTCCATATGAGGAGAGACTGGGACTGTTCAGCTCTGAGATGACTAAGGGGGGATATGATAGAGGTCTATAAAATCATGACTGGTGTGGAGAAAGTGAATAAGAAAGTGTTATTTGCCTCTTCACATAACACAAATACCCAGGGTCACCCAATGAAATTAATAGGCAGCAGGTTTAAAACAAACAAAAGGAAGTATTTGACTGTGCGTTGTGTGAAGAATCTGTGGAACTCATTGCCGATGTTGTAAAGTCCAAAAGTATAACTGGGCTCAGAAAAGAATTAGAGAAGTTCATGGAAGATAGGTCCATCAATTGCTATTAGCCAAGATGGTCATGGACGCAGTCCTGTGCTCTGGGTGTCTCTAGCCTCTGACTGCCAGAAACTGGGACTGGACGACAGGTGATGGATCACTCAAAACTGCCTTGATCTGTACATTTCCTCTGAAGCACCTGGCATTGGCCACTGTGGGAAGACAGGATACTGGGCTAGATGGACCATAGGTCTGATCCTTTTTATGAGCACTGCACAGGGACTTTGGAGAGCTGGACTCTATTTTGGGTGACCTCTGGCAAGTCGCTTCCCTCTCTGTGCCTCAGTTTCCCCCCTTGTAAAATGAGGATAATGATGCTGACCTCCTTTGTAAAGAGCTTTGCAACCTGCTGATGAGAAGGGCGAAGTACTATTACTATCATTACAAGTATATTCCATCAATGGGAATTCTCTCGTTCACAATCTCCTAGCCTCTCCGACATGCATGTTTGTTAAGCATCAGAGTTGCTGCACATGAGCAGTGCTGCTCTGCTCTCCTGTGAAGGGAGGGTGAATTCTCGCTGCTCCTGTTTCCCTTTGATTACCTTAGTGATGCTACAAATGACTAGCAGCTTTCACTACAAATCCAAAGAATAGAAGCTAAGACCTATGGACTTTGACCATTCTTCTGGGATTGACACCAGCACTGAACCCAGGTCTGGTTTCCTCCTAGTGCACCAATCCATCCAGCCTAATGAATTCAGGAGAGACAAATTCAGACTGGAAATAAGGGGCACATTTTTAAACAGTGAGAATAATTAACCATGGGACCATGGTGATAGATTCTCCATCATGGGCTATTTTTAAATCAAGATTGGATGGTTTTCCTCTAAGATGTGCTCTAGTAGAGAACAAACAGGACTGTATCACACGGGAGGTCTGAGTAGATGCTCACAGTGGTCCCTTCTGGTCTTGGAATCTAGGATTTGTTTGAACACCCACCTTCATGTCTGCAGTCTGTAACAACCGGAGGCCACATCCCCGGTTGCCTATGATGTCGTTCTCAACGACGACCCCGTCACCCTTGGAGGTGATGCCGTGGCTGCTGTTGTCATAAATGCCATTGCCACGTAGCTCCACTCTGGCCTCGCTTTCGATCAGCACCCCCCCGAGGCTGTTGCAGGAGATGCTGTTGTTGGCGATTCGTGTGAGCTGGCTGCTCTGTAACACAGCAATCCCGCTGTCGTGGTTGGCATGGATGGCGTTGGCTATGATGTTAAGTGCTTCGCTGCTCTTGATGTACAAGCCAGCGGCTGCAAAAGAGGGGGAAAGAAGTCAGTGAACTCGTCTGAGGGAATAAAACAGGGCAGGTGAAGCAACTGGATCTGCTGGGCAGCCAGAGAAACAAGTCTTCCACCAGCCTGTGACTGGGAAACTCTGAATGTGCTTAACCGTTCAACACCCCTAGTTCTGGACTGGAATAAACCCCAAAATGCCAAGAGAAACTCAGGCTAACCGGCACTCAGGTTTGTGCTAAGGATCAGCGAGCCTCGACTCTGAGGCCGTGTGATAAGTGAAAGGAGGGGGAGAGCTCCCTTTTATGGGCACCCAGCCAGCCAGTTAGCTATAAAGTACCTCTTGGTGTCTGTTCTCTGCTTGCTTTACCTGTAAAGGGTTAACAAGCCCACAGATAAAAGAAAAGGAGTGGGCACCTGACCAAAAGAGCCAGTGGGAAGGCTAGAGCTTTTTAAGATGGGAAAAAAGCTTTCCCTCTGTCTCTCTGTTGTTCTCTCTGGGCTGAAGAGATGGGGGCAGCAGGAATGCTGTGTAAAGTTTGAACCAGGTATGAAAAATCATCTTCCATACCTAGAAGGATTCATTGGGACAGGGAATGTTTAGATAGACACAATCAGGTTTATTTCTTCTATTATCTGTAAGGCTTGTGGACTCCTCTGTGCTCACCCCAGATGCTTTTGTTGCTTGTAACCTTTAAGCTGAACTCCCAAGAAAGCTAGTTTGGGTGCCTAATTTTTCCAATTGCTCTTTTAAAATCTAGCAATAGCCTAAATTCCAGATGTATTTTCTTTCTTTTTGTTTTTAATAAAATTTGCCTTTTTAAAAAAATACCTGATTGGTTTTGTGTCTTAAAAGGTCAGTGCATATGTTATTCAATTAGCTGGTGACAACAGCTGGGATTCCCTTTTGTTTGTTTTCTTTTTTGGCTTCCCTGAGGGAGGGCTGGAAAAGCCGAGGGGCCTCAGGGAAAACTTCCAAAGTGAGTTTTTCCAGGATTTGCAAGAGGCAGTTTTTCACTTGGGTGGTGGCAGCGTTTACCAAGCCAAGGTCAGAGAAAAGCTGTAACCTTGGGAGTTTAATACAAGCCTGGAGTGGCCAGTATTAATTTTTAGAATCTTTGCAGGCCCCCACCTTCTGCACTTGAAGTGCCAGAGTGAAATGCCAGACACTTGACAGGCTGTCTTTGGACAAAGCAGGGTGGGTTTGACATTTGTAACACAACCCCAAGGCCAGGCTAGTTCACAAACTACAGAAATTTTGCACAGCTCTCGTGACAAACTCCAGGATGTCAGCACTGAACTGGTCAGACTCCGGAATGGGAGAGGGCAACAATACTGTACAATACTGAGCACAGAAATGACAGCTATGATAGAAACTGAGAGCTACCGGTTTGCATAGGAGTAATATAGACGCTGCCCAAGGGTTCATTAATGTAGCGGCATCTCTGGTTTCCTGAGACTCAAGCTGACCCTTTATTCAGGGCTGTAGAGAGAGGGATTTTACATACCCCAGCGGTGGTTTCCCACGTCTTCCTGATCTTCTGCTACTACTCCCGTCACCTGTCCTGCCCCCCACAGACAAGCTCCAGCAATTAACCTCTTGCAGGAATCAACTTTCCATCCAAGGAATTCTAGGTGGGGCTCGCTTTGGAGCTCCTCAACGCTGCTCCCTACGCAAAAGCTTTTTCTCCATCTCCCTTCGAAAGGGATGAACCCATAGGCCCTGCAGCCTTTTCGCTTCCTGAGTACCTGCTCCTTTTCTGCAGGGGGTGAAGAAAGTGGCTTTAAACTACCTTTGTGCTTCCTGAATTGTTGCCCAGACCAGTGCCCACTCTGGCTTCAGCACAACCCAGAACAGCCCAATGGCTGCTGTAAGCCTCACCAGCATGTAATGGCCCTCTGAAGACTCTCTGCGGGGCTCATATATAGCCAGAGTACAATGCACTCCAGCCACACACTCCTTTCCACCCCGCAACCTTGGGGGCTGCCAGGGGCTGGTGTAACATGGTTCTACTGGGATATGCCCAGAGAGGAAAATCCCAGTGATGGAAATCCTGCAATGGTTGTTTCCACCCCCTTTGTAGCCTATATAAAATGGCTGCAGCACTGGAGAAAATCCAGTCCCTGGTTTAGAGACTGAATTTATCCTCTGCAAGGCAGTGCCAGGGCGCTACCACTGCTAGGCATCACTCCCCTCCAGTCTGCTCCTCCATATTCGAGCTGCACGGTTACTGTGGTTGTGATCTCCGCAGTCCCAGGAGACCCCGAGCACATCTCTCCGGGGACTCAGTGCGGGGATGGAGTCAGCCCCTGGACAGCATGTTTGGGGCAGGCCCAAGCAGCTGGGACCATGTTCACCTCCATTGTGATTGATGCTGTTGGACTCCACCAGTGCCACGCTGATGGGCCGTCGGGAGGTGAAGCGCTCATCCTCGCTGTCCAAATCATTCTCCCAGCTGGCAGCTTCACCCTCGTCGTTGAAGTTCTCGTTGCCGCCTTGGTTGGCGAGATAGTCGTTGGCATCATCTTTGCGGCAAAACACGGCCACCCCGTAGATGCTGTTGTGGCAAATTCGGTTGTTTGTGATGTGAGGGAGACTGGATGACATTATCCATATGCCACAGCCCTTGTTACCTGCAACATGCAGAGACAGACCAAAGGGTAACAGCCAGGCTCCAACCATGGGCTGGCCCCACTGGCCTAGGCCCTGTGCAGACCAGAGCCGGGTGCAATTTTTCAGGCAAAACTTTTTTTCAGCAAACCATGCAGCTTTGATGACACCAGAACGTTTTGGGAATTTGTCTCGGTTTCACCAAATGGTTTCAGTCAGAAAGAAGCCCCTGAAAATAAATTATGAAAAAAATCGAACCATTTCCATTTTTCACCTTGAAATGACTTGGCGTTTTGACATTTCCTTTTGTTTTACTTAAAAGAATTAAAAAAAAAACCCACATGAAAATGGTCAAAATTGAAACAAAACAAAAAAAATGCCATGCAAGAAGAGACAAAACTTCATTACACCTGAAATGATTTTCTGTTCCACTTTTCGACTCGCTGAAAATTTTGAAAAAAGAAAAGGAGAACTTGTGGCACCTTAGAGACTAACCAATTTATTTGAGCATAAGCTTTCGTGAGCTACAGCTTACTTGGCTTATGCTCAAATAAATTGGTTAGTCTCTAAGGTGCCACAAGTACTCCTTTTCTTTTTGCGAATACAGACTAACACGGCTGTTACTCTGAAACCTGAAAATTTTGAAAAATTCCATTTCCGGTTCAACCGGAAACCACTGGCCTTGCCAGCAAACTGAAAAATCTGTTATTCACACAGCTGTACTATAGACACCTAGTGAGAGACAGCCCCTGCCCCATAGAGCAGTTTGCAAATTAATTATTTTTAATGTTTTATCTGAAATGCTTTTACCTTAAGAATAAATGTGCTTGTGTACAAAGAGCCATGTAGTAACTTAGAACTGTGGGCCATTACGCTGTTCATAGACCAGAGAGAAAGCAAAACACAACGCTGGCCTGTTTAGGCCATCTGGCTCGCTAGAAATATCACAGTGTAGGCAGGGAACTGTGCAGCCTGGAAATACCCCGTCAGAAGGAAGAGACACACAGGTCTCTACCCAAGAGAGGGGGACAGCTGGGGAGCGGGGAGTCTAGAGTGGAGCATGGAGGGGGAATACAGGCGTAGCTGCCCTGAATGGTGACACCTACTGTGTAGCAGAGGTTGGACAGATGCACATTGCTGCAATGATCCATTCATTTCTCTTTCATTTTTGATTTGCTGCTACCTCTTATGTCGACACACAAAAGGAAGGACACCCAGGCTCAGATCCTCAAAGGCATTTAGGCACTTAACTCCCACTGAAATCAAGTTCCTAAACAAAGCATTTTGGGGTGGCGGGGCCCATGAGTTTGCGATGTATTGTACATACTGCCTTGGCCTTGTGGCTAGCGGCCTGGGCTGAGATCCAGGGTTCTAGTCCTAGCTTTGTCACAGACTTCCAGTGTGACCTTGGGCAAGTAGCTGAGTCTCCTTGTTACTGAGTTTCCCCACACGGAGGATAACCCTTCCCTTCTCCTCAGGGGCGTTCCAAGGCACGAGAAGTGGTCAAATATCATAGTAATGATGGACCATGAGTGCCTAGCCAGGGAGATGTCAGTGCTGTGCTGGCTAAGTGCTCACAGCCCAGGTGGTCTGAGAAGTTGGTGCCATTACACTTCCTCTTGCTGCATATTGGAAGTAACAATTTCTGCGACTTTATTTTCTAGCATGAGCGGTATCAATGTACGACTCTTCTTGCCAAAAGAGCCATGGGGTCTTTTAAGACCCTGCACAAACAGGCAGGGTCCTGGCTTATAAAAGGCTCATCCAAAGGATCTCACACACTGTACAATCTCAGTGGCAGCCTCAGGCCCACAATATACAACCTACAAGACTTCCAGCTGTCTGCTCTGCTAGGAGCCCCTCCTCACACTGACCCACCAGCCAACCAGTCTGATGGACCCAACTTACAACCCTCAGCACCCACAGGCTGTGAGAGGGGTCCGCAGCCTGCTTCTCTGCCCTGCTTTGACAGTTGCTCACAGAGGCGGATTAAGATTTACTGGGGCACTGAGCACAAAGAACATTAGGGGGCCCCCTACATACACCCCTGCCACAAGGCCCCACCCCCTGCTCCTCCCATTGTCCCAAGGCCCTTTTTCCTGTCTTGGTAGGAAGCTAGGGATGTGAGAAGAGCTGCCCAGGGAGCCCTGGACCCTCCATCTTCTCTGGGCGGTGCACCTGGGGGGCAGGGACTACTCTCGGGCACCCCAGACCTCCACCCAGGGCAGGTGGGGAGCCCATGGCCCTCCACCTACCCTGGGAATGGAGGGTGTTCAGCCCCCACAGGAGCTGCTCAGCACCTCATGGGCTCATGCCTGAGTGTTTTGCATAAACGGATCATCCCCAGCTCTGGTCAATTACATGAGAATCACACTTTCAAAAGTAGTAGAGGGAAATCTTGAAGATTTTGGTCCAAGCATAGGCACGGACTCCGTGGGTGCTCCAGGGCTGGAGCATCCAGAGAAAAAAATTGGCAGGTGCATAGCACCCACAGGCAATAGAGCTGTAGCCCCAGCCAGGGATCAGTAGTTACTGGGCAGCCCCGCCCCCACCGATCAGCTGGGAGATGGCTGTGTTAATCGCCTATGGGGGGTTCAAGGTTTGTAGCCCCTGGGCTTGCGCAGAAGAGGCTGACCCTGCCTTAGGTAGGGCCCCTCCTCCAGCAGCCTCAGGGACCTGCTCCTGCTCCAGCCAGGGTTAGGGGTGGGCGAGGGGAGAGCACAAGGCTCCCTCTCCTCTGCAGAAGCCCAGCCTGATCAGCAGCGGTGAGACGCTGCTCACCTGGGTCGCCCTGCCTCCTACCTAGATCTCCTGGACAATGTCCAGCTCCCAGCCGGCCCCAACTGTAGGCAGCATTAGGTGAGTCCTGTTTCAGGCAGAGGGAGTCTGGCTGGGGGGCGCTGCAGTATCAGGAGAGGGGGCGGAGAGTCCACCATGGGCACAGTTTGGGGGTGGGGGGACATGCAGAGTCACTGCCACTGCCTTCCCCCATTTCTGCCAGTGCCTTGCTGCTCTGCTCTGCCTAGGTGGGGAAGTGTCTGTCCTCAGGAGTCAGAGTAACAGCTGTGTTAGTCTGTATCCGCAAAAAGAACAGGAGGACTTGTGGCACCTTAGAGACTAACCAATTTATTTGAGCATAAGCTTTTGTGAGCTACAGCTCACTTCATCGGATGCATACTGTGGAAAATACAGTGGGGAGATTTATATACACAGAGAACATGAAACAATGGGTGTTACCATACACACTGTAACTAGAGTGATCAGGTAAGGTGAGCCATTACCAGCAAGGGGGGGGGGGGGGAGGGAAGAAACCTTTTGTAGTGATAATCAAGGTGGGCCATTTCCAGCAGTTGACAAGAACCTCTGAGGAACAGCGGGGGGCGGGGGAATAAACATGGGGAAATAGTTTTACTTTGTGTAATGACCCATCCACTCCAGTCTCTATTCAAGCCTAAGTTAATTGTATCCAGTTTGCAAATTAATTCCAATTCAACAGTCTCTCCTTGGAGTCTGTTTCTGAAGTTTTTTTGTTGAAGAATTGCCACTTTTAGGTCTGTAATCAAGTGACCAGGAGTGCCCTTTAAGGGAGAAGGGGGAGGGGGGGGAGAATGTCCTGGCCCCCCCAGGATAGTAAAAATCTGGGGGCAAATTTGTCTCTCTCATCCCTCCCTTGCATCCATGCATCCTTTATCCAAAATACTCATTTGGCACTGAAGTTAAATAGGTGTTAACAAAATCAGACAAAACAGAGTTTTTCGAAGTGTGATTTAAAATCCTTTCCCCTCTCCATGGCTCAATATTCTGCCTCTTAACTCTTGTGATGTCATTTCACTAGTTTTCCTGTTATCGTAGGCTTTGTCTGGACTAGCATTTGTCCTGCTGCTGTAATTGATTGCCAATTGCTTGGTAAGTGACTGTAAATGCTAATCTAGATGCAAACATTTGCAAAGTATCGTGACATGGTGGCTCAGCCTCAGGCAAACCACAAAACTTTTGTGGCCCAGAACAAACATTTGTGGAGAGCTGCAGTTATCAAAACAATTAGCATTTACGATCAATTAGCTCAAACTATAACAGGTCCACCAACTCTAGTCTAGGCAAAGACAAAGCATGTGTCCCCCAGGCAAGACAGGACTTGGATTTTTAATATAAAAGGAGGCAGCATGAATGTAGCTTCCCTATCCAAAATAAATTTGTCCCTTTTCACCGTTGCATGTACATATAGAACACAACAGAATAGGTTGGGGTAAAAGAAACCCGATTAGTGGAAAGAGGCCCTCAAAAAAAAAAATCTTGTTTTGAAAATAGTTACAGGGTTGGTTTAGTAGTCAAGATTTTTGAGGTTGTTTAAGTGAGATACAGTCCCACTAAAATAAACGTAACATCCAAATCTTATAATTTTTTTTACACATACTTGGGGCTCAAGCTATGGCTCTGATACTGATATTACTCTCTCGGGATCAATCGTGGGTAATTTCCACCCCCCACTTCCCTTTTGGGGAAGCAATAATTAAAAACTGTTCAGGGACTGGGGTAGAATTTATGGGGCAAATTTAGATCATTTGATCAAGAGGTTCTCAATACATGTCCTCCCCCTGCATTATGAGCTTCTTTTAATTTTCAAAGTACTCTAAAATCCACATGCATAATGAGATTATCTAGAAAACAACAAGGAGTCTGGTGGCACCTTAAAGACTAACAGATTTATTTGAGCATAAGCTTTCGTGGGTAAAAAACTCACTTTAGTTTCGTGGGTAAAAAACTCACAGTTAGTCTTTAAGGTGCCACCGGACTCCTTGTTGTTTTTGTGGATACAGACTAACACGGCTGCCTCCTGATACTTGAGATTATCTAGGATATTGGTAAACCACAACAGGGCCAATGGTGCAAGTTTGGAATAATTTGGTTCAGGCGTTCCTCGGATATTGTCCCCTCCCCAATAAGAAAAAAATTTTAATATTCCAGTAGCTCTAAAACAGACCTGCATAGGGAGATTACCTTGAACAATGGTATTCCACAGCTGAAACTGAGGTAGAGGTGAACTCCCATTGAGATGAATGGGTCATTTCACACCACCCAGAGCTATTGTGTCTTTGGAGCATCCTAATTCATCAGAGCACACCCCACTGAGGTGAATGGGCCATTCCACACATCAACAGTTCTCCTGTACTGCAGAGGGCTGTGCAGAGCCCCTTCCCTTACACTAGCTCCCTGAAGTAGGTCCGAAGTCTGGGGCTCCCTGCTATTCCTCTTCCTGCCTCCAGCTGGTGGATGTGCTCCTCGCAGCCCATCAGTTACCATCCCCCTTTCTTCCCATGGCCCTTCCCGCCCAACCGGGGGAACGGTGGAGCCAGGAGGAGGGCAGAGCTGGTAGCTAAAGTGGCAGATCATCCCCCTCCCACAGGTGCCCTCCAATCGTGCCCCTTCACTAACCTCTTCCTCAAGAATCAAGGGAAATTAACCAAAAACATGGTTAATGCAGGTCTTCTTTACACTACAGTGCCTTTGCCAGGATAGCTATGCCAGCTAGACTCACCCCTGCTTAGTACCCTCTTCAACTCAAGACGTGTTTCAGACTCCTGCTGGCATTGCCAGTCTGACGTGCCTTCTCTGGCTTGTCAGATTGGGTTTATATCTGCTGGTGAACCACAGCGCCACTCGTTATACTGCTTCCCAGGCTGGTGAACCACCTGTGGTTCATTAATTTTATACCAGTGTAACTCCACTGATTTCACTGGGGTTGCTCCTGATTTACACTGCACCAAGTGAGGAGAGAATCAGGCATAGGCACCGACTCAGTGGGTGCTCCAGCGCTCAAGCACCCATGGGAAAAAATAGTGTGGTGGTCAACACCCACCAGCCACAGCTGTTCAGCTGGGCTGTCGTTCAGCTGTTCGGCAGCTGGTATGGGGCCTCGGGGGAGAGGGCAGAGCGGGGGCAGGAAGAGGTGGAGCAAGGGCGGGGCTTCGAGGGAGGGGTGGAGTGGGGGTGGAGCACCCCCCAGGAAAAATAAAAGTCAGCACCTATGGGTCCAAGTTCTGCTTGCAGAGGACCTTCTACACCAGATAACTAGCCTCCCTTTCTCCTTATTGCTTTTCTGCCCCCACCACAGCATATAGAGGCTTCTAATTCCAGCTCATGGCATCAGCACCAAGTATGCATATTGGAACAGCTGCTTTACCATTCATCTTGCAGCCGAGAAGCCAGAATAGGGAAAGACCTATTAAGTTTCATGCCTTTCCCCTGCTGGTGAATGGATATTTCCTTTTCTAGTAAGGTTTTGAAAGTCTCAGGGAATGCATCTTCTACCACTGCCCCTGCAAGATCATACTACAGCCTCCAGAGGTGAGTTTTCCCAAGGAGTCAACCTTGTTTTTCTCTTTCCTAATCACATCCCTTTACTTCTACTGTAGTCACCTCTACCACATAGCTCGCTAAATAATCTCACTATGGGTTTACATAGACAGTGAGGCAGCGTGATCTTGGCACTGGACTAGGACTCAGGAGTCTTGGGTTCTATCCCCAGCTCTGCCCGTAGCCTGCTGGGTGACCTGGGGGAAGTCGCTTCCCCTCGCGGTGCCTCAGTTTCCCTAGCTGTAAAATGGGGATAATGATACTCACCTTCTTTGTAAAGCGCTTTGAGACCTGCTAATGAAAAGTGCTAGATAAGAGCTTGTTATTAATAATGCACATACATCACAAGGGGTATTACTGAAATAATAAACCTACTAAAAATAGGAAACTGTCACCCTGCACTCCCCAGTTAGAGGCTTGTTGTCTTTGCTCCTCCTTTCCTGTCTCTTTAGCCCTAATTCCTGCTTCACCTCTTGCCTCCCTCCTCATTAAGGGACCAATCCAAAGCACACAGCAGTCAACACAATGACTCCCACGGACTTCAAAGGGCTTTGGGTCAGGCTGTACATACCGGTGCAAGGCACAGGAGCTCATACCGGGGGTTCCAACAGCTTTTCACATGTGCCGCCATTTCATTTTGATCCTGTGAAACTGGGATTTATTTATTGCTCCAACCTGAGCATTTAATTTTAAAAACGCAACTAACAAGCCAGAGCATATTTACTCTCTCCCCTTTTCTTTCACCTGAAGGGACCTGCTGTTCTCATTTGAATTCCCCTATTCTCCTATTAATCTGTATGTCCTCCTATCACTCCCACCACTGATCCCAGATAACACTCGTTTCTGGACCTCCTATAGCCCAAAACAGGCTAATTGTTGCCCAACTGGACCACAGCTCTCAGCTTTGGGTGACCAGGGACTTTTCCTAGAGAAGTCTTCCCAAGGCTTGAGACATAAAGACAGCAGCACTGGTGTGAGGTGAGAGCTGGCCATTAGCAGCTGTTCTGCAGCCCCTGCAGTACACACCTATCCCTACGGATACATCATTCTACACAAAGGGACAGATTCCCTGTCCAATCCACTCCCTGAGGGCAGGCTCCAAGCATGACAATCAGGGTCTCGACACCCCAAGCGGAGAACAAAATGTTTAACCCCCCTCCCCCCCCCCCATAAGCAGTTAAACCAACGGATTGCATGCTGTGTTATCGTACAATGAACGTATAGCAAGTAAGATCTTTACAAAAGCTTGGAATACACTGAACTGAACAGTCGTTACGGTTATGAATGCATGTGGAAAATTGTAGTTTTAAACGTGGTGCAACTTCGGCAGCATCTCACAGCCAGACGAGGGCGGCACCAAGCACTTAGCCATTGTCCAGCCCAGGAAAAAAAGCAATGAGGAACTATGCAAGCAAACAGAAACAGCTCAAAGCTGCAAAGAAAACCCCAGTGTTCGGGAACGAAGGGCTGGTCAATACTGGAAACGTACATTGGCCTAGCTGCGTCTCTCAGGGATGTTAAAAACCCACCGCCCCGAGAAATGTAGCTACGCCAACCTAACCCCTGGTGTAGACAGCACTAGATGGACAGAAGAATTCTTCCGTCAACCTAGTCTCCACCTCTCAGGGAGGTGGATTAACTTACAGCGATGGCAGAACCCCTCCGGCTGCTGTTTTTCACCCCAAGCAGGTCTCTGTTGCACAAACTGCATGGAAAGAAAACAGGAGTACTTGTGCATGGAGTGTCTGTGCTGAAGCAAGCTGATAACAGGAGGGCTGCACAGACGATGAACCAGAGGGGAACGGGCTGAGCGTCTGGTAATTAAGAACTTGAGGAGGCTGGGTTTGAGGAGACGGGACTGGAAGGGCTGTTGGCAACAACCTGCCAGGAATAGCTAGGCTGGTGAGGGCCGGGGTGAGACCTTGTGATTGTGGACTTTTTGCGGATACAGACTAACACGGCTGCTACTCTAAAAGGAATTTTCAGAGCACCAAGGCCCCTGAAGGTACAGGGTAGTCCCCAGAATGTCAGACCAAGGCAGGACAAAGGGAGTGGAGATTGGCTGCAAGTCCCCCATCATGGATTCCCCCAGTTTAAAGGAGTCCAGTGGACACATAGCCAGCTCCCCTCATCACCAGGGACCCCTCCCTTGGCACAAGGGTTGTGTTAGGGACAGGGAGAGGGAAGGAGGAGTGGCTATCCCCAGCTAGGGTATTGTCCCTTGAGGACCACAGCCTGCTGGCACAAGTTAGAGCAACATCTAAGCTGCTCTTAGTTGTGCTGGGGCAGAGAATCAGGGAGCCATAACTGACTTCCTTCCCACCTCCCCTGCCCTTGCTCAGCATGGAATCCAACTCTAAAGCTGCACAGGACCCTTGATTAAGCAAAAGGTGGGGGACAGCACAGTAGGATGTGGAGAGCTGAGGGCAGGAGCCCAAGGCATTTTCCATATTTTTGGCTTCTTACCGTAAATGGTGTTTCCTTCGATGAGCCCCTTGCCTCTCTCTCCCACGACCACTCCATCCGAGTAGCCACAGCAGATCAGGTTGTTCCTAAGGACAGGGTCACCCCCGCGCCGGATGTCCACCCCTCCCCACTGGTTCTCACGAATGATGTTTTCTAACACAGAGCAGGAGAGAGAAAAATCACCAGAGAGCCCCACTGAAAGAACAGAGGCCGTGCAGTGTTCCTATGCACAGTCCACCCCCGGGGCGTAGCTGCTAAACAATTATACATCTGACAGTCACACACACTGCTGGGAAGTCTTGAAAAGCAAAGAAGCTGAAAAGCAAAGTGCGTGTTTGTAACAGGGGCAGAAGAACCCAGCTGGGGAAGTGCAGAAATGACGCATATACAGCTGAACTGAGTAAATTCACAGAACACATCGAATTATATCCTGACCCCAGTGAAGTCAAAAGCAAAATGACTAGAATGAAGCCAGGATTTCACCCACCATTTATTTAGCAAATTTCACCTCTTTTTGTTTGCAAATCATGCCATATAACTGGCCTGAATTTGCTCTTGGCGAAGTTAACCGGATTCCCAGGATTGGGCCTGGATAAGCACCGTTCTCTATCCAATCACAGAGGGGCCTGACCCAGCTCAGTAGAGCAGCAACACAGGAAAAGGAGATGCAAGAGCAACAATGGCTGGAGACAGGACCAATGGTTACAGCAGAAGCAGATTACTGCTTCTGTCTTTTGAAACAAAAGAAAAGATTTAATTTTAGCGTGTGCCGCACTATTACTATCTTCTATGTTCTAGTGAGTATTTATCCTGCACTGTCTCTTGGGAGCAATTCAGGCTTTTTTAGAAACACATTAACTTTTTTAAAAAGTCCATAGTGGTGGGTCTGTATTTACTTTTTTCTGATGGAAAATAGGGCAACAATTATAATCTTGCCCTATGGAACAACAGAAAAGATTTAATTAAGTACAATTACTGTCCATAACTGCAAACGGAGGGCAGCAGTGTATTCAGCATCTTAGGAGTATCACCAGTTCTACATAATTAGCCTCCCTCCTTCACACGTATATGTTAAGCAGAACAATTGCTAGGGGAAACAACTCCAAGATGCCGCTGAAGTAGAATAACGTTGACGACTCAAGGTCGCCGTGAAAACCAGATACTGGACAAGTAAAAATACAGTTAATCTGGAATGATGCTTCCATAGCACAGCTCTACGAACAAACAGTGCCAAGGAGAGACCAATGATTCCAGTGAAACAATACAGAAAAGACACGCCTACACCCTCCCTTATTGGCGTATGGACTGATGATCTAAGTCTAAGGCTGATTCCAATAGAGTTTGCACTTAGCCACTGAGTCTAAAACAAAAATAACTTTGCAAGAAAGATGCATCTAAGTATGACTTAGAAGCCTGACGCCCATTAGGAAAAACTGTCCATCATGCATAACAAAGCTGGTTTTAAATTATATACCTATTATTTGGCCTCTTCCATTCTCATTCACTGCTATACCAGCTGCAAGCCCCTGGAATATATGGTTCCCACTAGAGTAGAAAGAAAGGAAAACAAAGTTAGCTGCCAACGTTGTTGCTCTTTGTATTATATGTTAATCACACACAGATTTGCCCTAACTAGACTTTCTGGGTTAAAGGAACTGATGCAGTAGCCCTTATATCCTTTACACATTACCCAGCAGAGAGCGCTTCTGTTCAAAGTGCTACCTGGTTGACTGGCTCTAGGCTGTAGTTCATTTCCTTTTCTTCTTTAATGAGACTGCATCAAGCTGTGTTGTGACAATAAAATGGTCATGTGTAACGAGGGAAAAATAGACAGAGGAGAAGATACATACAGAACTTATAAGACAACCGAGCTGCAGGTGTTTGGATAACTTTCATGTGGTTCAAAATATGAATTGTAATGCCAATCAAATGGGGGAAAACACACTGAAATACAAAGCAACAGAAGCAACCCTATCATTAGAGACAGCTATTGTTGGAAGTGTACATCATATTGCAAGACCCGCTAATATACTTGTTATAAAACATAAAGAAGCCACAAAATTAGGAAACAGCAGGTTTGAAAATGCTCTCAACTCACAGATCTTCATAAATGTAACCCCGCAAACTGCAGTAAAGGGCATCAAATGGGATGATCCTCCATTAGCGGAATACAGAGAGAACCCCCATAACGCACATCAACGCGTCAATGGAAGGCAAAGTAAACTGGAAAAAAATAGGCCAGATTCTGCTTTCCAATGCAAATCCACAATTCAAGTGAAGCCACATGGGTTAGTCCCAGCTGGCAAAGAAGCTGGCCTGATCTATCAAAGCATAACGTGCACATTTTATTTCAAAGCAAAAATAAAAGTCAGATATTTTGGCTCAGAAGCACCATGGGACAAATCTTATTGTCATTTACACTCCCGTGGTGTTGCGTGAGTGTAAGTAAGGGTGGATTTTGGCTCAGTGAGTTGCACTTTAATTGTTTTCAGTTTGCTGTGTCATAAAGAGGAGTGAGGCAAGCAAAAGGGTAAAAACCACGGAGCTGTTTGTTGGAAAGGCAATTACAATCTGATCCCGCAGACACTTACCCACGCTGTCCCAATAATTTCAACAGGACCCCTTGCACGAGCGAGGATTACTCACGAGAATAAAGGGCCCTACGTCTCACATCTTAGCAACGTTGGGCATAAAAGGCAATGTGCTGAAGTTTTAGGCCCCCTATTCTCACTGTAAATAAATGAGTTGTCGACGTTTGGGATACGTCTCTGTGCATTGCACCATCTCCGTTCGTGTACTGTGCTCCAGCAACAGGTAACATGGGAAGTGCCCAGATCCTCAGAGGTTTGCAGGGCCACATCTGGTTATGGAAATGTATGGCGGGCCATGAATGCTCATGAAATTGGGAGTTGGAGGGCGGGAGGGCTCAGGCTAGGGGTGCGGGCTCTGGAGTGGAGCTGGGGATGAGGGGTTCAGGGTGCAAGAAGGTGCTCCGGGCTGGGACCAAGGGGTTCGGAAGGCGGAAGGGGGATCAGGGGGGCAGGCTCCAGGTGGCGCTTACCTCAAGCAGCTCCCAGAAACAGCAGCATGCCCCCCTCCAGTTCCTATGCGGACACGCAGCCAGGCAGCTCTGCACGCTGCCCTGTCCGCAGGTGCCGCCCCTGCAGCTCCCACTGGCTGTAGTTTTCAGCCAATGGGAGCTGCGGGGCAGCGCTTGGGGCAGGGGCAGTGTGCAGAGCCCCCTGGCTGCCCCTACGCATAGGAGCTGGAGTGGGGACATGCCCCTCCTTCCGGGAGCTGTGCAGAGTGCAGCAAGACCCCGACCCCGCTCCCTGGCGGGAGCTCGAGGACCAGATTAAAACGACTGGAGGGCCAGTTGTGGCCCCCGGGCCGTAGTTTGCCCACCACTGCTCTACACCCTAAATGGGCAGTGTTTTATAACGGACAGTCTAAGACCACAGGAGGTGCTGAATGATCATATGGGCATCTGGCCATTATATATTGAATGTCTCAGTTTGCTCAGTACGCTCAGAGCATGCGTTCATTTACTCCTATTTGCAATTGTATTTGTACTATACAGAGAAGCATCCACATTTTCTCTATCACTAGCGTGTGTTGAGAAAACTGCAGTAATAACATTACAGCATTATGCGTTAGGATCTCTCTGTCCCTGAAATACAATGCAGTGCTCACAAAAGACGCAATATTTAGAGAGCTATTTATATAGAGAGCTGCTGCCACACAACAAAAGGAGAAAGTACCACACCTCCGCCCACAAACAAATACGCACACACACATCCACCCAATGATTTAATTCGGTTGTCTTTCCAAAAATGCATCTTCTGTGAGGCGATGCAAACATTTAGAATGATAGCAGCTCATTCGTGGGTATAACTCACTTCAAAATGCACTGGGGAAAACGAACGCCGCCCGAATGTTTTGTTCTGCAGCGTGATAGTATCGTTTAAAACCATTGCTGCTGCTCATTGACGAGCCCTCTGTGCAGGCTCCATGGACAAAGATCAGGCAGCGGAATCTCTCGTCAGTGCCACCTCGTGTCTTTATACTAACGGGCCATGGCCTGCCATTGTTCCATGTACACAGCTGTCTGTTGTCTCTGGCCTTACACTTAGATTACAAACTCTGTCGGGCAAAGGTTGTCTCTTTGGTAAATGTCTGTACAGTGTCTAGCACGGGGCGGGGGCAATCCTCTAGCTGCTACCACAATACAGATATAAAAAACAACAACAGTCATAGGGGTTAATGGGAATTTGTATAAAAACAGATGGGTGGTTCATGTGTGACTACTTACCTTTTGCACTGACAGGGCCTACTCTGAGAGGATGGCAATGAAATTTTCAGAGGTGACTATTACTCCTATTTTACAGATGGGGAAACTGAGGCACAGCGTGGTCATTGGCTGGAAATCTCTGCGTCTTGCCAGAAAGCTCAAGACAACGCCCTCTCTGGTAGGGAGAGCACACGGATAGGCAAGCAAGGAGAAGGGGAGGGAGAGGACATCTACAGAACTCTCGGCTGCAAGGAGGTACTAATGATTGGGGTTATTCAATGGCCACAGGGTTTAAACTGAGCATAAGGTTCCCCATCCAGGGGGAGGCAAGAGCTTCTGGCTGGCTGTTTGCAGGGATGGTGGTTCAGCCCTGTTGGAGAGGGGATGGTGAGTGGAGCCGGGAAGCAGAGACAAAAGCAGAGCCCTTCCATTCTCGTTTGCACACAGGATCAGCACGTGGGCTTCATGGTGGGACAGCTGGAGGTAGAACATCATTAGCAGCAATTGGAGCTTGTGATGTGCATGCAGCATTTGCCAAGAACTCAGTACCTGTCAAACTGCACTGCACCGCCAAAAAGCTGCTTTCATGCACCTGGGCTGCCCTCGCCGGGTTGTTATGAACTTACTGGATCATGCTTTGAAATATACCGGTGCCGTATCGCATCGTTGATCAGCAAACACATCAGCGTGCGCCACCGCTGCTTTGATACCACACTGAGAGTGTGCATACAATATCCCCTTCTCCTCCGAGTCCACAGAGCAAACTCAGCTCAGGAAGGGAGACTGAATGCAGGAGACGCAAAAAGAATTGTTCCCCTGGGGATCATTTCACTCTAGCCAGGGGAAACGTTCTGGGAAACCCAAGGCCCCTGGGTGCTGCACCAGTAAGTCCCAACAAGGGGCAGGTAGGTTGTGAGTCACCTAAGGCTGACTTGTCATTGCACTTCCCAAGCACCCCCACATGGGCCAAACTGAGGAGACGATCAGTTACGGACCGGATGATTAAACAGCTGCCCATGAGGTTCAGCTTGTTAAACGCAAGACAGGGGAGCAAGGGAGGCTGGGAGGAAGCGCCAGAGATGCCCCGGATCGCCAAGCGATGAGATCTCTTCCTCCTGCGCTGAGGGAGAAGGTAAAAGCCTTATGCTCCGGAGAACAAGCACTTGTGTAGCACATTGGGAATGACGCACACGGCGTTGGACCTACGCAGGAGTGCGTGAGGCCTGTTTGCCGCGAGGCGTCCTGGGGGAGGGAACCCTGCCCTGTGACATAGAGAACCCGCATTCTCAAAGGAGCAGTTTCATTGATGTCAGCGGCATGACATCCTGGAGCACCTGCACATCAGTGTGATTAAGGGTCCCCCACCAGGGCCAAAATTCCATAGCCTCCTAGCAGTGATGGGTCATCATCCAGGATGAAAAGAGCCTCCGCCTGCAGGCAGAGAAGATACGTGAGGCCTTTGGCAATGCTGTGGAATGGGAAAGGGTTACTTCATCTCCAGCATGACATGATCTACTGTGAGAAACTACAAGCTTTACAGTCATGTATTAATAGTCACCCCTCCAGCGCCTTAGGGTCTGTCTTCACCGCAGTTAGCGCAAGTTAGACTCACTTGAGTGACTCCTCTCCGGTCAGCCTCGCTTGCCTGAGAAAGGCCTGGCCGCGAGAGAATACTGGGGCTGCTGGCTCCTCCCTCGGGGGTGCTGCTGAGATTTCTGGGAGCCCACCCCATGGTTTTTTGTGCTGCACTCTGCTGAGCCACTCTAGGCACTCTTTCCCAGTGAACTGTGGGAGAATTTGTCTGTCGTGTCTGGGCATACCAGAGGAATTATGGGAAGGCACTGGAGGACTTGCAACTCTCAAGTGGAGCTAGCCTGCATCCACGCTGCAGGGTGGCCGTGTTAGCAGCTGATGAGTTGTGCTAACTCGAGCTGTAGCCGATGGACCAGCCAACTCAAGGGAAAAGCACCACCGCACTCGAGTGAAGTGGGGCGGGGGGGTGGGGGTGGATGGGACTCAGGTTAGGGGCAACACTTGAGTTATAACTCAGGTTAACTGTGCAGGGAAGACAAGCCCTGAGATTGTAGCTAGCCCCTCTGCAGCCACCCGGGAGGCAGCAGAGAGCACCTCATAGATTCAGAGGCCAAAAGGGACCATCATGCTCATCATAGCACAGGCCAGAGAACTGCCCCACAATAATTCCTAGAGCAGGAATCCTAGAAAAACACCCAAACCGAAGTTAAAAATGGTCAGGGATGGAGAATCCACCATGGCCCTTGGTAAGTTGTTCCAATGGTTAATCGCTCTCATTGCTAAAAAAAAAATTATGCCCAATTTCCAACCTGAATTTGTCTAGTTTCAACTTCCAGCCACTGGATCACGTTACACCTTTCTCTGCTAGACTGGAGATCCCATTATTAAATATTTGTTTCCCATGTAGGTACTTACATCAAGTCACCCTTTAGCGTTATTTCTGTTAAACTAAATAGACTGAGTTCCTTATGTCTATCACTACAAGGCAGGTTTTCTAATCTTTTAATCATTTTCATGGCTCTTCTCTCCACTTTAGCAACAGCCTTCTTAAATTGTGGGCACCAGAACTGGACACAACATTCCAGCAGTGGTTGCACCAGTGCCAAAAACAGAGGTAAAAATCTCTCTGCTCCTGCTCGAGATTCCCCAGCTAATGCAATCCTGGTATGCATTAGCTTCTTTGGCCACAGTGTTGCACTGGGACCTCATGGTCAGTGAGCTCTTCAGCCAGTTCTTTTAGAACTCTTTTAAACCCCCACTCCCTCCTTTGGGCAGTATGAGCAAGGGCTGCCCAGAATCATGGTTTCTGCAGTCAGTGGGGCCTTCCCTTGGTGGGAGCTCATGGGGAAGGGAGAGCGGAAGGTCAGAGTGGGCAGGCATAGCCAGGACTCTGCATACCCCCATGTCCAGCAGAGCGGGTCTGTGAGGAGTAGGTTGCACCATTGAAGGGGCTGTAGTAAACCTGTTCCCCTCCTTAGCAGAGAAGGGATACTTTGGGAAGCACAGAGCCCTCTGTTACTCTCAGGGGCACTATGCTGGTGCAGCAGCCCTTACAAGGGGCTGTGCTCAACCCGTACAATTTAGCCTAGAGTTTACAAAAAGGAAAATCTATCTACCGACTAGAGAACCTCACCCGGGACCTGCCTCAGTGCCCACCCAGCAAGAGAGTGATGAGAATCAGCACTGGACCCAGGTACAGAAATCCAAGCCACAAACACAAACTCAACAGAGAATGACCCACTGGGGGCTCTAGGGAGATGTTTAACGTGCTTTGTTCCATCTGGGCTGCATCACTGAGCAGGCTAGCGACTGGAATCCCTGCCTAGAGGCAGAATGCAGGGGCTCAAGGGGGCCAGGGCTATTTTCTCTAAAAGTGGGCATCAGATTGCACTCACAGAACAGTATTTCTCCAAGTGCAGACAAAGCACCGAGGACAACTGGAAACAAAGGGCTTTCCCTGCCCTTGGGCACCTGACAGCAGCATTGCCTGGGGCACTGCCCTCCCGTTTTCTGCATGTGCACAGGGAAGTTCCTGTGCTCACGACTGCACAGCTTGAATTCAAAGCAGTCGCTCCAGGCTCAATTACACTTAATGCCTAGTCAGCACAGCTCAGTTTTGACAGCCGGAGGAAGCCAACCTTGTTCCATGACTACAACAGAAACACAGTGAGCAACGCAAGAACTGAAAAGCTGAAGATATGGTACCCGCATTTGCTGTGCATTTGACGTTTCATGGGAGTCACTGTTACTGTTGAGAAGAATTTTCAAAATCTTGCCCAGGAGATGCATCCAAATGACGTTCAGATGTCCAAAGGGTAACCCTCTGGCTGTCTAACAGTCACATTTCCCTGCTATGCCGAAATCCAAAGCTCATACACAAGGGTATTTTTAAAGGTGCAGTCTGGGACCGCGACATTCATGTCCTATTGCCCACATGCGATTCACTGCCTGAGAAGGGAAACGGAGCTATTCCACTGCGGTAAGAACTTCAAAATCACCTATGTGATTTAGGAGCATCAGCCCTATTTTCAAAAGCCCCTTGATTATTTCAGACCCTAATCCTCAGAGGCATTTCGGTGCCTAACTCCCACTGAAATCAACGGGCCAGCACCTAGATACCTTTGAGCATTGGGCCTTTTGGAGCCTAAGTCCTGACTTAAGTGCTTTGGAAAATGGAACATAGGCTCCGAAGTCACTAAGGGCCAGATTTTTAAAGGTATTTAGGCACCAAAGATGCACACAGGTACCTAGTGGGACTTTAAAAAGTGCTAAGGGGCCTAAGGGCATCAAAATCAATGGCAGTTCAGTGCCTAGGAGCTTTGGCTACAACCCTAACGTCTGGAAGTCATCTGTCTGAATTACAGGCAGCCGGATAGGACAGCTAAAGGGTTTGGAAGACAGGCTAACTCAGTCAATTATTGGCATGGCAATCCCTATTCTCTGCATATTTAGAGTTACAGCAGGGGTAGAGCCAGGGCAGCAGGTTCGGTTTCAGCGGTAGCCAAGGAAGGCTCATTGTCCCACAGCGTTGTGCGAGCAGCACAGAATGACGTGGTTGGTAGGAACAAGAGTGCTTCCAAATGCAGGGGGAATCAAGCATGGTGACTCGTAGGGGAGCGAAGGCAAGGGTTCTTTTAAATTCCCACGGCCTGCTCAGCAACGATTGGGCTAGCAATACTGTCTTGTGCAGAATAAAATTTCTTCCCCTACTGGAACCCGAGAGTAAATTATCCCTGCCTCTTCGTTCCCTGTCCTCCTCTCTTGCGTCAACAACTGATCTTGATTGCTCTTGATTATAACCTGCTTTGGCAACCTGCCAGTGACACTGTGACTAGGGAGAAAATGAATCACTTGCTCTCCAGCCTGTCTTTCTCCAGACTTATTAGCCACATCATCACAAAGACCGGTCCATTTTATAAATTGCTACTTGTCTGATGGAGCACTTCCATAATCCTTTATAAAAGAGACCCCCTCTTGACCCTGGTGTTTTACAGCACAGTAAATCTGTCTTGCACTTGCCAACCCTAGCTCCCATCCTAGAACAAGTGGTTCTGCAATCGAGACTTAAGCATTTTTACAAGTAGCTCAAAATAATACTTTCAGCTCTGCACTCAGCACAGAATGTGGACTAATGAGAAGTTAGTGGGAGTTTTACTTAAATAAGGACTGCAAGATTTGGGCTTAATTATACATATTATTAGCATGAATAATCACATTTTGCCTATTACAAATCCCTTGCAGTTACAATTCCATATAATATTTTTCTTCCCTCCTTGCCTATACTGTTGTGTAGTGTTGCTGTGAGCTGTTACTATGTTGGCTGATTCCATCCTAGATTCCACCCCAGAGGGGGCTGCATTTCAACAGTGGCTGAAGTGATTTAAATAGACTTTGTAATTCAATTTGGGCTCCTTCAGGAGAAAGTCACTTTATCTAAGTGCACAGTATGGCTATTACAATTTAAAATACAAAAACCAAATTACTTAAACGTCGAACAAAGGAGCATCATTAAGGGGTGGGGGGGAGAGAAGGCAAATGAAGGAAATATGGCAGCTTATTTCACAATGTTAAGTGTTCTAATATTGTATATTGAGACAGCAATTTTCACCCCAACATGCTTTACAAGCTCTGGTCCCTATGTATGAACCGAATAAGAGGAAGGGCTCCCGAAGATTAGGGCAATAGATTCAGACGCAAGTGAGCTGCATTCACTTCCTGATCCTGCTACAGACTGTGTGCGTGTGTGTGTGTGAGAGGCTGGACAAGTTACTTGTTTCTCTGTGCCTCCGTTCCTGACCTCTACACCTGGGAAGATCATTCTTCCTTCATTTATGTGGACTAAGCGCCGCAGGGCAGAGACTGTCTCCCATTCGGTGTGCGTGGTGTCTAACACAATGGGGCCCTGATCTCAGTTAGGATGAGGGAGGCAACCTAGTGACAGGTTTCAGAGTAGTAGCCGTGTTGGTGCCACAAGGAGTACTTGTGGCACCTTAGAGACTAACAAATTTATTTGAGCATTAGCTTTCGTGAGCTACAGCTTTTGTGTGACAGAGGATGTGGAAAAAACTAATGTACTCAATGCTTTTTTTGCCTCTGTCTTCACAAACAAAGTCAGCTCCCAGACTGCTGCAATGGGCAGCACAGCATGGGGAGGAGGTGACCAGCCCTCTGTGGAGAAAGAAGTGGTTAGGGATTATTAAGAAAAGCTGGACAAGCACAAGTCCAAGGGGCCGGATGCGTTGCATCTGAGAGTGCTAAAGGAGTTGGCGGATGTGGCTGCAGAGCCATTGGCCATTATCTTTGAAAACTCATGGCGATCGGGGGAGGTCCCGGACAACTGGAAAAAGGCTAATGAAGTGCCCATCTTTAAAAAAGGGAAGGAGGAGGATCCTGGGAACTACAGGCCAGTCAGCCTCACCTCAGTCCCTGGAAAAATCATGAAGCAGGTCCTCAAGGAATCAATTCTGAAGCACTTAGAGGAGAGGAAAGTGATCAGGAACAGTCAGCATGGATTCACCAAGGGCAAGTCATGCTTGACTAATCTAATTGCCTTCTATGACGAGATAACTGGCTCTGTGGATGAAGGGAAAGCAGTGGACGTGGTGTTCCTTGACTTTAGCAAAGCTTTTGACACGGTCTCCCACAGTATTCTTGCCAGCAAGTTAAAGAAGTATGGGCTAGATGAATGGACTATAAGGTGGATAGAAAGCTGGCTAGATTGTCGGGCTCAACGGGTAGTGATCAATGGCTCCATGTCTAGTTGGCAGCCGGTATCAAGTGGAGTGCCCCAAGGGTCGGTCCTCAGGCTGGTTTTGTTCAATATCTTCATAAATGATCTGGAGGATGGTGTGGATTGCACCCTCAGCAAGTTTGCAGATGACACTAAACTGGGAGGAGTGGTACATATGCTGGAGGGTAGGGATAGGATACAGAGGGACCTAGACAAATTAGAGGAGTGGGCCAAAAGAAATCTGATGAGGTTCAACAAAGACACTTAGGATGGAAGAATCTCATGCACTGCTACAGACTAGGGACCAAATGTCTAGGCAGCAGTTCTGCAGAAAAGGACCTAGCAGTTACAATGGACGAGAAGCTGGATATGAGTCAACAGTGTGCCCTTGTTGCCCGGAAGGCTAACAGCATTTGGGGCTGTAAAAGTAGGGGTATTGCCAGCAGATCAAGGGACGTGATCATTCCCCTCTATTCGACATTGGTGAGGCCTCATCTGGAGTACTGTGTCCAGTTTTGGGCCCCACACTCCAAGGATGTGGAAAAATTGGAAAGCGTCCAGCAGAGGGCAACAAAAATGATTAGGGGACTGGAACACATGACTTATGAGGAGATGCTGAGGGAACTGGGATTGTTTAGTCTGCAGAAGAGAAGAGTGAGGGGGGATTTGATAGCTGCTTTCAACTACCTGAAAGGGGGTTCCAAAGAGGATGGATCTAGGCTGTTCTCAGTGGTAGCAAATGACAGAACAAGGAGTAATGGTCTCAAGTTGCAGTGTGGGAGGTTTAGGTTGGATATTAGGAAAAACTGTTTCACTAGGAGAGTAGCGAAGCACTGGAATGCATTACCTAGGGAGGTGGTGGAATCGCCTTCCTTTGAGGTTTTTAAGGTCAGGCTTGACAAAGCCCTGGCTGGGATGATTTAGTTGGAGACTGGTCCTGATTTGAGCAGGGGGTTGGACTTGATGACCTCCTGAGGTCCCTTCCAACCCTGATATTCTATGATTCTATGATCTCTAGGCTCTACTGCAATATAAATAATAATACTAAATGCAGCCATGTCTGGGGTGGGAGGGCAGCAACCAACCATCCCAACAGCAAGGGACAGGGTCATTTCTGACCAAAACGACCAGGGCAACCCTCTGAAGAGAAGAGGACTTGGCGAGCTGCATGGCTTTCTGTTTCCCCTCAGGAGAGACGTACCATTAGGCCGTGCCCTTTTTCTGCCTGGTGCCCACTGACTCTGGCAGGCGCAGAGTATAGATCCATCCCCTGCCCCACCTTGGAATGCACCAGACATTGAAATGCTTCTTACCAGGGAGAGCAGCAAGGTCAAATTTAAGGGGGAGGCCGCTCTGGTTAATGTGTGTCACCTTCACCAGGAGCTGTGCACCAGGGGAGTGCACCCTCTCACTCCCATGCCAGGAAACCACCTGTCCAGGCGGCAATGCCCTGCAGGCTCCATGCCCTGCCCTCAGGGGGAACATTCTGCTTCCCATGCTAGCAGAGTTGCATGCACAATTCGAAGGCAGGATATGACCCAAAGGAGACGGCCCATTCATTTGATCAAGGCTAAAAAGATTACTCTCCTGGGGGGAGGAGGCCAGAGCTCACTTTTCAATTCCAGCATCAATGACTAATCAAACTACCCATCTGCTGTGCTTTGACAGCAGGGTTGCCCGGTGGGTGTGCATGAGGGGGCAGAGGGGGATGGACACATAGAGGCTTTAGAACATGATCCGTGTCAGACAAGATGATCACAGCAGTACCTTCTGGCCTTGGGGAGTCTATGACATGTTTGGGGGGATTTTGCACTGAGTCTGGATCAGTCCCAGCACAGATTAGCACATGATCCAATCTCTGCTCTATGGAGCCAGGAGACACCCTGGAAAACAGCACATGCTGTCCCCCTCCTCACCAGGAGCTATGTACTGCATGTAGGAAGAGTT
The DNA here is from genome assembly GCF_965152275.1 of Natator depressus. Lineage (NCBI taxonomy): Eukaryota > Metazoa > Chordata > Testudines > Cheloniidae > Natator > Natator depressus. The sequence goes on along the minus strand of NC_134238.1, from coordinate 123,200,902 downwards.
CATGAAGAACCACAGCCAAAGAATGAAGTCAGCTGAATTCTGCTAGTCTGAAGGAAACCTGCCAGGCTCTGACACTCCTGTTCAAACGGATCGGATGTAATCAGCAAACTCCAAAAGAAATAAGGTGCTAGGAGGATTTTCATCAGGAAGACAAACCAGAATGGCAATTACTTGTCTGAAGATCGATTGCTTCACTCCCCCCGACTCTGAGTCCAGCGGCCACCTTCTCTGAACAATGCAGCACCGGCAAATCCCGGTTCCCTTTGAAATCAAAGGTCAGCATTAGAGAACTGCACATGGGAGCTGCTGGGGGACAGAGGCAGCCACAGAAAAGCCCCATGACAGTGTTATTTCTGCTCCTTACCTGAGGAAGGAGGTAATACATGAAAAACATACAGTGAGGGAGACAAACATGAAAGGAGGGCGCAAGAGAGGTCATTGCTTAATAACATACCTCACAATGGGGTTCCCATTATACAGAATATAAATGCCGGCTTCTTTATTCCCATAGATCTGATTGCTACGGATGATGCCTTTTCCGTTGCCAAGGACAACGATGCCTGAGCGAAGGCCACTGTGTATCTTATTACACTGCGGTTTCATTTATGCACATGCGGAGAGAATAAAGGCAAAACAGGAAGAGATTACTCAGACAAGTACACGACAGGAGCTTGCATGAGAGAGATGGGCAGCTTGTATGGAGAGGGATGTGGACAATGGACCCAGTTGCCAGGAGCGGTCAGAAAAACAGAAACCCCTTTAGTAGACCAAAGTCCTGTTCCACTTTTAATTTTCCTGCATGACTTTAGTGCTCACTGAAATAACTTTAAAGCTGCCACACTGGGTCAGACCAATGGTCCATCTAGCCCAGCATCCTGCCTCTCACAGTGGCCAATGCCAGGTGCCCCAGAGTGAATGAACAGGCAATCATTGAGTGATGCACCCCATCCCCCACTCCCTGCTTCTGGCAATCAGAGGCTACAGACATCCAGAACATGGGGTTACATCCCTGACCATCTTGGCTAATACCCCTCGATGGACCTATCCTCCAGGAACGTATCTAATTCTTTTTGAGCCCAGTTATACTTTTGGCCTTCATAACTTCCCCTGGCAATGAGTTCCACAGGTTAATTGTGCATTTTGTGAAAAAGCACTTCCTCTTGTTTGTATTAAGCCTGTTGCCTATTAAACAGATGCTGGATCTATAACTCTGGCACGACTGGATCCCCCCTCTACCCAGCTGGAGTCTACCCAGCTGCTACAGCAGCACTGCAGCCACCTCCACCCTGCCCTGCCAATGGGTCCTGACCCTGGATAGGCCTGGGGCCGGAGGGTCTTCATGCCCATTCTATCCCCAGCAGGCCTGCGGACACCCAACTAGGGTGCCATGCTGGGCAGTGCCTCTCTGTGATGTGCCTACCAGGTCGAGGTCGATCATCACCAAACAGCCAGCGGAGGAGGGGAAAAAACATTGGTCAGCCCTAATATGAATTGTTGGCAGCACCATGGAAGTGAAAGCTCTACATCTCCTGAACCAATCAGGAGCCCTCCCCGCTGCTGGAGAGAGCAGTCCTGTACTGTTGAAATGCAAAGGATTTTGTTTGGTCCATGGAGGGCACGATCTTTGAGTGGAGCAATACACCTGCATGCTTCTCACGCACATACATGGGGCCACCACCTAATCCCGACACAGGCAGATGTCCTGCTAGGTGCACTCAAATGGCAACACGCTGTCTTTACCACAACCAGCTCTTTCAGGGGACAAAAACAGAGGGGTAAACAGAGCTTGATGAGCAAGCTTAGAGCAAGGACGGCGAGTGTGTCAGGCTCAGTCTTCCCGTTTCCTCCATATAAAGATCTCTCTGGGCTCTACGCAAGAATGTTATACTTCTTGGCAGCCCTGGAACACAGCCCAGGTCAGCCTGCTTTGGTCCTGCATCAACTCAGCTCATTACGTCATTTGAGTGCTCCCTGTAACCAAGGGAGTAGTTACAGCGTGCTGACAGACAGGATAAGGGCCCAATCTAAGCTGATCCCGGGGCAGACGGGGTGAGGGAAGGAAGGACAGAAGAGCTATGGGACAGATTTTCAAAAATGCTCTGTGCCCCACAGCTCCCGCTGAGAACAATGGGGATTCCCCTCTCCCCAGCTGAGAACAATGGGGATTCCCCTCTCCCCAGCTGAGAGCAATGGGAGCTGTTGGCTGCTCAGCTCTTCCCAATGGAAGCTCCTGTTTCAAGTGCTGCCGAGTTGCAAAATATTGGACTTTAAACCTGACCCTGGTGCAGGGCTGAATATTACCCATCCTAGGGCTTGGGCCAGCGCAGCCTTGGGGAGGTAATTCAGATTGGAAGCAGTGTTTGTACAGCACCCAGCACACTGGGGTCCCAGTCATGATTTAGACCTTTGGGTGCGACTGTAATAACAATGTTTAATAAATAACAACACTGTGGAAGTCGGCTCACGGCAACGTAGGGAGGAAATTCCACATCAGAAGGGCAAGAGGACGCATTACTGGGGCTGGTTGGGGTTTTTTCCCCCATTAGTGGCTGCTGCTCAGAGATTTGAAGTTTGAGATTAAACCCCAGGGCAGATGGAACAGTGGGCAGAAGGCAGGTGAGCTGATCCAAAGTGCAAGGTGCAATTTATCACATGACTGCATGATTTATCACATGGTTGCACAGGTGACTTCATTGCTATATTTCAATGTCCATTTGATAGGATATTTAGAATGAGGAGAATGCCCTGATGCCCTGTAGGTAACTGTTTTTTCCCTAAGCAGAGCAATTACAAGGTAGGTGACATTTGGGGGTTATTTAAATAGCCCTATAGCCTGTTTGCCTTGAGCCATCATTTCAATGTCAAATGAAATACACTTGTCCAACAGGAGGCCCTCTGAATCAAGCAGATTATTTTGAGGCAGAATTCACTAATGAAGAACTGAAAAGGGTTAGACTTGGGGCAAGAAGCCAAAATCCTTTAGTTCTTAAAGCCCAAGGTGACTCTCCAGGGCAGTTCAGACAGGAATGTTTGGTGCCTGTCTGGCCCCCAAAAAGGAGGAGCTTCAGACAGATCCAGGCTGAGAGAATGTACCTACCAGTATCAAAGGGTTGGCTCCCTTCCGGATATCCACCCCCGCCTCGCAGTTTGAATGGATGTTATTGTCTGCAATCAGACCTCCAGCTGCCAAGCGCAGAAATATCCCTGATGCTTTGCAGTGGTGAATGTCATTCTTCAGCATGATTATCTACAGGGCAGAGGAAAAGCCATTTTAGTCAGTGTGTGTCTGAAGAAGGAACCTCGTAGGAAAAGCATAGGTTTAACCTTCTGCCACCTCAGGAGTCCCTGGTGCATGGAAAACTCCCATTGCCTTCAACTACTAGCAGTATCATGTGCTGTGTTATGATGCCAAAAAGTTCATTAGATTCAGACTTTAAGGCCAGAAGGGACCATCGTGATTATCTAGTCTGACCTCCATCGCAGGACACAGAACCTCACCCACTCCCTCCTGTAACAGACCCCTGACCTCTGGCTGAGTTATTGAACTCCTCAAATCATCATTTAAAAGACTTCAAGTGACAAAGAATCCACCATTTACTCTAGTTCAAACCTGCAAGTGACCCCTGCCCCATGCTGCAGAGGAAGGTGAAAACCCCCCAGGGTCTCTGCCAGTCTGACCTGGGGGAAAAATCCTTCCTGACCCCAAATGTGGTGATCAGTTGAACCCTGAACGTGTTGGTGAGACCCACCAGGCAGACACATGGGAAAGAATTCTCGGTAGTAATTCAGAGCCCTCCCCACCTAGTGTCCATCACTGGCTGTTGGGGATATTTGCTGCTAGCAGTCACCAATGGGCCACATGCCATCATGGGCAGACTCACCATCCCATCCCCTCCAGAAACTTCTCAAGCTGAGTCTTGAAGCCAGTTCTCCCCCACCCTTTGCTCCCCTTGGAAGGCTGTTCCAGAACTGCACTCCTCTGATGGTTAGAAACCTTCATCTAATTTCAAGCCTAAACTTGTTGATGGCCAGTTTATATCCATAAATTCTTGTCAACAAGGCACTTAACTTAAATAACTCCCCCCACCCATCGTTGTTTATCCCTCTGATGTATTTATAGGGAACAATCGTACCTCCCCTCAGCCTTCTTTTGGTTAGGCTAAACAAGCCAAGCTCTTTGAGTCTCCTCTCATGAGGTAGGTTCTCCATTCCTCAGATCATCCAAGTAGCCTTTCTCTGCATCTGTTCCAATTGCATTCATCTTTCTTAAACATGGGAGACCAGAACTGCACACACTATTCCAGATGAAGTCTCACCAGGGCCTTGTACAATGGTACTAACACTTCCCTGTCTCTACGGAAATACCTTGCCTGAGGCATCCTAGGATTGCATTAGCCTTTTTCACAGTCACATCATATTGGCAGCTCACCGTCATCCAATATTCTCAGGTCTTTCTCCTCCTCAGTTGCTTCCAACTGATATGTCCCTAGCTTATAGCAAAAATTCTTGTTAGCCCCTAAGTGCATGACCCTGCACTTTGCACTGCTAAATTTCATCCCATTTCCATTACTCCAGTTTTCATGGTCACTGGGGGGAGGGATAACTCAGTGGTTTGAGCACTGGCCTGCTAAACCCAGGGTTGTGAGTTCAATCCTTGAGGGAGCCATTTAGGGATCTGGGGCAAAAAAAATTGGGGATCGGTCCTGCTTTGAGCAGGGGGTTGGACTAGATGATCTCCTGAGGTCCCTTCCAACCCTGATATTCTGATTCTATCTGCAAATTTCATTAGCACATTCCCACTTTTTGTTCATGAATGAAAACATTAAATAAGACTGGTCCCAAGTCCAACCCCATAGGAACTCCACTGGTAACCTCCCACTCCAGCCAGGCAGTTCCCTTTCAAGATGACTCGTAGTCTCCTCTTTAATCAATTCCTTATCCACCTTTTGATTCTCATATTCATCCCCATCTTCTCCAATGTAACTAATAATTTCCTATGTGGAACTGTATCAAATGCCTTCCTGAAATCCAGGGAGATTAGATCCACTGCATTTCCTTTGTCTAAAAAGTTATTTTTTCAAAGAAGGAGATCAGATTGAGCTGGCACAATCTACCTTTTGTAAAATCATGTTGTATTTTATCCCAATTACCGTTTACCTCTATGTCCTTAACTACTCTCTCTTTCAACATTTGTTCCAAGACCTTGCATACAGCTGAGGTCAAACTAACAGGCCTGTAGTTTCCTCAAGCACTTTTTTCCCCCCTTCGTAAAAATAGGAACTATATTAGCAATTCTCCAGTCATAGGGTACAACCCCCGTGTTTATGGATTCATTAAAAATCCTTGCTATTGGGCTTGCCATTTCACGTGCCAGTTCCTTTAATATTTTTGGATGGAGATATCCAGACCCCCTGATTTGGTCCCACTAAGCTGCTTGAGTTTGACTTCCACCTCGGATGTGGTAAGTTCTACTTCCAAATCCTCATTTCCATTAGCCGCCCTGCCACTACCCCTGAGCTCCTCATTACCCTGATTAAAAACTGAGGCAAAGCATTTGTTTAGGTGTTGGGCCATGCCTGGATTATCTTTAATCTCCACCCCATCCTCCGGGTTTAGTGGTCCGACTTCTTCTTTCCTTGATGCTTCACAGGAGGCAGGGCCAACTGCAAGCCCCTTGTTCACACTGGTAAGCAGTAAATCGCACCCCTAGCCCCACTGACATCAGTGGGCACACTCTCGTGAGAGACTGCTCACCAATGGCAGTTAGTGTTCCCAAAGTGACACACCCCCTCTGTGGTGCAAGAGGCAGAACCTGCAAGAACCCCTTTGCAAGATCAGGGCCTAAATCCAGAGAAGGCTTCTGGACCGGGCCTACAGTCTTCATCCATTCAGTATGATAAAACACAGCCATCTTTTCCCATACCTTACTTACAAGCCCTGATATTAGAAGGAACAAATACACTTGGCTGCAGATGCTTTACATTCCAATACAAGACGTGCAGCTGTGTGTGGGGGGAGGAAGGTATCACATTCATTCAGGGGACATTCCCCCAGCAGACGGCCAGTGCAAGCTGTATGCAAAGCTAAATGGTACTTACTCCCTCCAACAGGAGATAAGTAGGATCAGCTGATACATGGGGCTGGGGCTGGCTTCTGCATGGGGCGAGTTTTGTCTTGAATCCCTTCCAGTTTCACCGCTGGATCCCTGGCTCAGGTTTCTGCAAACTGAATGTATGGGTCGCAGCACTTTCCCCAGTGACGTCTGCCCAATGCCACAAGAGATAGCACGTGGCTTGGCAGCCTACGCAGAAGAGGGCCACTAGATCTGTAATCTCTTTGGAGCAGGCCCTGTTTCACTATGTGAAAGCAGAGCCAATTCCCCACTCAGAGAGTGGGGAAGGTTTAAAACATTGCCCTGAACAGGCTGCGACATCAAGGAATTTGGAAGACATTGTTTATCGTTATTTTTCTTCCAAGCACACTCAAGACCCAACAGAACATCTTCAAATTAATTGCTTTCCGAGAACAAAGGACTTCCCCTTTAGTATCTAAATACATTAGCAAAGCAAGATGTCCCTTGAAAGAAATCACCTAGCCTAGAAGCGAGCTGGGATTTGCACAGGGGACTACTGGGACTGGGAGCCTCCTGCCCACAAAGAGCACTGCCGACCCCGAGTTCAAAAAGCATGAGGTCCTCAGAAATCATGAGATTGACTTAAAAATCATATGCTATTTAAAATGATGTTTTGGATCCTTTTGCTTTTCCTGCTCTGTTTAGAGCCTTTAGGAGGTCACATTTTCAAGCCCTCTATCACTACGTGGATTAGCAACTTATTTTTTAAAATGAAAGCAAGTCTCACATAATCACGGGACTCCAGGAGGTGAGGCTTTAAGGGAAAAAACACCGAAGTGTGAGACTCAATAAAATCACAAGAGGTAGCAACACTGCCTTCATTTTCACTATGCTTTGGGCACCTGATTCCTTTGGGCAGCTCTCAATATCTGCTCTGATGGCAGAGAGACCAGTTTACTACCATGGGTTATCATTCCTGAGCTAAACATTTCCTGTCATCCCAGGACTTTAAGATCCTTACCGTGAATTTCTCTCTATCTCTGTCTCTCTTGTTTCTGTCAGCTGCTCCCTACTTCACTGCAGCAGCTACCGCAATATCATTGAGACAAATCCCACAGCTGCAGGATTAGGGTTTGACTAAGTGTCCTTGCCAGTCAGTTTCCTGCAGGACTGAGACGCTCCATGATGGCTACAGATAGTCCATGCGGCCCAGTGGGTAGAGCACTGGTGTGGGACCCAGCAAACCTGCGTTCTATTCCCAGCTCTGCTGGTGACCTTGGGCAAGTCACTTTCCTGCCCTCTGCCTGTTTCCCCACCTATAAAGTGGGGATGATACTGACCTCCTTTGCAAAGCGCTTTGAGAAGTATTGGTGAGAAGAGCTGGATGTTATTAATATCCACACACACACACATTAATAATATTTTAATGGACTCTTTTTGGAAAATCCTGGGCCTGATCCCCAGTTATTCCACTCCTGCACTTGGCTGGTGGCTTCAAGCCACCTTGGTGCTTCCCACATTCTGTGGCCATGCAGGACACAAAGCCTCAGGGCTGCTCTAACTTGTGCACTGCTCCCCAAGGCTCTCTATCAACCCAGGAGGCACAGAAAAGCCATACTGCAGAGCCCTCTGGTCATGCCCCAGGTCATTTCTCTATGCCAGGGCCTGGGGGTGGGGCAGAGATAGAGCCCTTACGCCAAGCAGGGAAACCCCTGCACAGGCTGCATCCATGGGGGAATTTTTCCACACACTTTAAGGCCTTTTTATGCCATCAGAGCAAATTAGCAGCAAACCTGGTCCTCTCTACTCAAGATGCAATGCACAATTCTGGAGACGAGTTAACAAACGAACACCCACAAAACAGTCATCACAGGAACAATAACAGTGTTTAAAATAAAGTATGATGGGCATGAATGACAAACATTGCCGAGAGAATTCTGCCACATGCAGAAACCCAGAACTAGATTTTGGGTTGTTTGCAAAACAGTCAAGTCAGATCTCATTTGGAGGGATTTTTTTTACATTGTCCATGATCTCCCTTTATTTTAAAAGGCAGGACGTGTGGTTTAGTGGTTAGAGTGCTCATTCAGGAACTCTGAAAGCTATTCCCGCCTTTGGCAAGGCACAGGAACACAGGAATTGCCAAGGTCCATCTGGTTCAGTATCCGTCTCGGCCAGTACCAGAAGCTTCAGACAAAGGTGTAAGAACCCCACAGTAGCAGATGTGAGATAATCTGCCCCACATTAGCTCTCAGCCGGAGTGCTAATAGTTAGAGATTGGTGAGAGTGAAGAAGGAGGTTTTACAGCCTTTCCAAAATGTTTAGTATTAATTATAACTCTGGATATTCTTGTTATCCACACAAAAGTCCAATCCCCATGCTAAGTTCTTGGCTTCAGCCAGTTCCCCTAGAGGTGAGTTCCACCGTCTAAGCATTGTGTGGAAAAACAGTGCTTTTTATCAGTGTTGAATTTGCCACCTGTTAATATGGCGGAACATCCCCCTGTTCTTGTGATAGGACCTTGCTGTGTCACCCTGGGCGAGGTCACCCCATTCTCTCTGCCCCTCAGTCTGTTCCCCTGTACGACAGGGTAGGAGCACATCCCTGCCTACCTCGGGTGCTGGGAGACTGTATCCAGAGCAGTGGATAAAAGGGGCTAGGTCCCTGTGAGGTACGATTATTGAGTCTCTCGCCAAATGGAGTCTGGTAAGGTCTTTCCTACGGGCCTGTGCCCCTCCCCACCTGCCTCTTGCAATGCTCGTGTAAATGGATCATTCTCAAGGGGTGTGCATCAGGCTCGGGGTGGGGGAATGGAATCCTCCCCCCCCCCCCCCCAAAATCTGGCAACGTGATGGGAGTGCCACATGTGTATCTCTGATGGAGGCCACTGGCCCCAGACCAGCACAGCTCTGACCCTAGAAGCGAGTCTGTGAGGAGAATGTTGAGCAAACAGAAGCAGCACCCAGCCAGGGAAGGGGTGGAGAGGAGAAATGCCCTCCGCCCACACCCGGAGTAGAGAGAGAGAGTGCTGAACAGGACCGCGGAGCCACAAAGCAATCCTGACCAAGGTCTCCCTGGAGATGGTGCATCAAGGCGAGGTGACCTGCACAAAGGTCATGATGTTGGAACCTTGGCTCTCCTGTGCCGGCTTCGTGACTCTATTCATCTGGAGGCTTCTTGGGGGCTCCAGTCTTCAAGGCTGAGAGGTGCTGATGGAGCAGGAGAAGCACTAGGGTCAGAGTCCTCCATTGTGCCAAATCAGAGCAGGGGTGACTAGCCTTGAATACAACGTGCTCTATGTTTTCACTAGTATTTCTCATCCGCGCCCTTCCTCTAGTGTGTGCTTAATGCTCCAGATAACATTTCATGGACTTTAACCACATGTTGGATATTGTTAGCTACAGCAGAGCCACACTATGGTAACCGATCTCATGAGACGCAGACAAACACAGCTCAGCAAACCAGGGAGTCATTCACCGAGCTTTCGTCAGCTGCTTCTCACCCAGAGCGAGGTGATTCCGAAGTCAGGTTACAAAGCAGAACTTACAACATGCTTGCACACTTCCCTGCTATTAGAGCTACCCTGAAGTTAGAGACCCAAATCCAGACTTGGTAAAAGCGGGCACCCCTCCACTAATAGAGCAGTGCCTGCTTACACCCGTCCTGAATTTGGCCCAGCAAATGCACTATTTGCATGCTGTGAAAGTACACCTACTAAACAAGAGGACACAGAAGGCAGAACACCTGGTATCTAGATGCGGAATCAGCCCAGCAAAATTAAGGCGGATTACCTTTTAATCGCTGCATTCTTTTATTTAAGCAAACAAGTAGTTAAATACTCCTGCAGTTATGGTATTTAATTCTTTCCAGTCAAATGAACCCCTAGCACCATGTCTGTTTACGAGAGAGAAATAATCTACAAATTGCTTTCACTTATTCCCATTTCAATAAACAACATGGATCAGAAGGTAATTAAATTACACTTCCTTTATTTGCTTGTTCCAAAAAGGTGCTTAATTCAATCTGTTAATTAAACGTGGAGCTAGGCAGGCAAGACTAGTCACTTCCCACTGTCCTGGTGGGGAGGGCAAGTTCACCGTGGAATGCCAAGCCCTGCTCAGCGGAGCAGTGGTAACAGGGAGACTTATCCTGTGAGCTAAGCACGGGCACTCCTGAAAGTTGCGCATCTTGTTCAAGGGCTTTGCTGGGCTGGGCTCTGATCCGACGCCCATTAGAGTCAGCGGAGCTGATCCCACGGACACCAGTGGCCACTGGATCAGGCCCTTGGTTCATCCATGCTATAGTGATGGACAGCAGAGAAATCATCATTAATCCAACAAAGGACAAGGACAAGGTACGGATGATACTTCGCTCCTCACTCCTCCCTAGCACTTCAGTATTGCCTACAATGCAGCACGGAATAATAACCAGGTACTGTAAAGTGCACTGATAACAGAGTGGGCAGCCTTAGCTTGGAGAGTCTTTGCTTTCAAGTGGGGAATTTATGCTAAGCAGAGCCCGCAGTAAGAACTGCTAATCCAGTTTCCATTCTGGCATCAGAAAAAGCCCTGTCTAGTGCCAGGTGCCACAGAAGAGCTCAGCTGGCCTGGGCCTGCACCTGTGTCAGGAGGCTCGCGTGCCATAGCTTTCCTCCGGCTCAGCGCCGCACTCCCCTGATTCGGGGCCGCTGGATGCACAGCTGGTTCTCACTCAGAGGATGCTCTAATTTACATCAGCCGCTAACAGTCTGCAGTGGCAAAACTGCAGCTGGGATAGTGGGGAGTGTTGCTGGCCTGCCCCTTTCCTCCAGCCACGCCCATTACGACAGAGAGGGGAGTGGCACAGGAGCGACTGTCCCACCACAGGATCTCCCTTTGCACTAGGGTGACTCTCCCAGGCCTCAATCCACTGGGTAAATTCTCTGCCACTGGAAATGGGAGAAGACTCCACTGAGCACAATGGAGCTGCACCCACTTACTCCAGCAGCGAATCTGGCCAGATTCCCCCAGTACCACAGGGCATGCTCCCTGGTTTGCAAACACCATCAAACCGAGAGCAAGGGCGAGGCCCATTGTCCCCTCCCTATACACAGCCAGTTTCCTTCCCGCAACCTTCACAGAGGCATGAATGAAGCACAAACTGTAAAGAAGCATCTTCAGTCTGAACTCTGAGTTTCCCTGCCTTAAATCAGGCCGTTATTGTTACTAATACCTCTTTGTGTGTGTATGGCTGGGGCCTGCTGGAGCTGTGATATAACGCTCTCAGCTGCAAACAACATGGCCCAGCTGCTCCAATGGGGATAAGAGGGAAGCTGTTTTAGATAAGAATCATGTCATTGTAGCTCTGTAATAAGAGGAAACGGGGCAGGGATTTTATTGTACAGCTTCCGAGTTCTAAAGCTAAAAGATTTCATCCACTTCAAATAGCCAGCCCTGTGGAGCCAAACAGGCTAATTTCTAGCCTCGCACGTTCTCTCCAAGAGCAATGACAGGACACAGCAAACTGAATGGGGATTAGGCAATCAATTCAAATCAAGCTCAGAAAATGAACTGGAAGTGAATGGTCTCAGATGCCAGGCCAAGAAGAAATCCACAAGAGCAAATTAGTGCAGGAGGAGGGGAAGACACCTTGGAGCCAGCACCCCAGGAAGGGAACCACAAGGGTCATCCTGCCTTTTGGGGGAGAGGTGGAGGGAGTGGACACAGAGTTTGGAAATGTACGGAGAAGCAAAATGACATTTTGTCATCCTTCACTGAGGCAGCACAAAGGACAGCGCTGTTTTCATTCTTCAAAGCAGGATCCTAGGCATGGACGCTAGTGCTTTAGGTGAGACAAGGATTTTAGCCTGTTAAGTTCAGACTGTAAGAAGCATGTTAGACCTTTTGTTTTCTTTGTAAACTGTTCTTATCCTTGCTCACTGTCTCTTAAAAAACACATACTTAGTAACAAAGGGCAAGATGTGTTTTCACAATCAATAGATTGCAGTGCTGTGGTGTTACACTGGGACTGATACTCAGCTGAATCAAATAAGCTTGTGGGGGTGTTGTCTTTCTGGGGACACCTTCCCTGGTAATTGCTGTGAGTGTCCAGTGACAAGGGCTGGACACTACTGGAGGCTGCTTCGAAGGAGTTTGTGGACTGGGGTACAGCTGGCAAAGCAGAGCTGAGGCTGGCACAGCCCTCAGAAGACAGCATGAGTGTCTGAAAGGCTGGAAGCATTAGGGAGCTGACATCCATATTGGCAATATGTCCCAACTTTGTATCACCTGCAGATTTTATTAGCACACTCCCACTTTTTGTGCCAAGGTTATGAATGAAAATGAAAATTGGTCCCTAGACCAATCCTTGAGGATCTCCACTAGTAACCTCCATCTAGCCTGGAAGTTCACTTTTCAGTGTGACCCACTGTTGTCTCCCCTTCAACCAATTCCTTATCCACCTTTCAATTTGCATATTAACCCCCATCTTCTCCAACTAAATAATTTCCCATGTGGAATTGTATCAGATGTTTTCCTGACATCCCAGTAGATTAAAGCTACTGCATTTCCTTTGTCTAAAAAACTGGGATAGTCTCAAAGACCGAGATCAGGTTGGTCCGACACGACCTACCTTTTGTAAAACCATGTTGTATTTTATCCCAATTACCATTTACCTCTATGTCCTTAACTACTCTCTCTTTCAAAATTTGTTCTAAGACCTTGCATACAATTGAAGTCAAACTTTTCCAGATCACTTCCCCCCTCCCCATTTCTTAAATATAGGTACTATATTAACAATTTCCCAGTCATCTGAGAGTACAGATTCATTAAAAATCCTTGCTATTGGGCTTGCAATTTCATATGCCCATTCCTTTAATAGTCTTGGATGGAGATTTTCTGGAGTCCCTGATTTGGTTCCATTAAACTGCTTGAGTTTGGCTTCCACCTCAAATGTAATAATTTCTATTTCCACATCCTTGTTCCCATTAGCCACTGTCCAAGCACCTCATTATCCTTATTAAAAACTGAGGAAAAATATTTGGTTAGGTGTTGGGCTATGCCTCGATTATCTTTAATCTCCACCCAATCCTCGGGTTTAATAGTCCCACTTCCTCTTTCCTTATTTTCTTTTTATTTATATGGCTATAAAACCTTTTACTATTGGTTTTAATTCCCTTTGCAAGGTCCAATTCCACTTGGCTTTTGGCAGTTCTCACTTTTTCCCTACGCAGTCTCACCTCCCAGAGGTAGCTTCCCTTGCTGATCCAACCCATCTTCCATTCCTTGTAGGCATTCTGCTTTCTCTTAATCACCTGTCTTTGATGCTTGTTCATCCAGTTTGGTCTGCAACCCTTCCCTCTGATTTTTTTCCCCTTGCTTGGGATGCAGGCTTTAGATACTTTAAGTTAAAATTGCAGAAACTAATTCCAAGCCTCCTCCATATTGAGATCCTTGAGTTCATTAGTCCAGTCCACTTCCCTAATTCCCCTAATTTTATAAAGTTTTCCCTTTGAAATCAAGTTGCAGACCTATTTTTGTTGATCCTTCCATTTAGTTTAAACTGAATTAATGCAATCACTCGAACCAATGTTGTCCCCTACAACCAATTCTTCTATGAGGTCCTCGCTACTTACCAACACAAACTCTAAAATGGCATCACCTCTTGTCGGTTTGGCAACTATTTGGTGAAGAAATCTCTCAGGGATCATAACTGAAAAAGTCTGGGCCCTACCATACTTAGTAGCACTTGTCCTCCCATCTATATCTGGGAAATTAAAGTCCCCCATAATCACACAATTCCCAGTAGTGCTTATTTCATTACAAATATTTTAAAGAGATCTCTATCCATATCCAAATCAGATCCTGGGAGTCTATAGCAGACCCCAAGCACTCTCCCAGAGGAGCCTCTGTTACCTTTCCTCCCCAAAGTGATTCTGACCCAAACAGATTCAGTTTTATCCATTCCATAACTTCTAACTACCTCATCATTAATATACAATGCTACTCCACCACCTTTATTTCTGTCTTTCCTAAACAGCACATACCCTTCAATACCTGCACTCCAGTCATGACAACTATTCCACCATATTTATGTTATCCCTATAATATCTGCTCTCACTTCTTGCACCAGTAGTTCTAGTTCCTGCATTTTGTTACCAACACCCCTCACATTGGTGTACACACATCTTAGTTATTTGTGCTTGGCTTTGCCCAGATTCCTCACCCGATTAGACAGAGTAATCCTACTGCCAGTATCGCCTATCTGACTGTTACTGTCAGTGCTACTGGCACTATCTTTCCTCTTGATGTCCATTCTCCTACCCTCTGTTCCTTTCTGCATCGCCGTGTCCTCTTTCACTTGATTTTCTTCCTGCTCAATATTAGACTCAGGCGTGGAGATGAGAGGAGCATCTCCCAACCATCTCCCCTGAATTCCTAGTTTAATCAGTTGTGCCACCCTCCATCCTCGAAGTCTATTTCCCTCCCTACTCAGGGGGAGTCCATCCCATGAGAACGGTCCCCTGCCCATGAATGCCTCCCAGTAGTCAAACATCCCAAAGCCCTCCCTATGGAACCACTGCCTGAGCCATCTGTTGATCTTCATCATCTTGTCTCGCCTTCGTTCTCCTCCCCCAGGGACAGGTAGAATCCCACTGAAGATCATCTCAGCCTCCATTTCTTTAAGCATCTTCCCCAGCCTGGCAGAGTCTCCCTTGAAGCATCGCAGCATCATTTGTTCCTGCATGAAGGACACTCAGTGGATTCTTTCCAGCTCCCATTAGGATCCTCTTCAGCCTCAGGTCCACATCCCATATCTTAGCTTCCCGGTCGTCGGCAGGTGGGATTGAACCCGGGGCCTCCAGAGCTTAGTGCATGAGCTTCTACTGCATGAGCGAAAAGCCAACTGGCTGTTAAAATGAGTCTGCTCTACAGCCTTAGCTATCTCTCTCTTTAAGTGGTCTCAGTGCCGCTAGATGGGACAGAGCACCATGCCCAGAAGGTGTGTGGGTTACAGGCGCACCCTTCTGTTCTCCGCATCAGCTCTGGGGACAGGCCTGTCTGTTCTTCATCGCAGGGAATCCGCAATCCAATGGACCTGCCTCTTCCTGGTGATGGTGCGATTCTCCAGCCTTCCACCTTCTGTTTTTTCTGACTGCAAGTCCTCTTGTCTTCTGTTCTCACTTGCAAACTTCTGAGAGTCATCCTCTGTCCTCCAGAGGCTCTGAACTCCATTGACTCTTCCCCTTGTCTTGCAGAACCAGCCAGTCTTCCCTTCTGTTACTGCCTGCCTCTCCCCTTCATTTTCCAACTCAGCAAACCTGCCCCTCAGTCCTGGGCACTGCGAGAAAGTGTCACAAGGGGTGTTAACCCAAATGCTAAATTCTGGCCAGTTTTCACCACAACAGTTCCACCTCCAGCCTAGGTATTTCCATCCTTCCTGTTTCCATTCCCTGCCCCAATGGGGCTACTTGCGTTAGCACAGTTATGTGCTGTGTAAGTGTTTGCTTCACTAAGCCCAAGTTACTACACCAGGACCCGAACCAAAGCCCTCTCAAGTCTGTGGAAAGTCTTCACAGGCTGTAATTGCCTTTGGATAAGGCCCTGATACACATTCGCCATTTGCATACAGAGATTTGTTTCTCATGCAAATCTCCCATGTTTTGATACTAATCTATCAGACTTCAAGTAATGGAAGCGATAACGTGAAAGACGTTTAACACACGGCTGAGCACAGCACTAGAGCATATGCTGCTGTCCTGGCTGGAGAATGCTCTAAGTGGCATAAATGATCCTTCCCATTCCTAATTTGTAAGATCACTTGTTTAGGATCTACCAGGATTACGATGTGTTTGTGGTGAAGGGGGTAGGTGTTAGAACTAGCTGTTGCCTTAAAAACTAACTAAAATCTCTTTCCCTATAAGCAGATGGATGGAATTAATGACTTGGAAGGGAGGATGAGGACACTGCCAGGTGCCATTGCAAAGCATTTCATCTGGGAAGCATCGTTATATAATGAATGTAATCTCCCACCTAGTGCCTCACTCACTAGTGCAGCCAATCAGCTTGCAGTAGCCCTCCTCTGAGTGTTTAATGCTACGGTTCAGTTCAGTTCATGTGCCCTTTCCACGTCCTTATTGCTAAGAAACAAACGTTTCCAAGCCTGTGGCCTAAACAACATGCGTGTCACCACCCCACTGTGTGGGAGACCTCTTGTTCCTGCCCAAAATTGCGAACTGCCAAGAGCTGAGGGCTACCTCTCAGACATTCACCTCTCCTGCGTGCTGCTGTAGGGATAAGCACCTGTTCCACATGGTGTCTACAGCGCTACAATCATCTTGACCATTTAGCTTCAGGTCAGCTTTTGGTGGAACAGTTAGGACTCAAAACTAGTCACAGGTGCCATGGCAAACGCATTTCATTTGAGAAAACCAGTTACGGTTGCTAAGTGCGAACAGGGACAGAACCAGGCACTTGAGAGCAAGGACATGAATAGTTAAGCGCATCAGAAATCTTATACTCCCCGTATACTAAACCAAGACCTGATCCTTCACTCCTTTACACCAGTATCCCTCCACGAGAGCTCACTGTCAGGAAGTATTTTCTGATAGTCTGAATTGGTTTGTGGGGGGGGGTTTGGTGAATTTCATTTCCTACATCCTTTCTGAAGGGATATTAATTTTTCCACATTCTGAACTCTTTAGTATGCATAGAGCACAGGGCCACTTTACAAATCTATGCTGATAAAGGCCTTTATGCTTCAGCCTCCAGCTATCGGAGGTTAGGAAGGAACTGTCTCTTTGAGCAGGTTACTTCCTCGCTACCTACTGCAGAGTTTCTTGCACATTCCTCTGAAGCAGGTGGTACCGGCTGTTGTCAGCGGTGGGACACTGGGCTAGACGGACCACACTCTGATCCAGTCTGGCAATTCCTGTGTTCCTACACTGCTAACCGGGTGGCCCCTTGGCACGTTCAGCATGTTCACAGATGTACTTGGAAATGCTGACTGATAGCACCACACTTTTAAAGGGGTCTCCATCGAGCCTCTAACTTTGCAGGGAGAGTCAGATGCCTCCAGACCTGACAGCACTTGGATGTCTAACGACTTGATCTGAAGGTACAATCAAGCAGACATCTAAGTGCTTTCATTTGCACCCACACTTTAAGTGCAGGTGCAAAGAATGAGGCTGGTTAACAATGTGGCCTGTAGGCTCTGCCGACTGAATCCCCAGGCGGGTGGGAGGGTTTCATTACCAGCCTGTACAGCACCTTGCTGTTCTGTATGCACCGCACGGCATAGGTCAGCTCCCTGAAGACGCTCCCTTCCAGCTTGGCTCGCCCTTGCGAGCAGACAAAGACCCCACCTTTCCCATCCCTGAACAGGCACTTCCGAATGAGGCATCCTTGCAGAGAGCTGGCAAGAGACTGGGCCTCCTTGTCCCTCTGCAGCTCCTGCTGCAGAGTTTTGAGCTCCAGGTCCCTCTGCAGGGCGGTGAGCCCATTGGTTTGCGGCCTGCTGTGGATCACGTGGGCCAGCATGTGGCTCAGACTGTGGGCCCGATAGGACAGTTTGTACATCGACCGGTCATCTTCCTCATTCTCGCTGCTCGTGCTCAGCTCACCATCACTAGAGTCTGTCTCCAGAGTCATGGCTTCCCCCTCCTTTGCTGTATAAAGTTTGCCATTGACTTCAGCCTCTCTCTCACCTGCTTTTTCAAGCACCAGCTGAGTCTTGGAAGCAGGAAGTAAATCATTTTGGTCCCCACCCACCACGATCTCACAGGTCCTTAAGTTCCTCGCTAGCGGACTGCCCCAGCCGCCCCGCTTCGATGCGTTGCAAAGCGCAGGGTCTGACGCCTGTAACAACATGCAGTGGGACTTGGCCAGTGTGGTTAGGTGCTTGCAGGCCCAGTTCCTCTCAGAGGAAGGGATGCCCTCTATGGTGACAGAGGCGTTTTCGCTGCCAGTGAACTCACAGTTTTCCAGGACCCCAAGGGCCACGCTGTGGAAATGGATGCTGGACTGATTGAAGGTGCAGAACTTCACCTGGCATGTCCCCGGGGCGTGGATCTGCAGCTGCCCATTCTCAAAGTTGCAGTTGTCGAACTGGACGTGGCCAGAGGTTGTCTGGAGAAGAATGATCATGAGACAAAATAAATACAAAAATAACTCACATTCCTGGGGATACCATTATGTCCCATTCCACTTCTCAAACCATTCCCCCTCCAAAACACACACATCTAGTGGCACAAGGAACTGGCATGTGTCATGGGTAACTGAAACCCATTGGCTTCTGCACCAAGAGTCCATGCATTTAACTGCCCCAATCTCGATCAGTTACCTTTATGATGCTAGATAGCGTGGCATGCTCCAGCTGCCACATCCCATCAACTAGGTGGCTCAACATGACCTGTTGTGACCATTGAACTGAGCAACATCCATCTACTATGAGTTGGTCCCTACCCCTGGCAGTTTTAGTTGTTGTCAGCCTTTTTTACACAAGTTGTTGGGCTCAGTACAGGCGTAAGCGGGTGAAATGTAATAGCCAGTGATATAGAGGAGGTTGGACTAGACATCCTAATGGCCTCTTCTTGCCTTAATATTTATGAATGTACCAGGAGCGTATACAGCATCTGCTCTACATACTATCACACATGCTCCATCTGTTGTATGCCAGGTTCCAAGCATTCTGCAAGGAAGTTAAATGTTTCTCTCACACATCTATGGGTCAGCGTTAGGCAGGGAGATTTGCCTTAGCACTGGAAACTTCATTCACTCTTCACTGTTGTCCATGTGAACGTGGCGCTGGATTGCTGACATCTGTCATGTCGTCAGCTGTCCCTTCCATGGCTCGGGAGGCTTTGTGACACAAACCAGCACAGCCTGTGTGCAGAAAGCCTTGGAGATCAGCCTCAGTAATCTTTATATACCTTGTGGTGAGAAAAGACAGGACTCTCCTACAGAGAGCTTTATAGCACCTCCTGATTATCCCCACAAGTATGAGACACGCAGTGTCAGTGTCCCCACCTTGCACTGACAACATACATGAGCCATGACCCACAGGGGTCTGGTACAGTGGTCCCCAAACAGTGGGAGAGATTTCGATAAGAAGATACAATCAGTGACTGGGGACAGGAGCTCCCAGGCCACAGGAATCATTTTGCACAACTCTCCAATTTTTATACCTGACCTTTTCTTCGTCAGCCACACATTGCACATTCCCAGGGTAAAGGAGCAGACTTTCAAATCAAAGCGCTAAGATAAACAAATGAAGAACATTGCAATATTTTAGTGAGAGATCAGCTAGATCGTGCATCTAACACCTACATCTTTACCCTTCCTCTTTTTTTAAAGCTACTTAAAAGGGACACTGTGTCACGGAGTGTGGGGGAGTCCAGGCCCTGCACCCCTCTTCCTGGGATTCACTGAGACTCTCAGCCAGCCAGTAAAACAGAAGGTTTATTGGACAACAGGAACACAGTCCAAAACAGAGCTTGTGGGTACACCCAGGACCCCTCAGTGAAGTCCTTCTGGGGGAGCAGGGAGCATAGACCCCAGCCCTGGGGTTCCCTGTGTTCCTCCACCCAGCCCCAAACTGAAACTAAACCCACCGAGCAGGTTCCCTGCTGCAGCCTCCGTCCACATTCCTGGGCAGAGGTGTCACCTCCCCCTCCCCCTCCTGGCTCAGGTGACAGGCTCTCAGGTCTCCCGTCCCCAGGGCACATTCCCAGGTCAACACTCTCCCCTCCCTGCTGCGTCACATCGTCACATCTCTCCCCCCTTCGAGACTGAATTGAGCGGGGTCACTGTGACCAGTGACCTGGGGAAGTTCGGGGCCCCCTCTCCGGGACAGCGCATCCGCTATCAGGTTGGCACTTCCCTTCACATGGACCACGTCCATGTCGTAATCCTGCAGGAGCAGGCTCCACCTCAGGAGCTTGGCGTTGGCTCCTTTCATCTGGTGCAGCCAGGTCAGGGGAGAGTGGTCGGTGTACACGGTGAAGTGTCGCCCGAAGAGATAGGGCTCTAGTTTCTTGAGGGCCCACACCATGGCCAGGCACTCCTTCTCGATGGCCGCGTAGTGTTGCTCCCGGGGTAGCAACTTCTTGCTCAGGTACACGATGGGGTGTCTCTCCCCCTTTTCATCCTCCTGCATTAACACCGCCCCCAGTCCCGTGTCGGAGGCGTCGGTGAACACCACAAAGGGCTTGTCAAAGTCTGGGTTTGCTAGAACTGGGCCACTGACCAGAGCCTCCTTCAGCGCCCGGAAAGCCTCCTGGCACTGCTCGGTCCAGACCACCTTGTCTGGCTTCCCCTTCTTGCATAGCTCAGTGATGGGGGTGGCTATGGCGCTAAAGTGGGGCACAAATCTTCAGTAGTATCCTGCCATCCCAATAAAGGCTTGGACCTGCTTTTTGGTGTGGGGAGCGGGCCAGTCTCTGATCACCTCCACCTTGGCCGGTTCCGGCTTTAGGCGGCCGCTCCCCACCCGATGGCCCAGGTAAGATACTTCAGCCATCCCCACCTTGCACTTCTCCGCTTTGACAGTCAGCCCAGCCCCCTGGAGTCGGTCCAGCACTTGTCTAACCTGGGACACGTGGTCCTCCCAGGTCTGGCTAAAGACACAGATGTCGTCAATATACGCCACGGCAAAACTCTCCATCCCCCTCAGGAGCTGGTCCACCAGGCGCTGGAAGGTGGCCGGCGCTCCCTTGAGGCCGAAAGGCAGGGTCAGAAACTATAGAGCCCCAGAGGGGTGATAAAGGCCGATTTCAGCCGGGCATCTGCATCCAGCGGCACTTGCCAGTAGCCCTTTGTAAGGTCCATGGTGGTAAGGTACCGAGCTCCTCCCAGCTTGTCTAGGAGCTCGTCCGGCCTGGGCATGGGGTAGGCATCCGATACAGTGATGGCATTGAGCTTCCGATAGTCCACACAGAACCGGACTGACCCATCCTTTTTGGGGACCAGCACCACCGGCGAGGCCCAAGGGCTGGCCGATGGCTGGATCACCCCCAAAGCCAGCATGTCCCGGACCTCTCTTTCCAGGTCCTGAGCAGTTTTCCCCGTGACTCGGAAGGGGGAGCATCTTATCGGCGGGTGCGACCCTGTCTGCACCCAGTGGACAGTCAGATTAGTGCGTCCAGGCTGGTTGGAAAACAGCTGTCGGTACGGATGCAGCACCCCCCTGACCCCAGCTTGCTGGGCAGGGGTGAGCTGATCCGAGAGGGGGATTGTTTCCAGGGGGGGAACCAGCTCTGGTCCCAGGGAATAGATCTACTAAAGGGTCATCTCCCTGCTCCTCCCACTGACCACACACAGCTAACACCACATTCCCCCTGGCATAATATGGCTTCATCATATTCACATGGTACACCCGGCGGTGGTGGGCCCGGTTCGACAGCTCCACCACATAGTTTACCTCATTGAGCTGCTTGACGACCTTGAACGGGCCCTCCCAGGCGGCCTGTAGTTTGTTCTTTCTCACGGGGATGAGAACCATCACCTGATCCCCGGTGGCGTAGGCACGGGCCCGCGCCGTGCGGTCATACCAGACCTTCTGCTTCCTCTGGGCTCTGGCCAGATTCTCCCTGGCCAGGCCCATGAGTTCAGCCAGTCTCTCTCGGAAGGTCAGGACATACTCCACCACTGACTCTCCATCGGGAGTGGCCTTCCCCTCCCACTCGTCTCTCATCAGGTCCAGGGGGCCCCTCACCCTCCTTCCATATAACAGTTCAAAAGGCGAAAATCCGGTAGACTCCTGGGGCACCTCCCTGTACGCGAACAGCAGGTGAGGTAAGTACTTGTCCCAATCCTGCGGGTGCTGGTTCATAAAGGTTTTCAGCATCATCTTTAGCGTCCCGTTAAACCTCTCCACCAGCCCATTGGACTGGGGGTGATACGCTGAGGCCCAGTCATGCCGGACCCCACATTTCTCCCACAAGCACCGGAGCAGGGCCGACATGAAGTTGGAGCCTTGGTCTGTCAAGACTTCCCTGGGGAACCCCACTCGGCTGAAAATGGTCAGGAGCGCATCTGCCACGGTGTCTGCTTCAATGGAAGCTAAGGGCACTGCCTCGGGGTAGCGGGTGGCGAAATCTACCACCACCAGAATGTATTTCTTCCCCGACCGGGTCGTCTTGCTGAGAGGCCCCACGATGTCCATGGCCACCTTCTGGAAAGGCTCCTCTATGATGGGCAAAGGTCTCAACGCCGCTTTCCCCTTGTCCCGGGCCTTCCCCACCCTCTGACAGGGGTCACAGGATCGGCAATACTGCCGGACGGTGGTAAAGACCCCGGGCCAGTAAAAGTTCTGTAGCAACCTCTGCCGGGTGCGCCGGATTCCCTGGTGCCCTGCGAGGGGGATGTCATGGGCCAGGGACAGGAGCTTGCGGCGGTACTTCTGGGGGACCACCAGCTGCCTCCTGACCCCACAGGACTCCCCTTCCCCTGGGGGAGCCCATTCTCGGTACAGGAACCCCTTCTCCCACAGGAACCTCTCCTGGCAGCCTCTCCTCATGGTCCGTCCCTCACTGAGGTCGGCCAGGTCCCTGAGCTTCTGCAAGGAGGGATCTTTCCTCAACTCGGCCTGGAACTCAGCGGCTGGGGAAGGGATGGGGCCCGGTTCCCCCTCCGTGGCCAGGTCTGAGGCCGCAGCCTCTCTGAGCCGTGCCCCTCGGCGCTCCCTCCCCACCCGAGTAGGGTCTCGCGCCTCCAGTGTGGTACCCTCCCCAGGGTCAGGTCGCAGTGCCCCTCGCCGGCTCTGGCTACGGGTCACAACCAGGGCGGTCTGGGGGTCGCTTGGCCAGTCCTCTAGGTCTCCCCCCATCAAAACTTCAGTGGGCAAATGGTGGTGTACCCCCACATCCTTGGGGCCCTCCTTGGTCCCCCATTTCAGGTGTACCCTTGCCACGGGCACCTTAAATGGGGTCCCGCCCACCCCCGTCAGGGTCAGGTAGGTGTTGGGCACCACCCGATCTGGGGCCACCACCTCGGGCCGGGCCAGCGTCACCTCCGCGCCCGTATCCCAGTATCCATTGACCTTCCTCCCATCCACCTCCAGGGGAACAAGGCACTCTCTCCGGAGGGACAGCCCCGCACCCACCCTGTAAACCGAGCACCCTGAGTCCAGAGCCTCCAGCCCTCTGGCGGGGCTGGCTGGGGGTACTCTTCCCTCCTGAGCAGGTGGCAAACTGGTAGCCCCCCTTTCCTGGGTCGCCTGCCCCTCGTCCAGCTGAGTCCCTACCCAGTTAACCCTGGGTAGGTTGGGTCTGCTCAGTGTGTCCCGGAGCCCGGGGCACTGGGCCCGTACGTGGCCTCTCTGGCCACAGTGATAGCAGCTCAGGTCACGTTGGTCCCCTCGAACGGGTCGGAGGGGCCCGACACCAGGCATTCCCCTTTGGAGGGGGTTCTCCCTATTTCCCCGCTGGGAGGCCCCATGGTGACTCTCTCTCTGCATCGGGGGGGCCTGTTCTTTTGGGACTCCTCCCGGCTACCCCCTGACCGACTGTTCACAAACTCGTCGGCCAGCTGCCCTGCATGCTGGGGTTTCGCGAGCTTTTTGTCCACCAGCCACAGCCTCAGGTCGGAAGGGCACTGTTCATACAGGTGCTCCAGTACAAACAGGTCAAGCAGGTCCTCTTTAGTTTGGGCCCCCGCTGTCCACTTGCGGGCATATCCCTGCATCCTGTTGACCAGTTGTAGGTAGGTGACCTCAGGCGTTTTACGCTGACTCCGGAACCTTCTCCGGTACATCTCGGGGGTCAGCCCAAACTCACGGAGCAGGGCCTGTTTGAACAGTTCATAGTCCCCTGCCTCTGCCCCTGTCATCCGGCTGTAGACCTCCACGGCTTTGGGGTCCAGTAAGGGGGTGAGGAACTGGAGCCTGTCTGCAGGGTCAACCCTGTGCAGCTCGCAGGCATTCTCAAAGGCCGTCAGGAAGCTATCTATGTCCTCCCCCTCCTTCCGCTGGGCCAGGAAGCACTTATCAAAGCTCCTTGCAGTCTTGGGTCCCCCCTCACTCACCGCAGCCGGGGCCCCACTGCTCCTCAGCCTGGCCAGCTCCAGTTCATGCTGTCTTTGTTTCTCCTTCTCCTGCTGCTCATGTTGACGTTCCCTCTCCTTCTCCTGACGCTCCCTCTCCTTCTCCTCCTGCTCATGTTGACGTTGTTTCTCCTCATGTTGACGTTGTTTTTCATGATCCTCCAGCTCCCTCATTTTCCTCTCCCTCTCCCATTCCAGCCGCATCCGCTCCAGGGATGGGGAGCTCCGCTGGGAGGATCCCCTGCTGGCTGCTGGGGTCAGGGGGCCCTCGGTATTCGCTGGGCTTCCCACAACCCCTCCCCCAGGCATAGGTAGGAAGGGTCTCGGGGTGTCCTGGGCAGCAGTCTGACCCCTCCCAGCCTGGTCAGGCCCCAGGGCCCACACTGCGTCCGCCGGGCGGCTTCCCTCAGGGACAGGGATCGGGTCATCCAAGCGATCCCTCTCCTCCAGCTGGGCAATCAGCTGTTCCTTGGTGGACCTCCCGACGCGCAGCCCCCTCTGCCTGCACAGCTCCACCAGGTCGCTCTTAAGGCGTTTAGCGTACATCTCCCGGCTGGCCACTCGCAGGCCGGGCAGCTGTCCACGGTTTCCAGGAAAAGCCCCTAGTGTGCCAGTCCTTCTTGAGGTCACCACCTCTTTGCCAGGGTTGAGCTGCAGACTCCTCCGCCCCTGGGACCGCTCGCTGCAATCCCCCGGGGGACCCTGTTACTGCAAAAGTCCTTCTCTCTGGTCACACACTCCCAGGGGTTAACCGCCCCCTGAAACCGTCTCTCTCTGAATCTTCAGCACGCCTGGTCCCCGTCAATCCCCCTTCGTTTTACTGTTCCCCAGTCACTTACTGCAGGAAGCGCCGTTCACGGGGTGCAGTAGATCCCACCGCTCCCACCAGTTGTCACGGAGTGTGGGGGAGTCCAGGCCCTGCACCCCTCTTCCTGGGATTCACTGAGACTCTCAGCCAGCCAGTAAAACAGAAGGTTTATTGGACAACAGGAACACAGTCCAAAACAGAGCTTGTGGGTACACCCAGGACCCCTCAGTGAAGTCCTTCTGGGGGAGCAGGGAGCTTAGACCCCAGCCCTGGGGTTCCCTGTGTTCCTCCACCCAGCCCCAAACTGAAACTAAACCCACCGAGCAGGTTCCCTGCTGCAGCCTCCGTCCACATTCCTGGGCAGAGGTGTCACCTCCCCCTCCCCCTCCTGGCTCAGGTGACAGGCTCTCAGGTCTCCCGTCCCCAGGGCACATTCCCAGGTCAACACTCCCCCCTCCCTGCTGCGTCACATCGTCACACACTGTCAAGTCAATTTCAGGCTAAACAAATTATTTGGTAAAAGCTTTTGCAAAATCTAAGCTCAATTCATGGCTCCATCTTCTTTTTAAAATAAAAACACCAATGGGAAATGGGCTTATTTGGAAGGAAACATTCCCCATTCACTGGCTGCAACCCAAATGCTGAAGCTTTGAGCTGATTATGATCCAGAAAGCAAAACTGACGATCAATGAAAGGGAAATGTATCTACTTTCATTGTGGGGGCTGAGAGAAATGTACAACGTCACTAAACAGCATGCAACAGTGAAGAGTAAATTAATCTGTGTTTCAATAATCTAAACAAACACAGAGCAGGAAATCTATTGTTTATTAAATACGATTTTTTTTTTTACCCTGACAGTTTTTCCTTTTAATACTTGTATAGCACTTTTCCTCTGAGCATTTTAAAAACAATTAAGTTAAATGAAGTAGATAATTAAATTATTTCTAAAAATAACAGAGTTCTACTACTCCTGTAAGGTAAGTTTCCATTTTACAGACAGCTCAACAGAGGCAAAGCTCTAGAGGCAAGAGGTCAGATTTTCAAACTTTTACTCCCATGGCTGCGCCTCGAGTAGCCCGATTGGCTTCAGGGTGTACAAATGTCTGGACCAGGCCTCAAGGTGACATGGGCAAGGTCAAACAGCTACCATGCCAAAAAGAGAATTCAGGAGTCCTGACTTCTCCAAGCCTTGGTAACATTACTAAAAAAGAGCATGAATGATATCATGTGTGTGCATCCTCCAGGAAGACATGTCATAGGGACCAGTCTGACCTGCATCTCACAGGCCACAAATACCACCCAGCACCCGCACACTAAATCCAACAACCAGAATTAGATCAAAGTATTACAGCCCTCAGGAGACTAAACTACTGTGAGCCACAGGCAGAGAACAGGAGGGACTGAGGTGCACCGGCGCCCAAAGCCCTGCAATGGCAGGGAACTGATTTACTGAGATACACCCAGATGCCCTACACTCCAAGCTGCAAAGGAAGGCAAAAACCCTTCCAGGTCCCGACCCGGCAGGAAATTCCTTCCCAACCCCACATATGGCGACCAGTTAGACCCTGAGCACGAGAGCAAGAACCAGCCGGCCAAAGAAGAGAATGCTCAGTGCCGCCTCAGAGCATCGTCCCACCCCCACACCCCCCCATGTCCCATCTCCAGCCAGGGCCATCTCGAACGCCCTAACAACACCCATTGTGAGAGTTTCAGACCCACCTTGTACACAACGGGGGTGAACCAGGCTGGCATAAAGACCACGTTGCACAGGCGAGTGGTTGGGCAGTGCTGATCAATGCTGACCAGCAGGGCCACATCTCCTAGCTTCCCCTGCCCCACGATCTCCACTGGCACCTTGAGGATGATCTCGCTCTGCTCTTCGTATACCCCCGGCAGCAGCACGATCCGGTCGTAGACGTCGGCCGAGGCCAAGGCGGCTCGGAGGGTATCGAACTCGCAGCCCTGCCCAACGCGGAGGACATGGCGGTCCTTCTTCCTTCGGAACAAGTAGAAGCAGTTGGAGGACTCGAAGTCCTGGGCATTTTTGGTCCAGGTTTTTGAGGCGACGTAGTGCTGTTTGAAGGCTTCCCGCCAGGACTGGGGCTCCACATCAGGCTGGTTGGGCCAGTTCGGGTGTCTGCATTCAATGCAGCCAAGGCACAGCTGGCGCCATCGGGTGTTATCCAAACTGAGGATCAGCTCGCACCAAGCTCGGCAAACTAGACTGCAGCGGCCAAGGTCGGGCAGACGCAAGTAGGATAAAATCAGGCGCCACAACTCCACCGGGAGACCACTGACCTCCATCGTCACCTAGCAACAGTGGGACACAAAGACAGGCGTTAGACCATCAAAGGCAGGCATTGGTTAGACCTGTGACAGTTCCTTCCTGTGGCCTCAGTCTCACTTCATTCCCTGTAGATGTCCACTGGGTTTGTTCTGCAACCTCTAGCTCCACCCCCCCTCAAGGGCTGGCTGTGCTGCCTTTGCCCTTCTCCTGGCCCCTGCTGACCCAGAGAGAGGGGCCAGGACTGAAAAGTGAACCCAACCTGCCTGGATGGCTGTGCAGAGCACCAACAACTCACTCCCTGCAGAATCCAAGTCAAGGCTTCAATGCACATCAGGGGCCTCATTCAGCACGGCCCGGCGCCTCATGTGGGCAACTACACCAGTGCCAAAGCAGAGCCTGGTGCCACCTGACCAGAATGATGGCCTTTCACAGCCACTGGGCACTGATGTAAAAAACAACAACCATACCTAGCAGCCGATGGGCCCCTGGAGCGGGTGACCTGGAGACCAAGGAACCAATCAGGTACGCCTGTTCTCTGGGCCAGACTCCGTGTTGCCCTGTGACCATCTACACCAGTGCAAAGGGACAGGTATAACAACTCAAACAGCACGGGCACAGGGTGTCTTCAGCAGATGGGTGTTTCGGGAGACAGACCGGGGGCTGCTGCAAATCCCCTACAGGCTGTGGGCAGGAGGAGGCACAAATTAGGACAGGCTATATCAGAGGCTGAACCTGCCCTTATAGGTCTAAAGGAGGATCAGGGTGGTCATGGGTTGCATCCTCCTGATCCTCACGTGCTACCCATGCTGCCGGCTGCTCAGCTAGCCAAAGGTCAAGGTTGAATTTTTTAAGTTGACTGGGTGTTTAGAACTGTGGGGCTTTGAAGACTGCTCCTCCAGGGCATAGTCTGGGCACTCAGCTGTCAGGCATGGGAAGACAGTAGATCTTCCCCTACAGAATATAGCTGCCTCTTCGTGAGCAGCAAGATCCTTACTGGACATTTAGCCCTCCCAAGATTTAAAAAATAAATCCCTGCTACTCCAAGACCCATAGGGGTTCTGGAAGCACGAAACACGCTTCCGTTATCCCTCTGTAGCAAGCTGACTTACTGGCTGGTTAAAAGAAAAGGAGTACTTGTGGCACCTTAGAGACTAACCAATTTATTTGAGCATAAGCTTTCGTGAGCTACAGCTCACTTCATCAGAAGCATGCTGTGGAAAGTGTAGAAGATCTTTTTATACACACAAAGCATGAAAAAATACCTCCCCGCACCCCACTCTCCTGCTGGTAATAGCCCATCCAAGGTGATCACTCTCCTTACAATGTGTATGATAATTAAGTTGGACCATTAGGCTTGAATAGAGACTGGGAGTGGCTAAGTCATTATGCAAGGTAACCTATTTCCCCTTGTTTTCTCCTACCCCCCCCCCCCCGACGTTCTTGTTAAACCCTGGATTTGTGCTGGAAATGGCCCACCTTGATTATCATACACATTGTAAGGAGAGTGGTCACTTTCGATAAGCTATTACCAGCAGGAGAGTGGGTTTGTGTGTGGGGGGCGGGGGGTGAGAAAACCTGGATTTGTGCTGGAAATGGCCCAACTTAATTATCATACACATTGTAAGGAGAGTGATCACTTTGGATGGGTTATTACCAGCAGGAGAGTGGGGTGTGGGGAAGTATTTTTTCATGCTTTGTGTGTATAAAAAGATCTTCTACACTTTCCACAGTATGCATCCGATGAAGTGAGCTGTAGCTCACGAAAGCTTATGCTCAAATAAATTGGTTAGTCTCTAAGGTGCCACAAGTACTCCTTTTCTTTTTGCGAATACAGACTATCACGGCTGTTACTCTGAAACCTGGCTGGTTAAAGGCTCTGCTATTCAGTCCTGTGGCTTGACATCTCTTGAGATGTTGTGTGAGATGAGTGACTCTGTCCTGTCACATCCAGGCAGCTCTTAGAATCTCAGCACAAACAGGGCTGAATTTTAGGCTTGTAGTCTGTAACACTCATTAAATTCTTCAGATGCACCTTAGTCACTCTAGGATGCCCAGGGTGGTAAGCATTGCTTTTCATTTCTATCCTGCAGCTTCAGGACTCCCAGGAAAGGGGAGTGGGGGATAAAAAGGACTACCTGGCTCTATAGATCCCGCCAGCACAATAATCCCCTGTGCTGTAAAATAAATCAAACAGAGGAAGAGGTAGCATTGTACCTCACACTCAGAAATGAAAGGCGTTTGGGTTTAGGGAAGCAGGAAAATCTCTGTGTGGAAGGCGCTGTCTGCAGAAGGTCACAGCAGACAACTGAAGGAAGGAGTGAAATCCAGGGCTTGACGAGAGTGTATTTACCAGGAGAACACTGAACCGTTTGCATGAAGTGCAGCGGCACTCTGCAAAGTGATGATGTAAAATGACACCATCTGGCTGAACAGAGCTTCTGGTGTGCACTGAGAGTCAGACACACTGGCTCCAGTGACATAAATAAGCTTTTGCTGCTTTTTGAGTTCTG
Source organism: Natator depressus (assembly GCF_965152275.1). Lineage (NCBI taxonomy): Eukaryota > Metazoa > Chordata > Testudines > Cheloniidae > Natator > Natator depressus. Next base: position 123,171,206 of record NC_134238.1, on the reverse strand, counting down.
ACGGTCCTAACGCAGCTATGGGTCTGTGAGCCTGATTCTAGTCCAGCTTGTGCATCATCCACAAAACGGATCACTCAGTTCTAATCAGTGAATCGGGTGCAGACGCAGTGGGGCTGTGCTGGTACCAGTAAGGCAGTGGGTCTCAAACTATTTACCACTGTGGGCCGCATATGCAGCTCTCTAAGTGTTATGTGGGCTGCATCCAAACAACACGTATACTACCTTTATAGCCCTGAGGAGGTCACATGGGCCACCGCTGTGTGCTCATTGGGCTGCAAGTGGCCCTCGGGCCACAGTTGAGAACCACTACAGTAAGGGCTCACTTTTAAAACAAGAGTGGGTACAGGCCTGACCAAGGGTAGCATCTGGCCTTTATCAAGTGCCTTTATAACTAGAGATGAAGTGCAAAGAGAAAAGGACCTAGCCTGACCTCAGAATATAATATGCTTGCAAGATGCTAGCATCATGGATACAAAATAAACAGGGAACCTCACAAACAAACCCCAATCACGTGACACAGCAGAACTGTGCACTAAGGTGAACTTTCCAAGGCGTATGCCAGAGGTAGGCTTCCCAACAGGCAACTGTATTAAATGAGGAACTATGGTGTATGAGACGGATGTTCCCTTTTGGGGGCCTGATCCCCTAGCCGCTCAAACTACAGCTTCAGGCCTTACCTTTGGGGAACCCATCATGACCTTTTGGATTTACTTGGAATCCACCCGAGCCAGGACAGTCATAGCCAGCTTCCTGACTCTGTACAGCTGGATACCCCTATGCCAAGCTCAGGAGAAGTGGGGCCAGCAATGGCTGATGAAGTTCTGGAGCTCTTGCCTCTGCTTCTCATTCTTCATTTGGGACACAGGTCTAACTAGGAGCGCTTGGAGATTCTCTGCAGCCTGATTTCATCAGCTCAGTATTTTTTTCCAGGGGAGGGGCCGGGGAGGGAGTCAGTCCTTCAAACAATTGAAAACTGTGCTTCATATTTCAGAAAATGAGTTCTTCTTTCATTGGTTTGGATTCCATGATCTGAGAAAGGGAAATCCAGCTTCTGAGCTGAAACAGACTTTAATTAACATAAGAAGCCTGTAAAAGAGGCACTTCTAAATGATGGAACATTTGTATCCAGATCAATAGATGAGGGATTAGCCATGAAGAACCCTAGGGAACGTGATTTGGGATGCATTCTCAGCTGAGCTATGCTCACTGGTTCTCTGTTATGATAAAGAGGCAGCTATGTGAAGCAAACCCAGAGGATTACATTTCTTCCATAATGATGTGCCCAGTACATCTTGCACCATCCCATATTCACCTTTCCAGTGATTTCACTGGGGTTTGGATCATGCCCATAACACATACAGAAGTTTCTCTTTACAGCCCACAAATGTCACAAAGAAACAGGGACAGTAGTTAACTGTTGAAAACTTAGATCAGCGTTCAAGGATTAGTGGGGCCAGACATTATGTCAAATCTGTCTCCACAAGAGATTTAAGATAATTTCTCTCTATTTTAGCTCATTGTTATATTTGTTAAATATTGTGCTCCTTCTCCCATGGGCCCAACCCTGCATTCCTTCAATGGGAGGGCTGGGTGCAAAAGGAACATAAGACCTAGCTGGCTGGCTGAAATCTTAACTCCACTCAAGTCAGTGGCAAAACTCCCTTTGATTTCAACAGGACCAGGATTTCACCCTGGATTTCTACCTGAATTGCAAGCCAAAATACATCTCTCTCCTACTGGAGACCTGCAAGCACAATCCTCACAACAATATTTTCATAATGCCATGCTATCCATAGCTCTCAACATACACAAATATTTATTCTCAGCAAGCATGAAAATGGCTAAAAATAAAATGTCCTGTTAATATGAGCTCTGTGGCTGGAAATATCATTACTGGTGACCAGGAAATAAATCTATAATGAAAAATAGGGTCCTGAATCTTCCACCCAGGCTCTCCTTATTGCAGAGCAACGGTGTTGAATTAATGATGTATATTACAGAAGTGTCTAGAAACCCCAGCTGAGATCAAGCCCCCAGTGTACTAGGAGCTGCATAAACACAGTAAAAGACAGCACCTGCCCCCAGAGAACTTACCACGTAAGCAGACAAGACAAGCAAAGGGTAGGCAAGGGGAGAAAGCAGAAGTGGTTTGCACAACGTCCAGGGGAAGGCCATTGACTGAGCGGGCACAGAACCCAGATGTCCTGAGGCCCAGTCCAGTGCTCAGTCCACCAGACCACACGCCTCAAACACAGTGTGGTGGTTCTGGTCAGTGGCTCTAAACACAACATCATATGGTTTCGTATTTACTCTTTCCCAATGACCTACTCATTTGACTTTATCACCCCTTACGAGCTGAGTCATGAGCTCAACTTGTTACTTGAAAAATCAAGCTATGTTTCATGAAGTCAGAAAGAACCACTAGCTCATCTTTCTGTGGATCACAAGATATCAGATTGCATCCAGGTACCCCTATGTTGAGCCCAGTGACTTTAGTTAGACTAAAGTAATTGGCCGCAGAATTTTTATGCCTTGTGATGATATATGAATCAGAAAAAAAGTAAACTCAAATTACTTCCCTATTACTAGGAATCTAGATTATTCAAAATAACATTTGGGAAATCTAATTTACTTTTTACCATTTATACTGGTTATTTATAGGGCTGTCAAGAGATTAAAAAAATTAATCACAATCGCACTGTTAAACAATAATAGAATACCATTTATTTAAATATTTTGGATGTTTTCTACATTTTCAAATATATTGATTTCACTTAGAACACAAAATACAAAGTCTACTGTGCTCAGTTTATATTTATTTTTTATTACAAATACTTGCACTGTAAAAAACAAAAGAAATAGTATTTTCAATTCCCCCATTGCTAGTCATTTAGTGCAATCTCTTTATCATGAAAGTTGAATTTACAGATGTAGAATTATGTAAAAAACCCTGCATTCAAAAATAAAACAATGTAAAACTTTAGAGCCTACAAGTCCACTCAGACCTACTTCAACCAATCACTCAGACAAACAAGTTTGTTTACATTTGCAGGAGATAATGCTGCCCACTTCTTGTTTACAATGTCTCCTGAAAGCGAGAACAGGCATTCTCATGGCACTGTTGTAGCTGGCGTCACAAGATATTTACAAGCCAAATGCCCTAAAGATTCATATGTCCCTTCATGATTCAACAACCATTTCAGAGGACATGCCTCCATGCTGATGACAGGTTCTGTTCAATTAACGATCCAAAGCAGTACGGACCGACGCATGTTAATTTTCATCATCTGAGTCAGATGCCAACAGCAGAAGGTTGATTTTCTTTTTTGGTGGTTCGGGTTCTGTAGTTTCCAAATCAGAGTGTTGCTCTTTTAAGACTTCTGAAAGCAAGCTCCACACCTCGTCCCTCCTCAGACTTTGGAAGGCACTTCAGATTCTTAAACCTTGGGACAAGTGTCATAGCTATCTTTAGAAATCTCACATTGGTTCCTTCTTTGCGTTTTGTCAGATCTGCAGTGAAAGTGTTCTTAAAACAAACATGTGCTGGGTCATCATCCGAGACTGCTATAACATGAAATATATGGCAGAATCTCCCCCAAAGAGTTCAGTCACAAATTTAAAGAATGCATTATTTTTTAATAAGTGTGATCAGCATGGAAGCATGTCCTCTGGAATGGTGGCCGAAGCATGAAGGGGCATATGAATGTTTAGCATATCTAGCACAGAAATGACTTGCAATGCCGGCTACAAAAGTCCCATGTGAACAGCTGCTCTCACTTTCAGATGACATTGTAAATAAAAGGCAGGCAGCATTATGTCCTGTAAATGTAAACAAACTTGTTTGTCTTCGCAATTGGCTGAACAAGAAGTAGGACTGAGTGGACTTGTAGGCTTTAAAGTTTTATATTGTTTTGGTTTTGAGTGCAGTTATGTAACAAAAAAAAAATCTACATTTGTAAGTTGCACTTTCACAATACAGAGATTGCACTGCAGGACTTGTATGAGATGAATTGAAAAATACTATTTCTTTAATCTTTTTTGAAGTGCAAATATTTGTAATAAAAAAATAATATAAAGAGAGCACTGTACACTTTCTATTCTGTGTTGTAATTGAAATCAATATATTTGAAAATGTAGAAAAACATCCAAAAATATTTAATAAATTTGACTTGGTATTCTATTGCTTAACAGTGCGATTAAAACTGCAATTAATAGCGATTAATTTTTTTTAATCACATGAGTTAACTGTGATTAATCGACAGCCCTAGTTATTTCCTATCCTAAATTTGATTATTGTCTTTGTCCAAGCTGAATAAATTTCACTTTTCTTTCTAGTCCGTTTCATTTCCTGGTGTTAGGATAAGGTCACAAATTCTACTAGGGCAAGTGTGGGCAAACTTTTTGGCCTGAGTATGGAAATTGTATGGTGGGCCATGAATGCTCACAAAATTGAAGATGGGGTGCAGGAGGGGGTGAGGGCTCTGGCTGTGGGCTCTGGGGTTAGGCCAGAAATGAGGAGTTCAGGGTGTGGAAGGGGGCTCTGGGCTGGGACAGGGGTTTGGGGCACGGGAGGGGGTCAGGGGTGCAGGCTCCAGGTGGCGCTTACCACAAGCAGCTCTTGGAAGCAGTGTCATGTCCCCACTCCGGCTCCTATGTGGAGGTGCGGCCAGGCGGCTCGGCGCGCTACCCCATCTGCAGGCACCGCCCCTGGAGTTCCCATTAGCCACAGTTCCTGGCCAATGAGAGCTGCAGGGGTGGTGATTGGGATGGGGGCTGTGTACGGAGCCCCCTGACTATCCCTAAACATAGGAGCCAGCAGAGAGGGGGCATGCTGTTCTTTCCAGGAGTCTCAACATACGCGAGCGGAGAGGCCTCTGACCCCGCTCCCCGGCTGGAGCGCGGGAGCAGAGCAAGCCCCAGACCCCGCTCCTCAGCGGGAACTCAAGGGCCGGATTCAACAGACTGGAGGGTCGAATGTGGCCCCCAGGCCATAGTTTGCCCACCTCTGTACTAGGGCATGTTGCAAAACAAACACAAATTTGCATTGAAACCGCTTACAATTTGTATTAAAAAATGCTTAGAATCATGTTTTATTTTCTATTTCTTACACAAAATTGAAATTCTGGGTCTAAGTCACCTAATAAGCTTTAACATTACCAAAACTAATGATTACTTCTTTATATGCAGCAGGAGGTTCTGAAATCTATTCCCTAAGGTCATTCAGGAAGAAGTCTTTGAAACCCTCACTTATGACTGAAGGCTATGTGACCCTGGAAGTCTTACAGTCTTTTGTCTTCCATAGTCTTAATCATGGCCGTCACAATCAAATAGCTATCAGAAGTACAATAGTTAAGGGAGTAGCGTTCTACCCAGGGCTTTATATGGGAAATTTATTAGTCCTGGGCTCCCTGTTATTCAGCTACTATCCATTATAGTTACAGAGTAGTTTCCGATATCTCAGAGAATAAAGTAATAGTGGCAAAATCAGATAGATACCCTACTTCTTTGTATTGTCCACCTTGTCTGTTTAGACTGGGGATTATGGATGGAGCCCGGTAAGGATAAATTAATAATAAGTATTGTTATTTACATAACAATAACAACAAAGATCACCTATAAGCACTTGTATAGCACTTTATATGTCCCAGTTACTGTACGAGCACGAGTTGATCCTCACATCCAGACCTGTGAAGTGTGCTAAAAATGATCTTCCACCTCCAACAGATTGGGGAAGTGAGGCAGGGAGCCCTGGTCAGTGAGTGGCAGAGTCAGTATTTGAACCCAGAATTTCCTCACCAGCCCACACAGTCCCCAAAATGTTTTGGAGTGATCAAAGAGTACATGGAGATCACTGCATATGCCAATCTGAAGCCATAATATGCAGCTACTGCTGATTCAGGAAAGCACGTACACCTGGGCATAAGTCCATTTCTATTTAAGTGCGTGGTGTTAAAACAGGTACTTACACGCTTTCTTGAAGAGAGATACTTTCCTGAATCAGGGCCATGTTTTTTTGAACTAAAGAGGGCACCACCAATTTATAATCAACTCAGTTTCAAAAATGAAGTTAAAAGTCATATTCACCCTGCCCTGAGTCCCTGGTCCATTTATGGGGGTTTACAGTAATTGGTCAATGTTTTCTATTTCCCCGATTGCTTTTGTGAAAGACTCACATCAACAGGGGACACTTACTACAGAGGGGAAAACAATGATGCTGATTGTACACAAAGCACTGTGGAAGCCACAGGGTAAAGAAATTAAAAAACAAACCAACAGCAGACTTTCCCCCGCTTTGCTCTCTTTAAGCTACAGTCAGCTGAGCTGCTGCTTGTAGGCAAATAAATAAAGACATAAATAAAATAAGAGTCAGACAGAAATGTGATTTTTAAATTGATGGTGTCCTTGTAGCTAAATTAATCAAATCACCACAGATACGCCACAGGGCTAAATGCAGTAAAAAGGACCACCTTGTGCATCTCACCGCTGCTGGACGGTCCCTTCTGGCCTTAAGGTCTATGAGATGAATGGTACCCGGGGAAGGGTCTGTCTGGCAGCTTTAAAGCTCTGTTTCATTATAACAAATCTTCTTTTGCCTGTGAAATCTTCAATTAGAAAACCCATTTTTTCAGTGGATGCAGGTGTAAGGGATTTGTAAAGGTCAAATTTACTTTTCACAGCTCTGTTACTTAGAGGTATTCATGGGATGAATCCACCGAAATGAGACAGAAGATAATACCAGCCCAGGTTTCTAAAAGATTTCACAGACATCGGTCATAGACATCCATCAGCAGCAGAAAATATGGCTTGAATAAACAGGAGCAGCACTGGGCAGCATACACCATCATCAGGGGACGTGAGTGACTTTTAGAGGAGCTGGACTTTGGGGTAAAAGGCATTAGACACCACACATGCATTCAGTCTCTTCCCACTACACAATGGGAGCCTCCCAGCTCTCACCAGAGAAATGCTTTTGACAACAGCTCTAGCCTGGCTTCTCCTAATCACGATCAGACACAGTTCCAAGCTTCTGGGGTCACAATCTGCCCCCACATGCAGAGGAGCAATTCTTCCAGAGGTCAGTGGGACTGTGCACATCTCCCTTTAGTGCTAGCCAAAAAGCCACAGATCTCCTTCACCCTGTACCCTATCCAATCTCTGCCACCGATCTCCTTCACCCTTCCTATCTGCTGACTGGCAGGGACGTCCGGAACCAGGGAGGAGTCCCAGAGATCTTCATTGTCCTCTGCTTCTCCCACAGACTCCACCAGCCCAGGAGGACATTGAGCAGCCACTGGAACAGTCTCCTCATTCCCAAAGGAGGGAGATTCAGTGGGAGAAGCTCGCATACCGATTGTCCCAAGAGGGACAGGCAGTGCTGCCCCAAGCCGGGATCCAGCGTCATCACCACATCACGCAGGATCAGGGGCTCAAGGACTCCCCGTGCCAGGGGAAGGCAGAGCCATTGGGAGCTCCAGACAACAGACCTGCCATCCAGCACAACGCTATCCTCCTCCTCAGGGCACATAGCTCCATTCTCAGCTGTTGCCAGCAGCTCAGGGGCCTCCAGAATCTTCGCCCTGTCAGAAACAGTCCCACGGAAACCTGTCCCATCAATCTGTTCTTCACCCCCATCTCTAGAACCTGCCTCTGTTTCCGCTGAAGGAAGGGAGCCCTCAGCCTCCAGGACTCTCCCCTGTCCAGGCACAGTGATGGGGTCACAGCAGAGGGTTCCTCGGGGGAGTAGGGAGGGCTGCTCCCTGGCCAGCAACAGGCCACATAAGGTGACGGGGGATAGACTCTGACAGTGCAGATGCAGGTTCTGTCTCCTGCTGGTCCCTTGCTGTCCCGATCCCCACCTCACTATCCTGGGGTCCCCACATTCGTACCAAGGACCTCTGAGCCAGCAGCAAGTAGGCAGGAATCCCTCAAATGAGTACAGTCACCCCTCAGGAAACATTTAATGTTTTCCAAAGTAGCAAACACTGTATAACCGGCCCCATCTATGACACCAGGTGCAGGGGTTACATAGAACCACATACACCTGGGGCTGGAACGACAACACGCCTCACAATGGATTCATCCTGACAGCAGGAACTGCCTTCCCCTAACAGGAGAGATCAGACAGTGGCGTCTCAGTGTGGAAGGGGGCACTGGAAAAAAACAGCTTGAATGAGGAGTGCAGAGACAGGAGAAGGGCAAAAACAATAGGTACAAGTCTTTTAGGAGCCTGCCAGCCCACCCGTTTACAAATGTACATCTCCAGGGGGAGCTGAGACAGATGAGGGCAGAGGAAAAATGGCTGATTTTTGCTGGGTGAGAGACCTGGGTTCAATTCCTGATCCACCATAGGCTTCCTTGTGCCTCAGTTCCCTATCTGTACAAGGGAAGCAATGACACTGCCCAACCTCACAAGGTTATCGCAAGGATAAATGCATTAAAGTCTGTGAGCTGCTCAGATACCAGGGTGATGGGCCCAGATAAGTACCTGAGATCAGACATGCTTTATTAACTGGTCTGGGGAAGAAGACAGCTCCCTCGACCCCACCCCTGGTGCACTGTACCAGGTGGCTTTGCAGAGGAGGACAAAGCAGCCAGTTGGTGTCTGGAGTTTCACAGGTGGGGTGATTATATACAGGCTGCAGCACTGAGGGCTGTTCAATAGGGCAGCTGAATGGCAAGAAACCATTGAAAATGGTGGGAGCAGGAAGGGAGACCAGAAAGATCTCTCTGCTGCCACGGGGAGCCTTTGTGTTGAACAGCAGCATTTCCTCAAGGGGTCAGGAACAGCTCACAACACAACTAGATCCACGAAGCTGTCTGAAATCTCCAACCTCCCTCAGCTGCTTCTGCCCACCGACCCACCTCCAACCTCCCTCAGCCGCTTCTCCCCACAGACCCACCTCCAACCTCCCTCAGCCACTTCTCCCCACCAACCAGCCTCCAACCTCCCTCAGCAACTTCTCCCCACCAACCCGCCTCCAACCTCCCTCAGCCGCTGCTCCTCACAGACCTCCCTTGGCTGCTTCTCCCCACAGACCGGCCTCCAACCTCCCTGGGCCACTTCTCCCCACCAACCTCCCTGGGCCACTTCTCCTCATGGACCCGCCTCCAACCTCCCTGGACCGCTTCTCCGCACTGACCCCCCTCAGCGACTTCTCCCCACCGACTTACCTCCAACCTCCCTCAGCCACTTCTCCCCACCAACTCCTTCGGCCACTTCTCCCCACCAACCGGCCCCCAACCTCCCTGGGCCGCTTCTCCCCACAGACCCGCCTCCAACCTCCCTGAGCCGCTTCTCCCCACAGACCTCCCTCAGCGACTTCTCCCCGCCGACCCACCTCCAACCTCCCTCAGCAACTTCTCCCCACAGACCCGCCTCCAACCTCCCTCAGCCACTTCTCCCCACCAACCTCCCTCGGTCACTTCTCCCCACCAACCCGCCTCCAACCTCCCTCAGCAACTTCTCCCCACCAACCCGCCTCCAACCTCCCTCAGCCGCTGCTCCTCACAGACCTCCCTTGGCTGCTTCTCCCCACAGACCGGCCTCCAACCTCCCTGGGCCACTTCTCCCCACCAACCTCCCTGGGCCACTTCTCCTCATGGACCCGCCTCCAACCTCCCTGGACCGCTTCTCCGCACTGACCCCCCTCAGCGACTTCTCCCCACCGACTTACCTCCAACCTCCCTCAGCCACTTCTCCCCACCAACCTCCCTCGGCCACTTCTCCCCCCCAACCAGCCTCCAACCTCCCTCGGCCACTTCTGCCCACAGACCAGCCTCCAACCTCCCGCAACTGCTTCTCCCCACCGACCCACCTCCAACCTCCCGCGGCCGCTTCTCCCCACCGACCTCCCTCGGCCTCTTCTCCCCACCGACCGGCCTCCAACCTCCCTCAGCCACTTCTCCCCACCGACCGGCCTCCAACCTCCCTCGGCCTCTTCTCCCCACCGACCGGCCTCCAACCTCCCTCGGCCTCTTCTCCCCACCGACCAGCCTCCAAAGTCCCTCGGCCTCTTCTCTCCACCAACCTTCCTCGGCGACTTCTCCCCACGGACCCGCCTCCAACCTCCCTCTGCCACTTCTCTCCACGGACCCGCCTCCAACCTCCCTGGGCTGCTTCTCCCCACTGACCCCCCTCAGCCGCTTCTCCCCACGGATCCGCCTCCAGCCTCCCTCGGCAACTTCTCCCTACAGACCTGCCTTAGGGACAGTGCCTCAAAATCGCACCGTACCCAGGACTAAATGTGCCATTACTGCCCCAGGGTGGGACCAGAGGAATCCTGTTGCAGAAGCACAATGCCTTGGTGGGCAGGCAGCGTACCCTCCCTCCTGCCCCACCTGAAATATAGTCATGAAAGTAGATCTTTGTATTCCCCTGCGGTAACATTCCAAAAAAGTACCTAGTCCGGGTTTAGCGTAAGGAAATATATTAATCTGGTGTACACAATGCAGCCAATTACAACAAGTAATCCAGCAGTACAGAAAACCACGCTGGATGCCCATGTTAGAAAGGTACCACCCCCTTTCCCTTTTGCTTGTATTCTAATGGGGTTTCATGCAGTTTTGATCAAAAGACTGGCAGATCTCCGAGATCCTGCATCGTTCCAGGTTCTGACTATTGAGTGATTCCCTCTCCTCTCCATTCTGCCATGGATCACTCTGTTTTGAAACAACACCCTACTCTGAGGTCACCTCATGTCAAAACCCTACTGCACGCGAGGAAAGAAAACCAAAAGTCCCACCACTCATTTTAAGCCACCCTTCCAATCACAAAACAGGTTAGAGATGTAGCTCGGCATACTTGCAAGTAATTCTAGAGACCGATCCTACCTCCACTAACACTCAATTCCCTTATTAAAAAATATTACCCCAGTAACTAGAGAAAGCACTGAAATCACTTTAAAACCACGTTAGACAACTGATTCCCCTACGGTAAATAATTGACTTCAACAGATGTTCTATATATTAAATCAAAACAATATTTAAAGCAACAGTAGAGCTCTGGTGGCCAAATATCTGAATGAACGGTAGAAAAACTGCAGAATGCAGCGAAGAGTAAAATGTGATAGAAAATACACCTAACAAAAGAACAAAGGGGATACATGTACTATGTCTACTATAAAACTACTTCAAAACACAACACAACTATTTCAAAACACAACTTGTAAGTGAGCATTAAAAGAAACTGGTTTTCTTTTCCGTGCTGTGCCTTAAAATGGTTGTGAACACGCTCACTGATGGGTGCCTCACGGTAGTAGAAGAGCACTGGCAGCCTCACAAGCCACACAGCACTCATATTACATAACTCCGGTCCTCTCACAAGTGTGTGTAAATCCCCTGGTTTTCGGAATACAAGTTTCAACAGAATTCGGTTTCCTTAAGGACCATTAGCACAAGTTACCTTAACTTGCCCGTAAGTACAAGTTACAGATGGTTTCCCCCTCCTTAAAGCAGCCTCCCCTCGAGGCTGCGTTCACACACACATTATTTCCCTTCCGACACAGAAATGGCAAGTTTTTGCTCCCAGCTGCCTTCCCAGCCGAGGGCGAGGGTCATGAAACTGGCCTCACCGCAGCCTTCACCCGCCACCCGGCTGCTAGTGAGACAGCGGCACCCCGCAACGCCGAGTGTGCCCAGCGCGGGAACGGGCAGCGGCTCGCCTGCAGCCCTGGCTGAGCACGGGGGGGAAAGCCAGGCTCCGAGCCAGGGCAGGGCTGCCCATCGCCCCCCATCACTGCACAATCAACCCCGCGCCTGTTCCCGCCCGCCAGGCGCCCCCCGGGAAACGCACGGGGCAAGTTTGCAGGGCAGTAGCCCTGCCGGGGGGGAGGGCAGAGTTCGCCCCCCCCCCGCCCCGTCCCGTCCCGTCCCGTACCTCAGATCCTGCCGGGGAGCCGCCACATCCCGGCTGCGGCCGCCAGAAGCTGCGGTGGGCGACGCTCGCCCAGCAGAGCCGGGAGGAACAAGCGGGAGCCCCTCCCCCCCGCCCAGACCATAGAGAGCCGGGAGGAGAGAGAGCCTCTCTCGGGGTCGCGGCGCTGCGGCACCCGGCGCGCGGGCGGGGAACGCTGGGAGCCGGGCGGGAATGGCGCGTGCATCTCCCGGGCGGTGGGAGCTCAGCGCGCGCCGGGCCCTGCAGCAGGCTCCCTGGCGGCCCGTGCAGGGCTGTGCAAGCTGAGAGCGGGGCGCTGGGGGAGCCACTGACCACCCCCCCCCTCGGCAGCTCGGGCCTATTCATCATCATCCTAACGCCCAGCTCTCCTCCAGCGCTTTTCAGGGGCCCTGGCGGCGCTTTGCCCCTAAGGCTGTTTGCCTGGCTGCAGGCGAAGGGGGTGTCTAGCCAGCATCACGCAGCCAAGCGCCCAGCCCGGGCCCACAGCTGGGGCTTTAGAACCAGCGGTGTGGACGGGCTGGAACCCAAGTTCTGAAGCCGCGGGAGGGGGGCTTGCACTAGGGTGGCCAGATAGCAAATGTGAAAAATCGGGACAGGAGGTGGAGGTGGGCCTCTAGAAAGGAAAAAGCCCCAAATATCAGGACTGTCCCTATAAAATTGGGACATCCAGCCACCCTAGGGCCTGTGGGTCGTGCCACAACTTCCAAGCACTGTGTGCACAGCTATGTTTATTGCGCTCCACGAGCTCGGCTAGCCCCAGGCTGTCGGTCCAGACTCACTCCAGCTTGCTGTGCAGCCCTATCCGGAGCTCATGTATACGCTACAGCTGATGCAGCTGTGCCGCTGTAGCACAGACACTTCCTACCTCCACTGAAGGGGTTTTCTGTGTTGCTAAGCCCCATGTCTCTGACAGGTGGTAGCTAGGTCAATGGAAGAATTAGTTAGTCGACCTAGCTGTGCCTGCACCGGGGCTTAGGTCAACCTAACTACGGCGCTCAGGGCATGACGTTATTCACAGCTTCAGCAACAAGGAGTCCGGTGGCACCTTAAAGACTAACAGATTTATTTGGGCATAAGGTTTCATGGGTAAAAAACCACTTCTTCAGATGAGTGGCATAGCTACATGGATCTAATTTTTAAGCACAGAGCCACCTTAAGGGACCTACCTGTGAATTCTCCGGGAGCAAAGGGATCCTTGGATGGGGTTGAGTCAGTGGGGCTGTGCCAGCTCTGTGCCCCACCTCACTGCCCCGAGCATAGTGGGGTGTTGCAGAGGAAGACACGTAGCTAGAACATGCTGCACCCCACAGTGATTCTTTGATACATAGATTCCAAGGCCAGAAGGGACCATTGTGATCATTTGGTCTGACCTCCTGCATAGCACAGGCCAGGGAACTGCCCCAAAATAATTACTAGAGCAGAGCTTTTAGAAAAACAGCCCACCTTGATTTTAAAATTGTCAGTGATGAAGAATCCACCATGACCCTTGGTAAAATGTTCCAGTGGTTTAATGACCCTCACTGTTACAAATGTATGCCTTATTTCCAGTCTGAATTTGTCTCACTTCAGTTTCCAGCCATTGTATTGTGTTATGTCTTTCTCAGCTAGACTGAAGGGCCCATTATTAAATATTTGTTTCCCATGTAGATACTTATAGACTGTGATCAAGTCACCCCTTCACCGTCTCTTTGTTAGATGAAATAGATTGAGCTCCTTGAATTTATCACTATAAAAGCAGGTTTTCTAATCCCATAATGCTTTGTTCTAGGTGAGCCTTCAGTGGGCCTGACAGTTATAAAAAGGCAGTCAGCTGCTAACTAGCTGAGCAGCGAACAGTGGAGAGGCTAACAGAGGGAGTTTGCCTGGGGAGAGCCCACTGAGGCTTTCATCTTGCAGGCTTCTCTGAGTAGTTACTACAACACCCGAGGAAGCTCTTAGAAGGAAGGTAATATGGATGGTGAGCGTTCAGCTGTTGTTACCTGCACAGGATGTGCCATGTTTGTATTTCTTCCACAGGACAGAAGCGACTTTGTCTGTACAAAGTGCAAGCTGGTCTCCATACTGGAAGAGAAGGTTCAAGGTCTGGAGAAACAAGTATCGACCCTGCGTTGCATAAAAGAAACTGAAGATTTCCTGGACAGATGTCAGGATATGCTTCTACGAGCACAACGTTCTGAAGATTCAGGGCAGGATGTGCAGCGGGGACAGAAGGACGGTGAAGAAATTTGGCAGCATGTGACCTCCAGAAGAAGAAAGGGGACCGTCCATGTACCAGCAATGCATATACAGGTAAGCAACCGTTTTCATGTTCTCTCCACAGGTAATAATGCGGAGAATGGACTAGATAATACATCTGAGGGAAGGGAGCAGAAGGAGACTCCGCCAATTGGAAGGCATGAGATGCACTGTCTTAGGGAAGGGAGCTCCACGACCACCGCTTCCAAGAGAAGGAGGTGGGTGGTGGTGGTCGGGGACTCCTTCCTCAGGGGGACTGAGTCATCTATCTGCTGCCCCGACCGGGAAAACCGAGAAGTCTGCTGCTTGCCAGGAGCTAGGATTCATGATGTGACAGAGAGACTGCCGAGACTCATCAAGCCCTCGGATCGCTACCCCTTCCTACTTCTCCACGTGGGCACCATTGATACTGCCAAGAATGACCTTGAGCGGATCACTGCAGACTACGTGGCTCTGGGAAGAAGGATAAAGGAGTTTGAGGCACAAGTGGTGTTCTTGTCCATCCTCCCTGTGGAAGGAAAATGCCCGGGTAGAGACCATTGAATCGTGGAAGTCAACGAATGGCTACGCAGGTAGTGTCAGAGAGAAGGCTTTGGATCCTTTGACCATGGGATGGTGTTCCAAGAAGGAGGAGTGCTAGGCAGAGACGGGCTCCACCTAACGAAGAGAGGGAAGAGCATCTTTGGAAGCAGGCTGGCTAACCTAGTGACGAGGGCTTTAAACTAGGTTCACCAGGGGAAGGAGACCAAAGCCCTGAGGTAAGTGGGATACCGGGAGGAAACACAAGCAGGCGAGCGTGAGGGGGGAGGGCTCCTGCCTCATACTGAGAAAGTGGGACGATCAGCGAGTTATCCTAAGTGCCTATACACAAATGCAAGAAGCCTGGGAAACAAGCAGGGAGAACGGGAAGTCCTGGCACAGTCAAGGAATTATGATGTGATTGGAATAACAGAGACTTGGTGGGATAACTCACATGACTGGAGTACTGTCATGGATGGATATAAACTGTTCAGGAAGGACAGGCAGGGCAGAAAAGCGGGGGGAGTTGCATTGTATGTAAGAGAGCAGTATGACTGCTCAGAGCTCAACTATGAAACTGCAGAAAAACCTGAGAGTCTCTGGATTAAGTTTAGAAGCATGAGCAACAAGGGTGATGTCGTGGTGGGAGTCTGCTATAGACCACCGGACCAGGGGGATGAGGTGGATGAGGCTTTCTTCCGGCAACTAACGGAAGTTACTAGATGGCAGGCCCTGATTCTCTTGGGAGACTTCAATCACCCTGATACCTGCTGGGAGAGCAATACAGCGGTGCACAGACAATCCAGGAAGTTTTTGGAAAGTGTAGGGGACAATTTCCTGGTGCACGTGCTGGAGGAACCAACTAGGGGCAGAGCTGCTCTTGACCTGCTGCTCACAAACCAGGAAGAATTAGTAGGGGAAGCAAAAGTGGATGAGAACCTGGGAGGCAGTGACTATGAGATGGTCGAGTTCAGGATCCTGACACAAGGAAGAAAGGAGAGCAGCAGAATACGGACCCTGGGCTTCAGAAAAGCAGACTTTGACTCCCTCAGGGAACTGATGGGCAGGATCCCCTGGGACAATAACATGAGGGGGAAAGGAGTCCAGAAGAGCTGGCTGTATTTTAAAGAATCCTTATTGTGGTTACAGGGACAAACCATCCCAATGTGTAGAAAGAATAGTAAATATGGCAGGCGACCAGCTTGGCTTAACAGTGAAATCCTTGCTGATCTTAAACACAAAAAAAGAAGCTTACAAGAAGTGGAAGATTGGACAAATGACCAGGGAGGAGTATAAAAATATTGCCCAGGCATGCCGGCGTGAAATCAGGAAGGCCAAATCACATTTGGAGTTGCAGCTAGCAAGAGATGTTAAGAGTAACAAGAAGGGTTTCTTCAGGTATGTTAGCAACAAGAAGAAAGTCAAGGAAAGTGTGGGCCCCTTACTGAACGAGGGAGGCAACCTAGTCACAGAGGATGTGGAAAAAGCTAATGTACTCAATGCTTTTTTTGCCTCTGTCTTCACGAACTAGGTCAGCTCCCAGACTACTGCACTGGGCAGCACAGCATGGGAAGGAGGTGACCAGCCCTCTGTGGAGAAAGAAGTGGTTCGGGACTATTTAGAAAATCTGGATGAGCACAAGTCCATGGGGCTAGATGCGCTGCACCCAAGGGTGCTAAAGGAGTTGGTGGATGTGATTGCACAGCCATTAGCCGTTATCTTTGAAAACTCATGGCGATCGGGGGGAGGTCCCGGATGACTGGAAAAAGGCTAATGTAGTGCCCATCTTTAAAAAAGAGAAGAAGGAGGATCAGGAACAGTCAGCATGGATTCACCAAGGGCAAGTCATGCCTGACTAATCTAATTGCCTTCTGTGACGAGATAACTGGCTCAGTGGATGAGGGGAAAGCAGTGGATGTGTTATTCCTTGACTTTAGCAAAGCTTTTGATACAGTCTCCCACAGTATTCTTGCCAGCAAGTTAAAGAAGTATGGGCTGGATGAGTGGACTATAAGGTGGATAGAAAGCTGGCTAGATCATTGGGCTCAACGGGTGGTGATCAATGGCTCCATGTCTAGTTGGCAGCCGGTATCAAGCAGAGTGCCCCAAGGGTCGGTCCTGGGGCCGGTTTTGTTCAATATCTTCATTGATGATCTGGAGGATGGCGTGGACTGCACCCTCAGCAAGTTTGCAGATGACACTAAACTGGGAGGAGTGGTAGATACGCTGGAGGGTAGGGATAAGAGACAGAGGGCCCTAGACAAATTGGAGGATTGGGCCAAAAGAAATCTGATGAGGTTCAACAAGGACAAGTGCAGAGTCCTGCACTTAGGATGGAAGACTCCCATGCATTGCTACAGACTAAGGCCCGAATGGCTCGGCAGCAGTTCTGCAGAAAAGGACCTAGGGGTTACAGTGGATGAGAAGCTGGGTATGAGTCAACAGTGTGCCCTTGTTGCCAAGAAGGCTAATGGCATTTTGGGATGTATAAGTAGGGGCATTGCCAGCAGATCGAGGGACGTGATCGTTCCCCTCTATTCGACATTGGTGAGGCCTCATCTGGAGTACTGTGTCCAGTTTTGGGCCCCACGCTACAAGAAGGATGTGGAAAAATTGGAAAGCGTCCAGCGGAGGGCAACAAAAATGATTAGGGGACTGGAACACATGACTTATGAGGAGAGGCTGAAGGAATTGGCATTGTTTAGTCTGCGGAAGAGAAGAATGAGGGGGGATTTGATAGCTGCTTTCAACTACCTGAAAGGGGGTTCCAAAGTGGATGGATTTAGAATGTTCTCAGTGGTAGCTGATGACAGAACAAGGAGTAATGGTCTCAAGTTTCAGTGGGGGAGGTTTAGGTTGGATATTAGGGAAAACTTTTTCACCAGGAGGGTGGTAAAGCACTGGAATGCATTACCTAGGAAGGTGGTGGAATCTCCTTCCTTTGAGGTTTTTAAGGTCAGGCTTGACAAAGCCCTGGCTCGGATGATTTAGTTGGGGATTGGTCCTGAGGTCCCGTCCAACCCTGATAGTCTATGAATCATTCTCGTGGCTCTTCTCTGAACCTTCCCCAATTTATCACCATCCCCCTTGAATTGTGGGCACCAAAACTGGACACCGGATTCCAGCAGCAGTTGCATCAGTGCTAAATACAGAGGTAAAATAACCTCTCTGCTCCTACTCGAGATTCCTGGTTATGCATCCCAGGATTGCATTAGTCCTTTTGGCCACAGGGTCACACGGGGAGCTCATGTTCAGCTGATTATCTACCAAGACCCTCCAAATCTTTTTGGGAGTCACTGCTTCCCACGATAGAGTCCCCCTCCTGTAAGGATAGCTTATATTCCTTGTTCCTAGATGTATGCATGGACATTTATCCGTATTGAAATGCATATTGTTTGCTTGAACCCAGCTTACCGAGGGATCCAGATCACTCTGAATCAGTGACCTGTCCTCTTCCTTATTTACTGCTCTCCCAATGTTTGTGTCATCTGTAAACTTTCTCAGTGATGATTTTATATTTTCTTCCAGATCATTGATCAAAATGTTAAACAGCACAGGGCCAAGAACTGGTATGTTGGAGGTGGTCATAAGCTACAGTAGCCATCAAGCTGGCTTGTAATATTCCACTTACAAAACTGGCCCACTGCAGTGTCCGATGTGGGGAATACAGATGTGGTATAAAGCCCTTTCCCCAACCTCCACAGGTTTGCACTGAGCATAGCTTGGCCGGACCAGAGTATCAGGGCCACAGTGTTAGGGAATGAAGAAGCATGTGGCTAGCACTACATGGGGCTGACTTGGGCTCTTTAAGTCACAGCTACAAATACATTTTCTAAACTGAGTCATGTACGGAGCAGGCAGGCCTGGGGTGGGAGCATGTCGTCTTTCCCATAGTGCTGAGCAAAAAGCCGAACACGTGGATGGTTCTTTAGAATGAGCATATGGAATCATTCCTGCTGCGAGGGTCTGATCCTGGATCCAGAACCCCGCAGCAGAACCCTACGCTCTGTTTATAAGGGTGTAGGCAACCTCCAGATCCTTTGGCCTTTTGGATAATTTGTCCCAATCTGCAGGCTGCTCACTGGAGTTTGCTGGCATTCAGATTTTTACTGTATGCTGTGGTCTCTGTTTATGTTGCATTAGTAAGTTAGCAGTCCTAAGATTCGTACCACTTATGTATTGCGGAATATGCCTCAGTTAAGCTGTGCCTTCTATGTTGGAGGGCCTAGGAGTAATGTAGATTTGGCCACGGGGTGGCGCTAGAGCGATACAAAGTAACCAGCCCTTCTGCAAAGCGACATTTACACTTGTGCGAATTGTTTACATGGTATTGAGAAAAGCTGTGGTTTGGTGTATCCATCAAGCCTGGGGGACTGTGGTCTGTAAGATCCATGACTGTAAACTCCTTTGGGGCAGGGATTTTTTTTTGTTCTGTGGTGGTTCACTGCCCAGGGGGGCTTTGATCCTTGATTAGGGCCAGGAGACATTACTGCAATGCAAATAATAATTGCAAGGTATCACTGCTTTTAAGGACTTGTGGACTTCATACAGCATTGCATACGTGATAATCCCCGGAGATCCCTATCAAGCCTGAGGGAACAATGATGGTGTCTATATAAGAATAGTCCTACTTAACATGTTATAGCAACTCCCCTGACAGAAACATAAGAGAACTTCACTGGACGGACGGACACACACTCAAACACACACACACACATACGCAGAGTGGGGTTTAGGGTGTGGCTGCATAACACTGCCTTGTAGTTATTGTACACTTCCTAAAAAGGAGTTTAAATACCCAACTACGGGAGAACCAGGAAATGCGGAATTAGCCTCTCCGCCTGGCACCCTTGCAAGAATGTTAGAGTTGTAAGGAAGGATGGGCTTATGGTTAAAAAACATCTGGTCTGTGACTCAAGAAACGGGGTTGATTCATTGCTCTGCTTCATTTCTCTGTGGATCAGTAAAATGATCCACAGCTGTAAAATGGGGGTCAGAGCACTTCCCTACTGCCCGATGGGGTGTGAGGATACCAAATAAAAAGAACTAAGGATTGTGAGGTGCTCTTATGGAATGGTGATGGGGGCCAGCTAAATACCCAGACTGATAGAATCAAAAATAGCGAATATCCGAGCATCCGGAAGGGCTGAGTTAAGGTGACTCTTCTCACACAATCTGACCCTTTTACTCACCTAGCCAGTGCTCAGACTTATGTCCAATATGATTTTTCCCACAGATTTCAACACTTTTCAGAAACAATTGTGCCCCACTTCTGCATGCTTAACAAGGCCAGATGATGGGGTGTTCTGCCTCCCATGCTACAAGCTGCCGTTATCCGAGTCGGGCTCCAGCTCAGAGCAGTGTCCCAGTTACCACCCTGTATCCTCAGTTGATACAAGGGGTAAGATATTGCCAAAAATATTTGCAAAGAAACGAGAGAAAGTTCTCCCAGTCATTACCCAGCATGGTCAGACCGCCTTCATTAAATAGATACGGAGCAGGTAACCTGTGACAACTGATGACTCTCTGGCCTAGTCGATAAGTGCACTTGCTTATATTTTTATTAGTGAATGGACAAGTGATACAATAAAGATGGAAGAAAGTTCAGTGTAACTGGGATCCGGATTTTCCAGATTCGGTGTGCTGTTTGCTGCTTCCTCAGAAGAGAACTCATGGGGTGCACAATGAAAATGGAGCCGCATTGTCCCCAGGCTCTGGACTGGGACTCGGGAGACCTGGGGTTTATTCCCAGCTCCGCTACTGTGTTCCTGGGTGTCCTTGGGCAAGTCACTTCCCCTTTCTGTAAAATGGGATTAACGATATTGCCCTCCTTTGTAAAGCGCTTTGAGATCTACTGTGAACAATGCTATAGAAGAGCTAGGGATTGTTAATTAGCTACAGTAAAAACTCAACAATTCGCATAAACTTGTAAATTGTATTAAGCGAAACTGAATGTAAAGATGAAGAAATTACAGCAAATATATATAATGTTAAATAATATGATATTAAATGAAGAAATGTAACATAGGATATTAACATTTTTCAAGAAATAATGTCACCCAAATAACAAAGTCTTATTGTACAGTGGTGCATTGATACTAATTCTGTACTACTGTGGATAGGTCATTGTGTTCTCTGTAGGTTCTTACACTGCTCATCACTGTAGTACCTGAGCACTTGAGTGTAAGGATCCACATGGGTCCCAAAACCGCCTACCCAGAATAGCACCGCACAAAGGCTTCGGAATTCTGTTCAGCATCACTAGCTTCTGCTTGATCATCAAACCACTGAGCCAACTCCCACAAACACCAGGCTTCCGAACTGCAAACTTCACTGAGGAATAACAAGTAACAGCAAAATTAGACTTTAATAAATCAGGATCATGAGGCTGCTTCTCCGTAATCGGCTGGAGATCCTGATAGCACTTTAATGCTCTTCACTGGTGATGCTCTTACTTCAAATTCAAAAACTCCCTTCCAACACATTTCCTAAAACGAGTTGCCACTCTCAGCTGCCTCCTATACCCCACTCTCAATGGGTCCTGCTTCCAGCACTCGGTGGTTTCTTTGACAATGTCTTGATTAGCATAAATCTCTTGCCCAAAGAGATGAAGGGCTGCCCTCTCGCGCGTGGTGATGTGCATGGTGATAGAGCAGGGGTGGGCAAACTTTTTGGCCCGAGGGCCACATATGGGAAATTGTATGGTGGGCCATGAATGCTCACAAAATTGGGAGTTAGGTTGCAGGAGGGCTTCAGCTGGGGGTGCAGGGTCCTGCCTCCAGCCCTATATGGAGGCGTGGCCAGGTGGCTCTGTGCACTGCCTTGTCTGCAGTGTGGTTCCCAGCCCATGAGAGCTGCGGGGGCGGCGCTTGGGGTGGGGGCAGCATGCGGAGCCCCCTGGCTGCCCCTACGCATAGGAGCTGTAGAGGGGACATGCTGCTGCTTCTGGGAGCCGTGCGGAGTGGGGCAAGCCCCAACCCCGCTCCCTGGCTGGAGCTCAAGGGCCGCATTAAAACATTTGGAGGGCTGGATGTGGGCCCCGGGCCGTAGTTTGCTCACCCCGTGATAGACGTAGCTAAAACTACAAAACTGTGTGCCAAAAACTGCACAACCACATTTGCTTGTCAAGCCAAACAATGGAGCAATTCAAATCGTTAGTACATTTCTCCTTCCACTTGCATGGAGGTTATGCATCTGCTTCATAGATGTGGCCTTCAAATGGTGGTGTCTAACTGTAGAGAAAAGATAATTCAAACAAGCATACTTGTTATTTATTTGTACAGTCGTGGTGGCATGAAGGAGACCACTCATGGACCAGGATCCCATTGTGCTAGGCACTGTACAGACACTTGGAGGGAAAGCAAATCTTGGACAGAGAGACCTACTGGTCAGGGCCAATGCCAGCGTCTAGGAGCCTAGGTTGGGGGCCAGAACCAGGGTTGGAGCCTAACAGTGGTTGCCTGAGTGTGGGACTGGGTTGGGGTCCTAGTACTGATGCTGGGGGCCAGAACAGAGCCAGGGTTCCAGGAGCAAAGCCAGGGTCCATAGCCAGAGTAGGAGTTCAAGTGCTGAAGTCCAGGGTCAAAGTCGGAGTCCAGATATCAAAAGTAGGAGTCCCAGTATTGAAGCTAGGGAGCAAAGCCAGAATCCAAGTCCCAAAGGGGTCAGAGTTCTAGGGTGGAAGCTGAGGGTCTGAGCCAGGGCTGGGAGTCAGAGAGCAAGCTAAGAGGCAGGTCCATCACTACTGCTCCCATCAGAGTCCACCTCATTGCATAGAGGCTTCCTGGAACTTCTCTTGGGCCCAGGGCGTCTGGCTCAATTGGCGGCCACGAGGAAACTATCAGTCCAGCTTCCCCAGGTAGCACTTCCTGTAGTATTGATCTCCACAGAGTCTGTGGGTAATGCACACAGCCCTACCATGACTGGTATAGTGGGGTGCTCTCTGCCATCACACAGATCTGGGTTCTAGTCTTGTCCCCCCAGAACTGCACAGTCTGATAGTGACCCAGACAATAATGCAGCTGCTTTCTGAGACACGGATTTTTAATCTTGCTAGGCAGAAGGTAAATCACATATGACTGAATGGCATTTTCCACCCTCCAAAATTAATGCTCCACTTCCTCTGATGGAGCATTCTTTTCACCTAACAAAAGTGCAGCATGGCATGAAACCTGTGATGAAAATGCCTAACACAGTAATTAGCTGTGAAGCATACAATTCCCTACATCATGACTATCTGGTTTAGCCCACAATAGCAATTTATACTATTCCTGCCAATTATACTGTGCACAACTAAGAGTAAGAATCTATGTAGGAGGCCCACACTCTTCAATATGCAATGTAGCTCTGAATTAAGCCTCTATTTATACCTCTGACACTCCTTTGTTCCACACAGACCTGCTACAATATCCCCCAGATTGTGTTCCAGGCTTGGCTCTTTACTGCTGGCTTGTTCTACAAGCTGCTTTGCAGCAATTTGCTCATAACTGCTACACAATTTTAGAAAATGACCAATTGTTCCCGAGGCAAGGTGCAGGAGGTGATCTCTTTTATTGGACCAACTTCTGTTGGAGAGAGAGACAAGCTTTCAAGCCACACAGAGCTCTTCTTCAGGTATGTCTACACTGCAGTAAAACACCTGTGGCTGGCCCATATCAGCTGACTCAGGCTAATGGGACTTGGGCTGCGGGGTTATAAAACTGCAGTGTAGACATCCAGGCTCGGGCTGGAGTCTAGACTCTGGGATGGAGGATCTGGACATCTACACTGCAATTTGATAAATCCGCAGCTTGAGCCGTGCAAGCCTAGGTCAGCTGGCAAGGGCCAGCCATGGGTGTTTTATTGCAGTGTAGACGGACCCTCCAGATCTGCAGAAGGTACTGAGAATGTCACAGCTAAATGCAAGGTGCAACAGATTGTTTAGCATAAGGATTTAACACATATTCTAAGGGTCCATTCATGATGAAGTGGCCCATTAACACCGCTGCAGTCATAGGAGAAAAAAGGGGTTAGTGGGTTACAGACTGTTGTAATAAGCCATAAATCCAGTGTCTTTATTAAGACCATGATTTTAGTGCAGAGGTGGGCAAACTACAGCCCATGGGACTGTTCTGCCCGGCCCTTGAGCTCCTGGTTGGGGAGGCTAGCCCCCGGCCCATCCCCTGGCCCGGTGCTCTGTGCTGCACGGTGGCGTGGCTGGCTCCAGCCGGGCAGTGCGGCTGTAGCACCGCCAGCCACCAGTGCTCCAGGCAGCGCGGTAAAGAGGCAGGGAGCGGGGGGTTGGATAGAGGGCAGGGGAATTCAGGAGGGGAGATCAGGGGGCGGGGGTGTGGATAGGGGATGGGGCAGTCAGAGGGCAGGGAACAGGGGGGTTGAATGGGGGCAGGGGTCCCAGGGGGGACAGTCAGGAAGGGCGGGGGGGTTGGATGGGGTGGCGGGGGGCAGTCAGGGGCAGGGCTTCCAGGGGCAATCAGGGAGAAGGGGTGGTTGGATGGAGCAGGGGTCCCGGGGGGCAGTCAGGAAGGAGGGGGGGTTGGATGGGGTGGCGGGGGGCAGTCAGGGGACAGGAAGAAGGGATGGTTGGATGGGGCAGAGGTCCTGGGGGGCAGTCAGGAATGAGAGGAGGGGTTGATGGGGCAGCGGGGGGCAGTCAGGGGTGGGGGCACCAGGGGCGGTCAGGGGACAGGGCGGGTGGACAGGGGCAGGGGTCCTGGGACAGGGGGGGTGTTGGGGGTTCGAAAAGGAAGGGGGGGATTAGGGACGGGGGATGGGCCACACCTGGCTGTTTGGGGAAGCACAGCCTCCCCTAACCGGCCTTCCATACAATTTCCGAACCCCGATGAGGCCCTCAGGCCAAGCAGTTTGCCCGTCCCTGTTTTAGTGTCTAGCAGAGTTATGAATCTAAGCTCCCAGGCTCATGGTTTGAACGTGGCGTGCAGGCTTCCTGGGAGGATGAGGACTGAGCGGCCAGATAAAGGAGTGATCGTTCTGTGAAAAGTGTTTGCCCACGGGTGAGATGGTGCTTTTGTCTTTTATCATTTTTCTGTGTAAGTTCATTCGAGAGCATAGTGATAGTCTGGTTTCACCCACATAGGTGTTATTGGGGCATTTAGTGCACTGAATGACATGCACCACACGTTGTGACAGGCTTGCATAGGACCCATAGATCTTGTGTTGTGGGTGGCATTGATCATTTTAGCAGTGGAGATATGGCTGCAGGTTTTGCATCTGTTGTTCTGGTAGGGTCTGCTGCCGCTTTGATAAGACACTATGAATGGCACCCTCTTTCCTTCTTTGGAATTGTCATTTCTTCTTCAAGTACTTAAACCTGGAATGGCATGGAGTGAGTGCTTTGTAAATACCTTGACCACTCAGTTCTGCCCTCGTAGATTCCCACCTCTGTAAATTCCGTCTTATGACAGTGATCTCTTCCTTGTGTGTTTCTACTTTTATCCAAATATGCCATCTCTACCAGCTACTGACATCACTGAGAGAAACTCTGGAAGTTGCTAGCACTACCAGATCCAGTAGCCAAAAATATGGTAGCTCAGATGAGTAAGAAATACTTTTTAAAAAAATTTCAAAATAAAATTTAACTGTACACATCCTGTTTGCACCAAAATGTATGTGCTGAGACCCCCATCCCCAACATTCCAGCTCCTGTATGGGAAAGCCTTCAAACCTAGCATCACTGCCCAAGGAATGGGATAATATGACAGGACTGCCTGGAGTGAACTGGACTCGATGACCCAGGAGGTCCTTTCCAGTCCTATGTTCCTCTACCCCATCAAAGCTTAAATGTGCCCCTTGGCTGGCTAGGCAATTTGGTGTCTTGGCAGAGCTCTGGGGATTGGGTTTGATTTGGCCCTCTGGCTAAGTAATCAGTCCCCTTCCAGAGTATAATAAAGAGTCCAAGACTAAACAAAATAAACACATTTTTACTCAGGTCACAACCCTTTGTCCTATGAGAACTACCCCTGAGGTTGCAGGGAAATGGTGCAAGACAGCTGGGGAGAAGGCACATCCTACCCACTCCTCAGTGAGAGGGCTGATTCAGATCACAGGGCAACTTCAATTCATAATCAAATACACATTTTCTTAACAGCTGCCCCCAAGGATCACAGGTGTTCACCGTGCCACAGGTTGGAGCAGAAATTTTAAAAAATTAAAAAACTTTGTTCAATCGCCTGGTTAAAATTCTGTATGGCCAATCTCCAGTTATGATGAATTTAGAGGGGAAATAAACCACTGACTCATACATTTTAATCATGAAAATCCTAGAATTTTCATTCTGTCAGGGAGAATAGTAATGCCATTATAACCATCCCAAATCAGTAGATGAAGTATGTTGATATCCAGTTTGTAAGCACCTTGTCACTATCTAAGGAGAGATGAGATAGACATTACAAGAACACAATGCCGTGTTTGAGGTATGTTCAGCAGCAGCCAAACACAAAAGCAAGTTAGTTGTTTTTGCCACTAGGCAGAACACTGCAGTGGCGCATATCAAGATTTATGTCCTAAGATCACATGGCTTTTTTCCTTCATTTGGAAACAGGCCTCTCTGAGATCCATCAAAAACGACGTCTGAAGCAACAAGATCCAGCAGAGTGCCTATGGTGAACTCAGAGATATTGAAACTCTGCTTACAGGGAAGGGTAATGAAATTCCTGCCTTGTGTTAGTGCAGTTCAGTGGATGTCAGATCTGCTGAGCATGAAGGAAATGATGGTGGGGTAGTCGCCCACTGTAGTTAAGGTTGAGATAAGCTTAATGTTTAACAGCTGATTTTTCCAAGTGTTCTAAAATCCATGTGCTTACTTTCAGGTTCCTTGAAAACTGCTGTGCCTCATGGAGCTCTGATGGAGGGTTAGTGGTTCAAACTGGAGTTAGTTTAAGCTAGAGATTCCTGAGATACCTACACACACTTACAAAAATAATGACATCAACTTTTTACGGTTCTTACAGCTTTTGATGGGTGCAACTGGGGCTCAAACTATGGCTCTTGTCCTCCCCAAACTGATCTCACCCAGTCAGGGATTATCTCGGCTTGAATAATTAACATTCAAGAATTATAACATTCAAAAACCAGTCGGAGAACAGATCAGTCTCTTTGGTCACTCTATTACAGACCTAAAAGTGGCAATTCTTCAACAAAAAAACTTCAGAAACAGACTCCAACGAGAGACTGCTGAATTGGAATTAATTTGCAAACTGGATACAATTAACTTAGGCTTGAATAAAGACTGGGAGTGGATGCGTCATTACACAAAGTAAAACTATTTCCTCATGTTTATTTCCCCTCCTACTGTTCTTGTAAAGTGCTGGAAATGGCCCACCTTGATTATCACTACAAAAGGCCCCCCCCCCCGTAATAGCTCACCTTTCTTGATCACTCGTGTTACAGTCTGTATGGTAACACCCATTGTTTCATGTTCTCTGTGTATATAAAATCTCCCCACTATATTTTCCACTGTATGCATCCGATGAAGTGAGCTGTAGCTCACAAAAGCTTATGCTCAAATAAATTTGTTAGTCTCTAAGGTGCCACAAGTCCTCCTTTTCTTTTTACGGATACAGACTAACACGGCTGCTACTCTGAAAGCAAGACTGGGGCTCTGTCACAAATCAGAGCGTTTGCACGCAGGCTGATGGCAGAGTAAATGTGGCTCCGTCTAGGTGACATGCTACAGGCATCGAACCTCCACAGCTCTCATGCGCTGTCAAGTCAAGTCCTGCTGTTGGCAGCTCAGATTCGTGTGTTGTGCAAATTAGTTGCATTCTGCAGGGGCTGCCTCTGGAAGCTCTGCTCTGAGTGTAAAGCTTCGGGTTTAAGAGGCAATATTTCAGAGTGCTCAACAATCCGCACGCAAACTCAGATTTTTATTGGAGAGGTATTGTCAAAGAAAATAGCATTAATTCAATAGAGGGAAAAGGAAAGACTCTTGTAAGCAGCAGCATTCGGGTAATTTAACCATGCTGCATACACCTCATCTGTCTCCTGAACAATGGGAAAAGCAAGGAGCTCCAACTCTCATCAATGTCAGCATGATCAAAGGAGTGGCTGAGCAACGTGAAAGACCAGTAACAGAGAACCCTATTCTAATGACTGCCATAAGGGCAACACCGACTAATATGATGCCAGCATGGTACCCTCAGGCAAAAGACAGGTTTCAGAGTAGCAGTGTTAGTCTGTATCCGGAAAAAGAAAAGGGGCGCCTTAGAGGCTAACAAATTTATTTGAGCATAAGCTTTCATGAGCTACAGCCCACTTCATCGGATGCATTTTCCACTGAATGCACCACAGAAATATTTTAGTCACTTTTTAGCCCTTTTTATAAAACAACCCTGTGATATTCCCCCCCCCCCCAAGACTGTTATAGAAAAAATCAAGCACTGTACAAACTACAGTAAACATTTCGCTAACCCAAAAGACAGGGTTTTGTAGATTTTTTTTCACCTCTATTAAAAATGAAATCCAGACAACCTTAGCTGTGGTGGCATTACTGCCCTACCATACGATAGCTGTGCCATATTAGGGTAGATTAATGGCACAAGCTGGGGACGTTTGGGTTCTCCAGATACAGATCCTCCACTAAGGAGATTATTTTAATAATCAGCATGCTCTATAATCCACAAGCATAGCCATATTGTCTTGAAAACTGTCCAACAGGGGCAGCAGTGTACTACTTAGAGCAAATTTGCAGAGGGTTGTGCAGAGTCCCTTTCCCCTACACTAGATCCTAAATGGAGTATAGAGTCCACTCCACGCCCCATCGGTGCCTCCTGGTGGCAGATGTGCCCCTCACAGTCCTTTGGTTATTACCTTTCTTCCTACCAGTAGCCCCTCCAGCCTGATGGGGAGAATTCACTGCTCTTAAACTCCACTGATGCCAAGTTCAAGTTGTGTGGCATTGCCTCAGACTCTTCCAGAACGTCAAGCGCACCTACACTTCACCCTCTGAAAACAAGCCTATGAAGAGTAAAGGTATGTGCCACTCCCACAACTCTAACTGTGCCACTGGAGCTGGCAAGAGCCAGTGGGAAATCTGCAGTAGAAGTGCTGCCAAAATAAGCAGATATGATTAAAGACTAAAAGAATATGCCATTGTTTGTACAGTGTTACACAGAGTTGAAATCCAACATGTGCATGCGACTGCCACTCACGGTTCGGTGTATATTGAATGGTGGAGGGATTAGCTGGAAGGGGTTGGCAGACCTGTTGCTGTGATATGAGGATCGGTGCATGTGTACCCTCAGGGATCAGGTACGATTCATTCCAGCACTAAGTTCTGCAGGTTGTGCCAGCTGAGATGAACAAGGTCTTCTTGCTACGGGGACTGTCAGCAGTCGGCTGGCATATGACTCTCTGCTGAGGCTTAGTAAGGAGTAAGCAAAGGCAATGTCTCATAAAGAATCCTTCGGACAAGGGTGGCTTGTGTGGAGTAGGCTCAGTGTTTAAGTGTAGGCCAGGATTGCGACAACTCCTGTTTGCTATGCCTTGCCTAAACCCGAATTTTCTTTAGCAAAAAGGTGCTAGATTCTGTCCAACAGTGCTCAAGCGTTCTGTTCCTGAAGTGTTGTAACTTCTGTAGCATCTTGGATGGTAGAGTACTAACCTGTTATTGGCATGCTGGGGTATCACTCAAAGAAGGCAGAGTTAAGGTTGTGTTGTGCGGGTGACACATCTTAACTCCAGTAATGAGCTGCCAAAATCTTAACTGGTTCCCTCCTCACCCCCCGAGGGGGTCATTGCCCACCCCCGCCCCCCAGGACTCCTGCCCCATCCAACCCCCCGCGTTCCTTGACACCCCCCCCCCCAGGACTGCTGCCCCATCCACCCCCCTCCCCTGTCCCCTGACTGCCCCCAGAACCGGGCAGGAGGGTCTCGTGGGCCACCGTAGTGGATGCCCACCCCACCCCTAGGAGCCAGAGGGACCTGCCGGGGGGCAAGGTGGGGAGTCCCAGCGGTGCTTACCTGGGGCAGCTCCTAGGAAGCATCCAGCAGGTCCCTCTGGCTCCTAGGAGTGGGGGAGCGTAGCTAGTCGGGAGCAGGGGAAGCAAGGGGAGCGGCCGCTCCCTCCACTGATCACATCAAAAGTGGCACCTTAGGCACCGACTCCATGGGTGTTCCGGGGCTGGAGCACCCACCGGGAAAATTTGGTGGGTGCAGAGCACCCACCGGCAGCTCCCCGCCCCGCGCCCGGCCCCCGCTCACCTCACCTCCGCTCCGCCTCCTCCCCTGAACGCACCGTCCCACACTGCTTCTCCGCACCCCCCCCGGCTTCCCGCGAATCAGCTGTTTGGCAGAAAGCCTGGGAGGGCTGAAAAGCAGGTGGTGGCTTCCCGCTCAGGCCAAGGGTGGCGGAGGTGAGCTTGGGTGAGGAGCGGTTCCCCTGCGTGCTACCCCCCCCCAGGTTACCTGCTGCGGCGCAGGTGGTCCTCCTCGCACCTCCCTGCCCCAGCTCACCTCCGCCTCCCTGGGCCTGAGTGCGAAGCCACCGCCTGCTTCTCAGCCCGCCCCGGCTTCCTGCGTGAACAGCTGATTCACAGGAAGCCTGGCGGGGGCGGAGAAGCAGAGCTGGGTGGTGTGTACAGGGGAGGAGGCAGAGTAGAGGTGGGCTGGGGGTGGGGAGCTGCCGATGGGTGCTCTGCACCCACCAAATTTTCCCCTTGGGTGCTCCAGGACTGGAGCACCGATGGAGTCGGCGCCTAAGGCACCACTTTTGGCCTGTTAAATTTAGAAGCCCTTTTAAAACCAGTTGTCCCTCGCAGAACAACCGGTTCTAAAAGGGCTTCTAAATTTAACAACCGGTTCTCGCGAACTGGCTCCAGCTCACCACTGCTTAACTCAGAGGTTTAAGTATATCACCACTTACATAGTGCTTTTCAGTATAGGTGCCCTGAATATTCTAGAAGGGCACAAGGCACTGCCAGTCAACCTTATCTCCATGGAAAGAAAGTTATGGGGCAGTGAATCTGTGCTCAAGGCAAAGCTTTCTCTCAGCCACAAGTTAGGTTGATTTAGTTGGGGATTGGTCCTCCTTTGAGCAGGGTGTTGGACTAGATGACCTCCTGAGGTCCCTTCCAACCCTGATATTCTAGGATTCTATTCCACTGTCAATTGCAACACTTCACATCTACTTTGCCCTCCTCTATCCTACAAACTGCACACCTGTCAGTGACACAGTGAGCAATGGTCTCAAGTTGCCGTGGGGGAGGTTTAGGTTGGATATTAGGAAACACTATTTCACTAGGAGGGTGGTGAAGCACTGGAATGATTTCCCTAGGGAGGCGGTGGAATCTCCTTCCTTAGAGGTTTTTAAGGCCTGGCTGGGGTGATTTAGTTGGGGTTGGTCCTGCTCTGAGGAGGGGGCTGGACTCGGTCTCTTCCAACCCTGATATTTTATGACACCAACCTAACCCCCAGAGTAGAAGGTCTTCGGTCAACAGAAGCTACGGCCCCCCCGGGGGGGGGAGGACAGGGGCTACGGCCCCCCCGGGGGGGAGGGGAGGAGCTACGGCCCCCCCGGGGGAGGACAGGGGCTACGGCCCCCCCCGGGGGGAGGGGAGGGGAGGACAGGGGCTACGGCCCCCCCCGGGGGGGAGGGGAGGGGAGGACAGGGGCTACGGCCCCCCCCGGGGGGGAGGGGAGGGGAGGGGAGGACAGGGGCTACTGCCCCCCCGGGGGGGGAGGGGAGGACCCACGCCCCTGGGAGCGGCTCTACCCTGGCTGTAGTGGCACCTTCGTCAAGTGCCACAGGGCACAGCTGCACCAGCCCTGCGGGAAGCGGGGTCTGGCCCTGGGAGGTGAGCGCCCAGCGATCGGCGAGGCAGCAGAGGAGGGGGGCTGAGCTGGGGCGCTGTGCAGGGTGAGGGGGACCCAGGAGTCCCCCCAGTGCAGGCGAGGGGGCCTGGGGGCTCTGCTGGACTATCACGGGGGGGAGGGGTCCGGGCTGGGGGCGCCTGGCACGGGCCGGGCCCGCCCGCTCCTCGCAGGGCCGCTCGCCCCCCGCCCCTGTGGAGCCCCGCCCCCGCTCACGCCTTCCCTTTGCCCCCGGCCGCCCTTGCCTCGCCTCCCTTGACCCCCGTGCTCCGCGCGCGCGCGCACACAGGCCTGGCGCGAGACCGTGTCGACGCAGAGGCCAGCTCTGCAGCTGATTGGGTCGGAACTGGGGGCTCGAAGCTACTCGAGAGTCGGTGAGGGGGGCGGAGCCATGCCACATTCGCTGGTCACGTGGCGCGTTTCTGCCTCGCCGCCGCCCGGGGAGGGGGGCGGGTCCGGGCGTCCAGGTCACATGCCGCTCCTGGTCGGCACGCGCGCACGCGCAGAGTGGGGGCTGCCGGGCTGGGCCGGCGGTGGCCGAGGAGGAGGGTGCCGGGCCCGGCTCCTGTCAGCGGGCGCGAGCGGCCATGGAGCCGGCGCGGGTGAGTCACCGCCCCTCCCCCCCCACCCCCGCGCGCGGGGCCTGCCCTGAGGGGACAGGTTAGCGCCTGTGGGTGCTGGGTGCGACCCGCCCCCGCTCGCCGCGGCCGCCGTTCCTGGCACGGGCGCGGGGCGGAGCGTTGGCGGCCGCGCGGGACCCGCCCTCCCGCTGGCTCGAGCCGCTGCTCGGGGCCGGGCCGGCCGGGGTCGGGCTTCGGGGCCCCAGCGGGAGCAGCCCGATCCGAGGGTCCCGCCGTCATGTCAGTGATGTGTGGGCCGTGCCCTGTGCTTCCGGCGGGATCTTCCTCGCGCGCTCGGCGTGCGCCCTGGGGCCGTGGGGGGCGGGCAGGGGTCTTCTCCCCTGTGGCCCTGTGGCGGGGGTGGGGGTCACCTTCGTCCCCAGCGAGCGGCTGCCGGTCACTTGCCCGGGCTGCGTGGCTGCAGCTCCCGCCTTCCCCTGGCTGTGCCGGGGCAGCGGCGCGCCTCCCTCTCCCGCGCTCCCTGTCGGCGTGTCACAGTCCGCTCTCCCCTGGGCCGGGCGGCTCCGCTTCGGGGTGCACGGAGCCCGGGGAAAGCCTCCATTGAAAGCGCTTTTTTTATTTTTGTTTATTTTAAATAACTGAAGTACAAATGGAGAAGTTTATTTTGGGAAGAAAGGCATGTTCTCACTGGTTGATCACCCGCTTTAGTGGTCCTCACTTACAACTAAATAGAGGCTTTACACGGGATTTGTTACATCTTTTTGCACCTGGGAGGGCACACGATAATTGTCCACTTGTTTAAGCTATTATATAGCTTAGTATTTTCAGTCTTATTTGTTGTACGTTTTTAGTATAGTAGAAAATGGTGAATGATAGATATATTGCTTATTTCCTGGACAATTAACTTTCCTCCCATGATTTGTGTCAAGCTGAAGCAGAAGGGTAACTGGCATTTAAATACACTAAAAGCATATATAAAACTTATTTTTTATTTTAAAAAAAACCCTTAAATGTTTGGATACATACACGTCTCATCAACACATGTTTCACATTTACAACTAAATGATTTATTAAACAGAGGGATTAACTGTAGTCAGTGAACTAAACTGATTATTTCAGGCCAACCTTCAAAAACTTTCAAATATGCTTAAGTTTCTTCCAGCCTACGGCTATGGGAGAGTGTCTCCTGCGGACATAGTGCAGTCCACAGCTTATGTCAGTCCAAGGGGTGTTTTTTTCACACCCCTGAGTGACATAAATTTTACTCACCAAAATGCTAGTGTAGACATAGCCTTGGTCTCTTGAAAATGAGACCATCTCCTACTAACCAATTGTGCCATATTTATAAAGCTTGACCTCTAAAGTTAGAATGGGGAAAAACATCTTCCTTTATATAGAGAAACAGCTTTTAACTCCGTTTTTGATAGAGGCTCAGTTTTATTTAAATGTTTTGAGTGACTTATGGTAACTTCATATTTCATTTTAAGCAGCTTTATTTTTAAAAATAAAAACTCATAATATAAATTTAAAAAACCTGATTTAAATTTAAAAAATCGAATTTTTATCTACCCTGGTTTGATCTCATTTTGGTTGTTAGGTATCATGTGCGGGTGGCCTGTGATATACAGGAGGCCAGACAAGGTGATCTGGTGGTCTCTTCTTGCTTTTCAACTCTGTGTATGAAGAGACTCAGGTTGTGTCTACACTGCCACTTTCAGCGCTAAAACTTTAGTCATTCAGAGGTGAAAACACCCGCCACCCCCGAGTGACAAAAGTTTTAGCACTGAAAAGCGCCAGTATAGACAGCGCTTTATCCCAGAGATAAAGCTACCACTGCTCATTCAGGGTGGTTTTTTTTTATCGCCGTGAGAACCCCCCCTCCCCCGGGTGATAAAGCGTGTCTCACTGTCCACATCACAGTTTGGCTGTGCTGTAACATGGGCAGTGTAGACATACCCATAGAAAGTGAAAATGCCTTGGGAACAAAGCTGAAACTGAATGAGTCTCTTTTTAGTGTTCTAGCTGATTGAATTGTAACAAAGCAAACAGCGTACCAGGAGAAAAATAAATTAGATTTTTACAGTTCTTTGATGACTTAATCTGCAATGTTAATGCAAACTTTTAAAATGAGTTTTATGTTGATTGTGCCCCTTTAAAGAATGAACATAAAGAAAACTAGGTAATTAAAAGAAAATGTCCTTATAGCTTGGGGAAAGTAGAGAACGTTAAAAAGCTCTCGGCTGGGAGTGAATGCAAAGGAAAATTATAAGTGCAAGAAAAACCTGCTTAGAAGTTGGCTCAACCTTTTTTTCCCGGGGAGGGACCTTCTGTTCTAAATTTAGATCCTATTCTAAGCTGCTTCTGTGCTCTAGTGGTGCTCGAACTTTTTTTTTTTTTTTTTTTGCATGGGGACCCTAAAACCATCTGTTTCTTGTAACACCTACCGAAAGGCTGTAAAGGATGATAGTAACTGCAAGAAATTGCACTGCGGTGTTGTGGGATTGGAGGACATCTTTCTGTGTT
The DNA here is from genome assembly GCF_965152275.1 of Natator depressus. Classification (NCBI taxonomy): domain Eukaryota; kingdom Metazoa; phylum Chordata; order Testudines; family Cheloniidae; genus Natator; species Natator depressus. The sequence goes on along the minus strand of NC_134238.1, from coordinate 123,136,631 downwards.
CCACCTTCTACCAGCACTTAGGACGGGGTGGGCAAACTACGGCCCGCAGGCAGGGTCCGGCCCCTCAGGGCTTTGGATCCAGCCCTCAGGATTGCCACCCCAGTGGCGCTGCGCTGCTCCGGGAAGCAGCCACTCCATGTCCCGGCAGCCCCCGAGGCTGGAGGGGAGCGGCAGAGAGATCCGCACACTGCTCTTGCCTGTGGGTACTTCCCCCAAAGCTCCCATTGGCCAGGAACGGGTTACCACGGCCAATGGGAGCTTCGGGGGAGGAACCCATAGGCGAGGGAAAGACACAGAGCCCTGTGGGCCCTCTCCCCCCAGGGGCTGTGCAGGGACCTGGTTCCAGCCGCTTCCTGGAGCGGCGCAGCATGGGGCCAGGGCAGGCATGCAGGGAGCCTGCCCTGGCTCCGGTGCGCGCCGCTGCCAACCCAGAGCCGCTCTGGTAAGTGGCGCCGGGCCAGAGCCTGAACCCCTCCTGCACCCTGCCCCCCAACTCCTTGCCCTAAGCCCCCTGCCTGCACCTCGCACCCCTTCTGCACCCCAACTCCCTGCCCTGAGCCCCCTCCTGCACCCTAACATCCTTCCATGAGCCCCCTCATACAGCCTGCACCCCTCCTCTGCACCAACCCCTTGCCCTGAGCCCCTTCCTGCACACCGCACCCCCTCCCACACTCCGCCCCCGCACCCCAACCCCCTGCTCTGGCCCTGCAAGCAATTTCCCCACCCAGATGTGGCCCTCGGGCCAAAAAGTTTGCCCACCCCTGATTTAGGTTAGCCAGTGATTTTTCTTTGGTGACTACCTCTTGCTCCAGAATGTAAAATTTATTTTAAAAATAAAATCTTTAGCCTTTAGTAGCTGTGAAGGTAACCTTCAAATGTAAACCAATGTATAGTTCAGTCTGCCTGATCAGAAACAGTTATAAGGGAAGTCTAAATTGTCCCTATTCATTTAAAGGGAGATTTAACTCTGAAGCGTAATAACTTTAATGTCATCATAGTTAACTATTTAACTTTGATCAAAGAATGTGATAAGTAAAGGGACATTCTTATGAGGATCTAGCCAATCTGAGTGGCATCCCATTTTAGCATCTTTAGTGGGTGGAATTTTGGTTATGAGAAGATTTTCAGAGAGTATCACCATTTATTCCCCCCCCCCCCCCCATTAAACATCCAGTTGGCATTTAGAAAAAAATTCTGTTGTTTGCAAATTTGGGCAATTTGATACAAAAATCAGTGAGACAATGCCATTTTTAGAGTCAGTTTTTGGAGTAGAACCAAGCTTTAACATTCATGTAAGGCTTGTCATGTACTAGTTGAGTTTGTCTTGTCAGCGGTTTGCAGCAGTGTCATAAGAATGGCCATACTGGGTCAGACCAAAGGTCTGTCCAGCCCAGTATCCTGTCTACCGGGAGTGGCCTGCATTAGACTGTCCTCAGTATATGATTGCTTGTTTACATTTATACATTTTTATCTCCTGATATGGCTTTGAACTAACAAATCCCAGTGTTACCCACCTCTGCCTTTCCTGCCTTTACATGGTTTTAGTCCTCTTTGCACCAAAATAATAAATGTAATAGACTATATGTTTTCTCACAAGGGTCTCGACTACCCGAGTAAAAAAGGCTAAAATATGACCAGCTAACACAAATTCAGAGGTCTTAGCCTGCATCTACATGTATGTTACTAGGGCTTTTCATTCACGTTGAGCTAAAATGATTGAAGGAGGCACCCTTTTTGCTTTTATGGACAAGTCCCTGAAGACCTCAGACCTGGGGAAGTGGGTGATGCAGGGAATTAGGGAGCATGTTACTTGTTGACCAACTAGTTCAGATATGTCCCAAACTAGTATTAGTCTAAAGTTACCAAAGGTGGCTTCTGAGTGACCTATATGGAATGATTTGGTGGTCTCAGTCAAATTCCTAATGAACATGTGGCCAAATTTAAACAAACAAAAATTAAAAAGCCCTTGTCTTTATAATTGGAACTCTTGTAGTTTGTCTTAGCAGAGACCAAGGCGAGATCTCCAGTAAAGACTTCTGCTGGCATAGCTATAATTGGTCAGAGCTGTGACCCCTGACAACACAGATGTGCTGGCAGACACGCCTAGTGAGGATGCAGTTATACCATCAAAACGGCACTTTTATTGGTACAGCTTGTTTTGTTCAGAGGGGTGTTTTTACTATACTGGTACAAGTTGCCGCTCTGCCAGTAAAGCTGTGTTCACAGTAGGAGTACTTTGCATGTATAAAGAAAAGGAGTACTTGTGGCACCTTAGAGACTAACCAATTTATTTGAGCATAAGCTTTCGTGAGCTACAGCTCAATTCATCGGATGCATACTGTGGAAAGTGTAGAAGATCTTTTTATATACACACAAAGCATGAAAAAATACCTCCTCCCACCCCACTCTCCTGCTGGTAATAGCTTATCTAAAGTGATCACTCTCCTTACAATGTGTATGATAATCAAGTTGGGCCATTTCCAGCACAAATCCAGGTTTTCTCACCCCCCCCCCCCACACACAAACCCACTCTCCTGCTGGTAATAGCTTATCTAAAGTGACCACTCTCCTTACAATGTGTAGATTATAATTATACTGTAAAAAATCACACCCCTAATCAAAACAAATACACTAGTAAAACTTTTAAAGGTAAATCGGGTTCAGATCAGTTCTTGGCTGTGGTTATTCAGGGTTTCCCATGCATCCTGCCTACCACAGGCTGGTAGTGACTGCACTTGTGGAAATGACCCCATATACTAGGGGTGGGCAAACTTTTTGGCCTGAGGGCCACATTGGGGTTGCAAAACTATATGGAGGGCCGGGTAGGGAAGGCTGTGCCTCCCCAAACAGCCTGGCCCCTTCCTACTTCCCACCCCCTGACTGCCCCCCCTCAGAACCCCAGACCCATCCAACCCCCCCACCCCCCCCGGCTCCTTGTCCTCTGACCGCCCCGCCCCCCGGAACTCCCAACCCATCCAACCGTCCCCTGCTCCCTGTCCCCTGACTGCCCCCCCCGAACTCCAGACCCTAACCGCCCCCCTGGGACTCCACCCCCTATCCAACCCTCCCTGTCCCCGACTGACCCAACCCCATCCACACCCCCCGACCCCTGACAGGCCCCCTGGGACTTCCACACCCTATCTAACCCCCCGTTCCCCATCCCCTGATCGCCTCCCCCGAACCTTCACCCTGTCCAACTGCTCCCTGTCCCCTTACTGCCCCCCCAAGAACCCCCGACCCATCCAAGCCCCCCTGCTCCCTGTCCCATGACTGCCCCCCCCCCAAGAACTCCTGACCCATCGAACCGCCCCCTGCTCCCTGACTGGCCCCCCCAGAACCCCCGACCCATCCAACTGCTCCCTGTCCCCTAACTGCCTCCCCGGGACCCCCTGCTCCCTTACCATACTGAGGCCAGCCGCGCTGCCCTGCAAGAGCGGCGGGCCAGAGCGCTGGCAACGCGGCGCACTCAGGCTGCAGGGGAGAGGGGATGGCAGGGGAGGGCCCAGGGGCGAGCCTCCCAGCTGGAGCTCAGGGGCCGGACAGGAGGGTCTCGCAGGCCGTAGTTTGCCCACCTCTGCCATATGCTCATGCCTTCTGATGGAGAATGCAAAGCAGAGTAGGCTTTAGAGTTTAGACACCTTTAAATATCTCCTTTAGAAGTCTGAGGTACATTTAACTATTCTGGAACTGAATGAAATTTCCAAACAATATAGCCTAAAATCAGATGTTAAAGAAAGGAAAAAAATTATATTAAAACCAAACACAAATAATATACTTGGGTCTAAGACACCCTAGCTTTTCTTGGGTAGGTCACAAAACTTTGAAATTGCAGATATTTAGAACTCTCTGTAGATAATACTTGTATTAAGCACTCACTTGTTGTCCCAGTTCTTCTCTGACCTTTAACAGGACAATATGTGCACCTAGGATTGATTAATTGTAATTCTGGAGTCAGCTCTTTATACTTGCTTGGTATTATAGCATAGCCAAGTATGCAGACATAGTTATTTAAATTACCTTACCATTTTGACAAGCCACATTTGAATTTATGGCTTTGGTTAAGTGGGATAACTTCTCTCCTCCCATCCCCAAACCCACTGTATGTTCAGGTTGCATTCAGTATTTTATGGAATGCTGTTTCTCTATGTAATCAGGTTGTGTGGGTTTTTATTTTCCATCCCTTAATGCAGTGGTCCCCAACCTTTCTGTGGGAATAGCACATTCTTATTCCCAACAGAATGTGGCGGGCGCCAAACACCCCGTCGCTGAGAAGTGGCAGCGGAAAGAAACCCCGCCGCTGAAAAGCCGCCAAGAAACGGCAATGCTTCTCGGTGGCATTTTGGTGGTGTGGTATCCTGCAGGTGCACACAACTGCCCCGGCAGGCATCATTGTGCCTGCGGGCACCGTGTTGGGGACCCCTGCCTTAATGCATCTCACACTTACCCAAAAGATCTTTCAAAATTGTACACTCAGCACCGATTCAGATTCCTTCCGACCCATCCCATTATATTTTTGCGGTGTTCTGCCTTTGGATAAAACCATGTAGGTTGCTAATTGACATCTGTCCAACTGCTTACTTTCCCTGAGCTAAGTTGTTATAGTGTAGACAGTTCTTTAGAGACTATACCCATATTTTCTATAGTTTGTGATCTGTAATTTCTACTCCATAGCAAATGTGTTCTTTACAGATAACATTTGGTCTGTTACAGGGTCATATAAAATATGAGTCTGAATAGTCAAGATGACTTGTAAATAGCAAGTTTAAAAAAACAAAAACATACATTGATTTGTTTTGTATTAACAATTGTCAAAATTGCTAATGTGTAGTGTAGGAACCTTAACTTCTGAATTTCCTAACTTCCACTTACATTTTCAGCTTTCACATGGCACTAAATATGCCATGTTGTTTTAAAATTTATTTCTGTGTATAACTTTTTGCATTTAATCAACAAAAAAGTTCCTTTTTTACCCTACCTTGTGTCAGTTAGCTGAACAATGTATAAATCTTTCAGTTCTTTGAGAGCTGTAATGCAGCCACTGAAACCACTTGTACATGTGTGAGCTATCAAATGTGGCATTTATCATTCTGTTCCTCTAAATTTTCATGGAATTGCCTGAAGACCTTATGCATGCAAAGGATTTATATACATGAATTAAAAAAAAGAAAGTGGGGTTCTGTGCAGCTGTGTTCACGTTCTCCTTTGCCTTCTCGATATAGGAGAGGACAACACCCGTATGACAAAAGAAAGAGCAGTATGATGGATTCAGAAGATCTTGTCCTAACAAGTTCAAAGCAAGATATTGCTCATCACATTGTAAAAGTTAGCTCGGGTAAACATTATTTTTGTGGATATTGTGCAGCCTTCACCAATATAGCAATCACCTTTCCCATCCAGAAGGTCCTCTTTCGACAACAACTGTATGGAGTGAGAATAAGGGATGCAGTGTGTCAGTTACAGAAAGATGGAATCCGAAACCTGTACCGTGGACTCCTCCCTCCATTAATGCAGAAAACTACAACTCTTGCCCTGATGTTTGGCTTGTATCAGGATTTCTCCTCCCTGCTCCAGAGGCACACAAATGCACCTGAACTTGTGACTTGTAGTGTGGCAGCAGTGCTTGCAGGAACCACAGAAGCTCTTCTTACACCTTTTGAGCGGGTCCAGACTTTGCTTCAGGACTACAAACATCATGACAGATTTACAAACACTTACCAGGCTTTCAAGGTGCTAAAAGACTATGGAATTAAAGAATATTATCGGGGTTTGGTACCTATTCTGATCCGAAATGGACCGAGTAATGTACTCTTTTTTGGTCTGCGAGGACCCATCAAGCAGTGTCTGCCCGAAGCAACTTCTTATAGTGCTCATTTGGTCAATGACTTTATCTGTGGAGGGCTGTTGGGTGCCATGTTGGGATTCTTGTTTTTCCCAATGAATGTTGTAAAAGCTCGCATGCAATCTCAAATTGGTGGGGAATTTCAGTCTTTTCCAAAAGTTTTCATGAAGATTTGGCTGGAACGTGATAGAAAACTGACACGTCTTTTCAGAGGAGCTCATCTGAATTACCATCGCTCTATTATATCCTGGGGTATAATCAATGCAACATATGAATTCTTGCTTAAGTTATTATGAAAAATGTTACCTTCTGTGAAGTCCCTTGGCTCAGTTGGGTAGTGGCACATTGAGGTTACTTATTTCCTAGGATCAAATTTGTCATAATCAGACCTGTTCATGAATCACACTGAAATTTGGAGAGTTTAATTGCAAAACGGTGGTTACATTTCAGCAGAGAGAGAAGTAATTTTTACCAATGCCTGCTTAGTCTGAAAGGTAATTACAGTCCGTCTTCATTGATGGTCTTCAATCTTTATGGGGTGAATGTTGGCATTGTGTCTAGATCTTAATTTAAGAAAAATCAGTTTGCTCAAAAGTGCGCTCTTTATTAAAGTATTTAGATGCTGGAAGGTGAATTCACCCATACCTGAATAAACTAACTGAAACTTACTTTCTCTTTAAATATTGGCCTTGGCCTAGAAACTTACTCCAGGTCACCCTCAACCTTTCCTAACACTCCTGGTGATCAAAACTATGCTTGATTATGCACTTTGTGGAATATGAAAGTGAGGGAGGCTGACAAAAGCTATTTAGTTTCCCTACTTGGTAAACTTGGAAGGTATGATGTAGCTGATGCAGTTGTTGTAAGACTACTCTGAACTCCCATAATGTTTCAGGTTTCCCAGGTATCTTTACTGTTTGAAACCAGACTGCCAACTTTTAATGAGGATGGTGTTACTTCTCAACTAAGCCTTAAGATTCAACAAAGCCTACATGAATTATTTTTGCCAGCTGGTTTTTGCTAGTCTCCTAATATGAATGCCATCTTGTCAAGCAACATAAGGTAGCTACTAAGGCTATGTCTACAATGCACTTTTTAAACCATTTATTTACGACAAAAAGCACTGGTGTGGACAGTGCTTTATCGGCAGATGCTCTCCTGCCCACAAAGCAACTGCCCCTCATTGGAGGTGACTTTATTTTGCCAGCAGGAGAGCTCTCTCCTGCCATCAAAGAGTAGCTACACCGGGGACCTTACAGCGGCATAGCTGTGCCGCTGTAAGGTACGCAGTGTAGATATAGCCTACATTTTCAACTTCAGCGTAAGCTGATCTAATGCAAAGTAGGGGTATGTGTACTTATGTGAAAAGGGAGTAGCGGGTGGGGGGGGGGCGGTGGCGGGGAAATGAAACAAATTTTATCTAAAAAGCTTTAAAGTGTCCTTCATTTACAGTATCACCTATTTGTGAATGTGGAGTCTTTTATTTTGTCTTTTGTGCTGCTTAGTTTCTGTTGCAAACAGGCATGGCGCCAGAAAGATGACGTGGTTTCTGCAACATTAACACGTACAGAAGTCATATGAAAACTGACGGGAGTCAAAGTACTTTGTAGAGAGCTTTTGTTGTATTAAGGTAACATATGTCCTTTTGCAACTATTTTTACTTCCTTCATGTGAGGTTGTAGCATAACTGATCACTTCAGTCAGTATTTTTAGCTGAAACTTGCTCTACCCTCCATTTTATGCCTTGGTCAGGGTATATCAGTGTAGTGGAAAAGGCACTCCAATACTATGGTGAGGAGGACCATATAAGCGCTGGGCTTGGGGGTTTCTCTGTGATCATTTAATCATGTTGATAAACACTCTCATAAATATTAAACAAAAGTAATGTACTTGGTATTCAGGTGGATGTGCTTTAAGGCCTTGGAGAAGAAAAGAGAGGGCAGAAACACAAGTGTGATTACCAAACTAGTGGTCTTCATATAAAAAAAGACTTTTTTGTATATTTTTATGCAAAAATGGTTCATAAAGTATTTTCATATTTTGTGGTGACCAGGAAAGCTTTCAGAAATTTTGGATGTTTTTTTAATTTTAGAGTGAACATTACTTTTTTTGTATCCTTAAGTTTTCAAATGCTTATGGTTTTAACTTTCTTACCCCATTTCAGTTGTTCACTTGACGTAACTGCCCCTAAATAATTACTCCCAGAGTGTCCTATTTCTTTATAATCTAGCTCTGTACTACTAAGCTTCACAGTCAAAGATGGCCAAACACAAATAAAGCACATTGATATTTTGAATGTTGTGATTCTATGGATTTAAATATACTGTCTGTTGGATGTTACTGGTGGAATCTGATTTTACCAGTGTATTGTTTTTGTAACCTTTCCTTGATGGAATAAAACAAAAGAAAATCTGTTTCCCTGGCCTTAGTTTTTTGTAGCACATATTTTATACTTTTATTTTTTCCTAATGTGTTACTGGCACTTGAGAAAAGAACATAAGTTGGAGCAAACAAAGCAAGTGTTAGCAATTATAGTTCAATAAAACAGAACATTTATTGAGGCTTGGCCTCATGCTTGTTTGTTGCTATACACCACTTCACAAGGGAAGAGCCAAGAGTGTCTTCTAACTCCATTTTCAACTTTTAGGTCATGGTTATCAGGAGTTTAAAGAGGACATCAGGCATGGCTAAATACCTCTTATCAGAATTATACAACTTAGTTATATTCTGTGTACAGGAGAGTTGTCAGTGAAGTTAATGGGAATGCAAAAGATGAGATCTCTTGGGTTTAATAAAGATTTGATAGTATTGGAAATTATATTCCAGGGACTTGATATGAGGATTATTGGATGGACTGAAGTCTGTAGGCAAAGGTTAATGATAAACAATGTGTCAAGTTAGAGACAGGTAGGTTGTGGCAGAATACAACAAATTAGTACTTGAGTAGGTCCAGATTACTATTTTCATCTGAGCTGGAGGAACATGTACTGTGCAGTTTAGCAAACGGGGATGGGTAGCCAGTATCAGTAAGATAAATAGTACCACAGGAGCTACAGTGTTAAAATGGACAAAAACGAATTGGATACAGGTGTAGGAAAGAATGATTGAGGTGGGAGAGTGTGCTAACACAAGTATGGTCCCTGCTCCCAAGGAGTTCAGTCTAGTTACTACAGAGGCTAGATTGTTCTAGGAATAAGTGTTTGTGTCAAATGACCCAAAACAGAAGCATGGATTAAGGAGCACTGATGGGAATGGGAGAAGAGAACCCTTATTAGACTGAAACAACGAGGCATCCTTGTGGCACCTTAGAGACTAACAGATTTATTTGGGCATAAGCTTTCATGGGCTAGAACTCACTTCATCAGATACATGGAGTGGGAAATACAGGAGCAGGATAAATACATGAAAGGATGGGAATTAGACTGTAAGCTGCATTTACAGAGATGTGCTGGAGCAGGGAAGTCCATCTGACTCCAGTCAGGCTAGCTGGAACATTATTCATGTCTGGGCTCATTATCAAAATGAAGTAGGAAAATCAGTAAAAGCAGAGTACCATGCTATTAGGGTGCTGATTTAGACACATGGGGTATTAGAAAACATACTGATGGACACAAGTTGGCATTGTGGAAGATTGTTACAAAATCTCTGCTTAAATCTTATTAAGCTAACTTTTGACTTATTACCCCCATCTTGGTGAACAACTTAAATGTTTGTACCTATTCTTGCTATTAGATTAATCTGAATAAATGTGGGCAGGTTTTTTTTTGGTTGCCTTTCCTGGGGTTACATGCATTTCCCATATTTCATATTCCATGGCAAGACTCAAATACATAATTTCCTAATTGCCAGCATTGTATGAGATGTAGATAAGTGGTTTGATGTACCAGTCTCTTGCACCAGGTGAGTCAATCTAATAAAAGTGGAGATACAGTAATGTAGGTTGCTCTTTTGTACCAGATGCTACATCTGATCTCCAGAGCCTTCTCTAGCAAAGGCAAAAGCTGTGATAATAGCAAATACTGACAGTGTACAAAAAGATTCACAAAAACAAACAGTCAATGACTGGTTCTTTTTCACCCCTTGAAAGGGATATAATATTTAGTGAAATAAGATTCTCAAGTTGAAGGAGTGGCAGTAAATAGCTTTCTGGCCTATGTGGTTCTGTTAGAAGTATGGAATATAACTTAACATTGGGAAAAATGCACCCTATCACCTTTCAAAAAATGCACTGAATTGCTTTATTAAATGTTTAATTTATTTTGCAAGCAAGAGAAACTGTTCACAAACAGTACAAGTTACTGAATAGGAGCAAGTACAGTATATTCAGAACAGCTCTGCTACTTGGTATGTATTGTATTAAAAGTCTACCCCCTCTGACTATGAAACTTTGAGTATTTCAAAATATTCTACACACAACTTACTCTTGTATTAAAAAAAGACTTCTACAGTTGGTTGGAGACCCTGTTGAATACTAATATCATTGTAGCAGAGAATGCACCATTGACTAAGATCATGCTTCCCCCCCTTCCAACAGAGCAATCAAGCTATAAGGGGAAAAGAGGCAGACATTTTTCTTTCTATCATAATCTTGGAAACTAGGGATTTTTTTTAAGTTTCCATGCGGCAAATGTATTTGTTGCATTACGAAGAGCCTGAATTTCAGAGCTCTTCTGTTTAGCTAAGACTTCAGTTTTATTTTGCAATACCTAAACTTTTCTGTACTGGCATTTGTGGCATCCTCAAGGAACAGTGTTTGCACTCCTCCTAAATATTGTAGGATCAATGAAAAGATGTTAGTTTTCACTAGTACATTTTCCATGTAAACAGTTAGAATCTTGTCTAGATTTCAGATTAACAATAAAGCAAGCCAAGTTTTGGGCTTCAGTCCTTTAGTGTGTCTAGATATATTTTGCTTTTCCCCATTCTCCCCACCTCAAAATAGAGACATGCCAGCTAGATCTTTTCACTGAGCTACAAACTTTTTTTTAAAAGTTTCATTTTTACTCAGTTACCTCTTCCCTTGCCAAAAATGTTGACAGTGCTCTGGTGATTTAAATCTGACCTCTAGAGGAATATGTGAAAAATGCACTTCACTTCAACAATAATGGTCACGGGACAAATACAAGAGTTACTGGCTTCAAACACACTAGGCGTGGTTTTCATAAACACTTCTAAAAAGTAAACATTCCTATGGAGATCTGCTTCTGCTTATCTGTCATGCTGAAGATGGAAAAATTACACTTTACTACAGCAACTAATGAATATGAACCATGCATTTAGAAAGTATATTGCACACTTCACAGTCCAGCTAAGATCACTAACGCAGAGAAATACTTTAAAATTTAGCAATAGGTTTAATACTTGAGTGGTATAAAATATACCAATACAAAACAATGATAAAAAATGATTGGTATAAACCACTACCTTAATTCTGGGGTTATCTATTTAACCCATTTTGCTCCTTATATAGTATTGGGATGGAAGAGGGTTAGTCTGTCAGAATTTAATGCAAAGCAAGTGTATAACTTTTCTGCTACCTAGAAAAAAAAATGCCAAAGCTCACCCCAAGTCACTTTGTTAATTCCATAAGGCAAGATAATGTGATTTAGAAAGAAAAAATGGTGAGAATAATTTTTTGGAGCTATAACTGCAAGGTATCTAACTAGTCCATTATGCATCACTGCACAAAGTGTTTCAAGGTACTGTTAACTATACTGAAGTAAAATCTATTTGCTTTCACTGAAGACTTCCAGCTGTTATTGAAAGGAGTAGTTAAATAATCACAACTGAAAATTATTTCATTCTAATTCAACTTATTGCAAAATGTAATCAGGAAAGTTAGGCAGCATTCTTACAGCATACATGGACGGAATTGGTCTTAATATAAAAATGTATCTGCTCCTACACCACACTATACATACACTACAAAGCACCACAAAACACGATCAAACCCCCCAAAACAGGGCAACCTCTATCATCAGCCTTGCACTTTTCAATGGTCTCGCTTCAAAGTGATGAGCTGTTTTAGATGGTCACTCCTGGTGCTGTGCATTTTCAATAGTCGCTATATGTCATCTATTTAACACAGTAACCATTCTCTATTTATACAGAAAAATTCGTGTCAAAATGTTTCAGAGCAATAACCTTTTTTTAAAAAAAGCATGTCATGAGGTAGAATTAAAAATAATACTAAGTGCATGTCGACAGGCATAGATTTTTTTAAAAAAAGCGAAATGAGCATTTCAATTCAAGGAATTCCGATAGTCTTAATAGAAATTACAAAAAGCTGCAATTACATCAGGGTGCTTTTCTGCATTTTGAATCAATACACCTGGGCAGACAGTACTTTAGAGCAATTTGAAAGGATTGACCGTTGATCTTTTCAGCAAATCATTTAGCAAGCCAAGGAGTAGCAGACTGGGGTATTCTGAGACGAGATGGTCCCTGGGAAGAACTTTTCCTTATCAAGTGGTCCACAGAAAGAAAAGCTGGAGAATTAGGATCCTACATAATTCTGTAGGGATATATTATTCTTAATGGGTATGATAGTTGCATATGTGCATGCTGGCTGAGAAAATACTCTTCATTCTGGTTTTTAAAATTAACTTAGTACTAAAAGGCTACACAAACTTAACCCGATTTGCCATCCTTTGGTCTGTGAGCTGTAAATCTTCCACTACAGTTCATTTCAAGAGCACAATTTATATCTAGGAGTTCTGCCACCCAAACACAGATAACAGCAGATTCCTGTTCCTCTGTAAACTGTTTTTTTAAATATAAAACCTAATCTAAAAACTGTTTCCAAATTAGAGAGACATTCTCCACAGGAGCTTAACTACTTTGCGGATCAGAAGCTTGCATCCTGGTCATGCAGAGTAGTACATTGGGTATTTAATGTAATTTGTAGTCCCTTACATCATAAAGAAGGAAAATACCTTGAAAGCAGACCTACCCTCATTCAACAAATCCAAACTGACTGAGAATTAAATTTTCAGACTATTGAACAGTACAAAATAGATACATAACAAAGGCGGGTGAAGACTGAAGGGATTTTTCATTTCAATAATTTGTATTTTGGACAAGTCATTTTATAGGATGAGTAAAACTGGCATGTAGGAGCACGCGTCCCACTATAGCCACTCAATCCCCTTTATTTTTCTTTGAGAAAAAACAAGTAAACTTATTTGACTTGATCATTCTGCTTTATGCTGAAAATGGTTTATTTCTAATGCATAGTCTTCTGAGTGGTGTCAAAGTGAATGATTTTGCTCCCACAACCTAGTATATTTGTTTTAAAACAAGCTTTTAATGCAAAGAGAATACATAATTTGATCACTTACTTGTACATCTCCCATCACTGCTGTTCTGAGCTCCTGGTGGTAGCGCCAATGATAAAAAAAGAGCTCATGTAGTACCCAGTTTTCACTTCAATAACGTACTGAATCTAAGGCATGTCCTTTCATTTTGGGTATAAGTACCTGTGTACATCAGTTGCTGTAAGAAGACGAAGGGATAGCCCTATACTTTGCTCCATTAAACGTAAAAGTATGACTAGGTTAAGAGCCACTGCCTCCTCAAAACGCAAGGCTATTATACAGAGAGTTCATTTAATACAGGAGAAATGGGGGTGGGTAGGGAAGGATTCAACAACTCCGGCTTATTGTGTGTGGAAATAGGGAATTTCGTTTCTCAATTGCTGCATGTTCCGTCACTTGAACTCAATCCTCAAACAATTAGTTGCTATGGAGTTAAATATAATTTCAAACAGGAGATGACACAGGAGTAGATTAACCTTCCTCCAAAAGCAACAACAATCCAATCTTCATGCAAATACCCTCAGTAGCAAAAAGCAGCCGGGTTCCTAAATCAATTTCTCCAAAGCTTTCCCATGAGGCACCAGCCACTCAAAGTGAGTTCCACTGATCCATTCTGGTACACACACACACAGGGCATGACTCATGGAGTGATCCAGTCCATTGGCAGGATTCCAGATCTTCATCTACTGAACCTAATCAGCATTTAATTTTCCACCCTGGACCTGTAGTGCCTTCTGCAGACTGTTTAATGTAGATTGACTCTTGAACAAAAAAGTATATTTTGTTTAAAATCCCTTCAGATACCACTGCGGACTAAAATCTACATTCTTTCAGGCAAAATTCTCCCATTTCACTGGGTCCAAATCAGGACAAGTCCCCAGGAGTGTTTCACTTACTAAAGCCTCACGGATAAGCTAAGTACAGTTTAGGTTAGGAAGTCTTTTACTGGCCATTTCTAGTGTAAAGTCTCATTCCTGTATATTTAAACTGACTGTGGGTTTTAAAAAAGCTTTTTAACCCAGTTAGTACTATAGCTGAGCAAGTGTCCCTACTAAGAGCATGTAGAAAGGTTTGTTGCCTCCAGAAGGGGACTAGGAGGAAGCCACGTTCATCTCCTCCTTAGCGACAGTCCGTGCACTTGTCAAGTCTTGAGAAGTTTAGTTCCTAGTTTCATGCAATAGGAATTCCAAATTTTAAATATGATTAAATTCATTTGCTTTCTACCCATACTATGAAATTATACCTACATCCACTTGCACACTGTTGGGTTTTGAGCCACTAGAGGACAATCTTTTTTTCTGCAGATAAAAATGATATCCAGAACATCATGTTCTTGTGATTACTAGTGAAGCAACTCTATGTTCAGAAGGGTAAACAGCACTGAGGATAAGTGAAACGGAGTAATTATAGCCCTGTATTCTTGCTGCTGAAAAATCAGTTGAATCCAGATAATTATATATTTAGCCTGTATATACTGTGCTCTGTTCCAGACTGACTATGGAATCTGAAGGGCTGCTTCGTTTGGCAGAATGACAACAGACTCTCTGCAGGCTAATTCTTTTGCAAAGGTGGTGGCTAAGATCTGGGCATGTTACAAAAGGGTATTTTATTATGCAGCTCAGCCTTGGTAACACAAAGGGAAACAGAGTGCAGCATTTCTTATGTTTCAAAACAAAATGTGATTACGATTTTTTATTAATGTGGAAAGCTTCCTACAACAAGGGCAGCAATTAGAAACCTTAGTGTCTGGGGCACAACTTACTCCACCGGGGGCATTTTTAACTTGTCATTTTATGTCAAAACATTCCAAACAACTGTGCCATGATCAACTCTGGCTTCCCTGCTCAATATGGCAATGTCTTCCTACTGAATTCATGGAGGAAATGCATCTCCACCCTGACCTTCTACCATCTTATAATAAAACACAATATATGCACATTAAGGAAAACAAGCTAAGAGATTTAACTATATCATTATATTGTGAAAGGAAAGTGTTTCTCTTCTTTGTGGCTAAACTAATCTAGTGTGCAGGAGAACAGCTCCATTACCTAACTGTTGTAGAGAAAAGTTACAGCAATAGGAGGCCAAGTGAGAGGATGTCAGGAAGTCCAGCTCCTTTGTGGCAAGGAAAGATCGTACCAGCAGGAAATGTGTGGGCATTGTTTGGTGTAACAATTCCCTCAGCCCTAGCCAGACATCTTGCGGATAGTCCACCCTAAGTCACGCTGAAAGACCAACAAGTGCTACTGTGAAACCAGAAAGCCTGGAAATCAGTGGCACTGGATCATCAGAAGCAACGGTTTGCATGGAAGGCTGAAAACAGAATGCAGTAGTGTAGTCAGAACACACACGGTGCTGGACTGAGTACTCATTTCATCGCTATGTTCACAGACCATAGTAATTATGATCTTGTCCACATTTACAAGATTTTTGTTAAAAGAACACACTTCAACCAAACTGAAGTAATTATAAAAACAAACATCTGTGAAGTTCCTGTTGATGCAAGATGTGCCTAGAACTTTGGCTGATACAAAGAAACACGTCCACTAAGGCACCCTGAGGCAATCTGACAATGTGTTGGAGAAAACTTGGTCGTCAGTACCACATCGTTGTGTGAATACAGAGAGCGAATTTCCTGCAAGGGACCGGCTTCTTTGGGCAAACAGTCGACAAGTTCACTGCACTGCGTGTCAAATCCCAACAAGCGGATCCCGTAGCCATGTGGGGAGGAAATCATTCGACCATCAGGGCTGAAACAAAGTTCTTTGATGTAACCCCGGCCTACATTGGCTTCTTCGATGCAGTGAGTCAATCGGAGAGAACAACGAGGTGAGACGGGGCGCACTGGGGCTCCTTCTTGGAATTCGTACACACAGGTCCACTAGACAGGGGAGAGAGAGGAAAGTTATATTTGTCCACATACACGAGGAGCAACCCAGTTATTCATTCACCCCACCTTGTAGGTGAAGGGAGTGAGACACAGGAACTAAAACCAACACTTTACTTCTCTCTCCTTTGATACCACTGATGGCTGTGAGCTATTTAAAACAGAACAGCCCTTAGGCCATTTCCCCCCTTTAAACCGAATAGGTAAAACTGACACAGGATTTCTCTCAGTGCAGAAGCAGGTATGTCGTTGCTAAAATAAATCATTCAAAATACAACATCTGATTTAACTGGAGGAAGTAAAATGCAGGGCTGCTCAATAGAAGAGAAGATGCACCTACTGCAGCATAGGAAACACTCAAGGAAATAAGAGGCTCAACTGGAACTGTGATAGAGTGACTCACGATTAGACACTGCAATTTCTGCACCGTTTGAACCTCAACACAAATTGGAAAAAACATTTAGAAGAAAATAGAGAAACCTTTTGTAGGAAGATCACTGGCAGTATGTCAATATGTACATTAGTCCCAGCCAACATTAATCCAAATGTTGGCAATCTAGAAACTGTATCCTAGGAAAAGGCATTCATTCATACTGAGTGCTTCTCAAACTACTGCTGAACAAATAACTAGAGAGAAAACCACTCTGGCACTTTGGGGTTAAAGTTAGGGAGAGGACAAGGTCGTACCTTTTGTATTTGTTGGCCTACTAAACAGGTCACTGCAATTCACATTTAAGGCACTGATTCTGAAAAGACGTGCACACGTGACTTTACTCACATGAGCAATCTCACTGAACTCAAATGGCACTACTTGTGGTTAAAGTGAAGCATGTACTTACATTTTTGCAGGATTGGGGTTTAAATTGTGAATGTAAATCAGATATTCATGCAAAACACTGAAAATTTTACCAATGCTCTGAAATTATTCAAATGCAAATTTGTAGCACACACCATAGAAGTCTTTACATTTAAAATGTAAATTTCACTTTTTGCAACAATTCATTGAAGTGCTGTACGACTGGAAAACAATGCAAGACGCTAGCTTTAGAGACGCCAATATTTGTAAAAAACCAACTATATAGCAACATTATTATATCTTAATCTGGCAAAGTTTTGTATCCTACTCATGAAACTGTGAGGAAAAGGTTTGGCTTTAACAGAAGGTCAGAACTCAGTATCTCTCTGAAAACAACAAGAAGGGTACTCTATTCATTATCCTCAAGACTAATCTACTGAAGCACTCACAAGACCATTCACAAAGGAAGCTGGTTGTACCCTTGCAGAGAGTGTAGAAACTGCCTTTAGTTATGTAGCCAACAGATAAGAGGAACAATTCACTGTACTGAACTGACCCGAGTCATGAATCTGTCCATGCAGTCTCATTTGAGTTGTATCATTACCAGCTTCTTTTGTAACGAAGCTACCTGCTGCATCATCAAAACCTTTTAGAAAAGCCTTTCCATCCTTTATGCTTATCCAATAATCATCCATTTATTTTGGATGTTTCTTTGCCCCTATATAGATAGGGAAAGGCAATCCTGTATCTAGGCACCTCTGACTGCATTGTAACGGAGCTCACTCTTGAAGTTACTAATGCTTGTCCATTATGGACAGCTCTGTGTTCTGCTTGTCCTGACTAGCCACCAGCAGAGAATTTTAATTTGCAGCATAAGCACCTAAGGGTGGTGAGGTTTTTTGTATTAAGCTTATGACAAGTTGGAGTTTACACCACTGTGACCTGAGCTTGGACGAATTTTCATGATTTCCAACCGTAATGAGATGTGTGGAGCAAAGCTGGGAAAGCAACCTGTAACAATTTTTCGATTTAAGTCATAATGTATGGACTGGAGTCTAATTCTTTATGTAAATGTGCACAGGAAAGAATGAGGCAGCCACGTGTCCTAGTTAGAAACTGGTTTCTTAGAAGAGAAACATTTAGGCCACTCACATTGAATTAGCCAAGGAAACTCAGTTATCTGCATATTCGGAAAGTACTTTTTAGTACAAAGTAACACAATGCATCTTACAATGGTTTGATTGTCAATTCATAGACTAGTCATTATCCATCTCAGTGCAAGTCTGCCAAGCTTCCAGTAATTACTTTTCAAGACACTTGCAGAACGTGGAAGTTGCTTTGGTATGGAACAAAGCCATTCCAATGCAAAACGTGTCAGATGGAGCTAAACAATGTGGTTTATCACTGGCACGTGTTATTAAAAATAAGCCTTTTTGCTCTTAGAAAGTGACCTGAATATATGCCCTCGGTCTCCTAGCGCACTACTCAGGCGAGCTCCAGCACAACTCTGCAATGGCAATGAGATTTCAGGGACAATTTTATTTTCACCATTTCAAAGATGGAGAAGGTTGCTAGAGGATGGAATCGGTGACTCACAAATGATAGCTCTGCATGTTCTGCAGCTGATTATAAACACTGGATGCATTTCTGGAAGAGCTGCTTTAGCTAAAGACAAGTGATCAGGCTCAACACAGGGGTAACTGGATAAAAGTTTAATGGCCTGTGATATAAGGGAGATCAGACAAGATTATCTAATGCTGCCTTTCTGGCCCTAAACTCTATGACAGTGTTTTTACACCAAGATGCTAACTTCTACCACCAAAGTCTCTCCAGAAGGGTATTCATTGATCCACAGATATTCTGCTAAGGAGCCAGCAGTGTAACATCAGATTTCTTAGAGCAGCGCACACAAGCCTCTCTTTTATAAGCAGATAATTAAACAAGAGATCTTGATAACCTCCAACAGGCATATACTATGACATTTAGGAACTGCTGTTGTCAAACGCTTAGGACATCCAACAAATTCTCTACTGGTAAAGAATCACATTTGCTGCAGACTGTTGGCTTAGCCAAGTATTGTGAATACAAAGCTGTATTACGTACATAAACGCCACACGCTATTATGAACACTCCTTGAGACTTTAATGTCTGCACAATTATTCAGAACAATGGTGCAATCTGATGCCTCTCAGCATCTGTAGACAAGCTTCTGGATTTGCAGGAGTGGTTTTCTCCACCAAAAGCCTGAAGGCAAAACTTGCATTTAAAAAAAAACAAAAACAACAACTTGGTCCTCCTGGTCTTTGGTGTTGAGTTCCTGGGGTCCTGCGTGAAGCACACAGGTAATGTAGGGTCAGTAATTCAACTTGCTAGCACATGCTTCTTCCCTGCAAAACACCAGGAATGGCAAAAGAGGTGGTATGCTATTCTCTGACTAAGAACACTCGATAATTCTGGATCTGCATCCTTGCTCTCTTGCCAAGGGCCACACATTTTCCCCTGGCTCCAAGTGTTTCCACAGTTCACGTTTGCCTGTCTTTAAGGAGCTCCGCTGAAGCCCTCTGGAGCGCTCAGGTGCAGCTTCTGTTTACCTACTGCACACCATGGCAGGCGAGTCAGACAGATGACAGCGCAGCCTGAAGTCCTTGTTACCGTGAGAGACTGTACGCTCCTTCTGCCAGATTGTCAGAGTGACAAATTCTCAGCTCAAACGCCTCTTCCTTGATTGTGTCCTTACTGGTCACATTCAGACTGAAATGCAGGCTGCCTACCCAATCCCTGCTCTCACCTGCATGCCATGCGACAAATGGAATGGGACAAACATTCACACTGCAAATCTCCCAGAGAGGCATGCTATGGTGGTCAGGAAAAGCCCGTGATTCCCCACATTACTATTCGCTTCCTATCATTCCTAAAGATAGGAATGCAAAGATTAGGAAAATGGCATAAATTGAATACCAACTAGTCACCCTGTTCCTAATTCAATCCAAAACAGTGTACTGTAACCAGAAAAAGGTTAATCCGCACTCAATCATGGAGATGCAAAATCCACGTTCACCTACAATTAAGGAATTTGATATGCAGTTCAAGGATTTGACACTTCTTATTCTAAGTGCTAAGTTTTTAAGTATGTGCCATGGTTTTTTTTTTTTTTTGTTTGTTTTACCTCCTGGTCATCTGTATTACTTGAGCACCGAAGAAGAGTAGCCCATCCTTTGGGATGGAGCTGCAGCGATGTAATGCAATTACCACGGTCCCTTTCTCCAGGAACTTCTGGTGTTAAAACCTCAAGGCTATTTCGTGGAGATCCACCTAGGAGGGAGATACCAACCCACAAGTCACACAGTATCACTACACAACAGTTCATCTCTTTTCACTATTGACCAACTCTACATAGCAAAACGCAATCAAATGAAAAATACATTTTTGAAACTTACATCACATTGTAAGAGAGACTAAGTGGTTTAACACAAAACTTAACCACCCTAAAAAGTATTTATACCAATTCCACAGATAAGTAAACTGAGGCAGAGATTATGTAACTTGAAGGGTACAATTAGTCAGTGGCAGAGCAGCAAGAGACCACCAGAGTCCTGATTCTGCTCTGACAACTTATCTTTTAAGAAGTCTGTGTGAACCCATCTCAGATGACATTAATACGCATGTGCAAAGATAGAGGATATCACACAAACGTTCAGCTTTTCAACATCATTGCAAGATATTTTTAAAGAGCACAGTTCCACAGTAACACTAAAATGGGCATTGGAAGGAGTGCCTTCCTGTATCAGCCTTGCTCAGTTCACAAGTAAACAATGTTTATATTATTGCGAGCTGTGCAAACTCACCCTGGGATCTGAATCTCAAGCTGGGTTCTTTCCTTTTTGTTGATCACCACTAAAAGTTCTGCAGGCAGATTCTGCCCTCACATTTAGGTACTCCTATAACCAACCCTCACATCACCATAACATCTGAGCACTGCACAGTCATTAGTGACTTTATGCTCAACGCTATCCCTATTTTACAGGTGAACTGATATATGGAAAGATAATGGAACAAATTATTAAAATAATCCATTCGTAAACACCTAGAGGATAACAGGGTAATAAGTAATAGCCAATATGAATTTATCAAAAACAAATCATGCCAAACCAATCTAATTTCCTTTTACGATAGGGTAACTGGCATAGTAGATAGGGATAAGCAGTAGACATGGTATATCTTGATTTCAGCAAGACTTTTGATACCATCCCACATGACATTTTCATAAGCAAAACAGGGAAATGTGGTCTAGATGACTTTATTATAAGGTGCATGCATAACTGCTTGAAAGACCATACTCGACGTGAGCCACTGATAACTGCTCTGTCAAGTTGGGGGGTATGTGTAACTCTAATGGGGTTCCAGAGAGGTCAGTCCTAGGCCTGGTACTATTCAACATTTTCATTAATGACTTGGATAACGGAGTGGTGAGTATGCCTATAAAATTTGCAGATAACACCGAGCTGGAAGGGGTTGTAAGCACTTTGGAGGACAGGATTAGAATCCAAAATGACCTTGACAAATTTGAGAATTGGTCTGAAATCAACAAGATGAAATTCAATGAAGAAAACACAATCAAATGCATGAACATAAAATGGGGAATAACTGGCTAGATGGCAGTACCACTGAAAGGGATGGGGGTTACAGTGGATCACAAAGTGAACATCAGTAAACAACTGATACAGTTGTGAAAAAGGCTACTATCATTCTGGGGTGCAAAAACAGGAGTTTTGTAAGACACAGGAGATGTCCCACTCTCCTTGGCACTGGGGACGCCTCAGTCAGAGTACTGCATCCAACTCCGGGCACGACCCATTAGGAAAGATATAGGCAAAGTGGAGATAGTTCAGAAGAGAGCAACAAAAATGATCAAAGGTTTAGAAAACCTGACCTATGAGGAAAGAGTAAAAAACAGGGCATGTTTAGTCTTGAGTCAAGAAGACTTAAGGGTGACCTGATAACACTCTTCAAACACATTAAGGGCTATTATAGAGAGAGCGGTGTCAATTGTTCTCCATGTCCACTGAAGGTCGGACAAGTAACGGGCTTAACCTACAGCAAAGATGATTTAGGTTAGATACAGTTAGAAAATTTCTCCTAATACTAAGGATAGTTAAGCACTGGCATAGGTTACCAAGGGAAGCTGTGGAATCTCCATCATGGGAGGTTAAGAGCAGGTTGGACAAACACCTGTCAGGGATGGTCTAGATATACTTGGTTCTGCCTCAGTGTGGGATGGAGTTGGGAAAGGAGGTTGGACTAGATGACCACTCAAAGCCCCTCCAGCCCTACACACAAAGATTTAGTGACTTGCCCAAGGTCACACAATGTCTCTGGCAGAGCAGTGACTCTCCTGAGTCCCAGTCCAGTGTATGAAGCATGAAGCCACCCTCCGTCTCTCTCACTTTAATAGGTTTTTAGAGGTCTACAACTTGCCCTGTAACTGGAATTTCATGGTCAATTCTGTTGATGCCCAAAGACGAATAGAATCCGTCTCACTCTCCACTGGGTTGGCTCAGAGAAGCAGTAAATGTTTTTTTCTGTCACTAGCAAACAGAAGAAACTGAACATACAAGCAGCGGGGAGTAGTTCTACTGAGTAAGAAGGTGTTTTACACAATCACTTTTCCAAGTGTAAACTCTTTCAAAACTGCTTCCATTTACTAAAAGAAGCTGTATGTCTTCCTCTAGCAATGGTGGCATAAATGCCCCAACTACACCTCTACCCTGATATAATGCGGTCCTCGGGAACCCAAAAATCTTACAAGATAGTAAGTGAGAATGCGTTATATCGGGGTAGGGAGAGGAACCACTCCGCACCCCAGCTCACCTCCGCTTCCTCCCCTGAGCACACTGCCGCCGCTCCACTTCTCCCCCTCCCTTCCAGGCTTCCTACACCAGGTGAGCTGGGGCAGGGAGCGGTTCCTCTGCACCCCCCCGATACTTGCTGCGGCCCCCCCGCCCCAGCTCACCTCTGCTCCGCCACGAGCGCACCGCAGCACCGCTTCTCTCCCCTCCCAGGCTTGCCGCACCAATCAGCTGATTGGCCTGACAAGCCTGGGAGGGAGAGAAACGGAGCTGCAGCACGCTTGTGGGAGGAGGCAGAGCAGAGATGAGCTGGGGCGGGGGGGCAGCAAGTAACAGGAGGGTGCAGAGGAACCACTTGCGGTAACATGAATTCAGATATAACAAGATTAAGCAGCCCTGCTCCCCAGAGCACTGCTTTATTGTGTTATATCCGAATGCGTGTTATATCTGACTGCATCATATCAGGGTAGAGGTGTACTCAAATGAATAAGCTGCACTGAGAAATACTACACAAAAAAATAATTGTGATTTCATCATGTGCATAAAGGTGCTTATGTCATAGAATCATAGAACTGTAGAGGTGGAAGGGACCTCTATCTAGTCCAGTCCAGTCCCCTGCACGGAGGCAGATCATCCCTGACAGGTTTTTGCTAACCTGTTCTTAAAAATCCCCAAGGACCTGAATTCGACAACCTCCCTTGGTTCCAGTGTTTACATATCCTTAGAGTTAGGAAGTTTTTCCTAATGTCTAACCTAAATCTTCCTTGCTGCAGATTAAATCGATTACTTCTTGTGTTTCCTTCAGTGGAGAACAACTGATCTTTATAACAACCTTTTACATACTTGAAGACTTATGTTCTCCCTCAGCCCTTTCTTCTCTAGGCTAAACATACCAATTCTTTCAACCTTTCCTCATACATCATGTTTTCTAAACCCCGTTTTTTTTCCCCGTCTCTCCCCTCTGGACTCATCCATTTGTCCACATATTATACATTAATGTAAAATGTAAAACAAGTGTCTTGTTTCTCTTTTGAAATCTGAAAGCAACAACATTAGAACTCCGGACATCACCATTCTATATACTGTGATGATATATAGTACGGAATTTGTGTAAAGCCTAGTGAGATTTTTAAAATAGCTTAAGCAATAAGAGGTAGGAAAGTATATAAAACTTAAAGTACACACTATTTATTCACATTTACATTTTGGCTACTCACTGGACCCACTTACACATAAGAACCTATGCATTTTATTCTAGTCTTAACATACCTTCTCGTTGGGAGGGTCGCGACATGTGTTTCTCAGACAACGGACCGGAATCATTCTGGTGACACGGTGAACCCACAGCTCTAGGACCAGATGAACTGGTAGCTGTCGTGTCTGAAACCAGAGTAGCAGCCATGTAAATCTGACAGATGGGATAAGCTCTTTTGCTTTGTATGTATCTCATTTTAACCTCCTGTGAACGTAAACCAGCACAGTCCTAAACAAATATGACTCACTAATGAAGACAGTGCTTTCCCAAGAAATGCCTTAAACCACAAACAACTGAGCACCAAACCACTCCTTCTAACCCCAAATAAGCTAGTGTTCAGTGCACTCTTTTCAATTTAAAGTGTGGCTCTGCTCTGAAAAACAACTCTAGAAGTACCATTATGGATCCATGTTTGCATCTGTTACAAGTAAACTAACTGCCAGCACTACAAACTCAACCTAGGGTCTAAGTCAGGAATCGGGTTCTCTCCTGCTCATGCTTCTGCAGTAATGGATGCCGAAAGGTAAAACAGTCTCTCATTCACACCTGTGCAACTCCATTTAGACCGAGGCTGCACAGGGGTAACTTGGGTCAGGGTCTGACCTGCAGCATCTTTGCCACTGGTGCTGATGAGTCAAACAACAAAATTCAACTTGGATTCAGGGTCTGTATGAATGGCAGACAGCAATTAGAAAAAATCTGCTCCATTCACTAATAACTACAGAAAATTTGCTAGGAAATAACACGAAGCCCCATTATGCCATTTATAAAGTCCCTTTTCAGAGCAGCACCCCATGTTTAGTAAGTTACCTTGTAATGACCACTGGGCAGCCTATAGTAGCTCTGCTAAGACAAAAGTGACTGACACCAAACAGTAAGGGAGGTGCAGAGTACATTGTTAATTTGGGGGACTATTTTGTTAAGTTCTTGCAATGTGGCAAAATGAACCATGAACCACAGAATTTCCTGCTGCTGAGTTCTCTGGATCATAGAATATCAGGGTTCGAAGGGACCTCAGGAGCTCAAAGGGGACCAATCCCCAATTTTTGCCCCAGATCCCTAAATGGCCCCCTCAAGGATTGAACTCACAACCTTGGGTTTAGCAGGCCAATGCTCAAACCACTGAGCTATCCCTCCCCCTGCTACTAAGTATCTCACAGCACCCATGTGTTTCCTGTTAGTCTGTCAGTCTCCCACATTAGTTATTTCATATTTGATCACTCTCTGGTGGTATCCTATTAAGGCTTATCTACACTTAAACTGCTAGCAAAGCTTCAGAGTAGACATTACCTACACCAACGGGAGGGATTCCCCTGTCAGCACTGGTAGGCCACCTCCGCAAGAGGCAGTAGCTAGATCAATGGAAGAATTTTGTTGTTTGACTCATCTAGCGCTGTCTATATGGGGACTTAGGTCAGCTTAACTACAGACCAGGGTCACTCCTGAATAAGGTAAAATAGCTATCATAGTGCCATTTTCCTGCTAGAATCTTCTTAGCCACTCCTCTAAGGGAACAGTATATGTATACCTCCATCAAATGGATCACAATGTACAGATTTTTACTAACAAGAATTCACCTGAACTTGATGCAGTTCTTCTGGCTCTTAATATTGGATAGCTGCCAACCTCTAAGGACTTGGTTAAATCAAGGTCATGCAAAATCAGAAGATACCCAGAGGAGGTGGAGATCAACATTTTTGAACAGTCTGGTGTCAGTCTCATCCGCATGAGAAAACGGGTGTGAAAAAACTTCTTGTGAGGACATCCTTCTTCAGTGCACCTGGATAGTGCAAAATGAGAGAGATGATTAGGCTCCTGTTTTTGTCAATCTTGGCCCTAAAGTTAGATTCTGAAATCCACAGGTCAATTCATAAACACATGAGCTGATTTTCAAAGTGCTGAGCACTCTGTGTCCCCCACTGACTCATTCACTATTTGTACACTCTTATGGATCTCATTTAAACTGGACTTTAAATAGGGGGTGGGGATCCTCAATGTGCACACTTGTATTTCTAGATTGATACAGCACATTTTCAGCTTTGTTTCAATCTGACCTACGTAGCCTCCTTTGAGTTGCTAGATCTTCATCGCAATAAGGCAATCCTAATTCTTGATCGTCCCCATTGGCTGATGAGCCATCAGTGACAAAATTTAAGAATGTATTAAGTTTCCATTCAGAGCAATAGAGTTTCATCCAAGATGAATGTATATTTTAAAAGAGCCCTGTCCCTATCACAGTTCATATATTTAATGACCATACATAACCCATATTCACATACCTGTTGGTGTCCCAAATGATCACATTACCATCAAACCCTGATGTTACTAGTAGTCTGGTATTGGTGTCATATTCAATGTTCTTCACCCAGCTCGTGTGACCATGTAAAGTGCACACTTTTGTGTTTAGCTTTCTCAGATCCCAAAGTGCTATCGTAGTGTCATCAGAGCAAGTTGCAAACAGTCGATTATCTAGAAACCTGTGAAGTTGACAGACAGTTAAATATTGTAAAGCAAGCACAGTCTTGTCTGCCTTGTGTGTCTAAGATGTTTCAGACTGTTACTCCTGAACTGGGAATTATGATTTATAAAAATAAAGCCACACACAAAGGATGGATAGTTCGCAGTAGCAGACAGTTTAGTGATGTGAATCTTACCACTCTTTTTGAGGCAAAAACATAAGTATCAGTTTCATATTTCATCTCCAGGGACAAACTAAAGAGAGCAGCTAACAAGATCTATGGAAATAGAGCAGGGGAGGGCAATATTTTTTGATAGCATGGACCACATCTTAAAAACTGTCTCAGGGATGTCCCATTCGTGGTTTTCATAGATTATGAGGCCAGAAGGGACCATTGTGATCACCTAGTCTGACTTCCTGTACAGGACACAAGCCTTTCCTGAATTAATTCCTGTTTGAACCTGCCATATATTTTAGAAAAGCATCCAGACTTGATTTTAGAGATTTCCAGTGATGGAGAATACACCACAACGCTTGATAAGTTGTTCCAATTTTTAATTGCCCTCATTGTTAAAAATGTATGCCTTATATCCAGTCTGAAGTTGTTTAGCTTCAACTTCCAGCCATTGCATCTTGTTAAACACCTTTGTGTGCTAAACTGAAGAGCCCATTATCAAATTTCTGTTACCCATGTAGATACTTACAGACTAATCAAGTCACCCCTTAACCTACTCTTTATTAAGCTAAATAGATGGAGCTTTTTGAGTCTCTCACTACAAGATGTTTTCCATTCTGTTAATCACTCTTGTGGCTCTTCTTTGAAACCTCTCCAATTTATCAACAGCCTTCTTGAATTGTGGGCACCAGACCAGGATACAGCATTCCAGTAACGGTCACGCCAATGCCAAACGCAGATGTATTGCCACCCCCTGCTCCTATTTGAGATTGATCTGTTTATACATCCATTAGCACTTGCGGCCATAGCGCTGTACATGTGCTTTGAATGCAATGACCCCCCCCAAGTCCCTCCATGTCCCACTACCTGCTACCACATCTTTAGCAGATTGTAGAATAATGGCTGGCCTTTTAATAGATGTATGGAATGACGCCACTGAAAGCCAAACTGCCATGGAAGATGTGCGGTAAGTGTTTATTGGATTTATAAGGCTTGCCACTAAAATAGAAAAGGAGCCCAAATGAGTCTTAGGTAGCACTGGTGACACTGATCTCCCCCACAAATACTTTTTGGGCAGGGGAATAAAATACATTTCTTAACTGATGGAGAATCAAGCAAATACTATTAAATTAGTCATTTATTTCTCTACAGATCTATATAGGCACCCAACACTGTACTATATATAGCCTGTCATCCCTGTGGCAACTAAAGCAATTGCTCATGCGGAAGGTACTAGGGAGGATTGACTGTATTTTTAACTGCCTTTTAGTACAGTTTAGCAGCTGGACGCTAAAAATTAGCATCACGTGACCAGCTGGCTTTCAGACCACCGTTAGCATGAGACTCCCACTGGGGAGCCTCTTTGTTAGAGGGATATTCTCAAGGCTGTCAGACTTCATTTAGACCTGCAGCCTTCACTTTGGTTTCAGAATCGCTCCACTCTTGTCAGCAGCCAGAGTGCTGAAAGATACAGGAATCCTCATCTCCACACTTTAGATAGCACAAGATTCTAGTAGGTTTCACTGAATTAAGATGACATGGTATTGTTCTTTATTCTTTTTTCCCCTCCCTCCTTACCACATCCTTTGACTCTTCCTCCCATGCTGTCCCTTCCATCCCTGCTGGACAAAATCACTAGCTTCTCTCCATTCAAATCCCTCCTTTAAAAAAAAAAAACAGAACACATTTTCTGTGAAGCCTACCAATATTAGCCCATTATTAAACCCTGTCCCACTGTAAAAAGCACTCACCTAGCTGGGTTAGCCAGTGCATTTTATGCCTGAAATATTTTCTGGCAAAGTCACAAACTCCTCGGGGTTTTATACAGCACACCACTGTCACTTAAATATCCAAGGAAATTAGTATGGGATTTTGACCCGAGCACAAGGAGACCTCACCTCATTGTGACCTATTAATGTTATCGACAAAGCAGATTGTTTCAAAGTTTTGGTGCCTGAAGAAAGTTAACGGTAGTCAAATTTTCAGACGTGCTGCCACACAACTAACTAATCTGGGCAGGGCCATGTTTGTACTCCACCACCCAGGGTAATTGCATTATTACCTTGAGTACAAGAATTTCTGAAAATCTGGCCCCAAACTGACTGAGAAGTGTATAAAGATGCCCTTCAACAATACAGGAGAGTTAGTCCAACAAAGAGCTGACCAGGACATAGTGAAATATGCATTTTTATCCTCCTAGCTTAGTATTTGCCTTTTTACTGCGACTCATGAAAACGTTTAAAGACACTACTGATGTTTTGGCGTTGTTTCTTTTTATTTATCCAGAGTGTTCGTAATATCTCCAGAATCTCAAATGCAAACACTTCAGTCCCTACTGGTTTCGTCTGTAGTTTCCTTCACTGCCTATTGTAGGCACCAGCATGAAGACAGTAAAACTCTGGGAATATTGCTCGCTGTGGCGACAAGAGCCAGCAGAGGGAGCTCTGTACAGGATTGAACACATATCTAAAAAAGCGGTAACAGGAGTAAGACAGACCCGTGCAATTTTCTCCTAGGATTTGCCATCATAGGAGGTCAGGTATACCTTCCTCCCACCTTTCTCCAATCACTAACTTCTGCTGCCAGACCTCATTCTTCTAGTTTCTTGGCCTTTCTCCCCATCTTCCTCCAACCTCTCCCTACTTGGTCCTACAGTTTTATTCCCCCCCCCCCCCAACCCCAATCACTTCCCTCTACAAAAAAAATTTAAAATCTTAAATAATTCCATACTAAAAAGTCTGCACTAAAAGATCGAGTTGTGTAGTCACGCACTCAAGAGCCATGGAATGCCTGCACAGCTGGAACTCCACCCCTTTGTGCATCTGGATTATGATCCCGCTTTTAATGACAACCGCACACTTTTCCTGTACAGGACCTCTGCCTCACTCAGTGCACACGCTGGACTGAACAGTGAACATGGCAATTCAATAATTTAGTTATTCTCAGGGTGGAATAATATAAAGTCAAGGTGACTTAAGCCACTGGATTTTTTCTAAAAAGTCACTGATTTAGATCAGGTTGAGGCTTTGTAAAACTAATTTAAAAATGTATGATACTGCAACTTTAGATTAAAATTTAAAATGAACTAATTTATAAGTAAAGGAGTTCTTGTGGCACCTTAGAGACTAACAAATGTATTTGAGCATAAGCTTTCGTGAGCTACAGCTCACTTCATCGATGAAGTGAGCTGTAGCTCACGAAAGCTTATGCTCAAATAAATTGGTTAGTCTCTAAGGTGCCACAAGTCCTCCTTTTCTTTTTGCGAATACAGACTAACACGGCTGCTACTCCGAAACCTAATTTCTAAGTGCTGTTTTTCTAAATGCCACTATTGGTACAGTATCACCGCAATGTTGCAAAACTGCTAGAGGCAAAAAACACAGAATATTGGAAGTGAAGGTGTGGATCCTGCAAATGCTTAAGATAACAACTTTACCCACATGATTTGTCCCAATGGCTTCAGTGGGACTATCAGTGTAGTTAAAGTTAAGCATGCCCATAAGTGCCCGCAGCATCAGGGATATCATTACTGAAAGCATTAGTGTCAAAATCTGTCACTTGAAAACAAAAATTGCTCCACGTTAACAGTGAAAAAGTCATTAACTAATACACGGGCCAAAGTTTCCAAAAGCAAGGCCTAGGCTCCTAAACCTATATTTAGACACGTAAAAGTGGGATTTTTCCAAAAAATCCTAAATCCCATTGACTTCAGGTTGCAAACCCTGATGAAGGAGCATAACCTGGTCAAAGCATATCAGCTTTCTTGGTTTATGGAATTTCAATCTATAGGAACGTGGTGTTAGCCTGTGCTATATTTACAGCCATTTGCATATCAGTTTTATGTCTGACAGTAAATATATCAGTGACGCCCCCGATTTTTCTTTTTCAGCACGGACATGGATTTTAAGTGCAAAAGTTCTTAGAAGAAAAAAAGTCTGAAAGGATGCTCACTAAAATGAGTATACCAGCTTCAGTAATTTAAGACTACAAAACAGGAAGTAAAGAACTAACATGTAAATAAAAATAACTAACGTAAACATATATTTAAAAAAGAAACGGTTAACAAAATCTTTAAGAAAACCATGATCTTATCCACCCTGAGTATTCTGACCGTTCAATGTGCTGTCCCCGACTTCATTCACTCCACACTGACTAACCTATGCATGAAACGAGGCAGATGTACTACACACTTGCATCAGTCTGTACACACCACCCAACGTCTGCCGCAAATGTGCATAGTGGCTCTCCACTATTTAGTGAGGAGACACATTGGGAAAAATAGAAGTCAGGCACTTTACCTTCTGCCAAGTAAGAAGACTTTGAAACGGGAATGGTGCAAGACTATGGATGGTCTAGTCAGATTATTACAGTCATCAAATGAAGCACTTAGGTATCACCTGATAGCATTCTTTATCCTGATAATCTCTGGGCTTCAGACAAAAACCCTGGTTCAGACCCATGACTTGACTAGATCACAGTCTACAAGTATACACAGGGAGGAGACAGCCAATACCAGAAGGTTCTTTAATCTAGCAGAACAAGAGCCTGGGGTTGGAAGCTGAAGCTAGAAAAATTCAAACTGGAAATAAGGTGTGATTAAAAAAAACAGTAAGAGTAATTAGCCAATGGGACAGCTTAAAAAGGGAAGGAACAGATTCTCCATCACTGAAAGTCTTTAAATCAAGATTCTTCCTAAAAATATCCACTCTGCTTCAACCACAAGTTCGTTGGGCTCAATGGGAGAATCACTGGGTGACGTTCTATGACCTACACAATGCAAGTCCACTTAGATGACCACAGCGATCCCTTCTGGCATTAAGATCTATGAGCTTGCTTTGCTTCAGCACAGAGGAAAATGACAAGACTGTTTGTGCAGATGAAAGCGTTGTAAGGGAGGTGCTTGAAATGATTAAACAGATCCAGAATAAAAAAAAGACAGTGCAGCAGGGATTGGCTTTAAGGGGAGAGGTTGCAGCAAGGCAAGAACCCCAAACCACGGAAAAAGAATGGTGATAACACACCAGAGACATGTTGTATTTTTCAAAATAGAAACCAGTTCTACATTGCTCAGTAACTATGTAAAAATGGCACCTTTTCACTCAAGGTGGACATGACCAAATACACTGGAGAGGACCCTGGTTAGCTCTATCGGGCCAACATAGCTATGGCTGAGAGAGCTTAATTCTACCCTTCCTTGCAGATCAACTCAGTTCCAGTCAGTTATCTTTACACATTAAAAAAATTACTTCTGTAACATCATCATCCATAGATCTCTTAGGTATCTGGGTTGTACACTGAGGGCGTACTTGGTCTGGTTTATTCTTGGTGATGCTGCGTGAAGAGGAAAGAATTCAGCTCGACTCCGAGCTCACGTTGCATTTGTAGGGCTGGCAGGTTAAATCACCGCAGGTTTAGTTGTAAACTGAGCACATTTGATAAGAAAAACATTGTGATACAGAACCCAGAACCTCATTAGCCATCTTTACTCTTTCACTTTTCAGGAGTAGAATATTTTAAGAATCCCAGGTTTGGAAATTTACAATATAAAGGAGGGCAGGGTATCAGAATGAGCATTTACAGCGAGTGGGATCTCTAAAAGCAAAAGTGGAGTTGACAATACACCAAATATCTATAAACTAGAGGAAATAAAAGACAAGAGTAAAGGGCTCTAGCAGGAAGGTCAATGCCATGTTGAGAAACTCAGTCCCTGCACTCTTCCCACCATATGTCATGCTGGCCTATCTTTCACAGCCACCTCTGGGTGGGAGTTGTCCCATCCCCACCTCTAGGAAGGATGGAAGAAGGTGCTTACTCACAGTAAAAACAGACAAAGTGTTGAAGGGGAAAAAGCCACAAAGAGGTGAAGTGACATGCTCAAGATCACATAGTAAAGCAGTGGCAGAGCTGGGACTATAACCCAGGTCTCCTAATGCACAGTGCAGGCCCTTATCCACTATACTACATTGCCTCCAGTAACATTCCTTCTTCTAGCTATCCTTGCTCCAGCCTGAGATTTAAAGGGACAAAGGTGCGTTATATGTATATGTTCGATATTGCATTGTGTGCTCTCTTATTTGTAAGATTTTCCATCAACTTTCTCCCCACACCCATACTGCAGTTTGTGAACTGGTATAGTTATACCACATTGTCTGCCGACAACACAAAAAGCACAGAATAGCACAGGACTGATCTGTATATCACTACAGCACCATGAACATGTTAACACCTACAGTTAGGAAAAATGTTGGAGTTCTATTTACTGAAAGTTTGGTTTTGTTTCCCATGATACTAACCTGATATTATTCACACAGTCCTCATGAGCTTCAGAGAGAGTTTTGATGTGCTTTGAAGATATGGGGTCAAAAAGCAGGACCTCAGTCTGTTCACAAGCAACAGTCAGCACTGACCTGAAAAGGGAGAGAGGTATCTTGCAGTTAGTAAAGAGAAATGAAGGCTGCAAACACTGACGAGTAACCCTTACAGCCGTCGTCATTGATTCATCTCTGTTTTATTGCTAAATGTGCACATTTTACAGATGGATACGGTTCTGATGGGCTTTGTACAGTTACCTTTTCTCAAACCCTTCCTACTTCATGATTGTACAGTGGAAACTGGTCTACTGCTTACTCCCTTACCAAGTCAATTCCTCTACTACCTTTTCGGAAAGATTCCATCTCCTCAACAGCCTGGCTGTTGGCATACATTGATGCACAGCTGGTGTGATCACATGATCTTTTTATTCAGAGTGTTTTATATGTAGTATGGTTGTTTTATAGCTATTGAACGGATGTGTTACTTCATAACATTTGATGCCACAATTAGGTATATTTTAGTACAGTTTTTACAGTGTTCTTTAAGGACACTTTGCCCTATCAGTGCAGTACTTTATATTCTAACCTAGGGGTTCCTAGGTGGGAAAGCGTGTGCTGATTGGTTAAGGATTATTGTCTGTAATAAGGACAGGAAAAGAAGGATGAAGAGTAATAGTGAAGATGTGGGTTCTATTCCCCACCTCTATCACGGATTTCCCATGCGACCTTGGGCATTTAACAATCTTCCTCTAGCTATACGATGGGAATACATGCCTCTCAGAAGGGTACTGTGAAGCTATATTAATTCATGTGTTGAGATCCTCAGATAGAAACCTCTAATACACACGCAATGGACAGTAGCAGTACTTAAGTACATTTGGAACACATGGGAGAACTCTAGAATCTGGGTCATGTCTCACCACCCTGCCAGTTGTAATGTATGTGTTTGGATCATTTCAAACTAATACACATGCAGGTGTTCTGTAATCAGCAACTGACCAGTAAATATAAACAAAAAAATTTGCAATTTAAACTATTTGATGTTTACCAATACTAACCAAACCAGATAATTACTTCATTTCAGGCAGCTGTTTCTGAAAGTCAAATTAGTTTGCACCCAGTCATAATAGCTCATCCCTTTCTCTATAATAATTTTGAGTTAGGTAGCTGCTCACTTAGGGCCTGATCCAAAGCCTACTGAAGTCAGTGGAAAGAAAACATTCAGGATACACTATTTAAAGAGTGCTCTGTCAGAAAGCAGAATTCCTTTAAACTGACTAATTTTAAAAAAATTCAAATAGAGTGCCATTTAAGGATAATCTGACCATTCCAGGAGCTCTGTTAAACTTCTCAATTATTCTGCATGTGAAAAAAGAACCCACGCTTTTGGAGCATAATTTGGCAATCATTTAGAACTTTAAAATACTTGGCTATTTTAGGACTCAACCATTTATTGTTAAAACTTAAGAAAATAAAGCTGATGTGGGTTACTAAATCTTAAAGATTTAAAACACAGGTAGAAGTCAGAGGAACGATTTGCAAATGTGTCATTTGTCACTAGGGGTGTCTTCACAACCAAAAGGTAGTTATTTACAGCAGGATAAAACTAAATGTGGGTTAGCTATCTCACTGTACAATCCTAGAGGAGGTAAGACACAGGTAGCTTTTACCACAATGTACGTAAGCAAGATCAACATCCCGTTCACCTCACTGAGCCCCACCTTGCGATAAAAAACTACAAAGCCTTGTCTCCACGAGGGTTTTACAGAGCGATAGCTAGCAGGTGTTAATTATCCTGCTATAAATGCAGTGAAGATTGGCCTAGGTGTACCTGTTCACTGATGTTAACAGTTGTCAAAAGTTGTTTGAGAATCTAAGATCCTTTTCGGGGCATGTTCACAGATAATACTAGGAAAGCAAATGGCAGCAAGACAATTTACAAAAATCCCGGAGAGGCACATAGGTATAAGATGGCAGTAATCTTTTGGGGAAGTCTGGTTCTGCATTAGTCAAGGGTATCCCATTTCACTACCAAACAACATTTATGTTTTTAAAATTAGCAGAGTATCACTGAGCCAGATGATGAGCATTACTAAGCTCACTTTGCATCCCTAGAGCTACACAAACTGATGTTAGAGCTGCCTTAAATGGGAAGCTAAGGATTTCCCCAGCATAAGAGGATTCTTGAGTGGTGTAGAGTGATGCAATGGGGTATTTCAGCCAAGAAGAAAATGTGCTTCACCAAATCCTCAACCAGTAGAATGATCCCATGGGGAATGTTCTAGCTAGCATAAGTTACAGTAGGCCTGTGCCTGCTAACTTGAGCCAAGTGTCAATTTGGTTCCCAAATCAGCCCAGGATCATCGGATGTGTAAAGGCAGCTTAGGCCTTGTCTACAATGAGTACTTTTGTAGTGAGGTAGCTACGCTGGCACCACTGCAAGTGACTTTTTACATCCGTGCAGCACATGTACACTAGGGGTTTGAAATGATGCTTCATTGTAGCTATGCCAGTGCAAGAGTCCCAGTGTAAGAAAAACTTATCTCATCACACAAAACAGCACTTGTTTAATCCTTCATAAATGCTTCCT
Source organism: Natator depressus (assembly GCF_965152275.1). Taxonomy (NCBI): domain Eukaryota; kingdom Metazoa; phylum Chordata; order Testudines; family Cheloniidae; genus Natator; species Natator depressus. Next base: position 123,101,158 of record NC_134238.1, on the reverse strand, counting down.
ACTATTGTTACTGAGTGCTCACTGTTGGTAATATATCTTCTACTAGAGTCAGTGGAAGTGGAAAAAGCAACAAGATAGTAATCAGATCTCGACTACGTAATCCCGTCATAGGACCTGCTGCAGTTATAAGCAAATACTTTATATTGCTGGACAGTGGAGATCCACAGCTTTCCAATGGCTCAAGTCATTTGTTTGTAGTCCAGGTGGGGGCAAGGTAAGACCTTAGAACTGACATTGGTCTCCCCCAGCCTAGCACTATCTTTTTGGCACAAAAGTGAATACAGCAAGTCCCAGACCTTGAACTAGTTTTTGTAACCCAGATGCCCATTGGCTCAAACATGGCGCAGGTAGTCATTAAAGCGATGGTTCAGTCGAAGAAGGTTCAAAGTTGTCTCCAGTAGCTTGTGACCAGCTGTTTTACAACAGAATTGTAACCATTTACATACCATGCCACTCCCTGGGCCAAGCTGTGCTCATCTTACTTATTCACAAGTCCCACTGACTTCAGTGGTACTATTTGCATATGTAAGGCAAACAGGATTCAGCCTTAACACAAAATCTTTGGTCCCAATACACGGTGTCATTGTATAGTTAAGCCTTAGCAGTGTAGCTTTTTTTAAAATCAACTCTTGAAAGCATTAGACAGATTTATTTCTTTACTGAATTTCCCTACCCGCAACATGAATACACCCCACTTTATTAGTGTAAAAAATCTTTTTAAAAAGATTTGGTGAAATTACCACACTGAACAACAAAGACTTTGCAAGCAAGAAGTGATCAAAACTTTTTGGCCTACAAATCTCGACAGCGTCTCTAACGGCATCTGCTCAGTTCCTTATTCTCACACACACATCAATGGGCAGGACACCTATAGATTCATTCTCTCTTCAGCCAAATAACAAAGCATACACTTTAATAATGCACTCACACACCAACATTGGATTTGTACTGGTTAAACTTTCAGAACAGCAAATGAAACTGGAACGGGTTTGTCAAATCAGGAAACATGGTTTAACTTTTAACACCTCCCTAGGAGTAGGAATACAGCTATTGTTATTCCAAGACAGGTCAAGAGTCAGTCTTGTCCCAGTATCTACTTCACTACCCCCCGGTCTATGAGGAAGACTTTTTTCCTATCCCAAATCGTTATTAGATTATATAGGCCCTGAAAGGATACTTTGTGCTTTCTTATAAAATAGCATATCCAGAAATGCTATTGTTTATATACATGTCTAATCACTGTTCAGTCTAATAACCTAACATAGGAAGTTCCACAGAATTAGATATATTTTAAATATATTGGTTTCAGTAGTTGATTTCATAGTCTTAATGGGCACTCTCTTGGTTCCCTTATTATGCAATTGGCCTTTCCCATTCATTGCTTTCGAGAGGTTTAGCAGAGAGACTGAATGCACTATTCAAGGTGAGGACATACCATCAAGTTTACATAATGTTTTCCGTATTATTCTTTATTTTCTCCTAAATACAGCCTAACATCTAAGCCACTTTTTTACCCACCACTGAATACTGAACTGTTTTCTATGACTTGCATCTGCCATCATGCTGCCCAGTTACTCTGCGCTGCTAGGTTGGGTAGGAATTTTTCACAACCCCTTCCTAAATCTTGACTAACAAATCATGTGTCAGCAACTTTTGCCACCTCACCATCTACTCCTCTTTAAGGTCCGGTATTGACCACTGGTGCTCGTCGGTGAGGCACACCCCATTACTAAACATTTTGTTTACAGAGAACTGGTTGTTTATTCCTACTTTTTGCAGCCTGTTATCCTGTGAATGGGTAAACTGGTTATCTCCTGTCATCTTGCAGTTGCCAATTTTAGCAGCTTCTTGTTAGAGACTTTCCCCAAGGATCGTAAGTTGCATCTATCAGTACCTTTATCCTCCATTATCATATAAGTCCAGCAGATGGGACAGAGGATTAGGAGGTGGAAAACAAGTTCTGTTCACAGCTTTATTGTGTGATCTTGTGCAATTCACTCTCCTTCAATTTCCCCAGCAGGGCTAGGGATAGTTACTGACCTCAGTCAATTTCCTTGAGATCCACAGACTATTAATTGTAATTGTATTAAGCATCCAACTGGTTAGAGATACAGTTCAACCTTTGAAAAACATTCTAGTCATCTAAGTGCTGTTTAATGAGTGGATTTTGGCCCTCTATTTCCCCCCTCAAGGCAATTAATGTCCATCCTGTGATCATACCTACTGTTGCAGCTGAGTACAACAGTGTTACGCACCCTTCAGTCCTCTGCCATATAGTGTGACCTAAGCATCATCCCAAACCCCATCAGACCCACATGGGGGTGCAGAGACAGGCCCATCTGCACCCGACTCCCCACGTGGCAGACACCCTCCATCCCCATCAGAGCCATAATCCCTCTGTCCCAGGAATGAGAGTTGCATCCGATGAAGTGAGCTGTAGTTCACGAAAGCTTATGCACAGATAAATTTGTTAGTCTCTAAGGTGCCACAAGTCTTCCTTTTCTTTTTGCGAATCCAGACTAACATGGCTGCTACTCTGAAACCAGGAATGAGAGTGTCTCTCGGGGCTCCGCCAGGGAGTAGATCATCTCCACTGGTTGCCCATGGTGGGTAGGAAGCTCTGTTGTACCCATAGGGATTTCAGGGGGTCCCTCCCCCAGGGAATGTCAGGATGGGAGTATCTCAGGTGGGCCCCAGCAGTCTCCTACCTGTCCAGGTGCGGGGGTGGGAAGATACTGGACTATGCCCCAGCAGGGCCTCCCCTCAGTCCCCCACCTGAATGGGAAGGAGTCTTTCTGCAGAAGGGTACATATCCAGATGGGTCACAGTCTCTTACTGATCTGGAGGTGGGGGCTCCCCAGAGAGGGGAGGTGACAGGGTCCCTGTCATGGTGGAGGTCCAGGCTGGAAAGAGTGGGGGCTCAGCAGAGGGAGGTGCAGGGAAGGACTGGGGTGTGTGGGGGGGTCCAGACCAGGGGTGGGGGAGGGATGGGGCCAGGCACAGGGGTGGGGGTGTGTGTGTGTGTGTGTGTGTGTGTGTGGAAGGGGGGGGAGCAGCATGTGTGTGTGGAGGAGCAAGAGTTGTAATCCGTGTGTGTATGGAGGAGATGGGGGTAGGGATGGGACCAGGAGGATCGCTGTGGGGAGGGGGTATCTGGGGACGGGAGGATCGAGGCGGCGGGGGGGAAGGGATGTGGGCCGCGGGGGGGGGGGGCACTGGGGGGAGGGGGCCGGGAGGCGCGGGGCCGCGGGGGGGGGGCGGGGGGCCGGGACCGCGGGGGGGGGGCTGGGCCGGGCCTTACCCGTCCGGCGAGTACTCCAGGTTGAAGACGGCGCCGTGCGTGCGGGTGCTGAGGTACACGGAGTCGGCGGGCTGGATGGAGCTGTACAGCCCGGTCATGGCCCGGAAATTGTCGCGGGCCGGGTCCACGAAGAGCCCCCGGCCCAGGCAGCGGCCCCGCAGCCACCCGAACAGGCCCCCGCCCGCCGCTCCCCCTGGGGCCTGCGGGGAGGCGGGCGGCGGCTCCCCCGGCGGCTCCTTGGCGCTGGGCGGCTCCATGCCGGGCGGCGGCGGGGCGGGGGACGGGCGGCGAGGCGGGCCCGAGGGGCCGTCCGCCTCCCCGCGCGCAGAGCTCATCCCGCGCCGCGCCCGGCCGCTCGCATCACAGCGCGCGGGACGCGTCGGCAGCGGGGCCCGGCCCCCGAGCGCCGCTTCCGCTGCTGCCCGCGCCGCCGGCCGGAAACCGCCCGCGCGCGCCCGGGCCCCGCCCCGCCGGAGGCGGGGCCACCCACAGGCCCCGCCCCTTCCCGTCCCCCCCGCCATCGCCCCGCCCACGTGCCCCCAGGGCCGGACCCAGCGCGCGCGCGCGGGATCAGCCCAGCCCCCCCCCCGGCATGGGGGGTCCTATCTACACACACACTGGAGTGAAGCTGGGGGAGGGGAAGAGGGTGTGAATGGGGTGGGGCTAGGGAGGGAAGTCAGGGATCTTGCCGCGTTACCGCCCCTTTCACCCCTTCTTCATCAATCCCTGAGCAAATCCTGCTGGGGGCGGGGGGGGCACGCCGAGAAATGCACACGCGTGTGCACGCCCCCTGCACGGCTGCCCCCGCTCCCTGGAAGCGCCCCGCAGGCTGTCAGCTGGGGAAAGGGGCGTGGGGGCAGGGTAGTACCGGCGGGAAGAGCTGCTGCTCCTTTGGCACTCCCTGGCTTCCGTGAATTTTGGATCTAGCCGGAGGCTTCTCACTTGCAAACCTTTTATCACTAAAATGGGGGGGGTCAGCGAGTCACCGAGAAAGGAGAAAAGATCACATTTCACACAGTCCAACCATTTTCAAAAAAGGCTTATATTTTTTGACCTGTATGACTAAAAGTTGAGTCAAGAACCTTAATGTTACAATTTACTTTAAAATACACATAAGGCAAGACAATTGCATTTTACAGACATGGTTTTGTGTTGGAAACAACTCAAGCAAGAAAATCACATTTCCTAACTACTGGGGAGTGAGTGGATGGAGTTTGTCCATGATCCATTTACGGTAGAGACATTTTAGAAAAGTTGTGAGAAATAGATTGGATCAGGGCCGGCTCTAGGCACCAGCCAAACAAACAGGTGCTTGGGGTGGCACATTTCTAGGGGTGGTATGCTGGCGCTGGCCATGCCGCCCCTAGAAATGTGCCCCCGGCGCCCCAGCTCGCCTCCGCCTGCTCCCCTGAGCGCACCGCCGCCGCTCCGCTTCTCCCCTCTCCCTCCCAGGCTGGCTGCGCGCAAAACAGCTGTTTCGCGTGGCAAGCCTGGGAGGGAGGGAGGAAGGGGGGAGAAGCCGAGGGGCAGCGGCGCTAGGGGGAGGTGGTGATGGTGGAGCAGAGGTGAGCTGGGGCGGGGAACAGTTTCTCTACCCCCCCCGTTACTTCCTGCGCTCCCCCCACCCTCGCTCACCTCCGCTCCGCCTGCTCCCCTGAATGCCCTGCCTCTCCCTCACCTGAGAGGGAGGGGGGAGAAGTGGGGCGGCGGCGTGTTCAGGGGAGCAGGCGGAGCGGAGGTGAGCGAGGATGGGGGGTTGCGGGGTGGGAGCCACAGGAAGCAATGGGGGGGGGAATGCAACACGCCTGGGGGAGAAGGCGGGGCCAGGGATTTGGAGAAGGGGTTGGGAAGGGGCAGAGCCGGGGAAGGGGCATGAAAAAAAGTGGCAGGGAAGGCCAAAATTTTTTTTGCTTGGGGCGGCAAAAATCCTAGAGCCTGCCCTGGACTGGATAGAGGAAAGTTGCAATGTTGCCAATCCAAAGTGTTCAAGAATCATAGGTCAGGCCATAAAACATAGAAATCAAGAGATTTGACAAAATAACAAACTGGGGGGTTCTTTGTCAGGGGGTTTTTAAGCCTTTAGGATGCACAAGAGTCTCTGCAATCATGAGGGCTAGAAACTTTCTTTTTTAAACAATGGACTATGAGATTCTCACCCAAATCACCTCACTCCAGCAGCTAGGGCTGCAAGCAGAACACCATATATCACAAGACCTTTGATAAAACTGCGAGAGTTGGCCACACTGTATCATGCACACAAACGCTTCATTCCTTCACCACTCAGCCCAGCAGCATTAGTCAAGAGAATTTCTTCATCTGAGCATTTGAAGAAAAAAAACCAATATTTCACTGTCAGGGACATTCTACGGGCCGTTATTACTGATACGGTACCGTGACTGAGTAAAAACTTCCCACTGTCACACCTGCACGGCACAGCTCTGCTCACTCTGGCACTAAGGACCTGATCTGACTTCCAATGAAGCCAAGCAGAGACTTTCCACTGACACCAGTGGGATGTTTTGGAATGATCGTGCTATTACACCAGCAGCATTATGCCTTCACTGCAGGATCACATAAGAGTAATTAATAGGGCTGAGAAAACCTTCTCCCTAACCCTTATTTATACATTAATCTCTGATAATTAGCAAAAGTGCAATGAGAAATTATTATAGCCCTTCCCTGTCTGACAATGGTACAAGACTATACATACAAAAGCTCATCTGGTATTTACTCTGTTACAGATGTGATGACAAAGTTGCTATCAGCTTGTTTATCAATCACGATATGTTACCCAGCAAATTTATCCCAATGTAAACAAGGTTTAAGACAAAAGTTTTGATCTTGCAGCTACTTTAGGAATTAAAAGCGTTATGACACTGGCCCATAGCTGAAAACCCTTTCCAGCTTTTTGCATGCTGGAGGAAAGTGTAACCCATTTCCCCACCTGATCTCTTCTGGTAACAATCTGCTATTAGCTTGTGCCTTTTATATATTCAGCAACTAGCAACATTAGCCACAGCATTAAGTGCTTGATATGTCTTCACAAAATTGTGGGCAGCATTAGGGAGTTTCTGCCTTTTCCTTGTCCCGAGGTATTCTGCCCATGGTGTAGAATTCTTCATTTGGACGCAGGTCAGTAAAGTGAGCTATACGATTAGACAGGGCAAAAAAGGAGGCAATCATGCCTATGTCCCAGGCATCTTCCCGGTCAAAACCCTGCGCCTCCAGCTTTTGGAAGTGCTCTTCAGTTATGTTATCACTGTGACTGACTGCAAGAGCAAACTCCAGCATTGCCTGCTCCCGATCACTTAGATCAGCCAGTTTCCAATTCACAACAACCTGCAAGAAAGAAAAAAAAGCTACAGAAAAATGTATTCCGCGCCTATAAAACAATGCAGCTGGGTCAAAAACTTAAAAACCTTTCATTCATCAAGTTTATTGTCAGGCTGTCTGGAGTGGCTTACAACTGTGAGTGCCAATCTCAGGTCAGACTGTCAGAAAGCAGGGCAGATACCCCAAATTGATGGTATATTCTAAAATTAGATTTCACCAAGCCAGTAACAAATGTGCCCTCCTGGATCATTGAACCAGTCTCACTATGGAGTCACAGTCAACTCTCCAGTCTATCTTGCCACCTAGACAAACTGGATTTTGTGATAAAAGGTTATGTAAACCAAAAACCACATTACATTAGGTTACTCCCAATCCCAAAGGATCAGTCACTTACCCCGGACCAATTTGGTACTCTGGATCTCACACCAAAGACAACACTGACAGCCAATTCTCTAGTAAACTAACTAAAGATTTATTAGCTAAGAAAAGAGATCCATTAATGAGAGGTTAAAACAGGTAAAATATGTTAACAGGTGAGTCAAAGTTTGTAATCCAAAATGATAGCAGAGATGTAGTAGTCTGCTAGTTTCCCAAAAGTCTTTCAGGGTTACCCAGAATAACTCTGGGATCACTGTCTCCTTGTCCAGAAATTCCACCCTATTAGAATTCAAACTGTCCAGAGATGCAGGATTATTCTTTTGAATCAGTTATTTATAGTTCATGCTCACAAAAGACAATCTGATTAATGTCTTCACCCACAAAGGCCAGAGAATTTCCATTGTTGAATAAAATGGCCCTTGCTTTGAAGGTAGCACTCTTCTTAATTTACATTGCCAAGGCTCCAATCACATTTGATGGGTAATTTAATTACAGGGATATACACAATGTAAAAGGTAATGGAAGAGTAAACAATCCTTCATTAGTTTTCATGAAGTTTACACATCAAGTACATTCTCATCTTAACATTAACACACACTTTTGACCTCGGGTTAAGAAGTTACAGGGATATGCATAATGTAATGCAATAAAAATCAACAGGTTATAGATAAGTGAAGACAATACCATTAACATTTCCTTTGAACCAAACCAATACAAGTGAATTGGCCTGTGCTGCGGGGAAGGTACACCCTGTCAGCCCCTTAGAGCAATATGGCTTCGCAGCCCAAGTCAACTAAGGCAGACCTGGGCTTCAGGGCAGTAAGGTCTAGTAGCCAAAGTCTAAGTAGCAACCTTTCTTCCCAGGATAGTATGGCACAATAGCCAGAGTCTATGTAATGGCATTTGGCAGCCCAATTCACCTCCCTGCCCATTGGCAGTGTCCACAGAAGGTCAGATGGGATGGGGGACCCGGGCCCACCCTTCTCCACCGGGTCCTGACCCAAGGCCCTAGGGAACCAATACCTCGCTGCTCAGTCTCAGTCACCTGCCTCTACCATCCCATTCCCTGGGTTGCATCCTACCCCTTCTTCCAATGCAGGGGGCCCCCGGCAGTCGCTGCCTTGCCTCTGTCAGCCTCAGTGGTTGGCTGGAGTTTGGTAGAGGCATCAACCTGGCTGGCATCAGCATCTGGTGGATCCAACAGTATCCCAGCAGAAGCCTTCCGCACGTATCTGCTCCCATCAGCAGCCCACCCAGACTGAGCTGCTCCCTCTTACACTGTGCTCAGCTGGGGTGAGGGGGCATGGCTTCCTCAGCCTATAGCATGGGGTTAATCCCCTCCACTCCAGCGCAGGGTAGGTACACCCCGTCACAGTCTGATTACACTACAATATCTTTTGACACTCCTTTCATTTCTATTAGCATCTGAGTGAATTAGCCTGCAGCCCTGTCCTGAACTGGCACCTGGGTAGACAGCTATGTTGTGTTTCATGGAAGAACTGAGAGATGTTCACTAGAAAATTTTACCTCCTAGGAGAGAGACAAGTACTGAAAAGACATATGCAAAGGCAGCAAAGGAGAAATCAAGGCCAGAATTTTCCCAGATTGGCCACTGATTCTGGGAACCCCAACTTGAGAGACCAGGGGCAGCTGACTGTCGGCAGTGCAGTGTCACAACTCCAGTTGAAGTCCATGGAAGCTGTAGGTTGCTCAGCATATCTGAAAAATCTGGCCTGGCCTAGATCAGGCAGGCCCTCAGCCAGTATCAGATTTTGGGGTAGTGCAATGTGGCTTTGCCCGCTGCCCCTCCATTCTGGCACCAACTGGAGTTCTGACAGAATGGAGAATTCACCCCTGGTAGCTGGGCTGGTCAATTTCTGTGTGACTGCCCTTGGCTGTTGTGGAAGAGAAGTATCTCTTTTTCTTTCAAATTCAGTGCCTCCCCCGGCATCTGGCAGGCCCTAGATGCACTGGGTCTGTAGCAGTACTGCTGAGCATATGGGAAGAAGGGAAAAGCCACACAGAGGCTACGCAGAGGGGGCCAGACACAGCCAGCACGCTGGAGATCACTGCTTTGTCGCAGGTCTCTCCAGAGCAGAGGTGGGAGCAAGTTAGTGATGTTACTGGCCATTTCCTACACAAATCATCTGATGGAAACCCCCACGCAGGGTGGGAAGAGGAAGAAGATTTAGTTTCCTCTGAACCCCTACCAGAGATGCCATGCACCCAGCCTGTTTACCTGGGCTATGCAGAGGTAATCAGGATTTGGTCCTCACAAAGCAATTTTCAGACCTTCCTGCCCCTAAAAATATGAGTGCAAATAAAGTGGTGCACTATCAATTTGAGGAGTGCTTCAATGCTCCTCAGACGTCAAGGATGGATTAAACAGTCCCCACTAAAGCTTTCTACTAAATTCTGCATTAGCTTATTGTGCTGGCTGTTAACAGAGGATAACCCAGTCATGGGCAGAGAAACAAATGGACTAGCTTGGAGAAAGAGAGCTATTGTATTAGGCCCCAATCCTGCAAACTGTTTCACGCAGTCCCAGTGGGGTCCATCTGCATGGAACAGATTGTAGGATTGGAACCTTAGACATCTTCAGCAGTCAGGAAAAGAAGAGACTTTATTTTGATTATATTTTTTCCCCATCTCAAGACAGCCTACAAAGCAGGCACAGAGTATGCCCTTTTGTTCTGATATTTTCATTACTTAGTTTAAAAACAAACAATCCCACTAACCTGATCAGCCAAAGCTGGCTTTTTAGAATATATCCGATGTAAAGCACCGTGTGCAATTACACAGTAGGGACATCTGTTAACAACGCTTGTAGCCACAACAATAAGTTCTTTGTCAGCCTTGCTGAGTCTTCCTATGGGGGAAAAATAAATAATCTAAGGGGGATTTCTTATTGAAGCTTTTCATTTTATTACAAAAAAATACACACGGATCAATGGTACTGGGAAATAACAGATGCTGTAGAGCAGTCGTTCTCAAACCGTTGTCCTGGTGACCTCTTTCACAGAGCAAGTCTCTGAGTGTGACCCCCCCCTTATAAATTAAAAACACTTTTTTATATATTTAACACCATTATAAATGCTGGAGGCAAAGCAGGGTTTGGGGTGGAGGCTGACAGCTCACGACCCCCCATGTAATAACCTCACGACTCTCTGAGGGGTCCTGACCCCTAGTTTGAGAACCCCTGCTGTAGAGTCAGTGGTCGGCATGTACTGAAGCATGCAAGAAAGTACATAGGAAAGCATTCAGAGGGACATCGTGACTACAGGGGTACTGGAACAGTTTGTATAGTGGGGGGCTGAGAGCCATTGAACCAAACTGTAAAGCCTGCTTATGATGAAAACCGCTTCAAGCCAAGGGGTGCTGCCGCACCCCTAGTTCCAGCACCTATGTTTGACCAGTACAGTTATGCCAGTAATTTAATAGACAGAGGGTTGAATCTTGCAGTTCTCACTCAGGCAAAATTCCTATTTAAGTTTTGATGAGATAAGGACTGCACATTTGATCCATAGATAATTAGGGCCCTAACTTTCAAACAAAAGTAATTTTACTCATGTAAGTAGTTAGTGGAGCTGCTAATTAGTCCTATCAACTTCTCACATAAGTAAAAATACTAATGTGCCTAAATGTTTGCAGTATACACATCCTTAATCAGTACTTTTCTGCGGCTATTTCAGAGTCAAATGATTAATAAGTTTGCATCTTGTTACTTGATTCTTGAACCCTTAATTTTCAATTGGAATTTTGTTCTTATAGGCAAATGCAATGTTGCAGGCCCTATTCACCAAGGGGATAGGGGGAGGTTCACTTTTGTGCAGGAGACAAAATAGAAATAATGAGGTTCTCCTTAAGTTGATGGGCTTGAGATCATGTTTTATAACCATCAGGATGGGCAAGTCACCTAGACCAAGCTTCCAGAGAGTTTGTTTTCTCAGTAATTGTTGGTAGATGTTTGAATACCCTGAGCAGACTAAAGCCCATCATTCTACAAAGAAGCCCTAGGAATGTGACTTGAGCTGTGATAGAGTTAAATATAAATCTAGGGATTTACATATGCAACATCAAACACAGTCAGGTTCTCAAGACAAGCCATCGATTTTCGCAGCATTTCATTTTTTTAACTTATGTTTCTTGCCCTTATGGTTGGGAAGACAGCCTTATGCTGTGTTCCTGAGCCCACTTCTGCTGCTGCTGCTAGCTTTCCAAGCCTGCGCCAGATGAAATAAAACTCTGGTCAGTTTCATTTTCACTGCTGCTTTCAGAATTCTGTAGGCAGCTGTGACTCTGATGAAAATCATGTCAATTTCACATTGCAGGCTTCTGGCTACTGTGCCAAGCAGCAGAGGTAGGTGTGAGGCTACTGGTTTACTTTCTTTTAAATCAGTAGCAGGCAGGCAGGCCTAGGTAAGGCTCTAGGCAGAAGCTCTACAGTGAAACAGAGAAAAGAGAGAACCTTAAGTTCAGTGTTAGGAGAAGGAAACTCTTTTTGTGATTTTTTTTTTTTTTTTACAGTAGTCACTGGAGCTGCTGACAGGAGACTTGGGGGTGGAGGGTAGAGAAGAAAGAAAAGGAAAAATCCTTCTAGAATTGACGGGAGAGGGGCAGGGCTCAAGCTTACTAGGCAGCTACTAGCCAGCCACTTTTGCAAAATATGAAGCCACAAGCAAAGACCAGGGAGAACACCATGGTAGGAGATGCAGTGCCCTCTGAAAGGTGTGGTCACACTCCAGGGCATTGCTCTTGTATCTCAGTGACATCCCCTCCTCTGAAGACACAGCTCTTCTGCATCTGCCTCTAGCTAACAGGGGGTTGGATCGTTTTTTTCAAGCCAATAGAGGTTAGGTCAAAATTTTCAAGGCGTCTTAAGAGATTCCGACTTTATGGAAATGTCCTCCAAGGTAAAATAAATGAGGGGACCTCTCCCCTACTGAAAATGTGACGCATACAGAAATGTTCCTAATACAATGTTTTCTAAAGATTTCCATGTGATTTGAGCAGTTCTTTATGCACACCACACTCGGTCAAAACAGCTCTTCAGTACTAAAAGAGCCAACGGGCACCTCTATTTTCATTACAGAAACACTCAGAGCATATCCTGCAACCTTGCTGCTTCCAGTGACTGTTGCAAAAAGCATATCACATTATTACTGCTCCCACAGGACATGAATAACTTTGCTGGCTTAGAAATCCACAAAGCAGAACACTGAGCAACTGTGCAGCCCTGCTTCGCCTGACAGCTGGTTTTGAACCCGGGACTGTCAGCGCTAAATGCATGAGCCTCAAATATTATTTCAGCTGGAAGCAGCAGCAGACTCAAGCCTCTTATGTGGACCAGCCAGACCTCACTGAGTGTGGATTACCATTGCATGGTGGAGCTTGTCGTCTCTGCTGGCTGTAACTCTCTAGGTGAAGATGAGGCTGGCTGCAGGACATACAGAACTCAGAGCCAAGTGCCACATTTTAGCAACTTTTGACCTACAAAGCTAAAGGCAGTTTCAAGGCGGCTGCATCGTTTACCTCTCTCTTTGTTCATGATGGCATTGTAATATGCGAAGAACGCTCTGAACTCCGCAGGCCGATGAGACATCACACTGAACACATTGGGCAAAAATCCACTCTGTTCAAGGAGTAAAGAGAAGAGAAGTCAATGGCTGTAACCTGACTCCAGAGAGCACATGCTACAAAAGCTCAAGGTGGAAAATACATACGATGTGGCTGACTGGCCCTATGTTGGTAGTGATGTAGTTAATGAGGCAGGTATGCTTCACATTGGGGACTGGAGGATTGAGGAAAGCCCATGGACCCAGCTGATCCTGCCCACTACCCCTACAGCCAATGTCAGTCATGGAGTGGGGTGATAAAAGGAGGAGGCCTTGGCCAGCTCAGGGCTGGCCAGGGACGAGTGCAGAGTTCATCTCTTTCAAAGAGGGATGCTGGGTTCCAGCCCAAACTTGAGGCAAACTCCTACCTGGTGGAGGTGACAATGGGGCCCAGGGAGACTGTCAGAAGAAACTGGCAACACAAACCCTGAGCGGAAGGGCAGGGTCCTGCTGAGATCCCTAGCATGACCCTGAGTTTTGAGGTCACAGTTGGCCTTTGTTTTCTTGGACTCTGATACCTTGGAAAGGGTTGGACTGCAGTGTGCCCAGGCATGCTACACTGGATTGGAGCAAGGGTGTCAACTGACTGTCAGAGACCCACAGCTGGGTGGGCTGTGCTTTGATGGGCCACAAGGGGGTACTGCTTAGACAGCCCAGTTACAATACACTTTGGGCTATGCCATGTTTTACTGATATAATGACTTCAGTTGGGGCTTCCGGCACTACTGTAATAAAAATAACTAATAGCCAGTCAGGTGCAGAGAGGCAGAGTTATTGCTGCTAATTCCTCCTGGCAGTCAGACCCAGTGGGTCTTGTTAGCTCCAATACAGGGGAATAAAAAGGTACACCATGGGCCTGAGGCAGAAGGAACCTGGGGGAGGGATAGAGGGATATTGCAGGGGAAGACTCTACAAACCACCAGGCTCAACAGAAAGTTGTGATGCCTGGAAAAGAGGAACAAGGCTGGCAGACTCCACAAGGGGCCACTGCCATATAACAGAATCAGGGAGCAGAGATTTTAGCCCAACAGGAAAAAGGTAGGAACTGATGACCAAAGCTCCCAGGAAAGCCTAGCCAAGATCTTCCTCGGTGAGGGTGTTCAGGATGGAGAGAGCAGAGAAGGGGGGCTCAGGGCTAGGAGGCAGCGCAGAGAAGAACAGGGCAGGGAAGCAGGAAATAGTGCCCGAAGGGGGGTTCTGGGGTGTGGGACAGAAAGGAGCAGAAAGACATTCAGGGGAAGAGAAAAAGGAGACAAGGAGCCTGATTCTCCATGGCCTTGCACCTTGTGGTGTTCCTTAGAATACGTACACCCATTTGGATGCAAAAGCATCTCACACCCACTCTCGCTCTTTAGCTTTGGGGAAAGGAGAAAAACAAGCAGGAGAAAAATCTTGCCGGCCTTTTCAATGCATCATCAGTAATGAAAAGAATGTTTCGGATCAGGTTTAACTTCATCCCCTTTTCCCCCAGTAAAACGAACAGGGAAGGTGGGGGAATGGTGCTTGCTGCCCTTTTGAGCTAGAAGCCATTTGGAACCAACAGTAACCTCCCGGAACAAACAAGGCGAATAATAACCACGCTGAGTCACCCAAGTATTTCCAACAAAGGGCCTGATCCTGCAAGCTGTTCCATGTGGTTGGCCTGCATAGAACTCCAAGGGTGCCGGGGCCATCCCTAATGCTGATCCAGAAACTGTCTCTTGGTATTGGCCAAATTAGAGGCTGGGTTGTGTCCTCTGGGAAGAGCTTTTCTCAGCAGACTCTACTTACCTTCATCTCGACTTCTTCCATGAGCTCCACTATATCGTATGGCAGGTCCTTCTTGTTGGGTATTGGATAGCGCCCAGTCGGCCTCCTGGTGCTCCCTGCCTGCGTACTGTATGCATGGCGTATGGCTGCCGTTTGTGCTCTTCCCCACAGGCTCCCTGACACAAGGAGAGGCCGAGGCTAAAGAGAGAGAGGGGGAAAGGCTTGTTTAGCCAGCAGGATGGTTATTAGCTCCCTTCTCTGCTTAGCTGCTCTGATACTACTTCAGGATTCATGTAAACCACAGGCACTGCTAGATCTCATTTCACCATGACAACCTACACAACTGACCATTGGGAGACAGCATGGTCTAGTGTGCAGGGCACTGGGCCAAATGACCTGGCTTCTATTCCTGACTCTGCCACTGACCTGCTGCATGCTCTTCAGGGCCTCACTTTGTGCCTCAGTTTCCCCTTCCACCCTAATTCAACTGTAAGCAGCTCAGGGCAAGGACTGTCTCTCAGGATGTGTTTATAGAGCTCCTAGCACAATGGAGCCCTGATCTCAGCTGGGACCTTCAGGCACTGTTGCAATAATGCTGCAATGACCATGCTGGTGTATTATCTTCACCCTCTCCACTTCTACATGGTATCCTCTTAAAGCCACAAAGCTGTTTCTCAGAACTAATGCAACACAAGCCCATCACTGCAGTACCCTACAAGAAAAAATACATCAAATCAATTAACCAAAATTAATGGTATCAACAAAGGGCTAAACTTACCACTGGTATAAATGCACCAACCTCTGCTGAATTGCTCTGGGGCATAGGTTTAGCACCTCAGCTTTGGATGCCAGTGCTTGTGGGTTCAAATACTGGTCATACCCTGCCTCTGAGATGTGCATCAACAAAAATCAATACAACCATGCCCACTCATGCTTATGACATAGTTAGTGTATGGGCATTTAACTGACACGATGAAAAAAATAGCATTATTTCTAGAGGCTTGCTTTATAAATGTTTGTGCAATGAATTGTCCAGAAACACCTCCCTCAGTAAAGAATGATACTAGGGACTCCTGGATTCAGTTTTTTTAACAAAATCCATCCTAATTCTAAGTACTGTAAAGCGGCACCACCATCCAAAGTACAATTAATTGCTGAAACCTGAGCAATTCCTACCCCACTGGCATGGGTTTAGTTAACTGGATCACATCCCTTACTTCAGAACTCTGCTGTCATTGGGTTAGCCTAATATGCTTAGCTGTTATGTAGCACTCTTCATCCGTACATCTGAAAGTGTTTTACACAGGAAGGTCAGTATCATTTCCCCATTCTACAAATGGGGAAACTGAAGCACGGGGTGGAAGGAAACTTGGCTAAGTAAGTCAGTAGCAGAGCTAGGAATAGAATTTAGGTCCCCCGACTTCTACCAGCGAACATCATTTACTCTGTTCCTTCTTTCTCCCAAAAAGGTGTAATAATCCACACATACCCTGCAGCCTAGAACTTCACATATTACCATCCCAGAACTCAGAATCACTTGTGGAAATGCATTGGCTGTCATCTTACTGCCACTTTTAAATGGAAATTATACTGCTTAGATTGTAAGCACCAGGGATCTCTTTGTTCGCTGTTTGTACCGCACCTAGCACAATGCAGTCCTGGTCTATGAGTGAGCTGCTTAGACACTGCAGTACAAATTATTGTTATTAATCAGGGAAAGAAGTCTGTCCGAATTTCTTGAAATGGTAACACAGCTATCTCTGGCAGCCAGATCCTGATGTGCAATTAGAAACCATGCTCTAAAGTGATTTTAAAAGATAGTGCAGTATATGTAAATCACAAAGTATCTAAGAGAAACTATTCTAACAATGACAGGTTTCAGAGTAACAGCCGTGTTAAATAAATTGGTTAGTCTCTAAGGTGCCACAAGTACTCCTTTTCTTTTTATTCTAACAATATCTGCAGTAGTATCATTGTTAGACAAATACCGTAGTCAACCAAACATGAGTATTATCACCAAGTCCAACTGCACATATATTAAAAAAATGGAATAAGCACATCTGAGGCAATAAAAATAATAAGATTTATGGGTCTAATTGCTCATTCTAAAAGGAAAATTCAAAAATCTGAAGAGATGAAAATCTAAGAAACATCATTGACTTGTCCTGAGTGACAGGAAGTAACAGTTAGTAAAATGAACGTGCCCTTTGTTCACCAGATTTTTGTATTCTTCTGGTGAGGGAAAAAGCAAACAAGGAAAGAGAGAGAACTGCTATCTGAACAAGTTGTGTAATTCTCTAAAGGTATGGGGTTTTTTTTAAATCACTTAAATAAATCTGTAACTGAACTTGCCTTCAAACATTTCACCTTACGGAATAAAGCCAAACTAAACCATGTGAGTTACTGGGCCCAGGCTTGTAAACTTGGACACCAGGGACCGGGGCACTACACCCATTTTAACAGTGGAGGTGCTGAAGGCAGAAACCACGTATTTGGGCTGCTATTACTATTTCAAGCCAGGAGTGCAGCAACACCCCCCCATACCGCTAGTTCCAGCACCGATGACCAGTGACAAAAAGACAAAAGTTTTGCTGACGCAAGTGGCGGTGTGAACCCCCCCATTTACATTAATTCTGATGGGGAAACTGGACTCACTTAACATCGTTTCGCTTAAAGTAGCATTTTTCAGGAACGTTAAGTGAGGAGTTACTGCGATATCCCTGCCATATTGGAAAGGGTAAGAAACTGAATGGAAAATAAAGCATAAATTGAACAAAGTCCTTTAAAATCTAAATTTCTCATGGTGTCGGACAATATACCCGTCTTGTGTTAGTCCAACATGCTCATCTCAGTCTCAGGCAGTGTCTGCCAGCCAGCAGCTGTGGGCCCCCTGCTCCCATCCCGCAGGAGCAGGAAGAGGCTTGGGGCGGGGGGAAGCTGGACAGTAGCTAAATGGGATTTCAAGAAGGGGAGGGGCAGGTGGGTGAAGGAGGGAGCAGGCCTGGCACAAAGTTGATGGGCTCTTTCTGCTCCCTCCTTCCCACTGCCCTCTGATGAACACTATCAGCTGCTCCCACCTTCCTCACCCCTCCGCTGCTGAAGTCCCTGGAGGGGAGGGGGTTACTGGAGGCACTGGAGGAGTGGGGAGCTGAATTGGGGGGGGGGCACCATGGCATCGGGGTAGTATTAATTGTTGGAAGTTGGGCAGCATTAACTGAATTTGGTGCCACCACACATAGGCCTCAAATGACTCAAATGTGTCATTGTGTGTCATGCTATAATCGACACACTTAGACTCAGTGGTGAGCCGGAGCCGGTTCGCACCGGTTCACTAGAACCGGTTGTTAAATTTAGAAGCCCTTTTAGAACCGGTTGTTCCATGAGGGACAACCGGTTCTAAAAGGTCTTCTAAATTTAACAACCGGCCAAAAGTGGCACCTTAGGCACTGACTTAGGCACTGACTGAAAACTTGGTGGGTGCAGAGCACCCACCGGCAGCTCCTCACCCCACCCCCGGCCCCAGCTGACCTCCGCTCCGCCTACTCCCCTGAACACAACGCCCCGCTCTGCTTCTCCGCCCCCGCCAGGCTTCCCATGAATCAGCTGTTGGCGCGGGAAGCCGGGGCGGGCTGAGAAGCAGGTGGCGGCTTCGCACTCAGGTCCAGGGAGGCGGAGGTGAGCTGAGGCGGGGGGGGCGCGAGAAGGGCTGCCCACGCCGGAGCAGGTAACCCGGGGGGGCGCGCAGGGGAACCGCTCCCCGCCCCAGCTCACCTCCGCCACCCTTGGCCTGAGCGGGAAGCCGCCACCTGCTTCTCAGCCCGCCCCGGCTTCCCGCGCGAACAGCTGATTCGCGGGAAGCGGGGGGGAGGGGAAGCGGGAGTGCAGAGAAGCAGGGCAGGGCGGTGAGTTCAGGGGAGGAAGTGGAGCGGAGGTGAGGTGAGCTGGGGCTGGGCGCGGGGTAGGGAACTGCCGGTGGGTGCTCTGCACCCACCAAATTTTCCCCATGGGTGCTCCAGCCCTGGAGCACCCATGGTGTTGGCGCCTAAGGTGCCACTTTTGATGTGATCAGTGAGGGGAGCGGCCGCTCCCTCTGCTCCCCCCCATCTACGCTCCCCCGCCCCTAGGAGCCAGAGGGACCTGCTGGATGCTTCCTGGGAGCTGCCCCAGGTAAGCACCGCCGGGACTCCCCACCTCGCCCCCCGGCAGGTCCCTCTGGCTCTTAGAGGCGGGGTGGGCACCCACTACAGTGACCCACGAGACCCTCCTGTCCGGTTCTGGGGGTAGTCAGGGGACAGGGGAGGGGGGTGGATGGGGCAGGAGTCGGGGGGGCATCAAGGAACACGGGGGGTTGGATGGGGCAGGAGTCCCGGGGGGGCGGGGGTTGGCAACGACCCCCTCATGGAGTGAGAAGGGAACCGGTTGTTAAGATTTTGGCAGCTCATCACTGCATAGAATGGTATTAAGTATACTACCTGGCGTTGGCAGTTTTTCCTACCGACTAAATCAAATCCACTGGTGGTGTGGCATGGAGCCCACCACGCATGCAATTAGCCTGGCACTGATTGCAAGAGACCTTTCCCGCACACTGTGCATTGGCCTGGTAGGAAGATGCTCCAGTGAGCCTGAGGGCTAGGCCAGCAGGAGGCTGAACTCCTGGTAGAGCCGTTCCTGCTGGCCAGGGTCAAAGGATGGGGACTAGCCAAACAGCCCACTGCTTTGCCAGCGTGGTGGAGCTGAGCAATAGCCCAGCCCTGCCTTGCAAAGAACTGAAGTTACGGAAACCCAGCAAAGCAGCCATTCCAGCAAACAGTGGGGCAGGCAGGGCTAGGGTCTTGCTTGTACCCTCAACGATGCCTGACTCTGGCAGCTGGGGAAAGATTCTCATTCCCAGACGCAGATTGCAAGAGCGGTTTATTTGAGTCACACAGTGAAGACGAAATCCTTAAAAACAGCTGCATACATCACAACTCTGAGCAGTGCGCAATGCCCGAAGGCACAGGTGCCCCACAGCTGTGGCTCACGCTGGCACCTGAGAAGTATGCTCTCAGGGAACTGCAGACTGCTGACCAAAGGCCCAGAGCACACCCTGCGAAGTCCGAGGCCCTGATAGCATCGTAGGACTGGAAGGGACCTCGACAGGCCATCTAGTTCTGTTTCCTGGACTCATGGCAGGACGAAGCGTCGACCATCCCTGACCGGTGTTGTGCCAGCCGCTAAAGGCTGGATGCATAGGGCAGCCCCGAGCGGGTCTGGGGGGTGGGTCTGGCCCTGCGGGGCAGGAGGGGATCCGGCAGCGGGAGGGGGATCCAGCCCCATGGGGCAGAGAGGATCCAGCAGCGGGAGGAAGGAGGGTCTGGCCCCGCAGGACGGAGGGGATCCAGCAGCAGAGGGGGGGCCTGGCCCCGCGGGGCGGAGGGGATCTGGCAGCGGGAGGAGGGGGGATCTGGCCCCGCGGGGTGGAGAGGATCCGGCAGCGGGAAGAGGGGGGATCTGGCCCCGTGGGGTGGAGAGGATCCGGCAGCAGGAGAGGGGGGATCCGGCCCCGCGGGGCGGAGGGGATCCGGCAGCAGGAGAGAGGGGATCTGGCCCCGTGGGGCGGAGGGGATCCGGCAGCGGGAGGGGGGATCCGGCCCCGCGGGGCAGAGGGGATCCGGCAGCGGGAGGGGGGGGATCTGGCCTCACAGGGCGGAGGGGATCCGGCAGTGGGAGAGGGGGGATCCAGCCCCGCGGGGTGGAGGGGATCCGGCAGCGGGAGAGGGGGGATCCGGCAGCGGGAGAGGGGGGATCCGGCCCCGCGGGGTGGAGGGGATCCGGCAGCGGGAGAGGGGGGATCTGACCCTGCGGGGCGGAGGGGATCCAGCAGCGGGAGGGGGGGGATCTGGCCCCGCGGGGCGGAGGGGATCCGGGGGGGGGGTTGGGCCCCGCGGGGCTGAGGGGATCCGGCAGCGGGAGAGGGGGGATCCGGCAGCGGGAGAGGGGGGATCCGGCCCGGCGGGGCAGAGGGGATCCGGCAGCGGGAAGAGGGGGGGATCTGGCCCGGCGGGGTGGAGGGGATCCGGCAGCGGGAAGAGGGGGGGATCTGGCCCGGCGGGGTGGAGGGGATCCGGGGGGGTAGGGCCCCGCGGGGCGGAGGGGATCCGGCAGCAGGAGGAGGGGGATCTGGCCTCACAGGGCGGAGGGGATCCGGCAGTGGGAGAGGGGGGATCCAGCCCCGCGGGGTGGAGGGGATCCGGCAGCGGGAGAGGGGGGATCCGGCAGCGGGAGGGGGGGGATCCGGCCCCGCAGGGTGGAGGGGATCCGGCAGCGGGAGAGGGGGGATCTGGCCCTGCGGGGCGGAGGGGATCCGGCAGCGGGAGGAGGGGGATCTAGCCCCGCGGGGCGGAGGGGATCCGGGGGGGTAGGGCCCCGCGGGGCTGAGGGGATCCGGCAGCGGGAGAGGGGGGATCCGGCCCGGCGGGGCGGAGGGGATCGGTAGCGGGAGAGGGGGGATCTGGCCCCGCGGGGCGGAGGGGATCCGGCAGCGGGAAGAGGGGGGGATCTGGCCCGGCGGGGTGGAGGGGATCCGGGGGGGTAGGGCCCCGCGGGGCGGAGGGGATCCGGCAGCGGGAGGGGGGATCCGGCCCCGCGGGGAGACCGGGCCTGCGGCGGAGCCGGGCAGACCCGGCTCCAGCCCCCCGCGGGCCCCGGCCGCGACCAGCGCAGCGCCGCGGGCTCCCGGGCCCGGCTCCCCGGCTCGGCCCGGGCAAGGCGGGTGCCGGGGGCCGCACTCACCGAGGCGCGGCGCGGCAGCAGCAGGCGCAGGAGCGGCCCCTTCATGGCGCTGGCGGGCGGGAAGTGCCCGGGCTGCCGGCAGCGGCGCTGGGCGGCGGGGGCCGGCCCGGCCTGCCCCGCCGCGCCCGCAGGGTGTGACAGCGCCGCACACAGGAGGCCCGTGTCTTCATCCGCGCTGCACGGAGGAGGGAAACTGAGGCACGGAGACTTGCCTGCCGTCAGTCACCCAGTCACCCAGTCACCCCTACAGTCAGGAGTAGTCCCCCAGTGTGCCCAGCCCAAGGACAAGGGACTCTTCTTGCCCTGCTTTTCCTGGCTGGAGCCACAAGACGAGGGGCTAGTCGTAGCTGGGTCCCAAGGTGGCTGGCAGGATCTCCAAGCACCCTGGAATCTCTGCAGAAGAAATCAGTGAGTGGTAAACGGCCCTGCCCGGGGCAGGGTGAATGACTCGGGGCTTTAGTCTCATGGAGTTTAAGGCCAGAGGGGATCACTAGATCATCTAATCTGACCCCTCTGCCCATATATCACAGGCCACCAACACCACCCAGCACCACACACTAAACCCAACAACGGAAGTGAGACCAAAGTCAATGAGAGCCCCAGGAGGCTATTACCTGTCACAGACAGAGAAGAGGAGGGCCCGAGGTGCATCAGTGCCAGAGGCTCCTGCAATGGCAGGGAAATGATTATATGAGATATACCCAGATATTCTGCCAGTCACCCACACCCTGCAGAGGAAGATGACCACCCCTCCCCCCCCCCGACCCCGTCACTGCCAGTCTGACCTGGGTGAAAATGGTGGTCAGTTAGACCCTGAGCATGTGAGCAAGAACCAGCCAGCCAACACCTAAGAGAGAGAGAATACTCAGTGCCACCTCAGAGCCCTGGCCCTCCCTGTCCAGTATCCCATCATCAGCCGTGACCATCCTGATGCTTCAAAGGAAGCATATAAACCCTCCCAGAATACAAGGGGGGGATTCCTTCCTGACTCTTGCCAGTGGCTGGCTGAAACCCTGAAGCATGAACTTTGGCAACGTAAGATGTAAACTCATAGTGAGCCCCATCATCATCATGAGCAACCATGTCATATAATCTCACTCAAATTTGTCCAACTCTCTCTTAAAACTAATTAAGTCATTTGCTCCATCGGCTCCTATTGGGAGGCTGTTCTAGAACCTCACTCCTCTGATGGTTAGAAACCTTTTAATTTCCAGCCTGAATTTGTTCTTGGGCAGTTTATTTGTTCTTGTGTCAGCCTTGTCCTTTAGCTTCAATAGCTCTTCATCCTCATTGGTATTTACCTCCCTTCCCCCAGTGTATTTAGAGAGCATTATATCCCCCTCGGCCTTCTTTTTTGCAAGACTAAACAAGAGAACAGCATATTAGAAATACTTATCACTGCCTCTTTCCTGAAGGTTGACAAGATAGTGGGACAACAGGAGAGTCTGGGGGCAGCCGCGGCCTAAGGAATCTCCCCTCCATCCCCCTCTAAGTTCCAGAGTGCCAGAAACCACAATCAGCCTGGAGTGGCTCAGCTCCTGGAGTATTGGGATTAGGGGAAAATTCAGCTTTCATTTCAAACCGCTCAGTTGCTAGCCCTGCTCGTTGAGAATGTGATTGGAGTCAGCACCCAGGGCTCAGAAACCGGAGGCCAAAGAGGCCCCAGGGCACAGCTGAAATCTCACGGATTCTTTGAGGCCCTTCAGAAGAGATCGCTTTATTCCAAGTAAAATAATAAGATGGTTTAGTGGCTCAGTGACTTTCCCGAGGCCATGCAGCGACTCACTAACAGATCATGATTAGAATGCAAGAGTTCCTGCTTCCCGTCTCATGGCCAGTCCAGTAGGCCAGTTGTATCCTGGTCATATCCATTTAGCACCAGGGAAAGGCGGAGTGATTGGAACCCCCCCCCACGGTGCCTATTTTTGACCGACCCTCTCCCCTCACTGTTTCAGAACCCCAGAATTAGCCCACGCACTCTCTTGTCAGATTGAGAAGCCAAGCCCAGCAAATATTTTGGATGAGTTTCCCAGGAGCATTTTAAAGAATCTCAAGAAATCCTGATGATCGCTTCCTTACCCTGACACAGACAATTTTAGATGCATCATTTCCAAGCCTTTGGAGAGAAAACACCCAGGATAACATCTGTTTACACTGTGTGCTAATCCGGTTAAATCCATTCCTGGTAACATACCCTACAAATCCAGATACATCCTTTGAGATAACCCCGTTTGATGTGAGTTTGTCAAGAGGAGTGAGTTGTGGGTAGAAAAGTGTACACTAAAGAGTTTCTAATGTTGTATGGGAAAGCCATTGTGTATTGGGTTGTTATAATGTGTGCCGGGCAGTTAATGGGCAACGACTGTTTTTGATTCTGTTATGGACATCAAAGAAAATGTGCCATGACCTGTAGGCTTTTATCTTAGTCAAATACATTAATTAAACAGAAGGAGTAGTTCAGTGTGGCCAGCTAGATCAATGCTTGCCTGTCCTCTCCAGAGCTGCTGTTCAAATGTACAGAAAAGGTAGGCATATCATTCGTTTGGGGGTTTTATGGAACATGGTGACTTGGGCCCAGATCCTCCAAGGAGCCAGCAATACCAGTAACTGCCATTTCACCGCTGCATGGTGTCAGCTTTTTAGTTTACCGTTTCTCTGTATTTTCCCCCCTATTTGCTTGCTGAGTCGACCTGCACTTCACTCATCAAAGCATTCTGATGAGGATTCGCAGAGCTACCTTAACAACATTTCAGAGGAAGGAATCACCCAGAAAACAATTGATTTATGACAAGAATGAGGAGGAACTTTTATGACTTCATGACATGATGTGTGTCAGGGCTCTAAAGACAGCTATGCTGACCTGTATGCATGCATATATCAGCCCATTACAGCTAAATCAATCGAATGATTGTTGTGAGATCTATTCTTAGGTAGGGCAACATCCTAAACTGCTTAGCAAAATCAGGATAGTAACCACCTGTCATCTCAGGTCCCCCTAGGCCTGTGCTTGGAGTTGCTATGTGGCTCCTACTCTGCAGACTGTCAGCTGTTCTTCTGAGCTTGCATGAAAAGCATTCCCTGGTGGGACTTGGTGGGAGTCAGTCAGTCAGTCAGTCAGCTGCACCTGTGGAGAACCTAACTGCCTTGTCACTTAACTGCTGTCTGCCTTCAGCTTACTCGCTGTAAAATGGGTATATTTCCCTGCTGTGAAGATAACTTAATACATATTAACTTAAAAGATATGCTCCTCTTTGAAACAGAACTAGCTCAAAGCCCTCAGACAAATTTCTTAACGTGTGTCAGCAGCGTGTACATGGACAGTTAGCTGCTGTAGTCTAGTTGTTCATGTAGACAAGCCCTTATTTGCTCTGTGCCTCGGTTTCCCCATCTGTAAAATGGGGATAATAATGCTGCTTTTGTTTTGTCCCCTTAGCCTGTAGGCTCTTCAGTGACATGGACAGTCTCACGATGTGTTTGTATAATATCTAGTGCAACATGGTCCTGATCTCAGTTTAAGCCTCTATGAACCACCATAATACAAAGATGACACAGTTGCATTTAAATGACAGTCTATGTTAAAAGAACACTTAGGTTACAAAGTCAAATGCTCAAAAGTTAAGAAATGCCAGAATTAAGTTTTGCCCATATAGTTCCAGGAAAAGTCCTACTCAGCCCCTGCAGGCCCAGGATGGAACGTGCTCAGTTGCTCTGTCGGGATGGCACATGGTGTGAGTCACAGGTGGGAATTCTGTGGGGATGGAGCATGTTCGGTCCAAATGGAATCTTTGGAAAATTTAGCTGCCAAATTCAAACAAGTCTATACTGAGCATGTGTGAACTGCAATTTTTCGGAAGCTTATAATTTGGCAAAATTTGGGTGGATTTTCATAGTGACAACAAATGGCAACTCTCTGACACTATAGGGCAAAATTCCCCTGCTAGATTTCAAGTCCTTGCTCCAAAACATGGATGCACTAGAGCTTCTCAGAGAAACAACTCTAAGAATTATTTTAATATGGGCTAAACAATGTCTTTAATCTCATTCTTGGAAACAACTGAATCACTTTAGCTGCAACTTTCCAAAAAATTCAGCATGAGGCAGACACCTGGCATGGAAGATTTCAGCACAACCGTTTAAAGTTTGGCAAAGTTATAGGCAACTGAGAACAGGGGCTTACAGTGGGAAGCGTCAGACAACCTGAACTAAGGATAGATACCAAGAAATATGAACTATGGAAATAAAATGTAAAGCAAAAACCCTCTGACCCCCAATTTCCCAAAGGAAAAGAGGGTTTAGAACATTACTAAAGGGGAGAAAGGTTTGCTTTCAGGTTAAAAAAGAAGTCAGAGAGGAGCAAGAGCAGCTCTTTCTGTCTTCTTTCACATGGCTTAAAACCAGCAATGTTAGATGTCCAAGGTGCTCGTTCTCTTAGCTATTCAGAGTATTAGGACTACAACTCCTAGAATGCAATTGGCTCAGCAGAGGAAGTGACCTTGAGCGTGAGCCACATGACTCTGTCTAGCCGTCACTCGGGAAGTTTGGTGCCTGCAAGCTTCTTAAAGCTGCAGGTGCTGTTACAGCCTGGCCGTGTCCTGGGCGCTGGCCATTGTCACTAGGGGACCAAGCGTGCCTGGTGAGTAGCAAACATTCAGACTTGTAAAGAATGAAATCGTATGAAATATTGGTGTCCCTGCCTCCACATGGCTGGTTCTGGATAGCCTGTTACTAGAACTAAGGAATTGCTGAAGGCCAGATGTGTATTTTTATTTTAAAGCCATGGGGCCAAATTCTGATTTCCTACACCAGTGTATATGTCCAGTAACTCCCTTACTCCTTTGGCTGCGGTGGTGTTACTCTGGATTTAAACCAGTTTAGCCTAGACTGCAAAATCTATATGTAATAGAGAAGGGAATGCTGGGAATTTTATGGGCTTGTCTATATTCAGCAGGCATTATTATTACAGCAGTGCCTAGAGGTCACACCCAGATCACAGCCCTAGGCACTGTATAGACATACAATAAAAGACAATGCTTGCCTTCAAAAGCTTAGTTTTAGGATAGCAATAGATGGTTGAACCAAGAGAACAGGGAAGGGTGGATGGGGTAACAGTAATATGGGTTAAAAAGAACAGGAGTGCTTGTGGCACCTTAGAGACTAACAAATTTATTAGCGCATAAGCATAATATGGGTTGTTGTTTGTTTTTTTTCTTCTTTTTGGCCTACCGAGTGTGTGCTGTTTGTAGTTTGCAGTGTAGTTGTAGCCGTGTTGGTCCCAGGGTGTTAGCGAGACAAGGTGAGTGAGTTAATAGTCCAATAAAAGGTAACTTCTGTTGGTGAAAAAGAAAATGTTTTGAGCTACACAGAGCTCTTTTTCAGGTACAGTTTGTAGCATGGAGAGTTTGGAGTTCTTTTGCCAAATAGAGACAAGTGTAATTAAGCCATCTTCACTTTGGTTTCTGTCACAGTCCTGCCCAAAAGGGATAAGGTATACCTAAGCATTAGGGAACAATCAAGTACCATCACCCTTCCAAAGAAGGGTGGGTTCAGTTTTGAAAAAGCTTTGGGGTAAAAAATGTCAGAACTTTATTTTTAATATTTTTTATGCTTTATTATAAAAATGTGGAAAATGAAGATGTAGCTGAGAAGGGTTGTGTGTGTCATGAGTTTGTCCCTCCGGATTATGGGGTGCTATATTTCTATCTGCTAGTCAACTGCAATCTGCTGCCCTGCTTACTCACTTCCTCTCCAAAGAGAAATGTCGCAGTGCCAGAAGGCTGATTCCTTCCACGCATACATTCTAATAATCCCATCCTGCTGCAGCCTGTCTGCATCTGACTCTGTCCCTTGGGAGAGCCCCACATTGTTAGTGACTCAGCAGGCTCATTAATCATGAAGTGTACAAAACCTCTTCTTGCTTTCTTCCCCGCTCAGTGGGTATTTATGTCACTGCCTGCACTTTCACCTAGCAGGGTTTAAAGATGTATGGGGCCAGATTTGCTCCAGGGTCTGTGTACACCGGGCCAGGGAATCCCCTGGTGGTTCAAGGTTCCTACAACCTCCCCTTTTCTGGAGGAGCCTTTGAGAGCTGGTGCAGCCTGAATGGGCTGCAGCCCCATACCCTGTTGCAGCCTTCCCTGGCAGGCTCCTGGGGGTCAGACTAAAGCTGCTTTCCCCCAGTAGAAGCCCTGGAGGAGGGCAGCAGTGGAAATGCTGCTTGATTTTTCTCTGCCTCCTGGTGCTGGGCGCCGTGAGCCAAGCAGGTGTGAGTTGCGCCTAGGAAGTATCAATCTGGTTCATTGAATTAAATGTGCAAAGTCTCCATTAGACTCTGATCACCTTCCCGTTCTATGCAGTGCCACCACTCCGCACCGTGCCGGAGCACAGGGCAATGATGAAACATGCAGAGCATGACACAGAGGAGAGTGACCCTGTGGGGGGAGCAGATCGACAATGGGAATGCGACATCGCCTGGCAGGATGATGGAGGGGACAGGGAAAGCATCTGTGAAAGCTTCCGGCTCCTGCAGATTGACACGGGCTGTGACAGCCCAAAGGACCTTCCTGTGGGGAGCGAGAAGTGGTACTCGGTAGGTACAGTATAAGGTAAGGCCCCGATCCTGCCAGTGGGTCCGTATGGGCAGCCCCTTGCAGCCAGGGGGTTTGCATGGGCACACAGCACTGCCCGTACAGATCCAGTGGCAGGATCAGGGCCTAACAGCATTCCACACAAGGTCAGAGCTAGATGCTGGATCTATTAAAAGTAATGACTAAAACTAGAAATTATATTCTTTAACAGACCCATGTAAACATTCTCCGCTAGTGGAACTGGGAACCCACACACAGCTGCATCCTGCTAGAGACTGGTCCCTAGGCCGTGAAACTGGCCAGTCTGTTTGCATCATCCAGGCTGAGAGACACATACAAAGTAGGGGAGAAATAGCACAAATGTGGGAGAGTGGGAAAGCATAGTGGATCTTTTAAAGCTCTGTTTTAATGATCTGAGCCATGAGTGACTCAGGTAAGGAAGGTGGTTTTTTAGCTGTATGGTGTTTATTTTGACAGTGTTCCTTTGGTAAATTCATGACAGAGCTAGATGTAAACAAGAACTGTCACTCAGCAGCAATCTTGGAAAAAGAAAATATTTGTAGAGGCTTGATCTTGCAGCCTGGAAGTCAAGCGAGTTTAGCTGAAACGGGCTCTTATCAAGAGAAATAGACTTGATTGGTGGCTTTGTTTCCTTGACTGTTATTGCGTAGTTTGAAAGACAAAAATGCTTTTCAAAACATTTTTTTTTTTTAAATCCACCCCTAAATTTTGTTGTTTAGGCCCAAACGTTTAATGGCGCTTCAGTGCAGCCTATTGATTTGCCCCCATGATTTTGCACAAGCAAAAACTGAATTTGTGCACACAAGTTGGGTAGGTAGGGATCTGCTCAACTTGTGTGCACGCGTTCAGGGCTATGGCTGCACAAAGCTGCAGCCGAAAACTTGGTGTCCTTTTGTGAAAGGTGACTCAAACTTAGGTCTGGGTTTTAGAAAACCTGGTTAGGTCAGCACTTTAAATCTTTTGCATCTTTATGAGCTTCTCAGATCCTTTTGCTCTCTTTGTGTTAAAAGAGGAATGTTTTGAGGAAACAGAGGCATTGGGAGAAAATAGTTACGGCAAAGAAGAAGAAGAGAAAACAGGAAAAAGAGAGGAGAAAAGCTAAACATGCTGAAGATAAAGGTACAAGCAAACTGAAAAGTATGGGGTTAGCTCTTCAGTTGGTGGACAGTGGCCATCTTACAGCACCTGTGAATCTGGCTCTGTGGTTTAATGACTTTGATTCTTAGCCTATGGCATGGCCTACACTACAGGGACTATGGGCATAGCAACAGCACTGTACTGTCGTGGTGTAGATGCAGCATACGCCGATGGAAGGGGTTTTTCCACCACTGTAGGAACACCACTTTCCCGAGGACACCAGGGGTGAGGTCGCAGAGCTCTGCCGCTCAGGGGTGTGGATTTTTCACACCCCTGAGGGATGTAGCTATGTCAACCTAAACTTCAAATGTAGACCAGGGCAATGTTTTATTTTTACTGTGGAGTTAAGTCAAACGATCTACACTTGAGTTCAGTCCTCTCCAGTTAGCCTAGCTCTAGTGAAAGCGGCTACACTGCAGAATAACACTGGAGCTGCACAGAGTGACTGTGTTAACTTGACTTGTTGCCTATCCCTCTAGTCCTGCTGGCCATTGCAAATGAACGCACCACCATGCTCACAGATTTGTGTGTGTGGCTGAGACTTGAGATAGCCCTGCGGTGAAGACAAGCCCATCGACGCTCGCAGAGAGTCCTCCTCCAAGATTCTGCTGCTTACTGACAACAGAGTATCAAGCTTTTAACACGGGGGGTGGGGGAATCCATTTTAAAACTGCTTCAAAATGAGCAGCCACCAAACACGGTGTCCAGAAATACCTCTGGAGTTTGGCATATTCATAAAGAGCCCAACCCCCTTGTAATATAGAACTAAATCCAACGATACAAAAGTGAGCAATCTACACAAGACAATGATATTGCCTTTTTACAAACCCATCTTATATGAGCAGCTAGAACATTAGCCGGTTTGATTTTTGAGGCCCGTGCTTTATTAAAACGTAAATTTTACCTGGAGTTGTTTGTTCAACATCAGAATGAAACGTCCTGCCAGTTAAGGCCTTCAGAGACTTATACACACACATTTTTAATGTTGTGCAGGCGGGTACTTCACGCTGCTGCGTTCCCATGTACGTCCGTGGGAATCCTTATCTGCGTGAAGTTACTCCCACGTGTGAGTGAGTGCAGGGTAACACCTGTAATATCTTCAGGTACAAGTGTCTAGGAATGGGACACCTCGTCATGCCTTTCCCATCTGAGAAATTTCTCCTTGGGAGGAATCTGTATGTGGCCCTTCTTCAGAGGCTTCTTTCCATGCAGTTACTGCAGCAAGAATCCTCTCTGAGGCCAGCAGCTCCTCATGGAAAATCTGAAACTTACAATCATTTCGAGTGGCTGCCACCAAGAAATTGGTGTGAAAATTTAGCAGCCAATGACCTAAATCTGTTTCAAGCCCTGAGATCGAAGACCGAGCATGTCCGTATTGAAACCAACAAACCATCCCCTTTGTGTTTCTTTAAGGCAGCGTTTCCCGGCCTGTTCGTGGGGGGTCACAGTAGTTTGGGGGTGTGGAGCAGACATGAGAGGCAGTGGGGATAAGGAAAGCTGCTGCATATCCCTGGATCCTCTCTGTAACTGCAGCTACCACCGCCCTTTTCTGCTCCTTCAGTGGGAGGAGATCACGTGGCGAGGCAGCCGCTTGCCAGACCAAGCTTCTCTTCCGTTTCCATGGCACGGGGCTCAGCCCTGAGAACACAAGGACTGCAAAGGCCCTTCTGAGTCAGAGAGTCCAGGCCCCTGCTCTCGCAGGCAACCCCACTAGATAATCTTGTTCATGGACTTGTCAAGGCCCATTTTGAAAGCAGTCAGGCTGTCTGCCCCCCTGGCTTCTGCTAGGAGGCTGTTCCAGACCCTTGCCCCACTGGTGGCTTCTTCTCATTTCCAGCCTGAATTTACTCCTGACCAGTTTATCCCCGTTGGCTCTTGTGCCAGCCTTGTCCTTTGGCTTCAGTAGCTCTTCTCCCTCCCTGGTGTGTTTAGTCAGATCCCCTCCCGGCCTTCCTTTCACTGGACGGAGCAAGCCAAACTCTGTGAGCCTCCTCTCATGAGATCGGCCCTCCGTTCCCCTGATCACCCTAGCAGCCCTTCTCGCTACCTCTTCCAGGCTGAATTCCTCTCCCTGGACCACGGTGAGCAGAATTCAGCGTTCTGCAAGAGGCCTTGCCAGTGTCTTGGGCAACGGCATTAATATGTCTCTCTCTCTACTGCAAATACCTCACCAGGGGATGTGACTAACGGGAGACCCTGCTGCCCCCACACCAACATAGATCTGTGGGGGAGGGGCCACTGGGGGAGTGAGGGGGTGGGGAACCCAAGCAGGGAAATGGGGCTGGGGAGGGGGAAAGCTCATCTGCCACTGAGGACCCCAACAAGAAAGCTGGGGCCTAGGATTTAGGGCAATGTTACAGGTGCCTGCATAATTTCAGCGATTAAATTTCCTCTCTTCCCCTCCCCACAACTCACCCTAACACTTCCCCTCCCATCTCTCTCTCTGCTCTGCATTCCAGGTGCTGCTCACCAGCACAGCAAACGTGTTTTAAAAGAGATTGCCAAGGAGCGGCTTCTGGCGGCCAAAGAGGCAGCGCCTTGGCTGTGTGTAGATCTGAGTCTGACCAGCCACATGACGAAGAAGGTATGCTCTGCAACCGCTAACTGTCCCGAGTGCTTGGGAGCCTCTTGGGGAGGAATCTTACAATGAGGTCGGCCAGCAGAGGCATCTCCCTGAGGTCGGTGGGAGGTATTTAGCAGAGATCCGTGCCAGTGGGTCCCATTGCACAGGTTTGAGCCACCGGGTCCCATTGCAGGATCGGGGCCTGGCTGGTAAGAACGATTCATTTACAGTAACTCCTCACTTAAAGTCGTCCGGGTTAACTTTGTTACATCGCTGATCAATTAGGGAACATGCTCTTTCTGCAGTGCTCCCTTATAACGTGTCATTTGGCAGCCACCTGCTTTGTCCACTGCTTGCAGGAAGAGCAGCCCGTTGCAGCGAGCTGGTGGGGGGCTTGGAACCAGGGTGGGCCAGCAGCCCCCCTATCAGCTCCCCGCTCCCCTAAGTTCCCTGTGCGGCAGCAGGCTACCAATTGCCGTCAGTTCAGCTGTCCCTCCCCGCATGGCCATGTGCTGCTCCTGCCCTCTGCCTTGGAGCTGCTCCCAGGAGCCTCCTGCTTGCTGCGGGGGCGGGGAAAGAGGGAGGCTAATGTCAGGCTGTCCCTCCCCCCGCTCCTGCACCCCACTTACCCCATCTTCCATAGAGCAGGAGGGGACACACGACAGGGCTCAGGACGGAGGGAGCTTCCTGGCAGCAGCTACCGTCTCAGCTTGCCGATTAACTTAACAAGGCAGTGTACTCAGAGTGGGGTCAGCGTACTTAAAGGGGCAATGCGCATCTCTCTCTCACACGCAGGGGTGTGTGTCTCTGTCTGCCATGCTGTCTCCCCTCCCTCCATTCGTGCTGCCTTGTAGAGTGAGGCTACATCAACAACGAGTTAACCCTTGAGGGCTCAGCCAAGTGCTAGGTCATTATTTAGCAGTAAGGTATTCCCTGGGAAATATCCCACCCTCTGACTTCACCACCTCAACCAAGCTTCACAATTATCGTCGCGTGTACCAGTATTAAATTGTTTGTTTAAAGTGTGTGTGTGTGTGTGTGTGTGTGTATATATGACTATTGTCTGGTGAAAAAAATTTCCCTGGAACCTAACCCCCCCCCATTTACATTTATTCTTATGGGGAAATTGCATTTGCTCAACATCGTTTCGCTTAAAGTCGCATATTTCAGGAAGAGAACTACACCGTTAAGCGAGGAGTTACTGTCTAGGCATCCATTTTTTGATGGGTGATTCTTTTTTGTTTCCGCGATTGAAGCTCGTCTGCTGCACAACTAGTGTGTTTCCTTTTAAATAACCAATGAGGTCAGAGCTAGATTGGATGGGGGATGGGAGCTGGGGGTAGGGGTGGCAGGTTGGTCCAGCAATGCCAACAATATCTCTCAGCAAGCAGGGTTGCTCTGCAAAGCTTTATCCCAGGGCTGGAGTGTCAAGGGCTACTGTAAAAAAAACAAAGGCTTTTACATGGGGGAAAATCCCAGCCCTCAACCACTAGGCATAGAGCTCTGCTTCCCAAGAGAGCTTGCTCTCCAATAGCTGCATGTATTTGATTGGCCTTTCTGTCCTCGGCCTGCTCTGTACCCATGCAGTGTGCCCCTGCCCTTGGCATGCTGTCTCTCTGAAACGCAGTGCACAGGATGGGAACCCAAAGGCCAAGGGCAGAACAGAGCCTTGGTTACCCCACTCTTCCTGGCCAGAATAAATCTCCACTGTCCCTCATGAATGGCCTTTAAAACACCTGCTAGTCCATATGTATAAGGTAGGAGCTCAGCCACCTCCTCGGCTTCTGCATGCTAAGCTGGGCTGTGACAGGAGATCTCCAAGCTGGGCCTGAGGTGGGAGGAAGTGGTGCCCTTAGCTCTGAGCCCATACCCATCCAGGCCAGTTGTGTGAAAATGTTTGTCATCTCTTGGAAGGAAGTAAGTCGCCTTGCTGCTCAGATAAGGAGGCTGTATGGTTCCAACAAGAAAGCTGGAAAGCCGTTTTGGATTTGCCTTACTGGATTTGTGGCAGGCAGTCCTATTTCTGAAGAGTGCTTCCGAATGAATGATGGGTTTTCCAATTACCTCGTAAGTATCGTAAAAGTAACTGACGTGAGCGAATTCTACAAGACAGTGGCTACTACCCTTTTTTACACAGCAAAACATGTTGCTCCTGTGACTCATATCAATATAATCTAGAAGACTGTTTTTAAAACGCAGTAACGCAAGCTAGAATCTTTCCCGTCTTCGTTGTACCTTTTCGTATGCTCCTCCTATGAACACAGCCGCTATGTATCTTAGAAAGAAAAGGAGTACTTGTGGCACCTTAGAGACTAACCAAGTTATTTGAGCATAAGCTTTCGTGAGCTGTAGCTCACAAAAGCTTATGCTCAAATAAATTGGTTAGTCTCTAAGGTGCCACAAGTCCTCCTTTTTCTTTTTGCGAATACAGACTAACACGGCTGTTACTCTGAAATATGTATCTTAGCTTGATCTTCGAGACAAGTGTCTTATTCAAAGTCAATGAAACAAGAGTGAATGACACTCAGTGGGATCATAAAATTGCATGTAGAACTGCTGCAGATGAAAGGGAAATTCTTATTATTAATTCTTTGCATTGCTGAAGTGCCTAGGAGCCCCAGCCGTGACCCAGGGCCCTATTGTGCTTGATGCTGTGTGAACACAGAACAAAAAGACAGCCCCTGGTGCAATGGAGGGACACTGTTTTTTGGGCAGATGTGTGGGATGTGATGCATCTAGTGCTGGCCACTAGTAGAGACAAGATACTGTGTGAGATGGACCCTGGGTCTGACCCACTGCGTCAATTCACATGTTCCGTTTTCATTGCTGAGATTTGGCTTCATGTGTGATTATACTTGGAATATGGCCTGCGGGAGGAGGGGTGTTCCATGGTTGTTGGATCTCGGACTTCACATCAGACTTGTCCAGTTCACAAATTAAAAGATGCTTTTCCTAACCACCAGCCCTGCAACCTCAGCCTAGAATGGCTGAGTCAAGCTGGGTTTTTTCCTCTGCGCCCATGGTCAGCCGTAGTTAAGGCTTTGTAGGCCAAACTATGACCTAAGCTAAACCTGTGTAACCCTGTCTTCAGTGGCACCGGGGAAACTCTGTTGCTATCAGTGGAATTGCAGAGGAGCAGTTGATGAGAAATTTTGGCCCACATGGCTTGCCCTACAAGTGGTCGCACAGCCAGTCTGTGGGAATAAAACTCAGATCCCCCCAGCCAGCATCTCCATGGGAAAAAGACAGAGCAACCGAGGAATGAATCAAGCCCACTAAGCTCTTTGGGGAAGGGCCCATCTTTTTGTCTTGTGCGTTGTACAGCGCCTGGCACCATGGAGTCCTGACCCCTGGATACTATTGAGCTCTATTCCCTCCAATAAACTTCACGAGCTGGGCAGTTAAAGGGAGAAAATGCATGACTTTGCGATAACTAGTCATGGAGAACATTCTAATTCTCAACAGAGGCAGTGAAATTAGTTAGGATTATTGCTAATCTCTTTCCCTCAATACGTCTCCTAATTTTGCTCAGGAAATAATTTAACAAAACTTG
The DNA here is from genome assembly GCF_965152275.1 of Natator depressus. Lineage (NCBI taxonomy): Eukaryota > Metazoa > Chordata > Testudines > Cheloniidae > Natator > Natator depressus. The sequence continues at coordinate 123,066,153 of NC_134238.1, read as the reverse complement.
AAAATTACCAGTGGCATTTATAGATATGGAATGTGTGATAGTTTCTTCTGAAAAATATCGTGCCCTTGTGGGTCTGAATGACCCAGCAACCTTACCAATTCTGATATGCTTCATGTCTGAGAAGGGTATTCCACCCCAGCAGATGGACTGTAGCTGAAGACACTTCTTGTCTACTTCACATGCGTGTTCTCCCTTTGCATTTTTCAGATGGATACCACTCCAGAAAGTTATCTTGACCTATTTCCTTTAGAGACAATTATCTACCTCACTCCTGACTCGGAGAATGGTGAGCCCTTTGCTTGTTTGGGGGAGCTGTGGCGGGAGAGAACTCATGTTGTTAAAATCTAGAATTTATTTTAAAAAACAATTGACCCAAGATTGGTTTGAAAGCCTTTCTTAAACCGTGTTTAAAACTACTTCAGACAGATCAGTTCCGAACTGGTGTAGCTGGGATCTCTATCTGGATCTGATCTACACTAATCAGTGCTCAAGATGTCCCAGCAACGAATGAAGGTTTAGCCCCAGATCCTTGAAGGTATTTAGATACCTAACTCCCATTAATATCAATGGGAATTTGGCATTTCAGTACCTTTGAATGTCTTGACCCATGTGCTGTGTGGTTAGAACCCTGCACGTTGCAGTACTCCAGGGCAGCAGGCTGGAAATTCAGTGGCTGTTTCAGATCTATCTTAAAAAAAGAGGGTTTACTGAGGTAAACGTGAAAATAAAACGGTCCCTCTTGTGGCTTGCTAGTGAATGTATTGTAAGCTGCTCCTCTATTTTGAACTGACAGTCTGCTGCAGAATTTCATAGTGGAAAGGTGCATCGGGTCTATGGAAGCTGTTCAGAGGTGTGTGCGGGAAGCTTTGTAGAAACAGTTGGAGCCTTTGGCATGTGGTGAGGCCTGGCTCTCTGGGGTTGTAGGGTAAGCACACAAGCTGCATGTCAAAATGATCAGCAGTGAAAGAGTTAACAAGTGTTGCCATTGCCGTTTGCATCTTCCGATTCCTCAGTTTTCAGCCCACCTCGGAGCGGTTGTTTCCGGCTCTCTGCAGGCTCAGGCAGATGTTCAAGTTTTGACGGCTTCCTTTGTAACCATTAGGGTTAGACCCCGTCCTCCAATACAAACTTAGGGTACGCAGCACAATTCTGGGGCACCGGATGGCTTCTGCAGCACACTCCATGGCCTCAGCTTCCTGGAGCGCACGGGGCCCGGCTTGGGCAGAGAGAACAGTTTGAGCCAACCCCTCCTCCGCAGCAGATCTGCTACCGCTAACCGGCCTAGTGTTCTGTTTAACCATGGCGCTAGCGTGGCCACATGTGCGCTCTGTTTCCTTTCTAGCTCTGCAGGACATCGACCCCCACAGAGTGTACGTCCTCGGCGGGCTCGTGGATGAAAGCATTCAGAAGGTGAGTGCTCGGTGGAAGCTGCACCAAACACTTGGCACCTTCAGCCAGCACGAGTGGAGCCCCTGGCAGGAAATGATGCCGGCCGTGGTGCAGTTTTCTCCTCTTCACTAGCAGTGCGATCAGGTTATTGCAAACTATTCCTAATGGATGGTCACAAAACTATGTCGTGAATATAAGTTTGGTGACTTCCAACCCTGCCATCTCTCCTGATCGCTGAGGCCCCCCTCCTGAGTCGGATGCTCTAGCATGGACCCCTGCACCGCAAAGAGTCCCAGTGGGGAACGGCGTCATCCCTCTGTGGGTTTGGGGCCACACACGTCCCGCCGTCGGACATGTTTGGAGACGCAAATTACCAGAGGGCAGATAAGGCAGTGTGTTAGAAAGCCGTTGGCTCGCAGTGTTAATCAAAGCGTTTCAAGTGTGTGATGCTGTAAATTCCATAGCATCTGGCACCAGACCCGAACAGATGTCTCACCTTGTGCCCTGGAGATTGTTAGACGTGGCGCCTTCCAAGGGGCGTGGAGTCCATGGGCAGGGAAAGCACTGCTGCTGACCTGGAGGCGCTAACCCCAGGTTCTGACAGCATGAGTCCCCAGCTGAGGGGCACCCTTGGGCCAGGGTCTGGGTGACAGATACTCAGGGTGTAGGCAACGGGCAAGCTCTTGACTAAGCAAGGCCCAGACAAGTCACAATTTAAAGATCGTCAGTGAGGCCCATGCCCTCAGAGTATGGAGGCACCTAACTCCCATTGAAGGCTGTGGGCATTAGGGACTTAACTGTTTTTGAGGGCCAAGCCCTGTGTTGAGTGCATGCAGCAGTCTAGCCTGGAGGCGACAAACACTCAGATGCAGGAGCCATGCTTGGGAGGAACGTCTACAGGCTCCTGGCCTGTGATAGATGGTGACAGGAGCTGCCAGCTACTGCTACTGTCTGGGAATCCAGGAGCAACGAGGGATCCCCTCGGCTCATGTGTCAGTGGAAAATACACCCTCACTAGCTGGTGCAGACGTCCGCGCTGTCCATTCCTCCGCTGCCGACAAGCAGCGCTTCTGGCCGACTTCCTTCCTTTCCTGTCTGCGAGGCACTGGGAGTGCCAGGAGGCTGCCGATTCCAGGGGGACCGAGGTGAATCCCCCAGCCCGTGGCTGCGCAGACTGACTCGGGCTGCGCTCCTGGCTTCGTACAGGCCTTGAGCAGGAGGGCTGGCAGGTTGGGACCCTGCCCGAGGCCGTGCACGGCTGGCCCTCAGGGAGGGAATGAACTGGCTGAGGGGATTTCCCTGAGAGGAAGGAGCCAAACTGAGAGCCACTCAATCCATTCCCAGTAGGCACCACAAACAAGGCAATGGAACTTGTCCCCCCCACGCCAAACCCAGGTCTAGCCTCAGCTGGAAACAGATCAAAGAAGTCTGGACTCCAGTGTCCATCTGTTTCCACTCATTCACCTTCTGCCAGGTGCGGGAGGGAGGGTAGAAACGGGCTGGGAACTGGCAGGAGACTATGTCCCAAATGGCCTTCTGGGCAGCAGCCTGCCCATTGCTTGTTACTAAGTGTGGCTGGCAGCTTCCTCGCAACATTCTGGGAGGGAGATCAGTGTTCATGCTTCAGGGATGAGCTAACCTCTGCCCCTTGGGGTCTGGGAAGGAACTTCCTCCGGGGGCACGTTTTTCCAGAACTGCCTCCTTCAGGCAGCTGGTGCCCCGGTCTGTTCTGAGGTGGCAATTTCCATGGGGAATGGAGGGACAGGGACAGCTCCAGTCTGTCTTAATTGGCTTTACCCAGCCATGGAGGGCGTGGGTCTGTCTCCCACACTCCTAGCCCCTCCTAAGCAAAGGGGTGTGTGTACGTGTGTGTGTGTTACAAGGTCATCAGACTGTAAAAGGTCAGGGTGCTGGCATGTGCGTGCATAATCTCTTACTTTGACTTACAGAAACTGACCTTGCAGAAGGCACAGGAGCACTCCTTGCAGACAGCTCGGCTGCCCATTGCAGAGTACATGGTGAGGAACACCAACGTGAAGAACTATCATTCAGAGACGTTAGCAATCAATCAAGGTATGGCTCCCAGGCTGGTTGTTGCCAGAATGCAGCTACAGGCCAGAGCTCTACACCCTGGTATCAATCATGGGCCAGGGAATGGGGAGGAAAGTTCAGGCACCAGAGTTAATTCGACTAGAACACCAAAAGATACGGCTGAGTGTGTGGTAGGGCCTAGATACCAGTTTGTCTTCCGCACATGTATAGCGGAGGGGAGGGATAGCTCAGTGGTTTGAGCATTGGCCTGCTAAACCCAGCGTTGTGAGTTCAATCCTTGAGGGGGCTATTTAGGGATCTGGGGCAAAAATTGGGGGATTGGTCCTGCTTTGAGCAGGGGGTTGGACTAGACCTCCTGAGGTCCCTTCCAACCCTGATAATCTATGAAGCTTTCCCGAACCTCTGCCTTAACATGGGCACGTGGCCCCTCACTCTGCTGGAAGGCTAGCTCGGTAGCCAATGCCCATTCATGTTAACACTGCCAGCGGAAGAGCCACCGATTGTGGAGGTGCCATAGCTCGGCAAAGCAAATGCCTATTTGCTAAGAACTAGTCTGAGGACAAGCTCTGTTAGACCTGGGCCAGCTTGCGTCTACACACTGGTTGCTGCCAATCCATGCGGTATTCTGGCTGGAGAACTGCTCCCTGACTCATGAACATCCTCTTAAGGACTGAGGGCAGTAATTGCAGCGGGGTGGGAAAATGAGTTATTATCCCTTGCGACTGAAATTCCCCTCCCCATCTTACCAAAACACATGAATTGCTACTGCTCAGATGAGTGGGTGGGTTCAGAGCTGCCTTGCGCATTGCAGTAGGGCTGCTGTATTGGGGAACCCTGCTGGTGCTGTCCATATATGTCTTAATGAAGGTGTGGTGTGAGGAGGAAAGGAAGGATAATGAAGAGGAGCATTCAAAATACTGCCTAGGATAGGCGTGTGTGTGGCAGGGGGGAGCTACATGAAAGTGGCTAGAGTCTGCATGTATTTGTTGAATGTATCAGAAGAATCAAGTCTAAGCAGTGAGGAGTAGACCCAGGAACGGGAAGTAGTGCTCACATCAGCTTGCCTTAAATGGGAATGCCAAGGTTCTCAAACATGAGTGCCAGAAGCTACGCTCACTGTAGGCACCTGCTGAAGGGGGCCTGATTGTTTTTCCTAATGCTCTGGACTACGCAGCTATCTTGAGGCACCCATGTGTGAGAAGTTGGCCCAAGTTTAATAAACGTGAAAGTGTTCACCTTAAAGTTACAAAACATGAAGAGCAGCGTTAGGAAACACAGAAGTGTGACTGGAGAAGCTGTTCTTAGTGGAGAGGCCCTGCGTATGTTCTGCTTTTCCGGGAAGCTGTAGCTGTTCCATGGTGGCTTGTCAAGAGGTCAACATGGCTGTCAGCTAGAAGGCAGAATTTCCTCATGCCATTGATCTTTAGCTACCAATACATAACCTCTGGTCACAAACGAGTTTCCTAGGTTGCCTGCCCATCAGATTCTAACCAACAGCAACGATGCCTGGCTGATGTCAGCTGTCAAATCTTCCAGACTGTGTTGTTCTAACGAGCCCAGATTTCCAGTGATCGCTGTATTTATACTGATCTTGATCACTCTTCTTGACAGTCTTTGATGCCTTATCAACTTACTATGAGACCCAGAGCTGGCCAGAAGCGTTGAAAGCTGGAGTTCCTCCTGGAAAAGGCTACGTTCTCCAGGAAACAGCTATATGATGGAAAATGCATCTGCTTAGCAACACACAAGAAGAGTCTTTCTTTGTTCTGTGATGTTAATGGGCTGCACGGCCAAAGGAAGCAAACTCCTCCCTCATTATTTCAAGCAGAGGCATCAGCGTAGCTTGTGTACAGTGAAATGTGGCTCAAGTGGCATAATGAGCTCAGCGGTTTCATACATTCTACCTCATTGGTGTATCGCTGGAAAACAAGGGTCATCCCTGGGATTCAAATACAGACCAACCGGAATTTGTCATTTCTTGCTGATGTTTTTGTTAGTGTTTTGGAAATGTCTGCACCACTGTACTACCAGTTCCTCTTTTGGGCGGGGGAGAAGATGTACAAAAATCCCTTTAAGGTTTTTACTGTCATGTTAATTACAAGTAAGCAATGTGGGTTTATAGTAGTTAATTACACCAGTGTAGCAGTTAACTGCTAACAATCTTTTCACAGGTAAAACACACCGCTCTTATCTAGTAAAATTTCTCTTGTAATGCTGTACCCATATTTCTGCTACTTAGTATCTAATTAATGTTAGAATATTTACTCTCGATTTCCCCCACCCCACCACTAACCACCGCTGTCTGCCCTCTTGAAACAAGCAATAGGATGAAAACAGGGAAGATACCCCAAACTGATACTGTCACTGCACGTTACCTATTCCCCCTACACTGCCAGGATATATTCCAGGAAAAAAGCATAAATGTTTCTAAGTATAAAGTGTGCATCAAGGGAAGTTCATTAGCTCACCCAGTGCTGTTGCCACCTACCTTTGTTGAACACGCTTTCCCCCCCCCCCATTTAAATGGGGGAAAAAACCCACCCAAACTGGATTTCGAAGGCTTGAGTCTCATGGCGGTGGGGGGCTGTGCGTGCTGCAGCTGGTGGTGTGATTTGCAGCTTGTGGCTATGTACCAGCACGAGCTGTGCTCTACCTAGCTCACTGAAATGAAAAGTGAGGATGCTCCAGCATGAGCGTCTGTGCAGGCCCCATGTGTGCGTGTACCTGGGCAGGGGGGTGGGCAGGCATGCTTCTGAAACCCACCCTGGGGCATCCTCTCTCTGCTGTTTTTCTAAAGTGCAGGCATGGCTACATGAGCGGCAAATGGCACCCACAGCTGCTCTGCAGCCACACCCTAGGACTCCTTTGTGCAGCCAGAGTTGTGGATGGGGCCTTAACGTACCTGAGAGTTGGGCCCAACGTATTGAGAGACCTAGCTAACAAACAGTACAGACCTGCTGCAGCTGCTGTGGCTGGGCTGCAATGTTTACGCCCCGGGGAATTCTGCGCAGGCGCTGCATTTATGGGCTAAGAAGAATTTTCTTTTTCCCTGCAGAAAATAACTTCTGAGGGAAAGTTGCTGAAGTTATGCCTTTTGCCCACCAGGGGCCACTGTGGCACTAGAACAGGACAGCTGCTCCAGCCCCAGCTGCTGCTAGGGCAGAGAAGGCAGCACTCTGCGTGTGGGGCCAGGTCCGGAGACAGGGGATATGGAGGGACAGACAGTGTGGGACATATGGGTCTGCTGGGGGGTGTCACAGACAGGTTCATAAGGGATACTGAGGGAGGACAGACTGGGGCAGGGGCTGAATGGGAATGAAGGTGCAGGGCCCTGTGGGGACACAGGGGAGAGGGTGCAGGGACACATGGGAATGAGGGAGGGGGGTAGGGACACATGGGGGTAAGGGGTAGCTGAGTGAGGGCAGAGGGACACATGGGGGAAAGGGTTAGCTGAGTGGGGGCACAGAGACATGGGAATGGGGGTGCAGGGAGACATGGAGGTGTTTGAGAAAGGGTGGAAGGACACATGGGAATGGGGGGTGTATGGCCATATGGGGACAGACAGATGTGCCTGATTGAATGGGAGCAGCTAGGGATCAGCCAGGGTCTGCATGGGGGAGGCTCCCTAACAATCCCCACCCCTCTAAAAAAAAAAAACAGAACATGTTCCATACATCCCCCACCCACATCCAACAACCCTCCAAGTTCCCACTCAGGCTCCTTCCTGGCAATTACTTCCCTCAGCTCCTCTGTTACCCCTAACGCCCCCAAGCCTTTGCACTGTTTCTGGAAGCGGGGGGGGGGGAATACGGTTCTGTATTGCAGTTTAAATGAATTTTTACTCAGAGTTCTGTATTTATATGCCTAGTAAGGCACCTATTTGTCAAAAAACATTTCCTGAATCTTTTTTATTGTCCATATTGTTACGGACATTCTCCCTGACAAGTATTTTGAAATAAATTACCAAAATAATTGAAACTGGGGGGGGGGGGGTGTGGTGTGTGTGTGTGTGTGTGTGTGTGTTGTTTTGACAAATAAAATATGCAGAATTTTGCAGATTTTTAAAATACTGTGTGCAGAATTTTTAAATTTTTTGGTGCAGAGTTCCCCCAGGACACGCTCCTGGCCCCCTGCACCTTTGGGGTGGTTTGTAGGTAGATTATTAATCCAGGGGGAGGCTTTGCTTTTTGAAGTGGTCTCGTGGCTTAGCTTCCAGCCCTGCTGGAGGTGTCACTGCTGTGTGGAATCTGAACGGTGGGGTTGCTGTTAGAGGCTTTTGCGGGAATGTTTAAGTGCCTGAGTCATCTAACAGAGGGCAGCCTTTCAAGCAGAGGCCACAGCTGTGTTAAGTGTTGTCTAACCCTACGCTGAGCTGGTCCATATGACGCAGTGCCGAATGCCCTGTGGTCACACTCCCATTCCACCCCCGCCTAGCCCCAGGAGGCATGGCTACAGGGAGAAGGGGAAGGGATTTTCTGGAAAATGTCCTGCCTTCTACTCAGAAAGTTGCTGCCTTCAGGGGGTTCAAGGCAGCCGCTGCGTTACACTAACTGCTGAACGGGGGCTAGTCTAGCTTCGTTATGATCATGCCTTGAGGTGTGCGGCCAGACTGCTGAATGACTCACGTCGCTTTTCTGTGGGAGATATTTTATTGGGTTAATGGGTTATACAGTAAACGTTTGTTGAGTACTTTCCTGTCAGCAGTACACGAGTATGAGAGTCTGTCTAGCGGAGCGGCCATCTTTACACCGCCGGTGCTGCCCTGAACTGCTGGGTTAGACAGAACACTGCTGCCGTGAGGGCCGTGCCCTGGCGTGCGAGCAGCGTCGCACTTAAATCGTGACCGCCCTTCCCCTCGGTCTGGAGAGCAGCGCAGACAAACTCATGGTAGGTGCAAACCACGTCCTTCAGATTGACTGTGAGCTCCTTGTGACGTCTCCCACACAGCCCACAGGCTGTGAACTGGAAACACAGCGCCGTCAGTCGCATGAGGTCCCGGAAGGTCTCCTGCAATGCACCTGGCAGCTCTTCAGAAGGCCTGTCTGGTTGTAGGACCTTCTGGCAGCTAGCCATCAGCTTGCGGGACTCCGCGCAGAGCACGTGCTTGTGTTCAGAGTAATGTTCTGCGCACGTGTCTCGAGGGTGTTTCGTTCGGTTTCCCGAGAACTGCCTCACAAGGGCCTGGAGCTCTGCCACATTCGCCAGGAACTGAGAGAAGTCAGCCGGTGACTTCCCTGCTCTCTCTTGCAACTGACCCAGCGCTTCTGGGTGAGATTCTGGCCATGGGCCGTTTTCACTCCCACTAGGCTCAGCGGCCACACAGTTACTCTCGTCCGTGGTCCTGGGAGGGGGCTGGCCTAGGAACGACAAGCTCCCAGCAGCCGGTGGGGTTGTTAAAGGCCTGGAGGAAGTGCTATGTGCAGAATCAACACACTCATAATCTAGGTCATTGTCTAGCCCGCGGAAGCAGCTGGCATAAGACAAGTGACAGCTGCACTTGTCCATGCCAGCTTTGAGGAAGAGGGTCCCCTTAACACTGGTCAAACCCAAAGGACGCGTTGTGTTGCAGCTCTTGGACACTGGGGCATCTTTTTCATGGGTCACACAAAGCAGCGACTGATCTGCACCGGAGTTTCCCTCTCTGGGGGCTGAGGCGCCACCAGTATCTTTGGGGGAAGGAGCATGTAGCCCCGGTGATGTGATTATATGGCAGCCCTTTCTTTGCTCTGTGGTCTCCTCTATGAGGAGAGGAGTCAGAGCAGGCTGGGGCTGTTCGTGGCGACCATCCTCATTTAGTGCATCTTCTCTGGGTTCTCTCTCCTCTGGGCACTGGCCACTAAGCAGCTGCAGAGGAGGGTGCGATTTTGGAGAAGCGGAGGAAAAACGTGTTTCCTTCCCGAGGGCACCTGAGTCGGAATGCCCTGCTGTCCAGGGACTTGGGCCAACAGCTTGGGCAGTCACTGCTGGGGGGGCGTCCTCCATGCCCCCCTGCTGGCAGGGCATTGCTTGGTCTGTCCTGGTTCCAAATGAAAGCCAGGAGAGGCGAGTGATTATTCCCGATGCTCTGTTAAAGCCTGAAAGCAGCTCCGTGGCATTAGAGAAACCCAAATGGTTTTTATCTTCCACTCTTCTTAAGGGTTCTCCATTCAGGTTCTTGCTGGTTCTCTCTCCAGATACCAGTTCAGCATCTTGCTTCACTGCCCAGCTAGTGGGATCAGCTGTTCCCCTTGCAAAGGGAGATGATGGCACAAGCTGTTCACGTGCTTCTCCTTTATCAGCAGTGGACGGAGAATCCAGGTCTGAAGCTGCAGCCTGGGGCAACGGCTGGCCTCTGTAGCACCCCAATGGAGAAGGCCCGGGCTCAGCACAAGCAGGGATCCCTCCTTTGCCCTGATGTGCAGCCGTATTGAGTTCACAGCGGCCTTCCAGAGCCTCCGCGGCACTCTGTGGCATTGGCTGCTCTTGTCCATGCACCATGCAGGTTATACATCCATCCTCGGTTTCAGAAAACGGGCGACCACAGCCACCGGGGCTGTTCCAGGCGCCTCCTGCTTGTTCTGGGTCTCCGATGTCTCCCAAATGGGAAGATATTTCAGAAGGACTTACGCAGCCACTGTCATGCGTGCATGCAGAATCAAGAGGCCCCAGGCTGTTCTCCGCACAGTTGGGCAACAGGGTTAGGTCCGAATTTTCTTTCCCTTCCTGGTCACCCTGGAGCTGACTGGCTGAAATGGAAGGGATGACTGAGGTGGTTAGTGAGTTGGTTTCTGTGGCGTCAGGCTCCGTTTCCATGAAGCTAGATGAAGGGTTTTTACTCTTGGCTTTGCTCTGAGGCTCTAGCTGGGCAAAGGTCCTGGCTTCCAGCAGCGCGGGTTCCCCGGTAGTGTTGTCCAAGGAGGATGTCATGTGAGTGAGAGAGACGGAGGGCAGCTGGGGCTCCTGTTCATAGCAGCATACAGGATCAGTGCTCTCCAGGGAGGGGGATGGAGCCACCGGGAAGGTAACCTGCGACGTGTAATCCGTCTGTAGGAAAGATCTTCTCTTTCTCAGGCTCTTCGCATGCTTCAGCTCCTTCTCCTTTCTGTGCTTCTCCCTGGTAGCTTGTCTAGACATGCAGCTTTCCCCAAGGTTGTAGCACCTCGACTTCTTCAGGAAGCAGGAATCGCCCTTCCCCTCATGGGACAGTGCCTTAGAGCCTGCCAGGAAAGAAGAGAATACAAGGGTAAGGAGATGGTAGTGTTCCACACACGTGTGCATAACTGGCTACACACAGAGAGCCATGGGCTGTTCACGGGATCTCCTGGACTGATGATAACCATGCATCGGGAACATCTGCCATCTTGGCTGAGACACCAGGGATTGAACTGGGGAACCTTGAGCACTAAAAGCATGAGTTGCTGTAGCTTGAGCTAAAGCTCTGTAAATGGGGGGCTGTGACAAACCTGTGTCCTATGTGGCTCAGCACAGAGGGTGCAGCTTATAGGATGGTTTAGGTGAAGAACCGAGCAGAAGTTAGGTTTGGGGCCTCAGCATACAAGAGTACAGGAGACAGAGAGTGTTATGGGAAAGAAAGAAAGAAAGAATTAGCAAGGACGCGACCCAGGGTTAAGTTACACTAACTGCTGACCAGGGGCTAGTCTAGCTTCGTCACAAGCTGCTGATCGTGGTAACTGGTTTTTGCAGGGTTTTTAAGCGAGTGTTTTTGAGAATGGGTTGTTAAAATGTGCTCTATATTGATAGCGTGGGAGGGACAGCTGTTAACTTAAATAGTGTGTAATGTAAAGAGCCCATAAGGCGGTGGTAGAACTAGAATCCTGGGAAAGGGCAGTTTCATATTAATTATAAAAGGAGTTGATTTTCTAAATGAGCATGAAGAGGGTAGGGTCAGGTTCCAGGATTGTAAGGCTGTAGCTCACTCTGTGGTCCAGGGACTTACACCATTTCATCTCTGAGCGTGAGTATAATCGGAGCGCGGTGTAAGTGCTCATTGCATGCCTGTTTGCGTAACGAATCATTTTTCTTTTGAAAACTTTTCTTCTTCTTGGCTTACTCTAGGCCTTAATTGGTGGGGCTGATGGATGGATAGTGTGCCCCTAGCTATGCATTTCTGTATTGTCCAGATTTGGGCTGGTGGGTTGTAAAATGGAATGGTAATTTGTGATCTGTCCGAGGGGAAGAGAGAGGAAGTTGCAGTGTGTTCTCCTGGGGCTTTGGGGCTCAGTTTAAGTGATAAGAGTTTTTCAACTTTTAGTCTAGGGATTTCTTTAGGTTTTAAGAATGGCTAAGAATCACCGCTTGGTGTCAGGGGTCAGGCAAGCCTGGCAGGAATGGGTCCCTATCTCCTTCCTAGCAGCCTCCCACCATTACACAGTGTCCCCTCCCTCCCATTCTCTGGACTGAACCACTTAGTCCCTATACAGCTTTCCCGCTTCCTTTTCTTATGGCCTGCTCCTGTATCTACACCCCCCAGGATTCCTGCCAGCCCATGCCACCCCCGAGCACAGCGGTCAGCCTCTGGGCCAGCTGCACCCCCCACGGCATTTGTGAGGACCACACACACTTTGCAAAGTGCATCATGTACACAGCGAACACAACAAACTCACATGGGTACTACTGAGGCTTAAAGACCTTTAAATAACATGCATGTTCCATATATGTCCGTACTCTAGTGTGCTTGTGATAGCGGGTGGGGTTTCGAGAATGCCGAACGGTCTTAGAGGCACAGATCCCATGACTTTCACTGGGACTGGTTCTCTGAACTCACCTGGGTGCTACCGAAAAATCCCACCCAACCCTATAGCTACGATATCGATGTGCTCTCTGCACAGCATTTCTGCCTGCGAGGGATTCATTCTTGGAGAAGGGACGTTTAAAGTTTGTGTACAAAGTTTGTTTGCGAGTCGAAAGAGCTTCAGGAAAACCTTGGGAAATTGAACAAGGGGGACATGTTCTCGGCATTGTGGATCTGACACAGGTTCATTATTCATCACTCGTCCAGCCGTACCACCAGAGCACCCCAGGAATGATCAGGTCCTGCCGTACTAAGTGTGCTGGGTAAGAGAGCGTCCCTACCCTACTGAGCTGATTTGCTACATAACCTCTTCTCTGAGCACACCTGTCAGGACGTCTGTTGGGGTCAGCCTGTCTGCAGCATCGTAGAATTCATCCTCTGAGCTGGTGTCCCCGTAGCCCGGAGGCGGGTGCAGGATGAGGTCATTCTCCTCCACTGTTGGATTGACCTTGTAGAGTCCCTCCTGCTGGCCCGACTCGGCCGGCAGGTCCTTCACAGAGCTGTTCCCTGGGCTATGATTGAGGACGCTTCTCTCTCCATTGCTGGCTGGGGATATGCTGGAGCAGAGACTGTAATACTCCATCACGTTCTCCTCCGACAGCTTGGTCTTGAGAGCCGAAGCATCCGCCTCATTCTCCCCTCTTTGCTTGAGGCTTGTCTGCTCAGGCCCAGGGTGGCTTCCTTGGGAGAACTGCAAGAAACAAAGGAAATCTTCAGACTCTGCCCCACCGCTCCCCTCCTTGCTGGCCAGAGCGAAGACGCTCTTGTCTTGGCAGCTGAGTTCCTGAATAGTGGGTGTGAAAAACTGGAGGAACTCTGGCCTGCTGGAGGAGCAGGCCTCCAAGTCGTCCTCCTCCAGAGCGTCCATTGAGTCACTCGAGCCACTGGTCTTGCAGTCTCTGCTCTCGGTGTTGGCCAAGTCAGAGGCTTCGGACGCACTGTCCGTCCCGTCGCTCCTCCCTCCAGGGTTTCTGCTCTCTGGCTCCAGCTCAGGCAGCTCCTCGTGCCCTGCCTCCTCCTCACACAGAGGTTGGACGCTGCTGGGGTTCAGCCAGGGGGGGTCCAAAAAGCGCTCCACAGAGGAATCCAGTTCCCAAGAGTCTTCGGAGTCGCTGCAGGCTCTCGACTCGTACCCTGCAATGTAAAGACACCGGGTGAGCACAGGCCAATGCAAACAGCTGGGTACAGCAGCCCAGCAAGCCCAGAACAAGCAGCAATTCAGTCCCCTTGCACTCTTAGAGAGAGATCCACTCCTGTGACTGCTGCTCGGATTCTGAACAAACGAGCACGGCGCACAGTCTGTCCCACAGGGCCACGACCTGCAAGCTAGTGCCAGGTCCCACCCTGCGGCTGAAAGCAGAGGCCAGTGCTGGAGCTGGTCACTAATACAGTCTAATGCCTAGATTCCCAGGCTGAAGGGCCCACGGGGCCCACCTAGTCTGACCTGCCCGGTAACACAGAGCTTTCCGACAGGAATTCCGGCCTTGATTTACAAGTTGTGGTGGATTCCCCATCACGGACCACTCTTGGCGAGTTGGTCCAGCGGTTAATTACTCTCACTGTTAAAACGTTACACTCTATTTCCAGTCAGAATTTGTCTGGCTTCAACTTCCCACCTTTGGGTCGTGTTAGACCTTTCTCTGCTAGATCGAAGAGCCATTCTGAAATATTAGTTCTCCAGGTAGGTACTATTGACTGATCAAGTCACCCTAACTTAACCTCTTTGTTAAGCTAAATAAATTGAGCTCCTTGAGTCTATCACTATAAGGCAGGTCTTCTAATCCTTTAATCATTCTGGAAAAATTGGAAAGCGTCCAGCGGAGGGCAACAAAAATGATTAGGGGGCTGGGGAACATGACTTATGAGGAGAGGCTGAGGGAACTGGGGTTATTTAGTCTGCAGAAGAGAAGAACGAGGGGGGATTTGATAGCAGCCTTCAACTACCTGAAGGGGGACTCCAAAGAGGATGGATCTAGGCTGTTCTCAGTGGTGGCAGATGACAGAACAAGGAGCAATGGTCTCAAGTTGCAGTGGGGGAGGTTTAATTGGATATTAGGAAAAACCTTTTCACTAGGAGGGTGGTGAAACACTGGAATGGGTTATCTAGGGAGGTGGTGGAATCTCCTTCCTTAGAGGTTTTTAATGCCCGGCTTGACAAAGCTCTGGCTTGGATGATTTAGTTGGGGTTGTTCCTGCTTTGAGCAGGGGGTTGGACTAGATGACCTCCTGAGGTCCCTTCCAACCTTATCTTCTATGATTCTATGATTCTCATGGCTATTCTTGGAACCCTCTCCTGTGTGTGGCTTATTATTGTTGTTGTTGTTATTATTATAAAAGTTACTATTATTTCTTTGTATTGCAGTAGTGCTTCGGGTAAGAGCCCCCCTAGAGCCCCCGCCATGGACCAGGTCCCACTATGCCAGGTGCTGTACAGACACCGAACAAAGGGACAGCCCCTGCCCCAAGTCGCTTCCAGTGTAAGTGGAAAGAGAACAGTCTTTCCAATAGCTTCAAGGAGTTGTGAGCCATGAGCTGGGGCTCAAGAGGGCACTAACTTCCTAGCAGAAAACTCTGCACCTGACATGCGCCTGCGGTGACAGATGCTCCTAAGTGATTAGTCAAGGTGCTTCGTCACTCGCCACCCTTTGTTGAAAAAGGCGACTAGTTCTTACCTTCTTCCGTGGAGATGCGGTGGGCCTGCTCCTTAGTCTCACCCCAGATGAATATGGAGACGCCCGAGTCTACACACAGCCTGTAGTAACCGGCAACGAGGCAGGCGAGATCTTTGGCACTGTTTGATTCTAGCATCAGCGTCAGCAACTGTAATGAAAAAAAATGCATTACACTATTCACACTTGGCCCCCGAAGTGACCGGAAGAGATGTGCACTTAATAAAAGGACATTCCCGATCTCCCATTCTGTCCCAGGTATGGAGAGGAGTATTACAGAGTGGGCCACAAGGAGGAAAGGGAAACAGATTTTTCTTTGATGCGCAGTGTCCTACTGATGAAGGACAGCCAAATATTTTTTAAAGGAATGTCATTTTCCTTGACCGGGTTGCATCTGTTCTAATGGTTCTCCTGTCTTTGCATTAACATAACAGAATATTGGCCCTACTGGGTCAGACCAAGGCTCCATCTAGCCCAGTGTCCTGTCTTCCGACAGTGGCCAGTGCCAGGTGCCCCAGAGGGAATGAACAGAACAGCGAATCATCAAGCGATCCATCCCGTCACCCATTCCCAGCTTCTGGCAAACAGAGGCTAGGGACGCCATTCCTGCCTATTCTGGCTAATAGCCATTGATGGAACTAGCCTCCATGAATTTATCTAGTTCTTTTTTGAACCCTGTTATGGTCTTGGCCTTCACAACATCCTCTGGCAAGGAGTTCCACAGGTTGATTGTGCATTGTGTGAAAAATACTTCCTTTTGTTTGTTTTAAATGTGCTGCCTATTAATTTCATTTGGTGACCCATAGTTCTCGTGTTATGAAAAGGAGTAAATGACACTTCCTTATCTACTTTCTCTACATCAGTCATGATTTTATAGACCTCAATCATATCTCCCCTTAGCTGTCTCTTTTCCAAGCTGAAAAGTCTCAGTCTTATTAATCTCTCCTCATACGGAAGCCGTTCCATCCCCCTAATAATTTTTGTTGCCCTTTTCTGAACCTTTTCCAATTCCAATATATCTTTTTTGAGACAGGGCAACCACATCTGCACGCAGTATTCAAGGTGCAGGCGTACTATGGATTTATAGAGAGGCAACATGATATTTTCTCCCCTATTATCTATCCCTTTCTTAATGATTCCCAGCATTCTGTTCACTTTTTTGACCGCCACTGCACAGTGAGTGGATGTTTTCAGAGAACTATCCACAATGACTCCAAGATCTCTTCCTTGAGTGGTAACAGCTAATTTAGACTATTTTATCCAATGCAAAATATTTGCCTTTAAAAGAATTGTCAAGTGATAGAAACTCTGATAAATACAGCCTGCTAGTGTGTCGAATGGTTAGGCACTAGGGAGACATGCTGCCTTTTGAGCAGAGTGTTAATGCACAGTGTTAGGATATAGATATTCAGGCCTGTCTGTAAAGGCCTGTACTCTAAGAATTTAGGTGTATTCTTATCACTTGGCTAGTTAGAGGTATAAAAGAAAGAATCAAAATCACTGTCTGCCAGTGTAAGGTCCTTCTCTTACTGTGACAGTCTGAGGCCCTGTTCTTAGGCTAAGGCCTTTGGCTAAGCGACAGAGGCAGCCATAAGCTGGGAAGCGACCGGTCACATCCTCACATTCCAAAGTAGTCACATTGAAAGAAGGTGCTATTGGGCTGTTAGGAATACAATCCTGTCCTGATAACGCCTATCACCTCCAGAGAAAGGGAAGTGCCTAGAAGATGTAAAAGGAAATTGAGGTTGATAGTTTTCTGTCTGGTAAGAACTCACTTATTAATACACAGAGCTGGGAAACTCTTATGTCTTTATAGATGTAGTTGTGAAATCCTCACTTCTGTATTGTTTTGTCATTATAGTTCCCACTTTGCTATTGTTTATTGGCATGGTCTCTGTCTGGTTCTGTGATTGTTTCTGTCTGCTGTATAATTAATTTTGCTGGGTGTAAACTAATTAAGGTGGTGGGATATAATTGGTTAGCTAATCATGTTACAATATGTTAGGATTGGTTAGTTAAATTTCAGTAGAATGATTGGTTAAGGTATAGCTAAGAATATTACTATATTAATTTTGGGCAAACAGGAAGTAAGTTGGGATTCGAAAATAAGGAAAAAGGAACTTGTATTTAAGCTTGCTGGAAGTTCACCCCAATAAACATCGAATTGTTTGCACCTTCGGACTTCGGGTATTGTTGCTCTCTGTTCATGCGAGAAGGACCAGGGAAGTGGGAGAGTGAAGGAATAAGCTCTCTAACATCTTGGTGCCGTATACACATTGGTCATGATAGCCAGCGATATACTACAAAGTAACTAGGAAAATAAAAATGTCCCACCACTGCATTTATTAAAATAACAGAAACAGCAAAACAAACACATCGCTGTCTTTACTAGCATTAGGAATTCAATTAGATAGTTAGATCACTGAGAAGATCGAGGAACAACTCTCCCAACACATGCACCATCTGAAGCTGCAATTACCTTCACATCCTGAAGGTAGATCTTTACCATGCTCACTTTCTCAGACTCTTCGGTAAGCTCTAGCCTGCTGATGTTAGCAAACTCCGCCAGGGGTGTTATGATGTTGAGCTTGTTATTGATAATCTGGCTGATTCCATACTTCGCTCCGACCAGCAAGGCGACATACGATTCCCTGTCCTGTAGCTACCGGAGAAAGGTGGGTTAGAATCCAGCCTTCGTAGAAATCTAAACAGGAACCTCGTGACAAAGCGGGACGCAGAATCCAGAGTTGTGCATTACGGCTTGGCACGTTTCAATTAGGGGAAGCAGCCACCTTCTACTGGCCCCCAAATGTGAATAGTGGGTAGCTCCAGTTTGGGGACTTCAGCGACAGCAGTGCAGAGATTAAAGTGAGATGGAGGCTGCCTGCCTCACCGGGTACATCTACACGGTCACTGGGAGGGTGCTTCCCTGCACGGCTGGACAGAGGCGAGCTAGCGTGCTAGAAAGGGCAGCGTGGCTGTGGTGGCTCAGGCTAGCTGCCCACGCACGTACCCACAGGATCAGGCAGCATTGTGCTTGGGCAGCTGGGCACGCTGCTATTTCTAGCATGCTGGCTGCCGACCCGTGCCGGGAGGCTCCTCCCGGCTGCCAGGCCGGTTCTCAGGTTCCAGGGGAGTAGGTGTTTGCACGCTCCTGGCAGTTGCTTTGCAAACAACAAGCCACCTTCCAGGAGGCCGAAGGCTCGTTCGACTCCTGGAAAATCTGGGATTTTAAGAGTTTAAACCAGTAAGATGTGGCGGGTGGGTCAGTATTTTGCGGAGATTTAGAATTTCTAGAACGGACGAAGACTCTCCAAGCTGCTGTTCCACCGGCTAACTCTGGACACCTTTGCACATAGTTTGGCCTTCCTGACAATAATTCGGGACCCCCCAAAGATCGTTTTGGGGGCGGGGGGGGAATGTCCCCTTTTCTGCCCCTCCCTCTGCCAGTGCCAGGCCTGCCCCCCTGCGGTTGAGAGAGACACGGAGCTGGTGGGGGATGGCCAGGGCTCGGGGTTGCCAGGGCCTCCATTGGAGCTGAAGGAGAGTTGTTGGTCTCCCAGGAAGGGACACCAGCCCGTCACATGGAGCTCCAGCCCCACTGTCCACGCTTTGGCAGGTGTGGGGCTCTTTCATTATATCGATTGGGTTGGTGGGATTTTAGGGGTTGTTGCAAGATCATGTGTTTAACACCCTTGCTTCCTTGGCCTGCTCCTGTCCCCATCTTTTAATTTACCCGTCCCTCGTGGGTCTAAAATGCTGGTCATCTTTCTGCAGGTCCTTCATCTACCGTATCTGTGAATTGCACTAGCCTAGCTGTCGGATGGGCTGCTCCGGATGGGCACTCAGCGCTGTGAACCCAGGGCTCACCGGCCCCAGGGTGGCGCACCGAGGAGAGAGGATTAATGGGATCTCCCTCCCATGGGCATCTGGGTGCCCCCAGATGGGGCTGCATTTACATCCTTTTAAGTGACCTCCCCAGATTCTAAATGATCCATTTGTAAGACATTCCACTGCTCGAGAGCCAGGACGTAGCCCCCTTTCGCCCAGCATGGCTGCCCCGTCAATCTCATGGCAGATGCACATGCTGGGGTGATCAGTGCCCAGGCACATCGCCACACCCGCCACTCTCCCTCGGCTGGCATTGGGGGGGGTGGGAGGGGACAGGAGTTCTGTGCTCTGAAACGTTTTAGCCCCACTACTGCCCAAGAAAATATATCTATATATTATGAAATATTGACCTTTCCCCTCAGAAAACAGACACTGTTCTAGAAAAAATTAATTTAATCAAAAACCCAATTTTCCCTTGACAGCCTAGAGATGGAAAATTTTCCACTAGTACTACTCAGTGTGAATAAGGCTAAGGCAATAGTAATCCACTGGTGAGCAGAGCTGTCCCTTGGGGGTACGGCAAATCAGGGCAGCCGCCCCACGCCCTGCGCTTTGGGGGGCCCTGCAAGAGGCAGGCGGGGAGGTGAGGCGGGTGGGCGAGCCGTGTGAGGAGGCGAACAGGGAGGCAAGCAGCAGTCGGGCAGGCGGGGTGAGGAGGAGCAGATTAGAAACTTGGCACCTATGTCCTGGGCCACCAAAACCCCTAGGGATGGCCCTGCTGGTGAGTGTGCATTCCAGGCCCCCGTCTCTGCCTGGTCCTCAGAGGACATGAACGTCTCAGCTGCCAGCTCTAGAACCTGACTCTCTAGCATAAACTGTGGCAGTTCCTGCTGTTAGCTGCGGAGGTCCTTGGTTCAATCCCATGTGTCAGCCAAGATTGTGTCATGCCTTATGTCAGAAGACCTTCTTTCAAAGGGAAAACATCATAGAAGATTAGGGTTGGAAGAGACCTTAGGAGGTCACCTAGTCCAACCCCCTGCTCAAAGCAGGACCAACCCCAACTAAATTATCCCAGCCAGGGCTTTGTCAAGTTGGGCCTTAAAAACCTCTAAGGATGGAGATTCTACCACCTCCCTAGATAACCCATTCCAGTGCTTCACCACCCTCCCAGTGAAAGAGTTTTTCCTAATATCCAACCTAGACCTCTCCCAATGCAACTTGAGACTATTGCTTCTCGTTCTGTCATCTGCCACCACTGAGAACAGCTGAGCTCCATCCTCTTTGGAACCCTCTTTCAGGCAGTTGAAGGCTGAAATCCCCCCTCACTCTTCTCTTCTGCAGACTAAATAACCCCAGTTCCCTCAGCCTCTCCTCATAAGTCGTGTTCCCCAGCCCCCTAATCATTTTTGTTGCCCTCCGCTGGACTTTCTCCAATTTTTCCACATCTTTTCTGTAGTGGGGGGGGCAAATCTGGATGCAATACTCCAGGTGTGGCCTCACCAGTGCCGAATAGAGGGAAATAATCACTTCCCTCGATCTGCTGGCAACGCTCCTACTAATGCAGCCCAATATGCCGTTAGCCTTCTTGGCAACAAGGGCTCATTGCTGACTTAACCTCCCCTGAAAATGGATGACTCCTGGCCCAAATCAACGTCAGGGTATTTTTTTAATGGCATTTAAAATATTCTCAGATCTTTGAAGGGCATTAGAACCTGCCTATGGAACAATGGACCAATCACATCTGAAGATCCACAAGACCAACACTGAATGCCACACCTGCGCTTCTTAACAACACATAAATAAAAGAATCCTCAAAAACTGGTTTTATGGTCTTGACTTCAAAGGAGCTATGCTGGTTTGCACTGACTAAGGATTTAGAATGCGACTGCTGGAAAGGGCCAAGAGAAATGTGTCCGTTTAGTTGACGCAGCAATGCCAACACACCCGATGGTGAGCGTCCCGTAGGCAGCATGGCAGAGGGGAGAGGAGGGGAGGGATGTGAAGGAAGACACAGGAAAGCTTTACGGATTTTTCCAGGGAGCTGATCTGAGGCAGAACTGGGAGAAAGCGTGAAGGTGGTTGTGGGCAACTACGACTAATGGGTGATGAAGCTGGTGTTGCTGGCAGAACAAATCTGGGGGAAGATGCCCCAGCAGCAGGTTAACAGGTTGTTTTTGATTCTCAGCTGTTAAAAAAAAAAAAAAAAAAAAAGAAAGAGAGAGAGACATCCTGCTTCACAGAAAGTGCGCTTTAATCAAGGCGAGGCGTGGTCAGTTTCAGCGTAGTGCTAAAAATGACCCCCATTGCACACGTTTGTTTCCCACAGCATGGTAACACAACACACACAGAAGGAACGGCCAGAGAAAACACAAAGATTTGCTAAAATCACAGACAAACAAATGCACATACCATTAGGGTGGCATTAAAGATTTTCCCGCTGTACATTTTCAGGTCTCCAAGTATCTGCAGGTAGCTCAGACGCACCTGTGTGGCCGAGAGGACGTGCTTGGATTTTAAAGAAAAGAAATATTGCTGAGAAAGTTACAAACCAACCACTGGGACAAGTTGGGCGTGTGGGTAAAGGGGTTTCTAAATTTTTCATTTGGATCAAAGCCGCCTTGTACAATTCACAGGACTGGATGGATCTCACTCTCACACACACACACACACACACACACACACACACCCCTCTACCTAGATGACTGCCCTCCTCCTATACACAGCAGGCAAGAAGTAAGTTCCAGGGCCCACTGAGGCAAAGGTGGCAGCCCAGGGGGTCACTGGGAATAGTCTGCTTAGGAGGAGACCCAACTTTGTGACTTCGGGCTCCCATCTCTGACTGCCCTCTTGACAAGGGCTTGTCTATACCTACAGAAGCAGCGCACAAGCAATGCTAATGCGGGGAGAAATAGTTGTACCAAAGGAGAGGGGACAGAGAGAAGAGTAAAGAGAGGCACAATGCAGCCCCCATGAAAACAAAATAAAATGCAGTAGCAAGGCTGTGAGGACCCCAGCTGGAGAAGGCTGGTGTAGAACATGGTGCTAAAACCATCTCGGCTCAGTCCCACTGAGGCTGGGCTCAGTGGCCGAGCCGGCTGGCTTTCATTGAGCGATCTCACACACATGCATAGGTTCTACCTTTTGTCTTGGGTCCAGTAAGATTTGGTTCCTCTTCATGTGAAAGCTGATGGCTTTCTTGATGTCTTTGCCTTTCATGTTTCGGAGTAAAGTTGGAGATATAAAGTTTTCTATTCCCCAGTCCTTCCTGCCATGAAGACAGAGCAGATGGGTATAGCTCCAAGAGAAATTACGGGTTTGTTGCACAAATTCCTGGGTGAGTTTTCTCTGGCCTGTGTCATACAGGAGGTCAGACTAGGTGATTATAATGGTCCCTTCTGGCCTCAACCTATGGACTGAGGATTCCATTCGTAAAGCGCGCTTGGCTTTGCTTAAAAGAGGATAATATTTTGGTGACTTTTGGGTTAATGGTTCCCGCCAGTCTAAGATTATAGGCCAGTTGTTCCCATGGAGAATTTTTCCAATGTAATAAGTATTACTTGCTAATTAAGCCCATCATGGAGCTTTCTGTTGACATGTCTCTCTATTCCTTTATTCGTTGGGGCATGGTGTATCTGACTATAAAGACTCATTCAGTGGCAGAGGTGAACACATAGCCCAGCTGGGGCTGCAGGTATTAGGCTACAAACGTCCGAACAACCCATGCAATAAGGTGCCGCACAGCGTGTCTGCCTAGGAAGGGGAGATGCGCTATAGATTTGCTGGGGGCCATTCCTGGGCAGTTGTAAAGGATACGGCCTTCGGCCACTGCACTCAGAACTCCCAACAAACACGCCCGCAACAGGCAGCCTTGATTTAAATAAAATCCTGCCTGGTGCAACAATAACTACCTAACACATTACAGGTGCTGCTGTAGAGACAGAGCTCAGCCCAGCCACCGGTTGACATTTCGAGCCAGTACGCCATGCGGGCGGTTTAGAAGGGAGATAGAGGGCTGGTTTTGTGCAGCCGTCTCAACCTGCTGCTCCTCTCTCTCTAAAAGGATTCGCGTGACTAATATATAGACTCAGCATTAATGGATAAGGACAGAGCACGATCCAATCTACTACCAATGCCCAGACCGAGCCATCTTCCATTTCTCTGGTGCCTATCACAGCCACAGCAGAAAAGATATATGGGACTTGGGTCAACTAGAACGGCAGAGGACTTTCCACTTACTCTATATATTTGAAAGACACTTTCTGCGGCTGGGCGCAAGCATAGATCCGCTCTTGTATATGCAGCGCGGCCAGGCGCAGGGCCACGCTGCACTTCATTTCGACAGCAAATCGCTCCTGGAGCACATCGCTGCAGCTCTGGAAGGGACACAGCCAGGTTAACACACGCAGGCAGCACGGCAGAGAGGAAGAAGCCCAAATGACCCGCTATTTGTTATAGTACCTTCAGCAGCACGGGCCACGTGCCGAAGGAATGACTTTGTTTGGGCACCCCCTTTTGCCTGGCTCAACCATTTTTGATCCATATGTGAAAGGCGCCCCAGGTGCCGACTTCCCCGCTTTCCCCTGGGTGCTCAATGCCCTCTCTGCCCCGTCCCCACTTCACCCCTTCCCACTCCTGCCCCAAAGTCCCCGCCCCAACTCCACCCCCTCCCTGCCCCCTATTCCAACTCCTTCCCCAAATCCCCGCCCCGGCCCCGCCTCCTCCCCTGAGCGTGCCAGGTTCCCGCTCCTCCTGCTCCCTCCCAGCGCGCTGCCAAACAGCTGTTTGGCAGCGGCTGCGGGGGGGGGGGGGAGCACTGGGAGGTAGGCGGAGGAGCGGGGATGTGGCGCGCTCGGGTTGGGGGGAAAAGAGGAGCGGGGGGGAGGGGAGCTTGGATGCCAGTGGGTGCAGAGCACCCACTAAATTTTTCCCCGTGGGTGCTCCAGCCCTGGAGCACCCATGGAGTCGGCACCTATGAAGGGCATAAGTAGTTAACAAGTCAAGGCTCAGATTAGGAATCACTAAGCCACTCAGAGCCAGATAATGTCCACTCAGCTTTTGGCCCCAGTTTAACAACACTGATTTAAATATCACACTTTAATCCTAAATGGGAGGCAAGGCCTTAGGACAGAAAGAGTTATCAATACAGTATGGGATGTTCTGTTTTCACCTGCAAATAAAGGTATTCAAAGGTAACTGGATCTTCTTGTAGGAGGTCCAATGGATCCTTCGGGATAAAGCAGATTCTGAAGAGACACCGGTAATCATGGGAATCTTTCCTTTGGACCACCTGGAACGAACAAAATAAAATAGTGTTAAACAATAGAAGCTCTGCGAATTCCAGCAGGTGCAATGAATTTGCACAGGGCAGCCCTTCACACCCTGCAGAACAAAAATCACGCGGCGTCTGGTTTGGGGACAAGTGGGCCACTTTCTCTAGTGACAAGGAGGCATGAGTGACTCCTTGAGAGGGAAGCAATGTGAGAATTAAAGTCAGATGAAGTGGACGCTACTTCCTTTGCAGAACTTCATTAAAGACTCCACAACCTCCCAGAAAAGCCAGGAAGATGATTGATTTGTACTGGGCTATGCCCAGAGGCCCTGTTGGGCCAGGTGCTGCACAGAGATAGGCTCTGCCCCAGCGAGGTTATAGTTTAATTGGGATCCAGGTACAACAGGGGTACAACAACTAGACCAAATCCAGTCACACTATTTTAGCTGGGATGACAACAAGAAGTTGGGGCAAAGGACCTGCACCCCGGTCTCAATGTCATAAATATAAATCTTGTGTGAATACGTAATGCTACAAACCCTACAGCAGAGACTGATCACATGGCCCTACCAGGACAACAGAGGAAAGCATTTAAAAAAAAAAAAGACACAAGATTGAAGTGCTGTTTGTCCTACCGAAATGTCAGTTAAACCTTCTGAAAGTCGCTGGATTATACTAGCATATTTTATTTTGGATAAATCCAGAACTGGCTCATCAACTGGATGGAAAGAGAAGTTCCCAAAGAGACGTATGCCTGGTATTTAGTAATGGGATCTTAATGAGTGAGCCTCAACATCTTGCGCCTGTCTCACTGACTGGTGAGATGTCAGGGAGTGAGGAAGGGCTGCTCAGAGTCTTAGCTCAAAGTTAGGAACATAAAAGTACCCAGGAAATAAAGACAAGAATGAGAAATGTTAGGGGTGGGATTTGCAAATAGCGCTCAGGGTTGGGCTAACTCTGCCGAGGCAAAACTCCCATGGACTTCAAAGGAGAGCCCAGCCAGGCCGCCCCTCGCCGACTGCTTTGGAAAACCCCAGCCTTGATTTCTTTTTATATAATCCCAGATCAGAGGTGCCCTTTTCTGGAGGACCATTTAAGGAGCAGGAATTGGCCACAGCTGGAGAGGCGACACTGGACAGGGCAGGCCAGTGCTCAGAGGTGGTCAAGGGAATCCTCTTTCTAGATGCCCAGCTGGTGGATCTTGCTCACATGCCCAGGGTCAAGATGATCACTGGGCCTGGGGTCGAGGAGGAATTTTCCCCCAGGTCAGATTAGCAGGGACCTTGGGGGCTTTTCACCTCCCTCTGCAGCAAGCACCATGGGCCACTTGCTGCGATCACCTGGGCAAGCCACACACAATGCATTCCCTGCCATTGCTGGTGCTTGGCCTCTCCTCTTCTCTGCCTGGGGCACATGATGGTTTAGTCGCCTAGAGCCTGAAATGCTTTAGTCTAACTGAAGCTTTTGGGCTCAATTTAGGGGGATCTTGGTGACACTTAACAGCCTGTGATATGCAGGGGTTCAGATTAGATGGCCTCATTGCTATGAAACGAGGACAGCAGGAAGAAGCGTCGGCAAAACAAGCCGGCCACGAGCGCTGCCCGTTGCCGTCTGCAGGAAGGGAGCGAGGCGCTACGAACGTTTACGCTCTCGGTTCCGTCACAGAGCAGGAAGGCCAGGCTGCAGTGCCGTCACTAGTCAGTGCACGTGGGACAGGCAGACCTAGGACGGCGGCGTCTCTGGGGAGGCACAGCCGCTCAGAATCCTCCCTTTGATGCGGGAGCTCGTGATCGGGTCTCACACTCAGCTACTGAGCTCCCCCTTCCCACCAAATCCCCATCCTGCCACCCAACACTCCCTCCTCCATCCCCGTTTAGTCTGCACTGCACTGCACATCCTCGTTTACTCTGCACTTTACTCCCTCCTCCATCCCCCTTTATTCTGGGTGTCCATGGAGATGCGTCCAGGGAAACGCCAGCAGCTGGGCAAGGGCTCTTTTCTAAGCGGGTTGCGTGACAAACGCTGCCTTGCTCCGACAGGCATGGCAGGAGCTCTGCAGGCAGCACTGACCTGCTCAATGAGCTCGTCCTCATGCAGCAGGTAGAGCTTAGAAATGTTGTACTGTTCTTCCAAGGCCAGGGCGAAGTGCTCAATGCTCTGGATGGAGAGCTTCTCTTTCAAGGTTAGGATTATGTCCTGCCAATGAAAGACACAAGGGACAATCTGATTTCAAGCATTTTAAACACAATGGCCGGGCATCACTAGGATGCTTAACGGGATTGGATGTTAACAAAGAGGCTCTAGGTTCCAGCATGCTAACGACAGTTCTCCAAGGCAATCATGGACTTTTCAGCTGGAAGGGCTGCATTTGATATCAGAGAGACACTCTTCCCAGGAGCTCCCTCACTCATCCCGCACACTCCCTCCCCCTTCCCGGGCACAGTGGTGACGGTTTTCCCACAACCCATTATAGAGAAGATGGGGCAACAGGCTCATTTTACTACCACTGTTTGGATACTTCCTTTGACAGGCTCTTCGGGATCCTGGCATCTTCGCCAGCTCTTCAAGTCTAAGTTCTTGTGGTATCCGATCCAGGCCATTAACCCTGTCTCTTCTCTCGCTCCAAGATTCCTCATTAGTTCCTTCTGGACTTCTCGTTTCCTGACCCCTCTATACCTCCCAGACCCCTTCGCCTCTGCCCTTCCAGTCAGGCCGAGTTCAGCAACCCGCCTTCGGCTGAGGGGAGCAAGCAATACCCCTGCCGCTCAGTGGAGGACGGGATGAACAGCAGTTGCTCTCCCCTGCTTATTGCTCCATTGCCCCGCTGAAGGCGAAGTCCCAGGGCGTTCCCAGGCCTGTAGATCTTCCATACCCGCTGCACCACTAGACTTTATCATAAGCAATTTTAAAAGGTAACGGCTTCATTTGCCAACGGCGAAGCCCCTGCAGCTCCATGTCAATCTGGGTGTTGAGCCGCTCCAAAAAAATAGTGGGCTGTAAAAGCCCAGAGCCTATTGCCGCTCTCCACTCCCTGCCCCCCAAATCCGGTGAGCTTTGTATCTACCCATCTGGGGTCCACATTCACTAGATCGTCTTGGACAATCAATTCCTGGTATATTTCAACCTTTTGTGAAGTAGCAGAGATTAAATGGTGGAATAAAGGTAACCACACAAGCCACAATACCTTCACTGTCGTGGTGGTGTCAAATTTGAAAGCCTTCGTCTGTCCATTTTCCAAGTATACCTTGAGAACATTCGGCACACACAGAAGAGCATTCCCCTGCACAACAAAACAAGCTGGGAGCTCAAGTGTCACAGCACAGTAAGGCAAGGGTTTTTGGTATTCTGGGACTAACTCAAGGGCTCATCTTTGGTAATGCAACACATACAGATTTAAATGCAAAAAACTTTCTCCGCCTTTAAATAAAGCCCCATTCACGACATGTTAGCATTATGTTCTGCTATGAGACAGAGGACAAAGAAGAGGCATCAAGTGACAAATTCACCCCTGATAAAAATCCCACTCAACTCAGCAGGTCCCACCAAAAATGAATTTTGTCCCGTCCCTATTGGGGGACCCAAGAATGATTATTTATTACAGAGAAAGATAACACATTTATGCTGCTGTAATCGAGCCAAGTTCTGTTGGTCTCACATTAGTAGCCTCAAGAGATCAGACCCTCAGCTGGGTAAATCGGACCCACTGGGTTACATTTCTCCATTGATTTCAGTGAAATGATGCCAGTTTATACCAGATGAGGATCTAACCCAATGTGTCCAGTGAGGCTACTGGCATAAATAAGATGTTGCTGTTGTTTTGTAACATCAGCTCAAAAGTCATCTTGGAATCTCTATACAGAGCTTGGGGACAAATTAAAAACCACACATTGTTGCTGATGCTACATTCAACATATGTAATGATTATGTTCCAGTCGGCAATTATCGTAGGCTGTCTTTCTGCTAGTTCAGCCAAGTTGACAATTTTGCTCTTTCTTGGCAGGATCTTGTAGACTATTTAAAAATTAATTCTAAAAACGTAGGCCCAGCTCCTCAGTTGGCGTAAACATTGCTCCATTGACTACAACGGCACGACACCGACTTACGGCAAATTAGGATTTGGTCTACAGCTTCCAAGTATACCTAAAACATCTAATGATGTTCAGCCTGGCATGACCTGTCCCCCACACAGAGCTCTGCTCTGAGGATATAACCCAGATCTACCCTGGAAAATGAAGGCTTGAAAGCTTTTGGTCTCATCAATAATTCCTCCTCTAGAACTGGAGTTTCAGATTTCAGCGGCATGAGGGAGTGTTTGGGCTATTTCCAAATGAGGCTTAGCTCAGTTAGCAACGTTCCATTAAGAGGACAACGGTACTGTTCCTGAAGCAGAAGGCTATGCAGTTGTTGGAATTACTCTAACCATTATGGATGCTATGCTCTTTCAGCCCAGTTTCTATCTGAAAGGGGTGGCAGCTTTTGGAAACATGACATGATTTCCCTTTAACAGCCAGGAACGGCTCCCCAAGTGTTCCAGCTTGGTATCCTTTTCTGCCACATTTCCCTGGCCTGAGCTGCAGACAGACGGAGATACAGACATGCTGCACACTCTGTATGTATCAAGTTGCCTGAAATTGTACAGTTATTTGTACATTGTTGTACAACTGAGCTACCCAAGTGCATTTCATATTGCAAGCCAGGATAGGACGACTGGATACTTCTGTAAATGAGAGATCAGGAAGGCAGACGTCGGAGTCCTGCAGACATCTTAGGACTGGTCCACACTGGGAACTTACTTGAGCATAGATACACATGCCTCGGGGGTGTGAAAAATCCCCCCCCCCCGAGAGATGTAGCTATACTGCCCTAACCCCAGTGTAGACAGCGCTAGGTGGATGGAAGAATTCTTCCACTGACCGACCTACCGCCTCTGGGAGATGTGGATCACGTAGGCCGATGGGAGACCCTCTCCTATAGGCGGAGGTAGCATCGACACTGAAGCCCTAGGCTGCTGTAGCAGTCTAAACATAGACATGCCCTGAGGCAAGTTACAGCAGAGAAACAAAGCACAATTCAGTTACATCAGGTCACGTAACACACCTTTAAGGAAACATATGATGCCAAATTCAATAGACAATACAACTCATTAAACTCGATTGCCATGGGAACCGGAGGAGGTACCGAGGTTACCTCCTCAGCATTGAAGAACTACAGGACTAAGCACCCATTTCCAGTGCATTCAAGGTAACAACATATAGCCACGTGAATCCTGGGCCTTTCCTTGGCCACTCGCTATGTAGACAAACGACCAAACACAACAAAGGGAGTGCCAGGTCGAACGAGCTCACTCTATTCTGTAATTCAGCAGCATCTGCACCATCCTAACTGCGCTTAATGGTATTGCCCATTTAGCTCAACATAGTTCAAGCCGGTCAGCGCTGCCACTGAGCAGGCTCTTGTGAACGATTTCATACAGCACCGCACCGACCTGAGTGTGTCCGTTCACCAGCACCTCCTCGGCAAACCGCACTTTGACGGGGTTGGTTTTCAGCCGCGCCCTTTTCTCGGCCGTAAGAAATGACGATTTAGGGCCACCCTGAAAAACAACAGCACTGCATTTGTAATGTGACCTGCCGCTGCTGAACGGGAGAACAAGACACATGTGCGGGAGGTCTCCATGACCTGAAATGGTGGTTCGCAGTCCTTTGGGAACCCGGGCCAGACTAACCAGCGGAAAGACCCAGGGGTGCCAGCCACTGCCCGCCGACTCCCACGTCACTAGGCATGCTGCACCCTGCAATTGACTTTGGGCTGCCCCCTAATCCAGGCTCACCCTGCGGGGCATCCAGGGTCTCCCACTGAGGCTCATCCTTAAAGCACTGGGTGCCTGGAAGGGGGGTTTTATAAGGCTGGTGTTACTGGCACACTTAGAGGTGACTGGCCACCACTGATCTAGAAAGGTTTTGTCAAAGGTGTCACATGACCACAAAGGTGTCCTGTTACTCGACAACAGCCAATCAGCAGACTGTAGATTTACATGGGTGTTTACATATTTGCATACATTTAGGAACACACCCACAGCAGTGCCTACATTTCCATGTTCAAGATATTCTGTAGCCAAGCCCTAGGGCGAGGCGATTGTTTATGTTTATGGAAAGCCTAGACAGCTTGTTAGGTGCCATATATGATCTCTGATAAACAATTAACTTGCAGGCTGAATCACCAGTACTGACCTTATTTGCTTTCACATGGTAACAATTCCTAAGACGACTGGGGTGTGTAGAAGGGCGGGTGGGGGGGGCTGTTAGCATCCCCCTAACTGATCTGATTTGGCATAGCACTCTCTCAGGGTGCTGCTGTGTTCCTGTGAGACTCCCACTACATGGAAGCGCTTTACAGAATGATCTTGTTTATTGGAGGAAAGCTATTCACAGTTAGGGGAGAAAAGTCTCTTCTCCAAGCGAACACAGTACAGGTCCCATTGGGATAGAGAATTATAGCGCCCTGCCAGGGAACGAGAACAGACACACTGCAGGGTGCATCTGTGGAAGCCCATCACTGAGCCATCACTTCTAGCATGCCTAGAGCAGGCGAAAGACGAGGCCCCAGCAGAGCTGTTATGTAGCTGGTGATCAGAGGCAGTACCTCTCCGCTCAATAGGCGGCAGGGCTTTTAGGGGCAAGTGCCTGCCCCAACTAGCCAAGGCTGATCTTGGGTATTTGCAGGAGTCCTTAAAGTGACCTGCAAAGGAAAAAACAAAAACAGGTTTGTGCCTGAGTTGCGCCTTTATGATGCGTGAAGGCCTGCGCGACATTTCCCGTCCCTTTCTCCGCACCTCTCTCATTCAAAAGGCATTTTTTCCTCTTTGCTTGGTTTCACAAGTTAAGCGCTAAGGTCTTGTCTGCCTCACTTTTCTTGCAAGATGCCATGGCCAGTCAAAGCCCTGGAAGGATTTTAACACCCCACACAGGGGAAGCCAGATTAACGGAGAGGGGAGTGACTGTGTACTCAGCCTGCTTAAAGTTGTGTTAATGCCTGTGTAATTCAACGACCTGAGAAACACTTGGGAGAAAAAAGTCTGTTAAAAGACTCCATCCCCGTCACATCTTCAGGAGAGGCCTGAGAAACCTCCCATTCCGAGTCCGAGCGCTCTCGTGACTCTTCCAGCAAATCCGGGGAAAAGGAGACCTGACATTCTTTATACTCCTAAGATTTTTTTTTAAAAACGTAACCCCCCGCCTCCCCCAACGCTTCAGGCCATTTTCATACATCACAGGAAGCCACAGAAGGCACAATCCCAATTTTGTCCTTGCTTTGCAGCTCTGCTTTAGCACACCTGTCAATCCGTTCGGATAAACACATCCTGGGAGGCATTCCGGCCTTTCCAGATTTCCTCATCATAAACGAATCAGCAAAAAGCACTAAGGTTTTAACAGAACACTTCAGGTCTCTTCCTAAGGCCTGGGTACATACACAGCTTCAACCTTAATGGAAGGAGGACACACTGAGTGAGAGCCAACTTCCTGATTCGGGGGGGAGGAGTGAGTCACAGAACCACCCAGTAGGAGGGGAAAACAAGACAGGAGGTTTAGCAGCTGAAAGCAGCGAGATCTGAGATTGGCCAGACAATCAACGGCAACATACACTTCCGGAATTCACGTTTCCAAGGAGACGTCTCCTTAGGCGGCGATGGACGATCACACAGAGCCCAGACAGCAAGGACGAACCCTTAAATTGAACCAATAGGTTCAAAAAAGCAGCTTGACCACCGCAAGAGCTTTAAAGTAGCATTCGGTGACCCGGCCACAGGGTCCCCCTACGGAGCTCCCTAATTGCACAGCTGAGCACTCGCTGTAGAGGACAGCAGGACCTCCCCTGGCTACCAGGGACTGGGACATAGCAAGAAGAAGCGATCAAGTCCCAGGGAGATCTGAGTTTAGGCTTATCCCAGGTGTTAAAAAAAAAAAATAATAATAATAATCAGGCTCTTCTCAGAAGTGCCAGGATCTTCAGACAGACGTTTTTCTCTGCCCATTGGATGGAGGGAGATCTCGAGACCTCGGCAGCCTTTGCTGGTTCAGGAACATTATTGTGAGTGCACAAGTGCCGGCCTGCCCTTCAAGACAACAAACACGGCCCCAGCTCCTAACTCCAGGACAAGCACGTGGAGCGTCAGTTCTAAGGCACGCCCGCGTCCCCTGCACCAACTCTCTCCAACACACGTCTCCGTGGCTCTTGGGGGCCTGCAGCATCCCACCACCACAAATCCATGCGACTCCCCAGTGCATGTTAACGCAGCCCTGGGACCCCCATCACCTGCGTGGGAGCTCTGGGGCAGTCTCTAGGCAGAGAGCCCATGACGTCACAGCCCCGTTGCCAAGGAGCCAGGAAGTCGGGCTGCGGGGCCTCAGGGATGGGGGAGGATCCCCCGACACTGCCCCCAAACAGAAGAATTGTGAGGCAATGCTGCTGGAAAAATTCACCAAGGGCAGCGCCAGGCCCCAAAGAGATGCGTGTACAACTGTGTGCATTGGAATGAGTAACAGCTCCTTTACAGTTTCTGATGTACCACTCAACATTACACACCCAGCCTTGCTGTGCTCTGAAACGGGCCAGTCATTCTCGAGGGGCCCCTGCACAGTCCCCCACTTGTGAGCCCAGCCCTGTTACCCATCCTAGGGCTAACGTCCTGTCGCAAAGGAGCAGTTCTAGCGAAAGGGTTAGAGAAATGCAATTTACCGAAGTGCATCGCAGAACAGTAAGGAGAAGCGAGTCTTCGGGTTCCCTGTAACAGACAAATACAATTAGCTGAGTGTAGCAGTAAACACAATGTTGCCTTCTGACTAAGAACCAATTCCAGTAATGTATAGCATACGCTGCCCCCCCCGGGTGCTTCTGTTTTACCAGCTCTTGGGGGGAGCACTGGCTTGGCAATGGTCACAGAGAAGGCTGATGGGGTTTCCACTCTGTTCCACCCAGCACAAGCTACCTTAAATAGAAAGATGCTTTCGCTGCTAGGAGTAGAGCTGGTAGACAAATGTTGGGTGGAAGAGTTTTCCGTCGGATCAGAAGATGGAATTTCGCCAAAACTGAAACGCATCAACTTTGCAATCCTGGGAATGCGTCAACTTTGACAAACCTGTAACTTTCTCATTTCCTTGTGACAATTCAGAAACATTCCGTTTCAGGAAGGTAAAAACATTTCATCTCAACTTTGTTTTGATCAATTTCATTTGAACTTTGATTTATATTAAATCAAATCTATCACATATGCATTCAGTATAGTAAATTATTTTTAATATTTTACGTATTATAAAGTTTGGACATTACCAAAATGAAACATTTCTATGGTCCGGAATCAATGTTTTGGGGAATTTTTGTTCCATGGGAAAGTTCAGCTCTTTGTTTCAATTTGGAACTATTTTTCACCCCTCCCCACAAATGTCAATTTCTCAGGGAATGGAAATTCTGTTTTCCGACCAGCTCTGTTGAGGAGTTTGTGTTAACATTAGCTGGCATACCAGGGACATTTACCATTAACGGGTTTTTAAAATCAAGCGTGTAACCCACGCCCGCTCAGTGTGGAGCCCTGTCCCCCTTCGTGGCGGCTGGGCCACAGGGAAAGGTTGATGAGCCTGTTTTTACAGCCTTGGCTAACGTAACTGGTCCTCCAGCGCGGGCAGCAGCAGCTCATATTTTTAGAACCAGAAGCCCCATGTTCAATCTCTGAAGCCAAGGAGCCACCCAGGCAGGAGCACCAAGCAGTTTCCACAGCCACAGGCAACTGTGACTGCGCGGGGGGTGGGGGGGGTACCTTAACACATTCCAACTTCACAGACTGATGGTGTGACTGCATGAAGCAGAACAAGGCTCGGGGTGGGGGGTGGGGCACTCAGCACTATCATAACCCACATAACATGAGAGAGAGATTCGCAGGAAACAAGAAAGTTTCTCTTGCACATCTGTGTTCAGACTCTCAGAGAAAACAGCCCACACTTGGGTCTGATGCACTCGCTATGAAACAACCAGTGGAATTTCCACTGTGAAAAGCCAGGATTGCAACTGCAATTGCCAGGCAGCCCCGGGATTGGAATTCTAGAACTTTGCTCTTAAATCTTCATCCGCCCTTTTGGTTTCCAGGAGTGGCCAGTACCATCCACACGATCCTACCTCAACAGGTCAGCTGCCTGCTCAATAGAAATGTCCTCCACAGCTTTGTTGTTTATCGTGAGGATATGATCGCCGGGCAGCAGCTTCCCGTTGGCTGTGCTTCCTAGCAGAGATCAGCAGCAGGTCAGCTACTTGCTCAATACAGCTTCCCTATCGCTTGTGCAGATCACAAACGTAGGCACTGCTACTCAGTGAAGCATCTATATTTGGTTTTCCAGCCCCAGATGGTGAGAACAAACACTCTCTCTATCCCTCCCACAGCTGAAGACTTATGCTCCTGACTGGGTTGAGTGGTGACTCAAAACTGAGTCACCACTCAACCCAGTCAGTAGCCCCAACTACAGTTAACAGCCAGAGTTAATAACCCTAGTAAACAATTCACAATGGTCCCTTCTGGTCTCAGAGTCTATGACTGGCCGCTGAAATCAAAGGGCAGAATCCAAAGCCCACTAAGGTCAGCAGCACAGCTCCCAGTGACTTCTGGGGGCTTTGGCTCAGGCCCAGAACGTGTGTGTGCATTGTACAGGAACCAGGGGAGGGGAGCTAACGTGGGTTGGGGCTGTTGGCAGGGAAGGGTGGGTGGGGCAGGAGAGAGGTCACCCAAGGAAATGGGTGGCAAAGAAGGGATTGGAGGTGTGGCATGGATTTGTGAGGGCAAGGCAGGGAGGCAGAGATGGGGCACAGGCAGAGGAGGGGAATGCAGATGGAGGGGGGAGGAGATGAGGCAGGGGTAAGTGTCATGGAGCGGCACAGCCTGGGGCATGATCAGTGAGGTGGAAAGGAACGAATGCTATTAGAACAAACCCAGCCTGGTGCCACTGGTGCCAAACCCAGCGCAGCTCTGCACCCAGGGCGGTTGGACACCAGGCTCCATAAAGCTGGGACTATGTCCCTGTGTGGCTTCCTCTGGCTTCAGGGGGGATGCTAAGGGTAGGGGCTCACTCACCCTTCCCAGCCTTGGCTGCTCCTGGCCGAGGCCTCTGGAGAAGGGGGACTCAAGGTGACAGTGACTCCAACACCCGACTTTGCTCAGTTGGACAAGCTACCCAGCCCCTGACAAAGGCTGATCCAGTACCCATGGGTCCTTCCAGCCCTGGGAGACCGTGCCTAGGATGAATGCCAGCAGGAGAAGGAGCAGGGCTGGGCTGGGGAAAACGGCGGAGGGAAGCGTTAGTGAAAAGCGGTGTTGCCGCGACAAGGCCCTTCCCCATGAACACCGGACCAGAGCAGGAAGGGTGGGAGAGGTGAAAGAAAGGACATTCCACTGATTCACCCTCAAAGCAAACCCAGCAGGACCCAGTCTGTTTAGTTTTAAGAGGTATTTCTTACGATTGTACATGATTCACAGTTAAACTTAGGAGAACTCCAAGCTTGCTAAAGTCTGCAGTGCACCAAATAACCTTAACTCTGCCCTCTGATGACACCACACAAGGGCCACAGAATTACGACTACAGCGTTTGTGTGTTTGTGGGCCCATATTAGATGAAACAGTTTTAAAGACACTGTTTGTTTCCCCCTCAGGATGGCCCTCCAGGGCAAAATTAAAGCTATGTGGGTGCCGCAACTGTGTACTTCCATCCCTTAACAAGCACAGATTTCTTTTAAGTTTCGCTTTAACTCTGAATTCATTATGCCTGTGGTTTAGGATAATTATAGTACCCTGTCAATGAATCTGCTTCAAAGTACTGATGGTTTAAGGTGAGAAATTGCTAATTCAGCCAGTCCAAGCAGCGGATTAGCAGAACATGCTCCTGAGTCGCTGGTTTGAAGGGGGGAGAGGCCTCTCTTCACAGCAGCAGACCATTCCGCACTAAGCTCTGCCAAGGGGCAGAGGGTTTGGTGTGCGGGTGCTGGGTAGCGTTAGTGGCGTCTCAGAGACGGGTCAGACTGGATAATCTAGTTGTCCCTCCTGCCCTTAAACTCTCCGACTCTAGGAAGCATGGGGCTACACATTCCGGAGCTCTCCTGGGAACACCGCTTCTACCGCCATTATAAAGAGAGAAAGGCTCGAGCCAAAGCCCGCTAAGTCCTGGAAAAATTCAGATCCAGATCCAAGCTTCTCATCTCAGGCCGGTTCCTTGCTAGAAATGGACATAACCCGATCAGCCTTACTTGGGGGTGCGTCAGCGTGGAATCCTGCCAGCTGTTCACGGCCCCCAGGCAGCTTCCCCCAGGCACTTATGCAGGGGGGCTAGGAGGGGAAGGGGAGAGGACGATTCCTACCTGCAGCAACTGATGTGATAGCAAGAGGCGGGTTTGGTGAAATCTCAAAGCCATAGTGACCGAGAAGCAAATCCTTGTGTACGGTGACTGTGAGCTTCACCCGCGTTACTGGCTGATTTAGGCCATCAGATGGGACGTCCACTACTGAAGATCTGCCCCTGAGCATTTGGATAGGGGGGAAGAAAAGGCTGAGGATTAGCAGACATTGATGCAGGACATGGAACCCTGTCCATGCGGCTACCGCCGCTTTTTTAAAGGGCGGTGGGACTTTTACAAATATTGAACCGGTACAAGACGAATTGAAAATAGAAGTCTGCGTTGCCCTGTCCACACATCATCAACCCAGACTGAGAATAATGGCCCCCCACCAAAGCAGAAGCAGCCCTGTCTCAGACTGGCTCACACCTCTCCTCCAAGGAAAGCCCAAGAAAACAGACTTGCCCGGTAGCCCATCCTACCCCTTGCTAGATCCATCTCCCTGTCAGATCAGGCCTTGTGGCTGATCACACAGCAGTGTCCTACAGAGAGAGGGGAGGCAACCATGTCTCAAACCGCGTAGGGCTATACAGGACAAAGACAACATCTGAAACTCCACCACCCCGAATCCAGCTGGAGCCCGTGCAGACTACTGAGTGCTGGTGTGACATGCTCTCGCCACAAAGCATCGCTTACACTAAGTGGATTCACATTCCGAAGATGTGTTAGGCCAGGTCAACACTACAAACTTCTCCAGCATACCTGCGTCTGGTGTGATGCCTGCCCGACAGAGCTATGCTGGCAGGAGCCCCAGGGTACACACCGTTATAAAGAGAGTCCTCCTGCTGGTACAGCTTATTTTGTTCAGGGAACTGGTATAAACTAGACTGGCAAAAGAACATCTTTGCTGGCATAAGCTGCTTCTCCGCTAGGGAGTACAGCTCCACTGGCAAACTCTCTCTTGTGTAGACAAAGCCCCAACCTTAAAAAGGCTTGGAGGGGTGCCCCATGCAGGATGCACCACCAAAGCCTGGTCTGTGGGTGACCAAGGTGTGCATACAGGTAGCAAAGTCCACGTCCAAACCCAAAGGGTGCATACTCCTCACCAAGGAGAGACGGAAACAACAATGCAGCCTTGGCCACAGCCTCCACCCAAGCACCCGGGAGTAAGTAGGGACCTAGCACAGAGTTAAGGGCAAAGCTGAGTCACATGCCACAGGTGCTCTGACCTCTCCTGGGGTAGCTTTGCCCACTTTGCCAGTGTTGCTGGTCTGATCTGGGACGAGCCCTGGCCAGCCGGCCAGCCCCCAGCTCCGTCACTGGCGAGGGTGTTTCTACACGCTAGCTGGCTCTGATGAGATGGAGACAGTGAACGGGCTGACATCAGCATCCCAATCGAACCACAGCTCCTATCGCCTCGCCAGCCTTCCTAGCACTCACAGGCACATGCAGAACATGGAGTTGAGGAGTGAGCCCTCAAGACAAACCAACGACCTTCTGGGACCTCTTGCAAAATTGGAATGGGGCTATTCAAGACTGACTCCTCCTAGCCCTGCTGGCGCTGCACATGTGCTAGTGAAGCTTCATGCCTGGAAGGCATTGATGGATCTCAGACAGTCTGTCGGGAAAGCTGCTCTTCATCCATTGCCAGGAGATCAGAGGTGTGACACTACACCCCATATTCATCATAGTGGTACGATTATGACATAATTATGATGCATTTTGTACAAGATGTGTCATGTGAGGTGTCACTGGAAAAGTTATGATTTGCTGAATATGATTATCCTATTTGTATGCATCTATCATTTTGGTATCTGAAGTTATGAATATTGTCTATGTATCTGTATTTCAAATGTGCCTACTCTAGGTAACACCCAAAACTAGCCTATCCAGTACAACAATGAAGAAGCTGAACAGTGCTGATGGCCCATCAGTAGGGTCCTATCAAATTCACAGCTATGAAAAACACGTCACAGACCATGAAATCTGGTCTTCTACTGTGAAATCCGGTCTTGTGTCTGCTTTTACCCTACGCTATACAGATTTAATGGAGGAGACCAGTATTTTTCTAACTGGGGGGCCTGACCCAAAAGGGAGTTGCAGGGGGGTCACCAGGTTATTCTAGGGGGGTCATGGTATTGACACCCTTACTTCTGTGCTGCCTTCAGAGCTGGAGTGGGTGGCTGGAGAGTGGTGGCTGTTGGCCGGGTGCCCAGCTCTGAAGGCAGTGCCCTGCAAGCAGCAGCGCAGAAGCAAGGGTGGAAATACCATACCATACCACCCTTACTTCTGCGCTGTGGCCTTCAGACCTGGGCAGCCGGACAACGGTGACTTGAGGGCCCAGCTCTGCAGACAGCAGTGCAGAAATAAGGGTAGCCATAACTGCATCCCCCCTACAATAACCTCGTGCCCCCCCTCCCCCCCGTTGGGTCAGGACCCCTACAATTACAACACTTTGAAATTTCAGATTTAAATATCTGAAATCATGAAATTTACGATTTTTAAAATCCTATGGCTGTGAAATTGACCCAAATGGACCATGAATTTGGTAGGGCCCTACCTATCAGCAAAGACAATGGACCATGGAACAGCTTTGTCTTCCTGTGAATGTTTCAGCCAGCCTATGGGTAATGACTGCTACGACTTAGCAAGGCATGCAAGGGCATGTGACCAGACCACATGACACTGAACTCCATTTTGATACCTGTATTTTTCCACAAACTGGACTGGGAACTGAGCTTGGAACAAAGGGGTCCCGCCCTATGGAAAAGCTATATAAGGTGGGGAGTGACATCATCTCTTGGCCTCACTCCCCACACAAGACGACTCCTGGAAACACTTGAGGAACAAAGACTGAATTGGGGGAAGTGCTGGTCCCAGGCTAAAGGGATTTCTAGCCTGTGTATGGAAACTTGGTGAGCTGCTTGTATCATCAGTTAGGGTGAGAAATTACTAATTCAAACGCTATCTAGCATGTTAGTCTTAGTTTGCGTTTTTGTTTATTTGCGAGGTAATCTGCTTTGATCTGTTTTCTATCACTTAAAATCTATCTTTCTGTAGTTAATAAACTTGTTTTATGTTTTATATTAACCAGTGTGTTTTGAGTGAAGTGTCTGGGAAAATCTCAGCTCTGAAAACAAAAGGCTGTTGCAGATCTTCCCCACATCAAGGGAAAAGTGAACTATATTAATGAGTTTGCATTGTACAAATCCCTGTGCAGTGCAAGACGGTATAATACTGGGTTTATACTTCAGCAAGGCTGCAAGGCTGGGGAGCTGGGAAATTGGTTGTTGTCTTCTGTCTGTCCTTGAGTGGCTTAGGTAAAGTACTCAGGTAGCTCAGTTGAGTGTGTGGTGCCACCTGCTGTCCTGCTGGGTGATAACAGGGCCTGGAGAGGCTGGCTGAATCACCGGCAGAGCAGTGTGAGAGAGACCAACCCAGCTGTATGGTTAGGGAGCAAATCAGTTCTCACGGCTCCCAGACTGCACCCCGGGGATGACAACGCATCACAAGAGGTATGTCCTAAAGAGGTTTGCTATGCACATGGGAGCGCATACTTTGTCTGGAGGGTGGCAGCGACCAATACAGATGGAAGGGAAAGCTTGTGAGGAACCTTCTCAGTCATCTATGTCCAGGAGCTGCATCTCAGTCACTCCCTTTTCCTGGTTCTCCTCCTCCTCCCCAGCAGGAGAATCCCATCCGGGGAGCAAGGGCCTCCTGGCGAGCAGAGGCCCTAGCTCGGCCCTGCCCGGCCAGCCAAAGAAAGCTCTGGCGAATGGGAGCCATTTCAGACCAGTGCCTCTAGCCACTCACATCCTGCTCCACGCCAGGGGCAGAAGGAACCAGACATGCTAAGGGGGGCCTCAGCTCTGCCCCAGCTCCAGACCCTCATACCCTGGAACTTGGAGGACGAAGAGTCCGGCCCGCTCAGCTGTAGCTGTTTGCTCTGTGGTTGGCTCAGCACTAGGCCAGTGAGTGAAAGAGTCCCCATCCCCAGAGCGGACACAGAACATCCCCTCCATCCACCCAGTGGTGGGGAAAGGGAGGCGGCAATAAGGGGACCCACACTCAAGAGGGACTTGGGGGCAGATGAGGGAATGAGATTAACAAAGGGGCACTAGGTTCAGGCCACCTGCTGAACAGCTGTTGGATGGAAACTACTCGTGGCCACTCGTGACGTGGATCAGACTGGAAACAGTGACCTAGAAGACAGACACTCGAGGTCCCAGCCCCAGGCCCTGCAGCCGTCCTGTTCTGCCTCCTGAACACAGGCTGAAGAGGGGGCCTTAGCCAAAATGGTGTGGAAGGTTAGCTTCAGTTAAATACTCTACTACATTCCCTAATGCATCCCCACGCAGGCATAACTGTGGCAGGGATACATGCTGGGGAGAGCTTCCAGAAGTCATTCTGCGCAGTGTGAATGGACAGCCCATGCAGTGCTGCGTCCCAGCACAGCTGAGAGATCCAGAATACGCCATCTTCTCACCTGCATGCTCCACCTGACAACCTCGTTCTCTACCGAACGGGTAGAGTTTTGCTGATGGCTCCTTTCGAGTGTTGTGGGAGTAGCGGAGAGAGTGAAACCCAGAGAGCTAGAGCAGATTTTCCAGACAGGAAGGACACACTGTCTTTTCAAATAATACTTAATGGACAAGCTATAATAGTGTTAAGTGACATCACATGGTTTACTGGTCCATTGCTGCACATTCCATGAGGCTTGGGAATATGCAGACAGAACAAATTCTGTTATGTTTTAATGCTGTATTAGTACGGTAAGTGGGAAATTTTAAGATAAGATTCCTCCCCTCAGGTTTAGGGCATTTAAAACTAGACAGGCCAAAGAGCTGGAAAAATGAACTGCAAGGAGCAGTTCTGCATTGCTAAGGGATTGAGAGATTTCTTCTTATCTTGATGGTAAAGTTTTTGGGATTCAGTCCGATAGGGTATACCCCACATCAGAATGACCTCTTATGTCTAATGCTGGGTATGTTACACATTATGGCATGACTAATCTAGAAAACAACAACTTCCTTTAAAGGCAGAATACATCCGTCGTTATTGGAATTTTATAGCACTCAACATATGTGCCAGGCGCTTTACAGACAGACAGAGAAGGAGAGACAGGGCCCCAGACCCAAAGAGCTGGGCACATTTTTCTGCTGGAAACTTTTTTTGGAGAAAAATACGGATCGACACAGAAATGTT
Source organism: Natator depressus (assembly GCF_965152275.1). Classification (NCBI taxonomy): domain Eukaryota; kingdom Metazoa; phylum Chordata; order Testudines; family Cheloniidae; genus Natator; species Natator depressus. The sequence continues at coordinate 123,024,581 of NC_134238.1, read as the reverse complement.
TTGCGAACGTGTGTCTGTTTCACCAATGTTTGTGTCAAATCCTCTCTGCCCCCCAAATTCTGAAAAATCAAAACAGTTTGGTTTGAAATAACTTGGTTTTCAAATTTCCATCAATTTTATTAAAAACATTTGAAAATGCTCAAACTTTGAAATGAAGCATTTTGTTTCAGAGCAAATCAAACATTTAGTTTGACCCCTAAATTCCTTTGTTTTTCAACTTTTTGAGTCACCGAAAATCCCTGAGCAACATTTTCATTTTCAGTTTGACGCAAAACAATTCTCCCTCCCCCAATTTTTCAGTGAACCAAAAAATTCCATTATTGGCCCATCACTATTAATAATCTCATGTTAGATATGACACATCATGTTAGCAGCTAGGGAACGTATAAGAAAGCTCAGGTGAGATCAAAGACGCTATAGGTCAGGCTGCTCACTGCATACAATGCTACTCCAGTAAGAGTGCCATAATCGGACCCTAAAATAGACACAGAAATGGCACATGGCAAAGAGAAATAGAAACCAGTTGATACAGGGCCAAACCTGGCCACCCTCATTCCAGGCTGGGTAGCTCATTATTCCACACATAATCCTACTGATTACAGTGAGATGGATTGCGTAGCAAGGCGCTGCCCACCATGTAAATGTAGCAGCATCTGGCCCACAGTAAATAGCTTTGGGCTGCTTAAAAATGTAATGCATGTTACGTTCTAGAACATATGGAATTCATGTTCCCTGAAACGAACAAAGGGAGGAGTCAGACCCGAGATCTAAGACCTTCCCTAGCTTGCTGGAAACCAGTTTGTTCAGCACCCAACTAGTAAAGATCCTGTTCATGAAAATGTATTTACCTGGATATGCTATCCCGAGATCGACGGAGCCATCTTGCTACCATTTGTTCTATTCGACAGGCTTTGCGTGCTTGGAATAAGTTAGTCTCCAGATCTTCCATTTACCTGAAGAAGACAGAGGTTATTACAAACTTAGGGACATGGGAATCATCAGACTGGATCAGACCAGCAGTCCAGTGCCTGTCTCAGACAGAAGCCAGTACCAGATGCAAGTGGCAACAAACCTGAAGTAGACAGTTAGGGGATTACCTGCCCATATAGGGAGGTGTATTCCTAGACCCAGGCTGCTAGGGGAGCCCTGAAGCACAAGTGTCGACATCCCTTCTAAAATGTAGGGAAGTTTCTTGTCAAGGCATTTCCACTGAATGGGCCAGAACCTGGGAACAGTTGCACAGGACCTGGGGTGGGGTGTTCCAGCCAGCAGCATGAGAATCAGGGGCACGGGCTGCATGTTTGGCCATATTCGGCACTGACCAAGTCACCCTGTGCACAGTGTGTGCTACTAGCAGGAACAATTTGCACAAGGGTCTGTCTGAATGCAGGAAGCTTAGCCTAGCGCATCTCATGTGCACCCATTCTTGAGTCACGTATTCTGGGAGGCAGGTTTGGCCTGAGGCAGTTGCTAACTCCCATGGTTTTAATCACAAATCTCATATCCCCTGGATTCGTGTGAATACATGAGACTCTCAACTTTTATTTTGTTTTAAATTAAGTTTCTAGCCCTCGTTGCAGAGAAAAACTAGAAAACACAAAGCCCCAGTGCCTCCAATACCAGAAGGTAACAATAAAAAGGACCCAGCCTTCATTATTTTTTTAAAGCTCATGATTTTGGGAGATCCCAACTCACTTTCCAAATGCTTGGGGTTGATAATACCGCTCATTTATTTTTAAACAGAGGTATTATGCAGTCTATGCTCAAAATGTGACCGACTTTATAATGTAGGGACACGTGGAAAGAGATCAATCACTCTGTATAAACCCACAAATTGGTGCCGTAGACCAGGGGTTTTCAACCCTTTTTTCATTTGCAGATCCCTAAAAAATTTCAAATGGAGGTGTGGACCCCTTGGGAAATCTTAAGCATAGTCTATGGACCCCTGGGGGTCCATTGGCCACAGGTTGAAAACTGCCAGATAAAACATACAGTGTTACCAACAGAAAGAGTTAATACATCTAGAACTTCCTACCATTCTATCCCCTGCACCTTGTGTGAATGTTATTAGTACAGTTATCGGATGCCACCTGCAGCTCTAGTGCCTCGTTACAGAAACTGATTCTGGCTAGTCACTGCTGATTCCAGAGAAGATTTAGACAATCATGATGTGCAAAAGAGCATCCTTATTTCAGAGCACTGAAGCAGCTCTATGGCCTAGTTCTGGAAGAGCGCTCCCCCATCTCTGTAGCAATGACTCCACATTATTACAATTTGCGGTACCTGCAAATCCACATTCTAAATGTTAAGTTCAGCCAACGCTCCTGTGAGTTGCAGAAATATGTAGGTCCAACCTGACAACAGCTTTAACAGTGGATGTTCAAAGAAATCCTGATACATAGGCAGCAACACTGGGGAGGATGAGCCCACCTGGCCAAGGGGTGCAGGGGTACACCCTTCTGGTTATTCTTCATGGTTGGCTGGGCTTTTGCCTTTGACCACCTGATTGTGCTGGTCATTACCCCCATCGACTTCAGCTAGTGCTAAGGAGAACGGAGTCATTCTTCAGGCTGGATGAGGAGGTTCCAGATATCTTGGGGAGAGGAATGTCCACTGCAGAGAGCAGCCCCATGCCCTGTCTGTGACAGAATTTTGTCTCATTTTAAATATGTATACTGGCTGGGTAGCCACAGAAATTCTATAGAGATTAACAGCTAAACAAGGAACTGGACTGGCAAGCTCATTCACACTGGGAGGAATGGTGTTAAAACTAGTGGCTGAAAACTAAATGCTATACTAGTAATTAATTGTACCAAGGTCTGCTAATTCTTGGACTACAGAACTGCGTTTGGTTAGATTAATCTCTCTTAAAGACTAAAGTAGAACCTCATTGTAGTGAAGGGGCATGGCCTCCCTTTGAGAGTCACAGGGAGGGACCACCGCCCGCCCCCTGGTGGGCGGAACCAGGAAGGCCACACCCACCCTGCCAGAAGCAGAGGGGTGGGACAGGAATAGGAAGTACAAAAGGCAGGCCTGGCAGCTCAGTTGTGCTGGAGCTGCCGAGGGAGACAGACAGTTCTCCACTGCTGCCGGAGTGGGACGCCGAGGAGGACCTCTGAGGACTTGCCTGAGCTTCCAGAGAGTCCCACCATTCCAGACACCGAGGAGCTGCTGGGACTACCATTGGTGGTGTGCCCCGGGGAGATGGAGGATGACCCCTGGATCCAGGTACCTCCCGAGGGGAGGGGAGGAAGTGGCCCAGGGACAGCTGACTGTAGTCTGGCCGCGTTGCGGCTGGATCCCTGCTGACCCAGGGGCAGAATGCTCTGCCACCAATAGGGCTCTGGGCTGGCACTTGGAGGAGCAGCGTGGGCCCAGGTCCCCCTACCACTCCATCCCCGGGGTGGCAGCCTCCCCCACCTTAGGTCAGGAGGCCTGTGTTAATCTATTGTCCACCAGAGCTAGGACACTAGATCCTGTACAGCGCTGCCCTGCCTGAGGGCTGCAGCTTGGTGCCCCGCCATGCCTAGGGTCTAGGATCTGGGCCCTAGACTATTCACTGCTCTGCCCCGCTTGAAGGCCAGAGCCCCCTAGCCTATTGGATGCTCTGCCTTGCCTGAGGGCCTGAGCTCCTAGACTATTTACTGCCCTCCCTGCTTGAGGGCCAGAGACCTCTAGACTGTTTGGGGCTCTATCCTGCCTGAGGGCTTGTGCCCCAGAGACTGCTTATTGCCCAACCCAGCTCAGAGGGCCTGGGCGCCAAAGATAGCTAATCCCCACCCCTTTTTCCAGACTGCCTTTTGTGGAACAAGACAGCGAGGGGGTGTGGCCTCCCTCCAAAACTGACAGGGAGGGACGGCCACGCACTCTTACTCTCCTCCAAAACATTCGAGTCAAATCACTGAACATTGGTATTCTGGGTGTAGAAGCTTTCGAACAAGAACGACTAACCTCTAAAGACAATGCTAACCCTCTAGATTTCATTACCCTGTGTCTCTGGGCAAACACTTCACATTAAGATCTTTTATGATCTTAATAGTCTATGGCAGTGTTGAAAAATGGCCATGAGGGCCCATGATACAACCTAGCCATGCAGCTGTATCATTTTACCATACAACTACCATAAATTGCATCAGCCAGACTGCATTAGCAATTTCAAGCAATAAAAGAATAATCCATACATGTATATTTTTGTTTGAAGAACTGGTGCCTTGAAGATTGATTTTGCTACGGTCCTAGAAAGGGTCAGGGGGACTGTGCTCCAATTCTTGCCAAATCAGTTCTCTGGAGTTTTCTTTTTGATGATGTAGAGATTTTGGTGTAGAAAAACAAGACTTCCAGAAAGCTGCCTGCACACAAATCATTCTTATTTGTCAGTTATTTAAGCAATATTTATATACATTATTATAATTCCTTCCAAGAGCTTCAGTCCCCATCTCTAGAGTAGGACTACATACCACAGATGCTTTTTCAGCTCCATTTACTGTAATTTCATTTATGTCCTTTGAAGGTTCTGATCAGATATGATTACATCAAAATGGCTACTTTCTTAACAGATCCATTCTCTTGTCTATTCAGAGTTACAGGGGCTGATTTTTACAGGCAGAAATAAGATTTTTTTTTTTAGTCCAGTTAGCCCTGCAGATCTAATTAGCTATGAGAGCAGGAGCTAGATGAATTCTGTAAATTAACTTTTATTAGCCAGAACTTCAGCTACAAAATCTGTCTAGTGATGAGACAGAAAGGGCTCAGCTTGACTTTCAGATCCCAAGTTGAACTTACAAGTCTACAGTTACCACAACGTCCATAGTCAGTTAATTTACAGGTAAAAATGCATTTTTTCGAAGAGAAATCCAGCATACCACTATGCCATGTTTAGAGTCACTTTTCACACACTAGAAGATCAGAAAAAGTTGTACGCTACCACTGAATCCACAAAAATAAAAGGGGACACCGCAAAAATATTTTAATCTAAAAAGCCGAAGACTGGTATTAAGCTATAGAAAGAAAACCAGAATATAGCTGTTGCATCCATCTGTTGTGTCTCATCTTATACTCAGATTGTAAGCCCTTGTGGGGTGGGGCCATCTTTTTGTTCTGTCTGTACAGCTCCTAGCGCAATAGGGTCCGGCTCTGTGACTGGGGCACCTAGGGGCTATGCAATACAAATAATAATAAATAATGTTTAGCATCACTCCAGCTACAGAAGAGATGTATGAAACTTCTGTGCTGGAACCATGCAAATTCAGCTGGTTTTAGACCCAAACATGAAATCCATGGAGGTTTAGTGAATCTGGGGCTGACCCAGGACCCCTCCCAACAGCACCCCTCCCCCGTACCAGACCAAAGCTCTCCCCACCACTTTTAGCTCAAGTTTTCTTCTGGGGGAGAGGGGCCAGGCCCAGTGATCTGCTTTGGCTTCTCTTCAGCCCTCAGGGAGCGGCTGTGTAATCTATTTCACTTCCTGCTCCATTTGGGGTGGACAGAAGGAAAGGCGTAGAATCCATTCCCCAGTAGATCCTTAGTGTAGGGTGACCATATTTCCCAAAGGGAAAATGGGACACTACATGGGCCTAGCCTGAGGGCTCCCCCCTGCCCAACACAGCGCTGGCTGAAGCCCTCCGCCCAAGCCCTGCCCCCGTTCCCCGCATGGGCTGGCCTGAGTTGCCCTCCCAAGCCCTGCTTGCCTCCCAGATGCAAGGCTGGAGTTGGCATCACTGCTCGCTCGAGCCCTGTCTGCCCTTCGCCTGAGCCGTGCCTCCCACCCTGCATGCGGCAGGCATCGCCGCTCACCCTCCTCTTTGACAAAATGGGCATTTGCCCCATTTGCTCTTTCCAACTTGATCAGTTGGCGAGAGCAAATGGGACAAACGCCCACTTTTGTCAGAAGAGGCTGCACGGCTGGGACAGGGGTTAAAAAAGGGACTGTCCCGGCCAAAACGGGATGTATGGTCACCCTACCTCAGTGAAGCCTCTAGGCCTGCCTGACTGTCTGATAAAATTCCAGATCCTGCAGTTCCTCCAGTCATGTTGTTGTTGCATCTGTCTCTGAAAGATGGCCAAGAATCCTCTAGAGGAACAGGGCATTCCTTATGCAGCCACCTTTATGATGCAGACACCTGGGAAACAAACTAGGATTGATGGGATGGACGCTTATGAACTTTCCAAAAGGAAAGAGGAGAAGTTTCAGCTCAAACAGGAACTTGAAAAGAAAACAAGGCTGCAGCGCTATGCCAGAGCAGATTAATGGATGCTTACAGTGCCCTGCAGGTGGGTATTTAAGAAAACCACACGCCTAGGGAGCAGTTCAAAACAAGGAAGCAGTGCTGTTGATTACGGCACATGGTGCGTCAGTTCCCTGCATACGGAGAGTTAATTCCCTTTCAACGTGAATACTTTATGCTTCCTGTCGGCCCACTCCCAGCCCGCAAACTTCCTGCACATGATACCTTGCGAGATAGACACGCTACTGCAAGAGCCACTTTCCCGGCATGTCGCTTTGACCACATTGCCCTTCTCTGTCCATCACATCCCACGCAAACTTCTTGCCTTCTTAGCCTGTCCCCGCCCGACAGATCATCTCTCACGCACTGCCGAGATGTCAACTCCTGCCGCTGCCCAGCCCACGACGTCTGGTCCATCACCTGCTTGTTACATGTCCCAACAAACACCTTTGCACTTTCTCTCATGCTGATCCTTACACTAGGGAGGATCTTCTGTGAGCCCCTCCAAAGCCACCTCATTGTCCCTTTCACACCTCTCCTTAAAACCCCCCTCTGCCACAATGCCTCACAACACTCAGGCTGCTGGCGTGCTGAGAACAGGCTGACCACTAGTGGCTCGATATTTCCTTATGCTGCCCCATCTGTCTGTATCCATCAGTGGTCTCTTGTCTTAGACGGTCAGCTCTTTGGGGCAGGGCCTGTCTGTGTTCTGTGTCTGTACAGCGCCTAGCACAATGGGGCCCTGATTTAGGGCGGAGTCTCCTGGGTGCTATTGCAAACAAACAAATAAGGATAATAATATGGTAAGTTCTGCAAATGCGTGTTTAGCTCTGACGGCCCCATTTCTAGCTTTCCTGGGACACACAGGTCCGAACCCATACTGTAACAGAAGCAGCAGAGAAAACAGCCTTTTTGAAACCTGTCTACTGATGCAATAGTTCAGCTAATGGGAACAAGGTTCTGTTCCTAAATTCCACTCCTGATGGATGCACAACTCATTTTACAGCAGTCAGAAAAGCTTGACCACGTGAACCCAACGGCAAATAAAAAAAAAAATCTTAAGAAATCTCATGCATTTTAAGATGGTGTTCAAAAATCACGAGTTGAGAGAGTGGCAGTATTGTAGGGATTCCTGCCTCTAGTCCAATAACATGGGGCTGCAGGATTCCCGCGTGCCCTCTCAGAGGAGGCTACTTGAGCAAATCCTAGGTTTCTCCTTCCTTAATTAGGAAAGTTACCTTACACCACCAAGAAACAGGGTGCAGAAGACCCTCCCCCAGATGGAGACAGCAGCCTGAGGTGTGGATTCTCATGGTGTCACGGACAGAGAACACGCAACACATGGCTCTGTGATGCTTACAAACCAAATTGCTGCCCGCATCCCAGCAGGCACATGGGCTAGCATGTGCCACAGAACTGCTCATACCACTGTGCTCTAAGGGGGACCCGACCTGGAAGAGTGAGCCCCACCCCACCACACCCCACTGCTCTGCAGCAGCCAGGGAGGTCTGGGGGGCGCGGAGAACTGACGAGAATGCTGCAGCCAGAGGGGATGGGGAGGGGTTTCACGTCCATCCTTGGCTAGTAGGTGACCAGGTTCGAAGGACGGAGCCCCCCCCAAGAGATGGGTAGGGAGGAGGTAGGGAGAATGGACTTCCTCCTGGTTGGAGCACCCAGCTGTCAGCTCAGATTCTGAAGGCTTGTATAATTCCATCCCTGACACTGAAAGAGACTTAACTGGGGGACAGTGGGAGACAGACAGATACCCAGGCCAGTAGGGCCCTCAGGGGAATTGTGAGGCAGGTCTAGCGGGGTGAAGGGATCAAAGCAGGCGGAGAGGAGGCTGGAGAGTATCCCTGTATGCCAGGCTCACCTCTGAGCTCTGCTCACTCCCCAGGCACAGGGGGCCATGTGCCCAGCCCAGACTAGTGGGGACAGCTCACTGTCTGCACCCCCGCTTTCCCTTGATTGCGCCAGTGCTAGCCCCTAGTGCAGATGTGGTTTGCATCAGTGCAGCACGATGTGCACTGGTGCAGCTTCTCCGGGCTGTTAACCAGGGTCAGACACATGGGTGACAGTCACGTTGATACTGGGGTTTGCACAGAGGCACCGATCTCGGTGGCTGAACTCCCAGTAACACCAGGCGTGGCCGCGATGGGCAGTTTGAGCTGGTCTCCCCTGCTTAAGGCTTGAAGTTGCAGGGTAGATAGGAAGGTAGGGCCAGATTGCCTCGATTGCCAGAACCTGGGAGTGGACGACAAGAGATGGATCGCACTCGATAACTGACTGTTCTGTTTCTTCCCCTTTAAGCATTTGGCACTGGCCACTGGCGGAAGACAAGACACTGGGCTAGATGGACCAGTATGGCCGTTCTTATGTTCTTATTGCATCCTGCCTCTCAAGGGGGTGCCCAAAAGGCGAGGAGAGACCCCAGCACAGGGGCCAGCCACACAGTGACTCACTAGGACTGGTCCTCGGCAGCACTGCTACCAACCGCAAAGGAGTCTGGGTCGTAGCCCCAATCCTCCTGCACGCCAGGCTGCAGAACGGGCTGGCTGCAGCGGGAGCGTAATAGGCACCTGGAGCCCTGTGCAGATACGCGAGCCCCGCCAGAATGCCACGGTCTAGCCGTGCCTGCAGGTATTCCCTCCCAGAGCGCACACACAGCTACGGCACACAATAGAGCGGGCTTTCTGCGCTGAAACGCTGCTGCGGGTGCCCAGGGAGCCCGAGAGCTCTTGGCCCTGCATTCTTCTTGGACTAAAGTAGGTTTTCAGATTTGGGCCCCACTTACCACAGCACAACCCCATCACACTGGTGTAACTGGGAGCAGAATTTACTCCGTTGCATCGAATTTTATAGCCCAGCACATCACCAAGGAACCGTGGCTCTCCCAGGAGCCAAATACTCAAGAGGGGCTTAAACTCCGTGAAGAGGACGGACCCTGACCTCTCGTGGTGTGTCTGTGTCATTACACAGGCCTCAGGCTGGGTGGCTACACAGAGCCAATGTAAGAAGTGACAGATGTCTCATGGGAAACCCTGAGACTTCATTCTCTTTCGAAGCAATGCTGCTGCTGAATCAGATAGCAGGGCTTGAGCAATGCCAGCCAGAGAGCTGTATAAAACAATGCCAGGTATCTGCAGGCCAGAGGCACTTCCTGGAGAGAAGCCCTATTGCCCTCAACCTCCAAAATGGTGGTGCAGAAGTGGAGAATGCTAGGATGCCCGCCAGGGTGGAACGTCTTTATCAGCCTCCGGCTGGCAGGTCTCTGATAGGTTTGAAGTGCTCCGACCCCTTCTGGCTATTGGCAATGAGGAGCATCCTATCCCAGTCTCTGGCTGCTGGTGGGGATCAGGAAAATGTTCAATATTCTACCTACTCCAGCCTCTTGGTTGCTGTGATGGCGAAAGAGGTTTCAAATACTCCACCACTAGCACAAGCAGCTCCTTCGATGGGGGAGTCTCCCACACCTCAGCTTTGAGTCCTTTTTCTCCTCCCCACTGAATAGCGTCAGCGTGTGCCTCCACCGCAAGTTGAGAAAGCTATGGGCAGCTGCAAAGGCACTGGTGCTTTCTGCAGACTCAGACACAACGCTGCACAGCTGAATATTCACAACTGGAACTGGTCCAAAATTTTTCGGATCGAACATTTTTCCCCTCAAAGGGTTAAAGGAACATGTTGATATCAACATTTTGTTTGATGTTTTGGTAATATCAAAACATTTTGTATCCATTCTGACTTCTTCTGAACATTTGATTTGCTGGAGCAAAAAAACAAAACAAAATCAACATGTCCCAGTTGGGAAAATACATTTTGAAATGTCAGAATTTCCGACCGGATGGAAATTGTGTTTCAGCCAGCTTTGTGCACAACCACAAGGGCTAGATGCAGTTTTTAAAAGAGCTTGGATTCTGCACCAGTCTTTGCTTGCCAGTGGCAAGTGAGGGAGTGGAATTTCCAAACCCTGGCTTACAGTGTATTTTCTACTGCATGATGGAATTCTCTGATTCATTTTCGATATTCCTGAGAACTAGAAAATAGAACTGCTCTCTTTTGAGAAAAGGAGTACTTGTGGCACCTTAGAGACTAACCAATTTATTTGAGCATAAGCTTTCATGGGCTACAGCTCACTTCATCGGATGCATTCAGTGGAAAATACAGTGGGGAGATTTTATGTACACAGAGAACATGAAACAATGGGTGTTACCATACAGACTGTAACAAGAGTGATCAGGTAAGGTGAGCTATTACCAGCAGGAGAGCGGGGGCGGGGGGGGGGGAAGAGGAGAAACCAAGTTAGTTCCTGGGTTAGTGTTTTTTGTTGTGCAGTGTGTGGTTGCTGGTGAGTATTTGCTTCAGGTTGGGGGGCTGTCTGTAAGCAAGGACTGGCCTGTCTCCCAAGATCTGTGAGAGTGATGGCTCGTCCTTCAGGATAGGTTGTAGATCCTTGATGATGCGTTGGAGAGGTTTTAGTTGGGGGCTGAAGGTGATGGCTAGTGGTATTCTGTTACTTTCTTTGTTGGGCCTGTCCTGCAGTAGGTAACTTCTGGGTACTCTTCTGGCTCCGTCAATCTGTTTCTTCACTTCAAGTGGGTATTGTAGTTGTAAGAATGCTTGATAGAGATCTTGTAGGTGTTTGTCTCTGTCTGAGGGGTTGGAGCAAATACGGTTGTATTGTAGAGCTTGACTGTAGACAATGGATCATGTGGTGTGGTCTGGATGAAAGCTGGGAGGCATGTAGGTAGGAATAGCGGTCAGTAGGTTTCCAGTATAGGGTGGTGTTTATGTGACCATCGTTTATTAGCACTGTAGTGTCCAGGAAGTGGATGCGAAATGTGAAATAGTTATGGGTGAGGACAAAGTCACAAAGTTCAGCCACCAGGTTTGCTGTGACATTATCGGGGATAGTGTTCTTGACGGCTTGTAGTCCATCTTTGTGTGTAATGTTGGTGTAGAGGGCTTCTACATCCATAGTGGCCAGGATGGTGTTTTCAGGAAGATCACCGATGGATTGTAGTTTCCTCAGGAAGTCGGTGGTGTCTCTAAGATAGCTGGGAGTGCTGGTAGCGTAGGGCCTGAGGAGGGAGTCTACATAGCCAGACAATCCTGCTGTCAGGGTGCCAACAAACAAACTACAAGAACAAATCTGCACAGACACACCCCTAAAACCCAGACCAGGGGTATTCTATCTGCTACCCAAGATCCATAAACCTGGAAATCCTGGACGCCCCTTCATCTCAGGCATTGGCACCCTGACAGCAGGATTGTCTGGATCTACAACCTATCCTGAAGGACAACCCATCACTCTCACAGATCTTGGGAGACAGGCCAGTCCTTGCTTACAGAAAGCCCCCCAGCCTGAAACAAATACTCACCAGCCACCACACAACAAACACACTAACCCAGGAACCTATCCTTGCAACAAAGCCCGTTGCCAACTGTGTCCACATATCTATTCAGGGGACACCATCATAGGGCCTAATAACATCAGCCACACTATCAGAGGCTTGTTCACCTGCGCATCTACCAATGTGATATATGCCATCATGTGCCAGCAATGCCCCTCTGCCCTGTACATTGGCCAAACAGGACAGTCTCTATGTAAAAGAATAAATGGACACAAAATCAGACATCAAGAATTATAACATTCAAAAACCAGTCAGAGAACACTTCAATCTCTCTGGTCACTCGATTACAGACCTAAAAGTGGCAATTCTTCAACAAAAACACTTCAGAAACAGACTCCAATGAGAGACTGCTGAATTGGAATTAATTTGCAAACTGGATACAATTAACTTAGGCTTGAATAAAGACTGGGAGTGGATGGGTCATTACACAAAGTAAAACTATATCCCCATGTTTATTCCCCCCCACCCCGTTCCTCACGTGTTCTTGTTAACTGCTGGAAATGGCCCACCTTGATCATCACTACAAAAGGTTTCCCCCCTCCTGCTGGTAATAGCTCACCTTACCTGATCACTCTCGTTACAGTGTGTATGGTAACACCCGTTGTTTCATGTTCTCTGTGTATATAAAATCTCCCCACTGTATTTTCCACTACCTGCATCCGATGAAGTGAGCTGTAGCCCACGAAAGCTTATGCTCAAATAAATGTGTTAGTCTCTAACGTGCCACAAGTCCTCCTTTTTGTTTTGTGCATACAGACTAACACAGCTGCTACTCTGAAAACTCTCTTTTGAGAGTTTGTCACATGTCTTTGATCTGTGTTTGTACAGTGCTCCCACAATGGGGTCCTGCTCCACAACTGGGGCTCCTCTGCAATAGGATATACAAATATTAAGTATTTAAATAAGTCCAAGTTAATTGCAGGCTTCCTGTTGCTCCTATAGACTCCAGGCATTAAAATATATGCACACGCCTAGCTTAATGCACATGGGTAAAGTAAAGTAAAGTACGTGTGTGTTTGCAGGCTCAGCGCCACAGATTTTTGTAGCTAATTACTTGAAATGACATGCGGAGACAGAATGACGCCCGACACTCCAGCAACGTATCTTCTGGAGAATGGGAGGAAGGAATGAAATACAGGAGGGTTCTGGGAGATGCTGTGCAGCTTGTGACTCTGAAGATTCCTTAGTCACATCTAGCTTGTGTCAGATGGAACTGCAGGGTGAGATTTTGTCGTCATGTATGGCTGCAGTGAAGTGAGATTCTTTCCACGTGCGCAGGAGACAAGGGTTTTGAACAAGTCTGGGGAGTATTTTGGGCTGTGTTTTATTTAAAGTCAGCAGTTGCTTCTCGATTAGGACTCTATCTGGCCCATTGTTACAGGATCAAGCCAATAGTCGCTAAAGGAGGGAGATGGCCTAGTGGATAGAGCTCGACTGCCACTCCAGAGAGCTGGCCTCCGATCCTGGCTCTGCAACTGGCCTCCAGTAAGTCAATTCCATGTGCCTCAGTTTCCCCATCAGTAAAATGGGGATAATGACACCAACCTCCTTCGTGAGGCATTTTGACAGGTGCTGAGGAAAGGTGCTAGCATAGACGTAGGATTATTAGAAGTGTCTGAAGCTGAATGAATACAAACTTTCCATTCCCTTTTAGGAGTCCTTGGAGTTGGATTTATTTTCTAGCACTGAGATGTTCAAAGCTGACTAGGGGATTTGGACATACACCAGGGAATTGTGTCTACATCCCATAATGAGCTGTCAGACCACCACCTAGAATTCCAAGCTCTCTTTCCCCACAGCAGAATTTGTTCACACCCAAGGCAACTTTGAATTTTTCCATTTCCATCCTGTAAGCTTCATGTTCTTTACTTTAGTTTACAGACGCTCTTGAAGCTATTCAGCTTCCTGCGTTCTCTTGGAGAGAGTGCTGAGGGGCTGGTCCAGTTCTCGCTGGAGTCAACGGGCTTTTTGCCATTGACTTCAATGGAAAGAGGAGCCAGCTCCAAGTTTGTCCTCCTCATTCTTCAGAGGTAGTGGGGTCTAGTGGATAGAGCACTGGCCTGGGACTCGGGAAACCTGGATTCTACTCCTCACTCTGCCACTGGCCTGCTGGGTGACCTTGGGCAAGCCATGTCCTGTGCCTCAGTTTCCCCCATCTGTATAATGGGGATAATGATACTGGCCTCCTTCGTAAAGCACTTTGAGAGCTACTGCTGTAAAGTGCTATAGGAGAGCGAGGGATTGTTAGGATGTTGTTTTTGAAGGACTAGCCTGCTCCGATACCTTCTAATGGGATATCGTCCAGCATAACTTCCTCGGCATATAAAGTAATAGCTGTTAATTTCTGCCCCTGCCTACCCAGGACTCCTTGTCTGCGCACAAGGGGTAGCGTCCAAATGCCTCGTGTTTAGCCACAGCCTGAAATCCGGCTTAGCTGAAGCCTAAACTGTGGTTTCCTGGTCCCCAAAAGAATGTCACAGGCCCATGTGGTCAACTGATATTGGGCTGTTTTCCTTCTGCTGTTATTACTGCCACTTCCTACTGTGCTCTCCCTGCCTTCCTATAAATAACAAACCCTTGACAAATAATTAAAAACAATTTAAACCCCCCCCCCCCCGCAACCTTGTTACAGGGTGGGAGTGGGGGAGGGGGCCTTAGGAACCTTTCAAGAGCAGCAGTATAATTAACATAGTCACTCCTTGGGGGTTCTCATTCTATTACCTGGATTACGTTTGTTCAGCGAAGTGAACGAAGAACTGGGACCATGGCAGCTTTTTGGTAATTTCTGAATTGTTAAAATTAGCACAAAATTAACCCCCTCTTTACCCAGATTCACCTTCCTGGAAACGAGAACTGCAGCAGTTTAATAGCTGGCTCGTGTTAGATCCCAGATTATAGGGAAAACTTTTAGATTTAAGAGGCAAAAAGCCCCCGTGGCGTATAACGGACAGTCGGGGACTCTATTAACAAAATAAAGGTTAACAGAGTTATTGATTGCACCCCGTATCCGCAGCTGCTGGCCAGAAAACTGAACCAAGCTCCTACAGGGTGTGGAGTCACCTGTCATGGGAGCAACCCCAGAGCAGAGGTTGTGCAATACCTTGAGAATCACCACACTTCAATGGAAATTTTCCACACACGGAAACGTCATCACAGCAACCTCATCTTCAAAGCAAGCATCATACTGGAGATGGGCTCATGCAAACATGAGACCAGTTTTTAATCTGCCTTTCCGGGGCTTTCATACATGATCATCAATCTCCGACCTAACAGCAGTGAGCGGAAGTTCAGGGTGCACGTTGTGACTTGTCTCTCTCGTTCAGTAATTAGCAGTAACGTTTTAACGTACACAATGTGGTGCAAGTTTCACGGCAGGGGACCTGTGTGCCGTGGCATAAATCAAATCCTATTATGTGTGTTCTCTCCTGCTGGGTGGGCTTGAGGTATAGAAGGCAAGGTGTATAGAGTTATAGACGGCACCGTGACTTTCAGCAAACCGTCTTCTTCTGGATTGTTCTATCCCCACACGCAGTGACCTGTGTAGAACCTGGGACAGATGCTACAGGGACCTGCTCTGCCTCACATGGTCCAAATGAAGCTCAGGAACCTGAGGGGGACCATAACTGCTGCAGCCTCTGCTGTCTCGTCCGATAGCAAGATGCCACAAGAATCACAGCAGCTCTCCCCACGCTTGCTACAGAAACAGCACGAGAGGAGGACTCTTCTCCTCAGTCCCCTCGCTCTCGCAGGGGCGAAAGATCAGGGTTGTCAAACAATTCTGCCGCATCTTAGAGCTAGCCCCCTCGACTGGGACCCCCACAGATCCCTCAATGAAAGTGCAGACTGAAGAGACTGATGAAACCACCCCTGCTCTGAAACCTTCCATGCCAGGGCTGCTAATTGGCCATCTCTGGCGTAAATGCTTGTGGTTATTTTCCTCCATCACTATGGATATTGCACACCGTGGCCATTATTTTCCCATGACATGATTAAATGCGTTGGCATCTGAAAACAAGACGGCAGAGAGAATGCACAGCAAGCAATTGTAGCCTCGTCTGCTTCGGTCTCGTCGCAGCTGCTACCCCAGGGCTTTCGATACAGGAGACGCATTTTCATGGAAGAAAGGATGGTTCGGTAGTTGGGGCACCAGCCGGAGATCTGGGTTCAAGTTCTTGTTTTGCCACAGACCTGTGACCTTGGGCAAGTCATTTAACCTCTCTGCACCTCAGTTTCCCACTGTAAAAGGGACCCTGCCCCTATTCCAGGGTGTGGGAAGGATAAATGCACTATAGATTGTGAGGCACTCAGATACTACCATAATGGGACCATATATGTACACAGAGGATAGATTTTTAAGGCCAGAAGGGATCATTATGACAGGCTAATCTGATCTTCTGCTCAACATGGGCCAGGGAATTGCACAAATACAAAAGCTGTTCCAACATGACTACGAATATGGTATTTCATTGCCTCTCCCAAAGCAGAGCTCTCAGATCTTCTCAGTATTTCTCTGGGCTGCTATGAGCCACCAGAGTGTATCCCTGGAGGGAAAAATCCCCAAATCAAAACGCTGCATTAAGTGCATGCTGCTGCAGAGAACTGCCTGTTATTAATGGATATTGATCTGCAGTCTCCATCCTCCCAAGAGGCAGAGTAACCGCTACTTGTTTTCTTGCCTTCAGAGCAGAAGGCTTTAGGCTCAGATCCTGCCAGGTTACACATGTGAGTAACTGTACTCACGTTGAGTAATCCCCTAGGGTTAAGTGGGGCCGCTCACATGTTGGCAGGACAGAGCCGCTTCTCTTTTAACACAGGGGTCCCTGTGACGGCCTCAGAAGACTCTGCATTACTGGTGAAGGGTTACAAGCATCACCCCGAGTGACCACTCTGTCCTTTGGTTAGAAGAACCATGCAAACAACTAAGGAGTGGCGGCACTGTACAGAGCTCTTCAGGTGGCAGCAGGACGTTCGTTCCTCTCCGTTTGCCACAATACATCCTCAGAGGCCGGGCAAGTCCGGTAAGAAAAGCAGCCCAACGGAAGTGTCCGCAAGCTCTGAAGACCCAGCCTTGCAGTGACAGGGCTGGGGGGAGGAGGTACGTTGACAGACAAGCCAGTATTAGTCGTGCCCGCTCCCATCTCTGGGATTTAAACTGAACAACAATCTCGCATCCCTTAACTGCCAGGAACAGACCATCAAGGGTTCCTCGCTCCCAGAGCCCTGCTGTAAATACTTAGCAACATTTCCTCCAGCGCTCTGCTCCTCGGGTCAGGAACCAGGCCCTCCTCCACGCGAGTACAGCACCAGGCACACCACGCACGGGTAGCCACGCTGAGATTCGCCACAGCCTGCTCCGATCCCGCTGAGCAGAGCGAGGTGGGGAAGTAGTGCCGTGGGTTCATCCTTTCGACTTCAAACGCTTGAGGTTGGGCTCAGAGTTGATCCAGGTCTCAGTCTAGTCCTGAGGAAACATTTATCCATGTCAAAACCATCCCACAGAGATAGCCGGCGCTTTGGATTCACGAGGGCGATGCAGAGGACACCACGGGACCACGCAGCGTGCTGGGTTCTAGGTAATGCAAACAGGACCGCGCTATGTGGCACGCACAGCGGACCTCGGCGTGGCCTCTCAGCCCCTTCGTCGCATGCTCAGGGAAGAGGCTCCTGGAATTCATGGGGCTGTCTCGCAGATGCTGCTCGTGCCTGTGCTTCAGGAGACTTAGCCCTTCAAGCTGTAAGGGCTCAGATGTAGCCTCAGGAGGGCTGGGTGCCACGCGGGGCCTTGACGATCAAGGCTGCCCATAAACAGAAGAGTCAAAGGTTCCATCTCAGCCCTTTGCACCAGGGGAGGGAAGCATGGCCCGTGATGCTTGCCTCTCCAGGCACGTTCCCCTGGCAGCGGGCAGCCATGCGTTGTGAGCCTGACCACTGGAAGGGAAAAGCCTCCACTTTTCATGTGACAGGGTCCCAGCGTCTGCAGCCCAAAATCAGGACTTTGAAACAAGCGGCCAAAAGCTGCACTTGGGGGTGTGCACGCGCGCAGGGCTCATCCGGGCACAGAAACACTCAACTTCCCCCCACTCTCCACAGGCGTAGATAGCTCAGAACTAGGCATCAGTCACGGAGATGTCCACTCCCACCTCCAGCACCCACGTGTAACATGTTCAAACGAGCACCCTCCCGCTGCCCCTCACACTGGGGAGGAGGCTCCCCATAGCCATTAGAACCTCAGAACAGCCAGACTTATGGTCCATCCAGCCCAGTGTCCCATCTTCCGGCACTGGCCAATGCCGGATGGCCCAGAGGGAGTGAACAGAATAGGCAATCAGTGAGTGATCTATTTTCTGTCATCCAGTCCCAGCTTCTGGCAGTCAGAGGTTTAGGGACCCCACAGAGCACAGGGTAGTATCTCTGACCACTTTGGCCAATAGCCATCGATGGACCCACCCTCCATGAACTTATCTAGCGATTTTTTTAACCCTGGTATGCTTTTGGCCTTCACAACATCTCCTGGCAAGGAGTTCCACAGGTTGACTGTACGTTGTGGGAAGTACTTCCTTTTGTTTGTTTTAAACCTGCTGCCTATACAAGTTCTGCCACCCACAGAGTCACCTTACTAGTCTCCTTTGCCATGATGCCTACAGAATAGGGTTAGGCCACAGGTGTGCTGAGACCACTGCCCGCCATGCGGACCAGAATGGTCTCATTGTTTCTTGTGGTCCCTCATCTATCTGTATCTACCTGTTGCCTCTTGTCTGATGCAGAGATAGCCAGCTCTGTGGGGCCAGGACTGTCTGTCTGTACAGCACCTAGCCCAGTGGGGTCCTGCTCTGTGTCTGGGCTCTTAGGTGCTAATACACATAATAATTAGAATTTCAGTTTTGGCAACAGTGCCAGAAACTCCCGTCACTGAGACCTAGCGCATTAAGAATCCTGGGATCTCTGGCTGTGAAGGCCACTTCCGAGAAGGAGCGAAAGCACTCCCTTGTCGGAAAAGAGATCTTTTCATTGCATCCCACTCGCTCTTCCCCGTGACACCACAGAGCCATTAAACCCAGGGCATCAAAGCAAAAAGACGTAAACAAATCCAGACCTGCTTGGGTCCCAACTGCTGCACCCTGCTTAAAAGCTTCCCACGCTCTCTCGAGACACCACACTGTGATGATGACTGTCTGATGGCCTGTGACGAACCACATCGGGCCTGGGGCGGGTGGGCCTCTCAGCGCTGTTAGAGCTGCGACAACCCATCTGGCGGTGGCCGTGCCAGTCACCAGAGAGACGCAGCTTATCACTTGGAAACAGTCGTAAGGCGGCCAGGGTGGGAGCAGCAGCAGGCAGATTCCTGCAGCATCCGCTTGGGCTTTCAGCTGGCAACCCTGGGAAAGCCAACAGCTCGCACCGAGCGCCTTTGTTGTCACCTGGCTGTCTCTGGGGATAGGAGCACATGTACACAGAGAGCAGACAAAGAGTTTCGGTTTGCCTCCCTGGCTGCCCCAAACCCCCACCTGCTGATGGACAGCTCCCTCCTTGCCGGCCAGGAGCAAAAGGAAGAACCAGTGAGGGTGTGTCTATATGAACAGTTGGTGCATGGCAGGAGAGTGTACTGTAGATGTACGGCCTGGCTTGCCACGCACTAACTGTCCATGTGGACCCTGCCAGCATGCACTATAAATTTCCTAGTGCCCACTGGCCTACTTCTGTTTCACAGCCAGCTAGATCAAAGCACACGAGGGAATTGGTAGCACTCGGCAGCAGGGTCCACACGGCCAGTTAGTGCTGGGTAGATTCACATGCCAGCTTGCCACGAATGACCTGTTCATGTAGACGTGCCCTGGCACTCACCATTGAGGATCCCAGAGAACAAAGCATGAGGCAGCTAGGCAGACACAGCAACACCTGGGATGTTTAAATCCAAGGCTGTCTGTCACCTACAATCATGAGGTTACACTGGGGTCCCCAGGCCAATGACACCCGTCCTTTCTGATGAGTTGCACCAATTTAACCTATCAATGGAAGGCGCTTCTCTGCCCCCATCGCTGCAGTGTTGTGAGGCCTCACGCTCTTTACTGTATTTCTCCTTGCAGCACCCTGGGGGCAGGACATGGCTGGTATCCCCACTGGACAGCTGGGACCTGAGGCACAGAGAGGCCAAGTGACTTGCCCAAGGTAACACAGGGAGCCTGTGGCGGAGCAGAGACTTGAACCCAGGTCTCCTGAGCCCTATGCTAGTGCCCTGACCACTAGTCCATCCTGCCTCCTACTTGCACGCACTTCAGAACACTTTCCACCGCTCCACTAGACGGACTAAAGCCCTCAGCTGTGCCAGCCAGTGCCCCAGCATCTCACTTCCTGGGAGCGGATTCACAACGGACCCTGCCTGTCTTGCAGTTCCAGGCAAGAGCAGACGTGGCTCACGGGCAGTGGCCAGCGGCGGCAGGCTAAGGCACGGCAACACGGCTCACTGACCACTGGTTACAATTTCAAACCATCCCCTTTGTGCTCTCTCTTGTGCTGGGGAGGAGGCTCCATAATCATCTGTAAAACTACCCCCTCTCGTCCTCCTTCAAACCCCTCCTTCGCTGGGACAGCTACCAAAAGCTTGGCAATGGTTTGGCTGCCGGTGTGCAGAGAGCACTGCCCATCAGCCCGACCGGTGTTGTCTCATAGGATGCTCGTGCTCCCCCATCCGTCTGCAACCACCCGTTGCCTCTTCTCTTCTGCTTCGATTGGCAGCTCTTTAGGGCAGGGCCAATCCTTTTGTTCTGTGGCTGTGCAGCGCCTGGCACAGCGGGGTCCTGGCCCACGTAGGTCTTATGATCACACAAATTGTAAACAACGACAACAGACGAGAAACCCAGCCCTCACGAGAGTCCACCCTGGGGTCGTCTTTGAAAAGATCAGATCAAGTTTCTTTCACAGTTACTCTGCCCACAGTCCCCCGCTGAGGGCAGAGCCGTTAACCCCGAGCTCAGGGCCAAGGGGCCAGCAGCTGCTGCAGTCTTGGAAGGCTGGAGCAGCTGGGATGAAGGGTCCCTCCTGAGTTCCAGCAGCTGGGCAGGGTGATGAGGCCACCAGCCAGCACGCTGCCCAAGGGAGACTAATGGAGTGGGGAGGATTAAGGGGATGGGGCAGGTGTTGTCACTTGTGCGGCTCAAGGTATAGAAACTCAGCCCTCTGCCCAGGGGCATGTTGAGCCTGCAATGCCCCCAAAAGAGCTGTTGCTAGCTGGGAGCCCATCACCACCTGTCTCCTTCCCCCGCAAAGCTGGCCAAAGGGTGGGAGATGCTGCGACCAGCAGGAGAACCTGCGCTCCCAGAGTGACACCTACCTCTTTGCCCTGCTGCTTAACTCTCCAGCTGGCCGGTCTGCCCCCAAGCAGCCAAGAGTCACAGAGTGTCTCCTACACAGCCAGCTGCAGCCTGGGGAAGGGGACTGGTACATGCAGGCAGGAAAATCCCCTCTCTCTGTGCCTTCTGCCCTTGTTAAGTGAAAGCCTGCCTGGCCCAGCGAAACGTAGGGAGATTTTCAATAATATGACTGATGTGTCTGAGTATAGCTTGATATACCTCCAAAGCTGGAGCCCATGTCTGCAATTCACTGACACCGGGGTGGGAACCAGCCTGCAGAAAAGAGATCTTCCGGACTATGTTATGGACCGCCCCGGCAGCCTGCCATTCTCTGACTGACACCACCCATTGCTCAGAGACATCGTGGGCTAACGGATAAAGCTAGGCCAGCCCTTCCCAATGGCCTTCCTTACTGACTTCACCCTGCGGGGGACTCTTCTGTTCTCCATTGGCCAGGAGGGACTAAGGAAGCAGGATGAGGATGGCTCAGAAAACTCAGTGATCCTGTAGCCTGGGCTGTAGCAAGCGTTGCAGCCCTAGCGGCAGCCCTGGGCTCACGCTTTACCGAGCCATCTTCGGCGTAGCTGAGCTTTAGAAGGTCGGCTCCATGTTGCCAGCCTCCTGGGGGAGGAGTCGTTCGGCTATGGGCCTTTCCGCGAAGGTGCTGTAAGAGCACTTCAGGCACTGCCCAGGGGATGGCATGAACCTGGCACAGTTCCTGCTAACCCACTCTGACTGCCACCAGAATGGAGACAGCCTGTGCTCGGATATGTAACCTTATCAACCCCTTACACCACTGTCTGGGTTAAGTGCCAGGCTGACACAGGCATGCCTTTAATTCTTCCGAGGAGGAAACCTAACTTAGGAGACTTCACACTTCCCACGTGACACAGCCAGTACCCTGGGTTTACAGCTATGTGAGTGAAAGGATTAAATGGTGTCCGTGAATGTGCTCGTATGAGAAACGCTTCCGCTCCAGCATCTATCTGTAGCAGGCTGGGGCAAAATGTGAGCTAGTTGGTTCAGGAAATACAACCCTTTGTTGTTCTGCACTGGGAACCCAGCGTTCCCATCAATCCTAGCCACAAACGGCTGAGGTCTCTCATCATTAATTGTATGCAGGTCCCAGCTGAGATCGGGGCCCGTTACACTAAGCCTGGTACATGGTAAGGGAGACACCCTGGCTCCAGACAACTTGCAGTCTAATAGACAAGGGCTGGGAGAAAGGAATGATTACCCTCGTGTTGCAGCTGGGAAATGGAGACTGAGTGCCTTGCCCCAGTCATACAGGGGGTCTGTGGCAGACGCAAGAATGGAACTCAACTCCTGAGCCCAACCCAAGTGCTCTCACCACAAGACCCCCTTCCTCCCATAGCATCTTAGTTCAGAGCTGGCGATTTCCCTACGCGTTACCAAATGAGTGTAACGCGGCCTGAAGCAGCACCGCGCTCTGTCCCCACTGGGGGCTTGCCCACGTGTAGAGATTTCTGACCATGCAACAGCCCTGGAGCTAAGATAGCTGGCTCCTTTTAGCTCAGCTGGTAAAGTCTCTTGGTTTTACATCTAGATCTCCGGGGTTCAGTCCCCACTGCTTGACAACTCATCCTAGGGGTGTTACATGAGGAATGAGAAGAGTCTGCAGAACAAATATACAAAACAGTAAGGAAAACAGACTGCCAAAGCCAGATGCTGGTCAGAGAGGGAGCGACATTACGTTGAAGATCAGGAGCTATTTGAACTATGCCTGCATTGTTAATGTTTTTACATTTCAGAAGATTATAAACCAACACATACAAGAGCGGGAGTTTAAAAATATATCCCATCCTCCCCCGCCTCCCCTCATCACAGCAAATCTCACTCCAATACCAAATATGATTTGGGGGGGGTGGGGGGTGCAAATTGTAATAAGATCTTATTTTTTCCAGAGCTTTGAGAAGAAGCTAAAAGTCATGGGACAAGAGTCTGACCTCAGTTCCACCCGAATAAATCCAGAATCGCTCCCATTGACTTCAGCGGAGTTGCACCGTGTTTTCACTGGCATCACTGGGATCAGAGGCCAGCCTGGCAAGCTGAAACAGAAATTACTTCCTGAGGAAAAGGTGTCTGGTGCTCATTTGATCAGGCGTCGTACAGAGAAGGAACAGCTCTTTCCACCTTCTTTTTCTCTCCACTCATTACAAAAAAAACAAATCTGTCTCTTGAACTCCATTGACCAAGGTGAAGAAATTGGAATAAAATCCAGTCCCCATGTGAAAATCAGAAACGGCTTCTACCTTCCACTCTATCAGTCTCTTACCTTCTACAGGTGCACCGATTCTCACCCCACAAGAAAAACAACCCCTGGAACACAGGGCATAGCATTTCCAAATCTCCCTAATAGGATTAGAGTCTATTTAGCATAGTTTAACCTCTGTGTTATTACGTCAGGCACTTATCTGATCACTGCTGATGGCCTTGTTTCAATCACTTTGGTACCAGAGGACAAGCCTTTTGGAAAGAAAGGAAGCCACAGCTGTGATATCCTGTATTTCAAACTGGCTAATCATCACCGGTCCTCCAGCCCACGTCATTTAATTGAGAAGCCAAGCAGCTGAGGATGAAAAGCTTCTGCTCATTAGGTCACAGGGACAAGAAAGCTGCGAATTGCAGAGCAGGGGGTTATGAAGCTGTTAGCCTAATTGTGAGACTAGTTAATGTAGTCTCCTTATGGCTGTCAAAACCAACAGCCTGAAATCCAAACACACTCCTGTTTATTAAGGCCATCTGTTAAGGAGGCCATGGCAGATCTATGAAACGTCTGCACAGAAACTCACTGCACACACAAACACACCCCTGTCCTGAGCCACCGCTCAAAGACAGCAGCCTTTGAAAAACAGCAGCTGCTGGGTGTTGAACAGTTGTGGCATTTGTACGTGAATTGCCGTTCCCGTAGATCCTGTTAGACCGCATACCCTTCAAAGGGCACGCGGAACTCTCTGGGGCAAGGAGAGAGACCCACACTTGCTGATTTGTGCACCTGCCAAGACAACTGTAACCTCATTGTTGTCCCCTGGGACTATGGGAGTGGTCTAAGTGCACAGGTGCTGATTCTGGAGGGAGCCCAAATGCACGAGCGCTGATAACGGGCGGGGAAGAGCAGGGACACAATCCCTCTCCCCCACTGTTTATAATATGGTTGTGCCATTCACTGAATCTACAAACCAAAGCATCAGAAGGGAACTGTTAAGAGGAATCTCACTACAGACCCCTACCACGATGAGCACGTGGATGAAGGGCAGCTGGCAAAAGCTGAGCCCAGGCCAGGCTGCGGGAAATGCCACGTAGAACTCAGCTCTCCCATAACATCCCCAAGTGCCAACGGCAACTGGCCTCAGGTCACTAAGTGGCTCCACACCGTGGGGACCTCACCACTGCTACTGGATACCCAGCTGTGGCGAGGTCCCAATGGCAGCAGGAGCAGCAGCCACTTCAATCCCTGGCCAGCAGCCTATGCACCCTCCCATCAGACACAGACTTGGCCACAGCGAGCCACACTGGTTATGTCCCGGCTTGATTACTGCAGCTCGTATGTTGGAAAGAAGCCTCGTGCCCTGGGAAGCTTCGCCTAGTAGAAAGTGGCCACCTATTCAAGCAACCAAAGCCTCCATGAGCCCACCACCGGGTGCTCCCTGTGCCGGCCCCCCACTGAACACAGCCCAGTTATATAGTCAGTCCATTTTATTTTGGCTTTGCAACTAGTGCCAATTTAGCACCCTGGTTGGGATCCTCACCATGGTCCTAGTGACTTCAATGGCGCTACATCAGTTCACACCAGCTGAAGATCTGGCTCCGTATCGTTAACCCACTGACTGCACTGTATTCTAAGAGGATCTAGCTCTCTGGGCACCTTGGAAGGTTACCCAGCCACGCCCATTCTGGGCAGCACTGTTCATCCGCACTAGCCGCAAGGAGCGGGCGAGCGTCTGGATCACAGCCCAGTGCAGAAACAATGTCCTTGTTTTCAGCACAAGACAAACCAGAGGGAGTTTTGCCCCTGGGAGCTGGTCAGGTTGCGTGCTCCGGCGCTCCATAAGTCTTCCACTTCCATCTCCAACAGATACCCGGAACCAATACAGACGCCAACTTTAAACTCATGCTCCAACACCAGACCTGCACTGTGATCTCCTCTGCTTTTTCAGTATCCATTATATCAACAGATCAACACACCTGACTGTCACACGTTCTGCACGCGGGGGAAGTTATTCTGCCTTAATGCTGCTGTGATCACTTGTCAGGTTTTGGGTTAGAGTGCAGGGCTGATAAAGTTGTTCTTCTTGCTGAATTAATTCATCTTTCACCAGCTCACCTTGAACAACTCAAACCCTACTCACAGTTCACATTCCATGTCTTGGGTTTTGCCATTTCAGGAGATGTTTACAGAATAAAGGTTTAAAACACCTATGAAACTGAAAAGGTTAGAGTCACCCTTCGCTGTTTTATTGTCAATTATTAGGAGTAGCAGTATTGCAGCAGCGCCTCCGAGCCCCAGCCACAGATCTGGGCGTTATTGTGCTAGGCGCTGTACAAACAGTAAACAAAAAGACAGTCTCCTGCTGAGTCCAGCCCTTCCTTCACTCTCCAGCCGCCCCACTCACAAGGGCAGGAACTTCCTGTAGCCCTTTCTCTATACAATAAAGGATAATGCTTTCTCCACCAGCTACGGGCTGGGCGGAGACCCTGCTGCGCAGCATCAGAAGGGGGAGTGCTGAACAGACTTGGGGTTCAGAAGCCTGTAGCATCAAACAATGATGCTTTAATCAAAGGACAAGAGCAGGGTTTGACGTACACTAAATAGAACTGGTCAGAAAACAGGGTCGTTTCCCATACCCTGGAAAATATTGTTTTTTCTGACTTCTGCAAAAAATTGAAATCCAAAATATTATGGCTGATCATTGAAATATTTTGATTTGGAAATGCTGTTGCAGTGTCTCACGGGAGCTGTATTCTGGGTGATTCATGCTGCTATTCTCCTCTATGGACATCTCCCACGATGCACCATGGTTTCCCCTCTTGACCTGGGGAAGTGGTGCATCATGGCAGTGGCATGGCCAGAGTGCATCATGGGGGATGAAGTCCAGCTGGGGAGCCAGACCAATAGCTGAGAATGGGAACATGGGGCACCCAAACTACAATTCACATGGGACACTGCAGCAGCATAGCCAAATCCAGATATTTTGGTTTCTAGCTGAAATCCAAAAGCTTTTCGGGGTGTGGGGGGGATGACCCCCTCCCCCCATCACAATTTTCTGTGGAAAGCAGCCATGTTACATGAAAACTTTAATTTAATTGAAAGCCCAATTTCCATAAATCCAGTTCTGATGGAAAATTTTCAGCTGGACTGAATGCTAAATCTCTCCAATTAAAGGGGTTTTGAATCATTTGAGCAAGCATAAGGGGGATGCGAAAGAGATGGCTCTAGTGTCCAGTTCTGCAGCCCTTACTCAGGCAAAACTCCAAGTCCCTCATTTTGCTGAGTAAGGATTACAGGATTGGTGCCTAGGCCTAGCAGAGACAACGCTGTGCATATAGATTACAGTGCATGTGTAACTACAGTAAAGAGATTCCAGAATCTTCAGGCCATCCTCGCCTCCGGGCACAGTCGTTTAAGGACTGATACAGGTTTTATTTTTACAAGTCCACCCCGGCGCTCTGACAGGCAAGCTGAGATCTTTCCACCTCATGCTTCTCCACCATGAACCCAGGCGGAAGGGTGGCCTCAGAGGCACCGGTGTAACCTGTCTAGCCTTGGATGGATTTGCACGTGTCACCGGCAACAGGAATTGAAGGCAATGGGGCTGCACAGGTGTAGCAGGAGGCCTAGCCTGCCATGCAGAACCTCTCCCACGCTGAAGGGGAGGTCCCAGCTTCGCTTTCAGCGCTCACGGCCAATTTGTGGGGCTGCCAGCTAGAAAGACACCTTTTTAACTTGCAAACCCAGGAAATCCAATAGGGCAATTCATGACCATTTATAGCGAACCCCACCACGCCATTTAGGTAAGGGCATTTATAGGGCAGCACCACACTTCATACTCACATTTACTTGGAGACCCCCCCTGAATTCACTGTGCATGAAAAGCTAGACTGCTACAGATCCCTGCCCAGAACGGTCACACACTTGCAGACAGTGAAACATGTACATGTTACTATGGTGGGCTGTCCCCAAATACCGAATTACTGAGCGTGAACTGGCTGGAAGCTGGAGTCCAAGGTCAAACTGGAAATGAGGCACAGACTTATTTATTTTTTTAAAGAACAGGGAGGGTAAGTAACAGGGCCCTACCAAATTCATGGCCATGAAAAACATGTCATGGACCATGAAATCTGGTCTTCTCCCATGAAATCTGGTCTTTTGTGTGCTTTTACCCTATACTAAACCAATTTCATGGAAGAGACCAGAGTTTCTCATATTCAGCGTCCTGACCCAAAAGGGAGTTGCAGGGGGTCACAAGGTTATGTTAGGGAGGATTGTGGTATTGGCACCCTTACTTCTGTGCTGCCTTCAGAGCTGGGCGGCCGGAGAGCAGCAGCTGCTGACTAAAGGCCCAGCTCTTGCTTCTTACATCCTTACTTCTGTGCTGCGGCTGGCGGGGGCTCTGCCTTCAGAGCTGGGCTCCCGGCCAGCAGCCACCACTCTTCCGCTGCCCAGCTCTGAAGGCTGCCAGCAGCAGTGCAGAAGTAAGGGTAGCAGTACTGCAAACCCCCCTACAATAACCTTGTGACCCCTCCCACAACTCCTTTTTGGGTTAGGACCCCTACAATTACAACATGGTGACATTTCAGATTTAAATAGCTGAAATCATGAAATTTACTATTTTTAAAACCCTATGACCATGAAATTGACCAAAATGGACTGTGAATTTGATAGGGCCCTAGTAATTAATTAATTAACCATTGGAACAACCCACAGACTCACCTAGGGATGTGATGGATTCTCCAGCACTCGGTACCTTTCAATCAAGACTGGTCATCTGGGCTTTTTGCAGGAAACTACTAGGTGAAATTCTCTGTTCTAATGCAAGAGGTCAGAAGACTCATGTCTGGCCTTAAAAGTCTACAGAACTAGAAGTGGAAATGTGAAAAGCACAGTATAAACCCAGAAAAAAAGTCCTTACAACTGATGGGATTGAAGAGAAATTGACAGCATTTGAAAAGTGCATCTCTTTCTCATAGTCTCAGTGAAATTAAATTAAACTGAATTAGCCTATTCCAGTCCAAGTCTGTCTGCAGGTACCTCCTAGCCTTTGCTCTGCTTTTCATATGTCTGACCCATCCCATCAGACCTTTCACTCTGACACAACAGAGTCAAGACTTGAGGTATTTAATGACTAAAGTAGTTTTACAATACAAGGCTAGGGACACAGTGTGCTAAGAATTCTGGAACCAAGTAATCACTTCAGCAAAAGCCACATCCTAGGCTAGCTAATATATTTAGACCCCAAAGAGAACACGAGAAGGGGTGACTTGAGAATAGCTGCACTCAGGGCCCATTACAGACAAAATGTAGAAAATTATAAACAAAATGGTCAAGGTGGGGGGGAGGAGAGGGGAATCAATAAGTTTCCTTCTAAATAGCTTTCACTTCTAAAAATATCCCAGTGCGCAAATGTGATGGAAACCTGTATTCCTGCAACAATATCTGTCTGGACAAGAACAGTGAGTGTACAGTACAGAGCATTCTGGAGTTTTCCCCCTTCCTAACTCACCTTTCCTTAATAACCGTCCTTGCTGAGACATGCTAGCAATCTTCCCTGGCTGCAGTTGGTTCTCTCCCTCATGCCTCCCTTGCATAACACAGCAATGCCAGGCAGCACCTGCTCAGTACAGGGTCTATCAGCAGCATTTCCAGGCCACTTTCCATTTGTGCAGCACAAATGGATGCTATGCAAAGCCCCACTCATTTCTACCGCCCTTTGTGTGCTGGTAGAGGCCCTGATCCTGCATGCACTTTCACACATGAGTAGCTTTACTCGCATGAGTAGTCCCATTCAGTTGCAGAGGATGAGTCAATTTGCTCACATGCATGAGGGTGTACAGGATTGGGGGCATACATTGTAACAGGTTCCACCAGGCCTCTGAAAGATTTTGATCTTTTGCTGGGATTTCACTGAGTGGGAAAATTATGCCTGTTGTAATTTCTCACCACACAAACTCTTGTCAAATGTAATTGCTTGTCAACAAGAAAAGCAAACATGGCAAGGAAAATTAAACACACCTGAAAAGCATTGCCATTGCAGTTCCACGTGGAGCCATTTCCCGGACAGCCTCCTGGCTCCTCTGGAGCTTTTAAAATGTCACCCTCTTTTCAGCATTACGGTGTGTCATTTTCTAGCCCTGCATTTACACTCCTCTTGCTAGAAGATTGCTTAGTAAGAATTCCAGCAGATAGTTGGCTAGAATCCCTGGGGTGCAAAATCCTGGACAAATTCAACAGTACGCAACTTGGAACCATTACCTAGACCCCGACTCGCCAGAGGCTGAAACATGCAGGACGGGACGTCCCTACCAGCCAGCTCCAGGTGAGAAGTTCAGCTTCCCCCAGCTGTGGTGGCTCCTGCTCACGGGCACCTTTCTCTGATAAGGTGTAAATTGTTTTTACATGTTGAGAATAATTAGGCACGGGAACAATGTACCAAGGGCCAACGTGGATTCTCCACCACTGACCATTTTAAAATCAAGGCTGGAAGTTTTTCTAACAGACCTGCTGTGGGAATGATTGTGGGGCAGTTCCCTGGCCTGCATTCTACAGGTGCTCAGACTAGATGATCGCCCAGGTTCCAAGGCCAGAAGGGACCAGTGAATAACAGCCTCTGGCTGACAGTTTGTGACTGTGCAATCTGACCTTTCCCCACCAGCCCAAACGTCCTGTGGCTGCTAGAAGGTCTTCTGCCTTCTTTCACCCCCGACCAGACCCTCCTAGCTTGTGTGAGAATGGACACATCCTCTCCTCTTCTCCCAGCCTCCTTGCTGCTGGGACACTGGGTGTGGAGACATCCGTTCTTAGCTTGAGTCTTCCCCACACACCGACAAATCCCTCCATTGTCTGCCTCTGCTCATCACTTTACCACAGGATCCTGGTCAGTTTCAGTACCGCCAGGGGTGCTAAGTGCAGGGGTTAATCTGCTCCGAGTCAGGTCAGTTTCACAGTGGGGCTGCTGGCTTGGGAAAGGGAACGTGGAGTAGGCATTAGTCCCCGTTTGGGTACAGCCACCACTGATGTCAATGAGGACGTTATGTAAGTGAAGACTGCAGCATCAGGACCCCTCTCGTTTTGGCACAGAAGCCTTTTCACAGGATTGGAACCTGCTGCCAGGGAAGGGGCAGAGCCGGGGAGGGAGAGAACCTCTTGCCGAGGCATTGCCCTTCTGCTAACCCCAGAAGGATGCCCTGCCTTAGGTAGCACTGACTGACCCTGCTGCTGCAGCCACTCGCTGCAATGGAATGGCTCACGCGCACCAAGTTACGCACATGCCAGGTCACCCACAGAGGATGCGACTAGGAAGCTCTGGCTCCTCACCTCAAGCTGCAGCAGCTCGTGCTTTTAGCTCTGGAAATCCCCAATTCAATCCCCAGGCTGAAGCCACAAGCACAGCTATCACAGGATCAGGCCCTCCGTCAGCAATAGCCTGAGAGCTTTCCTTCTCCGTGCAGTGAGCCCCCATCCCCAACAAGGGAGTCATGGACCAGTGGCCGTCAGGAACTGCCTCTCATGATTCCCCCAAGACCCCTGCCCATTCTGTGTGCATGGGAAGGGAGATGCAAACCCTGCTACTCAAGGGGAACCTCCGGGAGGTTTTTATTGCCATCACAAACTGAACAGATGCCACCATCCCCATTATAGAGCTCTGTGTCCTTGCTAACCATTGCGACTCAAGTACTATAAACCTTATTCATGACCATTCCTGCAGACCTCACCTTCCCGCTTCACCTTCTTTAACCCGCAGGGAGTCTCAGGCCTGGAGCCAACAACCATCCCAGCTGAGGTGGCCTAATCTAGCAATCTTCAGTCCAGAGCACACATCATCCAAATGCCAACAGTCACTCCAACCCCCATGTACAAGAACTTGCGGAGATTTTTCTCCATCTCCTATTTTCCCTTTAAATCATGTAAGTCCCTCTCCTGGAGTTCGTTGGTCTCTTGTAGGCTTTTCCCTAGGCAGGGCTCAGTGTGGCCCATTGACATCAGAGAGAAATCATGCCAGAAGCCATCTAACTCAAAGCACTTCACTGAAAAGAAAGCTTCTCACATTCAAGGTCAATAACATTTCACTCAGACACAGCAGAAGGAGGCTGCTGTGTAGCCAGGGGCTATTTTTGGATGAGACATGAGGATGGGACATCAGATCAAAACCCAAATATCTGGGAATGTTGGACTCTTGTTAGACAGTTGGATCTTACTGCAAAATCTCAGTCTTTACCCTTTCACTGTTTGTGGGGCTCAGAGAGGTTAAGGCCAGAAGGCCCCACCGGATCATCCAGCCACCAACACCATCCAGCACCTGCACACTAAACCCAACAAACAAAATTAGACCAAAGTCATACAGCCCCACGGATACTAGACTATTATGTGCCACAAACAGAGACTAGGAGGGTCTGAGGTGCACCAGTGCCCAAGGCCCTGCCACGGCAGAGAAATTAGGTGAGATATACTGAGATAATCCCAGCAAGTGGCCCGCACCCCATGCTTTAGAGGAAGGTGAAAAAAACCCAATCTAACCCCGGAGAAAATTTCTGCCCGACCCCATATATGGCGATCAGTTAGACCCTGGAAAACCAGCCAAGCACCTGAGAGAGAGAGAATGTTTGGTGCCCCCTCAGAGCCCTGTCCCGCCCTGTCCAGTGTCCCATCTCCAGCCACGATGCTTCAGAGGAAGGACACAGACCCCCTGCCCTCAAGCCCCAGAATACACTGAGAGCAAAAAAAGTTCCTGCAGGTGCCTATCTGAAGCCCTAAAGCATGAGATTTTCAGAACATAAGACACAAACTAGCAGAGGGCCCCAAAGCTGCCAAGCCCTGCCCGCACCATCATAAGCAACCCCGTCATACATCCCATTCATAAATGCATCCAGCTTTCTCTGACCCAAAGCTCACTAATATCGGGGGTGGAGGGGTGGGGTGGGGTGGGGGGAAGGAATTCTTTCCCCTGACTTACAGAAGCTTGGTGTAGCAGGATTAGCAAAGCAATTTGCTAGATGTTTTTCAAGAAGCGTTAGCAGGTTTTGCTCAGAATTGACTGAAGCGACTCCAAAATGCCTTCCATAGCCAGAAATAATCACTTTGGAAACTCTAAATACATAGATAAGCCACCATTTATCCACTGGAACGCTGAATACAACCAGCTCCCTCACTGAAATCAG
Source organism: Natator depressus (assembly GCF_965152275.1). Lineage (NCBI taxonomy): Eukaryota > Metazoa > Chordata > Testudines > Cheloniidae > Natator > Natator depressus. Next base: position 122,992,205 of record NC_134238.1, on the reverse strand, counting down.
CCTCCTGCATGTCAGGAGTGGTTGTTTGCCAAGATGCTGAACCAGACGAGGTCAATACATGAGGAGATCATTGTAATAAGCAGGAGGGAGGGATCTACAGCGAAATAGGGTCTGAACAGAAACTGGGTAGGAGTGAACTCTAGAAGTTTCACAAGATGCAAGAGCCGAACAAGCAACATGGACACCACTATGCAAGCAATTGTTCTCCACTCTTGTCCAAATTATGGGTCCTCTGATTTCAATGGGAGTTAGGCACACAAATACCTTTGAGGCTCTGGGCCCCTCAGGATTGGGCCCTGCGTACTGTCTGCACAGTGATTACACACACCCTGCTACTTACACACAGACCTCTTCAGAGGGGAAATAACTTTTTTTCAGCAGCTCTCTCTCACATTGGCATGAGTCTGATACCAGGAGGCTAGTGGAGACGCTGCTCTACCGGAAGCGAGTCCATTTAGAAAGATTTATACATCCCATTGCAGTCCTGCTGAACGCTGGCAAAAGAGGGTATGGATTATTGGATTGTCCCGGAGCCAGAAGAGGGCTGCTCTGTAGAGGGCGAGACATGCATCTTATTCTTTATCATCCTGTGCCGAAGCGCACAGCCAGAAATGATGCTGCCACCAAGTTCCTGAGGGGGGTAAAAGACCCCCTTGGGGAATAGGGCGAGAGCCACATGGTCACCTCCAGGAGTTGCCCCCGGCCCCTTTCTCTGAGGGCAGAAGCGGGCCCCGAGGAGGGGAGTTAAGGATCAGGCCGAAAGGCAGGGCGACAGCTAACAACGCGGTCTGTTTGCTCTAGTCACCCAGCGGAGTCTGGAGGAGGGAAAACCAACCCCGGGGGGCGACCGTGTCACGATTCACCCACTGCCCCACCGAGAGGCCGGCGGACCGGCCAGCCCACCCCGGCATTTCCCTTGGGGCGTCTCCCCCCCGGCGGCGCTCCCGGGCGGCGACCCCCTGGGGCTGGCTGCTGGCGGGGCGGAGGACAAGGACCGCGCCGGACACCCGGAGCCGCCTGCCGAAGGGAAGCGCGGGAGAGGGGATCGCCCCCCAGCGCGTGTGGCGCAGCTCGCCCCGGCTGATCCAAGCCCCCGGGACAGCCGGGCTCCCCGGCCCCGAGCCGGCATCCCCTGCCCGCGCAGGGCGCGCCTTACCCGGGGGGCCGGCAGCGCGGCGGCGGCGGCGACGAGCGGAGCCTGCGGGCGGTGGCGGCGGGGCAGGTGCAGCCTGTGCCCCGGGCAGGCGGAGCTCGGCCCGGGGGCGGGGCTCCCAGCGGGCCCCGCCCAGTCTGGCACAGCCCCCCCGGCCCCACCCCGCTCCCTCCCGTCTGGAGAACCCCCCCCGCCCCGGGACAGCCCCCCAGCCTGGCACAGCCCCCCCCAGCCCCACCCCGCTCCCTCCTGCCTGGAGAACCCCCCCACTCCGCTCCCCCGCCCCGGGACAACCCCTCAGCCTGGTACAGCCCCCCCTCACCCCGGCCCCTCCCGCCTGGAGAACCCCCCCAACCCTGCTCCGGGACAGCCCCCCAGCCTGGTACAGCCCCCCCAGCCCCCCCCACTCCCTCCCGCCTGGAGAACCCCCCCCGGGACAGCCCCCCAGCCTGGTACAGCCCCCCCAGCCCCACCCCACTCCCTCCCGCCTGGAGAACCCCCTCCGGGACAGCCCTCCAGCCTGGTACAGCCCACCCCGGCGCCACCCTGTTCCCTCCCGTCTGGAGAACCCCCCACTCCGCTCCCCCGCCCCGGGATAGCCCCCCAGCTTGGTACAGCCCTTCGGCCCCGACCCCCCAGCCTGGCACAGCCCCCCCCCCACCGCACCCCGTTCCCTCCTGCCTGGAGACCCCCCCCAACCCCGCTCCCCCGCCCCGGGACAGCTCCCCAGCCTGGTACAGCCCCCCCCGGCCGCACCCCATTCCCTCCCACATGGAGAACCCCCCAGCCCTGCTCCGGGACAGCCCCCCAGCCTGGTACAGCTCCCCCGGCCCCACCCCGCTCCTCCTGCCTGGAGACCCCCCCAACCCCGCTCCCCCGCCCCAGGACAGCCCCCCAGCCTGGTACAGACCCCCCCGGCCGCACCCCGTTCCCTCCCACCTGGAGAACCCCCCATCCTGCTCCCCCACCTCGGGACAGCCCCCCAGCCTGGTACAGCCCCTCGGCCCCAACCCCCCCAGTCTGGTACAGCTCCCCCCCCGGCTGCACCCTGTTCCCTCAAGCCTGGAGAACTCCCCAACCCTGCTCCCCTGCCCCGGGATAGCCCCCCACAGCCTGGTACAGCCCCTCCCTTCGGCTGCACCCCATTCCCTCCCGCCTGGAGCCCCCCCAACCCCGCTGCCCTGCCCCGGGAAAGCCCCCCCCAGCCTGGTACAGCCCCTTGGCCCCGACCCCCCAGCCTGGGATTGGGACACCCCCCCAGGGCAGCCTCCCAACCCGGGTCCCCCCCCCACCCTAGCCTGGGAGTGGGACAGCGCCCCCCCAGGGCAGCCTCCCAACCCGGGTGTCATCCCTCCCCCAGCTTGGGAGTGGGACAGCCCCCTAGGGCAGCCTCCCAACCCGGGTGTCCCCCCATCCTGGGAGTGGGACAGCCCCCCAGGGCAGCCTCCCAACCCGGGTCCTCCCCCCAGCCTGGGGAGGTCTCCCCAACCTCCCTGGGGCACATCCCCGGCCGGTCCCAAACCTGCTATCCTGAGCCTGGGGCAGCCACCCCATCCCTAAACCAGTCCCACCCCCCTCCAGCTGGGTCAGCCCCAACCCCGCTCCCTGAGCCTAGGGCAGCCACCCCCTCCCTAACCCCCCCCCCCCCGGCTGGGTCAGCCCCAATCCCACTCCCTGAGCCTAGGGCAGCCACCCCCCCCCCAAACCCGCCCCCCCCCCTCCGGCTGGGTCAGCCCCAATCCCACTCCCTGAGCCTGGAGCAGCCACCTCCTCCCTAAACCCGCCCCCCCCCTCTCTGGCTGGGTCAGCCCCAACCCCGCTCCCTGAGCCTGGGGCAGCCACCCCATCCCTAAACCATTCCCCACCTCTCCCCGGGCTGGGTCAGCCCCAACCCTGCTCCCTGAGCCTGGGGCAGTCCAAACAGGCCCCAAGCTGGGAGCCAGGGTTAACCCAGTCTCAATCCCAACTTCCTAGGGTAGGTCCCCTCTCCCCCCACAAGCCTGGGGCAGCTGGGTGCCTCCCCCATCCCATGCCCCCAAGCCTGGGGTGGCCCACTCCTCCGGTCCCCAACCTGACCCTTCCCCAAGCTTGGGGCAGCCACACCCCCACAAAACCCAACTCCTCTGTAAGCCTGGGGCACCCTCCTACCCCTCCCCCATGCTCCTTCCAACTCAGAGCCCATCAGAGCCTGGGGTACCCTCCTATCTCCCCTACCCAGACCACTCTCTGAGCCTGGGTCAACCTCCTATCCCCCCCTCCCCATGCTCCTTCCAACCCAGACCCCCACCCCAGAGCCTGGAGCACCCTCCTATCCTCCAACCCTAATTTGTCACCAACCCCTCTCTGCTCCCCATCCTTCCCTGAATGTAGTGCAGCCAACTGCCCCCCCCACTCCATACTGACCCCCACACCCCTCCTGCTCCTAGGAACCCTAAACTTTTACTCCCTCTCCCCTTGCAGCTGCCACCCCAGTCCTGGGCTCCTCTGAGGTCCACAGCCCCTCACCTTCACTCAAAACTCTCACCTGCTCCTGAGCCTTCACTCTGTCCCCCCAGCCCCTGGGCAATGCCAGCCTTGCCAGCCCTTGCAGTTTTATCACAAATCTCCCACTGTTTGGTAGTTTCTGTAAAGCCCCAGCTGCTGGAGTCCTGGGGATCTCAGCTGTCACTTATACAAAAATCAGTCCCCACCCTTCCTGTTTGGGGTGAAAACCTCAGATATGTGACCCAGGCACCCTGGAAAGGCCCAGGACCTGGAAGAAAACAACCAGAAAGATAATTAATCCCCCCCACCCCATGATTTTTAAGCAAATCTCATGATGTTTGAGTGTTGGGGCTGGCAATGCTGCAGTGACGCCCAGTGCCCTTAGCTCCTCTGCCCCCTTTCACCGACTCCCCCTACATTCTTCTCCTCCCTTGACCCACAGCTCCCTGCTGTGAAGGGTGCCCCCTACCCTGTGTAAGTCATGCCAATCTTCTTACCTATCTCACCCTCCAGGGCTGCTCTCTCATATGCTATCCCTTTCCCCACCATCCCCTTTTCCTCCTATTCAGCCCCCTCCCTTACCTCTTCCCCCTCCACTTTCCCACCTCCCTGACCTTCCTGGATCTCTGTGGGCTTGTGTCAGGCCCTTTCTGAGGTGATTTTCCCCCCTCCCCCCATTTCCCTGCAGAGCTCTTGCTTCGTGGCTGGTTGGATGAGGCAGGGCTGGGTTCACTTGTAACTACATACAAGTTAGACACCAGCCCCTGTGCCTGGCCCGCACTGGTCATCTACAGCAGTGGGAGATAGTTATCAAAAGTGCAACAGAAGTTACATCCCTTCAGGGACATTTCATTTTGTCTGCATGGGGCAACTGGCCAGCGTAACTTTTCTGGAATAACTAGCCTGCTATGGCTATTCCAGAATAATTCCCCACGTGGATGCGCTTTTCTGGACTAGCGGTACACTTTAACTTCACAGCAGCCTTATTCCAGAATAACTTCCTCATGTAGACAAGCTCAAAGGCCCTGATCCTGAGAGCCGGGCCTGCAGCAAGCCCCCGTGAAGTTAACAGGAGGTTCCCCCTGTGGAACAAGATGTTTAAGGAACATGGCCCTTGGAATGGAAACGCTTAGGTGAGCCAACTCACTTCCACGGCAGGGCACTGGCGTTTACTTAAAAAGGGAAAATAAATAAAGATTGGACCTTTGCATATAAAGAGCTATTTTAAGAAAGCCGAGAACAAAAAGGCAGCCAGGAAGGTAGAAAGAAGGAATGGGAGGTTAAGGAAAGGCGAAGGGTATCTCAATTTTCATCTGCCAGGGAGCAATCAAAGTTTTCTAAAGTCTTTTCAGTTTTGTCAGAGGTCCCTCTTCTCCAAAACATTACTGTAACCAGGGAGGGCTTCTCCCCCCCACCCATGGCCAAGTATGTGCTGGCACACCCAGTCTCCTTTGGCCTGTCTACACGGCAATTAGACACCCACAGCTGGTCTTTGCCGGCTGTAGACAGGTGCAGGCTGCAGCCCGAGCTCTGGAACCTTGGCACCTTGCAGGGTTCTAGTGTCCAGGTGCCAGCCCAGACCTCTACACCACAGGTAAACAGCCCCTTAGCCCGAGTCAACTGGCACAGATCAGCCCCGGATGTCCAACTCCAGCATAGACAGACCCTTTCCAAGCAGGTGTATTCTCTTTCACCCGGTAAGAGAACGACATGGCTGCAGTGCTGTAAGCATGGGACTGTCCTTGCTCTGTGCCCTCAGGGGTCTCTGGCACCTGCTCCTGGCAGCTTGCCAGTTCTAGGCAGCTCTGCTCCGTTCCTGGAGCAGTAATCCCAGTGCTGCCGCCCTGACCCCCTAGCCCTTTGCTCTAGGGGCTCACCATAGGCATTAACTCCATTCCACCAGGGCTTGCCTTCCCCAAGCACAACCTACCCCATCCCTCTCTCCCTCTGCCTGGCCTCTAGCAGCCCCTTATAGGCCCAAATGTAGCCCAGCCCCTTTTAATTGGCTGTATTAGGCTCACCTGCTCTCTGATGCAGGCAAGCTGGGCCCTGTAGGGACCTGCTCCCCTGTGACACTTACTTGCTCTTCAAGTGGCTGTGCCAAGCTTCTACCCCTGGAGGCTGTCTGCTCTGCCATCTAAGCCATGTAAGGTTAAGGCCCAATCTTGCAGCACAGATTGTCATTCCCTTTGGGTGTGTCTCGACTGCAGCTGGAACGAGCAGCCCAGCCCGGGCAGACAGGCTCATGCTAGCGGTGCTAATCATAGCAATGTCGACATTCCACCTCGGGCTGGAGTTTGGGCTCTGCTGCCTAGGGGTAAGGTGGGCTTGAGTGCTTGGTGTCTGCCCATGCCAGACTGTCCACATTGCTAGTTTTGGCACCAGCCCCGCTAACACAAGTCTGTGTGCCTGGGCTGGGAGGCTTGCTCTCAGCTGCAGGGCAGACACACCCTTGGCCTAGCCCTTCCAAAAGGGAAAGGTGTCGGTTTCAACTCTGCAAAATCAGTATTTTGTACAGAAAGCTGAATTCTAAGGTGAGGTGCAGGGATCTGGGAAATGAGACTGTGACAGGTGGTTGGGGGATGGCAAAGTGGGAAATAACCTTATGTTAATAATCATTTCAACCCCCTTCACCTCGGAAGACTCGGAAGCAGTGTTTCTGGAAGGGAATATTCATCTCTCTTTAAACTGCTTTGATTTTCTGGCCTAGATGATGGAGTGATTGATGGGAACAGGAGAAGAAATGGGCTAAAAAAGAAACCCTTGATTAAAGGATCACCTGTAGCTGCCTTTGGCAGGTTTAACGGACAGACTGTTTCAGTCGAATGTAGCCTATAGGTCTAGGTATTCACTAGGTAAGGCACAGATATAAGTTAAGGCACTAATGGAATGAAATTGAACAATAGGCCTGTAAAACAATAACGTAGTTAAACAAGGGGTAAGCCTTGGCATAAGCAGCTAACTAGGAGTAGCCCTAGATCATAAAATGCCACACGACAGAACACCAGGATGACAAAACTGCTGCCAGGTAACCACAACATGCTAGTTTATGCCAGCGGGGGTTATTTTAAGTTAGGAACATCCGCAGCTGTCTGACCACAAGAGTGCCATGGTAACTAATTGATGTATATGCTAATCAACTTGAGGCAAACGGACTAGTAACCTGTGGGAGAAGGGCACCCCCACACTAGTAGGATGAGGAAATACAAATAAGGAAGAGGGGAGAAACCCCTACGGCACATGCATTAGGCATAGTGGCATCCGCGTAACACGTGATAACAGTTGTACCCCAGCCTGCGTGCTGTGGGGAGATGTAACTCTTGAGAGACGCCAGGCTGCCAACCGCTGGAGGTGGTGTTGAGGAAGAGGATGAGGAAGACAACGTTTCTGGTGTGAGCATATGGATGCTCAGATGCGCATTCTGTCTGATCCCCCGTCCCTCTTGCTGGGCTGGACTGTTTGTAACTTTGCTAAGTGTGTTAAAACTATTCCAAATACAGAAGGTTTTTCCTAAGTGTGAGTGTTGCAGCTGTGCACATTGGGGTTCCTCTTGGAACCTCAATTTTAATAATACTGGGCCTGATCTTGGGACCAGAACCTACCAAACCTCACCATGTTAACTGGGTATTCCTAAGTAATCAATATAATTAATACACGATCAATAGATCAGACAACACTATAATGTTGGGATGATAGTGCACTCCTCCTGACATAGGCACTTGTCTAAGTGTTTGTGGGATCGAGGCCTTGATGCAGGAATCAGCAGGTGAAATCTTCTGGCCTGTGCTATGCAGGGTCAGATGAGATGGTGCCTTGCCTTCAGACCTTAGAATCTATGAGTGGGGGACAAAACATGGACCTACAGCCTCCAAGGTGGCTGTCCTTGCCCCCCCATACATGGTCTGTGCTAAGATGTAGAGGATGCACAGACACTCCTGCATGGCTCTTCAGCCTCTGTTTTAAGCTCCTGGCATCTGCCCTTCGGCGAGAATAAACATGGAGTTAAAGCTCAACATTAGCAGTTCGAATGAAGGTGTCCACCTGCATCCCCGCTGGTGCTGAGTAGGGTTTTCAGTCCAGTTAAGCTAGGTCCACTGAGCTACCTTGACTGGTAAAGCACCTTTTCCTCTAGTCTAGGCAAGGTCCAAGTTGTGTTGCAAACCCCCAGAGGTTAGCTAATATTCAGGGCCTTGTACAGTTGTTTCCATTTGGAGGAGAAATCAGGGATATGAGACAAGTATATTCTTGATGTTGAGTCTGGCTTGTTTACAAAGAATGTGCACACAACCCTGTTCCTCTGAACGCAGCAGAAACAAACAGCAGTAGGCAGTTTCCTGGCTCAGAAATCCCCACATCTGCCGCTCCCACAGGCTCTGTGCCCAAGAAGCCCTGTCTCTCTGCTTCCTCTCAGAGTCATGCTCACAACTCCTGTTGGCTGTCTCTCCCCCACCCCACGCACAACCTGCAACCAACCTCCTAGCCTTTGCCTTTGCCACCAAGGAAAGCCCTCAATCCACACAGCTTAGCTTTGATCTGTCACGCAGCCTTGGTTTGGGCAGACACCCCAGTTATCTGCAGCTGTCTTTGTTCCATAAAGGGCCTTGGTTGCTCCTTCTATTGAGGCGGAGAGTGCTTGGCACATCCACTGGCTTTCACAAGGTCTGGGATTAGCTTTGCAGCTGAGACCGCCCGGCTGGCAGCTATTAGCATCTTTCAGCATAACAGCATCAAGAAAACGATTACAACCCTCCATGGGACTGAGTCCCCGGTGTCCTGCATCTTGTGCAGCCATTGACCCCAGAGCAAAGTGCGGGTCTCAGGGCAGGAACTCCAATGGGCAGGGTGTTGCACTCCACTGCACTGGGGCAGATGATGGCCCAAGGGAACCCGACCCACAGCCTCCAGTTTCCTCCCTCCCTCCCTCTCCCTCTCCCTCTCTCTCTCTCTCTTTTAAATGAATAACATTTGTCAGGGTGCAAAAGCACTGAGGTGTATTTAAAATGTGCTGGGTGACAATCTGCAGCCCCTTTGTTTAGCATGGGGTATGTCACAAAGAGAAGACAATTGCCTAGCAAGGCAGCTATTGGCTTTTCTATTTTGTGCCTCTGTTTTCACCCTTCCAGGCTCACTAACCACGGGGTGTCTACATTGTGCATCCTTCTCCCTTCACCTGTTAACTCTCCCCTGATCCTTCCTGGAGATGGCTGTGCCCGGATGAGCTGTTTCCTATAATATGGTACTCATGGGCCTGTCCCGAGAGGTGCTGAGCCCTCTCTATCCCAACTGAAACGAAAGCTGAGGGGGACCTTCCGCCGGTGCTGCTGGGAGGGGCCCTCCCCACCCCACCATCCCTGCTGCCCCACCCCCACCCCACAATGTGAGTGGATGCGGGAAGGGCTCCCTCCCCTCCTTCTGCCCAGAGAGCAGCTGCTGCAGTGCCAGGTGCGTCCACACTACAGCAGCGGCCTGGGTGAAGAGCAGAGGTCAGGCCCAGTGCTAGCCGTGGGCAGTGATGACCCTCTGAACAAGCAGGTCTGGCTTTAACTCTTGCGGGGGGCTCTGAGAGCCAGTTCCGGCCCCCGTTACCACGCCACAGGGTATCTGCCTGCAGTGGGGACGTGCAGAGCCTGAGATGTTCCTCGTGGCTCATCCCTGCACCCCTTTGATGATGGTGGTGAATCATGTTCATTACAGCAGTGCCTAGGACCAACCAAGAACGGGGCCCCTTCTGCGAGGTGCTGCACCAGCGAGCAGCCCACAGTCCCCAGCACAGACCCCGTCTCCCGAGAATTTCTGCCTACGATAAAAGAAACGGATGGCTTTTCCTCCAGAGACCAACATATTCCCAACTCCCTGGGACTCTGGCAATGGGGTATCTCGCAGTCCTCTAGAGCTGTCTTCTTCACAGCCGGCCTAAACAGGCCCCACGTTTGCAGCTCTCCTCTGCTTGGCTAAGTGCTGCTCTCACAGCTGCAGCCCTGGAAACCCCGCAGTTTTGGAGGCAAGCCCAAGAAATGCCACAAAAGCCTGAGCCCGCGGCTAAACTCCTGGGGTTTGACCGTAATGCTCAGCAACATGCTACGCCTGAGGAATTGGGGGAAACAAGGTGTATCCCCCGCGAGAGGGCTCTGCTAGAATCCAGACCCAATGAGTCAAAGTCATGGGTAATGAAGAATGACAAGAATGCTGCAGAGAGAAGAAATATCTTATAATGTACATACCGCAGGGCTTAATTTGTAATGAAAGAGGTGCCGGGGCTCAAGCCATTTTTTACTTTTCATAATGGCTGCTGCAAGCCCACAGGTGCCAGGGCTATGAACTGCCAAGCCTAGCGGTGCCAGGGCTCACCCCTGCAAACTCTGGCACAAATTAAGCACTGACAAACAGCATACGTTTGGAGTGGCATCTTTAAGTCCCCAGCCTCCTGCTGCAGAAACAGATCACAGCTGTTTTGTTCCAGGCCTCACATAGGTTGTCATCAGTTTACATTTCCACAGCTGCACACGGCCCACCTGCACAAGGGATATTAGAAACTTCAGTTTAGAAAATTAAAAGGATTCTCTTTCTGGGGGCCCAAAAGCTGGCTCTGTTAGAAAGGGACCATCTGCACGCCCTCCACACGGTCAGATATATTGAACATGTGCCAGCATGCACAGGGTCCAGAGGGAGAACTGGGGTAGATGTTGTGGGGGTGATCTCTTCTTTGGTTGTTCTACATTCCTGCTCAGGAATCTGGAGGAGATACTTCCAGGACATTACCAGATATTTCTTGTCCTTCATTAGCTGCAATTTTGTCGTCTTGAGATTGGGCTGTAGGGACATGCTTTAAAACTAGCCAGACACATCAGCTAGCGCTTGTTCAGTGGCACTTCCAGCAGCGAGCCCAGAACGTCAGAACTCTGACATCTGCTCTTGTTACCAACTGGTCTCTTGATGGAGTTCTTCAAGATGCTGCCGTTGACCTATAACAGACGACCCCCCCCCCCCCCAGAAGAAATCTGGAACCACTTGGCTTGGGCCACTGACAGAGCTTGCTGGAAAACAGTGACAACTTTTAATGAAAACAATTATGTTGGAATTTTGAAAACTTTTAGCAGCTCTGCTTATAGGCACTGTCAGCCTCCCCATCAGAGCGTGTAAGGCACTTGATCTGGACCTCTTCAACCCGTGGTGCTTATGTGCACCGTTGCTGGCAGAACTTGTAGATTGCCATAGTGCTAGTTACTCTACGGAGTTTACAGCCCTCTGAGCTGCCGTGCCCTGAAGATTCCTCCTCAAAAAGGCTGTGGGAAGGAGGGGGGAAGGAATAGAAATAGAAACCTGCTCGAGTGATGTTCTTCAGACAGGGATTACCTTTCAAAACTCAACGAGATCTAGAAAATCAACCCAGTTTCTAGCTTCATCACACATTTCTGAGTGGAACGTAGGGGGGAAACGGGCCTTTTCGATCTCTGATCACTCAAAAAAGGCGCAGCTCAGCGGGTGTGTACTTTGAAACAAAAAACGGGAGAAAACAGAAAACGTCAGCCCAAAAGAAATGCGCATGCTCCCCACTACGAGCAACGGCGCGAGAGAGGGGCTTCTGTTGGAAGCTGGCATTGCACTCTCACTGGCGGGGGAGCCCTTAATTAAAGTGAGCAATCTGCAGCGTAATCGTAGTGAAAACCTTGATCTTCGCCGTGGCAATCTTTCTAGAAGCGGTCCAGGGTTTGTTTTCATAGTAAAGGTTGGGACCGTTACACGTCACTAAAATGTGACCGGGTCAGCTTGGACAACACATATTGTGACCATGTCAAAGGAAAATCCCATATTTTTTTATGACCACATTGCCTTACATTTCTTTTGTCCTATGCCACATTATTGACTGAGTACAAGATCCTATTCCACATGGATCTGTTTTCTGTAAGGTTCTTCAAGACACCAGTGCTATTCAGCAATGGATTGTGTTTAAAGATCTCCGGGGCCGGAAGTTCCATTTCAAGCTTTTATTGATGGAAACAGATTTGCATCATCTGACCACGTGAACCAACACAGACTGTCAGGGCAGCAGCTTTTGTGGCTTGAGAAGTGGCAGAACAAGTCAGCATAAATCAGTGGTTCTCAAATGTTTGTACTGGTGACCCCTTTCACACAGCAAGCATCTGAGTGCGACCCCCCCCCCCTTATAAATTAAAAACGCTTTTTTATATTTTATATTTAGCACTATTATAAATGCTGGAGGCAAAGTGGGGTTTGGGGATGGAGGCTGACAGGTCACAACCCCCCATGTAATAACCTTGTATTCAGTTCGATGGCAGCATGATGACCCATGCCTCATGGAAGATCATGCTCAGTGTAGTGTGAATCTAAGTAGCTCCCCAACATTGGGTGGAGGTGGGCCCAGGGCCACCCAAATCTCAAGGCCCATCTCCTCAACTGAGGGAGGAGACACAGAACACAACTAACTGCCGGGGACAACAAATGAGAAAACAGGGACAGGACTGATGGTCAAAGGCTCAAAACAAGGGCACCAGATGAGGACACTGAGCAAAGAACCCCAGACAGTGCTCACTGCTCCTACCTCCCTGGGTTTCTATGGGCTTCTCCAGCCCATAGATCCAGTCGGGTCCCTGCTCTGGGCTGTCTGTGGGTGGCTTCTCATCAGCTTGCTGCAGGACTTTCCATCTCCAGCCTGCCTGCCCCTCTGGCAGCTGCCCTGACCCTCGCATCCCAGCTGTTTTAATCTCCTGGCTGCTCTGAGGCTGCCCATCGGCCTGGCAGGCAGTTCGTGCATCAGCCCCTTGGTTGTCAGGCCAGCACGGGGTAGAGACACCCCATAACAGTGAGGTGCTGGGAGGCCGTGGTGGGGAATAGCAGGGAGCAGCCATGGTGCCCAAGCCCAGCAGGTACAGATGGGTCCCTTTGTAGGGGCTCCTGGGCTCAGTTCCCCGCCTGTGTAACAGCCGCAATCTGCCCCTGACGGTCAGGCAGCTCAGTGCACAAGCCGCCACCGCCTGCTGCCAGTTACCACGTGCAGGCTGAGCAGGGAGTGACTGCTGAGGAATGCACCACACACCAGTTACGTCCACCGAGACTAGCCTTCTCAGTCAGTCCTCTCTGAAGGAAGCCCTGTGTGTGTAGGTGTGACCACTGGCCTTGGCTTTAACCAAGTGACATTAGAGAGAGAGACAGGAAAGGATGAGAGAACACCCTCTTCCAAGGCGAAGACATTAATGGCACTCGCTCCATTACACGTCCTGGAGCTAACTGCGGCTAAAAGGATTTCGAGAGGGGGGTGAAACATTACAGTGGGGTGGAAATAAGCTCTTCCTCACCATGACAGTGTACAAACATCCAGTGAAATACAGCAGCATTATTAGCCTGAGCTGTTAGGGAAACCACGGGCTCTTTTTTTTAATTACATTGTGCTCGACTGTTACAGAGCAGACGAGGTCCCCGCGAGGCGTGAAGTTCAGTGAACGCTGTAACTCTGATGACTGCCTCTCAGGGTACGTTTGCACCGCAGTCACAGGGCGTGATTGGAGCGCCAGTAGATCTACCCAAGCTAGCTCTCATCTAGCTAGCTCAGGTCCCAGAGGAGCGAAGCCGCCCCAATCCCAGGGTAATTACTCATGGAGCAAGCTGTTGCTGCTGCAGCTTCAGTGCTTTGGGGCCTGTATGCATATGGCTACAGGAGCTGCAATCACACCCTCTGATTGCAGTAAAATCACACCTCAGTCACACCCTCTGATCGCAGTACAGCCACACCTCAGTCACACTCTGATTGCAGTAAAATCACACCTCAGTCACACCCTCTGATGGCAGTAAAAGCACACCTCAGTCACACACTCTGATTGCAGTGCAGTCACATCTCAGTCACACTCTGATTGCAGTACAGTCACACCTTCATAACTGCTGGACTGGGCAGAGCCAAGACCCCGTGAATACAACAGGGTCTCACGATTGAACTGATTAGTTACTTGTCATGTCTCTCCAAATCTCATGCCACTGTAACATTTTTTTCTCCTTACTCTTCAGTACCCACTAAAATCCATTCTTATCTTTCTGCGCATTCTCTGGATCCAAAAGACATTCAAGGGGAACATCAGCACTGACTGAAGTGATAATACGAGGCTAGATCCTCAGCTGGTACAAACTGGTGTCGCTCCACTGATGTTCCTGAAGTTATGCCAGTTTAAACCAACTGAGGATCTGCCCCACCATGTTTATCTTCCTTTTTTTCATTCGGATGATACAACTTCAGCTTTTTAAGACCAAATCGCCCCGGGTTTTTATCTGGACCATTGAAGTGATAGCAAATGTTTATAGAAAATATTGCCGAATACCATTATGCAAATTTGTCCAAACTTTATCATTTTCAAAGTGGGTCTATCAAGCATACCAGGCATTAATGCTTTAAATGTTATCTTCAGCTTCTCTGCTTTCTCTAATAACTTGGATTCCTCAGGTTTCTATATAATTTTCCCAGATGTACTGCTAAGAAATATAACAATAATAGTAATCCCTAGCTCTTAGATAGCATTTCATCAGTAGATCTCAAAGTACTTTACAAAGGAGGCCAGTATCTTTATCCCCATTTTACAGATGGGGAAACTGAGGCATGGAGCTCTTAAAGTGATTGCCCCAGGTCTCCTGAGTCCCAGTTGAGTGATCTAGCCACTAGGTAACACTGCTTTCCCTTTAATCGCTTGTCCCTGCATTTGGATATGTACATTTGAAAGTTATTGCAATCCACTGCCTTTTTGTTAAAAGGGTTTAGCAGATACTTACATTATCCTATCTACCTGCTAACATCCTCTGACCAAAAAAAAAGGACAATATATTGTCAGCCCATTCTGCTTATTCATTAGGGAAGGAAAAATAATCTTATAGTTAAATTAAGTCACAGGACTGGGAGTCAGGAGAGGTAGCTTCTGTTCCAGCTTCTACCACTGAGTGACGGAGTATCTACAATATTTCCCCACTGTTGCCACCATCAGGGGGACCTCTACCGTAGACAAGGCACATCAGCCACTATCTTATTGTCTACCCTACCCTTAGATGGTATAAACCTGTGGTTGCCAGCACCTTGTCTACACTAGAGCTCCCAGGATGGGACATATTAGGGCGATTTTAAGTCTCCCACTATAAGGTATTTTCTTGCAAATTATTTTTGGGGCTCATGTGTTTAACTTGGTGAGAGTTTGCCAGTGAAATCCTTGAAGCTTGATCTTCTACGCTCTAGCATCGTCACTACTTGGGCTGCATGGGAGAATTGCACTGATTTAGCCTGCAAATCCACCCGTCAATTCAAGTGCAATCTAAATCAATACAACTAGTCTGAAACTGGTACAAGTGCATCCCCACAGGGGTTTGCACTGGTTTAACCGATTCCATATTTAGACCAATGGGCCGTTTCCATAGAAAATCCTATAGTGGCAGACGTTGCTCTATGCAACTGCTTTGCATGATCCCCAAATACCAGTCGCTGCTATTTGATATTCAGATGAATAACTCAAAAGAAGCTTTGTCACATCTACACTGCAACCACGTCTTCCGGGTTAAATTGTGAAAGCTGAGAGCAGCAGGTGCTGTGGCAAAAATGCACACACAGTCACTACACCCACCATTTACATATGGAAACATGCACGTGGAGGGGCAGTCCGCATGACCTGGGGTTTGTGCATGCAGCTCTGATAAAGGGCTATTAGACAAAGAGGCTGCTAAGCCTTTAGCTGAATATCATGACCAAGTGTCAATGTGTGTGCACAAAATGAATATTTGCATACACAATGCACATACAATTATTGTGGCATACATGACGGTTGGCCTCTGGACCTAGAAAACGGCTAGGGTGACCAGATAGCAAGTGTAAAAAATCGGGACAGAGGGTGGGAGATAATAGGTGCCTATGTAAGAAAAAGCCCTCAAAATCGAGACTGTCCCTAGAAAATCAGGACATCCTGTCACCCTAAAAAAGGGGCATGGAACGTGCTGAAGTGCCTGGGGCCAGAGGGCTGGTGGGTATCTTTTTGTGTAGTTTAAATAGGCAGGAATACTAGTTTAATTTTGGGGCATTTTTATTAACCCCAGGAAATGCACCATTTCGTTATGCCCTTGCTGGAACTTAGTGCCTGATCCATCACACCAGAGCTCACGGTGAAAGTTCTTAGAGTGACAAGCCAGAATAGCCAGCTAGGGAGAGAGCGTGCTTTATGGTTTGTATAGCGGGAGAAAACTGCTGTTAACGTCTGTATCACTATTGATTGTTCTGATGGGATTAAAGGGTCAATATGTCACTCAGCTGCAGGTGTTTTATAAGACAGGCATCTGTAAAAGCTACATGGCGGTTGAGTAGAATCCAGAAATCGCTATTGTAGATTTGTAAGAATCAAGTCTGTACTTTTTCAGCTGGCTTAACAAACACTTCTTGTCTTCTTCACTTAAGGAGTCAGTATAAGTGCCTTCATTAGTCAACTTCTGGACTGAAGTCTTTGCTTCTTCCAGTACATTTTCAATGGATAGCTCTCTGATTGATCCAAGGGGAGCAAGAGATTCAAATACTGTTGTAGCAGATGCCTGGATGACATTGTTTAATGACCCAAGTCGTTTCAACAGTAGACTTACAAGAGAGAGAATGGTGATAGTCTTCTCTGAAATTAGTAACAAAAGTAGTCCACCAGCCTCACTACTTAGATCTGTCCTATCTTGGTAGATATTTTCCAAAGCCAATAATAACAGTTGCAGTAATTTTAAGACAACAGCCAAGAATCGCTCATGAGAAAGCCAGCAGGTTTTCCCAGTTTGGACTAATTTGAACTTCAATCCCAGTGTATTTTCTATTTGTTTTTGACTCTTGCTGGAAAATAGAGTATAAAAAAGCCATTACATTTATGGCTTTTTAATGTCTTTTCATTCTGCAGCTTGTACTAGCACTAGCTGGAGTAGATGGCCTCTGCAGTGTGTATAGGAGAGATTAGGGTTACACTTTTCTCTGAACGAAGCTTGTGCTCCATCATGTCTTCCAGAGAAGTTTGTAGCTCCATCAAATGCACAAGCAGCCGTCTCTTTGGGGTTCAATTTTCAAGCATTTAACTCTTCTAAGACGTCACAGATGCAGCCGATGTGTCTTCTATAACCTGAACATCTAGAACATCTCTACTGGCCTACCACGGACATCGAGATAACGTACGCAATGACTTAATACTTGATGCCTGTTTGCATCGGTGCATTCATCAGCCACGTATGCACATATTTTGAATATGGTGAGAGAGTTCTTCACTTTTTCAACTGCTGAGTCTTTCACTGTTGCACCGCATGCTTCTAGAGAGTCAGCTGAGTTTTTTCAGAAAGATAGTGAGCATTTGCCAGTCTTGTGCAAAATCAGTGTCCAACGTCAGGATGAACAAGTGACAATGCACTTAACATTGGCCTCCCGTTTGTAGTGTGTGGTATCTCTTGCTTAAATAGAAAGTAGGATGCAACAGCCATGTTGGTTCACATAAACTGAGTTGTGTCTCCAGCGTTCTTAACAGCCTCATTAAGTTCTTCTAAAATTGGTTTTGACAGTGACTGGCTTATAAGGCGTTCTGCATGTTGATGCAGTCCAGAGGCATGGTGTTTTGCAGCCTTTTCATATAGGTTGTCAGTATTGGCTTATCCGATCAGTCTGGCAAACCAAGCTCCTCCACTTTTATTATATAAATCCATGGTACGCGCACACCTTGAATACTGCGTGCAGTTCTGGTCACCCCATCTCAAAAAAGATATATTGGAATTGGAAAAGATACAGAGAAGGGCAACAAAAATGATTAGGGGGATGGAACAGATTCCAGATGAGGAGAGATTAATAAGACTGG
This sequence comes from Natator depressus, assembly GCF_965152275.1. Classification (NCBI taxonomy): domain Eukaryota; kingdom Metazoa; phylum Chordata; order Testudines; family Cheloniidae; genus Natator; species Natator depressus. The sequence continues at coordinate 122,974,730 of NC_134238.1, read as the reverse complement.
GACTTTTCAGCTTGGAAAAGAGACGACTAAGAGGGGATATGACAGAGGTTTATAAAATCATGACTGGTGTGGAGAAAGTGAACAAGGAAGTGTTATTTACCCCTTCACTTAACACAAGAACCAGGGGTCACCCAATGAAATTAATAGGCAGCAAGTTTAAAACAAACAAAAGGAAGTATTTCTTCACACAACGCACAGTCAGCCTGTGGAACTTGTTGCCAGGGATGTTGTGAAGGCCAAAATTATAACTGAGTTCAAAAAATAACTAGGTTAGGTCCCCCAATGGCTATTAGCTGGGATTGGCAGGGATGCAACACCATGCTCTGAGTGTCCCTAGCCTCTGTTCGCCAGAAGCTGGGAGTGGACGACAGGGGATGGATCACTCGATGATTCCCTGTTCTGTTCATTCCCTCTGAAGCACTCTCTGAATAAAGAAAAGGAGTACTTGTGGCACCTTAGAGACTAACCAATTTAAGCTTATGCTCAAATAAATTGGTTAGTCTCTAAGGTGCCACAAGTACTCCTTTTCTTTTTGCGAATACAGACTAACACGGCTGTTACTCTGAAACTCTCTGAATAGTCATTGTCGGAAGACAGGATCCAGGGGTAGATGGACCATTTGTCTGACCCAGTATGGCCATTCTTACATAAAAAATAATTATAATAAAAATGTTTAGTACAGAAACTCCCCAGGATAATGACCTCTTGAGACAGCGATGATGTGAGATAATGACCTTGGCAAATAATACATTTAAAAAATCTTGGCCTACTAGGAAATGTGTATTTATATAAGTTTCCCAGTCTCAAACCTAGCATTCTGGAGCGAAGTCACTAAAACATAGTCCAATGCTCTGGCAGCTGTTGTCTGTCGTGCCCCTGTTCACTCTATTGCTCCGTCCCAATGGCCCTGCACTGTCACCTTCTTCTGCCACCTGTCACTGTGACCTCTGTGTGAGTCGGTCTCTCGAGGGTCTGCCAGCTCTCAGTCGGGGAACCTCGCTGCTAGTGCAGGCTGGGCTGTCTCCTCCACAGAAATGCTGTCCGCACTTAGACCTGATTATCAGTGATTTCAGCTCCAGTGGCCACTTAACAAACCAATGCATCTGATGAAGTGGGTTTTAGCCCATGAAAGCTTATGCTCAAATAAATTTGTTCGTTTCTAAGGTGCCACAAGTACTCCTTTTCTTTTTGCGAATACAGACTAACACGGCTGCTACTCTGAAACTTAACAAACCAAGACTCTCTATGGAGCCTAATCAGCTCTCTCTCTAAACAGGAGAGAGGGGCAGGTCAACTAGTGCCTCTGACTCACAGGCAGAGCCCACCCCACCAAGCAAAACACCTGTGCCCCACCCTCTCTCTCTGCACCAGGCGATGGCATCCAAACCTCCTGCTTGGGGAGTGCCGTTCAGCGGAGGGTGACCAGGGCTTAATTTGTAACCAAACAGGTGCCGGGGCTCAAGCAAGTTTGTTACTTTCATAACTGACGTGACAAGCCCAGAGGTCCCAGGGCTCTGAATGGCCGAGCCTAGAGGTGCTGGAGCCTAGAGTAAGCACGGAGGGAGACCCCCTCATTCAGGCAGGCTAAGCACAGTTCTGCTGCCCTTTAGTCAGACAATAAGGAGAACATTTCAGTGATTCGTAACCCAGCACCAGCCAAAATTGATCTCTTGGGCAGCACAGCTCCGTCTGCTGGATAGCGAGGCAGAGTAGGTGTGTTCCCATAAATACGGTCTGGTCCTGATGCCTTTCCACCCACCCCAGCTCATCATGAGCTGTCAGGGGAGAGCTCCTTCAGACCTTGCTTACAAATAATCATTTGAAAGGATTAGGTAGTCCAATATAGCCGAAACGAATGTGCCGACACTGGCATAAATAACAGCTGTGTGAGGAAGCTAGTCTTTGTTCAGACTTTTCAAACCCATTCTGCTTTCTTAGGTACAAGTATTTTCTCCTATACTGTGTATGCTTTTAAAGTGTGTATTCATGTTTCCATTTCAATTCAAATGTCCAACTGACTAAATCGGCACACTGCATGTACCTGGTGGGGGGGGGAGGGGTGTTGGGGAAATTCAGGGGGAGTCTAGGGAAATCCGCGGAGGCACCCACCACCACTCCTCACCTTTGGAAATACTGGCCCAGAGGTTTTCTCTTTCTTTCCCCTCCCAGCTGTCGCCTTTTTTACTAGCAGTGTTTGATTCTCAAAGGCATTCGGATAACTCCCGCTGCCCCGAGTCACATTAGCTTCCTGCTCTGCCATGGAGCCGTGTTCACTGGAGACCGTCACTTCTGCTTACAGGGAAAAGCATGTCCCACTGGGTCGGTTAGCTAGAAATACTGGCTCAGATTCACAGACTCTAAGGCCAGAAGGGGCCAGGGTGAGCATCAAGGCTGGCCTCCTGCCCTACAGAGGCCATAGAACTTGTCCCAGTAACCTACGCTCGAGCAAATCAGTGTAGCTCTCTGGACATCAATGGAGCAATGCTGGCTTACAGGGGCGTGCACGAGGGGGGGCAAGCAGGGGCATGCCCCCCCAATAATTGGCAGGGGGCATAACTTCTCCGGCCCCAGCAGGAGCTGACAGCTCCTCCCGCTCCAGGGTTGTGGTGGGAGATGAGGAGCTATGGTGGGGTCACAGAGCTCCTCTGGTCCCGGGGCTGCAGCGGGGGCATACAATGTGCCCCTCCAAAACCATCCAATTTAAATTCCTGCTGGCTTACATGAGCTGAACATGCAGCTGGTTATTGTTTTAATTTCCTCCAGAGAACCCCAACATACTCTGCCCAGTTCAAGATGGAGAATCTAACATTTTCCTTAACAAACAAAAGGTTTTGTGCCAATGTCTCCTTAATTTGTTGCTGAGGCTCAACAGCTAAGGCCCCTGTCAGCATAATTGATGAATCGTTGGGAACCATCATGCTGCAGGGAATATCGGCAGGTTGGAAACGCCTCCCTTTGTCCAGCTCTCGCCTCCTGAAGAGGCAACGGAAGGTGAGAGAGCTGGATGCCCACGCAGACTAACGATGATGCAATTAGCCTCATTAAGCAAAAGAAACATGATCCCAGCTGCTCTGTAATTGGCTTTGTTTCAGGTCACAGGAGGTTGAGTTGAATGAAATCCTTTTTCGGATTCCTCTGGCCTGTTTCCGTACGCCCACCATAAAAATCTTTGCCCGCTCCCGAGGAAGGCCGTGATTCCAGCGCTCCCTTTGACACGGAGAGGCTGGGCCAGCGGGCCCAGACAGCAATGGTGGCTGTGCTGTGTTAGCAGCTTTAGCACACAATCCTTTTGGCCTAACCCTGCGCCCCTTTAACCCTTTCGCCTCCCTGTGCGGCTGCTGTACCCCCTGTCCCCATCATGCCACTGAACTGGGTCATTAGGAGTTTGTATTTAATCCAGACAATTAAGTGTCCCTTACCTAGATTTTCCTAGTGGCTTGTTCCCAAAGCTACATGAGAAAGACAGGAAAGGTCCAGGTCCAGCCCTCACGCCTCTGCACTCCAACCCTCTGCCCCAGCCCTGAGCCCCCTCCCACACTCCGAACCCCTCAGCCCCACCCCCACCACATGAATTTTGTGATGTGCACCAATATGGAGGTGATGTGTCGCACGTCACCTCCATATTGGTTCACATCACAAAAATTCATTCCACACATGGGTGGGAAAAATTAGAGGGAACACTGACCTTCATTCGGAGAGCTGTCCTGATGAGATGGGCCCCACCCACACAGCTGAGACAGAGATATTTCCAAAATGAGGGGTTGATCAGATTTGAGGGTCTGGTTCATCGCTCAGGATGTCTGGTTCCGCTGCTCCCACTCCTCCCCCCAAGCTGGTCCCAGCCCTCGAAGAAGGCACATCGGCACCTTTCTGATTAAGGGTCACTAATGAGAGTTTATCTGTGGTGCTCCTGGGATATTTACTGTGCATTAAGTGCCCCCACAAGCCACTTCACTTTGACCTCAAAAGCCCCAAGTCAAAGTGCCAGGTGGCTGCCTGCAGCCCTGTCCAGAAAGGAAGCTCGGGGTGTGACTTGCTCCAGTCGATCCCGGTGGAAGACTCTGGCCATGGACACCATTCATCTGCCAAGTGTATCAGCCTCTTCTAGACCCAGGAGGTACCTTCTCACCAGCCCCCCTCTCCTCTGGAAGCCAACCCTCTGAGGCAGAGGAGGAGGAGGGTGAGTTATTGCTGGTATTATTGTAGTGTGTAGGTCCCCAGCCACGGACCAGGACCCCCCTTTGTGAGATGCTGTACAACACTGAACAAAAAGATCGTCCCTTCCCCAGTGAACTGACAGTCTGAGTAGAGCAGCTGATCTCCTTGCTGATGGTCCTTAGGAGAATGGGGCCACTCCCCTGCTTAAGGGCGTGGCTGGCTCAGGCCTGCATCCACGGAAAATTGGAAGGGTTTTTTGGGGGGGGGGTTCAGGGGGGGAGGCAGTTTGTCATTTTTTTAATTATCCAAACACTTAATTTTTTCTTTCATTCTACAAAACACCATTATTTCCCCCCTTCAGACAACACACAAATGGCCCTAATTAAGTTTATTAAACTAAGCTAACCCAACAAACACAAATCTCCTTTGCTCTGAGATTGTTCTGAATCTGGCCAAAGGGGGATTTGGCAGACAGTTATCTGTACCCCAAAAGGCAGGGCTTCTAGGGAAAATGCCTCCTGCACAGTAAGGGTGAGCAGTTGATGTGTTGCAACCACTCCTTGTCATGCTGACCAATATTGCCTTGTACTCCCCCACCTGTTGGTCTGAATTCAACTGTTCTCTCTTGTCTTATACTGAGATTGTCAGTGGTTTGAGGCAGAGACTGTCTTTTCAGTCTGTGTCTATACAGCATCTGGCGCATTGGGTCCAGGTCTGCGGCTGGGCTCTGTTGCGATAATTGGAGCCACAAATTAACTCTAATCATGAGCTCAACTGTAAAAAATAGGTGAAAGTTCATCAGACATGTCACAATAACTTAGAAAACGTCCAAGGGATAAATACCAGGGAGGGAATGGAGTTATTTAAGTTAAGCACCAATGTGGATACAAGAACAAATGGGTGTAAACTGGCCCTCAAGAAGTTTAGGCTTGAAATCAGACAAAGGTTTCTAGCCATTAGAGGAGTGAAGTTCTGGAACAGCCTTCCCAGGGGAGCGGCAGGGGGGTAAAAATCTAATTGGTTTCAAGACTGAACTTGATAAGTTTATGGTGGGGATGGTATGAAGAGATTTCCTACAATGGCATGTGGTCCATCAGTGACTGCTAGCAGCAAATATCTCCAATGGCTGGTGATGGGGAGGGCTCTAAGTTACTATAAAGAATTCTTTCCCAGGTGTCTGGCTGGTGGGTCTTGCCCACATGCTCAGGGTCTAACTGATCACTATATTTGGGGTCGGGAAGGAATTTCTCCCCGGGTCAGATTGGCAGAGACCTGGGGGATTTTTCGCCTTCCTCTGCAGCATGGGTCACAGGTCACTTTCAGGTTTAAATTAATGTAAATGGTGGATTCTTTGGAACCTGAAGTCTTTCAATGATGATTTGAGGACGTCAGTAACTCAGCCAGAGGTCAGGGGTCTGTTACAGGAGAGATGGGTGAGGTTCTGTGGCCTGAAATGTGCAGGAGGTCAGACTATATGATTGTGATGGTCCCCTCTGACTGTAAAGTCTGTACGGAGTCTAATAACAAATGTTGATGGGGAGACAGAAAAACTGAATTAGTGTAAACAAAAAAGTCTCTGGATATAACTCAAGACTGTGTTAAGATCATGCATGGTAACCAAGAAAATGCGGGTCTGGAAATCAATGAACCAAAATCGGTGTGTCAGAAACTCGGCCTAAGTGGTCAACAAAACAACAAGGGGTCGGGCTGTTCCACCCATCGCTCCCGTTTTGGGCCCTTATGGAAGAACAGACAGAGGCTACTGGAGCAAGCTTCACCAACATGGCTGCCACCACCGCCATCTCCTGGGACCATCGGCCTTCACCTAAATTCCCTGTAAGCGGCGCAGCCATGTGGCCGCCTATTTAGCACTGCGCAGGTGCTCAGGGAACCTGCCCGGACCTGCCAGGGGAGGGGTGCCCCTCCCCGGCCCGAACCCAACGCTGGCCTGGACCCAGGCGTGGCTCCCGCCCTAGCCCCAGAGCTCCCCTGGTGGGGACAGGCTCCTATCCCCCTCAGTCCAGGTGCTGCTGCGAGGAGAGAGTGCTGGAGGGAGTTCTCTCTCCCCGCCGTAGCCCCGGAGCACCCTCCTGGATCCCAAACCCCACATCCCCGGCCCCACCCCTGAGCTTGTACCCCCAGCCAGAGCCCTCACCCCCTGCATCTAACCCATTGCCCCAGCCCTGAGCCCCCTCCCACACTCTAAACTCCTCAGCCCCACCCCCACCACATGAATTTTGTTATGTGCACCAATATGGAGGTGATGTGTCACACATCACCTCCATATTGGTGCACATCACAAAAATTCATTCCGCACATGGGTGGGAAAAATTAGAGGGAACACTGACCTTCACTGTCCTCATTCGGAGAGCTGTCCTGACAAGATCGGGCCAGAGAGAGGGATCCAGATAACGCCACATCCCTACCAGCTCCAGCTGGATCCCAAACATGACGTGAGTTTAAACAGGCTTGGACTGTAACCACAGCAGCCCATCTCAACTCACTTCCCACAAAGGACGGTTATTACCAGCTTTGTTACCATTTAAGAGACTTTGCCAACGAGGGGGCTTTTCCTTCTAAAACTCTCCAGCTAAAGGGAAAGGGAACAAGCTGGGATGCTGTTAAAATGGAAGCTTTATTTAACACTTTACATTTCAAATGCTTTAACTGGTTTTCCTTCTTTGATCTTTAATAAAATGTTAAAAGGACGCTTAATGATGTGTTTGTTTGCCACGGCACTACACAAACACATACCAAACCCTGAACCTCGTTTAAACCTGTTTAATGTTGGACACTGACTGGGTTATATTAACACCTTTGGCCCATATAGTCCATCTAAATTAATACATCAGCTCCTAGGCACTGCCATAATACTAATGAATTAATTAATTAATAACAAACACCAGCATTGCTGGTACAATGCTATAATAGCAGTGCCAAGGACAAATGTGTCATTCAGGAAGGGACAGGAGGCATAACAAAGCCTACGCCAGCCATCCGGTGTGCCGACTCATGCAGCAACTAATGTAATTAGACAATGACAGGCATTTTCTAGGTACTGTAGTAAACTGATTTACATATTTTTCACCGTGGCCAAAGGAGCTGATGGAAATTAGCTGGCTTGAGCTCAGAATGGAGGAGACAGGTTCTGGCAGAGGAAGATACTTGGAGGAACCAGGACGGGATGTAACTGTGCCCTCAACTGAGGAATTTTGCCTCTTGGTTGTTGATAGAGATTAATCCAAGACCCAAGACATCAAACTGCTCTGTTCCTGGACTCTCAGGTAGAGCCAGTGGCCAGACAAGCCAATTCTCATCTTCAGATAGCCAAGAGATTGAGCCTTTCCTCTTGGATCAGACATGCACCTTGCCAAGGTTACCTGTGCCTGGTCATCTAGAGGGTGTCCCACAAGAGGTCTGAAGCTCAGTTGTTTCAGAGATCATCCCAACCTCTTTGGTCTAGAATCTGGGCATCAAATCTCACAGGAACAGGTCTTTCCACAGCAGTGATTTGCCTACACACTCCCTGGGGGGGTGTACACCCCCCCTGAATTTCCCCAACCCGCCCACCCCCAGTTTTGTGAACTAGTTCCATGCCAATTTAGTGACTGTTTGGAAATTTGAATTGAAATTGAAACATTAATACACATTTTAAAAGCATATACAGTGTATGATGAAATACGTGTATCTGAAAAAGTATAATAGATTTGAAAAGTATGAACATAAACTAGCTTCCTTATACAGCTGTTGTTTTTTATGTTCCAAACAACCTGGTCCTTTCTGCCTGGGAGCATGTTGGAATGGCCTGGCCTATGAGACTGTTGTTTACAAACTCAACCAACACCAGGAAATGAAGGAACATGGGGAAATTTGTGGCAACTCCAGGTGGTTTGGGTTCAGTTTGAGCAAATCCAGTTTGCTCAGCCCCAGTCCCTCGGAGTTTGTGCTATGGCAGCTCATCCTTCTCATTCCGTGTCCTGGAGCTGGGCTCATGCTGGCGCGTCCTGCCCCCACTTCTCCTTGTCAGAATGGCTAAGCCGGTTACGGCCTACCTGGAATTCAGAAGGCTGGGGTTTAAGGTCCACACAAGGACCGAGGCTCAGAACCAGGGCCGACACTGCTGGGAGTTGTATGGGGCTGGGTAGCTGTCATAGATATAGGTTTCAGGCCCCGTCTGCCCACCTCAGGAGTAAGATACACAGCGGTTTTCAAAATGAGTAACCGATGTCCTTGTGCAATCTTCCCTCTGTCAGTGAAACGGATGCTGAAAGTCATTGGGCCAAAGTTTCCTCTCAGTTATGACGTAAGTCCGCTGACATCAATGGAGCTCTGTAAATGAGAAGCTAGAACAAACAGAGCCAAATGATCACTGAGCACATGATAATTGTTCCCTTTGTCCATGCAGCACCTATTTCTCCCTGCTGTGCCACTCAGATCAGGATGTCAATGGGGCAGCAGGTATGTACATCTGAGGGAAGATCTTGAGCTGCAGTAGCTGTTGCATTGTAAAACGCACTAAAACACCTTCAAGATGAAGTACTGGGAAGAACCAGATTCTATTTTATCTGGGGTTACACTTTCCACCCCATGTCTCTTGGAGCTATTATTATTTATAATGTGTATTGCCATCGCATCTAGGAGCCCTAGTCCTGGAGCAGGACCCCACTGTGCTAGGCGCAGTACAGACACAGAACAAAAAGACAGTCCTTGCCCCAAATTAACATTGTGCCATTTTGGTTGCTTGCCTTTGCAATGAAGCTGCTGAATTCTAGCCCAGCGATTGTGTTTCCATAACAGTGCCGATTGCAAGGCTCATCTGCAGATCCTTTCTCTCTTCGTTTTTCTATGCCATTTGCCTTAAGCTGATTCCCAAATGACTCGTACGTGCATAAGTTCTCTTCTGTCCTGAGTCCAAATGTTTCCTTCAAGTTTTCCAGTAATTCTACCTCTGGGTACTGCTATAGCTTTGCGCCTCACTCCCCATGATATTCAATAAGAGTTCGCAAAGGGATACATGTTAATGTGATGATTACATAAAGTATCGCATTCTCTTCCCAGAAGCAACATGAAATTCACCAGGAGTGGTTGTAATGCCACTGCAGGGAAAGTTTCATTATGTCCGAAAAATGGGGCATTTCAAGCATAAAATACATTTGACCTCTGAAAGCAAAAAGGTAGCAGAAAAATATATACTAGAGAGTGTTACAACAGTGTCTGCCACTCCCACCTTTGTTAAGAGCTAATCCATGTTTCTCTTTTATATTAGAAATTTCAGGGGTTCTCTAGAATTCAGTCATACAAATTTACTCCTGATAAGCATCTGGGCTGGAACATATAGAGTCACAGCCTAAGAGACATTTTCTTCACTCAAATTGGGGATTTTTCCATTTTTAACACATGCACACGCACAACACACCCCAGCAGGGAACCTGCATTCACGTTTGAACTGTCCTTCAGTGAGATTGTAGGCAAATCACCTCTCATTTTGGTGGTCAGCACCAGGCCTTCCAGACAGCAGCCATCCCATGATCGTGCTGCTGGTGAGCCCAAGATCAGCAGGGCTCTGGGACGACAACGAGCGCTAGCCTGAGCTGAACTCCATTGTGAGGAGGCCTAGCACCCAGCGGGGCTTTGGGAAGTGCTGGGCAATTGGGCTGTGCCGCCTAGCGAGAGACAAGGCCAAAATGTCAATTTTCCCTCACAGCTCCACAAGATCTTGGAACCAGACAGAGGAAAGTAATGTAAGCTGGAGGAGCAAATGCAGCTAGGCAGCATGGATTTATCAAGCCCAGCTGGGGCTCAGGGACTTTTTTGAGTAATGCTTTTGATGCAGTCCCGCATGATGTTCTCATAAACAAACTAGGGAAATGAGGTCTAGATGAAATTACTCCCTGGTGGGTGCACAACTGGTTGAAAGACCGTACTCAAAGAGTGGTTATCCATGGTTTGCTGTCAAATTGGGAGGGTGTCTCTAGTGGGGTCCTGCAGGGGTCAGTCTAGGGTTTGGTACTACTCAATATTTTCATTAATGACTTGGATAATGGAGAGGAAGCTTATAAAATTTGCAGACAACACTGTCACACTGTCTGGAATGGTTCACAACCATGAGTGCCAACCTCAGGGTAGACTGTCAAAAAGCAGGGCAGACACCGCAAACTGGTGGTATGCTTTGTGATTAGATATCACCAATCCAGTAACAAATGTGGACTCCTGAAACACTACAGCTGTCTGACCACGGAGTCCCAGGCAGCCCCCTTGGGCATTCCAGTATGTCTTGCCACCTAGGCGAACTGGACTTGTGATAGTTGGTTGCTATACACCAAAGATCACAAAATATTCAGGTTACTCCCAGTCCCAAGAGACCAGTCACTTAACCCAGGTCAATTTGCACCTTAGATCTCATGCCAAAGACAACGCCTGCAGCCAATCCTGTAATAAGCTAATTAAAGGTTTATTAACTAGGAAAAAGAAATAAGAGGGTTATTTACAGGTTAAAGCAGGCAAACATATACACACAAATGAGTTACAGTCTGTGGTTCCAAAGGGTGACGGAGACATACTAATCTGTCAGCACTGAATGTCTTTTAGGACTAACCCAGGTTGACCCTGGGGATCTCTGCTTCTGTTTCATAGCTCCGGCCCCGTGAGAGTTCAAACAGCAAAACAGACAAAAAAATTTCTTGTTCACTATCTTTTCTACCTTCTTGAAAGAATTCCAGCTGATGGGATGAACCCTTTTACAGCTAGCCTCTTCATAGGTGTGCAGGGGGACAATTAGCAAAGTCTTTGTATTGTCATGTCCCACAATGGTTCATTCAGTTTTGATAGGCTTTCCTGATGAGCAGGAGATGATCCCTTCTGACAGGTTGACAGTTTCAGGGCAAACACTTGTTACAGTTATAAAGCAAAAACTTAAATGTTACCATATAGTATGTGATAAAGATGTTACAAGTAAGCAGCAATGTACAAGCATTTCATAAAGTCTAAATGCTAAACACATTGTTATAAGTCAATACCCATCTTAGCCAGACTAAACACAGAGAGGAAACAGACTGGTTCCAGCAATGAAATGATCAGTGCTTGGCTGAGGCCTAAAATCTTGGCAAGGGCTGGCACCTGGTCTGCCAGCATCACAGACACCAACCTGGGAGGGGTTTTAAACACTTTAGGAGACAGGATTAGAATTCCAAATGACTTTGGCAAATTGGAGAATTGGTCTGAAATCAACAAGATGAAATTCAATAAAGATAAGTGTAGTACTTTGCACTTAGGGAGGAAACATTGAATGCACAATTACAAAATGGGGAATAACTGGCTCGGTGGCAGTGCTGCTGAAAAGGATCTGGGGTTGTGGTGGATCACAGATGAGTCAATCTGATGCAGCTGTGAAAAAGGCTAACATCATGCTGGGGTGTAGTATCGGGAGTGTCCTGTGTAAGACACAGGAGGTCATTGTCCTGCTCTACTCAGCACTGGTGAGGCCTCAGCTGGAGTCCTGTGTCCAGTTATGGGCACACACTTTAGGAAAGATGTGGACAAATTGGAGAGAGTCCAGAGGAAAGCAACACAAATGACGAAAGAGTTAGAAAACCTGACCTATGAAGAAAGGTTAAAAAAACCCTGGGCATATTTAGTCATGAGAAGACAAGTTGGATGGGGGACCTGATAGTCTTCAAATATGTTAAGGGCTGTTATACAGAAAATTGAGATCAACTGTTCTCCATGTCCACTGAAGGTAGGACAAGAAGTAATGGGCTTAATCTGTAGCAAGGGAGATTTAGGTTAGATATTAGGAAAACTTTCTAACTCTAAGGGTGATTAAGCTCTGGAACAGGCTTCCAGGGGAGGTTGTGGAATCCCGGTCACTGGAGGTTTTTAAGAACAGTATGAAATTCAATAAATCCTGCCAGGGAAGGTCCAGGTTTACTTGGCCCTGCCTCAGCGGAGGGAGCTGGACTCAATAATCTCCCGAGGTCCCTTCCAGCCTGACATTTCTCTGATTTTATGACTTATCAAGACCAGCTGACTGTAGAAGGGACACCGCCATCTCACGAGCATCCCTTGCAGCTGTGTTGCCTGCCTCAGGTTCCCCCACCCAATGAAGTAACAATGATGTCACTTAGCCCAATCAATAGGGTTGCCAACCCTCCAGGATTGGCCTTGAATATCCAGCAATTAAAGATTAATCTTTAATTAAAGATTATGTCATGGATTAAATCTCCAGGAACACGTCCAACCAAAATTGGCAACTCTCCAGTCAAGGAGAAGACAACTTTACAGCAGTGTAACCCCCTTTAAAACACACTTCGGAAAGAAGCACAAGGGTTTGCAGGCTCTTCCCTCAGAGCCCAGATAAAACTTAAAAGTCCTAAAACAAGTTTCTGAGTTCCAGTGGAGCTCCCTCTGCCTGGAGAGCTCTGCCCCCTTTCCTCTGTTCTCCTGGGATCTCTCCCAGGTCTCCCCGCCTGGAGAGCTCTGCCCCCTTTCCTCTGTTCTCCTGAGGCCTCTCCCAGGTCTCCCCGCCTGGAGAGCTCTGCCCCCTTTCCTCTGTTCTCCCGGGGTCTCTCCCAGGTCTCCCCGCCTGGAGAGCTCTGCCCCCTTTCCTCTGTTCTCCTGGGGTCTCTCCCAGGTCTCCCCGCCTGGAGAGCTCTGCCCCCTTTCCTCTGTTATCCCGGGGCCTCTCCCAGGTCTCCCCGCCTGGAGAGCTCTGCCCCCTTTCCTCTGTTCTCCCGGGGCCTCTCCCAGGTCTCCCCGCCTGGAGAGCTCTGCCCCCTTTCCTCTGTTCTCCCGGGGCCTCTCCCAGGTCTCCCCGCCTGGAGAGCTCTGCCCCCTTTCCTCTGTTCTCCTGGGGCCTCTCCCAGGTCTCCCCACCTGGAGAGCTCTGCCCCCTTTCCTCTGTTCTCCCGGGGCCTCTCCCGGGTCTCCCCACCTGGAGAGCTCTGCCCCCTTTCCCTTGTTCTCCCGGGGTCTCTCCCGTGTCTCCCTGCCTGGAGATCTTCGGTCTAGCTCAGGCTCCCTGTGAGCTCTCTTCCCGGAGCTACCTTTCTCCTCCAGAACTTTTTCCAGCGGAGCTCTCCTAAGCCTTTCATTAGGCCCAGGTGCGCCTGCCTTGATTAAGTGCCTACCAAGTGCTTAGTGGGTCACTCTCCCCATGGGCCTGGGCTGGCTCCTTCCCTTCAGTGAAGCCTGGCACAGGTCAGCTGGGCCTCTGCCTCCCTGGCAGGTCCAGCCCCGTGACACTGACTCCCATCAGAGGAAAGGAGTGCCTGGGCAGGGGGACAGTTTAGATTCAGGCTGCCTTGGCCTGGTCTGTCTGAGGGAGCTACAGGACCCCAGCTAGCTCTCTGAGGGGGAGGCAGACCTGCTCTGTTCTTCAATCCCCCCCACCATTGGTCCTGATGTGACTTTGGACAGCACAGAGATGCCTGGGAATGATGTGGAGGTGAGGCAGGAGAGGGACAGGGCCTGGGACCGACTCTGAGACCAGAACTCCAGGGGCCTGTTCACGGCAGCCCACAGCTAGAGAAGAGGGATGGTCTGCCCAAGGCCTTTTATCCAGTGCTCTGGGAGCTTGGGCGGGGGGTGAGGCTGGCCAAGCGGCAGGGTGTGCTGGTGCAGGGTAATTCATGGACCCAACATCGAAAAATTCAGGTGTTTCTTTTTCTTGCAAAACTATATCTCCTGTGTGGCTCTGTGCTCTCTGCCTGGCCAGGGGAGGAAAAGGGAACGATGTATGATTGGGTTGGGGTGGGGGGAATAAAGGCATGTAGGTCCAGGTCCTGTTACGGGAGCACCTGGCCTTCATACAGGGCATGATTGAAACAGACAGGAAGGAAATCAAATGCACTTTACATGTCCATTAACGCTTGCTGCTTTCCATTGCTTATTGTGATGCTGATACTAGAATAGGAGAAAGGGCAGCCTCAGGGCTAACGCACCGGAGTGGGCCTAAAGAGAGCTGGGGTCAATCCCTGACTTTCCCACCGTCTCCCTGTTTGACTTGGGGCAAGTCACTTAAACTTTCTGTGCCTCAGTTTCCTACGTGTAAAATAATGATTCTTCCCTCCCTCCCGTGACTGTGGTCAGTCCATTCATGCTTGGATGGGCATGTCCCTAGCTGGACGGTATGGGGCAGGCTGGCCCACCTGACAGGAGCGCAAAGGAGGGTGCCTGTGGCCAGGAGACCCATACAAGGAGAAGTACACTGAGGGCATGGGAACAAAGTCTGACCTGGTGTGGGTGAGAGTGGCACTGGGATGCCTACGCAGGAGAAGCAGAGAATGTGGGTGACAATGGGAGATGACATGGGAGTGTGCTGGAAATGGAGCCACGTTCCAGAGCCATGGATCAGAAGATGAAGGGGCTCCCTTAAACTGAATCCCCTCTGGAGAGGGTGGGCCAATGCTGCTGGCACTGCTGGCCAGCACCATCACTCCCCTTGAGTGACTCCTCCTCCATGGCTTGTCACCAGTGGCAAATGTCCCCTCCCATGCGCCGTCCCCCGCACAGCTGTACCCTCATCAGTCAGTGCCTGCCTTCCAGGGAGAGCCCAGACCCCAACAATATACCCCTTCCCCCCACTTCTGATCTCCAGCCTGCGCCTCCCCATGCTCCCCTTCCTGGCATCTGTGACCAGTGGCGTCTGACAAATGGTGCATGGCTTGGACGGGCTGTCCATGATGCTGCTTTCGGACTCAATAAACACAACCTTGGCTTTGATTTAAAAAATCCCCCAATCCTTTTGAGTCGAATGTTCACTGTGCTGCTCTGACCAGTTCCAGGAACACCCGTGCCCCCCAGCGGCACCACACAGGGGACTACAGCACCACCGACCAGCATCAAGACAGGACTGTGCATTGGGGTCATCCACCCCACCCTCACACACACAGCGCAGAGGCACCCATCCCCCTCTCCGCCAGCATTCTCTTGGCCAGGATTAGTCTCCACGAGAGGGTGTCTTGCAAAGCACTGACAGACGGCCCCCCTAATTATATTAATATGCCTGTCAGCGCCAGCTGTTGTGGGCTCCTCATTCAGGCTCTGGCCGGGGAAAGGCCGTTGCCTGGTCTGGCCATTCATTATTTAATCCTTCCCCTCTGTTTCCACACATGCTGCATCGTATGCGGCAGGCAGGAGTCATAAAGGCAACCTAGCCAACAGCAGCCCTGCTCAGCCAGCGATGGGAATTCCACCTAGCTGGGAGCCTTGAAGTGCACTAGGCCGTTCCGCTCGTGCTGACTGGCACAGGCGCTGACAGTGTAATCAGGGTAGGGCTTCGTAAACCAGGGATGCAGTAACTGGGCAAAGCCTCCCAGAATGGCAGCGGGGAGAGAGGACCTATGAATGGTGGCCAGGATGTGGCTCTGGGTTGGGCCATTCTGACCCTGCTCATCAGCCCAGGGATCTGCCCGAATCCAGGCATTTTGCCAGGCCAGTCTATGCAGATTGAGGAATCTGCCGTTCCGATTCACCAGGGTTCGCAGCACCACAGAACGGCCACTTTCCCAGCTGACGTAGCCGGATAGCTCTAAAATGGCAATGTGGGTTAACCCCAGCACAGACTGACAAATCTAGGTGTGGAAAAGCTCCAGGAACTCTGGGGCATTGTGCACTTTGATCACACGCCTGCATGGCTTGGATTGCCAAATGCAGATCCAGGATAGTAGCATTCAGGATTGCCAGCTCCCATAAAGCAATCCCTGCTTTCTTGCATAAGGTGCGCAGAGCTGTTGTAGGCGGCTTGCATCCCAGTGAGAGCACAAGCTCCCCCCAGAGATGGGAAAGGTCTTGCTTATTCAGAAACATGCTCCGGTTCACCCACACATGCCGTCCATGGATGTGCTTCTGCACCAAATGTAGCTCTCCAGCTGGTGATGGTCCATTGCTAGCCAGCACCAGGGACGGTTCAGAATAATCAGATGGCAGTCTGTGCTTTTCTTACTCGCTTGCAGCAAGGACTCCGTGGCTACTGATTCTTGCACCCCAAGAGCCCTTCTGCCCTGCTGGAATACCTCACCCCCCACCCCTGAGATGGAGGCAGTCACCAGACACTTCAGTGTGGGCCAGTGGACAGGCCACTAGACTATGACTCAGGACACCTGGGTTCTAGCCATAGCTCTGCCACTGGGCTGTTGGATGACCTTGGTCAAGTCACTTCCCTGCCCTGGGCCTCAGTTTCCCCAGCTGCAAAACAAGCTGCTGAAAAGCACAAACTAAGAGCTGGGTAGTATTTCCAGTCAGAAGCTGGCCTTACTACAGCTTCTCCAAAATGTGGCTAAAAATGAAATAGCCCATTGCTTATTTCAGGCACTTTCTATGAACAACATGTGCTATAAATTAATATATGTGGCTGTGGGTATTTGTTGTAAAACTGGATTAGGACCCACAGAGGCTATATACAGCATGATCTAAATTCAGCACTGAAGCAGATGCAACTCCTATTGAAGTCACTGGGAGTTGTACCTTTCATTAGGGCTAAAACTGGTCCATGCTTCAGTGCCTGCAACTCTGTAGCAGTTGTACTGCTTGTCTAGCAATGAAATGGACCACAAAGTGCTCTTTAGGGACTGCACTGGTAACAGAGCACTTTGCGACATCAGTATCTATTTCCTCTAGCAACAAACTAAGTTACAACATAATTTTATATTAAATTAGACAGAAGAAAAAAAAATCCCCGGAATCTTTCCCCCCCTTGCTTATACAAGATCCGTTCATAGCTGAGACCAGTGATGGGAAGGAAATGTAAGGTCATTCTTTACAGCAGTTATTCATTAGATGGTGAAAATCTGCAGCCTTGAACTATAAAAATAGCATTGCAAGATTTTGCTCTGGAAGAAGCCGGATGTAGATCACTTTCCAGCACAACAGTAGCAGCCTTTCACCAATCTCACCTGAAAGGTATAGCGGATAAAGCTAGCTTTTGCATTTTATTCTGCTTGGCAGTGACGCAAGGAACCTACAGGCCTGTGTCCTGTAAAACATTTGCTTAAGCAGTTAGCATACATTAGCATAAGGCTTTCAGGCTTGTGAACTTTGGCATAGATAAATGGCTCGACTGTTATACCTTGACTTTTGGGGAACTGGGAACAGCGTGCTTAGGGGGGCAGTTTGCCCATAATGATACCAGGTAATGGCAGTGTCATAAATATAAGGGGAAGGGTAACCACCTTTCTGTATACAGTGCTATAAAATCCCTCCTGGCCAGAGGCAAAACCCTTTCACCTGTAAAGGGTTAAGAAGCTAAGGTAACCTCGCTGGCACCTGACCCAAAATGACCAATGAGGGGACAAGATACTTTCAAATCGGGGTGGGGGTGGGGGGAACAAAGGGTTCGGTCTGTCTGTGTGATGCTTTTGCCGGGAACAAATCAGAAATGCAAGCCTTCCAACTCCTGTAAAGTTAGTAAGTAATCTAGCTAGAAAATGCGTTAGATTTTCTTTTGTTTAATGGCTGGTAAAATAAGCTGTGCTGGGGGGAATGTATATTCCCGTTTTTGGGTCTTTTTGTAACTTAAGGTTTTGCCTAGAGGGATTCTCTATGTTTTGAATCTGATTACCCTGTAAGGTATTTAGCATCCTGATTTTACTGAGGTGATTCTTTTACCTTTTCTTTAATTAAAATTCTTCTTTTAAGAACCTGATTGATTTTTCATTGTTCTTAAGATCCAAGGTGTAGGGAGCCGGGGTGGCTCCCCTCCGAACCAGAGGTTAAAGAGCCACCCTCTGGGCCTGAGTGGGCGGGGCCAGGCCAAGCTTCCGCCAATCCCCGGAAGGGGAAGGGTGGGACAGGAAGTACAAAGGGCGGGGCCCTCTGCCCAGTGAGGAGAGCACCAGCGAGGGAGACAGACACAGGCTGCTCCCTCGCGATCCTGCTGCTGACCCAGGTGAAGCCCTGGGCAAGGAGGAGCCTGACCGGGGGGAAGGCCTGTGGCAACCAGGGCTGCCGGTCGCTAAATACCCGGAGGAACCGGGGCTGCCCGCAGCGGATTATCCGGAGGAACCGGAGCTGCCCGCAGCGGATTACCCAGAGGAGATGGAGGTTCTGGAGCTGCCCGCAGCGGAATACCCGGAGGAGATGGAGGGACCGGAGCGACCCGCCTGAGAGAGACCGGGTAGGAAGTAGCCCAGGGGCCCAACTACACCGTGGGGTGGGTGTATTTGGTCAGCGGGTGCGGATTGCCCCACTGACCCAGCGGTGGGACCTTCGCCCCCCGCCACTGTCAGGGCCCTGGGCTAGAACGCAGTGGAGTTGAGTGGGCCTGCGTTCCCCTATCCCGGCGCTCCCCTGCCCGAGGGGCGCGCTACTGACTCCGGCCGGCGCTCCCCTGCCCGAGGGGCGCGCTACTGACTCCGGCCGGCGCTCCCCTGCCCGAGGGGCGCGCTACTGACTCCGGCCGGCGCACCTCCCCGCTAATTCCCCAACGCCCGGGAGGTGGGGCTGAGGCCTGCCACGGAGACCATTGCTCTCCATCGCCCCTAGGGGCTCGGAGGACCGACCGACACCTGTCACAAGTGGTGGAGAATGCGAGCAGGCGATCCCAACCCCTGCCGCAAGGGGTGAGTGCGAGGGCGCCTCTGAAGCTCCCCTACTGGAAAGATGGAGATGGAAAGGCTTATCAAGTTCCTGGCTGAGAGCCAGCAACAGCAGCAGCACCAACTCATGCAACAGCTGGGCGCCCACCAGCAGCAGTTGCTCCAAACCCTGGGGGCTCAGCACCAGGAACAACAAACCCAGTGCTTCCAGAAGCTTGCAACCCTGTGGTCGGGCCATGGTGGTGCTCAACCGGAGAGGGCAACCACCCCGACCCCTCCCGCCCCACCGATCTGTCTGGCCAAGATGGGGCCTGAGGATGACCCGGAAGCCTACCTAGTGACTTTTGAGAGGGTGGCCTCAGTGGCTGGTTGGGCGCCTGACCAATGGGCAACTCTCCTCGCCCCGTATCTGATGGGGTTAGCCCAGAAGGCTTATCATGGGCTCCCAGAGGATGAGGCCCGCATTTATGCTCAAGTGAAAGCGGCTATCTTGGATGCCTTCGACATTACCCCGGAAACCTTTCGGCGACGGTTTCGGGAAAAGGTCTACCCACCGGGCGCGAGACCCCGGGCGGTGGCCCAGGAACTGAAGGATGCGGGTACCTGATGGCTCCAACCCAAGCGTCGAACCGCAGCTGAGGTGACCGAAGAGGTCATCCTCGAGCAATTCGTGCATATCCTCCCACCCCAGGGGAGGGCTTGGGTGTTAAAGCACCGGCCACAAAGTCTGAGTTCGGCCGTCGCGCTTATGGAGGACTTTCTCGAGGCTGAGGCCCCGATAGGACCGGCCGCCCGCCCCTCAAACCCTGGACCCAATGCACAGAAACTTGAACAGAGGGGGCCCACCTCCCAAACCAACGCACCCCACCGTACCCGACGACCAGAAGGTGGCGGGACCGAGTTTTCCGGACGGCCCGAGTCAACACCACACTCCGGCCCTGGACGCTTAACCTGACCACCAGGCCCCAGCCCTCTCTGCGGCCCCACTGGTGCCCCCACGCAGCTGGCGCGCCCAGAGGTAGGACCTTGTTTTCGATGTGGTGAGTATGGGCATCTGCAACGGGGCTGTCCTGCAATGGACTGCAACTTTGGCCTGGTGTGCGCCGGGGAGCGACGGGCCCGTCTGCCCTCTGTGGCCAAACTGACAGCTCCCATGGAAGTCGCTGGGGTCCCCGTGGTGGGTCTAGTCAATTTCGGGCTGTGGGCAGACCCTTGTCCGCCAGGTGCTCTTCTCGGACCCCCAGCGGACCGTCGGGGAAGTGCGGATTCAGTGCATCCGCGGAGATGTAATATCGTACCCCATGGTGCGGGTCCCCATGACGGTGCATGGAGTAACGCAGTTAATGAATGTGGCGGTGGTGTCATCCCTCGCCTATCCAGTGATCCTGGGCCGGGACTGGCCAGACTTCATCGAGGTGCTCCAATCCCTACCCACCAAAGAGGCGCTCGAGGGAGCCCCGCCTGAGAAGAGGACAGGACCTGACTCGAGCTCCAACCCTGGAGCGGAACCAGGCCCCACCCCTGGGCAGGAGGGCCTGGAAATGGCGGGTCCCCCTCCTGACCTGGTGGACTTTAGCCGAGATCAAAGGGAGGATCCTACGCTCCGGTTTGCCTACGAGCAGCTGGCCCGGGTGGATGGTGAGGTCGTGGAGGCGCAGCGCACCGCCCAGTGGCCCAGGTTTGAACTCAACCACGAGCGGCTCTACCGCCTTGACCGAGACCCCCAGACCCAAGAGGTCCGGACCCAACTCGTGGTCCCCCACATCCATCGTCGGGCTGTCCTGAAGCTTGCACATGACATCCCGGCTGCCGGCCATTTAGGGCAGGAAAAAACTGTGGCCAGGATCCTGGCCAGGTTCTTCTGGCCTGGCGTCCACCGTGAGGTGAAGGAGTATTGTGCGTCGTGCCCGGACTGCCAACATGCAGCCCCGGCCGGGGTACGGAAGGCCCCCCTGGTCCCGTTACGAGTCGTAGGTGTGCCATTTGAGCGGGTAGCAATGGACCTGGTCGGGCCCTTCCCAAAAAGCAAGGCGGGCCATCAATACATCCTCGTCCTGATGGACTACGCCACCCGCTTCCCGGAGGCCATCCCCTTAAGAAGTATCACCGCCCGCACTATCACTGCGGAGCTCGTGAAGATCTTCACAAGGGTGGGCCTCCCATGGGAGATATTCACTGATCAAGGGACCAACTTCACATCTAAGCTGTTCCACCAGGTATGTGCCCTATTGGGGATTAAGAAATTGCAGACCTCGGTCTACCATCCCCAGACTGACGGATTGGTCGAGCGGTTCAACCGGACCCTGAAGGGGATGTTGCGGCGTTTCCCCACCCAGGATCTCCGCCAGTGGGACCAGCTGCTCCCTCCTTTACTACTGGCGATTCGAGAAGTCCCACAGGCGTCCACGAAGTTCTCCCCATTCGAGCTCCTCTATGGGCGGCGACCTCGCGGGGTGTTGGACCTCTTGAGGGAGACTTGGGAACACAACCCGTCCGCAACACAGGGTCTCTTGCAATATGTCTTACAACTGCAGGGGCGGCTGGCGTGGGCGGGCGAGCTCGCGAGGGAGAACTTAAACACCGCCCAAAGAGCCCAGGAGCAACACTACAATCAGGGCGCCCAGGCTCGATCATTCAGGCCATGGGGACCGAGTACTCCTCTTGCTCCCCTCGGAGGAATCAAAGCTCTTTGCCCGCTGGCAGGGTCCGTATGAGGTCCTCCACCAGGTAGGGCCGGTAACCTATGAGATTCGGCAACCTGGTCGCCGTAAGGAAAAGCAGATTTATCATGTGAACCTCTTAAAACCTTGGCAGGACCGGGAAGGGCTCATGGTGGCCCCATATCCCCCCGAACCGGAACTGGGGCCCCAACCACCCGAAGAGTCGGATAATGGTGAACCCCAGCTAGCAGAGACCCTCACCATCGAGCAGCAAGAACAGGCACTCTGCTTAGTGAGGGCGTTCCCCAAGACGTTCACCACGAAACCCGGGTGGACTACGCTCACCTACCATGTGATCCAGATGGAACCCAGGGTGGTGGTCCGAGAGGCAGCCCGGCCATTGCCGAGGCTAATGCAGGAGGCCGTAGAGGAGGAAGTCCAGGCGATGTTGGAGCTGGGTGTTATTGAGCCCTCCCAGAGCGAATGGCGGAGCCCCATCGTCCTCGTACCGAAGCCCGATGGGAGCCGGCGGTTTTGCATTGACTTCTGGAGGGTCAACGCCATCTCAAAATTTGACGCCTATCCGATGCCCCGCGTCGATGAGCTCCTCGACCGGCTCGGGGAGGCCTGTTATGTCACCACTTTAGATCTCACCAAAGGGTATTGGCAGATCCCATTGGATTCCCGGTCCAAGGAGAAGACCGCGTTTGCCACCCCTTCAGGGTTATACCATTTCACCCAGATGCCTTTCGGCCTACATGGGACCCCGGCAACCTTCCAGCGTTTGATGGACCGGGTGTTGCAACCACACATGAAATACGCGGCGGCCTACCTGGATGATGTGGTCTTCTATGGCAATAACTGGGAGGAGCATCTTAACCAAGTAGCGGCAGTCCTCCGGGACCTCCACGCAGCCGGGCTGACAGCCAACCCGAAAAAATGCCAAATCGGGCGGGAGGAAACCACTTACCTGGGGTACACCTTGGGCTGGGGACAGGTCCGCCCCCTCATCGGGAAGGTCCAAGCACTCCAGGAATGTCCGGTGCTGACCACGAAGAGGCAAGTACGTCAATTTTTGGGCTTAGCTGGTTATTACCGGCGGTTTGTACCCCACTTCGCAAGCATTACGGCCCCGCTAATGGAGCTCTTGACCAAGGACAGTCCCCGCCGGGTGCATTGGTCCAATGAGTGCGAGACGGCCTTTCGAACCATCAAAGAACGGCTGTGTAGCGATCCAATACTCTTCAGCCCCGACTTCCATCGTGACTTTATTGTCCAGACCGATGCATCCAGCGTTGGGCTTGGGGCGGTCCTCTCGCAGGAGGTGGACGGGGAGGAACACCCGATTGTTTACCTCAGTCGGAAGCTGTTCCCCAGAGAACGGAACTACTCCGTCGTGGAGAAACAGGCCCTAGCCGTTAAGTGGGCAGTCGAGGCTCTCTGCTACTACCTCCTCGGGGCCCCCTTTATACTGGTTACGGACCATGCACCCCTGAAATGGCTCAATAAGATGAAGGACAATAATGCCAGGCTGATGCGATGGTATCTCGCTCTGCAGCCCTATGCCTTCACGATCCACCATCGGGCGGGACGAGACAACGCCAATGCGGATTTCCTATCCCGCCTCGGAGAAGGTGAGGACGCCAGCTCCGAAGGTCGGGAGCTGGATTTGAGGGGTGGGGTATGTAGGGAGCCGGGGTGGCTCCCCTCCGAACCAGAGGATAAAGAGCCACCCTCTGGGCCTGAGTGGGCGGGGCCAGGCCAAGCTTCCGCCAATCCCCGGAAGGGGAGGGGTGGGACAGGAAGTACAAAGGGCGGGGCCCTCTGCCCAGTGAGGAGAGCACCAGGGAGGGAGACAGACACAGGCTGCTGGCTGCTCCCTTGCGATCTTGCTGCTGACCCAGGCGAAGCCCTGGACAAGGAGGAGCCTGACCGGGGGGAAGGCCTGTGGCAACCAGGGCTGCCGGCTGCTAAATACCCGGAGGAACCGGAGCTGCCCGCAGCGGAATACCCGGAGGAGATGGAGGTTCTGGAGCTGCCCGCAGCGGAATACCCGGAGGAGATGGAGGGACCGGAGCGACCCGCCTGAGAGAGACCGGGTAGGAAGTAGCCCAGGGGCCCAACTACACCATGGGGTGGGTGTGTTTGGTCAGCAGGTGCGGATTGCCCCGCTGACCCAGCGGCGGGACCTTCGCCTCCTGCCACTGTCAGGGCCCTGGGCTGGAACGCAGTGGAGTTGGGTGGGCCTACGTTCCCCTATCCCGGCGCCCCCCGGCCCGAGGGGCGCGCCACTGACTCTTGCCGGCGCCCCCCTGCCTGAGGGGCGCGCCACTGACTCTTGCCGGCGCCCCCCTGCCTGAGGGGCGCGCTACTGACTCCGGCCGGCGCACCTCCCCGCTAATTCCCCAACGCCCGGGAGGTGGGGCCGAGGCCTGCCACGGAGACCATTGCTCTCCATCGCCCCTAGGGGCTCGGAGGACCGACCGACACCTGTCACACAAGGGTTTGGGTCTGTGTTCACCTGTACAAATTGGTGAGGATTCTTATCAAGCCTTCCCCAGGAAAGAGGGGGTAGGGCTTGGAGGGATATTTTGGGGGAAGACATCTCCAAGGGGTCTCTTTCCCTGTTCTTTGTTTAAGACGCTTGGTGGTGGCAGCATATGGTTCAATGACAAGGCAAAGTTTGTACCTTGGGGAAGTTTTTAACCTAAGCTGGTAAGAATAAACTTAGGGGGTCTTTCATGCAGGTCCCCACATCTGTACCCTAGAGTTCAGAGTGGGGAAGGAAACTTGACAGGCAGGAACACTGAACTGATACTAGGCTTGGATATTTTAGGATAGATTGTGGGCAGATGCTTAACCACGAATTTGCCCTGGCAACAAATTGACGTATGTGGTAATAAGCTAAAATCATTAATATACTAACCTTTGGGATAAAAGGCACCCCAACGTTATTAGGGTGAGGAAGTTGGATATGGACAAGGGAGGCTGAATGAATATTCATGACAGCCCATAAGCCCCATAATAGGCCAGACCACCATGTAAAGGGGGTCGTTGTTGGTTGATCTGGATCTGGACCATCATAGTCGTCGGCATGCCCGGGACAGAGCAGCTATTTTGTCTGTGACCTCCAGATCCCTAAGGTAGGGTGTGACTATCTGTGTATCTGGGTGAGGAACGGTACGAGACATCTTCTGAACTCTGTTTTTGCTCTTTTTATGTGATTTGGTGCTTTGGTGTCTTTTCTAATTGTGTTAATAAAAGTTGCTTTGCCCTCAGTGCGTCTTTGTTGTATACATCGGAGTTCCCAACCAGATATTGAACTAGATCACCTTGGTTTTTGCTGTGCCTGATTCTTGGACTAGAATCCTACAATCTCCCAGCTCTTTAAATTAGTATCAATTGGAAATCAATAATCAATAACCACTAAAAGATTGGGCTACAAAGGGAAACATAATAAATAATATCCTTAGCTGTTCTATAGCACTTTTCATCAGTAGATCTCAAAGCATTTCCCAAAGGAGGTATCATTATTCCCATTTTACAGAGGGGGAAACTGAGGCTGCGACAGGTGAAGTGATTTGTGCAAGGTAACCCAGCTGGACAGTAGCAGAGCTGGGAAGAGTCCTCAGGCCTCCTGTGTGACAAGCTAGTGCTCTGACCACTAGGCCATAATAAAGGTTAAGGAGTTTAAAAATGAAATATTAAAATGTCATATTTAGTCCAAAGAAAAGGACCCCCAATCCCATTTGCCCACTCCCCGAACAGCTCAATGCCATGTTGACCCACACTTCCAATTAAGCAGAAGAGGCAGCCTCCTCTGAATATGATTTGATGCATCCACCGGAGAAGTGATATGTTCCCCTAACTCCCTGGGGCTCAGTGCTCTGCCTCTGCAGCATTCCCAGGCCCTGCCAGCCCAAGGAGTGAGAATGAATAATAGATAACAACTAATTGCACCGGTGTGAACATGCAGCTGAATTTACTCTCTAGGCTCTGTGAAAACTGCTGATATCATAAGCAATGAGAAAGCTGCTTGAGCCCCTGAGGTGAATTACTGCCTTGAATCCACTCCAGAGCTGACTGTGATCCTCCATGGGATGGAACACAGAGCTAATTAGAAAGAAGAAGCCACCACCTCTATTGATTTCATCTTAAGAATGAAGATGGATATTGAATTTAGTATGACAGCGCTGCTGCCTTTAGGCCAGAACCCACACATGACGAACGATTAATTAATCATGTTAGTGCACCCTTCCAAGACAGGCTGCCTTGGTGAGGTAACGCCCAGGCCTTCTGCCACACTGCTCAGCCATGCCATACAGTCCCGAGGCCCATATCTGATGAGTGGCTCTGGGGTGGGTGCTGGTGACATCCACATTCTGACAGCTAAAGGAGTAGTTACTAGGATCACCAAGGGACAAGTGGCTCCCAGCTGATTATTGTTGGAGCCTCCTGGGTAATGGAGTCGCCCAACCTTGTGTGCCTGTTTTCCCTCCTGTCCTTTTCCACGTCTTTTATTCACCTTCTCTCACTCATGTTTTCTATTTGTGTGTTTTCTATTTGTGTGTGATGCTTCCTGGTGGTACCCAGGTTTGTGAGTCGCATCACTACAACCTGCCCTTAGCATGAGGGAGCCTTGTGTGTGCCCGCCAGGAGTCAGCTCCCCAACTCCACTGGCCACGGGCAACATAAGCCCTGTCCGCTAGGCCTTGCAGGCCCTGTTGTCACTCTGCAGGCTAGTGATAGGCCCACTCCAACCCTCAAGCATCTCCCTGAGTGTCCAGCCCCTGGCCCACTGGACACCCAAAGTATTCACAGATTTGCTGCTCCCAAAGAAACAGGGCATCCCAGCTTAGCTGGTCCACCTCAGATCATCGTTCTTAGATATGTTTATGGTGAGATTAGCACTTAGATATGTTTATAGTGAGATCAAGCGTAAGTTCATTTTACAAAGCACAAGAATTTGAGTAGTAGCAAGCGGAAGTATCGGAAGCAAATGGTTACATATAAGATAAAATCATAACACACACTCCAGAGTCTTAATTCACAAGATACTCTCATGTCTTGTAGACTCTAGAGTACTGCTCACCCAGAATGCTTGCCACACATTACAGCTAGGTTGGCTGCGACTCTCTTTTCACTTATCTTGTGACTTTGTTGGTTTATGGAGGACACAGAAGCAGATGTCAAAACCTGGTCTGTTACTTGTCATCGTCCCTGAAAAGTACTTGTGCTCCACTTCGCTAGCTAGCGCTTCTTATTGCTGTTCCTATTTCTCAAGGTGGGCAGGGAAGCTGCCATGGCCTCACGGATGAGCTTAATACAATGGGAATAGGAACGAGACACTTGGACTATCAGAAAGGCAAGGTCCAATAAAAAATATTACTTTGCCCACCAACTTCTGTTGATGAAAGAGACAAGCTTTTGAATTTACACAGAGCTCTTCTTCAGGTCTGGGAAAGGCACTCCAAGCATCACAGCTGAATATAGAGTGGAACAGATTGTTTAGCATAAGTCTGATTTGTCTTGCATACCCCAAGTTTCACCTCACTTAAAAACTACTTCCTTACAAAATCAGACATAAAAATACAAAAGTGTCACAGCACGCTAATTCTGAAAAATTGCTTACTTTCTAATTTGTATCATATAATTACAAAATAAATCCATCGGAATATAAATATTGTACTTATATTTCAGTGGATAGTATATAGAGCAGGATAAACAAGTCGCTGTCTGTATGAAATTTTAATTTGTACTGACTTTGCTAGTGCTTTCTATGTACCCTGTTGTAAAAGTAGGCAAATATCTTGATGAGTTGACGTACCCCCTGGAAGACCTCTGAGTACCCCCAGGGGTATGTGTACCCCTGGCTGAGAACCGCTGCTATAAGAGACCATTCAAGGTAGAGTGGCCTGTTAACACCTCTGCAGTCATAGGACAAAAGGGGGAGACAAAAGGGGGGTTAGTGGGTTACAGGTTGTTGCAATAAGCCACAAATCCAGTTACTTTGTTAAGACCATGATTTTCTGTGCCTAGCAAAGTTCTGAATTTAAGCTCCCAGGCTCGTCTTTTGTTGTGCAGGTTTCCTCTGGGGATGAGGACTGAGGGGTCAGATACTGTGAAAAGGGTTCTCCCACAGGTGACAGGGTGTCTTTGTCTTCTATCATTTTCCTGTGTGAGTTCCTTCCAGAGTGTAGTGATTGTCTGATTTTATCGCGGACGAGGTCCTGAAAGCGCCACGTGTGGGATTTAGATGTTGCTTGTAATTATTAGAATTGGGAGCACTGGCTGTTGGGAGTCTGAAAGGACAGGAAACAGGAAGGAGGGGGGAGGAGTTGAGAGGCTGGGAGAAAGTTATAGAGGGTGCAGCAGCAGCTTGGTAAAGAGGTTTCCACTTTGAAAATAAAGTCCTGTTGAAGCTTGTTAGTACCTTGCCTGGTTGATACAACATTTTGGCGACGAGGATGGATCTTCTGCCTCTGAACCCACCTGCACCCTTTCTGCAAAGCCCAGGTGAGCCTCCAATTGCTTTTACTGCCTGGATCCATATGTTTGAGACTTATCTGCTTGCAATCAGTGCTACAGAGATTTCTGAAGTAAGAAAGCGTGCTCTGCTAATCCACTGCCTTGGAGCAGAAGGGCAGCGTATATTTTACACTTTTCCCCTCGCAGATGATAAATATGAGACTGCACTCACTGCAATAAAAAAATTTTTTGTGCCAAAAGTGAATGTAGTAGCTAATCACTACAGATTTCGCCAGCGTGAGCAGAAACCAGGGGAAACTATAATGCAGTATATTGCTTCCCTGAGGAGTCTGATTGTAATTTGCAACTTTAGGAGTATGGCAGATGAGATGATTAGAGACCAGCTCATTGAGAAAACAACCATGCTTCATGTAAGAGAACGCTTACTTCTAGAACCACAACTTCCACTAGAAAAAGCAATAACCATTGCTACTCAGATTGAGTCAGTTACTGCTGAAGCCAAAATAATGAGCATGGATACAGGAGGCACAGTCCAGGCTGTGACTCCTTTGCAGAAAAGTTCTCTACCACTGCAGACACACAACTGCAAGAGGAAAACTAATGAAAAACCACTGAATCAGCAAATTCAAAATACAGTAAAAGCCTGTTTTCACTGTGGATCCCCACAACACCTTGCAAGCTACACAGGATGTCCAGCAAAAGTAGCTCAGTGCAATCATTGCAAAAAGATTGGACATTTTGCTAAAGTATGTTGCAGCAGCCAGTTCAATCAACAGGTGCATGCATTTACAATACCAGATGTTACTGTGCTGAGCATGGACAAAATCACTACTGCACATATTCCAGAACAGATAAAGTGCACTGTAAATGTTTCCGCCATACCCATAGGCAAACCACACTCTATTCAGCTAATGTTGGCTCAGTAGTATCTATACTACCTGATTCCATCTATCTGCATTTCTTTAAAGATATGCCTCTTACTGAACTCAACTTCACTTGTTGTGCTATTTGAAAAACCATATTCCAGTACATGGCTGCCTGCCATTTGTGACTTTGTCCTCACCCATAACTATTTCACATTTGGGGACAATGTATACCTTCAAATCAGCGGTACTGCTATGGGTACCTGCATGGCCCCACAGTATGCCAACATGTTCATGGCTGACTTAGAACAACGCTTCCTCAGCTCTCGTCCCCTAATGCCCCTACTCTACTTGCGCTACATTGATGACATATTCATCATCTGGACCCCTGGAAAAAAAGCCCTTGAGGAATTCCACCATGATTTCAACAATTTCCATCCCACCATCAACCTCAGCCTGAACCAGTCCATACAAGAAATCTACTTCCTGGACACTACAGTGCTAATAAGCGATGGTCACATAAACACCACCCTATACCAGAAACCTACTGACCGCTATACTTACCTACATGCCTCTAGCTTTCATCCAGACCACACCACACGATCCATTGTCTACAGCCAAGCTCTACGATACAACCGCATTTGCTCCAACCCCTCAGACAGAGACAAACACCTACAAGATCTCTATCAAGCGTTCTTACAACTACAATACCCACCTGCTGAAGTGAAGAAACAGATTGATAGAGCCAGAAGAGTTCCCAGAAGTCACCTACTACAGGACAGGCCCAACAAAGAAAATAACAGAATACCACTAGCCATCACCTTCAGCCCCCAACTAAAACCTCTCCAACACATCATCAAGGATCTACAAGGATCCTGAAGGACAACCCATCACTCTCACAGATCTTGGGAGACAGGCCAGTCCTTGCTTACAGACAGCCCCCCAGCCTGAAGCAAATACTCACCAGCAACCACGCACCACACAACAGAACCACTACCCCAGGAACCTATCCTTGCAACAAAGCTCGTTGCCAACTGTGTCCACATATCTATTCAGGGGACACCATCATAGGGCCTAATCACATCAGCCACACTATCAGAGGCTCATTCACCTGCACATCTACCAATGTGATATATGCCATCATGTGCCAGCAATGCCCCTCTGCCATGTACATTGGTCAAACTGGACAGTCTCTACGTAAAAGAATAAATGGACACAAATCAGACGTCAAGAATTATAACATTCAAAAACCAGTCGGAGAACACTTCAATCTTTCTGGTCACTTGATTACAGACCTAAAAGTGGCAATTCTTCAACAAAAAAACTTCAAAAACAGACTCCAATGAGAGACTGCTGAATTGGAATTAATTTGCAAACTGGACACCATTAACTTAGGCTTGAATAAAGACTGGGAGTGGATGTGTCATTACACAAAGTAAAGCTATTTCCCCATGTTTATTCCCCCCCCTACTGTTCCTTACACGTTCTTGTCAACTGCTGGAAATGGCCCACCTTGATTATCACTACAAAAGGTTTTTTTTCTCTCCTGCTGGTATTAGCTCACCTTACCTGATCACTCTCGTTACCATGTGTATGGTAACACCCATTGTTTCATGTTCGCTGTGTATATAAATCTCCCCACTGTATTTTCCACTGAATGCATCTGATGAAGGAGCTGAAGCTCACGAAAGCTTGTGCTCAAATAAATGTGTTAGTCTCTAAGGTGCCGCAAGTACTCCTTTTCTTTTTGCGGATACAGACTAACACAGCTGCTACTCTGAAACCTGCCAGTAATAGTTACTTTTGGTGATTGCTGTGTAACTGCAGAGTTCTACATTGTCCACAAAGGCACTCCTATCCTTGACAGAGATTTATTGGCTGCTTTAAATCTCAGGATAGTTAATGGATGAATTGATCTTCCTCAGCAAAGCACTCTTGCGGTACACACAACAGTTTCAGCTGGGACCCAACACCAGGTTGAGGAGAAACTTGGCTGTGCTTATGGGTTTCTGCATAAAGTTAAAATGCGGAATAACGTGATGCCTGTAGGACAGAAGTTACGGCACTTACCATTTTCAGTCAGGGAAGCTGTTTCAGAGGAATTTAGAAAACTTGTTTAAAAGGACATTATTGAAGAGATCGACTCCTCGGAATGGGTTTCACCTATTGTAGTGACGCAGAAGAAGGGTGGAGGCATTTGCCTTTGTGTGGACTTAAGGGAGCCAAATCAAACTATTGTGATTTACAGTCATCCTCTTCCTCACATAGAAGAAGTATTTGCAGAACTCCATGGAGCAAAGATGTTTTCTACTCTTGATCTGCAGAGCGCATACCACCAGGTTACGTTGCATGAAGATAGCAGAGAACTCACAGCATTTATTACACACGAGGGACTATTTTGTTTTAAACATGTTCCATACGGTCTCGCATCTGCCCCAAGTGCCTTCCAAAAAATGATGTCATTGATTCTGAAGAATCAACATGGAGTTCAGTGCTATCTGGATGATATTATCGTGTTTGGAAATACATCTGAAGAGCATGACAATAACCTGCAGTCTGTACTAAACTGCATCAGCACAGCAGGCCTCCAGCTCAATAGGTCCAAATGCAAATTTAGACAAACTGAACTCTCCTTTCTGGGGCATACAATTTCACAGGCTGGACTAAAACCTGATCCAGATCATATCCTGGCAATTTCAAATGCTCCTCCTCCAACAGATTTGCAAACCTTACGTACCTTCTTGGGTCTTACCTCCTGGTATGCAAAATTCATTCCCAATTATGCGTCTGTCATTGAACCGTTACGGGAATTACTATGGAGAAGTTCAACCTTAGTGTGGACAACAGATGCACAAGCTAGTTTCGAAACGGTGAAATACTTGATTGTACATAGTCCAGTACTTGCACTATTTCAGTCCTGCATTGCTCACAATTGTAACTACTGATGCTTCTGATTATGGACTTGGGGCTGTTCTCACACAACTGCATGAGGACGACACAGAGAGGACTGTTGCATTTGCTTCAAGGACACTAAGTAATGCTGAGAGAAAATATTCTACAGTCGAAACAGAAGCACTTGCTTGTGTCTGGGCTACTGAAAAATGGAGAACTTACCTGTGGGGCCGCACGTTCAAGTTGCTCACAGACCACAGCCCTTTGACGACATTGCTCACCATGAAAGGACTGGGAAGAGCAGGATACTGTAGTGCTCGATGGTCTGCAAGACTACTCTCTTTCAATTATGAACTGGAATATAAACCTGGAAACTTTCTCGCCTGCCTTTGCTTTCACCAGATGGTCCACCGGAGGATGAGGATGTAGTGGTTGCGCTTATTATAAGCACTCTCACTGCAGTTACAAGAGAACAATTTCAAGCTGCTTGTTCAGCGTGTCCAATTCAATAAAAACTACGGGAATTTCTGACAAAGAGATGGCCCAGTCACCCTAAAAACCTTGACCCAGTTTTGCTGCCTTATTTTAGAGTTCAGGATGAACTTTCTTTGTTTGATGGCTGTGTGCTACAAGGTACACACCGGCTCCTTGTGCCAGAAGAATTACAGTCAAAACTCATACACCTGGCACTCGATTCTCATCAAGGAATTGTCCGAACCAATCAACGACACGGGATCTGTATTGGTGGCCAGGGATGGGCTCTCAAACTGAAGCACTCATAAAATCCTGTGTCACTTGCCAAATGCATGATAAGACAGCAGTGACATGTACCCCTCCATTACAGCCCGTTTCTCTTCTTGAATCTGCATGGGAAAAAGTGGCGATTGACATTGTAGAACCCTTTGATACTGCTCCAATTGACTGCCGTTATGCCATCACTTTAATAGACTATTTCAGTAAATGGCCTGAGGTAGCGTTTACATCACAAATCTCTTCTGCTACAGTAATTAAGTTCCTCTCTTCAGTTTTTAACAGGAAGGTAACCCCAAAGAACTGGTTTCAGATAATGGTAGTCAATTTACTTCCCCGGAGTTTGAAACTTTTCTAGCACAGAGGAACATTTTACACAGAAGGTCATCCCTATATTACCCTCAAGCCAATGGGGAAATTGAACGGTTTAACAGACGTTTGAAAGAGAGTTTGCAAACGGCTAAACTGGAAGGGCGACTGTGGATACCCTTCACTACTGATTTCTTGCAAGCATACTGGGCTCCACGACATGCCACAACACAACAATCACCCGCAGAGTTACTGCATGGGAAACAGATGAATACTAAACTGAACATTGCTGGATTGTTAAATGCACGACCTGATGCCCCAAATGAGGATGATGTGAGAAAAACAGTTGAACAGAACCAAGCAAAGTCTAAGGCTTTCACAGACAAGCGGCGGGGTGCTAAGGAACCAAAGTTTGAGTGGTTCCTTCGTTAGAATACGAAAACCTGGAATTTTACGCAAAGGGGACCATAAATTCACAGCTCCTCTTAAAATCATAGAGAAGAAGGGACCTTACACCTATCGACTTTCGGATGGGCGGGTATGGAATGCTTCTTATCTTGCACCTGCCTATGAGGAGATGATGCCAACACCCAGTCTGCATCGGATGACTTCACCGCAGTACCAACACAGGACATTGCACTGGAACCGGGGTTTGAGAGACGGCCTGTCAGACCCAGACGGTCACCTGTCTGGACTAGAGGCTACGTTCTGTAGTATCTACACTGTTTTCAGTGTAACAGTTCTGCCAACAGTATAGTGTCTTGTTTCATATTTGTTCCTGTGGTGAGAACAATGTTTATTTTAATTGGGAGGGTTTCTTAAGCGAGGCGGGAACGTGGTGTTTAGATGTTGCTTGTAATTATTAGCCTTGGGCGCGCGGGCTGTCGGGAGCCTGAAAGGCCAGGAAACAGGAAGAGGAGTTGCGAGGCCGGGAGAGAGCTACCGAGGGTGCAGCCGCAGCTTGGTAAAGAGGTGTCCACTTTGCAACTAAAGGCCCGTTGAAGCTTGTGAGTGCCTTGGCTGGCACAACGCCGCGCTAGGCCCGACTGGGGCCTGCGCTCGGCCGGGGCTCAGACCAGAGGCTCACAGTGGTCCCGCCTGGCTTTGAACCGACACAGCCGCGCGCCAGCCAGACCCGCCCCCGCCCTGCCGCGCCCACAGAGCCGCTAGCTGCACAGCGCCTCCTGCCCCACCCCCGATGAGGGCAGCCAGGCTTCAGTGCGGCTCCCGCGCATGCTCCCGCGAGGGCTTAATGGGCGCCACGCCGCTCCGTCGTCATGTGACTCGCTCCCAGCCTTTCCTCCGCCCCTGCGCAGAGTGACGGTGAAGGGGTTGTGACCGGGAGTGTCCCTGCTGAGGCGCCGTAGCGCGGGCGGGGCCAGAGGGCGGAGCGGGGCAGCACCGCCCGCCGCCCCGCAGCAGTCCTGGCCACAAAGCCCGAG
The DNA here is from genome assembly GCF_965152275.1 of Natator depressus. Classification (NCBI taxonomy): domain Eukaryota; kingdom Metazoa; phylum Chordata; order Testudines; family Cheloniidae; genus Natator; species Natator depressus. Next base: position 122,940,636 of record NC_134238.1, on the reverse strand, counting down.
CAGCTTGGCCGCCGCCATGTTCCGGATCGAGGGGCTGGGGCCCAAGATGGACCCGGAGGAGCTGAAGCGGAAGATGCGGCAGGATGTTCTCAGCTCGGTCCGCACCTTCCTCATCTACGTGGCGCTGCTGCGGATCAGTGAGTGACGGGCGGGGCGCGTGCTGGCCCTTCCCCTCCCCCAGGGCCTCGCCACCAGCCGCCCGCCCCACGTGGGTGCGCGCTGCCCCCTCCTCCCGCCCGTGACCCGGCCGGCGCTCGGGGCGCGCTCCGCACGTGCCGTGCCCGCCCGTGGGGCGCAGCGCGGAGCCGGCAGGCGCGGGGAACTCGCGGGCTCGCCGGGCGGGGAGCGGGCAGTAGCGGGGCCGGGGCTAGCGCGGGCAAGGCGGCTTTGGGGCGGGGCGGCCGGGGCGCTGGGCTGCTCGCCGGGGCCCGCGCTGGTGCCGCGGCTCCTGCTGATGGCCGTGCAGGCACCCCGCGGCCAGCTGCACCCCGGCTGGGGACGCTGCGGGGACGCTGGGGTGCAGCCGGCTGTGCAGCCCGCCGCAAAAACCCCAAGCTGCCTTGGGCCGGCCGGACCTCCTGCCCCCGGCGAAGGGCGCGCCTGGCGGTAGCGAAAACAGGGCGTCGGGAAAGTCTCTCGGCTTTTCGCATGTGCAGATCGGGTGTCAAGTTTTAAAGCCTGAAAAGACAGAAAAAACTAAGGGTCTCAGTGTACGGTCCCGAGGCTGCGCTGCCCTGCGGGGCTTGGAGCCTGTCGCTGCAGCGAATTGTTCGCCGGGTCCGACACAGGCGGGGAGCGGCTCACGTTCGTTTTGCAAGGGTCGTTCTCCTGGATCTGTCTGCCCCACGGCTGTCTCAGTAAACGTGCCCGGGGTGACTGTCTCCTGGTGCAGCTCTTTGGCTTTCAGACCTCAGAATAGCTTCTTAAATTCTGGGTTCTCTAACGCTAGTTCTGTCTTCAAAGTAAACCTTCTGCTCAGCTCCTTAAAACGTGAAGTTATAAGTTGTAACACTGAACTTCTGCAGGCCCTCAAGCCACAAAGGGATCGATCACCCTTAAAAAAGAAAAAAGCTAAGAGTAAGAGCGAGGCACACCAAAAGTTACCTGAGGGCATTCCTGTCCATTATAGTGTGTTGCATTTGTCAAGTAATGGAATAATTACCCCTTGTCAGCAAAGCAAAGTGAGACTGACATATAGTTTACTACAAAGGCAAGAAAACGCAGCAGCATAATACTGTTTTGCTGTGTGCGTTGTATGTTCATGTAAAGGCATTGGTGTGTATGAGTAATTCGTTGAGTTAGGATCTTTTAAATATTCACCATACATGTAATTAGATGGGTAAAGGAATATTTTTACAGGAAGACACGCTACTATCCTCTTTACAGATGACTTGCAAAGGGAAAACTAGGTTGATCCCAGTGTCTGCTGCTTTATCATGTACAAGAGCCTGAACGGATTGATGTTTTTGCTTGTTGGGTTTTTTTAAGCCGTAAAAATAACATGTCAAGTTCTGTTTCTCGTGGTTTTTCTGGGAGTCTTGTTGGGGGCTGCAGAAGAAGACTGGAAGTTGCTCAGTCGTTGAAGCTGCAAGCTGTTCCAGGGACTCAGTGGGATTCTGTGCAGTTGCAGGGGTCTGCCTGTGGCACAGCTTGCAGGATCAGGGCCCTAACCCTTCAATGAAAATTAGAGCAATGTTGAAACTGACAGATTTCCTCCAAACTAAGTTAAACAGGTGTTAACAAATCTACTAACAATCTCAATAAAAACTACTCTTCATGCAGGTCTGATCTGCACTAGAAACTTGCTTTGTGGGTTTTTTATGACCTTTTTATACTGCAAAAATTGCATTTGCTGGTGTGGTTTATTTTGTTCATGGAACTGGTATAAGCTATACCAGCAAAAGCACATTTTTGCTAGTGTAAACTGCATCTGCACTAGGAGGGTTTGCCAGTATAGCTGTACTTCCAAACCCTTTCTAATGTACAGAAGGCCCAAGTCTAACTTCCTTGGCACTCTAATTTCTTCATCCTGCCAACTCTTCCAGAAAGCAGTCTAGTTAGTGTAGATAGATCTGAGTTTATAATGTAAAAAGCAAGCAAAATCCTCCTACCTTCCAAGCCTCCTTCATACACCATAGGAAGCCAACTGGGGGGGGAGGGAGGATGGGGTGCAAGCACCCATTTTTTTTCTTTGCAGGTCACCTTTCAAGACCTTGCTTGAGGTTCTTGCTCAGGTTCTTGCTTTGCTGAATGGGAGATCATCGATTTGTGGACAAACAGCAAGTTTAGTTTTTTCCTTGCGATAGGCAGAGCAAATTGTATGCCTTAAACAACTTGTAATCCTGTGTAGTTGAACTAAAAATCTATATCTTGATTGTACATTCTTTTTCAGCTCCATACATCTTAAAGAAATTGGATAATATATGAATACAGAAGAGCTGCAAAGACTGGATACATGGAAACACAAAGGATTGTGGCTGCCTTTCTGTTAATAAACAAGATGCAAAAGGCAGACTTCACATACCGAATGGATCTAAAAATTTCATTTAAGCATATTTGACTTTGTGAGAGCAATGGCCTAGCTGGAAGTATGGAAAATGGTTATTGTCCTTCTGATTGATTTCAGGTCATGTAATGCTCCCATGTGGCGGCATATCTCTATTTGTGCTGGTACAGCCCTTGTCTTGTGTCCAGAAATTGCATCATACTCCATTTTTGTAAGAAGTATTAAGTGCAAACAGATTTCTTTGTTCTGGAGCTACCTCTAAAATACCACAGTGCTATGGCTGTCAATCTTACTGAACCTGTCTGTGTGAAAAATGAACTTCTTTGGATCCCTAAACTCCATCTAGGAAGCTGTTAACTTGAATCCAGTTAATTGATTTTATTTTTTGTTGAAATAAAATGGAATAACAAGTCTGATTTCAGGCACAGTTCTATTGCTTTATTTTTAATAAAATCAGTTACAGTAGAAGGCTCGTGGGATCTTTTTTACTCCCATCCCCTCACCAAAGTCGTCTTTCCCAAAAGTGTTTCTCATGTATGGAGTTGAGGGAGGGAGGGGTGTGTGGGGATTGGGAAAAGCAGAGATGATAGCAAGAATGAGGAAGGGGATAGGAAATGCAGTGCTTGTACCTTTTTAAGTAGGAGACTGTTCATGCCCTGAAAAGTTTACAGTCAAAATAGACAAGACAGATAAAAGGTAGATGGGGAAATAGTGACACAAAGAAGGGAAGTCACCCAGAAAGTGAGTGGCAGAGCAGGAGTTAAACTCACGTCTCCTGTGCTCCAGTTTTGTGCTCTGTTCATTAGACCGTGTAGCATCTGGTTTGAGTTAAGATTTCCTTAAATGTATTTTGTTCCAAATTATTCAGTAAAGCTTACAAATGCCATTTGCTCATCTCTTGCCGTGACATAGCTTCTCCATCGTCATAATAGCTGATGCTTCCTAGTCTTCTGCACCTTCCTAAAACCAAACCCTCTGCCCACCCGTCTCTCGGGGGGGGGGGGGGGGTCCCTTGCTGTTGGGTCTTTTTCTAGCACAGAAAAGAACTTGCTGAATCCTAGGAGGAAGAAAATATAGCTTAGCAAACTGGATTTCCTTGGGTACTTCCTTGCAGCAGGGCGACTTCTTCCAAGTCTAGCCTTGAGTGGGTTCCTGCAGTTGGACCAGATTAGCAACAGCCACATTATACCATCTGTTAGCTCACAATGCTGAGTTGAGCTGTTACTGGGCCCAGAAAGGTGAGTCAGGAATTTTGACTCAGTATCCTGAGACCCACTGGGCCAGATTTTTATGAAAATCCCACTAGAGTCTACATACATTTGAGAATCTGACCCTCAGGGACTCTAAGAGAAGTCCCTGCACAACCATGTCCTGCTACCTGGGTAACTATAGGCCTATTAACCCGATAGCAATCCTGGGTGAAATAATGGAAAAGCTGCCATTGATAGCTAAAGGATAGAAATCCTGTTAATGCCAGTCAACATAATTTTATGGAAAATAGGACTTGTCAAACAAACCTGATTTCATTCTTTGCTGAGATTAAGTTTGGCTGATACAGGTAACTGTAGATATAATGCAGATTACGGTAAAATGAGGTTGTAGTGTAGGAGATTCTGATTAAAATGGGTGCCATACCATATTAAAGCCTATGTTTATATGGATTAAGAGCTGGCTAGCTGACTGATCTCAACAAGTAGTCAGCAGGGGGGTCACAACTGGGGTGCTCTTAGTGGGGTTCTGCAGGAATCAGCATGAGGCCCAACACTTCAGCATTTCATCCGTGATCTCAGAGTAAATAAAATCACTGCTGATAAAATTTTCAGATGACAGAGTAGCACAGTGATAAATGATGAGGACAGGGCAGTCATACAGAGCCAAAGGCAGAGTGATAGATCTAGTAATAAGGGATACAGGCCATCAGTACAGAATGGGGGACTGCCCTGGGAAGCAGTGACTCGGAGAAGGTTTAGTTTGTAGGGGGGTTGTGGCAAAAAGGACTGATCTGCCATCCTTGGATGTGATACAGGAGAGTGGTAAGTAGGAAGGTGATTTTTACCTGTGTGTATGGCATTGGTGAGACTGATGCTGGAATACTGGGTGCAGTTCTGGTGTGTGCATTTTAAAAAGGAAGCTGAAGAATTGGAAAGGATGCAGAGAAAAGGCACAAAAATAATTTGGGGCTGGAGACAATGCTGGCAGCAGGACGCACAAACATCATGGTCAATGTCCTCTGGGCTAGGGGGCAGAATCTGTGTTCCACTGCAACTGGCCCTGGCTGCAGGCATGCTGACGCGTCCGTGGGTTCAGGCACAGTGGTGTAGCTCCCTCCTGGAGCGCTCTGATTCCCCAGTATGGTACAGTCTATTTTCTCCTCCCTCCCGTGTGGCTGTCACACCAGGGCCATTCTTCCTGCTCCTGGGCTGATGGCCCGTGTTGCCTTAGATTACCGGTCAAAGAGCAAAACTGGATTCTCAGTGCACAGTGCCTCCACCTTGCGGAGGAGTGAATAACAATGTGCCACCCCTATGACCTCTAGAACAGGGGTGCTCAAACTGGGTCCCCTTGGGGACATGAGGTTATTACCTGGGGGCTCATAGAATCATAGAATATCAGGGTTGGAAGGGCCCTCAGGAGGTCATCTAGTCCGACCCCCTGCTCAAAGCAGGACCAATCCCCAATTAAATCATCCCAGCCAGGGCTTTGTCAAGCCTGACCTTAAAAACTTCTAAGGAAGGAGATTCTACCACCTCCCTAGGTAACACATTCCAGTGTTTCACCACCCTCTTGGTGAAAAAGTTTTTACTAATATCCAACCTAAACCTCCCCCACTGCAACTTGAGACCATTACTCCTTGTCCTGTCCTCTTCTACCACTGAGAATAGTCTAGAATCTAGAACCAGCTCGTGAGCTGTCAGCCTCCACCCCAAACACCGCTTTGCCTCCAGCCTTTATAATGGTGTTAAATACATTTAAAAAGTGTTTTTAATTTATTAGGGGGGTTGCACTCGGGGGGTTGCACTCAGAGGCTTGCTATGTGAAAGGGGTCACCAGTATAAAAGTTTGAGAACCACTGCTCTAGAACATCACAAATGAAGAGCAATGAAGGGCTAACTGCATTTTAAAAGAAACTAACACACAAGGCTGAAGTCATTTGCCTTGTCCCAGTTCCTTATTCACAGACCAAACATTTTAAAGAAGTCATTAGTGTAAGACTTTTTTAGAAATTTCACCAGAATAAGCGTGATTGATTTGTTACAATTTTATTACTAATTCATTATTTAAATGAACACTAGCTGTAAGAACAAAATTCTTCTTGGTCAAAATTCTTCTTGACACATCCCTGCAGCCTCTCCCCTATTCTGAAATAGCTGAGACGTGTCATTTCCTGACCCTGAAGCTTTTTTCTTTGCATAAAATAGCAGCCCATGTCCCTCTTCCCCCTTTCCCCACCAAACACACACACACAGTTGTATTTTGCAAATTATCTTGGAATAAGGAACTGGGGTTTCAACCCCCATAAATGACAAAACACTTCCTGAGTTGCCCCCAGGTTAAAGGCCTTTTAAGTAGTAAACCATTTTGAAGATCACCCCGACGACAGTGTCTTTTGCTGGGGTAAGAGGTGGGGTTGTGACTGGAAAAGCACCACCCATTTTATAGTGAACAACCAGGGCTGGTCAAACATTACCTGTGGAAACTTCTTTTTTTTTTACCCAAAAAATGGGGTTTTGACTAAAAAATGTTCATGAAAAGTATTTGCTTTCCACAGAAAATGTTGACGACTTATCCAAAAACCTAATGCCTGAAAACAGAGAAATTCAGTTGACAATTTGGAGATGCTACCATCGTCCTTCTTGGGAATTGTAGTTTGGACTAGGGTTGCCAACCATCCAGGATTGTCCTGAAGTCTCCAGGAATTAAAGATTATGTCATGTGAGGAGACCTCCAGGAATATGTCCAACCAAAACTGACAACCCTAGTTTGGATATATGGTGGCCCAGTTCTCTACCTGCTGGGCTCTTAAGCCAGACTACTTCTCCCATGGTGCCCCATGGCCATGGGACTCATCATACACTGTCATGGCTCAGGAAGAGCATTATGGTGCATTGTAGCTGTGAAGCCTAGGGGACAAAATTAAAAATAACTACCATTCTGATATCATCACTTGACTCCAGGAGCCAAAACCCCAGGCACATGCCTCTGTTGCCTGTACCTAATTCCGCCTTCATGGCTGCTGCTTGCAATGTTCTCTAGTTCTAATGGATCTAGTTCACCTTTATGCTGCTGTCCTGTTTCTTCTTCGCTGCACATGGTCCTGCCCTACTCCTAGTTATCTACAGTTTGAAAAGGTGAGAGAAATGCTGGGAAAAGATGTGAGCACTGACACCTTGACTCCTACCAACCTTAAAGATCACCACAGGGTGACACCAACACGCCCAGTCCCAGATTTCCCTTCAGAAACATATGTCCTGTAATGCCCAGCCCTCTCCCGGACAGTGTGAACATATCGAGTCCCTTATTCCTTTAAGGGAATAATATACCAGTTTATTATATTAAATAGCATTACCCAGACACTCCAGCTTAAACACACTGGAATTGATAAAATGGTAAAACAAGGTTATTAACTACAAAGAGAGATTTTAAGTGAGTACAAGCCAAGAGGCATAAAATAAAAAGAATGGTTAAAAGAAAACAAAAGATAAAACACTTACTAGTGCCTAACTTAACAAACTATTAGATTTAAACAAAATTCCTCACCACCTATTTCCAGCAAGGTTACTGAACAAACTCTTCAGGTCAGGAGTCCCCCACCCCGACTCCAATGCCCGCTTTCCTTTTTCTTCTTAGGTGTGATGCCAGCGACAGGGAGAGAGAGGCAGGTACTTTGGGGTGTCTGCCCTTCTTTTTATAGTCCTGTCCCCCCTTTGAGAAGCATGTCCCGCTGGGAGGAAGATGACAGACAGCCTGGTGAAAAGGGAAACTCCATGTTGTTTCTTTGCTAAGATGTAATTTTGGTCCCCCGCCCCCATCCTTGTCAAAGAGCGACCATTGAGCAGGTATTGGTCCTTCAGCCTTGTTGACACCTGGCTGAGGTGTCAGCTTGCCCTTTGTCTATGAGGTACCGGTTTAGCCACTCCCCAGACTTATCTGGGAAACATACTTCAGTCATGATTTCAGCTTATGCTCATAGCTTTACCTTTTGTGTTGTGTGGCAAATTGCTGGCACTACTTTGATAGGTCTCGTGCTTTCTCTTGTGGGGGGTGTGTGTGTTTCAGGGCACCGTTTTTTGCCCCTGAACTGGGGTATTAACTGCCCCACTAGTGTCCTAGAGGAGGGGAGTGGAGAGGGAGGGTCCCAGGACCGCCCCCTACTCCGGGTCCCAGCCCAGGGGCCCTAGGGATAGCGGTAAACGTCTAGAACTAGCGGTTCCTTCCCCTGGGCTACTTCCCTCTCCTGCCCTTTAGCTTGTGGGGCTTCCTGCCCCCCCTCTGCACAAACCAGGTGTCCCTTTACCTAGGGTCTTGGTCTTCTTAGCCCACTGCAGCACTTCTCCAAACTCCCCTCTGCTTCCCTCCAAACTGCTCTCTGCTCCAACACCAATCCACACGGCTTCAACTCCTCCAAACTGCTCTCTACTCCAACACCAATCCACTCGGCTTCAACTCCTCCTCTTGTCTGATTGAAGCAGGGAGTTTTTATCATGTGACTGGCTTCAGGTGCTTTAATTAATTTATAGAAAACTTTCTTCCCTCTACAGGGAATAAGGCTCCCTTCTAACACTCTCCTGCTGCCCTCTGGCCATGCGGTATCACAGTTGCTATGTGCCTTTTGCCATGGTATTACGGATCAGCCAGTTATGGGATTTTAAATGACCCCTCACAAGGCGTACCTTGTACAAACATTATTACAATTGTGTGTAGGGTGTGAACACAGAGATATATTCTGTCAAGCACAAACACAGAACCCAGTGTCTTTTTTATTACTTTCACTGGCAATTTGCCCAAGAGACTTACCCTTTCAAGGGGCTCAGTAATCTTTGGCATGAGGATAAAAAGGGTTTGAAAACACAAAACTGGAACCCAGCCTTTGCTACCTGCCACACCCCTGTCCTGCACTAAACATCTGTTATTCCCCAAAGGAGAATACCTTTTTTCATTTGTTGTACGTATTTATTTGTTGTTCAGTAGGTGGGAGAATTTGTAACCGACGGTCTGTCACTCTCTGGTGTTCCGTTATTTATTTATTTCTCTCCGGAAAGCTTGTATGATGAGAAACACGTTCCTTTAAGAACCTCTCTCGGGGAGTTCCTGGGTGTTACCTCAGACTTGAGGCTACATGGGAGGCATATTTCTATGGAAAAATTACTATCTAAGGGCAAGGAGGAAGAATTCTTATTATTGTATAATATAGGAAGAATCCTTATTCTAACTGAATACTTTCTAGAGCTCCTAAGTATGCTAAGCACTTCACAGGTTCCACTGAAGCATCTAGAAGATAGACTTGACAGGCCCTGAGACATAAAGGAGGCAGGAGGAGGAGAAAGGACATGGATTATGCAGTTACTTTGTTCATGTCCCCGTGTCTGCAAGTGTCAGTGCTAGAGTGAAGAGTTGGTAGGAGAAAGAGTTCTACGGTTAAATTACAGAACAAATTTCAACTTAAATAACCAATGGAGAGTGGTGAGGATAATGGGTAACACCTGCACCAGAGGTCCCATGCCTCTTGAGAGGACACACTTCAGACACTGCACATTTGAAGAAAATACATTAACGTTTGCAGACTTTAAAGCCTGGCCGGCTAAATGGGATAAAACTAATGCCGGTGGCAGAATTTGTTATTGCGTGTTTACAGTAAAATATGCTGGTGTTAATGCTGTTCAACACCATTTTACCGGGGGAAAGCACCAGCCCACTCTTCAGAATGCAAAACAGAACATCTGTATTACACATTTGTAATCACTGAAAAACGCAAAAACGGTGGACATTGTCACTGCAACTGAATTGGTCTGTCTGTCATGGGGTGAAGCTTCGTACAATTGTTTGTCAGCGAACTGTGGCCAGGGGTGCTGGAACTAGGGATGCTGGGAGAGCAGCAGCACCCCCTGTCTTGAAGTAGTAATAACCAATTTCATGGTTTCTGCTTTCAGTACCCCCACTATAAAAACATCCCTCACTGTGGCAGCAAACTATCAGTGTGCCTACAGTGAGATTCCTCTTTGGCAAGCAAGATAAAGCTGGCAAGAACAAAAATAGAAAGTCTGGTGGAATATGCAGTAGGGTCATTCTCTGTGGAAAGTGCTGTGGAAAAACCGAAGGCAAGACATTCTTCATTGGCTGTTGCTACAGATGCTTCAAATTAAGGAAACTAATTTTTTTTCCGTTTGGCTGCTTGTTTTTCTTTTTATGGTGAAAGTGGCCTGAACAATGTCCTTTTGGATTTTTACAAGGAGCCAGATGAATCATCTGAATCTGTTACAAAATGTATAATTGATGCTGTGAATAACTTTGGTTTGGCCCTGAAAGACGTAATTGCACATGGACCAGAGAATGCATCAGTGAATTATGATAAGAACTGCTCTGTTTTTGTTAAAGTGAAAGCAATACAAACAAAGATAATACAGACTAATTGTAACTGCAATGACCTGCACAACACAGCACAAATTTTCAGGAAAGCACTCCGCTTTGAAGTGGGAGGTTTGGTTTTAAAAGTTCTTAATGGGTTTTCACGCAGTGCAAATAAGTTGGGTGCCTCAAGTCCTGTTTGGATTTTCCCCAGCAAAATATTTCAGAGTGCTTCTGCACGTCCCCCACCTGCTGGTTAAGCCTCTTTCATGCAGTTGAAAGGCTTCTGCTGAACTGGGAGGCCATTACATTGTATTTGTTGCAGCCTTGAGAACCAGACTGCTACAATCCAGTTTGGAGATTCATCTGAGTTCAGAAGCGCAAGTTAAGTGACATGTTGACACTCCCCTAAGAGCTACATGTATTTTGTACCTTTGGTCACGGCCATCTCTCAGAAGCCCAGCTGTATTCTTGAAATGGATGCTAGGAATGCCGCAGATCTTTATGGTGTTACGTCAGCAGTCAGCTGATTGACAGGAAAAATGTTGAGTTCTTTGGTTAGCATGTGAACAGAGCTTTACCGCACCTGCCCAGGGAAGCTCAATAAAAGTTCAGAATTGAAGCCAAGGCAGTTTAGAAGAGTGGCCTATCTGGAGAAATGGTTTTCTTTTGAGAATTCTTCCTCTTATTCGTTTTTCTGGCCGGAGCCTTAACAAGACGCCTTCATTTGATGAGAGGATGAAACTGAGTGTGGATGGAGATGCTTTGTATAAGGAGGTCTGTCTATTACACATTGCTGCACTTGCTAGAATGGAAGATAAAAGTCTCAGTGGACCAGCTCAGACACAGTTTACATTTTTCAGGATGGTTCAAGCCCCAGATTTCTTAAAAAATAATTCAGTATTTTTTCTGTGCCATGCAGCATTTCATTAGGGGAGTGTGATTAGTTTTCAGTGTGATTGGAGACCTGTGGACTGATGAGAGCAATCACCTAAGCATAGACTTAGTCAAAAGTGAACTTTGCATTAGATGCGACCGTGGGTCTCATGTATGGAATTCCATGACATCTGCATTCAAAACAACAACTTGCTGGCTGCAGCAAAATTAAACAGCAAATACAAATTCAAAAAGTGGACATAAGAGATGGTATGTGGTACTAAGTGTGAAAACATCTATCTTAGGATAAAGTAAGAAAAATGATAAAATAACAAAAATGTGTGTGTGTGTGAGAGAGAGAGAGAGAGAGAGAGAGACAGACATTCCCCAGGGTACATGCTGGACTGTTGAACTGCTGTGTCCCCTTCACTCTCCAGCCCAGCATGCCTTTTACACGGCTCTGTTAGTAAAAAGTAGCCTCTCCAGGACATGCTCACTCACAGTAATTAGTATGTAAAGGCACACCCAGCAAAGTTACATGAATGCTCTCCCAGCCATGTATGAACTACATATAGGGTGACACCCACAAATTCTTAGCCCCAGCCTTGCACCCCAGAAATGTGTGTCTTGCATGGAGCAGGGAGGGTTGGGTAGGGGGTGGAATCTCGGGGGGTGGGGGTGGTCAGGGGACAAGGAGCAGGGTAGGTCGGAGATTCTGAGGTGGGCAGGAAGTGGGTGGGGGGTGGGGACAGGCTGTTTGGGGAGCCACAGCCTTCCCTACCTGACCCTTCATACAATTTTGGAACCCCGATGTTGCCCTTGGGCCAAAAAGTTTGCCCACGCCTGCCCTAATGTCTCAAAAAAAAGTGGCTTTGAGTTTTAATTTAATTGCATGATACGCTCTATCCAGAAAGCCCGCGTTCGCTCACCGCATGCATCCCCACTACTGCGGCGCCACATTACCATTGGTCCTCCCCTCCTCCTCCGACTACTCTTCTAGAAAATTCTTTGACCTATATAAGCAGCCGCATGAGGCATGCCCAGCGCAATGTCTACAGTGTTTGTAATCTTTGTCACGTGTACTCTACTGAAATAGCATAACAAGCCCGTGGCTTTACGTTTTAATTCAATCGTATGATACCGCCTTTTAATTTTAAAATATGGATCGGTTCGTTGTTAAGATAAGAAAAGGAGCAGACAAGCTGTTCATGTGAAAGAGCCTTTTCGAAACTAGCACACGTAAAAAACAACTTAAGAAGTACAATGTCCCAACAGCGCCTCGACTCACTCATGACTTTGTACATTGAACAAGGATTGGCTTCGTCAGTTAATTACAATGATGTGATTGAGGAATTTAAGTCCATAACACCTGGTGAGTGACGTCTCATTCTCTAGGAGAGGTAGATGAGGAAATCTTAATCTGTTTTGGTCAATTTGGGTTAGCTCATTATCTGGTTAAAGATAAAGATCATGAAAATTGACTGTATCTTTGTATACGCCTGGTTATAGTGTAGCGTTTTGTGTCTCATTTTTTAAGTAAAGTTTAGTTGTTAATTTAAAAAAAATTATGTTTAGTTAAGCTTTAGTTTCTTTAGTTTGTTTGATGAATAAAAATAATGTCCTTTATGATTGAATATTCAATAAACGTTCGCCTTAAATAAATAAATAAATAAAATTCCCTGGGCGCACACCCTAATGAAATGTGTGCACGCCTATGAAGAACATCACATTGCTGACTTGTTGTGGGTGCAATGAGTCACAAGAAAGCAGCATAAAATGGCATAAACAAAGTGTGGTGGACATACTCTTTCTTCAGTAAAGTTATAAACATTAAAAACCATTGTCCTCTGTTGACAAGGGCTTAATCCAATAGGGAAACTTGACTTTTGCAGACAACGGCAGCCTTGAAAGATTCTGTTAGCCTGGAGGCTCAGCCCAGGTGAATCTTGCTGTAGTCAAGAGGGTCTTACCTTAGCCTGGAGCTATATTACGAAGTTGTTATGGGAATCTCTGTAATCAAAGAGATTTCAGTTCTTATGGGACCTTACATTAAAAAATATCTTTTTTGTACTCTTGAGTTTTTTCTGCTCTTTCCCCTCATGGTATTTGAGTCTAAAACCCATAGTTCATCCACCTCAGGTGCTGTGGGACAGGTACAATTGTCTGAAAAAGGTAAATGGGAGGGGAGAGGTGAAAGACATCTCACTGTCCAGTTACAGGAAACGTGTACTGCCTAAGAGAATCTCCTGATTCAGCAAGCTTCATGTACGCCATTATTTAGGTGATGGAAGTTTGGGCCACTCTTCAAGACATGGTAACCTGAATGTTCAAAGCAGGCTTTTGTTGCAACCATGGAAATGGAAGATGCTCTGCTATCACTTAAAGATCCAACGAAAGCTTATGAACATTAGCAAAGTGCACAGGCTCTGTCTGGTTCCTCTAGGCACACTCCATGGATCCTCAAACGGGGGCAAGATATGTCCCAAGAAGGAGGGCACCCTTGGAATAATGAAATCTTTAGCTTCTTGGAACAGTCTGTGCATCCTGACTCGTACATAACTAAGCTCACATGCTGCTCAATCTCCGTTTTGTTTGGCCATCACAAAATATTGTTGCTCTTCTTTACAGCTCATGTCACATGGTACTACTTGGATTTGCCTCCCTTCGTGATGAGAAATGCCACTTTGAAAGGTGACCCAATATTTCCAATGGCTGTTTATCTTCACAAAAGAACAGGAGGACTTGTGGCACCTTAGAGACTAACAAATTTATTTGAGCTTAAGCTTTCGTGAACTACAGCTCACTTCATCGGACGCACCACCAGGAATTTGTGTCTGAAACACTAGAAAAGCGGCACAGAAGACAAAATGAGAAATGTACCCATTTCCTCAAGCAGGGAAACAAGCAAGTTTCTCTTGGATCTCAGGAGTACTGCACAAGTCATCTTATGACTGCTGGGGCCACTTAGGTTAGAGGCATGGGGGGTTAGGGGAATGTTGACCTAATGGTTTTGAAAGACCTTTGTGTCACAGCTAATCACTTCAGAATCAGTGGAAGAATTTCAGAGCAAATATGAAGAATTCTGTGTATTGTGAAGTCAAACCCTTCAGACACATCTGTGAAGATTATTCTAAGGACAGAGTCCCAAACCACGCAGCCGAATTTAACTTTAAAAAGGATGAAAAAGCAACTGACAATATGCTAGGAAGCATGAACAAGGTCACAGAGGGTTAGATGGATTGGAAAGAAATGCCAGTGTACACAATGGTCCTTTTAAAAAGTGATATATGCAGTGCTACGTTCTTTACAAATTTCATCAGGCTTAGTTTGGACTCCGAAATTAAACGCTTGAGAGCAATTTTTAACCCTAAGAAAGTCAATAGCAGAGCCACAACATCTGATGTTTTTTTAATCAGTTGAGAGCATCAAATCAAGCAGTTTTCAGAGTAGCAGCCGTGTTAGTCTGTATCCGCAAAAAGAAAAGGAGGACTTGTGGCACCTTAGAGACTAACACATCAAGCAGTGACTTTCAGTTTCCCCCTCCTTGTGAAAGGTGTGGGAAAAGGTAACTGTTACTGAATTAATCAGACTTCTCTTACAAGAATTCGCAAAATCTTGGGTGATGTTTTTCTCTGTTCACAATCCTCTACATTTACAGTGAGATGTTGATAGCTCCAAAATGCATGCTAGGCAACTTCTAGCAAAGCCTGTCGTTTGATCCTGGGCCAGCACAAGGCAGTTTTATATTACACCCCCCCAAATGGCAACTGTAGACAAGGAGGCTGCCAGTAAAGCAAACTAATTGTCTGTGTTCCGCAAAAGAAAGTGTGGCAGGTCTGTAGAAGAAAGGCGTGGGCAATAGGATTACAATGTTCTCTCTGCACCAGGTTCTAGTTTTTACGCTACACAGAGAACAAAGCCTTGTACAGAATATTTGCACTACCCACTTACAATAGTTTGGTATATCTTGGAGACACAGAAATCTGCTTGTTCTGTTTCTGGCAGAATATGGAGTGAAACGTCACACCGTAAATTTTATCAGCCGTGATTTGAAAGTTACTTCCAGATCACTGATGAAAATATTTAATCGCATCAGGTCTAGTACTGATTTCTGCAGAACTCCATTAGAAACACCTCCATCTGATGATTCCCCATTGACAGCTACTTCGAGATTTGTCAGTTAGTCAGCTCTTAATCCATGTAATGTGTGCTTTATTGATATTGTCTAGTGCTAATTTTTCAATCAGAATGTTGTGCAGCAAAGTCAAATGCCTTACAAAAGTCTAGACTTATTACATCTATATAGTTACTTTCATCAACCAAACTTGTGATCACAAAGAATGAAATCAGATTTGTTTGACATGAGCAATTTTCCATAAAACCATATTGACTGGCAGTCATTATGTTCCTTTCTTTCAGTTCTTTAGCAGTTGAGTTCCACATCAGCTTTTCTGTTGTTTTGACTGGGATTGATGTAACAATCGGCCAGACATCCTGACCTGCGTCAACTTACTTGCATTTTAAAATACTGGCACATTAGCACTCTTCCAGTCTTCTGGAATTTCCCCAATATTCTAAGGGTTATTAAAAATTTACATTAGCAGGCCAGAAATCTCCTCACTCAACTCTGTTAGGTGCAAGTTATCAGAATCTGCCGATTTAAAAATGTTTATCCCTAGCAGATGCTGTTTAATATCCTCACTTACTACTGGACTAGAAAATACTTCATCATCCTCACATGATGCTAGTACATTACTCCGCTGCTTTCCAGAAATAGGCAGAAGTGTTCAATAAATATTTCTGTTCTGTTGACAACATCAACAATTCTACCATCTCTAGCTGGTCATGGGCCTGTACCCAATGTACTTTAAGAAATCCTCACTGTTCTTACACCTGCCAGCCATAGATTTTTCTTTCTGATGTCCATCTCCTCTTATCAATTTTCTTCATTTTATAACATCTAGTTTAAATTAATTTGTGTCTACTTTCCCTTTTTTCTAAGTTATAGGTTGCTTTTTTGTTTCTAATTGCTGCCTTCACTCTGCTACTGAACCAGTTTGAGGTTTTAGCCAAAGTTGGCTTCTTGATTGTGGAATCATGGCTTTTGGCCATTTAATAATGCCATCTTAAAGAACTCACAATTTTCACTCATATCTCTAAGTTTTCCCTCTTGATCAATTTCACTCAAATTTTCCTCAGATCTGGGAAATTTGTCCGGTTGAAGCTCCAAGTATACTTATTACTGGCTGGGGCTGTCCTCTGTTTGCCAATATTGAATGTAATCAGATTTGATCACCAGTCTCTAGGCAATGGTTTATTCATCTTTATCCATCACAGTGATGTCCAGAATAGAATTCTTGCGTCGGTTGGAAAACCTTCGGTGTTAGAAAATGGTCTGTAATTTTTAGAAACTAATGATGTTCTACAACTGGCTGCATATGAAGACTTAGCTGAGCAAGGCTAGTGTCAGAAACCAGTGGGGGTAACCAGGTCATTGGGGAGGCTTGGAAGATGGCACAAAGTCCTTATACTCTGATAACTGTTTAAAGAGGTCAGCCTGGATTAGTGTCTTTCAGCTTTCTTGTAGACTGCTCAATGCTCTTGAGTTGCAGATATAACTGTAAACACAGGGAGCTCGGTATCTTATATGCAAAGGGCTGAAAATTAGTTTAATGCTTTAGAGAGACTTGAGTCTCATCTGCAATCCCACCTTTTATTCCCTTCTCCCTTGACATTTAGAGGTGTTGTATTCCCATGAAAGGTCTGAGACCACAGGGAATCATTTCTATTTACATCTTTCCATAGACAAGACTGTGCCCCATAGTTTCCCAGTTTTGGAGGACATTACTCTTGCCTGTTAATTGGGTACCATATCAGAGACTTTATTTTCTGCATCAGCAGAATGTGGCCAGAATACTACGCAAACATCACTTCTCCTGCTTTGATTAATCCATCTTTGCTTCCATATATCACCCCTCCATGCAAATGTAGCATTCCAGCAAATTGAAAAGCAAGTGTACAGGAGAACAGTTTGCAATTACCCCTGCAGACTATAGAAGGTTTTTTTTAAAAAGTGAATTAATGTTGGTATTTTTGTCTATAAAAGGCTTTGAGTTCTGCACCTTTTCACAGAGATGCTCATCATAACCTGTGCCAGTTTAAATTTGAGCATAGGATGCAGTGTGTTTAGCAGCCATTTTCATTGTCCCAGGGTGGCTGCAGGGGAGTGAGAGGTAGCTAGCTAGCTGTTTTATATGTTACCTCATGCTTTGAAATTGGTTATGTTTTATAGCTCTGGTGTGCCTGGGAAGTGGTGTTGGCGTAGGATTGAATTAGAAAAAAACAGCTGTATTTTCCCATAGTTACTCAAGTTGCAGGGAACTTCCGCATGCCTTTTAATTTCATGATGTTCCTATGGGAGTGCTGTAACTGTGTATTTGCTGACATCTGGTGGCTCTTTCGAAGTCTGGCACTAAACTGCAGTGTAGACACTGGCATTTCGAGAGTTCTGAAGCATCTAACTCAGGGTTAGTCAATTATTTTTTGTCAAGGTCCAAATATCCTGGTCAAGGTCCAGACTCCTGAGAAAATAATAAAAAATAATAAGTAAATAAAAAGATTTCGGGGTCTGTTCAAAAGCATCTGGAGGTCTGGATTTGGCTCGTGGTCCACCTATCGACTACCCCTGATCTAGCTGGAGGTCATGTGGCTAAAGCTCTTACTATGGCAGCATCGTGGTGTACATTTTTGGTGACCAGATTATTGTGCAGTTAGTTTATACGACCTAGAAATGTGCGTCAGTAGTTCAAATTATTCCTTGCAACATGCACTACATTGCACTTGTCAACACAACTTCATCTGCCTCTGTGTTCTTCAGAGACACTAGGTGGGTCAGAGACACAGGGTATTAATGGAGCAGATAGAGGCAAATCAAACGAGAATAGTGTCTTCTCCACCACAGTTACATAGCTTATAAAATTACCCAATACTAACAGGCCTGACTTGCAGATCATGAATCGTTTGTCAATATAGGGACACTGCATGCTCAGATGATGCAGTGTCTCACTACAGGTTCCTGAACTCTTAGCCTTTAGACATGTAGCCCCAAGAATGTTTTAACCTTCTATAGGGCCCATCAACAGAGTATTTAATTGCGTATCCATACCATTGGGAGTGGAGATAAACTTTTAACAAGATAGCCCCATAGGAACTGTTCTTGTGGAGATGCAAATTTCTCTCTATTACACGAATGAGTTTAAATAATTTATGGGGATACTGTGACAACATAGAGGAGGGACTAGGTAAGAGTAAAAAAAACAATACTGCCCTTGAACTCAGAGGACACCAAGTTTAGGGCACACTGACAGTCATCAGCGTAGGCACTGCATTGAGGTATGGTGTAGAAGCTGGAAGAGCCTGGAATGGCATTTTAATAAGTAGAATTCTTGCAAAAAAAAAGCAGATACTGTTACACAGTTTGGAACAACATTTTAGTAATGAGAACAGACTAAAACCACATTGTTAAGTGGTTATGGGCCAGAATTGGTTAATGGAAGTGTGCTACTAATTGGTTTTCATTACTAAAATTTTGTCCTCAGGGTAATGAAAATCGATTAGGAGCACAGTCATTAACTCCACCTGCCCCAGAACCATTTTTTGAACAGCAATAATGACCCAGAACATAGTTACGAGGCGGCACAGGGGACCAAAATGATACACAGCTTCCAAGGAACTAAGAATAACTCTATACCACAGAAAACCTCTTCCAAAGCACCTTCTAGGGCCTCTTCTGGGCACTCAGTTCTGAGGCAGCACAAGGAACAAAAATATTCCGGAACATCCCAGAAAGACACTGTAATAAATTAAGTTGTTGTCAAACACAGCTGATATTGGTAAAAACACTTAACAATATTTTTGGAATGAGAACGAACTAATAACATTGTTATTATCCTGTTCCAACTCAGAACCATTTTTGACACCATAAAGAACCAGGAACACGGACTTCTGAGGTGGCACAGGGGACAAAAATGATATACAGAATACACTTGACTGAGAACAACACAGTACTACAGAAAACCTTGTCCGAACCCACCTTCAAGTGCCTCTTTTAGGCAATAAATACCTTTATGAGTAGAACCACCAAAAAACACACAGTTCCAGGGCAGCACAGGGGACCAAAATTATACACATAATACAACTAACTGAGCACAACACTGTACGGCAAAAAACCTGTTTCAAACCCACCTCCAAGTGCCAGTTTGTGGTTCTAAACAACGTTATTAAAACCACATGGAACACTCCCAAAGCAGCACAGAGAACAAAAATATGCTGGAACAAGCTGAAGTGGCCTTGGGAATGGCATTTTAACACTAAAACTCTTAAAAAAACCAACAGAGAGAGTTAGACAAACTCGAGAACGATACTGTAGTCATGAGACTGGATCAATTGCATGCAGACAGTAACCTGTTTTGGGGGCATCCTGGTGTGGATTGTCTGCACTCAGAGATGAGGGGACAAGAAGCTCTCTCTCAAAGTTTTTGTGCCTCAATTGTTTTGAAACACACATCCCTGGCAGATTTCATGGGCGCTTTGCCCATCCCATGCCTTGTTGGGCTCAACATCAGGAAAAAAAATCGGGATCAACATTCCCAAGAGAAATGGGCAACAGTAGTTTGCGGCAGAAAGACTGTCGTTTTGGCAGGCCTATTTAGACCCCAAATGCATGCATGTGGAGGTTCCCCCTGCCCCATCTACTGGCGATTTTCCTTCAGTCCTTAGGAACAGCAAAACATAAGCATCATCCTAAATTTCCTCCTGAGTTTAACTGGATGGCGAAGGGTAGCGTCTCCCTGCTGGATCCCTTTGCACCTGTCTCTAGTTCCTGAGGGTGACTTAGGAAATATACCTGCACTTCTGTGCAGTGTCCTGGCCCCTGATAACCCTGGGAATCAACAGAAGACGTGTGTGATGGGTGGTAGGACCACTGGATCTGTGTAAGTCAGGAACCTGTCTGCAGCCTTCTATACTGGCTCCTGTCCCCCAGCCGCCCCACCCCCACCATGGATTGCATGTAAATGGTGCTGAAGGTTTTGCATGGGCCTCGATGCCTGGGTGAATTTCACACATATACCAAGAGTGAAATCCACTGAAGTCAATAGGTTTCAGAGTAGCAGCCGTGTTAGTCAAGTACTCCTTTTTTGTTTTTGAAGTCAATAGGAGGTTTCAGCAGGGCCAGAACGTCACCTTCTAATGGTAAGCTGCTTATCTCAGGCCACTGCTACAACCTAAAGAAAATATGAAAACCGGATACTTTGTACAGTCAGTAGGTATTTAAAAAATGACTTTTGATATTAGAAAGCTTTCCCAATCATAACACCCAAAGCAAATCCACTGGGCAGATTGTTTGCAAAAGATTATTTTTCAAACTTAATGTTTTATCCTCTAAAAAAGTAGTTAACATGTCAAATATACGTGTGCTAGCATGGGGCATGGGAAGTTTTGCAACAAACCAAACTGATTTAAATATCTGACAAAACATATTACCTCGCGACGTGATCTGATTTTAAGTCATAGTGACTGAAACCCCATTACAAGCCTCATTTCTGGAAACTGAAATATCCTTAACTGCACACAGCTATGCTGCTTCCTGTGTGCACACACATTGGTGGAACTACATGTGAACACCAAAGGATTCTCACTTCTGCACACAAACGCAGCCACATTCAGCTCCATGTACTTACAACAGCAGTCACTGAAAATGCGTAACAATTGACGTCATCTCAAATCTAACTCTCCTACAGACCTGATATGTCAAAGATGGCACCCGAATATTTTTCAGCCTGATTCTGATCTCATTCACTACCGCTTTAAACCAGTGTAATTGCCACTGATGTCAGTACAACTACTGTAGGTTTACACCAGTGTGTCGGAAAGCAGAACCTGGCCTTTTCTGCTCAGTGGCTCTGCAGGCTAGAGCTAACCCCCTCCCTCCCCCGCCCTGCCCCAGGCTCTTCTTATTCAGGCTAAACAAATACTGATTTCAGTCTTCGAGCTGCCAGTTACATTGATGCAAATCTGGAGTAACTCCATCCAAGCATTTACACTGCTGCACCTGAAAGCAGAATCTGACCCAGTGATTGAAATCATCAGGAATTTTGGCTGAGAAAAGACTGCTGGTTCATAAGAACGGCCATAGTGGATCAGAGCAATGATCCATCCAGCCCAGTATCCTGTCTCCAACAGTGGCCAATACCAGAACTTCAGAGAGAGAGTACAGAACAGGGCAATTCAGGAGTGATCTGCCCATTTTCCATTCCCAGCTTCTGACAGTCAGAGGCTTAGGGTTGTCCTGAACATGGGGCTGTGTCCCTGACCATCTTGGCTAATAGCCATTGATAGACTTATCCTCTATGAATGTATCTAGTTCCTTTTTTAACCCAATTATACTTTTTGCCATCACAATGACCTATGGTAATGAGTTCCACAGGTTAATTATGTGTTGTGTGAAAAAGTACTTCCTTTGTATTTATCCTGCTGGCATATTAGTTTCACTGGGTGACCTCTGGCTTCTATATTGTGGGAAAGGGGAAATAACACTTTTTCCACACCATTCATGATTTTATAGATCTCTATCACATCCCCCATGTATTGTCTCTTTTCTAAAATGAACAGCCCTAATCTTTTTAGTCTGTCTTTGTATGGAAGCTGTTCCATACCCTTGATCATCTTTGTCGCCCTTCTCTGACCCTTTTCCAGGTCCACTAGATACTGAGATGAGGCGACCAGAACTGGACACAGTATTCAAGGTCTGGGTGCACCCTGGACTTATGTAGTGGCATTATGATATTTTCTGTCATATTTTCTATCTTTTTCCTAATAGTTCCTAACATTCTGTTAGACCTTTTGACTGCTGCTGTGTACTGAGCTGAAGTTTTCAGAGAACTATCCATGGTGTTTCCAAGATTTCTTGCTTGAGTGGTGGCATCTTATTTAGAACTCTTCGTTATATATGTATAGTTGGGCTTATTTTTTCCAATGTGCATTAATTTGCACTTATCAACATTGAATTTCATCTGCCATTTTGTTGCCCAGTCACCCAGTTTTGTGAGATCCCTTTGCAACTCTTCATAATCAGCTTTGGATTTAACTATCTTGGATAATTTTGTATCATCTGCAAACTTTGCCCCTTCATTGTTCACTCCCTTTTCCAGATCACTTATTAATATATTGAATAGCCCTGGTCTCAGTACAGATCCTTTGGGTGACCTTGCTATTTACCTCTCTCCATTGTGAAAACTGACTGTTTATTCCTATCGTTTGTTTACTATTTTTTATCCAGTTACTACTGATCCATGAGAGGACCTTTCCTCTTGTCCCGTGGCTACTTAGTTTCCTTAAGAGCCTTTGGTGAGGGACCTTGTCAAGAGCTTTCTGAAAGTCCAAGCACACTATATCCACTGGATCCCCCTTATCCACATACTTGTTGACCCCCTCAAAGAATTCTAGTAGATTGGTGAGGCATGATTTCCCTTTACAAAAGCCATGTTGAGTCTTCCCCAATAAATCATGTTCATCTCTGTGTCTGATAATTCTGTTCTTTACTACAGTTTCTACCAATTTGCTGTGGGTAAATTAGGCTTACTAGCCTGTAATTGCCAGGATCATCTCTAGGGGTCTTTTTAAAAATCAGCATTACATTAGCTACCTTCCAGTCATCTGGTACAGAGGCTAATTTCAGCAATAAGTCATACACATAGTTCTGTAATTTCATATTTGAGTTCTGTTTTATGAATTTAGATGGAATAAATGGGCCTGTCACAGGGTGCTCTCCTCTCCGCTGGGGCACCTCCTTCTGTCCGTGTCTGGGGATTAGCTCTTACAGTTGCTCACTGCAGCACTCTCCCTGTCTTGCTCACTTGAGACTTGACTGCTCCCGCTTCGTGGCTTGGCCCTCCAGCCAGGTCACTGTAGTTCTCCCCTTCCGGGGTATCAAACTCTCTAGGGACCCACTGACCTAGGCAATCCTTCCTCTTGCTGCCCTTTAACAGCCACGCTGCCCAGTGGCTGGTAGAGGAACCCGGGCCTGCCCTCTACACTGGGCTGCAGCCCAGGGACCCTACCACAAGCAGTCAAGGTCTGCACAGTCCCAATCCTTAATGCTGTCTGTATCCCTGGGCTACTCCTTATCTTGCCTTCTCTCACCTTGTGAGTGACGGCGGTTTCTCTCTCTGAAGCCCCTTTCTGTTGTTAACTTCCAGTCTTTATAGCAGCCTCACCCATTCCATCTCAGCTGGGCTCCATCTTCACTCAGCCTTTCCAGCCTGGCTCTCCCTCCGGTGCAGCCTTTCAGGTTAATTGGCCCCCTTCTCAACCTCATGAGCCCTTTCAATGGTGGTATGGGGAGAACAGCCCAACGCAGGGCCAGTAGTGTTAACATAACCCAGTCACTGTCTAACACTGAACAGTATTAAACAAGGCTCAGGGCTTGGTGTACAGAGACCTCAGCCTGCTTAGCACTATGGCAAACACACCATTAACAATCTTTTTAACTTTTTTATTAAAGATACAGAAAAAGAAAAAACATTTTTGAAAAGTTAAAACATTTGAAAGCTGAAGTATTAAATAAGGCTTTCATTTTAACAGCATCCCCTGTTCCCTTTCCTGTTAGCTGGAGAGAGTTTTAGAAAGACAAACACCCTTGTCTGACAATCTCTGAGATGGTAAAAATGGTCGTTTTTAGAAAAAGAGAAGAAGTGAGTTGAGATGAGCGGTTGTCATTGCAGCTGTTGTCGAAGTCCTTTCGACTCGGGAGTGGGAGGGCCTTGGGACTCAGCTGGAGCCAGGAAAGGTGATGATGTCGCCTGGGCCCCTCTGTCTGGTCTGGTCAGGATATTTCTCAAGGTGGGGATGATGAAGGCCCAAGGTCCCAGGTTGGGGTGGCAGCCATGATGGTGACGCCCACCTCAGGTGCCTCCCTCCATTCTTTTGAATGTTCTTTCTTCATTTTCTGTTCTTTCACACTTTCCCCACAAAAGAGCCCATCACCTCGTTATTTTGTCCAGCTATTAGGCCTAATAGCCAACCTACCAATTTTGGCTCATTAATTTCTGACTCCACATCTCCTGTTTTTCATAAGCATTGTTTCAACACGGTTCTTGAAGCATATCAACTTGGCCTTTTTGTTCAGACTCATTTAGTAATTCTGGCTCCCTTTCTTGCCTTTCCCCCATCAGCAGTGGTTATTATAGGTTATTGTAACATCTTCTGAACTTTTACATACTATTTAGAGTTGAGCTCACTATTTGGGTAGATTTGTAGGCTTAATTATCACAACAGCTCCTACAGAACTCTTGGGTGAATACCATCTGGCCCTAGTGATGTGTTACTGTTTTATTTATCAATTTGTCCAATACCTCTTCTATTGACACATCAAGGGGTGACAGTACTTTGGATTTGTCACCCAAAAGACTAGCTCTGATGTGGGTATCTTCCCCACTTCCTCTGCAGTGAATTTATTTAGCTTCCCTGCAATGGCCTGGTCTTCCTTTATGTAAGCGGGGGAATGGTCCCGCTATTGTGGGGAACTTTCCTGGCTTCTGCACTACCCCGGTGGAATGGACTAGCAGAAGGATCTGAATCCTCACTCCCACTTCCTTTACCTGGAGGCCTTCCTGCCCACTCTCCTGTCTGGCAGGGTCCTTGTAACCCCAACAAGGCTGGGCCCAGGATTCCTGGGGGGGCTCGACCCCCAACCTTGCTGTGGTCACCTAGGACAGGGGCTAGGGTGTCCCCACTCCGGGGTACTCTCTCTGCACTGGGCACTTCCCTGATGCACTGATCATTACATACGATTTAAAGCCCTGACATTCCAGAGACACTGGTTGTGATGTTCCCTGCCACAGAGCAGGGTGATGTGTTTTCCTTTAACCTTTCCCATTTTTCCTTTTTCCTTTTTAAACTAATTGTTGATTAAATAGATTGTATTTGCTTTAAATCGTACGTAACGGTCAGTGGGTCAGAGAAGTGCCCAGTGCAGAGAGAGTACCCTGGCGTGGGGACACCCTAGCCCCTGTCCTAGGTGACCACAGCAGGGTTGGGGGTCGAGTCCCTTGTGGATTCCAGGACTGACTGTTCCAAAAAGCCGTCATTACTGGTGTGTAGAAATTCTCTCTCTGCATCATGCGCCGAGGTTACATTTACTCAGCCAATATGAGGATAGTTGAAATCAACCATTATTATTGTGCTTCCTGCTTTTGTAGCCTCGCTAATTCCCTGAGCATTCACAAACACCATCATCATCCTGCTCAGGTGATCAGCAGGAGATTCCTCCTGCTCTTCTCTTTTTGTTCAAGCATGGTATTTCTATCCACAGAGATTCTATGGTACAGTTTGATTCATTTAAGATTTTTACTTTATTTAACTCCGCTCTCTTTCACATATAGTGCCACTCCCCCACCAGTGGGACCTACCCTGTCCTTCCAATATATTTTGTACCTTGTGTGACCCTGACAGTATCCCAGTGCAAGAAGTTCACTGGTATCTGCTAATGGGTGTCAGCTGGCCTGACCCGTTCAGTGTATCCCAACTCACTAATGTACTAACCTGTATTAAAAGGTGTCATGCAAGATAGCAATAGAAAGCTAACAACACCCTGACCATTAATATGATTGTGTGGGGTATGTATGGAGGACAAATTCAAAATGACAAACATACCAGGAAAATTGGGGCTGAGGGCTGCTGGGATCATCTTCCAGGTGTAACCAAGGCTGGTGGAGGCCAGAGCAGTGGTGTGGTGTACAAGCAGGCTGTTTATCACCCAGACACTCCGTGCAGGTTTGTCAGCTGGCTAGGAGCATCCAGACATGGGCCCCACAGCAGCAGAGCCTTTTAAGGCACCTTGGGTTACAGGGCAGCAAGGGCACAACCCCTCACGGGTCTTGATTGCACCCCATGAGATGCTGGTACTACTATCCTCCATTATCATCATTCCACCAAGTGTCCATGATGCCTATGGTGTCAATATCCTCATTCAATGCCAGGCACTCATTTTAGTATTAGTATTTAGACCCATAGTATTCAGGTCCATAATCCTCATTCAGAGCATAATATTCTGAACTATACATTAACAACTCTGAAAGAGCTGCTTGTATGAGATGCCTGGTAAGAATTCTAGGCTTTATGTGCAGGGGAGCCTGTCAAACCATGTCTGAGTTTTAATGACATTATTGTGAAAAAAAACATGTACACACTGTGTTGCGTTCAAAGACAAATTTGGGGATGGGGTGGAGGGGTGTTTAATTCAGAGTGCGTGTACACTCAGAAGAGCAATATTATTAGGGACTTGTTAAATAATCTGCCCACTGAAATTGGCAGAACATTTAGGATTCTGATCGATATAGTTCCCCCTGCCAATCCAGGTCGAACAATGCTGCAAAAAGCAGCTACTTTGTGCTGGAGTCACTTTACTGACATGAACTGCCTGATATTATCTTCATACCAAGAAAGCATACCTGATCCAGAGCATTAAGATTCTGCATATTGTCACGCTTCCAAAGAATGGTAAATTTTCTCATCGTTGCTTTAGTTAGTAGTCACCTAAAGCATGCAAATTAATGTCTCCAACCACTTTAGTAATTATATATATATATATATACACACACACACACATACATTTGTAACCCTTCTGCCCGTCAGAGTTGGCAGCAACAAGGGCCGGGTTCAGTATCTAGGGGTTGCGTTCCAATAACACAATGCAAAACTGGCTTAAGCCCCCACCCAGTGACCTGGGACAAATATATACCACCCCCCGGGCACCTCCAAGAGGCAATACTTCCCCTCTCGCAAGCACAGAGTTGGAGTGTAGCAAAAGCCTTTTAATAACAGAGAGAAACAATGTGGCATTATGTTGGGGAAACACCATCAACAGGATTCATAACACAACCCATGAGCAAAAACCCACCCCAAGCAAATTGGGCTGTGTCCTTTCCCTTTGGTTCTTGAGTCCAGCAACCCAAAAGTCCCTCAAAGTCCCAAAAGTCCAGCAACCCAAAAGTCTCTGTCTCTGTCCTTGGTGAGTCGAGAGTTCCAAAGGTCATCTGCAGAGTTTTAACCCCCACAGCCTGTGTGGAAATGGGCGGGTGGGGGGGGTAGTAAAGGGGCACCTTACATGCTCTGACGACCGACTACCCCGCCTCTCCGTGGGTTTCTGCTGCAGCCTTCACCACCAGCCACTCTTCTCCACCAGCTGCTCCTCTCCAGTAGTCGTCCAGTGAGCTGCTCTGACAGCTGCTCCTCCCCCGTAGCTGTCCTGCGAGCCACTCCACCAGCTGCTCCCCTCCGGTAGCCGTCCTGCAAGCTGCTCACCAATATATCTTCAAGCCCCCTACTACTTAACACAGTACTTAGTGATTGCAGCTCATAGTAGGGGAGCCCCAATGCTGGTGCACCATTAGCCCAAAGTGAATTCAACTCTGCAATCCGTAACCAGACCCCTATTGAAATCAAAATTAGCTCTGCTATTCTATTACACAGGGGATGAGAAGGTGCAGCTGGCATTTAGGGCCCTCAGAAGGGACCCAGACCACAGAGTACAAATACCCACCCTCTCTCTATTCACTGGATTTTGGAACCCATGTCCCTTGTCTAATGAGTGCTACTTAGTTGATGGTGAGTCCCTCCGTCATAAAACAGTTTCACTGTCCTTGATTCACATAATCAGGGTAACAACACTTTATTCTTCCTGCCCCAATAATAGAGAAACTGGGGATCCCACAGCAGCCAAAGTGACCATTTGGGCTGCTGTGGGCTCATGCTAGGCGGGATGCGTGTGCCTATGCAAACAAGATCAGCCCCTGAAGTTCTTTTCCACAACTCACCGCAATATGTCAGGATAGAGCTCATCCTGACTCTGCTTACACACACACACATATATATAATTTTAATGTGAAATTTTCCAATCCTAGGATCTGTGCTTGTGTGCCAGGTTTCAGCCTGCAGCAAATTTTAATAGTGAAGTCAGAAATACTGAACCACAGGGTTTATAAATGAAAACATGGACAGACCCTTAAATTATAGAAATGCTCCTGGACCCTATTACAGTACTCATTTCCTGGGAAGTTTCAAAAATAGACTGATGCTAAACTTCCTGTCAGGGTGGTTAAGCACTGGAATAAATTGCCGAGGGAGGTTGTGGAATCTCCATCACTGGGGATTTTTAAGAGCAGGTTAGACAAACCTCTGTCAGGGTTGGTATAGAGATAATACTTAGTCCTGCCTTGAGTGCAGGGGACTGGACTAGATGACCTCTCGAGATCCCTTCCAGTCCTACGATTCTATGATTCTAGATAACATATATTTCTCATGTGGTTCCTGGTGTTTGCTTTATGCTGGCTTTAGCTCTCATGTTCATTTCTCAGTACCTGGGAGGAACATCAACACCTTTATTACCACTCTCTTTGCCCAGCTTTCCAGGCAGGGTTTTACTTGATGCTCAGCTTCAAGTGACCAATCTGCAATACCTGCTTGTAAATAGCTTTATTCGCTCTCTGCCCAGGCTGCTGCCCAGGCCAGTTCACTACAACCTGCCTCTTAGTTCACATTTGTTACAGATCACAGTGTTCTGGGACGGTAGGTATCTCTTGATCCCCTGGAAGGGAATAAGGCCGAGGTTCTCAAATGGTGGGTGCTCCTCCAAGGACAGGCACTAGCATGTGCTAGGGAAGCACCATTTACCACTGTTGTTCCTGGCAGCTCAGGGTTTCGGGCTGAGCTCTAGCAGCTGCTAGATGGCACTTAGGTAGCCTCAGCTGCTAGGTCTGGACTGCAGTTCCGGGCAACCTTAACTCTGTGTTAATGAAGATTTTTTTGCCATTTAATTCAATGTTTTTTATTTTCAAAGTTACTAGTTCAGGTTTTTGACCACTTTTGGTTTAATAACAGTTGATGTAAACACTAAGAAATTTATCGTGATTGATCTTATGTATTTGTTCTACAGGCAGGCCTACCCACTTGACCCATTTCAACCTGGAAACATATACTTCTTATGCAACTCAATTCCCAGCTCTCCACTGGCAGCTGTTGACAACTGTCACCCTGAGATGTCTAATAAAAACTGGTTTTTGATGGTATGCAAGGGGTTCTTTGCGGTACTTTGTTAAGCCATCAAGATTTCAATAGTTCTTTATGGTTGTTTACTCTTTCACCAGGTTCTCGGCTAGTTCTGTACAGAAGTTGTTTGAATTGAAAGTAAAAATATTTTATTAAACTAACCAGGCAGTAAATATGGGCCGATAGAAAAGTCGTGAAACTTTTTTTGCTCTGTACTTGTGTGTTAATGATACATTGTTTAAAATCAGAGCAAACAGTTGCAGTTAACAGGCAAACAGCCATTCCAAAACTTTTGCAATACAGCTCTACTTGTGAAAATAAAGCTAGTTTATCACTTTCTTGTGTTCAAAATACTATTTAGGCCTCACTATATTCCACTGTTAAGAAAAGGGAAAACAATGTTAAAAATTTTTTGATTAAAAATCAGCAATTAGATTGTTGCATAGAACCTATATAATACGGTTCCTTACACAAACAAAACAACAAAAATACATGTTCGAAATGCTTCCATCAGTAAAATATTTCATATCTACACCAAGACCTAGGGTAAAGACTTTTTAGCCCACTTTTTTAGACTATATGGAAATACTGTATAAACTACTACTCTCACTACTACCAACAATAGGAATCACAACAAAAACAATAAGCTAATACTTCTATGAATTGCAAGTATGTAACATTTCATTTCACAGAAGGTGGTACAGCATTAAAAGTCGGTTTTAGCTGCATTTTACCAAGGATTACATTTTTCTAACTTGGTTCTGTATTATATAGACCTATGCATTATTTTTATTCTCCCTTCACTTCAGCTGTATACAGTTCTAGATGTTTTGAATCAATACTACATTACTTTATTGACTGGAATGGGTAAAGAAAGGTTGATTTGGTCATTTTTTTCTGCAATATTATGCCATTCTCAGTTAGTTGTATTATGTGCATCCTTTTGGTTCCCTGTGCTGCTTTGGAACTGAGTGTTCTAGGTGGTTCGAGTCATAAAGGGAATTAATTACACGAAATGGCCATTTGAAGGTGCATTCAGAAGAGGTTTTCCATGCTACAGCATTCTGGTCCCCTGTGCTATGTTGGAACAGAGTATTCCAGGTACTTCTATTCATAAAGGTATTATTTCCCATAAGGGGCACTTGAAAATATAGCATTATTCTCATTTGTATTATGTGAATCATTTTGGTCCTCTTTAGCCACTTCAGAACCGACAGTTCTGGGTCCTTACTTGTGTTAAGATGTGGATCTGGGTCAGGTTAATGACAGTGTGCTACTAATCAGTTCTCATTATTAAAATATCATCCACAGGGTATTGGAGTATAGGTACACATTTAATCCTGAGGCACTTCAGAACCTGGTGTTCTGGATCCTTATTGGTCTCAAAAAGTGGGTGAGCTGGAACAGCCTAGTGGATCAGTTTTCATTGCTAAAACATTATCAAGGCAATATGCGATGTGTACAAATTTCATTGCGTGCGCCACTTTGCAACTGACTGTTCTGGGTTTTTTTGGTGTTAAAAAGTGGTTCTGGTTCAGAACAGGATAATGACAGCGTGCTACTAACGTATCAGAGGGACAGCCATGCTAGTCTGTATCCACAAAAACAACGAGGAGTCCGGTGGCACCTTAAAGACTAACAGATTTATTTGGGCATAAGCTTTCGTGGGTAAAAACTGCACTTCTTCAGATGCATGGAGTGAAAATTACAGATATAGGCATAAATATACTGGCACATGAAGAGAAAGGAAGGGAGTTATCCTACTAATGGGTTCTCATTGCTAAAACACTACTCCCAGGGGAATGCGCTAGAGGTGCACATCTCATCCCCTGGCCTACGCTGGAGCCCACCGGCCCGGGCACTTTTGGGTTGTGCTGATCCCTGGGTGGGAGCCACTGAATGCACTCTCACCCCCTGCAGGGACCCGTGCTGTAGGCCCCAGAGCTATCTGGGTGGTGCGAGGCGGGGTCCGGCCCGGTCCCAACGCTGCGCACCCGGCTTCGGAGCCACACGGCTCAGCCCAGGGGCCGGCAGGATCGCCCCACCACGCCTGCACTGCGTGCGGCCGGCACACAGGAACAGGACCGGACCCAAGAATGCAGCACAGTGCATGTGCACCTACCCACCACCACCACGCCAAGGCCTAGAGCATGTCCTTCCCCTTGCGCATGGGCACTACCAACACCTACAGCCCCGAGGCGAGAGCGTTCCCTGGGCAGAGCAGGACCCCCGCAGTTTCCAAGGTGCCCGTGGCCTCCCCCACATCCCAACCCATGTGCCCTGCTCCAGGCAGCTGCTGATAGACCGAGAGCGCCAGGGCCCCTCTGGCCCCTGCCAGTGCCGGCTATTGCCATGGCTGCACGGCCCCTTTTATCGCCTGTGCTGGTCACGTGACACGGATCCTGGTACTTCCGGTGCTGAGTCACTTCCGCTGCTGGCTCCGCCCCTCCCCATAGCGGACGTGGTGGGAGGAGCCTGAGGCTTGTCTCTCCCCCCATGTGTGCCATGCTCATGTGTGGTAGCAGGGAGGGCAGAGCGATCTCATGGCGGGTCCTGCCCCTGGCTCTAGGAGGCGAATCAGCTCGTGGCTGAGGTGGGATGGGGGGTGCGTGGCCCTGGGGCGGGATATGGGGAGTGTGTGGCCTAGGATGGCCAACGTTCTAATTGCACAAAACCGAACACCCTGGCCCCATCCCTTCCCCAGGGCCCCGCCCCCACTCACTCCAGCCCCCCTCCCTCACAGTAACTCACTCTCCCCCATCCTCGCTCACTTTCACTGAAATAGGGCAGGGGGTTGGGGTTGGGGTATGGGAGGGGGGTGAGGGCTCCGACGGGGGGTGCAGGCTCTGGAGTGGGGCAGGGGATGAGGGGTTTGGGGTGCGGGAGGGGACTCAGGGCTGGGGCATGGGGTTGCGGTGCAGGAGGAGGTTTGGGGTTTGGGCTCCGGCTGGGGTTGTGGGCTCTGGGGTGGGGCCAGGGATGAGGGGTTTGGAGTGATGGCTCCAGGAGGGAGTTAGGGTGTGGGAGGGGGCTCAGGGCTGGGGTTGGAGTGTGGGGTCTGGGAGGGAGTTAGGATGCAGGAGGGGATTCTGACCTGGGGCAGGGGGTTGGTGTGCAGGAGGGGGCAGGTGCCACTACTGCAACTCCCATTGGCCGTGGTTCCCAGCCAATGGGAGCTGCGGAGCTGGCGCTGGGGGCAGCACGCAGCGCTTCGTTGATCGCCCCTGCACCTAGGGGCCGCAGGGACATGCCGGTCGCTTCTGGGAGCTGCACGGGGCCAGGGCAGGCAGGGAACCTGCCTTAGCCCTGCTGTGCTGCCGACCTGCCGACCGGACTTTTAATGGCCCTGTCAGCGGTGCTGACTGGAGCTGCCATGGTCCCTTTTTGACCAGGTGTTCCTGCTGAAAACCGGATGCCTGGCAACCCTAGTGTGGCCCCATGGTGGAGGCATGGTGGGGGGTGCGTGGCCTCCAGGCAGGGTGTGCGGGGGTGCATGGGAGGCCCGGTGGTGGAGGCTGGGCAAAGTAACCGCCTCCCCAGCTGCCACGTCCATAGTGGGGGATGCGCTCAGGTGAGGAAAGGACTCTTCCTACCACAGCTGAGCCGTCGGAGCATCTTCTGGGCCCCCCACTGGCTGGGCACAGCCCTTGCATGCGTTGATGCTAGCACTTGTACTTGGTGTTTTTCTGAGAGGCTTTTCTCCAGGAACCTCAGCCTCCACTGAAAATGAAATTTTCTAGCTCTTATGGTTGCAGAGAAAAGCTTTAAGATGTGACATAAGTGCCCCCATAGCGTCAGAATCCAGCTGGCAAATGAGAAAGAGAATTACGATTTTTAAGTCAACCACGAGTTTCTGAACACTTGGGGTTGACAGTGCTGCTGTATGTGCCATATGAGAGGATTTTTAAAACCCTGGCTAACGCAGACCAGAGTGACTTCTGTCCTTGTTCAGAGTCTCAGCATTCAGCCTGTGCATCCCTTATACTGGACTTTACTGATGTGCAGCACAGATTTCATGCATCACAGAAGTCTCACGTGGTGCATTACTCAAGCGCAGAACCTCTGCACAGGGTCAGTGTCACTCACTCGTGACTGGGCCACCTAGTGTTAATTCTTGAATGACTTGTGTGAGACAGAGAACACAAAAGGGTTATCTGGAAAGGGTCAGGGGAGGTGCCTGTTGGTAAGGAATCTATCACTGCTCTCTTATACCACAGTATGTTGGGGTGGAGTCCATTTGCTCAGAATCTCTGCTTTGGTCAGAAGTGCAGTGAAAACACATTATTTCTGCTGCCCTTGGCAGACTAGAGAATCACAGTGGTCTTTTCTGTCTCCATGCATCTGCAGAAGTGGGTTTTTTACCCACGAAAGCTTATGCCCAAATCAATCTGTTAGTCTTTAAGGTGCCACCGGACTCCTCGTTGTTTTTGTGGATACAGACTAACACGGCTGCCACTTTGATACTTTTCTGGCCTTGGAATCTAATGAATCACTGCACCCCTCTCAGTAGACCGAGTACTGGGCTCATAAAATCAGGGCTCCCCGTATCTGTTTTAGACATCGGAAGCCCTCCATTTTGACTATAAACCTCTTCTAAACACGGTGTTCTAGTCAGAGTCATGTTCTAGTGACTGTATGTACCCAAAAGCAACAATTGCCAGAGCTTCATTAAACGTTCAGCTTTTTTCCCCTAAGAAGTGGACGAAAAGAAGAAAGGAAATTGTTACATTGCTGTGATTTGTCTTTCGGGCCAAGACCGAGATGCAGAAATTACACTAAATGGTCTCTTCCATAACTGCTGCCCCCTAGTGTTACAGTTGAGCATGCCAACAAAAAGCAACCCCGAGACGGTATATATCTTTTAAATGGTTTAAAAAAAACGTTTTATTGCTCGTTTATTCCCGTTATAAACTACAGATTTTTAATATTAATCTAATTGATCTAAATAGGAAAATGTACAAAAAACATGTCATTAACCACATAACAAGAATATTAATGCAGTTTCCTAATTCTATAATATGAAATAGCAAAGGAAGCCACTAATGGACTTATTTTTAGCCTGTGCTCGACAATCTTTGTTTCCCTGGAGTGACGATTGAATCACTTCTCCCTAGAAGAGAAAAAAAGCACAGTTTGAGAGATCATCATCCAGGGATTTGTAATAACTTGTATAGAAAACTGAACTGTGATGGAGACATGGCCATGGCTGCAACTAGCACAACATATATACCTTGCTTTGAATAATATATTTGCTAAACTGGATGTATCTTTTTTCATAAAAACACTCTTTCAGCTAATACACAGGGCATCTCTCCCAGAAATAAGCATTAATTTTCATGCACAGAGCTGCATTTCCAGGCCAATTCTGCACAAGACACTGATCACTGTTCACCCTCTTTGCTTCGCAGCCTCGTCTTGCTAGAGTCACGTACTGGACACAATTCACCACTACTGTGTTACTCCAGTTATTCAAAGATTCACTGAAATCCATGGAGTTGCACCAGTGTAGAATTGGAGTAATGCAGTGGAGAATCAGGCCCTTATACTAAAACTTCTGGGAACAATGAAGCTATCAGCGGAAGGAAGTTTTTGGTTGTTTTATTTAAATCTCGGCCACACGCTTGTTTATCTGCTTGGTGTCTGCTCTCCTTTCTCTGGGTGAGATTCACCCTGGGGGTGCAAAGGGAGGGTCAGCACAAGGCATATGCACCGCTTAAATCCCATTTAGAGGACTTAAGTTGGATGAAAGTGTGGCACAGGTATTGTGCTGTCCCTCTGCCCTGGGGTGAATTGCATCCATTTACATGAGAAGATATTACAGAGAAGAGATGACGACTGAGATGAACTGGTCATAGATGAGGGAAGTCTGCTCTGTCTCCTTGGCATGTGACATTAGCATCATCTTTAGAATATGGTACCAAATGCTGGTTTTTGGTCTGAAGATGTCAAGCATTCTGATCATGTACGGTATGTATTTACACTGCAGTCATTAAATGTTGAATTAAAAACAGCAATTATATTTATACGCTTATCTACCCAGAAATGTTCAGTGCAACAGTATCTGCTTTTGAAAAATCTAAGGTATTTAGCACATTGCAATGCCCTTCCTTTATCTTCCTACGCTTCAGCATGGGTTTAGTAAGGCAGACAGAAGAAAATGACTTATTCAAGATAATACTGAGCCAATGCTTCAACCTCTAACCGACTCCAGGCTCCTCCAGATTCACTGTTTCTAGGCCATGCTTCCTCTACTTCTGTATTTTTAGACCAACAAGAGCAATTGAATGCAAAAAAGGGTAACAGGCTTCTGTGGTACTGAAGTGGATTTGTAATATTAAACTTACCCTGCTATATCATGTCATCTGATTCTAGGAAGTTAGTCCTCTTACTTTTACTTTGCTCACTGACTTTAATATTCCCTTCTGCCTGTGTTTCTCCAACCATGTTGGTAGCATGACATTGGTAAACACCCTCATCTTCCTTCATCAGCGGGTTAATCTGGCAAAATGAAAGGGGAGAACACCACACTATCAACAAATTAACAGTAAGCACAAAAGGGCAGCCATAAATCAATTCTTGATAAGAATGAAAAATCTAAAGGATTTTAGATTTCCTCCTTCAAAACAAAGACTAAAATGTCTGGTTTAACTTCGGTCTGCTAGATTGTAGGAACTTTCATTCTATTTTAAACTCTGCTCAATCACTCTTCTGAGTTTCTTCTCTTTAAATGTCTCCCCTAGAAACTGTACCATCACGTGCTTGCAATGTACTGTATGTTCTGTATGGAAACACTTCCAAAATCAGCCTGCCCCTCTCTTTCCCCACCTCTGCCCTCAGTACAGTTTGCTTTGTTGGACTTACCAAAACCCACCCGGTGCTCTCATGTTTAGAAGGACCACCACGAACTTGAACTGCCATGTTTACTCTGTCTCCAGGCAATTCTTCCAGGAGTTTAACTCCCTTGGGTGACTCTGTGACCTGTGGGGTGTTATGACATTGGCATACTGTTAATGTAGCTATGGAATACTTGAAAAGCATCACACTCATCAGTGTGTTGCCTCTGCATTTGGCAGGTATGAGCTCAACATGTTGCCGTCTATACTAGCTTCTGCAATGTGCACCAGTGCTCCTCAGAGAGATGCCTATAGAGAAGAACACATACCATTATCTTTCCCCTGAGCATCTCAGAGTGATGCTCTCACTGAGGGGAAGGAATATGGAGCAGAACCTCTTGCAGCTACTGGGAGGAGCGAGAGGCAGATGCTAGTCAAGGACCAGGAGCCAACGTGAGGCAATGCCTCCCTCTTGCACGGTGGTATGCAGCTGGTTGTAGCCCTCCTCGCCCCAGGTTACTGGGGGCAGATTCTGACTTTTCTCTTTGCACACATCCAGCCAGTGCCAGCCACAACATGGGGCTCCTCTTACCCCTTCCATCTGGATCCTTAAGTAACTGGTGGGTGTGCAGGATGCAGGGTAGCTTCCCCATTCTCCCAACGTAGCCCTGGGGTTAGGAATTGCTGGGTGCTCCACGACCCTTCTGTTTCAGTGCCTAGCTTTAGGCACCCTAGTTTGAAGATTTTGGCATAAGTGCCTAGCTGCCTTCGTTCAAGGTCTGTCCCTAGCTCCCAGGAGCTTAGCATCCCACTCCTCTGGCCATCCCCAAAGCCCTAGCTCTCTGACCATCCGCTTTTGACCCCAGAGCTGGCTCCTTGGAGAGAGATTTCCTCCCCACAGCCAGAGTCCCTAGGCTGAGGCTCTTCCTTTCTGCCCCTGGTGCTGCTCTGAGGACTGCTTATATAGATGTCATCAGTCACGTTGTCAGATCAGCCTTCAGCCCAGAATCACCCCCAGCCAAGCCAGTCCAATATTCAACCTGAGCACTGAGTGGGGTTTGGGTTATTAATTCCCTTCCTCCCCCTCAGGGATGTACTGAGGCCAGGCCCTGGGCTGCTGTAAGTCAGAGATGCTCTCCTGACCTAGTGGTTCTACGCTGACTTACAGCTGCTGAGGAGCTGGTCAAAACTGGTGAGACCAACACTTCAATTCTCAAAGCCCCTCAGGCAGGCAGATGTTCAGAGCCCCTGTCTGCGGATGGGGCATGCTAACGCGCTGAGGGAATTACTGCCCTCTAGTCTCATTTTTAAGTAATGCCATTTTATTTGTGAATATAATAATCTGAAATCAGGTATGGCAAGAGAGCAAAAGAAATGGGCCAAATTCTCTCCTGGTGAAAACTGGTTCCAAAGGCATTGAGACAGTTTACATTAACAGCGGATTTGGCCCCATGTCAGTTTCTCTGTCCTACACGCATCAGATTCTGTGTAACCTCTTGGCTAAAATGTAATCAGATTTTGACATACCTTTCTCCATGTGATGATGGGAGTGGGAACTGCCTTCACTTCACAGGACAGGTACACTTGGGCACCAGTTATATTATGAATCTTTTTTGGTGGTACAACAATCACAGGAGCTGGAAATAACAAGAACATTTCAGTTTTAGTACGTTTACATGGGACCACTAATAGTTCTCAATTTTGTGTGCCAATTTTAAATGGAAAAAACATACAGATTCCTCCATTCAGCCAGAGATGATTCAGTCGCAAAGGTTTGGATCTGTCTCTAAACCAGAGGCAACAGAAACGGTTCTGAGCTTTTATTTTAAAAAGCTTTTAGCCCTTCTCCCTGGGAAGCCTGGCTTCATTATATAAATCAATGCACTGTTGTCTTACTCCATCTGCCACCAGATAAACTGAAACAGAGATGGAATTTAGCCCATTCCTTTTAGCTACATAGAATCATAGATAAGGCTACATTTTAGTCACGGGTATTTTTCGTAAAAGTCACGGATAGGTCACGGGCAATCAACAAAAATTCACGGCCCGTGACGTGTTCATGACTTTTACTATATACCCCTGACTAAAACTTGTGGGGGTGGGGCTCAGGCGACAGACCAGGGGGCACTGCGGGTGCACGGCCCGGGGGGGGGGTGCAGCCTCGGGGTGCCAACGCGGGTGCTGGGGGGGCATGGGAACCGCGGCCAATGGGAGCTGCGGGGGTGGTGCCTGCCGGCAGTGGTGGCACATGAAGCTAGGAGCTGAGGGAGGGGAGCCCCCCTCCAGGTAAGCGCCACCACGCACCCAAATCCCCAGCCCTGAGCCCCGCCCCCAAATTTCTGCTACTAGGGGGTGGGGGAGTCCTGAGACTGCCCCAGCAGCAGCTGGTGCACCTGGGCTGGGAGCTGCCTGAGTGGCTCAGACGGCCCCAGGGCCAGACACACCAGCCGCTGCAGAAGCCAGGGAGGTCACAGAAAGTCACAGAATCCGTGACCTCCATGACAAACATGGAACCTGAATCATAGAATCATAGGACTCGAGAGGTCGTCTAGTCCAGTCCCCGGCACTCATGGCAGGACTAAGTATTATCTAGGCCACCCCTGACAGGTGCTTGTCCAGCCTGCTCTTAAAAATCTCCAACGACGGAGATTCCACAACCTCCCTGGGCAATTTGTTCCAGTGCTTCATCACCCTGACATGAAGTTTTTCCTAATGTCCAACTGAAACCTCCTTTGCTGCAATTTAAGCCCATTGCTTCTTGTCCTATCTTCAGAGGTTAAGAAGAACAATTTTTCTCCCTCCTCCTTCTAACAACCTTTTATGTACTTGAAAACTGTTATCATGTCCCCTCTCAGTCTTCTCTTTTCCAGACTAAACAAACCCAGTTTTTTCAATCTTCCCTCATAGTCATGTTTTCTAGACTTTTAATCATTTTTGTCGCTCCTCTCTGGATTCTCTCCAATTTGTCCACATCCTTCCTGAAATGTGGTGCCCAGAACTGGACACAATAATCCAGTTGAGGCCTAATCAGTCTTGCTTACAATGCTCCTGCTAATATATCCCAGAATGATGTTTTATTTTTTTGCAACAGTGTCACACTGTTGACTCATATTTAGCTTATGGTCCACTATGACCCCCAGATCCCTTTCCGCAGTACTCCTTCCTAGGCAGTCATTTCCCATTTTGTATGTGTGCAACTGATTGTTCCTTCCTAAGTGGAGTACTTTGCATTTGTCCTTATTGAATTTCATCCTATTTACTTCAGACCATTTCTCCAGTTTGTCCAGATCATTTTGAATTTTAATCCTATCCTCCAAAGCACTTGCAACCCCTGCCATCTTGGTATTATCCACAAACTTTATAGGTGTACTCTGTATGCCATTATCTAAATCACTGATGAAGATATTGAACAGAACCGGACCCAGAACTGATCCCTGTGGGACCCCACTCGTTAAGCCCTTCCAGCATGACTGAACCATTGACAACTACTCTCTGGGAACGATTTTCCAACCAGTTTTGCATCCACCTTATAGTAGCTCCATCTAGGGTGCATTTCCCTAGTTTGTTTATGTTCCAGTCCTGCTGTGAGGTGTATGTGAGCGGCAGTCAATGGGACATACACCTCGTTGCAGGATCAGGGCCTTAAATGCCTAGTTGTGACCACTGAACAGCTGCTGTATTCCTGTGAAGGAAGTACACTGTGAGATAAATTATACCAAGCCCTGAATCTCAGTTACACATAATAAAAGAGGGAACCATTTGGAAATGGAAAGAATGCATTTCTGATGTTAGGTTATCCTGGAGATGGCACAGTGAAGGCTGCATCCAGATCTCTGTTATTAGTCCATTTTCTACCCCTTTAATTGGAGCAACCGACTTGTTTGCAGATTGCATGCAGTGCAGTTGTAGCCATGGCAGCCCCAGGATATTAGAGAGACAAGGTAGGTGAGGTAATATCTTTTACTGGACTAATTTCTGTTGGTGAGCGAGAGAATTACCTCATCCACCTTGGTTGCAGAATGAATGCTTAAAACAGGCTAGAAGAATATAGGAGATTTTGGTAAATTTAGGATTACAGAGTTCTATATGCGACATAATCCAAATTTACTTCGATTTTCAAAACATTCCTGTTCAAAGTAATGGCCATCTCGCAGGAGAATTTGGCCCACGTTTTCTGAGCACAGCAGTGATCATGCAGTGCCACATTTCAGATAGTGCTCTAGGCCTATAAACACTCTCGCACAGGACTATGCTCCCAGAGGGGGCAGTTGGGAAAAAAAAAAGCTATTTAATGAGTTTTTGTTGTTGTGGACTGTATCCTGAAAGAGGTCACTGTCAGTGAAATTGGCATTCAGAGCTCTCAGTTACCTAACACTCTGCTTTGATCCTGCAAAGTCACAAGCTTAATTTTGAAACCAATGGGCTTACACATGCGTAAAATTAAATATGCATGCAAATCTTTGCAGGATTATGACCTAAGGGCTGTACAGCCATTAGCATTGCAAACTTATTTATTTGGCTTTTTAAAACACAGTCATGACAAATCTCTTATCACGGGCAGCAGCATCTTAAACAAAAGCCATTGACAAAATGTCGCAATGCCAACAAATGTGCAATATAAACAAGAGTATTTCAGGACTACATTTCTAATTAAAACTATCTAACAATTCTTTTGAAACAAAGGACAAAGATTTACATCTTTTGAGAGAAGAGAGGAAGGGACTTACAACCTTAGAGAGGTTCAGGTGTTTTAATTTCACCATATTTCCCATTTTTCTTTCAGCTTTGTCATCAGTATCTATAGCAACATTTATGAATAATAGCAGTCTTCCTCAGAGGGTGCACCCTTGCCAAATTAAGCCAATTTTCCACGAGCATTTACTGCCTCTACAAAGCAAGGTAATTTAGAAACAGTCACCCTGGATTCCCCACCAGGAACACTCCTCCTCCTCAGAAGACAATTAGCCCAGGAGGAAATCCTTGAGCTCTGTCAATATCCAGGAACTCATTGTCACTCCAGTTATGATTTCTAATAATGCCTGCCAAATTAAAGCTCAGATCTCCAGAGTTCACATCATGGGATCCCATTGTGCGGACCCATCATGCTTGGCACCTGATACTACTTTTGATCTCTATTCAGTATGTGGACGCATGCAGAATATTGAATACTGTGTGAACTCAGCTGGTGTGAACACAGACTATCTTTTCCCTTTGGCAGCTGGCATAGGACACATCACTCTTTGGAAAACAAAAGAAAAGGAAAAAAGACCATCTGTTCCAAGGTATTCCATCTTTAAAATTACCACTGACAAATGAATATTTGCAGTAATGCTACTTAATTGAGTCTGTAAGAAGATAAAGCATCCTATACAGAATGTAAAGTAATTCCCTTTGGATTGAAAGATTAATACCTGCTGAGTCCCTTCTGCTTCCAAGCGTTCTGATGCTCTAATAACTTAATGGCACACATCTGCTTTAAGATACTGTTATCCTTGGATGTAAATTGCAGCTTTTGGGGAGAAAAGTTGCACATTATGACAGATTGTAGAACTGAATCGGGAGAATTATGATAAGTGATTTCTGATACACTGTGGCTTTCAGGATTAATTGCCAGCAGTCCATTGCGTAGCTGATGTACTGCACCTAATGCCTGCTTTTAGTTCACCAACGTTTATAAAAGATTTTCAATATGCAAGTGTCAAGGCAGGAAAGGTTACGGTTTTAAACTCCTTCTCAGTGCAACACTTTAGTTGTTTCCTCATCAGTGAGTTCTTATTTATGCCTCGTGTAGACAAGAAAAAAATAACCCAAAAGTAGCCACTAAATCATGTGCAAATTATGATCCAATATTCTAAAAACAGGCCTGTGACGGGTTGGACCCCCCCGCCCAGGATGCCACCTGATGTGCTGGGGGGGTCTCACTGGTTCCACCAGCCTGGGTTTCCTCACCCTGTCTTAGCAGTGCCAGGCCCTCAAGCCTTCTCCGGCACGGACACAGGTAGGGACACACCCAGCTGCAAATGGACACAGAGACACTGAGATCAGCTCTTTGTGGAAAGAATCGGCTCGGGGATTCACCCTGCACACACGTGCACACCTCCTTCGGGGTATAAACCCAAAATAATATTGTCCTGTGCTGCAGAGAAATCTATAGAAGGTAAGCTCATAAATTCGTCCCTTCCTCAATGTGGAAGAAGATATGCACAACTTCTTCTTCCCTCCTCCCCCCAGTTATAAATTGCACAAGTTGGGTTTTATAATAAACAAAAACACGTTTATTAACTACAAAGGGCAGATTTTAAGTGATTCTAAGGGATAGCAAACAGAACAAAGAAGATTACTAAGCAAATAAAACAAAACGCATACTAAGCTTAAGATCTTAAAGAGACTGGTTTCAAGAAGTAATTTCTCACCCTAAATGTTGTTTTTAGGCAGGATGCAGAAATTCTTGAAAGT
The DNA here is from genome assembly GCF_965152275.1 of Natator depressus. NCBI lineage: Eukaryota > Metazoa > Chordata > Testudines > Cheloniidae > Natator > Natator depressus. The sequence goes on along the minus strand of NC_134238.1, from coordinate 122,898,297 downwards.
TAGCTACCCTGCTTGCAGCTTAAATCTTCAGACACCATATTCACAGACCAGATCCCTTTTCTATCCTGGGCTCAACTCTTTCTTCCTAATGGCCCATCCAGGCTGATGGCCTGCTGTCTGGTGGGTGTTTCCCAAGTAGACACAGAGTTGTAATGGTTACATAGCCAGTATTCCTAACTTTAGATATAGAAATGATACGTGCATACAAATTGGATAATCACATTCAGTAAATCATAACCTTTCCAATGATATCTCGCATGGCCCATATTGTATAAAACATATCTTAGTTATGCCATATTCATATCATAAGCATATTTCTATGAAGAATTCAGGGTGTAAAGTCACAGCAAGAAAAAAATAACCCAAAAGTAGCCACTAAATCATGTGCAAATTATGATCCAATATTCTAAAAAACATGCCAGTGACCATATATTTAGGATGTGCTGTTGTATCCTGTGACTTTATTTAAACAAAAGAAGACAGGCACAGACTCACTGAATCATAGAAATATATAGGGCTGGAAGGGACTTCATCTGGGGCACACTGCCACGCTGGGCAGGATTTAATTATGCACTCTGGTGTAAGACCAGTGATGTGTTCTGCTCCTTACAGGACCCTGGATATGTACTCGAGTGGCTCCCCATGCTGCTACGACTTCACAGCCATTATTATTTGCGCTAGCCGGATCCAGGGTAGCTGGGGTATGTCTATAGGGGCAGCAGTCACACCTCTGACTGCAGCGTAAAGATACTCTGTATCTTTCTGCCTCCAGCCCCAGCTGTAAAAAGGAAGGAAGAATTCCCCTCTGTTATGGGGTATTCACAAAGTACCCCAGGTTCTCCGGTATAGAAATGAGCACCATGGAAAGTCGTATACCACATTAAACACCAAAGGCAGTTCAGCACATGCACCCGAGGGCAGAACAAGGCCATCAGATGATAGCAGAGACAAGCTTTTCATGGGACTGGGAGGAGAATACCAAATACAGCAGACAGTGTTCGCTCAGACACTCAATTCTTTGAAAGACGGAATGAAAAATATTCAAAAATTGTGCTGTCTTTGAGCATATCCAAGAGCTGTTTGTTGGGCAAAGCTTTTGACGGATGTTTTAATAGGGAAATGGCAAGCCCAATAGCAAGGGTTTTTAATGAATCTAGAAACTCAGGGGTCGTATCCTATGCCTGGAGAATTGCAAATATAGTACAGTACCTATATTTAAGAAAGGGGGAAAAAGTGATCTGGGAAAATACAGGCCCATTAATTTGACCTCAGTTGTATGCAAGGTCAGAACAAATTTTGAAAGAGAGACTAATTAAAGACATAGAGGTAAACAGTAATTGGGATACAATACAACATGGTTGTACAAAAGGTAAGATCGTTCCAGACTAACTTGAGAGAAGATAACTAGTTTTCTAGACACAGAAAAAACAGATGATCTAATCTCCCTGGATTTCAGGAAGGCATCTGATACAGTTCCACATGGGAAATTATTAGTTAAATTGGAGAAGATGGGGATTAATATGAGAATCAAAAGGTGAATAAGGAACTGGTTAAAGGGGATGACAGTGGGTCATGCTGAAAGGTGACTGTCCGGCTGGAGGGGGAGGTTACCAGTAGAGTTCCTCTGGGATCGGTCTTGGGACCAGTCTTATTTAATGTTTTCATTCATGACCTTGACACAAAAAGTGGGAATGTGCTAATAAAATCTGTGAATGACCCACTGCTGGGAGGTATTGTCAATATGGAGGCGGACTGGAATATTATACAAGAAGATTTGGAAAATCTTGAAAAATGAAGTGATAGAAATGGGATGAAATTTAACAGAGCAAAGTGCAAGGTCATGCACTCAAGGACTAACAAGAATTTTTGCTATAAGCGGGGGACATATCAGTTGGAAGTGACAGAAGAGGAGACAGACATGGGTGTATTAGTCGATCACAGGATGACTATGAGCTGCCAATGAGATGTGGCCGTGAAAAAAGGCTAATGCAGTCCTAGGATGCATCAGGCGAGGTATTTCCAGTAGAGAGGGGGAAGTGTTAGTACCATTATACACTCATCTGGCAAACTGTGTGCAGTTCTGGTCTCCCATGTTTTTAAGAAAGATGATTTCAAACTGAACTGAAACAGGTTGCTGAGAAGGGCTACAAGGATGATCAGGGGAACGGAGAACCTGCCTTAAAAGTAGGTTTCAGAGTAGCAGCCGTGTTAGTCTGTATTCACAAAAAGAAAAGGAGGACTTGTGGCACCTTAGAGACTAACCAATTTATTTGAGCATAAGCTTTCGTGAGCTACAGCTCACCTCATCGGATGCATTCAGTGGAAAATACAGTGGGGAGATTTATATACACAGAGAACATGAAACAAAGGGTGTTACCATACACACTGTCACGAGAGTGATCACTTAAGGTGAACTATTACCAGCAGGAGAGCGGGGGGTTGGGGGGGGGAATAAATATCACAGGGATAAATATCAGCCAGGTAGAGGAGTTATTTAAGTTAAAGGCCAATGTTGACACTAAATCAAATGGATGTAAACTGGCTGTTAATAAGTTCAGGCTTGAAATTAGATGAAAATTTCTAACCAGCAGAGGAGTGAAATTCTGGAACAGCCTTCCCAAGGGAGCTGTGGGGACAAAAAAGTTACAAGACTGAACTTGATAAGTGTATGGATGGGATGGTATGATGAGGTTGCCTACAATGGCATATGGCCCATCCATGAATGCTTTTAGCAAATATCTCCAAAGGCTGGAGATGGGGCACTAAACTGGGAGGACTCCAAGTTACTACAGAGAATTCTTTGCCAAGTGTCTTGCCAAGATGGTATGTCTTGCCCACATGCTCAGGGTCCAACTGATCGCCATATTGGGGGTTGGGAAGAAATTTCCCCCTAGGTCAGACTGGCAGAGACCCTTGTGGGGGGGGGCGGTTCACCTTCCTCTGCAGCATGGGGCAGGGGTCACTTGCTGGTTTGAACTGAAGTAAATGGTGGATTTTCTGTCACTTGAGGTCTTTAAATCAAGATTTGAGGACTTCAGTAACTCAGCCAGAGGTCTGTTACAGGCGTGAGTGGGTGAGGTTCTGTGGCCTGCGATATGCAGGTCAGACTAGATAATCACGATGGTCCCTTCTGGCCTTTAAGTCTATGAGGGGATTTTTATGTTAATAGCAGCAGCTGCTATAGTCTCCTGATATGGTGATGACGGTTTTATCATGAAACATAAAAAAAAAAAAAAAAAGCATGGAAAACCTAAGAGTTTTGTCCAGTTCAAGATATGGTTAAGCTGTAATATATACAATCTGGAAAAATAAACCGATTTGTACATAGTCAGACACATGAATAAAAAGGCAAATGCTAATGATCTATGCTAATCAGTATTGAAATTACAGTTCTAATGCCAAACAAGAAGCAACTTAATTCAGCTAACTGCAGAGCTGCATTGAAACTGAATAGCATTTGGATTGCTCTCATGCGTGAAGGGTTTCTCTTTGTCTCTTTTACCCCCTTGTTACTTAAACTTCTGAAGTAACAAAACCTGAGCTGAAAGGCTTCGTGGCTGACCAGGTGTCTTGGGACAGCCTTCAGTTTGGAATCCCAAACACTTGGTAATTTTGTTTGGCCCAGTACCGTCACTGAGTTTGCCCAACACGACTCTCTTAGACATTTACTTCAGTCTATTGGAGGTCCCTTCCAACCCTGATATTCTATGATTCTATTTTAATCTCACTTGTCCTTCCCTTCGGATTACTTCAGCGAGTCGCTGCGGAGACAAGCCGGCTGGAAGAATGTAACCATACAGGACATTAACCGGTCAGGAGCGCACACCTTATTGTCACAATGCCCCCAAGAAGCAGGTCCCAGAGGACGAGCATCTGTCCTAACTCAGCCTGCACACAACTGCAGACGTGCTGGTCGGAAAGAGGGAAATACTTTCAAGAAGTAGCCAGGATGCTGTTCTCCTCTCCCACTGAACGCGGACAGACCACAGTCACCAACGTAGCGTGAGGGCTTGGGGTCCTATCTAACTCGTCACGGAGCCCATGTGATCAGAGAGCATCTGTGACTAAAAATGCCTTCTTCCATCTCCAGCTCGCTAGGAAATGTCACCTCTTCCTGCCAGACAAGGACCCGCCCACAGTGATCCATCGCTGTCCAGCTGGATGCCTGTAATTTGCTGTACCTGACACTGAAGATGAAAGCAATGCGAAGGCTCCAGCAGATTAAAACAATGCAGCTGTCCACCTCCTGCATGGGCTAGGCCATTATGAGTCCTAAAGTACCTCCGTGGCCCCACGTTGTTTCCACTGCCAGCATGTCCTGAACATCGGAGTCATTAGTGGATCATGTCCCAGTTTCATTATAGAGGCTGCATTTCTATCTATGGAATGCCAAGACAGCGTCGCTCCTCTGTGAAAATGTGGATCAGAGAACCCAGGATGAAGCACGTGAGAAACAGAGATAAGGGGTTCACAGCTGAGAGGATCTAGCTGTGACAGCAGCTTCAAAAGAGATTCGCTCAATGCAGAGTCTGGCCATCTTCAGGAAAAGCTGCCAGGCCTTCCCCTTTGATAAAGCCTTCACACCATAACCAGAATGATTCACAACTCAACACAACCTCAAACAACGCCCACATAAACAAAGGCAGACGGGCAGAAAACTCCAGGAATTAAAGAGTGAGGGATGCAGATACTGTGCTGACAGGTGCTAATGCAAACGGTCTAAGAAAGAGACGGACTGAGATCTGTTCTGGAATGAGCAGCTTAATGCCGAAATACTCCCATACTACAAGCTACACTAAAATCCAAAGGTTATTTGGGCCTTGAGGATGAACCCCTAAATATTTTCAATCAAAATAAAGCAATGTGGCATGACCATGATCCCTTGCAACACAGAATCTCAGCAGTTCAGAACAGAAAAGGAGAAAAAGACACACAAACCCAAAAGATATTTCCTGTTCACATTCAAACAGCTTCTTTAAAGGCAACATTAAAATTCTTGGATAACAATATTTCCTATCAGATCCTTGCCTGAAACAGATTGTTTCAAATAATTCTGACTCTCCCTGACACCTCTGCACATCTGATAAATGAACATCTGGAAACTGCTTAGCACCATCAGTACTATCCCATCTTCGGAGCAACGACTTAATTACGGATGAGCTGGCACTTCCATTTCTAACCCCTATTTTCGTCCCAGAAGGAGCTATTGTTTCGAGCAGACAATGGAGATGAAATTTGCAATACAGGCTTCCTTTCCCCAAAGGAGGCTGCTCAACTTGTGTTACACACCTTGAGAGCTTTTGTTGCTTCCTCAGCTGCTAGCAGACGTCCTGATAGCTACAGTGCTTTTATCCTTTTGTGCTTGGCTAGCAGGCTGGGGCCATTCCTGGTGGATGTGAACCTTGCTATGCTTATCTAAACCTTTCTCATGTCCAGACTGAATGACTTCAATGCAGTATATTTGGAGCTACACCTGAACCACTCAGAAACTTCAGTGAGTACAGAATGGAGTCTTTCGGCAGCTTATTGAGCAGTGCCTCTCTCAAGAAGCATATTTAATGGTGTGTCACAGCCAGCCCTGAATGCAGTGCTGCAAACAATTCTAGGTGATGGTATTGCCCTACTGTGACATTCCCCGGGTACAATCTGGACTGTTGAACAGCAGTGTCCCCTTAAGCCACCAGCCTGGGATGTCTTTTATAAAGTTTTGCTGGTGAATGGCAAACCCCTCCAGATTCTGCTCACATGCAGCCCCTAGCTGAATACATGAGTGCTGTGCCCAGCCACCCATGAACTATATACAGGGCGACACCCGCATATCCCTCAGTCCCAGCCTGGCTCCCCAGAAATGTGCATCTTGTACTGTTCATCAGCCCACTGGACCGTACAAACTCATAGTTAGTCAGTCATTCCAACACTGGGTAATGAATATGCCCGGTTTTCTGACCTGCTCTCTGGCCTTCATGACACAATGCAAAAACCATCCATTTCTCCAGGTGTCTGATGCAAAAAACCTGTCTTTTTGTCTACTGACGTTGAGCTGACGGTGACACTTATTTTGAGGGCTTGAGAAAAGTCATGTGTTGTCAGTTTGAACTCTCTGTGTGATATTTATTGTGTTCTTTAGATATGGTTGGTGTCTTGGTTAGGTACACTGGTTATAATTAAATAAATAAATCTTGCCATGGACTGTGATCCTCTTACTTCTCAAACTATGGGGACTGGGCAGCACCTACGCAAAAGGTCTCCAAGCAAAAGAGGCTGACGTAACACGTTTTGTATTTCAGACTGCAGTGGTGACTGTCTCCTGCCACAGGCCCTGAACTTCAGAGTCACCAGTGGCCAGCAGGACACTTTCCTCGGCATATGGGAGGATGGGAGGTGGCCCTCGGCCATCAATTTGTGCAGCATCCTGATTTCTCAGCATAGCCAGTCTCCATCTGTGAGATCTTTGCAAAGGAGATAAATGGGAGACTCTGATGTACACAAGCAGTACAAAACTGGGTGCATCTGTGCGGCACAGAAGGGGTTAATCAAGGTGAGCCAAATCAGGCAAGTGTGGAGAGAGGAGAGGCAGGGTCTGAGGTGTCCCCATCTTTCCGTGCTCCTAAGCACCAGGGTCTCTGCTTGAGACTCCATGCAGTTTCCAGGCAGAGTGCAAGCTGCTAATTCTGTCATCTTGTTGCACGACCCTTGTTACCAGCACGGATATTTGAAACCAGCACAGCTGTGTCTCGGTGCCAGTTCTTGTGGCATGCCACTAGTATTTTACAGGACTGCGCCACAAGCTACTAACCCACCTGGGCCCCATCGCACATGAGAGATGAACAGAACTGGGCAAAAAAATTTCAGTAAACAGTACATTTGCTAAATAATGCATTTTTCAGGGCCATCAGAACTATTTGTGAATTCAGGAATATTTTCAGCCAGAATAACTTGGAGAACCCCTATCTTTTGAAATGTCAGTCCATTCTGACATTGCATTTTGAATCAACATTTCGTTTTAAAATGACGTTCAAAACATTTTATTTGACTTGAATAACTTTTTTGGTTTTGGTTTTTTGTTTCAGCAAGAAAAATTCAGTTTTGCTTAGAAACAAACCACACTGGGGGCCGGGAGGGGGGGACATTTTTCAGTCTGGCTACTGAACCAAAATATAAAGTTATTTGCTCAGCTCTAGTGAAGACCCAGCGACTTCAGCTATCTCTTCCATTGTGCAGCTGCCAGTCTCCAGTGACCTAGATTTCCTCTCTGTTCCTATATGGAAGAGTTCCATGATTTTCTCTCCAGTTGAGAGTTCTCTCCTTTTCCATTTCCAGAGAGGCTTTAATTAAACTTGCTAAAGGCTCCTGGTTCCTTTTCACTTCCTCAATGCCAGTCGTCAGTCTCCACACGTTCCAGTCATGGGCGGCAGATGACTAGCCCCTTCAGGGAGGCTAGCCCCCTGGCCCTGCCCCTTCCACCTGAGGCCCTGCTCTCCTGCCTGCTGGAGCCCTGAACCTGCTCCCCTGGCTGGTCCGTCCCAGCCATCCGCCCTGGGATGCCACTGTCCCAACCCAGCCCCTGGCTGCCAGCCTGAGCCCCGAGCTCCAGGCTGCCGGCTGGAGCTGAGCCCCTGCTGGCTTCAGGGGAGAGGGGGAGCAAGGGCTGGGCCATGGCCCGGGTTAGGGGAGACTTAGCCTCCCCCGGCCTTTACTGCCCCCTGCCCATGGTTCCAGTTTCTTGATCATTTGCTCTAGCATTATCCAGATTCCCTCTAATATTTCTCCTGTCTAGCATGGGGGAATTTAGGTTTGGTTGTATCCTTCGCATCCATCAGCCCAGATCCTCAGACTGTGTAAACAGGCATAGTTCTGTTAACTTAACTAGGTCATGACATTAGAATGATAGCACCTCCCTGGACCACAGAGCCCCAAATCACGGAATGTGTTTAATGTTTTACACTAGTTCTTTTACTTATTACCCTTACTTTAAAAATATATGTATTTAACCTCTGGGGTCAAGTCCTTCCATTCCACACTTGTGTTCTTCCAATAAAGCATTTATACTCTTCATTCTGCACATGGTTTTAGTCCTCGCTTGTGTTTTCTTTCTAACCCAGATTCCTCTTTATTCATGCATGCAATGATCCTTTCACCCTCTGTGTAATTTTTTGCTGGAGGGTGTGCATAATATTCATTCATTTCCCGTTTGGCTGTCAGGGCCTTTGCATTAAAAAGCACATGCGCTTTCCTCAGACACTCCGACACACCCTGCACGTCTCACGTATTTCCGAGGTGCACCATCATTGTTTAGTCCATTACAGGTCTAACTAGACAGACACCAAATAAACGAGAGCCAACAACTTCAGGGTGCATTGTCACCTTTGCAGTGTGAAGGTGTAGTTCCATGACTCACATCGTTACTGGTGCAATGTAATGTGCTGACACAATCACACATCAGGACCTTACTCTGTGATTATTCTGTGGCTTTCTGTGACTGCATTTGATAAACTGGCCCTTCAGGATTGAAGCTGGATTGGAATTTCAACCACCCCAAAACCAGATTTATGGCTGCTTTGCATTGCTAGAGTGGTGCAAAACTGCCAGGAGGTTATGGTGAATCAGGATGCTTTCCACCCCATCACTGTGACTCAGGGCTGGTCTACACTATGGGGGGGAGGGGGGTCGATCTAAGTTACGCAACTTCAGCTACACGAATAACGTAGCTGAAGTTGACGTACTTAGATCTACTCACTGCGGTGTGTCGACAGGAGACGCTCTCCTGTTGACTGCTTATGCTTTTCATTGAGGTGGAGTACTGGAGTCGATGCTAGAGGGATCGGCAGTCAATTTATCGCGTCTGCATTAGACATGATAAATTGACCCCCACTGGATCGATCGCTGCCCATCGATCCATCCAGTAGTGTAGACAAGCCCCTAGACTCTTTAAAATGACAAGTCTTCAGATTTTTACGGTATTGCAATCATGAAACATTTGTGAAGTCTTCACAGACAAGTGGGAATACCTTGACTTTGTTTAAGCAAGTTAAACAGGCAGAATGTGAACCCCGATGCTCACTATCAGAATAAAGAGGGATACAGAAAGAAACAAAACCCCGTATTTCTAAAAACATTTCAACACCAATGCCAGTTTGCCTGTATCTTACAATAGCATTCCCTCTATTACACCACTAGAGTTCTGTCTTTAATGCAGTTTTTTGCATTAGGTCACAGAGTGTAGTTGCAACTAATCTTACTTAACTGCTCAACAGCATGAAAACAGATAGCTGTCCATCAAGATTGTCAGTTACTATGATGGCCAGCAAGGTTTGGGTTTAGGTTGTCTTTTCAAATGTCCACTTATAGGAAGCTACCTTTGCAAAAATATTGACATTTCTCTGTCTTCAATTTAAGTTTACCTGACACTGCTTCCCTGTGACACCCTGTACCCCATGTTCACCACTTCTATATGGTTATGATATATTTTGTACAAAGTATGCCTTGTGAGGTATCATTTGAAAACTCATAATCGACTGAATGTTATTGTCCAGTTGAAATGTGTGTAACATCATTGCATGTAAAATTATGTGATTTTGCTATATGATTATTACTGAAAGATGTTGTTGTTCTAGGTAATACCCACAAACCATTTTCTCAGAGACAAAGGCACACTAGCACGCCAGCAAAGTGCTAAAGAGCCATTACCTACTGAATTGGCCAACCACCAGGAGGGGGGATGGTATAAACAAAGAATTTACATTTCATCCCAGAAATGCTTCAAACCTCACACATATGGGAGGGAGACTGTTTGTCTGCACTCCAGTGTAGGGTAATCCTCAAAGAGGGGAGTGGGATATAGAATGGGAGACAGTGACTTCCACCTCACCTTTCCCCCTCCATCTCTACTCACGGCAGCGAGATCCCTTGAAAGACAAAAGAAGCATCACTGAACTGGGGGACTGGTCCTATCTTGCAGGTTTTCCAGACAGTACAGACTCCTGTAAGCTTGTAGTGAGAAAAACTCCTTTTTTGCTTTTAAACCTATTAGCCTTGGTAAAGTTTAGGAATTAGCTTGTGTGTTTATCCTTTTATTTCTTTTGTAACCAATCCTGATTTATATGCACATATACTTGTAATCACTTAAAACCTATCTTTCTCTAGTTAATACACTTGTTTTATTGTTTTATGTAAACCAGGGTGTTTTGGTTGAAGTGTTTGGGAATCTCTGCTTAGGGCAACAGGGCTGATGCACAATCATTACCCAGTGTTGGAATGATGAACCATCTATGAGCTTATACTGTCCAGTGGGCTACTGAGCAGTACAAGACATGCATTTCTGGGGGGAGGCAAGGCTGGGACTGAGGGATATGTGGGTGTCACCCTGTATCTATTCATAGATGGCTGGGCATAGCATTCATGTACTGAGCTGGGAGTGACTTTACATGCTAGTGGCTGTGAGTGAGAAGAGCCTGGAGGGGTTGCTGTTCACCAGTAAAGCAGAGTAAAAGGCATCTCAGGCTGGAGAGCTAAGGGGACACAGCAGTTCAATGTCACATTCCCAATTTAATGCAAACGGAAATATCAGATTTTACACACAGTTAGCTACAACTACTCTGCATAAAAATAGAACCATGAGCCGTTCCTGGGGTATTTATGAGCAGTGCTCTGCTTTAACGCCAGAGCGAAAAGAAGCTCTGTTACACACGTCTTCTGTGGGACCTGTTAGCCGTGAAAAGCCCAAACCAATCAAAATTCACACCAACCAACTCAAAATCAGGTTAAAACTCCATCCTTAACATACCCTGTGTGCCTCGCAGGACAGGTGGAAATTAAGGTCACCTCTCTTCTCAGACCACAGCCATATCTGTGCGCAATGGAGAAACGAAGGATTGCAGGCCAGTGAGTTAAATCAATTCTTTTGAGCTTTGTAGAGTGGATGTCGTTCCCAAACATGAGCTAGCATGCCAGAGCTTAGCCTGGAGTCATTTCACGGGAACTGACACACTCTAAAACTAGGATGTTATAAGGGAAACACTGCACAACCTCAGCTGAAGATGTTCTATGTGATGTATAGTCACAAGTGAGCTGTGAATATCAGTACTGGATTCCACAGTACACTTTTCGCCCGTTCCTTTGAGTCTCCTTAATAAAAGGGCTAGGTTATAAAGAATTATACCCAAAGAAATGTAAGTCCTATAACAATGCACTACATTACTGAGTGGCAAAGGCCCTCTTGATTTCTGCCATCTCCCAGCAGATCAAACCTGTGTCAGGAACAAATCTGCCCCAAAGGCTATTTTTACATCTAGCTACTGACAAAAGTTTACTCCCAATTGTGACCATGGCATTGGTTCCAGCTAGCAGTGTGTCCCAGGGCAGGCGGAAAACGCTGACTATTTTGGGTAGCAGTGTCTCTTTAAGGATATACATGCAATGCCAAAAGTGGCTATGAATAATGTTATTAAAGCATTGTTGAGCTCCCCGTACTAAGCAGGGATTATTCTAACCGCTCCTGGGTGAACGTGAGCCCATGCTCACATCCACAACAATCGCTTGCTTAATTTCCATGCTATGAATGCTGAGATTTTGGGGGGTGGTGTGGGGGAGGGCATTTCTCAAGCTCCCCGGGCGCACTGTTCTCTCCGCTTTACGTGACACATTCAAGAAGCTTTACATGCAGATGCCGAGGTATGAAAGAATTTCTGAAGATTTTCATAGGCTGAATTACCACGGAGCACTTAGCATAACAAAGCGCTCTTGTCTAGTAAACCCAGCAGCCAACACACTGATCTAATAAAGACTTTAGAATAAGAGTTTAAAGAAACACGCACAAATAGCTGAGAAATCATAAATCCTGAACGACCTTAATGCAGCAGCAGAGTAATGCGGTGTGACAGCTGTAACGTTTCAAACACTAGCATCTAATCCACTTCCAACCTTTAAAAAAACATGAGACAGTCAGGAAGTCCTGATCTGCAAAAGCACAGGGCACCTGTGGCTCCTACTGACTTCTCTGGGGCTGGCCTGTTCACTCCTCATTTAGGGCCAGGTTTACTAACCCAAAGACCAATATTCCACACCTCGAAGTCAGGCTCTAAGGGCCAAACCCTCAACAGTATTTGGGCACCTAATTCCCATTGAAATCAATGGGCATCTCAATACCTTGGAAGATCTGGGCATACGTTTCCATATTTAAGATCCTGAATACATGGCCTGATTTCATAGTTTAAAGCCAGAGGGGACCATTATGACCATCTAGCCTGACCTCCTGCTTAGCCCAGGCCAGAGAACCTCACCTAGTGATTCCTGGTTCAAGGCCATAGCTGGTGCCGGAGCCAGAGTCTCTTTTAGAAAGTCGCCCACACTCGATTTATTGTCAGAGGCAATGAGCCACCACAGCTCCCAATGGTGCCAAAAGGATCCAATCACCCCCTTCCAGAGGGAAATTCCTGCTGGAAACACTGAGGTTCACTCCAGGGGTTACCCCCATTCTCCACCCTGGAGGAGGAGTTTCAGACCTCGCCCGTGGGGAGGAGCACGGGGGCTGGGGCTCGGAATCCTCACCAGGGCGAGGCTCCGTGGGAAACCATTCTGTGCTGCCATGTACCCTGGAACCGTGGTGTGGGGAGCAGTATGTGCTAACAGGGCTTTTCCCTCCAGCTGTCATTGGCTCCCCATTCCCTGCTTGGGCCCTGCCCTTCCCCTCCCATTGCCCAGCGGGGTACAGGGCATGGAGGGGTACTGACACTGCCTTTAAGAGTATTAAGTCCAGCATGAATTTCCTAATGGAAATCTCCCAGGTGAGGGGGAAGGGCCATGCCACAAACCACCAGCAAATTCTTAGAGCATTTCAGAGCCCAGGGCCCTGGATTAACCTCCGCTGCACCAGGTCAGCCTCTCCACATCTAGGTGACACACATCAGTGGGGGCAGAGGGATCAGGAATAGCAGCCAAGCAACAAAAACTATCTTTGGATAGCACTGCCTGTGGCTGCTTCCTTTCCACGTGCTCGCTCGGTCCTAGCACTGAGCCAAGTACTTTAAAGCAGCCTCCAGTTGCTTTGATTTGCAGAGTCCTCTTGTTCGGAGCTAGGCATGGCGTGCTGGGAGACCACGCCCATGTTCACCTGGATTCTGCAAACACACCCGCTTGGCCAAGGCTCATGCCCCCTTTGTGCACAGCAGCTCAGTCAGGGTGACGTGTGAGCAGGAGCACCCCAGGATTTCACTGTCACTTGCTACCATTTGGGTGAATGTCACGGACGCTGCCTGGTTTTGTACAGCTGCATTCCATGCTCTGCTTCCTAATGGCATGAGGGTCCCCGGGGCATCCCTGGTCCAAGCTCATGACACTAGATAAAGCCAAAATGCTCCCTGTTCCCTTTCAATCTGAACTCTCCAATCCCCAGTGCGGAGAGCTGGGCTATACAACTTCAATATCTGCATTCACGTCAGATTTTGGCATGGAATTACCTACTCTGATAATTTTATTTTTAAGGGAAAAGTGCAAATGGAGTTTGATAATTTCCAGCTACTAAGCATCTGGCTTGGCCCCTCTCGTACCCAAGGCTTAGAGGCTATAACTTGCCAAGTCACACACTTTCAAAGCCCACTTTGTGAAGCCCCGCAAGGAGCCCTGCTCCCCAGCTTACCCACACAGGACACACAGAGCTTTCCGTCCGAAGGGCTTGAGTGAAAAACCGAATGGAGCTGTTTCTCTCTCGTGGAGATGCATGGCTGATCCCACCCTACCTGGATGTGATCCTTAGAGCCAAGGAGACTAAACACCAAAGGTGATGCTTAGATCTCTAAACCACCCCTGCCTGGCCATTCCTAACCTAAACTGTATGCTGCTCTGGTTACCTGCTCTTTCCCCAGGAGATGCCTCTACCCACCCACACCTACCTCCCATAGTATGTTAGTTGATGTACCCTGTGTGTCTCCCATGCCCCCTCCAAGCTCTGTGTGAGGCTGCAGACCTAGGCTAGAGAGCGGAGTGTTTGGTCTCCTGTATGCAGTGATGCTGAGACAGGAGTGGTCTGGGTCCAGAGGGACTTCGTCCTTCCATGCTCCTCCTTGATGCCCAGAGATTCCCCCCCCCCCCCCCCGAGAGATGACTGATTCTTGGAGGCGGGGTGCCTTGGTGGGCTGGGGGGGAAGAAGAGCACTGGAGCATCATGACAAGGAAAATGGATTCACTTGGGGTGTGGGGTGGGTAATAGTGAGGGCAGAAGGAATTTTTCCTGTGCAACCTTTCACAAATGACCCATCTCCAGAGCTCAGAGTGGGGGTGTCCCTCTGGGACTGCTAACTAATCTTTGCTTGTTCATCCTTTGTGATATCCAGCCAGGGGTGAAAGTAATTTACATTTCTTACTGGTACGGTCCAATCGCCAGCAACCCACCTCTCCTACGCACTTCATGGAGCCCTCCCATTGCATGACTTAGATATAGAAAGTAAAGTTGCGACTAGTACTCCTACCAGTACTGTCTGTAATAACACTTTAATATTGGAATAAGCCTGGAAAAGTGAAAATTCATGGTTCACATTTTTCTCCGTGTTCTCCCTCCTCCTCCAATCCGGCTGCGGATACAGCTAGGCTCCGCGCTCCCTCCACCCCACCCCACCCCGCACTCAGCAGGGGCTGCAGTGACTCCCCACTAGCTTGCAGCAGGAGGAGGAGAGGGAGAGAAACAACAAACAAACGTGACAGTGAGTTTTCCCTTTCCAAGCTTTTATTAGCTCTGAGTTTAAGCTGTTTGTTGTGCAGCCAAACGAGGTGAAAGTAAGCCGGCACTGAATGCTCCACTTTCTTGCCGGTACGCTGCTGCACCGGTTTTTACCGGTACGCTGTCCCGGCCCGTACCGGCTTACTTTCACCTCTGTATCCAGCTGAATTGCCATGTCACAAAAACCGAGACACCAACTTTCCACTCTCTGCCTCTGTTACCCATCTTGTAACTGGGGGCAAATAACTGTACAGTAACTCCACACTTAAAGTCATCCCGGTTAACCCTTGTTTCGTTGCTGATCAAGTAGGGAACATGCTTGTTTAAAATTGCGCAATGCTCCCTTACAACGTTGTTTGGCAGCCGCCTGCTTTGTTCACTGCTTGCAGGAAGAGCAGTCCGTTGCAGCGAGCTGGTGGGGGCTTGGAACCAGGGTGGGCCGGCAGCCCCCCATCAGCTGCCCGCTCCCCTAAGTTCCCTGTGCGGCAGCTGCCCAGCAGGCTACCAAGTGCCGGCAGTTCAGCTGTCCCTCCCGGCACGGCCATCTGCTGCTCCTGCCCTCTGCCTTGGAGCTGCTCCCAGGAGCCTCCTGCTTGCTGTGCGGGGGCGAGGTGCTAATGGGTGTCCCCCTGCCCCCGCTCCTGTCCCCTGCTTACCCCATCTCCATAGAGCAGGGGGGACGGACGACAGGACAGGGCTCAGGACGGAGGGAACTTGCTGGCCGCAGCTGCTCTCTCAACTTCCTGATATATTTAACAAGACAGAGTACTCAGAGTGGGGTCAGCGCACTAAAGGGGCAATGCGAATCTCTCTCTCTCTCACACAGGGTATATGTCTCTGTCTGCCATGCTGTCTCCCCTCCCTCCATTCGTGCTGCCTTGTAGAACGTCAGGCTCCATTAACAACGAGTTAACCTTTGAGGGCTCAACCGAGTGCTAGGTCATCATTTAGCAGTAAGGCATTCCCTGGGAAATATCCCACCCTCTGACTCCACCACCTCAACCAAGCTTCACAATCATCATTGCTGTGTACAGTATTAAATTGTTTGTTTAAAACTTATATTGTGTGTGTGTGTATATATATATATAATATAGTTTTTTGTCTGGTGAAAAAATTTTCCCTGGAAGCTAACACCCCCATTTACATTAATTCTTATGGGGAAATTGGATTTGCTTAACATGGTTTCGCTTAAAGTCACATTTTTCAGGAACATAACTACAACGTGAAGCAAGGAGTTACTGTATCTGAGGGAAGGAGGCCGAAATAAGGACTGTACAATGCTGTTGAAGTCCAAGGGATTAAAGTCAGTCAGTAGTTGAGGTAAGACTAGAACTCAGGACCTAATGATTGGTTTTGTTTACAGCTTGCTAGTTCTTTGCTTTCTTCCCTTTTGTAGTCTTAAATGGCTGAAGTGGATGCTTGTACTTGTTTCTTTAGATTCCTCAGTATTTAGTGGCATTTCAGATTTTACAGATTTTCTTCTAATACGTGTCATCCTTAAAATGCTCATCTGTGCTGACAAGGACAAGCCCGGGGCCTCATTAACACCCTTAGCCGTAAGGCCAGCTCAAATTCTCACACAAAATTGACATGCAAATAACTCATGCTGTAGTCGCAACTGACAGCACCTTCCCATATAACAAACAAGAAAGCTGAAACGCTCTGATCAAGTTCTAATGCTCCATAAGGTTAGAAGCACAAGCTATACTGACTCTGACCCGCAAACCCTGGTGGAGGAATACAGCCTGCTCAAAGCATTTCAGCTTTCGTGGGGAAAACACGGGCAGGGTCCATTTCTGTGTTTCCACTGAACAAATGTGCAATCCCCTCCCCACTTTATATTACTCAAAAATAGCCAGAGGGATTTTTCTCAAATACTTCTAAAAGGCACAAGTAAAATACTCACTTTCGGGCACAGACCTACCATGAAAAACATCTGCCCCAAAGTTGACTATTTTGTAAAAGTTTAAGTAACAAAGTTTTAATGGAATCTGATTTGCAACCTTAGCTACGGCGAGTGTGACCTGTACTTGTTATTGCATATTACAGTACTAAAACAGATCACGAGGAAAGAATATTGTAGAGACAAAGCCAAGCTCACTGGGATCTACTGGTACAAGACTAATTTATGAATATCAAATTGTGCTCACATTGGCACTGGATTTAGCAGAGCTTTTGCCTAATCTCTCACTGGCTGAGTCAGCGAGAGGATTAAAGGGAGTATGAAAAGCGCTGCAAGAGATGAAAGGAGATCAGGCATTTATTCTTGAAATATTCAGAGCACTGTAAAGAACACTCTGGGTGACAGTGGCTCAAAGGCTTCTTTTAGGACTGTTCCATCTGCCGGGCGATTCCTCACTGTAAGAGTGCAGCTTCCTCCGAAGGATTGTACAAGAACCTGGGCTTGTCTCTGGAAAAGGGTCTAAAGCCCTTGAATCAATGTGATTGTTCCCAACTAAAGTGCTGATGACAAGGCAGGGAGC
Organism: Natator depressus; assembly: GCF_965152275.1. Taxonomy (NCBI): domain Eukaryota; kingdom Metazoa; phylum Chordata; order Testudines; family Cheloniidae; genus Natator; species Natator depressus. Next base: position 122,881,104 of record NC_134238.1, on the reverse strand, counting down.
AGAGCTAAGGAAGCACCGTTTGTGTACGCCCAGGGGTCCAAACCTTCAATAACCCAGTGTTCCCCGCTACAATTCAGGATGTTTAAAAGCCAGAGCGGGAAGTGTATTTTAAACAGATCTCCATGGGCACCATTCTGTCTCAGAAATGTTCCAGCTACACAATGAGAATCAAAACCACATTTAATTTAGGAGCCCTTTCCCTCTATGGGCTTCAGGGATGCTCATTAAAAATAAACAAACTCAAAGGGATGGTTTGATTACAAATAGGAAAGGAAGCAGCTGGTACCCAGGCTTACCCAGTCTGCATACAACCCATCCCCCAGGAGGAACTGTTAAATATTATCCCTCTGATTACAGCTGAATAAATTAGTGCCCTAGGGTCATACTATAACGAGGTACTCACTTATAGAGAAATGCCCCCTCCTAGTTGCATTTTCATCATTATGGAAACGAAAGGAGGAAGATGCAAGAAAATGTTGCTCGACGCTGACAGCCACCGTTCAGTAATGAGGTGGTTGTGACACAAATCTGCCAGTGGAAGGAAGTGCAAAGGCTGACAGTCCTTCGGTCACACTCTTGTGGACAGGGAGACTGGCATAGCATAAGGGATGCTCAGAATTGCTTGGCTTTTGTCCTGCACATAGGGGCTGAAACGAAGGGTGCTGCTGTGGTTTCCATCATAGGTAGGTTTTACAGTTTGGCGCAGTGGCTCTCAGCAGCCGTACTACACCCGTCGTTTCTGTAATCAGATCCGCAGACAGACTCTGGCGCCCATGCGGTGACCTTGCTTAAGATTTGCTCCTAAACTACAAGAACATTAAGGCCCCGATCCTGCAGTTGGCTCCTTGCAGGCAGGCCGGCCCCTTCAACTCCATACGGGCCACACACAACCTCACAGGGCCTTAATGTTATTATATGGATAGGAGCAAATCCCGCATCTTGCCCCATCCTAGAATCATAGATTATAGAATCATAGATTATCAGGGTTGGAAGGGACCTCAAGAGGTCTTCTAGTCCAACCCCCTGCTCAAAGCAGGACCAATCCCCCAATTTTTGCCCCAGATCCCTAAATGGCCCCCTCAAGGATTGAACTCACTACCCTGGGTTTAGCAGGTCAATGCTCAAACCACTGAGCTATCCCTCCCCCCCACTGAGCTATCCTCTGTCCGTCTGCAGGGCAGAAGGCTCAATATGCAGGAGGATGACATGTAGGGAGCCTGCAAAGGGAGTTCTGCAGCTCCTGGGTGCAGAATCCAAAGGACTCCATCCCCAGCAATGGGCAGGGGTGTTTTGGGGGGCAGAATGGGGCACGCCCAGTGAATCTGCAACTACACAATATAGGGGAATTGCACTTGTCTCTGAGGTTAGTACACCACTGAGACTGCAGGAGCAGGTGGGGAGCAGTTTTGCTGGGATTGTGAGGGGGACAGCAGAGTGCATTTCTGGCAGAGGTCCCCTGTGCTTTTGGCTTTGTGCAAGGTTTAGGATTTGACTCACTGGGGTGTATTTAGTTTTCTTGGAGAGGAAGGGAGAATTATCCTAGGCATTACTTTCATGGAAAGTTTTACATTTTGAGTATATACAGATTTAACTGTACATTAAGAATCTGCTAAGAAAAGACTCCCCTGTGTCAAGTTTTAAGGACTGAAATCTCCTGGCCAATCTAAACTCCTTTTCGAAATACCGAATGTGATTAAAGTGTCATAAGATTAGTAACTCACCTCAGTTCATTTACATCAAATTTTCCTGTTACTCAAGTGCAAAAAAAAAGTCTCTAAACCTGGTAAACTTCTATTGTTTTTTCTTAAAACACTAAAGGAACTTTGAAGTGGCCAAAATGGTTCTGTTTTCTTTTAAATCCATGGCAATTATTTTGTTCTTAGCATGCCAAATTCCAGTTCCAAGTCAACTTTTATTACCAAGTTTTCAACTCTGAAAATGCAGATTAATTACTGAAACATTAACAGAGTTAACTGTCCAAACAAGCTGATTATATGAAGGCAGAGAGCCATTTAAAAAAAAATATTAAAAGCGAGCATGTCTAATCTGGAATTCCATTCTCCAATGCGCTAGGTAATGTCTCTCCAGTTCTCATCACTTAAAGGCTCAAAAACCAACCTTTGCCTTTCAGAGGCATTAGCTGTATTATGAGTTTATTTGAAGAATAAGTTACAGTCAAGGAACAGAATAATCCTACATGTGCATTTGGAGAAAAGGATTTTGAGAGATGTGCTTATTATACCCCTCCAGTGAACCATTTCAAAAAGAAACCCAGAAAATTACTTTTTAGGAATGCTGCTTGCAAGACAGACCAGAGAATTAGCGCTTGAGGTACAGAACTTCAAAATTCTGGATGATGACATTGACACAGAATGAACCAGCACCTAACCTTAACTCATTCATTGCCAGACCATATAACTGATATTTCAAGATTATATACTCTCAGCTGGCCTTTTCAGTATTATTTTCTCACTCTGGCCCCGATTCAGAAAAGCACTTAAGCGCATGCTTAGCTTTGAGTACGTGAGTCCCATTTTATGTGCTTAAAGTTAAGCCCGTGGTGAAGTGCTTTGCTGGATCAGGCCGTGAGTGCTCAGCGCCCTGCAGGATCTAACCCAGAACACTGAATTGACAAGTAGCATTATTACTTTTTGGTAAATGTCTCTGGCCAGTTCAGAAGTGCAGTGCTGCCTTTCTCTCCGTTAATGGCTGTGGGAGGGCAGGGGGGTTGAAAACACAGAGTGAATGGGCTCCGTTCACCAGTGCAGAATTCCTGCTCTAGGCTCCCCATGTTGGAAACGCCTTCCAGAGCAGAGGCTGCCCCAGGATATGCCATCTCTAACTCTCACTCCACTGCGGGGGACCCAGAGCGGGCTGACTAGCAGGGGCTCTGGCCTGGGAGGGGCAGCAGGATCCCAATGCTTCACAGAGCCAGCAGTTGGAGCTTTATGCTGGGATTTAAAGCTGCCCCCCTCTGGCAGGGCCTCAGAGGCCCTTGGACGCAGGGGAAAACACAATGCACCCCCTGCAGCCACAGGGTGAATCAACCCCCCCACCATCAGTTCATAAGGCTGTATCCATAACCACTTCTCCCACCATGAGCCCCGTGGAGTATTGTCACAGCACTCCCTGGCCCATCCAGCCTCAACCCACCCACCTCAGTCTCCCCTCAGACCTCCTCTAGCTATTACTCCCTGGGGAGGAAGGCTTCTTCTGCTCCCCCGTGGGTATCTTGAGGAGAGGAGTGTAGCCCCCATGATGACCCACCAAACCCATCCACAGCCTGCCGCACTTGTCCTGCTCCCCCCAGCATGCTGCAGGGCCAATCCCTGCCACCCCCCCGAGCTAAACTACAATTAAAACAACTCCTACAAGAGACACTGGAACCTGCAACCGCCACAGCCTCAAACAAATCCACAGCAGTCTGGCCCTCACACACAGCTCACGCTGGGGGCCAGAAGTGCATGTAACGGGGACAAGGAGTGAGCAGGCCAGCTACTGTAATGCTGGCACCATGCGGTGTTGCTGTAGGGCATCACAATGGTGACAGTCAATTCTTAAGAACACATTAGTACCTGTGAGGCATCCTGCCCAGCTCACCTTGCCGAGAGACGGCACAAACATGGCCAGATTCTCCCCCCAGACTCCACCTGGCCTCCTGTGCAAGGCTGGGCTCGCACACGCGCCTGCGCTCACCACAACACTTCGACCCCTCGCGCAGGGGCTGAGAAGTGCATCTGCAAAACTCACTTGTCCGAACGGGTTTTTGCGGGTGCAAATTTGCACACGCATCTTAGCCTTGTTCAAATGCACGTGGGCAGTTGTTTGTACCTCCAGCGCACACACACAAGTGGCGGCTGGGGACTGAAATGGCACCTCAAAGGCCAGCCCGGTTTAAACCTACACTAAATAATACGGAAACAATTCAAACATTAAACCAACAGCCACGGGAAGCGAACCTCCCTTTGCCAAGTGCCTTGAGATCGGTGCTGAAAGGGTTACTGCTCTCATTACAAACACAAAGGGAGCCGGGTCCTGCACAAGGACTGAAAGACACCCCCGAGCCCGAGGGTTTCCAGGCAGTGTCCAGGAGGGGAGCAGGGCACAACCGCCCGGACAGCCGGCGCATTGGATCCCAACCCCGGGGCAAGGGCTCAGGCCGCCCGCTGCACCTGAGCGCAGGAGCCCCGCGGGTCCGTCCGCCCCGCCCAGCGGATCCAGCCCCCCCGGGATCCCCGGGCTGGAGAGAGCGGGCGCCCCGCAGGACCCAGCCGAGCCCCGGCCGCCCGCCAGCCCGCGCCCGGCCCCGTCTCACCCAGCCGGCACTCGCCGTCGTGCGCCTTGCGGAGGCGCCGGGGCAGGGCGCAGGCGCTGGGGTAGGAGCGCCCGTCCGAGCCGCACACCGCCCCGTCCTCCTTGCACACGCAGCGGCCGGTGCCCTCGGGCGCCCCCGCGCCCCGCGCCTGGCTCACGCACACCAGCCCCGGGCCGCAGCGGGGCCCCCGCGGGCCGCCGGCGCCCCGCCCGCCGCAGCGCTCGCCCTCGGCGCCCAGGCAGCGCGGGCAGCAGCCGCACTCGTCCCGCGCCGCCAGCTCGGGCGCCGGGCAGCGCGCCGGGGGGCAGCGCTCGGGCCGGCAGGGCCCGCACCCGCCGCCCGCGCCCCGCCGCGCCGCCAGCGCCAGCAGCAGCAGCAGCAGCCAGCCGGGCCGGGCCATGGTGCGGGGCAGGGAGCGCTCGGCAGCCGCTGGACAGCGCAGCCAGGCAGTGCCGGGCGCGGCCCCTTCCCGGCTCAGAGCCCCTGCTCCCCCCGCCCGGGCTGGGACAGCCCCCGCCCCCTGTTACCCCCCAGCCCAGCCCCCTGCTCCCCCCACCCCGGCTGGGACAGCCCCCGCCCCCTGCTCCCCCCCAGCCCAGCCCCCTGCTCCCCCCGCCCGGGCTGGGACAGCCCCCGCCCCCTGTTACCCCCCAGCCCAGCCCCCTGCTCCCCCCGCCTGGGCTGGGACAGCCCCCGCCCCCTGCTCCCCCCACCCCGTCTGGGACAGCCCCCATCCCCTGCCATCCTACAGCCCAGCCCCCTGCTCCCCCCACCCCGTCTGGGACAGCCCCCATGCCCTGCCATCCTACAGCCCAGCCCCCTGCTCCCCCCACCCCAGCTGGGACAGCCCCCACCCCCTGCCATCCTACAGCCCAGCCCCCTGCTCCCCCCGCCCGGGCTGGGACAGCCCCTGCCACCTCCCAACCCAGCTCCCTGCTCCCCCCACAGCCCAGCCCTTGGCTCCCCCTGCCCTGGCTGGGACAGCCCCTGCCAGCCCACAACCCAGCCCCCTGCTCCCCCCACCCCGTCTGGGACAGCCCCCACCCCCTACCATCCTACAGCCCAGCCCCCTGCTCCCCTACCCCGTCTGGGACAGCCCCTGCCCCCTGCCACCCCCCAACCCAGCCCCCTGCTCCCCCCACAGCCCAGCCCCCGGCTCCCCCTGCCCTGGCTGGGACAGCCCCTGCCACCCCACAGCCCAGCCCCCTGCTCCCCCTGCCCCCCTACGGCCGAGCCCCCTGCTCCCCCCACCCCGCTGAGACAGCCCCCGCCCACTGCCCACCCTACAATCCAGCCCCCTGCTTCGCCCACCCGGGCTGGAACAGCCCCCCGCCCCTCATCTGGGACAGCTCAGCTTCCCGCTCCCCCCTCCCCGGCTGGGACATCCCAGTCCCCTGCCCACCATACAGCCCAGCCCCCTGTTCTCCCCACCCCGGTTGTGACATCCCAGCCCCCCGAGACTGCCCCCTGCCCTTCTCTGTTACAGCCCAGCCCCCCCCCGCCCAAGGTCCCCGCTTCCCCCAACCCAGGCAGGGACAGCCCAGCCCCTTGTTCCTCACCCCCCCAACCTGGGTAGAGACAGCCCCCTCCCCCCCCCCCCCGACCCGAGCCCACTCTCCCAACGCTGGGCTGGGACAGCCCAGCCCCCCCCTCCCCACACACACATCCTGGTCCCCTGGTCCCCTGGCCCCCTTCCTCAGCCCAGCCCCTGCCCCCCCCCCCGATCCCAGCAGGGACAGCCTGCCCCCTGTGTTTCTGTGTGTTCCCTGTCTTCCTGTTCTCGTTGGCCCTTCTGGAGCACTTTACAGGCCTGGCTGTGGTTGAACAGCTGGGGACCGACGTACAGGGTACGTAGAATCATAGGACTGGAAGGGACCTCGAGAGGTCACCTTGTCCAGTGCCCGGCACTCAAGTATTATCTAGGCCACCCCTGACAGATGTTTGTCCAACCTGCTCTTAAAAATCCCCAATGATGGAGATTCCACAACCTCCCTCAGCAATTTATTCCACCGCCCTGACAGGAAGTTTTTCCTAATGTCCAACCTAAACCGCCCTTGCTGCAATTTAAGCCCCTTGCTTCTTGTCCTGTCCTCAGAGGTTAAGAACATGAGTTTGCTTGTTCCACGTACCACTCGCGGCTTGGGCCACGGAGTCCATACGCAGTCCACGGGCCGCAGCACAGTGGCACCTGCAGCTGCAGGCACGTTACACACGGTGTGAGCGATAGGCAGGGCGGGCGCCAAGTCATCAGCACTGGGCCCTGCTCTCAGCAGTGCTGGCTGCCCCACTGCCCACGCAGCTTCAGCCTGGCAGCCCCCTCTGCCAGGACGGGGGCAGGCAGCACAGGGCCTACATGCAGTGAATGGCATTGCGGCCTGGTGCACAGCAGGAGGGGTCAGTCCCTCTCAGCTTTGGCCCAGCAGCCCTGCTGTCCTGATGGGGTAGCCGCAGGATCCAACCTGACCGGGCAAGGGGGTGGGCAATCAGGCTGCTGCCGTGGGGCTGGCTCCTGCACCAGGGCTCCTCCCCAGCAGGCCTGCCTAGCCTCACCCACTTCCAGCAACCTGTCTCCCTTCTGCTCTGCCACACCGGGACTCGCTCAGCAACAGCTAGAAGTACAGGGAGCTGCAGCAAGCTGGCAGGGAGCCCTGGGGTGTACCGTGAGAATGACTCCTGGGGGAGCCCCTGCTGCAGGACACGGCAGCGTGTGGGGCTGGAGCCTAGTGTTCATGACAAACTAGCTGCTTCTGCTGTGCTCACTCCTCCTCCCTCAGCCTGCCGTCTGCCCCAGGAACGGCGCCTCATGCTGGGGTGGCTCCTTGGCTCTCTGACACCTCCTCCTCCACCTTGGCCAAAACGTCCTGCATCATTTCAGTGCTGATTCTCTCTCTTCCGCCACGCTGGGTGACAGTCCACTCCCCCGCCGGCTCCTGTCTCTGCCCAGCAGAGGGGGATGGGCCTGCTGTGGTCCTTGTCGGACCAGAAGGAAGAAGGATTCCTCCCCTTTTCCAGGGGTTGTCTCTCTTCAAGGTCACAGGATGATACTTGTTATGATTTGGTTTTATTTTATTCCGACTTTATTCACTGGCCTCTTCAGAAGCCCCGGCAAACCAAGACGCATTATTTTAATTTGGGTATGTCAGTTTTATCATACTTCCTCAATCTCATTTCCCCAGGGCCGGCTCTAGGCTTTTTGCCGCCCCAAGGTCTGAGAGCGCAACTGCCCAAGCCAAAAAAAATACAATATAAGGGGGTGGCTGGAATGCCACCCCTGGGATTGTGCCGCCCCAAGCACATGCTTGCTTTACTGGTGCCTAGAGTCGGTCCTGCATTTCCCCCCCAGGGGCCGTTCCTATGAGGGGCCCTGTTACTAACTTTGGCTTTACAGTCCTTTCATAGAAGCCTAGAATATCAGGGTTGGAAGGGACCTCAGGAGGTCATCTAATCCAACCCCCTGCTCAAAGCAGGACCAATCCCCAACTAAACCATCCCAGCCAGGGCTTTGTCAAGCCTGACCTTAAAAACCTCAAAGGAAGGAGATTCCACCACCTCCCTAGGCATTCCAGTGTTTCATCATCCTCCTAGTGAAAAGTTTTTCCTAATATCCAACCTAAACCTCCCCCACTGCAACTTGAGACCATTACTCCTTGTTCTGTCATCTGCTACCACTGAGAACAGTCTAGATCCATCCTCTTTGGAACCCTCTTTCAGGTAGTTGAAAGCAGCTATGAACTCCCCCCTCATTCTTCTCTTCCGGAGACTAAACAATCCCAGTTCCCTCAGCCTCTCCTCATAACTCATGTGTTCCAGTCCCCTAATAATTTTTGTTGCCCTTTGCTGGACGTTTTCCAATTTTTCCACATCCTTCTTGTAGTGTGGGGCCCAAAACTGGACACAGTACTCCAGATGAGGCCTCACCAATGTCGAATAGAGGGGAACGATCACGTCCCTCAATCTGCTGGCAATGCCCCTACTTATACACCCCAAAATGCCATTGGCCTTCTTGGCTACAAGGGCACACTGTTGACTCATATCCAGCTTCTTGTCCACTGTAACCCCTAGGTCCTTTTCTGCAGAACTGCTGCTGAGCCATTTGGTCCCTAGTCTGTAGCGGTGCATGGGATTCTTCCGTCTTAAGTGCAGGACTCTGCACTTGTCCTTGTTGAACCTCATCAGATTTCTTTTGGTCCAATCCTCTAATTTGTCTAGGTCCCTCTGTATCCTATCCCTACCCTCCAGCATATCTACCTCTCCTCCCAGTTTAGTGTCTTTCAGGCAGGACAAGCTCTGGAAGCATTGTTATCCGCGGGGCACCTGAGTGGGAATGGGAACTTCTGTTTCAGGCTAGCGGAGGCGAGCCATCCACCTGTGCTCAGGAGATTTTTCGGTGTCTGGTGACTGACCAGCACATCTCTGTATGCAGGGGGTCGTGCTAGAGAGGCAGACATAACCAGTATGCCCTGCCCTGGAATTTAACTGACCCTCTAGAGTTCCTATCCTAGGAGAAGTTCACGTGCATCACCAGCCAGAAATTCGAGACAAAAGTCAATAAGATGCAGATGCAGGATGGAGACACATTCTTTACTACCACCCTGCATTTCTGCACAGCCCGGTCTGGCAGCCTTGGACTGAACACATCCACTGCTACCATTTGAACTGATACTTCAGCTGAGCCAGGAAAACAGTCTGGCGTGGCCAGCTGTACTTGCAGAAAAAAGACTGTGTTATAAGACAAATACCCCATGTAACACTACGCCCCATGTTCTTCAGAGAGATATGGTTACGATATAATTATGGCATAAGTAAAATGTGTTTTATGCAAGATGGGTCATGTGAGATGTCATTGGAAAGGTCTTGATTTACTGAATATGTTTATCTGATTTGTATGCATGTATCATTTTTCTATCTGAAGTTAGGAATATTGTCTATGCATCCCTCACAAATGTGTTTACACCTGGGGAACACCCACTAGACAGAATGCAATCAGTCTGGATGGCCGTTTGGAAAGGGCCATTAGAGAAAAACAATAGGTCTTTGAAGATGCTAATTTTTCACCTTCCTGAGAAGCCTTCCTGGAGACGCTGCAAACAGCCTCTGAGTTGTGGCTGCAGGGACATGTGACCAGGTCACCTGGTTCTGGACTCCATGACAATACTAGTATTTTTTCCACTGACCGGGGGTGGGGATCAAACTGGGAGACAAAGGATTCCCGCTATATGCAAAAACTATTTAAGGCAGGAGAGTGACATCATTGTGGTTCATTCTTCACTCCCTGCCCAAGAAAGACACTGCTTTAACACCTGGGAACAAAGAGACAGCACTAGGGAAGAAGGACTGAGCCCAGGCTGGAGGATGTCTGGCCTGTGAAAGGAATAACTGGAGTTTTAAGCTGCAAGCAAGTGCAGCTTGCCTTCAAAAAGCTCTGCAATGTGCCTAAATCAACATGTAGGGTGAGAATCTGCTATTTATAACCAGTTTCTTTAGAATATTATGCTTAGATTGCGTGTTTGTTTTATTTGCTGGGTAATCTGCTTTGATCTGTGTGCTATCCCTTATAATCACTTAAAATCTATCTTTTGTAGTTAATAAACTTGTTTGTGTTTTGTCTAAATCCAGTGTGTGTGGAAATCATAACTTGGGACAAGAAAGCTGTGCGTATTCCTCTCCATATTGAGGGAGGAGGCAAATTTTATGGGCTTACACTGTACAGATCTCTATGCAGCGCAAGATGGTAAAATTTTGGGGTTTATCCTTTGGGGGGGTGCACATGAGTCCTGGGCAATTCCTTAGCTGAGCCTTCCTATGCAGAGCTGATTTCAGTGTCTATGGGTTTCTGCAGGTGCTCTGGGGGCTCTGGGCTCCCTGCATGGGCTCTGGGCTCCAGCCCTGCTTGGGGGCGCCCACGGAGCTGCGGGTTGGGACTTTAGCTCCTGACCGCCAGTGCCTCCCTTTCCACCCAGAAGTATGTGATTAACGCGTTAAAAAAATTAACGTGTTAATTTTTTTCTCTTAATCACAGGCGTTAGCTGCAATTAATTGACAGCCCTATTCCATACCATTCTTGATTTTATAGACCTCTATCATATCCCTTATCTCTTATCCTATGACTGCTTACTTTGCTTAAGAGCCTTTGAAGGACTTTGTCAAAGGCTTTCTGAAAGTCTAAGTATACTGTATCACCCTTGTCCACATTTGTTGACCCCTTGAGAGAATTCTAATGGAAATCATGCCTCACTGATCTATTTACAAAAGCTGTGTTGACTGTTCCTAACAAATTGTTTTCATCCATGTGTCTGATAATTCTGTTCTTTACTATCATTTCCACCAGTTTGCCCAGTACTGAAGTCAGGCTTACCGGCCTGTAATTGCCACGATCTCCTCTGGAGTCTTTTAAAAAAATTTTCATCACATTAGCTATCCTCCAGTCATCTGGTACAGAGGCTGATTTAAATGATAGGTTACCTACCACAGTTAGTAGTTCTGTAATTTCACATTTGAGCTCCTTCAGAACTCTTGGGTGAATACCATCTGATCTTGGTGACTTATTACTGTTTAATTTATCTATTTGTTCCAAAACCTCCTCTATTGACACCTCAATCTGGGACAGTTCCTCCGATTTGTCACATAAAAAGAACGGCTCACGGACCATTGTGATCATCTAGTCTGACCTCCTGTATAATGGATCCTATGGAACTACCCCCAAAAATTTCTACAGTGTATCATTTAGAAAGCCATCCAATCTTGATTAAAAAATTGTCAGTGATGGAGAATCCACCATGACCCTGGGCAAGTTGTTCTAGTGGTTTATTACTCTCATCATTAAAGATTTACATCTCATTTCTGGTATCAATTTGTCTAGCTTCACCTTCTAGCCATTGTATCACATTACACCTTTCTCTGCTAAACTGAAGAGCCCTGTAACTGCACATCCTTACCTACCATGCCCTATCAGGCCTGGACATTTTGCAGGGGGCTTCCCTTCTCACACCCCCTGTGGTGGCCACTTTCTCAGCCACAGTGACCACCCCCAGCTGGTCTCTTCCCCAGACTCACTCACTAGGTGTTCTGTGGTTCAGCCCTCTGGCCCCGTCACACAGTGGTTTGGTCCCTTTCTGAGGATACCAAAGGTCCAACTCAAAGTCCAAATAAAATATCCATACTAATAATCCTTCTGACCCTCATAGGCTTCCCTAAAGTCCCCTGTTTCTTGGCCCCTTTTCCTGGCCCCTGCAGAGCTTCTCCCAGCTTGTGTATTCTTCAGCAGGATTCTCCTACCGCCTCCCTTCCCCGGGGATTCCAACAGCTTTCCCGAGGAGTCTCCCTACTGCAGAGCTCCTCTTATAACCAAGCCCCTTCGTTTTCAGTTTAAACCGACTTTTACCGAAAATTTCCCCAGGTTTTACAAAAAGTATTATTCTGTTTTTTCTGATTTTCCCTCTACTTTTGTGTCATTCAACTATATAAGAATAACTTGTTTTATTAGGAAAATACAACGCTTGGCATGAGATATATGTTTTACGATAATACATTAGTCTGTGTGGATATGCAAAGCTGCCTGTTGAAGTAAGGCTATGTGTTAGTCTAGAAGATAAACCCAATAAACAAACAGGCCCGCAAGCTCTGACGTGTGCGCGCATCTGAACGTGCTGATGAATCTCACGCTCACCACGTACAGGTTTCAAGCTGTTAGCAGACAACAGTTTAAAGATTTGATGCACTAAAATGGGAAGAAAACTAAAATCTGTTTCAGAACACAAGGAAGTATTCAACATTTAAAAAAAAAAGCCAGGAGAAAAGGATGAAGTTGAGTGCATGCGCTGCAAATGGGGTGATCCAATTATTACATGTAAATATGTATAGGATAATAGTTCTAAGCCTACAACAGTAAACTGTTTATTAAGATGAAAAGTTGTATTTGGGGATTAGAGACGTATTGTTTTCTTAAACTCAGCGGTGGCGTTGGGTTTGGAGTTCTGTTCTAGTTCTGCAGCAAACCACATTGATGGATGGAATTCAAAGCATTAATCTACTGCATACTTCCCCCCTGTCTTTCCGTCCACCAAAATAAGCCCCGGTATTTACCCAGAAAAATTATTAAAATGGCTTTTGGCACGGATTTTCACCTGTTTTTGTTGTTGTAGTAATAAACGCTGATACATTCCCTGGAAAAATTAAATAAAATAAAAACTGAAAACGAAGGGCCCTACTTATAACTAATAGCTCATCTGCCCTATTCCAGCCTATTCCCTTAGTCAGGAGCCTGCTCTGCTCTCTGGGGGTGCCTCAGTCTGCCTTCCTCAGGCTCTTCCCAGAGGAAACCTCTCCTTGTTCCTCCCTCCAGACCTATCGGGTTTTCCTTGAGCAGGTCCTGCAGGAGGGTGCTCCCTGCCCACCCCTCACCTCTGGCCCTCTGGACCTTTTCAGCGGGCCTCTGCCCCATGAGCCGCCCCCTCCCCTCTGTCACCCAAGCCGGCTACGTGACCTGCAGGCAGTTCACTTCTGAACCATGCCTAGGAAACAACTATACACGCTCGTGCTCTACACATTTCATTTTCTCACCCTCGTGTCCTACCCCAAAACTAAGTGTCGGGACCTTTTACCACCTGTGGAGGGTGAGGAACCCCGGTGGGCCAGCCTGTATTCCACCTTAGTCCCATGACCTGCCGGGGATATCAGTTGGTGGCTCCTTCATGGAGCCGTGAGCCCGGGTGTGTGCCTGGCGCTGTTCACCCCCGTCCCCGACGCTTGTCCCTTTTGTGGTGTGAGGGAGACCCAGGCACATGCCTATTTGGAATGCACCAGGTTTCAGCCCCTTTTCCGGCTTCTCCAGAACCTCCTTTTGAGGTTCTGGCTGCACTTTTCCCCACACCTTTTCATATACACCCCCCAAAGTCCATGGCCCCACCAAGACGTGAAACTTCCTCGTCAGCCTCCTCCTGCCCCTGGCCAAAGTGGCCATCTACAACACCAGCAGGAAGATGTTGGATGGGGAGGTGCTCTGTGACTGTGGGGGCCTATTTCCGCTCCTCCCTGGTCTCACGCATCTGGGCAGAGTTCCTCTGGGTGGTGTCTGCTGGCTCCCTAGACACCTTTGAGGAGCAGTGGGCGCTGTCCAGGTTCTCTGCTCAGTGTCCCCCTCTGGATTCCTAATTTTGAACCTATGACCCTCACTCCAATCCCTGTTTAATCATCTGTTGTCCCATGTGATCAGTTGAACCCTGGGTTTAGTGGCTCCTTCCCTAAGGCTGGGGAAGGGGCCTTCTGATAAGGGTGGGCTCACACCTGCCCCTTTCCCAGAATTCAGTAGGTATTTCTTCCTCCAGAGTCTTCCTTCGTCTAGTGAGGGCTTGGCTCTATTTAAATAGTGCTCTACCGCTTTGCCACCGCAGCTGAGGTCAGGGCCTAATCAAGCCCCATTACACCCGGCTGGGGTCACTCATTAGCCCTTAAGTTCTCAGCTCACCTGTGAGGCTGCGGGATATCTGCTAAGTCAGGGGCCAGGCTAAGCCCCACTGCCTCAAAGGGCTGGCCAGCCTGGGACAAGCCCGTTATTAGGCTGTGTGGAGGGAGCTAATCAGGAGGCAGTTCACCTGTGAGGGAACACATTGGGCTTCTATAAATAAGGTCGGTAAAAGGCAGCAGGGAGGAAGCATGCAGTCTCTCCCCTGGAGGTAAGGGAGAAGTAGCACAGTAGGAGGGAAAGGTGGGTGAAAGCAGTCAGGTGGTGTAGATGCTGACTGTTTGCTACAGGCCTCTGAACTGGAGCCAGAGTAGAGGGCAGGCCTGGGTTCCCCTGCCCTCCAGCACAGCGTGGTATTATTGAGGGCAGCGGATAGGAAGACTACAGGAGTGACGATATCAGGGCAGCGGGCATGAGGGCTGCCTGTGGAGAGGGACCTTGAAAGGCCACCCTGGAAGGGGAAACTGCTGGGCGATCCGGCCGGCCAAGTCGCAGAAGGGAAGCGAGAGCTCTTGGAGCAAGAGGGGCTGCAGGGGGAGAAATGCTCCATCACTCTGGATCTAACCACAGGCAGGGGTGTCAGCCTTGCAGAGGAATCCCCAGAACTACCAGGAGGCAGTGCCGTCCAGCGGTGCGTAGAGCCCCCTGTGTATGCGTGGCCTACGTTCTTTGCTCCCAAGGCGGTCTTTGAGGTGCCTGACTTGCTCCTGCTGGTCCAGTGGCTCACCAGTGGTGCCGGACTCTCTGAGCTGCTTGTGTGCACAAGCTTGTTTCTCATGACCTTATTGAGGTCCTAGGTCTTGCTCTCCTCACACCACAGACCGACCAGACTCTTGCTCTGTTCCTCTGGCCAGCTAACAGCTCTTATTAGTGAGAGGTGTTGCAAACACACAAGAGGGTTAACTCTGTTTACAGCTGAGCAGGTCATGTGGCAAGGAAGGGTTAAATGCCAAGCAGCTGTACTTGAACCAGGAGATTGCTCCCAGTTCTTGGGAGTTGCATGGAAAATTGGGGGCTAGAAGGGCTTGCACATGCAGGCCTAGGGGATTGTGGGATAGTATTAGTGGACTCTGTGAACATGAGCCCGGTGACCTGGGCTTCTGCTACATCTACACTGCAAAGTGAGTGGGTTTGGACCTGCACCACAGCATGACACAGACCCATACACTCGGGTGAGTCTGCAGGCCCACATCCCCTGAGAGGCTTTGTGTCTGGACAGTAGTGGGGTTTGGGTCTAAGCCTGACTCAGAGCCCAGGTTTTTCAATGCCCTTAGGCATATGCCATTTCCCTGCATTACAAGGGATGTGAAAATCCACCTTATAATGGGAGTGTGGTACTTTACCTCCCCTTCACCATACAGCAGTACCCAGCTGCAGAAGTAGGGGCTGGAACTCTAGGCCCCTCACTCCAGAAATATGTCTCTGCTCTTTAAGCTAAAGAAAACTGTGCTAACAGCAGAGGTGAAAGTAAGCTGGTCCGGTGTACTGGCAAGAGCCAGTACACAGCTGACCGTACCAGCAGGGGGCAGCTTCCCCAGGCAGGCGATTCAGAGGGCCCAGGGCTCCTGGCAGTGGCCGGAGCCCCGGGCCCTTTAAATTGCTGCCCGGGCTCCTGGCTACTGCTACCATGGGGCTCTGGCAGTGATTTAAAGGGCCCAGGGCTCCCAGCTGCTGCCACCACAGCCTGGGCCTTTTAAATCTTGATTTAAAGGGCCCGGGGATTTAAAACCCTGCCCCCTTTTGGTTTAAGCCCTGCCCCCCTGTTCAGGACTCCATTGTACTGGTAAGTCCTTTAAATTACTTTCACCCCTGGCTAACAGGGAGCTGTAGGCTACTCCTAAGCTGCCACTAGGCAATGTGTTCTCCCCCACACATTACCTATTCTGGCTGTAAGGGAAATCGGTTGCAAAAACCGAGCGCAGGATCCTGAAGTTCTCCCTGAAATCAATGGCATGGAACTGGGCATTACAAAGAGAAACCATTAATAACTCTGCTTAATTACAGGCTATTTTCTTCAAAAATGGGTGGAGTATGGGGTTTCAAGAACGTTTAACTCTGTGGAAAGCTTGAAGGGGTAGGACCAAGCCTCTTCTAAGCTAAAGGGAGACAAGAAATATTAGGGTATGTCTACACTACGGAATAAGGTCGAATTTATAGAAGTCAGTTTTTTAGAAATCGGTTATATATATTCGAGTGTGTGTCCCCACAGAAAATGCTCTAAGTGCATTAAGTGCATTAACTCGGTGGAGTGCTTCCACAGTACCGAGGCTAGAGTTGACTTCCGGAGCGTTGCACTGTGGGTAGCTATCCCACAGTTCCTGCAGTCTCCACTGCCCATTGGAATTCTGGGTTGAGATCCCAATGCCTGATGGGGCTAAAACATTGTCGCGGGTGGTTCTGGGTACATATCGTCAGTCCCCCCTTCCCTCCCTCCCTCCGTGAAAGCAAGGGCAGACAATCGTTTCGCGCCTTTTTTCCTGAGTTACCTGTGCGGACGCCATACCACGGCAAGCATGGAGCCCGCTCAGGTAACCGTCACCGTATGTCTCCTGGGTGCTGGCAGATGCGGCACGGCATTGCTACACAGTAGCAGCAACCCATTGCCTTGTGGCAGCAGACGGTACAATACGACTGGTAGCCGTCATCATCATGTCCAAGGTGCTCCTGGCCGCGTCGGCTGGGAGCGCCTGGGCAGACATGGGCGCAGGGACTAAATTTGGAGTGACTTGACCAGGTCATTCTCTTTAGTCCTGCAGTCAGTCCTATTGAACCGTCTTATGGTGAGCAGGCAGGCAATATGGATTGCTAGCAGTCCTATTGTACCGTCTTCTGCTGAGCAGCCATGAGATGTGGATGGCATGCAGTCCTTCTGCACCGTCTGCTGCCAGCCAAAGATGTAAAAGATAGATGGAGTGGATCAAAACAAGAAATAGACCAGATTTGTTTTGTACTCATTTGCCTCCTCCCCCGTCTAGGGGACTCATTCCTCTAGGTCACACTGCAGTCACTCACAGAGAAGGTGCAGCGAGGTAAATCTAGCCATGTATCAATCAGAGGCCAGGCTAACCTCCTTGTTCCAATAAGAACAATAACTTAGGTGCACCATTTCTTATTGGAACCCTCCGTGAAGTCCTGCCTGAAATACTCCTTGATGTAAAGCCACCCCCTTTGTTGATTTTAGCTCCCTGAAGCCAACCCTGTAAGCCGTGTCGTCAGTCGCCCCTCCCTCCGTCAGAGCAATGGCAGACAATCATTCCGCGCCTTTTTTCTGTGCGGACGCCATACCAAGGCAAGCATGGAGGCCGCTCAGCTCACTTTGGCAATTAGGAGCACATTAAACACCACACGCATTATCCAGCAGTATATGCAGCACCAGAACCTGGCAAAGCGATACCGGGCGAGGAGGCGACGTCAGCGCGGTCACGTGAGTGATCAGGACATGGACACAGATTTCTCTGAAAGCATGGGCCCTGCCAATGCATGCATCATGGTGCTAATGGGGCAGGTTCATGCTGTGGAACGCCGATTCGGGGCTCGGGAAACAAGCACAGACTGGTGGGACCGCATAGTGTTGCAGGTCTGGGACGATTCCCAGTGGCTGCGAAACTTTCACATGCATAAGGGCACTTTCATGGAACTTTGTGACTTGCTTTCCCCTGCCCTGAAGCGCATGAATACCAAGATGAGAGCAGCCCTCACAGTTGAGAAGCGAGTGGTGATAGCCCTGTGGAAGCTTGCAACGCCAGACAGCTACCGGTCAGTTGGGAATCAATTTGGAGTGGGCAAATCTACTGTTGGGGCTGCTGTGATGCAAGTAGCCCACGCAATCAAAGATCTGCTGATATCAAGGGTAGTGACCCTGGGAAATGTGCAGGTCATAGTGGATGGCTTTGCTGCAATGGGATTCCCTAACTGTGGTGGGGCCATAGACGGAACCCATATCCCTATCTTGGCACCGGAGCACCAAGCCGGCGAGTACATAAACCGCAAGGGGTACTTTTCAATAGTGCTGCAAGCTCTGGTGGATCACAAGGGACGTTTCACCAACATCAACATGGGATGGCCGGGAAAGGTACATGACGCTCGCATCTTCAGGAACTCTGGTCTGTTTCAAAAGCTGCAAGAAGGGATTTACTTCCCAGACCAGAAAATAACCGTTGGTGATGTTGAAATGCTATAGTTATCCTTGGGGACCCAGCCTACCCCTTAATGCCATGGCTCATGAAGCCATACACAGGCAGCCTGGACAGTAGTCAGGAGCTGTTCAACTACAGGCTGAGCAAGTGCAGAATGGTGGTAGAATGTGCATTTGGACGTTTAAAGGCGCGCTGGTGCAGTTTACTGACTCGCTTAGACCTCAGCGAAACCAATATTCCCACTGTTATTACTGCTTGCTGTGTGCTCCACAATATCTGTGAGAGTAAGGGGGAGACGTTTATGGCGGGGTCGGAAGTTGAGGCAAATCGCCTGGCTGCTGGTTACGCGCAGCCAGACACCAGGGCGGTTAGAAGAGCACAGGAGGGCGTGGTACGCATCAGAGAAGCTTCAAAAACCAGTTTCATGACTGGCCAGGCTACGGTGTGAAAGTTCTGTTTGTTTCTCCTTGATGAAACCCCCCGCCCCTTAGTTCCCTCTACTTCCCTGCAAGCTAACCACCCTCCCCTCCTCCCTTCGATCACCGCTTGCAGAGGCAATAAAGTCATTGTTGCTTCACATTCATGCATTCTTTATTCATTCATCACACAAATAGGGGGATGACTACCAAGGTAGCCCAGGAGGGGTGGTGGAGGAGGGAAGGAAAATGCCACACAGCACTTTAAAAGTTTACAACTTTAAAATTTATTGAATGACAGCCTTCTTTTTTTTTGGGCAATCCTCCGTGGTGGAGTGGCTGGTTGGCCGGTGGCACCCCCACCGCGTTCTTGGGCATCTGGGTGTGGAGGCTATGGAACTTGGGGAGGAGGGCGGTTGGTTACACAGGGGCTGTAGTGGCAGTCTGTGCTCCAGCTGCCTTTGCTGCAGCTCAACCATATACTGGAGCATACTGGTTTGATCCTCCAGCAGCCTCAGCATTGAATCCTGCCTCCTCTCATCACGCTGCCGCCACCTTTCAGCTTCAGCCCTCTCTTCAGCCTGCCACCTCTACTCCCGGTCATTTTGTGCTTTCCTGCACTCTGACATTATTTGCCTCCACGCATTCGTCTGTGCTCTGTCAGTGTGGGAGGACAGCATGAGCTCGGAGAACATTTCATCTCGAGTGCGTTTTTTTTTCTTTCTAATCTTCACTAGCCTCTGGGAAGGAGAAGATCCTGTGATCATTGAAACACATGCAGCTGGTGGAGAAAAAAAAAGACATTTTATAAAACACTGGCTACACTCTTTCAGGGTAAACCTTGCTGTTAACATTACATACATAGCACATGTGCTTTTGTTACAAGGTCGCATTTTGCCTCCCCCCACCGTGTGGCTATCCCCTCCCCCCTCCCTGTGGCTAACAGCGGGGAACATTTCTGTTCAGCCGCAGGCAAACAGCCCAGCAGGAATGGGCTCCTCTGAGTGTCCCCTGAAGAAAAGCACCCTATTTCAACCAGGTGACCATGGATTATATCTCACTCTCCTGAGGATAACACAGAGAGATAAAGAACGGATGTTGTTTGAACGCCAGCAAACATACACTGCCATGCTTTGTTGTACAATGATTCCCGAGTACGTGTTACTGGCCTGGAGTGGTAAAGTGTCCTACCATGAAGGACGCAATAAGTCTGCCCTCCCCAGAAACCTTTTGCAAAGGCTTTGGGAGTATATCCAGGAGAGCCGCGAATGCCAGGGCAAAGTAATCCTTTCACATGCTTGCTTTTAAACCATGTATAGTATTTTAAAAGGTACACTCACCGGAGGTCCCTTCTCCGCCTGCTGGGTCCAGGAGGCAGCCTTGGGTGGGTTCGGGGGGTACTGGCTCCAGGTCCAGGGTGAGAAACGGTTCCTGGCTGTCGGGAAAACCGGTTTCTCCGCTTGCTTGCTGTGAGCTATCTACAACCTCCTCATCATCATCATCTTCTTCGTCCCCAAAACCTGCTTCCGTATTGCTTCCATCTCCATTGAAGGAGTCAAACAACACGGCTGGGGTAGTGGTGGCTGAACCCCCTAAAATGGCATGCAGCTCATCATAGAAGCGGCATGTTTGGGGCTCTGACCCGGAGCGGCCGTTTGCCTCTCTGGTTTTCTGGTAGGCTTGCCTCAGCTCCTTCAGTTTCACGCGGCACTGCTTCGGGTCCCTGTTATGGCCTCTGTCCTTCATGCCCTGGGAGATCTTGACAAAGGTTTTGGCATTTCGAAAACTGGAATGGAGTTCTGATAGCACGGATTCCTCTCCCCATACAGCGATCAGATCCCGTACCTCCCGTTCGGTCCATGCTGGAGCTCTTTTGCGATTCTGGGACTCCATCATGGTCACCTCTGCTGATGAGCTCTGCATGGTCACCTGCAGCTTGCCACGCTGGCCAAACAGGAAATGAGATTCAAAAGTTCGCGGTTCTTTTCCAGTCTACCTGGCCAGTGCATCTGAGTTGAGAGTGCTGTCCAGAGCGGTCAAAATGGAGCACTCTGGGATAGCTCCCGGAGGCCAATACCGTCGAATTGTGTCCACAGTACCCCAAATTCGACCCGGCAAGGCCGATTTAAGCGCTAATCCACTTGTCAGGGGTGGAGTAAGGAAATCGATTTTAAGAGCCCTTTAAGTCGAAATAAAGGGCTTCATCGTGTGGACGGGTGCAGGTTTACATCGATTTAATGCTGCTAAATTCGACCTAAAGTCCTAGTGTAGACCAGGGCTTAGACAAAAATAATTATGTCAGGATCAGACGTGCCAAACCTGTGTGTGGGGGGGGGGACACAGAAATTGAGCTTGTTTTGGGCTTAATTGGCATGTGAGTTGCTTGTTGACGAGTTTTTGTCTTGTAGTTTGTTGGGATTGTAGCTTGTTGCTGCTTTTTTTTTTTTTGATCTGCTCCTGGCAAGCAGGGGCAAGGGGGGAGAGAGTCAGGGGCGCACAGCAGGCCCACCGCAGTCCCAGACTGCACGCTGGGGGGATCTAGTTACATAGAGTGTTTGGTGTTCTTAGGGATTGGCTTGTTTTGGCCTTGTTTTGAAATGGGATTAGCTTGATTTTTGCATATTGTGAAAGTCAGGGTGCTTATTTACCGCGTGAAAGTTGGCAACTGTGGTCAGGATCCTTTCTGAACATCCTGTAACTCAAAAATGCTTTGATCAGTTTTCTTTGAACTTTGCAGAAACATTCCCCTCTGTATTCAGAGTAAATATAATGCTCTTATGCAAAGTTATAGTGGGATGAAGGTAGAGCTTTGTACAAGAAACTGGTGGCCTATTTAAATAGGGAGAGGTCTCCTTCTCTATTCACATATGTTGTATAATTCAGTTGCATTGTGGTTCCACTCCTTGTCCACGTCTATTCAAAACTATATCTCAGTCCTACTGATAGAAACAGCCTCCAAAATACCCTTTCTTATTTCTGAATTTCTCTCTTTGCTTCTTTCAAGTCCTTGCAGATACTGCCTGCTTGGCACATTAGCTAATGAAAAATACATGATTCACTTGGACAAATTAGATGTCTTCGAGTCACCAGGGCCTGATGAAATGCATCCTAGAATATTCAAGGAGCTGACTGAGGAGAGATCTGAGCCATTAGCAATTATCTTTGAAAAGTCATGGAAGATGGGAGAGATTCCAGAATGGAAAAGGGCAAATATAGTGCCCAACTATAAAAAGGGAAATAAGGACAATCTGGGGAATTACAGATGAATCACCTTAACTTCTGTACCAGAAAGATAATGGAGCAAATAATTAAGCAATCAATTTGCAAACATCTAGAAGATAATACGGTGATAAGTAACAGTCAGCATGGATTTGTCAACGAATCATGTCAAACCAACCTGATAGCTTTCTTTGACAAGATAACAAACCTTGGGGGGGAGGGAGGGAGAAGTTGTAGACGTGGTATCTTGACTTCAGTAAAGCTTTTGGTACTGTCTCGCATGACCTTCTCATAAATAAACTAGGGAAATGCAACCTAGATGGAGCTACTATAAGGTGGATGCAAAACTGGCTGGAAAACAATTCCCAGAGATAAGTGGTTCACACTCCTGCTGGAAGGGCAAAACGAGTGGGGT
Source organism: Natator depressus (assembly GCF_965152275.1). Lineage (NCBI taxonomy): Eukaryota > Metazoa > Chordata > Testudines > Cheloniidae > Natator > Natator depressus. The sequence continues at coordinate 122,859,143 of NC_134238.1, read as the reverse complement.
CCTGCAGGGATCAGTTCTTGGTCCAATTCTGTTCAATATCTTCATCAATGATTTAGATAATGGCATAGAGAGTACCCTTATAAAGCTTGCGGACAATACCAAGCTGGGAGGGGTTGCAAGTGCTTTGGAGGATAGGATTATAATTCAAAATGATCTGGAGAAATGGTCTGAAGTAAACAGGGTGAAATTCAATGAGGACAAATGCAAAGTACTCCACTTAGGAAGGAACAGTCAGTAGCATACATACAAAATGGGAAATGACTGCCTAGGAAGGAGTACTGCGGAAATGGATCTGGGGGACGTAGTGGATCACAAGCTAAATATGAGTCAACAGTGTAACGTTGTTGCAAAAAAAGCAAACATCATTCTGGGATGTATTACCAGGAGTGTTGTAAGCAAGACATGAGAAGTAATTCTTTTGCTCTACTCTGTGCTGATTAGGCCTTAACTGGACTACTGTGTCCAGTTTTGGGCACCACATTTCAGGAAGGATGTGGACAAATTGGAGAGAGTAGTCCAGAGAAGCATGACAAAAATTATTAAAAATCTAGAAAACATGACCTTTGAGGGAAGACTGAAAAAACTGGGTTTGTTTAGTCTAGAAAAGAGAAGACTATGAGGGGACATAACAGTTTTCAAGTATGAGAGGTTGTTACAAGGATAAGGAAGAAAAATTGTTGTTGTTAACCTTTGAGGGTAGGACAAGAAGCAATGGGCTTAAATCACAGCAAAGGAGCTTTAGGTTGGACATTAGGAAAAACTTCCTAACTGTCAGGGTGGTTAAGCACTGGAATAAATTGCCTAGGGAGGCTATGGAATCTCCACCGTTGGAGATTTTTAAGAGCAGGTGTCACGGAGTCCCTGGGAGATGCTCTGGAACTGCTCCCCATGAAGCCAGTCAGGACTCTGGGGAAGTCTCCTTTCTGTGAGCAGCCTGTCTTCAGGACACACAGCTCGCACAACTTCCACCTTCCTGGATGTGACCTCAGAGCATTCAGCATCCTCTGCCCCTCCGTGCACTTCCCACAGTGAATCCGCCTAGGTGGGGTCCTGGGGAAGCCTGAGGGTCCTGCACCCCAACTTTGCAGTCAGACGTGACTCTCAGCCAGCCAGTAAGACAGAAGGTTTATTAGATGACAGGAACAAGGTCTAAAACAGAGCTTGTAGGTACACAGAACAGGACCCCTCAGCTGAATCCATTTTGGGGGGCAGTGAGCCAGACAACCACGTCTGCACTTCACTCCATGTCCCCAGCCAGCCCCAAACGGAAACTTTCTCCAGCCCCTCCTCCTCTGGGCTTTGTCCCTTTCCCGGGCCAGGAGGTCAACAGATTCCTTTGTTCTCCAACCGTTTAGCTCTCACCTTGCAGGGGGAAGGGCCAGGCCATCAGTTGCCAGGAAACAGGGTATTGGCCATTCCCTGTTTCCAGACCTCTGCACACACCTGCCCTCTAGAGCTCTGCAATGATCATACACCCTTATCCCACAACCTAGATACTTAAGAACTGCATGGGGAAACTGAGGTACCCCCACAATATTCAGAGGAAACATTAAGAACAGTCCCGCTTCGTCACATCAGGTTAGACAAACACCTGTCAGGGATGGTCTAGATAATACTTAGTCCTGCCATGAGTGCAGGGGACTGGACTAGATGACCTCTCAAGTTCCCTTCCAGTCCTATGATTCTATGGCCTCTTGGATTCAGCAGCTTCCATTGTACTGTATTAGCCAGCAGATTCCCACCACTAGCAGCCAGGCTGGGATTAATATTTAGCCCTTGTACTTCTAATGTGATGGACAGGATACCCTGGGGCAAACAAAGGTATCCGGCCACAGATTTGCAGAGCCCGAGCTATTCATCTGTGCTTATTCTTAATGTCCTGGCTCTGGTGTTGGCATGTCTGCTATTAATTGTCATTTCAGTGAGCAATGTGTCTCGTAAGAGCTCCTCTTCTCCTGCCTTAGCGCACACAATACTGAATTCCTTATTCATCTAAAACTCCCAATCAGGAATGCAGCATCAGGACCTCTGGTGCAGCTGGAACTGTGACACAATGTATTGATTACAACTATGCTGTGCTGCAGACCGACCGTCAATCTGGAAATCAGTGGAAGGCTTGCCTGAGTAAGGACTGGAGGGGCAGAATCACTACTAACTTTGAGCAGCATCAAGCCCTCACGAAGGACCCCAGGGTTGGGCCCTGAGGTGGCACCTGTGGAATGCAATGATCTGCCTTAGCCTGGTTAGAATTAGCCAAGTGTGAACGGGCACGAGGGAGTCGAAGCGTCTTCTCCCAAGTGGAAGAGGTTCTCCACAGTGCACCAAGGCTGACTCCTGGCCCCTCAAGTTTCAAACCCTGAGGTAATAACTAAGGGTGGAGTAGGTTTTCCTCTGAAACCAGGGCAGCAATTGCGCAAATGCTTTCCAGTTAAGGAGACTTAAAGATGACTTCTTTTGAATATTTTATAGTGTCTGTTTCTCGGTGTCCCTGAGTACAGAAAAGTGACACAAATTCTATGTCACTGTTCACTTGGGGTCAAATCACGCTCTGCAGACAGCTGGGAAAGTCAGTGCCTCACATAAGCCACACTTAAACCCTCAAAACAGGACTTGTATTGTGCTTAGGCCTTGCGCAGCCCCTGCAAAGGTGTTTGGTTCACCTGGGGAAATAACTTCCATTACAAAGTTCTGCACAGGCTGGGTTTTTTTGGGGGGGTGGGGGAAGCTATTTTGGGCTCTAGTCTACAGTACACCCCAGCTCCTGGCAGGAGCTATTACTTACACAAACAGTCTCTCTGAAATCAATGGGATTACTCCAGTATGTAAGTGCTCACCAGCAAGAGTGAGGAATGCACAGTCTCCTGCTAAACACTTCTGTATATTGAAAGCGAGGTTTGAGCCTTAGCCAACGAGGGCCCCCGAAAGCAAAACAGACCAATGGACGCAATTTGTGGAGACAGTGATTCACACACTCTCTTTACTTAGATATCCCCCTCACTATCCCCTTTAAAACAAAACAAAAAGAACCTGTTAAAAGAACACTATGGTGAAAAGCCAAGCACTCAAATATTAAATACCAAGAACTAAGATTTCCTACATTTTCTGCCCCTCCCGCCCCCCCCATGTGCATCTGCATTATGATAAGTCTTAATTCCTTGATCCTATACTGTACTGCTTTTCCCACAGGAGCCCTGTGTCAGGGCTGGGTGGTGGGTGGCCTGTGGGCACGGGGTGCGCTGCTCAGTATCTGGGCCAAAGAGTCAAAGATCATTCTGGGGCCAGGTCTACACCTCAGAGTCTAAGTTTGTTACCAAATTAAGAGTGAGGTGAGAATCGATGTCAGGCCAGGGTCTTGCCCCGGGGTTAGCAATGGTTCTAAGTCAAAGACGTTAAATCAGGAATAGCATCAGGAGCTGGGCCATGGTGGAGAGCCTGGGATCCAGGTGCATCACAGAAAGCAGGGTCTGAGGCAGAAGCATACCAGAGGTCTTCATCTCTGGTAGTTGTCTGAGCAATGGCTTCCTGGTTTATATGGACAGTGCCAGCCACTCAGGGAATCACAGAGCTGTCACTCATGCCTCTTAGGGTGGGACTTCCAGCAGAGTTTAGCCTCTCAGTATTTCTCAGCAGCAGCCCTAGATGACCCTGATGAGGAAGCAGCGCCTGCCTCAGTCCCTGGTTCTAGGTCCCTGGGTTCTTACACCCTGCCTCATTCAGTGCAGAGGCTGAGCTTGCTCAGGGGCTGAACCATGGCTTTGCAGTGAAGGAGACTGTTTGTAGGACCCTGCATCATCGCTAACTGTGTGTGCCTCTTTTCCTGCGTGCCCAGCTTGAAACCCTGGGGCCTGATTTGCAGAAGTAACAAGTGCTCACTGCTGCCAAGCCAATGGGAGCTGTGTGCTGAACATGGAAAGTGCTGCATGACATGAAGTACTCTGAAAAAGCCACTCCTCGGCGTTTCAAGCTGGGTTCCCAGAATTAGTGGTACTTTTGACCTTAATCTCTTTGTGCCTTACTTCCCCATCTGTAAAATGGGGATAATATGACCCTCTCACCTCAGTGTGTTACAAAAATACATTAATATTTGTGAAGCACTCGGACACTGTCGTGTTCAGCACCATAGAAAAGCCCCTGAGGAACTTAGATTCTGTGTTCAGAGCAGTGTTTGAATAGTGTGCAGTAAATAAGGCTGGAAGCCAAGCACTGAACAATGTGAGCAGCTGTTCAATATTTTGTCTCCTCAGAGTCAGCAATGATCATCCTGTGCACTGAATGAGGCAGGGCTCTGGTGGGAAAAACTGCATGTCTGCTGTTAATGTGGTTTGTGTTTTTGTTTTTTTAAACGGGCACTGCTAAGTTGAGTACAAGCTAAGCTGTCCATTCTAGAAGGATATTATTTGAGCCAGCAGTGTGGACTCAGTGTGGATATGAGTCAGCAGTGTGCCCTTGTTGCCAAGAAGACCAATGGCATATTGGGCTGCATTAGTAGGAGCATTGCCAGCAGATCGAGGGAAGTGATTATTCCCCTCTATTCAGCACTGATGAGGCCACATCTGGAGTACTGCATCCAGTTTTGATCCCCCCACTACAGAAGAGATGTGGCAAATTGGAGAGAGTCCAGCGGAGGGCAATGAAAATGATTAGGGGGTCGTGGCACATGACTTACGAGGAGAGCCTGAGGGAACTGAGCTTGTTTCTTCTGCAGAAGAGAAGAGTGAGTGGGGATTTGATACCTGAAGGGGGGTTCCAAAGAGGATGGAGCTCGGCTGTTCTCAGTGGTGGCAGATGACTGAACAAGGAGCAATGGTCTCAAGTTGCAGTGGGGGAGGGGTGTCTAGGTTGAATATTAGGAAACACTATCCCACTAGGAGGGTGGTGAAGCGCTGGAATGGGTTACCTAGGCAGGTGGTGGAATCTCCATCCTTAGAGGTTTTTAAGGCCCAGCTTGAGAAATTGATTTAGTTGGGGTTGGCCCTGCTTTGAGAAGGGGGGTTGGACTAGGCGACCTCCTGAGGTCTCTTCCAACCCTAATCTTCTATGATTGTACAACTTTAAATAATGAATGACAAAGCACAATATGGTAATAAAAGTAACAATGATAATTACTCCAGCCAGGACACATTAGGCATTTAGAACTCAAAGAATTAAATTTAAGAACGAAAAATAAAATTAATAAAATAAAAAAAATAAAAAAAGAGAACTAAAATAACAGCACTGGAATCCTTAATGAATTTCAAAAGAAGAGAATATATGTGCATTGCGCATTTTGACCGAGAAATACCAAGAAGTAATAACAATGTCTGTGTGAGAGTGTGTTGGGGAGTGTGTGTGTGGGAGATTGCCCGTTGGGGGAGTCTGTGAGGGCAGTGATGCTGGAACAGTTTTTATAGTGGGATGCTGAAGGGTGAAACTGTTCATTTGGGCTGTTATTACTTCAGGTAGTTCTAGCATGTAGGTGTGAGGGAGACTGCGTCTTTGGGTGGGGGTGGTGGGGTGTCAGTGCGCCGTCTCTTTAAGCTGAGCACTCAGGAGTCTGAGTTACAAACGCACGCAAGCAACACTCGCTGTTTATCGAGTGTGCAGAGTGTTGCTAATTTAGTCACCTCTTGCCTCCTGCACGCTGACCGCCGGGGCGTGGGTGGCGGTCGGCACTCACGCTGAGAGGCTGGGTAGCCAGGACGAGGGCCTGGCACTGCGACGAGGCTTGGCAGCAGACTCGCTGCGTGACCTCGCCCAAATGACTGACTCTACCCTGTGCCTCAGTTTCCCCGTGTGTAAAATGGGGGCAACGCCTTAACCAGGAGTGATGTGAGGTGCTCAGACTGAGTTGCGGGGGTGGGGGAAGGCAGCGAAGATGAGCCTAGTGGGGCAGGAGCCTCCCCTGTCGGGATGGAAATAGCTTTGGATTAACTTTCCCCAGCTGGTAATAGTTTATAAACGGCAGCTGTCCTTTTCCTCTTCATTTCCTAGGGCTCAGCCCATCCTCCCCCCTCCCCGATCTCTGTCCTGGCGCTGGCCGGGGCTCTGGGGTCAGAATGCCCCTGTTGGACGTGGTGGGGGCAGACAATCCAGGTCAGAAAGGGCTGTGGATGCTGGGAATTGAATGCAGGGCCTCAAACGTGCAAAGCACACGCATGACTACTAAACAACACCCCCCTCTCTATAGGCAGCTCCTGCCCTGTGGAAGGAGAACGCTGTATCTGACAGACCTTCCCCACAGCCCCTGGGTCTCTGCTCCTGCAATTGCTGCAGCCCTGGTGGTGGAGAGCAGGCTGGAGATGGGGCTGAAACTCTGCTCCAGAGGCCGCTCACAGCAGAGCCCCATAGCACGTGCAGGTGAGTAGGAGCAGTGGGTCTGCACTGTGCTCCAGCATCAGGAGGGGCTTGTGGGTAAGGCCTGGAGTGCAGCATCACCAGCAGGGAGGGGCTGGTTGGGGGTGTGGAGGGCTGTGGCTTGGCACTGTGGCATATCGCCAGCAGTGTGTGGGGCTGGGTTATGGAAGATTACCTGGAGCAGGAGGATGCTGGCAGCCAGGTATATTTCACCTTGATTGGGAGCCTTAATCTTTAGCTATTAAAAGGACACTCCAGGGGACCAGTACTAAAACTAACCAAGAGTTTACAGCGAAAGGTTTGATTATTAATCCAGTAGTGCTTGGAGGCCCAGCCATGACTGGGCCCATTGGGCTGGGTCCTGTACCAACATACCTTAGAATCATAGGAGATTAGGGTTGAAAGAGAGCTCGGGAGGCCATCTAGTCCAATTTCCTGCTCAAAGCAGGACCAGAAATACCTCCTGGATTTCCCCCAGAGACTGCTTTTCCAAGCTGAATATTGCTGCCACTAGCAAGTCAGTATAGTACAGATTAGACATCTCCGTTGGTGTCCTCCCAGCTACACAGGATATGGCGCATCGTCTAGATTTTTTTTCCAGACCATTTTCTAGCAATGGCAATGCTGGGTGACCTAAGAAGAGAATAGAAACGATCACGAAGGTGGCATTAGCAGGCCTAAAAATAGACTTATGTTCACAGTCCAATGTCCTCACTGCATTTTTGTAGTGTGTGGGCAATGTTCGATTTTAAAAAGCAATCCCACTAGATGGCACTCATGTCCCAGGTTTGTAACCCTCCTCTCACCACACCAAAACTCCGAATGACTCCGGTCACTGTTCCCTAGTAGGCCAGAACATCTGTAGATCCACTGCTTATGGTGGGACTCGGCAGTTCCTTGTTCCTGGTGAGTTCAGGGAAGGGGTCTGTCACCAGACTCGGAGGCTGGTCGCCAGAGCTGGTTGAAATTCTTCACCTGAAGTAGGTTTTCTACCAAAAAAACAAAAAAAAAAATGGAGTTTACTTGTAACTGAAATTTTTCACATGGAAACGTGACTTTGATTCTGCTTGTGGCGGGGACATTTCAAAATGGTGGTATTGTTTCATTTCCAGTAGAAAAATGAAGGGAGAATTTCTAAAACCAAATGCTGTTTGTGGTGTTGGATTTTTGCTTTTACTGCTCCGTCCCCCCACCCGCTTTCATTGGAATGCCGCTGAGCCCAACAGAGTGGGGTCTAGGTTCATTCTTTCTCTTCCCTCACTCTTTCCTTTTCCTTCCTTTCTCCTCCCCCCCCGCCCCCGTCGCTTTTCATATCTCCGACTTTGGAAAAGTGACCGAGTGGAAAAAGGAAAATTAATGGGCTGGGCCCCCCCTGACTCCCACCCTCCTGCATGTTGTGCATTTTATTGCACTGAGTGGCGAAAAGGAGGAAGAACGGGGAGATGAAATTTTAAAATTTGTAGAAAAATATCTCCCCCTTGCCCCCCCAAACTCAGGGGAGGAAATGGACTCTAGAAAGTGGAAATACATTCAAAATGTCCAATAGTTTCATGACATTTGTAACTTTCTTTTCCCCAAATCAGCTGCAATCAACAAGCAGTGCGATTGCTCTGCTGCAGAGCTGGGCAGGTTTGCAGGACACATGGCTGGTGTCTTTCGTTCTTTCTCCGAGCCAAGTCTGGCTTTCGTCCCCTTTGTCTGCATGAAGCTAACCTCCATCTCCGTCCCCCACATACACTCTTTGTCGTGTGAAAGATTCTCAATCTTCTGCCTCCTTCAGGGCTTGCCACACAACGCTATATAGCCTTTACCAGCTGTGACAGAATGTACACATCATGGGCTGGCCCTTTAATAGGGCTCAGCGACCAGCCTTCCTGTGAGGGAGAATGAGCCAACTCAGACCCACCTGGAAGTAATTACATTTGCAGGTGGCTGGTTGGCAGCTAACTAGTTAATGAGCCTGATAAAGGGTTCTCTGGGCTCAGCTGAAGGAGATCCTAGGGGCAGGAAATTCCTGAGGGGAAATGCTCCCCAGGCCAAGGACAGTAGACGGTGTGCTCCTGGGGGGGGAGGAGCCCCGCCCCCCAGGACAGCGACAGCAGCAGTTGCAGGCTGCCGGTGAGTGCTACAGGGGATAAAGGAAGAGGTTGCACCTAACCCAGGGGGTGGTGGATGGCTGAGGACTCTGCACTCAAGTAGAGTGAGCAGCTTGAGTGACAGCAAGAGGCTGGGGAAGAGAGCAGGGATAGACTTGTTGTGTTTTAGTTTATTTGGGCTCAAATAGGGCAGACCCCAGGCGGGGACTTTTGTCTCATGCCTGTTTGGCCTGTGCAGCATCACCTAGGAGGGCCTGCAGGGCCGCCGTGGGGGGGTGGTGGTGGTGGTGAGGGTGCTGCCCTGGGACAGTATCATTTTTCCGTTTTTCATGAAAAGCTGAAAGGGGCGAGAGCCGCTGCTCAGGCTGCGGTTGGCTGGCTGCTTGGGAGGCAGCCATGCTTGTTTCATTGCTCTTCAACAGAGGAAAAAACCCAGGAAAGATCTAATGCTCCTACCCTTAGACAAATGCACAGCGTGTGCAGCCAGAGCAGCTTGGAGAGAGTCAGCGAAACGTGGTTCTTACCACTGACACGTGCTGCCAAGGTCTCTAATGGCCTTGGCTTGGCCGTAGGTAGGCCAGCAGAGAACGTGGCCCAGGCTAATTAATTGGCGCTGCTCTGTAGACCAGCGTGACCCATTTTCAGGCTGAGTCTGTGCAGGGGAGGAGAGATCGGAGCGTTCAGCATAGTAACTCTGTGGCTGTGGAGGGCACGCCGACTCCGTTAGTGTCTGTCAGAGCTGGTGTGTCGGCTCCACTTGTCTCTGAACCTAACCACCTCCATTCCCTGGCAGTGGGAATCTATCACCTGTTACACTGGCTGGTAAGAAGCTTCTTCCCCTGCCTGCTTGGCCAGTGCTGCTCTAGGGATTTTAAAAATCCCAGTTCAAAGGAGCCCTGATCCAGCCAAGCATGTAACACTTGCATGTGCTCAAGGGCCTCTCGGGACTGGGGCCTTCTCCCCTCCGTGGTTAACATGTTAAAACTGACACAACCTCTGCAGCTGCCAATCAAAAGTTACTCCACCAAGTTACTGATCAGGAGAGAAACGCCCCATTCCCCTGGAATGTCATAGTGACCCATCCTTAGAGATAGGCTTCAGCAGTTCTCAAACTGTGGGTCATGACCCTGTTTTATTAGGTTCACTAGGGCTGGCGTAGATTTGCTGGGGCCCAGGGTCAAAGAGGGCGGAGGGATGAGTTTCCATTTGGTATGCTAAAAATTCTAGTCCTAGAAGGAAACGTCCTCCTCTGGTGTCAAACCTCCCCCAAACATCCAGGTCCATGGACAGATCTGAGAATCTGCCGGAACACTTGGGTCAGTGTTGGGTGTTCGGCTCTGATTGACTGCAGTGGAGTTATGCTGACTGATACCAGGTGAGGATCTGGTTGCATAGTGTCCCGTTTTGCCTCCCAGTGAGGAGGCTCTTAGGGGAAGAGTTCTTTATCTTTCCAAGGCTTAGGTTTATTGTCCACTGGAGAACAGCTTCTAGTGATGCCTCTCTCCAGAGATCCCTGGCAGCTGCTCTAATAGGGTCAGGTTTCGCTTAGGAAGAGGATGAGTTAGTAACCCACTAATGCCCAGCTTGGGTTACTTGGTGCACAGGAGTTGGCATATTTGTTACACATCCAGGTGTAAGTTGTAACCTCAGCCAGGCGCTGGAAACGCTGTTATTTAATACCGCACAGGAAATCTGCCTGCTAACTTGCACGGCAGCAATTTACCCTATAGTCTAACTTTGGGAGTTGTTTCCTAACTGGTAAAACCTTAAGCAGCAGGATGGCAGAAAAACAGACTGTCGATCTGTTTTGTGACTCGGCTTGCCCATCTGTAAAATGGAGACACGTCTTCTGTACCTCTTGAGTGTTGTGAGAAGGAAAGGCTGTTTAGTATTTGTATTGCAGTGATACCCAGAGGCTCCAGCTGAGGTCAGGACCCCTTGTGCTTGGGGCTGTACATACACATAATAGACTGCTTTGAAATCTTCAGTTACAGGAGTTGCAAAATTCTGCAGAAAGACCTGCAGTGTTTCTTGGCATGTGGCATGCCCCTTGGGGACACTGAAGGCTCCCTGCTAGCTGCCTGTTTGACTGTGCCGTGGGCTAACCAGCACATGCCATGCCTTTGACTTCAGAGGGACATGTCACAAACACGTCAGGTCCCCACATGTTGGTGCCAGTGACTTCCACTTGCCAGCAGACAGTGGTTCAACAAGATGCTACCTCACCTCCCTTGTCTCCTTCAAATTTAAAACAAATGAGGCTCGGGTGCTGCCCTGGCTCCCCTGCTCAGTGTGAGTTGATGATCATCTTCCTATACTATGAAATACTTTGCTGTTGTGTGAAAGATCCACATGGGCAGAATATAATGGATAGGCCTGGATCTGCACCCACTGACCTCTATGGCAACCATCTGATTGCCCTCCGTGGTGCAAGGTGCCTGATCTGGGAAAGAGTGCAACTGGCTTTGGCAAAGGGTTGGGATTTTCAAAGGAGACTAGGAGTTAGGATACATTTTTTTTCAAAAGCACCCATGTGCTTTAGGCTCCCAAGTCTCCTTTTCAAAAGTGACTTAGGCACTTAGCCGCTGGAGTGCAATCCTAAATCCAAAGGGCTTAGGATTCTAAGTCACCTAGGCCCAGGTCCTCAGAGGTATTTTGGTGCTGAAATCTGTGGGGGTTGGGGTTTTAGGTACTGTTGAGCAGCTAGACCTTAGCTGCCCCTGCAAATACTATGCTTAGTTACCCAAATCCCCTTTGAAAAATCCGTACAGGAAGTACAGACACATGTGCACAATAAACAACATGAAAACAGGGGGAAGATGCTGACTCCCGGATCTGTCACTCTGATGTTACAGCTATAGCAGTGAAATGCTTTTCGGAAGTGACACTTTTTGTTCACAATGTCCTTTTTAATTTAGCTAGGATCAAGCTACTTTCTCCACAATGACTGTTAGAGGGCAGTATGGTATTTAGGTGTGTGTCTGTATATACACAGGTTTCAGAGTAGCAGCCGTGTTAGTCTGTATTCGCAAAAAGGAAAAGGAGGACTTGTGGCACCTTAGAGACTAACCAATTTATCTGAGCATAAGCTACAGCTCACGAAAGCTTATGCTCAAATAAATTGGTTAGTCTCTAAGGTGCCACAAGTCCTCCTTTTCTTTTTGTATATACACAGTTAATAGCCTTACATAAAGGTTGGCAGAATTCAGTGCTCTCTTTTTTGAGAGATAATATCAATGTTTGGTTTTTAAGCATTTATTTTTATCAGTGTACATTTTTACAGTTGTGGGAAATTCTGTGGGTCTGACAATTTTTCGTGGCAGAAGAGGTTGAGATTCAGAAAGTTAAAGCTTTATAACTGCTAAACACACATTGTCAGTGTAAACAAAGTAAATATCCTGAAATCAGACTGCAAGTTTCCAAGCAGCATTTCTTTTTCTGCCTACCTGTAAATTTCAATCGCTTTTCAATGGAAATATTTTTGTCTGTTTGTGTTAGGTGAAATCAACATTTATTGACTCTTTTAAATCTAATCCTGTCAAGCCCACTTATCTAGGATGGCATGAATCCATTCACAGAAACACAGTGGAAACTTTCAAACGGAGGCAGCCTCTCATGAAGGTGCCATTGTTAAGGCTGCACTGAGCGGTGGAATCAAACCTTTTGGTGATGAATGACTAATACCGATCATGGTTTTCATAAACTAGTGCCTAGCCATGGGTTTGACTTGCAAAAGTGTGCTCACCCAACTGCCCATTAAGCTCGATGGGAACTCACCTGTTTAAAAACTCTGCTGGGTTGGGGTTGGAGTGCTGCAATCCTGCAGGAGTGAGTCCAGGCTCAGGAGAAACTTTCTGAGGCTACATCACACCACGACCCCGGAAAGTTTTACAGACAAGTGCTATTGTAGACACAGCCTTACTTACACCAGCAATGTCCATTACATAGAATATCAGGGTTGGAAGGGACCTCAGGAGGTCATCTAGTCCAACCCCCTGCTCAAAGCAGGACCAATCCCCAATCAAATCATCCCAGCCAGGGCTTTGTCAAGCCTGACCTTAAAAACTTCCAAGGAAGGAGATTCCACCACCTCCCTAGGTAACGCATTCCAGTGTTTCACCACCCTCCTAGTGAAAAAGTTTTTCCTAATATCCAACCTAAACCTCCCCCACTGCAACTTGAGACCATTACTCCTTGTCCTGTCCTCTTCTACCACTGAGAATAGTCTAGAACCATCCTCTCTGGAACCACCTCTCAGGTAGTTGAAAGCAGCTATCAAATCCCCCCTCATTCTTCTCTTCCGTAGACTAAACATTCCCAGTTCCCTCAGCCTCTCCTCATAAGTCATGTGTTCCAGACCCCTAATCATTTTTGTTGCCCTTCTCTGGACTCTCTCCAATTTATCCACATCCTTCTTGTAGTGTGCCCAAAACTGGACACAGTACTCCAGATGAGGCCTCACCAATGTCGAATAGAGGGGAACGATCACGTCCCTCGATCTGCTGGCAATGCCCCTACATATACATCCCAAAATGCCATTGGCCTTCTTGGCAACAAGGGCACACTGCTGACTCATATCCAGCTTCTCGTCCACTGTCACCCCTAGGTCCTTTTCCGCAGAACTGCTGCCTAACCATTCGGTCCCTAGTCTGTAGCGGTGCATTGGGTTCTTCCGTCCTAAGTGCAGGACCCTGCACTTATCCTTATTGAACCTCATCAGGTTTCTTTTGGCCCAATCCTCCAATTTGTCTAGGTCCCTCTGTATCCTGTCCCTGCCCTCCAGCGTATGTACCACTCCTCCCAGTTTAGTATCATCCGCAAATTTGCTGAGAGTGCAATCCACACCATCCTCCAGATCATTTATGAAGATATTGAACAAAACCGGCCCCAGGACCGACCCCTGGGGCACTCCACTTGACACCGGCTGCCAACTAGACATGGAGCCATTGATCACTACCCGTTGAGCCCGACAATCTAGCCAACTTTCTACCCACCTTATAGTGCATTCATCCAGCCCATACTTCTTTAACTTGCTGACAAGAATACTGTGGGAGACCGTGTCAAAAGCTTTGCTAAAGTCAAGAAACAATACATCCACTGCTTTCCCTTCATCCACAGAATCAGTAATCTCATCATAGAAGGCGATTAGATTAGTCAGGCATGACCTACCCTTGGTGAATCCATGCTGACTGTTCCTGATCACTTTCCTCTCATGTAAGTGCTTCAGGATTGATTCCTTGAGGACCTGCTCCATGATTTTTCCAGGGACTGAGGTGAGGCTGACTGGCCTGTAGTTCCCAGGATCCTCCTTCTTCCCTTTTTTAAAGATTGGCACTACATTAGCCTTTTTCCAGTCATCTGGGACTTCCCCGGTTCGCCACAAGTTTTCAAAGATAATGGCCAATGGCTCTGCAATCACATCTGCCAATTCCTTTAGCACTCTCGGATGCAACTCGTCTGGCCCCATGGACTTGTGCACGTCCAGCTTTTCTAAATAGTCCCTAACCACCTCTTTCTCCACTGAGGGCTGGCCATCTACTCCCCATGTTGTGATGCCCAGTGCAGCAGTCTGGGAGCTGACCTTGTTCGTGAAGGTGACACAGCCATGGTCGGTTTTAACCTCCAGCTGAGCTATTGTTTGGAATGTCCTTCCTGCTTGTAGCCTGTCCTTAAATGTGTGTATTTTTACTTGCGGCTACCCTATTTGTGAGGGCTCTTTTGCTCTCAGATATAAAAGGGGGGCATATAGCAACCAGCCCTCTGGCTCCTTTGCATTTGTTCCAATCTCTCCTATTGCAAAGGTACCAATAACCTTGTGAACTGTGATCTAGAGCAGTGATGGCAAATCAGGACAGGCGAGAGAATCCCTCGGAAGGGACAGCAGGGTAGATTTCGTGTGGGGGAATTCGCTTGCCAGCAGGATGACTGATGTTTGACAGGCAGATGAACAGGGTGCTGCATTGGTGTGGTGCCCTGGGAAGTATGTGTCTGGGTTTCATGTGAGTAGGAGGCCAGTGGGAGCCTCTCGCAGGCTCTGGATCAGGCCCATTGAGAAGGCAGGAAGGAAGCCATGTTCTCCAGCACACAGCTTGGTGGTGTAGAGACTCTTTGGTTTCAAATTAGCCCTCAAGGGGGAGGGGAGGAGAAGTTGGTTTTCAGACATTTTGGCTGAGATTCTTAAAGGGATTGAGAGACTTAACTCCCCTGGGTTGCTATCCCATGTTACTGCTCATGCTGGACGATGGGATGCTGTACTGACCATCCACTAGCGTGCCATTCTGGGGCTGGTGCTCTGTGTGGGAGGAGGAGCTGGGAGCCATGGGAGGGCAAAGCCCATCAGGCCTATATCTGAGTGAACAATTGGGTTTTCACTGGGGCCCTGACCCCGAAGTCAGCTGCACAGCCCCTAGAATCATATAAGATTAGGGTTGGAAGAGACCTCAGGAGGTCATCTAGTCCAACCTCCTGCTCAAAGCAGGACCAACCCCAACTAAATCATCCCAGCCAGGGCTTTGTCAAGCTGGGCCTTAAAAACCTCTAAGGCCTTAAAAACATCTTTGCTCGAGTTTGCCCATGGGAGAAGGGATGGCCTCCATGTCCCAGTTGAAAGCTGAGGTTTGAGGAACTGTAGCTCTGGCCCAGTTCCCCATGGGCACAAGACACTAGCTCCCTGTGAAGTCGATGGGAGGCAGGTGCCCCAGTACCTTTGAGGATCCAGGCCTGAGCTCTCTGGCTGGGACAGGAGCTTGGAGAGTTTGGGGTGTCTGTAGCAGGGCACGTCCTACTAGGCAATCAGAGCTTAGCCAGGAAGGGAGAGCCTGGCCAGAGGGAAGCAGTAGGGAGACCCCCAGCAGGTAACACCTGCTCTCTCCATCCCAAACTGAGGCAAAGTCATGGAGGGGGTGGAGCTACAGGGGACTCCAGTGGGCCCCAAATTACCTTCCTCTGTGTTTTCACACCTGCTGCTGGCAACACTGACCCAGTCACCGCCTCAGCGGCTTTGCCGGGCTCTGCCTCACAGCCGCCTTGCTATGTGTGTGCTGGACACCTGGCCTGTCACCCTGGGTGTTACGCTGATTGCACTGTTGTGATGTGGCCATTTCCATCCTGCTGGAACCCTGCGAAGGCATGCAGATCCCTGACACTCTGGCCACCTCAGTCACTTGTTCCTGCAGCGCTCGACGTTGCCATGTACAACTCCAGTACAACAGCACCTGCCACTACCTTCCCAGCCCCACCTGAACCGGGCTTAGATGGCGTGGTGTTTCCTGGTGGGATTACCATGCCATAGAATCATAGAATCATAGAATATCAGGGTTGGAAGGGACCCCAGAAGGTCATCTAGTCCAACCCCCTGCTCGAAGCAGGACCAATTCCCAGTTAAATCATCCCAGCCAGGGCTTTGTCAAGCCTGACCTTAAAAACCTCTAAGGAAGGAGATTCTACCACCTCCCTAGGTAACGCATTCCAGTGTTTCACCACCCTCTTAGTGAAAAAGTTTTTCCTAATATCCAATCTAAACCTCCCCCATTGCAACTTGAGACCATTACTCCTCGTTCTGTCATCTGCTACCATTGAGAACAGTCTAGAGCCATCCTCTTTGGAACCCCCTTTCAGGTAGTTGAAAGCAGCTATCAAATCCCCCCTCATTCTTCTCTTCTGCAGACTAAACAATCCCAGCTCCCTCAGCCTCTCCTCATAAGTCATGTGCTCTAGACCCCTAATCATTTTTGTTGCCCTTCGCTGGACTCTCTCCAATTTATCCACATCCTTCTTGTAGTGTGGGGCCCAAAACTGGACACAGTACTCCAGATGAGGCCTCACCAGTGTCGAATAGAGGGGAACGATCACATCCCTCGATCTGCTGGCTATGCCCCTACTTATACATCCCAAAATGCCATTGGCCTTCTTGGCAACAAGGGCACACTGTTGACTCATATCCAGCTTCTCGTCCACTGTCACCCCTAGGTCCTTTTCCGCAGAACTGCTGCCTAGCCATTCGGTCCCTAGTCTGTAGCGGTGCATTGGATTCTTCCATCCTAAGTGCAGGACCCTGCACTTATCCTTATTGAACCTCATCAGATTTCTTTTGGCCCAATCCTCCAATTTGTCTAGGTCCTTCTGTATCCTATCCCTCCCCTCCAGCGTATCTACCACTCCTCCCAGTTTAGTATCATCTCCCATCCGTGGGAGTCTCCAGGAGCTGAAGATTGTCATGTGTTGACATCTCCAGGACTATGTCCAGCCAACATTGGCCACCCTGCCCCAGTCCCCGGAGCAACTCTCTCCCAGCCGTCTGCAGTTATGGGCACAGGTGCTGGAACTAGCGGTGTGAGGGGTGCTGCAGCACCCCTTGGCTTGAAGTGGTTTCCATTATATACTGGATTTACAGCTTGGTTCAATGGCTCTCAGTACCCCCACTGTACAAATTGTTCCAGCACCCCTGGTTGTGGGCTGGGAGCTCCACCAGTCAACTTAGTCTAGCAGCAGTGCGTGGAGCCCCTTACAGCAGGGCTGGTGCAGGTTGAGTGAGCCTCACAGCATGAATTCCATGCACTGCTGGGCCTATTCTCTGGCTGGCACTTTCCACCACCACCTCCCGAGACACTCGGATTGTGTTTTAGGAGCTCCCCAAACCCCCTGTCTGCCTGCTCAAAACAAGCTCTGAGCGTGCCTGCTGGCCTCTGGTTTGAGGCTATGCCACGGAAATGGCTGTTTCTCAAAGAGCTAAGAGTCTGACTTCTCCTACAGGTCTGAAGGGCTCCCAGGAGGTCTTTTGAGACCTCCCTCAAGCCGTTGTGGTGTCAGGACGCATGAGGTCAGTACAAGAGGTCAGTGCAATGCACTCGCTGGCTAGAGTGTGGCTCGAGGACAGAAGGGAATGCTAGTGGGTATGCACTATGGCATTGCTGCTCACAGAAAAGCACCAGCTAAGTTACCAGTGAACAGCTCAGTTTGCTGGGGCAGATCTGGCCCAATGTTAGCTTGTTAAGCCAAGATTATTATTATTTATTTTTTTTTTTTGAAAAGGAGCCTACAGATTATATTAGGTGCCTAAATAAGTTTCCTGCTTTTTTTTCTCCCTCCCCCCTGCCCCTTTCAAGATGGGCTGAGGGCCCAGCACCTCCCATAGGTGTCAGCAGGAGCAATGGGGTATGCACCATTTCTGGAAATCTGGACATGTCCGGGGATACGTTACCTCCCCCTACTTTTAGTCTGGGATAGGATGTTGTCAGGGGTGTGCATGGGAGCATTGGATTAGGCTTGCAGAGCGACTGAGGAATCTCACTAGGGGTGTGAAACTCTGCAGCTGTCTCTCGTTCATATCAGACTCCTAGTTAGAAGAGATAAAAGGAGAAAAACAACACCAGAGGATCCTTTAAAGAGTCGCTTTTATAATTCTACTTGTATTTGTTACAAGCTTGCAGCTGAGGAGTTTATGGACAAAGACACATTTGTTGGGAGTTTAATATTTTGATGGCCTTGTTTAAGGTTGGGGTGCTTTCATTTACATGACAAAATCTGTCTCCAGGGAAGAACTTGCCACATGAGCACATCCCCAAGTGTAAAATGCCTAATAAACCGTCTACATATCACCAATTGCATCTGGCTGTAGTGCCCTGACCTTTCCTGGGGTCAGGCACGCACTGTGGTGTATTATCATAAAAATGATTAGAGTTCAAAAGGACACACCCAGCTGGAATTCCACTTAGTTGGAAAAATAAAATGAATGAAAAGTAACTTCAAATACTACACCTGCCCCTGTCTCTCCCTGCCAGCTTGTGGTGTTTACAATCAATTTTTTTTTGTTTTTTATTTGCAATATTTTCCTCTGCACTGTTTGCTGTGTGACAGACCCACAGCAATGGTGAAAACTGACTGTTCCAGGGAATGAGAGAAATTGACTGTATACAAAATGCTGTCACGTGCCCAAAGTAAACTGGAAACACACTTTCCCCTCCTTTCTTCTTTCAGTAACCGTGAACTTAGGTGCTAGTTGTAACAATAACTGGTTTAAAAACAAGCAAACACCAACACCTTACAGAGGTTTGACTTTTAAAAACAAATGTGTCCCTTTAGGTAACTAAAACACGCTGTCTCTGTATTTCAAAGCCACCATGTAATCAACATCATTCCAATAATACTTCTATCATTCACAGCTACCAACTGGTGCACTCGGTATTCTTTTCAAGGGGTTTTCATGCTTAACAGCTTGCAGAAGAAATAAAATAAATGATGCAGAACACTCTCTCCACCTAACACTGAACATCATCTCAGCTTGTTGTGGTTCCCAGTTTTACGTATTTTTCTAGCATCAGCCTTATATTCAACTTTAAAAATAACAAAACCTTTTTTAAATCTGGGCAAAATCTTTGTTTAGGTTTTTTTTTTTTAAATGAAATGTATACAGCATTTATTCATCATCCTCATCAGTGATCTTATGATCTGAGAATGATCTCTACCATAGATTTACATAGGGATCCTGAGATGACTCCAAAGTCTGATCCTGGAACCACAGATCCACTCACAGTAGGTACAGATGTTTCCTGGCAGGCCAGCTGCCTGCTGGGAGAAAGTGTTTTTTTTTTTTCTCACTTCCTTCTCTCTTTTCAACTGTGAGGGTAAGGCTCTTCTCCTGCAAGCAGCCCATTGCCTGATGGAGGATGTGGTACCCAAGCTTGTGATGTCCCCATCAATTTTCTTAAGCTAGGCTTTCAGGGTGTCTCTGTAGTGTTTCCTCTGACCATGGGTGAGCTGAGAGTAGAGGGCTTGTTTTGGGAGGTGAGAGTCTGGCATCCGCACACAATGTCCAGCCCAGTGGAGTTGGTGCATGAGGATCATTGCTTCAAACACATAAATGCTATAAACGGAAAATAACCCAGGGATATGGTGTTCATAGCTGCCTGCATGGTAGGAAGCCAAGCCAGCAGCAAATCAACATGTAAACAAGGGTAGCAGACATGAATTGGAATCAGTCTGTAGCCGGGCCTTGGGGTGGCATTGTTATACATGAATATGCACTTCAGGTATTTCCTGGTACATCATGCTTTCCTGGAGGGCCAGAATCACTATTGCTGCTTGGTATGCTTAGTTCAGGGCCAGGATTGTGACAGTTGTGTTCTTTTGTATGTTGCCCAATGTGGCTTTGTTGAAATCCAGCTTGACTTAAGCCAGGCCTAGGATTTCTGATTCAGGGTGCATCTCTTCCACAGCTCCAAATGCTTTGTCTAGCCATGTCCTAATAAAAGGATTTGCTTTTGTGAGTCATGGCCACTGTTGGCTGGCTGACCCTGCTTTGTGCGGCAGGGTGTGATAGGGTATTCTGAGAAATACCGCAACCTGGATTGTTATCTGGGTGTATATGGAAGGCATTTGGCAGGCTGGTGTGAACACGTAACCAGAAATCCTGGATCCAAGCACAGTCAGAGAGAACCTGAGTGTGATGGCACAGATCTGCCTGCAGATTGGGGTTCATTTGTTAGTGCCAGACAACTGGTGCACAGAAGTATGATTGATTTACCTTGTGTGTCTTCCCCACAAAAGGGAGGAAATGGAGCATAAGCTGTTCTTATGTCCATCCAGCTGTCACTTTCTCTGGGGCTACTGAATTCTAACTCCCATTTCAGGGATTTGTTGGCTGCACAAATTCAGTCCATTAGTCCTTTACCAGCTCTTAGCTTCTCTGAGCAGTCTCAATTTAGTTTCAAACTTGGATATGGTTGGCATGTTTTTCATCTCCAAAGTGGTGTGGATGTTGGGTGACAGCTGGGGATATTTATGAAAACCTGACCCTTCTGACTTGTGTGTCTGGGTCAGGGGCAGCTGTGGGAATCTGGGGGGACTCCAGTGGAGTTGATGGAGTTACTCCTGAATAGCATGATCACAAAAAAGCAAATGACCACCTAGTCTCTAGATGGGTCAGTCCAGTATCGCAGCCATCTGGAGAGTGTTCTCAATCAGCCTACGCTTCAGTCCCATGGACACTGACTGGCATGGTGCTTGTCAGGGTTCCCTCCCCACTCTGAACTCTAGAGTACAGATGTGGGGATCTGCATGAAAGACCCCCTAAGCTTATTTTTACCAGCTTAGATTAAAAACTTCCCCAAGGTACAAACTTTGCCTTGTCCTTGAACCGTATGCTGCCACCACCAAGTGATTTAGACAAAGAACAGGGAAAGGACCACTTGTAGTCCTAGTCCCCCAAGCCCTACACCCCCTTTCCTGGGGAAGGCTTGATGATAATCCTCACCAGTTGGTACAGGTGAACACAGTCCCAAACCCTTGGATCTTAAGAACAATGAAAAATCAATCAGGTTCTTAAAAGAAGAATTTTATTTAAAGAAAAGGTAAAAGAATCACCTCTGTAAAATCAGGATGGTAAATACTTTACAGGGTAATCAGATTCAAAACATAGAGACTCCCTCCTAGGCAAAACCTTAAGTTACAAAAAGACACAAAAACAGGAATACACGTTCCCTCCAGCACAGCGAATTTACAAGCCAAAACAAAGAAAACCTAACACACATTTTCTAGCTAGATTACTTACTAACTTTACAGGAGTTGAAGGGCTTGCATCCTTGATCTGTTCCCGGCAACTGTATCACACAGACTGACAAAAGCCTTTCCCCCCCACCCTCCAGATTTGAAAGTATCTTGTCCCCTCATTGGCCATTTTGGGTCAGGTGCCAGCGAGGTTACTTTAGCTTCTTAACCCTTTACAGGTGAAAGGGTTTTGCCTCTGGCCAGAAGGGATTTTATAGTACTGAACACAGAAAAGTGGCTACCCTTCCCTTTATATTTGACAGTGCTCATGGGGAGCCTCCATTCCTGTACCCTCATTGCTCTCTGAGAAACCAGTGGGACTTATAAACAGTAGCCCTCAAAAGGCCAGATTCTCACTTACACAAGGGCCATTTTACCTGTCTCTGGCAGTGTGAATAAGAATGGATAGTTCTTATCTAGTGCTGTCATCAGCCGAGCTCACTATCCATACTGTATGTATCCTTACAAAGCTATTTTACAGATGGGACCTGAGGCACAGAGAGGCCAAGTGACTTGCCCAAGGGCACTCACGGAGTCTTTGGCAGTCCCAGGTTCAAGTCCTAGGGTTGTGCCCTCGCCAATGAGTGGGCAGAAATTATAGTGGCCCCCACTTCCATGCCCCTTCGTGCTGCTGGAGTGATGTGACAGGGTCTCGGTGTCAGTGAGATCCGGCCCGATCCAAGTACCCAAACCTACCCCTCAGTTTTCAGGTCAGTCACTTCCAGGGGACTTGGACAGAGCCATTGCACAATCCTTCCTGGAGGGCAGGGGAGAGACAATATCCATCTCAGTGCAAATGTTTCCCAGGAATACGTACAATGCTGCCAAGAGAAGCTGCTGTTGAATTGAGCTTCTAGTTGCATTTTAAAGAAGGCTTGACTTCAGATGCTCAGAGGGCTGTCACTTGTTAAACTGTGGGGTCCTAGGCCATGTGTTCATTAGCACGATGATACTCCGCATTCAAGGGAATGCAGCCAGCGTGGTGAGACAGTTATGTGCTCTTCCCCTTCAAAACACTGGCAGTCCAGTCCTGTTGTGGTCATGTCTGTAATGCTCAGAATGGGGCCATTTTCCATGCTGGCAAACAAATGCTTTAGGAGGATGCATTTACGTGTGGCATCTAGAATCTGCTCAGTAAACATGCACTGATGTATGGCTGTGCAGTGGGATTCTGAAAAGTGCACTGACTTTTTCAGTAATGTGCACACTGGTCAAACTCCGCTGACCTAGGGAATATCAACCCCCTGCGGCTATTGGGCCTGCTCATGCAGCCAGCACTTGTCTCCATTCCATGGAGTGACTAAAAAACAAACCCCCAACGAGACAACCTTTCCTAGGCCTTGATCCAAAGCTGGGAATAGCCCTGTCTTGCTGGCAGACATAAAGGCCATGCTGGATTGATAGCTGGGGCATAGTGCTAGTCGTACAGACCTGGGTCTGAATCTGATGGTTGGTGTTTAGGATTTTGGCACCAACAGGCTGCGAGTGTTGGAGTGAGATGGCGTTCATGCAGGGGACTGGACTCGAATGCCTCTCACACTCACAGGACTGGAGGGGACTTTATGTGACTCAACAGTGATCTACTTGCTCCTCAGGAGCCACATGTGGAGCACTAAAGGGGACGCATTTTGGCTCCTCCAGGAGATGGCCATGGTGAGACAAGGCGGGATGCAGGAGAAATCCTACACTGAGGGTGGAAATGAGGGGAAGATTTCTAGCCGTCACGGGAGTGAGGCTCTAGAATAGGGAGCAGCAGGGGCAAACAACCTAAACAGTTTTAAGAGTGCACTTGACAAACTTATGAGTGACTGTATGATGGGGCTGCTTGTGATAGCAGGGGGCTGGGCTTGATTGCCCTGGCGGTCCCTCCCATTTCACATCTTGTATTTCTAATAATCTGAGGCTTCAAGGCTTCAGCTGGTCACCTGCAGTGGTCAGGAAGGGATTATTTCTCCTCTCCTCCCACCACCAAATGTATTCTAGAGGGATATTTTTGGGGGATGGGGGTGTCTGGTCTCCTTCCTTTGACACATCAGGGTTGGCTCTGGCTGGAGATAGAGCACTGGCCACCCTGTCCAGTGGACTGAGATGGCCCTGAATATAAGAATGGCCATACTGGCTCAGACCAAAGGTCCATCTAGCCCAGTATCCTGTTTTCCAACATTGGCCAATGCCAGGTGCCCCAGAGGGAATGTACAGAACAGGTAATAATCAAGTGATCCATCCTCTGTTGCCCATTCCCAGCTTCTGGCAAACAGAGGCTAGGGACACCATCCCTGCACATCCTGACTCATAGTCATTCATGGACCTATCCTCCATGAACTTCTCTAGTTATTTTTTGAACCCTGTTATAATCTTGGCCTTCACAACTTCCTCTGGCAAGGAGTTCTACAGGTTGATTGTGCATTGTGTAAAAAATACTTTCTTTTGTTTGCTTTAAACTTGCTGCCTATTAATTTCATGTGGTGGCCGCTGGCTCTTGTGTTATGAGGAGTAAATGACTTCCTTATTTACTTTCTCAACACCAGTCATAATTTTATAGACCTCTATCATATCCCCCTTCAGTCGTCTCTTTTCCAAGCTGAAAAGTCCCAGTCTTATTATTTTCTCCTCATACGGAAGGCGTTCCATACTCCTAATCATTTTTGTTGCCCTTTTCTGAACCTTTTCCAATTCCAGTATATCTTTTTTGAGATGGGGAGACCAAATCTGCACACAGTATTCAAGGTGTGGGCATACCATGGATTTATATAGAGGCAATATGATATTTTCTGTCTTCTTAGCGATCCCCTTCATAATGATTCCCAACATTCTGATCACTTTTTTGACTGCCGCTGCACATTGAGTAGATGTTTTCAGAGAACTATTACGTTCCTCACTTTGTCTATAGCTTTCTGTTAACGCGGTACCTAGAATGGAATATAATAACCAGGGGCAAATAACCCCAGCACTGTGACTGTTACCTGCATGCACTAGGGCACATCACCTTTACCCTTGCATGGGCTCAAGGTGTAACCTTGTTAATTTATGCACCCCCCCACCTGTACCAAGTTCCTAGGGCTCAGGGTGTAATCTTTTGTGGGGCCTTTTACCAGTGAAAGGGTCTTACACAACAATATCCTTAACCTCTAATTATTAATTAAGTTGCCAAAACAGAATACACACGCTACACATACAATGCTCACTAATCCCAATAAGGCAGATGAATTTTTCCTGATGGCCAGTCAGGATCTGGTCGCCCAGGGCTCCTCCAGCTTCTGCATGGTGCCATTGGCAGAGTGAGGTCTGGCAGCTCTGATCTTGGGCTGTCCCCCGGAGTTGGTTCCAAAGAACTTCCTTTTGGACCCCAGTTTATATAGTGAGTGAAACTTGGGTCCTGCTTAGCTATATTGTAACCAATCATTTTAAACTGAAGGTCTACAAAACCATATTTTTCACCATCCTAGCCCATTACAAAACAGTTCTTTGGTCAATCATATCCCACCACCTTAGTTGATTTAAATCTTGAAAAATTAGTTATGCAATTTTTATTGCAGTTATGCAAACAGACAGACAATCAACAATTCAGACTGACCCCACAGATAAACAATAGAGAAGTGGGGAACATAAAGGCAAAATAATAGAAGTATAGATTTCACACTCATCACTGTTAAGTGGTTTCTTGCCAGACAGAATGCAGTCATATAAAGTTTACTTTAAAGATCTTAAGATCTGTTTGTTTAGCTGGTCAGGTCGGGTACTGTTAGGACAGGAGCCTTCTTAACAGCTCGATATCACATTTCGTTTTGATGTAATTTAGATGGAATGTGAGGTTGTGACTTTCTGCTTCTTAGCTCGCTGCTGCTGTCCTAATGTGGCTGCCACTGCTTACTAAAGAAAAAGACCTCCGACCTTATAGTGACTTTCTTGTCCTGCGGTGTTTGTAGCCCAAACCTGAGATGAAACCAAAGGACATGCTCCCCTGATCTGTATGGCCCAAATGGGAAAATGGCTAAATAACATGGATACTCCCTACCCCCGACCTTAGTTGTGGGAGAGCACTCTTGGTAGTGTGTTGAGTGGTAGGGAACTGAAGCTTTACCTTCTCAAGCGCCGAATGACGCTCTCTTTAAAGCGAGCTTCCAGGGGCCAGTTGCTAATATATTAATGTGTCAGTGGGAGTGACGAAAAATTGTCAGCCAAAGCAGCAGCTCCCAGTGATGCTAGCAAGGCTGATTGAGACTGAATAATATATCAAAGAAGTCACGGATACAGACAGCATACAGCAGGCCCTTCAAGGGCTTATTATCTGTCAACAGAACGTCCGATTGAAAATACCTCAGAAAATAAAAACTGCCAACAAAAAATGGAAAATAGGAGTGTAAATAAACTACAAGCACAGGCTGAGACTGGTGGCCATGCTGGCAGGGCCGGCGCTAGACCAAATAGCACCCCCCCTCCATTTTAAAGTTGGTTTTTTTTTTTGAATACCTTGCTTTTTATTGCATGTGTAGCCCATCCCGGCATGGGGGCACGGTGGGAAAGGGGGGTGGCTGGGTGGATGGGCCAGGACAGCACTGCCCTGGCTATGCCTGGCTGCTGGAATGGTTCTGGGGTAGAGCAGCCCTGAGGCTGAGCAGAGACCAGCCGGGACCCATGATCCCAGGTGCAAGGAAGTACAGAGGTGACCAGAAGCACAGAGGTGACCTGAAGCTACCTTTGGCCCCACTCCAGGTCCTGCACCAAGTACAGTTCAGCTGGATCCAGGAATCTGCCCCCCCACCCTGTTTTTCAAGAAAAATCCAAATCCAGCTGCAGAGTTACTGATCCTAGGGCTAAAAGGCCATGTAACCTGACCTCCTGCATGGCAGAGGCCAGGGAATTTCTCCACGTGAAACACGGCGATATGTAGAGACCTAAGCTAACTCTCCCTTGGCTTTCGCTGCCCCTGAGCAATGTCTTTTACGTAGGTTGAAACTAGGTGAAAAATTCCAGCCAAACCCACTCAGTGCCAGGGAGTAACCCCGCACGCTGCTACGGAAACTCCCCTCTGCTCTGATTCAAAACACAGCCAAGCCTCTGACTCAGCCCCTGCTGCTGCCAGATCCCTCCATGCTACTAGGGATTCAGGAGAGGCAGGTTCAACTCCCTGCTTCCTGGCATGTGTAAGAGGTGGAATGGTCCCGCTATTGTGGGGAACTTTCCTGGCTTCTGCACTACCCTGGTGAAGTGAGCTAGCAAAAGGATCTGAGTCCTCGCTCCCACTTCCTTTACCTAGAGGCCTCCCTGCCCTTGGGGACTCCCCTTCCACTCTCTTGTCTGGCAGAGTCCTCGTAACCCTGATAAGGCTGGGGCCAGGATTCCTGGGGGGCTCGACCCCCCCCCCCCAACCCTGCTGTGGTCACCTAAGACAGGGGCTAGGGTGTCCTTAGTCCAGGGTACTCTCTGCACTGGGCACTTCCCTGACCCACTGATCATTTCATACAAATTAAAGCAAATACAAGTTGTTTAATTAACAATTAATTTAAAAAAGAACAAGGAAAAATGGGAAAGGTTAAAGGGAAACACATCACCCTGCTCTGTGGCAGGGAACATCACAAACAGTGTCTCTGGAACGTCAGGGCAGTTCACAGTCTGTTCCTTGTGAGTCCCAGGCCGCCTTCTCAGGCCCTGGCTGTGCTGCAGGGATGCTGTGGGTTGGACACTTGCAATGGTGGTGGCCTCACACCTCCGGGCTTTGGGTGGTGGGACCCTTCTTCCCAGCGTCAGCCCCCCATCGGGTTAAGATCCCCCTCACAGTCTGGTCTGCAAGGACCCTTGGCTGGGGGTGTCTTTCTGTGCTGGGTCCTTTGCCCAAGGTCCCCCCTTGGCTGGCCCCAGTTGCTCACCACACCTGGTTCTGTGGCTGCAGCTCTGCTCCCAGCAGAGGATCTGCTCTCCCTGGGCTGCTTCTATGACTGCTCCCAACTCTGACCTGCTTCCCGGGCTGCTTTTCTGGTCCCTCTGGATCTGGCCCGGCTCTGCTCCGGCCCCTGCTTTCTCCTTGGCTCAGCCCCACTCCGTCTGATCCAGGCAATTCCAACTCACACGGGGGACAGGACCCTCCTGACTCCCTGATTAGCCTGCCCGCCCTGTCATTCAGGCTGACCTGGAGCGTTGGCCTCTGCCCATTGTACCTGGGGACTATCAGTCTCAGGGTCCTGATTTCCCTTCGACCCTTCCCCTTTTAGTGCTGGGAGCTAGCCAACAAAAACACCCCACTGAATGTTAGTAAGGGGGCAACAGTCCCCTTACACACGGGAGAAAAGAGGCAGGAGACCCCTGTTCAAAGCCTTTCTCCCGCTACGGCAGAGGTGGGAATTGAACATCCCAGCTGAGCACTCTGACCACCAGCTAACATAAGGATGGAGCTGCCGCCTCCTCACCCAGCTCTTTGTGTGGAGTTGGAGCTCACCTAACTCAGTCCTGCAAGAAAAGCCTTAGGTGCTTACGCTGCCTGGCTGCAGGGGATGGGGACGACCTGCTCATGGATCGCTAACAGGGAGAGGTGTCTCTTTGCATCCTGGACTCGGGAGCCTATCGCTGAGGGGGTGGGGCTTAGCATCTCCCCCCATTGGCTAGCTTAGGCAGCTCCCCTTTGCGAATCGCAGTCTAAGGCTTGGTCTGCACGTAAAAAGCTGGTGGATCTAGCTATGTTGCTCAGGGGTGTGAATTTTTCACACCCCTGAGAGGCATAGGTAAACTGACCCAAGCCCCGGTGTAGACACTGCTAGGTTGACAGAAGTCTTCCATCAACCTAGGTACTGCCTCTTGAGGGGGGAGATTTACTACAGCGACAGAAACAGCCTTCTGTCCCTGTAGAATCATTGAAATGTAGGTTTGGAAGGAACCTCGATAGGTCATCTAGTCCAGTCCTCAGCACGACAGCAGGACTAAGTCTTACCTGGGCCATCCCTGACCGGTATCTGTCTAACTTGTTCCTAAAAACCTCCAATGACAGGGTTTCCGCAACCTCCCTAGGCAATTTATTCCAGTGCTTAACCACCCTGACAGTTAGGAAGTTTTTCCTAATAGCCAACCTAAACCTCCCTTGCTGCAATTTAAGCCCATTGTTTCTTGTCCTGTCCTCTGTGGATAAGGAGAACAACTCTCCTCCTCCTCTTTATAACAACCTTTGATGTACTTGAAGACTATTATGCCCCCTCCCCTCTTCTCCAGACTAAACAAACCCAATTTTTGTAAAATCTGCCCTCATAGGTCATGTTTTTCTAGACTTCTAATCACTTTGTTCTCTGGACTTTCTCCAATCTGTCCACACAGCAGGCGTCTACAGCGCATTGGCGAAGGTGCAGCTGTAAGCACTTCTAATGCAGACCTAGCCGAAGGCACCTATCTCTCCCCATTCATTGCATAGGGAGTGTAGGCACCTAACTCAGCTTTGTGGATTGCAGTATTGTTCCAGGGATTTTCTAGCATCCTAAAAATTAGGCATTGCCATGCTGAGCATCATGGGGCCCAAGTGCCATCATGGATGCCATCTTAGTGTTACTGGAATAGAATAAGTAATAATTCTTATAGTTCCATTACAAACCTTTTGAAAATAGAAACTAGAACTCTCTCTACTGGAAGCGCTGACAAAACCTTAAATGTTGCAATAGCTCTACTTTCGTTTTATCTCCGCTGCTTATCTATAGTGCACCACCTCTGTAATGGATCTTTAATAACTTCCCTTTTGCAGAAAACCGTGTTAGATGCAGTATCACTTAGCTTGTTGACCTCCGCTCCCAAGCAGGTGCCTATTCGAATCTCATTTTCAGCTTCCTCTAAAGCAGTATTAGGTGCTAGATAAGGTATTTCATAAACTAATTGTCATGTGAGGTTTCAGCTGCCCCACTGAATTGCTTCCCAGGCCTGTACTGCTGGAGAGAGGGGCCACAGTTCCAGACTGCTCAGACAGGAGCTGATTGACTGGCAGAGTGGTAGCAGATGCCTGCGTTTCACAACAGAGACTTTGAACTTGAACTTGTGTTGGTGTTAATGGAACGCTCGGGTGTACTCATCTTTACTGCTTCACCGCAGACAGCACTTTGTAGTCCATCACCAAACATGCACACGTGAGCATGCCCCATATAGCCAGTAATATTCATGCATTCGGTTCCTCGGAGTCATTCTGAGCCCTGCTTTAAGCTTCCATAGAGGCACAATGGGCTAATGCTCGGGGAATACGTTTTTCTTGTCTCTGCACCTCAAGATGAAACCGTGATTAGGCTAAAACCAAATACCCCTCTTAATGCAGCATCTCCAGGTCTCTGCCCCAAGCAGTGTCCCAGCAGCCGGGAAGGCATGCTTGGACAAGCAGCATGAACCCCAAGTGAACACTGAAGCCATTGAGTTCTGAGGTGTTCACTCTCTTCTGCAACGTTGGAGCTATGAAAACAACTAGGTGATCACAAGAAATTCTTGCACCACATGTCTGAAAACCCACGGTGCACAGCCAGTCTGGACCATCAGCCTCGGCACCTGAAATGGTGCCGTTTCTTTCTCAGGAGACTCTCTCTGAGTGACTTGCCGGCTACAACCACAGTAGGGAATGTGGGGGTGTGAGGGGAACCTTAGCGATCTCCTCCCCCAAACTGTGATTGATGTTTGGCTTCTAGGAGGGTGTGTTGGTTTTAACACCCACCCCACAGATAGATATAGGGTATGTCCATGCAGCAATGTAAGCCTAGGGTTAGTGGGACTCAAGTCAGCTGACCTGTGTCAGGGAATCCTGGCTGACGGTCTATATTGCATTTTAACCCTAGATTAAAAATCTTCTGACCCATGCTCAAACCTAGGGCTCTGGCGTCCACACTGCTGTGTGCAGACCCAAGTCAAAGTAAACACTTCCCAAAGTGCCTGCCGCCCTCCCCCCCCCATCTACACTCTCGCCCTAGGAACGTGGTGGGGAAAACTTCCTGCCCACCCTGCTTCCTCACTGGTGGTGCTGTCGATGGGACTCAGGTGCCCATAAGAACTCTATGAGCACACAAACGGCATGATTAGCTCCTCTGGTGGCGGTCTGAGTAGAATGACGGCAGTTCGGAGAAGGCTTTGTACTGATCTACCATCTAACCTGGGAACTGGGCTCTGCACCTCTGGGCTGAGTCACAGTGGCAGGAAAATGCCCATGTGCTAATTACCCCCAGGTGCACACCAGTCTCCCGGGCTGTCAGACTATTAAACTGAAACTCTGCAATTCTTAGTTTGTAGCATGGGCTGTTCAATGAAGGTGTTGGTGGTTGGTTGGTTTGTTGTTAATTTTTGTCTGTTTTTGAAGTTTGACATAGAATGGGAGTTTTAGAGGAAGAACATACACATACACCCCAGCCTGGCTGCTGCTGACTGCAGCGTGGTGAAGTGCATTCCCAAGGCTTGGGGTGCAGGGTGTTCTGCACCCCGGGAGGCAGGGAAAAGCGATCCCCAGGAGGCTGTGGGGAAGCTTTAGGGCTGGTTCTCACTAACTGTTCTTGCAGCCTGGGCGCCCCGGCACACCCAGCCCCAGGGGGGCCCCGGAGCAACAGACAGAGTGGAGAGGAGGCCAAGTGGCTGTCCTGCAGGGAGGGGGAGCAGCAGAGCTCCCGGCTCAGCACGGCTGGGGGAAGGATGACACCCCCCCCGCAACATCCCAGCGGCAGGGAGCCACCTCCTGCATGTCAGCTTTGCTCCCTGCTCTGGGCAAGCTCTGTGCAGCAGAGAGGGG
Source organism: Natator depressus (assembly GCF_965152275.1). NCBI lineage: Eukaryota > Metazoa > Chordata > Testudines > Cheloniidae > Natator > Natator depressus. The sequence continues at coordinate 122,828,450 of NC_134238.1, read as the reverse complement.
GAGCCAGAGCAGGAAGCGGGAGCGCACTCAGCCAGACTGCAGTGGCACTTCTGGATGCCATGCTGGCTGCCTGCTGCACTGCTCCTCTGCTGCTGGGAACTCCGGGATACATCTAGAGGCTTTCCAGGACCTGAGCCAAGCTGGGGCCACACACACACAGGAAAGCAATAGGGTTTGGGCCCTAGGTCCCAGCTTAATGCAGGCTCGGACCCTCTTGCTCTGCAGGGTCCTGGGATGCCAGGTGTGTTAGCACAGCTGGGGTGTGGATGCAAGGGGATGTTGGCTCACGCCCAGGCTTACATTGCTGTGTAGATGTACCCACAGTCAAAAACCTTCAGATGGGAGCTCTGAGACCAGAAAAGTCTAGACCTGTAACTGTGACAACCACACGATTATGTTTCACTGTGGAGAAATAAATGTTGTTAATTAAACAGTCAGGTTCTGCAAAGAAACTTGTTCTGCTTTTTCTACGATTTGCATCTTTTATTGCCCTGAAGTCAAAACTGTATTTAATTTATTTCAATACTTCTGAATATAATTGTCATAAATATAAAGGGAAGGGTAACCACCTTTCTGTATACAGTGCTATAAAATCCCTTCTGGCCAGAGGCAAAATCCTTTCACCTGTAAAGGGTTAAGAAGCTAAGGTAACCCTGCTGGCACCTGACCCAAAATGGCCAATGAGGGGACAAGATTCTTTCAAATCTGGAGGGGGAGGAACAAAGGGTTTGGTCTGACACTGATGCTTTTGCCGGGAACAGATCAGGAATGCAGCCTTACAGCGCCTGTTAAATTAGTAAGTAATCTAGCTAGAAATGCATTAAATTTTCTTTTGTGTAACGGCTGGTAAAATAAGCTGTGCTGGATGGAATGTATATTCCTGTTTTGTGTCTTTTTGTAACTTAAGGTTTTGCCTAGAGGGATTCTCTGTTTTGAATCTGATTACCTTGTAAGATATTTACCATCTTGATTTTACAGAGGTGATTCTTTTACCTTTTCTTTAATTAAAATTCTTCTTTTAAGAACCTGATTGATTTTTCATTGTTCTTAAGATCCAAGGGTTTCGGTCTGTGTTCACCTGTACAGATTGGTGAGGATTCTTATCAAGCCCTCCCCAGGAAAGGGGGTGTAGGGCTTGGGGGGATATTTTGGGGGAAGACGTCTCCAAGTGGGCTCTTTCCCTGTTCTTTATTTAAACACTTGGTGGTGGCAGCATATGGTTCAAGGACAAGGCAAAGTTTGTACCTGGGGGAAGTTTTTAACCTAAGCTGGTAAGAATAAACTTAGGGGGTCTTTTATGCAGGTCCCCACATCTGTACCCTAGAGTTCAGAGTAGGGAAGGAACCTTGACAATAATGCTCTGTCTTTAATAGCCATGCCAAGAGATGAGTAAGGATGAGAATTACACAAATGGGGATGAGGCAATTCTGTGTATTCCAAAGGTAACTTGTGGGAGGCTTTAGCAGAGAAACGTAGAAGTTTGTGTCTTGATGTATGAGAACCCACCTTTCCTTGTTTGTATTTCAACAGTATATAGAGGCTCTGTGTTAATTTCAGTGGAATATATGGGCCCTGCGAGTCAGTTCATGTTAAAACCATTAAATAGTTTTAAACAAGACTTGGGGCTTGGGATACAGAGACCTTGGTTTGCTGAGTTCCTTGGGTGAGTAACCACGGGAACAACTTACTAAGTATTGGTGTGGATTCTTCATCACTGGCATTAGATTAGATTTTTTTTTTAAATAGAATCCTCTAGTTCAAATAGGCATTAATTCAGGGACGTCTCTGGCCTGTGTTATGCGGGAAGTCAGACTAGCTGATCACAGTGGTCCCTTCTGGCTTTATAATCTATGCATCTGTACTGGCTTGATCTTTGTCTGGTGTATGCTGATTTACACCAGCTGAGGATATGGCTCATATTTTTGTTTTCTTAAGGGTTTGGTGTTGCAATGATAACTTGAGGTGAGCAATGAAAGAAGCGTGCTTATTTTGGGTCACCTTTAAGGTGTATTGTGATTAGACACTTCCCAATATTTGATAAGAATAATGTGTTACTTTCTATGGGTTTTTTTGCAGTGTGCAGATATACCCATGTCAGTGAGTCACAGGACTTGGGTCGACAGACTTGAGCTCTCAGGACTCCTGCTACAGCACCAAAAATAGCTATGTAGGTGGTCTGGATTGGGTGGATGGTGGACTTCAGAGCCCAGTCTCCAGCTTGCGCCCAAACATCTACACAGCTGTCTCGGGCACCGCAGCTCGAGCCCTGTCCGTCTGTAGACCTGGCCTCCGAGACTTGCTGCTGCTGGTATTTTTGCCGTGTAGACGTACGCTGTGGGCAGTGTAAGATTTATGAGCTCCTTGCCTATTTTACATGTTTGTGTGTTTGTAAATGATGTGATAGGGAAGTATGCTACTCTAAAGGGCTCTTTGGAAACTAGGGGTTGGGTTCTGGAATTTTCCAGGTTTAAGCTTTTAGACTGTTTCTTTTGTGCCATATAAATAGATCAGGTTTAATACAAAATTGTAAAAGTTGTATGTTCAGCTACTGCTCTCCATCAAAATGCATCTTGAGACACGACTTTGCATGGCATCTGGACCTTCTCCTGTGACTGTAACTGTAAATCACCTAATCCCAGTGTGTGTCTTGCAGTTCTGCAAAGCCCACATGCAGTTCCTCCTTATCAAGCTGTTTCAGTCATTTCACTGGATGCTCATTTGTTCTTTCTAAGCAAAACTAAACACACACAGTGGCATGATTGTGAACTGTCTGGTGGTATCTGAACGTACTCCAGACAAGACCATCTGCAAAAACACATCAGCCAAATTCTGTCATACTTGCTGTACATTCTGTCAAATGTCCTGCCTTCCTCCTTCCAGCAGCTGCAGTCTGTCACTGTCTCACATCATGGCAAGAGCTGTGTACAGTTTTTAAAATTCAGTTGTTGCTTGAGTGCAGAACACGTGCCTTACCTATTTCCAGGGGGACGGCGAATGAACAAATTTCATCCTCTAGCTAGTCACGTGGCCCCATCAGCCAAGCAGCTGAACTCCTCCCATACACCTAATAACTTTTTCCTTCACAACCCTGTATGAAGCCAGGAAGCTCCTACCCATTTTGCATATAAGGAACTGAGGCGCAGAGAGATTAAATGACTTGCCCAGCTCTGTGGCAGAGCTGGGAATTGAATCCAGACAGTTTAAAAGTTAAAGGATTTCAAGCCAGGATAGGTTTCATCAGTGCCAATCACAGCTCTCCTCCCCCAGGTTGGAGGATTGCTGTGGGACAATGGAAGAAATCAGAGCTAGCCCCCAGAACAGACAAGACCTGGATCCCAAATGAAGCCAGGTTGAAGGAGGGAAGCTGTAAGAGTTCTCATGAAGATCATCTCACAAAACAGACTGAGAGCTGCACTGAATTAGACTTCAAGGAAGGCACTTTTTTGTTTAACAAATACAAATTTTGGGGCAACTAACTAAGAATGCTGGGCTCTCTGGTGGGGCCTTAATACCTTTGAGGATTTGGGCCAGAAACTTCTCTCCACTAAAGATTTCATCTTATAACCTCCTGGAAGAGACTGGGGAATCCATTCCATGTGCTTGTACAAGAAGGGGGCTGTGTTTTGGGTAACTGGGATTTTATCCGATGTCCCTGTCTCATAGCTATAGGTGCACTAGGGATGTAGCATATAGCAACCCATATGAGATTCTTCAGCAGGTGATGCTAGAGAGAAGGAGACACCATGAAGCAGGTTGAGCTGTCCATAGCCCAAGGTTTCTTTTGAGGGGACTTTACGCTCTAAAAGTCTGACCAAAGCTTCATTGATTGCTCCAGCCACTTAGTTCAGTTGCTGGCCCTGTGCCTTGGGGCAGATCTAAAGCAGTTACTCCTCTCAATTGCAGACTGCACTGCCAGTCCCTCAGCTGGTCAATGCAATAGGCTTTGACAGCCAACAGCAGAGAGGGACGGAAAGGGTCACGGTTACTTTTTCAGCCTCGTCCCTCTTCTCAGTTATTTTCTCCAGTGGCCCAAGCTCGAGCCCCACTCGGAAACCATCTTTCAGCACCATGGAGCTGGGCTGTTGAATGCACAGCCTGGGTTCATAGAATCATAGAATATCAGGGTTGGAAGGGACCTCAGGAGGTCATCTAGTCCAACCCCCTGCTCAAAGCAGGACCGATCCCCGACTAAATCATCCCAGCCAGGGCTTTGTCAAGCCTGACCTTAAAAACTTCTAAGGAAGGAGATTCCACCACCTCCCTAGGTAACGCATTCCAGTGTTTCGCCACCCTCCTAGTGAAAAAGTTTTTCCTAATATCCAACCTAAACCTCCCCCACTGCAACTTGAGACCATTACTCCTCGTTCTGTCATCTGCTACCACTGAGAACAGTCTAGATCCATCCTCTTTGGAACCCCCTTTCAGGTAGTTGAAAGCAGCTATCAAATCCCCCCCTCATTCTTCTCTTCTGTAGATTAAACAATCCCAGTTCCCTCAGCCTCTCCTCATAAGTCATGTGTTCCAGTCCCCTAATCATTTTTGTTGCCCTCCGCTGGATTCTTTCCAATTTTTCCACATCCTGCTTGTAGTGTGGGGCCCAAAACTGGACACAGTACTCCAGATGAGGCCTCACCAATGTCGAATAGAGGGGAACGATCACGTCCCTCGATCTGCTGGCAATGCCCCTACATATACATCCCAAAATGCCATTGGCCTTCTTGGCAACAAGGGCACGCTGTTGACTCATATCCAGCTTTTCGTCCTCTGTAACTGCTAGGTCCTTTTCTGCAGAACTGCTGCCGAGCCATTCGGTCCCTAGTCTGTAGCAGTGCACGGGGTTCTTCCGTTCTAAGTGCAGGACTCTGCACTTGTCCTTGTTGAACCTCATCAGATTTCTTTTGGTCCAATCCTCTAATTTGTCTAGGTCCCTCTGTATCCTATCCCTACCCTCCAGCGTATCTACCTCTCCTCCCAGTTTAGTGTCATCTGCAAACTTGCTGAGGGTGCAAACCACACCATCCTCCAGATCATTTATGAAGATATTGAACAAAACCAGCCCGAGGACCGACCCTTGGGGCACTCCACTTGATACCGGCTGCCAACTAGACATGGAGCCATTGATCACTACCATTGAGCCTGACAATCTAGCCAGCTTTCTATCCACCTTATAGTCCCTTCATCCAGCCCATACTTCTTTAACTTGCTGGCAAGAATACTGTGGGAGACCGTGTCAAAAGCTTTGCTAAAGTCAAGGAACAACACGTCCACTGCTTTCCCTTCATCCACAGAGCCAGTTATCTCGTCATAGAAGGCAAGTAGATTAGTCAGGCATGACTTGCCCTTGGTGAATCCATGCTGACTGTTCCTGCTCACTTTCTTCTCCTCTAAGTGCTTCAGAATTGATTCCTTGAGGACCTGCTCCATGATTTTTCCAGGGACTGAGGTGAGGCTGACTGGCCTGTAGTTGCCAGGATCCTCCTTCTTCCCTTTTTTAAAGATGGGCACTACATTAGCCTTTTTCCAGTCATCCGGGACTTCCCCCGATCGCCATGAGTTTTCAAAGATAATGGCCAATGGCTCTGCAATCACATCCGCCAACTCCTTTAGCACTCTCGGATGCAGCGCATCTGGCCCCATGGACTTGTGCTCATCCAGCTTTTCTAAATAGTCCCGAACCACTTCTTTCTCCACAGAGGGCTGGTCACCTCCTCCCCATGCTGTGCTGCCCAGTGCAGTAGTCTGGGAGCTGATCTTGTTTGTGAAGACAGAGGCAAAAAAAAGCATTGAGTACATTAGCTTTTTCCACATCCTCTGTCACTAGCTTGCCTCCATCATTCAGTAAGGGGCCCACACTTTCCTTGACTTTCTTCTTGTTGCTAACATACCTGAAGAAACCTTCTTGTTACTCTTAACATCTCTTGCTAGCTGCAACTCCAGGTGTGCTTTGGCCTTCCTGATTTCACTCCTGCATCCCCAAGCAATATTTTTATACTCCTCCCTGGTCATTTGTCCAATTTTCCACTTCTTGTAAGCTTCTTTTTTGTGTTTTAAGATCAGCAAGGATTTCACTGTTAAGCCAAGCTGGTCGCCTGTCATATTTACTATTCTTTCGACACGTCGGGATGGTTTGTCCCTGTAACCTCAATAGGGATTCCTTGAAATACAGCCAGCTCTCCTGGACTCCTTTCCCCTTCATGTTATTCCTCCAGGGGATCCTACCCATCAGTTCCCTGAGGGAGTCTAAGTCTGCTTTCCTGAAGTCCAGGGTCCGTATTCTGCTGCTCTCCTTTCTTACCTGTGTCAGGATCCTGAACTCAACCATCTCATGGTCACTGCCTCCCAGGTTCCCATCCACTTTTGCTTCCCCTACTAATTCTTCCCGGTTTGTGAGCAGCAGGTCAAGAAGAGCTCTGCCCCTAGTTGGTTCCTCCAGCACTTGCACCAGGAAATTGTCCCCTACATTTTCCAAAAACTACCTGGATTGTCTGTGCACCGCTGTATTGCTCTCCCAGCAGATATCAGGGTGATTGAAGTCTCCCATGAGAACCAGGGCCTGCGATCTAGTAACTTCCGTGAGTTGCCGGAAGAAAGCCTCGTCCACCTCATCCCCCTGGTCCGGTGGTCTATAGCAGACTCCCACCACGACATCACCCTTGTTGCTCACGCTTCTAAACTTAATCCAGAGACTCTCAGGTTTTTCTGCAGTTTCATACCGGAGCTCTGAGCAGTCATACTGCTCCCTTACATACAGTGCAACTCCCCCACCTTTTCTGCCCTTCCTGTCCTTCCTGAACAGCTTATATCCATCCATGACAGTACTCCAGTCATATGAGTTATCCCACCAAGTCTCTGTTACTCCAATCACATCATAATTCCTTGACTGTGCCAGGACTTCCCGTTCTCCCTGCTTGTTTCCCAGGCTTCTTGCATTTGTGTATAGGCACTTGAGATAACTCGCTGATCGTCCCTCTTTCTCAGTATGAGGCAGGAGCCCTGCCCTCTTACCCGCTCCTGCTTCCTCCCGGTATCCCACTTCCCCACTTACCTGAAGGCTTTGGTCTCCTTCCCCCGGTGAACCTCCCCTTGGGCCGCTGTTCTGTGCTCTTCCCTAATGATCGCTGACTGTTGTGTTTAGCACAGCTGGCTGTGCTGGTTGAAATGCAGGGCTCCGATCACACAGAACGTTGAAGATAAAACCCCTGTCACTGACCCAGTGAACTCCTTCCCTCTGCCTCCCTGGGCAACGGCCGTGATTGCTGCTCTGAGCTGTTGGAAACTAGGGCAACTGGGAAGGCTTTAAGATGTCTGCTTCTTCCTCATCCCCTTCTTGGGTTATCCTAGTTGTGCACTAACCTCAATAGGAACCTGCTCCTCCAAATTATCCTCTTGCCTCTCCTGCACTGGCATTGCGGCAGGCTCAAAGCACTCCTCTGCATCCCAGTCCAGGCTGTGCCTCTTCCTCTGAGGCTGCTCGCACTTCAGCTCCACTCTCCTCCCCGGCCAGGCCCGGGGCAGCAGGAGGGGCTTGTGGATGTGGGACTTGGTACAGATCCTTGTGCCTCTCCTGGAGATCAAACCGGAGTCCATGGGGCAGGTCTTGGCGACCAGCCTTTTTGTGATTGGTGCAGCTTCAGGGAGGGGCTACAAAGGTAGGTGTCCTCGGGCTGCGAACCACCAGGTCTTGCTCTGAACCTCAGCCCCCGTGAGAGTGATGCTAAGCTGCACCAGCTGCAATGCTCCCAAGGGCAGCCAGGGTCGCCGCAGTGCAAGGGAGTTGTGGGCACTGGGCACGTCTCCTGGCCATGCCCCCTACGCTAGGAAAGGGGCGGGGGTGTGGTCAGGCTGTGGGTGTGGGTGTGGTCAGGCTGGCTGCGCCAGCTTTATGCCACTCAGGGATTTCCCTGTCATTAGAATCACCAGGTAAGCAGTTACAGTGTCTTTGCAATACCACAAACAGTGCTGGACAGGAGCTAAGATCTGGCCCTGTACACCCCTGTCCTTTCTCAGGCTGTCTGGCAATGGTGGGCTTGCGAAGAGACAAAGATGGCTACCGTGGCAGTACTGTGCAAAATTCTCAATCCACGTAGTCAGGGAAACCAGGAGCTAGACATAAACTTCACAAGTCAGTTTTGGGGAAAAGCCGCCTGGGCCCTCAGCTTTGCAGCAAACAAAGATGCTGAGGGTCTAGCCCTATAATACATTGGTGGAAGGCTAACCAAGAGATGCCACCAGCTGCAAATGCTTCAGATGTGAAGTTGAAAAGTTCAACCAGTCTCCAGTGGTGAAGTCAGATCCACTCCTTGGCTGTCTTATTCCTTTTCCTTCATTCTTACGTTTGCCATGAGAGCTGTGCTAAGGGCAGTGCCCCCACCCTGGAGCCATGTGTCTCTTTTAGAAATCGAAAGGCATTCAGGAAGAGGTGTCAAAGGGAGCTAGGCACTTACATTCCTTTGAAGATCTGGGCCTGAACTCCTTAGGGAGGGCTCTCTGGTGGTGTCATGCTGGCGGGGAGGAGATTGTGGGGTTTGTCAGTGTTTCTGGGGAACGGGTGTTGACTCTTCAGAGTTTACCCATCGCTGCAAGTATGGCTTCCCCTCTGCAGAGGAGGAATTTTGAGGGCAGACAACCCCCTCACCAGTCAAGAAGGGGTTAAAGAACTCCTTTGGTCTCAGTTAGCCCCAACCTACTACTTCTGCACTGCTTGTCAGGCCTGGGGGAGTGCCCTTTAAAGGGAGGAACTCTGGCCAGTTAAGGTGAAACGATGCAACAAGCAGAGTTAGGTCTGTGCAGCAGCACTGAACATGAGTATTAGAATGTGGCCCTGTGATAACATGGCTGTTGGATAGATGCAGGCGCAAGTCTCTCTATAGGGCTGAATCGTTCTTTTCCTGACTCTGTTTTTGTGAGTGTGCAGCGATTGGGATCAGAGAGCTGATGAGTGAGCATGACACTTAGTGGGCAAAATACAAGTTTCATTTATACTTGTACAGCACAGAACGACATCTGCCCGGATTACTCCTGCTTAAAAACAACATTGGTGAAGCCCAGAAGCTATTTGTTTTGGGAAGATCAGTAGAAGATGACAGTGCTTTGACTGCTGGTTGTCAGTTGCTATAAATCTCCTCATGAACAACAGTAAATCAAAAGCATTTTAAAGTCTTCACACCACCTTGTTAATTGGAAGTTTAACTTAGAGAGAGGGTGCCAGTGGGTGATCATCAGAGTATGGAAATGTGACATGACATTCTAGATAGTTGTACCATGGAGAGCGCCCAGCAATAATCCCATGTGATGCTCCAAATGATGTTCCTGGCAGTCCCTATCGGTGGTGGTGGGGGAGGGAAGAGAGACTATTAGTAAATGAGGTGGCAGATTTTTTCACAAATCATATAATCCCTTTAAATTGGAACAGTTACAGAATGAAGCAGAAACATTGTTTCCCAAATGTATGTATCTGCAATGCCGCCCTCCTCTTCCACTAACGTCATCACGCTATTTTATTGGCGCAATCCGTTTCCCTTTATGCGTTCTTTCTCGATCTCTCCCCAAAATATAACATCAAATAGTTTAGGTCCCAAACTTAATTTTTCACAAAAAGTGATGCGAATACAAGTGTGGTAGTGTATTTTTTCTTTTCTTCTGATTTTAGCAAATAAGCAGTTTGATTTTTAAGTATTTCCTTGCATGGCTGGAAATGCAAGAGAATTGTGCTGAAAAGAGAAACTGCAGCTGTGAGGGTATTTCCCAGAACAGGTAGACAGATGGGTGCTAGCTGTCCTGGAGCTAGTGTGCTAAAAATAATGTAGCCGGGGCAGCGTAGTTCAGGCTAGTAGCAGGAGGAAAACCCACCTGGATCCCCTGGCTATGTACCTGGGCAGATACACTGAGCCACTGCCCTTGCTACCCCTGGCTACTCTACGAGCTAGCACCTGTCTCTCTGCAGGGGGAGGCATGCTCCCAGTGGCAGTGTAGACCTACCAAAAGTGTAAATGAGAGTAAAATAAAAAATCTAGCCTTAGAAAGGAGACCTGTCCAGCAAGCAGTTTGACAAATGACTTTTTTGGTGCAATTTGCACAGAAAATTTTGACTTTTTGGCTAAATATATTTTTTTAAATTTAAATACTTCTAGTTTCTTTTTCTAACCGGTTCCACAGTGCCTCATGAGAGTTGTAGTTTAGGTGCCTTATATTCCTATTGTCATCTGTGGGTCAGGCTCCCTGGCCAGACTACAGCTCCCATGATGCACCAATTTCTCCTCTTGGTGAGAAACAAGGGGCTATCATAGGAGGCCCTGGCTGTGATGCATCATGAGACATGTAGTCTGGGCAGAGAGCCCAGCCTGTGGAGGAGAATGGGAGCAAAAGGCATCCAAACTACACCTCCCATGAGGCTCCACTTGAATCTAAATACTTGGGTTTTCAGCCAAAATGTTTTGGTTTTTTTAGTGGAATATCAAAAGCTTCCGTGGAAAGCAGACCTGTATCGTTCTATTATTTATTAATTTTTTTAGTCAAAACCCCATTTTCTGTCAAAACAGTTGAGGGAAATTCTTTGACCAAGCCAGTTAGAAAGGACAAATCTTGCTCACCCTTACGATCATTGCTCATGTGAGGAGCGCTGTTTGCCTGCAACATGATCACTTGTGAGTGCTGACCCACGTATGGACTGCCCAGTCCAGCTCCCAATGAGTGACTCGTCTACGGGAAACTGCCAAAAATATTAAAGACTGGCTACGGTCTCTTCTAATTCTTTCCATTTTTCTAATTCTAATCTGGGTTTAGTAACTCGTGAAAGGATATTTTTAAAATACAGGCTGTCTCCTGACAACCTCCCTTTAACCTACTCTTACTCCTTGATTGGCCAGATAAAATTTTAACGACTTGGCACATCTCTAGCCTCTTCTAAACGGAGAGAATTACTTATGCAAAAATGATCTCCTGCAGCTGGGTTGCATCATAGAATCATAGAATATCAGGGTTGGAAGGGACCTCAGGAGGTCATCTAGTCCAACCCCCTGCTCAAAGCAGGACCAATCCCCAACTAAATCATCCCAGCCAGGGCTTTGTCAAGCCTGACCTTAAAAATATCTAAGGAAGGAGATTCCACCACTGTGGCGGTTCAATGACAAGACAGAACACAGCTTTTAGCAAGCAAGCAGGCTGGTCTCTGCTAACGGGCTTCCCCTGTCAGCTTTTCACCTTCCCCTTTATTCTCTCTCTCTCCCCCCGCGCATTACATTCTCCAACAGATAAAAGGAATACACTGGCTTTGTTTAACATTCTTATTTACCAATTTCTGTCTACCGCATTCCTTGCTCTCGGACCTTGAGCCCAGTCCTGAGAAGCTTCCCACGATACATATCATCTTGGCGAGATTCCAAGGTTGATGCCCTTGAAAGGAGCTGTGTGTGCACTACTCCTACACAACACTCCGGGTGTGCCCTGAATGTTGCCAAGCGCATAAACCTTTATGAATCCTACATCCCCTCCTTTTTTGTTTATTTGTGCTCGGCCATCTCATGGTAGCCATCAATTTGCATTTGCAAGCCAATTAACTCCCGGACAGACAAGGTCATAACTCGTGGAGCCTGCCAGGGCGGGTCTCGACAAAGCCTTAACAAAAAGGAATACATTGTACACAGCAGCAGCAAAAAATAAGCTTAAAAAGGTAAAGTGTGATTGACCTGGCCCCGATTAGCCATGCTAGAGTACTGGGAAGAGAGGTTCGAGTAAGCGGCGAGCATCATCTCATTCCCAATTTCCTCAGGGTGATGACATACTGGAATAAGGCATGTACCTAACAGTTCTCCGGCTGCTACAAAATCAGATAAACAAAAGTGGGTAACATTTGCTATTGAAGCCAATCTTTCCCATAGGTTATATGTCATTCGGGCCTGTAACGGAGAAAGCGCTCCCGAATCAACCCCTCCAGGAAATAGCAGGCACAAAAGGCATACAATCAGTACAGAATTAGCAGTAATTTGGGCGAGAATTGCCACAAACAAAGTCTCAAGAGTCTCTGGCTGTTGGTTTGCTGCCAGTCTTCGTTGAGCCGCGGCGACCAATGCTTTTACTGCTCCCCATGTCACGGGCTGGCTTGGGACGCTACGCCTCTTCTGTTTCCGTCCCGCCGTTGTCGACCCGGGAGGCACCGCGGTCTCCTCCAAGGTCAGCTGAAAATCCGGTATGGGGTTCGACAGCCCTGGTGCCACGCCATGCTGTTTCAGTGCCGGTCGCACACACCAGGCCGGAGCCCACAACGGTCCTGCAGGGAGAAACACAGCAGCATATCCCCGACCCCAAGTGATTAAAGGCACTGGGCCCAACCATTGCGGATCGGGCAGCTGATGGTAATAGACACGCGGTCTTTCCATTTGTGAAAATGCCGATCCGCGGGGGTCTGCTGATCTGCGTTCAGCGTTAAATTATTTAAAGTAAACAAAAGGATATGCAATTGTTGCTGAATGTCTCCTAAGATTCGGAGACGCAGCTCCCCTTGTTTTAATTGTTTGTCGAGCAAGATTTTTAGCATGCGATTTGCACGTTCAACAATAGCTTGGCCTGTGGAATTATAAGGGATCCCGTGTTTGAGACGGATGTCCCATTGGGCACAAAAGATGAAAAGTGCTGTGGAGCAATAGGCTGGGGCATTATCCATTTTTATCTGGCTCGGGTGACCCATAACAGCAAAACAGGCTAGCAAATGGTGAATAACTTTGGGAGTGGCTTCCCCACGCTGTGGGGTCGCCCAAAGGAATCCCAAATAGGTATCAATGAAAACATGTAAAAACGAATAGGGGTGGAATTGTGGCACGTGAGTGACGTCCATTTGCCACAGCTGATTCGCTGCGGTACCTCTAGGGTTAACGGCATAAAAAAAGGTAGGGGCAGCAGCGGCACAGTGGGGGCAGGAATGAACAATAGAACGTGCATGATCAGCAGGAATATGAAACTGCCGGGCCAAAACAGAGGCAGACTGATGAAAAAAGGAATGGCTTTCAATGGGGTCAGAAAAAAGGGAATTTACCTGACCACGTAACGCGCGATCGGCGCGCGCATTGCCTTCAATGAGTAGCCCAGGCAGAGGGGTATGACTGCAAATATGAGCAACAAAATAAGGGAAATTACGAGTGGTGATGAAATACTGTAAGGACAAAAACAGGCGAAGAAGGTCCGCATCGACCTGAGGGGTAATGAGGGCAAGGGGTAAATGATCAATTACCTGATAAACATAATGCATGTCCATGATCAAATTAAAGGGACAATCAGCAAAAAATTGAAAGGCCAAAATAACAGCAGCTAATTCCAAGGACTAGTAAAGCTCTCCAAGCGCTGTGCATGCAAATATTGTTGTACAAGTGAATGAAGCGCTTTCAGCTTTTCTAGAGGGAGCGGCCACTGGTCAATCCATACGGGCTCTAAGGATTGCCATACCAATGGTAATGCGGATGGCAAGGTGGGTGAGGGAGGATTTTGGGCCATTATATATTAATATCGAGGGTGGTGTCCAGCTTTGTAAGTAAATCGCGGCCCCAAATACTGAGGTGGACAGGGAGTACAAAAGGGCGGATTGTAGCAAGGGCACAGCCTCCTGGTTTAGAGACCGTGACCCAAGACAAACTTTGGCGCCCGGGTTTGCTACCCTCGATCCCCCACAACTCTTTAGAAGGAACTGTTGGCCAACCGACCGGCCACTCCGGATCACGAATCACCGTAACGTCAGCTCCAGTGTCCACCAACCCTGTAAAAGGAACATTATTTAAGAGAAGTGTTAACTGAGGTTTCGAGGGGCAGACCGACATTGTCAGAGCAACAAGTGGAGAGGACGTATTGTGAGACGGCGACTGAGACAGCGTCGATCCAAAGCCGCCTCCGCCCCGGGCTCGATCCTCTGCGGCTGGCACCTGATAGGGGACTAAAATCAATTGTGCAATTGACCGTCCACGCGGGAGCGATTGCGGAAGATGGGTCCACACCTGAACCTTAATAACACCAGTGTAATCAGCATCGATGACTCCTGGGATGACAAAAAAACCCTGTTTCCCAGCGTGTGAGCGAGGGAGAACCAGACCCACAAATCCGGCAGGGAGAGGTCCCGTCACCTGTGTAGGTATGGCGCAAACCTCCCCTGGCAACTGAAAATCAGCGTCCTCCTGCATAATCAAATCAAGCCCTGCACTTCCGGCAGTCGCCGCCCTCATGGAATCTATGGATTGTAAGGCAGAGGAACAGTTGTCTGAGTGGGAAACACCCCCGTTTGGCCCTGGGTTCGGGGGGGACCCGTCGTGCGGTTTCCCGACCCGCTACGACACTGATTAGCCCAGTGATAGCCCTTCCGACACTTGGGGCACTTCTTTGAGGGGCGGGCGGGTGCCGTCGATGAGCGGCACTCCCGCTGAAAGTGACCCTCCTTACCACAGCGGTAACAACGCTTCCCCTCCTTCCCAGTTTTTCGCAGGGCGGCAGCCAGAACTCCAGCCTTATGTGCTTGGGTTCCGATGTTTTGGCACGCCCGCAGCATGTCCGACAGCTCTAGAATTCCAGAGGCTTGTGCAGCCTGGAGAGCACAGCGGCAATCCTCGTTTGCATTTTCAACCGCCATTTTTAACAGGATCTCCTGAGCTGCCGCAGGGTTATCCACCTGTCGGAGGATAGCCTCCTGCAATCTGTTGGTAAAATCCATAAAGGACTCTGATGCACCCTGACGGATACTGGCAAAGCTTTTAGTAGGCCTGCCCGAATCCCGGACCTTCCGGAAAGCATGCTGGGCGCAGGCGGAAATAATGGGGAAGACGGCCTGAGGGAGTTGAGACTGCAGCTGCACGGTAGCAAACTGGCCCTCCCCTGCCAACTGCTCATAAATGACACCTTGCTCTCTATATACCTGGGCTTGGCGTTCCGCCATCTGCCGATACTCACTAAGCCAAATAACATACTGACTGGGCGTCAGCATCATGCGCAACAGCGCCTTCCAATCTTCAGGGATCAGGGTGTACCCAGTACCTATCCCTTCAATGAGACCACGCACATACGTGCTAGTCAGGCCGAACTCGCGAATTGCTTTCTTTACCTCTCTGATCACCGAGTAAGGCAAACTGACCCAGTCTGCAACCTGGTTGCCCTGGCCATCATCCTGCCAGGTCACAGGACAAACTGAGACCAGATCAGCCAGCTCCTCTGCTGTAAGATCTGAGCGAGTCTTCGCTGCGTGAACCATTTGTTGCACCAGCGAAAGCCTCTGAGCAGACGCAGACGACCCCCCGGGGGGCCCCGGAGCATGGGGCCCCACGGGCGGAGGGTAATCACACACCGGCTCTGGTGGGGAAGGCCAGGGAGGCGGTGGTAATAGAGGCACTGGGGGCGAAGCAGGGGGAGGGATGGTTGCAGGAGTGGACAGGGGTGGCGGGATCGGCAGCCCCTCTGTTGGCGCGGGAGAGGGTCTTTCTGAGGTGACACACCGTGTTGCATCGGTAGGAGGGGGGGTGGCCGCAGGAGCGGACGGGCGTGGTGAGATCACCAGCCTCGCGAGGGAGGGCCTGTCCGAGGCGACACGCTGTATCGCGTCGCGGCAGAGGTGCCAGGCATGTAAAGCCTGCACGGACGCCCGAGGCTCTTTGTGCAATGTCTGGCCCAACCGCTCCCAGTCCGCTAGCTTAAGGGTTCCGGCTTCAGGGTACCACGGGCATTGGGCACTCACCTCCTGTAGCAGGAGAGTGAGTTCTCGAGTGGGGCAGTCATGCTGAGCCTTACGCAGCAAATACTGTAGCTCATTGCGGTGTTGCACTTGCAAAGCAGAGAGGGAGCTTCCCATACTTACCACAACGAAAAATACTCACCGGGATCCACGAAGCGGATGAGTGACGCGTCTGAAACCCTTGCCGGGCGAGGTGAGTGCTGAGGGCCCCACGTTTGGGCGCCAGTTGTGGCGGTTCAATGACAAGACAGAACACAGCTTTTAGCAAGCAAGCAGGCTGGTCTCTGCTAACGGGCTTCCCCTGTCAGCTTTTCACCTTCCCCTTTATTCTCTCTCTCTCCCCCCGCGCATTACATTCTCCAACAGATAAAAGGAATACACTGGCTTTGTTTAACATTCTTATTTACCAATTTCTGTCTACCGCATTCCTTGCTCTCGGGCCTTGAGCCCAGTCCTGAGAGGCTTCCCACGATACATATCATCTTGGCGAGATTCCAAGGTTGATGCCCTTGAAAGGAGCTGTGTGTGCACTACTCCTACACAACACTCCGGGTGTGCCCTGAATGTTGCCAAGCGCATAAACCTTTATGAATCCTACACACCACCTCCCTAGATAGTGCATTCCAGTGTTTCACCACCCTCCTAGTGAAAATTTTTTTCCTAATATCCAACCTAAACCTCCCCCACTGCAACTTGAGACCATTACTCCTTGTTCTGTCATCAGCTACCACTGAGAACAGTCTAGATCCATCCTCTTTGGAATCCCCTTTCAGGTAGTTGAAAGCAGCTATCAAATCCCCCCTCATTCTTCTCTTCTGTAGATTAAACAATCCCAGTTCCCTCAGCCTCTCCTCATAAGTCATGTGTTCCAGTCCCCTAATCATTTTTGTTGCCCTCCGCTGGATTCTTTCCAATTTTTCCACATCCTTCTTGTAGTGTGGGGCCCAAAACTGGACACAGTACTCCAGATGAGGCCTCACCAATGTCGAATAGAGGGGAACGATCACGTCCCTCGATCTGCTGGCAATGCCCCTACATATACATCCCAAAATGCCATTGGCCTTCTTGGCAACAAGGGCACACTGTTGACTCATATCCAGCTTCTCGTCCACTGTAACTGCTAGGTCCTTTTCTGCAGAACTGCTGCCGAGCCATTTGGTCCCTAGTCTGTAGCAGTGCACGGGGTTCTTCCGTCCTAAGTGCAGGACTCTGCACTTGTCCTTGTTGAACCTCATCAGATTTCTTTTGGCCCAATCCTCCAATTTGTCTAGGTCCCTCTGTATCCTATCCCTACCCTCCAGCATATCTACCACTCCTCCCAGTTTAGTGTCATCTGCAAACTTGCTGAGGGTGCAATCCACACCATCCTCCAGATCATTTACGAAGATATTGAACAAAACCAGCCCCAGGACCGACCCTTGGGGCACTCCACTTGATACCGGCTGCCAACTAGACATGGAGCCATTGATCACTACCCGTTGAGCCCGACAATCTAGCCAACTGTCTATCCACCTTATAGTCCATTCATCCAGCCCATACTTCTTTAATTTGCTGACAAGAATACTGTGGGAGACCGTGTCAAAAGCTTTGCTAAAGTCAAGGAGCAACACGTCCACCACTTTTTCCCTCATCCACAGAGCCAGTTATCTCGTCATAGAAGGCAATTAGATTAGTCAAGCATGACTTGCCCTTGGTGAATCCATGCTGACTGTTCCTGCTCACTTTCCTCTCCTCTAAGTGCTTCAGAATTGATTCCTTGAGGACCTGCTCCATGATTTTTCCAGGGACTGAGGTGAGGCTGACTGGCCTGTAGTTCCCAGGATCCTCCCTCTTCCCTTTTTTAAAGATGGGCACTACATTAGCCTTTTTAGCATCCAACAGCTTTATACTGGCTTTATCAAGAAACCAGCCCTCTTCACTGTGCTGCTGACCAGCCTGTGTGCAGGCATCAACAACTCCACAAAAATCAGGGGCTGGCATTTTGGAACAGCTCCTTTCACCCATAAAACCACAGCCTGCTTCTCGCTGTCTGGGCTCTGGGCCCCTTTTTTTAATGCAATTGGATTCTGTTCACTCACAGCAAAAGCAAACACACAACCCATTGATTTTTCTCAAACTCTTGCACACTATATATTTCCAGGGTGTTAAATAAAGGGAAGAGAATATTGAGTGGTGGAGGTGGGGATTTGTCAGCCTGTGGCTGCAGAGGGAGCTATTACTAAGAGAAATAGAAACAAAGGTAAAGGTTTGGGCCTTGATTTAGAAAAACTTTTAGCTTTAAGGGCATTCCAACTCACTTCAGTAAAGTATATCCTTTAGTGCGCTGTTGAATCCGGGCCTTTGCATCCTGGTATCTCCAGCTCTCAAGAAAGAGAAGGAATGAGAGAGCCCTAGAATAGGATTTTAGAGGACAAGGTTATAGGTTATAATTCAGCACAATTTCAGTTCGGTTTCCTGAATTGAGGTCAGTGTTAGCTCTTTTTAGGAGATCACCTTGTTATTTCAAACTGAGGTGGATCTTTCTTTTTTGTGTTTGTAGGTTTGTGTGAGATCCTTGCTAGTAGCAGAGTGAAAATTACATGATCTGTTAGCTGTTCTCCTGGCAGCTGGCGATTTAGGGGGTGTAACGTGAACACACCATCTAACATGACCATTTTGGAAGCTGCTACTAAAATGAAAGGGTTTATTTTGTTGCAGTGGAAATCTAATTTCTTTCCCCTTCTATTGATATCTACCCACTACATTGTACAGGTGTCTGATGAAATGGGCATCAGAACTGTAATTCAACCTGCTTGGTGCAGGAATCACTGAGCCCTGGTCTACACTAGGAGTTGAGGTTGAATTTAGCAGCGTTAAATCGATTTAACCCTGCACCCGTCCACACGACGAAGCCCTTTTTTTCAACTTAAAGGGCTCTTAAAATCGATTTCCTTACTCCACCCCCGACAAGGGGATTAGCGCTGAAATCAGCCTTGCCGGGTCGAATTTGGGGTACTATGGACGCAATTAGACGGTATTGACCTCCGGGAGCTATCCCAGAGTGCTCCATTGTGACCGCTCTGGACAGCACTCTCAACTCAGATGCACTGGCCAGGTAGACAGGAAAAGGACCGCGAACTTTTAAATTTCAATTTCCTGTTTGGCCAGCGTGGCAAGCTGCAGGTGACCATGCAGAGCTCATCAGCAGAGGTGACCATGATGGAGTCCCAGAATCGCAAAAGAGCTCCAGCATGGACCGAACGGGAGGTACAGGATCTGATCTCTGTATGGGGAGAGGAATCCATGCTATCAGAACTCCATTCCAGTTTTCGAAATGCCAAAACATTTGTCAAAATCTCCCAGGGCATAAAGGACAGAGGCCATAAGAGGGACCCGAAGCAGTGTCGCTTGAAACTTAAGGAGCTGAGGCAAGTCTACCAGAAAACCGAGAGGCAAACGGCCACTACGGGTCAGAGCCCCAAACATGCCGCTTCTATGATGAGCTGCATGCCATTTTAGGGGGCTCAGCCACCACTACCCCAGCTGTGTTGTTTGACTCCTTCAATGAAGATGGAGGCAACATGGAAGCAGGTTTTGGGGACGAGGAAGATAGCTCACAGCAAGCAAGTGGAGAAACCGGTTTTCCCGACAGCCAGGAACTGTTTCTCACCCTGGACCGGGAGCCAGTACCCCCCGAACCCACCCAAGGCTGCCTCCCAGACCTGCCAGGCGGAGAAGGGACCTCTGGTGAGTGTACCTTTTTAAAATACTATACATGGTTTAAAAGCAAGCATGTTTAATGATTAATTTGCCCTGCCATTCGTGGCTCTCCTGGATATACTCCCAAAGCCTTTGCAAAAGGTTTCTGGGGAGGGCAGCCTTATTTCATCCACCACGGTAGGACACTTTACCACTCCAGGCCAGTAGCACATACTCGGGAATCATTGTAGAACAAAGCATTGCAGTATATGTTTGCTGGCGTTCAAACAACATCCATTCTTTATCTCTCTGTGTTATCCTTAGGAGAGTGATATCATTCATGGTCACCTGGTTGAAATAGGGTGCTTTTCTTAAGGAGACACTCAGAGGTGCCTGTTCCTGCTGGGCTGTTTGCCTGTGGCTGAACAGAAATGTTCCCCGCTGTTAGCCACGGGGAGGGTGGAGGGGCTAGCTGCGTGGTGGGGGGAGGCAAAACGCAACCTTGTAACAAAAGCACATGTGCTATGTATGTAATGTTAACAGCAAGGTTTACCGTGAAAGAGTGTACTCATTGTTCTATAAAATGTCTTTTTAAATACCACTGTCCCTTCTTTTTTCTCCACCAGCTGCATGTGTTTCAAGGCTCACAGGATCTTCTCCTTCCCAGAAGCTAGTGAAGATTAGAAGGCAAAAAAAATGCACTCGCGATGAAATGTTCTCTGAGCTCATGCTGTCCTCCCACACTGACAGAGCACAGATGAATGCGCGGAGGCAGACAATGTCAGAGTGCAGGAAAGCACAAAATGACCGGGAGGAGAGGTGGCGGGCTGAGGAGAGGGCTGAAGCTGAAAAGTGGTGGCAGCGTGATGAGAGGAGGCAGGATTCAATGCTGAGGCTGCTGGAGGATCAAACCAATATGCTCCAGCGTATGGCTGAGCTGCAGGAAAGGCAGCTGGAGCACAGACTGCCACTACAGCCCCTGTGTAACCAACCGCCCTCCTCCTCAAGTTCCATAGTCTCCTCCCCCAGATGCCCAAGAACGTGGTGTGGGGGGCCTCCAGCCACTCCACCCCAGAGGATTGTCCAAGCAACAGAAGGCTGGCATTCAATAATTTTTAAAGTTTTAAACTTTTAAAGTGCTGTGTGGCCTTGTCCTTCCCTCCTCCACCACCCCTCCCGGTGCTTCTCTCCTCCACCACCCCTCCCAGGCTACCTTGGCAGTTATCCCCCTATTTGTGTGATGAATTAATAAAGAATGCATGAATGTGAAGCAACAATGACTTTATTGCCTCTGCAAGTGGTGATCGAAGGGAGGAGGGGAGGACGGTTAGCTTACAGGGAAGTAGAATGAACCAAGGGGCGGGGGGTTTCATCAAGGAGAAACAAACAGAACTTTCACACTGTAGCCTGGCCAGTCATGAAACTGGTTTTTGAAGCTTCTCTGATGAGCACCATGCCCTCCTGTGCTCTTCTAACTGCCCTGGTGTCAGGCTGCACATAACCAGCGGCCAGGCGATTTGCTTCAACCTCCCATCCTGCCATAAACATCTCCCCTTTACTCTCACAGATATTGTGGAGTGCACAGCAAGCAGTAATAACAGTGGGAATATTGATTTCACTGAGGTCTAAGCGAGTCAGTAAACTGTGCCAGCGTGCTTTTAAACGTCCCAAATGCACATTCTACCACCATTCTGCACTTGCTCAGCCTGTAGTTGAACAGCTCCTGACTACTGTCCAGGCTGCCTGTGTATGGCTTCATGAGCCATGGCATTAAGGGGTTGACTGGGTCCCCAAGGATAACTATAGGCATTTCAACATCCCCAACGGTTATTTTCTGGTCTGGGAATAAAGTCCCTTCCTGCAGCTTCTGAAACAGACCAGAGTTCCTGAAGATGCGAGTGTCATGTACCTTTCCCGGCCATCCCACGTTGATGTTGGTGAAACGTCCCTTGTGATCCACCCAGAGCTTGCAGCACTATTGAAAAGTACCCCTTGCGGTTTATGTACTCGCCGGCTTGGTGCTCCGGTGCCAAGATAGGGATATGGGTTCCGTCTACGGCCCCACCACAGTTAGGGAATCCCATTGCAGCAAAGCCATCCCCTATGACCTGCACATTTCCCCGGGTCACTACTCTTGATATCAGCAGATCTTTGATTGCGTGGGCTACTTGCATCACAGCAGCCCCCACAGTAGATTTGCCCACTCCAAATTGATTCCCGACTGACCGGTAGCTGTCTGGTGTTGCAAGCTTCCACAGGGCTATCGCCACTCGCTTCTCAACTGTGAGGGCTGCTCTCGTCTTGGTATTCATGCACTTCAGGGCAGGGCAAAGCAAGTCACAAAGTTCCATGAAAGTGCCCTTATGCATGCGAAAGTTTCACAGCCACTGGGAATCGTCCCAGACCCGCAACACTATGCCGTCCCACCAGTCTGTGCTTGTTTCCCGGGCCCAGAATCGGTGTTCCACCGCATGAACCTGCCCCTTTAGCACCATGATGCCCACATTGCCAGGGCCCGTGCTTTGAGAGAAGTCTGTGTCCATGTTCTCATCACCGCGCTGACGTCGCCTACTCGCCCAGTATCGCTTTGCCAGGTTCTGGTGCTGCATATACTGCTGGATAATGCATGTGGTGTTTAATGTGCTCCTAATTGCCAAAGTGATCTGAGCGGGCTCCATACTTGCTGTGGTATGGCATCTGCACAGGAAAAAGGCGCGGAACGATTGTCTGCCGTTGCTCTGATGGAGGGAGGGGTGACTGACGACATGGTTTACAGGGTTGGCTTACAGGGAATTAAAATCAACAAAGGGGGTGGCTTTACATCAAGGAGAAAGAAAAACAACTGTCACACAGAATGGCCCCCTCAAGGATTGAACTTAAAACCCTGGGTTTAGCAGGCCAATGCTCAACCCACTAAGCTATCCCTCCCTCTGCTATTTTGGGCAGGACTGAATCTCCATTAAAGTTTTCAAGGTGCCTGTGACAGACCTCACCAAAACGATTGTCGGCCATTGATTTCACGGAGGGAGGGAGGGAGGGGGGAGCAAATGAATAAAAAACAAATCTGGTCTATTTCTTGTTTTGATCCACTCCATCTATCTTTTACATCTTTGGCTGGCAGCAGACGGTGCAGTAGGACTGCAAGCCATCGACATCTCCTGGCTGCTCGGCAGAAGATGATGCAATAGGACTGCTAGCCATCCTCATCTCCTTCCTGCTCACCATAAGATGGTACAATAGGACTGCCGGCAGGACTAAAGAGGATGACCTGGTCCAGTCACTCCTAATTTAGTCCCTGCACCCATATCTGCCCAGGCGCTCCTGACCGACCTTACCGGGGTGGCCAGGAGCACCTCGGCCGTGATGAGGATGGTTTTCAGGGCTATTGCACAGTCTGCTGACACAAGGCAATGGGTTGCTGCTGCTGTGTAGCAATGCAGTACCGCGTCTGCCAGCACCCAGGAGACATACGGTGACAGTGAGCTGAGCGGGCTCCATGCTTGCCGTGGTATGGCGTCTGCACAGGTAACTCAGGAAAAAAGGCGCGAAACGATTCTCTGCCATTGCTTTCACAGAGGGAGGGAGGGAAGGGGGGCCTGATGACATGTACCCAGAACCACCCGCGACAATGTTTTTTGCCCCATCAGGCATTGGGATCTCAACCTAGAATTCCAATGGGCAGCGGAGACTGCGGGAACTGTGGGATAGCTACCCACAGTGCAACACTCCGGAAGTTGACGCTAGCCTCAGTACTGGGGAAGCACTCCACCGAGTTAATGCACTTAAAGCATTTTGTGTGGGGACACACACAATCGACTATATGAAAACGATTTCTAAAAACCCGACTTCTATAAATTTGACCTAGTTTCGTAGTGTAGACATACCCATAGAGTGCTTTGAGCATTCCCCATGAGAACAGCTCCTGAATAGTCATCTCCTGGCAGCCCTCCCAATGAGAAATTCCTCTGGCTAATTAGTCTGCTGGTGGTTCAGCTAAAACTGAGAGCTTCTTCTTGGTCCTTTAAACATGTTACTCCCAATAGTTCTGTAAAGGAGCTGGTACGATTCAGTCAGATGCCAATTGTCTGCCGTCCTCCTCTGACCCAAATACCTGTGCTTCTTGCTAACTGGCTCATAGATTCAAGTACTTCTGCTCTGCCGTGGCTTGTATGCCAGCAGTCAAAGCAGCTGTGGAAGAAGCAGGTGCCAGTCGACTCTGTGATTTCCCCTGCAAGAGCAATTTGTAATGAACTGCTTCAATAGGAACTAGGATTGAACTGTATTGACTCTTTTTTCCCCCTCCTGTCTCTGCCTGCCTGGTTTCATCTGCCTGAGCTATTTGGTTTTAAATTGTTCTCTTTAACTTGAAACCTTTAAAACCCAATATGCCCCCTTGCTAGAGGAGATGCATGTTCCGTATAAATTGATACGAAAAAGCCAACCTTTGGTCACGTAATGCCCCATCTTTAGGTTCTAAATCCTCAAGGGCTGGGGGGAGGGAAGGAGAGATGGGTGTGTGTGGCTGAAAGGTGCATTCTCTTAACTCGCATTGGTTTCCGTTTAAAGCGTGATAGTTGAGGGTGCTCAGGGCTTTGCAGGATGGGGCCCAGAGAGATGGTGAGTGCTGGTCCATGCCTCTGATACAGACAGTAAAATGTTGCCTTTAAACCCTCCTTCCTGAAGACTAATATTCCCCCCCCCCGCCAAAGTTATCACACTGCTCTAACAATGCCTTTTACAATCCACAGCTAG
The DNA here is from genome assembly GCF_965152275.1 of Natator depressus. Lineage (NCBI taxonomy): Eukaryota > Metazoa > Chordata > Testudines > Cheloniidae > Natator > Natator depressus. The sequence goes on along the minus strand of NC_134238.1, from coordinate 122,804,326 downwards.
GTTGAATTGGTGAGTGCAATAATGGTGGCATAGCTAGTCCTTTTGGTGTGTCCTGCCTTGGTAGGGTGGCTCTGCCTCTGAGGTCCCTGTGTACCTGTGAGGCAAGTACTACACTGAGAATTTGAGGCTATGACCTGTCCATGAGGCAGTAGCTATCCTGGGCTAGATCAGCTCCAAGGCCAAGATGTGTCAGGCCAGGCTATGGTTATTCATGTAAATGAAGATCACCTTCGTAGCGTGTGATGGGGCTCTTTATTCTCCTCAGTACCTTTACAGAGCTAATGCCTTCAGCATCCCCCAGCCACACTCCCACCAACGTGGCTGAATCCACTTCCAAGCCCCCTGCCTGCTCTGGTACCCACGGAGCCTGGGTGGAATCCATGGAGGGACTTTGGCATTGCAACGCTGAGCATTGTGACGCTGAGCTTGGAGGTGCCATGGCTCCCTATACAATGAACGGGGGGGAGAGAGGAACTGTAGAATGTGATCCACCAAAGCTAGCAAGCTGGGCAGAGAGCCTCCTAAGCTAGCCAATGGGAGATGCTGATGTGCTAAGCTCTGCCTCCTTCCTGGAGACCTAAGTCCAGGCTGCAGGGAGGTGCCGGGCTCTGCTAGTGATCCATGAACTGGTAATTCCTTGTGTGAATGAGTGAGGGGTCTGCATCGCTGGAGGAAGAGATGGTGGGGGCCACCTTAGAACTCTTAGCCCCATGCTTAGAGTGCTCTCCTGGGAGTCCTAGATGCCAAAGCCAGAAGGGACCACTGTGACCATCTAGTCTGACCTCCTGTATAGCACAGGCCAGAAACCTGCCCTACAATAATTCCTAGAGCAGATCTCTTAGAAAAACATCCCATCTGGGTTTAAAAATGGCCAGTGATGGAGAATCCACCATGGCCCTAGGTAAATTGTTCCAATGGTTAATTACCCTAATGTTAAAAATTTACATCTTATTTCCAGTATGAATTTGTCTAGCTTCTACCTTCAACCATTGGAACATGTTAGACCTTTCTCTGCTAGACTGAAGTGCCCATCATTAAATATGTGGTCCCCATGTATGTACACTAGGTAGATTATCATCAAGTCACCCCTTAACCTTCTCTTTCTTAAGCTAAACAGATTGAGCTCCTATTACTATAAGGCACGTTTTCTAATCCTTCAGTCATTCTTGTGGCTCTTCTCTCAACCCTCACCAATATATCCACATTCTTCTTGAATTGTGAGCACCAGACCCGGACACTGTCATCTAGGTGTGGACGCACCAGTGCCAAAGCGAGAGGTAAAATAACTTCTCTACTCAAGATTTCCATTTATGCATCCCAAGATTGCACTAGCTATTTTGGCCACAGCGTCCCTCTCGGAGCTTATGGTCAGCTGATTATCCCCCGGGACCCTCAAATTTTTGTCAGCCAGTGATTCCCAGGATAGAGTCCCCCATCCTGTAAATATGGCCTGGCCAGCGTTCCTTGTTCCTAGATGTATACATTTAGCTGTATTAAAACAATATTGTTTGCACCCAGTTTACGAAGTGATTCGGTGACTTTTCCTCTTTGTTACTTACTACTCCCCCAAGTTTTGTGTCATCTGCAAACTTTATCAGTAATTATTTTGTTTTCTTCCAGATCATTGATAAAAATGTTAAATAGCACAGGGCCGAGAACAGATCACTGAGGGACCCCACTGGAAACAGACCCTTTCAGTGACGATTTCCCATTTACAGTTACGTTTTGAGACCTATCAGTTAGGCAGTTTTTAACCCATTTAGTGTTTGCCATGTTCAGTTTATATTCTAGTTTTTTACCCAGTCAAATGCCTTCCGAGCCATTGGGCTTGAGAGAGAGGGAGAATGACTCTGTAGTCCAGGTTCATTTCCCCCTCCTCTGGTAGGCAGGAAGAAAGGATTTGAAAAGGGGGGTCCTCTCACCCCTCAGGAGAGTGCTTTAACTGTGGGCTATGGGACATTCTAATATGGGGCACCCTAAGTCTCTCCTGGGGAAGCTGTTCCACTGTGGATCAATTGGAGCAGGGGGACTTGTCCAAGGGTCTCCCACCGTGTTGGGGGCAGTGCCCTAACCACTGGTCTACAGTCATGTGTGCGCACGCTCTCTCTCATTCATATATAAATATATACATATATATATAGTGACAAAGTTCCTGCTCTACCTTGGTGGGTCTTGCACTTATTGGTGGATTTGCTCGCCTTGGAGCTTCACAGCAGCCCTCAGCTTGGCTGTTTTTCTGAATTCACAGTCTAGGTCGACTCCTCCTGTGTCTGACCAGGAGTTGGGAGGATTTGGGGGGAACCCGGGCCCACCCTCTACTCCGGGTTCCAGCCCAGGGCCCTGTGGAATGCAGCTGTCTACAGTGCCTCATGGAACAGCTGTGAGACAGCTACAACTCCCTGGACTACTTCCCCATGGCCTCCTCCCAACACCTTCTTTGTCCTCACCATAGGACCTTCCTGCTGGTGTCTGTTAATGCTTGTACACCTCAGTCCTCCAACAGTCCGCGTTCTCACTCTCAGCTCCGAGTGCCTCTTGCTCCCAGCTCTTCACACGCACACCACAAACTGAAGTGAGCTCCTTTTTAAAACTCACGTGCCCTGATTAGCCTTCCTTAATTGATTCTAGCAGCTTCTTGATTGGCTACAGGTGTTCTAATCAGCCTGTCTTAATTGTCTCCAAAAGGTTCCTGATTGTTCTGGAACCTTCCCTGTTACCTTACCCAGGGGAAAGGGACCTACTTAGTCTGGGGCTAATATATCTGCCTTCTATTACTCTCCTATAGCCATCTGGCCTGACCCTCTCACAATATATATATAATAATTATTTATCCACAGTGGACCAGCTCCAGCAGGAGAGCTGGAGGGAGCCCCAGGTCAGAATATCCCAAAGCTCAGTGGTTAGAGCGCTGTCCTGAGAGGTAGAAAACCCCTGTACAAATCCTTTCTCCCCTTGCGCCAGGCAGCAGGGAATTGAACCTGGGTGATTGCTCTAATCCCTGGGCTAAAAGCTTATAAGGTGGGAACCACCTCTGCCTCCAGCCTTTGAATGGGGCCATTCTGGAGGGTGGTCAGAGGGTACCTGCTAGATTGGGGCCCTTGGGGAAGTTAGACAGCCGAACCTCTGTCTTCCCTCGTCCATGGAGCACTCTGGGGCTTAGGTGCTTGGATGGCCAGAGCAAGGCAGCACATGCCACAAGGCAGCAATTTAGGCAAGTAGGGAAATTTTACCCTGACAAACATAGGTGCTGAATGAGTTTAGGCACCTGCAGGACTTGGTAGGAGTCTTGTGGATTGCAGGGGGGGCCTGAGTGTTGTGGAGCCTACCCCTAGTGTTTCCCCACTTCTTGTCTTGCCCCACTGACTTTGCTAAGAGTAGTAATTCTTTCTAAACCAAATGGTATTTACTAGCTAGGGCTGGGGGGGCAGGAAGGGGCTAGACTTTGAGGTGGTGGTTTACTGTGGGTGTACGAATGGGGAGATTGGAGACCATGAGCAGAGACTTGCATGAGCACCATATGACTGGGAAATAACTGCCCAATGAGTGTGTAGCCCCCCCCGTACTCTGGCTGAAGACCACTGCTAGTTGGAGTGCAGAGATTTAGCATTCCAGGCTATGGGTCAGATCCTGGTGTAAATTGCCCGAGTGTTAGTGGCATTCAAACGGACGGTTCACAGTGCCCAAAGTTATCAGGCGTGTTAGTCCCTGCAGGGTCTGTGCCTAGCTCTGGAAGACAGTACAGTCCCCAACTGAGAGCTGACAGCAGAGAGGGAGCCTAGATCTCTCTGGGCTCAGGTAAAATAGGGATAATAATCCTGCCGGGCTCTCTGATGGGAATGGGGGTTGCGGGGAGAAATGGAAAGTGGGAGTTGGGGGAGCGGAGCAGGCACCAGAGGGGGAATAGGAGGAAGATGGGGGAGATGGGTAGGAGGGAGGGGAAGGCAGGGCCAGGTGCAGAGGGAGGGGAATCGAGGCAGGAGCAGAGGACGGGGAACAGGCTGGGATAAATGCCGGTGAGGGGAGATTGTCATGGAGGACAGGGGAGCTATATCTATCCTCTCCAGTCAACACTTCCCTCCGGAACCTGGGACCCATTATTCCCAAGTCTCAACATTACTTTGCTGTGCAGCAAACAGCTGTGAAACTCACTGGCAAAGGGTGTGTCTTATTCCTCCTCCTGGCAGATCCACAGAGGAGATCACCACCTTCTACAGCAACTGATTACTGCATTCACTAAAGCAGTTGAGGTCTGTGATATGGAGATAAAAATCCCAAACCCGTTAATTGCAGGAAAAGAATGGACAGTCTTAGGGTTTTGGCAGTTGACTGCTGCCCTGGAGAAGTGGATTCTATCCCTCCCCTGCTACAGAGTTCCTAGGTGTTGCTGGGCAATTCACTTAAAACAGACTTTTCACGGGTGGTCATTAATTGTGTGTTCCTCATTGTTTCTTGTGCCAAACGTAAGACAACTGGGGTCTTTGCAGAAGTGAGGCGCACAGTCAACTGCAAGTGAATAAATAAAGCGCTATGCTATTATTATCATGTGTTTTACTGGACTGCCTAGGAGCTTGGGGCTGCATACTTTGAAAAATCAGAGAATCAAGTTGGGCACCCAAAGTTAGTTGTGTCCATTTCTGAGGCTTTCATCTCTGTGCCACACTTTTCCATCTGTACAATGGGAATAATAGCACTTGCCTACCTGACAGGGGCGCCGTAAAGATTAATTCGTGAATGTCTGTGAAGCACTTAGATGCTACAGTGATAAGAACATAGAAAAACCCATGAGGAAATGTAAAGATTCAGTATTCAGAGCAGGGTTTGAGTGGCGTGTAGTAGATAAGCCATGAGGCCACACACTGAATAAGGATAAAATAAACATTGAAGAGCTGCCCGTGCAGTGATTACAGTCCATCACATGCACTGGAAGAGGCCAGGGTCTTGTGGAAAAAACAGAATGTGATCATGTCATTAAAGACTCTATCATAATGCAGACGCACAAGGGGGCTGGCTTACGGTTGCCCAGGGAATTTTAATTCTGGCATTTCCTAACTTTTCAGGGCTTGACTTTGCAACCTTAATCACATTCTTTTAATGTCATTTTTGGATGTAATAATAATAACAACGAAAGTACACTGTATAAATTAAAACAATCACCATCTCAAGACCTGTAACCCTGATGTCTGGATACAAGAAGAGGTCAGTCTGAACAGTGGTTGGAGTCAGTACTGGTAGCAGCCTCAACATGAGCACACCTCTTTGCTCTGCTAATTGCCTGGCTGCAGATGAACCATGCCCATAAAATGGTCCCAGATTCTCTTCACCAGCAGCTATGCATGACGTCCTTACTACTCTGGAGGTTGAAAAGAGAAGAGCCTCTGATTTTAAAGATGGACTCAAGATGGTATCACACACACAACAGCCTTGACTTTGAGGGTTTGCCTCTTGAAATGAGGGCAAGCTAATATCTGTGACTATTCAGGCCTTATCCTCACTGTGGATAAATAATTATTATATATATATTGTGACAGAGTCAGGCCAGATGGCTATAGGAGAGTAATAGAAGGCAGATATATTAGCCCCAGACTAAGTAGGTCCCTTTCCCCTGGGTAAGGTAACAGGAAAGGTTTCAGAACAATCAGGAACCTTTTGGAGACAATTAAGACAGGCTGATTAGAACACCTGCAGCCAATCAAGAAGCTGCTAGAATCAATTAAGGAAGGCTAATCAGGGCACGTGGGTTTTAAAAAGGAGCTCACTTCAGTTTGTGGTGTGCGTGTGAGGAGCTGGGAGCAAGAGGCACTCGGAGCTGAGAGTGAGAACGCGAACTGTTGGAGGACTGAGGTGTACAAGCATTATCAGACACCAGCAGGAAGGTCCTATGGTGAGGATAAAGAAGATGTTGGGAGGAGGCTGACAGAGATAACTGCTGGCACCAAAGGCGGTCAGTGATGAGTTCTTGAGAGGTGGGCCCATTTAGACCGCCACCCCCACTTCACTGAGGTCACCAAACACCCACCGCACTTCTTAGCCACTAGTGACCCGAGCTGGATTTGAACTCGTAAATCAGAGGTGGAAACATGCTGGCCCTGTCTATCCCACCGCTGTTAATGGGGTTGTCAGCAGCAAGTGACATGGCAGGTTCTAAACATGTTTTGTCCGCACACAACATGGCTCCAAGCTGGGTAGCTGCATGGTCACCCTCTGCCGGGTCCTAGTCCGGTACATGGTTTTCTTCCCTGTGTTTTGTAGTACAGACAGGCCCCTCTAACAGTGCCTATGGAAATGCTTTGGCCAATCCTTCTTTTAGTTCTGTGGTGAGGGCAGCCCTGCATGCACTGTGCCGGGTGCTGGTGCTCTGAATGAGCTTCCCATGATGGTCTCCTTGCTGCACCAGGTGGCTGAACAGGGATGATGCCATGCGAAGTGCTCCCCTTCTGTGAGCACAGAGAGAGCCTGACAGCAGGTACCAGCCTGCTATTTTGGGGACAGATTGGTGGGAGATCTCTGTGCAAGGTGCCTGGTCAGGGGAAGAAAATCACCACGTGCTGGAATGGCCATTGGTCCTAGCCTCAAGGAAGCTCCATGATTGTGCCTGAGAAATAAGCCTCCTAAAAAGGGTAGAAACATCAGCACCCCATCTCAGCTCTGTGGGCCTCAGCTAGGGAGGAGCAGCAATCTGTGAGTAGATGAGGTGACTGTAGGGCCACTCAGGGGAATGGTACTGGCCACCCTCATCCCGGTGTAGAGACCAGGTGCAAGACCCATTGGGTGTAGAACTCAAGGTATTGTATAACTCCTGCAAACAGGCTTATAAAAAACCCTCTCCATAAATACAACCCCAGCCCAATGGAAACATTCTGACTGTGCTGTAAATGAACACTTCAGCAAAGAAGATCAGAGCAAACCTCTCCTGGAGCTACAGGATCGGAGCTATGGCCCCAGCCTTGCAATAGTCTCTAGGAGGAACCCTTCAGTGGGCCAGACCCCCTCAGGGTCTCACTCTTCCTCCAGGGTAAGCCACACGGCCTGACCACCTCCTTAGATTGCATCTCTGCACTCCTGCTTCACACCGTGAGCTCCGTTCAGCAAGTCCAATTGAGACAGACTCCTGCTAGAGACTTGTCCACTCTGCAGGGATTAATGCACCTCACACAGCATTGTCTGAACAGTCGGGGTTATTAGTGAACTGGAACACAGCCTAGGAAGGCCTTAGGGTAGCACAGAGAACTGAAGTTTAAAGCAGAGTCCATTCTGGTCAGCCCAGAGCCCAGCCAAACTGTCATGAACCCCATTGTTCAAGCTGTGTGCTTTGGTCAGATTCCAGGTGAGAGTCCTGACTTCTCTTATCCCCCACCTCTCCCGTCCTTTGTTCTCAAGCTGGGATGGTGGCTCAGCTTCCCTGCTGAAAGGCAGGAAAATCCATCTCCCTCTGGGTGGTTGGTTGCTAGATGCTAATGTCCTGGTGATTGGATTTGCCATTGTCGTCTTAGATGTTCCACTGATATGGGGCCTAACGCCCAGACAGCTAGGTGATATCCATACCTATGTCTCTTGGCCTCCTCTACCCCACTAGGTAACAGTGCTGTATATAGGGGAAACTGAGGCACACATAGGCCTTAGAAAATATTACAGAAAATTCCCACTTCAACACAGAGCCTTTTTGCAATTAGCACAATTTGGTAAAGTAAACTGGGCTAAATGTACATTTAGCAAACAGTCCTATTGCGGAGGGTCAGTCAGAAAAGATTTACAACTGGTTTTGCTATCCTAGCTCCCACCAGCAAAGTCCAGTGTGCAATTCGTAAATAAGAACCTGCATGGCTATCGTTATTCTGATACCCTTCTGATGTATCTTCAGAATTAAATTAGAGCAGTTTGCCACAAAGTCTGGATGAAGGGCTGTCTAACGACTGGGAGGAAGGATCAGTCCAATTAAATGCTGTGTCAGGCTGTATTGATTCAAAGTGATACATCTTGTTTTCTGTCTTGAGCCTCATTACTGGCTGCATTAGTTAAATTAGTGGAAGTGCCAGAATGAGCTGGACCAGCAATTAGGGCTATGACAAATCCCCAAATCAAATCTGATTTGTCCATAGGTCAATTAAGTCACTTGAAAATTCTTGGGTACATCTGTTGTGAAAGAAATACAGACATGGGCTGTGTGTGGCGATTTGCCACACCCACTGGGGAGTCCTGGAGCTGGGGAGAGAAACTGGGGTCTAGGACACCGCAAGGGACACTTGTTCCCTTGTTTGCATTTAGAAATGTAGCTATTGAACGTGGTTCCCAGCTGGGAATACGAGTTGCTCTTAACGCATCTTCCTAAGAGGGGAACACTGTGAACTAGAGATGACGTGGGTATGAAATACCTTCCCTTTAGGTGTCCAGTAGCTGTCCTCTTACCTGCCAGAAGGTGACAACCACCCCACGAGGTCATATCCTGGACCGACACAGCTACAACTGCACTGCACACAAGCACCCCATGAGGTGTTTGTTCCCAGAAATGGCTGGGAAGGGGTGGCCTTATGATGCCAGCCAGTCACGGCCCGTGCTTCTTGATAATTGCTCTGGTGGTCTCTGTTGGCCTCAAACTCTGACTCTTCCATCCACGCCAAGGCACAGGTCACTGCCTTCTTGAGCCAGACATTTCTGCAAATGGCACTGCTCCAAACGAGCTCTCGCGTGCTTTGCACGTGGCTCCGTGGGTAGCTGTTGTGTGCCTTTTATTCATTCTCACATGAGCTTCCTTTGACAATGTTCCTGTTCAAGAGGGGTTCATGGCTCGCACCTAGACATCATTAATCAGAGCATCCTGAGGAGCAAGGCATGCACGAAAGCAATCTCCTTTGGCTGGCCGTGAAACCTCGGAGCTGTTGCAGACGAAGGTTGATGGGCCAGCTGCCATGTCTCCAGACTGTGTTTTCTGAGGGGCTGGAGTAAGGGGTGTATGTTAAACTGTGTGTGTGTGGCCACCAGTAAGCAAGCTCTGCAGAGAAACTGTGTGTTAAGCTGCCAGCAGCTCTTTGTGAGCAGGCCCTGGGGATGATGCAGAGGCAGGACAGCTGGGTGCTGGGACAGGGCAGGGGAGCTGGGCAGGAGGTTTCAGCCCGAGGGGTGTTGCCTGCGTGTCGTGGTGTTTGTTGCCGTCCCTGGTTCAGAGAGCAGGCCGCATGCACATGGAAATAAACAACACACACACACAGTGTCTCACAGTGCGTGTGTGTGTGTGCAGTGTCACACAGTTCCTTTGATAACAAGTGCTGCGAAGACACTTCTCCCTCCTTTAACTTCCAGTGTAAACTTCAAAGGAGCAGCACTGGTGTAGTGTCATGGAATATAGCTGTTGACATTTGTTTCCCCTGCACTGAGTTCGGAATTCATAAAAGATTAGCATTAGTTCTCTTCAGCGCCATCTTAGCTCTGAATTTTATACGTCCAGATGGTGTAACTTGGAAAACAAAAATGCATGGTTCTTCCCCACTCCCCAGGACTAGCTTAAGTAGCTGTTTCAGTTAAATCTATCTCTGTAGATCCAATATTGCAGAGAGTAGAGTTGCTGCTTTTATTCCAGTCACCCAATTCTGCAGTTAGGGAGCTGAATGAAGACAAATGAGTGGGCTGGGTTCATGATGCAGCAATGATGATGATGAATGTAGGCTCAGATGCTCAGTCCCCTTGAGTTCCTCTTTCTGCACAGCTTACTGGATCCAATCTTAAGCAGAACCACTTCGTGGCTTGGGACAGTTCATGGGGAAATGATCATTGTGAATATTTTTCCCCCCCATGATACCTTCAGATGTTAATGTACGGAGCAGGAAAATACATGTCCCAGGGAGTTAGCTGATGTCATTGGTACAAGCTAGCAGAGAGCTCAAGCCCTTCGCAGGATTCTAAAAGGATTTACATGGATAACGAGACCTTCCAGAGTTATGAATAAGAAACAAACAAACAAAAAACCCATCAGCCAGTAGTTAGGAATGCATCCGATGAAGTGAGCTGTGGCTCACGAAAGCTTATGCTCAAATAAATTTGTTCGTCCCTAAGGTGCCACAAGTCCTCCTGTTCTTTTTAGTTAGGAAGGGATATAAATGCTCCTGCTTCAGGGTACAAGCCAACTAGGAGTAGGTAGTCTGTGAGCCCGCTAATGCCGCTCACCGTGTTCTGTGGTTTTAGAAGTACCAGAACCCACCCAGAGGTGGAGGGTGATGGCTGAGATGGGGTGGGGGGTAGACCTTGCATGTTGTATATATTCAGTAAACATAGTTATTTGACCCCCCATCCCACCAGTGTTCTTCCTTTGTAGTATTGTTATGTGAAGAGCAAAAGGTACAACACCAACTGCTAACTTTTGGGAATTAGGAAAAAAACTTCCTCTACCAACAGATTATGTCATAACTGCAGAGATTCCTGAACCTTCCCCTGAAGGAATAGGAGGGAGGGCTAGCTGGGAGAAAGGCAGATGTGCCCATGAGATAAAAGGAAAAGCTAAATAAAATGTGTCAAAAGCAATATACGGAAAAAATGTGTTAAAATCATAAACTGTCACTTTAAATTTCAGAGGTTTTCCTGCTCCTGCTTGCCGGCTAGGGAGTCTATAGGGAAATGTGATCTGGGTCTAGCAATAATCAGCTGCAAAGAGCTGGCCTAGAACAAGGTGGGGTGAGTTGTCGCTCCCTTGGGGAGCAGCCTGCTTTGTTTCTCTCTGCTTTTGGGTCTTATGTGTTAGAATTCTAGATTTTAAAGTAGTGTGATGTTGCAACCTTCCAGAAAGAGTATTTATTTTATGTTGTTAGCTATAGTCTCTGTTTATATGTTGTGAACAAACAGGAAAGTAACCATTTGAAGGGAAAAACAACTGCTAACAGGAGAGAAAGCTAAACAGAAACTGAGCTGGAAGAGAGAAAAATCATTGTAGAGGTAAATGAAAGATGAATCCTGTTACAAATAAATGGAGAGGAACTGTGCTGTAGTGTTCCCAGAGTAACAGAGCATCATTCCCAAGGGTTATTCAGATTTTAATAAAAGTCAAATTTAACAGGTATGAAACTCTTTTTGCAAGAAACAATATTGACTTAAAACCCAATAAAACTGGATTTTAAAATGCTATATCTTCACTGACTCATTTGCTGTTCCCCTCCTTTACATCTGCACCAGATGTCAAATCTGTATTGCCTAAAGGAAAATGCTCATCATCTGTTGTCTATTAAATGAATGGGACTGAAATTAAAAGTTTGAATAATATTCCAGCTACAGAGGGCTTCTGCATGTGCTTGTGATTTATGGCTGCCTGCTTCAGTTTACATTTAGGAACGACCTGTCTTTTTCTGCATGAGCGACACTCTGCAAATTTGATCAAGGCTTGTTGTTCAAGGGCAACACTGAGCTAGTGCACAAAGGAAATGAACATTTCATACCCGGCAGATTGTCTGTGCAGTTGCTTTGGAATCCATCCTGGGCTGGGAAGCAGTCACAATGAATAAGTGTTAAGGTCAAATCCAATCAGATGGGCCCATTTAAACACAGCTTTGTCATACTTGGAGTTTCTCCCTGTAACACAGAGGGGTGTTTTTTGTTTTGGGGGTTGTTTTGGATTTGCCCCCAAAAGGTGATTTTTCAGGAATACGACAGAGGAGGATAAAATGGGGAATAATTCCTAGAGACACACTCGTGTTTTTAAAATAATATTTCTCTTGACAAGAGAGCTGCTGGGGTGTTGGCTGTGTGATCCTGCAGGGTCTGTTTATAACTGGAGCTTTAATGAGCTTTTCCTGAAGCCCCCAAGTTTTTGCTAGCTTCGAGCATAGCTGTGTACGCCCTGTCTCCCTGCAGCAGAGGGACTGTGAGTTCTCGGGCTGTGTTCTCAGGTCTGGCCGAGCTATGCTCATTGCACTGATGGGGGCTTTATGCCACCTCAGCTCTCCAGAGTCTCAGGACTGATTTAATTTTGCCCAGCTACCCACAGTCCCAGGCAGCTGGGAATGGCAGGGGTGGGGAATGCTCTGGCCACATTCCCTTCTGAGAATGCTCATTATACCGGGGACCAGTTGGTCAACCCACCATGCCAGCTGTGTGTCACCTGGGCATTCCCATTACACGGAGGGTGTCCTAAGTGCCTGCAGACGGTGTAAATCCTTTGGGGTTGGTGCAAACCGCTGTAAAGTTGATAAATTTCCTTTATTAATCAAGCCCTAGAGCTTTTGGACAATCCTGGATGTTCATTAGTAGTATGGGAAAGACTGGGCACCTTTCATGGGCTGATCTAGTAGGCTGCTGGCTGTAATAAGAACAGGGCGTACACAGATAAAATTCATTCATCCTCACAAATCACCACCTCCTTGCAGAGGGTTTTATCAAGCTGGGCATGTGCGTGCGTGGTGTTTAAAGAAATCCTTTCCAATTTCCAGAAGGGTCTTTTGGGATGAAGTGTCTCCACAGGCTGAGCTTGTGTGTTACCCAAAGATAGGCGGCTCTCCAGCGTGTTCTGGACTCCGCCTTGCGTCTAGAAGCGTGGTGCTGCCCTCGGAAGTGGTTTAAAATGGATTGCTGTGGCCCCAGGCAGGTGCACCGGGTGCCGAAAAGAAACGTGTATTTTAAATGCGCCTCTGAGTTGGGAGCTGGCAGCAGGATGGTTGTATCTACATTCCACCAGCTGCTAAAATAATATTGCAATGGGCTGTGAAGTGCCTGCCAAAATAAACGTCTACTTAATGGGCTGAAAGGACCCCTTCTGGCTGAAGTTTTAACATACACTCTGGATGCTGCAAAAAGGGTGCAGGCATGGAACTTGATTTCCTGTGAGGCACAGCAAGGCAGGGCTGAGTCCTGGAAGGTAGAATGCTGTCCTGTATCTGCAAAGTGTTACTAACACGGTCACTAACTCATCTTTCTGGTCTCACATTTGCTTGCTTGCACCTTGAATTCACAGATCATAAGAGCAGGGGGGTATGGTAGCAATGGATGTGTTTCTCACAACATGTAAAACAGCAACTCAAGGGTTAGCGACACTCACCCTGTTTAAAATCATCATCTGCACACCATTCTCCCTCTGGGTCTCAAGCTGCCAGCTCAGTGCTCCAACAGCTTCAGAGCTTTCATTGCCAAAGGCAGTGTCCAGAGCGCAGTACCTGTCCCTCCAGGCCAGCTGCCAGCTGCCAGTCCAGCAGTCACCTTTCCAGGGCCATAGATGACTCAATAAGGCTGTTTGCAGCGTTACAGCTATATGCTAACTGTGCTTCCTCGATGGCTCTCTCCCCTTAGCTAAGGCAAAATGGACGGATTGCTTTAAAGGCAATCACTGGGCTTCCTCAGGCTCTAAAATGTCATCAGCTCATCAAGGATCGGAGGGGAGGGTGTGGAGGGGAAGGTCTCTCCTGCTAGCTGGGGCAATCAGGAAAACACACCAGGATGCTGCTGCAGGCCGCATCGCCCAGGTAAGGGCTTGGTGGATGACAAAGCTAAGGCTAGAAGGGATGCAGGCCAAGCCCAAGCCACTGAGCTCAGACCGAGGGATTCTCTTGGCAGGTAGGTCTACCACTCCCCAGCAATTATTGACTAGTGGGCCTGTGTGGCTATGGAGAAGCTGTGCTGTGGATGGGCTGGGATCTGCTGGAGAAAAGCATCTTTCAGAAGGTGAGGAGAAGCTACTCTCCTCGCTGGTGGCTCGTCTCGTCTCAGCATTCACCTATGTCCTCCCTCGGCTGAGGGGACCTGGGGCCTGGCTCCGTAGCTCAGGGTGTTAGCGCAGTGGTCTCAGAATGCAGCAGCTGCAGGTTTGAATCTCACACGGGACTCTGCGTCCATGCATTTTACTCATGGAGAGATTGTTGTCACAAACACTAGGCTACGTGACTTCCTTGAAGGACAAAGCCAGAGAAGCTGGGCTGAGAGGGAATAAGCTCGTACAATGATATGAAATAACAACCAGGAGATGGAAACCAGCTGGACAAACAGGTTGCTTCTTCTGACCCGTGCAAGGCCAGCACTGCTAGCTGAAGAGGAGTTCGGCACACTTGCTAGCAGAGGCTTCTGAGTTGTAGGAAAAGCTGGAGGGTGCTGAGGGCAGCTCATCAATAGCTCCATCTTTTCCACACGTGTGGCGTGCCCACCTGCATTGGGATTGAGACGTCTGACTCTACAAAATCCAAAGGCCTGACCTCTATGGTACAGCTGGACTCCCTGGACACCTCTTCAACTCAGTATGGTACTTATGGCCCCTATCACCGTAGTGTCTGAGGGTATGTCTAAACGACAATGTAAGCCCTGGGGTAGTAGAACTTGAGTTCGCAGACCCTGGGTTTGTTAACCTAGGTCTTGAGCATCTGCACTCATTTGTAACACCAGGAAAGGAATGGTTGAACCCTGGGTCCCAACCTGGGGCTTCAGCGTCTACACTGCATTATGCGGGCCCAAGTCCAACCACCTATTTTCCAGGCTTCCTAGTGCCTTCCCCAAAGGTGGCCGCTCTAGCCCTTTGTTCATGGCGCAGTGTGGGACAATTTGACTGTTCAGAGGACAAAAAAGTCATCCCATGGCGTTGTGGGGTACTTTTGGCAAACTCCTAGAGCACAGGTTCAGTGGGGCTGTGTCTATACTGCAAAGCAACAGCGTTTGAACCCTGGGTCCCAGCTTGACTCCGGCTCAGGCACTCCGCCCCTGTGGGGTCCTGGCACCCTGGGTCTGAGCCCTGAGTTAGCATGAGTTGCATGGATAGAAGGGGGCATAGGCTTGATCATGAGTTCAGACCCTGGGCTTACATAGCAGGATAGACATACCCTGAGTCCCTCAAAACGTCACAGTGTATGTATCCTTACAGAGAAGTATTATGCTAATTTTATGAGATGAGAGACTATGGGTTCATCTAAATGGCCGTCATGGGATGTGACAGAAGCTTGAGCTGACACCCCTGAGCTAGATTTAATCCAGCTAGCTCGAGTACCAGAACCGGGACTGTACAACTGTGACTTCCATGACCTCTGTGACATATTCGTCACCTTAACAATGACTAACTAAACTGCAAAAAGAAAAGGAGTACTTGTGCTTATGCTCAAATAAATTGGTTAGTCTCTAAGGTGCCACAAGTCCTCCTTTTCTTTTTGCGAATACAGACTAACATGGCTGTTACTCTGAAACCTAACTAAACTGCCTGGCTGTGTGCACACCCGAAGCAAGTGCCTGAGTGATCTCATTGCACTGAGCTTTCTCTTCCTCCTCCCCATTCCATCCCTCTCTACGGGTTTGTCTCCAGTGCTGACAGTGGGCACCTGCTAAACTGCTAAACTGACCTACAGGTGGAGATGTGCACAAAACGCTCAGCGCCAGTTCATCTGCGCCCATCATCTGCAACGGGTCATTTCTGTGATTCAGGCAAACCCTTCGAGGCACATTCTCATGAAGGCTGTGAATTCAGCCTCCCTGAAAACTCCAGGCTACTACTTTTGTGGCAGCTCTGCCAGAAAGGACCTTTTGTTTTGATCTCTGGTACAGTACCAAAACCAATTGCGAATGAAAATATTTGCCTATTATGAAAGACAAAAGAGGTTAAATAGTAGCATGAGAATGAAATGGAAACAGGACTAAAGAGCAGACCTCTCAGGGAATGCGTCATTTAAAGTTAACACAAATACGTCCACTGATTGAGATTTAATAAGAGAGGTCTAAAGGTTCATAAAATGAATATTAAACATATTGAGTGAGGCTTTATGTTTAGGTATGCCACAAAGCTGTTAACCCACAAGAATATGGGTGTGTGATAATTGATTGGTATTTTAAAATGGCTTAATTAACTCTAAATTAGTGCATATATGGCAACCCTCATTTGAAACACTAACAGCCTGAGATTAGAATGACCTGTGGGCTCCAGATGGATGACACTCCTGGTTGAATCAAATGCATATAAGTGCAGATTTCCATTGACTTCCCCAGCCAGTGTCATGAGCTAACCTTTAAATGTCACTGCCTAATGCCCATTACTTCAGCCCAGTGCACACTTCTTTCCAGCCATTAGTTTGCCTAACTAAGCAACCCTCTGTGATTTTCCTCCTGGACAATGGAGTACTTTTATTGTCAGGCTAGGAACTGAGGCCCATCCATTTGATGGACCACCTGAAAAAAGCAATGCTAACCTGAATGTCCCCTTCTCAATGAGCAGAATACCAGGCAGCTCCACTTGGAGGCATGAGGCTGCCTTGTAGATCACTGTAGGAGCATTTCTAGTCCTTTCATGTGGCATTGTTGCTGTGATGAACTGGGAATATGCACAGACTTCTGTGAGAGATTATGAACCCCATGTGTCTGTGTCAGGCTGCAAACTACATATCAGATGGACAGCCTTTCGCCTTCTCTGTGGTCTGATTGTTTCCTTGATGGGTTGACCATTCCAAAGGCTGGTGGCAAAAGAATAACAGTAGAGGGTAGTTGACTCTTACGTACCCAATGGTTGGAAATCTGTTACCCTGAGACAAAAGGCTAGTCCCTGCCCAGAAGCAGCAACGTAGCAGGGGGGAGGTTCCCTTGGCAATGAAATCACCTGGCATCTGTGCGAGGAAGCAGGTAAGGAGATCTAGTGCAGTCCCAGGCGTGTTCTGGGCCTGCACCAAAGTCTCAAATATGCCCTTCCCCCATCCCACCACAAACTGTCCTCCCCTGCAATCACATCTAACTACTTTTACAAAGGCACCTTCCTACCCTTCTCTGAAGCAATCTCATTAATTAGTTCATCCCAGTCTATCCACCTTGCTTCTGAGTTCTCTATAGAAATCACTGCCAGTTTGCTTAACCTTCCCTGCCCCATAGATGTTCTTGGCGAGGTCTTGATTAATTTTAGCTTGCTTTGAAACTCCTTTCGTTAGCTGCCATGGTTACACAAAGACAGCAAAAAATACTCAGTCCTGTTTCTGTGTTAGGGAAACTCGCATCTAAAAATCTTTTGTGACTGTATCAAGTCATCCTTCAATATTTGCTTGAAAAAGCTGGCAAAGAGCTTGTATACCACATCTCGGCTAAATCAGGAAACAAAAACTCTAGAATATTGGTTTGCAAGCTATTCACTTCCAATTTAAGAGATCGTGTAAGATTGTGTGAAGCTTTGATCTTGTTTAAAGCATCAAGGAAACCCTCAACCCGATTTCGTAGAGGACAGATAGCTTCTATCCTTGCTGACTATCTTGTGGTGCATTGGCATTTTATGTAATGCCAATGTGCTTTTTCAACACAACCCAATGACTAGTAGAAGTGGAAAACAAGGTACACAATCTTTGAACAAATCTTTTAAATAGAAGAACGTGGGGAATGGCCATTGCAGCAGCTTTTCCAACTAGGCTGAAACACAGGGCAGCACATGCGATGAAAGACACATACTGATTTACCTGCTGAATTCAAAACCCATTCATATGCGGTGGCCATGTTAGCTCCATTGTCATAGCTTTGTCCCCTGCAATCAGCCATAAATAAATGTCTTTTTTAACTTCTCTAAAATAGCTTTATAATACCCTCCCCTGTTTTGGCATGAATATCAGCTAAATCTATGGGACACTAAGTGGGGCCCTGAAAACATTAAGGTTACTACGGGGCCCCCAACTAAACTATGTGGGGCAGTAAACAAGGCTCAGAATGGTCCATTTGGAGCACTGGGGTATCTGAAGGGTCAGCGCTGCACCCAGAGGGACTGGGAGGCTGGACAGCAGGTTCTAGCACTTGGAGAGGGGTGCCACATAGGTGTGTGTCCTGAGAGTGTGCCTAGGGACCCCGAGATTGGGACAGGACCTGGATGGCATTCAGGCTCCAGGAGCTTGAAACACCCGGGGATCTAGAGCACAGGGCCTTGGGGTCCCCTCACAGCAGCCCTAGTGGGTGGCCAGGAGGATGCACTCCCTAGGATCTGAGACACTTGCCCATTAGCTCTATCCTTTTCCTTGTGTCAGGGAAGCACCCCCAGTCCATGCAGCGGACCAGGATTGTTTACTGTAGCGAGGGAGATGAGGAAGAAGGGATGTGATAGAGGGACACAAAACAAGGAATGGCCTAGAGGAGGAGATGGGGTGTTCCTATTCACCCTCTCCTCTGTACAAGAACAAGGTCATTCAATGACCCTGAAAAGCAGCCCATTTGAACCTGAGCAGAGGAGATGCTTTGTTTCATACGAGGCACAATTAGCCTGTGCAATGCTTTACAAGGGGGCAGAAGTGTTTTTTAGGAAGGATTTCCCCTTTGGATTTTGAGCAATTCTGCACCAAAGAAATGCAACTTTACTGTGGAATGGGGATCCCCCCTGGAAAGGTGAATTTTCTGGCTTTCAGGGCGAAGTGGGTGGGAGCACTTTCCGAGGGCAGGCTGTCCCCCCGAGCGATGCACCGCTCTGCACAGGTACTGCAGCACAAGCCTCGGCTCTGTCCTGAGGCCCCTCTTTGCCAGGGTTCTGTAAGGGCCTGGCCCTGGGCCCTCACTCCTGGGAAATGATAGGAGTCTCTTCATTGATACTGGTGGGGCTGGGTTGGGCCCCACAGCCTGGGATTGTTCTCTCTGAGGAGATTGTTCTGTCATAAAACAAAACAAGGAAGATGACGACAATGACCAAAGGCTAGTTTTGAATCTATATATTGGGAAAATATATCCGATCCCAGGCTGCAGAAGCGAGGAGGAATCCAGAGGCCAGTGGAGAGCCTGTAGCAATGCAGGGCTCTGAGCTCCCCAGGCCTGATTCTCCGCTGACTTACCGCAGATTTGTCCCGGTGTTACTGGAGCAAGCTGGGTCGCTCGGTGTGCTGGGTGCAAGCAACCAGGGAATTTTCAATACAGCTACATATAAACATCTACACCTAGGAACACGGAACGTAGGCCATTCTTACAGGCTGGGGGATTCTACCCCGGGAAGCAGAGACTCTAAAAAAGATTTGGGGTCATGGTGGATAATTAGCTGAACATGCATCCGATGAAGTGAGCTGTAGCTCACGAAAGCTTATGCTCAAATAAATTGGTTAGTCTCTAAGCTGCCACAAGTCCTCTTTTTCTTTTTGCAAATACAGACTAACACGGCTGCTACTCTGATAGCTGAACATGAGCTCCCAGTGTGACCTTGGCCAAAAGAGCTAAAGTGATCCTGGGATGCATAAATAGAGGAATCTCGAGTAGGAGCAGAGAGCTTATTTGACCTCTGTATTTGGCACTGGTGTGACCGCTGCTGGAATCCTGCATTCAGTTCTGGTGCCCATGATTCAAGAAGGATGTTGATAAATTGGAGAAGGTTCAAGGAAGAGCCACAAGACTGATTAAGAGTTTAAAAAACCTGCCTTATACTGATAGATTGAGTTCTTTGAGTCTATTTAGCCTAACAAAGAGAAGGTTAAAGGGTGACTTGATTGCAGTCTAGAAGTACCTACATGGGAATGAATATTTGATAATAGGCTCTTCGATCTAGCAGAGAAAGGTCTAATGTGATCCAATGGCTGGAAGTTGAAGCTAGACAAATTCAGACTAAAAATAATGTGTACATTTTTAACAGGGAGGGTAACTAACTATTGGAACAATTTACCAAGGTCCATGGTGGAGTCTGTATCACTGACAGTTTTTATGTCAAGATGGGATGTTTTTCTAAGAGATCTGCTCTCGGAATTATTGTGGGGCAGGTCTCTGGCCTGTGTTATGCAAGAGGTCAGACTAAATGATCACAATGGTTCCTTCTGGCCTTGGGAACCCATGAACTGCACTGATTTGACTGAGTATATACAGAGGTGGCACCAATCAGGAAATGAGGAGAAATGCCCCAAGATTTATAGCTGCAGCTGGTCAGAAAATGGTAGTTTTTCCTGTGGAAAAATTTGGATTTTCCTTTTAAAAAAACAAACAAACAAACAAAAAAAAACCCTGAAATTTTTTTGGCTAAAACCCAAAAACATTTGGATTCAGAAATGCTCCTTTAATGCCTCTTGGAAGTTGTGGTTTGGGTGCCTCACATCCCATTTCTTCCCCATGGTGCACTACAGTCTCTCCTCTTGCTGAGCTACTGCTGGGCAAAATAGGAGTGCCATGGTCATAGTACATTGTGACGGGATCCCTGGGGTGCAACCTGGGACTGTGGGACCACTCTGCCCCCTCAACTCACTAATCTGGGTTGTATCTCAATGCCTTACTGGTGACAAACAGCAAACCCCTCCAGGTGCTGTTACAACTCAGTACAACCGCATGTGGAGCCCCACACCCAGCCAGGTTACATGGATGCTCCACTCATGAACCACACAGAGAAAGGCACCAGCCAAATCCCCCCAGCTCCCAGCCTTGTACCCCAGGAATATACTGTCTTGCACTGCTCAAGACCCTTTCTTGAGCAATGCACCACTTCATCAATGGAAAGTGGACATACACCAGCCTTTGTAACCTGGGCAGATTTGCCAAGCACTTCAGTCAAACTCACTGGTAAGGATAAATATTAGAATAAGTTATTGGTTACAAAAGATGGATTTTAAGTGATTATAAATGATAGGTAAAAGTCTCAGTAGTTACCAAAGGAAAATAAAAGATAAGCCCACAGTCTAAATTTTCAACCTTATTAGACTAAGCAATATCTGGACTAAGCAGTTTTTCTCATGCCGCTGAATACTGCAGGTTGGGTACAGTCTTTCATACGCAGGCTCTCCCTGTTAGCCTGGGGATCAGTCTCCTCAGCTCCAGTGTTCTTGTTACCTTCAGCAAGGGTGCGGGAGGAGAAAGGACAAACCATGCGGCCTCTGTCTTCTATTTTATATCCTCACTCCATGTGCTTGGAGAACACAAGTCCAGGCATGTCTGGTGGACATTGTTGAGTCACCAGGCAAGGTTGAGCAATTCCCCTTGTGTGGCCTTGTGCAAGTGAATCATTGAATTGTAAACTCCTTTGCTGGACAATGGCTGTTGATGGTTGTTCAATGCCGGCCCGGCCATTTGGTTAGCTCCCTTGTTGTTGTTTCTGGGGATCTAATATCTGGATGATTCCCCAACTCACAGCATATTTTAGTGACAACCATACAACACAATCTCAACTTCATATGCATTAATGATAACATATATTAGATAGAACAGGGTCTTCAGCAGATCATAACCTTTCCCATGATACCTCACATGGCATGCTTTACATGAAAATATCACAATTATATATAAAAGATAAATATGGGGGTTACAGGGTGCTCCCCTGAGGTATAGAGTGTCACATACATCCTAGGAATTGTCTGGCTGGGGACCTTAGACCATAGTGGAGAATGGAGAGATGAGGCATCTGGGAGACATTTTCTTATTGCATTTTTTCGGTTTTAGCTGAAATGTTTTGGTTTAGGGCTGAAAAACTAGGGGCACCCCCCTGCCCCCAACAACCCCTCCCCTGATTTTTGTGTGTGTTTTTTTGTTTTTGTTTTTGATAAAAAGTCAAATTTCCACAGAAAGCAGCCACTTTTCACAAAAAAATCCATTTAGTTGAAAACCCAATTTTTCATTAAGAAGCCATTTTTGACGGAAAATTTGCGATCAGCCCTAGATATAACCCCTCTCAGACAGCGGAACGTAGAACTTGAAACACTCTGAATTCTGAGCTGGAATGCCAAGAACCTGATGCTGAACTTCAGAGAAGGCTGTGTTGCCTCTGATGGACCATCTCCTTCTGTTGACCTTGCTCGGACCAGTTCTAACATTTTGCATGGTTCTAGCAAGTCAGAGGCAGTTGGGTAATTCTGCCATAGCATCCAGGAGAGGGCAGTGGTGACATGCTCCCCATCCTGAAAGGTCTCATTTTTCCATCTGTCTGATGTCTCAGTTTACACACTGTGCAGAATCAAACCGACCCATTGTTAATGCACAGAGCAGTGCCACAAACCTGGCCTCCCTTTCTCTCCTGTTTACCTTTCGCTGGAGAAGTTTGCTTTCCCTATACCCACAACGACACAGTGATCAGTGTGAAAGTGGAGAGGCGACCCTTGGAGTTGGTTGCAGACTTTGCCCATTTCTTATAGAAAGGAGGGATATTTCCTGCACAGATATTTGACTTGTTTTGGCTGTCGCTTTGGCATCTGTCTCGAGAGCAGTCACTGGCCTGGTCTACCCTTAAAAGTTAAGTCAACATACCTAGGTACTCAGGGGTGTGAATAATCCACACCCCAAGTGCCATAGCTATACTGATCTAGCCTCTGGTGTGGACACAGCTAGGCCAGCAGAAGAATGCTTCTGTAGACCAAGCTACCACTGCACAGGGAGCTAGAGACCCTATGGTGACTGAGAAAACCCTTCCATTGTTGTAGGATGCCCCTTTCCTACAGCGGCCCAGTTACTGCGCCATAGCTGTGCGGCTGTAGTGCTCATAGCGTGTGTTGACGTGGCCGCTCTCAGAGTCACAGACCATTTCCGTGGCGCACAGGAGTCCTGAGGGTCTTTGTGAATGGTATAAGTGGGAAGGCAGAAGGCCAGATACATTTCTTAGGAGCCGGTGATGGAGTGTCTGCCCACACAAGCCCTGAGCAGGTCAAGGCGGGTCAGTAGGGGCCAGGTAATATTAGATGCTGAGCCTGGCGGGGAACCTGGGCTTGCAAGGGCCTACAAGCAAAAGGAAGGGAGTTGGCCAGGGACAAGGAGGAGATCCAGGGGGAGAGAGAGCCCCGGCTCCTGCCCTGGACTACAGAGTATGGTAAGGGGCCTAGAGGAGAGAAGTAGCCATGAAGAACAGAGGAAGCTCTGGTGTAAACCCAGAGCTAGGCATGGCAATAGAGAGGTGGAGTTGGAAGGAACCCAGGGAAACAGCCCCAGGGTCTGAGACAGAACAGTCCATGGTTGCTAGTCAGAGGGTCCCTAGGCTGGAACCCAAAGCAGGGGGTGGGCCTGGTTCCCCTACCAGTCACTGGCGAAATGGTACAGGTCCTGGAGTTGGAACAGAAGGCTGCCTGACATGGCATAGGGACACCTGTCTGGTGGGAGTCTGTTACCCCGGAAGGTGGGACAGTATAAAGAGCTGGCTGGAGGGAGGGGTCGCAGAGGGAGCACCCTAAGTCACGGAAAGAGAGGGGCCCCACGGCAACAACAGGGCAAGAGCTAATTGCCAGACCTAGTCACAAGGAGGCGTCCCACCGGTGCGTGAGCCCCATTACAGAACCCAGGGAAGGTTCTGAGAGTGGACAGACACAAGGCATATCACTCCCGGCTTCAGCAAGCTTAGTAGCCTGATTGCCAGCAGGTGAAGCCAGGAAACCTCTTTCAGGTGACAACCACCCCTTTGTCTGGCGGAGGGTAGGCCATTCGGGGGTGCCGGACACAGGGGATAGTTCGAGTTCAGTTGTTTCCTAACCATTTCTATCAAACAGTGGTGCAAGTCAGCCGGTACGATCAGGCATGCCGCACCAATAAGACATTTATTGCCCATACGCCATGCTGGAAAGACACCTTTTCAGAACTGCAGGGCTCTCCCGGGAACCACAGTGGCGAAAGGAGCAGAATGAGGGGCTGCCACTCCAAGGAACCAGCACCCCATGCTGGCAGCTCCTCCGGCACGGCTGTACCGTCCCCAGCCCCCACCTGGTCAGTACTGTACTGGTAAGAGTAAAAATCTACTTGCACCACCGTTATCAAGGCAGCTGTTGGAGGATTGGGGGCTACTGGTTCTTTTCTTTTTGCACAGAGTAGCAGATTCCACCGCTCCCCCTCCATTTAACAGGGAGGACTCCATCTGCGTAGAGCTTGCTGCCCCTGCTGATCCCAGCCACCCAGCATCCCCATGGTGACTGAATGGGGAAGGGGCATTGGCAGGAGGGCACATATTTGGGACACAGCCTTCATTCCACTCTCTCCTTTTGTATTGACAGAGCTCTCCCTCACCCGTTTGTTCTGTTCCTCTCCTCCAGCACCCCTTAGCCTGCAGTCTGGGCTTCTTCTCCTTGCCATGCTCCTTTCCTCCTCCTGCTCCCCCACTTGAGCTTTCCACTCCCTCCTGCTGGTGGCTGGCATCTTCAGGCCCACTGGTGGCTCATGTTTCTAGGAGTGGGTCCTCTTTCCTTTCTTCTACCCTGCTAAGAGCTGCTTCTACAAGCCTCACTGCAAAACAGCGAGCACTGTGGGGCCTCTCCAAGCAGCTAGACCCATGGGGAGCCAGCACCATGTTGCCAGCCAGGTACAAACCGACAGTGGCCCACAGTCGGCAAAGATAACGTGAGCTACAGTAACTCCAAGCAGGTGACTAGGGTCTTGGACGCAAGAGTTCCTTGGTGGGAAGGTTACTCCAAGCTGCTCTGGAAGACTAAGATGCTTGATTAAGGAAATAAGGCACAAAGTTTTAACAGTGTGGGTAACTTGTCATTGGAACAACTTATCTAGAGGTCTGGTGGATTCTCCATCACTTGAAGCCTTGAAATCAAGAGTGGGTGCTTTCCAAAAGACACCTGGCTAGCTCAACCATCAGTTAGGGGCTTGATGAAGGAATCAGTGGGACACATTCTCTGGCTTGTGTTCCGCAGAAGATCAGATTAGATGGTCATAATGGTCCCCTCAGGCCGTAACAGCTATGAAAGTGGAAAAGGGGAAATTATGAAGTGATTTTTTTGAGGACAGGAAGAAAAGTATAGCCAAATTCAGAGTGATTCTTTATTTAGAACATAATAACATAAGAACGGCCATACTGGGTCAGGCCAATGGTCCATCTAGCCCAGTATTCTGTCTTCTGACAGTGGCCAATGCCAGGTGCCTCAGAGGGAACGAACAGAACAGGCAATCATTGAGCGATCCATCCTCTGTCGTCCCATCTCAGCTGCTGGCAGTCAGAGGCTAGGGACACCCAGAGCATGGGGTTACATCCCTGACCCTCTTGGCTAATAGCCATTGATGGACATATCCTCCATGATCTTATCTAAATTTCTTTTAATCCATGTATACATTTGGCCTTCACAACATCCCCGGCCACGAGTTCCATAGGTGGACTGTGCATTGTGTGAAAAACTATTTCCTTTTGTTTGTTTTAAACCTGCTGCCTATTAATTTCATTGGGTGACCCCCGGTTCTTGTGTTATGTGAAGGAGTAAATAACACTTTCTCCACACAGTCATGATTTTATATAAAGCAATGATTTTATCCAGTCCTGATTTTATAGACCTCTGTCATATTCCCCATTACTCATCTCTTTTCCAAAATGAACTGTCCCAGTCTCCTTAATCTCATATGGAAGCTGTTCCATACCCCCAATAATTTTTGTTGCCCTTCTCTGTACTTTTTCCAATTCTAATATATCTTTTCTGAGATAGAGAGACAAGAACTGCACGCAGTATTCAAGGTGTGGGTGAACCATGGATTTATGTAGTGGCAATATGATATTTTCTGTCTTCTTATCGATCCCTTTCCTAATAGTTCCTAACATTGTTAGCTTTTCCTTGACTGCCGCTGCACATTGAGCAGATGTTTTCAGAGAACTATCCACAATGACTCAAAGATCTTTCTTGAGTGGTAACAGCTAAGTTAGATCCCATCAATTTGTATGTATAGTTGGGATTATGTTTTCCAATGTGCATAACTGCATTTCTCAACACTAAATTTCATCTGCCATTTTTTTGCCCAGTAAGCCAGTTTTCTGAGATCCCTTTGTAGCTTTTCACAGTCTGCCTGGGCCTTTACTATCTGGAGTAGTTTCGTATCATCTACAAATTTTGCCACCTCACTGTTTACCCATTTTTCCAGATCATTTTCATATATTTCATCATATTCATATATGTTGAACAGCACTGGTCCCAGTACAGATCCCTGGGGGACACTGCTGTTTACTTCTCTCCATTCTGAAAACTGACCGCTTATTCCTACCATTTGTTTGCTGTCTTTTAACCCGTTACTGATCCATGAGAGGATCTGTGCTCTTATCCCATGTCTACTTACTTTGCATAACAGCCTTTGGTGAAGGACCTTGTCAAAGCCTTTCTGAAAATCCAACTACATTATATCCACTGGATCACCCTTGTCCATGTGTTTGTTCGTCCTCCCATCCCCAAAGAATTCTAAAAGATTGGTGAGGCATGATTTCCCTTTATAAAAGCCATGTTGAACACCATTTTTTGAGGAAGAGTTATCAATGTGTCTGGTAATTCTGTTCTTAACTATAGTTTCAAATAATTTGCCTGACACTGAAGTTAGGATTACCGGCGTGTCATTACCAGGATCGCCTCTGGAGCCTTTTTAAAAAACTGGTATCACATGAGCTATTCTCAAGTCATCTAGTACAGAGGCTGATTTAAGTGATAGGTTGCATACGACAGTTAGTAGTTCTGCAACTTTATATTTGAGTTCCTTCAGAACTCTTGGATGAATCCCATCTGGTCCTGGTGATCTCTTTGGCCCCCTCAACGTGTAGGTTATGCCACTGGAGACTCTCACTCAGTTACCAAGGTGTAACTGACACCCCTAGACTCCACTGCTGAATTTAGCCTTTAGGATTCCCTCAACTGAACATTTGCCACGATAATCACACTATTCTTCAGTATTTCGATGAAATGAACCTTTCATGGTGTGCGCTCCCCTGCGTAAATCTGTCTGGCGTGGTTTTAAACATTCATCCTACTCAGTAATACTAATCTATGGTGATATAACAATGGGAAAACCAATTTAGAAGGAAAGCTCCACGAGATTTCACTGATCAGAATAAAAGAGCACTTTCCATTAGTGTGACCTGCGTGTGAGTTCTGCACCGGCACAGTAATACACACAGCAGTGAAACACAAAGAACAGAGATGTAGGGAGACAACTCCTGACACAGTTTCATATTTATTGCCAAAATGCCTTTTTGAATAACAGCGTCATCTCTCAGTGGGAAGCTGGAGCAAAACCTGAAAAGCGGGGGGAGGGAGCCTGGATGAAGTTAAAGGTTTGTGCTTTCAGCTGATCTCAAATCACACCGTGCCATAACTCTGAATAATGCATAAGGCTCAAATTAGACATCTCCTGAGTTTAACACTTGGAAGTTTTCAGATCAGAGGGTTAGGATTCTCTGATCACTCCGTTTTGCTTCACATTTCCACAGAGCAGAGAATGTACATAGCAAAATCAACACATTTCCCAAGGAGCTGCTGGCATGCAGAGTCGTGGGCCAGAGTCATTTCCAGCTCAAGCAGCTGTCTGCAAACTGCAGATTTAAAAACCAAGCATGGCTCCCTGGCAGTAGCTTGCCATGGTGGAGATGAAGTATTTTGACAGGTATCAGTCCTCTTTTTTGCGCACTTTTTCACAATGACACGTGCTAGCCGCAACAGTAAAACTTAATCAAAAGAAACACGTTTCCCCCTGATAGTTACTCTCTCAGACGGAGATTTTAAATTCTGCCTTGGGGATTTGGATGCCCAACTGCCCTTAATTTTAACCAAACCGTGCATTCAAATCCTGTAGGTGGCCTTAAAAATCTCAGCCTATTGGTGAAATCCTGGCTCCACTGAAGTCAACTGCAAAGCTCACTTGGGCCAGGATTCCACCATATGCTTTGCTAATGTCCAGGCCTGCCCCATGTGAGATTAATAGGCATCTTGTGATGGATTTCAGTGGAAACAGGTCAGGGCAAGGCCATCTTTCTTTAATAGCAACTGAAGAAAACTGGTGTAATAGCCTCTGTTTGAAGGGCTGATGCTCTAGCATCTTCCTGGCTTCTGCATCCCCTCTGGCCTCCCACGAGGATTCATTCCCAGGGCCTTTTATTCCATGCAGTACTAAAGAGCAACAAAACAAAAAATCCAAAGAGCTTTGGAAGGATCTAAACCTTCCTGCTTCAGGCCATAAACCAGCCTCTAACTATGGGGGCTGGTAAGACACTTTCCTCTGGTGTCAGAGTAGCAGCCGTGTTAGTCTGTATTCGCAAAAAGAAAAGGAGGACTTGTGGCACCTCAGAGACTAACAAATTTATTTGAGCATAAGCTTTCATGAGCTACAGCTCACTTCATCTGGCCACTGTCAGAGGAGGCAGGACACAGGGCTAGATGGAGCTTGGGTCTGAGCCACTCTGGCACTTCCCAGGGGTCTGTTTTTATAAAATTGTTTTTATTGCCTTTTTTAACAGAACTGTATGACGCAGTGGGGCACTGGCAGCAGTGGGTAACTCCACACCGGGAGCAAGTCAATACAGTACCATGACAGAATAGAGTTCTGTAATGGCCTCCTATCTGACTGTGGTTGCATCCGCCCTTGGAACTGGGGGGATGATTCCTAGCTCGTTACACTACTGTTTAACTCCAGTAGCTCAGACGTGGTCGAACGGGCTAGCTGTCTGCAATGAACCTACCCTGACCCCATGGGTACACACTTGTAGCTAGCTATGCTACCATTTTTAGTGAGCTTGTGTGAGCGTGTCAGCTCAAGCTGGGAATCACACCTCCAGCTCCAAGTGTAGACATCACCTGTGTTCTACTTACGGGGGCTGAGTCAGAGGGTGCGTGGGACAGAAAGGGGCGAAATGCATCCTGCAAGGTGCTTAGCACCCTCAATATGCACTGAGGTCAGTGGGTGTTGAGGTTGAAAAGCATCTTGGAAGATCAGACCCTCTGGGTTAGATGGTGCAGCTCTCGTGATGGATTGTACTTCTCTGACAGCCCCCTTGGGGTGAGGGGGCACCTCTCTTGTCCTGGGTGTTTGTCTCTGGATGGCAGCATGGCTGTCGGCTGGGTTCCAGACTTGGGGTACAGCCCTCTGGCTGCGCCTCTTTGGGCATCTGTGCCCTTCTTGAGGGCACTGAAGTAGCCCAAAAGAAAAAGGTAAAATAGCTCCATGACCCTCAAAAGTCCAGGGCCCCGAGTCTCAAGCAGGGTAAAGGCTGATAGTCCTTGGGAGGAAGGTCTGGGCTCCTTCACCCTGGGGTGTCAAAACAACCAAGGCTGAGCCCCAGTAAAGAAAAGCTGGTTTCTCCGAGGGCTCTGGCAGCTGGTGCTATCAAGCAGTCTACCCCCATAGACAGCGCCTCTTCCCTGGGGCCAAGAGCTCTGTGCACCAGCTCGCTAGCTTCTGAAATGCCACCTCTCCTTCTCCAGGATTGGAGAGCGTTACTGGTGTGCTGAGTTGGGCTGGCTGAGCCCAGAGGAGCCCTTTCATCCCATCTTGACTGAGGTGGGGAGTTGTCCCACCACACCGTACTCAAGGTGAGTTCTGAATGACACACGGAGTGCCACTGCCTTAGAAGGACTCACCAGCACGAGCCGGGCTAGGCCGTCCTATCCAGCCCAGTGCTTCTCCACTGGGGGTCACAATCCAGAGGAGAGGGAAGGGGATCAATCTTTTATTGCAATCTAAACCAAAGAAAACTCTGACTCCCCTGCCCACCCTTCCCTTCAAGGTTGAGTACGCCCTACCAGCCTCCCAAAACATACACTCTGCAGGCTTAGCGTTCTATTGCTGATCCATTTTGACTTGCTTTTGCAGTAAATGTGAAGGGGTGCCAAAATATTTGACTTTGAATATGGGGTTGCCATATGGCCTTAGTGATGGCCAGTCTGTTGTCGCGGTAAACACGGCCCTGTGCACCAGGTGGTCTCATAGGGTTGAACTGGAATGATTCATTCCTGACCTGCGCCTTCTGTGGTGGGGAGGGGCTGAGAAGGATTGTGCCAGGACACCTTGGTAATGTCTGGAGTCCTTTACTTCCCTTGACCCCAGTCAGTCTGGCTTCAGGCCTTGTACGGTACCGAAACTGTGCTAGTCTGGTTGCCTTGATCAATAATCCCCTCCAGGTGGTGGATGGATGGATGGCGTCCATGTTGATTCTCTAGATCTGCTGGCTTTCTTTGTACCAGCAGTTGTTAGGAACAGTCTCAGAGGATATATTATGGCAGCCGCTTGGGGTAGAGAGAGCAGCAGTTGAGTGTCTCTGCTCCTTTCTTTCATGGGTATCCCAGGGGGCAGTGCTGGGTAATCACTCCTCTGCACTGAGCACTTACTCTTGTGGGGTAGTGCAGTTCCTTGTGTGCGTTGACGGGGAGCGACAGCAAGCCTGGGGCAGCTAGGAAGGTGAATGAGGAGATGTGCATTCAGGAAGGTAGTCACAACTACTTGTCAAAAACTGTCCCTCAAAACTGGCGTTCTACAGAAAATTATTTTTTTGACAAGACAGCATTTCTTGTGGAAATTTGTCTGGTTGCTGCAGAACACTGGTTTTTTGTCCGTGTTGGAATATTTCAGCTTTGGGCTGAAATCTTTTGGTTTGGAAGTTTGTGGTAAAAATTTCTGTGTAAATGTTGAAAATGAAAGTTTTGTTTTTATTCCCATGTGAAATTTTTGATAACTTCAGAGCCGCTGTAGTTGTGATGGCCAGCGGTCTGCCTTGGCCTTGTCGGATCTAGTTGGGCCAGAGGGGTAATTTATTTACTGTCTTCTGGCCAAAAGAGCTGGGCTGGGGCTTTAGGGGGGTGGATTGGGGGAGTGGTGATGTAACCTACTGGGGAGTAGGTTATAGGGCCACTGGTGTGCCAGTTCACGGGGGATCTTCATTGTTACTCCCCGCACCTATGGGGCTTGACTCTCGCTCAGGCTGTAGTAGCTCATGCTTTTAGGTCCCTGGTTCAATGCTCTGGGTGTTGGCTGGGAGAGCACCTCTGACACATGAGTTAAGTAACGTATTGGTTTATAAACTGGATGTCTGGAATATTGTCCATTGAGAGGTTTTGAGCAGCAAAGCTCACCTTAGGTAGGTTACTATTATGGATGTAATTCTAATGACAAGTTTGTTTACTAGAGGGTCTGGCTGAATATCAGATGCTTAAACTTAAACAAATAATAGCAAGCCCCTGACACCTGCCTTGAAATGCCTCTGTAGCGGCACCTCCTGCTGGTCATGCTGGGAATTAGCTTTCTTGGACCACCAGGGTGCCTTTTACTAGTGGTGTCTCACTCGCCATTACTTCCACTTCCTCCACCGTCTCCACTACCTGGACCCATGTCACTCCCAGGCCACGGTGTCCTCTTCGGGGAAAAGGCGGTCCTCAGTCCTTCCACATGCGTCAGCGCCCAGCTGCAGTCTCTAGTCTAGCCCGGGCTTCAGGGGCAAACTGCAGTCTGGATTTAGGCCATTCTCCTCCTTGGCAAGTAGGGTAAAGGGGAGGGGGAGGACCCAGGCCCTCCCACTACTCTGGGTCCCGGCCCAGGGACGCTATAGCTGGCAGCCACTTACGGCACCTCCTCCTATTCCCGCTGCCCACTTTCCCTGGGCCACTTCCCCCATAGCCCTAGCAGCTTCCCTGCCCTTGCTTCAGGGCCTCAGTCTGGCCACAGTCAGCCAAGAGCTCCCCGCTTGCTCTGCTACCCTGCCCAGCCCCACAGTATCTCCAGTGCTGCTCAGCAGACAGCCCTTCCCCTCCAGGGAGAGACTGCCCCTTGCTCTGCGGAGCAGCCCTGTATATATATGGGCTGCTCCAGCAAGCCTTCTCCTGATTGGCTCTCCCAATAAACCCTTTCCTGATTGGCTGGGTTCTGTGCAGCCTCTCCAAGGCTGCCTTAACCCTTCTCCTGCCTGTGTGGGGCAGCCGCTCCACCACAGCCTCGTTTTGGCTTCTGTTCTCAGGAATGAAAATGAAAATATTTACAACGTATGGAGGGAGCAGTGCTGAGTGCTAAATGCTCAGCTTACTGGGCCAGATCCAGGTGGGCACCATTTGGTCTAGGGCCAACCGTGATTCCAAAGCGCCATATGTCCATCTACACAGATCCCTTTTGACGGGCGGTGCCTTGTGGGCCATTTCAAATACACTCAGTAATAGCAAACAATCCCGCTGAGGCCACACTGGTCTGCAGCAACAGTGAATAGCTGTCTGTGACTCACAGGCCAGTCCCTTTTGTCCTTCCCCTTTCCGAGAAGTGTGCTCCCCATTGGTTGATCCTCACTGAGTTTGAAGTCCCAGGAAGGGGACTGACTCACAAAGTAGGTCAGGACTAATTGCTGGGGAAATCCACATTGTTAAATATCAATTCCAGCGCCCCGTCCGCCCCTGAAGAACCCCTGTCTGGTGGGAGACCTGGGCAGAGGCAGAAACCCTTCAGTCTCAGGACTTTGCTCTTTGTTTGGCAGAGGCCCCGGGACAGTTGGTGAGTTTTGCGAAAAGTTGCACAGTGACACTAAAAGTGAACTGAACATTTTCGCTTTTTTGTCAGCTTTGGTTGGTGTTGGCAATGTGGCAGACCTGCTGCTTGACGTTCAAGCCTCTCTCCTATGACAGGTTCTCATCTGGACTGAACGTCCCAGTGTTTTTCCAGGGAGTTCTCCTTTATCATTGAGCCAGGAACGTATCTCCCAAAAAGACATGAGCAGAGACAGGCATATCATTGCCATGTGCTTAGAATACTGAGGCTGCTGTCCTTCTATTTCACACTTAGTTATTGCCCGTTCATTGAGCGTCCCAGGTTGGCGTGGACTGGAATCTGAGAAGAAACACCCCCCTGTCAATCATCGAGGGGACCCCCTGACCCCTCCATTTCTGCTTTTGACCCACTGCAGCCACCCCACTTCCTGCTGAGAACCGCACAGGGAGGCTGCGTTATTCCCAGTGACAGCTCCTGCTGGAAGTGATGGACGGAGCCTCTGCTCAAGCGCTCGAGTGACGGCCAGCTGTGTCATTAGCTCCCAGTAAACGATGATGACGGGCGGTGCCTGTGGGCCGTTTCAAATACACTCAGTAATAGCAAACAATCTCCCTGAGGCCACACTGGTCTGCAGCAGCAGTGAATAGCTGTCTGTGCCTCACAGGCCAGTCAATAATCCATTATGCCCCTAGTCTCGAAGCAAACAGTCACCCCCAGTTTAATCTTCTGCAGGAATGGCGGCCAGTGCTTGAGTGCAATGGAGAAGAGGTGCCAGTTTCTTGACCTGCCATTCAGAGTTTGCACAGGCATGGCTCTCCAACGAGAAACTGCTGAGCTTGAATGAATATGCAAACTAGATACCATTAACCTGGGTTTGAATAGAGACTGGGAGTGGCTGGGTCATGACACATATTGAATCTGTTTCCCCATGTTAAGTATCCTCACGCCTTCTTGTCAACTGTCTAAATGGGCCATCTTGATTATCACTACAAAAGTTTTTTTTTCTCCAGCTGATAATAGCTCATCTTAATTAATTACCCTCTTACTCCACCTTTTCATATTCTCTGTATGTGTATATATATCTATACCTATATATATCTATATATCTATCTTCTTATTGTATGTTCCATTCTATGCATCCGATGAAGTGAGCTGTAGCCCACGAAAGCTTGTGCTCTAATAAATTTGTTAGTCTCTAAGGTGCCACAAGTCCTTCTGTTCTTTTTGTGGGTACAGACTAACACGGCTGCTACTCTGAAACCTGAGACTAGATGTGGGCAGCACTGGTGATAATTTGATTCTTGTTCTGGCCCAGGGAGGAGGAGAACAGTAGCACTTAAAACACTGCCCCTCTCCCCCCACATCCACCCCCAGCAGAGGGGGCAGAGACAAGATAAATATTTATCAATCTGTCCAGCAGTTACTGAGTTCTGGGTGAAGCTGCATTCACCAGCTGTTGCTCCGAACCAGTCTCTACAGTGTTGATAAGAGTGGTACAAAGAGATAACTGAAGGAAAGCCTGAAACTGCCAACACAATCAATGACATTAACTCCGGCTCAAGGGAAGAGCGGGGGAGAGGAAAGTGACGAGATGGAAAGTTGTGATCTTGAAGACAAGCCGAGTCCGTGCCGGCATAATGAAACACAGGGCTAGATTGTGCCCGGCTGTGCAGGAGTGCTGGAGCAGGATGTACAGCGGGGGTGTGGAGAGCCATGGAACCAAACCATAAGCCTGGTCTAGGATGGAAATTGCTTCAAGCAGTGTCCTCCCCACCCCTTGCTCCCCTAGTTCCAGCACCTAGGACAGCCATGCAGGGGAAGGGGGCAGGGTGGGGAAGGGCCACGCTTTGCTGATTCGCCACATTTATACTTCCCAGCTCAGGGCGCTGTGGGGGAGAGCCGGGCTGTCTCTGTGCTCTGCTGTACCTCGCATGGGGAATATGGGGGGAGTGCAAGGGGAGGAGCCACGCTGAACAGAGAGAGAGAAGAGCACTGCCCCTATCACTGCAGGCTAGCGTCTAGTGTCCAGGGCCATGTCACTGCTCACCGGCCAGTATTAGAGGCAGATACAGCTGCCCAGTCTGGGCCCTGATCCCATAATAATTGATAATCCCTAGCTCTTATCTAGCTCTTTTCATCAGTAGATCTCAAAGCGCTTCACTGAGGAAGGCCAGATGATTATCTCTGTTTTTTCTAGACAAGGAGACCGAGGCATGGAGAGGGGAAGTGACTTGCCCAAGGTCACCAGCAGGCCATAGGCAGAGCCACGCAGAGAATCTCAGTCTCCTGAGTCCCAGTCCAGTGATCCAGTGTCTCTAAACTGCTTCCCATGGACATACCCCTGCGGGGAGCCCCAGTGACTTCGGTGGAGATCTGCCTGACCAGGTCCTGGTGCAGGATCAGGGCCTCAGACTAACGTGGCTAATGCACACCACGAAGGGTAGCAAGTTCCTGGCGGGGCAGCAATGCACAGGCTGGCCTTGGAGCACCATTTCAATGTACAGCTATATTTACATGACTATTTCTAAAACTGCTGCCTTGTATTTGTCATCCCAGGATCATAAAATGCTTTACAAGCCCTAATTCATGCCCGCCGCTCTCTCCCCCTGTGAGATGTCCCCGTTTCACAGAGTCAGAGTGTATAAACAACATGCCCAGTGGCTCACAGCAAGCCAATGGCCTCAGAACTCTCTCAGCAGTCCCGACTCGCGGTCTCTGGCGGCAGCTGCTAGATGTCACTCCCATTTCAAGTTCCCTGCCCTCTGGGCACGTGCCCATTGGCTCATTCCCTTGATGATCTCCCTGCATAAGTAGCTCTATCCTGTACTCTTGACTTGGTTGGCTGCCCCGCCCTCGCCCTTGGGCGGACCAGTCAGGGGTGCTGCCACTGGGGTGTATCCACTAGATCCCAGAGATCATCCTGCCTGATGAAGAATCCCATTAACATCCCCTCACCAGCTGGAAGGACCAAGCCCGAAAACCTGCCAGAAACATTTGATCCCCAAGGGTGTCTACATTGCAATGAAACACCCCCAACTCGCAGGGCTCGGACTAGGGGGCTGTTTAATTGCAGTGTAGACATTCGGGCTCTGGGACTCTGTGAGGGGGGAGGCTCCCAGAGCCAGGGCTCCAGCCTGAGCCGGAATGTCTACACCACAGCTGGAGTGGGAGTTCAGTTAGAAGCCAGGATGCTGTTGGTGCAGCAAGCGACGGAGGGATGGACGGCATTCCTGTTCCAGCCATCCTCCGCAGAGCCCCCCTCTGCGTGGCAGTTTATGAGCGCAGGGGACTAAGCTTAGCACAAGCAATGTGGCTGACATCACGGCAAGTGGTGGGCTTCTCTTCCAAATTGCAGAGCTTGGGTGAGAGACCCCCCAGCTCGATTGAACGGCCCATCTCTGTCCTGCTTTAGGCTGTGAGCATGGAGATTTAACCAAGCTGCTCCCCAGATGAGCCAGGAAGCCAGCAAAACAGACCTCATGCAAACAGACATTTTGCTGAGAAGCTGCAGGCAAGGTGAATCCATTTTTGTATTATAGTAGGGAGATGATATTGACAATGAACTAATCCAGGGAGCAGGGACCTGGCACACTCAGACTTTTTTTCCTGGGGCAGCAGCAGGGGCTTGGAGCTAAGGTTTAATTATTAGGCTTTGCATGATCCTTTTGGAAATACACAGAGGGGCCAAGTGAGATGAAGTGCTAAGCGAGGGAGGGGGCTTCCTTCTTTGTCTGGGGGGATGGAGAAAATGAGAGCGTCTTTCCAAATGCCTGCACCGCGTCTGGCTTTCTGGGGGTGCTGCCGTATGATCTTACGGCACTTGCGGTAGTGTCACTTATGCAGTGAAGTGAAGAATTCCTTCCACTGCAGGAATCCAAGTATGCAGGAGGTCAGACTAGCTGATCATAATGGTCCATTCTGGCCTTGGAAACTAGGGGCCTGATTCTGTTGCCTTGCATCACGTGTTGACGTTTACACCAGTGCACAGTGGGTGTAAAATGCTTCCGTTCTCTTCTGTTCTACCTAAGTGCTCCAGTGCGTTGCAAAAAAATAAATGGTTTTTGTTTTTCAGATCAAGATCTTGCTCCTGTCCTGTCCTCTGAAGTAGCAACTACTTGACCAGGTTTTGGAGATTAAGTGTAGAAGGGGTAATGTGTCTGTGAAATTAGCCGAAGTCACCGAACATAATTACCTGACTGTGCTTGAGATCAGCTGCTGCTGGTGCAGTTCTGGTGGCTAATATAAGCATTATTCTTACAAGGATTGTTGTACATCAAAGCTGGACGTGCATCAAAATTATAATAAGGCAGAAAATGGTTGTCTCTGGCCTTGGAGCTGAGATTTCCTGAAGGCATATCTCTAATGCATGTGTGCAGTTCGGCGTAAGTAGAAAATGAAAACATTACCAATGGAAGCACGGAGATTTAGCTGAGTATCTTGCATTTCAGATGGCGGATGTACTTGCAGGGGGTCCCTAAGTACTTTACTCTTTCTCTTGGTTTAGATTTCTGCTGGGCTCCCTTTATGCACACCTGAAATACAGCCTTGGGTCCTGGGGTGGGGGAGGGATGCCCGGTACCCCCAGGTGACTGGGATGAAGGGGGAAGAGTGCCTTGTATCCACAGGTGCTTGGAGGGGTGTCCTGAACCCACAGAGGCCCAGGATGGGGGGAGGGTGTGCTGTACCCTTGGGGAGGTAGGGGAAGGGTGCCCTGTACTACTGGGGCCTGGGGAGGTACAGGAGGGGTGCCCTGTACCCCCAGGTGACTGGGATGAGGAGGGAGAAAGGTGCCCTGTAACCGTGGGGCCCAGGGTGATGGGGGAGGGGTGCCCTGTACCCACAGAGGCCCGGGATGGGGGGGGGGAGGGTGTCCTGTACCCATGGAGGCCAAAGGAGGATGCCCAATACCCATGGGGCTACTCACCAAGCAGCAGTTGAAGAACCCTGCCATTTCATGCCCACCTCACTCCTCCCTGTGCAGGGGAGTGAACAGGGCTGTGCTGAAGGGCCACAGTCAGCAGGGGAGCAGAAGGCCGTAACCAATGAGTAC
This sequence comes from Natator depressus, assembly GCF_965152275.1. Classification (NCBI taxonomy): domain Eukaryota; kingdom Metazoa; phylum Chordata; order Testudines; family Cheloniidae; genus Natator; species Natator depressus. Next base: position 122,767,260 of record NC_134238.1, on the reverse strand, counting down.
TGGCCCACCTGCCGGACACAGGGCCCTGGCCCTGCAGCAGCGCCCTGCCTGGTCCCCCCCCTGGCCCCAGTAACTTTGTTTTGCCTGCGATGCTATACGTGAAGATGGTTGTGATGGTTGGGCAGAGGGTTATCTAAAGATTGTGCCAATGCTGGTTTGAAAGGGGGAGCCCTTGAGGCCAGCATGACATGGGGAGAAGAGAGGAAACATGCAGGAAGAGATGGAAGGTCAGAAAAATTTAGGTTGGATATTAGGAAAAACTTTTTCACTAGGAGGGTGGTGAAACACTGGAATGTGCTACCTAGGGAGGTGGTGGAATCTCCTTCCTTAGAAGTTTTTAAGGTCAGGCTTGACAAAGCCCTGGCTGGGATGATCTGGTTGGGGATTGGTCCTGCTTTGAGCAGGGGGTTGGACTAGATGACCTCCTGAGGTCCCTTCCAACCCTGATATTCGATGATTCTATGACACTACTGTGCTACTTCGGCGGAGCTGCGCATGGCTGGTGAAGAGATGCCCACCCATCGGCATAATTATTCCACCTCAACAAGAGGCAGAAGTTATGTTGGAGGAAGAGCATCTCCCACTGACGTAGCACGGTATAGACACCACTTTAATTTGATGTAATTTACATTGCTTAGGGGTGGCTTTGTCACACCCCTGAGCGACATACATTACATTGACTTAAGCAGTAGTGTAGACAAGCCCTAACTGTGGTATGTAACTGATCATTTAAATCAGCTTCTGTACCAGATGATTGGAAGACAGCTAATATGACGCCAGTTTTTTAAAAAAGGCTCGAGAGGCGATCACAGCAATTACAGGCTGGTAAGCCTGACTTCAGTATGAGGCAAATTGGTTGAAACTATTGTAAAGAACAGAATTATCAGACACATAAATGAACATGATTTGTTGGGGAAGAGTCAACATGGTTTTTGAAAAGGGAAATCATGCCTCACCAATCTACTAGAATTCTTTGAGAGCGTCAACAAGCATGTGGACCAAGATGATCCAGTGGCTATAGTGTACTTAGATTTTCAGAAAGCCTTTGACAAGGTCCCTCACCAAAGGCTCTTAAGCAAAGTAAGCTGCCATGGGATAAGAGGGAAGGGCCTCACATGGATTGGTAACTGGTTAAAAGATAGGAAACAAAGTGTAAGAATAAATGGTCAGTGTTCATCATGGAGAGAGGCAGATAGTGGTGTCCCCAGGGTTCTGTACTGGGACCAGTCCTATTCAACATATTCATCAATGATCTGGGAAAAGGGGTAAACAGTGGGGTGGCAAAATTTGCAGATGATATAAAACTACTCAAGATCGTTAAATCCAAAGCAGACTGTGAAGAGTTACAAAGGAATCTCATAAAACTGAGTGACTGGGCAACAAAATGGCAGATGAAATTCAAGGTTGATAAATGCAAAGTAATGCACATTGGAAAAGATTATCCAAACTAAACATAGAAATTGATGGGATCTGAATTAGCTATTACCACTCAAGAATGAGATCTTGGAGTCATTGTGGATAGTTCTCTGAAAACATCCACTCAATGTGCAGCGGCAGTCAAAAAAGCAAACAGAATGTTGGGAATCATTAGAAAAGGGATAGATAATAAGACAGAAAATATCATATTGCCTGTATATAAATCCATGATACGCCCACACCTTGAATACTGTGTGCAGATGTGGTCGCCCCATCTCAAAAAAGATATATTGGAATTGGAAAAGATTCAGAGAAGGGCAAGAAAAATGATTAGGGGTATGGAACAGCTTCAATACAAGGAGAGATTAATGAGACTGGCACTTTTCAGCTTGGAAAAGAGACGACTAAAGGGGGATATGATAGAGATCTATAAAATCATGAGTAGTGTGGAGAAAGCAAATACGGAAGTGTTATTTACTCCTCCTCATACCACAAGAATTAGGGGTCACCAAATGAAATTAATAGGCAGCATGTTTAAAACAAATAAAAGGAAGTACTTCTTTAAACAATGCACAGTCAACTTGTGGAACTCTCTGCCTGAGGATGTTGTGAAGGCCAAAACTATAACAGGGTTCAAAAAAGAACTAGATAAGTTCATGGAGGACAGGTACATCAATGGCTTTTAGCCAGGATGGACAGTGATGCAAAACCATGCTCTGAAGTGTCCCTAGCCTCTCTTTGCCAGAAGTTGGGAATGGGCGACATGGGGTGGATCACTTGATGGTTACTTGTTCTGTTCATTCCCTCTGAAGCATCTGGCATTGGCCACTGTTGGAAGACAGGATAGATGGGCTAGATGGACCTTTGGTCTGACCCAATATGGCCGTTCTTGTGTTCTTAACCCTTGCTGTCTTGGCGTTCTGAAGCCAGAACTGTAGCATGGGGACACAATAAAAATGCTGGTTTGAAGAGCCCCTGAACTTGTGATTTGTCTTCCATACATGGTAATGAATCTGAATACATAAAGAGCCTTTTCAATGAGAGTGCTGAATTTAAAGCCAGGACATCTGAAAAAATGCATTTTTACTCTAACGTGGAAACAATTTATTGGAAGTGTAAGGAAATGGAATTCATTGGGACAAATAGGAAACCTGTTTTTTTAATATTTGAAAACACACCATTGTTCATGAATCAGTCTCGCGTTGATCTAGACGGCAATGAACCTCTGCGATCAATATCATAAGAAGAGTGGGTAAAATACGCCTCTTTTCAGCTTTGCAAGATTGCTGTAAACTTGGAGTGACTGTGAATGAAATACATTTTCACTAGATAGTTTTGAAAAATCTCTGCTGGCCAAAAGCGCAGCTTTAAACAAAGAGTCGCTGCTTGTTAATACAACTTTAGGGAAAGTTGCAGGAGCAAAGAAAGCCACGATTCAAGCACAGGATTGTCAGCTTGGTGACCCTGAGCTGTGTGCCCTGGTCTAAGCAGCCTTCTGTTCGACAAGCGTTATTTGGTTAGTTGATATCCTCACCCTCTTTTTATCACATGAGCAAACCCGACTCTGATAGTTAAGTAACATGCCCAAGGTTGCACAGCAAATCATTGTTCGATCCAATGGTGGAACCCAGCCCTATGCTAATCCACTAGATTGTATTGCCTTATAGACAATTCGCTGTCCTGCGCCGAGGCTGGTTTCCCCCTATGAAATGGGAAATTATATTTCTCCTTCCACGTAGCGGCGAATATCTTAAATCCTGCAGGTTGCTGGATTTCATTTACACCGCAAGTCGGAGTGTTTAGGGGACTCCATCAAGCAGAACACTGAAACACATGAGTGGCCCCACTGAGATCAATGGGATGGCGCCTGTGCTCAAACATAAGCATGTGCTTAGCTTGGTGGGGCGGAGGGGCCGTGCCTGAAAGGCTGTGCAGTCAAAGGCAGCAGGCATAGGCCTGGCTGTGAGACGACTTGGAGCTGATGCTGGCATGTTCAGTGACCTTTGGCAAGTCACGTCGTATTTCTAAGCCTTAGTTCCACACCTGCAAAATAGGGGCCCTGGTGTTGACCCGCACCGGAGAAAGGGGGGTGGAAAAGCTCTCTAAGGGGGAGATAATGTAACACAAAATGGCAGAGACAGTAGCATTACAACGTAGAGCATGGTTTAAAGAGGGAGAGAGGAGCTGACGTTGCCAAGAGGAGGAGACCTTGGTGGCTGGACAGTGGCCACGCCTCCTCACTCCACCTGCATTCTGTCCCGAGGCCCCGCCCCCACTCGGCCTCTTCCTCCCAAGGCCCCACCCACTGCTCGCTCCTCTCCGCCCCCTCCCCCTGTGTGAGGGGTGGGCAGGGTCTTGGGAGGAAGAGACCGAGTGGGGGCGGGGCCTCAGGGCGGAGCACAAGCCAAGTGGGGGCAGGGCCTCAGGGTGGAGCATAGGCCGAGTGGGGGCGGGGCTTCAGGGTGGAGCACAGGCGGAGTGGGGGCAGGGCCTCAGGGCGGAGCATAGGCTGAGTGGGGGCAGGGCCTCAGGCGGAGCACAGGCCGAGTGGGGGCGGGGCCTCAGGGCAGAGCATAGGCGGAGTGGGGGTGGGGCCTCAGGGCGGAGCACAGGTGGTGTGGGGGCGGGGCCATGCTTCAGGTGCTGTGGCCCACAAAAGGTTAATCTGGTCCTGGTTACAATCTGGGCAGGCGGTCTCTACAGAGAAGGAGTGTGCGAGCCCCCCAGGCCTGCAGTTTCTATCCCAGCAGACACCCCAGTCGCTTGATAAGGCCAGAGAATTTTAAAATGAGTGTAAAGGGCTCCCATGGGTGGCATGCAGTACGGTGGGTATTGCCGTTGCCCTCTGCCAAGTGGAGCAGATTTTCAGGGTCCCACCGGTGACTTTCCCGTTGGGAGTGGAGATCGGGGACACGGGGTCGGGTATTTGCTCCGTGTGATTTGTTTATTTACATGTACACGAGTTCTGGTTTTCTGGAGCAGGGACGGCAACGAACGACAGGACACACAGGCAAAACTCCTCGGCCTGAAACCTCCTGCCCGGCTCCTCTGCCCTGTCCCTGCAACCAGCTGTCCTGCCTCTGCCGCTCCCCGGGGCCTCAGCCAAAACCAGCAGCTCCTTGCTAGTAGCTTAGCACGCTCTGTGTGCTCCAGCCCCACCAGCTCACATGGCCTGGAACTGGTGCATGAGAGCACAGCCTTCCCTTCGCGTCGCTGCTCTGCAGCACTAAGGAGCCTCACTACGGTCTCCCGGCATAGCTAGGACAGTGGGTTACACCCACCGAGTCTCCTGAAAGGATGTCGGGGTCTCATCAAATCACAAACCAATCAATACAGTGAATGCAGCTAACCGCTTGCTTCTCCCCTGCTGCCAGTAGGTGCCCCATCTCTCGGAGCAGACCTGGGCACATCTTACCAAGCAGTGAAAGGGGACTGTCTAACCACACCCCAGGAGATGTATCAGATACCATGCGGAGGGGCTGGAGCATAAAACACTAAGCGAGACAATAGCTCTGTTTATTCGGCAGCATTTTGCGTCAAGGCCGGCTCTGCAGACATTACATGAAACACTCAGAAGTAAGTTCCTGATAAGGAAGTAACAAAGAGAGAAAAACAACGGCACGCTGTCTGTGGGCCTGATCCAAAGCCCTTTGAAGTCAATGCAAAGGGCCTTGGCTGCCACCAGCTCAGGCCCTTTCTGCTGGAGAGGTCTTGGCGGGCAGTCTGACAGTGGGGGGAGATGCTGTCCAGGCACAGAGCTCTGGCATGCATTCTGTCTCACGGCCCGGCTTCACTCCTTCCCACCCTGGTGCTGCTGTCCTAGTCGGCCCGCTGCTGTGCTCAGCGGGGATTTTGATTCAATACAAGCAAACATTTCATAGCATGAAGTGCCCCGCGTACAGGTGGGGGAGGGTGGGGTTGCAGTGGGGACAGACGCATGGGCAGAGTTGGCAAAAAGAGAAAGGGAGTAGGGAGGGTCCAACCAGCTCAGGCTTTGCGCACCCCCGTGACCTGCACTGTGCATCTGTGAGGGGAGCAAAGCGCCCTGCATTGCCCTAACCACAGGTGATGGTGCAGGGCAACCGGAGACCGGTCTCTCCCTGCTGGATGGGGGTAGGCAGGGGCAGGGAATGGGTGAAGCCTTGACTCTACTTCTCAATGCACTGAGCCAGTGGGGAGGGGGAAGTAATGGATGCTGGGTCTAAGGGCTGGCCACACCAGGAGCCAAAAGGGAACCACAGATCATACAGTGCCTCTGAGTATCAATCCACTCCCCACTCTGCTCCTGGGGCAGCACTACTCCTTGCATCCCTCCCCGGCTGCACTTGCTCCATCGCCCCACACCTACGTTACCCATCTTCGCTTTCGAGGCCCTTCCCAGGCTCTCCTGCCTGGACCTGTCCTTGCTCATTCAGTGCCGAAATGGTCACTCCTGCCTCCATCGCCCACTTGTCACGTTTTCCAACAAGCACCGGCCTGCTTTCCTCCTCACTGCCCCACGCACATGGCGGGAGCTCCCTGTAGCCACCCCCAAAGCCTCGTCCTCCAAACCCCTCCGTAAACTCTCCTTGGCGGGATGCCTTCAAGACACTCAGTGGTTGGGGTCCTGCTGTGCTGAGCCACTGCCCATCTTCCCGAGCAGTGGCACTACTTTCTCATCGTTTCCTCGTCCTCCCCTGCTGGCCTGTCTGTATCTGTCTCTTGTCTCAGACTGTCAGCTCTCTGGGGCAGGGACTGTCCCTTTGTTCTGTCTGTACAGGGCCCAGCGCAGTGAGGTCCTGCTCCAGGACTAGGGCTCCTAGATGCTACTGCAAAACCAACAATACTAACAATAACCCCACTCTGGCTCTCTGGCCGTAGGTCTGCATCCAGCAGGGATAGTGGCAGTGACTATTACAAAGTCACCATTTACTCACAGATAATGTCAGATGGTATCAGGTATCCCCGGTGACTGCCTGTTCCACGCCTAGCCCTATTGGTATTTAACTCCCGGCGTGCAGCCACTGTTGGTTAAATGTACCGTGGAAATGGAGGCCGCTCTCCCAAGGTTTGACTTCTAGCAAGAGAGATAGAGGTGTGCACCGGCGACGAGTTACATGGGCCCATGGTGCCCGTGCTCCACCAATATTTAGGAACGTGAGCATGGCTCCATCAATGTTTGGGCTTATATTTTCAGAGCCGTCCCGTCCACAGGATGGACTGGGGCAACCACCCCGGGCCCTGGGCTTTGGGGGGCCCTGCTTCAGGAGAACACAAGGTCCAGGGAGGCCTGGCAGGTTTGCTGGGGGCCTGGTGCAGGCAGCAGCGAGCGACCTGGCCCCAGCCTGCCCCTGCTCTGCCCCCTCCCTGCCCCCATTCTACCCCTTCCTCCCAAGCCCCTGCCCTGCCTTTTTCCGGCTTCCACTCCCTCCCCTGAGCGACACCAGGAGCCAGTGGTGCGGGGTGCGCTGAGGCCGGGTTGCTCACTGCTGCCAGTGCCTGGCCCCCCACTAGCCCCCCAGGCTACCCTGGACCCCATGTTCCTCTGAAGCGTAGGGCTCCCGAAAGCACGGGGCCCGGGGCAGTTGCCCAGGTCCATCCTATAGACAGGATGGCTCTGCTTGGACCCATTCCAGGCATCCCCCAAAATTATACAAACCTGGTGCCCATGGAGGTGGGGGGAGTGCTCTGAGAGGAGCGGACTAAGCGCTGATGGCAGTGTCCAAGCTGGGCCCTGTGGGGAGAAGGAGGAGAACAGGACAGTGCCAGCTCGACAAAGCACCAGGAGAACTGTTCCATGTGTAACCCTTCTGCCAGGCCAAGTTGATAGCAGCAAGGGCCGGGTTCAGTACACAGGGGTTCCCTCTCATCAAAGCAAATGCAAAAGTGGCTCGAGCCACCACCCAGTGACCTGGGAAAATCCTACACACCCCCTGGGTGCCTCAAAGAGGCAATACTTCCCCTCTCGCAAGCACAGAGTCTCGGTGTAGCAGAGAATCTTTAATAACATGAGGTAAACGACATCAGCATTAAATTGGGGAAACACCACAATTAGTGTTCATTAACCAAACCATGAGCAAAGACCCACCCCAGCAAATTGGGCCACATCCTTTCCCTCGGGTTCTTGAGTCCCAGAACCCAAACGTCTCTTGAGTCCAGCAATCCACAAATCACCCAAAGTCCAAAAAGTCCAGCCCCAGAGTTCAAAAGTTCATCTGCAGTGTTACTCCCCAGTCTGGCTAAAATGTGCCTGTGTGTGGGGGAAAGAGGTAAGGGGCACCTTACGTGTCCTGAAGCTGACTGCCCCACAGGGCTCTGCTCTGCTCTGCTCCGCTGTCTCACGACTGGCTCCGCTCTGCACAGCTCGCTGTCTCACGAACACTCCACTCCGCCATCTCATGAACAACTCTGCTCAGCTCGCCTCGCTGTCTCACGAACAGCTCTGCTCTGCACAGCTCGCCGTCTCACGAACACTCCACTCCGCGGTCTCACGAACAGCTCTGCTCAGCTCGCCTCGCCGTCTCACGAACACTCCGCCAGCCTATCCACGAACAGCACCACTGCACGCTAGATCTTCCGGCTCCCCACTACTTGACACAGCGCTCAGTGATTCCAGCTCTCAGTGATTTCAGCTCATAGTAGTGGGAGCCTTAGTGCTGGTGCACCATAAGGCCAAAGTGAATTCAGCACAGTACCTGTAGCAAGACTCTTAATAGACCCAAAATTAGCTCTGACATTCCACAGTGGAGAGAGACAGAGGTGCAATTGGTGTTTCAGGCCCTCACAAAGGGGCCCACACCACCAGCTACTAATACCTGTCTCAAGCCTCTCTCAATTCACAGAGTTTTGGAACCCATGTCCCTTGCCTAGCGAGTGCTACTTAGTTGATGGTGAGTCCCTCCATCATAACAAAAGGCCAAGTACAGTTCCAAGCACAGTTCCCATAATCAGGGTAATAACAATTTATTCTTCCCGCCCCAATAACAGAGACACTGGGGATCCCACAACAGCCAAAGTGACCATTTGGGCAGTTATGGCCTCATTCTAGGTGGGGTGGGTGTGCCTATGCAAATGAGATCAGCCCCTGAAGTTCTTTTCCACAACTTGCCACACCTCACCACCAGATGTCAGGGTGGAGCTCATCCTGACTCTGCTTACACATGCAAATGCATGCTTCCAAATGCCGGGATCTTTAATGAAGGATTGAGGGGACTCGGAGAAGAGCTGGGGAATGGGACCCCCACCCTGGAGCTCAGGCTATCCAAGAGAGGGCCCTGTCTCCTCTCTGTCTGGCGATGCTAAGTGCTTGGCAGATGAGATAGTCACTTTTAATTTTGCATTTTTTGAAGCACATGTGACTATGGATGGGCTGAACAGTTGCTAATATGAACACTGGCACTACCTGGGCACCGGCCCGTGCATAAGTGCAGGCACAAGTCACAACAACTTGTGCCATCAGCTTTGGAGTCTTCGTTTCAGTGCTCCAAGCAAACTGCCGAAGTTGTCGGAGGCACAAGCACTAGGCCGTGCACAGGGTTATGCCGTGAGCTAGTCAGATTAACCCTGCCAGAGAGCAGTTCCATCACTTTCTGCACCAAGACTGCAACCCAGAGCGGTGGCTTGGATGCATCCTGCCTGCTGCACCCAAATTAAGTGGGGCCTTTTGTGTCGTCAGCCCTATGGCAGGAGTCCCAACAGTACCAGTATGTCAGGGGTCGGAAGGCATCACATTATAACGAGAGCACTTTCCAGCTCTGCCCCCAGCACCCTGTTGTATTGTTTGCTTTCTTTAAGCGAGGAAGAAATGCCGTTCCAGTATGAGCTGCTTCCCTTTTAAAATTAGGCCAACCACACTGAGCTCAGACCCATGCTCGCAGCCCCTGTGTATAACACATTTATCTGTGAACAGAATTCGAGCACAGCTGCCATGGGCTGGGAGAACAGTGATAGAAAGCCATGCTAACAGGTCACTTAAAGGGGGCCTCAGGAGAAAAAAAAAATCTAACAGCATGGATGGGTGGCGGGGGAGCGGGGGGACGGACTGGACCTTACATGTTTAAATATACGGGTAGCTAGTGATGAGTGCACACAAAATTTTATCTCTAGGTCGGTGCCTGCAGCCCACTCCAGATCAATGTGGCTGGAAATCTTGTGGCTCTTTGGCTACCTAAGTGAAACTAATGAATAGTCTCGGCCCAGTTCCTAGTGGACATGTATGCATATGGCAAACACCCCCTTGTTGGCACTCCCAGCCAAAAGGACAAGAGCTGAATGGGCAATGGAGGTTGAGCTACCCTCTTGAACATAGTTCTGATTCCAATATGGAAAGAATTGCAGAGGCTCGCCTGGCCTCTGCTGCACTAGACACTGCTGTCCTGTGTAGGCTTGCAGTCCTTCTGCTGCCCTCACCTTCTTGATGTCCTCAGAAAGTCTAAGCTCTGCAATTTTCATCATCATCTTGGATCATGGTAAAAAACCCAAAACCAAGATCCCGAACCTGCAAAAATGTATGCACATGAGTAATGTTATCCACATGAGCATATGTGTACATGTGTGTACAATTTGTAATGTGTTCAAGCCTGTGGGATCAGGGATCTGGTTAGTAACAAGACTGGTACTTTTTCTACTTGAACAGAAGCCTGATGGGAACCTGGGGTATTGCCGTGACGAAACTTTAGGTCCGTTCAAAACCACAAGAGGTATCCTCACTGTTACATACAAGAACACATTTCAATGGGTCTCCTATTTACCAGATTTGTATAGTTTCTCTGTAGAATGAGATGTTTATTTGCAGCATATTATTCAGACTCTAGATGCCTCTCTAAGCTGTATAGAGTTCAAGGCAGGGCAAGGTCCCTGGTAAACAAGAAAGACAAAGCTTGATCTTGAGTTGTGTGGAAGGCTGCTTGGGCATTGTGTGTCACTGTTTTCTTTAATACAAACTACCTTACATATGCTGAAAAAAATGACACTGTCTTCTGGTGCATGTACATCTTAGTATCAGCTAGGTAAATCCTTTGGGTGAATGTTAGTACCCTCTGGGGGAAATGATAAGGGTTTTTTCACCAACCATCTTTTACGTTCAGGAGCCAATCCAGAAGCTCTCTGGTGGCTGAAATGATTCCCCAGCTCCTCAACTGGTGATTCTTGGTGTCCCTTCATTGGCTTCAGCCGAGGAGCTGGCCCAATTCCTCTACACTTCATTACTGGCTGAGTGAAGACTTTATCCTAGTGCAGAAGCTGCGGTTTTTATTGAATAATTTCAGAGATTCCCATCACCGTGTGCGACTGCTTCCACTCTGAATAGGCTCAGAGCACTGCCTGGCTCAGGGGTGGCCCAGAGCTCACTCTGTGGAGGAAGATGCACGCTAGGCTGAGGAGATTGGGTCGCTGCCTCTGAAACTGAACTACAGACAAGAGGCAGCCAGTGGATTGGAGGTCACGAACAGTAGGAGGGGACAGTGTGCTGTGGTTGGCTTTAGTGACAAAATCACTCAGGGCCAGATGCTGCCCCTCTTCCGTACCCGGTGTAGTACCTTACGGCATGAATGAAATCAGTGGGACTACACGGGTTGGGTTTTTTTTAATAGCAACTTTAAAAAATTCCCTCTTGAATCTATTTGTCTCCTTCCCCCCCCGGCACTATCATCTCAGTGCCGGCTGTGGCGGTGGCAATGTACCGGGTGGGTTCGGCTCGTGGGTGGGCTGAGTCCATTCTACAACATGGTGACCAGCAGTGAAAGCACCATAGTAGTGCACACACTATTATCTGTGACTGTGCGGCCTACTCTGGTGTTCAGGAAAGCATATCCACACTCGCCTGTCTAGTCACTTGCCAGCGTGATTAAATCGCGTTGCTCCTTGCTGCAAAGCCATTTTAAGCAGATTCACAGCGCCTCCAAGATATAAAAAGATGGCAGTAACCATAAATGAATGTGATAATGAATCCGGCTTTGTTAAATAGGAAGTTACGGATGCTATGGGAGCTCGGAAATGCATACAATGGAAGGATAAAGCGCGGCTGATTACCTGGCTCCCATCGACACACATAACAGACAACACCTGCTTTAAAGAAAAGCCATAATTAGGTAGTTGATGAATGAAACTCCATTTATTTCTAAAATAAAAACTAGAAAGCAGCTAGAGTCACAAGAATTTCTTTCTTTCTGATTGTGTGTCTCTCTCCCGCACCACACACCGCTCTCAGATATACTCCTTCCTGGGCAAAAGGTGGTTACACTGGTAAACTCCATAAATCGTTCCAGAAAAAGCAATCAACGGACAGACAGAAGTGCAGGCAAACTGATTTCCCAAATGATTTGCAACCCAACCAGCCAGTCTGATGTGTGGACCCAGTTTAGATGACCACCCCGAGCCAGTAGGTCTCCCCTAGGGCCTGGGTGAAAATTTCCCATCACAACTTTTGATAGAAAATTGGATTTTTAATTAAATTAATTTTTTCAGGAAGTGTCTGCTTTCTGTGGAAAATATTGATTTTTTTGAGCAGGGGGAACCCCAGTTTCTGAAAACGGATCCCCTCTCCCTTGGTTTTTAGCTGAAAACTGAAAAAAAAAATTTACATTGGAAATGCCACCCCTGTGCCTCATGCCCCCAGTTCTCCTCTATGAGCCAGACTCCCCAGCTGGACTATATATCCCATGATGCATTGTGACTGTGGGACTCTCATAATGCACCATAGCTGCTCAGAGCAGCTCACCAGTAGACAGGGTTGAAAGTTACTTAAAGAACTTACTGGTACACCGGAGTCCTGAGCAGGGGGTGGGGCCTCAGCTGGAAGAGGCGGGGCCCTTAAATCCCCAGGCCCTTTAAATCGAGATTTAAACCGCTACCATGGGGCTCCGGCGGTGATTTAAAGGGCCCGGGGCTCCGGCTGCGGCAGTGGCGGCTGGGAGCCTCGGGCCCTTTAAATCACCGCCGGAGCCCCATGGTAACGGTAGCTGTGGCAGTGGCTGGGAGCCCTGGGGCTCGGGTGGCAATTTAAAGGGCCAGGAACTCCCAGCTGCCGCTACCACAGCCGGAGCCCCGGGCCCTTTAAATCGCCGCCCAAGCCCCAGGGCTCCCAGCTGCCACTGCTACCCTGGGGCTCCGGCAGCGGGGCTCTAGGGGCGATTTAAAGGGCCCGGGGCTCCGGCCACTGTGGGGAGCCCTGGGCCCTTTAAATCGCCAGCCTGGGGAAGCTGCTCCCTGCCGGTACGGTCAGCTGTGTACCGTCTCTTGCTGGTACACCGTACCATCCCGGCTTACTTTCACCTCTGCCAGTTGGGTGTCATCAGAATGGTAGTGCAGCCAGGGAACCCTGCCCATAGAGAATGAGGGAACGATGCACCAGAATTACAGTGCCCCTGAGGCACTGCTGCAGTGTTTCCAAATCAATTTTTTTCAGTTTTCAGCTGAAAGATTTTGGCTGAAAATTTTTGGTTTTAATTTTTCACCAAAAAGTCAAAAATGTCCATTGGAAAAACCAGCCCAGCAACCAACACGTCTCCCCACGGGCAGAGGCTTCTGCAAGGCCTGTGCCTCATTGAAGTCCTATTTTGAGGACCTAAGTAGTGCCTAGCTGGGAAGCACACTCAAAGCCAATGAAAGTCAGGAAAGACAATTGTTAAATCTTTTTCAGCAACCTTAACTAGGCCACGTTCCAGTATTTCATATCCCAGCTTGCTGTTCGCTGAAGATGTAGCATCCTGTATTCCTGCTTCTGCGTTTGAATGCTTTCCATAAAATATTCAGAATGTGCAACGTGATGAAGTTAACTTTGCGTCAGGGACTGTAACTTCAGCATTTTCGTGGCTTTCTCTGAGATTCTGGGCCTAAAGTTACCCAGGGCAGTCAAACGCTGGTGTCTCCATTCGAGCTCTCCAAGAGTAGAACTGTGCAAATAACTGATTTTTTTTGTTTTCTGTTTTTCTGGCTGTTCTGAAAAGTCCAGTAGAAAGTTAGTTTTGGATTGACCTGGAAAGAACATTTTTGGAATTTTCTGGATCACCAACAGGTCACTTTTCTTTTGTTTAGATGGACCCAAAGGTTTTGTTTCAGAGGTTTTTTAACGTAAACAAATAAAATTGAAGCGAATTTCAAAAGTCATTTTGAATAGAAAAATCAAAATGTTTTGTTTTGAAAATATCACGATGAAATATTTCAGTGATGGGTGGTGGGGGAGATTTTTTTTTCCCCTCAGAAAACCCTTGGGTGAATTTTACACAAATTTGTGGAAAAACCTTTTTTTTTTTTTTACCCAAATCAGTATTTTTCAGAAAAAAAATAAATAAAAAGTTTAGTCTGAAAAATGTCGCTTGGTGCTAAAGCTAAGCACCTGCAGCTCCCACTGATGTCAAAAGCAAGAGAAGGTGCTCAGGAGATCATGCCATTTCTACACGGGAAGCTGGACGTGCATTTAGGTCTCCTGGGCTTGTGCCAGTACCACAAGACCATCCTTCCACTCACAGACTCGATCCTTTCTTTTGGCCAACTGTGAAGAGCCTGTGGCTTCTTGCTGCCCAGGCTGTATTGTTCACCTGAGAGACTTCACCGATTTATGGCCAGCATTTCGTCTTTTATGTGGGCAGCGTACATCTGAAAGCAGTGCTGTTTCATGTGTGCTCGGATCTTGTAGTGCGTTGGGCTGTTTCTCGGAGGGGGTTTTTAAAGTCTTATGCAGAGTAATGGGCAAATACTGCTAATTGCTGACCTGGTCTATGCCTTTTCAAATATATGCTACCCCAGGGCATGGATTTGAAATGAGAAAATCCCAGCCGTGAAAATCAGTCTGGAGGCTTTGGATAATGGACAGGAAAGTGTACAAGCCAGCATTGGAAGGTGGAAAAACCTACATTGGGGTTCATGTGATGTAGCCAAATAGTCTCTGTTTCCATTTTACGTCGGGGTGTCTGTGTCAGAGAGAAAGAGAGAGGTAGTATATGTGGGGATATAAAGGTTTTAACAGCATGTTAAAATGTTTGGAGTGGCTACACTACTCACAAGTGACAAAGACACAATGGGGCAAGTGATGGCAACCTTCTCACGGTCTGCCCTGGTATGTGTTAAGGCACAACCAATGTCATCACGTCAGCATCCGAACATTGCTCAGGGCAGTCCCGGATTGAACAGCAATGGAAATAGTTACCCTGCAAAGTGTGACTCCCTGAAGAACCCTTTAAGAGAACAGTCGGCCCAGCTGTGTGAATTTGCCAGTGGAACGCTGAAGGAATGTCCCGACCTAAAAGCCACAACCTAGCTCACAATATGCAAGACAACATGATTGACGTCATCACCCTACAAGGAGCCCATATTAAAGATCGCTCCCAAGAATCACGCAGCTGTATTGACAGCTAAAATTTCATTGCCTCCCTCCATCACTCAAAACACGGCCTTGCCATGTACATCAAGCAGGTCATCAAGGATTATAACACTGTAGAAGACAAGAGCAACTCCAGAACCTTTATCTTCTTAATAAGAATGGGCAAGATAATGTTGGCTAATGTGTATAAACCCTGAATACAGACTGGCCTTCTCTCACATTACCCACAGCCTATATGGCCGTGATTTCAATAGCCACCCCAGATGTGGGGCTATCATAGTGATGATAGTGTGGGCGAGGCACTTGTGGAATGGTCATCAAAGACCTTCTTTTTGATGAGAAAGACTTGAAGCACTTTTCATTCTGCCTGCTGGATCAGAGACTACAGCCCAAATTGGTGTTTCCTCACCACAGACCACTTTGGGATCCCTCAGAATGCCTCCAGGACTATTCTTAGCAACTTTCTACACAGTCAGCGTCGAATGGTGACAATCCATATTGGCATTGAACTCCCAGTAATTGTGGCGTGGCCCAAATCACTATGGAATTTTCAAAAGGCAAACTGGTCAGGAATCGCTGTGACTGTTGAGGACACCATTGATGTGATTCCACCGAAGCCTGAAAACGTCAACCATTTCACCCAGATCAGCTGAATAACCGCAAAGAAAATCTCTCCTGGCTATCGGAAAGGATACACCCCATGCTGCAAATCAGAAACAGAAAGGCTATTAAAAGAGAACCAAACATCTAGTGACCCAAACACTGCAATGTCCCTGCTAGGTTCTTGGAATTTAGTGCGCCATCAAAAATGGATCAAGACAGCTGAAGCTCTGGGCTTTACTCACTCCAGCTGCAAAACTTGTTGTTGTGACAGCTTGGGGAGGCAAACCCAAAGAAAGATAGAAACTCTGAAGTCTCAGCTGATGGGCTTGCAAGAACACTCCTCATGAACTCAAAACCATCAGGGGACAAGCCTATAAAGCTCAACACGTGCAGAGAGCTCTGACAAATAGTCAGCACTCTACCCTTCTCCCTTATCATTGCCATTTGCTGTTGAGGAGGTAAATAAGGCCCTTTCACTCATGAAAGCCAGGAAAGCTGCAGGACCTGATGGTGTCTTTCCAGAATTTCTTAAAAACTCTAGAGCCCACGGATGGGAATGGCTGGCAGCATTGTTCTCCAAAATCCATTCCTCAGGGCTCGTCCCAAGGACCTGGCTATGGTTACTGACACTTCCAAGCCTGGAAAGTCAACCAGTAATCCTCCATTGTACCCACGTATATCCATCATCTGCACATTGTACAAGCTCCTGGAGAAAATATTCCTGCCAAGGATTACGCTGCTTGAGTGATCAATGTAGTTGAATGAACATGTGGGTTTTTGACCATGCTGCAGCTGCATTGACCAAGCATTAGCCTTGACAACGCACACTGAGGTGGGATTCCAGCAAAAACTCAAGACTGGGGCAGCTTTCTTAGATTTCTCTGCTGCCTCCGACACCCTACAAGGGAAAGGCCTTCTCCTGAAAGCCAGCAAAATTATCCCATGGAACGCATTGATAAAATTCTTCCGAGAAGTTCTGACCAACTGTAGGGTCGTATTTTCCTTGCTGGCTGGGGCAGCAGGCCACGCACTCTCACGGATGGCTTACCACAGGGATCAATTGTAGGACCAGCAGCAACGTTCCCTGAACATCATCACAGAAATTTCCCTATGCTGATGACATTGCTCTGACTACTCAGGCATGGTATTTACCTACCATAGAACAAATTCTAACCAAGCTCCTTAAAATCATGAAAGAGTATTTCTTATATTGACCACTAAAGCCAAAGCCTAATAAGACTGTTGTGTCAGCATTTCATCTGACCAACTGAAAGGCTAGGGTAGAACTGCATGTAAATTTCTGTGGCCAGAAGATAAGACACAATGCCACCCCAAAATATCTTAATGTAACATTAGACTGAAGCCTTACATATCACCAGTATCTGAAAATTATTCACAACAAAATAAAGATGCATGTAAGTCTCATTCAGAAACTGGCAGGAACAAACTGGGAAACTGATGCAAAAACTCTACAGACCTCTTCACTGGCCCTTGGCTACTCTACTGCTCACCTGTCTGAACACATAGCTCTCACATATCACTTGTCGATTCTCAACTTAATGCTGTCATGTGGGTTATTACAGTAAAATCAATGTCAGAATCCTGGCTTCCTGTACTTGTGCATATCCACCCAACCAAAATTGGCCATGACTTGAGAATTCTTCGGGAGTTCCACCACATTCGAGGGAACAAGGATCTTCCAATACACAAAGACCTACATAATATACTGAGTTTCTGACTCAAATCCAGAAAACCTTTTTGAACTGCAGCATAAGAACTCGAAGACTAAGTGTTTCCCCGCAAAGATGAATGGCGAGCAAGTTGGAAGGATGTCAACATCCAGAATAAACACCTCATTAAGGACCCAGCTAAAGAACACAATGGGTTTTCACGTCACAGAAAATATGGTGTTATTTTGAATTACTTCCCAACACCACATGGCAGATGTGCCTCACTTCTCCATAGTTGGGGACTGACACACACACCTATTTGTGACTGTGGAAACGGACTTCAAACCATGGAATGCTTAATCAATGTCCCAAATAGTCATATTCCAGTGGTATCTCTGCCATCCTGTCCACCTCACCTGAAGCAATTAATTGTATTGCCAACCTAGGCTTGGAAATCTACCATTGCTGTTTTTAAGATGTATGAAAGAAGAAGACGTAGCCTTAACCACAGTCATTTTTGCAATAAACCATTGCTGTATGTATATATAGCACCTAACTCCACAGAGCCCCAACCTGACTGACGTTCCGTGTAATTGAGCTGTTGTCTTGAAGCTTGTTGTACCTCGATCTGTCACCCAATCCATGTATAACAAGCTTTTGATGGACAGCTTAATAATGATAAAATTACTCCACCCATATATTACTCCCATCACATCCAAAATTATCTTCATATTCATGTTTAGACATATTAGCACTTTTGATTAGCATAGATCTGCTCTCAGAGGGGAAGCTATGTAAGGTCTCTCTCTCTCTCTCCCCTATACTCACACATAGATATAGATTTGGGTACCAAAAAACCTCATCAATTTGATAACAAGTAAGTGATGGGTCATGCTAGTTGGAGCCTGTCTAAATGGAGGCTTAATGCACAGCAAGCCAGGGTGTAAAGGTACGGCACACTAGCCTGCCACACACCAGCTGGCTGTGTGGACCCTGCTACTATGCACTAAAAGTTCCATAATGCTCTTTGACTCATTACTGTTTGAAACTTGTAACTTGTCATGAATGCAAATGAATGGCAGCTGGGATGAAATGGATTGTGCATGACAATCGAGGACTCAAGTAACACATCTATTGTTTTGTACAGGAAACTCTGGAGACAATGTAAGATAAGTGAGTGTACTTTGACAGCATCCTTCATAAAGAGTATCACAAACCCTAAACCCTTTTGAAAGAGCTAGTCCTGAATTTAAGAAAAAAATGAAATGTTTATTCTGAGATGTAGGGATAGAAGGAAAAGGAAAAAGGGGAATTTCAGGCGATGGTGTAGCACATGTGGAATATTGGACTGTACGGTTGAACGAGTAATGCATTATTGTTATGAAAATCACAATACAGTGTGTGTGTGGTATTTGTTTCTATATGAATTGTAAATAATATGCTTCAACACAAGTCACTGATTCTTAAGTCAAATTGATCTGCATATGAAAGGCATTGGATTATGTGTCAGACACATTGATTTGTGAACTGTACTGAGTCATTTATTTTATTCTGAAAATCATTTTATTTAAAGTAATAATGCTGCCACTTATAAGTAATAAAGGCAATAATTAAGCAGGGTGATAGCTGTACATCTAAGTACCACAAATGAATAGATGACACATTGGTCAACAGCGAAGGAAACGAGAGCGAGATATAAAAACTCTTAATTTCTTGAGCTACTGCTGTTGCATATTACGGTCGCCATCAGAAAGCAAGACTTTCACACCAGAAGAAACGCCAGAGTCTCCATGCTTTGTTTCATTGTCAAACGAAATCACACCGCACTGGCTTGTTTAGATAGTAACATTGATTTGCAAGGTGGGGAGACATTAGCTTGTGTAGACTGTATCTCTAGAATATTCCTTTGCAGGACGATGGCACGTCTCAAGTAAGGGTTCATCCATGCACAGAGTTTAAGGCCAGAAGGGACCATCAGATCATCTAGTCTGACCTCCTGTATATCACAGGCCATAAAACGTCACCCCTGCATTGAGGCCAATGACTTGTGTTGGCTAAAACAGATCTTCCAGAAAGGCATCCAGTCTTGGATTGGGGTAATGACATCTATAATCTTTCACCTCTATATCAGCTATTCAAATCCAGAACAGGTTGGTAGGGACCCAAAAATGTTACCATCTGGTGACAGTTTGGTGTTCTGGGTGAAATGAGTCCAGTGGGCTTGCTTCACTTCCCGGTGAAAAGAGGTCTGCACCACAGAAACCATCCCCACTGTATTGGGGTCAGTGGACCTGGAGTCAGAGGGCCTGTGTTCCTTGGAGGGAGAGTTACTGATGGGAAGAAGAGGGAAGAGGGAACACAGGGAGGTAGGCTGGAAGTAACTCAGCCGCATGGACAGAGCAGTGCACAGAGTTTAATAACGTCCTACTTGTCAACGTAACCTGCGTTCAGCTCCAATCTTTGTCAATGAAACAACCACCACCTGTGGGTTGTTTTGGGAAGTGGCAGTTGAGAAGTCAAGAACTCACTGGGCTTGGAGTTGAGAAAGCGTTTGCAGGGTAAGCTTGCACCGCTGGTAGCTGGGCTGTACCAGTTCTGTGGATAAACAGACGTTATCTGGGCTCTCCTGGCACAGTTCATGAGCACACTACAGCAGCATGAAACTCATTTTAAAGCTTAGAAAAGTGGTTTGCAATTTCTCAGGTAAAATTGGAAGACGTTGTAAGGAGCAGCAGCAGTGAGTCCATGGGTAAAGGAGTTAGGATTTAATTCCCATTATGACTTGAGTTTTAAGCCATTGTCACAGGGGTGGCCAACCTGTGGCTCCGGAGCCACATGCGGCTCTTCAGAGGTTAATAGGCGGCTCTTTGCACAGGTGCGGACTCTGGGGCTGGAGCTACAGGGGCCAACTTTCCAATGTGCCGGGGGGTGCTCACTGCTCAACCCCGGCTCTGCCCTAGGCCCTGCCCCCACTCCACTTCTTCCCCCAAGATCTCCACCCCTTCCCCTGAGTCTGCTGCACCCTTGCTCCTCCTCCTCCCCATAAAACAGCTGATTGCGGCGGGCGGGAGGCACAGGGATGGAGGGGGAGGTGCTGATCAGCGGTGCTGCCGGTGGCTGAGAGACACTGGGAGCGGGTAGTGGGAGCTGCTGGGGGCCTGCTGACGTATTACTGTGGCTTCTTGGCAATGTCCATTGGTAAATTCTGGCTCTTTCTCAGGCTCAGGTTGGCCACCCCTGCGCTATCACTTCCTCAAAAAACCTCAACAACTCTTTCCTGCCTCCAGTTTCCCTTCTGTGGCCTGGCCAAGTGAGGCTGCTGTGAACTGGCTAGCGAGCAGGAGCAGCAAGCGGGAGTGCTGTGAGGGAGCTCTCCAGGAGAAGGAGGAGCGACTGCATGACGCTGGGATGGGGGCCGTTTGTTGGGTGCTTGCTTGCCGTGTGCCTCCTTGATTGAGTTTATAGGCAAGGTCTGCTGGGGTGGGGGGCTGTGAGCTGAGCCTAGTGGCCTGCTGGGCAAGGCTGAGAGCTTCCTAACGAGGCTCTGGCCTGCCATCCTTTAATCCCTACCCCTTTAGGGTCCCTTGACAAGGTTGGTGTTATTATGGTGGCAATCCCACCCCCCACGTGTGCAGGCATGGGTTAGGCGCTCTTGCTCAAACAACGAAAATGAGCGGTTATATGAGGTGGGTGAAGACAAGCTCTGCGATAACAGTGGAGATAGAAAGCCGGCGCGATAGCAGAGAAAGCTGTGGTAGCGAACATGGATGTAGGGCGGAACAGGACATGGATTAATGCTGCCGGAGAGAGGTAGCGGCGCAGTTCAGCAGCATTGTGGGTTACTATACGGCCCTTTGTAAGGCCACTCGTCTCAGCCCAGCTGGGGAAACCCTGAAGGAGGGTGGGAATGAACTAAGGTGTCCCACTGTTAGAAGAAAACAGCATTGTCCATGGCCAGGACAAAGGCACATGCAGAAAACAACATCAAGTGCTGCACTTCAAAGACAGCCCTGCCACAAGGGCCCTTGCCTGAGTCTTGTTGGCCATCCGAGCTTGCATGGGAGAGCTGGTCTTCACGCTACACAACAGCAATCAGCATCGAAAGGATATACTCTGCTCCTCTCAAGTACTAATTACTGCACGGCTCTCTGCTGTGAAGTGCCACTGGACCATGAAAAATTGCCAGTGTCTTCAGTGTATTAAAACTGCATCTGTTGTCTCCATTAAGCAGATTTTAATGGAACAGAAAGTCCAGCTACAAGGAGCCATTCATAATGACATTCAGGGTTAAAATATGGTTAAAATATCAGAGGTGCTAATACATTCTGAAAGATCAGAAGGAAGAGCAGACAGGCTCCATGGTGGTTTTAAAATCTGCATCTAACAGAGAGAATTGGCTCGCCTCTGTGCAGTAAGTGCCATGTGCTCGCAAGAATATTGTGCAGAGAATTAGATTGCAATTGATTCTTTCCAAACATTTGCGAGGTTAGCACCTTTTGCAGAGAAGCATAATGATCAAAGAAAATAACAGCGGGAAGCAGGAGATAAATTATTGACCAGAAGCGTGTCTCTATTACATTACAGCATCTCCATGATGCACATGAACTCAAATCTCCAAATCCATTATCAAAGGCAGGGCCTTTGTGTGTCCAGTAACTTCACCTCCTTGACCTGCTAAGCTAGAACAATGTATTTGCTGGGTAAGTCTAGAAATTTTGCATAAGGCTGAATGGAATGACAGGTGTCCAGAGAGAAAAATAAAACTAAGAGAGAGAAAAAAATATAATAAACATCCCAGTAGTTTCTCACTAGCCATGTAAATCTGTTCCATGAATGTTTCTGTCCATGTTCACCTGTTTGCTGTTACACTCATCTCTCACACCATCACCTCTGTACCTTCTTTCACATAGCTTCCCCCGGCATGGCTTGACCTCTTTGAATTCATCTGCCAGCAGTCTACTATGCCAATATTAAAACACTCTTAACACCCAAATCCCCACCCTTCCTGCCTTGCTGCCCAGCATGTTGATTCCTTTAGTTGTTCCCTTTCCCTGACCTCTGTCTGCTTGTCTGTCTTTCTGTCTATCCTGAGACTCTTTGCTTCTTAGGGCAGGGACTGTCCCTTCTTGAATGACTAGGAA
The DNA here is from genome assembly GCF_965152275.1 of Natator depressus. Lineage (NCBI taxonomy): Eukaryota > Metazoa > Chordata > Testudines > Cheloniidae > Natator > Natator depressus. Next base: position 122,745,133 of record NC_134238.1, on the reverse strand, counting down.
ATGCTTAGCAGATTGCAGGTCTTACTGCAAACTTCTCCTCCTACTAAATGATGAGATCTACTAATTAATAGGCCTGCAACTAGAATTTAAAAACAAGGGGCATGGGTATTTAGTCAAACATGATTCATCTTATTCGGCAATTTAGCTGAGCTTCAGAAACCAATTCTTCCCTTGAGATGTCACATCAGAGGCTCCTTTCGGGGGGGAGGGGAAGGAGCAAGTAGCAAGTGTGGGAGGTAATTGCATTGAATGACTCCTCTTCTCTTACTGTTATAGGCCTGATGGCAACATCTTAGCACAGTAACAATGAGGCAAAGGATACAGTGAGGCTTGGGATGGGTCTGAAAGGCAGCATGGAGGACCAGACAGCACAGTGTCTCCCGATCATCCCCTCTAATTACTCTGTGATGGAAAAAGAAAACCCAAGCCCCAGGACGATGAGGAAGGGTGACTGACTTGGTGGCAAGAAGCAAAATATAAGCACAGCCGTGTGTGTAAAAATAATGAGCCTGCCAGTCAGTTTGAATGGAAGGCCAATTTTCTCTTCAGAAATCTGGTGGTGAGACAGCATGATTGCTGCTTGAATGCAGAATGGGGCCCTGTCGCCCCAATAATATCCTCTTATCTCGGCTGCTTTAAATGACAATAGATTCCTACCCCCTGATTAACAACAGTTCCTTAGCTCCATTGTCCGCTCAAAGGGTTTTTCTCCCCTTGTCATAGAGGAAACACCCAGCCTTCCCAGTCACATTGTCCTTAATATTTTGCTTCTCTAGGAGCCTGCCTGTTGTATTGTAGCTCAAATGCTGCTTAGTATACACCACACAGCCCAGCAAATCACCACTTTCCTTAGAAGCCTAAAATCCAGGGATTCTTTTGTTCCAGCCCAACATCAGCACCGTTCCCTTTGTTATGGACCCTCTGCGTACACTACAGCACACTCTCGGTGTGTGCAATTATTGACTCTTGCTCCAGGGGAAATGAGCTCTTGATATGCAGAGGTATTATCATTATACAACATTTTAAATGAATACATTCTGATCCACATTCTGAGATATTCACGACCCAATCGTCAAGGAACTGGGCTGTCACACTGCTGTAACTCAGGACTAATTGCACTGACGTCAGTGTTGTAAATCAGATCGGAATAAGGCTCTGTAATCTCTGAGTGCCAAAATGGGCTCAGTTTTGCTCTTCAGACTGGAGGAATTAATTTCTCGGGGCTTTCCTACATGCACATGGGTGAGTGTGTGTTACAGATCCCCCTCTAGGCCTGATCCCCAGAGGGAGCCCCAGCTGTGCTTCCGGAATAATGCCCAATGGGTGTAATAACGGATGGGTCTGTCTCTATACCCTGGTGGCTAGGGTCCCTGGCTTGGGATGTAGGCGACTGTAGCCTGATTGAGGGATTGACCACATATGACTGATAGATTGATACCTCAGACCACAGTGGTTACAGTGGTTGGTAAGGGTTCAGTCTCTTGCATCAGGAAGATTCTTGCCAATATCATTAGAATAAGAGCCTGGAGGAGCATGCGAGAAGCAGGTTAAATTGATTGCACATCCATTTAGTAATAATGTCCCTAGGCAGATAAACCATGCCACAAACACGGACACAGAACAGAAGATAGGGCGATATACAAACTGGTACTTGCATCAGTCACGTCTCCTGGCTTAGGGACTCCCCCGGAGTGTCAGTCATTCTCTTCATCATCCTCATCCTCGTTGTCCTCCTCATCACCGGGATTGTCATCCTGGTGTCTCCCACAGCGCACAGGCCAGGCAACATCTTTTCTAATGAGTTATGCTGACACCAGCTGGGATTCAGACTTGTTCCTGAAGGTTTTAACCCCTTTTTGGTATCTGTACTTCCAAACCCCACTAAATTTGGGGTGCCGCATTTTTCATAGGCTAACCTGTTAGTCCCTCTTATACTCATTAACATTTACATAACGACTTGTGGGTAGCACACTGCTGGTATCCTGAGGCTGCAAAAATCCCAGAAATATGCTAACCAGCTTTAACTGGCACATTGCAATATATATTTTCTAAAGATCAGCAGTTAGCACATCTATTTACTGTAACCTAAAATTTGTATGGGTACCAGTAGCTGATTTATCAGTCAGCTACTCAGGCCAGCCCAATTCAGGCCTGAGGCCCTGTTGGGCTAAGCTAAATGTGTTACAGGCCTGGGACCTGAAGGACTTAATCAGTCCCAACATTTTACCCAACTGCCTACAACAAGCAAATACACACCTCTGTTATATCCCAGTACTGCTATCCTACCTATATCAAGCTTTATCCTATATCTATTTTAACATTAGCTACAAATCCAAGGTTCAAGTCCCAGGTTTGCATCATTCAGAATGATCCAGGAGGCAAAACGGCTCTGAATCAGCCAGAGGAGCGGCTTTCACGTGGCGCTCCCACACCTTAGGCGAGAGAAAAACCCTTTCCCTGAACAGTAAACGCTCATCTCAACCCAATGCTGTTTGCATGAAGGCGTCTGAAAGGTCGGATCTTTGTGGAAAGCCGGAACGAAAACAAATTTCACAACCTCGAGAGCCCTGGCGAAATGGCATTGCCGTCATCCTGCCTCTGCTAGCTGTCAGCTAATTGGGTGAGGATTTTCTCCGTCTCCCAGCACGCTGGGGGCTGACTGGGCCGGGAGCCTGCAGGCAATGTTGCATTACTAGGCTTGGCAGAATTCCGTTTTTATTTTTTATAATTTTGACAGCTAATCTCGATGTTTATTTTTGAGCATTTTTTAATTTTGATCAATTTCAGTTTTCACCATTGTGGGGAGTTCTGGGGGGATTGGATGGTGAGGGAAGCAGACAATAATTACTTAACGACAGTAGAGGCTGAGATTCAAAATGAAAACATTTATAACCATTAAAACACAAATTGTCGACATCACACCGACATATAGAAAGTAAATATCCTTAAATCAAACTCTAATTAGTTCTCAAACAGCTGGTTTTGGTGTTTGTTTTTTTACTTTGTCTATCTGTAAATTTCAATGATTATCAGTGGAAATATTTTTTCACTGGTTTGTGCGTGTATGGTAAAATCAACGTTCACCGACATTTACGAAAACAAATCTAATCTTTCCAAGCCTATGGATTACTAACACTGAATGGTTAGTCTCTAAGGTGCCACAAGTCCTCCTTTTCTTTTTGCGAATACAGACTAACACGGCTGCTACTCTGAAACCTAACACTGAATGATAACAATCCGGCCCCAAAAGTGTATTCCACATGAACAATGGAGGTCCCACAAATGCCTGCTGCAGCTCAGTGGTAAGGATATTTTTCTTATAATTTGCTACCTGATTAAATTCACCAAAATAATACCGAGAGATATCTTCTGATCTTTTCATGGCTTTAGATCAATCTACATCATGGACTCGCTAATAATAATAATTCAGAATAATTTGCTCTAAAATATCTTATAATATTGTGATTAAGAGGAGTCAATCATATTTTTACAATAATTATTTCTTAATGTCTGTAATGATAAAAATCCCCCAGAAGCTTGGAAATGAAATTTGATTCCTTAATGAAATGTTTTCCCTCCATCACACTCTTCTCCAGTGCTGGGTGGGAGGCATTGATTTTGTTCTTAGAAATAAAGATCATTGAAGCATTTATTTATTTGCTTTCCAAAGCTGTATATAAAGAATTACATGGAGTTTGCATACAGATGCAAGAAAAAAGTAGATTACATTTGGGGGCTTACTGACATTGAGAGTGTCTCTAAATTGAAAAGAATATCAGTGTTGGTTGGTTACTGATGGCTTTGTAGAAAGAAAGATGGGCTTTGTGCTCCACTTTGTCAGCTTGCTTTATTTGTTCTTTTTTCTAGTTTAATTAGTGTGGTCTGCAGCAAAGGATTTATTCAGAAGATAGCAGACTATTGACTGCTGGCATATAAATAGAGCGGTAGGGCCACCTTATTGATGTCTACTTTACTGCGGGTTGCCTGGAGTCCTCTCTCCCTAGGTCTGTGAACTGCTTGGATCAATATCTGATAGAATGGCTGGTGTCTGCCTTGTGTGACTGTTGCTGATATACTGCAAGATGTGTTGGGCGTAGGGGATAGCAGATATTGAGATGTGTGGGCCAGGTGAAGGTCTTCTGTTATCTCGTGATCTACACCAGCGGAGGATTCCATCTGAGTCGACAATTTACAGGTGCAAATAATTGTGGGACCAACGTTACAGTTGCAGATGTTTGTATCCATGACATCTGTGAGTTACAAACGCACTCAGATACTTAAATATCTCAGGATCCTAACCTGCAGGTGCAAAAATGGAGGCATGGTGAAAGCCAGGCTGAAAGTTGATTGTACGTGGGGGCCCTTTGAAATTAGGGCTGTACACTACACAGCTGTAGTGCACTCCCATGCGAGGCTATTGCGGAAAGTGGGGATTGTGAATGTAACAGACCATAACAGCAGGTCAAAGCAGGGCCAAAGCTCACGAGACACAAGAGGCCCTGCAGTGGGCGATAGGTGAAAAAAGAAATTAGCCCAAGAAGAGCAGAGGCTGCCGTGCGTCTGGGGGAGTATTGGCAAAGGTGGGGGCAGGACAGTGTTTGGATTGGGAGGGAAGATGGCCATGGATGGAAGAGCAGGAGAAGGGGATTAGTCAGATTCAGATCAGGGGTCAGTTTCTTGGTTTGGGGGTGGGATTTTAATCTCCCACTCCCACAACAGAGCAATAGGGAGGACTGGGGATGGGTGAACCACAGAGAGGTGGGAGGGTCAGTTCAGAGAAGCACCCAAAAGGCAGAACTGCTCGACCCAGAACTCAGAGGGTCTGTAAGGCCCGGCTCCTGCCTGCTCCCGGAGCATACAGCTAGCCGTGGCTGTCAGTGCAGGCTGAGGGCCAGAATGGGCGCAAAATGTGCCGCCATGAGGCTTTGTGGTGTGGCTGCCGTTGCTGTCTGGTTTCAGCCTAATCACAGCTCCTGCTTGGTGGCATCACCCGCCCGTCTGCAGCCCTGGCTGAAGCCAGGAAGTTCGGCATCATGCAGAGATTGTAAAATACGTGCCTGAAAAGGTCAGCGAGCAGGGTCAGAGCTCAGCGGTCCTGGGCTGAGAGCAGGGTGCAGGTCTGGCTCCACGATTGTTCTGTCCGAACCGGCTCACCGCTGCGACCTCGTGACACACCCTGTCATAAATATAAAGGGAAGGGTAATCACCTTTAAAATCCCTCCTGGCCAGAGGAAAAATCCTTTCACCTGTAAAGGGTTAAGAAGCTACAGATAACCTCACTGGCACCTGACCAAAATGACCAATGAGGAGACAAGATACTTTCAAAAGCTGGGAGGAGGGAGAAAAACAAAGGGTCTGGGTCTGTCTGTGTGATGCTTTTGCCGGAGACAGAACAGGAATGGAGTTTTAGAATTTAGTAAGTAATCTAGCTAGGTATGTGTTAGAGTATGATTTCTTTAAATGGCTGAGAAAATAGCTGTGCTGAATAGAATGAATATTCCTGTCTGTGTGTCTTTTTTGTAACTTAAGGTTTTGCCTAGAGGGATTCTCTATGTTTTGAATCTAATTACCCTGTAAGGTATTTACCATCCTGATTTTACAGAGGTGATTCTTTTTTACTTCTATTAAAAGTCTTCTTGTAAGAAAACTGAATGCTTTTTCATTATTCTAAGATCCAAGGGTTTGGGTCTGTGGTCACCTATGCAAATTGGTGAGGATTTTTACCAAACCTTCCCCAGGAAGTGGGGTGCAAGGGTTGGGAGGATTTTGGGGGGAAAGACGTTTCCAAACGATGCTTTCCTAATAAAAATAAACCCAGATAAAGTTTGGTGGTGGCAGTGGAAGTCCAAGGGCAAAGGGTAAAATAGTTTGTACCTTGGGGAAGTTTTAACCTAAGCTGGTAAAAGTAAGCTTAGGAGGTTTTCATGCAGGTCCCCATATCTGTACCCTAGAGTTCAGAGTGGGGAAGGAACCTTGACACACCCCCAGGCTCTGTCACAACTTCAGATTAACCCGATGTGGGGAGGGAATCGTTGCACTGGCTGGGGGAGAATCCTCTCCACTGCACCGAGCCACCGAGATCGGCCTCACTGCCGACTCCGCGGCCTGTCCCCTGGCTCCATTGCCACTGAGCGAGTCTCTGGCTTTGGGTCTGCTGCCAGGGTGGGCGAGGGCAAGGCTCAGAACCCTTCCTCCCTGCCCTCCCCTGACCCCCAGCCAGGCGACTGCCTCACCCTCAGCTTCTGTGCTGTGGTGAGGGGGCCAGAGTGGGCTGGGGTCCGGGAGGAGCCGACAGGGATGAGAGTGGAAGGGAGCGGCAGGTCTGGCTTGCTCAGCCGCAGGAGTTTTGCAGCTGCTGTGAAGAGGAAGGAGCCCGGCCCAGCCTGTGTGAGGGACTAGGTGTGGGGCAGGGGAGGATGGGTTGCGAACAGGCTGGGAGGGGAGGGAGGCAGTGTGCTGTGTGCTCTTGGAAGGGGTGGAATTCGTGGGGCTCAGAGAATGAACGCGCTTGCAGCAGGAGAGAGCTGATGGAAGGGGGGAAGAACTGGTAAATTGGGGGTGGGGGCGGTGTCATGGAGTTTGGCCCGAAATTAGCACGTGTACACAATGCTCAGAGTCCTGTCCAGCTTTCTGCTGAGCCAGCAGAGCCTGGCCCACGCCCTGCCCCCAGGACATCCCCTGTTCACAGCTGCCCCACAAAGGAGATACCCCCCGGTGCTGGGCTGGCTCATGAGAAATGTCCAACAGGTGGCTGCAGTGTCAACCTTCCCTTGTCAGCTCTGCTCGGCGTGCATGCGGGGTGGGGGGGTACCTGGCAACCCAAAATGGTACCCAGACACAGAAGCCAAAAACCGGACAGGCAGCAACCCCAGCTGCAGCTTGTCTGGCCTCTGCCACGAAGGAGGCCAGACTAGATGATCATGATGGTGCCTTCTGGCCTTAAAATCTGTGAATGCCTAAAGGCCCCGATCCTGTCACTCCCAGTCTCAGTGGGGTCAATGGGATTACTCACGTGAGGAATGGCTGCAGGCTGGGGCCTATTTACATAGCAAACTTCTGAACAGATCAGGTGCCACAATTTATAGAAGAGAAAATCTAAAGCCAGTTCATTTTAACTGAAACATGAGAAGCTCTGAAAGGCTGTGTACTATTTTCCTTTCTCTGTTTTCCTGTTACGAGGGGCCCAAATCCCTGATTGTCAAAGGGGGCAGGTAGGTGCCCAGATTCCATGACTTAGCCTTTAGACAAGTTAAACTCCTATGGACGCAACTGGGAGCTTTGCCTGAGGAAGGAGCACAGGGTTTGTGCTCCCATTAAGTGAACCTAAGGAGAGGTGTTGAGGAATTAAATCCCTCTGGTTATGTGGTTTTTTTAATGGGAGGCAGGGTGGCCTAGAGAATGGTACTCAGGAGACCTGGGATCTATTTCCAGTCTGCCTTCAGCATGCATGATGACCTTAGACAAGTCATTTCGTGTCTCCGTGCCTCAGTTTCCCCACCTGTAAAGTGAGGACAATGATCCTGACCTCCTTTGTAACGCACCTTGAGATGCGCTGATGAAAAATGCTAGGTGTTATTAGCGTTCGCCACTGTTAACTCAGTCAAGATCGATGTGTAATATAGTGAGTGCCCTGTCTGGACCATTCTGGTCTCTGTGAGCTGGCTGACTGATTCTACGGCAGGTATGTCTCCTTTTACAGCACAGTTTACTCACGTGGATGTCTGGGCTCGGAGGTGACTGTAATAAGATGCATTCCTCATCTTGCTGAATGCCACTATGGAAAAGTGGGGAAACGTGTTGAAATTTAAAAGACGAATCCCTTCTCTTCCAGCATGTGGAGTGTGCGTGCAGTCCTTGGCATTTATAACGCTGCAAAGCCAGAGTATCTGCATTCAGTTGTGTCAAGCTGGTGGCAGGATTAGCGACTTGGGTGATTTAGTAAGGCCATTGGTGTAGAGTACACTGTTTTCCAACAATACTTGAAAAATCACTGCTCTCTGGTAGAGGAATCTTTCTGGTGTAGATTGTAGCAGAGATACAGCATAAGAGACAGAGTATGTGTCCACTTTTCTACTCTGCCTACAAAGTACTAAAACCTTGATTCAAAGGAGCAAATTAATCCAGTCTATTGTGTTGAATTGTGCTTGACTATGGTACCTAGGGCACTGTCCATGCTAACACACACACACGATTAGGTCACTTGACAGTGAGAAACCTATTTCATCTTTGTGGATCAACAGTGTCAGAATCCACCATGGTAAGTTAAATTATCTGCTAGTGTAAGAAAAACAAACAGGTTGATTAAAGCAGAAGAATCAAGCAAAAACCACGTCCAGTCATTTTAGAATTGAGCTGATTGGGCTAACAGCTTTGAGTTCTTCAGAGAGATTAACTCGGAGAGAGAGATTATCCTCATAGGAAAGTCAACGAATAAAACCACTAATGTCAGCAATAACCAGGGCTTTGTACCTAACTGACCATAACCCTGGTGACCCCATTTGAGATTTTATGGTTGTAAAGAAAACTGTCTGAGTGTGAACTGATGCAGTGCTGTCTCATTGAGGCTGCAGATGGAGAGCCTGAAACAATAGAGCTGGGAAATATGAGCTGTCCATTCACCTCACTGGGCTGTTAACCCTGAAGCCTAGTGATGACTATCTACATGTAAGCCATAACTATTTCACTGCTGATCATTTCAGCAGAAATAGTCAGTTTTTTCTGGAGTTTTATGTGGATTCTGGGCTTAGGGAAGACCTGTAGGTGAGTATGAGCCCCTGGCAATAGCTGTCAAATGGAGCTGTACATTTATTATGAGACTAAAGAGTGTCATGATGTTTTGAGGGAACGTGTACTTTGACTGGGCGAGTACTGCTCCTGGTACACCCACCTGGATGTTTGCAAAGAACTGTAGTCTCCACCATACTGAAAGAGACATCTGGCCCTGGAAGAGATTCAGAGAAGAGGCTGAAGTCAGGTCTCTGTTTAAGAGTGCGTGGTGAGCCGTAGCACCAGGAAGGTGAGGTGCATTTACAACCAGGCACATCCCAGTTCCCAGGGGATGGCATAACTGAGGTCCAGCAGGGCAGCTCGGGAGAAACCTGGAGTTTAGAGGTTGTGTTGTAGCTAAGCTCTATGGGCTGCTACAGGCCCAAGATCAGGGGGGTCCTTTCAGCCTGCCATCCTCCATTTCTTTACAAGGATGAGGAGCGGCTCCAGACATTGTAATACCAGAAACCTGGAGGTAGCCTCTTAAAGAGAGAGAAGCAGCACCCGTAACTTTGCTGAGCCATATCTGTGACAGCCACCACCTCTGCTAACCCAGGAACCTCCACAGCTAAACACTTGAGTCTACAGCCGGAGTCAACGAGGCAGGCCCCGCATGCAGCAGCCATTACAAACTCATGTCCTCTGTGGATCAGGCACAGAGGCGGACACGTAACCCATGCTCACCAGCGGGTGACCTCTCCAATGAAAAGCCGTGCTGTGTTTCCTCTAACATCCTCTTGTGTGCTCTCATCCTCCTGACTGTGTGAGCAGTGGTGACGTCATTGACGGTGTTCTCCTGTAGGAGATGTTGCAACAGTTCAAGTAATTGAGTTCCTTTGATGGATTGTGCTCATTGACACCCCCCTTTGAAGGTCAGAGACTGAGAGGAGGGCTAAGAAGGGTTCCTTTGTTGTCCGAGGGTGGGGTTTGCTTTACAAAATGTAACAATGAGCTTACCATTTTAAATTCATTACAAAATATAAGATAGAAAATTAGAAAACTGATGTCCAGATCCTCAAAGGAATGTAGGTGTCTGACTTTCATTGTTTTCAGTGGGAGTTAAGTGGCTAAATACCCCTGGGCCTACTCCCTTCACTTCCCTTTGCTTTCCCCCAAACTGACAGCATACCTTAAAGATGTCAGTGGCAGAGCTGAAAGTAGCTGTCATTTTTAAGTGGCATCCATTGTATGAAAAAACACATCATTCCAAGGACCCCTGGGCAGTCTCTGTCTCTGCCACATCTGGTATTTTAAAGACACAGGAGATGCTTGGGCTCAGACACACCAAGAGCATGGCCAAGTTCAGTCTTTTACTGTGCAACAAAAGGAACCTTGCACCCAGAGTCTATCGCAAGAGAAGCGAGGAAAGCATGTCCCTTATCTGCAAATCCTTTCCTGTATGGTATCCTTGGAACAATGATCCTCTGCAGTACAATGAAGAGCCTGTGTGTGTCTGTAGTGCTGCGTGTTTGCAGGATGAAGTAATCCGTACATTATCAGGGCAGTGCCTTCCATCTGCATAGCCATCCTCCCAACGCCCTCCCAGGGCTCTTACAGCAAAAGTAAAAGAGATGAGTGGTGCGATTCATAAGGAGAACAGCGTATTCATGGTGTTTGGCTTCTGGCCTTTTGCCTGATCATTCATGAGGCAAATTTCATTCACCTGCTTCAATGCCCAGGTGGGAATTTAATTAAAACTCTCTTGTAGTTATTTTCATTTAATAAAAATAATCTATTTTCTGGTCAGCCAGGTAAATTATCGATGGGCAGAATCTCCACTCACCACACAAGATTTGCAGCAACTTGTTTCTTTTTGTTTGAAGATAGAGCAGATTTTTTTCAACAATTACATTTGTTCATAGTGCTGAACGGGTGGAAACAAATGGATTTTGGTGCTGTTCTTCAGATTAAAAGGAGATCTACAGAAATGAACAGCACCAAAAATTTATTGAAGAACTATGAACAAATGTAATTGCACTGATCTCAGAATTTCATCAGTCAGTTTAATCTCCATGTCCTTGGAGTAAAATCCTGTTCCCTCGGTATGTTAAACTGAGTGAATTTCAGCGCCCTGCAATGTAGCAGATTCACAAGGTGGGAGGCCAGGATTCTGGATATGTCTCCAGACAAGGTAATAGCAGAGTTCAACAGGTAGGGCGGCAGTGCAGGCTTCCCCACACTGTTCGGCCAGCATGCCTCATCCCTGTTCAAACAGGGCCGCTCAGAGAGAGTGACTCAGTCTGCGTGCCCTATTCAACCCCAGCCTCGCTGCTCAGGCTGACAATGGGTTCACTAGCAATTCTCTCTAGGCCACCCGCTGATTATACATTCAGCGTGTTACCACTCACCTTCTGAGAAGGTTCACCCTGCCCAGAGAAGTTCACCCCGCTGCGATTCCTATAGTAAGCCCAATATGGCAGTTACTTTTGGCTACTACTGACCTGTATCTGAGGCAGTGACCTGGATGCAATTGCTCCATCGCCAACCTGTCAAGCACCCTTAACTGACTCTTTCTGTAGGGGTAAAGACCCTCTCCTGGATACAGTTGTAGGACGCTGTGTGCTGGCTTTCCATCCATAATCACGGCCCTTGCAACAGTATTATCTCCAAGCTTCTCCTACCCAGCTCCCTGAGAGGGTGTGATGGAAGAGAGGTCAGAACCTACAGTCGCATTGTTCCATCTACCACAGTGTGGACATGTGTGAGCGGTTTTGGACCATGCCATTTTACTACAACAGCAGCAGAAATCAGTGAAAATGGTCTCTGCTTTCCAAATTGTTTTGGCTGATCTTTAGTTTTCCTTGATGACCAGGACTAAACTATAAATTACAAGCAGCCTTTGGACTGAAATATCTGATCCAACTCCTATATGTTTAGCCAAATAATGCCATTTTCTGCAGGCATTGTATTCTGAGCAGCACAATTCTGTCATCTCTGGAAGGCTCCGTTTCCAGGCTGGTGCTTCTGGAAATACCAGCACTAGATTGGCACTGAACTTAAAGGAGAGGACCTCGAAGCAACAATGATAGGCTCTGCCACGCCCAGCACAGCTCAGGAAGGCAGTGGTAGGACATGAATGTGTTAGTAAGCCTCTTCTTGCACCCCTTTATTCTGGAGCCACTGCCTGAAAGTCTGGTCCTGAGCCACGCCCTAGAGAATGCTCAGGGGAGCTCGAAGTTACACCTGCTGTTATGACCCCCGAAGGGTCATTCCAGCAGCTGGGGATCAGCAGGACCCAGTGGCTCCCTGGAGGTACCCCCTTTCCCCTGCACCTGCGCCAGTTTGGCAGTGCTGGAGACTGGAACCCCTCCAGCAGTCCCCATCCCCACCTCAGGCTGCTTCTGGAGAGCCCCCCCTGCAGGGGCAGGAGGGGAGTTTGGACTTTTATGGCTGTTGGCTCAGTGGGAGCTGTTGGAGTGTTGAGTGCTTGTAACCAGACACATGTCCTGACCGGGGTCCAGACATGGATTTAGGAGCTTAACTCTCGGCTCCTGGCTCTGAACCCCAGCCTTTCTGCTGAGCGTGCTCACAAGATCGGCGTTTGAGCTGGGAAGCCCCATCCACTGGGGCCAGCACTGACATCACCAATCACCAGACTCGTTCATTTCCCCCGATCACTGAACAGCTGTCGACTGGTAATTAGTGACGGCTCTTCCTGCTACATTCTACCCAGGCTTCTGGAGACTGAAAGCCTGATCCTGTCACCAGCCTGCTGAGACATCTGGTCCTGGGAGGGGAAAGCTTCCTAGAGGGAAGAGTCTGCTAAAAGCTGCATTACCCTGGGAAAAACCGGCTGAGTGGTTTAAGCTGGACTGCAATTCTGCACCAGCAGGGGCCTGGCTCTCCCCTCAGTGATACAGGCATACAGTGCAACATGCCTTGGAAATTCAGCTTCTGCTGTTGAGCACATGAGCAGATTTTTCCTGAGATGGCTGGTGATGTGCAGCCATGCCAGAGGCAGGGAATGGACACGGCGGGTGACCCAGAATAGCTGCTATTGGACACGAGTGTGCATTCATACTTTCACTCCATGATGCTGTGGATTCCTTCACCCATGGCATGGGAGGTTTAGGCATTAGTACATGATGCGAGGGCGGATTCAACGGCTGCCATATTTTATTATTATTATTATTATTATTATTTTCAATACCAGTCTGCATGAAAATCGGGCGGCCTTGTGTGCCTCATTATTTTCAACGAGTGGCCGCTCAGAGCTGTCGGGATGGCGAGCTGCAAGCTCTCCATGCTGGCACTGGATCCACTAAAGGTGGGTGGAGCATTTCCTGAGTTCAGAAGTGGTTAAACGGTGCCTTATCAGACATCGAAATGGCAGCACCGCTCACCACCGCGCTGCTAACAAATACTGCCACACACTTGAAACTCAGGGCCAGCAGGGCTCTTTCCCTGAGCCTAAATCAAACCACCCAGCCCTGGGATCATTCTGAGGTGCTTATCTGGGGCCCATTATCATAGTCTCTAAGTGTTTCACAATCTACAATGCATTTATCCCCAGGCACCTTGGGAGGCGGGGCATGGTCAGTGTACAGAGGGGAGCTGAGGCACCGAGAGGCAAAGGGCCAGCTTTCCAAAGCTGTTTAGGTGTCCTGTGGGATTTTCACTGATTTCAAAGGAAGTTAGGTGCCTAGGCCCATTTGAAAATCCCACAAGGCACCTATCATCATCTTTAGGGCCCAAATATCTGCAAAATCCGGCCCTAAGTGACTTGCCCGAGTTCAAACAGGAAACCTATGGCAGAGCAGGGAATTGAGCCCTGGTCTCCCAAGACTTAGGGTACTGCTCGAACCACTGGGCCTCCTTCCCCTCCTCAGGCTGCTCCACAAGACTTGGGTTTCCCCCACTTGGCTTTTTGGCTCTTCTTGCCCACCCCATCATGATTTCCTCATAGACCCCCAGACTTTAAGGCCAGAAGGGACCAGCGTGACCATCTCATCCTACCTCCTGCACATTGCAGGCCACAGAACCTCACCCACCTACTCCAGTCACAGGCCCATAAGCTCAGGCTGAGTGACTGAAGCCCTCAAATCATGGTTTAAAGAGTTCAAATGACAGAGAATCCACCATTTACACAAGTGTAAACCAGCAAGTGACCCATGTCCCATGCTGCAGAGGAAGGCAGAACTCCTCCCCACCCTCCCCATGGGTCTCTGCCATTCTGACCTGGGGGAAAATTCCTTCCCAACCCCAGATATGGTGATCAGTTAGACCCTGAGCTCCTCTCAGGCTGTGGCTCTTCCTGCCCTACACAATCCATTTCAGGGTCTGTTGTCACATGTATCTGAGGAGCCTCTGAAGTCTTTCTATGTTCTGTACTTCAAGCTGGCTTGGGTGTCCTTTGTGCCACCTGCAGCTTCTGAAGATGGAGAGCAATGGAGACACTTGTGGCTTGGAGACAGCGGCGCCCTTCACAGAACCCCACAGCACACAGAGGAGCAGCGTGGGCCTTGCCTCTGGGGGCAGCAGTGAAGGGAGGAAAGCCGTTGGGAATCTGGACGTCATCTTGGCAACTGTGGCTTTTGTGGAGAAAGCCAAGGGCTTGCCTGAGAGCTGTAGACAGGGGTGTGTCAAAAAAACATGAGAAAGGTGGTGTCGGGGCAGGGAGATGTGTATTGTTCAGCTTTTATCTGGTGAGGAAGAGGAATTGGGGTAATCTGGTGTTTACATGGTTTAGAGTCAAACTCAGCCTGTGACGTTGGTAAGGTCTATCCACCATCAGCCTCCACATTAAATTAAACTGTTTTCTTGGGATGCTGGATTACTGGGCTCTGATTGCACAGGAGCAATCTGGATTTACTTTATATTTGGTTGGGTTTTGTGTCAGAGGAACAACTAAACACTCGGGTGTGCAGCCCAAAGTTCTCTGAATCAGAACATAAGAACGGCCAGACTGGGTCAGAACAAAGGTCCATCTAGCCCAGTATCCTGTCTTCGGATAGCAGCCAATGCCAGGTGCCCCAGAGGGAAGGAACAGAACAGGTAATCATCAAGTGATCCATCCCCTGTCACCCATTCCCAGCTTCTGGCAAACAGAGGCTAGGGACACCATTCCTGCCCATCCTGGCTAATAGCCATTGAGGGACCTAGCCTCCATGAACTCATCTAGTTCTTTTTTTAACCCTGTTATAGTCTTGGCCTTCACAACATCCTCTGGCAAGGAGTTCCACAGGTTGACTGTGCATTGCGTGAAGAGAAGAATACCACTGAAGCATTGTCCCTCCAACCAGCGAACACCCCCCCCCACCCCCCGCTTCCTTCCCGGGTTACTCAGGAGCAGGACACATTCACCTGCTGCCTTGGTGCCTTATGCCATTAAGGACTGTGGAGATCCTGGGGGGTCCCAGCTGAGATGGGGAATTAGCTGGGAATTCGCTAGCCACCCCGCTGCAGTAGCCCTCTTACTCCAGTGAATATTTGTAGTTGGCGGTGCCTCCAATTGGACAGCTGTGGGTACAAAAATCTAAATAATGGATCCTATGCAGGCAGCAAACGCCCAGAATAAAACCAACACAATTTGACTTAAAAGTTACCCTCGCAGCATACAATAGAACATGCACCAGGTTAATACAGACTAAGGTGTTATATCTATACTAGACCAGTAGGTGGTGCTGCAACAGCCCAGCTAACGGCTGCAGCTTTCCACAGCAAGTGGGAACGTAAACCTAACCAACACTCTGGGCTTTATATGCAGCTCCACCCCATCCCTGTGTGCCCAGTGTCCCCTAAACAGCTCCACCCCATCCCTGCGTGCCCAGTGTCCCCTAAACAGCTCCACCCCATCCCTGTGTGCCCAGTGTCCCCTAAGCAGACAGCCCTGGGCCCCTCGCGGGGTGAGTGGGAGTGCAGGCCAGCACTCTGTGTGTCCGGAAAAGGCCGTCTAGCTGGAACAAGGAGTGAGGCAGTGTGGTACCGTGACCCGCACAACGCTAGCTGGCAGCAGCAATTGTCATGGTAGAGAGCAATCGCCCAGGGGAACTAACTCTTTCCTCAACTGTCTGTCAGCCAGATTCAGAGCTGCACAACCCCCAGCTTCTGCCCTCAGGGCCTCGCTGCGGAGAAGGCGTCCACGAGCTAAGGCCCAGCACGAACAAGTGGTCAACTGTCGTGTCGCCTTAATCCTGGTTGCGTGTCTTCAACCGCGGCAACTCAACACGGCTCGGTCGCAGCTTCTCCTCGGCCCAGACCAACGGGGAGTGACCTGATAGCTCTCTCTTCCAGCTCCCTGCCCCGCAAATTAAGACCACCGACCCCCTGCAGCAGTCTGACCCTGGAAGCTCAGCCCTGCCCACCACTGCACCATGGGACACACAATCCTTCAAAGCCAACCTCCAATACAGTACATAGAGGAAGTTCAGAGGCTCCTCACATAGGTGTGCCTGCAGCAGGCTGCTTCCCCTCCTTCCTACTCCCACAGATCTCTTTGCTCCCCCAGTCCCACAACTCTCTCCCAGGCTCCCCTCCTCTCCGGGTGCCAGGGCTCCCTCACACCCTGACCATGTGTCATGTTCCAGGGGAGAAATTGGGTCACTTTCTTTCTTCTCCCAGCATGGCCCTTTTCTTCCAACAGGCCTGCTTCTATATCCCCTTCCTGTGAGGCCTGACTGGCGGCTTGGTCCCTCGAAAGCCCTGCTGACAGATAGGGAGGGTAGCCATCAAAGCCAACGCTTCTTCCTGTCACAGTAGGACCCAAAGGGCTTCTCTAGGGATCAATGGAAAGACTCCCATTGAAGGGGTTGGTCAGGCCTTCGGTCCCCGCGCTGGAAGCTTTACCAGTCACAGACCCATCCTGTGTGGATCAAGCACAGAAAGGGACGTGTAACTCACACTCAGGAGTGGGTGTCTCTCTCTCTCTCTCTCACACACACACACACACAAAATGGGAATGGGCATTCAGCACACAGAAATAATATGTTTCTTATTGCTCTGAATTCCATGCATTTTAATCCTGTTTTCCTTAGTTGGCCTTATCAGTGCTCTTTGTAGGGGCTTTTTAATTCTGGAATCTTTCAGCTCATTTCCTTAAGCCTTCATCAGGCAGGTTGCTCATTTCCACCTTAACTGCCAAGTTTCAGTTCCTCTCCTCTCTGGTTTTGTAAGCCTCCCACTCTTTGTTCTCATTCCAGTCTAATGTGAACCTTAATCTCTAGTACCCAGCTTCTCTGTACCATAATTGCTGGACACATAGAGTTACTCCAGCAATGGTTAGTCTTTGCTGGCTGGATAAAATTTTGCTGTATAGTTTTGTTCGTCAGTGTCTAGTAATAGGTATGGTTGCTACACACATGAACCTAGGGATAGTTACCTTGATTCTTGATGTGTGTAGATACATTTTTCTGGCTGGCCAACCAGCGCTGATGAGTAAGCTGGAGAGAACGGAGCCTGACTTTGAGAGCTCAATCTGAATTTGCGGGGGTGATGGTTACAAAATAGGTCAGATTGTAAAGGGTCAGGTTCAGAGGTGAAAGTAAGCCGGTCTGGTCCGGCATACCGGCAAGAGCCAGTATGCCGTGCTGGACTGGACCGGCTTCCCCAGGCTGGCGCTTTAAAGGGTCTGGGGCTCCCTGCAGTGGCCGGAGGCTCCGGCCGTGGGGCTTGGGGGGCGCTTTAAAGGGCCTGGGGCTCCCCGCAGCTGCCGGAGACCCCGGGCCCTTTAAAGAGCTGCCCAAGCCCCGCCGCCCAAGCCCCTGGGGTAGCCGCGGCAGGGCTCCGGCAGTGATTTAAAGGGCCCAGAGCTCCACTGCGGTAGCGGTGGCCGGAGCCCGTGGCCCTTTAAATCGCCCCTGAGCCCCGGGGCTCCCAGCCGCCTCTGCAGCTGGTAGCTCTTGGGGTGATTTAAAGGCCCTGGGGCTCCCAACCACAGCTGGATTTAAATCTTGATTTAAAAGGCCCGGCCCCGCTTCTTCTGGCTGAGGCCACGTCCCTTCCGGTCGAGGCCACGCCCCCCTGCTCAGGACTCCGGAGTACCGGTAAGTCCTTTGAGTTACTTTCACCCCTGGTCAGGTTCTAATATTCTTAATCACTTTGAGTAGCAATTTGGGGCTGTTTGGTGCTACTGTCTCTGAGCAAGGGAATCCAGATCTGGTCCCAAATTATCACATTTGATCTGGAAGGCATCAAGACACAAGAAATATGGATCTCCACAAAGCCTGAGCTAAACACTTGTCTGAGCGGAACCATGCTTTATACCATTGCTTACATTCTTTCTCCCTTACTCTGTCTTGCTTCAAGGAAGTTTGCTGCAGTTCGTGGGACGTGCAGACAGCTTTCTTTTTACCTAAATTATTTCTGCTTCATTGATAAACTCAGTGTGTGTGTGTAGATGGATGGGAATCCTCAGGGAAAAACAAGATGTTTTCATTTACCGATTGTCTGTCACATCACCTGGTGTCTCACAGCAACTGGATGATTTTTCAAAATCCCAGTGCTGATAAATCCAGTGTACAAGACGAATAACTTTGCAATACTTGAGATGTCTTCTGCAGTTATATATACACCCACCCACCCATATCTATGGTAGTGTAGGACCCTCTTACTGATGAAAATTAGCATCAATGCTGTTGTCATCAAACTCAGTGGGAGTTTTACCACTGATGGTCATAAGTTCTGGAACAGCCTTCCAAGGGGAACTGTGGGAGCAAAACACCTCACTGGCTTCAGGCCTCAACTTGAGAAGTTTTTGGAGGAGATGGGATGATGAGATTGCCTACAATGGCATGTGGCCGACTGGTGATTGCTAGCAGCAAATATCTCCACCAGCCGGAGGTGGGACACTAGGGAGGGAGGGCTCCGAGTTACTATCGAGAATTCTTTTCCAGGTGTCTGGCTGGTGGGTCTCACCAACATACTCAAGGTGTAACTGAGTGCCATATTTGGGGTCGGGAAGGAATTTTTCAAGTTAGGCTGGCAGACCCTGGCGGGCTTTTGCCTCCTCTGCAGCGTGGGACACAGGCCATTTGATAGTTTGAACTAGAGTAAATGAAAGATTCTCTGTAACTTGAAGTCTTTGATTGGAGGACGTCAGGAACTCAGCCGGAGATTAGGGGTCTATTACAGGAGTGGGTGGGTGAGGTTCTGTGGCCTCAAACATGCAGGAGGTCAGACTAGATGGTCACGGTGGTCCCTTCTGGCCTTAAAGTCTAAGTCTATGACTTTATAAGAGAACAGTCTGGCCTGTAGTAATCAAGTAGGTTCTCCTGCCAACTCCTCTCAGAACCCACCCAATATGTCAATCATATGCAACACTCCGACTAAGGGGTATGTGTGTTCTGACAGTACGTAGAGTATAGATTGGCTCCAGAGAATCAGCATAGATCAGCTTTGTGCCAGGGTGCCCTATATTCAAGGTAAAAAATACAGAAGTAGCATATTGAAATGTAACCAATTTCAGGCTGGATGACGTAGGGGCACAGGGCCAGCCTCTGATGTCTGGAATATCCATTCATACATTGCTCCCACAGTGCTGCTGAACAATGGAAATCGGTCTCAGCGCTGACTCTCTGAAATGGGGACAGAAAGCATCTCTCTAGATGGAAACACGAATTTTTCTGGGACACCTTTCCCCCCCTCCCCGGATGAGGTTTCTGTCTGGCAGCAGGAGAAGGTGGATCTGAACACAGGAAATGAAAACAGTCCTCTGGGAATTGTGATATTTTATAGTCAAGTGCTTTGGTTTTCCTTCTATCATGCTACAAACTCTGCAGATAGGGGCAAACAGGATAGGGGCAAACAGGAAGCTCGTCCAGCCTAGTCTCCTTGCCCAGTAGGGCAGCGCCCACATTGCCTCCCTTGATGCTGTTGGTTCAGGAAACTGCTTGGTCGCATCCAGTCTCAGTGATCTAGGGCACGGCTAGTAGGATGCAGGGAGCCCACACGAGGAGTTTACGACCCTTGTGTGCTCTGTGGGTTGTTCAGCAGCCCCAATGCATAGAAAGAGACTAGGGGCAGTGCCAAGTTGATGCACCAGTAAATCCACTGGGGACACGCAGTAGCCGGGGAGTTTTCTCAGCTCTGGTGTGTCTCTGGCACAGCCCTCTGCCTACTGAGGCAGGATTTCTGACAATTGATCTCACTTATGCTCCGTGCAGGGCCCATGCTTTAGCCTACAGGTGGGGGGTTATTTGGTGAATGTTATGGGGGTTGTATCCCATGTGTGAGCTGACGGGTGTCAATCAGGGCTTTCTTTAGAGGGTGGTGATGTCAGACTGAGTTGGTAGAAGAAATGTCGACGTGTCAGCTCAGTAAACCCGGCAGACAGCTCTGACCAATAAAGTCATTTGAATGACGGTGATGCAGTTACTGGTTTTGTTGTATGATGCAAGTTGGTGACACGGATCCAGATTCAGGCCTGGTGTAAGTAGCTGCCATTCCGTTCACAGCAGTGGAGCGGTACCTGGCTGCACCATGGCTGCGTTTGGCCCATTGAAATCAATAGACCTACACTGATTTACACCAGCTGGGGGGCTGGTCCAGTGTCTCTAGGTTAAACAGCTGAAGCCATTTCCATGATGACAACATGCTGTGTGCATTAAACACCATTGTGCACCTGACAGCAGCTGGCAAGGCCTGAACTCCTGCTGGGAGGCCAAGCGGTACCAGACAAAGGGCTGAATTCCGCCCTAGACCCCAAGCTCAGGGTTCCCCTGGGGCTCTCGTGAGGTTCCAGGCCTGGCTTCAAAGGCTCACAGCCGAGCGGGGAGTGCAGCAGTGTCTGCGAGTTAGCTGTGGCCAGGCACGGGCTCCAAAGAGACACACAGCAGCCTGCCCTGTACAAACACGGCGCTCTAGGAAGCCCTGCCTGCTCGCCTTACAAGGGAACGTTGATTTCATAAACGCTTCTTGTCCAAGGGACCTCAAGAGAGCTGAGTCACTTATTAGCCCCAGCGCATGAGCAGCATCCAGGGCTGGCCACTCTATTAATTACTTTCATTATCCCCTCCAGGGCTCACTTTCTCCTTTCTTTCCCATCCTCCAGCATTTCCATTGCTTTGGAGAGGAGAATTTGCAAACATATGTTGCTGCCACGGCTGCTGCTGTGTGAATGCAGTGGCCTCCCCATCCCGCCAGCGCGGTCTAAGCTTAGATGGCGCTCCGTGCTCTGCGAAGTCTCTCCCCGGTCCACTGGTGATGGGAATTGTGCGGGGAACGCATGCTAAGAAATAAAAAGCCAAGCACACTCCATTCAGCTCTGCATCAAGCAGGACTAATTGGGTTCAAAGGATATTGAATTGGGCTGATTTCCCGAGGGATGTGTACGCGCCTTTTGTATGCTTGGAGGTCTGATTTTGTCTTGTCGCTGTCTGGGCAGGACCATCTTGGCTAATAAGTTCTTTTAACTCTTCTGTTCCAAATTCTCTACGCTCATTTCCTTGTGTGGGGATTGGGGAGGGACTGTGCAGAGAACAATTTGTGCACTGACGAGAGTGTAATAATTTTATTAAGATGATGTTAAAATAAAAAAAATGGTACAGAGTTTAAGCGTAGAATTTCTGGTTACCAGGGAATAAGGTACAGATTATCAAGGGGTGCAAAGTTCGGTTTAGGATCGGATGGCGTAAGGAATACCTAATCTGCAATATCTCCAATTGGGAGTAAAAGTACAGACATTGCGATATGGGGGTATGTTGTTCATTTAATGGCTATGTTCAGGTGTGGAGTATAATGAGTGGATACGATGATGAGGATGGATTTACCCTCATTTGGTGAGATTTAATGTTGAGTAAGTTTATGGGTCCAGTTCATATGGTCCAACGGAAAAAGTCTCTCTGTCCCTTTCTCATAGTTGATGCACAATGTCGTTCTGGCTCACGCCTCCTGGTACTGTCGGTGGCCGGTGATGTGTTCGATGTAGATGTCCCTGAACCATCGGATGGTGTCCGAGACCATGAGGTACCGCATGAGCCGTGCGTAGCGTCGACCGAGCCCGCAGGTCCGCAGCACACGCTCGTTGCAGGGGTCCCAGGCGCCCAGGGCTCCGACGATCAGGGCATCCATCTGTGCTACAGTCTTCCAAAATCTCTCTCTTTCAATGGCTTAAGGAGTAACCATGTAGATGGTGGGCCCAATCCTCAAATGGTGTAAATCGGCTTAGTTCATTAACTTCAGCAGAGCTACCTTGATGAACAGCAGCTAAGGATGTTTCTCTTTGTGTTGTAAAAAAGAAGGGGGTGGGCTTACAAGCCTCCTATGAACAGAGTTGTTTCCGATATATTTAAGGGCATGCAAATCAATATAAATTAAGCATTGCCCTGCCCTGCTGATCCCAGACACCACTGCAGGGGGTACGGGATTGACTCTGCAGAGCAATCTAGCTCCATTGTCTGACATGCAAAACAAAGCACAGAAATGGTGAAGAATACATTTGATTTTTAACATTCTCGGCAGTGGCAGAGTGCAAGGGACCAACCCTAAACTCAGGGGTCCTTAGGCTGGATCCTCAAAGGTATTTTGGTACCTGATGCCTTTGAGGATCTACGCCTTAGCCCTGACTCCCACCTGAGCAATCCTCCCGTGGGTCGGATCGTCACAGAACAGCTCTGCACCTGCACTTTGGTCTGGATCCACTGAGCTTCTGAAGGGGGCTCATGCAAATCAGGGGGTCTGGCTGGCCCAGCTCAGTTTCAGACCCACTCACTCTCTCTCCCCATGGAGGTGACTGCATCCTGGGGATCATGACATGGGAACTGGACTTTGGAAATCTCAGCCGAGGAGGAAATATACTTGAAGTCGGAAACGTCAGTGATTCTGACAGGGAATCTACGAGCCACCAGTCCCTGCCTTTGGATTTTTGGATACTAACTAAACATTCCTTTGCATATCAAACAGAAAAACAGCTTTTGCCTGTCAGTCATTAAACTAAAAGATCCTGGCTGTGAAGAAATAACAGCTACCCAGAGACTGGACTTGGTTGTCATTGCCCTGATCAGATTTAACTCAACAATGTTTCCTTTTTCTCATGCGGAGATTGCCTGAGGATTAGTCTAGACAGGTGGCGATTCTGACAGTTTGGAGAAAGCAAACGGAGGTAATTTCCCCAGCTTTGCATGTTTAAGGAAAGGTCTAAATGAACAGAGGCTGTTCTTGACTTGTAGACAGGGTTTAGATGAATCATTATCTGTCTGATCTGATGCAGTGGAGGAGATGTGAAATCAGCAGTGTGTCATTTTAAAATAAAAATGAATTAAAGTTCTGTTGAAAGGAACCAGAGAGGTAGCCTGGAGACTACAGCCCTCTGTTAAGCCATATAGCGAAGACAATATGAATCACTTGATGATCACCTGTTCTGTTCATTCCCTCTGGGGCCCCTGGCATTGGCCACTGTCGGCAGACAGGATAGTGGGCTAGCTGGACCTTTGGTCTGACCCAGTCTGGCCGTTCTTATGTTCTTACAGTAGTGCACTACCTATGATGGACAATGGTAATGCTCTAGAATCCACTGGGGGGCCAATCCAGTGAATTCTTGCCATTGACTCCAGTTGAGAGTGGACCAGACCTGTAATGTGCCTGAGAGAAGCTCTCTAGCAGGGGGAGGGTAATTGAGTTTCCTTGCCCATTTGGTCCTAGTCTTTTCTGCGGAGGCAGCTAACTATTGCACATATTTTTGGTGGTGTGGCTCCACTAGACACCTGGCTGAGACCATCCAAATGTGCAATTTAAAAGCTGTTAGCTGAATTGGGCTGAGCTGGATTTGAACCAGGGACCTAGAGGTAAAACACTCTGTCTCTCATGATCAGGCATCTACAGTGTGTGTCTTTCAGATTAACAGGGATTCAGTCAGTAGTGCGAACTGTTAATTTATGGCATATCAAGCAATCCCCCTCCCAGTGAAGATGAGAGGGTTTGAGAGAAATGGCATACGGGAAGCTGTTAGTACTGTTACATAATCTGGAGAAAAAGCAGCTCTTGCAAACAAATCTCACCGTATGGCGGGATCATGTGTGCACATTTGAAATCTAAGTCTAGTATCATCACAATTCCTTATACCACAGCCTGTTCACATAACCAGTGAGACAACAATAATCATCATCATCATATTCAACTCACTGGGAATTATTAATAATCCTTTTGCATTTCTCTTTTATATGAAGAATTTAACTGCCCTCCTAACATTAATTAATATTCTAATAAAAACCCAGGGTAGAAGAAGATTCTGAGGCCCCCATAGTATTCTGAGCCCTGGTGTATACACACACCAATGAATGGAGTTACACACCGTGTGCTCCTTAGAATCTGGCTACCCGCACGTTCATATAAATATCTAGCGGTAACTGTTCTTTATTTTGTGGAAGTCCAACAACGTGGCTATTTCTAAACACAGGTGCATGTCATATATAGATATATAAGGAAAGGCACTTCCGTTTGGTATTGCTAATTGGGGGCCATGGTCTAATTTTTACTTTTCTATTAGCAACACATGTAAAGTTTTCCAGCTGGGCTGCGGGAACTCTCGTATAGGAATTTATTATCACTACACACCCTTCTGCACAATCCAGTTTGACAGCCCCTTACACTCAGATCAGACACCTTGGCCTATTCCTTTCCCACTCCTTTCCCTTCACCCCTCCCCCAAATCATTTGTTTCAAATGTCTCTTTATCATCCCTCCAAATGGATGCTTGAATAAACATTGCCTTGCCCGCTCCTGCGCCATTGTGGCCACCTGGACATGTGCTGGTAGCACTATCCTCTTGCTCTCCTCGATGGTTCTTTTCTTGTGAGTGGCTACGAGAGATTCCAGCCCTCGGAAATGAAGAACAATATGTGCTGCAAAATGAACCAGGCAGCCCAGATGGCCAGTGTGAGCAGCCATAAGCCCAAAGCCGAAGAGATGATGGTCTATATTCATTGCAGACACTGGGCAAACCGGGACTTCTCCTTGGAAGGTCACTGGAATTTTTCCATGGGTGAAACCTTCTAGCTGGAAGACAAAATCATCTATCTGAGGTGCTTATCTGGCCTCATGACCACAGCATCTGAGCGCTTCTCATCTTTAGTGTGCTTGTCCTCACACCGCCCCTTTGCAAGGCAGGGCTGCTGTTATCCCCATTGCAAAGATGGGGAATTGAGGCACAGAGACAAAGGGTGGGACTTCAGTGTTGCAATTGTAACCCTTCTGCCAGATGCAGTTGGCAGCAGCCAGGGCCAGGTTCAGTATCTCGGGGTTCCTCTTCAATAATACAACACAAAACCGGCTTGAGCCCCCACCCAGTAACCTGGGGAAATTACACACCACCCCAAGTTGCCTCTAGGAGGTAATACTTCCCCACTCGCAAGCACAGAGTCTGAGTGTAGGAAAGAGACTTTTAATGAAAGAAGGGAAGTCACCCGACATTAAATTAGGGAAAATGCCACAAGTAGGATTCATAATAAAAACCTGTGAGCCAGACACCCACCCCAGAGAGCATGGGGCAGAGCCTTCCGCCTCATGTTCTTGAGTTCTACAATCAAAAGTTCCTTTTCTGTGCCCCTCTGCTCCCTCACCCCACCCCACTCACAGTGGTTGTCCGTGTCCAGTGAGGCCCCAGGGTTCAGAGTTCACCTCCCACCTGGGTAAGAAGGCACCTTGCTGCTCTGCCATCTGAGCACTTGCTCTGGAGGGCCACCTCGCTAGACACCACTCCCTCTCACTGGCTACCTGCCTCTCTGCTGTGACCTCGGCAGGTCAGTCTCTTGCAGTTTCACCCAGCTCTCAGTGACTGTCAGCTCTGAGTGGGGGAACCTGTAGCAGGCTGGGCAGAAACGCTGCCCCACCACAAGAGATTTCAGCTCTAGTGAGCTCTTAACAAAGCAAGACTCCTAATGGAGCCTATTTAGCTCTATCTTTGAACAGTGGGGAGGAACAGGTTAAACCAGACCAGGAACCCTTAGGCAGAGCCCACATCTCCCCACCACCTCTTACTTTCAGGGATCTGGCATTTGAGCTCCTGGCTTAGCGAGTTCCTTTCAGCTGAGGGTGACTGCCTCAGTCAGGACAGGTTAAGCACAGTTCTGCTCCCTTTACTCATATAATAAAGACAACAACACTGATAACATTTCCCTACCCCTGCATTCAGTACCAAAGTGATCTGTAACCAAACACCAGCCAAAGCTGATCACTTTGAGCAAGACCGCTCTATCTAGGCAGAGTAGGTGAGTTCATGTAAATACAGTTTGCTCCTGAAGTCTCTCCCCCTCCCAGCTAGCTGTCAGGGGAGAGCTCATTCAGACACAGCTGGCAAAATGCTGAGCCATGTAAACTAGCCAATGGGAGATGCCGATGAGAGGGATGTGTGCTAAGCCCCGCCCCTGCCAGGGAGATCGGTGCCTGAGTCTGAGCTGCAAGGAGGTGCTGATCTCTGCTAGCGACCCGTGAGCAGGCCCCAGCTGCCTGGAGTCTGGTGATTCGGGCACCTAAGGCATTTCCTGTGGGGATGAGTCAGGCGTCTGCCTCGCTCCACACAAAACAGGTGCAGGAGGAGGAGATGCCACCTTATGACTTTCAGCCTGGTGGTCAGAGTGCTTAGCTGGGATGTGGGAGACCCAGACTCAATTCCTCCCTCTCTGCCACAGAGGGAGAAAGGGTCTTAACAGCGACTCCCACCTCTTAGCAGAGCGTGCTAAGCACTGGGCTATGGGATGTGCTGCTGGGGGCTCCCCTGGTCTCTCCGGTTGAAGCTGTTCCACTGTGGAGAAATACAGAAAGAGTGATTGGAGCAGGGGGACTGGACCTGGGGTCTCCTGCCTCCCTCGTGGGTGCCCAAACCACCAGGCTACAGCGCCATTCTCTCTCCGGCCCTATGACTGTTCCACTGTGGATAGTTAAATAGTCACTAGGCAAGAGAGAGAGAGAATTGACCCTGGGTCTCCGGCATCCCAGGCAAGTGCTCTAACCACTGGGCTAAAATTTATAACTTGGCGGTCCTTCTTCTAAACACGTGCCCGTCTCACTGACCTTCCTCTCCACCTTCCCACCCTGTCCTTTGGCCTCTTCCTAGGAGCAACCAACCACTGCAGCGCCTGGCAGTGGCTCCAAGTACATGTCAAGAAGGAAATAAAAAGCAGGAAGCAAAAAGAAAACACCCCAAACTATCCCCTGCTCCCCCAAACAACAACAGATGTATAAGCACTCTGGGAACAGGGGAGGCTGTGAGGGAATAGCCATTAAACTGCACACGGAGCCATCTATAATTGTGGTATGACAATTAGATCCCCCGGCAGAATAGGTGCCTTAGAAAAACCACTCAGCGTTGGAATAGGAATCTAGCTGATTTTGATACCCTGCCTACTTGCAAAATGGGAGAAGACAAAAAAGATTGCAGGAAGAATGCAAATGCCCAGGTTGGAAAATAAAGAAGGTGGGCATCATTTTAGGCCTACTTTGCACGGATGGCTGGTGACCCTTCAGGTAACATAGAACACCACTAGTAACAGTTGACTCTGGACTTGTAAAGTTCACCATAGGGTCTGAACTTCTTCAACATTTGAGAGTATTCAGATCCAGGAGCCAATTTTCAAAAGCACCTAAGTGGCTTAGAGGCCTACATCCCATTTTAAAAAGTGATTTAGGAATTCAGGGCCCAGCTCTCAAAAGTATGTAGGTGCCTAACTCCCATTGTATTTAGGCATCTAGTTCAATACGTTCAGTTAGTTTCCTCTGAAAAAATTGATATTTTCTAAAGAAAATGGAAAAAAAGTCCATATGAACTTGCATTTTGTTTTGAATTAACATTTGGGGGGGGGTTTCATTGAGAAAAAATTTAGTTTTCGTTCAAAAGGAACCTTTCCCTCCCCTCCCCCCAGATTTTTCAGTTCCTCCCCTGAACCGAAAACATCAGTCACTCCCTCCACTCTAGTCTTGGCCAAGATTGCACAGGACATTTGGAATCAAGGTCTCAATCTCATTCGCTCACAACTTTAACCACAAGACCACTTTGTTCTTAAAGTGACCCACCTATTAAAACCAGCAAGATCTCCTGGGTTTGCTGACAGCCTGTGCCGGATGAAGAGTGAGGGGTGGAAACTCGAGCGCGGATGGCAGAAAACGAAGGCTGATTGCGAAAGGATGAAACATAACAATTCCTCCAAGCCTGGGCTGAGGCTCTTCTACAGGCCAAGAGCACCTTCCTATCAGCCTCCAATGGGGCTGCCAAATCCCACCTTAAGGAGCTGCCCGGTAAATCACGTCAGCTATCCTGCAATCTGCCCCAGAGCTGAGCGTCAGGCACTGCAAAGAACTGCTTCCCTGAAAAGGTCACGCACATCTGAGAGCCTGGGTATGGTCTGCCTCCACCCACCAACCAACAGCCCACCTGCATTCCCAGAGTTCAGTACACTCTAGACGAGTCTGGATCCAAGACTTGTGAATCCAGCCCAGGCCCTTCCTGGCTTGTGACAGAGAGTAATGAACAACGGGTGCCACTTCTGATCCAACTAGCCGACG
The DNA here is from genome assembly GCF_965152275.1 of Natator depressus. NCBI lineage: Eukaryota > Metazoa > Chordata > Testudines > Cheloniidae > Natator > Natator depressus. The sequence continues at coordinate 122,716,939 of NC_134238.1, read as the reverse complement.
CCTCATACAGAGAAGGGATCTTCCCTTCCTCCTTCAAACACACAATAGTCTCGAACAATACTGAAGAAACACACCCTGGATGCGTCAGTCCCACCCAACTAAGTTAGTGTCAAACCCTCCCCTTTCTGTGCAAGCTCACAGAGAAGCTAGCCAAAGGCTGACTACAAACTCATCTAACTGAGCCAACATCCTAGACCTGGCACATTCTGGATTTAGGCCAGGAAAAGAAACTAAAATAGCTTTAGTGACACTGAAGGATGATTTTCTCTTGTCAATGGATAGAGGACAGACATCCATTCTCATCCTGCTGGCTCTCTCTGCAGCATTGGACGCTGCTGACCATGAAATTCGGCGCTCTCACCTAAGAGTGGGGGCAGGGATCCAAGGTAATGCGCTAAAATAGTTTGAGTCCTTCCTGGAGAGATGTAGCCAGTGGGTAGTTGGGAACCTGCACCTCCACCATTAGAACTTCTCAGTTGTGGGGTTCCACAAGGATCAGTTCTGTCTCTGGTCATTTTCAACATCTACATGCAAACGCTCGGTGAGCTGGTCAGAGGACCTGGATTCAGGTGCCAGCAGTATGCAGATGATACACAGCTTTACCTCTCCTTCACCACATATGACCACATCACTACCACCAATGTGGCCCAGGGCTTCAATGCAATCAGCTCATGGATGAAGAACGTCTGGCTGAAGCTGAAACTCAGCAAGACAGAGGTGATGCTGCTGGGCAAAGGAAAGTATTTCGACGCATTCACAGCCTCCATTGGTTGAAGGTTCACAACCACAATCAGTCAGCTCAGTCCATAGTCTAGGCCAGTGCTACTCAAAGTGGTGGTCCATTGGCTGCCAGTCTGTGAGCCATCGGCTGCCGGTCTGCACGCACATTGGGGAAAAAAATTGCCGGTCCCCCCCATCAGATAGCTTGAGAAGCACTGGTCTAGGCGATTTCCCACTAACAGTGAGGTCTTACATCACAATGGGCATGAGTAATGCTTCCTACCACCCCTGCTTGGCTCAGAGAATCCATCCCATCCTGACAGACAAAGACCTGGCCTCAGTTATTCAAGCCTTTGTCACCTCTCAGCCGGAATACAGCAATTCCATATACCTGGGCATGAAACCTGCAGCACTTAGGAAACTGACTTGTACAAAACACTGCAGTGCCTCTCCTCAGCAACACAGGTTACTGTGAGCACATCGTACCTGCCCTCCACTCTCTACACTGGCCTCCCACAGAATTTTGAATCAAGTTCAAAATCTCAATCCTTCTCTTCAAAGTGCTCCATGACCTGGGCCCAGGATACCTAAAAGCCTGTTTAAAGCGCTGGGACAAAGACCACTCCTCTCTGTGCAGGAGACAGAACCTTCTTTGGGGGTGGTCCGAAACTGTGCACTGAACTCCTCCGGGAACAATGGGCCATGGCAGACCTTGCCACTTTTCTTTCCAAGTGCAAGGTGCGTTTCTCTGACCTTGCCTTATCTAATATACACACATAGCAACAGGCATATTTAACCCAACAAACAAAAGAACCCTACCCAAACAAGACACTCCGCTCCAAGCACTTCTCTCTCTGCGGGGGATGAGAGAACAAACGACAAATGACAGATATGCAGTCACGTTGCTTAATCGACTACTGGAAGGTGCTCGGATAATACAGTGATGATGAGCATGGTATAAAAACCTATATAGAATAGAACACTGGAAATGATTAATCTCTGAGTTCTGCTCAAGGCCTCCATATTGCTCATAACCTTAAAGTGAAGTCAGCAGAGCCATTGGTTTGTGTTAATATTCAATGACTCAGAAGATACTCGGTTCCTCAGGCTGCACTGGGACACAGCTGGCTTCATCATTATCTTTAGAAAGTGGTGGGAATTGATGGGAGACCTGCAAATTAGCAGTCAGATGCCACCGTATTTCACCACTTACCCTCCCTAGCATCCCATTTCATCAGTCCCTGGCCTTTCATTTTGGTCACTTTCCCTTTGCTGACGTATAACCGCTCTAAATGTATTTACCCAAATATACCATCTTATTTGAGCGTAAGCTTTCGTGAGCTACATGCATCCGATGAAGTGAGCTGTAGCTCACGAAAGCTTATGCTCAAATAAATTGGTTAGTCTCTAAGGTGCCACTAGAACTCCTTTTCTTTTTGCGAATACAGACTAACACGGCTGCTACTCTGAAACCAAATGTACCATGTAATGACTTCACCTGAAAAAACAACTTGTGTACAGATGTCCCCTGTATTATTCTACAGCAGTGTGCTAGACAGCATGGACGTTGGGTAGCCTGGGATATACAGGAGGTCAGGCTTTGAGGGGGCCCTTCTGGCCTCAGACTATGACTTGTCTCACTCCAAACAGAGAGCTGTTCTTTCCTGGAAGCAGCTCCGTGGAGTGCTCTGTCACAGCTGAGCAGGAGGAGGGCATTAAGTCAGATGCTGGGGCTGGGTTTTACAAAGGGTGAGATCATTCCATGTGTAGTCACACAGGCTAAGATAATAAGGGTAATCAGCTCTTGCCCTCCAGGGTGAAAGCTGGTTGCCATAGGAGTTAAGAGGGATTTTCTCCTTCATGTACTGCGCAGCACAACTGGTTATGTGCATTGTGGATCGTTTGCCTTCCTGAGAAGCCTCAGCTGAGCATCATATAAATAAATGCCTGGATAAATGTACTGGCTGCTGCAAGGGAGAACACCGAACACAAAAGACCCATATCTCACTGGCTAGGGCAAAAGACCCTGCTTAGACCTGGCTTATGCACCCCTGGTGGCCTAGGTACTTTAGGGTGCTGGAGACAGAGGCTGGTCCAGTGGCTAGGGCAGTAGTCCAGGACTTGTGAGTTTTCAGTTCATTCTCTGCTCCACACAGGCTTCCTGTGCAACCTTGGGAAAGTCACCGAGGGTCTGTCTACGTGGCAACTAGACACCCGCAGGCTGGCTGACTCAGGCTCGCGGGGCTGAGGCTGCGGGGCTGTTTCATTGCTGTGTAGACTTCTGGGTTCGGGCTGGAGCTTGGGCTCTAGGACCCCATGTGGTAGGAGGGTCCCATATCTCGGGCTCCAGCCGGAGTCAGAACGTGTTCACTGCAATGAAACAGCCCCGCAGCCCGCGTCCTGCTAGCCCGAGTCGGCTGGCACGGGCCAGCTGTGGGTGTCTAGTTGCTGTGTAGACAGCCCCTTAGTCTCTCTGTGCCTCCATTCCTATCTGTAAAATGGGATAACAGCAATGCCCTGCATCACCCAGGCGTTCAGATAAACACATTCACGGCTGTGAGGAGCTCTGATTGTATAGTAGTGGTGGACCACAGAAATTCCTTAGGCAGATAGATGCTGTCTTGAAGATGCCCTGTTTAAGAAGCAAGTGACTGTCTTCTGTACCAGTTCCAGCTTCTGAACTGATTTAATCTATAGCCCCATGTGGAGCGTATTGCAACAGTCCAACCTTTAGGTGACAAAGGCACGGATGAGGGTAGCAAAGATATCCAAAAGATAATGCTGAACTCTTCTGGGTAGGCGGAGGTGAGTATATACCTTTTTGACCACAGCTCCCACGTGATCATCTCAATGCAGCTGTTGGTCTGGAGTGACAATTGGATCTCCCATGCTGTGCCAGTGTCTTCTAAAAACAAAAAAGCCAAGTAAATACACTTGCCAGCCTGGCCTTGGAATGAGCCCAGGAAAGAACGGATACATTGTGGCTGCTAGCAAACCTTTCCTGCTTGTGTTGTTGTTCTCCTTCCATTTTTGCAGCAATCAACTCTACTGATCCCTCCTGCCCCAAAATTCCAGGAACGCCAGGAAAGTCAAGGAGACTCAGGCTTCTATCGTCAACGTTCTCGATAACTTTACCCATGGTGCTTAGCCCTAAACAGAGCAGGTGTTGCCATTTTCCTTGTAGTTGTCATTTGGTTAGCTCCTTAAGCTATCTGAAGTTGGTTCCATAGTAACTTTATTGATAGCTATCACTAAGGAACACAAACAAACATTCTCCAGAGAAACAAGCGCTTTGTGTTTTGGAGAGGGAAATGGGGGAATCTGTCCTGCTGGCTGAGAATTTTGTTAGTTTTGTTTCTTAATACTCAGAGAATTGTTTTGAAGTTTCTGCAGCCCAGCCACTGGAAGCTGAAAGGGACTGTCCTCTTAAGTAAAGTTACATTATGTTAATTATTAAATGGAGCTGTCTCCAGCCAGGGTGAAAAACATGCCAACTCCCTTGCTGTTAAATAATTGTTCCAAATGAGAACGAAGACATGCTACAGGGTACAAAACCAAATTTAATTGGTTTAGGGTCAGCAAAAGCACTGAGTTGCTGAGGATAGAGAGTCAAAGGACGTCAGTTGGCAAAGTAAGTGTGGACAACCAGGGAGCTAAGACAAATGCAGTGTTGTTTGAAGGACACTGAATCACAGCTGCAGTGTAGCTGAGATCAATAGTTAACTGATGTAGTAAAAAGCCTTCAGTCGCGTTAACCCATGCCTGTTCTTAGGAACAACCACGATGATATGAAGGCCCCAGTCCTGCAGTCAGATCCATGCAGAGAGCACCTCCTGCCTGTGCAGAATCGCACTGACTTCAATGGGTGCAGGGTTCAGCGGGCTTGGATCTGAGTGAGGATCAGGGGCTAAGTCACTGTGAGCTGTCTGGTGAATCTTTGGAAGTGGGGTCGGTGGGAGGCAGCTTTGTAACAAAGCCCTGCCCTGTGTTTGTAGGCAAGTGACGGGTGGCTAGTTCTCCTGCTACCAATAAGTTCTGAATACACTCTCTATCCAATTCCAGAGTACTGTCTGTATGGATGGAATTAATAGTGAAGCCCAAATAGGCACAGCTGCAGAGCATGGCTGACAGGTCCGCCCCTCGCTGTGCTTGTTACTGCTCGTGCTGGAGATGGCTAGGAGAGGAGACACGTAAACAAAGAGTAGTTTTAACTTTACAAAAGAGAGTAAAAAATATCAGTTTGCCTGCTGGTAGAAAACGGTTCTTTTTGTTATAATTATAAGCCATTTATAAGTGATGAATTGGCATAGGGCTTTGAAAACATAGATAAGAACCCAACGGTGGCAGGTATATTTTTATGCAGCTTATCTAAGAGGAGGTTGTGCTGGGAAATGATTTCCCTGCTAAAAGTGACACATATTGTTCAGTAGTTCTGGGACCTGTATATTCTGCTGCAAGGCCCACCAGCAGCAGGTGAGCTAAACATCTCACTCAGGGGCCATCCAAAGAAATCGGTGATCAGCCCCTCGTGGTTTTTCCCAGATCATTTTCAGTCTTGTTCTGTTGTTTTCTGTGTGGGTTCTACCACCAGACTTTTCACCCTGTCTGTCATGTGTGGTTCATTCTCTCTGTCTGCACTGGCTGACGTCTCCTGTGGGCAGATGGCTTTACATCCAGGCACATCGCTGTGCTGTAGTCCAGACAAGAGGTGACGGGGTGTGCATAGCTGAGTCCAGGTCGTCATCCCCAGGATGGGATGGAGTCTCCTAGCCAAGTGGGGATGACAGGAGAGCATTACTCGTGGGCGCTGCAATGGGAGCACCCAGCTTCTGCGAGGAACCCAAGAGCACTCCTAAACTATGGGCTGGATTGGCCAATTGTGGGTGTGAACCTTCAACCAAAGGAGACGGCACCACGGCTGCGAACGCTTCAGAGTGCTTCCCTCTGCTGTCAACATCACCTCAACTACTTATTTGTGCGTGAGCTGATCTCGTCCCAGCACTGCACTCTCTCGTGCTAGGGGCATGTGGGGAAGGCTAGGTAGAGTCATGCACACACTGAGGCTTTGATCCTGCAAGCACTTATGCCTGTGCTGAATTGATGCAGTCCCATTTTGTTCACATGCATAAATGCTTGCAGGCCTGGAGCCATTGCTTTGTTGTGAGGATTATATTCTACCCTCCTGAATACATACAAAAGTGTGCACTCCTACTGACTCTGTGTGTGTGTGTGTGTGTGTGGGTATGTAGCTCAGGACAGAGTCTTCCCAATATGCTATGATACTGACAATGGCTCGTGTGACGCAGATAACTGTGAAGGGTGAAAGCCTGGTGATGGTTAGTAGTTTGTGGTACTACACATCACTTCACTGCATAAGACAGAAGCCATCACTCTCCACTGATACTTCCCAGCTATCGACTTCCCCTCACACTTACCCAGCATCTTCCTCTTGCTAGCAGCGGGCAGACTAATATTTTTATGTTAATCAGCTGAAATGTATGGCAGAATTTCTTCCATAAATTGGAAGCAGGCTGCAAAATGGAGACCTAGTTGATTTGGGTCAGAAGATATGTAGATGTAGGAATTAGAATAAGTAGGAGATATTGGCAAGGTCTCTTGAGGTTCTCCTCTGAGACATCCCTGGAATTTAAAAGTGTTGGTTACAATGTTGAAGCAGTCTAGTGAGTGTAGACACATACCACCTGACAGCCTTGAGGAGCAGTGGGCGCTGTCTGGGGTTCTCTGCTCGGTATCCCCCTCTGGATCCCTAGTTTTGAACCTGTGACCTTCACCCTGACTCTGTTATTCATTAGTTGTTTCCCGTATTCAGTTGGTTCCCGGGTCCAGTGGTCCCTCTCTCCAGGCTGGGGGAGGGACCTTTAGATGGGGGTGGGCTTGCACCTGCCCACCTCCCAGGATTTCCAGTAAGGCCCACCCTGAGTACTAAAGAGACATACCTCCCATCCATTTCTGTGGACTATGTTTCTAAATTGCCTAGACTGCTTTGGAAAGCTCGACCCTGTTATTTATGGCCAAACGTTTTGAAAAACAGCTTCAGAAAAACAAGCCACCGTTTGGAACATCAAACAACGAAAGGGAAATGTGCTTAATGGCTTTGTAGCACCAGGGTCTTGCAGTGGTGCTGAGAACTTTCTTATTTACTTTGTTTTCATTAGTGTCTTGGTCTGTTCAATAAGACACATTGAAACGTATTTCTAAATATACATATATCATTTTTATGATATGATACGCTCATTCCAATGTTGCGAGTTTTATTAAACGTGAAGATCTAGTCACAAACTAGAATTGTCAGCATTGCGATACCAGTTTTTTTTACTTAACCCTCTTTAAAACATTAATATCTACAAATAACCATAAATTCAAAGGAAAAAAATCCCCTTGGATGATTCAAAAAAGTGTTATTCGGCAAGTCATCAGCATTAAGTTAAAGTACCGCTCATACCAAGAGGGGGGAGGGATAGCTCAGTGGTTTGAAGATTGGCCTGCTGAACCCAGGGTTGTGAGTTCAATCCTTGAGGGAGCCATTTAGGGATCAGGGCAAAAATTGGGGATTGGTCCTGGTTTGAGCAGGTGGTTGGACTAGATGAGGTCCCTTCCAACCCTGATATTCTATGATTCTAAAACAAAACTCACCAATATTTTTTTCTTCATGCAGCTTCTTCACATATAGCACAATCAAGGGAATTTTTCAGAGAAGAAAAGATTACTGTGGGCAAGTTATTTGAGTGATCGAGCAGCATAGTCTTCTGTCCAGCTGGCATCAACCTAAGATTTCATTATACATGGAAAAAAGTACAAAGCAAAGTACTATTTAAAAAAGGAGGAATGAGTCTTAGGCCCTGATCCTGCAATGGAATCCACCAATACAGGCTCCCTTATGCATCTGGGGTGTCCATGTTCACTTCAGTAGGACTTTATATGGGTGCTGGGGTCTCTGCTAGCAGACTGCATGGCAGGATCCGTACCGTAGCTTTTATATGATATAGAGTACACAGCTCCAAACAAAACCAGGCATTTTAATGAATCCACTTATTTAGGGCATCAGTTCTCTCTGTACATATGGGCAATGATTTCATTGAGCTCATGCTGTTCTTTCATTGAGTTTAGCCATTCATCCTGGTGCTGGGTCTTGTCATTTAACTTTCTGTTGTTTATTCCCTTTGGTGTAGTGCTGTCAGTTCTGCAGGGATTGGCGGCTGGCATTCAGTTCTTTGGGGAACCTGTTCCTTTGCTGGACAGGTGGGAAAGCTGAGTCCTGGTGACTCAGAACACCTCGCTCGGGAGGCAGGGCAAGCTGAGTTCTAAGCACAATGCAGAGGCTCTCAGAGGCTCTGTGTTGGCCCAGAAGATTCATTGATGTTGGCTGTACAGTGGGTGTGAGGTGCTGGTTGAGTGGCCTGTGGGCCAGTGCACTTCCAGCATGTTTGGTGGCCTTTTAACTCCCCTCCAGCTGCCAGGTTTTCACTCTGCCAAGGATGCCAGTCTTGATCGCCTGCCTGTGGCCTGTGATGTGCAGGAGGTCAGCGTAGATGATCTGGTGGGCCCTTCTGGCCTTAAACTCTATGATTCTGCCCACTTCTCTATCAAGCCCTTCTGTGCTTTTCCCCGCATGGGGAGAACTCTCCACTGACATCCATAAACCTGACACCTTAATTCCCTCCTTAGACCCTAACTCTGCTACGCTGCCCCCAACCACCCCCATCTGGCCTTGGTCAGCCAAGTGGCCAGCTGAGATTTCCATTCTCCTGCTAAACTCTGCTTTATTTGGGTACCTCAACCTGTCCCCCCACCCACATTTCCTCCACCTGCTGTGTCCTGTCTGAGTGTGAGTTCTCTGGGGTAGGGCTGTCCTTGTCAGTCTGTACAGCACCTATCCCGCTGGGGATCTGCACCTTGACTGGAGTTCCTAGGTGCTACCATTATTTAGGAGATAGATACTTTGAAACACCTCGCACTAGCAGAGAGTCTAATGTTTATGATGTTTGCCCATAAACTGCCCACTTAGCACTGGTTATAATGGCATGCAGTTAATGTCTTTTATGTCAGCAGCGAGCCACTAGAATAGTGAATCCAGCCATCTGTGCAAATTCCTGGCCAAGTGCTCTCCAGAGACCAAGATCTGGGGGAACTTCCCAAGAGGAGCGAGCCAGCTGAGACCCAACCATCTAGTTAATGAGGGTTGTAAGGGTTTGCAGGACAGGAGATTGGATAGAAAAAGTTGAGGTGTATTGCTGTAATGTGACCCCTAATGCAATAGCTTTTCTCTGCAGTTATAAGGGCTAGAAACTCACTTTCTGTTTTTAGATGAATTAAGCTCAGATGTGGGAAAGAAAAAGGGAGGTGCTCACATACTATAGCATCGGGGCCATACGTATCTAAGACAGATGGTCACTGAAATCTGCTGTTGGATGTCTCACTTTTCCACCTGTTGATTTTCCATTCTGTGTTAGTGCCATTCATTGTTCTGATTCTCTGTTCGAGGCCTGGACCTGCATGCTCCTTGGCCGTTTTTGTTCTCCCCTGGCCCAGCTAATGCTTTTGGTGTTTCCTGTTCTCGTGGGTTCACACCACACGGGAATTTCACCACGTCTGTCTTTGAATCAAGAAATCAAGAACTGAAAGCAAAACGAAGCTGAAGCCATTGGGTCACTACAAAGATAAACAGGAGGCAGGCCCTGGAACATGCCTTTGTGCTTCTGGAGAGGTGTGGAACAATAGCTCCTCTTTCTGATGTCTTCGAGGGAGATTGACTGGCCTGCTGTATTCTTGGGTTTTTTGGGATCCAGCAAAGACAGTCTGCTCCAGCTGCTCCTTCAGTGCACAGACATCTTCCTCAGGGGAGCAACCCTAGACCCCCTCCCCTTGAATCTAGCTCCAGGCCCCGGAACGTGCTGTCCAGTTCTGACACGTTATTGATGTGCTGGTTTAACAGCAGGCAGGAAGCTCTGGCCTCCAACATGAAATGATCATATTTTCCATTTAGAGATGAAATTACGAGCGAGGCAGCCACATGCGATGTCACTGAAGGATGACCTCTGCAGCTGCTGGATTTATGGGATGCTTAGCAATCCTGGCCAGTAAAACAAAATTATTACCGTCCCCACTTAGAGCTGGGATTAGTATCTGCCGGACACATGGAGGGACCAGAATCTCTCCACTGGTAGCCCTTGCTTTGTTCCTGGGAGCAGGAGCCTGAGCTGACATGCAGGGGAATGTGGCTCGCACACTCAGATCATAGAACGCCACGCTTGCCACGCAGAGATGGAATTGCTGCTGGGGGACTTATTATAAAATAAACACACACCCCCCCCCCATCCCTGCCTGCCTTGCCAAAGGCGTGATCAGGGGGCCCCATTTCACCTGCTGGGGTGGCATTTTAACCTGCTAGGAGGAGGAATCTGGGGCTGTGCTCTCCACCCCGCCGGGGAAGTGGAAGCATCTGACCTTTGCCCAAAGGCTTCAAGAAGCTGGTTGGAAGTTTGGATTCTAAAAATGGGAGAAAATTTCATGGGGTCTCCTTGTGTCCGACCAGCGTGTGGGAGTCAGGGGGACGGAGTTCAAAGATTTACCCCACACCGGATACTCAGGGCTGGATTAATCATTAGGCTAATAAGACTATAGTCTTAGGCCCTCCTATTTTTAGGCCCTACCGGTCAGGCAGGGGGCACGGCCGGGGCCGGGTGAGGGGGAGCGAGCTTGCTCACGCAGCCCTGCTGGAGCACTCCCACCAGCAGGAAAGGCAAAGCAGCCCCTGAGGCTTGGAAGGAGCCCTGCCGGCAGCCAGCTGCCTCCGCTCCGCTCCCTCCCATCTGCGTCTCCCGCGCTGCAGGAACACACTGCCAGGGATCCGGTTAACACTGGTGACCGGACACTAAAAATCTGGTTACCACAGGCACCCTTGTCAGCCATGGGTGTAGTTTGAGCAGGCTTTGTCCCCCCACTATGCCCCCCACCCCCGATTTCTCTGGAGCTCTGCTTAGCTGCCAGGGAGGGAAGAGGCTCCCTCTGTCCCTCTCCTGGGCTGAGGCTGGCAGGCAGCTCCAGGATGCTGCCTCCTGGGTCTTAGCGCCCATCATCATCATCTTCTATGTGTGCTGGGTCCCGTTTCTGGACAACTGGTGAGTGCCCTGTGGTGGGGGCGGCGGGAAGAGGCAGTACCAGAGCCGTGGGATGGGAAGCATGCACAGAACCTGCACACACTCTATCCAGCTCCAGCCAGAACGATTGCCCCACCCGTGTATACGGAACGAATTCCCACACGTTTGTAGGAAAAACAAAACATCCCATTCTGGATACCAGTCCTTTAACTTTTACAGAAGCTTCCATCAAGAGGCTTCAGCTGTGTGATGCGCTGTGTTCAATACTGCATTGAACTGTACTAAAAATCAAAGAAATCCAATTTTTTCCTTTGATGTGTTTTTCTGTGCTGCGATGCACGGGCCACCAAGTTCTTTCCTTATGCTCAGCCCAGTTCCACAGGCCAACACATCTTTGTACTTTTAAGGGGTTGCACAAGCACTGGAGGAAGCTCAAAACACAATGTTGTAGGTTTCTCCCTCCCTCCCCTTTCCCTCAAGGATTTTAAATCCACTTCTTAGCAGGCTATGATAGAAAGACTGGCTGAATAGGCTAAAGGCAGGTTCTGTCCATTTGCTGGTTCTCTAGCCGTTCAATCCATCATAAAAGTACCTCACATTTGATATCTTTTGAGTTTCATTCCAAAACCTTAAAGCTAAATCTGAAGTTAGTCCTCATTTGTCTGCCCCAACTCAAACTAACTTCTTCCCCATGCGGAAACTGTTGGGTGAGCATGGGATGTGATTCGAGAAGGGAATGAGAACACAGGCCAGTTCCTGCTGACCGTTACACCTGTGTAGCCGTATTGACTTCAGGGAGAACAGATTTTTGCACAAGACTAGATTTCGATCCCTTCTGCTTTTTCACATCTGGTATAAGCAGAATCTCAGTCACTTTCCTCCCCTAAACTCTGGGCACTTTAAGGAAAAAAAAAATAAGCAAGGTCTGCTTGATTTACACGTGCAAATGAAACAGGAACGCCAGCCTTAAGCAAACACCAGATCTGCTGTAAGGAGGGTGTCACTACAGCAGCCTTGGCTGGACTGTTCTCTTGAAAGATCCTTAATGGTTCTTTTAAGATGCTGATTTTCAGTGAAGTCTTTTTGTTCAGGGGAAAAGAGAACACAACAGGGAATAGGTTTGTTTTGTCAGCTCCTAGTCATTCAAAAGCTGAAGGCTTTAGATTAAGTTTGTTTAATGTTTGTACAGTGATTCTGAAGAGCTAACATAGTACCGAAGTGCTAAATATTATGACTGGGCAACCATCTAAAGATCTGTGTCCCTTCTAGCTGTTACCTTTTTCTTACAGAAAGCTTAAAACAAACAAATGCAAACTATAGGGGGCTGGTGCACACAGAACTTAAACCTAAACACACATGCTTAAAAAAACCTCATGTCAGAGTTGCTGATCACACATTCTAGAATAGCTAATACTGAGGGATAGCTGAGTGGTTTGAACGTTAGGCTGCTAAGGCCAGGGTTGTGAGTTCAATCCTTGAGGTTGCCATTTAGGGATCTGGGGCAAAAATTGGGGACTGGTCCTGCTTTGAGCAGGGGGTTAGACTAGATGATCTCCTGAGGTCCCTTCCAACCCTGATATTTGATGAGTGCAGGGGACCGGACTAGATGACCTCTCAAGGTCCCTTTCAGTTCTATGATTCCAATTGTGGAAGAGCTTGGTGACAGAGTGGCCTGATGTGGTGAATCACTGGAGGTTAACTACATAAACTGGGTATCATCCCCCAAATAATGTTTGGGTTCAATGTGAAAACAGTAATTCATTGTCCTCAGCCAGTGAGAGGCAGCTTTCAGAGCAAGACAGCCTAAAATACAATGCCACCCAATGTAATTTTCCCACTACTACTTCCTCTACATCAGTGGATTTTACACCAGAGTGGTTTTCTTTTACATAATAAAAGCTGGCTGCCTCCCAGACTGCAGTCAGAGCGAGACAGGGTATGTGGTGTAGAGCAGTGGTTCTCAAAGCCAGTCCACCACTTGTTCAGGGAAAGCCCCTGGCGGGCCGGACCGGTCCAGTTTGTTTACCTGCCGTGTCCGCAGGTTCGGCCGATCGCAGCTCCCACTGGCCGCGGTTCGCTGCTCCAGGCCAATGGGGGCTGCAGGAAGGGCGGCCAGCTAATCCCTTGGCCTGCGCCGCTTCCCACAGCCCCCATTGGCTTGGAGCGGCGAACCGCGGCCAGTGGGAGCCGCGATCGGCCGAACCTGCGGACGTGGCAGGTAAACAAACCGGTCTGGCCTGCCAGGGGCTTTCCCTGAACAAGCGGTGGACCGGCTTTGAGAACCACTGGTGTAGAGTCCATAGCTTGGGGGAAACACCTGCAGGGCTTGGCTTTGCACTGTGCCCCGTGGAGAGCTGAAGGTAGAAGCACACGGTGGAAAGAGGTGAGCAGGGTGGGGAATGTTGCAGTGTTCACCCTCAGACAGAGGAGCACTCCACTATCTCCGAGGAAGGAGGCATAAGAGAAGGACAGTGCAGCATCCATCCTGCTACCTCTTACTCAGAAGTATCTGTTTCAAGGATTGAGTGCCGTGAGAGTAGAATAAACTTGTTCATTTTACATAAATAAATAATATGTAAATATGTATTTAGAGAAATGTTTGATGATGTCATAATTTTTTTTGCAACTTGTCATTCATACTTAGGCCCTCCCCCCATTAGCCTTAGGCCCCTCATAACTGTAATCTGGCCCTGCTGATGCCTACCAGCTGGAGCCTGGTACAAAAGCTGTAACTGAGGACGAAGCTCCAGGGGAAGCCATCCTGACAGGGATCCGAGCACGCTGTCTAACCCTTGGGCTAGTAAGTTTTGGTTAAAGTTTCAAGCCGTCTATGTCATAACTAATTCCTGGGCCAACGTTCATTCCCACAGCCTCTGTCCTACTCAGCAGCACAAGGGGCTGTCAGTGAGATCTTCCATCCTTTATTTCACATGGTGCACGTGAGTAGAGTTGGCATTTAATTCCCAATCAAATGACTGGATTACATGCTATAATTGGGATGCACTGTTGATATGAAATCCTGTATCTTTGGTTTGTTTCTAGTAAAAACTAGTCTGACCCCAGTTAATTTCTACCCAGTACCTGATCTTTGCTATAGATGACACTGATTAGGTGTTTTGGTCACAAGAAGAACATTGCCTGGTATATGTTTATTTAGACCTGGTATTCCTGTTGCTCCCGCCTTCAGTCTGTGATTGTGGGCCTTTGAATGTTATTGCTTTCTAATTTTAACACGATATGACTTGATCCCAATGGACAATGGTGAAAACGCAAAGCAAAGGTACTTGTTGGCAGTCGCTACATTTTTATTTCCTGTTTTATCCTATTTGAAAATAAATTAATATGACTAATTAGAGCTGGTTCCATATCCTTTTGGCTTGATGCCTGAGCTAAAGAGCCCTGAATACTCTCCAGTCATTGTATTTGAAAGGTTTTTGGCCAGAAATCCATCCAGCCTTAGTAATTTGTTTGGGGATAGTTGTCCTCTGGTGCGCATTTGCATCTAGCTCTATATTTTGCTCAGATGATAAGTGGTTTTAAAGTTCCATTATCCATGGAAAATTACTAAAGATAGTTAAGACCCAGGCAGACTGCGAAGAGCTACAAAAGGATCTCTCAAAACTGGGTGACTGGGCAACAAAATGGCAGATGAAATTTAATGTTGATAAATGCAAAGTAATGCACACTGGAAAGCATAATCCCAACTATACATATAAAATGATGGGGTCTAAATTAGCTGTTACCATTCAAGAAAGAGACCTTGGAGTCATTGTGGATAGTTCTCTGAAAACATCCACTCAATGTGCAGCAGCAGTCAAAAAAGCGAACAGAATGCTGGGAATAATTAAGAAAGGGATAGATAATAGGACAGAAAATATCATGTTGCCTCTATATAAATCCATGCATCTTGAATACTGTGTGCAGATGTGGTCACCCCATCTCAAAAAAGATATATTGGAATTGGAAAAGGTTCAGAAAAGGGCAACAAAAATGATTAGGGGTATGGAACGCCTTCCGTATGAGGAGAGATTAATAAGACTGGGACTTTTCAGCTTGAAAAAGGGGAGATATGATTGAAGTCTATAAAATCATGACTGGTGTAGAGAAAGTAGATAAGGAAGTGTTATTTACTGCTTCTCATAACACAAGAACTAGGGGGTCACCAAATGAAATTAATAGGCAGCAGGTTTAAAACCAATAAAAGGAAGTATTTCTTCACAAAACGCACAATCAACCTGTGGAACTCCTTGCCAGAGGAAGTTGTGAAGGCCAAGACTATAATAGGGTTCAAAAAATAACTAGAGAAGTTCATGGAGGATAGGTCCATGAATGGCTATTAGCCAGGATGGGCAGGGATGGTGTCCCTAGCCTCTGTTTGCCAGAAGCTGGGAATGAGCGACAGGAGATGGATCACTTGATGATTACCTGTTCTGTTCATTCCCTCTGGGGCATCTGGTATTGGCTACTGTCAGTAGATGGGATACTGGGCTAGATGGACCTTTGGTCTGACCCAGTAGGGCCGTTCTTATGTTCATGTAGTGATCAAAGCCTTCCTTAGTAAATATGTTTTCAGCTATGGAGGGTGTTTCTAAAATGGCGATTTAGATCAACTACCATTCCATCGTCTCTCAGTGAAAAGGTAATGCGATTAGCTGCTTGTTCTGTTCATAATCTATATGCCCATAAGCTACCGCCCTTATCTCTCCATCTGTGCAATTGCCTCAATGAAGGGAATACATTTTCTGCTTGTCCTGATAGAAGGGCTGTGTTGGTATTTTAGTATTTATCAGAGATGGAGCCAATTTCAAAACTGATACTTGCGTTTTCTATTTTAATGGGTTTTTAAAGGTATTTAAAAGTGGCTTTAAAGGGGAGGTGACGTTCAGTGACTGTGACCTCTGGGCAGCAATTGTGACAAGAGTGGTCACTGTCATGGGGACAGGGGCATTGTGAGACTGTTCCAGGAGGACTGGTTTCACCAGGACAGGTAAAGCAGCATCCACGTTGGCTGTACCAGTAAAATAGTGCCGTTAGGCTGCAAATGTTGTTCATGGAGCCACTGACGGAAAGTCAGGGTTTTACCAACATGGCTCAAAATTATGCCAGTCAAACTTTCTAGTGCAGGCCAGCCTCAGACTGCTAGTCCACCTCTCTGTAATCATTGATTCCACTTTTTTCCCTAGTTTGGTTACCAGTGCCTGAAACTGAGCCCACAGTGGTCCCCAGAAGCCCTTGGGGGGCAGTTTGGAGAGGAAGGTGGCTGCCTTTATGTGTCCCTGACCTTGGGTCTCGGTTGTGACCTGCTCCCTTCTCAGAACCCCCGCAGCGAGGGCAGGGAGCTTGGGTTAGTTTGCCTTATTCCCCATTGGAAATTGTACAAAACCAGTGAGAAAATCATAACGTTGGAGGGACACATGGACACACCCTCATGGACGTGGTGTTAACCAGCACTAGACTGGCACCAAGACGGCCGAATGCTGACAGACCCTGGAGTAGCTGCACCGGTGGCTGTTGGCTCTGCGGCTAGGGTGAAAGAGAAGCCAGCGTGACAGCCATTGAAAGGAAAACGATGCATGCAAGTGTAGCCCCCAGAATCCAGTTCCAGGACTCCTCCTTTTGAGGCGAGGATTTTCTGCATTTTCAGAAGTCTTTCCTTGCTGCGATGTCCAACACTAAGATTGTATCGTATCATGTCACCTGTAGCTAGTGGTTAATACCCCTCGCATACAGAGATACTACTCTATACTCTCCGGAAGTATTCATTTCCCACAGGTTACTGGATATATTTTACCTACCCAAGGCTTGCCTGCAAGTCCATTAGACAGTCTCATGTATGGAGAGTGATTCTCCACCAGCATCTGATTCACCTGACCCTCAGCAGCCTGTCCCAGCTCACTGTCCATCCCCAACAGCAAAAGGATTGTTCTTTATACCACTGAGTGCTTGGAAACCCCAAATAAGATCCAGGCCCCATTGTGCTAGGCACCGAACATGCACGTTGTGAGTGGGGCTCCAGCCCCATAGTGCTCACTCCACGTATTTGTGTATTGGAAGTGAAGGATTTTAGGCTGAGCTTTTCAAAGGTACCTAAGGATGCTCAGTTCCCATTAAAATGAATGGAACTGCATGTCCGGACTTCCAAAGCAGCTTTGAAGATCTTAGGGCTTGTCCATCCAGGGACATCCAGGAAAATTAATCTGAATTAACTAAGGGTGTGAATTTGAAGTGGATTAGTTAAACCACATTAAAACCCTGTGTGAACACCCTCATTCAGAACTGAAGTGGCCTTAATTCGGTTTATTTTAAGCCCTGGTCTACACTAGGACTTTAGGTCAAATTTAGCAGCATTAAATCGATGTAAACCTGCACCCGTCCACACGATGAAGCCCTTTATTTCGACTTAAAGGGCTCTTAAAATCGATTTCCTTACTCCACCCCTGACAAGTGGATTAGCGCTTAAATCGGCCTTGCCGGGTCGAATTTGGGGTACTGTGGACACAATTCGACGGTATTGGCCTCCGGGAGCTATCCCAGAGTGCTCCATTTTGACCACTCTGGACAGCACTCTCAACTCAGATGCACTGTCCAGGTAGACAGGAAAAGAACCGCGAACTTTTGAATCTCATTTCCTGTTTGGCCAGCGTGGCAAGCTGCAGGTGACCATGCAGAGCTCATCAGCAGAGGTGACC
The DNA here is from genome assembly GCF_965152275.1 of Natator depressus. Lineage (NCBI taxonomy): Eukaryota > Metazoa > Chordata > Testudines > Cheloniidae > Natator > Natator depressus. The sequence goes on along the minus strand of NC_134238.1, from coordinate 122,699,412 downwards.
ATGATGGAGTCTCAGAATCGCAAAAGAGCTCCAGCATGGACCGAATGGGAGGTACGGGATCTGATCGCTGTATGGGGAGAGGAATCCGTGCTATCAGAACTCCGTTCCAGTTTTCGAAATGCCAAAACCTTTGTCAAGATCTCCCAGGGCATGAAGGACAGAGGCCATAACAGGGACCCGAAGCAGTGCCGCGTGAAACTGAAGGAGCTGAGGCAAGCCTACCAGAAAACCAGAGAGGCGAACGGCCGCTCCGGGTCAGAGCCCCAAACATGCCGCTTCTATGATGAGCTGCATGCCATTTTAGGGGGTTCAGCCACCACTACCCCAGCCGTGTTGTTTGACTCCTTCAATGGAGATGGAGGCAATACGGAAGCAGGTTTTGGGGACGAAGAAGATGATGATGATGACGAGGCTGTAGATAGCTCACAGCAAGCAAGCGGAGAAACCGGTTTTCCCGACAGCCAGGAACTGTTTCTCACCCTGGACCTGGAGCCAGTACCCCCTGAACCCACCCAAGGCTGCCTCCTGGACCCAGCAGGCGGAGAAGGGACCTCCGGTGAGTGTACCTTTTAAAATACTATACATGGTTTAAAAGCAAGCATGTGAAAGGATTACTTTGCCCTGGCATTCGCGGCTCTCCTGGATATACTCCCAAAGCCTTTGCAAAAGGTTTCTGGGGAGGGCAGCCTTATTGCGTCCTCCATGGTAGGACACTTTACCACTCCAGGCCAGTAACACGTACTCGGGAATCATTGTACAACAAAGCATTGCAGTGTATGTTTGCTGGCGTTCAAGCAACATCCGTTCGTGTGTTATCCTCAGGAGAGTGAGATATAATCCATGGTCACCTGGTTGAAATAGGGTGCTTTTCTTCAGGGGACACTCAGAGGAGCCCATTCCTGCTGGGCTGTTTGCCTGCGGCTGAACAGAAATGTTCCCCGCTGTTAGCCACAGGGAGGGGGGAGGGTTGAGGGGGTAGCCACGCGGTGGGGGGAGGCAAAGTGCGACCTTGTAACGAAAGCACATGTGCTATGTATGTAATGTTAACAGCAAGGTTTACCCTGAAAGAGTGTAGCCAGTGTTTTATAAAATGTGTCTTTTTAAATACCGCTGTCCCTTTTCTTTTCTCCACCAGCTGCATGTGTTTCAATGATCACAGGATCTTCTCCTTCCCAGAGGCTAGTGAAGATTAGAAAGAAAAAAAAACGCACTCAAGATGAAATGTTCTCCGAGCTCATGCTGTCCTCCCACACTGACAGAGCACAGACGAATGCGTGGAGGCAAATAATGTCAGAGTGCAGGAAAGCACAAAATGACCAGGAGGAGAGGTGGCGGGCTGAAGAGAGTAAGTGGCGGGCTGAAGAGAGGGCTGAAGCTCGAATGTGGCGACAGCGTGATGAGAGGAGGCAGGATTCAATGCTGAGGCTGCTGGAGGACCAAACCAGTATGCTCCAGTGTATGGTTGAGCTGCAGCAAAGGCAGCTGGAGCACAGACTGCCACTACAGCCCCTGTGTAACCAACCGCCCTCCTCCCCAAGTTCCATAGCCTCCACACCCAGACGCCCAAGAACGCGGTGGGGTGGCCACCGGCCAACCAGCCACTCCACCACAGAGGATTGCCCAAAAAAAAGAAGGCTGTCATTCAATAAATTTTAAAGTTGTAAACTTTTAAAGTGCTGTGTGGCATTTTCCTTCCCTCCTCCACCACCCCTCCTGGGCTACCTTGGTAGTCATCCCCCTATTTGTGTGATGAATGAATAAAGAATGCATGAATGTGAAGCAACAATGACTTTATTGCCTCTGCAAGAGGTGATCAAAGGGAGGAGGGGAGCGTGGTTAGCTTACAAGGAAGTAGAGTGAACCAAGGGGCGGGGGGTTTCATCAAGGAGAAACAAACAGAACTTTCACACCGTAGCCTGGCCAGTCATGAAACTGGTTTTCAAAGCCTCTCCGATGCGTACCGCACCCTCCTGTGCTCTTCTAACCGCCCTGGTGTCTGGCTGCGCGTAACCAGCAGCCAGGCGATTTGCCTCAACCTCCCACCCCGCCATAAACGTCTCCCCCTTACTCTCACAGATATTGTGGAGCACACAGCAAGCAGTAATAACAGTGGGAATATTGGTTTCGCTGAGGTCTAAGCGAGTCAGTAAACTGCGCCAGCGCGCCTTTAAATGTCCAAATGCACATTCTACCACCATTCTGCACTTGCTCAGCCTGTAGTTGAACAGCTCCTGACTACTGTCCAGGCTGCCTGTGTATGGCTTCATGATCCATGGCATTAAGGGGTAGGCTGGGTCCCCAAGGGTACATATAGGCATTTCAACATCACCAACAGTTATTTTCTGGTCTGGGAATAAAGTCCCTTCTTGAAGCTTTTGAAACAGACCAGAGTTCCTGAAGATGCGAGCGTCATGTACCTTTCCCGGCCATCCCACGTTGATGTTGGTGAAACGTCCCTTGTGATCCACCAGAGCTTGCAGCACTATTGAAAAGTACCCCTTGCGGTTTATGTACTCGCCGGCTTGGTGCTCCAGTGCCAAGATAGGGATATGGGTTCCGTCTATGGCCCCACCACAGTTAGGGAATCCCATTGCAGCAAAGCCATCCACTATGACCTGCACATTTCCCAAGGTCACTACCCTTGATATCAGCAGATCTTTGATTGCGTGGGCTACTTGCATCACAGCAGCCCCCACAGTAGATTTGCCCACTCCAAATTGATTCCCAGCTGACCGGTAGCTGTCTGGCGTTGCAAGCTTCCACAGGGCTATCGCCACTCGCTTCTCAACTGTGAGGGCTGCTCTCATCTTGGTATTCATGCGCTTCAGGGCAGGGGAAAGCAAGTCACAAAGTTCCATGAAAGTGCCCTTACGCATGCGAAAGTTTCGCAGCCACTGGGAATCGTCCCAGACCTGCAACACTATGTGGTCCCACCAGTCTGTACTTGTTTCCCGAGCCCAGAATTGGCGTTCCACAGCATGAACCTGCCCCATTAGCACCATGATGCATGCATTGGCAGGGCCCATGCTTTCAGAGAAATCTGTGTCCATGTCCTGATCACTCACGTGACCGCGCTGACGTTGCCTCCTCGCCCGGTAGTGCTTTGCTAGGTTCTGGTGCTGCATATACTGCTGGATAATGCGTGTGGTGTTTAATGTGCTTCTAATTGCCAAAGTGAGCTGAGCGGACTCCATGCTTGCCTTGGTATGGCGTCCGCACAGAAAAAAGGCGCGGAATGATTGTCTGCCGTTGCTCTGACGGAGGGAGGGGCGACTGACGACACGGCTTACAGGGTTGGCTTCAGGAGGCTAAAATCCACAAAGGGGGTGGCTTTACATCAAGGAGTAGTTCAGGCAGGACTTCACGGAGGGTTCCAATAAGAAATGGTGCACCTAAGTTATTTTTCTTATTGGAACAAGAAGGTTAGCCTGGCCTCTGATTGATACATGGCTAGATTTACCTCGCAGCACCTTCTCTGTGAGTGACTGCAGTGTGACCTAGAGGAATGAGTCCCCTAGACAGGGGAGGAGGCAAATGAGTACAAAACAAATCTGGTCTATTTCTTGTTTTGATCCACTCCATCTATCTTTTACATCTTTGGCTGGCAGCTGACGGTGCAGAAGGACATATTGCCTGCCTGCTCACCATAAGACGGTTCAATAGGACTGACTGCCGGACTAAAGAGAATGACCTGGTCAAGTCACTAAAAATTTAGTCCCTGCGCCCATGTCTGCCCAGGCGCTCCTGATCGACCTCACACAGGCGACCAGGAGTACCTCGGACATGACGAGGACGGCTACCAGTCGTATTGTACCGTCTGCTGCCACAAGGCAATGGGTTGCTGCTACTGTGTAGCAATGCCGTGCCGCGTCTGCCAGCACCCAGGAGACATACGGTGACGGTTACCTGAGCGGGCTCCATGCTTGCGGTGGTATGGTGTCCGCACAGGTAACTCAGGAAAAAAGGCGCGAAACGATTGTCTGCCCTTGCTTTCACGGAGGGAGGGAAGGGGGGGACTGACGATATGTACCCAGAACCACCCGCGACAATGTTTCAGCCCCATCAGGCATTGGGATCTCAACCCAGAATTCCAATGGGCAGCGGAGACTGCGGGAACTGTGGGATAGCTACCCACAGTGCAACGCTCCGGAAGTCGACTCTAGCCTCGGTACTGTGGAAGCACTCCGCCGAGTTAATGCACTTAATGCACTTCTGTGGGGACACACACACTCGAATATATAAAACCGATTTCTAAAAAACCGACTTCTATAAATTCGACCTTATTCCGTAGTGTAGACAAGTCACTTCCAAAGTGAATTAAGATAAACCGAATTAAGGCCACTTTAATTCTGAATAACAGCGTCCACAAAGAGATTTAATGTGGTTTAACTAATCCGCTTCAAATTCATGCCTTTAGTTAATTCAGATCAGCTTTCCTGGATGTCCCTGTGTAGACAAGCCTCAAGCCTTAAAGTATAGCTATTGATGGTGAATGCACCTCTGCTGCCAATGTGGATGCAAAAGTAGTAACCCCTGCCCAGTTTGGTTCTTTCATAGTTAGCTGCTCTTTCCTTCTGCACACGGAGATTCTTGTACCAATGTGGTTTGGCATTTTGGGGAGTTGAGGAATATAAGTGCAGTGCTCTTGCTCTTTCAGAAGGCGAATTCAGCTCTTAGATGCCAGGATTAAAGTACGATACCATCTGTAGTCATCTGTTAGAGTGCTCTGTGTCTCTGTTCTCATGTATTTTGTAACTGTGACAGCTGATCAAGACCACTGACTTTGGTTTCCTCTTTTAAGATGTGCCATCGCTGAGAGACAGGTATACCAGATTTAGAAAAGAGGAACCTACAACATCCCTCCTGGGTACAATAGTTCTGTATTTGTCCTCTCTTGTTTATTTCAAGCAGTCGGGCTTCTGCCACTTCCTAAATTATTGGCCTGGATGCAGGAATTACTGGGTGAGGTGCTTTTGCCCTGTGTCAGACAGGACAGGCTAGATGATCGCAATGGACCCTTCTGGCCTTAGAATTGGTGATTCCATGTTCTAACAGATCTCACAGGCAATTTTTTCCTATCATTAAACTTTAATTTGTGTTATCTTACTTATATCCCACAGCTCCCAGGCATGCCCCTTGCTGATTGCTTGGCAGTCATTAGAACAGAAGCCAAAGCTCTCCACAGATTTACGCACAGCATTCATTTGTATTCATACTTTAACCTTCTTCCGAGGGATAGGATCTAACATTTAAAAAATCCAGATAGTACATTTTTTATAACTTGAGCCTGCTCAGTTCCCCTGTGGCCAGATGCATTTATGTGCCTTTATCTCCTCCTTTTCCCCACCCATGTTTTTAAAAAGCATTTTTAAAAGCCTGTTTTATACTGCTCAGTTTCCCCAGGGGGATCAGGGCATGTGGAGATGAAAAGGAAGCAAAGGGGGTGGGAGATGGGGAGTGTGCATCTTATGCCTCCTTCTGCAGGCAGCTTCACACAGTGTAGGTGTCCCTGACTCTCACCATTGCTCCAGGAAGGCTTCGTACAATATCCATTTATGTCCGCTCAGCAGGGATAATCCTCCCAAGCTGTCTCGCTCTCTGAGTGAGGGCTTGATGTGCAATCAGCTCTGTTGCTCTCAGTTCTCTGCAATGTCATAGTTCAAAGAGAACACCAGGCACCCAGGAGAGACCGAGCCCAGGGGATGAGTGCCAGAGCTAACAGAAATGAAGTGTGGCAGAAGACATCTTTTTGCAGATGAATAATTTGCCTAAAGACTCTTCCAGTTTTCCTCCCTCCCCCCTTTCTTTGGGTGTCCATTTGAACGTCTGTCACTCACGTTGATTGCTAAACCGAAACCAACCAGCCCTCCCCTCCCAATTTGTCAGTGGGGAGCTTCCCCCTCGAGGTGGAGATGTCCTAGGCTGAGGCCGCAGCAAGCGAACGGAGGCGAGAAGTTCTATACTGGAATGCGCTGGCCCGCCACTAGACTAGACGAAGCCAACGAGCAGAGAGGCAGCTGGGCTCTGTGTGCGTGCTGGGCAGGGGCGGGCCGGGCTGGGCCAGGTAAGGCACCTTGCAATCCTGACAGTCGCTGGCTTTCATGAGCTGCAGTACGGGAGACTGCTTTTGGTTTGTACCAGCTCCCAGTTGCAGCTCCACTGTGGATCACACCGGCCCGCAGCACCTGCCTCGTCTGCACTTAGCCGCATGGCGTTGCCAAAGCCCCAGCGGTGAGGGGGGGCCCCTGGGAAGATGCATTGGGGGAGGGGCCTTGGGGATGTAATTGGAGTTCTTGGTGCCTAAGCATAAGGCTGAGCCCTAGGGTCCTTGGCCCAGTGGACCTGCCTCACCTGACTTTCCTCGCTGATGTCCCAGACTAGGGCTGGGTGGTTGGTGCTGCCAGCGCCAGGCAGCTGTCGTGGCAGGAATGTTCCCTCTGCCTCTCAGGAGCCTACACCTTCCTACGTACTGGGTGCCAGTCAGCTGGTGCATAGAAAGCAGGAGTGATCTGCTGTTCCTGCTGAAAGGCACAGGGGCAGCCGGTCCAAACAGCTGCAGATCCTTCTCCTCCACCCTACCTCCAATGGGCCATGAGGCAGGAAGGGGGGTAGGAGAGCATATGCCCTGTCTCCGCCCCTCCAAATGCAGCTGGGGGCGTGTATTGATATTGATCTCCAAGGCCTAAAGACTTAAAGACTCTATGTTTAGTTGGCAGGCGGTATCAAGCAGCATGCCTCAGGGGTCGGTCCTGGGGCTGGTTTTGTTCAATATCTTCATTAATGATCTGGAGGATGGTGTGGATTGCACCCTCAGCAAGTTTGAAGATGACACTAAACTAGGAGGAGTGGTAGATACTCTGGAGGGTAGGGATCGGATACAGGGGGACCTAGACAAATTAGAGGATTGGGCCAAAAGAAATCTGATGAGGTTCAACAAGGACAAGTGCAGAGTCCTGCACTTAGGACAGAAGAATCCCATGCACAGCTACAGACTAGGGACCGAATGGCTCGGCAGCAGTTCTGCAGAAAAGGACCTAGGGGTTACAGTGGACGAGAAGCTGGATATGAATCAACAGTGTGCCCTTGTTGCCAAGAAGGCTAATGGCATTTTGGGCTGTATAAGTAGGGGCATTGCCAGCAGATTGAGGGACGTGATCGTTCCCCTCTATTCGACATTGGTGAGGCCTCATCTGGAGTACTGTGTCCAGTTTTGGGCCCCACGCTACAAGAAGGATGTGGAAAAATTGGAAAGTGTCCAGCGGAGGGCAACAAAAATGATTAGGGGACTGGAACACATGACTTATGAGGAGAGGCTGAGGGACCTGGGATTGTTTAGTCTGTGGAAGAGAAGAATGAGGGGGGATTTGATAGCTGCTTTCAACTACCTGAAAGGGGGTTCCAAAGAGGATGGATCTAGACTGTTCTCAGTGGTGCAGATGACAGAACAAGGAGTAATGGTCTCAAGTTGCAGTGGGCGAGATTTAGGTTGGATATTAGGAAAAACTGTTTCACTAGAAGGGTGGTGAAGCACTGGAATGCGTTACCTAGGGAGGTGGTGGAATCTCCTTCCTTAGATATTTTTAAGGTCAGGCTTGACAAAGCCCTGGCTGGGATGATTTAGTTGGGGATTGGTCCTGATTTGAGCAGGGGGTTGGACTAGATGATCTCCTGAAGTCCCTTCCACCCCTGAGATTCTAAGATTCTATGATTCTACGTTTATAACTCTCTGACTGTCCAGCATTAAACAACGGTAGATACATTCAGGGCTGTTTTTTTCACAGACGTAGGATTTACTTGGTGAGTTGGCAAACACCCAAAAGCATTCATTCAAGTTGAACGTTTATCGATTTAAACGCAAAGGAAGAACAAGGAATTAAAAGAAGAATTTAGATTGAAACTGGTTGAGTGACTACGCAAAACAAACGTAGCCAGAGCTATCAGAGTCTCTTCTTTTCATTAATAACCTTTCTCTGATGAAAAGGAAAGGGCTGATTTTACTCCCTGTCCCGATGTGAAGGGCATTTGCCTGTCCTGTTTTTAACAAACAGACAGGCACATGGTGGAGGAGAGACAGGGTAGAGAAGATGGATTAAATCTGGCTTTGGCTGATGTTTTTGAGCACAGGACCGCTGGGTAGTTATGAGTGGATGCTTTGGCTGGTTGGTCGACCACAACGCCTGCTGCTTGGACGCTGGTTCACATTCTGAACAGGGACATCATATGGCTGGATCCTTTCTCCTTAAAGAAGGCAGACTTGGCTGGTTGCACTATAGTTGATCTGAGGATTCAATGAAAAGCCAAGAGAATGAGAGCTAGGATAGGACGAAAGGGGTGTGTGGGGGCAGAAAGCAACATAACAAGGGAAGGGAAAACAATATGGACCTTACGTGCCTGTACAGGGCAGGCAGTTAGCTGTCCCCACTGGTGGGCTGAGGACTGGATGTCATGATGATGTGATGACTTTCAGCACTCATTGGTGAAAACAAAGTAATAAGAGTGAGGCCAGCAGGCCTTCCTCTAGGGAAGAAAGTCTGTTCCTCCTGGCCTGAGCTGAGTTGCAGTCCTGGCGGGTTGGGGGATAGCTGGGGAAAGACGATTCTTCCTTTTTGTCAAAGTCTCTTTTTAAGACCCTCACAAAGGAGTAAATGTGGGTGGCATATTTTATCCTCATTATATCAATTAGTCAATTATATCATCAGTCAATTAAATCCATTTCCATAAGGCCAAACTCGGCATAGGTAACTTGATTCCCACATTTTCTTGTTTACCAGGTCTGATCTCACTATAGTTCTTCACTTATATCAACAGGCCATTTTTGTCTGGACTCATTTAGTTTTCCTGTCTGTTTTTTTTGCACCTGTTCATAATGTTTATTTATTGAAAATAACTTGACCTATTTTCCACGGTTAATTTTCCGGCAGGCAAAAAGTCCTCAGTAATTGTGACATCTTGCAAACTTCCACATACTTTTACCAGTTGCTTAGGGTAAAAGTTTAGGTCCAATAATCACAACAGTGGGGACAGGGACCCCCTGGAGGAGGTGGGGAGAAGACTGTCCTTCCCCAAGGAGGAGAAGACAGGTGGTCTTAGCTCCCGTGGGGCTTGGGCAGAGTGAGCCGCTTAGACTTGGGCACGCTCAGATTTTGCAGTGAGGCAGAGGTGCCAAGCAAGAGGAGTGTGACAGCAGCTTTTCGCTCCTCCGAGGGGGATTATGGAGTCCTGAAGACCTGCTGGAGCCAGTCCCTCTGCAGTAGATTGGTCTGAGCTGAGCAAGGGCATACATGAAAGCCACTGCACTGGTGCCTGGTAGCCCTCAGGAGCGCACATTTCCACCTCTTCTTTCCTGTCCCCTCTCTGGTCACTAGAAAGCAGAGGTTGTAAGGAACAGAGGGAACAGCGGCATATTGCGTGGTGGGACGTGTGAAGGTGCTGGGGAACATGACTCTTCAAGGCAGGACGTCACTGCCTCCTCGGTGGCATGTGTGGGCAGTAGCTGGCGGGACTGGCCCTCTCAGTGGAGAGGCTGGAGACTCGGTGGGCATGGAGACTGAGCTGCTGCTAGCCTCCTGGCAGAGCTGGGCTGGATGCCAGCTGTCACGCACACAGTTCTTTCCTGGGCTCACAGGAATGCTTCAGCTCTGTGTGCCGTGGAGAGCTGAGGTTGATACTCTGTCCTGTGTCCCCTCTGTCTGATCAGGAACAGTCAGCATGGATTCACCAAGGGAAGGTCATGCCTGACTAATCTAATCGCCTTTTATGATGAGATTACTGGTTCTGTGGATGAAGGGAAAGCAGTGGATGTATTGTTTCTTGACTTTAGCAAAGCTTTTGACACGGTCTCCCCCAGTATTCTTGTCAGCAAGTTAAAGAAGTATGGGCTGGATGAATGCACTATAAGGTGGGTAGAAAGCTGGCTAGATTGTCGGGCTCAACGGGTAGTGATAAATGGCTCCATGTCTAGTTGGCAGCCGGTGTCAAGTGGAGTGCCCCAGGGGTCGGTCCTGGGGCCGGTTTTGTTCAATATCTTCATAAATGATCTGGAGGATGGTGTGGATTGCACTCTCAGCAAATTTGCAGATGATACTAAACTGGGAGGAGTGGTAGATACGCTGGAGGGGAGGGATAGGATACAGAAGGACCTAGACAAATTGGAGGATTGGGCCAAAAGAAATCTGATGAGGTTCAATAAGGATAAGTGCAGGGTCCTGCACTTAGGATGGAAGAATCCAATGCACCGCTACAGACTAGGGACCGAATGGCTAGGCAGCAGTTCTGCGGAAAAGGACCTAGGGGTGACAGTGGACGAGAAGCTGGATATGAGTCAACAGTGTGCCCTTGTTGCCAAGAAGGCCAATGGCATTTTGGGATGTATAAGTAGGGGCATAGCGAGCAGATCGAGGGATGTGATCGTTCCCCTCTATTCGACACTGGTGAGGCCTCATCTGGAGTACTGTGTCCAGTTTTGGGCCCCACACTACAAGAAGGATGTGGATAAATTGGAGAGAGTCCAGCAAAGGGCAACAAAAATGATTAGGGGTCTAGAGCACATGACTTATGAGGAGAGGCTGAGGGAGCTGGGATTGTTTAGTCTGCAGAAGAGAAGAATGAGGGGGGATTTGATAGCTGCTTTCAACTACCTGAAAGGGGGTTCCAAAGAGGATGGCTCTAGACTGTTCTCAATGGTAGCAGATGACAGAACGAGGAGTAATGGTCTCAAGTTGCAATGGGGGAGGTTTAGATTGGATATTAGGAAAAACTTTTTCACTAAGAGGGTGGTGAAACACTGGAATGCGTTACCTAGGGAGGTGGTAGAATCTCCTTCCTTAGAGGTTTTTAAGGTCAGGCTTGACAAAGCCCTGGCTGGGATGATTTAACTGGGAATTGGTCCTGCTTCGAGCAGGGGGTTGGACTAGATGACCTTCTGGGGTCCCTTCCAACCCTGATATTCTATGATTCTATGATTCTATGTCTGCCGCACGCAGTGCCATTTCTCTGTCTGTGGTAGAGACACCGGCCTGGAGGGAAGCCAGTGGTCTTAAAGTCTGTCTGGGTAAACTGAGGCAATGCTTGTTAGCAGGGGGCCCTATTTGGAGGGGTTCTCGGAAGCGGCAGGCGCCCCTCGGGTGGAGGTGTCAGCATGCCACTTGTCAGAGTGATACACCATCCTTATCTCCCTCTGCCCCTGGCATCCATGGTGGCATGCAGATGTTCCTGTTCTAAAGAAGTTGCCCACTGCTCAGTGCATATCCCGTGGGTATCCATGGCTGCCTTGGGCATCTCCCACCAGCGCTCCTGTGACTCTCCAGGGCAGTCAGCTGCTGCCAACTTTCAGGGCAAGGCCTCCTGGTACTCCCACACCATAGCTCCACTCTGCACTGGCTGCCATGTCAGCTCCCGGTGGAACTCAAGGTGCCAGTCACTCTAATCCCGGGAATGGTTTGCATCCCATTGTCTCAGACAAAGCTCTGTGACAGTCCCATGTATGGCACCTTGCCATCCCCATAGTATTCTTGTGATGGGGCCTAGACCGTAGAATTCCTTTGTCAGAGCCGGGCTCTCACGGAGCATGCTCGGAGATGCTGTTCTTTGCCCATAATTTTTGCTAAGCGCAGATGGCCATTCATCTACTGCCTGCTATTCTCCATGTCCAGTGTTTTCAGGGTAGCTGCCTAAGCACTGCCCAGAACATGCAACAGAACATCTAGTAGGAGCAGGGCGGTGGTACGCCCTCTCTACAGCATCGGTGAGATCACTGGGTCCAGTTCGGAGGGTGGTGGGGGCGCACTTCCAAACGGACGCTGACAAATTGGAAGGGGTTCAGAGAAGACCTATGTAATTCGAGGTGTAGGGAACCTGCCGTACGGTGATGGACTAAAAGCGTTCAATCTACTAGCTTATCCAAGAGGTGGCTTGATCACAGTCCCGTAGTTGCTAGGTGGGACAAATACTCCAGATGGTAGATTAACCCTTGCAGTAGCAGACAGGAGCCCACGGGGGCTGGAAGCTACAGTTAGACAAATTCAAAGTGGCAATAAGGAGCAAGTGTTTGAGAGTGAGAGTAACCGGAATAACTCACTGGGGAGGTGCTGGATTCTCCATCACTTGGAATCTTTTAATCCAGATTTGGTATCCCTTGCTAGAAGAGTTGCTGTAGGTCTGTGGGCCTGGGGGAAATTCTCTGGCCTCTGCTATGCAGGAGGTCAGACTAGATATGTAGTGGCCCCATCTGGCCTATGAATCTGTTTCCCTGTCCCTAGAGGGAAGCTGATGGCACATACTGGGGACAGACGAACCTCATCACCGACACCCAGAAAGCTGGGCTGGCACAAATCTAGATCCATCGCTAACTTCCATTAGCATGTGTCTCTCTTCTCAATCTCTGCTTCTTTTCTCAAGCTCTCTGTTTCTGTTACTCACTCGCCCTCCTGCCTGCTCAAAGGTTCACCCTGGATTTTCGGCGTATCCTCCTCTCTGCTCCTTTCCTCCTTTGGTCCGAAGGAGACCGCAACCACCATGATATTTGAGTTCAAGTCAAACTATGGAACCCATGATTTTTGAGTGGCTTCAGAATTATGCAAAACAACCCCCGCCCCCACCACCACCTCCCATGGTGCCTTTTGCAGAGGGGGACGCTGGCTTTCTGACATTGTTTTAAAAGCAGGATAGAGCACAGCGTTTGGGAAAGTCAAGAAGAGCTGTCAGTGAAATCTCTGCAACTATTCCTCTATTTCCCGTTTGACTGCCCAATGGCTGAAATGGGCGAGGGGAGCTTGAGGACTCTGGTACCACTGTGCACGTATTTATGTCTCTTGATCAAGCATAACAGGAATTCCCTAAAGACACACACAGATGGTTGAACTTTTGATTCTTTTCTTTCCAGTCCCTAGCTGATGTACTGGGCCTTCTAAGAAAGAAAGAAAGAAAGAGACTCTACCAATGTTTGCCCTGCCAGCAATCATGGGGTGATGTCCACATCTATCTACCTGATTAATGTGAATGCTCAGTGCTCCAGAAGAAAACTACAAACAAACCCAACTGCCCCCCAAAACACAAGATCCTTGCTAATACACCCTTCCTTTATTGTGGTAAGGGTCAGAGCAACGTCATTTACCAGCAAAAAACCCCACCACATCCTTCCTGTTTTTCTTATTCCCAAAGGCAACAGCCTAGTGCTTAGTGACAGAGCATCCCATTGGCAGCTGGGCTTCAGTGACCCAAACAAAACTCTCTCCATCTTTGTCTTCCTCATCCTCCCTGGGATTAATTTACACAAGTCAACGTCTTTTTGCTATGGAAGCTCCCTTGTTGCAGAGTATCGCTTGTTCTCTTCTCTGCTACTCCAGTCCCAGAGAGGGAGTTTCTGAAAAGAAGCCTACGGCTTTGTTAGCCTTAGATGTGTCTCTGTCTCTTAACTTCATCGAGCTTTCTGTCTGGCTTAGAGCTTTATCACCCTGGGGTCTGGGCGCCTTCCATGTAAGATCAATAGCAATGGCAAAGTCCCTGGTGGGCTTCGTGGCGCCTCTGGTACGTCTCCCTTTTCCCTCTGCTTGGGTTTTGGGTTTTGATTTCTCATTTCAGTCTCATTTCTAGCCTTAGTTTCCAAGCCCCTGCCCCCGTGCTGCGCTGCGGTCTGATTGCCCGAGAGCTAGGCTCCAGCTGAGGCAGCTGTTCCGAGCATATGTTGAGGCCCAGTCCCTTCGTAACACAAAGCAAGTGAAAGCTGTCAGGACGGCTCTCCATGGAGGGACAAGTGGGTTCCTTGAGGCCGTGAGCTGAAATGTGGTGGAGTGAATGTGCAGGGACCTTTTAGCCATGGCTATTATATCTGCCTCTCGCTGCGCAGGGCTGTGACTCGAATGTCAAGCTGATGTCTGCTTGATACACTAAAGCCCTATGACTGCCACAGTGCTCATCTCCTTGCAAAGCAAGGAGAAGCTCACTTGTGCAGCCAGCTCAGACCTTTGTTCCACCTTCCTCCCGACATGCATCCCTAAGCGGGGGGCAGCATTTTGGTCTCTTGTTGCCACTGAGCTACTGTGCACTCAGCGGCCTTCGGAGGGATGCTGAGCAACGCGGAAACCCTTTGTGCCGGGTAATTATCACCTCTCTGAAAAGTGCGAGTGCCCAGCAATTGCTAGGCTGAGGCACACCTGCTCTGTGAAAAGCCACCCAATTACCAGCAATAATGTGTGAAAATAAGATTGGCAGCAGGAGGAAGGTGAGGCTGGAGGAGTCACGCCATTATTTCAGCACCCTGCGGCACTGTCCAGCCATGCAGAAAGAGACGCAGCGCAGGAAGGTGGCCAGTCCAGGGGCTAGCTGGGGGTTAAAGGCAAGGAGGCGGGGTTAGGAAAGAGGAGTTTGGGGGAGGGGAGGATGTCAGTGGCAGCCTGTAAACGTGTTCTAGGGGTAACCTTGGATGAGCCCAGTATCTTTTTTGCGACAGAGCCCTCACAAACATTCAGCCGCCCATTGCATGTATTTTGCATGTGTCCTAGTGATGAGGATCAGCCACCGACATGCTCATTGGCACATTCCATGTTGATGCTGCTCCTTTCTTCTTCTCCTGAGCCATTTCAAAACCTCCAGCCCAATTCAGCTCTCAGGCCCCCTGGCAGAAACCAGGAGGAACTCCACGGATGGATTTACACCTGGGGGACTGAGAGGAGGATCTGCCCCATAAACCATTCCATCTCCAGGCAGGTTTCATACAAGTTCTCCAATCCTGCAGGAACACGCAGAGCCTTCAGAAACTGAAAGCAGTTACGTATGTAAGTGTTGCTCAGAAGGACAGCCTCATCATTACACATCTCACTTCGGGGAGAGGGGGTGTTCCCACAGGAGGGCAGACGGACAGGAGAGTGTTCCTGATGCACATGTAAGTCCGGTTCATTAGCACGTAGGATGCTCGGTCCACAGCAGCAGAGAGCACTGCTGCGCAGGAACTCCCTCAGATCTTCGTCCACCCAGAGGCTTTCATAGACAAGGGATCAGGGGTCTAGGTAGGTGTCTGGTTGAATGGAGCCAGAGCTTGTTGCCGCTGCGTGGAGTCACAATCCTAGAGCCTGGCTCGCACTCGCTGCCAGCCCTCGGGATGAGTGTGTGAGTTCTGCCCCTCATCTGCCTGTCCAGTTCCAGGATTTCCAGGCCCCGTCTACTGTTCTTACCATTAGGGAGTTTTTCCTGAGATTTCATCTAAACCTGTTATGCTGCAGTTTGAACCCACTGCCTCTTGTCCTGCCCTCGGTGGCAAGAGAGAACTACTTTCCTCCATCTTTTGTGTGGCAGCATTTCAAGTATCTGAAGACCACTATCGTGTCCCTCCTTAATCTCCTCTTTTCCAAACTAAACCTACCCAGTTCCTTCAGCCGTTGCTCATCTGGCTGCATTCCATCCCTCTGATCATCTTTGACGCTTGCCTCTGGATCCTTTCCAGTTTTGTTACGTCAGTGACCAAAGCTGGACACAGTACTCCAGCCTACCCAGCGCCAGGCAGAGAAGTGCGATCACCTCCTGTGATTTGCACACTCTGCCTCTGTTAATGCAACCTAACATTGCATTTGCTTTGGTTGCAACAGCATCCCATTGCTGAAGCGTGTTGAGGTTGTGATCCACCACAACTCCCAGATCCTTCTCAGCAGGGCTGCTGCCAGGCCAGGTATCCCCCAGTCTGCATTTGTGCATTTGGGTTTTCTTCCCTCAGTGTAGCTCCTGACATTTGTCTTTGCTGCATTTCATTTTGTCGCCTATAGCCCAGTTCTCCAATTTAGCAAGACCCCTCTGAATTTTAGCTCTAGCCGGCAAAGTGTTCCCAACCTCCCCTAGCTTTGTGTCATCCGCAAACGTGACCCATAGGGCCCACAAGGGATACGGAGGACAGAGACGGACCCTGGATCTGAAATGGCTGAATCAATCTGCAAAGTGCCTGAAATTCCAGATGGAGTCTCCCCAGGCCATCCTGGCAGCCACAGACCCAAGGGATGACATGCACTGATGAGAAGGATGCATATCTTCACATCAGCACTTTGTAGAACCACCAGAGACTGCTCAGGTTCTCCCCCTACCCTTCGTCCAGGCCTCCGGCTCCCTGGCCTTCACCAAAGCATGGGAGTCACTGTGGCAGGAAGGAAGGGGGTCTGTGTAACGCTCTGTGTGGATGGGTGGCTGGTCTGAGCTCCTGCCAGCACATGCATCAGCGCTGGTTCTCTGGATGGTGACTCAGGGAGAACTCCCAGACTCCCTTCCAAACATGATGCATCTCAGAACAATCATAAAAATTGCAGCCAGCCCGGTCATGCCCAATGTCCTGGCAGGACCTAGTTCTCACGTGGCACTTGCTGTCCTCTCCCCACTCAGCAGGAGACAACTATCTCCCACACACACAGCCAATACCAGCTCTGGACTGGGGGCTGCACACATCCCCCATGATGATGAAGATGCATTTTCAAGGTTTCCAGTGAGGGAATTAAAGCTTCACATCGATGCCCTAAAGCGGAGGGCCGTCAGGCGGTTCCTTCAGACCCTGCAGCTCCCTCCCCAGCTACCCACATCCTCAGCCTCGGCCTAGTGCTAAGGTGCCTTCACTCCAAACACTTGGAGCCAATCCTCTCCATGCTGCACTCTTGTCTGTCATTGAGCCTGGCCGTCCAGGGGGCTGTCACTGGAACTCAGAAAGCTGGCCAACCCGCAGTCCTGGCCTGTGACCCTTTAAAATCTTGTGATGCACAGAGAGGGTGGCTCTTTGCACAATACCGTTAAAGTGGGTTGGACATTCCCCATCAGCCAGGAGCAACCTCCCCAACAGCTACCCCGAACCAGGCTGAAAATTCAGTGAATTCCTTGCACATGGGGATAGCTCTCAAGGTCAGCTTCCTGGACCATGCCCTGCTGAATGTTCAGAGCCCTCTTTGTCCTCCTCAAGGGGTCTGGCTAAGGGGGGGGAAATACCTCCAGATATGTCCTTTTCTGCTGGATCAGAGCTTGTACCCACCCTGCTTACTCCTTGGTAGACCGTCTATGCTCAGAGAAATTTAGGACCCTGCGCTTCCTGAGGGCTGGCTGAGATTAGGTAGGTAGAGCAGAGCAGGTTACCTATAATTTTCCTCCAACTCCAGAAGGTCTTGACCAGGGAGAACCTTGCATGTTCTCCTGGGGCGGGATGGCTGTGAAAATCCTGGATCTGGACAGGCTGCCAACTGAGTGCCCGACAACAGAACACTCACTCGTGTTGCCATCGCACAGAGAAGAATCTGCAAGAAAACACTGGTTTTTCATGTGTGAAGAACCCCCGGCTACTCTGCCGCTTCCTAGTGCATTAGGCCTAGCGCAACAAGTGAGAGAGAAAAACATCCTCCCTTGTCAAGAGTTGTCTTGTTTAAGAGTACCGAGTCTCTGACCAAATGTGTCTGCTATTGCAATTCCCTAGGTCCTTGTAATCATGCAGTCCCAATGACACATGGAAATAAGAGTAGACTCTGATCCTTTGGGCCTGTGCAATTTTAAATAGAAATTGTGGGGGAAATGGTTCATCTTCAAGCCTTGGAAACCTGCCAAGGAAAAAAATAACTCAAGTGAGGGGGATGGCATCTGGGAGGAGAATCAGACCATTCAGTACGCACTGCCCTTGACTGTGAGTGTGTGTGTGTATATGTATTGTGACAAAGTTCCTGCTCTACCTTGGTGGGTCTTGTGCTTATTGGCGGATTTGCTCCCAATCCTACTTCAGATGCATCTGTTTGTAAAATGAATTCTTTGTTGAAGTCTGGGGCTATAAGCACGGGGTTACTGCAGAGGGCTGTCTGTAGATCCATGAATGCTTTCTCTGCAGCATCTGTCCACTTCACCGTGTCTGGACCCCGGGCTTTTATCAAGTCTGTCAGGGGACTCACTCTGGTAGCAAAATGGGGAATAAATCGTCGGTAGTACCCCACCACACCCAGGAATGCCCGGACTTGCTTTTTCCGATCGGCCGGGGCCAATTTTGGAGAGCCTCTAGTTTGTTTAGTTGGGGCTTGACCATGCCCCTTCCTACAATGTAGCCAAGGTATTTAGCCTCAGCTAGCCCTATAGCACACTTGGCTGGGTTGGCTGTGAGGCCAGCCTGTCTTAGCGTGTCCAGAACCGCTTCCACCTTTCCTAAGTGGGTTTCCCAGTTGGAGGTGTGAATAATCACACCATCCAGGTATGCCGCTGCATAACTGGTATGAGGCCGTAGGAGCTTGTCCATAAGACGCTGGAAGGTAGCAGGTGCCCCATGCAGTCCGAAAGGAAGAACAGTATATTGAAACAGACCCTCTGGTGTAGAGAATGCCGTCTTTTCTTTTGCATCTTTGGCAAGGGGAATCTGCCAGTATCCCTTTGTTAAATCAAGGGTGGTCAAAAATCGGGCATTGCCCAGGCGGTCAACTAACTCATCGATATGGGGTATGGGGTATGCATCGAATTTGGATATCTCATTCAGCCGGCGAAAGTCATTACAAAACCTAGTGGTGCCATTGGGTTTGGGCACCAACACAGTCGGGCTTGACCACTGACTGTGGGACTCTTCGATGACTCCCAGCTCCAACATTCTTTTTACCTCTGCCTTGATCTCCTCCCTTTTTGCCGCTGGGACCTGATAGGGCCTTAAAGTTACCTTTGCCCCAGGGTCTGTGATAATGTGGTGATATGCTTCGGTGGTCTGACCAGGTTTGGTTGAAAACACGTCCTGGTATCGGTTGATCATCTCAGTTACCTCCTTCTTCTGGTTTGGTGTCAGATCAGTGGATATCCTGATCTGCCCCTGCATATTATTTCCCTGGATCGGGGTCTTTTGGGCCACTACACACGCCTCTCATAGGTGCCAATGCTTTAAGAGGTTAATGTGATAAATTTGCTCTTGTTTCCGGCATCCTGGCTGCCGCACCTTGGAGGTTACTTTCCTCACGGGTTCAACCACCTCATAGGGCCCCTGCCATTGGACCAAAAGCTTGCTTTCTGCCATGGGTACCAATACCAACACCCAATCCCCTGGTTGGAACTGTCGGACTTTTGCCTGGCAATTGTAATGGGTTCACTGGGCCTCCTACGCCTTTTCCAAATGTTTCCGTACAATCGGGGTGAGCCGGGCTATCCGTTTGCGCATCTGCAACACATGGTCAGTTATATTTCTCCCCTCATTGGGTTCCTCTTCCCAGATTTCTTTTGCAATATCTAGTAAAGCCACGGGGGTGGCGTCTGTATAATAATTCAAAGGGGGAAAACCCAGTGGAGGCCTGAGGTACCTCCCGGATTGCAGACATAAGGTAGGGTAGTAGGGTGTCCCAAACCTTCCCGTCTCGACTTACCACTTTCCTTATCATTGCCTTGAGGTTTCGGTTAAACCTTTCTACCAGCCCATCGGTCTGCGGATGATAGACTGAAGTTCTCATGGTATGTATATGGAGCAGCGTACAGAGGTCCTTCATTAGCTTTGACATAAATGGGGTACCTTGGTCTGTTAATATCTCCTTTGGTAGCCCCACTTGGGCAAAGATCCCCACCAACTTTTTAGCTATTGTTTTAGAGGCTGTGTTCTGCAGGGGGACGGCTTCTGGGTAGGCGAGTAGCATAATCCAGAACGACAAGTATATATTGGTGGCCCCGGGCTGTCTTCTCTAGGGGTCCCACTAGATCCATGGCTATTTGCTCGAAGGGGACCTCTATTATGGGAAGGGGTACTAAAGGTGCCCTCAAGTGGGGACGGGGACTGTGCAGCTGACACTCCGGGCAGGACGCACAGTACCTCCGCACTTCTTCATGTACTCCGGGCCAGAAGAATCGTCGCAGGACCTGTGCCAGGGTCTTCTCTACCCCCAAATGCCCCCCAAAAAGATGACTATGGGCCAGACTTAATACAGCATTCTGGTGTTTTTGAGGTACTAGGATCTGCTGTACCTTCTGCCCCTGTACTGGTGCAACCCGGTATAAGAGATTCTTCTTCATTATGAAGTAGGGTCCTGGTCCCTGGGTTTTCCCTTCCACGGGGACCCCATCTATTTTGGTCACCTCCTTCCTAATGTTGTCTTACCTTGGGTCTTCAGCCTGGTCCCATCCAAAATTTCCTCTCCCGGGGCTAGTCTGCCCGAGATCTAGGGGGCCAGTCTCTGTTGCCTCTACTGGTTCAGAGGCGTTAGGGTGTGGGTCACACTTGGGTGCTTCTCCCTCCTGGGTGGCCTCCTTTTCAGGGCTTGGATCCGCCTAGCTACGAGAGCGACCCTCTGGCTTTGGGCCAGTATTCGGGTTCCCAAGGCCTTAGCTGCCCTTCTTTCCCTTTTCATCTTTCTACGCTGTCTGGGAGTGGAGAACAAATCTGGGGATATTTCAGAGAAGGTTGGGGGTTGACAGTCTACTGTGGATGCCTCACTACTTTCAGGGCTTCCCCCTTTCTCCAATTCCCCTACCAGGAGTAAGTCTCCAAACCCTGGGAAGTCCCTCCCTATGAGCACTGGGTATGGGAGTTTAGGGACTACCCCTGCTGCTACCTTAGTAGTGTTCCCCTGAATCTCGATTTTTACTGGGATGGTGGGGTAATAACCAACTGTCCCATGGATGCATGTTATCCCCGTACGCTTAGCCCACAGCAGCTGACTACGCTTCACGAGCTTCCCCGAGACAAGCGTGATAGCACTCCCCGAATCAACCAGTGCTGTGGTCTCTACCCCATTTAGCTTCACTGGTCTAGTGTACATATGTGGGGTTAGTGAAACCCCCACAAGGTGGATTAGGGAGCATGGGTCTGCCCAGTTCCCCAGGTTACACTGCATAGGCTCCTCGGCATTGGGACACTGTGCAGCTATGTGTCCCCACTCCCCGCAGGCGTAAAATCTGTATGGAGCCCTAGGCGTTCCCCAGTCTCTTGGTTTGGGTAGTGTAACATCACAATCCTCTTCCCCCTCAGTGCTCCGACTCTTTGTGGCTTCTGGTGGGCCTTCAGCCCCTCTCTTTTTCCACCTGGGCTCTCCTGGTGGCCCAGTCACCCGAGCTCGAGGGCTTGGTGCTGCTAGTTTAACTCGGGGTGCTTCTTCCTTAACTGGTCGGGTCAGCTCCCTCGCCGTCCTTCGCCTTTCTACCAGCACGACAACCTCGTCGTAGGTGGAGGGTTCGTTCTGGCTTACCCAGGTGCGAAGGTCTGGCGGTAGTCCTCTCATGTACGGGTCGATGACCAGAACCTCTAGTATCTCCTCCGGACTCCGGGACTCAGTTCGTAACCACTTTCGTGCAAGATGGATGAGGTCATATAATTGGGACCGCGGGGTTTTGTTTTCCTGGTACCTCCACTCATGATATTGCTGGGCCCGCACTGCGGTCGTTACCCCAGATCTGGCCAGGATCTCTGCTTTCAGCTGGGGGTAATCTGCCGCAGCCTCTTCAGGCAAATCATAGTGGGCCTTTTGGGCCTCCCCACACAGGAATGGAGTGAGGGTGCCAGACCAATGTTCTCGGGGCCAAGCCTCCCGCAGGGCTATCCTCTCAAAGGCCAGGAGGTATGCCTCTACATCATCCTCCCGCGTCATTTTCTGCAGCCAATTGCTGGCCCGCATGATCTGCGTCCCATCATGGCTGCGGTTCAGCTCTGTAAGGGCCTTTACCTGGTTTACCAGTTCCCACAACATAGCCTGGTCTTGAGCAGCCTGGGTCCATCAGCAGGCGATTAGTCCCTTGCTGCAGCTGCACTGCCTCCTGTTGGGCAGCTGCCTGGACACGAGTAGCCTCCTGCTGGGCAGCTGTGGCTTGTATCGGTGCCCGCACTACCTCCTCCATTGTGGTGAAAAAAATAAAAATAGAACCTCTTCCTGTTTTTTTTTTCTTCCTTCCAAACACTCTCCTTCTTCCACCGCACTGTGGACACCAGATCCCACTTCTGACAGTAGTTGTGACAAAGTTCCTGCTCTACCTTGGTGGGTCTTGCGCTTATTGGCAGATTTGCTCACCTTGGAGCTTCATGGCATCCCTCAGCTTGGCCGTTTTTCTGAACCCACAATCCAGGTCGACTCCTCCTGTGTCTGACCAGGAGTTGGGAGGATTTGGGGGGAACCCGGGCCCGCCCTCTACTCTGGGTTCCAGCCCAGGGCCCTGTGGAATGCAGCTGTCTAGAGTGCCTCCTGGAACAGCTGTGCGACAGCTACAACTCCCTGGGCTACTTCCCCATGGCCTCCTCCCTTTATCCTCACCATAGGACCTTCCTCCTGGTGTCTGATAATGCTTGTACACCTCAGTCCTCCAACAGTCTGCCTTCTCACTCTCAGCTCCTAGTGCCTCTTGCTCCCAGCTCCTCACACACACACCACAAACTGAAG
This sequence comes from Natator depressus, assembly GCF_965152275.1. Classification (NCBI taxonomy): domain Eukaryota; kingdom Metazoa; phylum Chordata; order Testudines; family Cheloniidae; genus Natator; species Natator depressus. Next base: position 122,677,096 of record NC_134238.1, on the reverse strand, counting down.
GGAGCTCCTTTTTAAAACCCAGGTGCCCTGATTAGCCTTCCTTAATTGATTCTAGCAGCTTCTTTATTGGCTGCAGGTGTTCTAATCAGCCTGTCTGTCTTGTCTCCAGAAGGTTCCTGATTGTTCTGGAACCTTCCCTGTTACCTTACCCAGGGAAAAGGGACCTACTTAGCCTGGGGCTAATATATCTGCCTTCTATTACTCTCCTATAGCCATCTGGCGCGACACAGTATATAAATACACACACCTTTATGTGTGTGTGTTTGAAAGAGGGATATTGATAGGGTCTTGTTTCTGCTCAGAGTATTGCCACTTTCATTGAGTGCTGTGAGACTGAAGAGCTCACCTTTGTTACACGTTGAGATTTGTCTGCGTTTTCCTCCTCCTGGATTTTTAGGCTGCCCCTGGCTGGAGGCAGAGCCAAGCTTCAGACTTCCCTGAGCTGGAAGTAGCTGAAAGGGCAATTGTCTCTAAGACGAGCACACACAGAGAGGACCCAGACCAGCTTTTCCCAAGTATATGTTTGCCCAGCGCTCTACGCCATTGGCTTTCTGGCTGTTTCTGAGACGCCAGGGAGCACATTCACTCAGTCTGTGCTTACAGAGATGTTACCAGTATTTCAAACACTCCAGTGGCTGTTTTGCCTGCTCCCACCCCATCCACGCAAATGCGCACAGTTGCTCTTTGCCTCTAAGCCGGGCATGCTGCAGACACGTTCTTGTGCAGCTTGGAGTTGTGTCCATTGTTCAGTTCTATTAGATGAAATCTAGATTCATTAGCAAGGCACAATTAAGTCCATGTCTCTATGAGGCCCAATCACAGCTCCCTTTGTGCTGCTGTTGCCTGAATGAAGCTGGCAAACTGCATCCTATAGAAATGCATTCATTAGGGTTCTTCAGCTCTGGGTGACAGATGGGATAAACTTCTCTTTCCAGACTCTGAATAGCAGATTTTTGGCTCATGATAACACCCCATTTTCAACAGACAGAGCATATTCTTTATTACTTTTAGTAATTAGCTGTGAAATACTTTTTATTTTTAACGAAGCCGGGTCCCATTTTCTACCCATCTGTCCTCTCTCTTTTTCCATTTCCCGTGTTGCTCAGATAATTTTTCTCAGTGCCAATTCACTGACACTTTGCAGGGACCCACGGCTGGCCATGGGGACGTTGTGCTAATCTCTGTGGGTCTGTCTGCACTAGCCAAAGCTAGGCAGTCTACTCACAACACAGCTAGACCCTCCCTTTGCTGCAAATTGTAACTGTGCTAACTGGGGGAAGAGCCGCACAACACAGTTATCTGTGGAATGCAGATGGGGTCTTTGAGGCACAGAGATTTCAGGAAAGCTGGGGTGAATCTGATCAGTTGCCACAGCCTGGGAGAGGCGCCTTTGGATGCACAAGGCCGCTCTGTTTGCTTGCGCACTAGGGCCAGGAAGAGCAAAGGTGAAAGGACTGCTACGCCTCCATGACGCAGAGGTGCCCGTAGGGTGGTCAGTGGCAGCAGCCAATGGCAGAGGTTGAAGCCAAGCGATTTGTCTGCTCAAACCTGCAGCATGCTTGGGGCGTCTTGGGTGGAAGAGTGTGAGAGAGAGCGGGCATCTGGTAAGGGGAGAAGCAGGGAGGGAAGGTCGGGGTTTCTGTAGTCGCTGCTTTAAGAGCCACGTGCCATACGGCAGATTAGACAGCTGCCGTGACAGACAGATTTTGTTGCTGTGTCTGAAAGGGAGGCAAGGTGGGGAGAAGACAAGAGAAGACGGCGGCCGGCTGTGTCTGCCTTCCTTCCCGCTGGGCCCCAGGCGGCCCCGCTCTCTGGGAGCAACGCTACCAGCACCAGCCTGCACAAAACACTCTTGTCTGGCAGCTGGCAGCAGCAGCTCCCAGGCTGTTCTGTGTGTCTCTCTCTCCCCTTTGTGCCACACTCCTGCGCTGGGGAGAGTGGAGGCCGGCCAGCCTGACACACACAAAAGACACAAAGGCGACTGTTATGTGAGTCTGGCTGCCAGATTCCTCCTTTTCTGTGCGTGGTCTCTGAAAGGGCACGTACCCTCGCTGGGCCCTGCGCTCAGCACCTGGAGCCCTGGCCCAGCCGGCAGGAAGAGAATGTTGTTCGGCTCCCTGTTTAAAACCAAGCTGGCAGAGATTTGCCCTGTGAGAGTCACTCACTAAGCGGCAGCTTTGCAGCCCCGCGTTGGGAAGCACAAATGGAGACGTGTGTGGGGCATGAGTAACACCTGCTAGGCGCTGTACAGACATCCCAAATAACACAAGGAGGGATGGCTACAGGACTCTAGGGAATTAAGCACCCAAATCCAACTGATTGACTTTCAGTGGGATTTGCGAATCTCATTCCCTTTAGGTGCCTTTGGAAATCCCAGCGTACCTGAGGAAGGCCCCCCCAGCCTCAGGTGCTTAGCCAGCTAAGAGAAGCCTGAGCTCTGTTACGAGACTGCCCATGTTCTTCTGAAGCCTCTGTCTGTGCAGCAGCTGTGTCTCCCAGCAGAGTCTCCTAACGTGTCCGGGGAATCGTGGTCTCTGCAAGATTCTGCTGAGGTTGCTGATTCTACACACGGGAAGGGTGGAGTGCGCAGGTTCCGGGCATATTTCTTGGCTCCGCACTGCAGTGGAGGAAAGCTTGGCGATAAAACCTGAACGCTGGCCGTGTCTATTTCCCGATAGAAGCGCAGCACCTCTCTAGTCCCGTCCGCGAGGAGCTAAGCAGATGGACCTGGAAACTTGCCTTGGTTATGGATTTTTTATGGTACAAAGCCCGTCAGGATGGCTGAAAAGCTTGCTAGTGCTCACTGTTTGACATGTGGGGCTGATGTGAAGTTTGTGCAGATCCGGTCTGACAGTGAAAATCAAGGGTGTGAATTAAAAACATTTCACAGAAGCCCTATACACCAAGGCCTAGTCTTTCTCCCACTTCAGGCAATGAGAGTTTAAATGAGTGCAGGATCAGGCCCCAAGACAGCCATCTTCCCACAGTCACTCTCAGGTGTTGGCAGAAGGCAATGTGCTCACTGCCATATTTTCATCCTGCTACTTCCTCCTGCCTCAAGCAGGACCTGTTCACCTGAAGAATCGAGGTGTGACAGGTCCTAGGGAAAGGCATGAAGAGTAATTTAAAAGTTAGGGACCAGCATAAGAGGGAGAAGGAAAGAAGGGGGGAGGGCTTGAAAGGATGAAACACAGGAGAATGTCACAAAGTTTGCTTCTAACGTGCGATGCAAGGAAGCAGACATGGTGAGCGCAGGGCTGCCTGCTCATCTAGCTAGGGCCCTCACAGACAGGGAGCATATGGCTGCTGTGCATGGGATCTGGGGTGGCTTTTGCGCCATTGCTGGGAGCAGTTCAAGGTGCATTCAGCCCTACACGATTTACATCCTGTCTAGAAACCACTGCTCACTGCGTGCTCCATCCTGGCAGCTGAGCTCATCCGAGGCACCCAGGCTAACAGCGTCCCTGTCCGTTCATTTATCAGTGACTGGCTAATGCTTGGGGAGCACACTCTTTTGTTGACCAGAGCCAGAGCCTCTTTACCCTCAGGGCAAAGTGTCAGCCTCCTCCATTTACACAGGCCTTGTTCTGAGGGACGAGTTCTTCCTTCTTTTTTTTCTGTTTTTGAGGGAGACTCTTTGAGCTGTTTAACTGACGTGGAGTTGTACTTTTAACTGTACATGCACGTAGAGCGTGAGAAGTGCATTTCAGAACATCTAAATACGTTTCTATATAGACAGCTGCAGCGTGCGAGGGAGGGGGTGTTGTATCCCCAATTATTAACTTCGTCCCCCAGCTTTTTGGCTGCTGTGGGCATGGGGTTTCTGCTATGCCACCCCCCATCCAACATCCTCTTTGTGTCCTCATTAGACCAGCTCCAGCTGCTTCCGTTGCTGTTCATCTCAGCTTTGGGAAGCAGCAGCGGAGTGAAATTGATGTGATTCTGGTTGGTTTCATTGCTTCCCTCAGGGTTCTGAATAGTGAAAAATGCTGAAAGTTCTGAATTCCATGTGTTCCCCATGGATATTTTATGCTTTCCGTAGCAACCAACCAATTTCACATTTACCATGAAATCCCTTCTGAGGAAGAGAATAAAACAACTTTCTTCATGCTATATAAACCCTGTGTGAGACAGTTTCATTATATTGTATCAATAGTGGGTAACATCAAAATTAGAGGCAATGTCATTGCATTGCATCTTCTTACGTTACAAATCAATGAGAGAGAGAGACAGCAAGCGTTGTCTGACACATGGAGAAGCCCAAGAGGGGATCTGATTGCTCTCTATACATACGTTAGTAGCAGGGGGTAAACACCAGGGAGTGATGAAGAGCTATTGAAGCTAAAGGATGATGTTGCTACAAGACCAAATGGACGTAAACTGGCCATGAACAAACTCAGGCTGGAAATGAGAAGAAGGTTTCTAGCCACCAGAGGGGTGAGGGTCTGGACCAGCCTCCCCATAGGACCAGTGAGGGCAGACTAACTAGTTTTAAGATGGAACCTGCTACGTTTCTGAATGGGATGATAGGACAGCTTTGCCTGCAATAGCCTGGACTGACTTGGAGACCCTGCAAGTCACTTCCATCCCTCTGCCCTATGCAGAGGTTTGATTTGCTCCTCATGCATGTGCAAGACCTTACAAATTCCTGCCAGTGTCGTTGTTAGATTTGTCAGAAACCATTTTTTCAGCCTGTGGTAGTCTCTTGACGAGAGGAATCCTTGTCGTGTTACTTGGCCTGGGATCTAACAGTGAGTTTTAAGGGAGCCGTTTAAGAAGTAGGTACCATCTCTGTAAGTTTGCCTAGCTTCCTAGACCTCATCCCCACCCTGGAGATTTTCACTTGTGATGTCCAGATAACCACAAGCCCTCAGTACTTGTGAAAGGGGTACGATAAAAAATCTTTAAAATCAGAGGCGATGCATGCGGGGGGGACATGTGGGGTCCTCCTCACCCCCACCCACCCCAATTTCTCAAGCCACCTCTCACCGGGACGCCCAGCAGCGAGGAGACAGCAGCTCCCCCGGCGTGTCCATGCAGCACTGGGCGGGAGGAAGCAGCAGGGTGGCTGGCTGCGGGCTGAGCTTCCCCCACCCCACTGCATGCGGCTGCTTCTCTTTCCCTGCTGCTGGAGTCCCAGTGCTTCCTGTCGCCTGCTTTGCAGGGGCCCGCCAAGGTGAGTCAGGGGCTGGAGGCAGAGGCAACGCATGGGGCGGGCACGTGCCCCCCAGACCCTTTCAGTTGTGCCCTTCCACTACCCACAGTTACGCGTCACCTCTGTTTACAATATACAATATTTTCCAGAGCGGACATTTTAAAATGAAATTAATGCTAATGCTACAGGTCAGTGACTCGTTGGTAAAGATCCTCAGGCAGATGCTGCTAACAAACCAAACCCCGCCATTAGAGAGCTAGGAAACTCAGAGTTCAGTGTCCGAACCTCTGGACATTCCCACTTATGGCACCCAGCGAAGCTGAACTCTCCCTCCAAGCTGCTGCCACCTCCTTCCTTTGTAAGCTGGTCTGTTTGGATCAAAGCCTTGTTTTCTAATGGCTCTCAGAAGTCCCCTGGCTGCAGCGAAAAGGTACCAGCACCAGAGCCCGATTTCTCCTTCGTCATCTGTGGCTGTGGACATCTTAGATTTGGAGATGGGGTGGCACAGAAGCTGACTTTGATTTCCCCATAGGTGCTCGACCCCCGCTCCGCCCTAGGCCCCGCCCCCCACTCCACCCCCTCCTCCAAGGCCCCACCCCTGCCCCCGCTCCACCTCCACCCTGCCTCTTCCCTCCCCCAAGCGTGCCCCGCCCTTGCTCCACCTCCTCCTGCCCCCGCTCCTCCCCTTCCCCCCCCAGCATCTCCTGCCCACCACTGAACAGCTGATCAGCAGCTGGCAAGAGGCGCCCGCCGGTGGGTGCTAAACACCCACTAGTTTTCCCCCAGGGGTGCTCCAGCCCCAGAGCATCCACGGAGTCAGCGCCTGTGTGGGGCGGTGCCTCTCCAGCACGTTGCTGGAGTATTAGCAAAGCTCCCCGCAAAGCGCCGGTTTCATCCACCTATGTCAGAGGCTTTGTCGCCATGCTAACCCTGGTGCTCTCTTCACGTCAGGGCTGTAATTCGTAACCCTGTGCACCAGCTCTGTGCTTAACAGCGCTTGGGTAATGGTGACACACGGCAAATTAATGAAGAGTCGAGGAAGCGGGACGGGGGTTGCTATTTTTCTGCGTAACACGCCAGGAGCAAAGCTGTCAGTGGGCCAGCGTTGAGCCAGCTGCACGGCATCCCCCACTCAGCACGTGGTTGCTTGGGGCGGCAGGACTGCGCTGGAGAAAGGTGACCACGCTGCAGTGCCCAATGCCTGGGCTCTTGTTTTCCCTAAAGGGTTCCCTTGGGTTTGACTCGCTGTTGCTTTGACACCAACAAATGTCCCGGCAGCACCTGAGAGCATTTTGATTGATTTTCCCGTGTTGCTTAGGAGGTCTGCACAGGGCTTTTCATTCCTGCCCACACCTCATGCAGTCCCCATGGCTGTGGCAGGTTACAGCACATGGTTTTTCCAACAGGCGAGAGCATTTGCTGGGGGTGGGGGGGATGAATCCAGCTGGTTGGGCTAGTAGCAATCGTTTGGAACGGGGTAGACTTGATGGATGACTATTTGCTTGAGTCCATCTCTCCCTTCTAGAGCCTCTGCTGGCTTCATTTTGCTTATGAGCTTGGTTTTGATTTCCTTCCAAGTTCTCCTCGCTCCTCGCCTCTGTTTCGCAAGCACCTGAGGAGCTGTATATGGACGAACGCGAGAGGGGAGGGTTAACATTTCGGCTATTGTGCTGGGGAGACTTGCAGATGAATGGCTACCCAGAATTCCACATGACTAGGTTGTCAATAACATTACCCTGGCTATGGGCTAGACTCTTCATTACGAGCAGAATGAGCTAGCTCGCAGCCATTATGTCCATTCAATTAAGTTCCATATGGTGTTATCTACTAGGCACCTCTGTCATAGCAGAGAACTAATCTTTGGAGATCTTTTAAAGCCAAATGATTTCTGTATTTGCATCACTAGGCAAGTAAGGACATTAGAAGAGGATGAGGCCTCTATGTCCTTTCTCTCTATATTGGATGCAGAGGAAGCTCTGAGCCAACGGAGGGAAATCAATAAGCCATTTCTTTTATTGGCTCATCGGAACAATTTGTGACGTCTCTTGAGTTTCATGTGCAAAAATATGGATAACGTGCATTTTCTTTCCAAAGTCTGCTGGACCTAATACCTGCTACAAGCTAGTTCAGTATAAGGAAATGCCAGACAGGGCATTCTCTACTTCTGGGCTGTATTTTACCCACAAGTTTATATTATTTACTACAGAGTTTCCAATGCGATGCAGACTGCTTTGCATTTCTTATAAACTGGTTTGTTACGAAAAATTGGTTTGTCACAGAGGTTGCTATTTATATGGGGTGAATTGATTTCCATTGGTTTCCATGCAGAGCACACAGCTTCATACATAAGAAAGGCCATGCTGGGTCAGACCAAAGCCCAGTGTCCTGTCTTCCAACAGTGGCCAATGCCAGCTGCTTCAGAGAGAATGAATGAACAGAACAGAGCAATTATTGAATGACCCATCCCCTGTCATCCAGTCCCAGCATGGGGTTGCATCCCTGACCATCTTGGCTAACAGCGTTTAGTGACCTCTCCTCCATGAACTTATCTATTTCCTTTTTGAACCCAGTTATACATTTGGCCTTCAGAATATCCCATAGCAGTGAGTTCCACAGGTTGACTACACTTTGTGTGAAGTAACTTCCTATTGTTTGTTTTAAATATCCTGCCTGTACAAATCACTAGCACCATTATGGAAATCACATTGCTTGTATTCAAACTATGTTGAAACAGATTTCTAATCTTTATTGCTTGGTATATATAGGAACATAGGAATTGCCAGACTGGTTCAGATCCAAGGTCCCTCTAGCTCAGTAGCCTGTCTAGATAGTAGCTAGCAACAGATGCTTTACAGGAAGGTTTAAAAACCCCACAGTAACTGATGTGGGATAATGTGTCCCCCACATTATGTCTCATCCTGGTTTCTAATAGTTAGAGATTGGCTTAAGCCTAGAAGCATGAGGTTTTATAACCCTTATTGAATTTTTTGTGTCATTATCGATGATAACTCTGGATATTCTTGTTCTCCATATAGACGTCCAATCCCTTTTTGAATCTTGCTAAATTCTTGCCCTCAGTGACTTCCTGTGGCAGTCAGTTCCACGGTCGCATTACATGTTATATGCAAAACTATTTCCTTATTTTGGGTTTGAATTTCTCACTTCTCAGTTTCATGCATTGTCTCCTTGTTCTTGTGTTATGAAACAGGGAGAAGAGACAGTCCTGATCTACCTCCTCTAGACCAGTTTCTATTTTATCATCTCTGAACCCACTCCACTTCTGCAATATGCTTTTAGATACGGGATGACCACTACTGCACCCAGTATCCAGGTGAGGCCACACCATTGATCTATACAGTCACACTAAAACAGTCTTGGAATTAATCTCCATCCAATTCCTTATGCATTCTAATAATGTGTACAACTTTAATGGTGAGCACTAAAACAATTTACCCAGGGTCGTGGTGGATTCTCCATCACTGACAGTTTTTAAATCAGAATTAGAAGTTTTTCTAACAGGTCTGCGCTAGGAATTATTTGGGGCAGTTCTCTGGCCTGTGCTATATGGGAGGTCAGATCACAATGGTCCCTTCTGGCCTTAGAATCTATAATGCTTCGTTTGCTTTTCTGACCACAGCTGCTCATTAAGCAGAGATTGTCATTGAGCTGTCTACACTGATGGCCAGGGTTCTTCCTTGAGTGGCTACAGTTACTTTAGAACTCTGTAGAGTGTATGAGTGCAGATTTTCCCCTCCAATGTGTGTTACTTTGCAATTGGAGTGTGTTGATTTTTAGGGGAATCACACACTGATAAAACGACAGTACTTTGCTTTTGAAGAGGAGCGGTTGTTTACTGTATTACAGACAGACAGAATTTGTGACGCTAGCTCATGCCAAGGTCCCCCGTCTCAACTGGACACTGACAGATGCAGAGCTGGAATCTGCCTGGCTCATTCGTGGGTTCATATTGATAAAATAAGTATTATCAAGCATTTCTTGTTTAGGCTCTAGTGAGAGTTGGGAGTTGCCGCATGAACGATCTCACTTGTATTATCTGTGTTCCACGTGGTCATGTAATATAGGAGAGGGTGTCGTGTGAGGACTCTGTGACTGTCTGAATTGCCATGCAGGAGAGGGACATCAATGAGTGTGAAGAGTGTTCTTCTGCAGAAATTGTTATGCCCCTTCGGAAAGCAGAGACCCACTGAGACCAGACAGGCTAGGAGTGGGGCTTACACCTGGAAACTCCCCACTTCTGACTCAGTAGAGTTTTTGGTGGGAAAAAAAATCTGTTTTCATCACCAAAAAAAATTGACTCTTTTCTTCTTTTTTTATAAAAAAGAACTGACAAAACTGGGTTTTGTGGATTTTTTTTTCTTTCGGGTAGGAAAAGCTCCATTTCCACTCAGAGAACAGCCCACAAGCCCCTTCCGGCCTCTGAGAAACCTTGCAAGCCATCCAGAGCCTGCAAACCGTGCTGCACAGCCCAGTGTGAAAGAGCACGGCTCGCCCACAGCACTTGGAATGGGAAAACACCCTCCCAGTTAGAAATCGACAGACCCTTGCACCATCGAATGGTGTGGTGCCATGGGCCAGCGGTGGCTCCGTGCAGGAGAGCGAGGGGCAATGAGCACTTTCTTCACAGCCCTGGGTAGGCTACCTGGACCTTGGATTCTGGCACAACCATTCCACCTCGGGGAGCTGGGAGGGGAGGGGAGTGGGTGGAGCCTTATCTCCCCCCTCCTCCCCCACATTATGCCAGCTTCCTCAGCTGAAGGCGGTGGGAGGGTGCCCGTCCCTGCAGCGACAGGGAAATGGATGGTGAACTGTGCCTTGGAGTCTGGCTACCTGCTGGGCACCATCCCTTGCTCAGGGCTGTGGCTACCCCACAATGTAGCCTGGGATCTGTACAAACAACCACACACAGGGAATGGGCTCAGCCTTGAAATGGTCCCGTCAAGCCAGACACCTCTTGGCAGCAAAGGTTCAATTCCTTCTCTGGGAGGTTCCCTGTCTTCCGGCTTCTCACCAGCAGGCAGGAATGGTTTGCGTGGAGGGTCTCACTCCTGCTGTCTCAGGCTCGAGTGCATGGTCACTCATGCTACAGGACTCGTCATCCCCTAGGAGAGGGGATCTGTTAGTGCCTGGATTTGTTTCACACCCGGATTAAAGATGGGAAGAAGATGGAATCGCTTGCCAGCAGGAGAGACAGCAGCTCACGACATGACCCTGAGCCTGCCAGTGCGGGGAGCCCCAGCCCAGGCCCGGCCTTGGCACACTGCGCGTGCTGAATCCGTAAGTAATGTGCTCTGCCAATTAGCCTAGTTCAGTCGAGCATCATTTTTAACTCCCTGAGTACGGGGCTGGCAGCCAAGAGCTCCTGAGCTCTAATCCCAGCACTATCACTGACTCTCCGCATGGCCCTCGGGGAGTCCCTAGCGCACCCTGGTCCTTCAGAGCCTGGCACACGCCAGTAACTTTGTGTATCTGCTGAACTGAAGGAGCTCAATCAATTTAGCTTAGCCAAGAGAAGGTTAGGAGGTGATTGGGGCCCCAGTGATTTCCCTACACCCCCCCTGAATTTCCCCAACAACCCCCCCCCTGCAGTTTTGTGAACTAGTTACATGCCAATTTAGTGACTGTTTGGAAATTTGAATTGAAATTGAAACATTAATACATACTTTAAAAGCATACACAGTGTATGATAAAATATGTATATCTGAAAAAGTATAATAGATTTGAAAAGTATGAACATAGACTAGCTTCCTTATACAGCTGTTGTTTTTTATGACAATGTCAGTGCATTCATTTCGGTGATGTTGGCCAACCTAATAATTTCAAATGATGATTTGTAAGCAAAGTCTAAATGAGCTGTCCCTGACAGCTCGTGTGATGAGCTGGGGCTGGGGGGAAAGGCTTCAGGAGCAGATTGTATTTACATTCACACCTAATCTACCTAGGTATCCAGCAAACAGAGCTGTGTTGCCCAAGTGATAGATTTTGGCTGGGGTTGGGTTACAAATCACTTGAATGCGGCGGGGGGGTGGGGGGGGGAATGAAATGTTGTTCTTATTGTATGAGTAAAGGGCGGTAGAACTGTACTTAGCCTGTGCTGATTGAGGGCATCAGAAGAGAGGGTGGGGACCTGTCCCTCTCCACTGTTTAAAGACAGAGCTGATTAGGCTCCATAGATAGTCTTTTATTCTGTTAAGTGACCACTGCAGCTGAAATCGCTGATAATCCGGTCTAAGTGCTTAGTCCTGCTGTGGGGACAGTGTTCCTGTGGAAGAGACGGCCCAGTCTGCACTAGCAGCGAGGTTCCCCCACTGAGAGCTCAGCTGAAATCACTGAGAGCTGGGTGGAACCTCAAGAGACCAACTCGCAGAGGTCGTGGTGGCAGGTGGCAGCAGAAGGTGATGGTGCAGGGACATTGGCAACAGAGTGGTGGAGTGAATGGTGACACAACGAACAGCAGTGGCCAGAGCAAACAGTGAGCAGCTGGAGGAATGAGCAAGGTGCCTTCTTGCCCCCCACCTGGGAGGTGTACTCACGTGAAAGCACCTCTGAACTCTGAGTCTCCACTGACCAAGCACAACACCGGTGAGTGGGGTGCGGTGGAGGGAAAAGTGAGGGGCACGTTAAATAAACATTTGTTTGTTGGACTATATTTTAGTGACTTTGCTCCAGAATGCTAGATGTGTGACTGGGAATGGAAACTTATATAAATATGTTTCCTAGTAGGCCAAGATTTTTAAAAGGCATTATTTGCCAAGGTTGTTATCTCACATCGTTGCTATCTTGAGAGGTCATAATTTTAGGGAGTTTCTGTACTAAACATTTTTATTATTATAATTAATTTTTACATAAGAATTGTCATACTGGGTCAGACCAATGGTCCATCTAGCCCAGTATCCTGTCTTGTGATAGTGGTCAAGGCCAGGTGCCTCAGAGGGAATGAACAGAACAGGTAATCATCAAGTGATCCATCCCCTGTTGCCCATTCTCAGCTTCTGGCAAACAGGTTAGGGACACTCAGAGCATGGTGTTGCATCCCTCCCCATCCTGGCTAATAGCCACTGATGGACCTATTCTCCGGGAATTTATCTAGTTCTTTTTTTAATCCTGTTATAGTTTTGGTCTTCACAGCATCCCCTGGCAAAGAGTTCCACGGGTTGACTTTATGTTGTGTGAAGAAGTACTTCATTTTGTCTTTTTAAAACCTGCTGCCTATTAATTTCATTGGGTGACTGCTAGTTCTTGTGTTATGTGAAGGATTAAATAACATTTCCTTATTCACTTTCTTCACACCAGTGAAGATTTTATAGACCTCTATCAAATCCCCCCTTATTCGTCTCTTTTCCAAGCTGAAAATTTCCCATTGTTTTAATCTCTCCTCCTATTTCATACCCCTGATCATTTTAGTTGCCCATCTCTGTACCTTTTCCAATTCCAATTTATCTTTTTTGGAATGGGGTGACCAGATCTGCACACAGTATTCAAGGTGTGCGTGTACCATGGATTTATATAGAGGCAATATGATATTTTCTGTCTTATTATCTCTCCCTTTCTTAATGATTCCCAACATTCTGTTCGCTTTTTTGACTGCTGCTGCACATTGAGTGGATGTTTTCAGAGAACTATCCACAAGGACTCCAAGATCTCTTCCTTGAGTGTTAACAGCTAATTCAAACCCTATCATTTTGTATGTATAGTTGAGATTGTTTTCCAGTGTGCAGTACTTTGCATTTATCAACATTGAATTTCATCTGCCATTTTGTTGCCCAGTCTCCCAGTTTTGTGAGATCCCTTTGTAGCTCTTCACCGTCTGCCTGGGACTTAACTATCTTGAATAGTTTTGTATCATCTGCAAATTTTGCCACCTCACTGTTTACCCCTTTTTCCAGATCATTTATGAATATGTTGAACAGCACTGGTCCCAGTACCGATCCCTCAGGGATACCACTATTTACCTCTCTCCATTCTGAAAACTGATGATTTATTCCTACCCTTTGTTTCCCATCTTTTAACCAGTTACTGATCCATGAGAGGACTTCCGTCTTATCCCATGATGGCTTACTTTTCAAAAGTCAATTTAAATTAAATAATTTTTTTTTAAAAAAGTTATATTTTTTTAGAAATCTAGACCTGTTATGTGTTTTGGTGTAACTTGCATTATCCTTATGTTAAATTTGCATTATCCTAACAAAACATTTACTTTATTCAGATTTCTTTTATATGTTGCAGGTCAAAGTGAAAATGAAAAGACAAAAACCAGTACAACAATTTTTCCACTCAAAGGCCTCAAAAACTAACCAAGGTGAAGAACACATCAAGAACCAAGAATATAGCAACATGTCATCTGAAGCTTCAAGTGGTGTATCTACATCCAACCAGCCCAAAGCACAAATACAGCTACCTATTGAAGAAACAGTGTCTCCAAAACCTAAAGGCAGTTCCTGATGTTTGTCGGTCAAAGTGTTCCCATTTATTGAAGTTACAAAAGATGGCTACTGGTGAACCTCTTACAAAAAAGCTTACAAATAAGGAAAGCTTTCCAATGCTACAACTGGTAAAAGTTTGTCAAACCGATCAGCAAAGCCAATGCTGACAAACTATGTGAAAAGGCTGCAAAACACCACGCCTCTGGAGTGCATCAACATGCAGAAAGCCGTATAAGCCCACTTTCAAACCCAATTTTAGAAGTACTTAATGAGGCTGTTAAGAATGCTGGAGACACAACACAGTTCATGCGAACAAACATGGCTGTGGCATCCTACTTTCTATTTAAGCAAGAGATACCACACACTACAAACGGGAGGCCAATGTTAAGTGCATTGTCACTTGTTCATCCTGAAGTTGAACACTGGTTCCGAACAAGACCAGTAAATGCTCACTATCTTTCTGCAAGAAACTCAACTGACTGGCTAGAAGCATGCGGTGCAACAGTGAAAGACTCAACAGTTGAAAAAGTGAAGAACTCTCTCACCACGTTCAAAAAATTTGCATACATGGCTGATGAATGCACCGATGCAAATGGGCATCAAGTATTAAGTCATTGTGTATGTTATCTTGATGTCAGGGGTAGGCCAGTAGATGCATTTCCAGATGTTCAAGTTATAGAAGACACATCGGCTGCATTGGTGACAACCCACGTCTTAGAAGAGTTAAATGCTTGTCAGTTGGACCCCAAACAGATGGCTGCTTGTGCATTTGATGGAGCTGCAAACTTCTCTGGAAGACATGGTGGAGTACAAGCTTTGCTCAGAGAAAAGTGTAACCCTAATCTCTCCTATACACACTGCAGAGGCCATCTACTCCAACTAGCACTAGTACGAGCTGTAGAATCTTCAAAAGACATTTTAAAAGCTATAAATTTAATGTCTTCATTATATTCTTTTTTCAGCAAGCGTCCAAAAAGACTGAATATCTTGGAAAATAGAGAAGATACACTGGGACTGAAGTTCAAATTAGTCCAACCTGGGAAAACCCGCTGGGTTTCTCATGAGCGATCCTTGGCTGTTGTCTTAAAATTACTCCAACCGTTATTACTGGCTTTGGAAAGTATATACCAAGATGGGATGGATCTAAGTAGTGAGGCTGGTGGATTACTTTTGCTACTACATTCAGAGAAGACCATTGCCACTCTCTCTCGTAAGTCAACTGTTGAAACCACTTGGGTCATTAAACAATGCCATCCAGGCATCTGCTACAACAGTAGTAGATCTTTGTCCAGCAATAGAAGCTACATTTGGATCAATCAGAGAGCTATCCATTGAAAAAGTACTTGAAGAAGCAAAGACTTCAGTCCAGAAGTTGACTAATGAAGGCACTTATATTGACTCCTTAAGTGAAGAAGACAAGAAGTGTTTGTTAAGACAACTGAAAAAGTACACAGACTTGATTCTTAAAAATCTACAACAGCGACTTCTAGATTCTACTCAACTGCCACGTAGCTTTTACAGATGCCTGTCCTATAAAACACCGACAGTTGAGTGGAGTGAGGCACTTGCAGCAACGGGGCTGCCATGTGCTCAGGACAGAATAGAGAATTTGAACACAGAGTAGAATGTCATACGACGAATTTGACTTCAACTTCTTTTTTATCATCACTATTGGCTCGACCTGATCTTTGTGCTCTGTTTCCTGGGCTGAAAGAAGTAGGAATTCATCTCTTGCTACTCCCAGTCACAACAGCTACAGTTAAGCGTTCTTTTTCATCATTGAATAGAATTTTGTGGTCTGAAAGAAGTCGCCTTCTGCCTGATCATGTAAATGAACTAATGAGCATATCAATTGAAGGAATGGAAGTACCGGACACACGAGAAGCCACCAAAGATGAACGCATTGCATTCAAGAAGTTCATTAACAGAGTTGTGCAAAATTATAACAAGAAACCAAGAAGGATGTAGATGTAGTGCTTCATAGAAGGCTTGAGTAGCCAACTTTAATTTGTGTGATGATTTTAAAACATGAGTTAAATCTAATAAAATGGTCATGACACATGTTAGGGGGCTTATTCCTTCACCCACGTACTTCCCTGGTCCTTCTTGCATGAACAGAGAGCAACAATACCCGAAGTCCAAAGGTGCAAACAATTCAATGTTTATTGGGGTGAACTTCCAGCAAGCATGATTCCAGTTTCCTTCCTTAGTGTCCCCCTTCCCAGCTCTGACACCACAGAGCCTTACACCTGTGTCCCTGTTCCCATTCCTGCCCTTAGCTAAACGTGATTCCAATTTCCTTACCCCCATTCCCTGTTCCCATTTCCCCCCCTCCCACCCACTCACCCACACACACACACACACACACACTTCCGGATTGACTGCAGACAATATAGTAAAACTTGAGTTCGGCTTAGCTATACCTTAACCAATCATTTTACTGAAATTTAACTAACCAATCCTAACATATTGTAACATGATTATTTAACCAATTATGTCCCACCACCTTAATTAGTTTACACCCAGCAAAATTAATTATACAGCAGGCAGAAACAATCACAGAACCAGACAGAGATTATACAGACAAACAATAGGGAAATGGGGACTACAGTGATAGAACAAACACAGAAATGGGGATTTCAAATCCCAGCTATTGATAAGTTTCAGAGTAAGTGAGTTCTTGCCAGACAGGATGCTATCAAACGAAGTTTTCTTTTACATCTTCTAGGCACTTCCCTTTCTCTGGCGGTGATAGGACAGGAGTGTATTCCTAACAGCCCATTAGTACCTTCTTTCAATGTGACTAGGTTGAAATGTGAGGATGTGACCGGTTTCAGAGTAACAGCTGTGTTAGTCTGTATTCGCAAAAAGAAAAGGAGTACTTGTGGCACCTTAGAGACTAACCAATTTATTTGAGCATAAGCTTTCGTGAGCTACAGCTCACTTCATCGGATGCATACTGTGGAAAGTGTAGAAGATCTTTTTATATACACACAAAGCATGAAAAAATACCTCCTCCCACCCCACTCTCCTGCTGGTAATAGCTTATCTAAAGTGATGACTCTCCTTACAATGTGTGTGATAATCAAGTTGGGCCATTTCCAGCACAAATCCAGGTTTTCTCACCCCCCCCACACAAACCCACTCTCCTGCTGGTAATAGCTTATCTAAAGTGATGACTCTCCTTACAATGTGTATGATAATCAAGGTGGGCCATTTCCAGCACAAATCCAGGGTTTAACAAGAACGTCTGAGGAGGGGGGGGGGTAGGAAAAAACAAGGGGAAATAGGTTACCTTGCATAATGACTTAGCCACTCCCAGTCTCTATTCAAGCCTAAGTTAATTGTATCAAATTTGCAAATGAATTCCAATTCAACAGTTTCTCGCTGGAGTCTGGATTTGAAGTTTTTTTGTTGTAATATAGCAACTTTCATGTCTGTAATCGCGTGACCAGAGAGATTGAAGTGTTCTCTGACTGGTTTATGAATGTGATAATTCTTGACATCTGATTTGTGTCCATTTATTCGTTTACGTAGAGACTGTCCAGTTTGACCAATGTACATGGCAGAGGGGCATTGCTGGCACATGATGGCATATATCACATTGGTGGATGTGCAGGTGAACGAGCCTCTGATAGTGTGGCTGATGTTATTAGGCCCTGTGATGGTGTCCCCTGAATAGATATGTGGGCACAGTTGGCAACGGGCTTTGTTCCAAGGATAGGTTCCTGGGTTAGTGGTTCTGTTGTGTGGTATGTGGTTGTTGGTGAGTATTTGCTTCAGGTTGGGGGGCTGTCTGTAGGCAAGGAGTGGCCTGTCTCCCAAGATCTGTGAGAGTGTTGGGTCATCCTTCAGGATAGGTTGTAGATCCTTAATAATGCGTTGGAGGGGTTTTAGTTGGGGGCTGAAGGTGACGGCTAGTGGCGTTCTGTTGTTTTCTTTGTTAGGCCTGTCCTGTAGTAGGTGACTTCTGGGAACTCTTCTGGCTCTATCAATCTGTTTCTTCACTTCCGCAGGTGGGTATTGTAGTTGTAAGAATGCTTGATAGAGATCTTGTAGGTGTTTGTCTCTGTCTGAGGGGTTGGAGCAAATACGGTTGTATCGCAGAGCTTGGCTGTAGACGATGGATCGTGTGGTGTGGTCAGGGTGAAAGCTGGAGGCATGTAGGTAGGAATAGCGGTCAGTAGGTTTCCGGTATAGGGTGGTGTTTATGTGACCATCGTTTATTAGCACTATAGTGTCCAGGAAGTGGATCTCTTGTGTGGACTGGACCAGGCTGAGGTTGATGGTGGGATGGTGTGTGTGGGGGGAGGGGGTGAGAAAACCTGGATTTGTGCTGGAAATGGCCCAACTTGATTATCATACACATTGTAAGGAGAGTCATCACTTTAGATAAGCTATTACCAGCAGGAGAGTGGGGTGGGAGGAGGTATTTTTTCATGCTTTGTGTGTATATAAAAAGATCTTCTACACTTTCCACAGTATGCATCCGATGAAGTGAGCTGTAGCTCACGAAAGCTTATGCTCAAATAAATTGGTTAGTCTCTAAGGTGCCACAAGTACTCCTTTTCTTTTTGAGGATGTGACCGTTCACTTCCCAGCTTATGGCTGCCTCTGCTGCTTAGCCAGAGGCCTTAGCCTAAGAACAGGGTCTCAGACTGTCACAGTAAGAGAAGAACCTTACACCGGCAGACAGTGATTTTGATTCTTTCTTTTATACCTCTAGAACTAGCCAAGTGATAAGAATATACCTAAATTCTTAGAGTACAGGCCTTTACAGACAGGCCTGAATATCTATATCCTAACAAAACATTTTTCAGTTTTTACTATGGTGCCATACAGCCCACCTTCACCCTCACAGTCTCACCCCTCTCAGCCCTGACAGCAGCCTGTAAATTTGACTCCCCCGCCCAATTTCAATTCCTGGGGAAACCACATGTGGAGGAGACATCTGAGAGGAAAGGCTGGCAAAGACAGGATTAAATCCCATGCCTGGGAGCTGAACCAAGACTAGACATAAGGTGCAAGCTTGTAACACCATGGGAATTTGCCGTGGGACCCATTGCCCTGGGCTGAGGAGGATTCTCCGTAACATGGACATCGAGATTGGGTATCTTTCTAAAAGATCTGCCAGAGCTCCATCCATTATGGGCTGGATCCCGGGGGGAAATTCTCTGGCCTGTGTTACGGAAGAGGTGAGACTAGGTGCTCATAATGGTCCCTCCTGATCCTTTTGTTACACGTACAGCACCGTTAGCTAATTGAATAACGTAACGCCTCAGAGCTAACGATTAAAGTCAGGAGAAACATGTGCAATTCCCCTGCCAGTCTGTCTGCAGATCAGCACTGCCAGGGCTGGATGTCACAGTCCAGGTGCCGGCACCCCAGGGTTAGCGAGAGAATTACAGGGGGGGGCGAGTGCTGGGGGGTTCTGGACTTTGACTCTCGGTGTAATAGTAGCATGTACATCAGGCCTCACAGACCTCCTCGGCTGGCCTCTCTCCCCCTCCATTGCCGTCACGCCGGCTGGGCCAGTGTTGCTGTGCGCGCCTGCAATGAGTCTGTCTCATTCCACCGGAGCAGAGGTTGCAGCAAGGCAGGAGTTAACAGATGTTCTCTGAAAAGGGCCGCATGAGCTGGCAGCATATGTTTGCCTGGGTTCATAGAGCAGCGCTTCTCATGGCTGCCCTGCTTTTAATGCCTGCTTTTGCCAGTCATACATCACTGATCCGTGGTCAGTCATTGATCCTCCTCCTTCCCACTCTGCCTGTGCTTTGAACCGTCGGAGCCTGCCAGCAAAGGGCAGCGTGTGGGGAACATCTTCATCCGGGACCTCCAGCGGAGCTCCCTGGGTGGGCCTGTCATAGCAGGGACCCGATTTGTCACTGCCTGGAAGTCCTGCCCCAGCCAGGGAATTCCCCCAGCCCAGGAGGCCCCATGGCCAGGCACAGAGCTGATTCTGTCCTCCCTGCACCACCCCTGAGTGCCGGGGGGATTGTGAGGTGGGGGGGACATGCCTGGGGCGGACCTGAGCCCCCATGATTCTGCTCCCCTGCAAAGCCCCGTAGGGGACACTGCAACTGGGCTGCCACTTAGGGCAGCTCCAGGGGCCGTCAGACCTTGAGCCCAGTGGAGCCTGCGTCTCTCCCAGGCTCCCTGTGCCAACGCTGTGCCAGCCCTGCGGTGCCCAGCCGTGCCGCTGCTCAGCAGGGCCAGCTCTGGCTGTTCTGTGTCCTGGCCCTTCACGGGCAAAGCGCTGCGAGTAGTTCTGGTCCCCTGGGGCTGCCGTTCATTCGGAGTCATGCTGCACGCGGCCCGCTCCGGCGTGATTTCGCCCTGGACACAGGTTCTGCGCGTCATTAAAGATAAGCCCAACATGGGCCTGGGTTGGGAAGAATTAAACACCTCCCTCCCCCCCCGCTGACATGTCAAATTAATCCCCACTGCTCCTCATTCAAAGGGGATTATGGGGCAGGCCCAGTGGCCCAGTGCAGCGCGAGCGCCCGTGGCCCATGGGGGAAGGGAGGGTTCACTAGCCCAGGAACACTCCTGTCCGCATTCGCAAGGGCTGGCAGTGGGAATTCAGTGGCACAAGAACTGCCCCAGGGGCTGATTCGTGCAGGGCTTGGGACTGACCAGCCTGCCTGATTGAAGGGCTGGACCTGCTGAAGCCCCATTGTGCCCCTGCTGCACGGGCAGGCCTAGCTCAGCCCTCTCCCATCCTGCTCCTTCGACAGCTGTGGGGCAGCACGTGGGCTCTGTGCTCCGCGGGGATTTCCTCGGGGCCTTCAACCTGCCTGGCTGGCTCAAGGGCGCCAGGCCACGGCTGAGTCGGGCTCTTTGCACTCAAGGCATGGCTGAGCAGGGACTGCTCCGGGCCTCTGCCCGCAGTTGTGATTGAGCCATGAACTCCGTAATGCTCCAGGCGGGGAGAGGGCTTGATTCTCCCCGGCATCCGAGCTGCACTTAGCACTGAGGGGAGTGGAGGGTAGCCTGCTCCAGCTCCTTGATTTTGCACTTGTTGGCCTGCTCATAAGGAACAGCAGCCTTGACCAGAGCAGCCAGGCCCTCCTCCCTGCCCAGGCCAGCTGCCCCCTTCCTGCCCCCAGGCGGGGCGGGGCTGGTGCAGGAGGTAGCTCTGCTGGCTTTACGCCAGCTGGGAATTCTCTTCCGCTGGGGGAATTCTCTTGTGACCCCTTTGTGCTGCCCAAGCAAGGCACAGAGGCTGGAGTGGACCAAGGTTCTGGTGCTCCGCGGCATGAAGGGAGGTGGGATCAGTTATTCCAGCTAACGGGTACGTGGCAGCAAAAGGTCCCAGGCGCCATCAGGCCCGATGCATAGAGCCTGCCAGCCACCCACCCTGCCCTGGACCGTTGCCGAGGATCTTGGCGTGTCTAATTCAGGGCCAGAACCTCCCAGGGCTAAGCCTGTGAGTAATCTGAGTCTGGGGGAATCTCAAGTAGAAGTAGAGAGGTTCTTTTACCTCTGTGTTTGTCACTGATGCAACTGCTGCTGGAATGCTGTGTCCAGTTTTGGTGCCCACAATTCAAGAAGGATGTTGGTAAATTGGAGAGGGTTCAGAGAAGAGCCATGAGAATGACTGAAGGATTCGAAAATCTGCCTTATAGTGATAGACGCAAAAAACCTCCATCTATTTAGCTTAACACAGAAAAGGTTAAGAGGTGGCTTCCTTACGGTCTATGACTACCTACATGGGGAACAAATATTTAATAATCGGCTCCTCAATCTAACAGATAGAGGTCTAACATGATCCGACGGCTGGAAGCTGAAGCTAGACCAATTCAGACTGGAAATAAGTCGGTACATTTGTAACAGTGAGGGTCATTAACCAGTGGAACAATCTACCGAGGGTTGTGGTGGGTTCTCCATCACTGACAATGAGACAAACATCCAATCTTGATTAAAAAATAGATCTGCTCTAGGAAGGATTATGGGGCAGTTGTCTGGCCTGTGTTTTAAAGTCCAGATTCACAACCCGCTCTCAAGCACACAGGCTGTTTCCCTTCCCAAGGAACACCCAGGCAGCAGAGATGTGCCTGGGTGAATGAATAACCAATTTGAGAACAACAGCTGATCCCGTGTTTTCTCTTCAGAGCCCTGTGGTGAAGGCACTTCCCCCTGTCTCGGAGGGTGCTGGGGGAGGAGGGAGGAATCTCATGGTGGGTGTGATGCAGGGTATTGCCCCTTATAATGATGGAAGAGGACTGTTTCTGTTCCATACCTGTGCTTTTCCCAGCTGGATTTGTACATTATTGTCCTGAGCACTCGTGGATATAATCACTGGCTGTCTCTCTCTCCAGAGAGAGAATAACAAACTATGGCAACTGGAAAACACTCCTCTGTATACTTATATCTTGGCTTGCTTTTACTTTGGACCTTGGGAGAGGTCACTTAAATCTTCTTGTCACGCACGTCATGTCAGCATTGTGTACTTTGGAGCTGTGTGATATGGCAGAGCAAATGGGTGGGAAACCAAAAGCAAAGAAAAGCCAAATAATAATAATAAATTCAAACCAACACAGCCCCCCAAAATCTACCAATATGATAAAAAAAATTGTTTCCAGATTTCACGAACATTTTCAAGGCATTTTTATTGCAAGTTTTTTTAATTTGAAAAATGGCCCACAGCTCTATTTGTCCGCACCGTGCTGCGGTTCTTCGCAATCTGGGATGTATGCTGCGTCGGTTACTTTTGATTGGACACAGATGGCATGACAGTGTTTCTGTTCCCTGACTGGGGGAGTGTACACTTGGTATCATCGGGCTTTGGGGTCTCTTACTCTTACTTCTGGTGAAGATTTTCTAATATTAGCTTACAATTTGCTGTTGGTCAGAAATTGTTTTGCCAATAAGCCTGTTAGCCAGGTTAGTCACAGAAAACGGACTCAAAGAGAGGGCAAAAGTTGTCACTTCCATTTTTTATTTGAGCGAAAATGTGGAGACCCAGACTCCATGATCTGCGTAAGCCTACAAGTCAGGGGTTTGTTCCTGTGTCTGCCATGGGCTTCTTGCATGAGCTTTGGGCAAGACACTCACTAGTGTAGTGCCTGTAAAATGTGGCTCAGAACAATTACCTGCCTCCTGGGGGTGCTGTGATGCTAACTTGATGAAAGTTAGTACAGTGCTTTGAAATTATAGAATATCAGGGTTGGCAGGGACCCCTCAGGAGGTCATCTAGTCCAACCCCTTGCTCAAAGCAGGACCAATCCCCAGATCCCTAAATGGCCCCATCAAGGATTGGGCTCACAACCCTGGGTTTAGCAGGCCAATGCTCAAGCCACTGAGCTATGATAGTTCCTGCATCAGGAGGCAAAAAATGTTGCTCAGGGCTATTGTGGGAGGCACTGGAGGACTGTCAGTACCTGAGCTGATTAGCTTGTAGCACCCCGCATCCCCCCGAAAGGACCAGCTGGCCCAGAATGAAAGCACCCCTGAATCTCGGTGAGAGGGTTTTGTGTGTGGACCTGCAGGGAGCTGGGTAGCCCCCACATAAGAGCCCAGGTTAACTCTGCAGAGAAGACGGACCCTGTAGCCGTGTGAAGTGTTCATTTATTTCGATTTTACACACACAGTTCTAATGTTTTCACCGTGACAGAGACACAAGGGTCATGCCTGAGCCGGGCTCAGACCCACCCATTGCAGCCTGCTGCTCCTATTGCCCAACGTGCTCACCGCCGGCTAACTCTCCCAGCTGCGCATTACAAAGTTCATAGACCAGAATGCAAAGAAAGCACATGATGGGAACCAGCGAGTTTGCTGAATGGATTTATTGGCCGTTTCTGAGCAAGCAGCGTCCCTTTAAATACCAGGGGATACTTGTCAGTGATCCGTTCTGGCACCCCATTCGGCTCGTGATTTCAGGCCTCACCAAATGGCAGGGATGGCACCACCGGATGTTATTTACTAAGTCAAGGAAATCTATGTGGCCTCCTTGTCAAGAAGGTAAATATTGTGCTGCCTTTGGAGCCTAATTAGAAGAAGAACGTAATAGGTAATGAAAAAATCACATGCAGTCGCGCTGCGCTGAGTGATTGGCTACCGACGAATCCAGCCTCCTGTTCCAAGTGACAGTGACATTTTTCAAGAGCTGTTTTGGACGAGTGCTTCAGACAGGTGACAAGACAGCTTCTTAATCGGACGGCAACCTTTCATTTTCCATGGCCAAGTGAGGACCACAGGCTAAAACGGCCTGGGAGAAAATCCATTTGCATGCAGATGCAAAGCTTCACATGAACATGCATTGACAGAGCAAGGCTCTGCCCTGTCCGTCAACATGATGGATAGTCTCCCCTCCGAAATCCTGACATGTGTTTCATATGCCACCCAGTGCAGAAGTCGCAGGTTTTGCTGCAGGAGACCTGCAGCAACCTACGTTGCAAAAAAAAATACCCCCATCCCCCCATATCTTGACACCCGCCGGGTGCTGGGCTGGTGGGGCCACTTCAAAGGCTCAGCACAAACCAATCGGAGTGTAAATTGTAGTCTGCTTCCTATAGAACCCCAATCCTCCAGGGGGGCCGTAGCTCTCTGCTGCTGTCTGGACCCTGGGCTCAGGTTGTTGTTCAGCCGGGAGGTGAACAATCAGTGCTACAATCTCGTTGGAGGGTTTTCCCAGGGATGAGTTATTCCAACCCGGGCCAGTCATAAAGGAGCTCAGCATAATTAAGCCATCGGCAATGCTGGGCACTGCATATCCAGGGGATTATTCTGCACCCTGGATGGCGCTGCCGGGCATGGAGTCAGAGTCAGCCTGCCCTTTGCAGTCATTAACACCAGCAGGCAGCAAGCAGCCTTTCTAGTTCGAGTGCTGGAGACATTGACTAAGAGCCATCCCACAAACACAGGACACAGCTCCTGTGTCCAACCCACGGCTGGGGAGAGCCGATATCGTCTGTTTCCTGGCGTTGGTGCCTCGACTGGCAGCCCCCTCAAGCCTAGGACCATGGTCCAGACGGGGACGGAGGCATGGAGGGGTCAGTGCCTTGCCCACGGTCACTCAGGAAGTCTATGGTGGAGCAGGTCAAGCCCTAGCCACAAGCCTGTCCTTCCTCTCACCGGACGGATGTCAGATGACCATAATCCCCGGTGCCAGGTGTATTGTGGGACTGCCCCAGACAAGGGCATTTCTTGCCGCAGCTACTGCACAGTCTGGCGTGTGTTCCTGCTATTGTAACAAAGGGGATTCCTGAGGCATGGCCTCTCTGCCACTTCTGGGCCTCCTGCAGATATCCCGGCTCTCTGCTCCCACCCTGTCCCCTTGCTCCCTGTCACTCCTCTTTGTCTGCCTCTTCCCCTCCCAACCTCAGCCGCACGCCCTTCCCCTCCGCCAACATCTCTCGCAGCCCCTCTTCCCCCTGCTTCTCCCTCTCCTCCAGATGTTCTTCCCCTCACCACTCAGGGTCTCCTCCAAGCAGCCTCGTTCCCATCTCTAGATGGGCTCCTCCGTGCCGTCACGGACACCTGGTCCTCTCCGCTCCTCTGCAGGCCCTGCTCCTCCTGCGTCAGGCCCACCCAGGGGGCTTGAGCTCACCCTCCCGGTTCCACCAACATCTCTGGCCTTCCTCTCTTGGTTCCTCCTGAGTTGCTCGTTGTGCGGCCACGCCTCCCTCTAAGCCTCCCATGCTCACACAGTCTCCCCGCCAGTCCTTTCTGAAAGCCCACCCCTTTGGTACAGCCCCAGAAAGCCGACCTCCCCAGAAATATCCACCCTGCTTCACCATGGAGCTGCCTGGTCTCTGCTCTGTGTGTCTCACTTAGACAGTAACCCCTGGCACATGAGCCTTGTCTCCTGTACCTAGGGTGACCAGATGTCCTGATTTTATAGGGACAGTCCCGGTATTTGGGGTTTTGTCTTATGTAGGCGCCTATTACCCCCTATCCCCTGTCCTGATTTTTCACACTTGCTGACTGGTCACCCTTCTCATACAGCACAGAGCCTGGGGGCTGTCCGTAAACAGCACAACGTACCACAATGACGTTCTCTTGGCTGTTTAAAAAATATGCAGCGACAGCAGTTCTCCAGTCCAGTGAGGGCATGCAAGGGGCTGGCCCTTACCTGGCTAAGTGTCCCTGGCCCTTTGATTACCCTTGGTTAGAAGCCTGGGTTATGGCCATTTATCAGGTTCATTTGGCCCGAGCCATTTGACAAAGTAGCTTTTGGTCCAGTTTCTCCTGCCTGTAAGTGGGTGGTGTTGACTGTGGCTATGTCTACACCTCCACTTATGTCAGTCTGGGGTGTGAATAAACCACCCCGCTGAGTGATGTAAATTGCACCGCCGGCATGGCCAGTGCTGTGTTGGGGCTGGAGTAATTAAGCCAACAGAGAGCTCTCTCCCGTCGGCATAGAGTGGCTACAGGAGCGAGCTTACAGCAGTGGACCTGTAGCCATGGCCTGTGAAGTAGCTCACAGTACTTGCTATCCCTTCTCTGGCTGCCATGTACAATATGTCACCCTGCTAATATTCTCAGACATGGTCAGTTCGCAGTCCTTGCCCAAGACTCCCTGATTTACAGAGCTAAGGAGAGCTCTGTGACCCTATACGGTAGGTACTGCAGGCATGTTGTTTAGGTCATAGAACATCAAGTGACATGTGACTGAACCTCACTGACCATTCACATGCTCTCTCATTAGCATAGTTTCACATTACATTTCTGCTTCAGTTCTCCTACAGAAAGAAAAGGAGGACTTGTGGCACCTTAGAGACTAACAAATTTATTTGAGCATAAGCTTTCGTGAGCTACAGCTCACTTCATTGGATATATTCAGTGGAAAATACAGTGGGGAGATTTATATACACAGAGAACATGAAACAATGGGTGTTACCATACACACGGTAACGAGAGTGATCACTTAAGGTGAGCTATTACCAGCAGGAGAGCAGGGGTTGGGGGGGGGGGGGAAACCTTTTGTAGTGATAATCAAGGTGGGCCATTTCCAGCAGTTGACAAGAAAGTTTGAGGAACAGTGGGGGGAGAGGTGGGGATAAACATGGGGAAATAGTTTTACTTTGTGTAATGACCCATCCACTCCCAGTCTTTATTCAAGCCTAAGTTAATTGTATCCAGTTTGCAAATTAATTCCAATTCAGCAGTCTCTTGTTGGAGTCTGTTTTTAAAGTTTTTTTGTTGAAGAATTGCAACTTTTAGGTCTGTAATCGAGTGATCAAAGAGATTGAAGTGTTCTCCGACTGATTTTTGAATGTTATAATTCTTGACGTCTGATTTGTGTCCATTTATTCTTTTACATAGAGACTGTCCTGTTTGACCAATGTACAGGGCAGGGGGGCATTGCTGGCACATGATGGCATATATCACATTGGTAGATGTGCAGGTGAACGAGCCTCTGATATTGTGGCTGATGTGATTAGGCCCTATGATGGTGTCTCCTGAATAGATATGTGGACACCGTTGGCAACGGGCTTTGTTGCAAGGATAGGTTCCTGGGTTAGTGGTTCTGTTGTGTGGTGTGTGGTTGCTGGTGAGTATTTGCTTCAGGTTGGGGGGCTGTCTGCAAGCAAGGACTGGCCTGTCTCCCAAGATCTGTGAGAGTGATGGGTCGTCCTTCAGGATAGGTTGTAGATCCTTGATGATGCGTTGGAGAGGTTTTAGTTGGGGGCTGAAGGTGATGTCTAGTGGCGTTCTGTTATTTTCTTTGTTGGGCCTGTCCTGTAGTAGGTAACTTCTGGGAACTCTTCTGGCTCTGTCAATCTCTTTCTTCACTTCAGCAGGTGGGTATTGTAGTTGTAAGAACGCTTGATAGAGATCTTGTAGGTGTTTGTCTCTGTCTGAGGGGTTGGAGCAAATGCGGTTGTATCGCAGAGCTTGGCTGTAGACGATGGATCGTGTGGTGTGGTCTGGATGAAAGCTGGAGGCATGTAGGTAGGAATAGCGGTCAGTATGTTTCTCTTATAGGGTGGTGTTTATGTGACCATCGCTTATTAGCACCGTAGTGTCCAGGAAGTGGCTCTCTTGTGTGGACTGGTCCAGGCTGAGGTTGATGGTGGGATGGAAATTGTTGAAATCGTGGTGGAATTCCTCAAGGGCTTCTTTTCCATGGGTCCAGATGATGAAGATGTCATCAATGTAGTGCAAGTAGTTGCCGTCCATTGGTGGGCTAGTCCTGGGGCTGCTCCTGGGCACTAGCAATGGCCAGAGGCATAGTATACAACTGCTGGAATTTTTACTGACATGTTGTCTAGACCTGAATGAAGCAGAAAACACCAATGTAGGTCCAGTCAGCTCAGTAGTACCCATGTCAGCTGCTGGTCTACACTGGCTTTGGTGGGAGCTGCCAGCATAGATGCAGTCTGAGGCTGAAAGGACAGGTCAGTCTTCACCGCTTATTCTGTCATTGGCCTGGAGTTCAGTGGGATTACTCAGTGTGGAGCTGGTAGGACCCAGCCAATGGTGTTCATTTAGGGTGGGGCTTGATGTGACATTGGCAGTTACAGGGTTTAGACACCGCTTAGCTTCACATAGTCCAACCAGCAGATGGTAACAACTTTCAGCCACTCTTGAATTGACCCTGTAGCCACACAGTGAAAGGGTCTACAGCTCAGTACCAATTCTCTGAGCCATGCAGTGCTAGAGAAACACTGAGCCAATGGAGAGTATGCCCTATTTATGTCGTCTCAGCCCCATACATTTGAACACCCATTGCTAGGCAACAGTGCAGGGAGGACAGTAACCACACAGGCCAGGATTTTCCCAGCTACAAAATTTACAGACATAAAGCCAAAGTTGGACAAAGTGTCACAGAGCAAAGGCCAGAGGCTCAGCTGGTGTAAATTGGCGTGGTGCCACTGACCTCACCTGAGTTACAGTGACTTACACCAGCTGGGGATCTGAGTCCTGGTGTTTGTCCCGTGCTTCCATGGGCTTTAAATTCAGATCTAGCATGTGGCAGTAGGTACACCCATGGAATTGCAGCACCTCTGAGGGTTCCCAGCATGACATCAGATAAGGTAGCTCCAGGGTGTATCTGAATTAGGGGTAACATTTCACCATGGAGTTCTGATCAGACACTGTACCTAGGTTTCGGGTTTATAATGACATCAGAACCAGCGTTATAGTGTATCAACAAGGGGTAGGAGGCCTGTTATTCTGGGTAGGGGCCCATCACAGAGTGCCGTGTACACAATAAAATCGGCAGGCTGTTCTAGAAAGACACACATACCCTCTGCTACCTAGCGTCCCTGTGGGCCCCAGATGAGACTGGGGCATAGGGCTGGCAGGAGAGCTGCTCGCCCTCCTCCTGCACCGGCTTCCTGCTGAGCTGCTCCACTGTTCCTCTGTCCGCCCCCGTAGCACTGAGCTAATCCCCACAGCAGCCAGGAGAGGGCGCCCCTAGCAGTGAGGGAACCCCGTGACAGGTCCCCATGGGCCAAGTCCCTGCACAGACACACAGGGAGACAGGCCCTGCCCCAGGGAGCTTCTAGCGAAAGCAGCGGAGGCAGACAAAGCGTGGGAGGGGACGGTGAGGCGTAGAGAGGGGCAGTGACTTGCTGAGCTCACCCTGCGGGCCAGCACACAGCTGGGAACAGACCACGGGCTCCCTGACTCCTGCCCCAGTGCCCTAACCACTAGACTGTGCTGCCTCGGGGAGGAGGTTTGCTGAGGCACGTGGAGATTTTGCCTGTCCAGCTGCCCCAGTGCAGCTACTCCCTGGGCTGGCCACCGGGGGCTGGTACCAGCATAGGCGAGGCCTACGGCGTTCGTTCTCGGCTGTGTGTCATGGTCACAGACATTAGGCACCGTGCCAGGGAAATCCATTTAGAAACAAGATGTGGGTGGGGGGGGTGTCACCCTGACCTCAGCCAGCCTCTCAGCCGATCTGTCCCAAGCTCCCACTTCGCAGTGAAACCCAAAACCCGGCGGGTGCCATTGATGTCAGCTTCACGGCAGAATGCTCCCTGTGCACTGGAGGGGAGACCCCCCCCCAACATCCTCTTTCTGCCACCCAGCCGTGGAGAGCAGCAGCTCGTGTCTCATCTGCATGGGGACTGTGCTGCTAGAGAACGATGTGACGCCCCTGTCCTGGGCGTCCTGGGGAGACGAGACGAAGGGCGCAGCGCGTCGTGGGGTGCTATGAGAAAGATGGGGGTGGGGGTACATTTTCTGGGTTCGGCTGTGCAATAAATGAGTAAAAGGGCTGCGTTCAGTTCCAGAGATGTAGATCTGGCCACGGAGGTGAACAGGTCGAACGAAAGGGCTCGTGTGAAAATGGTGCAACTTCTGTATGAACAGTAACACATGACGCTGGGTTAAACTGGCTGGTATCAGTTGAGCCTGCACCTGTAACTTCCTCTTCTGTGTCTGGGGGAGAATCATAGAATCTCAGGGTTGGAAGAGACCTCAGGAGGTCATCTAGTCCAATCCCCTGCTCAAAGCAGGACCAACCCCAACTAAATCATCCCAGCCAGGGCTTTGTCAAGCCGGGCCTTAAAAGCTTCAAAGGAAGGAGATTCCACCACCTCCCTAGGGAACCCATTCCAGTGCTTCACCACCCTCCTAGTAAAAAAGTTTTTCCTAATATCCAGCCTAAACCTCCCCCAAAGAGGGTTGGCCTTGGCTGAGAACTTGGACTCCCAGCTTTTAAGCCCCTGGAGGCTTCGACCATTGAAACATTTCAGTGTGTGGTTAATTTTAAGCCATTGACGTCAATGGGACAATATACCTGCTGACGTGCTTTGCTGGCTGGAGGCCTTGATGAAGAGTCCAACAGTAGCTGTCAGTGTTGCTTTTATTGGTTTTTGTTTTTTCATTTTGCCGTTCCAGCAAAACACCTGGCTTAGCCCTGGCTGCAGCTTTCCCGCACCGCTCTGGCCATTACAGGGCCTCTTTCTAAAATCAGTGTTCAGGCTTGGATGATAGCAGAATCTCCGGCAGCCCCCCATCCTGGCTGCACTATTGGAATAAATCAAATAAAAATACATCTGGGGTCACATCACCGGGTGAGCTGCCTTTCCAGGAGAGATGGCAAAGCTCTGACGTGTCCCAAAGGGTAGGACAAGACCTACCCAGATACATGCAGCTCTGTCTATCCACTCCACACACCTTGTATGGGACTCAGTAAAGACAAATGGGCAGCGCTGAGCTAACATGTGGCCCTGTGTCAGTAATTTACTAACTGTGGTTGTCGACCCTGCCACTACCTCTGTCCCTTTCCTAGGCCTTTGCGCCCCTGAAATGCAGAGGCTAGGCTTATTCTTCAGTGACCATTTTGCTGGCACTGGAGGGAAGCAGATCACAGCTGCCTGAACCTGTCTCGTCAATAATTCTGGGATGCGTGGATGTGCCGGCTGACCTTTGCAAGATTAAAGAAACATAATGGAGCAGGGACGTGCAGGCCAGTGGTTTGTAGGGCTGGGTTAGTAAAGCCAGACTTGCTCTGAGCCGCAAAGAAAGAACATGGCCTGGGTGACGAGGCAATAAGGGGCTACACAGCTTGTGGCTGGGTTCAAACCATGTGTGTACGCGACATAGGGGTAGCGCATTGCTCCAGGAAGTCGTGAGAGTGTTGCTCTGCCAGACAGATGCCACATGCCCAGAGCACACTGGCAAGGTGAGGGATGTGCCCCCAGTCGGTACAGGCTGGCACGTGCCCTGTTCTGAGGTGGTAAGGTGCCGTGGCTCCTGTGCACAGGGGCCTGGTTCTCTTTGCACCAGTGCACAGTGGGTGTGTACGGCCCCTGTTCTGAGCTGGTGGCATGCACCGACCCTGTGCACAGGTTTAACTGATGGCCCAGGGTGCAGGGCAGTGGGGATTTGGGCCCCCGGCAGTCAGTGCTGCAGCTCTCACTGGCAGCATATGGCTTCCCAGAAGCTGGTGCTTCCCCTGGTACTGTGAGAACGCACTGCTGCCCAGCCTAACTCTGGGCAGTCAGTCCTGTAGGCTCCTACTTACCCTCCCTTCCTGGGGGGGCAGGGGGGCACATCGGCCTGGCGGGCTGACAGGGTTTTGTGCTGTGGGCAGAAAACACACTGCTTCGGGGAGAGGAGGCAGGGGTTGTGGCAGGCGCCCAGTAGTGAGCTGGAGCCGGTTTGCGAGAACCGGTTGTTAAATTTAGAAGCCCTTTTAGAACTGGTTGTTCCGCGAGGGACAACCGGTTCTAAAAGGGCTTCTAAATGTAACTGGCTAAAAGGGCTTCTAAATGTAACCGGCCAAAAGTGGCACCTTAGGCGCCGACTCCACGGGTGCTCCAACCCGGAGGGGGGACAGGGGAACCGCTCCCCACCCCAGCTCACCTCCGCCACCCTGGAGAAGCAGGGCGGTGTGTTCAGGGGTGGAGGCGGGGGCGGAGCAGAGCTGGGGCCGGCCACGGGGCGGAGAGCTGCTGGTGGGTGCTCCGCACCCACCAATTTTCCCCGTGGGTGCTCCAGCCCCGGAGCATCCAGGGAGTTGGCGCCTAAGGCGCCACTTTTGATGTGATCAATGGGGAGAGCGGCCGCTCCCCCTCCTCCCCCTAGCTATGCTACCCCGCCCCTAGGAGCCAGAGGGACCTGCCAGATGCTTCCTCGGAGCTGCCAC
Organism: Natator depressus; assembly: GCF_965152275.1. Classification (NCBI taxonomy): domain Eukaryota; kingdom Metazoa; phylum Chordata; order Testudines; family Cheloniidae; genus Natator; species Natator depressus. The sequence continues at coordinate 122,644,950 of NC_134238.1, read as the reverse complement.
AGGTAAGCACCGCCGGGACTCCCCACCTCACCCCCCGGCAGGTGCCTCTGGCTGTTGGGGGGGGGGGGTGGGCACCCACTACGGTGGCCCACGAGACCCTCCTGCCCGGTTCTGGGGGCAGTCAGGGGACAGGGGAGGGGGGTGGGTGGGGCAGGGGTCCTGGGGAGGCGGGCGTCAAGGAACGCGGGGCGGGTGTTGGATGGGGCAGGAGTCTCAGGGGCCGGGGGTGGGCAACGACCCTCTTGTGGGGTGAGGAGGGAACCCGTTGTTAAGATTGTGGCAGCTCATCACTGCAGGCGCCTCTCTGCTTTGAGTCTCTCTGCTCTGACTGATCTCAGGGGGGGAGGGATAGCTCAGTGGTTTGAGCATTGACCTGCTAAACCCAGGGTTGTGAGTTCAGTCCTTGAGCGGGGCCATTTAGGGATCTGGGGCAAAAACTGGGGATCGGTCCTGCTTTGAGCAGGGGGTTGGACTAGATGACCTCCTGAGGTCCCTTCCAACCCTGATCTCCTTCCTCCGTTACAAGCTATTCTGTGCACGTCTCCACAGCTGTGACTGGCTGCCCCATAGACCATCTCCTCTCCGCTCTGAGCGCACGGCCTAGCAGGCACCGGCCGCTCAGCATGACAAGTAGCCACGGGTGGCAGGAATTTCTGACAGCGAGCTGAGAGAAGCACGTCAGCAGCAGTCAGGCTCCCGGGCCTTCCTCTTGTCCAGGGAGCCATTGGGTTAGCCCCAGCTCGTCACACCGGAACATGAAAACTTTTCCCAAACCAAGCACAAAGCGTGGAGCGTGTTTCCCACTATGCACAGCTGCCAGCCGCGGCTCTGCCCTTCGCAGTCACGCAGGACGTGGTCATGCTGCTGCAACGAGCGGTGTCCTGAGTCCCACTCTAAGCACTAGGCGCGGGGGCTGGGTAACTTTACAAGAGCGGGAGCGCTGCATCGAACCTGTGTAAAGCCCCAGGTGGCTTCAGGCTGGTCTGGACCAACCCCTGGCAGCCGTCGGGCGGCCTGGCAAAGCACTTAATGAAGTGAGGAGCCAAAGGGAACAGCAGCCGCAGGGCTCCAGATTCTCCACTCGCCAGCCCCCTGTGAACAAACCCTGTAAGGTTTGGAGCCTCACTAGGGGCAGTGGCAGCTGGTTCGCCCCCAGCTGTGAGGGATTTCTCCAGCCCCCTCTGAAAACTCCTGCTGGGCTTTGCCTCCCAAGCAGCATGGTCGGGGACAGCCCAAGAAGCAGCCTGGGGGCAGCGTCCCCTTCCTGGGGTGCTGTGGGTCCAGTTCACCCGGCGGAGAGCACAATAAATGAGAGACTAGTTACACGCTTGCCCATATCGATCACATTGTTCACTCACCTGGGGCCTCCACTGAGCAAGAGACCCTACTTCTGTGAAGTCATGGGTCTGTGTAGCCCAGCCGCCACTAGAGGGGGACAGCGTACCACACGGAGGGGGCATGGGTTACGTGTACTATATTCCAGGGGTTCTCAACTTTTTTCTTTCTGAGCTCCCCCACCCCAACATGCTATAACAACTCCACGGCTCACTTGTGCCACAGCAATGGCTTTTCTGCATATAAAAGCCAGGGCCAGCGTTAGGGAATAGCAAGCAGGGCAACTGCCCAGGGCCCCAAACAGTATCATAGAATCATAGAATCAGAGAATATCAGGGTTGGAAGGGACCTCAGGAGGTCATCTAGTCCAACCCCCTGCTCAAAGCAGGACCAATCCCCAATTAAATCATCCCAGCCAGGGCTTTGTCAAGCCTGACCTTAAAAACTTCTAAGGAAGGAGATTCTACCACCTCCCTAGGTAACGCATTCCAGTGTTTCACCACCCTCCTAGTGAAAAAGTTTTTCCTAATATCCAACCTAAACCTCCCCCACTGCAACTTGAGACCATTACTCCTCGTTCTGTCATCTGCTACCACTGAGAATAGTCTAGAACCATCCTCTCTGGAACCACCTCTCAGGTAGTTGAAAGCAGCTATCAAATCCCCCCTCATTCTTCTCTTCTGCAGACTAAACAATCCCAGTTCCCTCAGCCTCTCCTCATAAGTCATGTGTTCCAGACCCCTAATCATTTTTGTTGCCCTTCGCTGGACTCTCTCCAATTTTTCCACATCCTTCTTGTAGTGTGGGGCCCAAAACTGGACACAGTACTCCAGATGAGGCCTCACCAATGTCGAATAGAGGGGAACGATCACGTCCCTCAATCTGCTGGCTATGCCCCTACTTCTACATCCCAAAATGCCATTGGCCTTCTTGGCTACAAGGGCACACTGTTGATTCATATCCAGCTTCTCGTCCACTGTCACCCCTAGGTCCTTTTCCGCAGAACTGCTGCCTAGCCATTCGGTCCCTAGTCTGTAGCGGTGCATTGGATTCTTCCGTCCTAAGTGCAGGACTCTGCACTTATCCTTGTTGAAACTCATCAGATTTCTTTTGGCCCAATCCTCCAATTTGTCTAGGTCCCTCTGTATCCTATCCCTACCTGCCACCGTATCTACCACTCCTCCTAGTTTAGTATCATCCGAAAATTTGTAGAGAGTGCAATCCACACCATCCTCCAGATCATTTATGAAGATATTGAACAAAACCGGCCCCAGGACCGACCCTTGGGGCACTCCACTTGATACCGGCTGCCATCCAGACATGGAGCCATTGATCACTACCCGTTGAGCCTGACAATCTAGCCAACTTTCTACCCACCTTATAGTGCATTCATCCAGCCCATACTTCTTTAATTTGCTGACAAGAATACTGTGGGAGACCGTGTTAAAAGCTTTGCTAAAGTCAAGAAACGATACATCCACTGCTTTCCCTTCATCCACAGAACCAGTAATCTCATCATAGAAGGCGATTAGATTAGTCAGGCATGACCTTCCCTTGGTGAATCCATGCTGACTGTTCCTGATCACTTTCCTCTTGTGTAAGTGCTTCAGGATTGATTCCTTGAGGACCTGCTCCATGATTTTTCCGGGGACTGAGGTGAGGCTGACTGGCCTGTAGTTCCCAGGATCCTCCTTCTTCCCTTTTTTAAAGATAGGCACTACATTAGCCTTTTTCCAGTCTTCCGGGACTTCCCCCGATCGCCATGAGTTTTCAAAGATAATGGCCAATGGCTCTGCAATCACATCCGCCAACTCCTTTAGCACTCTCGGATGCAAAGCGTCCGGCCCCATGGACTTGTGTACGTCCAGCTTTTCTAAATAGTCCCTAACCACTTCTTTCTCCACAGAGGGCTGGCCACCTACTCCCCATGCTGTGTTGCCCAGTGCAGCAGTCTGGGAGCTGACCTTGTTCGTGAAGACAGAGGCAGAAAAAGCATTGAGTACATTAGCTTTTTCCACATCCTCCGTCACTAGGTTGCCTCCCTCATTCAATAAGGGGCCCACACTTTCCTTGGCTTTCTTCTTGTTGCCAACATACCTGAAGAAACCCTTCTTGTTACTCTTAACATCTCTTGCTAGCTGCAGCTCCAGGTGCGATTTGGCCCTCCTGATTTCATTCCTACATGCCCGAGCAACATTTTTATACTCTTCCCTGGTCATTTGTCCAATCTCCCACATCTTGTAAGCTTCTTTTATATGTTTAAGATCCGCAAGGATTTCACTGTTAAGCCAAGCTGGTCGCCTGCCATATTTACTATTCTTTCGACACATCGGGATGGTTTGTCCCTGTAACCTCAATAGGGATTCTTTGAAATACAGCCAGCTCTCCTGTAGGGAGCCCTACAAAGCTAAGTTGCTCAATCTTCAACTTCAGCCCAGGGTGGCAGGGCTCAGGGCCCCAGGATTCAGCCCCAAGAGGTGGGCTTCGGCTTTCTGCCCTGGGCCCCAGCAAGTCTAATGCCGGCCCTGCTTGGCGGACGCCCTAAAACCTGCTCGTGTCCCCCCAGGGGGGCCCGGACCCCTGGTTGAGAACCACTGCTCTAGTCCATAGATAAGTATTATGTTAAAAGAGCATTCGGATTGCGTGGTTAACAGGCAGAGTCAAGGCAGGCCAACAACACCTGTGCAGCCTTCCCCCCATGCATATGCGTTAGGATACAGTCAGTCACAGCCCATTTCCCATATCATACAATGCCGGGCCCTGCTGTCACCATCCGATCTGCACATGTGTGCTTCCACGGAACTCCACCAGCCTCCGTGAGGGTGCTTCCGTCCACCTGCAGGCTCACTACCGTACCGGTTTCTGTAGCCTTCCGTACTCAGCACCCCAGCTCACTCAACACAAGGGCTGAGTTCATTACTAGCTTAGGCCTCCAACCTGCGGTAGGCTCCTTATGGGCAGGCCCCCTGTGCCTGCACCAGGCCCCACTGAAATCAGAGGGCTCAAGGCAGGTGATGGGATCCAGCCAACCACATGGCAGGATCAGGCCTTAGACTTTTTATATAAGAGCTTTCCCACTTTCCGTGGTGTTTAACTATGCTGGCAAATCATCGTACAAAGACGGAATGTACTGTGACAGGGTCCGGCCAGATGGCTACATATATATTAGCCCCAGGTTAAGTAGGTCCCTTTTCCCTGGGTAAGGTAACAGGGAAGGTTCCAGAACAATCAGGAACCTTCTGGAGACAATTAAGACAGACAGGCTGATTAGAACACCTGCAGCCAATCAAGAAGCTGCTAGAATCAATTAAGGCAGGCTAATCAGGGCACCTGGGTTTAAAAAGGAGCTCACTTCAGTTTGTGGTGCGCGTGTACGGAGCTGGGAGCAAGAGGCACTAGGAGCTGAGAGTAAGAACGCGGACTGTTGGAGGACTGAGGAGTACAAGCATTATCAGACACCAGGAGGAAGGTCCTATGGTGAGGATAAAGAAGGTGTTGGGAGGAGGCCATGGGGAAGTAGCCCAGGGAGTTGTAGCTGTCGCACAGCTGTTCCAGGAGGCACTCTAGACAGCGGCATTCCACAGGGCCCTGGGCTGGAACCCGGAGTAGAGGGCGGGCCCGGGTTCCTCCCAAACCTCCCAACTCCTGGTCACATACAGGAGGAGTTGACCTGGACTGTGAGTTCACGAAAACGGCCAAACTAAGGGCTGCCGTGAAGCTCCAAGGCGAGCAAATCCGCCAATAAGCGCAAGACCCCAAGGTAGAGGAGGAACTTTGTCACAGTACATAACAGTTTGAATGTGGGCATCTCAAAGACACACATCCTGTAGCTTTGCAATGATTGTTATGAATTAGTTTAAGGGTTGGGATGGAATCCTGGCCCCAGTGCGGTCAATGGTCAAAATCCCATTGACTACACCAGAGCCAGGATTTCCATCCGTGTCTGTAAGGAAATGTTTGCATTACAACTTCTTCACATTTCTGCTGGCGGTTGTAACTGGGGAGCTCTTTAAATCCTTCTCTTGGTGTGGAGTTCCTATCCAGGTGCTAAGTATCTAACTGATAGCAAACAGCTAGTACATCCTTAATGTTATTGATATCATTGTCAAAGGGCATCGAGAAAGGCAACATACAATTTCTCCAGCCAGCAGCTTGCGCCGAGCCATAGAAGTTCCATTTTAAAATACAGTATGAGTTAAATATTAATTAGGGGATGCTTTAAAGGTCATCAGCCATCATTTAACGTTTCAAATAAAATTACAGAAGCATTGAACGTGCACTTAGATTGCTATTAATCTGCTTACATATTTATAATTGTACCTTTGTTTAATGAGGTCATTACTAGCATATACATTATTAATTAGACCATCAATGCTTTTGTAATTTTAAGTCACAATGGGATTATCTCTCACAGTTATTAAACTTTAGTAATTGCTGTAGTCAATTAATATTTCATTAATATATAACTGCTCCATAATTCTAAATTAAGCACTCTTTTTAAGTCCCTTCTTTAAAGCACTTATTGGAAGGAGTTCAGCATTGTGCCTGGAGTTCTGCTTTCCTGGCCTGAGAGCTTTGTGTCTGTGTTTACTTTAGAAATGATAAATGTGTTTCAGACTAGCTTGCAGAGGCGTTTTCTTCCTGATGAAGGGCAGTCTGAAGGGTGTAATTCCACTGGGAGGTTGGAGCAGGTGTCAGAGCACGGGGACAAGCTTCGTCAGTTCATTCAGCACGACCTGAGAGCAGCAAACATTTGTGGTCATTCTTTGGTAAAACAGCTGTTGCAATTTGATCGGCTATGTTTCATTGTCTACCTTTGCCTTATTATTAGTGGGCCACAGATGTCAACGGAACATAATGTTGCAATAGCTGAGCTCTCAAGGAATGAAATGCCGGACAAACATGGTGCTGGAAATTCCTATAACTGCCACAGATGCAGTGAGCTGGAGTGGGATTGTTGAGGTCAGCGGGACTGGCCTGGTGGACAGTAAGGATGCGTCTCTCAGGTCACTAAGCAGTGCAACATGAGGAATATAGTGAGTCTGGAGGAATCCGATATATCATTTGCGTATCTGAAATCTCCATGTTCACACAAACGTGTGACAGATTTTCCATTGTGTGAAATTCTGTGATTTTTGAATTTTTTTCGTGTCTCAAAATTTCCCTCAAAACTACATCCCAAACCAATGGTCACTTTGGGTCCATGGAAGTATTTTATTCCAATTTTGACTTTTTAATATTATATCGAGTAAAACAAATGAAACAAAAAGTCATTTCAAAATGGCAAATCTAACCGGTCCATTCTGAAAAGGTGGCCCTGGAACGTTTTGCCCGTTACTGGAATGCTTCAGTCCGTTTTGGTATTTTCCCAAATGAAATGTTGTTGAATTTGACACATTTCTGTGAAATATTTCGCTCTGGATGAATCTGAATTTTCTGGTGGAAAAACATTCCACCCGAAGATTTCTGACCCACTCTCACAGATATGTAGGCACAACAGGTAAACTCTATTTCAAAGCCTCTTGATCATGGCTGTCCCTAGCCATTTTGGTGCCCTACGCAGCCGCCCCGTGTGGGTGTGTGTGTGGGGCCCCAGGCCTCCGTGGGGGGTGGGCGGAGGGCTGGCCCCAGGCCTCCGCGAGGGGGCAGGAGCAGGCTTGGGGGGCACGAGCTGGAGGAGCGGGTTGGGGCTGGGTCGCTCCACTTCCTGCCGCCCGGTGATTGCAGGGCGAGCCCGACCCTGCACTCACGGGGCAGTGGGAAGTGGAGCGACCTGGTCCCAGCCCTCTCCGCTCTGCTCCCCTGGCTCCCAGGAGCCTTGGGACTGGGGGGCAGGGGCGAACCGCCCCCCAGTACTCACCGGCAGCGTGGCTGGGTGCTGACGGCACGGAGCGGGCTGGAGCCAGGTTGCTCCTCCATTTACCGCCGCCCGGTGAGTGCAGGGTGCCTGACGCCTGCTGCAGTCCTCAGGGGAGTTGGGGCGGGGCTGGGGCGGAGCAGGGGCGGGGGCCTTGGGGAAAGGGTGGAGGGGGGGCAGGGCTGGGGGGGAACAGGGGCGGGGGCTCTGGGGAAGAGGCGGAGCAGGGACTGGAGGAGCACGCTGCTGTGCAGGGCACCAGGAAATTTGGTGCCCCACATTTCCTGGTGCCCGACGCAGCTGCGTGCTTTGCGTATGGGTAGGGACGGCCCTGTCCTTGATATTTGTTTTTCCTAACCCTATGCAAGCCTCAGTCCTGCACCCCCCACCGCAACTGCTTGTCTGTACACAGGGGAGTAGCCCACTGAGTGCAATGGGACTGCTTGCAGACATGAAGCAAAGGGTGGGCCTCTTTGCAGGAGGAGGGACCAAACCTTTACTGTGCACGGGCTCAGTCCTGTCAGCTGCTGAGTGCCGGCAGTTCCCGTCAAGCCCCTCTGCTGTGTCCCCTGGCTGAGCGGGGTCCTGCTAGCGAGGACGTGACACCAGGGCTCCACACCCTGTAGCTTTGCAATGATTGTTATGAATTAGTTTAAGGGTTGGGATGGAATCCTGGCCCCGACGCGGTCAATGGCCAAAATCCCACTGACTAGGCCAGAGCCAGGATTTCCATCCGTGTCTGTAAGGAAGTGTTTGCATTACAACTTCTTCACATTTCTGCTGGCAGTCGTAACTGGGGCGCTCTTTAAATCCTTCTCTTGGTGTGCAGTTCCTATCCAGGTGCTAAGTATCTAGCTAGTACATCCTTAATGTTATTGATATCATTGTCAAAGGGCACCGAGAAAGGCAACATACAATTTCTCCAGCCAGCAGCTTGCGCCGAGCCATAGAAGTTCCATTTTAGCCACGAAATCGGCACGTTCACTCAGCCTTCAAAAACGGTCACGTTCTGCCAGTCACTAGCTGAGCCAGGCTAAATGGTATCTAGGGACCCTTCTAAGGCATACGGTGAATGGCTGGAGCCCCTACCCAAATCCTTCTCCCTCCTCCCAGGGTACGCTGCGGGAACAGGAGCATCGTGGGTGTTTCTTATCTGTTTGGGGGTGGGGAGGGCGTTGGGAACATGAAGCCATAAAACACCTTTGATTTGGGAAAAACACACTAGCAAGCTATTTGTGTCATATAAAATTAGTGAAACCCAAAGGCTGCCTCAGGGCCCCGCTGACCCCACAGCCTTATGCGTACACCACCCAGCATGTTGGGTCCAGGGAGCCCTCAGTCACATGGCAATCTCCACCCACCTGGAGCCTCACTGACAAAGACCCAGCGGTGACGAAGTGGCGTCTGGCAGTGTCTCTCCACCGCGCCTGCTCCAGGCCCGTCTGCAGCACTGCCTGTGAGAGTTGGCCTGGTTTCATGAAATCACCAGCTATGCCCAATCCGCTCAGTCTCGCAGAGTCAGCACCGCCACCAGTCCAGCTCCACACGGGGCTCAGAATCTCCTCATGGGAAACCAGAGCCAAGCAGAACCCTCAATTGGACCAGGCTTCCCTGCTGCAATTGGGTTCCCTCCCTAAAGTCCATATCCCTCCCAGTCAGCTCCGGGTGACCCATTTCCCCCAGGCCGCACCTTTGACAATGTCCACCCCTTTCCTAAATGCATTGACTTGCACCGTATAGGATCATTTCCATCAACAGAGAACACACAAACGTCAACCTGCGCACCCTACCTCACTGGACAGAAATGCACTGGGCTGAGGATGGTGGACTCCAGCTGGGGGTAGCTTCCTCCTTCGGGGGGAGCGGAGAGCTTTTCGGCCCTGTAAACATTCTGGCTCTGGCGCTGACACATAGAACGGCTGTTTCATTAGGGAATACAGTGATGGATGGGAGACAGTCCAGTGCAGGTGAACCCAGGCAAACAGATGACAACATCTCAGGATTAGCTGCTAGATCAGATCATATAACATGAGACCAGTGAAGCGAGCTCAGCCTTGTACCCAGCTGCAGGGACGGGGCACTTAATCTTCAGTGGTACCTAACACCTGGTGTCCCCACTTGCCCAAGAAATCACTTACAGACGATGAAAAACTAGCAAACCAGTGAGGTGCAAATCAAGAACTGAAAAGTTAAATACATTTCAAAGGTGGGAATAAGCTTGCAAAGGAAAGATTTCCCGCCAATCCGCCTTTGAACTCCCCCTCACCCCGTCAGCCAATCAGTGCGCTGAACGGGCTCAGTGGAGGAGACCCAGGAGATGGTGAGTAAAGGCAGATGCCCCATTCTCAGCTCACACTGGTGTGGAAACAATTGACACTGTTGTGTCTGCTGGGGCCAGGCTGTCACCAGCAGCTTCCAATGGCCTTGCTTTCCTTGGGCTGCATCAGAGGCTGTGCACCCCCCAGACTAGCCATGGAGGAGCCAGGTGGGGAGTAGCGAGGGCCTCGGCCTTGCGGCCGTCACTCTGAAGCCGGAAGAGAGTTTTGCAGGAAGCAGGGGCACGAGGACTGTGAGGCACTAGGGGATTTTCCCACGGCATGCTGCACTCTGGGGCATGGGCAGTTCTTGCAGTTTTTAAAGGCGCAGAGCCACAGGGTTTGGCCCAAGCTCCTGGACCCAGTTGTGCTGCAAGACTGACGTTATGCACACGTGGCTGCAGGCTCCAGCGCCAGGCACAGAGCGACTCCCTGCTGCTTAGGGCCTCTGGGTGCTACTGTAATGTAGTAACGAGACTGGTAAGGAGCCACGTTTCGGGGTGCTTGTATGAAGCGAATCCACCATCGGAGGTCAGGGAGCCCCTGGTTCTGCACTTGCTCTAGAAACCATGGTTGGAGGGCGGGGGGTGTGCGAACATGGAGCCCCTTGGCTCAGGGTGGCTGGTTTAGGCCTGCACATGGCATGGCCACTGCCCCGGTGCTGATGATCTCTTGCTGGCAGTGGAAGGGAGCCAGGGGTGCAGGCTGATTTTATGAGCTCACACGGCACAGCTGTTACCAGGGCTGGAGCGAGCTGGTCTGTGACGGCTCTGTTCTGGCTGAGAGCACACGGAGGCTGGGGTGGGAGGGCTGCAGGGGCGCTGCAGGGCTGTATTCAGTTACCCCCGGGTAGCAGAGCGAGGCGATCTGTGTGGCAATGGCACAGAGTGCAGAGTGCAGCTGCATCGCCCCAGACACAAGCCGCTCGCTCCATGCCTGGCTGCCTCTGGCGCTGGGCTGAGAATGAGCTGGCTGAGACGTGGTCCCATCACTGGTTGTGCTGGTGAGATGGAACCCGCTGAGCAGTGCAGAGCAATGAGACCGGCGCCTTCAGCTGGAGGCGTTTGCTCACTGTTTATTAGCCACGCTCACACCCTTGGGGCCCTGCTGGATCGGCAGCTGCTCCTGGTGACCAGCCTCTCCATCAGTCCTGCGACTCCTGCCTGGCCAGGACGCTGCAGCTGGAAGCAGAACATGCTGCCGGGATCCTGCCCCGCTGCTGTGTCCCCTGGCTGAGCGGAGTCCTGCCAGAGAGCACATGACACGGGGCTCCAGGCCTGCCCCTGACGCTGGCTGCTGTGTAAGCTGCTGATTTTAACAGGTTTGTAAATAGGACCTGCACCTCCGCCTGATCTCCTGTGTGTGTGTGTGTGTGTCTTTTGTGTCTGTGTGCCTTTGTGTTTGCAACTGTGTGGGTCAGCATGCATCTCCGCACGTGTGTGTGTGCCTTTACAGGTGTGCGTGGCTGTTTGCCATTGTGTTTGCAGCCACAGTATCATAGAATCATAGGATTGGAAGGGACCTCGAGAGGTCATCTAGCCCAGTCCCTGGCACTCAAGGCAGGACTAAGTATTATCTAGACCATCCGTGACAAACATTTGTCCAACCTGCTCTTAAAAATCCCCAATGAGGAGATTCCATGCCCCCCCGCAGGCAATTTATTCCAGTGCTTAACCACCCCGACAGTTAAGAAGTTTTTCTTAATGTCCAACCTAAACCTCCCTTGCTGCAATTTAAGCCCATTGCTTCTTGTCCTGTCCTCAGAGGTTAAGAAGAACAATTTTTCTCCCTCCTCCTTGTAACAACCTTTTATGTACTTGAAAACTGTTATCATGTCTCCTCTCAGTCTTCTCGTCTCCAGACTAATCAAACCCAATTTTTTCAACCTTTCCTCATAGGTCATGTTTTCTAGACCTTTAATCATTTTTGTTGCTCTTCTCTGGACTTTCTCCAATTTGTCCACATCTTTCCTGAAATGTGGCGCCCAGAACTGGACACAATACTCCAGCTGAGACCTAATCGGCATGGAGTAGAGCGGAAGAATTACTTCTCATGTCTTGCTTACAACACTCCTGCGAATACATCCCAGAATGATGTTTGTGTGTCTGCGTGTCTCTCCACCAGGACCTGAACTGAGACTGGCCAGGCAAAGTGCCAAGGCCATCAAACAGACATCAGATTGTCAAGGCTACTAACCTGCAGTGACCTGGCTCTATATAGGGTACCATTCCCAGACACCTGAGTCAAACGGTCCTCCCAAACAGCAGCTTCTCAAAACCCACCAAGCGCCTGGAGACAGGGAATCTAAGCGAAAATCTGAGCCAAGTGCCACCTGCTCCAATAGACCCAAATGAAGTGCTGGCATTAGAGCTGTGCAGAGGAGATTTCAGAATTTGGCTTTGTTCTGAACTGGAACAAAATCTGAAAGTTTAGAAATTTTCTGCCGAGGAAAATCCTCACAAGAAGTTCTCCGGGTTATTTAGATTTTTTTTAAATTATTGTATTCTAATATTATGATAGATAATATATAAAATAAAAAAGTAAACAAAAAATCATTTTAAAATGAAAAATCAAAATGTTTTGTTCTGAAAATGTCAAACCAGGATGTTTGACATTGTCAGAACTTTTATTCCCTAGTTTCCTTCCAAAACAAAATTCTGTTGCAATCAGCCTGATTTCACAAAGAGTTTTTATTTTGACAGAACGACATAGTCTGATGGAACGTGGTTACGTCCAAATTTCTCCAGGCAGCTCTTGTTGGCGGCTTGGACAGCACTTCTAGTTCTCAGGAGCATTTTTAGGTTTGTGTTACTTCTAGCCAAAACACCTGTGTGTTTCCACTTCTGTACCTATGATTCCTGATCTCCCTCTCTTCCTGACAATGCAAACCCTTTCCATTTAATACAGCCATTATCAACATATGGGCTGATCAGTGCACTCTAATTCTCACAGTCCGCATCGACCACAAGGCCTTAGCCTTGCAAGACTGCAGCTAGCTCACCTTGGGCTGTGATCTCCTCTGACCTCTGAAACTAAGCACACTGGTGATAAGAAGCATTCAAAGAAACGCTGCCGGAAAAGGTACTGACGGCACATTTCCCTCTGACTCAGCCTCACCATTCATTACTTATGTAGCATCACACGTGTGCAGTCATTATGCTTTGTTAAACAAGTAACAGAGTCCCTCCCCTGGAGGGTTCACAACACGACGCTGTGGCAATGCACCACAAACAGAACATGTCTGCAGGTGGCAGGCACCATGGGAGAGGATGGAAAGGGACTGGTCTAGGTTACTGGGAGACTGTCCCAGCTGTGTAGGGCAGTACAGATTTGGCCTCTCTAGCTGGATCAAGCCTTGTAAAAGGATGTCCAAAACTGGGCGTCAGCAACAGAGCTGGGATGGTGGTTTTGGAGCAGGAGGAGCTGCAGAGGAGACGGTTGCCAAGCTTATGGCTGAGTGAAGTGATGCAAGGCCGTGAGGATGTGTGTGTGTGTGTGGATTCTGTAGGGGCAGCGGAAGCCAAGAGGAGGGATTTAAGGAGTGGGGAGAGTTGGTCAGAATGGCAGGACTGTTTGGGGTGGAGGGGGAAAGAGAGAAGTGGGGGGCCAGGGGAGGGGAGCTGCAATAATCAACGCCAGGAATAACCAGTGGAGGGCCATTTACAGATTGTGGCAGTGCAGGAAGCTGTCTGACCAAAGGCTGGCAGTGGTCAGACATGTCTTTAGACTGGTGTGATGTGATGGGTACTGGGCCCCAGCACGAAGGGGTTATGGGCCTTAGGGGGCTACTGCTATACAAACACTAATCACAGTGGTAGCTCAGCAAAGCCAGGATGATGTGGTACTAGCCTGGCACGGGAGACACCTGGGCTCAGCTCTCTGCTCTGATGTGACCTTGGGCAAGGCTCTGAGTGTCTTTGGGCTAGATCCACAGAGAGAGTGAAGCATTGCAAAGCTCAGCTTCTAGGTGCCTCGTCAGACCTTTGGTCTGCCTGTTCTTCCTCAGCTCAGCTTAGAGACCTGGACTTCTCAGTGCAGCTTTCAGCCACAGAGGCAGAAGTCCTTTTCCCCATCAGTGAACATGGCAAGAGTCGTCAAGAGTTCCAGGAAAGCAGTGCCAAGTGCCAATCAGTTGGGCATTATTCCCTCACTAATCCAACCCTAATGTGACAGACTAGCACAACGTATAAAGTGTGGCTCCCATCCGACGATGCCCAAAGACTGGGAGATAAAGCTGAACTGACAGTGTAAGGGACAGGGCATGCTGTTGTTAGTAAAAGATTGATCTCATGCACAGTTTAAGCAAGAATACAAATGGGTGAAAGAGGCACTGTAAGTGCATATAAGGGTCTATACTTGGCCACAATGCACAAGTAATGGCTGGGGATCAGCGGGCTCTAAGAGCCACACTAGGGTAGGGAAAGAATCATAGAAATGTAGGGCTGGAAGGCGCCTCAAGAGGTCATCAAGTCCAGCCCCCCGAGCTCAGGCAGGAGACCATCCCTGACAGGTGCTTGTCTAACGTCTTCTTAAAACCCTTCAGTGATGGGGGTTCCACAGCCTCCCTGAGTGATGGTTCCAGTGCTTCCACTAGCCTTATGCTAGAAGGTTTTTCCTAACACCCAACCTAAATCTCCCTTGCTGGAAATGAAGCTGATTTCCTTCTTGTCCTGCCCTCAGGGCCCATGGAGAACAATTGATTGCCATCCCCTTTATAACAGCCATTGATATATTTGAAGACTGTTATGGGGTCCCCCATGAATCGTCTCGTCTTTAGACTAAAAATGCCCAGTTCTTTCATTCCAAGGCTGATGCAGCTCACTCATTATTCTATTTGGCCTCTTCATCAACAAACAGAACCAGTAAAACGCAAACTGGCTGGCAGTTAGATTGAAATGAAAATTAGTCATTATTTGAGTGGCAGAATATATAACGAAACCTAATGCCATCCCAATCAGGACTCAATAATGAATGTCTTTATATAATTTAATTCAGAGAACTTGCATTACCATTTGCAAATTAGCAAATCGGTGCCATTCTGTCAGCCGTTTTTACATTATTATGGAGATACTGTCTCATATAATAATCATTCCGTATTGGCCGTGTCCAAAATATACATCAGTTATGTGTCATTTGAACAAAACTATATTGAAAAATGTTCCCGTGGGGGGTCTTAACTCATGTTTATTATATTAGATATACAATACGCAATGAGGATATCAATCGTTTTGCATGCAGCGTTCTGACTGCTGTAAAAACCAGATTGTGATGAATTGGAAGTCAGCTTTACCAAAATTAATAATGAGATCAAAGACTTGCACAACACTATTCCCCTGGGAAAAGTTGTTGATGGAGCAAAAAACACAGAGTGTGGGCCAAATTTCACTCTCCTTGCACCAGTGTAATTCTGTAGCAGAACTCTATTGACTTCAACAGAGTTATTAAGTTCCAGATTTCCCCCAAGGTTCCTGAGAGCAGACCCATCTTTCCTAGGACCCATCTTTAAGATATATACATATATGGGAGGCTTTCCCTACTCCCTGAAGAATTTTAATATTAATACTTCTGAGCTCTCATATAGCACTTTTCATCAGCAGATCGCAAAATGCTTTACAAAGGAGGTCACCAGCATTAGCCCCATTTCACAGATGGGGAAACTGAGGGACAGGGAGGTGAAGTGACTTGTCCAAGGTCCCCAGCAGGCCAGTGGCAGAGCCAGAAGAGAATGCATAAGCCCTGAGTCCTGGTCCAGTGCTCTATCCACACTGCCTCCTATTAAGGAGCTTTTCTAAAAGCACAGATGCGAAGCCTTAAAGAAAAGGAAGATTGGACATGATTTGCTCATGAATAACATTAGATCTGATCTTCCTGTTATTGACGTCAATGGAAGTTTTGCCACTGATTTCAACCCAGGAGGACTGGGCCTTCTATTAGGCCAGGATGCCTTTGCTTTAACTTTGCTCAGGTTCATTACTAATTCCTATAGCTGTAGTCAATGTAAGGATTTGATCGTTCTCCAACCGAATGGATGATACTTGTCTATGAGCTAATCAAATGCAACAAAGAAAATGAAATCCAAGCCCAAGTCTGGCTATTTTGACTGTGTGGTGAACGTGTTTATGTTCAATATAATGAGGAACACGGTACACTTCCCTAATTTCACACCTTATGCCTCAGAGCTTCCAGGCTTTCAGTCTTTTGAAGGTGCCATAATATCCTGCAGTCTCCTTCCTCTACCGCAACAATACATCCTGAACAGGAGTGCAAGAAATACGACCACTTAGCAGAAGGGTTTACACTAGATGATAGATTCCTGTTGTTCCTAGAACATCTGAAACAATCAGTTCCTGGAGGTGCCTTTATCCATCTTGCATATATACGATTTTTTTACTCTCTGTGATGCATTGCACACTTCCTTTCGAGCAGCCAGAAAACTGTACAGGTAGAAGAACTAGGTGTCGGTCCCAAGGCTCTGAGCTCGCATTAAGGAGTGGTGGGAGTCATTCCTTTACCTCCATTTCCCATCTCTTCTGCTTCTCCCTATACCTCCTCATCCTTGTTTCTCTCTCTCCACCGTTGACTCCTCCCTAGTATGCACCAGATGCCCGTTAGATCAGACGGTTAACAAAAACGTTCACTCATTTTGGGAGCCCTGCTTGGGCCTGGTTTTCAGAAGCGCTTACACTCAGAGAATCATTGCTAACGTACCAACACCAAAACCATGTTTAATGACTTGGTCAGCTCAGGCTGGCAGATTGCTGCAGCTGACAGCTGACCTGGTCAGGCAAGAAGCAGTGTGCATTGGCTTGCTTATTAATCGGGATAAAACTAAATACCTGGCCATTATCATCAGTCAGCCTCCAAGTCCAGGTTACAACCAGCTCAGTATTAACTTCTCTGCACAGGACATCAAGCAGGACGCACCTGACCAATATTTGGACAGCATCACAGACAGCGCCTGTGGTCACTTGAAAGATGTGGACACTCATATTGCAGCAGCAGCCTCCGTGGGTACTTTGGGGCACTAACCTTGCTATGAAGCTGCAGATCTATAGACCACACAATTCTATTGTACGGACATGAAACCTGGGCACCGAGGAAGGCTGAAGACTGGTGGACAGATGTTTTCAATTCTCATTGTCTTCATCAGCTGCTCCATATTATACATCAGGACAAGCTCAGAAATGAGGGTATTCATAGCCAGAACCAGCAGCCACCTCCATCAGCACTGGTTCAGTTTTAGCAGCTTGCTTGGTAAGGGCATATTATTAGGATGGAAGACAAACAAATTCTGAAGGAATTACTTAGGAATGCCGCTACCTGGCCAGGGATCACATGGCCACCAAAAGCTTTAGTGGTGTGATAAGATGGCCAATGAAAGACATAAACTGAACATCCAGCTGGACCACCTTAAGGACCTAGCTAGAGACCAAACTTGGTGGTGTTTGATCTGCAAAGAGGCTATGTCCCTTTGGGATTTGTCTTGATGATGATGATGGTGAAGAAGAATGGGGAACATTATCCATGGGCATCCATTTGCCTCAATCCAAATGAGTACAAAAATGCAGCAAGCAAAACCTGTACAAGAGATTCCCCTTATTAGGCAAAATCCTATTTTATGAGACTGCACCAAAGAATCCCCAAATAGATGGAGGACAATTCTGTTCCATCTTTTTTTAGACCAGCTCCATGGGTTTAAGGCAGCGGTTCTCAGACTGTGGGTTGGGACCCCAACGTGGGTCGCGAGCCCCTTTGAATGGGGTCGCCAGGGCTGGCTTAGACTTGCTGGGGCCCAGGGCTAAAGCCTGAGCCCCACTGCCCAGGGCCAAAGACAAAGCCCGAGGGCTCCAACCCTGGGCGACGGGGCTCAGGTTGCAGGCTCCCTGCTTGGGGGTGAAGGCCTTGAACTTCAGCTTTGGCCCCCCTGCCCAGAGTGGTGAGGCTTGGGCTTTGGCCCCCCTACCCGGGGCAGTGGGGCTCGGGTGGGCTCAAGCTTCAGTCCCTGCCACCTTCTCCTGGGGTCGTATAGTAATTTTTGTTGTCAGAAGGTGCAATGAAGTTTGAGACCCTCTGGTCTAAGGAAACAAGCACACTTCACCAGGGCCTTGGGGGAAGAGGAGGAGCAGGGGCTGGGCCATGGTGGGGCGGGGCTTCTAAATGTGTCCCGCTTTTGTCTTTTGAAAAGGTGGTCACCCTAATCGGAGCCCATGCTGTCTGCAGTTCTTCAGCCACAGCATTTTCTGTGGCATCCACCCCAGCCACAGACCTGTGCCTTGTAACCTAAGTTGAGTGCAGTTCTTGTTTCCTGAGTCTGCAGACAGCCTGGGGAAATAGCCCTGAGAGATGTTTGCTGCCCCAGTCACCTCAATCATCTGTTAACCCTGAAACCTAAAGATGTCCACGTAAATGTTATTACAAAAAGAAAAGGAGTACTTGTGGCACCTTAGAGACTAACCAATTTATTTGAGCATAAGCTTTCGTGAGCTACAGCTCACTTCATCAGATGCATAAAGTGGAAAATACAGTGAGGAGATTTATATACACACAGACCATGAAAAAATGGGTGGAGAGTGGGTTTGTGGGGGGGGGGGGGGAGAAAACCTGGATTTGTGCTGGAAATGGCCCAACTTGATTATCATACACATTGTAAGGAGAGTGATCACTTTAGATAAGCTATTACCAGCAGGAGAGTGGGGTGGGGGGAGAGAAAACCTTTTGTAGTGGTAAACACCCATTTTTTCATGGTTTGTGTGTATAAAAAGATCTTCTGTGCTTTCCACAGTATGCTCAAATAAATTGGTTAGTCTCTAAGGTGCCACAAGTACTCCTTTTCTTTTTGCGAATACAGACTAACACGGCTGTTACTCTGAATGTTATTACAGTTAGAGGTGTCGCTGCTAATCGTTTTAGCAGAACCATCCAGCTAATGTGCGTGTCCCCCGTTAAGTAGGTGGGGGACCAATGGGCTCTCTTAGCCAGTGGGACAGTCACAGAAGAAGTGCTGGAAGCCCCCATTGTTTGGCACATGTATTACTATTATAGCACTATTAGAAGCCATGGGATCTGGACACAACCTGGCTGTGAGGATCTAGAGAGAGCTCCAAGTCACGGATGACACCCAGGCTATGGCCCTGGCTGACAGGCTGAGTTTGTTTGCAGTGACTGAGGAAAGTGGGAGGGGAGAGGGTTGAATGGAAAGATGAAGAGCCCACCATTGATGGTCCACGTTACGGTTAAGCTGGTGGCTGGAGAATCATGAGGAGAAGCCAGAGAGACAGGCTGAAGTTTTAGTTTGGACACAATGCTAGTAAATGAACAATTGGGAACAACTCTGCCCTGGTAGGAGCATGGGCTGGTCGGCCCATAGGTCTGTTCCGTCTCCGTGCTCCAAGAAGGGAAGTAGGGACAGCGAGAGGGTATGGACCAAGGGCTCCTGCACAGAGGAGGGAAGGGATGGGATGGGAGCCAAGCATACTTGGCTCATGTCCCTCAGTGTAGACCCTCAGGACAAATATATGCACAACCTGAGGGACCGCAGGGCTATTGCTGCTCCTTAATTGGCTATAATTAGAGACGCTTCTCCTGATCAGTGCAGGAGAGGTCTCCCCCTCCCCCGCCTCAGACTCCAGGGGCTGAGTGTGATGCTCAGCCATCAGAGAGAGAAACAGGGAAGAGTGGGGTTTCCAAGGACTCCCAGCCTTTGCACAGTTCTGAGCCCCAGCAGGCACATGGCTGCTCCGGCTCTGGCCTGAATGCTCTATTACACACCAAAAGGGAATGCTCAGCACCTTCAAAGCTTTTGGAAAGAGGTCGTCACCAGGAGGCAATTAATTATGGGCGCAGAAGTGACCTGGGACCTGTGTCTTTTTATCCTGAGAGACTGATTGGATCTCCAGGATACAGGCATAGACCGGAAAAACCAGCAAATATTTCCCTTGCGGCAAAGAAATTAATGTTAATGAGCAGGGACTCATCAGAGAGCCTCTACCAAAGGAACGACGGGAGCATAGGCGTAGGAGAATGTGCTGGGCTGGAAAAGCTCCAGCAGCCAGTGCCCAAGGTGTCCATCCCATCTCTCCCAACTACTTGGGACGATACGAATGGAAACTAGGGCTCTGCCGCCCTGGGAAATTGGAGCAGAGTCGGATAGGTTCACAATTTTGGTTTGCAACTCCCTTTCTGGCGATTTTGCCCCTGCAGGTTTCCTCCCTCCCCCTCTGACCCGGCATGGAAATGAGTTTTCATATCAACACGAGAACAGACACATTGTAGAGGAGAGGTGCCCATTGCAAAGCTAAAATCGCTGTGCCTTGGATTGAACGGGCCACATGCTACAGCCCAGCCTGTGTGTATTCACTCTAGCCCAATGCACACCCACGGCCCGGAGTGATTAAACAATCCTCTCTTCCTTTGGAAATGGAGAGCAACGCTTGAGGTGCGGCACGGTCCCTCATGCAGTGAAGAGAATTTCCCCAGGGGAAGCTCTGGCCCTGTGGCCTCAGACCAGCTGGCCCACTGGCAAAGCCAGCAGGTGCACCCGGGGGGCTGGCCATGACACACGCAGTGTTGGGTAGTCGGGTGTTTAACCCTCACAAGCTGCTTGTAGCCTTTGGCCCCCCAGCAGTCAGTGACACCCCCCCCCCCCCCACTGATGATCCCTCCCTACCATTCCCGTGCACAGCGCCACTGGCCTGGCTCTCCACTCCCGACTGGGCCGATTCCCCGGCTCTGCCTCCCTTCCCTCGCTGGCCTGCAGGGGTATGCCCTCCTGAGCGGGCTAGCTACCAGCCAAACCCTCACCTGGGGCCTGGCAGAGGGACGGTCGTGAAGGGACTGCACGTCCCTGCAGCCTGCGCCGCTTCCCGCAGCTCCCATTGGCCAGGAACGGCGAACTGCGGCCACTGGGAGCTGCAGGTGGCCGTGCAGATGTAAACAAATTCTCTGGTGGCCCACCAGCGGATTACCCTGATGGGCCACGTGTGGCCTGCGGGCCGCAGGTTGCCCACCACTGCCCTAGCTCACCCCTCCAACACAAAAACAGCCACTTTCCTCGGGGCCACACTTGCTCTGTGCTCTTCGTTGCTCGTTTTCTTGCCCGCCCGCCCCCCAGCTCCCCCCCAAACCAGGGCATATGGCTAGGCCTTGGCGCAGTAGGGCTGTGGCGAGCACACTGCTTCGGTGCCGTGGGAGCAGTGCTCCAGCCTGCCCCGTGCATGAGACCCCGTGTGCCCAGGCAGCTGGTGTCTGGCGCTGTAGCTGGATCTTGTGGGCTCCACTCCTGGTGGGGGACAGGCATTTCCCCACCACTTTTGCAGAGGGCTGAGCTGACGGAATGGCAGAAAGGGGGGGCTGACCAGGAGCTCCCTCCCCAACCCCGATTGGGAGCAGGTTCCCCTGCCAAGAGCAGAGCAAAACAGCGGTAGCAAGCTCCAGCAGAGAGCAGGATTGCGGCGAGCTCAGGGGAGGAGGCGGGGAAGAGGCGGGGCTGGGGCGGGGATTTGGGGAAGGAGTCGGAATGGGAGCAGGGAGGGGGGCAGAGTTGGGGCGGGGACTTTGGGGAAGGGATTGGAATGGGGGCCGGAGGGGGCGGGGGTGGAATCGGCACAGCACCGGGGGCAACGGGGGGTTCGAGCACCCACCGGTGCTAGTAAAAGTTGGCACCTATGAGCGAGCTGCCCAATGACCACAGGTACGAAAGCACCCGGCCAGGTTTATTGTCGACGAAGCACGGCCCTAGTATCCTGCAGGCTCTGCCGGACTACTAATGCACGGATGCCTGTAACAATGGACCAGCTCAGTTAATGGTGGGACTTTCCGTTCCTCCCTTGGCCAGACAGAGACACTCCCTTTGAGGCTCCATTTTATACATCAACACAAACAAGTTACGTACTGCCCCTCCGACATAGTTAGTTGACACCCTCTGACATAGCCGGTTAGCACCCATCACCTTGTACGTCTCTATCCATCCTGACCTTCTCTTTAGGAGGTATCAGCGTGTTCCTGTTCTCTTTGGGGAATGTGTTGGTATCGAGGTGCTCTGGTCCTGCCCTTCTGGAATGTGTTTTTGTGTCTATTCTTGTGCCTAGCACCTCTTAGAAACGTGTGTTTCTGCACTATCAACCCTGTGCTAGCCAGATTCTGTGAGCAAGGCCTGCCTCTTGCTCGCAACTTAACTTTGCTTTATATAAGCAACGTTTTGACCCCCACTTTAGTTCAGGCCTTAGGCCTCACACCAGGCCTCCAACACAAGAGCTTATGTCTCAGGCTGTCTTCCTACTACGACGCTTAATGGGGGAAAGAATATTTTGGCACATACCAGGCTCCAAATCATGGGCCTGGGATGCGGCAGAGCAGAGAAGAGCAGCGAGGGCTGGACAGGTGTCAGAGAACGGTAGGCCAGAGAAGCCAGCGGGTCAAGAATGGGAGAGACTGTACAGGAGAGACAAGGAGTGGAATTCACGTCTCAAGCAAGCCCGCAAGAAGGTTGGACATTCGATTTCCTCCCAGGTTCTTATACTGCCCTAATCACTGGACTATCTGAACGCCACCTTCTTTGGTGTGTGTGGGCTCCCCTCCAACAGCTGGGGAAGCACTTGGAAAAACCCTCGGCCTTGTCTTCACATGCAGCCACACGGCTGTAATGCTTTACACCAAAGGGAGGGCTTCCTCCATCGGCGTAGTTAATCCACCTCCCCAAGAGGCGGTACTTGTGTGGATGGGAGAAGCTCTCCCGCCAACATAGCGCTGTCTAGAAGGGGAGGTTAGGTTGATGTAACTATGTCGCTCAGGGGTGTGGATTTTTCACTTTGTGAGCATGGGCAAGTCACCCGACCTGTCTGTGCCTTGGTCCACCCAGCCACACGTGGCTATGATAACACTGACCTCACAGGGGCGCTGTGAGGCGTGAGTGGTATGAGAAGCTCGTTGAGGTCCTTTTGTGTTATTTTGATGGAATAAATGGGCACAGAAGGGGTTGGACTAGATGACCTTCTGAGATCCCTTCCAACCCTGATATTCTATGATATTCTATGAGAGAGTCAAAGGTGTTGACACGACCCTGTCTCTGCACAACATTAACAGTTTGAACCAAGGTTTGGGGTTCCACATACAGAGACTGCGACCTGCTTAGTACCATGGTAAACACCCCATTAAACACCCTTTAAAGCTTTTATGAAAGAACCAGAAAAGGAAGTAAAAACAGCTAAAGCATTTGAAATGTAAAGTATTAAGTAAAGGTTTTGTTTTAACACTATCCCTCGTTCCCTTTCTCTTTGGCTGTAGAGAGTCTTTAGAAGGAAGAAATTCCCAATTACAGTCTTTTAGATGGTCTTAAAGATGGTAATAATTATCCTTGGAAAAGAGAGAAAGTTAATTAAGATGCTCGCAGCTTTTGTTAAAGTCTGATCCTGGAAGACAAAACAAGACAAACACGCACAAAAGGGAAGAGAAAAGAACTTCAAAGAGAGAAAATGCAGCTTTTATCTTGAGTGTTGAATCACTGCTGGAGAAACACAGCTGTGAACTCTCACAGGAAAATGATAAAAGACAAAAACACCCTGTCACCTGTGAGTGAACACTTTCCACAAAGTGATCACTCTATGTCTGACCTCTCAGTCCTCCTCCTCAAAGGAAACCTGCACAACGCCTTCAAAAGATGAGCTTGAGAGCTTAAATTCATAATTCTGCTAGACACTAAAAATCATGGACTACAGAGATACTGGAATTATGGCTTATTACAAGAAGCTGTAACCCACTAACAACCCCCACCCCTGGCTTTTTCTTTTTTTTTTTTTTTACCTTGCTCTCCTTCCCCCCCACCCGGAAGGAGAGATGTTAAGGGGTCAGTTCACCTTGAATGGTCCCTTGGAATCTGTGTTAACTAATTATGCTAACCAATCTGCTCCACCTTGTATTGAGCAGTGCGTTTCCCAGACCCGAAGAAGAGCTCTGTGTAGGCTCCACTAGGTCTATTTTAGATAGATGCAGCTGCATCACTGTGGCACTGCTGGCGAAGATGCTGTGAGCTGATATGGCTCTGTTCCTTCCTAGGCTAAAAGCACCACGAGGCACTAGGCTAAAACTCACCAACCCGCTCTCCCGCCTCCTAGCTATGTCCACAGCTTTCCTTCCCACTAGCTCTTTTGTGCTGTCCCCTGGACTGCAGGTGACTAGTCACACCCTAATAGCCACCCTTTCGGCTCCCAGCTCTCTGTGCAATGTAAGGGCAGTGACCAAAGATCCACAGAGAATGGCAGGCATTGCCTGCATGTTGCAGCTTTACTCAGATTGGACAACTTTTATTCTTTAGGGCCTGTGATGGGGTGAAATTCTTCTCAGAGCCAGGACAGAGAAACAGAGCTGATTGGCTGGATGGGCTGCCAATCACCCAGCCAGCTAGGGGTGGGAATTCCCTTCTCCACAAAGGGTTCTGGGTAGGGAGAAATTTCCTGGGGCTTCCAGCTGAGAGTTAAAGTTGCAGGGGAGAGGATTCCCTGGAGGAGCTCGGCCCTGTTGGAGTTATGATATGGGCGGTATTCCTTCTTCTTTTGCTGATTTTAATATTTATTCATTTCTGTAAAATAAGTCTTGGCATTTTTAAGCCCCTCCAAGCTGGGTCTTGCTGCTTTATTGGACAGCCTTGCTACTGCATGCCGCCATGGGGCCATATTGTTTAATGTCTCCAGCACCCCATTTCTTTCTGATTCATGGCCCTGGTTAACGGGCTGCATGAAAAGATCAAACCTGGTCAGGGTGCTGTCTCCATTTGGAACCAAGTTATCTTCCCACCCCTGTGGATCGCTGCTCCCTTCTTCATCTCTCTCTCCAGAGTTCCAGCAGGTCCCCCATAACAGAGCAAATGCTGCTTTAAACTGTCCTCATTCAGAACCCTGGCAGCACCCCCTTTTCAGTGACGGCAGGAGTCATTGGTAAGTGCTTGATCTGCAGGTTACAGCAATCCTTTAAGCCTACAGGTTGCTCACACTGGTGGCTTTCTTCACCATTTGTCTGATGGCCCCCATGACCACAGTGTCTGAGCGCCCCACACCTCTCTGTGAGGCAGGACAGAGCTGTTATCCCCATGGTACAAATGGGAGAGGGAGACTCAGAGAGGCTAAATGACTTGGCCAAGGTCACACAGAGCATCTGTGACAGGGCAGGGAATTGAGGGCTAGTGCTCTAGACACTGTGCCATCCTTCTTACCCCTGGAGCTGCTGGGCTCTGGAGACTGAACTTCCCTTCTGGCTCTCCAGAGCAGGGCTGAAGCTCACATCAGAGTGACAGCATGGAGAAGGTTCTCTGACTGCTGTCATGCCCCTTCCCTGGTCTTCACTCTTCAAGTCTGCTTTCCCGGTACTGGACACCAAGGGAAGCCTGGCTGCCAGAGATGCGAACAGCACTGGTAGCTCTGCTGAAACTGGCGGGCGCTGGGAGCCCTCGGCACCAATGGGAATCAGACCCTGCATCAGAAGAATGTTACAAAATTCAAATTTCGCTATTGCTGTTGGCAGGCGTGTCTGCGACTGCGCTACATAACCATGTCTAACACAATTATGTGGCTGCGGGAATTGCCACATAATTGTCCTTTTGATTTTGCTGCATTCTAATTGTGAGCTGTCACATAAAAAAAATTATTAATCCTCTAGCTCTTATGACTGGGAAGATAACCTTCAAAAAGTGAACTAAACATACAGCCATGCAGGGACATTGGCTTGAGTCTGCAGATGGCTGGACGCAAAACACTGGGGTTTCTGCCATTTAATATATGGCTATTCTCCCACAGAGTAACAGGGCCTTCTTTAGCGCTAGTTAAGGTTCACTAACCGTTTCCATTCCACCTCCCCTGCCCCCGCGTTTTTAGTCTATCATAAATTTCTAGAACTTCCATCTCACCTTGGAGGTTTATTGTTCTAAAGTCTGGTCACTGCACACAGATGAACTTGTTTGGAAAGTTTAAGTGAAAACAGTCCAGCCATTTCAGAGAACAAGTTGGGAGGGAAATACATTTCTCACATTAGGAAAAAAAATTGCCCAGAATGGATTTATTTTCCTAAACAGCCCTACAGTTGCAACACTAAGAACTTGGTAGGTGAGCTGCCCCATGAATTTGTTCCCAGTGGATTGTGGAGAACTGGTCTGTCCTTCCTGGGCATCTGGGGGAACTGCAGGAAGGCCCTGGAGGACTAGCAGCACTGGAGTGGAACTAGTCTACGTCCTCCTTTAGAGTGGTAGTGTTAGCAGCTGATGAGTTGTGCTACCTTGAGCTTTAACCTGTAGCTCCTGGTCATGAAGGCTAACTCAAGTTAAAAGCACCACCACATTCAAGTGAAGGGTTTTGTGCATGGACAGACTTGAGTTCGGGGCAACATCCAAAATCTAACTCCAGTTAACTCGGCAGTGGAAACAAGTCCTTAGAAGCTGGGCAAGGCATACTGCACCTAGCCCAGCTGCTGAGTTTCTAAGGTTTGCAGGAGAGGAACAGTTTTCTGCATGCCTCCCAAAGTGCACAGAAGCAGGGGTCCTTGCAGCAGACCTCCCAAAGTGAACCAGGTGTTGGTCTCTTATCACCTGTAAGGTGACATCACTAGTTCTTCAGTCAGCCACCGAGACCTCCAGCAAAATCCAGATAGACAAGACCTACTTTTTCTAATGTCAAAAGAGGGGAAAAATCTTTTCCTGGGTGGAAGAAACAACCTTTCAGACTTTCTTAATGCCAATAAAATAAAACAAAATAAAAGCACAAACACAATATTTTTTGGCCTTTAAAGGTCGCCTTTCAGAAGGAGGAATTGAAGGTTTCCCAGCAGACCTTTAAAGCTAAGCAGAGCACTTTGTACTTTCAAACAGAGATCCTGCTGAATAGATAGCTTATGGGCTAAATGACCCCCCCCTCCTCCATGCACGTGTAATTACCAGCTGTGCATTTGTAATAATTACAGTTTTTATCTGGAGGATGACTAATTAAAAAAACCCTCATCAATGCTCCATTTCAGAAATGTAGCCAGACTGATGGCTTCCTTTGTTGGTATAAACCGGGCCGAGTTTGCGCTCTCAATATATTGCAGGGGTAGTTTTGTGCTCCATCATCAGTGGCACTTTTATTGAGATCCAGGTGCTTTCTTGAGGTGTGCAGTGATGACCTCTGATTAACGAGAGCTGGGTCAGTAATTTCATTATGGGGAGCAGCTCCTGGGTAACTTCATTAACTTAATGTACACAGTTAATATTTCATCTTTATGCTACCTTTAATCGTAAGTGAGTTTTGGTTTTGCTAATATTCTGATATGTAAATTGACTCCCTTTCCCCCCTCCCAGAGGAACTCATCTTATCCAGCTAACATTTTAATTGTATTTCATGGGACCATCCACATACTTTTCTATGAAGAAAGTGTGTGGAAAGTACAGATCTTTCTTTTTCCATTTTCCCGGTAATCCCCTTAATTTCTGCCAGCATTAGAGCAGTTCCACAGTTGGTGTAAACTGGCCTCATGCCATTGATTTAATTGGCGCTATGATGATTTACCCCAGGGGATGAGCTGGCCCATTGCTAGATGGCAGGCCCCTAATTTAACTAATCCAATGGCTTTGTTGTAGCTAGTCACTGCCAGCGTTGGGGTAGGCTGAGGGGGTGGGGGAGAAGAAATCTCTCATTGAACAAGAATTCTTATACATATCACTTTGACAGAAGTGACAAGACGTGAAAAGTCCAGGGCAAAGCTCCCCTGGGATGACTGCTAACCCCAGAAGAGGAAGGAGGAGAGAGAGATCTTGTTTAGCTGGACTCCCATCCAGAAACCCAGGCTCCTTGGATTTCGTCTGAGTAAAGATTAACATAGTAGCCCACGAGATTACCCCTGTCAGGTGAAGTTCTACTCTTATCTCTTCACTACTGCTCGCAATTACTTCCAGGATGGCTGAGCTCATACCTTCAGCTCTCATCAACTGAGGTAATGGGCTGAAATGTCTTGGAAGTAATTCTTAACATTATTGTAGACAATAATATAATTCTACCTGATATACCATCCCTCTGTTAATGACTATGAACAATTTATGTTTGTTGGGGAATCTAATTATGTATTGCACTTAGAAATGCCAGCCAGAGGGAAACAATTCTTAATGTAATACATTGAGGTATACGACTTTTTTGAGATTAGCTGATCTACCTATTTTAGGTATTTGAATTGCCTGGCTTGGGCGTACTTGTAGATATCTATTGGTTTGGTTCATTTGGACGCTCTGGTAACTATAAGCCAAGAGAAAAGGAGTACTTGTGGCACCTTAGAGACTAACCAATTTATTTGAGCATAAGCTTTTGTGAGCTGTAGCTCACGAAAGCTTATGCTCAAATAAATTGGTTAGTCTCTAAGGTGCCACAAGTACTCCTTTTCTTTTTGCGAATACAGACTAACACGGCTGTTACTCTGAAACCTGTCATTATAAGCCAAGAGTTTCAAAAGTGATGAGTGATTCCTCAAAGGGTCCTGATTTTTCAAGGGCAGGTGCTCAACACTTTCTAAAGGATCATCTAAGCTGTCTTAAATTGGGTCTGCAGAAGCAGACACCCCAAATCACTCGTCACTTGCGGAAATCTTGGCCCGACATGCTGCGACACCAAACTGAAAACACACAGGACGTTTCTCCACAAGGGGAATTGGGGGGTTCTCCATCTCTTGTTGTCTTCAGACCAAGACTGGATGCTATTCTGGAACAGACGTTTTAGCCGAACACAAGTTACTGGGCTCAATACAAGGGTAACTGGGTGAAATTCTATGTCCTTTCTTATACAGCAGGTCCGACTAGATGATCGAATGGTCCCTTCTGGTCTTAAACCCTAGGGATTGATGACTCGAAAGAAAAGGCTCCTTTTCTACAGGTCTATTTTTCACAGGTTTGTAATTGTGAGTGCAAAGCTGAATACGTGCCGCTCGAACCCCCTGTTTGGGGGTACAAATAATGTGACTTATCTGGCATTTTCACCCAAGCATCTCCAGTGCTTTATAGATGGTAGTTAAGTCACACAGCACCAGCCCTGTCAACATTGGGTTCAGAACCATGCTAGCTATGCGCACACACCAGCCCTGTCCACATTAGGGTCAGAACCATGCTAGCTATGCGCACACACCAGCCCTGTCCACATTAGGGTCAGAACCATGCTAGCTATGCACACACGACGAGTACAGTTGTTGGTAGCTGGGCTCTGTGTAGTCTGGGATATTGTCTTCAGAAAAGGTAGCTAGTTAACCTAGGCTTTAGGCTATGCCCCTCCCCTCCAGTTAGCCCCATAGCCCTGTTTTATTATCACACAGTTCTCAACCCAGCCCCCTGCCAGCACTGGGGAAGAGAGCCTGGTCTAGAACCCCAGCTCCAATACGTGGGAAAGTTAGGACCGTTCTGCTCCAAGGGCAGATTGCCTACCTCAGGAGGGCCCTATTTCATAATAATGAATGGGGGGTTTCAGTGTAAGCCAAAGCCGAGAGCGATCCCCATGGTGTGAGATTGTTTTAAAACAAGGGTAAGAAACTGAAAATGGCACCACGCCTTTAAAGGGCTTGTGTCATTTAAAGGGACTGTCACATTCATGAATTATTATTAGCAGCATTCAGGCTCCATTCCTGCTGTCTGCTGCAGAGGAGACTCCTGCGTGCCTTCCTGGGTGGGGGTGGGTTACTGATCAATAATCTCTCTGTGGCCCCATCGGCGCAGGGTCTGAGCCCTCGCGCACTGGGACTGTGCTAGGAGTGTGGTTCCCAGCTTGCACAGACATACTTAGGCCAGCTCCCACTGAGCTAGTGTGCTAACACAGTACGGTAGATAACAGGAGCCGCAGGAATAGTGAGGTCGCCTTGTGCTGGTCCTGTACTAAGAGCAGGTGACTGTGGCTGGGGATGCTTAGCTGAATACTGGGCTGCAGAAATGTGCAGCCCCCCACTTAAACTTCAATGCTACAAGCATTCCTGGAACTCTCCCGACTGCGCTTGTATCCATTCCTGCATAGCTATTGGAGAGGGCTGCTTGTTTAGGGGAGACAAGATTCTCCAGGAATTTAACCCAACAATCACCAGCAGCTAATCAAGAAAATGCTGTTTGCATCTGAAAAGCCCAAAGCAATTCCCCCAGATACTGGAGATTTAACTGCCCAGGGTCCCCTTTCTAATGCAAATCTGGGCCATAAACCAGCTGTGTGCCATGGCAGTAACCGGGAGGCACTGCATTCTAACAGTAGGATGTGAAAATAAGCACTGTGAATGTGAAAGGCAACACAAACCAGGTGGCGTTTCTCATGACAGGTCTCCAGACAATCCTGTTGCTTTATGGTGTTCGGGATAATTTCCCAGGTGCTTTAAAGTGCTCCCCCTCACAGCTCCTGCGTTTGCAAACTTTTGGCGACTACACTGGGCCGCTCTGAAAATTGCCTAAATCCGTACACTACACTAAGGGCAACCGGCTGAGATTCAGTCTCTCCAGTGGCACTGTTACAAACCCAGCCTGGAGGAGCTCAAAAAGTCATTTCAGGTTCGGGGCGGAAAGCAGGGTAAGAACCAGGACAATCAGGCTGCATGCAAAAAGTTCAAAACTGCAACAAAGGCTGAAGACACAAATGCTGCAACAGAGATTGGCAGCTCTTTGTTCTGTATCTGGCCAGTGCCTAGCGCAATAGGGTTCTGGTCCATGACTGAGGCTCCTAGGTGCTACCACAGCACAAATACTTAACTGCATAAATACTGATAACTTTGGCTAGGGGACCGTTCTCCCCTAACACAGGGCATTGTGGGAGTCCAGAGGGGTTGTCTTTTTGTCGCGTGTTCATACAAGGCCAAGAACGGGGGCCATGGTCTGAGAGTGGGTCTCTTGGTGTTACCGCAATACAATATGAGTGATGAGTAATGATTCATTGTGCTTTGCTAATTACTACTGCTAATGAATGGCTGCATTGCCATCATTACTCACCTGGCCCTGCCAGAAGTACTGCTGAAACAGAACTATTAGCCTGGTGGAAAGTATTGCTCAGTGTGACTGAGGATGCTACAATTTAGCCCACAGAGATGTTTTCACTCACTGCCAGCCTACAAACTTCCTCCTTTTCTGCCTCTTGAAAGATACCAAACTCGGCAAGAACGGGGTTTGGAGAATTAGAGGTTCTAACCTGCCTCTGGTGAATCCTGTGCATGGCCCCTAACACCCCTCCTCCCTCACACAGGAAAGCCTCCAGCTCAGGTTTGTGGGTGTTTTAGCTGGTAGCTCAGGTTTTGCATTAGCCCAGGCTGGCAACCCGCATACATTGCAGGGAAAAGACAGGCTAATAACCCCAGGTGCTGTTAGTCCTCCCGTCCTAGCCCACAATTCCACCGGGGCTGTACTTTCTTCTGCACCGTGTTTAAACCTCACATTTGCCTGCTCCGTTTCTGCTGCACTTCCAGTGCAAGTGAACAGAGACCCTGGTCAAGAAACCTCCAGCCAGGTTGCTGTCCCTGGCCAGCAGCTGCCACCAGCCTTGTGGGAAGGTCTCCGATGGGGCTGTGATTCTAAAGCGCACGAAATTGTTGCATATTATTTGGTCCAGGGAAATCCTGGTGGTGTGCACTAAAGGGTCCCTAGTGTGCTTTAATGCAGGGCTGTTTCAAACAAGCCCTTACAATGAGAGACTTGAAGAGCTTTGACTGTTTTGTTTATCACAAAGAAGCTTGAGAAAATGCTGGGTACTAAAAGGTTCTTTAACATTTTGAAGAAAGACATAACAAAAAACATTGTGTCCGAAAGCTGAACGCCAGACAAATTCAAAGGAGAAATAGGCACTTTTTTAACAGTGAGGGTGATCAAGCACTGGAACTAACTGCCAAGAGAAGTGGTGGATTCTCCATCTCTTGCTGGCTTCTAATCAAGGCTGGACGCCTTCAGGAAGATGCTCGAGCCAAACACAAGTCACTGGGCTCAGTACAGGGGTAGCTGGGTGAAATGCTGTGGCCCGTGTTATCCAGGAGGTTGGGCTAGATGATCTGATAATCCCTTCTGGCCTTAAACTCTATGACTGGACAGGCAGCTCCAATGAGCCTCAGAGGCTAAACTATCTTGCCATTCCCCTGCAGTTCTGGTCTGTGGCACAGCCATAGGCCTAGTTTGACTTCTATATTGGGAGAGGGGGGCAGGAGGCTTAATACTGTTAATAATAGGTATAGGTCTAACTTCCGGATTTACCGATGGTTAGTGGTACTTAAAGTACAGTGTACTTAACGAGCAAGTCGGGGATGGAGGTGGCAGTCCCTCCCCGAGCCCTGCCATGCGGGGCAGGCTGGCCCAAGCTGTCTGGCATCGCTGCTCGCCCCCACAAACGTTCCTCCACGCCCCTCTGTTTGAAAACCTCCGTAGAGCCAGAGCCACACATGGGGCTGTCACGTGCTCCCCAACCACATTTAAATTGTCCCCCCCACACACACACTGTCAAGGGACACATTTTGCGGGGGCAGCGCTCCCCCGTGCCTCCCTCCAATCTCCGCCCATGGGGACAGCACAGGGAAGCGAGCACTGCAGTCGCTGCCACTGTCTGTGGGGTCCTCGCGCTCTGGATAAACAGGGGAATGAGCTCTGCCAAGCCAGCTCCTTTCAATAGCACCAAATTCATTCATCAGAATAACAACAGTGGGACACCGTTGAATGCCTGTGACTTTGGAGAGCTCCCATTCATGGGCGAGTTGTATTTATTTCGCTGGGTGTCCCTGCTGATGTGTTGAGGTCTGGGTTCATGATCGTGTGATGAATTTTGAGATCCACGGGCAGAGGACAAAGTCTCTGGAGTGGAGCGGAGGCCTGCCGGCCTGCCCTCTCCTCCAGGAATCCCTCCATTGGCCACCCTTCTCCTCTCCAATGTCCCTTTTTAAGGCCCCCAAAAGAAGGGTGATGGAGAAGGTAGTCCATCCTCTCATTATCTTGCCCACCAATTAGGCCTAACTTCGAACATGGCAAGTTGGGTCCATTAACTTCCAGTGCCACACTCTTTGTGTTCCAGGGGCCCAAAGAGTCAAAGGCCTGTCACTGTCCAACAGTAAACACCAGGCGTGGGGCTTGGTACACAGGGACACCTTGGTTTGCTAAGCTTCATGGCAAACACGCGAAGAAGCTTAGGCCAAAGTCTGGACATTTATTGGTTAGGATACACCAGAGAAAAGGAGCAAAAACAAGTTAGATAGCACTTTAAACCTGAACTGAAACGATTATATAAAACAAACCTAACCCAGCCCTATCAAAGTGGCTTTTGAAAGAGAGGCTATCGGCTCGTCTCTTATTTCATTGAGCAGCCTTTCTAGGTGGGAAGGAAAGGGTTAGTTAGATGGTCACTCTCCTGCTTTTGACAAACAGGAGGGGGAGAAGAGACCGGACAGTAAAGGGGAAATATGGCTTTGGTTGATGTTCTCAGGGTTCCCGCCAGCTGGACAGTCACAGACAGATGCTCTGGGCTTAGGGTGACAAGGTGTCCAGTTTTCGACCAGAACACCCAGTCGAAAAGGGACCCTGGCGGCTCTGGTCAGCATTGCCGTTGAAAGTCCTGCGGAGCTAAGGCAGGTTAGTCTTTTCTTTGAAGGACGTTTTAATTGCCATCTTTAGTTAGTTTAAATTTAACCTCACTCAGGTGGATCATGTTCCGTTTAGAATTAGTGGCGCTTATCTATAATATCTATTCTTACATATATTCTTACTGAAAACATGATTTCCATACAAATATATCCCTTTTCAAATAGAATAACTGTATTTACTAGGTTTGATAATGCTAAACACTTCTGCTCAAAGTACTTTACAAACATTACCAAACCACAGAAGGATGCCCAGTAGGTGGGGACTCAGGTGATCTGGATTCAAATCCTGGCTTTGCCACACATATGACCTTAGTCAGGTCATTTAATCTCTCGGTGCCTCAGTTTCCCCACCTTTAAAATGGGGATAATAATCCATCCTCTCTCCACCCTTCTTTGGTTAGACTGTCGACTCTTTGGGGCAGGGATCGTCTCTTCCTTGTATGTACAGCCCTAAGCACGATAGGGCCCAGATATCCACTGAGGCCTGTGGAGGTCATGAGTGCAATATAATGTAACTAATGATAATGACTGCTCACCCCAGCCGTGCAGGGAGGGGAGACTAAAACCCCAGGTTCACAAAGCTCCTAAGTACTGTTATCTCCGTTCTACTCAGAGAAAGAGTGAATCACCAGGGCCATGTGCAGAGCCGGCACTACAACCCAGGAGCTGCTGATTCTCCATCTAGCCGTCAAGCCCGTCAGCCAGGCCTGTCTCTCAGCTGCAGAGGGTGAGCCTGGCCAGTTTGGAATCATCGGTTATTTCAAAGTGTTAAAAGCATCTTTCATGCACATGGCTATAAAGCATGCAGAACCTGACATGCTGCAATGCACTCAGCCCACTTCCAAACTGCCTTTAACCCCTTCAGCGCTGCTTCCCGAGTCTTGAATGTGGGGCACAGTGCAGTGGGAGCGTTGCCTGGCGTCTCAGGTCCAGAGAGGACCCTGGAGCGGTGTCCCAGCTGTAGGCCGAACTGTGCGAAGGGTGGGCATTGCAAAATGGTCCCAGTTACCTATAATCCCAAATGTTGATAGGAAATGGTAACAAAAGTGCAACTCGGCCTGTTACGTAAAATTGTTTTTAAAAGTCAGTAAACGTAAAAAATAGAAAGACTTGGTCCAAACAAAAAGTTCTCCTGCTATAACTCAGTAACGGTGCTGAGCCCTTACCTGGAACACAAAGAGTGTGGCACTGGAAGTTAATGGACCCAACTTGCCATGTTGGAAGTTAGGCCTAACTGGTGGGCAAGATAATGAGAGGACGGACTACCTTCTCCATCACCCCTCTTTTGGGGGCCTTAAAAAGGGACATTGGAGAGGAGAAGGGTGGCCAATGGAGGGATTCCTGGAGGAGAGGGCAGGCCGGCAGGCCTCCGCTCCATTCCAGAGACTTTGTCGTCTGCCCGTGGATCTTAAAAGTCATCACACGATCATGAACCCAGACCTCAACACATCAGCAGGGACACCCAGCCATCGCTACCCCACTGTGGAGACTCCACCCAGAGACGCTGCTTTATCTTCCTTTCCCTTGTGTGTTCCTTTCTGTCACCTCCTATTCTTCACCCTGTTCTCTCTCTCTCAGCTTTCCATGTGAGATCAGCTTGTTTCACTAGCATAGTGAAACAAGATGGCCCATCCACCTCTGTCCAGCCTGAGAGAGACAGGTAAAAAAGGGAGACCAGACCTGCCAGATGATTTCCCAGACTGTCACTGGGAGGTAAGCCAGAACCCAGGGCAACCGGTGTGGTGGTCAATCCATCAGCACAGGGGACTGGGGGTGAGGGGTCTGGAGTGCAGGAGGGGGCTCTGGGTTGGGGGGGGGGCTCAGGGCTGGGGCAGGGGGTTGGAGTGCGGGCTTACCTCTGGTGCCTCCCGGTCAGCAGTGCAGTCAGGGGGCGGGGGCGGGGGGGGGCTCTAAGGCAGGCTTCCTGCCTGTCCTGTCTCTGCGCTGCACCCCGGAAGCGGACAGTAGCAGGTCTGGCTCCTAAGTGGAGGCACGGCAGGCAGCTCTGCGCACTGCTCTTGTCCACAGGCACCACCCCCGCAGCTCCCATTGGCCATGGTTCCCGCGCAGAGCCCCGTGGCCCCCACACCTGGGAGCCGGACCTGCTGGCCGCTTCTGGGACGCAGCGCAGAGCTAGGACAGGTAGGCACTAGCCTGCCTTAGCTCTGCAGCACCGGCGACCGGACTTTTAACGGCCCAGAAATACATCAGAGTCTCAGCTTTCATTTAAAGAAAATTTCTAGACCTTGTGGTTGCAGATAAAAGCTAGGAAACACAGAGTGTATCCTAAAAGCTCACCACCCAGAAGGGTTAAAGGGATGAAAAAGAACCCTAGCATATATTATTGCTTTAAAATCTCGTGATTTTTAAGCCAGTTTCCTGATTTTCCGTATCTGGAATGCTTGGGGCTGGTTGCTGTGGGGAGGAGGTTCTTCACTTTGCAGATGAGGCTTTGTCGAGGTGTTGTCAGCTGGGCTGCTGTTGTGATGAATCCATGCATCAATGAGCCCTGCCCACCAGTGCCTTTCCACACCTCTGAGTGTGCTAGCTCACTCCTGCCTCTAGGCTGCGGGGAACTTGTAACTGCTTCATGCCACCTTAACCTTTGCCCCCGTGTACTTTCCCACGGAGGGCCCTGTGCCAGGGCCCTTTGCCAGGGGTAGCTGGCACAAACTCAGGGTGAATCTGGTTGTACATGTGTTGTCTGACCGTTGCCAGTTATTCTGTACAAACACTGTCGTGTGACAATGGTAAAGATTCGCTTTCTTCTAATGCTGAACAAGGAACTTGGTGAGAATAAGGGTGACAGACTCATCCCTAAGGCTGCTCTGTCTTTCTCGCTCTGCTTCCCTGTAGAGCTTCTGCCCAAAATCTGTCGCAGCCCCACTGCAGGCTGGCTTCCTGCCACAGATTGAAAGAAGCAGCCCCATCTCCTCACACTGCGCAACCAGATTCCTGTCGGTTTCCGTTCATAATCCCAGAGGCCTGGTCAGTGAGGTCTCCTGCGGGGAACGAGCACTCGACAGAGACAAGCAAGCAAGACTCCTCCTGTGCACAGACTTCTGCAGCCCACGAGCCGTTCACCCCTCCGACTGCGCTCTCAATTATGCAGTTATTACGGCCCGAGTAATGTAGCTGTTTAAAAAGCCAATGATGGATCCTGCAATTAGCTGTAATTTGTCACCATTGTTGGTGCTTACAGAGGCTGTGCTCCCCGCTGGAGGTAATGAAGAGTTGATTAACTACTTGAAGGTCCTGGCATATGGAGCAGGGTTGAATAAGTTATTCATCCCATTTGTTATCCTGATAGCCCTGTTACCGGAGCAGGCACAAGGCTAAAAATATATCACTGCCGAGCTCTTCCAAGGCACCCTGCTCCGGCAGTACCTCTCGTTCCCATTCCTCTGAAGGCCCAGCTCTGGAGAGAGCAGAGACCGCTTGTCACATCTGATTATTTAGTTGAAGCCTTCTCGGCGGGTCAACAGGTTCTGTGCAGCGCAGCTATCCACCTGCCGCACAACGCCCCAGGGAGCCTCCGGCATCCCCACGGCTCCGGCCCAGGGCTGCGGCATTACTAATTAGTCTGCTCCTCACGTCCCAGACTGCAGAAGCCTGCCTCCCACACCTCACTGCTATGGGAGGGCTCCTTGCAGGCCTCCTCAGCCTCCCTTCACCCCTGCCATCGCACCGGGCAGCACTCTCCCTGGAGCAGGGGACTGGCGTGGGAGGGGGGCTGGGGACGGCCCCAGGGGCCATGGCAGTATAAACAGCTGCCATCATTTTAACTGAAGCCCCAAAGTAATCCAGGCAATATGTTTCTGGGACTAGCCAGCAGTGGATTTGGAGGGGAGGATGGAATCTGGGAGAGGCTCTCCTGGTAGGAGAGGAAGATCTTGCGGTGGATGCACTAGCCTGGGCTATGTCGGCACGACGGATGCTGCAGTGCTGTAGCGTGGACGGTCGCTACAGAGCTGGAAGGGTTTTCCCATCAATGCAGGTGATCCACCTCTCCGAGAGGCAGCAGCTAAGTCAATGGAAGAATCCTTATGGCGACCTGACAGTGCCCACACTCGGGCTTAGGTCAGCTTAACTATGTCTCTCAGGGGTGTGACTCCTCCCCCTGTGACGTAGCTGTGTCAACCTGCATTTTAGGTGTAGACCAGTCTGGGGGCTCAGCTTGATCACAGACCCCCTCTGTTCAATAGGGACGACAATACTTCCTCCGTCTGCCTTTTCTCTTCCGATTGCCAGCTCTTGGGGCAAGGACTGCCTCTCCCACCTGACCTGGCCCAGCGGCGCCCTGGGCTTGGCTGGGGCCTCTAGGCACTGCCCTGGTACCAAGACTAGTAAACCAGTAGCTTTTCCAGGCAGCTGAAGTTGACTGACTTCCCTCCTCTCTCTCTCTCTCTCTCTGTATGCATAAGGGGTTTACATTATAATTTGCTGAGCAGGGGCCTGATTCTGCCCCTTTATTCATGCTGGGTAGTACATCATTTGTGTGTGTGTAGTCACATTGCCGGCTATAGGCTATTACCAAAGTAGTGTATTACTCAATGTGAGTAATGGGTGCAAAGCTGGGACCTGACAGTGCGAAGCTCTGTGACTTGTTCTGAGCCCTCTCCCGCTGGCGGAGCTCACAGCCTTGTAGGGGCGCCCGTCAGTCCATGGGAATTGCAGTCTTCTAAAAAGTTAATTCCTTCACTTGCAAGGAGTTTGCTGTCTCTCCCAAGGTAGCTTAGTTAGCTGCATAGCCCTGTGCTCCTGTCATGTTTAACAGCAGGTGTCCAGCTAAGGGGGCACAGTTGCACTGGGTGGCACACACAAATAGCTCTTGGCATCACACCCTACCAGTCCCCAGGGGCCACAGGGAGAAAGTTTTGCTCCCCGGTTGTGAGAGTGAGAATTAGAGCTGGATCTCACGCAGAATCGGCATCAGGACCAGACCCAAACCTTCTGCAAGGTGTCTGCATGTGGGCGTATGGCTCAACCCCACTGAGCCCCAGCGGCTGCTCTGAACTCTGGCTCTGAATCTAGAGCCCACTTCCCCAGAGTTCTGGGGCATTTGGTTCCAGGGGTTAGGCTGGGGCCTCAGCACGGGATACAATTTATGGGGGCAGCAAAGTCCAGCTCACCACAGCACCACACTAGCTGGAGTCATTAGCAATGTCATGAGCAGAGCTCAGCGTCTCAGCTGAAGGCAAGCGCTAGGTTCCCTGGAGCCCGGCACTGTGCCTTGGGGTGGAGAGGGAGGGTTTAAATCAGGGGTCGGCAACCTTTCAGAAGTGGTGTATCGAGCCTTCATTTATTCACTCTAATTTAAGGTTTCACTTGCCAGTCATACATTTTTAGAAGGTCTCTTTCTATAAGTCTATAATATATAACTGAACTATTGTCGTACGTAATGTAAATAAGTTTTTTAAAATGTTTAAGAAGCTTCATTTAAAATTAAATTAAAATGCAGAGCCCCCCCGGACTGGTGGCCAGGACCCGGGCAGTGTGAGTGCCACTGAAAACCAGCTCGCATGCCGCCTTTGGCACGCGGGCCATAGGTTGCCTACCCCTGGTTTAAATCATCAGCGCTGCACAGGAACGCTTGCGAGGGAATGTAAAGCAGCTGTGGCTTTGCCTCAGATAGGGGGTAGCTGAAGCATCATTCTCCAAAAATGCACCGCTTCCAGCAGAGATAAGCACTTGTTTTCCAGTGTAAAGGTCGGGGTTTTGCAATGGCTGCTTAGTCACCCCTCTCCTCCCCCTCCATCTTTGCCTTGCTAAACAACCCAGCTAAAGCCAAGAGACAGAGACATCTGGGGACAGGCTCCCAAGCACAACTACTGACCCCCTAGATTAGCCGTCCAGACTCCAAGGGAGACAGGAGTCGGGCTTTTCCCAGCCCTTCACTATCCTGTGTACCCTGTTCCCTGGTTCCCTTCTCCTGACCCCTTCTCCTCTGTCTCTGCCCTCCCTGGGCTTTTTTCCTGTACCCCTGCATAGCCTTTGCTGTCAGTCTCTCCCTGGTCCTCTCCCCCATCAAACCAGGTCCCCCGGCTTCCCCTTCTGCCTCTCCAGTCTGCACCTCACTCTCCCCACACCGCCAGCCCCTCTCCAGCAGTCTCCCTTTCCCAAATCAACACTAGGGTCTGACTAGCCCCGAGAGAGAGGCCA
This sequence comes from Natator depressus, assembly GCF_965152275.1. Lineage (NCBI taxonomy): Eukaryota > Metazoa > Chordata > Testudines > Cheloniidae > Natator > Natator depressus. Next base: position 122,605,716 of record NC_134238.1, on the reverse strand, counting down.
GGCCTGTATCTGGGCTGCCAGCTCCCTGGGTCTGAGCCTCATGGCACACAATGGAGGCAGGAGTGGAGGGAGCAGCTGCCTGCATGACTGGGGGACGCGCTGCCCTCTGGCTATGGGGATAAAATGGGGCCCCTTGATTCTTGTCCCGACCCCGACTCCGCGAGGGCTGTGGGGATGGCCATTGTGCTCCTGGTGTAGGGTAAAAGACAGGCCAGGCATCTGCCGAACAACCGCAAGCCCGGCGTGCATCCTGTGAGACCAAATCAATGTGCATTCAGCAGGGGTGTGTTCCTGGTGCTCAGGGATCAGAGGTCTGGGGCCAGCTCCTCCGCTGGTGCAGATCAGCACAGGGGTGCTGACTGCAGGATAGCGACACAGACTGGGCCCCCCAGCACTGAAAGGCAAAGAGTGAATGGATGGGGCCTGCCCCAGCAGGGGAGGAGACAGGGACATCACGAGAGGAATGAAAGTGCAATGGGTTTAGAGCAAAGGGAGGATCTGCTCCACACAGGCCTGGATCCTAGCTCCGAGCCAGTGCCCCGCTCTCTGCGGTGAGCACACGGCAGCATCGCTGGCCCTCCCTGGTGTGCTAGCCGCACTCTGCACAGGGGTGGGCAGCGCTATGCCCATGCCTCTCAACCCCTCCCCTCCCTTCTGGCGGGGGCTGGGGGCGTGGGGAGGAGGACACCCCGCACTGCCTACACCAGGAGGAGCCCAGGGGCTGCTATCCTGGACTGCCTTGTGCAGCTGTGCAGTGGGGGGAGTGCAAAGCCCCTGACTGGCTTTCCCCCCGTCTGCAGAGCCTATGCAGATCACAGCCCTGGGTACAGAATGGTGAGGGGAGGTAAAGCAGGCTGGATAATTTTATGACCCCGAAGTGGAGCTGTGCACGCTAAGGGGATGATAAGAGCAACCAAAGCCCCCGCTTCGGGATAGGAGACAACGGAGTGCTGGGTCAAAGCGGGAATTCCGCAGAGCATTGCACAAGTGGCCAGGGGCATTCTGGGTGGCTTTCACATATCTCTGAAGTAGCTGGAATTGGCTGCTGCCACAGCAGAATACCAGACTAGCTGGACCTAGTTTGATCCAGTACAGCATGTCCTAGGTCCAGTGTCTGCAGTAAAGGTTAATCCCTGGATGAAAGCTGTTCCTGCCATCCAGGCCTGGCAGCTGCCTTTGTACAGGGCAGATCCAAGGTGTCAGATGAATAGCCCCCAGACAGCATTGTGCTCGCTAGGGACATGGCAATACACACAGGAAATGGAGAGCACTGAGATTAATGGTGGTTCACACACAGCAGCAGACGTGAATGCACAGACCGTTTACACCAAACCAATGTGCTGTTGATTCGGATTCATCCCCGATGGGTGAAATCCACCTCCCTCCGCCCAGGGAGCCAGCACCATGCACACGCACAGGCATCACTCCAAACCAGGCCTAGAGTGGAAGTGACATGGTGTCAAAATCTCAACAGCACCTAAGTGATGTAGGACCCTAAGTCCCATTTTGGAAAGCGACTGGGTGGGGGTAAGGGGCTGACTCATGATTTTTGAATGGCTGGGGATAGCAAGTCTGCAAACAGCACACACAGTCCAGAGTAGAGCTGGGTGACATTTTTCAGCCCAAACTCTTTTTGGCCAAAAATGCGGATTTGGCGTCACTGTGAGTTCATGCTGGTTTTGCTGAATTGTTCGTGAAGACAATGTTGATCCTTAAAGAAGCCGAGATCTTTCATTCCGACATTTTCTACACAAAGGTTTTCAACTTTTCAATTCGAAACAACTTTTTGTTTTGAAAGTTCCTTGAATTTTATTCACATTTTGAAAAAAATCTTTGAAAATTATTGAAATCTGAACAAAATGTTCGTTTCAGGATGAACAAAATGTTTCATTCAACCGCCCAGATGACATTTTAAATGTGCCAAGAATGGGGGGGGGGAATGCGTTTGGAGTTGACCCGAAACAATCCCCCCCGCCCCGAGCTTCCAGTGAACCAAAGAGCAGAGATTCACCCCGCTCTACTCCAAGGTAAATTTCATTGACAAATCTGGTTCCATTTCTATATTCCAAGGGGCTGTTTTTAACTGGAGAGAGATTCGTTTAAATATGTGACTTCTACTCTTGGCAATGTCTGTTTCAATGTGTAAAAGCGGCAAACAGTCCTGTGGCACCTTATAGACCAACAGACATATTGGAGCGTGAGCTTTCGTGGGTGAATACCCACTTCGTCAGATGCATGTAGTGGAAATTTCCAGAGGCAGGTATAAAGAAATGATGCCTTTGAATTTTACTCTCCTTTGGGCATGGCAATTTTAGCCCACAGCATGACTAGCAGTGCAAGAATGTGCAAGAAAATCAATGTAAATAAATGTCCAAATTATGGAATGTTCCACAGGTAACCCAGTGTATTTAAGATATTTAAATTTCCATTTCTTAAACTAGGCAGTGGGGGGAAAAGACAAATCCTGTGTCTTTTTTTTTAATATGCTGATTGATGATACATTCAAAGATAATCACGTTTTCCTATAAATGCATAGCGAAGTATCATTGTATATTACACCCCTGTGATGACAATATAGGCAATCACACCCACGATCTTCATAAGAAAATTACTAGAAATGAAAACCTTATTTACTCATTCTCTATGAAAACAAGAAGCTAAGCGCCAGAACAAACTAATGGAAACAGTTTTGATGGCATTTGGTAATTCTGTTGTTTTTGTAACCATAGCTGCTTTGTGTAAATATAGCCATGCATTATTTTGAACATTTCTGGGCCAGATCGTGGGAAATGGATGCTTTTATTTGAAATAAGAAAGTAAACATCCAAGCATCTTACACCTACATTGAAATAGTAATGCCAAGAGTGTCTAGGAATGGATACAGCCCACGTCGCGACAGCATATGAGCCCTGCACACATATTAACTGATTTATCCTCACAACACTCCAGCGAGGCAGGGAAGGATTCTTACCGCATTTTACAGCTGGGAAACTGAGCCACAGAGCAATGGAGCAAGTTGCCCAGCAGGACCGCAATCTGTGGCACAGCTGGGAAAAGAAGGCAGGTTTCCTGACCATCAGTGCGTTAGCCACACACCCTTCCAAAGCCCATACTGAGGACTGGATCCAGCAACCGCATACCTACATAAACAGGCCTCACTCTGGCCATAGTCCTCCAGCAGTTAATGGCACTATTTGTGTAAAATAGGATTACCCACATAGGTAACCGGTTTTCTTGGGCCCTAAAATTGTACTGACCAGCAAACGTATCCTGTTTGTCTACCTAGGCACTTTAATTGCACCCATCAGCCTGGTATCTAAGCAAAAGTCTAAGGACATGTTGTCACAGCGGAGCTAACTCAGGTGATGGGCGCCAGGTGCGAGCAGCCACACTGCAAAGCCCTGCCCGAGGTACTGTGTCGTCATTGATGCTTTACTCACCTGTGTGTCACTAGAAGTTCTGGGGGCACATCCCATGTGCTGTGCTATGAGTCTTTCCCAGTGAATTGTGGGAGAATTTGTCTGTCCTTCTGGCCACAGAGGGGGCATTGTGGGAAGGCACTGGAGGACTGTCAATGGACAAGTTACTAGCCCGAGTGAGAGTCTCTGCAATGTCCCTGCTTCTTCTGATCTGGAGGCCAGCAGAGTTGATAACTGTGAGAGATTAAGCCACTAGGCAGCTGGAGGGTTCTTTGAGCAACTAGTTAACATAATCTACTATTACTTGTTGTTTTACATCCCCCGATGTGTGTTGGCGTCTCACAGTGTGAAAGAGGACATGGTGCGGCACCAAAGAACTAAACCTGGAGACACTCCTGTTCTGCCAGAGCTCTGTGGCCGGACAGGCGATGACACGTGATTGCCAGTGGATGGGTGCTGGAGTCACTGAGGGTGCTGAGGGGTATGGCCCTTCCTGGCTGGTGAAAACTCTTGGGCTCATTCTTGAGTGTCTCTGTAGACACCAAAGGACAAGATACCAAAACTCCCCACACACCCAAAAACAAACAATCATTAGGCCTTTGCTCAGGAAAATTTGGCTTAAAGTTAATGATTTCTCCAATTATCACCCTACCCAAATCATCTCCTTTGGGAAAAGCTGTTGAGAAGGTTGTACGAGGGCAGCTGTGAGTCCATCTGAACTCCTCAAGCTTGCTGTCAGTTGGGTTTCAGGTCTCGCTATGGTATGGGAACAGCGCTGGTTTATTAATTTAAGGTAGAGTTGATTGGAATTTTCCATCGAAATGATTTTTTAATGAAAAATGCAGTTTCTGAACAATCAAAATGTTTCCATTTTTCAGTTCAGGCAAACTAAAATAAAATATTTAATTTCAGGTCGGGCTGACCGACTAAAAACGTTTCAGTTTGATGAACTGAATGGAAATGTTTTGAATCAGTTTGATGTTAATCCGCATCTGCCTCGGGTGCTGCAGTGGTTCATGGGAGTTGTAGTTCAGGTGGTTCATGCTCTTCTTTCCCTTGTGGGCCAGATGCCTTGACCAGGCTTCATCTCCCATGATGCACCACAGTCTGGCATTTGATTGCAATGCATCATGGAAGATGTAGTCTGGCCAGGAACCCCAGGCTCCAGAGAAGAGTGAAAGCATGAGGTACTGCAACACCATAGGCAGGTGCAGTTTAATATGAAACTGACTCTCAACTCAACGTTTTGACATTTCTGAATTGAAATTTTTCATTCTCCCTCCCCAACAATATAAAAAACACCAGTTAATGTATGGATGCTGGGTTTGCTCTTTAAAGCACTGAACAGCGTGATTCCTAGCTACCAGGGAGGCCAACTGCGGCAGTTTAGATTTGAATGTCATGGTCGTCTTCCCCTCTGGTTGTTATCCTTCAGGACACAGAGAATTGGGTCACTCAGCTTTGGGGAGGTGTGTGTATGTGTGGGGGGGAATACTACAGTTATACTCCTGTTTAGTAAATTACAGTCCAGCTAGTGAACACTAGTTACACTCCTTTTCTAGTGTTTGGCGTCCCAGTCCTGCAACCTGCACATCAGCCATCCTCATGCCAGGGCACATCCATGGGCCTGGGTCAATCAGGAGTGATCATGTGACCAATGGTTGCAGGATTGGGCCTGTTACATATCGCAGCCAGTCACATTGTGGTGGGGCAGGTGTGAAAACAGAGCAATAAATTATTCACACTTTCTGCTTCATGTAGTTCACACATAGATTGCTGCACAGAGTCGCACATTCCCAGGCCAGAAGGGACCGTTCTGATCCTCCAGTCAGACCTCCTGCGTATCGCAGGCCACAGAATTTCACCCCATGATTTCTGCTCCAAGCCCATCAATTCTGGTTGAGCTAGAACTAGCTAATTCACACCAAAATAGTTTTGTGTTTCTGCTTGACAAACAGCAGGAGAGACCGAACCTCTAGGGCTGCTAGCGAAAGCCTCGCGGCTGCAAATGCCTTGCCTTTGTTTTTTCATTTGGTGTTCGTTAGTGTTGTCCTAGGCTCAAAAAATCCCTCAACTATAGTTAATGGTTTGGGTTTATATATCAGGGGGCAAATTCTTCTCTCTGTGGCACTGGTGCCCTCACCCCATGGATGTCCATGGGACTGGACTGGGGTAACTCAAAGTAGGATTTGCCCTCATTATTATTATTGTCAGTAGCTGTAAATCAGAACCCCATTGTGCTGGGCACTGTACATACACTTAATGGCAGGATGCCCCGTCCCAAAAGATTACAATCCAAGTAGAATTTATAATCTAAGGCTTTGATCCTTCAAGGACAGATGCCCGTGTTTAATGTTATACACCATGACTGTTTAATGAGCAAGCAGGGATGCAGCAGGCAGGAAGAGGATCTCTATTGAGCATGCTGAGAGGTCGGTGTTTATCTAGGAGCTGCCTAGCTCCAGTGTCACACCAAACGAGGTCCATTAGGAAACCTGACCCTCTTTCTCCAAGTCCACTCCTCGTAGGCCTGTGAGTTCAATGGGATGGCTCGGATGCATATAGCGAAGCATATGCATAAGTCTTTGCAGGAACGGTGACTAAATAACGTGTTATGTTTACAGTGAGAGAAACGCAGGACATCAGCCTAGATGGTCGGGATGGCTCCTTCTGGCCTTAGATTCTGTGAGTGTGCGCCCCAGCCTTTGGAGCCCATTGTCACTTTGTTCTGATACTTTGGGGAAATATTTTTCACTCAACTGTGTTTTTTCATGCATCAGATCGGGAAGATGGGCCAGACGAAACCCCTCCCAGTCCGTACGCCCGCAGGGACTCCCATGAAAAGGGCGTGAGAGCAATGTACAGCTGGAGACCTCTCTCTCCACGATTCAGAACCAAACCGGCAATGGATGTTATGGGGACAGCCAGGTGTGGTTGGCTGACCTTACACACTCATCTCGCTCAGAACTGAGAGAAGCCAGGGTCTCCCTGGGAACTACAAGACACAAAGCTTTGGCCCAGCTGGCCTGCTCTATGGGCAATGCAAGTCGTATTGGTGCAGTTTTTCCCAGGGACTCCCGCATGGCTTCCTGGCCCTCTCAACAATGACTTCACTAGACTGTTCTTTGCATTTCCACTCACCGGGGGCAGGAACTGAACCTGTGCCCTTCACACAGGTCTTCAGTGGCACCACTCTCCCGAGTGCGGGAAGGGGCCGGTGTGATCAGTCTTAGTCCCCAAAACTAGACTGAGCAGTTCAGAGCAATCAGCACACTGAGAACATCACATATTAATGTCCGTACGACTGCTCATGTGAGTCGAGTCCAACCTGTGTTTGGAGGATCACAGCCTTAGAGCAAAACTGAGCCCCTTCGAGACACACTGGGGCTAGTCTGGTCAGTGACTTCACCGAGATTGCAGTGGTGTAACTGCCAGGAGAATGTGGCCCATTTGACTTTAAACTGAAACTACAGGCTAGCGCACTGGACTGGGACTCAGGAGACCTGGCTTCAATTCCTGGCTCTGCCACTGTCCTGCTGGGTGACCTTGGACAAGTCACATCCCACTCTGTGCCTCAGTTTCCCCATCTGTAAAGTGGGGGTAGTGATACTGACTTCCTTTGTAAAGCACTTAGAGATCTATGGGTGAAGAGCACTAGATAAAGGCTAGGTCTCATTGCTATTAAGTGTTGTCCAAACCACTCATCTGCCCAAATTTTAGTGTTTTAATTTTTCATTCAAACCCCTTATTTGTACAGATTTTTGTTCCATTCCTTTCCTAGCTGTGGCTGGCATAAAATCACTGATTTATTGCTAGTATATTACATATTGGGATATTATTTCATGAGGACCAATGATCTTTCTGTTGCATTTTACTGTATAACTCTTACCCTATTAATTAAGGTTGACATTCTCCAGTACCATCCTAATCTAACAAAAGAGCTATAGTCCACTGTAACAAACAAACAATTTTTCAAAAAATATATCGTGTGATCGCTCCTGTGTTGGGTTAACATTAGACAGTAGCACAAAGCACTTAGCATGTGTGATTTTTCTGGTGGTGCTACTTTGTCTCTGGAAAACCAAGATCTTAATGCTATTCATTGGGAAATAGGTTGCTAAAGTGTTGCGATCCAAGACAGAATTTCCAGCTAGATTTTAAAGTCACTTGGGAGGCAGCCGTCATCTACTTGAAGAACGTAGTGGTTGCGCCGAAAGCATTATTTATTAAAGTCACTGCAGTCGTTTTCCAAAGCTGTTGTCACCTGGAAAGATGATGAATTTTGAAGCTACAGACAGAGAATGGTTCTGCCTTCGTTTGACACTGAGAAACTTTATCCCTGGGAGCTGTTTGACATGCCATGCGTTTGGCCTTGCATGCGTCAGTTCTGGCAGTTCTTTACTGCAGTGATCACACTGAATTAGGCGCTGGGAAACATTTGCTGAGCAAGATCCTTGCCTTAGGGAATGGGCAAAGAGCGTTAATTTGGACTCCTGTCATCACTAGCAGAGGTCTCGTAGCAGTAACTTAGCAGTTGCAAACTGGGGTTACAAAGAGCTGTTACTCTGGATAATAATAGATGATGCTGACTGCAGATCAGAGTGGCAGTGATGCCTGTCTCCAGCTCAGGGATCTGACTCAGTGACCCTGACCCAGGGCTGCCCGGCCGCCACTTTGCCCCACCCTGTCATTGGCCCCAGGGAGGATCGTCCCGGGCAGGGTGACTGTCTGATGGCTCCGAGCTGGCCTGCCAGGTGCAAAGGGAGTCGCCAGGGGAAATGGGCTGTGGATATACCCCCCACCCTCTGCCCTGGCCATCCCTGGCAGATGTACCAACCTCTGGCCTTTGGCAGTAATTTAGAAGAGCCTGGAAATGGAGAGACAATTCATGTGTTGGATCCATCTGTTCATTGAGGGGGGAGAATGAATCGCCACCCGGCTGCCTCCTCTGCTCTCCCCAGGATCCCTCTCCAGTGGGTCTGCTCCGGTGCTCACCTCCAGTGCAGCGTAGGTGCTTCTCTTGTGGTGCAGGGGTGGGGACAGGCAGGGCCTGAGGGGAGGAGCAGCAGGGAAGGGGACATGGACCCTAAGGCTCACAGGGAGCAGCATGGTGGCCGCCCTTACTATGTCTGCTAAGGCTCCACCCCACTGCCATCCTCCTTCACCTTTTACAACAACCCTGCTGAGCTCAGAGTGGGCCCGCTGAGCCCTGCTCCTGGGCACCTCCTGCCTAGGGTTACCCCCTTGGAAATGCCCAAAAGCCTGCACCCTCACCCCCTACAAGGCACGGCTGCCGCAACCCCAACCAGAAGGCAACTCCGCAACCCCTCTCCCCTGCGACAGCCACTGATAGAATCATAGAATCATAGAATATCAGGGTTGGAAGGGACCTCAGGAGGTCATCTAGTCCAACCCCCTGCTCAAAGCAGGACCAATCCCCAATCAAATCATCCCAGCCAAGGCTTTGTCAAGCCTGACCTTAAAAACTTCCAAGGAAGGAGATTCTACCACCTCCCTAGGTAACGCATTCCAGTGTTTCACCACCCTCCTAGTGAAAAAGTTTTTCCTAATATCCAACCTAAACCTCCCCCACTGCAACTTGAGACCATTACTCCTTGTCCTGTCCTCTTCTACCACTGAGAATAGTCTAGAACCATCCTCTCTGGAACCACCTCTCAGGTAGTTGAAAGCAGCTATCAAATCCCCCCTCATTCTTCTCTTCTGCAGACTAAACAATCCCAGTTCCCTCAGCCTCTCCTCATAAGTCATGTGTTCCAGACCCCTAATCATTTTTGTTGCCCTTCGCTGGACTCTCTCCAATTTATCCACATCCTTCTTGTAGTGTGGGGCCCAAAACTGGACACAGTACTCCAGATGAGGCCTCACCAATGGCGAATAGAGGGGAACGATCACGTCCCTCGATCTGCTCGCTATGCCCCTACTTATACATCCCAAAATGCCATTGGCCTTCTTGGCAACAAGGGCACACTGCTGACTCATATCCAGCTTCTCGTCCACTGTCACCCCTAGGTCCTTTTCTGCAGAACTGCTGCCTAGCCATTCGGTCCCTAGTCTGTAGCTGTGCATTGGGTTCTTCCGTCCTAAGTGCAGGACCCTGCACTTATCCTTATTGAACCGCATCAGGTTTCTTTTGGCCCAATCCTCCAATTTGTCTAGGTCCCTCTGTATCCTATCTCTGCCCTCCAGCGTATCTACCACTCCTCCCAGTTTAGTATCATCCGCAAATTTGCAGAGAGTGCAATCCACACCATCCTCCAGATCATTTATGAAGATATTGAACAAAACCGGCCCCAGGACCGACCCCTGGGGCACTCCACTTGACACCGGCTGCCAACTAGACATGGAGCCATTGATCACTACCCGTTGAGCCCGACAATCTAGCCAACTTTCTACCCACCTTATAGTACATTCATCCAGCCCATACTTCTTTAACTTCCTGACAAGAATACTGTGGGAGACCGTGTCAAAAGCTTTGCTAAAGTCAAGAAACAATACATCCACTGCTTTCCCTTCATCCACAGAACCAGTAATCTCATCATAGAAGGCGATTAGATTAGTCAGGCATGACCTTCCCTTGGTGAATCCATGCTGACTGTTCCTGATCACTTTCCTTTCGTGTAAGTGCTTCAGGATTGATTCCTTGAGGACCTGCTCCATGATTTTTCCGGGGACTGAGGTGAGGCTGACTGGCCTGTAGTTCCCAGGATCCTCCTTCTTCCCTTTTTTAAAGATTGGCACTACATTAGCCTTTTTCCAGTCATCCGGGACTTCCCCCGTTCGCCACGAGTTTTCAAAGATAATGGCCAATGGCTCTGCAATCACATCCGCCAATTCCTTTAGCACTCTCGGATGCAACTCGTCCGGCCCCATGGACTTGTGCACGTCCAGCTTTTCTAAATAGTCCCTAACCACCTCTTTCTCCACAGAGGGCTGGCCATCTACTCCCCATGTTGCGATGCCCAGCGCAGCAGTCTGGGAGCTGACCTTGTTAGTGAAGACAGAGGCAAAAAAAGCATTGAGCACATTAGCTTTTTCCACATCCTCTGTCACTAGGTTGCCTCCCTCATTCAGTAAGGGGCCCACACTTTCCTTGGCTTTCTTCTTGTTGCCAACATACCTGAAGAAACCCTTCTTGTTACTCTTGACATCTCTTGCTAGCTGCAGCTCCAGGTGCGATTTGGCCCTCCTGATTTCATTCCTACATGCCCGAGCAATATTTTTATACTCTTCCCTGGTCATATGTCCAACCTTCCACTTCTTGTAAGCTTCTTTTTTATGTTTAAGATCCGCTAGGATTTCACCATTAAGCCAAGCTGGTCGCCTGCCATATTTACTATTCTTTCGACTCATCGGGATGGTTTGTCCCTGTAACCTCAACAGGGATTCCTTGAAATACAGCCAGCTCTCCTGGACTCCTTTCCCCTTCATGTTAGTCCCCCAGGGGATCCTACCCATCCGCTCCCTGAGGGAGGGATAGGACCTGGAGAGAGAGAACCCAGACAGATGAGATGGATAACATCATCAGGCTCCTCACTGTCACGTGACTCAAGTCTTCTCTCTCTCACATGTGCGCGGCGCCGGCGTGTTGGGGGCAGACAGCTCTGTATTTTCAAGTTCTGATCTGTTGTCGCTTAACCTGCGGAAGAGGCAACACTGCAGCGTCTCTAGCTGGACACAGAAACCTTCACCATTCGCCATCCCAATGTATTGGGAGAATAATGCAAATCTTTAGATCCACGTAAAAAAACCCAGCAGATTAAATTATTTTTCTGGCAACTGGCAAATCCATAAATAAACCAGCCAGGCCGCAACTGATGAAGCAGTGACCCCAGCTCGGACTCAGAGAGGAGAGACTATCCTGGGTGGCAAAAGACCCCCAAGCTAGAGAAGTAAGGGTACAACTTCTGGTCCCGAAGAAATTCTGCCAGCCAGTATTACAGTTGGCACATGCAGTAGCCTGTGGGGGACACTTAGGGTGAGAGAAGACCCTCGAAAGGGTAACCCTTCGAGTTTATTGGCTGCGGGTGCATAGTGAGGTCAAAGACTATTGCGTGTCATGCCTGGTGTGCCAAGGAACAGGACCCAGATAGACCCCAAAAGCTCCACTAGTCCCCCTCCTGGTGGTCAGAGTGCCCTTTTAGAAGATTGGTATGGACCTGGTGATGCCACTGGAAAAGCATGTGTCCAGGCACAAGTATATTCTGGTGATAATGAGCTATGCCATGCAGTGCCCAGAGGCCATCCCCCTTCGCTTGACCACTGCAGCAACCATGACAACTGAAGTGATGAAGGTTTTTGCATAAGTAGGGATACCAAAAGAGATACTGACTGACCGGGGGCCAATTTTACATTCACATTAATGGGGGAATCGTGTGACCTCTTGAAAATCAAGGCCTTAAAGATGTCAATCTACCCCCCTCAGATGGACTGGCTGGTGGAACACTTCATTGAAACACTGAAAGGGATGCTTGGGAAGTTTGTGACCTTGGACCCCAGTTGTTGGGATCGGTTAGTCCTGCCCCTTCTTTTGGCATCTGGGAGGTGCCATGGGCATCGACAGGGTTCTCACCATTCAAACTACTATATGGGAGGCAACCTAAACCTCCTCCGCGAGACGTAGGAGGAGCCCAGTCCCAAATGTGGTACTGTGTGTGATCTGCCTGAGGGAGAATTTGGAGACACTGGGAGCTTTTACTAAAGAAAATCTGCTGAAGTCTCAACAGAACCAGGAGGAGACCTACAGCCGAGGGGCCAGGATGTGAGAATTTGGGCCCAGGGACAGGGTATTATTGTTGCTACTGACCTCAGAGTCAAAGCTTCTGGCCAGGTGGCAGGGTCTGTTCAAGGTGGTAAGAAGGGTGGGGACAGTCAGTTATGAAATCTGCCAGCCAGAAAAGAGAAAAGAAACACATGAACCTGCTAAAGGCTTGGAGGGACCAAGAAGGCCTCCTCATAGTGCCTTCTCCCCCTAAACACAAGCATGGCCAACAGGCACCCTTAGGCCACGATGCAGGGCCATTACCCATGGGGGAAGAAACAAGAATTATTACCGCTCATTAGAGGCTTTCCCTCAGTATTCTCAGCACTGCCAGGACACACTCACCTGGCCTACCATCATGTAGACACTGAACCAGGAAAAAAAGGTCTGAGAAAGCCTATGACCTCTTCCATGGAAAATGTGGGAGACAGTCGCCAAGAACTGCGGGTCATAATGGACTTAGTGGTGGTTGAGGAGTCCCATTGTGAATGGAGGAACCCCATTGTACCTGTGTCAAAACTCTACAAGTCAACCCACTTCTGCATTGATTTCCAGAGACTGAATGCAACATTGTAATTTAAGCATATCCTATGTTTAGAGTAGATGAGTTGCTGGACCAACTGGGGCCACCAGGTGTATATCCACTCTTGACCTAACAAAGGGTTATTGGCAGATTCCTTTGAGAACCAAATTACGAGAGAAGACCGCATTCTCCACCCCAGTCTGTCTCTACCAATTCAAGACCATGCCATTCGGCCTTCACCCAGCCACAGCCACCTTCCAATGCCTGATGGACCGTGTACTGCAACCCCATGGACATTATGCATCACCATACATCTACAATAATGTCATCTATAGATAGGAGACACATCACTGCAGTACTGCAAGCCCTCCAGGAGGCAGGACTAACAGCCAAATTTAGGCTGGCCAGCCAGGAGGCGACTTACCTCGACTGTAGGGTAGGGGGCAGGCGTCTGAAGATGCTGATTGGTAGAGTACATGCCTTGGAGCAATGCCCCATGCCAACCACAATAAAACCAAGTATGTTGTTTCCTGGGCCATGCTGGCTATGATAGATAGACACTTTGTACCAAGTTTCACCACCGTTGCAGCCCCCCAACAGATCTGATAAATGACGCAAGCCCGACAAGAATTCAGTGGTCCGAAGGAACACTATTTCACTAGGAGGGTGGTGAAGCACTGGAATGCGTTACCTAGGGAGGTGGTGGAATCTCCATCCGTAGAGATTTCTAAGGTCAGGCTTGACAAAGTCCTGGCTGGGATGATTTAGTTGGTGTTGGTCCTGCTTTGAGAAGGGGATTGGACTAGATGACCTTCTGAGGTCTCTTCTAGCCCTAATATTCTATGATTCTATGATGCCTTGTAGTGGGGTGGCCACCGCTCCTGCCCTGAAGGGCTTGAAATCAGCCCTGGGAGAGGGCTGTGGCTGGGAGCAAGCAGTTCCCAGGCTGACTGGGGGAAGCAGGCTCAGCTGTGGCCACGCCCCCAACAGGGCTCAGCTGGTCCTTATAAGAGGGTGGTGGGCCAGGAGCAGACAGTCTCCTCTAGCTGGGGAGGGTGATGGGCCTGGCTGCTGGGGAGGGTACCAGAGTACCTGAGGTGGAGCAGGGCTGGGGGAAGGCCAACGGAGCTCCGGCCTGGAAACCCCCCAAGGATGCATGCCTAGTGTAGGGCTGGATAGGTACTGGGGTTGCAGGGGGCAGCCCATGGGTAGGCAAAGGCAGCTGGTCCAAACCCCCCTTGCCTGTGATGAGTCGCTTGTACACTGCAGTCTGCCCCAGTGTGTGGGGGCTCAATGGTGACTGGCAGTAGCCAAAGACTGAGGCGAAGTGGGGTAGGGGGTTGGGGGTTCCCTGGGGAGGGGAGACCCGGAGACTATGGGGGTACTGCCATGGGGCAGCACTCTGGGTAAAAGGGGCACTGGGGTCTGGGAGGGACACAGGGGCCAGCGGCAAGCGGGACACTGGCCTGCAAAGGGTGCTCCAGAGGCTGGAAGAGCTAAATCCCTGAGAGACCAGCAGGAGGCGCTGCAGGGGTGAGTCTCGCACCGTTACACTCTGCAACAAGGCATTCAAGACACTGATCGAACAGCTAAGTCAGAAACCAGTTCTCTCACACCCAGACTTTTCTAGATGAGTCATATTGCACACTGATGCCTCAGATGTAGGTCTTGGGGTAGTACTTTCATAGGACTTTAAAGGGGATGAATACCCCATCCTTTACCTTAGCAGGAAGCTGTTTTTCCCTGGGAAATGCCCTACTCGGTCATTGAGAAGGAGGCCCTGGCTGCGAAGTGGGCCATGGCCGCCTTATGATATTATTTGTTGGGGAATCCTTTCCTTTTAGTAATAGACCACACAACCCTCCATTGGCTGAACTCAAGAAAAGAAACCAACCCTAGGATCATGCAATGGTACGTTTCCTTGTAGCCCTATAGATTCCAAGTACTTCACCAAGCAGGAAGGGACCATAAAAATGCTGTGGCTCTGGGGGGTATGGGTGCTCCAAGAACAACATTATCCCACGGCTTCAGGTCTGCTGTCACTCTGGGCTGTTTTCATACTTTCTCCTTTTATATCCCTTGCTTTGCCCGGTCTCTGCCCCTCTTGTTGGCCTATGTGCACTTTCCTATCCTGTGGTTCTGTGTATTGGTAGGTTATTTCTTGGGCTGAGAACACCATTTTAAAGATTTCTTTTTAAAGATTTGGGAACGTAGATGGCAAGGGCCAGATTCTCAGCCGGTGTAAATCAATGTCTCTCTGTTGAAGTTAAGCTGATTTACATCAGCTGAGGATCGGGCCCCAAGGCTGTATTTCATCCATAGAGTTGATTAGGAATGAGCTGTCATTTTCCTTCCTGTGCTGCACCTCCTGCTCGCTTTAACCTTGCTTAAGTTGAAAGCTTTTTCCTGCTGGCTTTCCCAGTGACCCTAGCCCACAGGGTGCGGCTCCCACTCGTTTCCTCATTGTGTGATGGTCCCAATGTGCACTAACACTTCAGGCTGGGTCGGAAACGGTTTTCACCTCCCACAAGCATTTTTGAGATTTCAAAACAATTTCCTGTCCTGAATTGGGACAAAACGTCAAAATCTTGAAAATTTTCACAAACCAACAGACTGGGGAGGAACAAAAACATGGTTCAGGTCAATCAAAACATGATGTTTTGATCATTTCAAAACATTTATCTTTGATTTTGATCTCTTCCCCCCCCCCACCCCCCCTTATCCTTTTTTAAATATCAATTAAGTTACATTTAGGGAAAAAACCCTGAAGCTTTTCACCTTGAAAAGGTCAGAACAGGAGCTTTAGACAATTTCAAGATTTCTTTTTTCCCAACAGTTTTCTAAAGTCAAGAAATTCACCAAACCTGACCCGCTCCTTCAAAGAGTTTCAGTTTCAACGAGTCAGCATATCTGGTGGGAAAAAATGTCTAATTGAAAATTCCTGACCAATTCCTCTCACACTATTGCTACATTGGATTTGCTACCAACCCAGAGGAGGAAAGGCCCCATTCAAGGGGTAGTGAATCTGCTTTCCGTGTCTACCTCTTAAAAGCGATTTAACTCTAAACAGGAAAGGAGAATAAAATCAACACTGAAAGTTTTAGTTACATGATATATAAATAACCTACTCCAGGATACACATGACCAGTGCTGCGCTAGGTCCTTGGGAAAGGAGTATGACCCAGGTGATAAAGTATCTCAGACTGTGAGAGTTATTACAAGTCAAACCTCCCAGTGCTCTATTAATAATGTTCCTCCAGAAAACACATCCATCAGCTGGGCATCGATTTCTAATGCTTGTGGGCCCTTTTGCTCCCTGGTGATTGACTTCCACTGCAAGAGCCAGCAAAGGGTTATCTCCATCTCAGAAACCATCACACGCGGCATGAGGAGCCGCCGTTGCTCACAGCTTCAGTGATTAGCAAAAGATGTGAAGGGGGAAACATGAGGAGGTTTTATCCTGATGCTAAAAACGGATGAACAAATGACACTTCTCTCTCCTGGTGTAAGCGAGATAACTTGTGTGCAACGCACGAGGGAGGGAAAGGAACCCTTTAAAGCATTCACTTTCTCCTTGCATCACTGAGTCAGTGCCGCAGCTTTGTACAGGTGAGAAGATCTTCCAGGGGGAAAAGCTCACAATGGGAAGGGGGAATCACAGAGCTTCGTACCATTTCACTGGGCCTGTCCCATTTGCTCTGGGTTACGGTTCAGATGGATGTACTGCACCCAGGTAGTCATTGTGTAGAGCTGCTGAGAAATTTTGAAGTGGGTTTCTCCAGTCCCGGCTGGACTATCTAGCTAGGCCCAAATTGTTACAATGGTCTTCTCTGTGTCGCTGATTTCATCAGAATGAAGGCAGTAGTCCCCAGCCCAGTTCACTGCTTAGGGACTCACCTGGGATGGGAAAGAACCATATCTAAATCCCTGCTCTGCTTGGCTCAGACAAGGGACTCGAACCACATCCCAGCACAGTGTCCTAACCACTGCTATAGAGTTTCTCTCAGGCCCATGGAACCAGGTCTAACAAGTCAGAGTGAAAGCCCTAGAGCCTGGCGTGCAGAGCCCTTTGTGAGCAGCTAGCAGATCCAGGTTCAAGTCTCCAATCTGACTCAGGGAAAGCCAGGGTTTGAACCTGGCTTACTGGCAGCCCTCAACACCAGCGGGGTCCCTGGGGCTTTTTCACAGACAATCTCAAAGTGCCCTGGGTTTCTTCTGCATCAGAACAAAAACAAATGCTGAACCCTGGACGTTTTTCACAAACTGAAAATCTGGTTTCCCAGCCCTAGTACCTAGGCACCCAAAGGCGCAGATGGGTGCCTAGGGGGATCTCACATGTGCTAAGAGGCCCTGTGTGCTTTGGAAAATCCTCCTAAGCTCCCATCTATACCCTTTGGCTCCTAAATACTCTCAAAACTCTCATCATTAGTCCCGGCACCTGCCAGTCCTGAAAGACCCCATCCCTCCAGCATCAGCTATGCTAATGTCTCCTGGAAATTCACCCTGTAAGTGCAGGTGAGCCGCCACGCAGCCTTGGGGAGTGAGCTAGAGAGCTGGGAACGAGGGTTTAGGGAGAGGGAGCCTTCTGGTGCGGCCACTGTGGTTCGAGGAGCCCCTGCTGATCCAGCTTCAAGGCATGCGAGGAAGGAGCTAGTGGGAGGAAAGAGTTTACAGGTCTCAGGAAGCAATGGAAGGTGGTGGGTTTGCAGAGACACCGCCCACCCCTCAACCAATGTAAATCTGTAATAGGGTGGTCTGTGGTCTGCCCCTTAATGGCCAGTCTGCCCTATTCAATCAGCCCCACCCTGTGACACCTGTGCAGGGTGTAGGACGTAAAAGGAGGAAAGCTCAGCCCTGCAGGGCTGATAGGGGAGGAAAGTGAGAGTTCTGCTGTAGGTCAGGAAGGTGCAGGGGGGCTAAAGCCAGACACTGGGGTGCCTGGCTCAGGGGGAAGCTGGTGAGGTACAGGCTGGGGCTGGGCTGGAACTTGGCACCGAAGAGGAAAGGCCTGCTGGGGAGGGAAAGCAGACAGGCTGCTTCCACCTGGGGTAGGAAGCCTGGCCAGAGCCCCCTGGAGGAGGGTGGGTCTAGACTGGCTCACTGGGCTGAGCAGAGCCCAGGTACCTGTTAGTGGGTGCTGAGGCAGGCCATTGCAGCTGGGCCCTGCCTGGAAGGACGGGGGCTGGATGCTGGGCCCAGCTGGGGTGACGATTCCTGTGGTTGTGCTTTTCCTGGAAGGGGTGAGGGCTTTACAGTGGCTTGGCCAGAGGGCCCAATCCCCCCCTCCGGTGAGAGCAGGCTCCAGCTCATTGTGGGGAAACGGCAGCAGAAGGGCTGCAGTTCTGGGTCGGGCTGGGAGAGGAGTGCTCCACGCTGGTGAGTCTGGTGCACAATGTGTCCCCAGCGCCTGGTGCAACTCCAGCCCCAGCAGGACTTGGCAGTGCTGATGGTTCAGTTCTTCCCGTTAAAACGTGTGCTGGCCTCAATGCAGATCCTAGTAGACACAACTCCCTGTCCCAGTGCCCAAAGCCGGCCCTGGCTGGTGGCCCTGGTCAAGGTTCAGCTGTAGTCCCCCTCTACAGTCGACTGAGGCAGGGTGCCCGCACCAGGGGTCCAGGTTCCTCAGTTGTCACCTCAGTCATGGAGACTGACAACTCTTTCCTTCTTCACCAGGGTATTTCCAGGCTGCACAGTTCCCTGCCTGCACTGTGATATCCCCAGCAAGCCAGACTCCTAAACAGGCCACCCTCCTATTTCACGAGGAGGGTGGTGAAGCACTGGAATGGGTTCCCTAGGGAGATGGTGGAATCTCCATCCTTAGAGGTTTTTAATCCCTGGCTTGACAAAGCCCTGCCTGAGATGATTTAGTTGGTGTTGGTCCTGCTTTAAGCAGGGGGTTGGACTAGATGACCTCCTGAGGTCTCTTCCAACCCTAATCTTCTATGATTCTATGATCTGTGCTTTGCCTTCTCCTCGGAGGCTCCAAACAGTGAAATTGCCCTCGGTTAAGTTACCACACAGCTCCAAGGGCCAGTGGCTATGCTAATCTCGCCCTCTTTATGTACCTCTGTGTCCACTGGTGACTAGGAACCGTGCTGTGCTCCAGAGAGGTGAGCTGGACTGGGAGCACTGGTACAACTCGGACATGGTGCAATCCAGGGATTGGCTGTTAGCTGGCAGAGCCCCACTACCTTTCTAACACTGGTGTCCTGCAGGCTTTTACAACACCTGTCTCCTGCCCACTGGGCCTTCTGTTCTCCCAGGCCCCAGTTCAGCAAGGTACTTAAGTATGTGCGTGTCTTCAGTGGGGCTTCCGCAGAAGCTTACGGTTAGGCACTTGCTTAAGTCCCTTGTTGAGCCAGGGCCTAACACAACTGGCTTTTTACTTCTGGGGGAGTCACGGGCCACCAAACGTGGGGTGAGGGGGCACTGGTAAAACTTTGGAGTGGCTGGGGGAGGGGTGGGAGAAGAGATCTTACCAAATACAAACGACAGGAGCCTTTGCGGGAAGCCAGCCAAAGGGTGAACAGCTGGGGGTTACGTACAGCTGGGGGCAATGTACAGATAGGTGCTTGGGGGTGAGTGGAGGGGAACATGAGTGCTGTAGCCGCTGAGGCTGCTAGAATATAAATGAAATTCCTGGTTACTCAATGTTTATATCTCGGGGAATAGGCAATGACAAAATATTTATTTTCCCAGTTAATCATATACTTGGATCTGCTTTCATTTCCTTTCATTCTGATGCAGCATGACTCACCGTGCTGAGCAGCGTAGGCTGCCTCATGTGACCAAGAATGTGTAAACCTGACAAAGTAACTGATCTGGCCCAGTGCAATATGGACACTTGGTTGCATAACACATTTAAAGACGCAGGGTGTTCGAAGGAAGGGGTGAGCGGGAAGCAATTGCATGGCTTTTACACTATCATTCTATACTGTATCTCCCTTGTACCAGCTATGCAAAGCAAGGACATGATTCTAGAGAGGTGAACTCCTCCAGAGAACACACCAATGAGGGTGAGAGTCGTCATTAAGGCTATTCATTGCTCTGTCCCTGGCATTTCTGTAGGCCCCAGGCCTGACGTGGTATCTCTGAGTGCTTCGCAGATCAGGACAGATTAAGGAAAGGCCAGTACAAACAGAGGCAGAGGACTTGGTGTTGAAATGTAACAGGGACTCCGGGTCAAATCTGCAGAGTGTGACAGGAGAAAAGCCAAACTGTGAAAAGAAAAGGAAAAAAAACCCAAAAAACCCCAAGAGCATCCAGAATGACTGGCTTTAGTTGCAGCTGTAAGGCCAGGCAGCTACAGTCCTTTAGCGCTTCTCTGTGGGTGGGTCCTGGGCGGCTCTGTACGGTAGAATTACACAGTGTGATGTTTGCTTGCCGCATCGTAACTAACCACTACAGTAGGGCAATGGACTCAAATACTAGATCTGCGTGAATGTGGAACCAATCCCCCACACGTATTCTTTCTGCTCTTTAAATCCTTTGGCTGAGCTCAGATGCATCCCACAGAGATAGTAGCAAAAGAGATTCCAGGCACTAAGGGCCAGGGAGTATGGGGGCACAGGGGAGTAGGGGCGTGCATGGTGCCTCCCATAAGCATCTGTTCTGGCTATTTGTGATGCATTTTGCAGGGCAGGAGTGGAAGCAGACTCTGCATTGCAGCTACTCCCTCCCTGTACAGGTTGCACTAGCCCATGCAGCTGTACTGGGTATAGGCCTGGCACAATTTACTCTCTCCCCAGAGCCTAGCTGCTCCAGGGCGGTGCTACAGCGCACTGCCAGTCACTCCTTGCAGGCGGTTATCTCAGCGCTAAGCCAGCTTCCACACTGCTCGAGTAAAGCAGCTCTGCCCTTTCCCCCCAGCAGTGCCAGCCAACTCCTAGGACTGGCACCACGGCACATGCAGGATGCGGTGGTTGTGTCTGGAGGGGGGCTGAGAGAGCCTTTGAGCTATAATTCACTAGTGAAGACCAGCCCTACAAGAGAGAGACATATCTGGACGTTGCATGGAAAGCAAATGTCAGCTTTGTAATTGCGCCAGATGCCTGATTACAAGATGAGGCTCATTGGAGCGGGAAGCCACAGGGCCTGTGTGTCCCACTAAAGAAGCTCAGATTTGGAATACAGAATCCTCTGAGTACTAATCCCTAGCTCCTATGTAGCACTTCTCATCAGTAGATCTCAATTCACTTTACAAAGGAGGTCTTCTTATCCCCATTTCACAGATGGGGAAACTGAGCACAGAGCGGTGATATGACTTACCCGAGATCACCGCACAGGCCATTGGGACTCAGCCCAGTTCTCTGTCCACTGGGCTGCACTAACTCAAGTGTTACAGTTCAATGGTGATAGACAATGGTAGTTTGATTGCTACAGACCATGCATAAGTGTTTGTAGGATCAGGACTGTAAGCCACACAATGCTCTTGTGAGAAAAGATAACCCCTTTTACAGCTGAGTAAACTGAAACAAAGAGACGTTAGAGAGCTTGCCCCAGAGCACACAATTTCGTAGCAAATATGGGAACAGAAACCAGGAGACTTGATTCCAAGGGCTCATTCTAACCACTAGACACGCTCCCTCCGTTCCAATACAGGACTTAAATCTCCCGCACCCAGCCGGTGGACTCCCTACTTATGTGCTAAAATTCACTTTTTAAAAAACAATGAAAAGGGGGGGATGACTTTCATAAGTTTCTTTCTCCTCTCTACACGCTTTTTTAATTTCAAATGAATCATGAATGTTTTAAAACCAAAAGTGTCATTTGGTAAAATCACATTAAAAATAAAAGGGCGAAATTGAATGTTAACTAGACAAACAACTGCAGAATAACCCTCCTGAGAGCCAGGAAGCAAACGACTGACCTCTGTCGTATTTGGAGAAAGTCTTTATTTGCTTAAACCCACAGGCAATTGTTGATGGCTCAATGCAAATTGACTGTAACTTGTCCAGGAGCTTATGAAAACTTTTGCAAAGGTCAGTGACTTTTTGTCTCTGGCACAAGCATTTCAACAGCAAGGATTGACAGTGGGCCGAGACCTGTTTTCAGCAGGGGATGAATGGGTGACCTCCTTCATTTAAAGGTGACCAAAGTTCATGTCTCCTCTTTGGCAAAGAAGGACCTATAACCTTCAGGTAATGTAATCTATTGTGCAGCATTTAATTGAATGTCTCGGGTGCTTCACCAGGGCTTGTATCAATTTAGGTGAAGAGAAACAACAAAATTGATGCCATTATCAGAGCAATTCAAGATAAGAAGAAACGCCATGTAATTCAGTGAAAGGAACATGGTAATTCACTTAACTCCTGACACTCTTGATAAAGGCTAATTTATGAAGAGGCAAATAATTGTTTTTAACTGCCTATGAAATGTGTGGTATGCAATTTGGTCAATAAATGCAAATCACACTTTGCAGCTTCTCTACACAAGATGTTCTCATGGCAAACCATCCTCCAGCTAGGAGCGAGGAGAGCCAGGCAAACACCTTGGAGGGTTTTTCTCACAAGGAGGTTTATCTGGCCTTTTCAAAGGATCTGAAAATCACCTCAGGGATCTTTTTTCAGAGTAGCAGCCCTGTTAGTCTGTATCCGCAAAAAGAAAAGGAGGACTTGTGGCAGCTTAGAGACTAACCAATTTATTTGAGCATAAGCTTTCGTGAGCTACAGCTCACTTCATCGGATGCCTGCCGTGGAAAATACAGTGGGGAGATTTTATATACACAGAAAACGTGAAACAATGGGTGTTACCGTTTGCTCTTAAATGTTTAGAATACATTGCACCAACTTGTCAGTCAGTGTCTCTCAGCAGTGATGCAATAACGTTTTACTGCTACCTATAAAAGCCCTTCCACATCTCAGGCTGGGATCAGAACTAGAACAGCCTGAAAAGGGAGAGGGAGGACAAGCGATTGGGCTGGCTGCTGTCTTGACTGACTTGGGGACCTCCGGAGTTAAAGCATGAGCTACTGCAGTTAGGAGTGTAACAGATTTGTGTCCTTTGGCCTCAGGTACAGAGGGAGACCCTCTAAAACTCATACACCGCTGGGTTACGCAATCAGGCTTTCTGCCTCCAAGTGGGAACTTTTTAATCAGCATGGCAAAGATTTTTCAAGGGTGACCAGTGATTTCTGGAAACCCAATTTGAGACACCTAGAAGGGCAAGTTTCAGAGTAACAGCCGTGTTAGTCTGTATTCGCAAAAAGAAAAGGAGGACTTGTGGCACCTTAGAGACTAACCAATTTATTTGAGCATAAGCTTTCGTGAGCTACAGCTCACTTCATCGGATGCATACTGTGGAAAGTGTAGAAGATCTTTTTATACACACAAAGCACGAAAAAATACCTGGAAATGGCCCAGCTTGATTATCATACACTTTGTAAGGAGAGTGATCACTTTAGATAAGCTATTACCAGCAGGAGAGTAGGGTGGGGGGAGGTATTTTTTCATGCTTTGTGTGTATAAAAAGATCTTCTACACTTTCCACAGTATGCATCCGATGAAGTGAGCTGTAGCTCACGAAAGCTTATGCTCAAATAAATTGGTTAGTCTCTAAGGTGCCACAAGTACTCCTTTTCTTTTTTCTAGAAGGGCAAGTCTTCTCTGAGGGCTCACTCTCCAAAAGCCAGGCCCGTTCAAGGCCAGCTCCCCAACACGACTCACTTCTGAAGATGATGGGCCATGATCTCATGCAGCCGAAATTACCAGAAAAGAGAACATGCTAGTGGGGTGTGTGTGTACACACACTGTACGTACTGTATGGGAATAGATTTTCTAAGGGACAATGGTTTTTCTCTCAGGATTAATTGTCAGGTGTCATTTCCACCTCCTCCAAGCCTGAGGTGCCAGTTGTTACTTGGGTTAAGGCACTGAAGAAATTTAGGGAGAAAGCCAGCAATTATTAAAGGACTGTAGATTCTGGGCCAGATCCTTCTCTAGGGGTAGCTCCATTGGTTTATGAGGAATTACACCAGGAATGAATTTGGCCAATTGATGTCTGAGGAATGAGGAAAGCTGCTGGCTACTTGTTTACATGAGTGATCCATCTGAATCGAGCCCAGGGCCATCGGTATTTGATCATTTATATTACAGCGGAACCTAGAGGCCCCACTGAGATCTGCGCCCCATTGTGCTGGGAACTGTTTACACAGCGAGTGAGAAGAGAGCTCCTATCCTCAGTGTGGAAACTGAGGCACAAAGATGAAGAGACTTGCCAAGGTCTCCGGCAGAGCTAGGGACAGAACCCAGGTCCACTAGACCCTGCTATAGTGAACGTGAGGCTGAATATCAGAACAAATCTCCCAACACCTCTAACACAGTCACCCATGCAGCTTCTTGGGCCCTGGGCGTGGGAAGGGGTCTGGTTTCACCAGTGCCACCTTGCAGCCATCCCATCCTACCGCGACTCCTGGTGACTGACCAGAGGGGTGTGAGCCGAAGCCCCTGTACCCCGGCTGGCATACTGCTCACAAGCAGTCTTGAAACACACTACATCACATGGGTCCCCCTGCCCCTGCCCCCAGGGTTCAGCGCAGGGGCTCCCTTCTGCAGAGCTCAGTTCTGGGACTGCGCCAGGGCAGGTGCCAACCGCATCGTACCCTGGCTACAGACTCGGGAGAAAGCTGCTGGGCGGATGGGCATTGCCTTCTCGGTGTCTCTAAACAGTTCCCTGGCTCCCTGCCTTGCAGAAGCTAGCTACCAGCACCCTGGCACAACCCGAGCCAGCGGAGGAGGAGGCTCGGTGCAGAGGGGGAGGGAAGCAGTCATTGTTTATGTCCTAATCGAGGGGCTGGAGGATCCTGCTCCAAGGAGAACTGAGCGTCTCCAGGCAGTGAGATGAGATAGAGGGAACATGTAACAACAGCTGAAGTGTCCTAATTAGACCAGCAGGCAGGCCTCTGCCAAAGAATTCGACTCTGATGAACAAGCTCCTTCTGACTTGCTCCTGACATTTTCTAGTTAGGCAACCGACAAAGAGCCCCCAGCCTGCTGGAAGTTGCTCCAAACCACCAGCAGGATTCTGCTCGCTCCCAGCAGCCCCTTCTATCCTGGGCAAGCTGCAGGCGGCCACGCAGGAGGAGGAGGTGCCTTCTGCACTGCCCCAGCGGCTGGGGAAATCCCCGCTCCCAGCTGCAAAGAATTCAGTGCCAGGGCACAGGTTACAAGAGTCCTAGGCTAGGCTAGCGCCGTGCATTGCTTTGGGGGGACTCAGGCTGGCTAGTGATCCCAGGCCTCATGGGATCCCCAGCTGGGAGCGAGGCGCCCCGGCTCCCCCACACAATGCATGGGCAGTGGCCAGCAAGCTGAGCAGGGAGCCAGCCAGGAGCGGAATGGCAAGGAGCCGAGCAGGGCTTAGGCACCCCGGTGCACTGGCTGGAGACGTGCCTCCCTCTGCTTGCGATCTGCAGCCACAGACCCTCTCCTGGAGTTAGGCGCCTGAGCCAGGTCAGCAGCTGGCTAACTCGTGCCTGGCTGCTTGCCCTGTTGCCCTGGGCTGTGCCCCCCCACACTGGAGGCCTGCCTGACAGCTGCCAGGGGTGAGCTGTGCCCAGAGCCTGCCGACAGGATCGGGCCCCACTGGCGAGATAGGTGTTGTCCAGCAGAGTTTGAGAATCCAGCCTTGGGGACTGAGCGAGGACTGTGCAAATGCTGCCCAGCGGGGACTTAGGCACCTCCGGGGCTAGGCAGCAGCCGAGTGGCTGTTTTGAAAATGTCCCTGGCCCCTGAACGGTGGACTTAGGAGCCGGAAGCGGCTGTTGGGATCTGGGCCTGAGTCGCTCCGATTCCATCTGCAAAATGAGGATAATAAAGTGTCCTCTGGCTTGTCCATTTAAATGAGAATCTCTTCCGGGCCCGTCTCTCTCTGTGAATGCTCTGCACCTCGCCCAAAGGGGATCATCTCCTCTGTGGAATACAAGGAAGGGGGAAACAAGGACTGCTGGGTGGGAGGGAGGGGGCAGTCCCGCTTGCCTCTCCGTGGGGGACAAGAACGCATGTGCTGAGCAGAGGCTCCCTTTCCAATACAGCA
This sequence comes from Natator depressus, assembly GCF_965152275.1. Taxonomy (NCBI): domain Eukaryota; kingdom Metazoa; phylum Chordata; order Testudines; family Cheloniidae; genus Natator; species Natator depressus. The sequence goes on along the minus strand of NC_134238.1, from coordinate 122,579,966 downwards.
CTTATGGCCTTGGGTGCTATGAAGTATGCCCCTCCAAAAGGCGGGTGCTCGCAATGAGCCAGTGGTGCTGAGGGCAGTCAGGAGGAGACGCACTGTCACTTTACCCAGGCTTTCTAGCATCTCAGCGCATAGTTCTGCCCCCTGGGACTCAGCGCTTGCCGCTCATCCCCAGAGCAGGCTGAACACAGCAGAATCTATGGAGCCTTTGAATGGTGCTGGAAAACTGCTCTCTCCTCCTCTGAAATGTGACTCTCATTGTGCAACTCAGTCTGGCTCTGCAGACGGGAAGCGAAGCAGATGGCTCGTAAATGAGCATCTGCGAAATCTCACCGGCTTCGCGGCACCCCCGGTCTGCACGGCGGTGCAGCCTGGCTGCCTGAAAACCACGCAACTGCTTTGCCTTTGGTGCGTAAAACTAGAAGGTGCTGGAAGCAAATGGTGCATTCACATGGCCGTGTGCAGACAAGCTAGCAGTGGCTTTCCCAGCTGCACGGCCATATGCAGCTATTGCCGATTCCCTGGCGGGACGGAGCCGTGAGGGAAGAGAGCCCAGGAGACAGAAGGAATGGCTGAGTCCTGCACTACAGGTCCGTAATACACTGCTCTCAGTTCTGTGATGTGACGGCATCATCGTTCCTGGGAAGGGAGCAGGTTAAGGGTCCCTGTAGACTCTATACCTGCATATTTCAGACCTTCATTCTGGGGATGGTGAGCGCGGCGGCCTATGGAGACCGGGCATGGCAGGTATGACGGCTGTACCGACAGGGCACTCACTTGCCAGGGAAGACACTGGTTGCAAGCTCCAGAATTATGGGAAGGGTTAAAAGCTGAAGGCTGCTGGTGCCAGCATGGGTAAGCAATGGCTGGGGATCCTGGATGGGGTCTAGAGACACACCCAGGCAGCACACAGCCACATGGAGCTAGATCCAGTCCTTGAAGGGACCAGGTCAGACAACAGGAGCAGTTTGTCTAATGCTCCCTCGCTCTGTCCCCTGGCTGACTGTAACCACGGCTGTTAGCACTCGGGGCAGGGCGGGGTTCAGCTGGCAGAGCCCGGGACCAAACCAGCGCTCTGAAGAGAACTCTCCAGAGAGGGGTCCCTGGCACAGCAGAGGCAGGGGAGGTGACTGCTGCCCTGGTCTAGTAGGGTTCTGCAGCGCTAGTCACACAATAGCTGAGCAGGTTTGAGGGCCAGGCACCAAGACCTATGGCTACACCCATCTATGGGGCCAGCCCCTCATGTGCTGTAACTCCGCATAGCCCCATTGGCATCACTGGAGCTGCACCTGTGTCCTATGGAAATCTGGCACTTGCTCACTGTTCTCTCACTAGGGAGGTAATGTGGCTTAGTGGTTAGAACACTAGGGATATGTGACCATGGGCAGGTCATGTCACTGCTCTGTACCTCAGTTTCCCCGTCTGTAGAATGGAAATAATGATCTTGACTTACTTTGTAAAGTGCTTTGAGACCTACTGATGGAAAGGACCATCTCAGAGCTAGGGATTTTTTTATTTTTTATTCGTGCAAATAACTCACCGCAGAAATGCAAAGCAGAGACATGACACTGAAGTTATCAAAAATATTATCTGCACTTAAAGAAATGCAATCTATTTTCCATTCCCTTTTCCATTTGGGCTGTCGCCTGCACCAGTGATTGTCATGTGCCTCATGCAGCACCAAACACACAGCCTACCTATAGCTGGGGTGACTAGATGTTCTATTTTTAAAGGGACAGTCCTGGTTTGGGGGACTTTTTCTTATATAGGGGCCTATTACCCCCCCCCCCATCCCGTTTTTTCACAGTTGCTCTCTGGTCACCCTACGTATAGTCAAATAATAAAATCTCCATACTAGGAGCTTGTTTTCTACACACTGCATCCCACACGTGGCCAGGGGGTAGCTCCAAGGCTAATTTTCATCTGATTTAGCTGCTGAAAGCAGTGTCTCTTGACTCTTTAAGTCGCTGTAACCTTTGAAAGTAGCCTTTTTTTAGGTAAAGGGTTCCAGTCCCTTGAAAGCATCTGCCATACTGCAGCTGTAATTAGCCAGTAGCCGTTTTAGTCTAGCCTCAGAAAGGTGAAATTCTTCAGGATGTTTCCATGAATCCTCTCCTTGTGCCTCAAAAATAGACGGCTCTGACCCTTTGAATAGGTGTCTTGTGTTTGAATCAGGATGCAACACAGCAAAGCTGGAAAGCACACCTTATGCCCGTGTCTTTGGGCAGGCACTGCTGGGATAGACTTGTCGTTCAGGAATTGCTTATCTCTTTGCTGTGTTGCATTTTACTGAGACGTGTTGGGCTGCGCAGGGAGAAGCAAGGAGATCTGGGTGATCCAACGCCATGCCAGAGTTTTCTCTTCAGGCCTGTGTTTGTGCCACCGGCTATCCAGCAGAAGGAGCCAGGTCCTGGTTCCCTAAAGTCAATGGCAGGTTTCAGAGTAGCAGCCGTGTTAGTCTGTGTGCGCAAAAAGAACAGGAGGACTTGTGGCTCCTTAGAGACTATCCAATTTATTTGAGCGTAAGCTTCCGTGAGCTACAGCTCGACATTCTCATTGACTTCAGACAGGGGAGGATTTGATCCTAATCCAAGTTTCTGGAGCTGAGAACGGCCCTTGAGCTTGTGACAAGAATTGATCCTGTGCCCATGCACAACTGTCATGAAAATGCACCAGCCCAGGCATGCAATTCTACTCATCCATCCTTTGCCATGACCACAATGATGATAAAGCGGCAAAGAGTCCTGTGGCACCTTATAGAGTAACAGACGTATTGGAGCGTGAGCTTTCGTGGACGCATCTGATGAAGTGGGTATTCACCCACAAAAGCTCATGCTCCGATACGTCTGTTAGTCTATAAAGTGCCACAGGACTCTTTGCCGCTTTTACAGATCCAGACTAACACGGCTGCCCCTCTGAATGATGATAAATGATACCAAACACCCCAAAGAGATGGTACAATCCCATCCAGAGCAATCACTTGCCAAGGGATGGTGGGTCAGGAGAGGTTGGAAAGCTGTGAAAGGCACACAAGAAACCTTTCAGAGTAGCAGCCGTGTCAGTCTGCATTCGCAAAAAGAAAAGGAGGACTTGTGGCACCTTAGAGACTAACCAATTTATTTGAGCATAAGCTTTTGTGAGCTACAGCTCACTTCATGTGATTTCAGTTTCGTTGGCTTGCTTCTTTTTCACTGAGTTCTGATAGAACTAGCCCAGCCTTACAGGTGGTAGTGCAGACAGCAAGGCCTAGGGGTTAGTGCAAGGCCCTGGGAGTCACAGGTCTAACAGATTGATCATTTGCTTGCTGGGTGACCACTGGCAATCACTGACGCTCTGAGCACCTCATCTATTTGCTCTGTCACATGCCACGTTGGTGGAAAAATGGTAACTATTCATTTGCCATCGAGAGCAATTCATTCTTCTTGTGTGGGACGTCCTAGGGAGAGATGGTGCCATTTCTCTCACTGGCTGTAATACAGTAGGGCAGCAGAGCTGGCTGAAACGCAAAATTCCTGGGTTGTGGGAGCTGGGCGGCCCAGGGACCCTTGGGGTGGTGAGATCTCCAACCCACGGCAGTCTGCATGGTGGGACTGCCCCAGAGCTGTGGACCCTGGGGCCAGGACTTCCTGGCTCCCAACTCTCATGGCAGAGAGTCTGGAAGTCCTGAGGGCCCAGCTGGAGCTCCCAACTCCTAGCTGTACAGCGAGGAGGGTAGACGCTTTGGGTGCCCTGGCCCTGAGGCAGACCACATGGCAGCCACACGCACTGAAAGCCCAGCAGCTCTCAAGCTGAGCTGGCAGGAATCCAGCAGGGCTTTGTTACGGACCAGTTCTGCTTCCTAGCTTGTGATTTGTTTACATCAGAAGGAATCAAGCCCTGGGCTCACCCCTTTGCAGCTCCCTGGTAGGGCGCATTGGCCAGGCTGTGTGGGGAAGCTTGCCCACCACCAGCCTGCGCTGGCCTGGCTCCAGCTAGAACCGCTGGTCTCTCGCCTACTTTGAGCAGCAATACAAATATTAAAAACCATCTGTGCTGAGGCTCTCGCGTCATGCTGGGGGTTAATTAAACCCACGGCAGCCAGCCAGCCCGCCGCCCTTGGAGAGCACACACACACAAGCAACCATGGCTAACAGGCTTTGCCAGCTCTCGTACAGCGGTATTGAAGGCTACAGAGGGCAGAGGTGGATAAGGCTGTTTCCGTCATCCAGCCCAGTTGCTTGGTGGAAGGATTCACTTCTGATGAGGCTGCCGAGTCGCCTATTACCTGCAGAAAGCTAAACTAGTCACTCGCTTCATGGGACACAGAAACCCCCGGTGTAAGGCCACTGATGGCAGCAGAGTTCACCAAGGAGCAAGTGGGCCCGTTATTTGCATCTTCCCAAGCCCTGTTTCTGTGGCATCTGCTATGCACGCTGTTAGGTGTGCTTGGTTACCACATGGCTCAGAGGTGGAATGATCATCTCCAGGTGAGTAATCCTCCACTCAAGATAATCCAGGCTTGCCATAGCCTCCCCGCTTGGTGAGATGATCAGCACCCCGGCCGTGTTGTCCATGGGACCATCAGAACAATAGCTCTGGTGCCATTAGGAGAGAGAACTGGAGCCCGATGGAGGTATGAACTCAGCCACTCAGGCTGTGGGGCTTGCAGCTTTCATGAGCGATGCTGGTGGATGGAATTCAGGTCTCCACACACTGCGGGGGGAAGGGAGTGATTCAACTGTAACTTGGATCCTGATCAAAGTCCACCAGAGTCACTAGGCATCTTCCAGCCACTGTGACGATCCGGCCCAGGGTGGGGATTGAGCCCTGGGTACCTTTGAACAACTCTATTTTATGGATGATGAATGCAGACGAGGGTGGCATGGGGTGGGGGTATCTGCTGAAAGACAAAACTCCCTGAGATTTTAGGAGAAACCTGATCTTGAAAGTAAACCTACTCTCCTGTGGGACTACGTTGGGAGCTGAGTTCCTAGGTTAACTGTGTCGCTGTAGGAAGCTAACCCTGATGCTGAGGGCATGATTCTGGCCTGTTTTTCACTAGTTGTAAAGTGGTGTAACTGCATTTATTTCAGTGGAACGGCCCATGTAATTCACACCATTCTTCAGAGAGAGCAGAAACAAGCCCTAGATCTGAAAATTACTATTCCAGTCCTGCTCCCCCACCACTATCCTCCTGCTGCACCTCAATCCTGGCCAATAGCCCGCTATCCTCTCACTACTTCACTCCTTAGCCCTCTGCTCCAAACCCTGCTGCTGTCTCTCAGTGCTGGCCCACAGTCTCCGCTCCCATTGCAGTTCTGGGTTCCCTCGCACACCAGCATCCCTCATTGCTATTCCAGCCCCGGGAACCCAGCACAAATCTCTGTTGATGCCCCTTAATACTGAACCACAGTGCCCACTGCTAGTCCAGTCCTGGGCTCCCTGCCCCCAGCTGTGCTGGGGCCCCTCACTCCTGACCTGCAGCCCTCCCCCACACCTCTATCCAATATTCCCACCCTGGGCTCCCCTCACACAGCTCGCCCTTCCCCTTTGGCTATTACAGTGCTGGGCTTTCCACGCGCCTAGGAGACGAGATGCTCCGCGAGAGAATGTAGTTCCTATAGAGGAAGAGGAGACTCGGGCTCATTAACAGGCGTGGCTGGGTTTTTCCCTTCGTGCCCTGCTGTGAGGTGTGAGGGAGACTGGTGTGTTGAGACCTGCTCAGAGATTCTCGGCAGTCCCAGTCCTTGGGAATTGGATCCTGTTTTTAAAATCAATCACCTTAATTCGGGGGGGGGGGGGGGTCTGGTAATGAGAAACAGGGAAAAACGCAAAGGAAACCCCTGCTCTGATGGTGAGGTCTAGGCTGCCCTGGGCACATTATTGGGCTCAGGAAGAGGCTCTTTGGGTTCAAGGGAGGCTGTCCAGTTGCACAGTGGCTCCTGTCCAGCAAAGGAAAGAGAGGCTGAACGGGCTGCTGGTCTTTCCATGGCTAGTATCAGTTACTGCTGTGTCCGAGGAGGGGACTCTGGCTTCCAGGGACCATTCATTACCCTGGTCACTGGTGGAGTGACGGTGCCCTGGGGTCTGTCGGTTTGAGAATCCCGTCCAGGGCTGGAACCGTAACACTGAAGGAAACACCCGCCCATCCATTCCAATTCACAGAAATGAAACAAATCATTCAAATGATTTCCACCCAGTAATTTGCATAGCAGCTTGTTGCACTCTGGCCAATTGTTGCATTTCAGCCTCTTTTCAGGCTTGCAGGATCTGACTGCAGTCCTTTCCCTGGCTAGAGATCTCATCTTCTGTCTTGGCGGATGAGGAGAACAAGTTAACAGAGAGAAGCAAATAGCTGGTGGGAAAGCGCTAAGCAGGGATACGGGGATAGAAGCCAGGTTTTGCTAACACCCACCCACAGGCCAGCCCTTGTCAGAGTTGGCACAAGGAGCAGACCGTGAAATGCAGCAGCCGTAAGTGATCCAAGTGCTTCCAGCCTCCGGGAAGAATCAAGGCAACTTGAAGAAATGATTTGAACAAAGACTCAGGCTGTGGGGCCTGCAGGAAAGAAGATGTCCTACCTGCCAATCAACTAGTGAGCCATCACCTGCCCCGGCAGTACACCGGGGCTGTTTAAAAAAGAAACAGCTTCCTTTGTATCCCCACTGAGCATCTGCCTGCACTGAAAGGTACCCGCTGCCCCTTCCCTCCTGGGGGTGTGTGGCAAGGATCCCACCTTGGCTTGCTTTGGGAGAAGTGTTGTGAGAAGTTAGCCCTCCAGGGATCCCCCATCATGCACTGCACTCACCTTGGCTCGTGGGGTCTGCCCGGGGGGCCCTGAAACCCGACAACCCAATGAGGAGCGACTCAAGTCCAAGCAGGCTCAGAGGCCCTGTGAAGGAGCATGCCAGGGTGACAGCATGGGCAATGCCAGTCCATTGGCTTGCCATCTGGCCCACATGGTTGTGGGGAAGTTAATTGCCTGGGCACGCTGTCCTGTCTTCCAACCAGGCCTCACTTCTACCCCAGTTAAAGTCTGGGGCAAAACTCAATTGGCTCCCTAGGAGTGAGATGCAGCCCCTAAAAGAGGGGCCACTGTGACCCCACGCAGCAGAGATGCCATATTAGAGCATGGCATTTGGCTGCTTTCATAGGTCCTTCCCTTTAAAGAAGCAACGTCACACTCCTCCTGGGGCCTGGGAATCCGAGCAAGGCTGCCTGCCTGAGTCTGTGGGCTGGTGCCCTGAGCAACAGAAACTGCCCCGGGCAGGGCTGGGCTGTGACATGGACCCACATGGAGCAGCCTGTTCTGCAAATGGGGCCACCAAGGGGGTGGGAGGAGGCAGTCCCATGGCCCTGGCTCACGGAGCAGGGCAGCCATGTCAGAGATGCCCGACCTGCCAATCAACCAGCGCACCACCACCTGTGTAGTCCCCATCCACCTGAGCCTCCCAAGGAGGGATTATGCCTCCTTGGGGCACGCGCATTTTCCAAGCTCCCTGTGGGACAGCACAGCCAGAGGTCGAATGCGGCCCTTTGCGGTGGTGACTTGGGAAACCCAATAATAATCGTTTCCGTATTTGTAACTTTTCCCGCCCTTATTGGGCTTAGCAAAAACGGCCAGTTTTATCCCATCTGCTTGGGCTCCCGCACAGGGCCAGGCCTCCGGAGCAAAAGGGGACGAGGCTGCCAGGGTTAAAGCTAGCAGCTATCCCATTGCATTGGTATTCAGCCCTTATCCTAGAACGCTGGAGGCAGGAGGGCAAGAGCGCTCAAGGAAATTGTAAGATTGCTGGGCAGTACCGGGGGAAGGGGAGGAGACAGGTCTGGGCAGGTTTGGGGACGAAGATCTGAAGAGAGGACAGTAAGGTCCCAGGGAGTTGCCGATGGTGTCTTTTAAAACAAGACTGGGTGAAATCCGATGAGAATTTGAGTGAAAACTAACTTCCCCTGGGTGTTAGAGTAAGGCCCTGTCTACACTGGCAAGTTTCTGCACAGTAAAGCAGCTTTCTGCGCGGACACTCCCGAGGCGCACACGCGGCCAAGCCACTTAGGGCGCAGAAACTGAGCCGTTGCAGTGCTGTAAAAAACCCACCCAGACGAGAGGCCAGGAGCTTTCTGCGCCGGGGCTACAGCGCCGCGGTGCCAGTGTAGACACCCTAGTCGATTACAGCGCTGCAATTGGCCTCCGGGAGGTGTCCCACAATGCCTGTTCTCGCCTCTCTGGCCATCAGGTTGAACTCTACTGCCCTGCCCTCAGGTGACCAACCGTGAGCCCCACCCCGTAAATTCCTTTGGAATTTTGGAAGTCCCCTTCCTGTTTGCTCGGTGACGCGTGCAGTGGTCTCAGCGCGTCTTTCCAGGTGGCCATGCCTGCTCCATGCACCCGGCGATCCCCCGCTTGGAGCAATGCCGAGCTGCTGGACCTCATCGGCATTTGGGGAGAGGAGGCTGTCCAGTCCCAGCTGCGCTCCAGCCGTAGGAATTATGATACCTACAGACAGATTTCACAGTGCATGACAGAAAGGGGCCATGACCGGGACACACTGCAGTGCAGGGTCAAAGTGAAGGAGCTGCAGAACGCCTACCACACGGCGCGGGAGGCAAACCGCCGCTCTGGTGCTGTGCCCATGAGCTGCCGGTTCTACAACGAGCTGGACACGATACTCGGTGGTGACCCCACCTCCTCTGCGAAGGCCCCTGTGGATACTTCGTTGGCTCGCATGCCAGTCGAGAGTGGACCGAACCAGGAGGAGGCAATCTTGGATGAAGATTGGGAGGGGGACCCAGAGGCAGGGGATGACTCGGAGGTCAGAGATGCATGCAGCCAGGAGCTCTTTTCTACTGTGGAAGAGCCTAGCCGATCACAGCAGTCAGACTTGGCGAAGTGCAAACAGGAGAGCAGGCTCCTGGTAAGTGGATCTGATTTTGGGAATTGCTGAACTGAGTTGTTGGGGGTAGGAGGGTTGCAGAAAGCAGGCTTGTCTCCCAGCACATGCCTAGTCTGAGCGGTGGAACAGTCTGTTGATTGACTCCCTCACTTCACGGGAATCTCCCTCAGAGACGTCCAGGAAACTCTTGTGGAGATACTGGGCAATCCGCTCCTGCAGGTTCCTTGGCAGAGCTGCTTTGTTTCTTGCCCCATTAACAGTAACTTTCCCATGCCACGTTGCTGTCATGGGGCTGGGGGGAGGCAATGCTGCACACAGGAAGCCGCACAGGGGCTAAGGCGGAAGCCGCAGGCTTGGAGAAGAACCGCCCTTGATTCCCTGCCCACCCTCAGCAGCGAGATGTCTTCCATAATGATCACCTCCTGTGGAAAGTGTGGGGACAGGAATGATTATCAGGCCCACCCTACAGTGCAGGCTGTCCCCAAGAGCCACGTGCCCAGTGTACAGCAGGGTCCAGGAAGAGTGATTTACCCTGCCCCTGTGGCTATTCACCATCTGGGGGGTCTTGTGGCTTGTGGGTGCTTGCCTGGGGTCAGCCAGTTAGTGACAGGTATGTGAGTACTGGCTGTGTTTTAAAGCACTGATCAGTGTTGTCTGTGTTGCAAACAATACTGCTTCTGTAAAATGTTGCTTTTAAACTTCACAGAGATGCCTTGGGAGCCCATCCTCCCTCTTTGTTATTGGTGGCAGAACAGCTGCACAGAATTAGAAAGCGGCCACGAAGAACTAAGGAGGACTTTCTCTGTGAGGTCATGATGCACTCCACCGCCAAGAAACAGGAATTGAAGGAGTGGCGGGACAGTGAGAAAAGGGACCGAAAGGAGAACGCGGCACGCCAGAAAGAAGCCATGGAGCGGCTCTTAAACATTATGGAGCGCCAGGTGGACATGCTCCAGGCGATACTAGCTCTGCAAACCGAGCAGCTCCGCGCCCGCCCTCCCCTGCAGCCGCTGTCACAAAACTCTTTCCCATGTGCCCCTCCCAACACAACCAACACACTGTTATCAACCCCCTGGCTCCAGTCTGTACCCCCACTACCCACTGCACTCAACACCCGTCCCTCTGCAGTTTGGCCCTGCTGAAGTACAGCAGCCGCTGCATCGTACTCCAAAGGAGAAGGTTGGGTATGATCCCTGGACATACACAAATCCATAGCCATCCCGGGACCCCTCCTCCTCTTGAGACCTTCCTTTCCCCCACCCCCGATCTCCCTCCCTGCTGATGAATTTTTTCATTTGACTCTCTTCTCCGGTGTTGTCTTTTAATAAAAGAATTGTGTTTGTTTGACAGCAATCTTTATTCTATTAAGTGAAGCAAAAAGAGCCCTGCAAAGGCAACATACAGTTATGTTAAGGCCCCTTCTTGCATCATGTGCACCAATCACCTCCTAGCATTACAAGCACTGCACTCCCGAGCATAGCAACAAATATTAGTGGCTTTCAGCTTCAGATTGCCTCCTCAAGGCATCCCTGATCCTGATGGCCCCATGCTGTGCCCCTCTAATAGTCCTGGTGTCTGGCTGTTCAAACTCAGCCTCCAGGCGCTGAGCCTCAGCAGTCCAGCCCTGAGTGAAGCTTTCACCCTTCCCTTTACAAATATTATGGAGTATACAGCACGCGGCTATAAGAATAGGAATATTGTCATCGACCATGTCCAGCTTCCCATACAGGCATCACCAGCAGGCTTTTAAACAGCCAACACTCCACAGTCATTCTGCACTTGCTCAGCCTGTTGTTGAACCGCTTCTTGCTGCTGTCGAGTTGCCCCGTGTATGGCTTCAGAAGCCACGGCATTAAGGAGTAGGTGGGGTCTCCCAGGATCACAGTGGGCATTTCAACTTCCCCTATAGTGATCTTCTGTGCCAGGAAGAAAGTCCCTGCTTGCAGCTTCTTGAACAGGCCAGCGTTCCGAAAGGTACGTGTGTCAGGCACCTTTCCAGACCAGCCTGCGTTAATGTCTGAAACATCCACAGAGATCCACAAGCGCCTGGAGAACCACTGAGAAATACCCCTTCCGATTAATGTACTCGGTGGCTAGGTGGTCTGGTGCCAGAATTGGAATGTGCGTGCCATCTATCGCCCCTCCGCAGTTAGGGAAGCCCATTTGTGCAAAGCCATCCACAATGTCATGCACGTTGCCCAGAGTCACGGTCTTTCGAAGCAGGATGCGATTAATGGCCCTGCACACGTCCATCAACACGACTCCAGCGGTCGACTTTCCCACTCCGAACTGGTTAGCGACCGATCGGTAGCCGTCTGGAGTAGCCAGCTTCCACAGTGCAATCGCCACGCGCGTCTCCAGCGACAGGGCAGCTCTCATTCTCGTGTCCTTGCGCCGCAGGGCTGGGGCGAGCTCCTCACACAGTCCCATGAACGTGGCTTTCCTCATGCGAAAGTTCTGCAGCCACTGCTCGTCATCCCCGACGTGCGTCACGATGTGATCCCACCACTCAGAGCTTGTTTCCCGAGCTCAAAAGCGGCGTTCCACTGTGGTCAGCACCTCCGTGAATGCCACGAGCAATCTCATGTCGTAGCTACTTCGCGTGGCAAGATCAATGTCGCACTCCTCTTGCCTTTGTAGTTTAAGGAATAACTCCACAGCCACTCATGACGTGTTAGTGAGAGCGAGCAGCAGACTGGTCAGCAGCTCAGATCCATTCCTGCAGCCCGAAAGAGGCAGGGCGTACAGTGCACAAACCGTTGAGAGATGGCGCCAAACGTGGACAGAAGCACAGGGACTTCTGGGATGCGAAGCAATGCATCAGGGGGCATTGGGACAGGACCCAGGATGCCCCGTGACCCTCTCCGCCTTCCCACAAGTCTTAGCAGCAAAAGAGAAAGAGGTGCTCTGTGGGATAGCTGCCCAGCGTGCACCGCTCCGAATAGCGCCGCAAGTGTGAACATGCTATTGTGCAGGCAGCTGACAGTGTGAACACACAACAGCGGTTTCCCTTCAGCGCTCTCTGAGCAGCGCTGTAGCTGCCGGTGCTGAAACTCTGCCAATGTAGACGTGCCCTTACTGTACTAGGGCCCTACCCTACAACCAAGCACGAGTGGTCACAGGGCAATCAGCTGAATGCGAACAGAGCTGGTGAGTCACTGGTTTTTCAGTTCAGCCAACAAACCAAAAAATTAAATAAAAAAACATTTTGGATTGAGCCAGAAACGAACATTTCTCAGTGAAACAAAAAAGGACAGAACATTCCGTTTCCGATGGAATGCATGTTTTGTTTAGTTTTTAGGTTCTTAAAACGTTTTTAGTGGGGTTTTAAAATAAAATGTAGGGAAATTCCAAAACCAAACATCCATCCAAAACAAAGAGTCAAGATATTTCATTTTGGAAATGCCAAAACAAAGCATTTAGACATTTCTGAAATGTTCTTTTTCTTTTTATGACTGAAACCATTTGCCAAAATCAACCCAAAGTCATAAATTGACCCAATCGCTGCAGTTTTTGGCGAATATTGACGTGAAACATTTCACCAGCACTAACCATAACTATCCAAGGCAATGCAATGGCTAAGAGAGCTAATGGGATCCTTGGGTGTATAAATAGGGGAATATCAAGTAGAATATCACCTCTGTATATAGCATCAGTGAGACCATTGATGGCTTCTGTGCCCAGCTGTAAATGTCCACACTTCAAAAAGGACGTTGACAAATTGGAAAAGGGTTCAGAGAGCAGCTACAACAATGATTCGAGGTCTGGAAAACCTGCCTTCCAGTGAGAGAGCTTAGGAACTCAATCTATTTGTTTAGCCAAGAGAAGTTAAGAAGTGGCTTGATCATAGTCTATAAATACTATAAGAAGGTCTATAAGTACCTACACAGGAATAGGTTTCTGATAGCAGAGGGCTGTTTTATCTAGCAGAAAAAGGCAGAAGCAGGCCCAAAGGCTGGAAGCTGAAGCTAGACTATTCAGACTAGAAGAAAGGTGCACATTTTTAACAGTGAAAGGAATTAATCATTGAAACTACTCACCAAGGGATGAGGTGGATTCTCTATCATGAAAAGTCTTTGAACCAAGACTGGCCGTCTCTAACAGATGCGCTCTAGCTCAGGTAGAAGATCAGATTCACTGGGTGGAATTCCCTGGCCTGTGTTATACAGGCGGTCAGGCTAGATGGTCAGAATGGTCCCTTCTGACTTTAAAGGTTATTCATCTACTAATGGGGCTATGGATTAGCCATATGAGTAAGGGTTGCAGAACGGAGCCCAGTTTATGCATGTTTGTATTCACGGTGAATTTGCTTTAAATAAAATTCCTGAGAAAGTTTTGTACAGTGTCACTGTCATGCACAGAATCACAGAAATAGTCACTCCCTCTAACGCTGAACAAGGAACTTTATTAGAATAAGGAAAAAGTACTGTCCCTAGAACTACTCTCTCCCACGCGCACACACACTACTTCACTGTAGAGCTTCTGCCTAGACCTCCCCAGCCCCTCCCATCTGACTTCCCACAATGAGAGAAGAAAAATTCAGCAGAATGTAGTCAACTTTTCCATAGCTTCCGAGCAGCCCTGGTCAGAGATACTTACTAATACAGTTGAAAGTAAACAGTTAACTAAACCCCAATTCACAGTCTCCCCAGTCCTTCCACAACAAAACTCTACTAACAATGCCCCACAATCAGAGGCTCTGGGAATTCACCCTCTAACCAAAGGGTTGTGTCGAGCCCATGAAAGACAGCGGGAGTTCTTCCATTGACTTCTCTGGGCTTTGGATCAGGCCTTTTCTCTGCTAACTTTTGATCTTGAATAAGACTCCAGTAACAATGAAAAGAAACCCTGCATTTGTGGCAGACACGTCCTTCAATGGCTATTAGCCAAGATCATTAGGGATGCAACCTCATGCTCTGGGTGTCCCTAACCCTCTGACTTCCAGAAGCTGGGAATGGGCGACAGGGGATGGATCACTTGATAATTGCCCTGTTCTGTTCATTCCCTCTGGGGCACCTGGCATTGGCCACTGTTGGCAGACAGGATACTGGGCTAGATGGACCATTGGTCTGACCCAGTATGGCCGTTCTTAAAGAGCCAAAGGAATGTTGGTGACAAACCCCCGTTCTTCAGCACAGCCTAGTTCATTGGAACAGCTGCGATAACGCACCCTCCAGGATCAGTGTCTCAGCTACTGTCTGTTAGTGCAAAGCCAAGCGGGCCAGGGTGATGACAGGAACAGTTGTGTTAGACTGCTGAGCCCTCTCAAAATCGTAAGACAGCAAAAAACCCAGCCTGCCATGCCCTGACTCACACAGAGGGGCACTTTCTTCAGCAAAGAGCCCCCTGGGGGTACTCATTCAGGAGACCCTGTATGTGCAGCCTCCTGGTCTCTCTCTGGTAGCATGGGCTACTGCGTGCCCATCTCTGCTGGGCGTTCCTGTTGCTGTTATTTGCTGCCGGAGCTGTCCCATTTGCCAGCACAGAACGCAGTGCGCCCTGCCTGAGCTCTCCTCAAAATAACTGAACATCTGCAACATTTGCCATGAGCTGTTGTTGTGGTTTTTTTCATCTGATGCATATTGATTTCTTTCTGGCCTATTACACCTCTTACCTGTGCCAACACCGGAGAGGACAGACAACACATCTGCTTATGTGTCACTGGTGCTGTTTATTTATTAAACTGTTAAAACCCATGCAAAAGCACAACCGAACCAGTTGTGGAGCGTTGCTTGAGCAACGCTAGTCTGCCTGTTGCAGCTTTTGTGCACCTCCTTCCCACACCCAAAGTCCTCGGCTGGCTGGCTGGCTGTCTAAATACCGCCGGTGTTTTGAATGCGGTGCCGAAGTCCAAGTGTCTGAATCCATCCCACAGAGCCCCCTCTCTGCCTGACAGAGCAGGAGAGTAAGAATGAATAGGGGCGATCGGAGTGTGGATTGCAGAGGGGGGCAGTCTGGTGTGGCTACCCTCCAAACATAAGTAACTCCTGATGCGAAAGCCATGCAGAGGCATTGCTTTTCAGAGGCTGTCCTTCCAATCACCCTCTGATCATCAAAATGGAATTTCCTCCACCTGAATAAATGTGTTCAAGGGGAAATCTGTCCCAGGAGCAAGGCAGGGGATGGGGCAATTTTATGGATTCATTTTTCTCCCGGCTTCCTCTGAGCTGTCAATAGGCTATTTGATGTGAAATTGCTGCCGTGAAATGATATTGATCGTTTTTGCTGTACGTGCCAGAGGCAGCCCAAACACTCATGTATTGTGTTTAGTTTCTCCGGGGCCTTATCTCCTGCGATGCACCTCCTGTGCGCAGCAATGCCTGTGGACAAAAAGCACCAGGAAGAAGGAGTTAAGGTTATGAGCCTGATCTGTAATTTACATGGAAGTGAGTGCTTGGGCCTAATGTGGGAGGTGCAGAGCTCCGGCAAGTCTCAGGTACCCCCACCCCCCGTGTACACAGCACCCTCAGGATCTGGCTCCTTTCCAGGCTCAGTGTGCATGTACACGACCAAATGCTGGCCAGGGAATGCCAAGCTCAGGGCACTTAAAATCCCTACATGTATGCAAGTGTGAAAATGCAGAACTAAAGTTTGCTAGGCACCCTTCACTCTGCTTCCATCCCACACCCCATTCTGTGCACCACTGATTCTCCCCTGCCTGGTGCCATTCACTGCGTGACATGCTCTTGAGTCTGTGCCTAATAGCAGGGTAATAGAAATCCAGGTGATTTGTGGAGTGGTCCGGGCCGGGAATCCCTGGCTGTCAGCTGCCCTGCAGCCAAGCTTGGGAGAAGCTGGTTTGTGTAGTGTATGCAGAAGGCGAGAGGGGGAAAATAGTAGCATCCCTTGATTACAGGGGGAGTGTGGACGTGTCTTTGGTGCCTGTCCAAAGGTACATGACAAGCTATCGATGGAGCTGGTTTTCAGGGAGAAAGAATTATAACAGGGACCTAAGCCAAGCTTCTGAAAAACAAGTGTTCAGCTCTCCATCCTCTCTGGCTCTTCCTGTCACTCATGGCTGTGACATCTGAGCTCCAGTTGCAATGTACTGTACGCATTCAGACAAGATTTTCAAACACAGGTGCCTAAAGGTAGGAATTAAAAGTAAGTGGCCTGATTTTCCAACGTGCTGAGCACCCTGCAGCTCATGTTGACAAATCAAGCCCTTTCCTTAGTTGCCTAACCATGGGTCTGTAGTGAGGCTGGATATTATAGGTTTCAGAGTAGCAGCCATGTTAGTCTGTATTCGCAAAAAGAAAAGGAAGACTTGTGGCACCTTAGAGACTAACAAATTTATTTGAACATAAGCTTTCGTGAGCTACTGCTCACTTATTATAGTCACTCTGTAGCTTCTTCAGACTCAAGCCATCAGAAGTGTGCCTGCTTTGACCACAGATATGGCTACGTCTCCACATACAGCTGGAGCCCAGATGGCTTCTGACCTTAGTAAGGTGGTTGGTCATAGTCAGAATTCAGGCATAGCCACAAGAACATAAGAAAGGCCATACTGGGTCAGACCAAAGGTCCATCCAGCCCAGTATCCTGTCTGCTGACAGTGGCCAATGCCAGGTGCCCCAGAGGGAGTGATCCTAACAGGTAATGATCAAGTGATCTCTCTCCTGCCATCCATCTCCACCCTCTGACAAACTGAGGCTAGGGACACCATTCCTTACCCATCCTGGCTAATAGCCATTAATGGACTTAAACCTCCATGAATTTATCCAGTTCTCTTTTAAACCCTGTTATAGTCCTAGCCTTCACAACCTCCTCAGGCAAGGAGTTCCACAGGTTGACTGTGCGCTGTGTGAAGAAGAACTTCCTTTTATTTGTTTTAAACCTGCTGCCCATTAATTTCATTTGGTAGGTGAAATGTCTGCATTGCACTAAGCAGTGGGCTGTAGCCTCAAATGCATTTGGTTCCTTGAACGACCGTTCATCCCAGATTCACAGTGAGATGCCATGGGCGTGTGAAGGCTTCCACAAAGCGCTCCTGTTAGTGATAATGGACGGGACATGAGCGAACCTCCTGCTTACCAGAGGGAGAATATTGAACACGTTTCTTTTCCCCTTCCCAGAGGGGAATAACGAAACCAGCACTAGTGTTGGCCCACAGTGGGGCCTGAATGATGCCATGCATGAGAAAATGATCAACCCTTTGAGGAGCTGAAATCTGGATGGTGCCATGGACAGGATCATAGGGGTCAGAATGAAAATGCCTGAGAGGAGATATGGGGATATGGCAGTCAGTGTGGGGACAAGGTGGGGAATCTGACCCAGAGGAGAGCTCCTGGCAGCCCAGGCAGGAAGGGTGCGGGGACCATAGTGGAGTTAGACATAGAAACAAATACCCATTGGGTTACTGCACCAGCTCAAAGCCCCCATTGCTAGGTGCTATCCCAGTGCTGTATCCTAACCTCCCTGTCAGGTGAGCAGCATCCACAGCCCCGCAGGCATCATTAAGTGACTTCTGGGTTCTGCTGCACCCAGGGTTTCTGTCTTTAACAAGCTTTTAGTGCCGGTTCTCTCCTCAGCTTAAATGATGCACGTAGGTCATCCATGTTCCTTCTGGCTCGGCGGCCTGTCCCAGCTCCATAGTTCAGACCTAGAAGGCACCCATAGGCAGCCTTTAAAGGCACTGGGACAAATTTAGCCCTGGTTTAAGCAGCTCAGGTCCACTGACTTCCGTGGAGTCCTCCCTCATTGCATCAGGGCTGAATTTGGCCTGTGATGTGACTCTGGAAACCAACATCCCCCATTAATGTCCCCAGTAATTGCACTTCAGCATCAGCTCAGTAACTCCTCTACGGTTCCTTGGGGGCTGCTGAGGCCAGTCGGCACATCCACGATCTATGTCTAAGGAAACAAAGCGTTGGACTATTCCTGTGTCTCAACCTGTGTCACCTCCTTTCTGCTCCTCTCACTCATCCCCAAATCATTTGGACACTGCTCCAGCCTGTGTTTAATAGGTAATGGGTCTAAAAAACAGAGAAATGTTCCCACCAACTATTAACAATGGCTGAAGAAGTATGGGACCATTGGGTCACTCTAGCCAAGGCCTGGATTATCTAGGGAATCCCCAGCAGCTCGAGGGGAAAAGGGCCATTACATTTTTGCTTATTCGTTTTCGCTTCAGGAAGAGCAAGCACAAGCCCATACACTACAAAGGGAGCTGAGATGGGCCTGCTCTGCATTCACTGAGGCCTCAGCTCCAACACCCAAGTGAGGAAGATAATGTGCAACCAAGAGTTTTAAAAGAGCTGGCTGAGAAGCTCACTGGCCCATTATTGTTGATTCTCACTAAGTCTTGAAACACTGGGGAAGTTCCAGAAGACTGGCTGAAAGCTAATGTTGGGCCAATATTCAAAAAGGATAAGTGGATGACCCAGGTAGAAATAGGCCTGGGCAAGATAACAATGTGCCTGATACAGGACTCAGTTAATAAAGAATTAAAAGAGGGTAATACACTTACTACCAATCAACATGGATTTATAGAATGTAGACCCTGTCAAACCAGCATGATATCTCTTTTTGTTGAGTTTACAAGTTTGGTTGATAAAGGTAATAGAGTTGATGTAATATATTTAGACTTCTGTACCATTTGGTTTGGCTGAATTACCATGTGACATTTTGATTTAAAAAACAGAACAATATAAAATTAAGATAGCACACATTAAATGAATTAAAAGCTGATAATCGTCAAAATGTAACTAAATGAGGAATCCTCATTGAACAGATGTGTTTCTCATCAGCTCTTGGCCCTACACTATTTTATATTTTTATCAAAGACCTGGAAGAAAACATAAAATCACCACTGATGAAATTTTCAGATGACTCAAAAAGTGGGTGAGGGGTAAATAATGGAGAGCACAAATCACTGATATAGAGCAATCTGGGTCACATGGGAAGTTGGTACCAGCAAACAATATGTATTTTAATAAGGTTAAATGTCAATGTGCACCTCTAGGAACAAAGAATGCAGGCCGTAGTTACAGGCTGGGGGAAAGTCCATCCTGGGAAGCAGTGACTCTGAAAAAGATTTGGGGGTTGTGGTGCATAATCAGTTGAACATGAGCTCCCAGTAGGACGCTGTGGCCAAAACGGGTAATGCGATCTCTGAATGAATCAACAGAGGAATCGCGAGTAGGAGCAGAAAGGTTATTTTACCGCTGTATTTGGCCCTGGTGTGACCGCTGCTGGAATCCTGCATTCAGTTCTGGTGCCCATGATTCAAGAAGGATGCTGATAAATTGGAGAGGGGTCAGAGAACAGCCATGAGAATGATTAAAGGATTAGAAGACCCGTCTTACAGTGAGAGACGCACGGAGCTCAATCTATTTAGCTTAACAAATAGAAGTTTAAGGGGTGACTTGATCACAGTCTATAGTTACCTTCATGGGGAACAATTATTTAATCATGGGCTCTTCATTCTAGCAGAGAAAGGTCTAACACGATCCAAAGGCTGGAATTTGAAGCTAGACAAAGTGAGACCAGAAATAAGGTATACATTTTTAACAGTGAGTGTAATTAACCATAGGAACAACTTACCAAGGGTCATGGTGGGTTCTCCATGAGTGACAATTTTTAAATCAAGATTGGAAGTTTTTCTAAGAGATCTGCTGTAGGAATTATTTTGGGGCAGTTTTCTGGCCTGTGTTATATAAGAGATCAGACTAGATGGTCACAACCGTCCCTTCTGGCCTTAGAATCTATGAAGAAAGGCATTCAGGCTTCCCTTGCCAAGGTGTGTAAATATTCATGCCAGGGGAAGCAGCTAAAATTCCCAGGAGGGAAGGGAAAGCATCTGTCGTTCTTCTCTTTGACAGACACCCTGGAGAGGGAGTGGCCTATGTATGGCTTTACTGTGCTACAGGGAGGAACAATGGAAGAAATAGTCCAGCATATTTAGTCTTTTTCACCCACAGGTCCCAAAGCACTCAGTAAAAATAGGTGAGTGTTGTTATCCCCATTTCACAGGTGGGGAAAGTGAGGCAGGGAGCAGTAAGTAACTTGACTACAGTAGCACAGTGGGTCAGTGGCACAGCTGCCCTGAGAACACAAGTCTCCCGTCTTCCAGTTTCATGTCCTTACAAAGGAGAATAGGAAGAAAGTTCCCATATGGGCAGATTAAGCCATAAATGCCTGCTGCAGGACTCCTTGCAGTTTTC
Organism: Natator depressus; assembly: GCF_965152275.1. Lineage (NCBI taxonomy): Eukaryota > Metazoa > Chordata > Testudines > Cheloniidae > Natator > Natator depressus. The sequence continues at coordinate 122,559,934 of NC_134238.1, read as the reverse complement.
TCTGCAGCAGCTGGTACCGCTGCTGTCTGTGACAGGGCACTGAGCTGGATGGACTGTGCCGCTGATCCAGAATGGCAGTTCCTCTGATTCCTGCACAGTCGATGGTAAGACACCTCTACCGATGGAGGGAAGGCTGCTTCCCCAAGGCCGAAGCTGAGCATGAAAGATGCCCTGAACAGCTCTGCAGAGCAGAGGTGCGGCTGAAGTGTTCATTGACTGATCGTGGGGCGTCCCCCTGCCTGAGCAGTCCCCTTTGGTCGGCCGTGCAGCCTGTTTAAATGAAGATGTGACCTTGGCTCTCTCTTCGAGGAAGGGAAGTTGCTGGAGCCAGTGTTGAGTGACAGCTTTATTAAATGTGCTAAAGGAGGAGTGCAGGGGGAGGGTGCCTGAGGGACAAAGCCCTGTTCTCAGGTCTGGCTCGGAGATCAGAGCTGCCCTAAGCACCGTGCTAAGCCAGCCTGCGGTCACCCACACAGTTAATTTCACTCTCTTCTCGTTGCCTCTAATGTAATGACCAGTCAGATCTACCTGCTTGGCAGAGACAGCTGGTTCTCCACCAGAGCTGCACTGCTGTGTTGTCTCTCCGCATTTGTAGAGCTTTGCTACCCGAGGGTGAGTATAAGATATTGTATCTTCATCTTCTTAACCGTTGTTGGCAAAAGCAAACAAGACTTCCCTTTTCCCTCTGCCGCAATTAGACAAATATCGAGTCCTGCTTTGAATTACTAGGCCTGCTGTCAAGGCCTGGGTTTCATCAGGAAGGCTGCAAAAACAAATACCAGCCATAAAAATATAGTTACCTAGAATAAAAGCAGGCAGGGAAATGAAATGACCTAATGTGCTGGATTAACAGCTGCACTAGCTGAGGAAAGATGGGTCGAATGAGATGAAATGATTAAATAAAATCGTTGCTATAACTTACTGTAATAGCAATATGCAAATTCGCCTTAATTCATAGCCTGCATTCCGCAGTAGCTATTCCTGATCTTTTATATCTATCACTCTCTTTTAATACCCAGGCCAGAAAATAAATTGAACTGCCAGCAATTCTGTCAGTGATAAAAACAATTCTGTCGGTAAGTAAAATGTACTTGCAGGGATGCAGTCAGAACCCAGGCCATGCAAACACTGCAAAAAAAGTTTGCATTCCTGCTGATGCAGCTACATACAGCATTACGGGAACCAGGTGAAAAAATGTATGTGGCACAGGAAGTGTGTGACACTGGACCCCATATTCTTCACAGTGATATTATTATGATACGATTGACACAATTATGATGTATTTTATGCAAGATAAGTCACGTGAGGTGTCATGGGAAAGTTATGATTTGCTGAATATGATTATCCAGCTAAGCTGACTGGTCTGTAATTCCACAGGTTGTCCTTATTTCCCTTTTTATAGATGGGCACTATATTTGCCCTTTTCCAGTCTTCTGGAATGTCTCCAGTCTTCCATGACTTTTCAAAGATAATTGCTAATGGCTCAGATATCTCCTCAGTCAGCTCCTTGAGTATTCTAGGATGCATTTCGTCAGGCCCTGGTGTAAAGCAAATGCAGCTTGCCCCTTAAGAATCTGCAGCCTCTTTGTATCATCTCTTAGGGTGAGAATATGCTAATTCATATCCAATTTATTTAGTATATTATGCTTAGTTTGCATTTTTTGTTTATTTGCTAGGTAATCCGCTTTGTTCTGTTTGCTATCACTTATAATCACTTAAAATCTATCTTTCTGTAGTTAATAAACTTGTTTTTGCTTTATCTAAACCAGTGAGTTCAAATGAAGTGTGTGGGAATCTCAGCTCAGGGGCAAAAGGCTGTTGCATATTCCTCTCCACATTGAGGGAGGGGGCGAATTTCATAAGTTTACGCTGTACAGTTCCCTATTCTGGCCCTAATAAACAAGCACAGAGAGACAGGCTTTCTGGGCAGTGAAACAAGATTTCTCCAAGAGGGATGCAGATACATGGATGGGCCTTTATTGTTGCCAGTGAAATTTTGAATTCAACAGTTCATATTCTGGGACTCCAACCCCCTAGCAGAATTACTGCCGAATGCTGAGAGAGACTCAGATTGAGGGTGGGGTCTGGTAGTATTCAATTGCAAAGCATACCGGCCCTATGAGGAGGGTCAGCATGAGCTGTCACTGAAATAGGACTTCAGTGGTTCTAGGCTTTGTGCTGGCTCCACATAGGAGCAAATTTCCACCACAGAGAAGGAGTCAGGGCTCATACAATAGGCCCAGCTAGCTCAGAATGTCCCCCAGCTCAGAGGCCAGCTCTGTTCTGGAAGAGCCTGGAAGAGCATTCCCGGCAAGAACACTGCTCATCCCACCTGCAGAGACATTCTCACTCCCAGTCAATCTACCACAGAGAGCTGCTGAGTGGGGCTCTACACAGGCCACATATTCACCAGGGACATGCAGCTTGTCCCTTTGTGTGTGTTCTCCCCAGACAAGAGGAAAGACTCTTGCGGGGGAGGGATCGTTCAGTGGTTTCCGCATTGGCCTGCTAAACCCAGGGTTGTGAGTTTAATCCTTGAGGGGGCCGTTTAGGGATCTGGGGCAAACATTGGGGATGGGTCCTGCTTTGAACAGGGGGTTGGACTAGGTGACCTCCTGAGGTCCCTTCCAACCCTGATATTCTATGACTCTCTGAGGGGCCAGTGTGAGCATAGGGAAGGCCAGAGGAAGAGCAGAGGTCAGTGGTCTCCCAAGGAGGTCTGGCTGAAATTCTTCACACAAAAAAAGTGTAAATTTAGTGACACAAAAATGCTTTAACAATATGTGTCAATTTTGCAAATTTTTCAGTTAGGAAAAAAACTTAACCCCCCCCCCCCCCCCGACACACACACACACACAAAACCCTGAACAATTCCAAATGGGCCGTTTCTACATTTTTGAAACGAAACATTTCGTTTTCAGTATGAAACAACTTTTTGTTTCAACATTTCCTCTCCTTTTATTTATTTTTTTTTAAATCCAAAGAGGTTTCAAAATGCTCAATCTCGAAATGGTTTTGTCAAACGAAACATTTCATTCAGCCCAACCCAGCTTTTCTTTCCAGTTTTTGAGCCACCAAAAATGTCGAGCCTTTTCATTTTTTGGCCGATCCGAAATAATTGTTTTTCCAACTTTTCAAAGTTGTCAATGAACCAAATAATCCGTTTTCTTTTTTGCCCAGCTGTAGTCCCAGGAAAGGGGAGAAATCTGGCCATTTAGCTACCCAGTCCCAGTTGCAGGGGAACTAATGTCGCTAAAAAGAAAAGGGCTTTCAGTAAGGAAGATCCTGTCCCCTTTTCTCTGGCTATCCCTAGCCCATCCAGACCTCAGTGCCCGTTACGTGCCTTTTGAAGATGGAAATGCCAGCCTGAAAGAAGAGAGAGGGCGATTATGCTTTTATAAGTAAAAACCCTGAGCCTGAAGCATACTCCAGTTACTGAGACCCCGGGATTCCTGGCTGACCTATGGCCTCAGTGGATAACATTTCAAGTGCTCACACCCTTGCTTGTGAGGTGTTCAGCTTTCCAACCCTTTCCATAATAAGAAAGCAGGTGACTTTATACTGTCTGAGTTGTTTAATGGAGACGTGTGCCTGCCTTGCAGGGATCCTGTTCAGGGCATAGGTGCCTTTGATACAGAAGAGGGGAAAAACAAACAAACAAACATTCTTTCTATTCAATGCCGGGGCGGGGGAGGGGCCTCCTGGGAATATGCTTTCAGAAGTCATTTCTTCAAGGCCCTCGCTCTTAGCAGCCTGTAAGATGCAAGCGGTGTCCCTTTGCAAGGTGAACATAACCCAGATTCTTACAGCTCGTATTGATAAACGGAAAGATGGGCCAAGCATGCACAGAAGGCAGGTTGTTCAGTGTGAGCTGTGGGCCTGCATGGGATTCCTGAAAGGTGAGGGGGGCAGGCTGGGAAGCAGCATGGCTGGAGTAGCTAGAGATTGGGCTTCTTTCTGTGGCGGCTAAGAACGAGACTGTGGTTAAAGCGCAGAACTCGGGTTCTGATCCTGGGGCTGGCACAAGCTTGTCTACATGGCCTCGGTCAAGTCACTTGACCCGTCTGTGACTCAGTTCTGCCATCTGTAAAGGAGGGGGGCTCATCCTTACCTAGCTCATGGGAATATGGTCCATCTCGAGTCACTATACTGGGAAGTGCTTGCAATGCCTCGGGGGACACCTCCATGTTAAGGCACCTCTCCCAGCTACTGGCGGGATTGTCTCTAGCACTGACAGCTGTGAAGGGAGGTAAGACCCTGCCCCATTGGAGCCATTATAGTCCAGCTCTGGGTCTCCTGAGCGAGGGTGTGAGAGGAGCCAGGGCCCCATCCCCAGAGCAGGCAGCTCCCCCCCAGTGCAGCAGGCTGGGCACAAAAAGGGTGATAAGCCGGCCCCCTTTCAGGGCTGCAGGAAATGACTGGCCCCGGGATGAGAGGGTAGCAGGACAGGAGCTGTGCCTCTCTAAGCCACGCTCCTTCTGCAGCAGTTTAGCTACACACCGGCCCTGGCGCTGGGCAGCACTACGGGCTCTAAGGCAATTGGGTCCATAGTTATAACCAAGCAAACCTTTGACTGCACGTGGAAACTTTCCGCCTCTTTGTGAGATGGGTTCAGAGCCCCCGTGGCTGAGGATGATGTGCCGTCCCAGCCGCCGGGGCGTCCCAGATTGCGCAGAGCTCATACTGACCTGGAGATCTATTCTCCAGCACGGGCCTCTTCAGCTTTTGCAGCTTGTACCTTTAAAATGATTCAGTTGCTTTTCATCAGACTTGGCTTTACTTGGCAATGGGATGGCGAGTCCGGTCTGTGGCCTGACTTTGAGAAGGGCTGTCGGCACCTGTCTAGCTAGCCTTGTGCACGTGCAATACCAGGGCATGCACATACCTAGTAGTGCAACACAGATGCAAAGGTGCAGTCACGGTCTCACTGAGCTCTTACAGTACATAATGTACAGTAACTTGCTGTGTGGAAGGCTGTATAAGAAATTCCTGCTTGTATTCTATTACTTACTGACATCTTATAAAGAGAGACATTTTAAGGCATTTGCAGAAAGGAGGAGATTGAAGGTTGAGCTTTCATCCTTAGTTCTATCATGGTAGAGCCTGATTTTGCAAAACTTACTATTGTATTCATTATTTGTTATCCGCAGCGTGGAAGCTCCCAATTCAGGATAAGGGCCCCGCAGTGGTAGGTGCTGTACAAATACATTGGCAGATAAGCTCACTGCCCTGAGGAGCTTACAATGGAAAGAATTAACACTATTTTTTCAAGGAATGTTCATAACCCTGCTAAGAAAAAGCTTTATTTCATCCCTTCTTGTAGTTCTGCTCTCCACTGAACCTCAGAGGGGTTTATTACATTTTTTTAGAATTATACTTTTAATCTCATGTAAAATGAGATTTGAATACTGAAACAATACTTGTATGGAATATACAGGAACCGTATTTTAGAGGGCCTCAGTGAGCCCTCTACCAGTTCCCATTGTATGCATTATTCTAAGCCCAGACGACATTGTAAAATACCCTGCTGCAATGCCTAATGGGTTAGATTTTTCTCCACTGTAGTCAAAAGATAGTCTTATATGGCAGCAGTTAAAAGAGTAGTAATAAATATGATGAGACTTCCTGCCTCAGGGCACAATGTCTTTGCCAGCTGAGGCGAAGGAGAAGTATACCGGGTGGGACAGAATTGCACAATTGTCCAGGTGCAGGGGATTTTTCACATTCCTCTGACGGATGTGGGGCTAGTGTCAGAGATGGGATGCTAGACTAGCTGGTTTGCTTTGTTTTGGCAATTCCTTATCTTAGCCAGTGATACAGCGTTCCTTTTCTACATGACTAGTGTAGAGAAAGTAGACAAGGAAGTGTTGTTTACTACTTCTAATAACACAAGAACCAGGGGTCACCAAATGAAATTAATAGGCAGCAGATTTAAAACAAACAAAAGGAAGTATTTCTTCACACAACGCACAGTCAGCCTGTGGAACTCCTTGCCAGAAGATGTTGTGAAAGCCAAGACCATAACAGGATTCAAAAAAGAACTGGATAAATTCATGGAGGCTAGGTCCATCAATGGCTATTAGCCAGGATGGGCAGGGATGGTGTCTCTAGCCTCTGTTTGCCAGAAGCTAGGAATGGGCCACAGGGAATGGATCACTTGATGATTCCCTGTTCTGTTCGTTCCCTCTGGGCCACCTGGCACTGGCCACTGTCAGAAGACAGGATACTGGGCTAGATGGACCTTTGGTCTGACCCAGTAGGGCCATTCTTCTGTTCTTCTGTTACATGATTATAAACATTGGTTCAAAGTTGAGTTAAACATTGGTTCAAAGTTAAAACTGTGAGTCAGACCATAGACCTGTTCTTGCAATTCTTACTCAGGTAAATCTCCAATTGATTTCAAATGGGAATTTTGCCCAAAGTAAGGACTATAAAACTGAGACTGAAGTCTGTTACCGTTGGGGGGTGAATTGGTGTAATCTAGCTGAGATGAGTTTCTTATATGAAAGCAGTTGGGCACATAGGAGTCACTAGAGAGGATCAGAGCCAGGGCTGTCTCTGGCAGTGGCCAGTGCCAGATGGTTCAGAGAAAGGTGTAAGAACTCTATAACACACATGTGGATAATCTGCCTGCACATTAGGTCTCATCCTAGTCTCTAATAGTTAGAGATTGGGTTGAACCCTGAAGCAGGAGGTTTACTATCCCTGCAAAAAGGGACAGGCTCCTTCCCCACTATTCTTTTTTTGCCTACTTCATGAAAAGCCCTGGATTTATGATTATTTATGATTATTGATATGACAGTAGCACCTGCAGGCTCCAATCAAGAGCATGGCCCCGTTGAAGCCCTGGCCTTCAAGAGCTCATGTTGCACAGTTGTGAACTGACAAAGTATTATTATCTCCATTTTATAGATGGCAAACTGAGGCCCACAGAGATTAAATGACTTGACTAAGGTCATTTGGGGAATCTGCACCAGAGGCAGGCACGGCACCCAGGTCTCGTTAGTCCCAGTTTAGTTCAATTCTAATTCAATACTATTCAATATTTTCATTAATGACTTGGATAATGGAATGGCGAGTATGCTAATAAAATGTGTGGATGACACCAACCTGGGAAGGGTTGCAAGCACTTGGGAGGACAGGTTTCAAATTCAAAATGACCTTGACGAATTAGAGAACTGGTCTAGTCAGCTTTCTATAGTCCATTCATCCAATCCCGTTTTTTAACTTGCTGGCAAGAATACTGTGGGAGATGGTATTAAAGCTTTGCTAAAGTCAGAGGTGAAAGTAAGCCGGTACGCCCTGGTACGGCCTACCGGCAAGAGCTGGTGCACTGTACTGGGGCAGCCCGGCTTCCCCAGGGGGCAATTTAAAGGGCCTGGGGCTCCCAGCAGTGGCTGGAACCCCAGGCCCTTTAAAGTGCCTCCAGAGCCCCGCTGCTGGAGCCCTGGGGTAGCAGCTGTGGGGCTCCAGTGGCTATTTAAAGGGCCCGGGGCTCCCCAGCTTCTACTGCCCCGGCCTTTTAAATAGACACTGGAGCCCCACCGCCACTAACCCAGGGCTCCGGGGGCTACTTAAAGGACCGGGGTGGTAGAAGCAGGGGAGCCGCAGGCCCTTTAAATAGCCCCCAGAGCCCTGGGGTAGCGGGGGCTCTGGGGGCTATTTAAAGAGCCAGAGCTCCAGCTGCCTCTGCCGCCCTGGTCCTTTAAATAGCCACTGGAGCCCCGCCACTTTCCCAGGGCTCCGGAGGCTAATTAAAGGACCGGGGCAGTAGAAGCAGGGGAGCCCCAGGCCCTTTAAATAGCCCCCGGAGCCCTGGGCTGCTGCTGCTACTCCGGAGGAGAAGGGGGGCACTTACCTTAGAGGGTGGGCTGGGGCTGGCTCTGACCCCCTCAGCCCCGCCCCTTCCACACTAGGCCCCGCCCCTTCCGGGGGCCAGAGCTGCCCCAGCGTACCGGTAAGTCACTTGACTTACTTTCACCCCTGGCTAAAGTCAAGATATATCACGTCCACTGCTTTCTCCACATCCGCAGAGCCAGTTATCTCGTCATAGAAGGCGATCAGGTTGGTCAGGCATGACTTGCCCTTGGTGAATCCATGTTGACGGTTCCTGATCACCTTCCTCTCCTCCAAGTGCTTCAAAATGGATTCCTTGAGGACTGCTCCATGCTTTTCCTAGGGACTGAGGTGAAGCTGACCGGTCTGTAGTTCCCCGGATTCTCCTTCTTCCCTTCTTTAAAGGTGGGCAAGAAGGATTTGGAATACTGTGTCCAATCCTGGGCACCACACTTGAGGAAAGATGTAGATACATTGGAGAGTGCAGAGGCAAGCAGCAAAAATGATCAAAAGTTTAGAAAGCCTGACCTACAAGGAAAGGGTAAAAAACTGGGCCGGTTTTATCCTGAGAAAAGAAGATTGAGAGGGGACCTGACAACAGTCTTCCAATATGTTCAGAGCTGTTCGAAAGAGAACTGTGATCAACTGTTCTCTGTGTCCACTGAAGGTAGGACAAGAAGTCATGGGCTTAATCGGCAGCAGGGAGATTTAGGTTAGATATTAGGAAAACTTTCTATCTCTCAGGGGAGTTAAGCTCTGGAATAGGCTTCCAGGGGCAGTTGTGGAGTCCCCATCACTGGACGCTTTTAAAACAAATTGGGCAAATCCTTGTCAGGGATGCTCTAGGGTTACTTGTTGCTGCCTCCATGCAGGGGCTGGATTGATGACTTCTTGAGGTCCCTTCCAGCCCTACATTTTTATGGTTCCGTGATTAAGCACAAGGCCATTCTTCCTCTCTGATTGACTAGGCCGCTGTCATTTAATACATCTCCCCCTGTGCTATCGATGTTCATTAGTCACTTAAGCAGAAACTCATATAATCAGAAGTGAGATGAATCAAATTACACCGTGTTCTGCTTATCACAATTGTATTAAACCAGGCTTGCTTGTCTGAAGGTGAGAGCTTAATCACCTTCAGAAGTTCTACAGCCAAGAAGTCCTGCAGCATTGTGCTGTCAGCTTCCGTAAATCATTCAGTGAACACCCATTCTGAGTGTCAGGGGAGAAACTGCTCAGGGCTCACTCTGCTCCCACAAAGCCTGCTGGCGTTTTGTAAAGTTCCCAGCATGGAACAGGAAAGAGGATTCTGCAGCTTGGTTCTTCTCTCAACCCACCCACCCTGCAAATACGAACGGCTGGTCATTGTTTGTCCTTCAAACTGTGAAAATCTTCTCATACTCCCTGGATCTTTGTTCAAATGTATTTCACCAAGCACATTTTCCACAGCATATGGCCAGAAGTTTCACTTCCAGACCTCCCAAAGAAAACTTCCTGTTCTTCTGTGTTTGATTGTCTCTCTTCTTTAGCTGTTCTCCTGTAGTTTCTCATCTCAAAACTGGACTGAATACCGTGTGTCTGTGTAAGTCCTATATAGAGTGAATATGGGACTGCTCAGAGTGGATAAAGTTGCACTGAAGCACTGCAATGTCCTGGCTTGGCTGATGAAGTTGGAGAGTTGAGGCTGATAGTACTTGGTGACTAAAACTGCATATTGATGACAACTCTTCTAAGTTAGTTCAGGATTTCATGGCTGCCGTGGGACCACTGGCTACTGGTATTGAAGATCTGCACCAGCTCAGCAAGAAGCTGTGGGTTTGATTCAAGAATCTGGTGAGGTTCTCTGGGCTGTGTTATGCAGGATGTCAGAATGGTCCCTTCTGGCCTCACAGTCTATGACGCTGAACGGATGCAGTTGGCCATACTGTTGATCTAGCATTTGAGATGGAGCTGGTAGAGGGGCAAGTAGGCCATTATATGAGCTGGATATCTGGGTGTTCCCTCCTGTGGATGGAGGTCAGGCAAACCTTTCCTTCTTGCATGGTCTGTCTAGGAGAATGGGAATGTTTCTGAGGGAGAGGACTCTTACTCTGGGAGGCCAGTCGGTCCGTAGTTCAGAAGGTTTTTACCACAGTCCTTTGTTCTTTCTTATAGATACCAGAAGTCCCATTCCTGGGATTGGTTGCCAGGTGACGTGTGATGGGTGATGTGAGAGAGGAGATAGCTGGAGCATGTGGGATGCAAGTCTCCACCTGCAGTTGGTCACTTCTGTTTCTGAGCTCCTATGCTGCGATTTGCGGGAGACAAAGAGGAGGGTCTCTGGCTTGCCACATCATCCATGCAATCTGAAATCAGCGGATTTGTTCTGGGTGGTGGGCAGCCGGATTAATCCAACTGTCTCCACTCGATAGTTGATTAGAATTCCTCCTACTGAGAGAAAATTTCTAGGTGTGTTGTGGAGAAAATCACTCAGATTCCACCCAAACTGCCTGTGACTGTAGAAGCCAGGGAGTTCTTTGAGAGGACACAATCTCAACTTGCAATATCTAATCCCCACTGGACTGGAGGGGTGAGGAGTTGGCAAAGTACATTGGGTCATATGCCTTAATTTAGCAAAAAATGCCAGGGCATCTTTAAGAGTTTTGCAGAAGCTTATAAAAGAGAGCTCCTCATGCTAAGGTGCATAACCCTCACTGTATCCTCCCTCCTGAAAAGAGCTGACAAACCACTCCAGGGATTGGAAGCTGTTTTTCTACGGACTCTACATCTTCCACACCTGGGCTGAAATCCCTGACTTCAGGCCTCCGACCAGCTAGTATTGTTAAGCATCGAATTTAAAACTATAGAATCAGGAACATTCAGAGTCAAGGCAGAAACCCACTTCCCTTCTTTCATGTAGATGTGACTGAAGTGGATACATGAAAACAGACAAGGGAGAGATGGCAGTGGTCAAATCTCTACAGACAGCCCAGCATGCCGGGTCAGCCCCTACGGCTGAAATCCTGCTCCTATTGACGTCGCTGGGAGTTTTGTCATTGACTTTGCTTGTGCCAGCATTTCACCCTAAGTGTTTTGCTGGGCTGAAAACAGGAGAGTGGCAGCTCTGGTTAGAAAGCAGAAGCCAGCAGAGTCCTGTGATAATACTTCTAGCAGCAGCTGAATTTATAAGAATCCTCGCCAGGTGGGTAACGGTCTTAATAACATATCTCCCTCTTCCACACTAAAATGCCATGCTCTGAAGCACTGGGCCATTGGGGGTTTATGAGCAGAATATATTTTGTGTGGCTGTTCTAATGGAAGGCCTTGTCCTCTGGCAGTTAGGTGATAAAACTGAGTTATCCGTGTTTATACCAGAGCTTGGGATCAACAGCTTCCTTTAAAATAGAAAAATATTTGGTTTTGCAGCTGTAGGGCTAAAAGTCATTCCTGGCTGCAAGCCACACAGGCCCTAATCCAGGTTCTTTAATTGCTATAAATCAGAATATTCCCACATCCCAGCAAGAGGAATTCGGGGCCTGTAGGAAGTTGTACACCCAGAGATTTTGCTAGGTTGAGGTTAAATCGATATCCCTGAAATACCGGCTGCATCAGGCTTTCAAGTATCAGAGCATCGCTTTCTGGCTGTTATCTACCATGTGTATTGTAGCAGCGCCGAGAGGTCCTGTCGTGGATCCGGCCCGCGTTGTGCTGGGCACTGTGCACACCAGGGAAGGCCCCTGCCACAGAGAGCTCCCAGTCTAGAATGAGGGCAGGCTGCTCCTCATGGCTGAAACAGACCGACGGGGTGTGGGCCGGGAGGGGAAGGTCCGTGAACTGCTGCGCCTGATGTTATTCTGAGGAGCTCACCCTGGGCTCGGACAGTCCAGCTGGTTCATCCCACCTCACGCATCTTAACTGGCAATAAAGGTTCTCCAGGCCATGTTATGCCCTCGCTGACACCGGTGCTACCCTCATTAGCCTTCACATATGTAACCCGGGCATTTCATAGGCAGCACCGAAGACATTATTGGAAGATGGGGGCGGGTAGTTTAGGTGTCGCCCAGAGCATAATTTGGCCTGTAGAAACGTTAGCGCTGGTTAGGCCTTGTGAGATGAGAAGAACCCAGCTTGGCTGGCCAGTGTGCGTGACTTTACAGGACTGGCAGCTAGGAAAATGTATCTGCTCACTTTCTCACTCAGTGAATTTGACTCAGTTAATATGGACCATGTCATTCTCTTGATACTAGGTCACTTTTCAGGTTAGAAGTGCAATCTAAAAGGAAGGTATGATGCCGGCAGATCAGGTACCAGCTCTGGCCAAATTGATTGCTGGTCTAGTCTGTGTCCCCTGTGTGTTAGTCTGGCTAAGATGGGTATTGAACTTGTAACCGTGTGTTTAGTGTTTAGACTTTATGAAATGCTTGTAAGTCACTGCATGCATTAATCTCGCTTATAGCATTTGTATCACAGGCTATAAAGTTATATTGAAGATTTTGCTTTATGATTGTAGAAAGTGTTTGCTCTGAAACTGTGAACCCAATCAGGAGGGATCATCTCCTGCCCATCAAGAAGCCCATCAAAATTAAATGGGCCGTTGTGGGACTTCACAATACAAAGACATTGCTAATTGCCCCCCTGCACCCATGAAGAGGCTACGTGCAAAGGGCTCATCCCATCAGCTTGAATTCTGGAAGAAGGAACTAAAGATAGCTGAGCAAAAAAAACCAAACAAACCTCTTTTGCTGTTTGGACTCTCACAGGGCCAGAGCTACGAATCAGAAGCAGAGATCCCCAGGGTCAACCTGGGTTAGCCCTCAAAGACATTCAGAGCTGACAGATTGCTACAGCTTTGTCACCTTTTAAAAATATACACTGCAACTCATTTGTGTGTATGCCTACTTTAACCTTGGAATAACTCTCATTTCTTTTTCCTAGTTAATAAACCTTTAGTTAGTTTACTGCAGGATTGGCTATGAGCATTGTCTTGGGCGAGAGACCTAAGGTATACATTGATCTGGGTTAAGTGACTGGTCTCTTGGGACTGGAAGCAACCTGAGTATTTTGTGGTCTTTGCTGTATAGCAACCAACTGTCACTAAGACCAGCTTGCCTGGGTGGCAAGACAGACTGGAATGCCCAGAGGGGCTGTCTGGGACTCCATGATAAGACTGTTATAGTTCTTTAGGAGTTTACATTTGGTATTGGGTTGGTGAAATCTAATCATAGAGCATACCATGAATTTGGGGTCTCTGCCTGCTTCGTGACAGTCTGCCCTGAGCACTCATGGTCATGAGCCACTCCAGACACTTGACAGAAGAAATGGCAGCTGCTGACACATATGGAATATTCATTCTAGTGGAATATTAGAAGCATACCTGACTTATATGTATGCATAGATTTTAAGGCCAAAAGGGACTACTGTGATCATCTAGTCTGACCTCCTGCATAGCACAGGCCAGGGAATTTTACCCAGTGATTCTGGCATCAGAGCCAAAACTAATGGTCATGACAGAGCAGTTGTTCAGAAAGACTCCAAGTCTCGATTTAAAGCTGCAAATGATGGAGAATGCACCACATTCCTCAGGGATCTGCTCCAGTTGATCGCCCTCATTGGTAGACATTTGATCTCATTTTGAATTATTTTTACTTGAGCTTCCAGCCCTTGGATACAGTTATCTCTTTGCTAGATTAAAGATCACTCTGGTATAGATCAATCCATGACTAAGGCTACAATTTAGTCACGGGTATTTTTAGTAAAAGTCATGGACAAGTCACGGGCAATAAACAAAAATTCATGGCCCGTGACCTGTCCATGACTTTTACTATAAATATCCCTGACTAAATCTTAGCTGGGGGGATCTCCAGGGCGCCGCTGCTCTGGGAGGCCCCAAGGAACAGCCCCTCTGGCTGCTGCTCAGGCCGTCCACGGGTCCAGCAACAGTAGCCGCTGTTTGGGCCATCTGCGCAGCCAGCAGCACCAGCTGCTGCTCGGGCGGTCCCTGTGGACAACAGCCGGGGGCCACCGAGCCGTGCCTAGTGCGGCTGGCCCTGGGGCCACTCCAGCAGCGGACGGTGCAGGTGGTCTCGGGGCCATCTGGTTAGGCGGCCCTGGTGTCAGCCGCGCTGGCTGCTGCAGAAGTCACGGAGGTCGCGGAAAGTCACGGACTCCGTGAGTTCCGCAACCTCCTTGACAGACTCGCAGCCTTATCCATGAGTGACGAGGCTGTGGGCAGAAAAACACATGAAAAACTCTTGTCATGAAGGCACTGGGCCAGGAATCAGGAGACCTGGGGCCAGTTCCCAGTCTTGTGACTTCTTGTGTGACCTTGGGCAAACAACTTGATCTCTCCTTCCCCCATCCATACAAAGTGAATTATGATTTTCCCATTCCCTACACTCATCTGTCTTGTCTGTGTAGATCATAAGCTCTCTGGGGCGGGGTTAAGCTCTTATTATTTATGTGCATAACCCAGTGAGGCCCTGATTTCAGCTGGGGCCAATAACAGTGGATCGGGTGGACAGCAAGGTATTCAAAGCAATGAAGGAGAACACTGAATTATGCGACAGGGTAGTGTACAGATGGACTGATTGCTTTGTTTCTCTGAGTTTAAATGAGACCACCTTCCATTATTTGAATGTAAAATCCTCTGTTCCTTCATCTACATACTGAGAAACCGTCACCAGAGTCATGCACATTCATAAAGCAGATGGTGGGGGCCGAGCTGCAGAGAATACAAAGGGTGGGCGGAAGTCGAATGTTCTGCACTGCTTTTGTCAAGGGAGTTCTTGTTTTGAATTTCGTATTTTGAGATTTGACAGACAAGAACATCTCACACATTAGACGGAGGTAGAATTATACAGCGTATTGGGCAATTAAGGGTAGCAGCGATTCTGGATAATGATTTTCATATTAGAAATTATTTTGATTACTTTGAACGTTAACAAAATATACTTCTGGGTGTCATCAAAGCTGGGGATGAAATAGAGAAGAGCCAGCTGCTAGAGAGTGGGAGTCATTATTTTGTTTGGGATCATATTATACGCTGTCTTTCGTACACTATTTTAAAACATACAGTATCTCAGTTTGATTATACAGTAAGCTACAGCTGACAGCAACTTCCTCTGCCCCATTCAAAGAGAACATTAGCACCATCCGCTGTCTGAATAGTCTTCTTCTGTATGGTCAGACAGATACAAACAGGCATCATAAAATACACTGGCCAGCCGCTAGAATTGTGGAAGCTCAATCATGTGTTAATAACATCACCTGCTTGCTTATGTCAAGCAGTCCATGGGTACCTCAATCCCACTAGCAAACACACACATACTTATTAGCCCCTTTGCTTAATTTGACGCCGTTGCCAGGTTTCTTCCTAAATCTTTCAAGTTGTATAAAAGGAAGTTACGTGAGCTCCAACAGCAGCCAAACAAATGGTCTCTAAACTAATGCACTGGACATTTAACCTTTATTGAGCACAGTTGTCTCTATAATGCACAGGTGACTACAATTAAAATGTGTGCATGCAATTTTTGTAACATTCCAGGAAAAATAATTGTTTTGGTATAGTCCATGACAGAGAAACATAAGATGACAGGGGTCAGATCCCTCACTCTGACATCCTCTAGGCATTTATCTCCTGGGAACAGCTACTTATTTATTGTATTCTGCAAGGCTGTGATCTTTGGCAGGTGTTTTTCCCTTGACCAGGCTATGAGAGCTGTTATTTGCCAAGAAGCCTGGTAGAGCAGGATGGTCTGGGAGAGCTAGTTACTTCCTTCCTAATCCACTCGGCTCTGTGTGAAGGACAGCTCCAGCACAGAGAGGCTGATCCAACTGTCCCAACATTATCCGTTCATTCTTATAAAATCCCACTTCTTTCTTTTTGAATTCTCGTTGTGGATTTGGCACCAGGCTGATGGCTCAGAACCTAGAAGGTCTCCAGTGATTTACAGAACAAGGGGTTCTCCCCCATTTGCCTCCATCCACCAACATTCTGAGTGATGCCAGGAAGTGCGTCATGGGACAAATGATGTTAATACCATGTTGTAACTTGCATGATGCTAAGCACGACTGTGTTCTTAGTGTGAACAGGGACTGCCATGTTTAAAATGTGCTGGCAGGACAGAGCTAACTCTGAATCCGGATCATTCTTGCAGTGAAAAATTGTGAGTTTTTTCCACAAAAAATGTTCGACCCGGTCGAGCATGGACATCCAGCCTGAGATGGATTGGGACTGGCAGGGTGGAGGGGAAAGCCTTGGTAGCGTCACCAATGCCAGGAGCTCAAAGCTCGTGAATCAGGCCTCAGCAAAATCATGAGGAGGTTTAAAAATCATGCAATCTTTAAAAAAGGAATATACTTGGTGTGCTTTATATTTGCCTTCTGGTTTCTGAGTCTTTCGGGTACACTTGAGTCGCATTTTCAAATGTTTCTCTGAAACCACTTGGGCTAGAAAGTTCCTTTTTAAAACAAAATCCAGGCCCCTTACCTAATCTCCCGCCTCCAGGAGCTGGAGCTTCAGAAAAAGCACCCAACTTGCCATGAAATCATGAGAGGCAGCAGGGTATCCAATTAGCAACTCCCTGAGTCTCCGCCTGAAAAGCCCACTTGTGGAAATGAATCCGAAGATGCTAGTTCTGAAATGTCTCTTCTGGACTAGAACTCTGTGTGTGCACATGGCGGGGGTGCAAACGGCCTGTGAGGTCCTGGTGGACAGACTGCTCCTCTTGTCTCCAACCAGCAGTAAACACCTTTAGATGAGAAAGAACATGACGTGGGGGGAAAGACAAGGTGGATTTAGCAAAGTGTGCAATTCATTCCGTCTGCAAAGAGGACATTGGACCTGCTTGTTTATGAGTAACCACGTCTAATTCCAATAGGGTTGTGTTGTGGTCTTTTCTGAGAGAGTGCCAGTTAATACAATAATAGCACATATACAGCCGCCATCTGAGAAGCGCCAACACGTAGAGAACAAAGCAATTGCAGATGCTTTTAGTGTCCTCCAAGTGCCTGCCTAGCTGCACTTTGGTTACATCGCCTTTGTGTAACATCCTTGGACGGTTTAGCCACATCACTTCATGCCAGCACAGGCTAATTTTTCTCTAGCCCGGCCAGGGTTCTCATTCCAGGCTTCCAGCTCTTGGCTAACCAGAATGGATGCCGTGCAAAGAGGGCACTGGAGTCTGCTAGGAGATTCAGTGATTCATGGTGGTTCCGATGGAACTGTGTTTCATTTTGACATAGGGCCTCCCTTTGAAAAAACGTGGCTGTTGAACCCACTCAGAATATAGTGTGCCAACGTTTAATGAAACGTGGCCGTTGGCCCTGTTGGCCCACATGTAACAGAAGCTAACCAAATGCACTGGAGATGATGTCATAATAGTTCTCCTGTTGGGTTAAACATGCTCATACTTCAGATTTCATTAAAAGCTTAATGGACTAGCAAGGATATCCTCAATCTCATCTGTATTTTCCAGTGTGGGTAGCGTTCGTGCAGCAGAAAGAAAGGACCCTTATTTATATGCAAGGAGTTAGGAGTTTAAAATTCAAGGTGAGCTAAACATACCATGCAAGGAAACTCATGAATGACCAGCACCGGTGGGGGCCCACTCTACATGTGAGTCTTTTAAGTACCTTCATTGCCAAGAGCTCCCCCAGCTGATGGCCTCCTGCAGTGATACACCTCACAAGTAACTCCAAGAGGGCAGCAGGACTGCGGCTCACTAGGCCATTGATATCTCACAGAGAAGTGTGGGTTCCACTGAGAAGAAATGTGCACAGTTCATGAGATGGGTGGATCCTAACAATGATAATTGTGTTGGAGGTAGCAGTGTGTGGCTGTGATTGCAAAGGCCCCTTGTGCTCCTGGATTTCATTCATTTTCACCTAAATATGCATAGCTTGGCTGAGCAATGGTGTGTGTGTGTGTGGGGGGGGGGCACAACCACATGGTACCGGTATTTGAAGGATGTTAACAGCCAAGGAGGACAGCAAGGAAGACCCCATGCACACCCTGGGGGCACTGGGACCCCCATGGATCCTCCCTTCTCTAGACTTTCAGAGAACTTCTTACAGTTTTGACTGGACTTTCTCTGCCCGCTGCTGATTGGTTGTTTGCTCCAACCTTGAGCCTTCCCACTCCCCGTCAGTCTCTTCACTCGACACCTGCCTCTCTTCCCCCCTGCCCCATACCCCTCATGCCCCGTCCCTTCCCTTTCTATTGAGCTGATCCCCACAGAACTAAACACAACCAAAACAAAACAAAATGGTGGCACTAACGTGCCATTTGCCACTGTCACACTATTCGCTCTGCTTGTGTGTCCCAGCCCTTCCCTGATCCTGTGTCAGTCTGGTCTGTACCTCCCCTAGCACCATGAGACTCCATTCTTGAGTGGCCCTTAGGCACTGCAGTGACAAACTTGACTAATTACTTAATTAGTGTGCTACTTGGGTAATAACTAGAACAAATGGGATGGAACTAAGATGGGGAAATAAAGACAGAGTATCAGAGGGTGGTGAAGCACTGGAATGGCTTACCTAGGGAGATGGTGGAATCTCCTTCCTTAGACATTTTTAAGGTCAGGCTTGACAAAGCCCTGGCTGGGATGATTTAGTTGGGGTTGGTCCTGCTTTGAGCAGGGGGTTGGACTAGATGACCTCCTGAGGTCCCTTCCAACCCTGATATTCTATGATTCTATGACCATGTCCTGGTAGCAAAGTTAGTTATGTTCTTTGGAATTGTACAGAAGTGGAAGTGGTGCTTGTCTGAGGTTCTGTGCACTGCTGCTGCAAATCCCAAATGTCTTAGGGAAAGACTCTCCCTTAGGGAATTCGTGGCAGGCCCATGGCTTGGTGACTTTACATTAGAACAAACCAAATCCCAGACAATATCCCGGGAATGGCCATTCTGCACTGGCAGGAAATGGGCCGGGAGAATCAATGAGCGCTCTTCCATCGCTGACTTCTAAAATAGCTCTGGAGGCCACAGAATGGCCCTACACAGAAGATGGGAGAGGTTCATGTACAGAATGTATATGATGAGGCTCTGTAAATACAGTCAGAGCTATCGCTCAGACACCACCTGGAGCTGGCTTCACTGGGTTGCCAAGCAGAAGCCGGTAGAGTTGTTGGGAAAATACATAGTTTCCTTTAATTTGTTTCTTCTTCTTCTTCCTCTTCTCCTCCTCCTGCTCTCTTTTGCACCTATCCTGCCCTTCAGGCTTTATAATAATTAAACTATACATTACACAAGTTCCATGTCGAGGTGCCCCCCCACAGGACATTAATACTTGCTCACCATAATAACAGCCCCACATTTGATCGTTTACATCCCTTTCTGCCCACCTTCCTCCCTGCACACCTGAAATACAAAGGTAGGCATAGCCTGCCCAGAAGGTGAACAAGCTCTAGCAGACCCAGGGGTGAAGTGAGCTCCAAAGCTGAGGATCTCTCACAGGAAATATCTTGCCAACAGCCACTTTCCTTTTCAATTCTCCGTCTGTATGTATTTGTGCTGGGTGCTTGATATTGGGTGATGGGTGTGCTACAATAGCGAGGGTGCTTCTGCTCACCACCACCGTGCTAGTGTTGCTCACAGTGAGAAGTCACCAAGGGAAGTGGTGGACTCCCCATCTCTTGGTGTCAGCAACTCAAGTCTGGCTCCCTTTCTGGAAGATACCCTTTAAGCCAGAGGATATGAGGGCATCACAGGGCTAAGCGGATAAAGTTCTTTGGCCTGTGCTATAGAGGACATTAAACTCAATGATCTCGTGGTCCCTTTGGGCCTTAGACACAATGGAGCGATGAAGGTGCTTTCCCAGAGAGCGAAGTACAAAACCTTTGGGGGCCGTGTACGTCGAAAGTGACCTGTCCTCAAAAACAAATACCATCTCTAATACCATTGACAAAGCCAGGAGGCCTCTAAATTTTACAAGTAGGTAATATAGCAACTGCATGTTCCTAGACCTGACCCCGTGCTCCCCCTTACCTCATGCCGTTGTGCCCTACACCCACCCACTGTCCGGTTATGTGGCCTTGTGTGCTACTTCTTGGTGGGTCAGCACAAGCAGGCAGCATCCCCAGAGTGACGACACAGAGTGACACAGAGCTCGGTATGCAACAGAACGGGTGTTAATATCTGGAAGAGGGGACAGAGGAAGCTCCCGTCCTGCCTTTGATGCTGCTGACTTCAAGGTGCTTTCACCTGCCCTCCCCTGCCAGCGCACTCCCACCCTGATCCTCCTCTCAGGGGAATTTCCTGCCTCCTTCCTGTCTGGGCAGAGCCACGCCCGCCAGGACCCACCCCAGTGTGCCATGCACACTGACCCAGCAGTGCAGTGACTCTGAGATAGTGCCTTGCTGCTATCTAGGTCCCCTCCCATTGGGAGCCATGGCAGGGTCGGAGGTTCCAGACTGCATGCTCTTTGGGGCAGGGACTGACTGGCTGCCAGCTGCGATTGGACATTCCCAGCACAGTGTCTTTCCTATGTGTTTACCCGAGATGTGTAGACACACTGACGGCGAGCAGCTAGCCAGGTGCCGTGCACATAACCAACCAATACCTCACAAACACCCTGACATAACTACAGCGTAGCAGCTGGGACCCCCACCAGTGAGCCTCAGCTGCCCCCTCCCATGATCCTCCATTTCCAAAGGGCTGCGGGAAAGAGGAATGTGGCAGTGAGCCCCAATGGGCGTCGGACCCAGGGATATTTCAGATTGGGGCTGAGAGTGAAGTCCCACCCCACAGGGCCCTCCCAGCCAGCCCCCAACCCCCTCGCATTCTGCCGGTGCAGCTCCCGCCGCAGCCCCCCTGCTGATCTCAGCTGTGGCGTGTCCCTGGGGAGAGAGGCACCTCGCAGGTATGCAGGGCCAAAGCCACCGAGAGCTTGAAAGGGCAAACCCAGCTCCTCACACTCCCCCTGGAAACCCAGCGGCAGCAGTGCGGGTTCCAAGCACCACAGCAAGATACGCCATTTAGCCCCCGGTGCCAGCTTCCAGATGGCACCGATGCCTGCGGGGACATTGGCATCGCTCACAGGCTCAGGGCCTGCATCCAAGCCGAAGGCTCCTCCTGACCTGGCCATGACAGTGAGGTGTCTGTGATGGGCTGCACAGACCCCACCCTGGCCAGGAAGGGGTTAACGAGCGCCTGTGGGCCCAGTCATCCCACCTGGGAGAGGAGCCACGCCTGGAAGGGGGATTAGAAGAGGGAAAGCCCAGCTCAGCACTGTGAAAGAAGGCCCAGCTGGGGATAGGACCTAAGCAGAGACTCCTAGATGTCAGAGCCCACTTTGAGCACATGGGCCTGGTGCGGGATCTGCTTGTGTCTTTTCTCTTTTGCCCCGCATAACTAATTTGGTTCCTCTTTTGGGGGCCCTTCAGACAGGCAGCCGGGGGACAGCCTCTGAGGGCCCAGTAGGAAGCAGCCTGGGGATACAGCAGAAGGTCTCTCATATATTCCACAGAGGGTACCTGGGCTGGAACCCACCGGCCCACCTATGGCAGGGCGTGAAGGCCCCAGGGCCAAGGACTGGCAGGTCCAAAAGCCTGAAGTTGGGCCTAAGCTCTGGCGTGACACTGCCAGACCAGTGGTGTGGGAACTCAGTTGTCCCCAGAAGGGGCCGGACTAAAAGTGACCTGGCCAGAGGGCCGAGTCTTAGGAAGAGGCAGACCACTGCATGGCTAGCATGGGACATTGCCAAAAGAGGAGGAAAGCTGCTAGGCCACACCCAGCCAAGAGGGGGTGCAGAGACTCCCTGTTGGGCCCCCATGGAAAAATCAACCTAATGGAGAAAAACCCTGCACACAGACCCCAGCAAAAGTTCCATGCCGCTGTGGCTGGCTGGTGGGGGATGACGCCCTATGCAGCCCAGAGCTGCAATGGCTCCAGCCTCCTGCTGTTCCAGTGGGGCCCTGATCTCTGCTGGTGTCTCTGGGGGCTACTTGAACCCAAATGCTACATACTACTGGGGTGCAAGTGCTTCGCTCAGGCATGGAACCCCGTTGGGGTGCTTTGCTCTGGGACGTCTCTAACACCTAGTTTGGGTTATGCTTGTTATTTTCAATCTTTCCCCTTAATTAAACCCTTCTCTTTCTCAACAGAAATACAGTTTCAAAATGTGGGCTCCACTCTCTTCGCAGTGACATCAATGGGAAGGAAATCGCAGCTCACATTTTTCCACGCCTCAAATTCTTGTGATTTTGTTCTAAAGCTGGAACACAGCGTTTGCGCATGAGCTCTAAAACGGCACTGGGGCGAAGAGACAAATGAACAGTCCTGAGTTCTCTCATATCCTGAGCAAGAAACGAACCAGCGCTGGGAATCTGAAGGGAAATGTATGAGCAACTCTGTGTCCATACTGTATGTGTTATTCTCCAACATATCTGAAGAACTCAATCTCACACACATGGGCCAAGTCAGCTCCAATCTGATAAGGACGCAGCCTAAGGGATCCTCAAACTCACGTACTGCACAGGGGCTTAGATACCATGGCAATGAACATGGAATAAATATCTAGCGGGATTAGACGGAAATGTCACTAGGGGCTTGATTTTCTTCTCGCATACACCAGCATTAGTCCGTTGGATCTAGTGGGGCTGCTCCTGGTTCACACAGACATGAAACCAGAATATGCCTCTTGCCTAGGTCCCCATGGTCTATCGATTCTCTTCCCACGCATATCCATCACCTCTCTTCTCTCTGCCCTCAGCAGGTGCAGATTAACATTTAAAAGAATTCCCTGAGATGCAACACAGGGGGATTTGCCTATCCAGTAGCTCCAATAATTCACCGCTCCAATTACTCAGGGCATTCTGGAAGCCACATTCTTTAATAACTCAAAAGCTTGTCTGCATGCTTAGACATATCAATTGCATTAATGCAAAGAAAACCCACACTGGTGGTATAATGCAAAAAGGCAGCTCACATGAGCAATCGTGAAGCTATCCAGTCCAAATATCCACCCCTCGCATTGTGAGCTCATCTGAAGTAAGGGCCGGGCTCCTCTAGCTAAAAGATCTGATTTGTTAGCTGAAACAAATGAACTTGCTTTGTCAGGGCCAGTGTTTTATAGCTGCTCCTAATAAACGATGTTCACTTTCTGTGGAGACCTGCCTTCCCCTCTTCCTGGGGTCTGGCTTTACTGGTAACTCAAACCCAGCTAAACACAGCTTGCATGCCAGTCAGGGTTGTTCCTATGCATTTCCCCTCCAGAACCTCTCTGTCCCAGCAGCTCCCTCTGTCAGAGAGAGGGAATCCCACTGGTCTTTGAGCTTCCAACCTTCTTCTCACCAGCTCCTCCAATAGTGCAGCAGTCTCATGGGATATGGGCTCCTTGGACAGAGAAGGAGGTGGCCCGAGGCTGGGATAGGCCTACACCAACGCAGCCAGGCTTGCCCACGACAGATTGTGCTGATCCCAGTGGAATTCCTTTCTTTGAGGGTGGCATGGGGGTATGTAACAGCAGGGAGCACATGAAACAGCAGGGAGCACATGGGGTGCCCTGGGTTCTGCTCCCGGCACCACATGCAGGGTCTGGCTGCTGCCCCGGCTCTGCTCCCGGCCCCTCATTTGGGGTCCCGCTTCTGGCCCTCACGCGGCAGCCCACCGGGGTGTTGGAACAAATCTGTGTAGAAGGGGTGCTGAGAGTCATTGAACCAAACTGTAAACCCTGTAAGTGCAAACCGGTCTCCATATTGGAAGAGAAGCTTAAAGGACTAGAGACCCAAGTATCAACCCTGTGCTGCATCAGAGAAAATGAATTCTTTCTGGACAGAAGCCAGCATTTGGTACTGCAGGCACAGCATGCTGAAGAATCAGAGAGGGCAGTACAGAACGGGGAAGAAAACTGGCAGCATGTGACCTCCAGAAGAAGAAAGAGGAGAGCCCATGTACCCCCAATGCACATAGAGGTAAGAAACCGATTTTGGGCTCTCTGCACAGGTACTATGGTGGAGAATGGTTTGGAAGCGTTATCTGAGGGAAGGAATCAGAGGGAGACCCCATCAATCGGAAGGCCTGGGATGCATTGTCCTAGGGATGGGGGTTCCACGAACACCACTCCCAAGAGGAGGAGATGGGTGGTGGTGGTCGGGGACTCCCTCCTCAGGGGGACGCAGTCATCCATCTGCAGACCAGTCCAGGTAACTCGAAAAGTGTGCTGCTTGCCAGGAGCTAGAATTCAGGATGTGACGGAGTGTCTGCCGAGACTGATCAAGCCCTCAGACCGCTACCCCTGCCTACTTCCCCACGTGGGCACCAATGATACTGCCAAGAATGACCTTGAGCGGGTCACTGCAGACTACGAGGCTCTGGGAAGAAGGATAAAGGAGTTTGAGGCACAAGTCGTGTTCTCGTCCATCCTCCCCATTGAAGGAAACGGCCCTGGTAGGGATCATCGAATTGTGGAGGTAAATGCGTGGTTGCACAGGTGGTGTCAGAGAGAGGGCTTTGGATTCTTCGACCATGGGATGTTGTTCCAGGAAGAAGGATTGCTAGCAAGAGATGGGATCCACCTAACAAAGACAGGGAAGTGCATCTTCACAGGCAGGCTTGCTAATCTAGTGAGGAGGGCTTTAAACTAGGTTTGCTGGGGGATGAAGACCTAAGCCCTGAGGTAAGTGGGGAAGTGGACTATAAGCCAGCTGTTGATCAATGGCTCAACGTCTAGTTGGCAGCCCGTATCAAGCGGAGTGCCCCAGGGGGTTGGTCCTGGGGACGGTTTTGTTCAAAATCTTCATTAATGATGTGAATAATGGGATGGTTTGCACCCTCAGCAAGTTCGCGGATGACACTAAGCTGCGAGGAGAGGTAGATACATGGGAGGGTAGGGATAGGGTCCAAAGTGACCTAGACAAATTGGAGGATTGGGCCAAAAGAAATCTGATGAGGTTCAACAAGGACAAGTGCAGAGTCCTGCACTTAGGACGGAAGAATCCCATGCACCGCTACAGGCTGGGGACCGACTGGCTAAGCGGCGGTTCTGCAGAAAAGGACCTGGGGATTAAAGTGGACGAGAAGCTGGATATGAGTCAGCAGTGTGCCCTTGTTGCCAAGAAGGCTAATGGCATATTGGGCTGCATTAGTAGGAGCATTGCCAGTAGATCGAGGGACGTGATCGTTCCCCTCTATTCGCATTGGTGAGGCCACATCTGGAGTATTGTGTCCAGTTTTGGGGCCCCCACTACAGAAAGGATTTGGACAAATTGCAGAGAGTCCAGTAGAGGGCAATGAAAATGATTAGGGGTCTGGAACACATGGCTTATGAGGAGAGGCTGAGGGAACTGGGATTATTTAGTCTGCAGAAGAGAAGAGTGAGGGGGGGAATTTGATAGCAGCCTTCAACTACCTGAAGGGGGATTCCAAAGAGGATGGAGGTTGACTGTTCTCAGTGGTGGCAGATGACAGAACAAGGAGTAATGGTCTCAAGTTGCAGTGGGGGAGGTCTAAGTTGGATATTAGGAAAAACTGTTTCACTAGGAGGGTGGTGAAGCGCTGGAATGGGTTATCTAGGGAGGTGGTGGAATCTCCATCCTTAGAGGTTTTTAAGGCCTGGCTTGACCAAGCCCTAGCTGGGATGATTTAATTGTGGTTGGTCCTGCTTTGAGCAGGGGGTTGGACTAGGCGACCTCCGGAGGTTTTTTCCAACCCTAATCTTCTATGATTCTACAGGATGGAAACCACCTCAAGCCAGAGGGTCCTGCAGCACCCCAGCACTCCAGGGTCCAGCACCTATGCCTCCCACAGAGGTCGGTGCCTTTCTCTGGTGGCGATGTTTAGCCGCGACTGCTTGTCGGAGCTCGGCACCTGAGGAGGAGCGGGAGGCAGAGGAGGACTTCCCTCCTCACTTTCAGTCCTCTGGTCAGGGTACTTACTTGAGAGCCCTCTGGTTTAAGAGCCCCACCTGAGGGGGAAAAGGGATTTGACTAGGGTGTCTTCCACCTCGCTAGTGAGCACTCTAACCATTGGGCAGTGGGACATTCTGGTGAGCAGGGGCCCCTCAGTCTCTCCTGGTGAAGCTGTGCCCCTGTTACTAATTGTTGAAAGAGTGACTGGGGGAGAGAGGGACTCTGTAGCCTGCTGGTTAAAGAACTCACCTGGCAGACACAGGATTCAGTCCCTCTGCACCACTAACTCTAATTCTATAGCCCTCGTCCAGCAGCTTCAGCAGGAGAGACTGAAGGAGTCCCCCAGCAGACTATCCCTGGCCTAGCACCATGGCTCAGGCACTCACCTGGGAGGGACCAGATCCCTGTTCCATCCCCTTCCCATCAGGAGGAGGGGGGACTTGAACCAAGAGTCTCCCACCTCCCAAGGGGGGCTAACCACTGGGCTAAAAGTTATGAGGGAGCTCCTCCCCCAGCTGTTTGGGGTGAGCTGACGTGCAGGTCCCTATCTGAGCACGCCTACTGGATTGTGTCCCGCGCACGAGTGCCATTGGCCTATCCTCCCCGGATCATACCTCGTCCCGGCCCTCAGGTGGGGGAGTGGAACCCAGGCCCCTAGAGGGAGGCAGTGGTCCACGTGCCCAGAGGCAGAAACATAGACACCTGGGGAATTTTACTGCAAAAACGTCAGAGCCGCAGGAGTTTAGGCACCGGCAAGATTCAGGGGCTGTTTTGTGAGTCATAGTGGAGCCTAAAACTGGGACTTCAGTGTGAACTGTATGAATCTAAGCTCCTGTGTCTGTGAATAATCAGAGACCCTTGTGGGTCACAGGATAGCCATGGGTTTAGGGGAATGCACCACATGGCCACTCTCTATGGGCCACAAAGGAAAGATTTCCATAAGCTAAACCTACCTCACTCTGATTCTAGTAGGGGTTTCTCCCATTCTGCAGGTTTTTTCTTTGTATTCCAACACCCACCCCTTATGAGCGACTTTAGATACCCCCTGTGTAACTTTGAAAGTTGTGGCTGGTCATCACTTCTGGCAGGAGTGTCCTTCAGCTAGCAAGATGGACAAATAGGTGCAATAAATAGAGTGCGGGAGAAAGACGGTCATATAACCAGACTGCAAATACTACCCATAAATCTTCATCCCCAGCCTTGGCATGGATCTCAGTGAGGCAGAGGGGAAGAAATGACCTGATCTCTAATAAATCAGCTTTATTAACAAACCCCGCTGTTATCTTTGGCAATGGAGGAGCAGGGTGTATAACTCAAACAGCTTCTCACCTCTTCTGTGACTCATGCCTCTTTCATGTCTTTGGTCAACACAATCTTCTCACCATCTTATCTAGTTTTCACAAGGTCTCATGAATCAGCATCTTCTCCTCCTGCTTTCTTGTGTTTTAATACCTGGGGTAAAAAACCTTTCATCACCTTTTCTATTTGTAGGGGCTTTTAGCTTAAATAACAGGTTTCAGAGTAACAGCCGTGTTAGTCTGTATTCGCAAAAAGAAAAGGAGGACTTGTGGCACTTTAGAGACTAACCAATTTATTTGAGCATAAATTGGTTAGTCTCTAAGGTGCCACAAGTACTTCTTTTCTTTTAGCTTAAATAAGTGTCAGAAGAGGTTTCAATCCTTCCCATATTGCTTAGTCCGGAGTTCTACTGGAGGCCACACACCTAAAGGCAGGTCTGCTCACAGAGGACTCAGAAAGGATATATTTCAGAGTAGCAGCCGTGTTAGTCTGTATTCGCAAAAAGAAAAGGAGTTCTTGTGGCACCTTAGAGACTAACCAATTTATTTGAGCATAAGCTTTCGTGAGCTACAGCCCACTTCATCGGGTGAGCTGTAGCTCACGAAAGCTTATGCTCAAATAAATGTGTTAGTCTCTAAGGTGCCACAAGTCCTCCTTTTCTTTTTGCGAATACAAACTAACACGGCTGCTACTCTGAAACATATCAAAAGAGACTACTGGTACTTTTCAGAGCTGAGAGAAATTTCTTGACTAAAAAAAATTTCCCATCAGAAAATGTGATTGTTTTGAAATAGAAACCTTTCATGGGAAAATGTTGATTTAGACCAACTTTTTATTTATTTATTTTCTGATTGGGAGAATAACAATTTTTGGCTTGGCTTGGCACTTCAAAACAAAAGATTTCATTTCAAATTGATCATTTGAGAGCAGAAAGTTCATTTTGACCTTTTGAATCCTTTCAGTTCCATCCAAACAATGTTGACATTTTCTATTCCGGTTCAAAACTTCTTGGAATATTTTGACTGTTCACTATGATTTGGAGCAGAAAGTAATTTTGAAATACCTGAATTTCCTGTGAAAGAAAAAAATCTCATAATCTAATACTTCCCTGGAGAGAGCGCTTCCCTTTTGGATGTCAATAATTCATGGTAGGAAAGCTGCAGCTGCATGTCCGAACTGATGAGAGAGACAGAATTGTCTCCTGGCTATTGGCATTCTATGTGAGCATAAATATTTGGTCACCAGTGTTATTAGTGAAAAATCAATGCTAGTTAAGCATCATAATGACAGCTCCATACTTTTCAGAGTAACAGCCGTGTTAGTCTGTATTTGCAAAAAGAAAAGGAGGACTTGTGGCACCTTAGAGACTAACCAATTTATTTGAGCATAAGCTTTCATGAGCTACAGCTCACTCCATACTTTGATTCAAGTAGCTTCATGGAACATGCTTCTCAGGGAGAAATGTTAGAGAGGACATGAGCTGTAATTCTCAGACCACAGACCAGGAACTAGAATCAGGAGTTCACAGGAATGCCGGGCCCCAACCGCTGGGATAATGGTCTTCTGCTGGGTCCATGTCCCAGCTCGATGGAGTGGCATTTTAGGAGTAAGTCAATTATGAAGCGGCCCTAAAGGAATGTGCTTCCTGGCCTTTGGGTCTCCTGACCTATTGCATTGAAAGGGAAATGTGCCAGTATGTTTTCCTGCACATTTCGGCAGCATATACCTTCAATCGGTCTCAGGAGGCTGAATGCAAATGCTCCCATCACAGAGAGAAGAGGCAACTCTGTGAACCACCCACACGAGGAAAGGCCGGAGGGCCCGGTAAGATGGAGCGATGCCCTGACCCAGTGACTTCAGGGGTGTCCCCCAATGATGGGCTTTGTGCTGGGCCCCTTGGCAAGGGGAAGGAATCCTGCCCCGCTCCGCGAGCTGCAGCTCACCAGTGGAGTCACTCCAGTGTGCAGCCACTCCCCCACTAGAAGTAAGGGAACGGCTCTGCATAGCAGCAGTTCTGCTGCCCTGTCTCTGTGCCCCCCCTCCTGCTACCCACACCAGTGCCCTGGCACGCATAGCAGCCCACAGGTCTGAGCTCTGCATTGCTGGGCATGAATACCCTCTCTGCAGTTATTCTGCATCCAGTCCCACCTCCCAGCCACACATTGGAACTGCTCTGGCTCTGTCTCCCTGGCTAGGGACTGGGTTTTCCCCAAG
This sequence comes from Natator depressus, assembly GCF_965152275.1. Taxonomy (NCBI): domain Eukaryota; kingdom Metazoa; phylum Chordata; order Testudines; family Cheloniidae; genus Natator; species Natator depressus. The sequence goes on along the minus strand of NC_134238.1, from coordinate 122,530,762 downwards.
GGCGCTTCCACTGAACACAGGGGAAAACTCACATTGACGTCATAATGGGAGCAGGATCGAGGCCTAATGGCTTGGTCCTGCACTCCCATTCACGTCAGTGTCCAACGATCCCTCCCTCTGTGTCCAGTCTCCTAACACAGGTAGGCAGATCTCAGAACCAGACCAAGAGTCTCAAGAAGGATCAGCGTTCCCGGCTTGGAAGCAGGTTCCCATAGGAGGGCAAGCATGGGATAAATACTGAGACAGATGCAATGGACCCAGAGTACATCAGGGAGATTCTCATCCACTCCTCTATAAGAGATGAAGAAACTCTGTGTTATCAATTACTGAGGGCCCAGTCCTGCAATCATGCCCTACAGTGTGTAGTGCTTACTACCAGGAGTAGTCCCAGAGACACGAAGAAGATTTTTTACTCATAGTAGTAAGCGCTACTACCTCCCATGGGGTATTTTAGCAGGATCCAGGCCATTTCCAGTAAAAATCCAGACAAAGCAAAACTGCTCAGGTGAAGAGGGAAGAAAGAAAACTCTTTACCTTAAATTAAAGAAAGAGTCAGTAAATGGAGGTAGCGTCAGCGAGCAGCGTCATCTCTGACACGTGGGTACAGTGGTTGGCAGCCCCACATCTCTAACCTGGGGGACGCAGGGGGCTTCGTCATGGGCTCCTAATAAGAACTATTCTGTCTTAACCTGATTTACTGACGCATGACGTATGATCCAGTCCAATGGAATGGGAAAGAATTTCCCACCGATGTTTTGTCATTTCCACTCTGGGAAAGAAGTAAAAAACCCGTGGACCTCCCGGGGCCCTTGAGTCAATTTACAAGAAGATTTGTGATAATTCCTTATAGATTAAATTATATTGACAACTTAGTTAAAGACTTGTTACGCGATTTAATCTTTGTTATGCACGTCTATGTTAGCAGTCAGGGAAACTGCATTACCTTGTCAGCCCACACTGAAATACAATAAAGAAAGAGTAGCTGATGTATAAACTGGCTGAATTCTAAAACCTCAGCAAGATTAATGATTAGTTAAAAATCCTGGGCCAGATCCCTAGATGTTGCAAGCCAGCACAGCCCCATTATGTCCCCACATGGGTTTTTTAAACGTCTTTATCTACTTCCTCTGGCTGGAGAGTGACTCACAGTCCTGGGTGCCCTGAGAATCGTCACAACCCAGGTCAAGCCAGCACACTAAAAATAGCAACGCAGCCACAGCGGCACGCGCAGAGGGAGAAGCTCGCCACTAAAAGACGTGCCTAGCATCACACTCGGGGTGGCTAACCCCTCCCGCTGGGCTACACTTCCGATGGCGCTAGGATGGGTATGTGCCCTTGAGCTAGAAGTTCAAACGTACACCGCCAGGTGATCCTTAGGGTCTGAGTCTGTTTTGGATCAGCCCTCTGGGGAGAAAAAAGATTGTCAGCTCACCCTGCCAGCTCAAGGGGCTGGATCACAAGGAGCTGTTCATCACTTGCGACCGAGGATGGTTTTGATTGTCGTTAGGGTGGTGAGGAGCCTTTTATGCCTCGTTCATTGGCACATTAACTGCAGCATGTGGACCGCATCTGAATTCACACCACATCCTCCCGGGAAGAAGCATGACTGCCATGTGAACCAAACACTTGTTGCTTTGTAGGCAAATGTCTGACCGCAATGCCAGATAAAAGCATCCGGCAGCAATAGGAACCTATGCGTGGTGCTGTGTGCCAATGGGACAGAGCCTGCAGTGCTCACTCACCCACAAGCTCCATCGGGGTTTGCCCCAGTACTGTTACCATGTTATACACCTTGAAAGCAGTGGGGCCTAGTGGATAGTGCACTGGACTGGGTTTCAGGAGACCTGGGTCCTAGCCACTGCCACTGGCATCCCAGGTGACCTTAGGCAAGTCACTCTGCCACTCCGTGCCTCAGTTTCCCCATCTGTAAAACTGGGCTATGATACTGACTGCCTTTGTGACACACTTTGAAATCAATAGCTAGAAAGTGCTATACAAGAGCTAGGGGTTATTATTATAATCCCTGGGCTGTTTCCTGCTATATTCTCTCACCATTAGGGGAACAAATCCCTCCCAACCCCCTACATTCAGTTCCCCTTTCTTGCATTGTGATTCCTGGTTATTGCCACAGTAATCTGTGCTTTCCCAGGCCTCCCCCCTGCAGCCAGCCGAGGTAACAACAATACAGCCACGGGCGCCTCTGCTCGCCAGGCGGACTAGTGGGGCTGTGCCAAGCCAGATGTTGTCTGTGTGACCAACAAAGCACCTTGCAGTGATGGCGAGAGGCTTTCTGTAGCACAGCCAATCGATTCAGACACACTCTGCTTTATGGATGACGTGCAGGAGCAAAGGGGAAATCCCCTTCTCTCCCTTTGTGAGAGATAAACAGCTCTGTGCAGGATAGTCACAGCTAGGCTGGGGAGGTCCAGTCCATGCTGTGCGGGCGTGAGGCCACAATGCAGCCTGCCTTCTATACAGTGATAGCAGTCCTAGACCCACTGTCTGCTGTGGGTGGTAGGGGGGCCAGTGGCCACCCCAGCTATGCAAGGGGGGCATGGCTAGTCCTTCCACGGCTGTGCTGCTCTTCTGAGGGCCACCCCTGGTTCTCTGCACAGCCCAGGTATACAGGGCTCCAGGCCCCAAGCCAATGGGAGTTTTGCAGCAGGCCCCAAGCGGCCTGGATTGTCTTACACTGGCCTGGCGCACCTCCGATGAGCTTACGTGCACAGGCCCCGGCTTCTCCAGCCACAGCTCCCACCAGCTTCACCCAGGGGAATTTTCAGCGGTGCCTACGTGAGCAAACCCACCCTGCTCAGGCACTTTGTAAATCTCACGAGGTGCCTGTCTGCCTCTTTGGGCAGCTACAGACCGGTGAAAATCTGGCCCTTACTGACACGGCCAAGCTCACCCAGGGGGTCTGTGATGGAGCCAGGAACTGAACCCAGGACTCCTAGATCCCACCGCAGCGCTTTCACCCTGAGGTCACCTTCCCTCTCTTCCCAGGCAAGAACAGGAACCATTCCAACACAACCCTCCCCCTGGGGCGCAGTATTCCTCCAGAAACCAATCCGATGGCAACAACAGAGTTTGCTGGGGTTACGCTGGGGAGAGAGATGGATAGTTTTGAACTTGTGGAAACTTTACTTGTCAAACTATCAGATCTAAGTGTTGGGGATGACACTTTGTGCCTGGGAAAACATTAAAGACTCACAGCTCTCAGGGATCTGGAAGTGGTGTTACAAGAGCTGTGAGAGACCCAAGCCCGGAAAGCAAACAGGCAGGAAAACCACAATCTTTGCTCTTCAACAGGGAAGAAAGAACCTTTTGCCCATCGAGCAAAATGCTGTGGAGATGAGGGAGGGAAGGCAGCTTTCCTGAGTTGTTCCAAACTAGGGGAAGGGATGAGCAAAAATGAGACGTTATGTTTTCTGGGATCTGCGTCAGTTACTCAGCTTCTGGCAAAGATCAGAGAGGAGAATATAAAGCTCGGAGGGGGCTCACACAAAGGAAAAGAGGAAGATTAACTCTGCTCTTTCCTGGGGCCTTCCTCTTCCTTTAGGACTCAGCTCCCATAAGATTGCTGAAGCTGCCAAGGGCCAGTTGTACTCAGAGATGGCGCTTGCTAGATTCATCTCCTATTCAAGTGAAATGGAATTGCCCTAGACAATGGCAGCCGGGGAATGCTGGGCCATCTTTGGCCACTTTTGTCTCTTTTGCAAATCCCTGCCCTCTAATAGCCATAGACAACGTAGGCGTATTTCCCAGTCACTGCACAGCCCCTCTGCGCTGACCGAGGGCCAACATTGCCGGCTCCAAGCAATGGCCAGGAAGAGCCATGAGAAGGGTTAGGTGAGGGGACAGTGCAGGGAGGGAGCCCTAGGTGTTCTGTTCATTGTGACTGGAAGTGCTATATGCAGTAACAAAGAGAGCGCAGGGGGTTTATAGCAACGAGGGTGAGCCTGGGGTGAAAGGGTGGGCGCCCATACAGCATCGCAAGAATCATCACATGCGGTTACTCCCTTTGGGCTCTGGAATAAACCACAGTCTGGGCTTCATCAACACGGCTGCAGGTTTCTTCCTGAAAACTCGTCCTCCGTTTCAGAGCAGAGGTGTGGGAAAACAAGGCTATGTCACACAAAGGGGGCCAGCAAGGGGCTGAGGAGCCTGCCCCAGGCTGGGGAGGAGGACTGGAGAGCCAGCCCAATCTACCCTCACCCCACAGCAGCAGTTGCTGTCCTGCAGGGCTCAGCCCGGCTCCCTGCCTTGTGACCTAGCCCACCTGGTTGCAGTGCTGCTCAGGTTTGGAGCATCCACCCCGCCACAGATGGAGGCAGAGGACCAGACATGCCAAAACCAAGGGGAGATCATGAGCCAGGTCGTAATGCCCACAGCAGAAAGGAATCACCACTGCAGGGGTCCTGGACTTTATTCAGATTCAAGATGACTGAACACCGTGACCTCCACTCCAAAACTGTAGCTCTCTTCATAAACTGAGGCATTTCCACAGCATCAAACTCTATTTTTAATGTACTTGGAGTTTCCTGCTTTCTCAGTTTCTGGAGGAAACTCTGATGATCTTTGTGCACTCAGTGAGACAGGCACGTGCATCAAAGTGTGCCCCCATTTTACAGGACAGAGTGTCTTAAATAACAGCATATGATGAAATGTCTTTGTTTTATCCATTTGTGAAGGAAATCCCCTATGAAAACTCCCCACCTTAAATAAATGTTAAGCTTGCTCCGTGAAGCACTAAAAACTTAGAAAATGCTTGGAAAACTCTCAGTCAGCCCCCTTGTGATCCTGCCTTATGATGCAGCTTTTTAAAGATGATCACATGGTATTTTTTCCACAGAACCCCTGTGTAATGGGTGGTGTGCACCACTGTGGCGCCTCCTGCTGGTTGCTCTGGGAATTAGCTCTGTCCATCAGCCAGACACCCCCCTCTTGTGGTGTCTCACTCTCCATCACTATTTCTCCACCATCTCCGGAGACCTGCATCACTCCCAGACCACGGCATCCTCTTCAGGGCATGGCCCTCCAGTTGGGCCCCGAATCAGGTGTCTCCCCCCTTCTGGGGAAACCGGCAGTCCTTCGCCCAGCCTCTCGCTGCAGTGGCAAACTGCAGCCCCTAGTCCAGCCCTTCACTCAGGGGCAAATGGCAGCCCTTTGGCTGGCCACTTCCCTCAGCAGCCAGTGCGGGGCCAAGGCCCACCCACTACTCTGAACCCCAACCCAGGGACCCTATAGCTGGCAGCCTCTCCTTCCCCTCTGCTGCTACCTGCTTTCCCTGAGCCACTTCCCTATAGCCCCAGCACCTACTTGGCCCCTGAATCAAGCCCCCAGATACTTCTCTCTCAAGCTCTATGGAGAGACTGTGCTCCTCTCTGCCCCGCAGCCCTTCTTATAGGCCCAGCCTGGCCCTGATTGGGTGCTTCTAAGCCTTCCTCTGATTGGCTGTGTTCTGCATAGCTGCTCTAACGGCTGCTATTAACCCTTTGCCAACCAGTAAGGGGCAGCTGCCCCATCACATCCTGCCTCACTCAGGGTGCAGCCTGTACGGTGCTCAGGGAAGAAGGCAGTAGTTCATTATTTCTTTGTTATCCGCTCTGTTCAATGTGTGGCCCTGCCTCATTCACAGCACTCACTAACAGAGTCGATCTGGGGAGAGCTTGTGATCCAGCCCTGAGTTTCCTGCAAAGAGAGATGGATTTGTCCCTTTATAGTTGGCAGATTATTGCCGATTAATATGGCTAAGTCACTGTCCATTTGTAGACTAGCAGCTTTTCATGAAGAGTTTAGTGTAGTATAATATTGGTAACCACTTCCTTGATTTTCATGACAAAGCTGTTAAAGATACTGAAGGGCAGTCCTATGGTTTTGGCCCAGGCCTGGGCATCAGGAGACCCATGTTCTGTTCCTGGCTAGTCCAGACATTTCTTGCATGACCTGGGAAGTTAAGACAGAATTTTCAAAAGTGTCCATTAACTTTGGGTACCTCCATTGGGAACATCCAACTTTTGACACCTAGGTAGGGCCAGATTTTCAAAAGCACTCAGTACCCAGGAGTTCCCACTGTTTGGTGCCTAGAAGGCAAGGGGAGTGGCAGGCATACAGCACCTCTGAAAATCAGAGCCTATACTTATCGTCTCCCCAGTGGAGCTTGAAGCCTTTAATGTGCTGCAAAGCACTTTGAGTGGGAAGGTGGTGTCTAGGCGCAAAGAATTAAAGATGAAAAACAGAACAGCATGCTTCCTGTCATCGGGCAGTAAATATTCCTAGCCTCTCATGAAGTTGCCATTGCAGCATCTGGGCATCCAAACCGGAGGAAAAACATGCCCCATCTGCATATGCTTTAACTTTCCTTTTAAGCAAACCACAGTGAGGCCTGTCATGTCTGAGCAGAATACAGTATTAGTACATGCAGCTGGAATTTGGATAGGGGTGCAGCTGGATCACAAAAGTTAACAAAGAAAAATTAGACCTTCAATGATTATTCATTAGGCAATTTTTTAATATAAGTGAGTAGGATATTTAATGCATCATTATACAAATCTTCTCAAGAGACTTGGCAGTAACATCTTTGTTGCCTTGGTCAATTACAGGATCCATCACTCAGGCTGACTTGAGATAAAGAACAAAGTACTGTGTAAAGATAGCATTTACATTTTCCTGGGAAAAATACATGACCTTCTTAAATATCTCTATCTCACAGGGACTTGCTTTCATCTCTCTCTGTTAATATTCACCGTCAAGGCTGGTCCTGGGGATTATGACAGTTCTATTATATGTTAACAGACCAACCCATCTTCTGTTTGAATGCGTAAAGTATGTTGTACTGGGAGATCAAATCTTAAACTGCTTTGTTTTACGGAAGCTGATTCACTAACGCTCTGATGCTTCAAAGACTCATTACACCCAGGCTTTACTTTACATCCATGAGTTGCTCCAGTGGTACTATGTAAATTAAGCATGTGAGTGTTTGCGGGCTTGGGACCTAGGGCTTCCAGATCTGTTACACACTTTTCATCTCATTTCGGAGAAGTTGGCCTTTTCACCAAGTTTTGAGTTTATACGTTCCTTCTGTGCTTATAATCAGCTCCAAGCATGTGCAAACCTAGATCCCCTCTAGTCAAGGTTCATTTAAACTTCCCTGGACCTAGGCTAAAAATAGTGGCCAGCCCATTGCAAAATCCTCCCAACGTGACCAGGTTCGGACATGCCACACTGAAAAGATACGATTGCTAAATGCTGGTGGACTTTGCCTAAATGGGGAGCAATGAACCTCTCATTGACATGGATGGAATGAAACATCTGATAGCAAGGTCCACTCAGAAAGTACACCTTTGTCTCAAGACGTATTAATGGCCTAATTAAGGACAAGAAGCAACTTCAGTGTCAGGCTGATGGCCGATAAACAAAACTAGGATTGTGAATTCCTGAGCAGACCAAATCACACAGACTTCTGGTGTGTCTCTTTCTCCCCTGGTGTCTAAAATTTCTGGATCCACATTGTCCGTCACCTCTGCTTCTTTGCTGGGGGCCCACTGATGCCTGTGGGTGAAATCTCTTTCCACTCTTTGGAGGCATACACTTCTTCTGCCATGTGTACTGCATATGAGACATTTCCTGGTAAGGGTAAGCAAATGCCAAATGGCTCTTACTGTGGTGGGGGAAGAAACCCACACTAGCATCAGCAAGCAACACCTTAACACCCTGCTAAAGAGCGTCCAAGCAGGAGCTGCAGGGTTCAATCAGCATGTGCACTGAAGGAGCTCCCTGGTATAGCATGGGAGACAGCAAAGAACAGCAGTGAGCCAGTGCACCGGGGGCAGGAGGAAAGCCCAGAGACATGGCTCTGTTTTACTCCCAGTGGAGCCTTTTTGTTTTGTGGTTATATAGAAACACAGGGCCAGATCCGTAGCAGGTGTAAATCCACCTCTCTCCATTGCAGTAAGTGGGGCCAGACCCCCGCGGGTGTAAATCTACCTCTCTCCATTGCAGTCTGTGGGGCCAGATCCCCAGCGGGTGTAAATTGGCTCTCGCTCCATTGAAATCAGTGGAGCACACCAATATACAGCTGAGGATCCATTTATTTGATCTTTGGACTCTGGTGGACGCAGCCTGGCTATTGTCCATTTTTCTTCACCATTTAGTTTCCTTCTTATTCCCTCATTCCAGGGTTTCCATGTCTGGCCATGCAATAGGGAAGTCTGCTGAACCGAGGAGGAAACTGTCTTGGGGTTTATATGTATTTGCTGACTGTGGCTCCCTTTCCCGGGGCTTTCCCTGTGAATTGTGGGAGAAGGGGTCTGGCGCAGGGCCTGTTTGATGGAGAACAGTGGTCTGGAACTCCCAGGAGGAGGAGGAGGGCTTGGGTGTACTGACGGGCTCAGGGGAAGGTGAAGTTATGGGGGCTCGCATTCGCCCCATCCCTTCCACCCCCACGCTCTGCTTTCAACCCTGGGCTTGTTTTCCCAGCGCAGAGAGGTGTGGAATGCTGCCCTCGCCCGGGCACTGGCGTCCTGCAGAATGCACTGATGCTATCTGCCTATGCCTCGCGGCATGCATGGGACCAGGCTTGTCAAGAATTTTCCTATTTCCATGATGAAAACTGATAGTTTCTTCCTACCTAATGCTCAGATTAGACGCCACTTGACAAATTGGCCCAGATCCCTGGGGCCAGCCCAGCTGCATTTGGAGCGTGGGAAAGGTGGCTCTGAGCCTCAGCCGCACTGGGGCCGTGCCTAAGGGCAGCGCTAAGTGACACCAGCTAGCACAGTCACCTTGGCTCGGCTCCGCTGGCAGGGACTAGCTGGAATAGAGCGTGGTCTAGCTCTGCCTTCTCACACAGTGAGCGTGGGCCCGGCTTAGAGCTGGTTATGCTGGCGTCATACGCCCTTGGAGGGCAGCTCCCATCCCTGCTGTGCAGATCAGCCCAAAGGGGCCGGAGCAGGGGCCCCATCGTCTCTCCTAGTAAGGTGGAGAAGGGCTCTGGAATCACTTTGCTGCCTGTATATGGACCTTCCCCACATCCCATTACTTTGTGATGTTCTGTCCCCTGGTTTTCTCTTTCCTCTTCACTCGTTTGGCAGTTTGTTTCCCAAGGAAGATCAACTTACTTCTAGCATTGGGCTATTCGACAGATCTTGCTTAGGTGAGCATTGGAGAGACCACTGCTGGATACTGTGTCCAGCTATGGTATCCACTCTTCAGAAAAGAGGGTGACACATTGGGAAGGGTTCAGAGAAGAGCAACAGGAATAAGTTGAGTTCTGGAAAAGCTGCCTTACAGCAAGAGACTAAAGAAGCTCAATCTATTTGTTTATCCAGGAGAAGAATCAGGGGTGACTGGATCAGCCTACAGTACCTACATGGGGAAGAGTTTTGGGAGAAGAGGGCTCTTTAGTCTAGCAGATAAAGGCAGAACAAAATCCTGTGGCTGGAATTGGAAGCTAGACAAGTTTCAGACTAGAAATATGGTGGATATTTTTAACAATAAGGGGAATTAACCACAGGAACAACTTACCTAGGGATGTGGTGGATTCTTGATCACTTGGAGTCTTTAAATCAAGATTGGCATCTGTTTCTAAATTATATGCTCTAGCTCATCCATAAGATATAGGCTTGATGCAGGAATTGCTTGGTGAAATTTTATCCCCTGTGCTATGCAGAAGGTCAGACTAGACAATCATAATGGCCCCTTCTGGCCTTAAATTCTCTGCATCTCTGAATCTACGCTTCATGACCAGTTTTCCAACTGGTTTCAGTAAGCTCTGTTCCCCTGCCTGAGGTTCTACAGTGGGCCCTTTCCTGCTGCCATCGAAGCTAATGAGAGCTTTGCCATTGATTTCAGTGAGCGTTGGACTGGTCTGAGTGGTGGGTTGGTTGGAGACCAGCGGTGGGGGTCAGAGAGTAGCAACGCACTGAGCCCCAGCCACTTACCAACCCGATTTTCTTATCACTGACATTTCTTTGTGCCGGTGAAAGAGGGCGGAATGCAAGTTTGATCACTACCTCTCTCCTTGGAACAGGCACTTGTCCTGCCAGCTCTGAAGAAACCGCTCCTGGAGCACAGAACCTACGAACTACTGCCCAGTATCAAACCTGCTGCTCCTGAACAAGGACAGTCAGAAGCGCGTCGGGGTCATCTAGCTGAAGGCAATAGGCGAGACACCCCTCCGCCACACACACGCACACACAATCCAGACCGAGCCCTGGACACGGAGTGCAAACCGCACTGGAGGCGGGGAGTGGCTGCACGCGTAGATGCGGAATGAGACGGGAGAGAAAGCCGAGTCTGTCTGTAGCAGGGTGCTCTCCCACACCAGTGCTCCCATTTCTTTCCTGCCTGCTTTCTCTGGCCCAGCCCAGCCGAGAACCGAGGTGAGCTGAGGAGGAAGTGGCCACTTCAGGGTCCTCCTCGTCCCCTCTCAGGTGCCCTCACACACCAGCAGCCTGAACCAGGGGCCCCTACACCCGCCTCATCCCCAGAGCCTCAGCTCTGGAGGGACCCCTACCACCCCTCCCAGGTGCCTCCTCACCACACTCCTTCCCTCACCCCTCCCTGCTTGCAAGCCTTGCCCTCAGCTGATGGGTCTGTCCCACTTCCTGGCTGGTCCCCAGCGCTGGAGGAGCCACCGCGGTTTCAGCAGCCGGCAGGTGAGGACCCAGCACGCTGCAATGTGCGCCCGCGGAGCGGGACCTGGGTGCCAGCCATGACAGGCTCCCAGCTGTGATGCGCACGGTTGCTAGTTAAAGTGGTTGGGCCATGGCCTGGTGCCCCCCATCCCTGGCTCCTCGGCCTATAGATTCATAGATACTAAGGTCAGAAGGGACCATTACGATCATCTAGTCTGACCTCCTGCACAACGCAGGCCACAGAATCTCACCCACCCACTCCTGCGAAAAACCTCACCTATGACTGCAAGCACATCAGACCTGGCTTCTGCTAACGACACCCCCCGGCTCCCACCCCCCAGGATACCACATGAAGTTCAAGATCGCAGCCTGGACTTGGACCTGGGTTTGCCTCACGCTCAGAGCCATGACAGCTGCCACCAAATCCACAGTCTACCCCAGGGGCGAGGCGGCTGGGTGCAGCACACAGAGCTCTCTCTGGGGAACCCCCACAGGCTGTCCGAGCCGCCGCAGACCAGCCCCGTGCCCATTCCCGGAGCAGGGTACACTCCTTCCACCTGCCTCCGCTGCACAGGGCACTTCACAAACGAGGAGTTTTAAAAGGCTGGATTGAATTTCTCCACTGGGAGAGGAGTGACGAAGGAAACCCGCGCGGCAGATGCCTCCCTGGAGCTGCGGAGGCGAACGGAAAGACCCGGGCATTGCTCAGCTCCTTCTTCTCAGGCCAGTCCTAGAATGACCCTCTGGGTAACTGCGTCTCCTGCTACGCAGCCCGCAAGGCTCAGTCCTCTCCCAGTGTTGTTCACCCGTCTGTAGGAAACTGGTGAGAAGACCTGGGCTGCCACGCCCACCGCACACAGATAACAGCAGCCCCTTTCCCTCAAACACAAACAGCACCACCTCCCCGCTGGCTCAGTGCCCGGCAGAGAGCAGCACCCGGGTGGAGAACAGCTGGCTAGAGCTGAGCCCACAAAGACCGAGGCGATGCAGTTCAGCAAGGGGGAGCACTCTGAAGAACTTACCTGATCGGTAGCATTCCCACGCCGGAGAACACCTGCCCTTGTTGTGGTAAGGGTAGAGGCAGGGTTCCTGGAAGCCACCAGTTCCTGGCTGCAGTACTCTTCCCCCAGAATTGCCTTCTACAGCGAGCTACCCTGTGCAGACATCACCTCATGCTGAAATCAATGGAAGCTGTACAGGTGTAAATCAGCAGGCATTTACATTTCCCAATCTGCAATTTATATACCTAAGCAAGCTCAGGCCTGCTGCAGCGTGTGGTTTCCAGAGGAGACCTGCCTTTGTTTTATTTAACGGTCGGAAGGTCTGCAGCACGCAGAGGCAGATGACTTGTCCAAGTTTACACGGAGTCATTAGCTTGGAGTAAGACAGAATTGGGCCCTTACCATCTCCTAGTGGGCAAAGCAAACGGCCGCTGTGCTGACAGGCTTCTTAAAACTAAACCAAACTAGGAATTGAGGCAGTAGTCAAAGCCAGATGACTGACTCAGGCTTGCTGTTTAGTAGGGAGCACGTTGGAGGAACGATTTTGATGTGTGCTGCACGGCATGGTATATGGCAAAATTAAATATCAGCTTTTACCTTGGAAATAACCAGTTTTCTCAGGTCACAACAAACCAAAACATGTCTTTGCTGGAAATATGTAACTAACCATGATTCATCTCCAAGCACCCATGCTGCCGTATGAGGTTTTCAATTCGATTCAAGTTAGCTACGCAGGGACACCAGCGTTCGTAAGCAGGAGGTGTTGCTGTGAGACTAACACGATTGCAGCTTTCACGGTACTTGTGGGAAACAGTTGCAGGCCCATCTGCTGGCTGGTGAGCTGGAATTAAACTGTGATTTTTAAGGGATTAAAAAAGAGAAGCAATCTGGTTTTCTTTAATTCCCGTTGTTCTAAATGGACAAGGTAGTCAAACGATTTCAGCTTGGCTGGACACAGTGACTCTTCAGTTACACTCTTTGCAGATGGGACAGTGCCCACGTGCAGGCGCCTCTTTCTCTGTTTGCAGGATTTATTTTATTGTGGCCGTGCTGAGGAGCTGCGGTCATGGAGCAGGGCTCCACTGTGCTAGGTGCTGTACGAACGCAGACTAAAAAGAGCAGCCCCTGCCCCAGAGAGCTGAAACTTTAAGACAGACCAGTCTCATTATGTTGGAGCTGGAGTATAGACCAAAGGCTAGATCGTGTCCCTCGTATGCGGGTAAAGTCAGCTGGGAAAACTCCACCAGTGGGAAGCTCAGAGAGACTCACCAGGGGGAGGAATGGGGTGTGCCTGCTTGCAGGGTGAGTGCAGTGGTTCTCCGATGCTGTAGACAGACTGAGCTCCATGAGCGGCAGGGATTGCGGGGCAGGGCAGGGCAGGGAGGCTTATGCTTATTGGAGCCTTGTGGCAATCACTTGGCCTGGCTCCACGTCACTCCCCCTGCAGAAGAAAAGGTTCACACCGCGGGGATTCAGTGCTGCTACGGACAGAATTTGGACCTGGTTCTCTGAGGCTGAGCAACCTCAGCCCCCAAGGACTGCAGGTCTGAAAATAAGGCCCTTACTTCCCACGGTGTTTCCTCATTAACCAGGCTGTTTGTTCCGTAAAAACTTGGAAATAGGATGAGAACAAGGGGAATGTTTTTTTCATTCCTTTATTGTTGTCAGACACCTCAGAGATTTCATTTTAATGCTTTTACAATTACACCTCTTGGACTGTGATCCTGCAAGTTTGGTCTTGGACCTGGAAGAATGTGGGATGCCATGGCCAGCTGGATGAATAGCAGCTACTTCGGGCACAGCAGAACAGAAATCTCATAGCAGTCCACTGGTAAGAGGAGACTCCCTCTTGCTCTGTGTGCTCACTAACAGGCTGTAGGGGAGGTGATCAGAGGGAGGGAGTCTGGCTCAGATCCTTGGTGTCGTTTGTAGAGCTAGCTGGGAATTTTCCATCCAAATGATTTTTCAACAAAAATGCAGTTTCTGCAAAATCAGTGCAACCATTCTCCTCCCTGGGCTGGGGTCCGTGGCTGGACTACATCTCCCATGAAGCACCATGGTCTCCCCTCTGGCTGAACTGCCACCGTGCGTCAGGGAAGTCAGAGCGCAGACAGATGTAGTTCAAGTCTGAACTGAGGTAAAATTAAATGTTTCGATGTTTCCGAATGGACATGTTTTGGAACTTTCAGGGGTTCTGGAAAACTTTAGCTATTTCAACTTTTCCTCCCAACTTTAGGGGAAAAAAGATGTCAAAATATTGGAATTTCCCATGGGACAGAAATTCCAAATTTTCAGCAAGCTGTAATCATTTGTGACTATGCTTTCCTCTGCAGAAAGCCACTTATCACGTGAAAAGAGCAGGGGTTTATTTTTTGTGGTACAATTTTTTTCAGGCTGAGTCTTTGTGTGTCTTCTGACACCCTCACGACAGCAGCACATGTCCCTGAGACCATGAAGGTTGTTTACTGCACTTCCAGCTAGCAGGCCTTTCAGCACGAATTCTTTATTGCTAGCGTCTTGTTCAGAACGCAATGGCCCCCTTTGCTCAGTGCTTTGAGCCACTGTGCTCATATTACACGTACTCTGCATTCCTTACGTGGGTTGCTCATGACTTTAACCGGTCCCTGATGGGCTTTAAAATGTTGAAGGGTGTAGGCCCTGGCTTCATGAGATCATCTTCTTGAGCTTTGTCCTGAACGGGGTAGCGTCCAGAGCTCAGATCTCCCAACCGGGTGGTCAGAAAATGGGGAGAAGGGTCTGGTGGAAAATCTCCACAACAACAAACAGAACAAAACATTTCCATCCACATTTTCCATGGAAATTTGCAACTTAACTGTGAAAACCTGAAAATTTTCAGGTGAAAACTTTTGATTCAGAAACGCTACCACAGTGCATCATGGCAGTTGTAGTTCTAGAACCTTGTACTCCCCTCACACTCCCCATTCTCCTCTCCCGACTGGCCTACATCTCCCATGAGACACCAGGGTCTCCCCTCCTGCTGAGCCACCTCAGGGCAGCCCGATTGAGGCGGTGCATCCTGAGGGTCCCATGGATTGAGGTGGTGCATCCCATGGGGGATGTAATCCAGTATTTATAAATCAAATTTGGAGTTTGGTTTTTCGACAAAAAGTCAAAATTTTCTGAGGAAGGAGGAGACTTTTCTGGGGGAAAAGAGTTTAATTGAAAACCCAATTTTCTCTCAAAAAACAGTTTTAGTGGAAAGTTTTTGACCAGCCCCAGTGGCAATCTTTTACACCTCTCAGGGATGCCACTGTTCTGTCTGAGGTCAGAATTTGTGGCCATTGGCCAGCTATGTCACTCACTTCCCCTTGACATTTCTCTCAGCCCCTCCCCTCCACACTTTTTAAACATCTAAAACCTTGGCTCCGTGAATATAACTCCGTATTTGGAACCTTTTGGGTCAGTGGGGACAAGGTTGGTTGGGAACTAGGGAGTTTTTTAATCAATACAATTATTATACTCAATGATAAAGGCAAAAATTGAGGTCCAAAGTTTCCCCCGAGCTAGGCCCAGATCTAGTATGTACTATGTAACACAGTAGACAGATCCCATTTACTTCAATGGGATTTAAACGTGACCCAGTCCTGCAAGCTGCTTTGCATACGCAGACCCACATTCCCACACGTAGCCCCATTTCATTCACAGATTGCAGGGCCAGACGGGACCATTATGAGTATCTTGTCTCACCTCTTGCTTAGCACAGGCCAAAGAATGTAACTGTAGTCCAGCCCTCCTCCACAGGGCTGGAGCCCTCCCCTTCTGTAAAGAGTGCCTGCCTATATTTCCCTCCCTTCAGCTAAAACTAATCCAGTAATTAAGCCAGACATTTTGTTTCTTATTTCCAGAGATTTAATCGCAGTGTTTCACAGAGGGCAATATCTAGCTCTAGCATGCTTCCTGTGGCAGGTAATTCTTTTAAATATGCATTTTTCAAAAAGAGGACTACATCACAGCTACCTTGCTCCTCTGGAAATGCTGAGCTGGAAAACAACTTACAGTAGCGAGCCCATGTTTTACTGATGAGCTGTGGGGGTCTGAGGCAGTCTCTTTTTGGGGGGCTATAATTTTAAAAATAGCTCAGTCAGCATCTTGTTTTGCACATGGCTAACTTCACACTTTATCTTCCTATTCAGATGTGAGCCTTTCTGTTTCCAAGGGCTACATCTGCATGCAAGCCACAAAGAAAATCAAATTGTTGTCTCAAAGAAAGACGAGGCTATAATAGCTGGAAGTCTGTATTGATGGGGTGCACGTTCTGTTTCGTTGCAAACTCTGGAGTCTTCAGATAATTTATTAGCCCTTTTCTATTTGCAGCTGTGAATGATATTAATGCTTTGTAGACATACTTTTAACAAATCTCACAGGGGAAAAATGAGGGTATTGAACCTTTAGTGGCTTTAATAAAGGAGACTGTGATCCGTATCAAAATGAACAAACCCAAGACTGTGCAAGTGACCTAGATCTCTGGCCCCTTCTCTTCCCAGCCCAGCCTCTGAGCAAACGCCCAGGCCTGGGAAATGTAGTGAAACACAATACAAGTCACAGCCCCACTCCCACCCAAAATGGCTGTATTTCCAAAATGTTGACAACGTACCACTTGCAATGAAGACAGCACTTGACTGTGGGAAGGAAGGAGTGCGCTCCAAGGATCAGACCAGGTGGGGAAAGGGAAGAGAGAGACCCAATCGTTTTACATGACACGTTATTTTAAAAAGAATCCATTTTCCTGGCCCTACTCTGGAGAACGACCCTAAAAATGGCATCATGGGCATCCTTCACACGTGACTCTATCAATTCTGCTCAATTTACACGTAAAATCACAGTGGGTGAAATTCTGGCCCCACTGAAATTAATGGGAGTTTTGCTAACTGACTGCCCTGCAAACACTTCCGGGACTGCGAGAGTTGAGCTGAATTTCTTCCTTCTCGTATATTATCCCCAGGAATTAAACGTCTGCACTTCAAATTAGCCTCAGCTACAGCCCCATTATCTTCAAATGATGCTCTCAATCACACCTAGGCAATTCCATTGCCTCAGCTCCGTTGGTCTGGGAGAAACAGAGCCCCGCTCCCTCTCTCCACTGTGCAAGGCTAGCAGGAGGCCAGTAGCAGTCCGGCTTTATTGCAGACACTAACCTCAGCAGAGACAGCCCTGAACACACCCACCCAGAGCAGAGCGGCTGAGCCAGAAAGGGCCATGTTTACATTCCACCCTGTGCAATGCTGGGCAGGGTCCACTGCTAAAGTGGGGAGGAGGGGACGTCCCGAGGCAGGGGAGTGCTAGTAGCTGGACAGGCCTCTTTTAGGCTGGGTTCACCAGCTTCCTACTCCGACGCAGTTAATCGTAGCTGACAGCTTCATTTCCAGGTGAAGACAGCCTGTCGCACGGGCTCCTTCCCTCCGCAGTATTCATGAGGTTTAGGTTCAGATTCTAATTTATGCTTTTTTGCTGACTGCTGATCCCGGTTCAGGCCCTGCCCTGGACGAGATGTACACCATAGCCGCAGATGAGCCCGGCCAGGCGTGCTACCCCGGTGAGTTGGGGGCTCGTGGAGTTTTCACTTACCCCTTCTGTCATTAGCAGGGTGGCCAGACGTCGGTCAGATGGTGCCCTAGCACAGGCAGAGTCTCCTGTCCCGCCCCCAAAAAATAAGCAGTAGATTAACACACTATTAACTCGAGGCTCCCCCCTGCCCAGGTTACTCACCTCTGCTTTCTGCCACTTACTTCTCCAGCTCTTCCCCGACCCACCCATGCTGGAGCAGCTGTTCACATCTGACTGGAGACAGGAGCGGTGCCTCACAAGGGACCAGAGCCACCTGACTTTCAGCCCAGCTCCTACCACAAGGCCAGATCTCCCCTGGAAGATATGTCTAGTCATAATGCCACCCACTCCCCATCCCCAGGCAACAATTGCAAAATCCCATTGACTTCAATGAAGCCAGATTTCAACCCCAACATCGCATGAGTTGTTAGCATGGTGCACGAGAATGGACCACAGTGTGCCGTGGTGTTTGCACCAAAGAACGACCACAATAGCACAGCTCAGCCTGCCTTTGAAGACAGCATTGCAGACTCATGTCTAGCTTGCTGCCCTCTGCCTCCCCAAAGCCTCTTCCTGCATTCCTGCTTCCCGGCATGCCTGGGCACTGAACATCGGGCTCTGAATATTTTTCCTCCCAAGGACGGTATTGGGCCCCACTCCTGCAAACACGGAATCATCTGCCTCCCTTCCCTGATTGGCACGGGCCAGATCCTGGTCCATGGAAAGACTCCCCTTCACTTCAGCAATTGTACCAAACCCTGTAGGAGAGATTTCTTGTCCCTGTGTAACCCCATTGATTTCAATGGAAGTTGGATCATTGACTTCAATGGAGTTACACCAGCAATGCATTTGGCCCTATCCGTGCACGTTTTCCACATATCCCTCCTTGCTCTTGTCGCTAGAGTAGCTGTTGTTACAAGGCTTCTTGACTTCCTCATTGTCCAGACTTCTTTCCTTTTCACTTAACCTTATGGACAGATTTTTAGAAGAGGCTGAATCTCAGACAGTCAAGTAATTAATTTATTTGCCTCATTTAATTCATTCAGGGGTCTGCAGTCTCGCTTGTACTTCTTTTAACCTTTCTATATGTGTAAACACTTATTCACGGAGGCAGTATGGTCTTGGACTGGGAATCAGGAGGGCTGGATTCTAATCCTGGCCCTGCTCTTGGCCTGCTGAGTGACCTTGGGCAAGTCATTGCCCCTATCTGTGCCTCAGTTTCCCCATCTGTGATATAGTAGCCGGGGTTGTTATTATGACCACCTTGTAATATGGCTCCAGAGACGAGCACCTGTCCTCGGCTCCATTATCCGAAATTGTCAGTTATATTGAATCTCCCTGTCAGTGTTGGCTCTCCCCTGCCCCCGTGAGCTGCAGTCCATGGGAATTCCCAGGCATGCATCAGGATTCCCAGCCCTGTTCTTGTGCTTTGCTTTGCCCTGGCACTGAGCGGAAGCAGCATGATGTCTTGCTTTCTTTAGCTGGACCAGCTTCTTGAGCCACCTACCAGGATTCCTGGCCTGTTTCTTCTGCTGGATCCCTTTCAGTGCTCTCATTCACCGGCTGGATTATTCACCGCTGGTGCTTTTGAGCAGGGGTGTCAAAGTCATTTCATCGGGCAGCCCTGAGCCAATACCCAGCCATTTCGCCTGGGCCACGAAGTTCAGCAGAAGTCCTTAAAATAGAAATAACTAAAGTTAAACCAGGCTGGTAATTAGACTCATTTACTTTTGATTTTAGTGGCTGCTACCGTCATTCCTCAGTACCTAGCTTCTCTTAGCACTCTTCAGTGCCCTTTCCCCTCACCTGGACATGTGCCAGCTTCCACCAGACTTTGCCACTCCAGCGCCTCGTGAACATGGCCAAGCAGTTCTACACCTGTACACGAGGGATTGCTGCACTGAAGTCCAGCCTGCAGGGCTGTGATCTGGAGAGCTCATCAGCATGCTGCTCTCTAACTCACCTGTGTGGACCTTGCAGGTATGCACTGACTGTTCTTAGTGTGCATTGATCTAGTCCTGTTTGACACAGAATACTTCAAAGCACTCCAGATGGGGGAGTTAGAGTCCAGCATGCTGGTCTGCCATACAATTCACACCCCCGTAGTGCAGACTGCAGGGTCATGTGGACAAGCCTAGATATTTATGGGAAGTCTGTTAGCCAGATGAAACTACTCCAAGGGCTGAGTCTGGCCGGTGGGCCATAGGTTTGACAGCCCAGCTTTACACCAACAATGCAGACACCCTTCTCCTCTCCTTCAGGGGCTGACAAAATGTCACCCAACTCTGGATATTAATTCTATACTAGCTGCAAGCACCAGAAACCAGAGGTCACAAGCCAGCGCTATTCATTAAACTGAACGCAGGAATATGCAAATTCACCAACTTCATAAAATTATATATATTTTTTTTTTCTGACAGAGCCGAGATTGGACTGGCATAATAATGAATATAAATTACAGAGAAATAAAATAATCCATTTCCATTAGTAACACCTGTCGCCAAGAAAGAATTTAATGCCATGCAAATGACAACAAATTGCATTATTAGGGTACTGCTTCCCTAGGGTTGCCCCCCCTCTGCGTGATACCATGCCAGTGGACATATCCCGAGGTGTCCTAGCTAACACTTATCCCTGCTGCTCCCATCATTTCACTGTGGTGGGGCTCTGGCCAGGGTTTTCTCAGTGCGGAGTCCTGGGATGTAGAATTCACTTAGAATCATAGAATCCTAGAATATCAGGGTTGGGAAGGGACCTCAGGAGGTCATCTAGTCCAACCCCCTGCTCAAAGCAGGACCGACCCCAACTAAATCATCCCAGCCAGGGCTTTGACAAGCCTGACCTTAAAAATATCTAAGGAAGGAGATTCCACCACCTCCCTAGGTAACGCATTCCAGTGTTTCACCACCCTCCTAGTGAAAAAGTTTTTCCTAATATCCAACCTAAACCTCCCCCACTGCAACTTGAGACCATTACTCCTTGTTCTGTCATCTGCTACCGCTGAGAACAGTCTAGATCCATCCTCTTTGGAACCCTCTTTCAGGTAGTTGAAAGCAGCTATCAAATTCCCCCTCCTTCTTCTCTTCCGCAGACTAAACAATCCCAGTTCCCTCAGCCTCTCCTCATAAGTCATATGTTCCAGTCCCCTAATAATTTTTGTTGCCCTCCACTAAACTCTTTCCAATTCTTCCACATCCTTCTTGTAGTGTGGGGCCCAAAACTGGACACAGTACTCCAGATGAGGCCTCACCAATGTCGAATAGAGGGGAACGATCACGAACACTTCCCTCCTTTTCTCTGCCTTATCCATGGGTCAACTGAAAATCTCAGGTTTTTTCCCCTCTCAGCTCTTTTTTTTTTTCCTGGAGGGGTGGGAGAGAGTTGAGGGAGACAAGCAGTTGGGCGGGACAAAGTTTGTAGGGGCTACGGAGGGACTAGGGATGAGTCGTTCTATAATTATAACATTGGTACGTGTCCTCAAGCTGAGCACACTTTAAATATGAAAATAAATCATAACAACGTTGTTCTCCTGGAGGCCTGGGGTTGAGCCTAGCTAGAAAACTGCCCAGGGCCAACCCCCTCTGCATTCCCCACTCACCAGGGGTTCTCCTGGAGAACGTGGGAACGAGCAGACCAACCACGCTGCCCTTCCCTGCTCCCACACTTCTCTCCGGACCAACACGGGCCTGGCCCAGGGCTCTCCAAAGGCCATTGATTCTTCAGAGGATGGGGCTCCAGGGAAGAAGGGCGTTAGTCAGTCCCAGGGCCTGTAACCCTTCTAGTGCTGTGCCCGTGACAATACCCCTGCAGGCTGGTTGGCAATGGGGGCAGTGGTGGGCCCAGGCTCAGTCCCGTGAGAGAGAGGAGCTCTGAGGAGCAGCCAGCAGCTGTAGGTGACTGCAGGGAGGAAAGGCCCAGGTACCGATTCTGCACTTGCCAAGGAATTGTCACAGGTAAAGAGCAGGGGAGATGCTGGGGCTGGAGGCAGCCTGGGAGCCATAGCCTGGGAGCTGGCTGTGAGAGGAAGGCCAGGCAGAAGGCAGACTTGAGAGCTGGGGCTAGGAGACTGATGGAGAAGCTGGGAAACAGGCTATGACAGTCCCAGGGTAACTGCCCCTTTAGCCCCCCTCCAGGAATGCCCGCTCAGGCTTCTAGCCACGCTACAGCTCCCCTGCAACCCGCTGTGAGTATCCCAAGCAGGCCTGACTCGCGTCCAGCCCCTGTGCTTTGCTCTCTCTCCAGGGACAATGTTGGCTCTGATTTTCCAGGAACCAAAAAGCTCTTCCAAAGCAGAGTATGCCAATTTATGGAAAACACACCGAACAATAAAAAGGTCCAAAAGCATACTAACCACCCCCGAAGTCGCCCATTACCCACACAGTGGATACAAGTCCTTCCAAGCCTCCCCCAGGGTGGGGTGTGCCCTTGGACCAAAGCTCATGTTCATCTATTGAATCAAAAAGAAGGCCCCTCTGTCAGGTTAAGCTCAGCCTTTTATACCCAAAGCCCTTTCTTTGTCTCCTAGGAACTCCGGTACTTGCCTGAACCAGTCTATGTGAGCCACCCCCAGGGTGGTACTTCTCTGGAGGGGTTTACAGGCCCAGGGACGGCCGTAATCGCACCCCAC
Source organism: Natator depressus (assembly GCF_965152275.1). Lineage (NCBI taxonomy): Eukaryota > Metazoa > Chordata > Testudines > Cheloniidae > Natator > Natator depressus. The sequence goes on along the minus strand of NC_134238.1, from coordinate 122,508,932 downwards.
TGTTTGCAATTCCTGGAGGAGCTGTGGTCACCGTCCCCCATGGAGCAGAACCCAATCTGTAGGCCGTAACAATCCATAGAACAGCCAGAAATAAATTGAATACGATACGGTCCCCAGAAATACGGTGTGTGTCTTTCACAGCAGCGGCAGCAGGATGCAGGGGGAGCGCCTGCAAGCAGGGAATCGAAACAACCGCTGGAGGACACAAGGAAAATGCAGAGTAACCACCCTATCACCACTGCAGTGGGACGCTGTTCTCTGGTCAGAGGGCCCTACAGATCCGTGCTCCCTGGCCCTCCGGTACAAGAATGGACCTGAAGGAGATCTAGGCCTGAGAGGCCCCAGGAGGTGAAATTCCTTTGCTCATCTTTATTCCCGCGGGGAAGAGTTAGGAAGTACAGGATTGATCAAGTGTTGCAATCGCATCAGGGTACCTGAACTCTCATTTTCTGTCTGCCTAGTAAAGGGTCCTCCTTCGCTCAGAGTACCAATGACAGCCCACCAGGAGCTAGTCAGCAGCAGCGAGCACGCGCCTCCAAGTTTGCAGTAGCCAGAGCATACTCCCAGATACGGAGGAGGGAGGGACTGGGGTAGCACAGTACTGAATGACACCCTGGCTATACGGCGCCAGACTAATGGTCCATCTAGCCCAGTATCCTGTCTTCTGACAGGGCCCAATGCCAGCTGCTTCAGAGTGAATAAACAGAACAGGTAATTATCGAGTGACCCATCCCGTCTCCCATTCCCAGCATCTGGCAGTCGGAGGCTAGGGACACCCAGAACATGGAGTTACATCCCTGACCATCTTGGCTAATAGCCATTGATGGACCTATCCTTCATGAGTGGAATTTGTTACAGTATTGCGACATGTATTTTATATTACAGAGAAAATCCCATTAAAAGAATAAACTCCCAGTGCACCAAAAGGCAAAGTACACAAGAATAATGACCTGTCAAAGGAATTAATCTGTCAAATGAAAATATTTTCTGTATAAACTCCCCCAAACGTTACATAAACCAGAGTTCTCTTTAAAGGTGACTGCTAAGTTTTGGGAGGCATTAACCCTGTAGATCTGTGCTGCATGCTCCCTGGAGTGTGAGAGAGAGGGGCACTCCGTATATTATTCTCAACATATTTCTTTTCTTTTTAGCTCCCTTGGCATCACACTGTTTGGCTAGTGGCAATGTGAGATCAGTTGTCACTGGGTATGTCTGCACTGCAATGTAAGCCAAGGGTTTGAACTCAGGCTCAAGCTTCACCCTCCTTCTGTCTACACACAAATCACACTACCTTCGGACTCAGACCCAGGGTCCCAGGACCCCACAGGGGTCAAGGGTCCGAGTCGGATTCAAGCCCTGTTGCTTTGTAGTGTAGACACAGCCCCACCAGACTCGAGCTCTGGGAATCCGCCAAAAGTATCCCACAGGCCAACTTTCTTTGTCCTCTGGACAATGAAGTTTGGCGGACAGCCAAATTTTCCCACACTGCACCACAAACAGAGGGCTAGAACAGCCACATTTTGGGAGGGGGCTAGGAAGTCTGGGATATGTGTAGTTGGACTTGGGCCCATATAATGCAGTGTAGTTCCAACCTGCTAGAGCCAGTGTTCAACAGTTCCTAACCTGGGTTTACAAATAAGTGTAGACACTCAAGCCCTAGGTTAACAAACCCAGGGTCTGCTAACTGAGTTCTACTACCCCTGGGCTTACACTGCCGTATAGACATATGCACTCAGATTCCACAGACAGTGCAGCAGACCCTTAGGCTATGTCTACACTGCAATTAGAGACCAGCTGACACAAGCCAGCCACAGATTCGGGCTCTCGGGGCTCAGGGTAAGAGGCTGTTTAACTGCAATGCAGACATCTGGGCTTGGGCTGCAGCCGGAGGTCAAACATCTACATCTCAGTTAAACAGCCTCTCGCCAGAGTCAGCCGGCACGGGCCAGCCGCGGGTGTTTAATTGCAATGTAGACACACCCTTAGTGATTCAGTCACGCCTCCTCCACTAAACAGCAGGGTTTTAAGTTACACTTTGAGATGTAAAGTATTGAATAATATAATAGAATGTAAATGTTTATAGAGCACCTGGATGCAGCCAATGATCAGGATAAATCTGCATAGCTTCTGTAAGGGCAAACCATGCTTCTCTGATGGTCAGAATTCTTTGAAAGAGTTAAAGCAGTCGATAAAAATAACTGGTGGATATAATTTATTTAGACTTTCAAAAGGCTTTTGATAAAGTTCCTCACAAGAGGCTATTAAGGAAATGAGGTAACTAAGGAGTGGGAGTTGAAGTCCTATGAGGGATTAAAACTGATTTAAACTGGTTAAGAGATTGGAAGCAAAGGGAAGGACTAAATGGCCAATTCTGAGCCTGGAAAGAGGTTTATAATGAGATGCCTGTGGGATCAGTACTAGGATTGCTGATGTTCAGTAATAATTACCTGGAAGACAGGATGAAGAGAGAGCCAGCAAAATATGCTGATGACAGAAAATTATTTAGGTTAGTTAAAACTAGGGAAGATTTTGAGGATCTCTCCAGAGGATCTAAGAAAACTAGGTAAGCAGGCGACACTGACAAAAGAAATTCACACACACAACATAATATATAAAGGAAAGACAATTTGAACTAGATCAATGCCACAGGGTTTAGAATGAATAGTAACTTCTCAAGAAAAGATCTTGGCAACAGCACCAGCAGCTCAGCGAAGGCATCTGCTTAATGTGAAGTGCAGTAAACCCTGCAAACAAGGGGCTAGGTGAATAAGGAACAAAGCTACGTTAAGAAAAGGACAGAGAATTGGACAATGTGATAACCCCATTACACATCCTGTAACTGGCTAGGAGCAGGCAGAGCCAGGCAGAGCTCCAGGTCCAGCTGGGGGACTGGTGTGTTTGATGGTTGGCCAGCAGAGCTCTCTGGGGCAGAGGACGTCCCAGTTTGCAGAACAGCGCAAGGAAGTAGGAGGTGTACATTGTGCCTGACTGCCTTGCACCCCCTGTCCAGACTGTGGATAGCAGCGCAGAGAGGAGAGCAGCCTCCATGGAGGAGCTCTGTCCCCCACTCGTGCCCTTAGGTGCAGGATGGGATGGGAGTGGGGGAGCCTAGTGGTGCCAGTGTGGTGGGGGGGAGTCCGCTCTACCAGGCGTGTGCTCACACAGAGCAGGGGAAACCCCAGAGGCAGAGCATGACTCAGAGCCGCTCTGCCTTTTGGCCTGCTCTTGGGGCAAGGCAGTGCCATGCTGCCCAAGCTTGGGTACAGCCAAGGCTGAGACCTGTTTGGGCACTTGGGGCTTGTTTTTTACAAGACACCTGAAGGTTCAGACAGGCATCAAGTGAACAGTCCAAAAGCGCCTAGGTTCTGAGCTCCTACTGACTTCAGTGAGAATTAGGTGCCTTGAAAATCCTACCGGCTGCCAGCCTGCCCCTTCAGGCACCTAGATACCTTTAGAAATCTGATCCTTGCTGTTCAGGCCAATACAGCTACAATAGACCAACACCTCAGAAAGGTGGCAAACCTGACTAGCAGCACTCGATGGCGGGGCAGCGGCCGATGTGAGAGGAGAAAGAGGTTTACATACAAAGCAGAGTGTGAAGACACCTGTGCACCTTTCCCCATACTAGGAGAACGCAGAAGGATGCCGAATGGATACCAGAAATGACTTTTTTTTTTTTTTTACACAAGGTACAATTGGCGGCGTGGGATGCCACCTGGGTGCTTAGTGATTCGCATTGCTAGCGATAACACCTGCAGTCACACACAGAAAACCGACTGTCACAAACTGGTGACTACCTGGGATCAGAAAATGATTTCAGACGCCACCATAGGATGAAACTAAGGGCATTTGGATATTATACACCTCCCTCTGCAGTACTTGGCATTAGCCACTCTTAGAGTGGGGATCAGAAAAGGTAGAACATTTGTCTATGGCAGTTCTTAATATGCAGAATGTATACGATCCTTTGCTCAGCCTGCCCAGGGCCATATTAACCAACAGGTCTGTCCTCCTCCCAGCCCCCAGTCTGATACAATAGACCAACTCCAGGTTTGGAAATGAGGGCATCCCTGCCTATCAATCCATAGCATTGTCTCCATGGAATATCATCTACTCTTTTTCTTATTATCTTAATTATAAATGCCATTAAAATTTATTGCAAGACTTATTAAGCATGCAAACCAGAACTACAAGAGGAAACAATGTCCCACAAACTCAAAAGAAGATGCTATGTAACTTTTCTATTTAATTAAATTTAATGATATAATTACTTGTGCATACTCTTAGTCAGCACAACCCAACAAGTAGTCAAGTGTGTTAAGAAACACATCAATTGCCAGCTATTATCTGTCCTTAGTGCAGATAAAATATTTTTTGCATCATGTATTATCTAAGTTTTAACAAGTTGCAAACCCTGTCCTAATATGACTGACTATTGCAGAAGGTGTGCAGAGACCTTGCTTTTCAGGTCGTTGCGTTATAGGAGGAGAAGATTGTTCACTATTTCCCAACCCATTTTTAAAGAGTCATTCATTACTTCTGCCACTGTGCATTCACAAGAGTCAAGGATTTTTTCCTAGGGTTATATAAAAATCCCCAAACGGTCCCCAGCCCCTCCCAATCGACCACCAAGCTTTAGCTACAGCCAAACCATTGACCCTTGAAATTACTAACTGTGTGGATTAAATGAATCTTTGGAAAACACCTCTAATGCTATCAGCTGTGATATGCTGGCGGGATCAAGGCTGCCAAGCCTCCAGCATCTCCCGTGAAACTCGTGGCAACCCTGTTACTCAGCTCACAGGCCTGTGGGCACAAAACATAGTCCCCCACCCCCTCTGCCTCACCTCCCCCAGCTGGCAACAGGCCAATGTGGAGGTGGAAGGCTGAGAATGGGGCAGGTTCTGAGAAGGAACAGACTGGAGCCAAGGCTGAACACGGGAGCTATTAGAACAGTGAAGTCCCCAGGGCTTTGGAAGAAGCTAAACTCTCCTGTTCTAGGGCATAAACAAACCTCTGGCTATGGGAGTGAGGAGAAGACTCTCCCTGGGGGAAGGTTATCTCATAGCTGCTGCTGCTGGTGCTGGGAGCCTTGCACCTTCCTTTAAAGCATCTGTCCCTGGCCATTCTTGAGACAGGAACCTGGACTACATGGACCCCAGGGCTGATCCACTTTGGCAATTGCATTGCTCCTCAGAAGGTTATCTTGAGATTGGAGACAGTGGAGGCTGCTAGCATGCATAAGGGGGCAGAATCTTGATCTGTATTTGGCAGACAATGCAGAGACTCCAGGATGGATATAACCTGGCTACAGTTGCTCAAACCAGAAATGCAAGCATTCCACTTCGTGCTACCTAGATGACAAGAGATGAAGGAACACCAGAGGAAGTTGTCTTGGGAAGGAATGATAATTGAACCCTATGGTCACAAGGGAGAGGCTGTGCTCTGATGAGGTCATTGCAACATAAAGAAGGATTCAGCTTGTGCCAGTTGCACAACCGAAAAAAACCCAAAAAACAAAACAAAAACCACCTTTCCTACCACGTCCTATCCATAATTTTCCAGAGAAAAGGTGTGACCAAAAGCCAGGCCAAGTTTATCTGTACAGGCAGCAGACTTCATACAAAAAGATAACACATCTGTAATTAACTTTTAAAGGAAAACATGGTTCCAGATGGAAGAGCACAAGAAGGGATGACAGTTACAGTCTGCGTTTCACTGTGGTCGGGTGGTAGTGACCTCAGGATATAAATTAAGTACCAACTTGTGCATCACAGAAGACCCCCCAAAGCATGTGCATACAATGGACGTATAGATACGGCTTTCCCCCCTTTTCTGAACAGAGATTAAAAATCACAGTGCACACAGTGATTAGCTCTTGGCATCTTTATCACTTGCTGAGCTTTAATGAAGTAGTTGAGTATCAGTTGTTCTTTCAGCCCAACTTTGCCCTTGATGAGTTTCCTAGGCTCTTCATCTCTCTGTAGTTATTATTTGTACCACATTAGCACCCTAAGCCCCAACCAGGACTGGGACTCCAGGTGGCAAGGGTTGTACCAACACAAAATAAGACAACTCCTGTCCCAAAGAGCTTACTGATGAAAATATCATCCAGCTATTAACGTTCAGGGATTTAAAATGAAAACAATAAGAGCAATAATCAGCAGGGATATAAAACCTTCCTGGTCATATTTTAACTGATCTGAATAGAAGCGTTTTCTCTTAGAAAAGGTGACCTGCAGAGGGAGACAAAAAAGATGGACTGTATTGTTTGTGTGTCTATAGGATGGAAAGATGCCCAAAAGTTTGGGCAGGGGGGAGGGTTAAGTCTGCTTTTTTTAACATTAGAAATATCAGTTTTGGGGTGAAATCCTGGCCCCACTGAAGTCAATGGGCATTTTGTCATTGATTTCAACAGGGCAGAGCTTCACACATCAAGTCTAGCCTTTCCTGGTTCATTGCAGAGCTCTTCCTAAGGGACCCACAGATGTGAATTGGGAGTGCTCTCAGTCCTTAATGGAAGGGAGGATGTTGATTCCTTCATTGCCAGATAATTCTAACCAACCTGCTGCAGGGGTGAACAAAAACACCATGACTCTTCATGTCCTTCCTCTGAGATCAAACCGAGAGAGTCACTATAGGCTATTGTCTCTCCACCTCTGCGTCTCCCACCTCTGCAGTCCTACAGAGCTCACTCCTTTCCTCTATTCAGTGAGAGTGATATATATATATATATATATATATATATATATATATATATATAGTTGGGAGAAATGGGGAGACCATACAGACTGCTGCCAGCAATATGCCAATGACACCCAGATGCACATCTCCTTTCCATCACACATAAGTAATGGCATCTCCCAGCTTTCTCCCTGCCTACCCTAAATCAGCACCTGGCTGAAGAACTGCTAGTAAGACTGAGGTGAGACTGGCAGGAAGCACTCTGAAGAACTGGCCTCCTATAGAACCACAACCTTCCCTAGTGGGGGCCTGTCCTCTCAGAAACCAGGGGGACCTTTCGGGCTCCTCAGTGCTGCTGGGGTCCCAAACAGCAATGACAGCCACACCTGCCCAGTCCCAAATGCCAGAGACCAAAGACTGCTCACCCTCCTCACAGGGAAAGCTGCAACCGCGTTGATTCACACAAATCTCCCCTCCACGTCTGAGTTATTGCGGTTGTTATCTATAAATGAAGCCACATGCCCTGAAAAAACTTCAACTGATACAAAACACAATATCCTGTCTGCTTAGCAACACAGGTCACCACGAACACAACACCCCAGTGCTCTGCACTGGCTCCCTACTGTAATAGGTTCAAGGTGGCTCTCCCAAAGGCAAAGCCCTCCGTGCAACAGGCCTTTTGGGCCTGTGTGGTTGCCTCTCCTCCAGTGACCTTAAAGATTTTAGGGACTGTCTCCAAATCCTCCTCCACACCAACAGGGTGTTGCAAACACATTCTGTTGACATTCTCTGCCATTTCTTGCTGAGGACGGATCTTTACAAAGCAGCAGACGGCTGGGGACACAGTTAAAAGACATCCCTAGAAATATGCTTCCCAAAGACAAACTCTCATTTTAAAACAAATCTACAATCAGTTCAATTCTTACAGGGCCTGAAAGGAACAGAACTAACTGGCTCTGCCAAGACAGTGCCCGCAGAGCCAAATGTGCCATCTGCTCCCGCCCAGTGGCCAGCCTGAACACTGCATTGCTTAAGCTACATGTGTCAGTCTCAGAGTAATACAACCACAGGCTAGAGGGAGGGAAGAGGCTCATCCGTCCACCCGGCTAGAGCAAGCTTTCTCCCCACAGCACACTTTGAAGAACCTTTCCCAGTCTTGCTTTAAACGTCCCAACGTAACGTGGCTTCTTACTGTTTCCCTTAGGAGATCTATTCCATAGAGCTCACTGCTCTCTCCTCCTAGTTTTCATCATTTTGCTTCAGCCCATGTTTGGTGCCCAAATTGTTTACTTGTGTCTGAGTTTGGCCTGCGAGTGCATTGAGGGCAGGGTCGCTGTCTGCCTTTATGTTTGGCACAGTTTGGCACAATCAGAGCTCAATTACATAAAAAGCTCTCCATGGCACTGTCTTTATTTCACCGGGAGCGGATTCCCCGGGTCCTTCTCCGCACACTCCCCGGGAGGAGAGGCCCGTGAGAGTCCGGGGCGTGTAGGAAAGTGAGTCTCCTGCCGCCTGGGTGACCTTAGCCCTACAGACCAGCCCGAATTGTAACGAAAGCGCCGAGCACGTGTAAGCGGGACACGCGTTCAATGGTGCGTGTCGGAGGCGCTGGGACACGTGTTGAAGCAGGGAGCCCTCCCTGCGGCAGCCGGGCGCATTGTCCATGGGCTCGGCGGGGTGCGCTGCGGCTGGGGTAGATCAGAGCCGTCACAGCCTTTCTCCAGCGGGAAGCACCAGGACCCGTCCCGCCACCGGGGCGCCCAGGCTCGGCGAGCGGAGCCCGGGAGCCGGTGAGGGCTGGGGGAGAGCCGGCGCCGGCGCCGCGGGGAGGCTGAGCGGCAGGAGCGCAGCGCGCTCGGCGAGTGGCTGGGGCAGGAGGCGCAGCTAGTCCCCGGGCCGAGCCAGGGCCGGGGCACGGAGCAAGTTCCCCGCCTCCCCGGCACCTGGGCCGGCCCCTCCCCCGGCCCGGGATAGGCAGGGGCCCCCTTGCCGGGGGCGGGGGAGTCTCCGAACAGCCGCGTCCCCGCCTTCCCGGTGCGTGCTGAGGTCAGGCCGGGCGGGGAGCGCGGCGCAGCAGAGCCGGGCTGGGGCGGCTGGCAGTGGGGCAGCAGCCGGAGCGGAGCAGGAGGTTCGCTCGCTCGCTCGCTGCCCGGAGCGGGAGCCGGGGAAGCGGCGCGGCGGTGCCCGCGGGGAGCCCCCGGCGCCGGGAAAGTTGCGCGCGGGGCAGGAGGCGGCCCCCATGGCGGGGCAGGGGCTGCCGCGGGCCGGGAGCGGCGGTGGGCAGCACCCCTGAGCGCCGGGCAGCGCCCCGGCCCGGCCCCCCGTGCGCCCTCCCCATGGGCGCTGCGCCCTAGCGCCGGACCATGGCCAAGTGGCTGACCAAGTACTTCAGCCTGGGCAACAACAAGGCCAAGAGCCCCCCGCAGCCGCCGCGGCCCGACTACCGGGACCGGCGCCCCGGGGCCGAGCTGCTGGCCGCGCACCGCCACACCTCGCCCCGCCTGGCGCCCCGCCACCTGTGCGACGACCCCGGCGAGCTGCTGCGCGCCTACCGCGCCCAGAAGGAGCGCGACTTCGAGGACCCCTACAGCGGGCCCGGCTCGTCCCTGCGCAAGCTGCGCGCCCTGTGCCGCCCGGAGCCCTGCGCGCCCGAGGAGCCGGCCGCCAAGCCCCCCTCGGCCGCCGGCTCGCCGCACCTCTTCCGCAGCCAGAGCGAGCGCCGGCCGCCCACCCCGCCCGACGGCCGCTACCTCTCCCCCAAGCACCGGCTCATCAAGATCGACAGCGGCTGCGAGGGCGGCACCGCCGCGGCCATCACCTGGAGCCCGCCCGGCGGCGCCGGCAAGAAGGGGGGCAAGTGCCCGGAGCCGCCGGAGAGCAGCGCGCCCTCCGCCAAGCCGGAGAAGGTGAGCGAGCCGCTGGGCGTGGGCAGGGAGTTAGCAGCCCAGGGCGGGCGGGACAGCGCCTAAGGGACCGGGCGGCCTGCGGACGTGCTGGGTCTTGGGGCAGAAAGGCCAGCGGTCTCCGAAGCCCGAGGCTTGGCAGGGCTGGGACCCGCGCCGGTGCTGTGCAGTGTGCAGCGGGCACCCAGCTGCCCTGTCTGCGGGAGCCGGAGTGACACCGGTTCTGCACACACCTGCCGGGAATCTTGGAGACGCAGGGTGCGAAGTGCTTGAGGGGAGACCAGCTAGGGGGGCAGGTAGTCACCCTCTACCGCTAGGCTCCGACTTGGTGCGTGTAGAGGGTGACTCAACTGCTTTCTCTGACCAAATCAAAGAACAAGGTCTGATGCCATCATGTGTCAGACGGGGGGAAGGAAAAGAGAAAGGAGAGGTGTCCAGGTCAGTAAAGGGGGAGAGGTTTTTAATCTCAGCATTGCAGGAAATAAGATTTGGAAAAGAGAAAAAGAACTGTGGGTCAGGCACTCCAATAACCAGAGTAGTCAAAGGAGTGTAACACCAGCGACTTGGTGCTGGCACTCGGAGCTGGCAGGTGTTAGCCAGGTTGCTAGGAATGCTGAGGGTACATCCCCACCTGTTCTGTTACTGTCTGTGATTTTATGTCACCAATGCATCAAACATCAGAAAGCTAGTGAAGTTTTTTACAGGTTTGGCTGTGACCTACTTTTCCTGATATTCAATCCATCTCATTATTTTGTCTTCAGATATGAAAAGTGATTTATGTGCTAGAAGCAGGAGATTTCTTGAGTTCACTCATTTGCATTTTCCCTGAAGATGCTCTCTGGAAGTAATTTTGTGATTTAAGTTATGGGTGCTGACAACGTAACTTTTTGGCATCTGTTCATAGGGAAAGCAGTGTACATCACCTGCTTCCTTCTGCATGTATTGCTGATCTTTCTGTAGGCAGTCGTACTGAACAAATTACAAAAGTTGATTTTAAGAGTAAGGCAAATGGTAGTGAGATTGCTTTTGAGATTGTTTGTTTATTTAAGGGAAACTTGTGCCCAGTGTTTGGAGAGGCTTTTTAAAAATATACATTCTCTTCCATACAACTGAATTATTTCGCTGGTCACTACTGACTTCTGACGTGGGTGCTAGAATATAAGAATACCTGACCAAGATGTGATTCAGCACATGAGGTTCGCTCCATATGTCTGTCACTGACTGCGATGAACTTTATGGAAGGGCTGCTTTTAGTCACTTATGTCGAAATGTAAATAGACACTCTATGGTGATGAGCACCATAGAAGTGCCAGTAAATGAAGGGGAGGGGAAGTTCAGTGGCAAAGGTGAAGCAGAGATTAAGGTTGAGTAAAGTCCCATTGATTACGCCATATCTATTGGTGGTTTGTGCAAGAGACGGCACAATACTGAAACAGACTTCAGTGCTTGAGGCTCAACTGTAAATAGTTTGCTTTCTTCTCACAGCAGTGGTTCCCAAACTTTGACAACCTCTGAACTCCTTTCACTAAAATGTCAAGTCTCGTGAACCCCCTCCTAAAAATGAATATTTCCAGGGATTTTCTCTTTTACCTGTGTATAAATGATAAAAGCAGTGATCTTGGAAATATAAAATTTGTTTTTGACATGCTTATTACACACTATTTATTATTTATCATTACAGTATTTTTATTACATTGTGAAAATGGCAACACTCTTCCAAGATCTCACTTTCGTAGTTTGTATCATTTTGAGTTAAGCCTGTTTATAAGACAAGGCTCCTATGTTTCATCAAGGAGTATCAGGTGTAAAACAGCATCAAGGTATTTAAGAAGCCAACTCAATGAGTTCCTCCCACACAGGCATTCAGGTCTTGAGCAGTCCAGGCAAACACCGCACGTTACAACAAAGCTTAAACTTGTTCTTCATAATAATTTTAAAAATAATAATAGCTGCCTATTTAATTTTAAAAACAGCAAAACATATCCACTTCCCTTTCCATTTCTTATAAGGAGTCTTGAAGTTTAAATCTCCTCAGTGTGATAGGCTTGCTTTGATCTGCTTAGCTCTTGGCAGTCCAGGGGCTCCGGGCTGCCCGTCCCTAGGGAAAGCTCTGTCCATCATTAGGGAATTTTTTCCCCGAGAACCCCATGTAACATTTCACGAACCCCAGTTTTGGACCCACTGCTCTACAGGTATGTACCAAGCACTGCAAACACTAGACCATCTATGGAGAAATCATGGTGGCCTTTGTACAGGGAAGTAGTATAAATCATTTAAAAGTGAAGCAGGTATTCCTGCTTTTATTATCCTGATAACCACAGTCTAGTTTTCCCTTAGCGCAGTAGTGACTAGTTTTTTAATTCAACGGTAGCATACTCTGGAGCGTACAGGAGAGATTAATGTAACAGTAGGTTCATATAATCTAAATATTTGCTGGATATTATCAATTTAAATTGGGTAAGTGTGTGCATGTTTAGGCATATGACCTGGTTGAATTGAATAGTAACACATTTCCATGATGATTTAAATGAATAAATGATATTCTGTCCTAACCTAATTCCAAATAAATCAAGTTGTCAGGATAAAATAAGATTAAAACTCCAAGATATTTATTGTATTGTCAGTCAGTCATATGTAGTCACTGACTGGAAACACTTCTTTTCAAGGAAGTGAGTGATTTAAAGTTATTAATTCTTATTTCACTTCTCCATAGGCCGCATGGCTTGAGATCTGTATTTGAAAGTGGCATGCCCCAGGCATCTCCTCCTCTGGGGCATGTATATTCAGAAAGTACCTGCCTAGTAGGGCATATGCAATGCATAATAGTTGCTCATTGGGCATGAATTTCTAAAAATCACATGACTGTCACAAGCAAAATCATTGTACTCAATTTTAAACCCTATTGGAGCAATTTTTTTTTTTTTTTAAAAATAGCAGCTTCTAAATCTGCAGCAATGGCAGCCTGTTAGAAAACATGTACAGTATTTACCCATTAGATTGGAACAACTCAGGGAACTGCTCTTTTCAGGTCTCTACTTGTTTTGAGGCTACATGCTTTGTTAAACAAAACAAAAACCCAACCATCATTGGTTAAAAATAGTTTGGATAAGCAGTTGAAGGCTCTTAAAGTAGCATAATGCCAAAAGTGACTTGATTGTTGGATGGACTCTTCCCAAATCTCCGTTATCACTTTTCTGCTTTATATAAGTGTGTGAGAGAGAGACAGAGAACACAAACTCTACTTAGCATTTTGAAAAACAAAATTGGAACCAGACCATGGCTGTAGTGTGAAAGCCATATATACTTGACTATTTTTGCCTGAGCTAGTGTTGGTCTTTTTTCCTGCTGTGATGGCTCATCTCAGTCATGAACAGTAATGTACCTGGTCTCACGGGGGGGAGAAAAGTGCCAGATATAAGTTGTCCGACTTCCTCTGACTCTAAGAGTGTGCTCAGATGGTATATACACATACATGGTACCAGGCGAATATTCCACATAATAGGATTTGGAGGTTATTACTGACTTTTCAGTGTTCCAAGAAATCCAGCTATAGACTGTGGACTCAACCCAAACAATGAAGCTTTCCTGTTTGGTAACATCAGACGATATTTCTGTTAACTTTCGTGGGAGGCGTTAATTTCCTGAACACTGACTTTCTCAGCTATAGAACAAAGAGGAACTACATAACTTTCCAGCTGAATTATTTGCTTCCCCTCAGTTGTGGAAATGAGAAAACTCTGGCTTTTCCATTACTCTGACAAGCAGTGGAAGGGCCTGGAAAGTTGGCCCAAAGGACAGGGAGTCACTCTTTCTATGAAATACTCTTTAGAATCTTAAGTTCAGCACAAGATTCTCACAGGTATTGGTTGACTTTTTACTAATATTTATGTTTCAGTGTCTAAAGATCCCAGTCGGTGCTGGGGCTCCATGGGTGACAATGTGATCTACTCAGTGAGATCTAAGCGCTACTGTAATACAAATAATTTGCTAAGCACTAAAGTACAAGCACTCAGGAGACATGATTCTCTGCCCCAACAAACTTGCAATATTCCCAGATAACCAAGAAAAAGCGGCATTCTGCATAGCTCCAACCGAACATATGGCTTTACTTTACGCTTTTTGCTTTAACAGTAACACAAAGTGTCATAAATCTGCTCATGTGTTAAACTGTCTCATACATTAGACGTCAGTAATTGAGCTGTGCAGGGGTATAGAACAGAGCTTTAAAATGAATGTAAACGCACCCCAGGAACCCAGTGCCATTGTGGAGTCCTGGCCCTGACAGCATGTGGCAAAGCTTACTGTGTGATGGCCTGTTCGTGAGCCTTATGAAATATGTTTAAACCAATGGAAAACCCGCTGATCTGGCCCAGAGCAACGGTGGGGCAAAAATGGAACCTAAATACTGTTGTCAGCTGGAGCCTCTTGTGCTGTGAAGTGCCTTGTTTGCTTCGTAACTGTTCAGTATCTGTCTTGCACTGCAGATGGAGAGGTACTTAGGAACCTAAGAAGGTTACTAGGCTGTGACTGTAACTTTTGGAAATGGTGGGTTTTTTCTTTTTGAACTTGAGACTCCTCCCCTACATAAAGCTCGTAAAAGCAAATCCATTAGATGCTGATGCAGTCAAAAAATTAGTTCCTGCAGGAATATCTGACATGATTTAGTTAACACAAAATCAAGCTGATCCCTCACTGGCTGTCAAAGTTGCATGCGCATGTTTGATGTTGTGACTGGCGACAGTCTGACTCAGAGGTATCTGAAGAGTCAAAGCTGGTGAATTTGGGGAAAGACAGTCTTACAAGGAAAAACATCATGGAAGTGAAACCGTGGGAATCAACTGTTAAAATATCTAGTAAATGCATTGTGGGGTATGCAAACCTGCGTGCTCCAGAGACTCTCACATCTAGTTACTTCTGTGGGAATTCCATCTGGGTATTTCAGGACAAAACTGGGCCCAAAGAGCTTAGTGTACGTGGTGGGCTTTTTTGCTCAAAGCGGTAGTTGCCATGGTACTTATTTCCTAGAACTCTTTGAGGTGGAATTGAGAGGGCCTGCTTCATCTCCATCTTGCACTTTGTGTATTCAGGTAGATGTGTGCAAAATGGGGATGAAGCATATCAGTAGCATCCTCCCCTAGTGGGAAATTGCACACACCGTTGCCTTCATCCTCTTCCACAGGTGTGAAGGACAGCGCAAGGTACCATGCAAGAGAGAATCGGGCCCAGAATGTCTGCTTCTATTTAAGGCGGGCTTTTGTTAAAAGCTTATGTTTGGTTGCATTAATTAAACTTTGAGTACAGATTGTTTAAAGCGACTAAGCCAAAAGCGCTCCTCTTCCTTTTAAAGGTCTGAGTGGTTTTCCTCCCTAAGATCATCTCAGGTTTCAGACTGTGGAAAAAGTGTTTGTTTTAATCACTGTTCTCGTTTCGTAACAAATAACTTCCTGCACAGTCTCCTCTGCGTTAGCCATGGAATGCAGTGACACATAGCAGGTGCAAGACTTGCTGCCAAAGAAGTGGGTGTATTTGATGGCATAATAAATACTCTTAGTCTGAGGGGGCAGAGCAGAAATGCAGGCGGGGCGCACAAACGCCACATGGCAGCTGCTGGGTGGCAGGGCTCTGTATCTGAATGCCAGAGCCTCGCTGGCACAGTTGGCTGCATTCTCTCCCAAGTTTTGAGGAAGGTATGTCTCTCTGTTCATTTGCACCCATGCTGCTTCATGTGGCCAACAACCTATTGCAGCATGAAGAAAAACGTTTTATTTCGTTCTAAAGAACACCGGACGCACAGGCTAAAAGTTATGTGCAAGATGGCTTTGTTGTTTTGACCAGGACAGTTTCATATATTTCAAGCAAGATGGGGATATTCTGTCTGAGCCTTTAATCTGGAATTAGTGATCCTAATATAACATTCCTGTTCAGAGTGGTGATATTTTTTTAATTGAGATTTCTTTGACACGTTCTTAAATATTTCCGGTTTCTTCCTTGCTGTGTAAAGTATCAATCTGTCTTTTGTGGACTCATTGCACGTAAGAAATTAAAACAACCAAAAATGGGTCTAATGTACATGGTGATGAAGTGGTGTAATTGATGCTAGCATTTAAACAGGCTTGAAAGTTGTAGGATTGCTGTGCACAAGAGGCATGTGGATTTTGAAGGACAAAATACGAGTATGTTCTTCTACAGTGCCTCTTATCTGAAGATCTGTAAGTACTTCACAGATGTTGAATTGTAACACTTGTTTGAGCATGTGTACACACACAGGTGTGATTATTCTAGTGGCAGGTCAAGTACAGCAACTGTCTAGCATTGGTCAGCAATCCTGCAACAGTCCAAGTGAGAAGTATCTCCACTTAGAATGGTAAGGGGCTATCGATAGGCAGAATGTAAGTATCTGCCGTGGACTTACCCTGGGAAGAAGTGCCATGCCATAGGATGATATGTGGAGGGGTTATACTATACATTCCTATTGACAGACTGCACGCTGGACCATCATGGAACCCCTGTTCAATGCTGACTCAGTAAAATGCCACCCATGAAATAACCGTCATCTAGCTAGTCCTCTGAGATCTCCCCTCCAAGCATTGGCCCACCCTGACTGCTTGGCTTGTGAGATCTGTTCAGATTACAGCCAGGACGGTAAGGTCGGTGGACAGTAGTCAGGGGAGGCTAGCAGGAAAGGAAGAGGAGAATTTGTAGGTTGGTATGCATCCGTTTTCCTTCAGCATTCCAGTATCCTCCGTTTTTCTCCGATTACGAAATACCATGTTGCAAGCACTCACTACTCACGGAAAGTTTCCAGTCAAATATCTTCAATATAGCCCTGCGCACATGAGCAAACTCTCTTCCATAAATAATTGAGGGTACTGGTAACCTGAGAATCAAATGAATTACTTGAGAAGTTAGAGTAATAAATGCCATGGATAGTGCATCTTCAGTGTCCCTGACCACCAGGCCTGTTAATTACTTCTAACTGCTTGTATTTGATGTCTTGTGACACTGATTTCCTTCCCCCGCCTTCCTTCCTTCCTTAATAATTGTAAGAATAGATTATTTCACATCATGCATCTTTTCCTCTTTCCGGTCCCTCATTCTGTCTGCACCTATTTTGTCTCAAGAAATGGTGACTTCCCCATCGGTGAGCATGACCTGAAAGCCAGTTGCTTGGCTCTTTTGATCAAGAGCTCTCGCGCTCTGGGTCATCATAAAGCTGGTTTTTTTGGAAATAACTTTTAACCGTCTCTTGACTGCTGTTTTAAAACCAGAACAGCTGTTAGGTCTGAAGCAGTTTCCTTAGCAGTGAAGGGTAAAACTGGAAAGTTTGTGGCTTGAGCATTGCACATTTCATCACCGCAGTATCTGAGCATCTCACAACAGCCTGTGTGGTATGGGAATATTATCTCTATTTTTCCAGGCTGGGAACAGAGCTGCAGAGAGGTCAGAAGAAGTCAGGGTCAGATTGGGAAGAGGCCCAACTTCTCCTGAGTGCTTCTTGCTTTTTGGGCACCAGTGTTCTTGTAAGGTCGGGTGACCAGATGTCCTGTTTTTAAAGGGACAGTCCCCTTTTTTGGGGGACTTTTTCTTATATAGGCGCCTATTACTCCTTACCCCAGGTCCTGTTTTTTCACTGTTGCTATCTGGTCACCCTACTGTAAGGTCAAGTTTACGTTCTGAAGGTGGTGCTTTTTCTATCAAAAAGACTGAGCTGAACCTAGGTGTGTCCACCCTTCCCTGGCAGTAAGACACCGGCCAACCTCCTAAACCCCCATAACAAGGGTGATTCTATTTTTTGTTCACTACTTTACACTTAAAACACTGCATTGGCACAGCTCCAGCGCTTTAATGAAGATGCTCAACACCGACAGGAGAGAGCTCTCCCGTTGCCATAGTTAATCCACCTCCCCGAGAGGCGGTAGCTGTCTGGATGGGAGAAGCTCTCCCTTCAACATAGCGCTGTCTACGTGGGGGGCTAGGCTGGTATAATGACATTGCTCAGGGGTGTGGATTTTTCACACTGCTGAGTGATGTAGTTGTACCGACATAGGTCTGTAGTGCACACCAGCCCGTAGTGGTGAGCGTAATGCATTAATGTCTGTGACGAGCTCCGATCATGCAGTGATAAGTGTTACAGAAAAACCTCCAAAAAATAAACTTGATTCAACCACAGTTGGTTGAATCGTCACTTAGAGCGATGTGGTGAGCAAAATCTAGATCTTCCAGTGCTCTCTTGTTGAGCCGTACAATTCCTGTGTTGTATCTATCTGTGCTTTTTCTCATGATGAAGTCAGTGGCGATGTCGAACAGGAGAGGTGGGATTATATTCTAGTTTGGCACCAGTGTCTAGGGTGAACCATTCCCTCAAGCCTGCGTGTACTTTCTGTGCATGCTGCATCGCAAAAACAATGGGGTTAATTCGTTATGAAAAAATATATCTAATGAGAACCCCAGCAACTCCCCATTCAAGCTTTACTTGAGAAGGCAAAGGAATAGTAGCGAGGAATCTTCATGTACCTTGGCAGTAAAGTGTAAGCCAATGGGAATATCTGGAAGGGAATAATGTCATGAAGTGGCAACTGCATTCTCCAGCTTACACAAGATTGGGTGTACAGACAATCTGCTATTTTAGTAGTGTGTCAGGAGGATGTTAAACAGTAGCTACAAAACTTTTTAATATTTTTAAATGAGCAAGTACAGATAACTTGCAGCCAAGATTTTTAAAAGAACTGGCTGAGCAGCTGGCTGGACTGTTAATTTTACAAAGCAAACAGCTATGTAAAATGCTAGCTATTAAATGGAATGAATTTGTAACAGATACTGAGATTTGTTAACATTTAACAACTACTTATCTCCAAAGTTATGCAGAAAAGAAGACAGGTGTTAAGAATGAGGCCCAAGCATCTGCTATAGCAGGCATGCCATTGGGCAGCTGGAGAAACATGGACAAGGGGCCTACCAAAATAATCCCTCCACCAAACAGTATTTAGAGAGGGAAAAGTTTTGGGCTTCAACAACACAGAGAGTGACACAGGCCAGACAGCATTGGTGGAGCCTTGTTTGTGCCCTAAGCTATGTCTGATGGATTCAGAACAACCAGTAAGTCTGAGCTTCAGCTTGCGGAGGAGAAAAGGACCTTTTGGTGTGGGTGTGTGTGAACTAATCTGTGTTTGCAGAGAACGTGACCCGGTTCCATCTCCAAATGGCGAGGCAGTGTTTTGTCTTTCATGGGTGATGTTTTGTCACAAATGAAAAGGATGAAGCAGCCCAAAACCATTTTTGTGACATGAGATTAAAGAATGCAACGGGGGCAGAGGAGGAATGTTGGGTCACATGGTGGTGATCTGGCTGCAATCTGAATGGTGATGATGTGGGCCATTGGAGGAGATCATTTAGACTTGTGCTCACGGAGCGTACATGTTGCTGGAGATTGCTTGACCCATGGCTTTTAATGCTATCTTATGTACTGCAAACCAGTCTGTGACTAGCCTCTTTTGTGTGATTCTCTCTTAAGGGTCTGGTGTGAGTGCCTTGCTTGTGGATGCTAGCTGTTGTAATAAGGGTACCGTATGTGACTGTGTGTCTCCTGTTCCTGCTGCCAGACTGCTCCCCTGCTATGGCAGTAAGGTTTCCCTACAAATGCCGTACTTCAGGAGCAGGGTGTAAGTCCTTCAGAGCTCCTGGGATGACACTGTTCAGCCAAGAGTAGATGTGTGGTGCTCATAACTATCTGCTGCGTCAGTCTCCTGGATCCTTCGCGCTGAGGACCTCCCTCCATTGGAATGGGTTGCAGCGGGTCAGTTTGCCCCTGGAAGCTGTGCTGGCCTGTCCCTATCACACAGTGAATGTGTGCGTAGCCTGCCCTAGTTATTGTTTTAACTGATTTATTTGATAATGGCTTGGATCTCTCTTGTGCTTGCCCACTAGACCATTGTGTGGATCAGGCTATGCAGCTGCCCCTCTCTGTGACCAGGGATCCCAGCGGTGGCTTAGCAGAGCATTGGGCTGGTAGGGAGAATGCAGCAGCCTGTGGTCCTGCCTCTACCGCCGTAGACTGGTCTAGAATTCTTCCCAAACTCTCTAAGCTTGGCTTCTAGCTTCTCAGATCCGAGGTCCAGGATGGGGGGCTGGCTCTGAATATCCCAGCTAATGATAAACTTCTATCCTTTAATGACTCTCCTTCCCAGGGAATTGTCACAAGGAAAGGCTAGTAATGCGCTCTTCTGCCTATTTACCTAGCATTAAGGAACCAAACTTACTGGCCCAGATAAGCGTGCTCTGTAATATTGGGTATCGGCCACCATTTCTTTGTATCCTCATTCTCGTTCAGTCTCCTCCATGCAACCTTTGCTCTGCCCTAGGATTTGTCTGTTTGGTAGCACAGCTGAAATTCGTTAGCCAGCAATGGGTTAACGAGCAGGCTCTGACTGCAGAGAACAAATAGCTCCTTATTGCTACTTGCAGCTCAGTTTGTGCACTCTGATGTACTTGGGCACTTCTTGCTCGCTCTCGGATGGATTTGTGCTGGGTAGTACCCATTCTCTCGGGAGTAAAGGATGAATGCAGAGGTGCGCTCTACAGTGTTAATGAGTAAGTCCTGATGAAATTCTGCACACTCAGGCTGATGGGTGCAGGTGACAACATTGTTTGAGGTTGGGGAGGAAGGACAAAATCTACCCCATTTTCATTCCTGATGCTTCTTCCCGGACAGCAATACTAAAATCCTTATGTGGCTGCAGTTCTGCTTGTAGATACATTAACGCTGCCTTTAATATGCAGTGTCCTGTGCCTAGGTTATTCAGTAACTTATGTTTTCAGCAGTCTCTGACTGTGTTAAATGCTCAAAATGCATCTTATGCCCTAAGCAGGCTTCAGATATAGGTTTGGAGCAAAATCAATTTGGCCTTGTTACGACTGGCTTTTGTTTCTTTCCTTCTACCTCTAACAGAGCCACGTTCTGAAAGAGTCCTCAAAGGAATTCAGTAATGATGAAAACTGCAGCCAGCGGTTTAGCCTCCACAACAGGGAGCTTGCTGACGGCAGGTTTTTAGAATAGCCCTTTAAATTTTAGCTGGAAAGCCAACAAACCACTGTTACCCAACAATTAAATTGCCAAGAGCCACGGTTGGGCTCCGAGTGCTTCAAATGGTTTTTGTGGATTTTCATCTTAATTTCTTTTTAAATTACTATTGTGAGTCACTCTTGGGTTTTTCTGAATATTTGTAGTCAGAAATAACAGTAAACCATTGTCCCTTTGATATAGCTGTCAGGAAGTGCAACATTTGGTTGGTGGCAACAGGTTTTCAGCTCTGAGACTTCTCTTGCTTTCAGATGCATTTTCCTTGTGTCTCTAAGTTGCATTCACTTGCACTCTGAAATTTCGTCAGGGTGACTTTAGTCGCTTGCCTTTTCATATGGTGCTTCTAAACTTAAGGATGCAAAGCATGTCACTAACTACGTATACAGGGGTCGTGTTGCCCTCTGATGTATGATGTATAACCGCTCACAGCACCATGACGGAGTTCCTGATGGGGAAAAGTGAAGGGGGAATGTGTGTAGACATAATATATTATTCGGGTTCAAAATAGGTAACTGCTTGCTCTTACAAGAAGTGCCCTGATGTATTAAGATCTTGTAGAGACAGGAACTAAGCTCTGATTCTCATTGAAAATACAGTACTACCAATAACCCAAAGCCTAACACACCCCAGGCATGCTGGAGGTACTGGTGTGTAACTCTCGCTCGGCAGGAAGAGCGCTCGCTAGTGACCTTACAATGCTACTGCAGCAGTTCTCCAGTCTGAGGACTAACCAGGCCTGACCTTGCCAAGCTTGTGAGATCTGAGAAGATCACAGCCCACGGTGGCATGGCTGTAGGTGAAAATGTAACTTCTCTTTGAGTTCTCATCTCAATTGATCCTGGCACAACAATGTTCAGAGAGCACTTTAAAGGAATGCATACCCTCCAAGCATGCACATTTGTTAATTAGCCTGTCTCTACTTTCTACAGGTATAGGAAAGAAATTCCAGTTGAAGTTCTGCCCACATCTGCTCTGAGACTCCCAGTGCAATGTGCACTGGTGGGAAATCAATGTTTGCTTTTTGAAAACGCTGCCTTTTGAACAAGAATCTCTGTGTCACGGGGAGAAGTGCTTGTGAAAGTGGGGTCTGCTTGCCCTGCTCTAGCATGCGGTGTGGTGAGGGCACGTTGGTGTGCTGACACGGCTTTCACACCTTGTGGCTACTCAGTAAATCCTCTGTGCCATTGGGAGGCAACCGGAGATCAGATACAGCGAAGAGGGGATGGTAAGTGAAAGTTTGCCAACACCCTCTGTGCTCCTATCTCCTTGCCAAGCCCCCCTGCAAAGGAGGCACTTGGCTATAGTTGATGCTGGGCAGATGAGCTGGAGTCGAGCCAGAGATCTCCTGCAGCAGGTCTCTAAGAAATAGTCACTTTGCAGGCAGTTTAAATCCTAAATCTCCTCTGTGCGGATTTGCTGCAGCTGACAGCTATGTATGAACCGCTAGGTTTAGTGAGTTCTCAATAGTAACAAAGAAAATAAGTTAGCGGAACCTTGCAGGCCTTTCTAATCCCTTCTCCCCGGAACTGCCAAAGGAAACGGCTTTAAAAAGTATGTGAAGTTCAAATAACTGAGACTGATTCTTCTCCGTGGAGAAGATGAAATGAAGGATCCGAATTAGTGACTGGAACCTGCTGGAGACTATTCTCCTTTGGCATCTTAGCAAAAAGTTTCTGAGACTGGCTCTGGGTCTGCAGAGCTCTGCTTCAGGAAGAGATCTGTTTATCTCCGGTACTCACCTGCCCCCCATCACTGCACTGTCGCGGAGCCTCAGGATCTTTATTGTATTTCTCCTCGCAGCACCCTAGGGGCAGGGCTGACATCTACATTGGACAGCTGGGACCCGAGGCATAGAGAGGCCAAGCAACTTGCCCAGGGTAACACTGGAAGTCGGTGGCAGAGCAGGGACTTGGATCCAGGTCTTCTAAGTCTAGGCTAGTGCCCTGACCACTGATCCATCCATAAGAACCTAAGAATGGCCATACTGGATAGGACCAAAGGCCCATCTAGCCCAGTATCCTGTCTGCCGACAGTGGCTAATGCCAGGTACCCCTGTGGGAATGAACAGAACAGCAATCATCAAATGATCCATCCCCTGTCGCCCATTCCCAGCTTCTGGCAAACAGAGGCTAGGGACACCGTGAGCAATTAAGAAATGAAGGTGTGTATGATCTGAGTTTGGTCCCAAGCTCTTTGCTGAGGGCCCTGGGTTAGCATGGGATGAGGCCATCTTGTGACTTCCCACGCCCACCTCCCCCAAAACTAAAACTACTGGTTCCAGGGCTCTGGAGAGTCCCATCTGGCCCAGCACAGTGGAAAGAAATCCCTTGTTAGCATGGGCAGCTGGTGATCCGGCCGTTGGGTGGGAGACTAGCCCCTGTCCCCTCCAATCCCCCTCCCACGCAGGAGCCCAGAGCACCTCCATCGCGGCCCCAGCACCAGCCACCCCGAGTCCCTGCAGGAGGCCAGCCGCAACCAGCCTGTGCCAGGGCAGAGCGCCGGGAACTGCAGGAGGGGTTCTGGGGGTGGAGCATGGGCAGGGCCATGCCAGGCTGTTTAGGGAGGCACAGCCTCCCCCAGGCCATGATACCCGCCACCCATGCCTGTTAGCAAGGTGCAGGAGTGGGTTTCGGGGTGAAGAGTCTAACTGGGGAGTCCTAGTGGAGCCTTTCCACTAAGCCAGAACAGCGAGCTAAGCTCTGAGCTGCCGAGGCTGAACAATACAGTGAAGTGTCCTGACTTGACTTCTTTAAGGGTGGGAGTTGAAAATGAATCTGTAAGAGACAGTTTGCTCGTTAAGATGTTGCCAGAGGCAAAGTTGCACAGGGACTAGGTGCCGCCACTGCACTGTAGGAGACCTCGGTACAAATTCTTCCTTGGCTCACCCGTGAAAATGAGGTAGGTGCTCTAGTCTTATTCCCTAGCAAACCTTTGCTCGTATGTTGGGAAACTGCCACGCATGCTTGCTAGTGCCTGCTCCAGGGGCCATGGACTGAAACAGCCGTGTATTGCTGGTCAGAACCCAGGTTCCTGGTCTGAGCTGCGTGGGGAAGTTCGCCCAGGATCTGCTCCTGCTAGCACTGTTAGGCTTGGGACAGCGAAACTGACTGACCTAGGCCTGGTGTGCTCTCCTAAAGAAATAATCAATCTGCCTGAGTCACCTGTTCCAGGAGCTGCTCCTTCTGCGGTAGCAGGAGCTGCAGCTGTGTGAAGGGGGCAGAAGTGCGGGAGATAACTAAGGGAGGTGGGGGGGGGGGGGGACTTGCACCGAGCTTCTGGAGAATCAAGGCTTTTGATTTCAACCATTTCCACCCCACCATCAACCTCAGCCTGGACCAATCCACACAAGAGATCCGCTTCCTGGACACGACAGTGCTAATAAGCGATGGTCACATGAACACCACCCTATACCAGAAACCTACTGACCGCTATACTTACCTACATGCCTCCAGCTTCCATCCAGGACATATCACACGATCCATTGTCTACAGCCAAGCCTAAGATACAACCGCATTTGCTCCAGTCCCTCAGACAAAGACAGACCCCTACAAGGTCTTTATCAAGCATTCTTAAAACTACATTACCCACCTGGGGAAGTGAGGAAACAGATTGACAGAGTGAGACAGGTACCCAGAAGTCACCTACTCCAGGACAGGCCCAACAAGGAAAATAACAGAACAACACTGGCCATCACATACAGCCCCCAGCTAAAACCTCTCCAGCACATCATCAACGATCTACAACCTATCCTTGAAAACAATCCCTCACTCTCACAGACCTTGGGAGGTAGGCCAGTCCTCGCTTACAGACAACCCCCCAACCTGAAGCAAATACTCACCTGCAACTACACACCACACCACAGAAACACTAACCCAGGAACCTATCCTTGCAACAAAGCCCGTTGCCTACTCTGTCCCCATATCTACTCTAGCGACACCATCATAGGACCCAACCACATCAGCCACACCATCAGGGGCTCGTTCACCTGCACATCTACCAATGTGATATATGCCATCATGTGCCAGCAATGCCCCTCTGCCAAGTACATTTGGCCAAACCGGACAGTCTCTACGTAAAAGAATAAATGGTCACAAATCAGACATCAGGAATGGTAACATACAAAAGCCAGTAGGAGAACACTTCAATCTCCCTGGACATTCAGTAACAGATTTAAAAGTAGCCATCCTGGAACAAAAAAAAAGTCGAAAACAGACCTCAAAGAGAAACTGCAGAGCTACAATTCATTTGCAAACTTCACACCATTAATTTGGGCTTGAATAGGGACTGGGAGTAGCTGGCTCACTACAAAAGCAATTTTCCCTCTCTTGGTATTGACACCTCCTCCCCAATTATTGGGAGTGGACCATATCCACCCTGACTGAATTGGCCCTGTCAACACTGGCTCTCCACTTGTGAGGTAATTCCCCTCTCTTCATGTGCCAGGATATTTATGCCTGTATCTGTAATTTTCACTCCATGCATCTGAAGAAGTGGGTTTTTTTTTTTTTTACCCACGAAAGCTTATGACCCAATCAATCTGTAACTCTTTAAGGTCCCACCGGGCTCCTCGTTGTTTCTGTGAATACAGACTAACATGGCTACCCCTCTGATACAGGGCTTTTGTGAAATCTCTAGGTTGTGAAACTGGCCTTCCACCTGTGGCCACTGTGATGTGTGACTGGAGCAGTACCACTGCCCGGTGGGGTGGGGCAGAGCAGCTGCTGCTGTGAGGTGAGAACGAGCCTGGCGCTGTTAGGGTGCCCGAGTAGGTTGCCATCCCGACTCTGGGGGAAGGGTGTGAGAGCCCCTGACAGGGCAGTGGGATCATGGAGCCGCTCCCTTCCTCTCCCACAGCCCTTTGGTAAGGTGGCAGGAGGGGCACCGCACACTGGGCCCTCTCGGCCTTGTAAGAGGGTCCCTACGTGCTTGGGTTGTGTCAGCAGGGGAGACCCCCATATGTGGGTCCTCAGGTAGGGTGACAGGCAGGGGGCTGCTGGTGCTGGTCTTCCAGCTGGCTGGGGCCCCACAGCTCCTCAGCAGGCTGCTCCCTGTTTTCTGGGAGGGCTGGGGTCGGCCCCAGGAAAAGAGAGCGCTCCACCTTCCCTGCAGAGGCCTGTGTGTGGGGCCAGCTATCTGTCTGGGTGTGGAGGGCGGCGGCCCGGGGGGGCGTGTAGGGAGGAGAGCAGTGGGGCATTAATTGGTTGGTGCTTGGGGCTGATGCTGAGGCACAGAGTTCAGCCTGCAGGACACCAGGGTCCTCGGGCCAGGGAACTGGGAGTGTGGCTGGAAGGCTGGTGTGTTCTGGGCTGGCAGGGAGGCTCGGTCCTTACACAACACCTGTTAGCCTATGTTCCTCCAGCCCCGAAGAGAACCAGGAACCCGTTCACCTTTGTGCAGGCAGCACTAGAGAAGCTCTGCCCCCCAGGCCCCCACTGTTACTTTCCCTTGCCGAAGCCCCCAGTAGAAGTAGAATTGCTCAGGACTGGGATGATCTCGACAGTGCTATGAGCTATGCTTTTAGCTCAGTAATCCTCAATGCCACTCCTTGAACCCAGGGCATGCGGGCTGTGACAGCCTGGCTTGTGGTGCTGGGATGGCTTCGGCCGGCTGCCTTGCTGCTGGCACTTCAGGATGGCTGCTTACTGGAGCTCTCGTTACTGGTGTTGTTCACACCCTTGGTTTTTTTCCTGACCTTTGTCTCTGCTTTGTAATGTTCAGTTTCTCACTCCAGGAATCCTCCAAGAGGAGCGTCCAGCAAGGAGAGGAGGGAATGAAATCGGCCGCTGTGCTATGTTACACTGACCCAGTAGTGCTGGCTCTGGCCCTGTTTCGCTCGCTAGCCTCGCGGAGGAAAAGCGTGCTGCACACCACAGCCATAATCCCTGCTGGCTCGTTCCCCGGTCATTTAACTGTCACTGACTCTGGAAGCCTGGGGCAGAGCCTGCACTGAGGGACAGCTGTAAGCTGGCCAGGGATATTTTAAAGAATGTCTAATAATACAGAGATGTGTCTCCATGGCTTAAAGACTTTATGCCATGCTGCTTTGTGTGGGGCCAACCCGTTATTTAACTTCATAAGCCAGCTCAGGCACGAAGAAAATTGAGAGAGAGAAATGACGGCATTTGAGTCCAAATTGCAATAGTGCCGTGTGCATGCAGTTAGAAACACTTGTTACGGAGTTCAGAAGTTCACCTGGATCCCCATTTGCTCGAAGTAAATTAAATGCTGAAATTTTCCCAGGGAATGTGCAAAAACAGGTTGAGGCAAAAATGGGGTGTGCTTGGCTTCATATGTTGTAGCTGGAGAAAAGTCCAAACGCTATTTAAAAACCATTGGACGCATTTTGTGTTCACTAACTTGCACTGTGCCCTGTCTAAGAAGGAAGCACAGGGGTGACTGCACTTCCCTTGTTTAATGTAATAGGCATCACAGAGAGGGGCATGTTGAAATAAGAAATGTAATCGCTCATACGTTGGAAATTTAAGCCTTCAGGTGCACTTGATCAAGCTATTTGAGAGTAAAAAATATTGCAAAGAAAGCAAGTTTGTGTGTGTGTGTTTTCACATCATGCACCTTGTGTAGCCAGACTTCTTGAAAGGATGACCCTTTGATGGCTTTTGGTCTTTAAGAATATTGCTACATATTATCCCGTGGCTACGGTGCAATTGGTGCTGTAGTTCTACTCTGGTAGTAGGTTAGTTGCTAAATTGTAGGGTTATTTCCTATAACTGATGACGTTGAAGTCTTACTGAAATAACTTCCACACACACAGCATTATATAATGTTTTTATTTGTGATGCTTCAGTTTAGATCAGTGTAACTTCTGAACTCTTTTCTCCTGTCTTGCAGCTAACAAGAAGCATTGACGTTGCCAGTGGGCTTGACGGAAAGTTCAGGACAGAGTTAAGGCATTGTCATTTGGGATTGTACCTACAATCTTTTGAAGTGCAGTTCTCATCTACTGTTTTTTCAGTGTATCCCTGGATCTTCTTGCTTCGTGCATTTAGAGCCACATCATCTGACTTCAGTGACAAAAAATAAAATGTCAGTTGCTTTTTACACCCTTTTAGCTCTGTTGGCTCTGCAGGTTTGAGAGGGAGCGAGTGGGATTTTCTGACTCGTGTGTGCAACATCAGCAGATTTACTCACTAAGTTCCAGTTGAGCACACTTGTGGAAATCCACTGAAGGAAGTGGGACTGTACATGTGTTGTTGCGGGTCTGACTTGGGCTGCAGACCCTCTAATACTGGTGTTTCGTGATCAAACAGAAAAGAGCCCGGCTTGATTTTTGCAGCATCCAGGCCGAGTTTGCAGGGCTGACAGT
Organism: Natator depressus; assembly: GCF_965152275.1. Taxonomy (NCBI): domain Eukaryota; kingdom Metazoa; phylum Chordata; order Testudines; family Cheloniidae; genus Natator; species Natator depressus. The sequence continues at coordinate 122,480,944 of NC_134238.1, read as the reverse complement.
AGTGTATGGAGAGGGATTTTATTTAGGCAATGTCTTCACTACGCACCTTTTAGCGACACAGTTGTGCCACTACGACGTGCCGCTAAAAGGTGCGCCGTGTAGCTGCTCTTTGTTGGCAGGAGAGAGCTCTCCTGTTGACCAAACTCCCCCCCCCCCCCCCACAAGCGGCGGTAGCTTTGTCAGTGGGAGAGCTCTCCCACCGACAAAGCGCTGTTCACACCGGTGTTTTTCCTTGGTTATTGATTGCCTGCATTGTTTGGTGTAGTTAGTTCAGATGGGAATGGAGGTGTGTGTAAAGGATGTTGACACTTAATTGTTGGGATGCTGGGAACAGTACTTGGCTTGTATATCTCCTTTCTTTGTTAGCATCCAGATTCCTTTTTCCGTTTTCTCATTTCAGAATATTTTAAATTATCCCCGTAATAGCTGTAACTTGGCTACATTGCACATGTTTACTAAAATGCACATTGACTAGCACATTGTCGCACACAATACGGACTTGTGTTAGAAATGGTTGTTGGTGAACATTGCCAAAGCAGCTGGGAGTCTGACATCAACAAGAGGTTAATTGCAAATTAAAATGAAAGCCTCCTGCTCACTAATGCATCCCATTCTGTAAGGTTACTAAAATTTAGTCAGCTGCTTGCCTAAACAAAAGGGCATCACACCTGATAAAGGACAATGGTCCTGAGTGGTCTCCGCTTCCTCTGGAATTAACAGGAGTGGAGGGTGCCTGGCATCTCAGAGGATCAAACCCATAGTTGCCAGACTTGTTGAAGTTTTAATAACACTTTATTAACCTATTTCTTTTGCAACAAGTTCATTTAAATTGCAACCAAAAGATTATTTGCACATCTTAAAGGGAATGAATAGATGAGCTAACTTTCATTTTGTTTAACTCTCTACTTTTCTTGGGCTTTCTGGCTTCAGTTTTGTTTTTTCTTCTATAGACAAACCAACACTGCAGTTCCACATTCTGTCAGTTTTTGGCAATTATATGTGAGTATTTGTTCAGCTTCTGAAATATGGGACCTTGGCTATCAACCTGATGCCAGTTACATGTGTAATTGACCAGGGTAGCATAAAGCTGACAGCTGGAGCTGCAGAACCTGGTATCAAGAGGCACATTTTGGTGGTAGAATGGGAAGAAGAAGAATACACTCCAAAGCATTGGGGCCAAATCACGGTTTCCATAAATCTCATAAAATAAACTCCAGTGATCCAGACCATGGAAACTTACATATGATGTGGCCTCTACAGACAGTAAGGTGGTGGCAGGCATCGTATTGTAAAGCAGGGAATATAAGGATATATAATATAAAATAGAGTTGGGTGAGTCTGCTATTCTGGATGGTAAAATTAATATAACCTGTTGGGTTCACTTAAATCTTGGGAGTCTACAAACATGAATCCAGCTCTTCCTTTAGAATTAAAGCTTGTCCAGCAGAAAGCCTCTGAAATTCTTAAGTTTAGAGTAAAGTTATTGTTATAAGTTTCCCATCAAGATTTCCTATCCCCAAACCCCTACTATCATTTAAATCTCTACTTGATGATTATAAAAATAATCAGTGCAAATGTCCAAGGGATGTAGTCTCCTTGGAGACAGAGCCCCATCTGGATCAATTTCTAGCTGTGGCATTAAGGGTGGTTTGGCTGGATATTCAGTTTGTCCATCACTGGTGATCTGATTGGCCACCAAAGCTTTTGGCGACCATGTGACCCCCCAGTCATGTAGTGGCATTCCTTGTTAGACACGTTTCATAGGTGGTTGGTCTTCCACGCTAATAATACCATTGCTCATGGAGGTGGCTGCTGAGTTTGGCTGTGAATATCCTCCCTGATGGTCTTGTCCTGCCACTTATTATGGAGAAGCTGATGATCGAAAATCTGATATTCTTCAACCTTCTTGAGTGCTCCCACTTCACTGCCCTACGGTGAAACTGGTACGACTATGGCTCTGTCAATCAGCAGCTGCGTAGCAAGCTTCAGAGGCTGCTGAAGAACCCCAAGAAGAATTTTTCATGGGGAGTTTAATTTCCCCATTCCCTCAAGGTGCTTCTATCTCACATGGCCTAGCAAATGGAAACTATCTCCTGCCCCTTACAAACAACAGTGTTTTCAACCCTGCCAGCAGCACCGCTCTGGCAGAACCCATGTAACTCCCATGAAGCGGGGGCTCATCGCTTGGGCTCAGTTTGGAGCCTCCATTTGGATCTGCCAATGTAGAGTGCTTGCAGCATTTGGCCCATGTATGATTCTTTAACCAAATAACCTGCATCTGCAATCAGAAGGCCCAGTCACAATCCCACCGCCCTTAATGGGAGTCTTTCCACTGGCTTGAATGGGGGTTGTATTGGCCCATTGCTTTGGTTTTTGAGATCTAGAATCCACTTTTTGTCTCCTGTCTTGCAGTTGGGGGAAATACTGGTTTGAAAAACACTACCTGGGGCAATGTGGTGGTTGGCCTAAATGAGGGTTTTGAGTTTAGCACCTAAATTAAAAACTTGACGGCCCCTTTATAAGCTGGAAAAACAGTGCTTGTATTCTGGAGACCTTTCTGATGCATTTTTACATAGGCAGCTGGGCTTAATGGCGTTACATTGACAGGCCGTTTTAAAGGAAACAGCTGCCTGTAGGTTTGTTTGGGAAGCGAGACAGGAAGACCCCTTGGGTGCTGAGGAGGGAAATTTGGTACTTGTTGAAATTTTGCATCATTGTAAAAAGTGGGCAATAAATGTTGGTGCATAGATGGGCATTTTACGAACACTGATTTCCGCTGTGACTTGTGACCGCTCCTTGTAAGCGTACATGTCTGGAAAAATGAGGAATTCACATTACGTTGTGGAAAATCAGAGTTGTTTAACACGCACTTCTTCAAAGCTAGCTTATGTTCATATATTTCTCCTTTTTAAAAGAAGAATCTCTCTTCTGCCTTCAGTGAGCCCTACCTGCTGCTTTACCCTTTCAGGGCGGAATTGTATAAGGGTGCCACTGACACGCCTTATGCATCTTCAGTGACGTCAGAGGGTTTGACACCTTCGCTTGCCTCTCTGCCATCTCATAAGCGCCGCTCCAGGCAGAGTTGTTCCTGTCTCTATCTTCACTATAGCACATTAGTTACTCTGCTCTAGATATACTGAAAATTTCCCCCCTTGTAGTCAGTCTTAGCTTTTAATAAAAAGAACAGGAGGACTTGTGGCACCTTAGAGGCTAACAAATTTATTTGAGCATAAGCTTTCGTGGGCTACAGCTCACTTCATCGGATGCATTCAGTGGAAAATACAGTAGGATGATTTTATATACACAGAACATGAAACAATGGGTGTTACCATACACACTGTAACGAGAGTGATCAGGTAAGGTGAGCTATTACCAGCAGGAGAGGGGAAAAAAACCTTTTGTAGTGATAATCAAGGTGGGCCATTTCCAGCAGTTGACAAGAATGTGTGAGGAACAGTAGGGGGGGGAAAAATAAACATGGGGAAATAGTTTGTGTAATGACCCATCCACTCCCAGTCTTTATTCAAGCCTAATTTAATGATGTCCAGTTTGCAAATTAATTCCAGTTCAGCAGTCTCTCGTTGGAGTCTGTTTCTGAAGTTTTTTTTGTTGAAGAATTGCGACTTTTAGGTCTGTAATCGAGTGACCAAAGAGATTGAAGTGTTCTCTGACTGGTTTTTGAATGTTATAATTCTTGACGTCTGATTTGTGTCCATTTATTCTTTTACGTAGAGACTGTCCAGTTTGACCAATGTACATGGCAGAGGGGCATTGCTGGCACATGATGGCATATATCACACTGGTAGATGCACAGGTGAACGAGCCTTGATAGTGTGGCTGATGTGATTAGGCCCTATGATGGTGTCCCCTGAATAGATATGTGGGCACAGTTGGCAACGGGCTTTGTTGCAAGGATAGGTTCCTGGGTTAGTGTTTTTGTTGTGTGGTGTGTGGTTGCTGGTGAGTATTTGCTTCAGGTTGGGGGGCTGTCTGTAAGCGAGGACTGGCCTGTCTCCCAAGATTTGTGAGAGTGTTGGGTCATCCTTCAGGATAGGTTGTAGATCCTTAATAATGCGTTGGAGGGGTTTTAGTTGGGGGCTGAAGGTGACGGCTAGTGGCGTTCTGTTACTTTCTTTGTTGGGCCTGTCCTGTAGTAGGTGACTTCTGGGTACTCTTCTGGCTCTGTCAAACTGTTTCTTCATTTCAGCAGGTGGGTATTGTGGTTGTAAGAACGCTTGCTAGAGATCTTGTAGGTGTTTGTCTCTGTCTGAGGGGTTGGAGCAAATGCGGTTGTATTGTAGAGTTTGGCTGTAGACAATGGATCGTGTGGTGTGGTCTGGATGAAAGCTGGAGGCATGTAGGTAGGAATAGCGGTCAGTAGGTTTCCGGTATAGAGTGATGTTTATGTGACCATCGCTTATTAGTACTGTAGTGTCCAGGAAGTGGATCTCTTTTGTGGACTGGTCCCGGCTGAGGTTGGTAGTGGGATGGAAATTGTTGAAATCATGGTGAAATTCCTCAAGGCTTCTTTTCCATGGGTCCAGATGATTTCATCAATGTAGTGCAAGTAGAGTAGGGACATTAGGGGACAAGAGCTGAGGAAGCATTGTTCTAAGTCAGCCACAAAAATGTTGGCATATTGTGGGGCCATGCGGGTACCCATAGCAGTGCCGCTGATTTGAAGGTATACATTGTCCCTAAATGTGAAGTAGTTATGAGTGAGGACAAAGTCACGAAGTTCAGCCACCAGGGTTGCTGTGACATTATCGAGGATACTGTTCCTGACGGCTTGTAGTCCATCTTTGTGTGGAATGTTGGTGTAGAGGGCTTCTACATCCATAGTGGCCAGGATGGTTTTTTCAGGAAGATCACCTCTGGATTGTGGTTTCCTCAGGAAGTCAATGGTGTCCTGAAGATAGCTGGGAGTGCTGGTAGCGTAGGGCCTGAGGAGGGAGTCTACATAGCCAGACAATCCTGCTGTCAGGGTACCAATGCCTGAGATGATGGGGCGCCCAGGATTTCCAGGTTTATGGATCTTGGGTAGCAGATAGAATACCCCTGCTCGGGGTTCTAGGGGTTTGTCTGTGTGGATTTGTTCTTGTGCTTTTTCAGGGAGTTTCTTGAGCAGATGGTATAGTTTCTTTTGGTAACCCTCAGTGGGATCAGAGGGTAATGGCTTGTAGAAAGTGGTGTTGGAGAGTTGCCTAGCAGCCTCTTGTTCGTATTCCGACCTATTTATGATGACGACAGCACCTCCTTTGTCAGCCTTTTTGATTAGGATATCAGAGTTGTTTCTGAGGCTGTGGATGGCATTGTGTTCTGCACGGCTGAGGTTATGGGGCAAGTGATGCTGCTTTTCCACAATTTCAGAGTGCTTCCGCCAACGTGCACAGGCTATGTAGAAGTCCAGTCTGCTGTCTCGACCTTCAGGAGGAGTCCACCCAGAATCCTTTTTTTTGTAGTGTTGGTAGGGAGGTCTCTGTGGGTTAGTATGCTGTTCAGAGGTGTGTTGGAAATATTCCTTGAGTCAGAGACATCGAAAATAGGATTCTAGATCACCACAGAACGGCATCATGTTCGTGGGGGTGGAGGGACAGAAGGAGAGGCCCCGAGATAGGACAGATTCTTCTGCTGGGCTAAGAGTATAGCTGGATAGATTTAACAATATTGCTGGGTGGGTTAAGGGAACCACTGTTGTGACCCCTTGTGGCATGTAGTAGTTTAGTGTCCTTTTTCTTTTGTAGAGAAGCAAAGTGTGTGGTGTAAATGGCTTGTCTAGTTTTTGTAAAGTCCAGCCATGAGGAAGTTTGTGTGGAAGGTTGTTTTTTTTATGAGAGTATCCAGTTTTGAGAGCTCATTCTTAATCTTTCCCTGTTTGCTGTAGAGGATGTTGATCAGGTGGTTCCGCAGTTTCTTTGAGAGCGTGTGGCACAAGCTGTCAGCATAGTCTGTGTGGTATGTAGATTGTAATGGATTTTTTACCTTCAGTCCTTCTGGTACGATGTCCATCTGCTTGCATTTGGAAAGGAAGATGATGTCTGTCTGTATCTGTACGAGTTTTTTCATGAAGTTGATGATTTCCACTCCATACGGCTAAATTCAGTGCCTTGCATAATGACAGGTTTCAGAGTAGCAGCCGTGTTAGTCTGTATCCGCAAAAAGAACAGGAGGACTTGTGACACCTTGGAGACTAACAAATTTATTTGAGCCTATGTAGTATGCATGTTACCTATGTAGTAACAGAAATTGTGATTTTTTTGTAGAAATACTTTGAACATATGAAATTATCACTTAAAATTACTGTAAAGGGAACATTAAATCATAGTAGCGAACTACTATTGAGTCAAAACTGGTTGATGAATTTATAGGTGGTTTCACTTTTTTAAACCCCCATATTCAGTGGGTTTTTTCCATGTGCTATTCTGCTACAGCCAAGGCTAATTGATTTTGTGTTTAAACTCCTGAAAAGGGAGCTTTATTGCAAGTGAATAAATGCATTTAGATAGGTTACATGGGAAGAGTATTTAGTGGAAAAAATACTCTATGTGAATGATTAAAAGCAAATACCGTTTTTTGGCATAGTTTACCAGAAGGGTGGATTATGTGAAGCGTAGTCTGTAATAAACCTTTGTAATCCACCTGATATCCAGTAATTAATGATGATAGGATTATTCCAGATCTAATCTGATAGGGTATCTGATAGGGTGAACACTCGTCTAAATGACTTACATGCTAAAACTAATCCACTTGCTGTAATCTAGAATGGAAAGCTCCCCCAGGTTTTGTAAGGAAAGAATCTGAGTGGTCATTCATGTGACTAAATGTGACTTGTCCTCAGCTTGCTAACGTCAAAAGATCGGTTACAGTGGGTACGTTAGCCTGCTTGCAGCTTTGGGGCAGAGCCAGACCTAGCAGCAGGGGAATGCCCCGCACCCTTTGGCGGACTCTCTCAGCCCCCCTGTAAAGGAGGCAAAGCAAGCCTTGTTCCTATTTCATAGATGAGGGCAACTTGTTGAGACAGAGAAATTCCAAGGTAACGTGGTGGACAGTAAAGCTGGAATCAGAATTTGGTGGTTCCTCTCTTGAGAACGCTTGGAGAGGAAGTTCCCCTTGGGCTGCAGTGAAGGGACAGAGCTGGGGCAATTGTTTGCTTCAGTTGTTTTTCTGTTTTCCATTTCTCATTGGCCTCAAGGTCCTGGTCCAATAAAACACTTGCAGGCATACTTAACTTTGAGCACATGGGTTGTTCCACTGAAGTAAGAAGCTAGTGCTTTGCTGGGAACACCTCACACCCTTCCTTAAAATGGGCTACTCTTGGGGTGACTCGCCAAAATGAAAAATGGTTCTGCCCGGATTGCTGTATACCAATATGCCATCGATAAGGAACACCAGTCCTAAGGCAGAGTCATGCTGAGTTGGCACTGTCCTTCCCTGTGTGCATGGATTCATTTAAAAACAAGGCAACAGAAATTGTGTTTGGAGACCCTAGGAAGGCAAAGCTTCCAGAGGTGGGAGCAAATACCTTCTTCTCTATTCTTCTTGCTAAGCAGTTATATTTTTCTGTCTTCTGAAAGGTTGGGATCTCATCTGGCTGTTTGCCTTTGCTTCTGAGAAGGATGAAGAGGTATTTTCAGTGGGTCTCCTAGAGAGAGTCCTCTTGAGAAGATACATTGGGATTCAGAGACTCTTGAGATGGGAAAACAGGGTTTTCCTCAGGCCACCTCTTCAAGCAGCTTGGATTTCCACTGGCAATCCCTTTTGGAGTTACTGGTGCATGGAACAGTAGTAACTTCTCTGCTTCTTCCTCTGCCGCCTTCACCAGGGATGGCAAAGAGAGGAGAGCCGTCGGAAGGACAGGCTGTGATCTGTAGGACTCTGCACTAAGTGCCACATGGATCTTGGTGGGTCTCTTAGCCTCTGGGAAGGCAACAAAACACTTCATTGCTTTTTTTCAGTTCCATAATATGGCTACAAACATCTCTTTAAAAATAATAATTAGATTCTGCAGAACGCAGCAAAATCCACAGCCACGCCCTCTTTCGCTGCCCTGTTTGTACTTCTGTGACTGGGGCAGAAGCTGGCATTGCATGTGATATGCCTTTTTTATGCAGGGCACTGTGATAAACTTCAGTTCGAGGAAACTGCATCGGTAGGAAACTCCTCCAGGTTTCTGACCTTGATGGTCTTTTGGATTCAGAAAAAGGAAAAGCTCAGCTGTGCATTAGAGCCGCTGTAAACAATTCCTGTTATTGTTAAGATGCTACTTTCTGCACCTCTTGTAAATTTCCTCATTGCAAAGCAATTAGATACACTTGAAGGGCTGAATGTTTTGTGCTCTTTCCTTAATAAAATGTGCTGGATGAAACGTTAGCGAGCCAAATGGATAATTTCAGATTTTGTGGCTTTCAGAAAAAATGGATAATTTTAGAATAAGACCCACTTGCTAAGAACTCCTAGAATAATTTTCCATTTTGGTCGTCCTACAGATTGTATAACGTGGTGTTTTTTTGTAAGTGGTCATAATGGGCCTTTGACAAAAATCCTTCCCCACTTACCAGTAAGAGAGCTCCATGGTAATGGAGCACTGACTGTTAGACCCATAATTTTAGACTTGCATTCAAATTGTTATGCATTGTATCCTCTTGTTTTTCTGTCAGCTTGAACCTCACTAAAGCACTGATCCTGCACCATAGAACTGAATGGGAATTTTGCCACTGATTTCAGTGGTTGCAGGATTAGGCCCGATAAATAATAATGCAAAGATGTAGAGTTGCTGTTGCTCATGGACTGCTGCCTTATTAAGTATTGTAACCTCAGTTTATGAAAAAGGTCTGGTATGCTTTCACCAGCACTGGGCCAAATTCCACTCCATTAGTACTATATTTGGCTTGCCTTTAACGGCAAACTAGACTAGTAAATACATTATTTTAAGAAAATATAAGATGAAGATTTTGAATTGGAAAAACTAAGTCAGCGAGAGTCAACAGCCCAGTAATTATTTTGCACGTCTCATCAAAGTCTCCTGTTGCAGTGAGAAAGAGGTAGAAGTTCCTGCACTGGCTATACTGGGCGAGAGGGATGTGGAATTGCTTCCTTACTAGGGTGACCGGATAAAAAGTGTGGAAAAATCGGGACAGAGGGTGGGGGGTAATAGGTACCTACATAAAAGAGAGTCTCAAATATCGGGACTGTCCCTATAAAATCAGGACATCTGGTCACCCTGTTCCTTACTGATATTGACTATATTGAATCTTTCAGATTCTTTCATGATTAGCACTAAGACCCGGGAGCTTCTTGTTAAAACTACCTCTGGCAGATGACAAGATTAATAGTTAAAAGAGAACGTGAATCACTTATATATCAACTAAATTTAAATGAATTCTGCAGAATTAAATTACCCTTTAAACTTTCATTGTCTAGTACTCCAACTTCTGTGATGGTTTGCAAATTCAGCTTCTTTCCATTAAGCAGTAAATGTGAGGCCAGACTTATTCATATAGATTGGGTGGGATGTTTGCTTTGCTAATCAAAAGACTGTAAATAGTTGAAGGCATCTTGCTTTGAGCATTGGGCCATGTTTGTTTGGTTTTTAGTAGCCATTATTATTTTCTCCTCCTCCTTCTTTTCAAATTAACCATTTTTATTGTTCCCTTTACAATTGAAGGTATGAAGAGAATTGGCTCCATCCCTAGTTTACAAAAGTTACAACTGGAGTATTAGTAAACAAGAATTTGAAGACGGGGGAAGGCTAGTATACAGTCAGAGAGCCTGTTCCCTGTAAGTTAAATGTACTTTCTCGGCGGCGTCTGGATTAAAGCCTGTATTAGCCACACAGCAGTCAGTCATCAGTTTTCACTAATCGACTTCAAGCAAGGTCTTTTGTATTTGTCAGCCATTTGAATAAACACCACCTGATGAAACAAGTGTGCCATGGCTTCTGATAGCAAAAAAAATTTATCAATAAAACAAACCGCCGTAAAGAAAAGGTGGTGTAACTAGAAATACAATTCTGTACAAAATGGATTCAGTATATTCTCGGAAGAAAACAAGGCTTGTCTTATGTTGCAATTTCCCCCTGCGTTTGCAGACTTTTAAACATAGCTCTTAAAAGCGATTTCTGCAAGCTCTCGTGATGCTGGTCTGGTTTGCTTGGGGCATAATGCTTGAAAAAGCCATTCTCAAGGCTAGATAGTGAGCTAGCCTGGAACAGTTCCTAAAAATTGATTTTGACGAGATCCCCATCGGCACTGGCTAGCATAACCGTGTTTACAGAAACCATTTAAAAACTAGCTTTAAAATCTATTTCTGAACAAAGGCAGGGCTCATGTGGACAGGACCAAAGAAGTTGCATGGAAAGTGGGCGTAAACAACTGCTGGTTGGAAAGCAGAATATCTGGTGGTAATATTAGTAGCTGCTGTGGGGATAAGCCATCCGACTGACAATTTCAAACTCCCCTCCCCTTCTGTCAGACCTCTGGTTAGTTCCCTCTCTGCCAGAGAAGAGGAATCCACAAGCATAAAACTTGCAAAGAATCCATAGGATTGGGTTCAGCCTGCTGAGTTTGCTGTAATCTCTGCTGCATGCACACATACATTCTAAAGTTTCTAGCCCTTCTGGCAATGAAGATGGCAGTGATAGTCCAATGTACTTCTGTCCTGTTGAGTTTGCAGCCAGACAAACTGAGAGCAGAGAGGTGTCAATGCTCCTTATGCATCATGCTTAAATATATGACCATCTAAACGCCCATGTAGTTTCTTGCTTCACTGCCGAGTACCGTGCAGGGTACCATAGCTACTGCAGTTGTCCACTGCAGCTGGACTTACCTTGGACATCTTGACTTTCAATGAGAAACTGCGTTAGGATCATGCTCTCTTTTTGCAGTGGCGGGAGAAGCAGTTGAAACACAGCTGGAAACAACTGGGTTTAATTTTGGTTTTGACTCTGAGGGCCTTGCCAAACAAACAAACAAACAAAAAAGCCCACAAAAGCTTCTGCTGCCAACTCAGTGTTTTCAAATGAAAGCAAAACAAAATTTGGCATTTTTTAACTTCTATGTAAGTGTAATGAGTGTATTGTTTTTCGGTGTAAATGCTGTTAATTGGAGGCAGATTGGCTGAATTTCACACATGATAGAAATTGATTTGCTGCATCTGATGAAGTGGAAAGCTTATGCTCAAATTAAATTTGTTAGTCTCTAAGGTGCCACAAGTACTCCTTTTCTTTTTGCTACTCTGAAAACTCTCTTAAACTATATTATCCAAAATATAAACACTTACTACAAGTTTCATATTTTTCTAAAATCTATAGTACAGTAAACTGCTTTAAAATTAGAAATCTATATTCAACTCTCCTAAATTGCTCAGTGGCCTATGTATTTTTTTTCAGATATTTTTAGATGTTCCTCACAAAAATGCCTGTAAAACCATTTAAAGTGGGTTCTCACTAAAGTTGGGGATATTAGTGTAATCAACAAAATTCAGTTATTTGGAAGGGGGAGAGGATACATTTTACCAGTTTGTGGAAACTGAGGCCCTGCTGTCTTACTCAGAGCACCAGAATAAAGCAAGCATCTGTTAGAAGTTAGACACATTTGTGTGTGTGTGGGGAGGAGGAGAGGGAGGCATTGGTTAGCGAGCTCTGTAACATGCAGATGATCTCCTGCTAGTGTTTTAAAGAGAAAAGGTATTTTGTGGAACTTCAGAAAATGTCTCAGGTCCAGTCTGGCTCTCGGAATTCTTGGAGGCACTCAGAATGAGAGTCTTGCTTCTCTTGACTAGGCGACGCACCTGGAAAACATGATAGTAGCTATCCTCCCCCACCCAAACAAAGTGATTGGGTATGTTATTCCATAAGTAGATAAAGAGCTTTGTAAGGTAACAACGTGACAGGGCATGTGTGGAGTTTTTGCCATATAGAACAGGAGAGCATTCACGCCTACAAGGCTTTTATATGAAATAGGCACTGCTTGAAATGCAGAAAGACTCCAATTAATGTGCATGAAATGCTGATCATCCCACTGAAATTAAATCCTTGGAAAGAAAATGCAGCAACAAGAAACAGTGGAAATAGCCGTGTTAGCCACACTTTCTTAGAGTGGGGATGACTTGTCCTTCGTGTGCAGGGGACATACGTTTACATCTCTTTGTTTTCGTAGCATTGCGGAAATCTCTGGTCTCAAGCTGCTTTCTTTGTGCTCAGAACTATTCTGTAACCGTGTAAAATGTCTGTCTCAGGTACTTCTCTGACCCACTCACTCTAGTGTGTGAGTGCTTCACAATCTTTAATGCATTTACTTTCATAAGGCCCCAGTGAGGGAGGGAAGAGCTGTTGTGGCCATTTTATAGATAAAGGGAACTGAGCCCAGAGAGACTGTTACTTGCCCAAAGTCACAAAGGGTGTTTGTAACAGAGCAGGAATTGAACCAGGGTCTCTTAGAGCCTTGGCTAGTGCTACTGGCCCATCATTCCTTTCCTCCCCCAAAATTCTGTAAGCTGCCTCTGAGTTCTTCAAAAAATAGAAAAACTGGGTGGGAAGAGTACGTCATATTTAGACACATACTAGAACCCTCTAGGCCAGGTCCCTTGGGGTTCCGTGAAAGCTGTGATGTCACCAGCATTGTACCAGGTTATGAGGAGCATCTGGCACATGCTGGTAAAGTTACTTACCTCTGTGAGTTGCTCTTAAGCTGATGCTGTCTGAAACTGAGATGGTGACAGTCAATTGACCGACCCATAGGCAACTGATGTTCTTGGTAGGTTGAGTGGTCGGAGTTCTGCTGGGAGAGCTAATTAAACTTCATGATCCCTTTATGTTGTTGGCGTCTTTGACGATCCTTTTGCAGCCTTTTATGCATTGAGACCTGACTATGTTTCTTTTGAGTGTGCTCCCTCCTGATTTATTTTCTGGCTAGCATCACTAGATGCACGGAGAGCAGAAAATCGTTTTCTTCAGTGAGCATGTTGAACACAGCACTGTCTATGGTACAGTTATTCTCCCTTGCTGAATCCCTTCTTGATGGTTACACATAGCAAATGGTTGGACACACGCAGAACAGAGCACTAAACAGTGCTAGTTTATTTAGACCAGGGGCTTTCAACTTTTTGTAGTGTGGAATCAACTGTCCCTCTGTTAACAGAGGGATTGTCTCATGAGCCACCTCTATTCTCTCATTCCCCAGTCATGTGGACAACATTCCCCCCCATTTGTGATTAGTCATTGCTAATATGGAAGGTGTTAGTGTGAATTTAGCTGTCTTTTTACTGTAATGTAATAGCTTGAAACATGGAACCAGCCAGTTCTCTGCAGGCCCATAAGCAAGCGATTCATTAATCACCAGTGGTTCTCGACCCACAGATTGCGAACTGCTGCCCTAGGCCAGCTGCCCTAGGCCAGTCTCTAGCTAACCTCTTACTGAGGAACTGAAGATGGAAAAGAATATATTCCTGGAAGATGAATGGTGAAGCCTTATTACAAAGCGTGAGGATAAATACGATTAAGGGTGGATTTTGTTGTGTGTTAGTGATGACTCTCTCCTACCTTCTCCCCACAGTCCTTGTGGGCTGTTGCTTCTCATTGTTCCCTGGGTGACTTACACTGTAAGCTGAAAGTATCTCCTGTGAGAGGAACCAGACTGACCCCAGAAGGCAGAAGCCTGGTCTGTCTCTTTTTTTTTTTTTTTTTTTTTAAGGCTTCCAGTTCAGGGGTCTGACCCCACTGCTACCTCTGGCGGTTCAGATGGCAGTGGTTAGTCAGGGGACTGTGACTGCTACTGTGGCAAGGGTTGTGTCCAGCTCCCTATCCCTTTGCGGTTTTTAGGTTGGACTAGTGCCGTGCAGAAGATTGGAGGGAAACTGCTGCTGATCGCTTTCTTAGTGGTTTATGCGTGCAGTATCTGACACCTGTGTCCTGCAGTCTGCACTGGCTTCCAGTTCACTTTCGATAGCAATGGCTAGCTGTTGGATTCAGCCTATAAATGGAGGGGGTGGCTTTGTAGCTGAGCCTGCCTTCTCTTAGTGGAGATCTGCTTGGATGCTAGGGCTGATGGGCCCCTAGATTTTTGTGTGTCAAGAGACAACTGGCAGGGCGGGATGCTGACTCTCTGGGATCTGGTTGGCCATGCTACAGAGCTTACCCTCTTGGGCTGTCCCTCAGTCAACCCACCCCCTGAGGAGGGTCTGGAGGCATGTGATGGTTGGTTGAGTTCAGGATCCTGACGCAGGGAAGAAAGGTAAGCAGCAGGATACGGACCCTGGACTTCAGGAAAGCAGACTTCGACTCCCTCAGGGAACGGATGGGTAGGATCCCCTGGGGGACTATCATGAAGGGGAAGGGAGTCCAGGAGAGCTGGCTGTATTTCAAGGAATCCCTGTTGAGGTTACAGGGACAAACCATCCCGATGAGTCGAAAGAATAGTAAACATGGCAAGCGACCAGCTTGGCTTAATGGTGAAATCCTAGCGGATCTTAAACATAAAAAAGAAGCTTACAAGAAGTGGAAGGTTGGACATATGACCAGGGAAGAGTATAAAAATATTGCTCGGGCATGTAGGAAAAATATAAGGAGGGCCAAATCGCACCTGGAGCTGCAGCTAGCAAGAGATGTCAAGAGTAACAAGAAGGGTTTCTTCAGGTATGTTGGCAACAAGAAGAAAGCCAAGGAAAGTGTGGGCCCCTTACTGAATGAGGGAGGCAACCTAGTAAGAGGATGTGGAAAAAGCTAATGTACTCAATGCTTTTTTTGCCTCTGTTTTCACTAACAAGGTCAGCTCCCAGACTGCTGCGCTGGGCATCACAGAATGGGGAAGAGATGGCCAGCCCTCTGTGGAGATAGAGGTGGTTATGGACTATTTAGAAAAGCTGGACGTGCACAAGTCCATGGGGCCGGACGAGTTACATCCGAGAGTGCTGAAGGAATTGGCGGCTGTGATTGCAGAGCCCTTGGCCATTATCTTTGAAAACTCGTGGCGAACGGGGGAAGTCCCGGATGACTGGAAAAAGGCTAATGTAGTGCCAATCTTTAAAAAAGGGAAGAAGGAGGATCCTGGGAACTACAGGCCAGTCAGCCTCACCTCAGTCCCTGGAAAAATCATGGAGCAGGTCCTCAAAGAATCAATCCTGAAGCACTTACATGAGAGGAAAGTGATCAGGAACAGTCAGCATGGATTCACCAAGGGAAGGTCATGCCTGACTAATCTAATCGCCTTTTATGATGAGATTACTGGTTCTGTGGATGAAGGGAAAGCAGTGGATGTATTGTTTCTTGACTTTAGCAAAGCTTTTGACACGGTCTCCCACAGTATTCTTGTCAGCAAGTTAAGGAAGTATGGGCTGGATGAATGCACTATAAGGTGGGTAGAAAGCTGGCTAGATTGTCGGGCTCAACGGGTAGTGATCAATGGCTCCATGTCTAGTTGGCAGCCGGTGTCAAGTGGAGTGCCCCAAGGGTCGGTCCTGGGACCGGTTTTGTTCAATATCTTCATAAATGATCTGGAGGATGGTGTGGATTGCACTCTCAGCAAATTTGCAGATGATACTAAACTGGGAGGAGTGGTAGATACGCTGGAGGGGAGGGATAGGATACAGAAGGACCTAGACAAATTGGAGGATTGGGCCAAAAGAAATCTGATGAGGTTCAATAAGGATAAGTGCAGGGTCCTGCGCTTAGGATGGAAGAATCCAATGCACCGCTACAGACTAGGGACCGAATGGCTAGGCAGCAGTTCTGCAGAAAAGGACCTAGGGGTGACAGTGGACGAGAAGCTGGATATGAGTCAACAGTGTGCCCTTGTTGCCAAGAAGGCCAATGGCATTTTGGGATGTATAAGTAGGGGCATAGCGAGCAGATCGAGGGATGTGATCGTTCCCCTCTATTCGACACTGGTGAGGCCTCATCTGGAGTACTGTGTCCAGTTTTGGGCCCCACACTACAAGAAGGATGTGGATAAATTGGAGAGAGTCCAGCGAAGGGCAACAAAAATGATTAGGGGTCTAGAGCACATGACTTATGAAGAGAGGCTGAGGGAGCTGGGATTGTTTAGTCTGCAGAAGAGAAGAATGAGGGGGGATTTGATAGCTGCTTTCAACTACCTGAAAGGGGGTTCCAAAGAGGATGGCTCTAGACTGTTCTCAATGGTAGCAGATGACAGAACGAGGAGTAATGGTCTCAAGTTGCAATGGGGGAGGTTTAGATTGGATATTAGGAAAAACTTTTTCACTAAGAGGGTGGTGAAACACTGGAATGCGTTACCTAGGGAGGTGGTAGAATCTCCTTCCTTAGAGGTTTTTAAGGTCAGGCTTGACAAAGCCCTGGCTGGGATGATTTAACTGGGAATTGGTCCTGCTTCGAGCAGGGGGTTGGACTAGATGACCTTCTGGGGTCCCTTCCAACCCTGATATTCTATGGTTCTATGATTCTATGATGGGCAGGGAGGGAAAGTTACTTACATTGCCTGCGGCAAGAAGCATTTTTTAGATCATAAGAACAACCACATTGGGTCAGACCAAAGGTCCATCTAGCGCTGTATCCTGTCTTTCGACAGTGGCCATTGTGTGCACAGTGGCTAGCACGGTGGGGGGCCGGCAACTGGCTGGGGCTGCTGGGTGCTATCCCACTGCAAACCGCTCCTGTTGTCAAAGTTATTTCCATTACAATGGCACTGGGGGGGGATGGGTCTGATAGGTGTGCTACGTAAATTACTTAAATGCATTTATGCAAAAATAATTAAGCATTTGGAAGGGTTAGAGAATTCTTCTCCTTTTGGCCTTAATCTGGAAAAAGGTTCCAAATAAAAGCAACGTAGGGCTTTAACAAACTGCTTTAAAAAAAATCTCCAAACTTCTTAGAAACTGTGAGGATTTGCAACTGTCAGCAAGTATAAAAGAAACCATATGTCAGCATAGGCCAGCTGCTTTATCTAGGCTGAGAATTTGTAAATTCTAATTTAAACTGAAATAGTAATGCAGGCAGCTGGGGGCTCTCTGACAGCACGGAGCTAGAGAGCTAATTTTAATAAGAAAATACAGATAGTGTTTTAGAAAGAGCTGGTCCCTGTGTCTGTCCAAGTGAACACTGCATTAGCTTGTTACTTCTGCAGCCCTCTGCGTTTACGCATTTTATACGCCATGTTTTATTTCACGTATTGATTTCTAGATTATGATGAATAGCCCAGCACTTCCACTATCCAGACGACATAATCATTTTTCCGCTTGAGGGGGAAAAGTCCACGGATCTCTTGCAGGGTTTTCCCCTGCTTGCAGAATGCTGGAGACAGAACTGTTAACAAATCATGAGCTTGATCCTGCAGACAAATCCACATACAGGGGCCCATGTGCCTGTGTGAATCTCTGCAAGGATACACATGGGAATAAGGCTCTGTACATTCAGATTTGTTTGCTGCATCTTTGATTAGGTCTCGTCCTATAAAGCAGGTTCATCATTTCAGTCCCTGTGGTGGTGTCTGGTACCTGGAGCACTAGAATATGTTACCGTCGTGCTTTTAAACCAAATCAACATTTGACATTCTCCTGTTGGACAGCATTATATGTCTAATTTTTCCCTTAATGCTTTTCGGCAAATAGAGAAGAAGAAGAAATAGCAAATAAAGCACATTGTCCTTGTGAGGCTATTTTTCTGTTTCATGTCATTTTAGTTCAGTTATTTTAAAGAAAGGCAGCTATTACAGTGTCAGTATCTGGAATAGGGGGACAGCAGGGAGCCCGAGATACTATCCATCAGCTCTTGACAAAGTGGTGTCAGGGAAAGTAAATGGATGGTGTTTCAGCTGTAGGGCTTTTACAGATAAATATGCCCTTGTTACTGGGAGGAATTACTGCTGCATGATGCACATTGTTGTCTTTGTGTTGAGCGCATGCAGCCGCTGACGCTGCTCTGACAGCCCTGCTGATTACAGCTCATGCATACATTACTGAAGATGTCGCATTTTTCATTGAGTTAACTGTATCTGCAATAACAAGCCGTTCATTTCATTGTTAGGTGAAACAAAAGATTGCTCTTTCTCCCTCCTGATTTGCCTTGTCATCTTAGTGGTTTTCAGTTTACCCAGACCCTCAAATATCATTAATTTATAGGTGGAAAGCGGGCACCGTAGGTTTATACTTAAAACAGCCAAGAGAAGTAATTTAGAATTGCAATAATTAACTTTGTGCCTGGAGGGATGACACCAGGCAAATGCTCTTTTTTAAAAGTACGAGTTACAAATACCCTGGCTTATAGTGTGTGCTGTCAGATAGCGACTCCTCTCCTTTATTGTAAGCGACTCTCTCTCTCCCGTGTGACATGCAGGGACTCAGGCCATGATTCTTGACCATGGGAGTGCTATGCATTAATGCATTGTGAATCCCCCCTGCGTGTGCGCACAGACACACACACAACAAACCCCAGGCTGTAGGGCTTTTGGTAGGATCTGTCAGAGGATGCTTTGGGGTTCCTCAAGCTCGTTGAATCCTGCCCTCATATGCTCAAAGACTAACTGGAAAAAACGATGGTGACCCAGTTGCCATCGGCCACCTCTCACACGGAGAGACGGGAGTGCGGGTGCTTGTGCTGGATTCATGCACAGGTCCTAATCTGGCAAAGTGCTTAAGCAGATGAGGTGCCCCTTTGGCCATAATGGGGCTCCTTACGTTAAATGGGGAAGTTCACGCAGCCGTTCGCAATGGCGCTCTTGCGTGGAGTACTGTCTGTGACCATCTCCTCCTCAGTCCCTGCGAACTAAAATTGGTCTTTTTGCCACGTCCCACACTCCCTCCCTTCAGCCTCTTCACCCTCACCCTCTGGGCCTGCGTGTGGCTCAGTCCCTGCCCATCAGTCCCCCTGCTGTGGTGACTGCTGTCTCTGACTCCGCCCTTGCCTGGGTGGTTTCACCCAGGTGGCGTCTGAAGCCTGGAACTTTAAATCCAGCTCACCTGGTGCCAGACGCATTCATTTCCACTCATCGCTGGCTTCATCCTCACTTCAATCTCTGCTGCTTTTCTACGCCCTGTCTGCTCCGCCCCGCCCTGTTCCCAGTGCCCAAGCTACTGGGGAATGCAAGTGTGTCTGCGGTACAATGCAGCTTGCCTTCTCTTTAGTTCTTCATCCTTGGACTTTCCTTCCCTCTGCCTGCCTTGTCCGCTCCCTCCCTTTTCAGCATCAGGCTGATGTAGATGGGAAGCTCTTTGGGGCAGCGTGGGCCTTTTCCCTTGTCTCTGTAAAGCGCTGTGCAAAGTTACAGCACTGTAGACTTTTTAATTCATCTGTGGGCTCCTGTCCTCGTCCTGTGGCCACCAGCTGCCCGCCGCTGAATGGCTGCTGCAGCCTCCAGCCCCCGTTTAGCAGGTGGCTGTGTTGGAGGCAGCCAGCAAGGGGTGGGAATGGGTGGAAAGGCAGCAGGACCTAGGTAACACCGTACCCAATTACACCTGCGCCCATCCATCAAGGAAGAAAGAGGTGATGCTTGCGTTTGCTTAATTTCAGTTTACTTTCTTGCCATCTAATTTCGCATGCATTTATGACAGGAAATTGAGTGGCCTTCTACAGTATTTATAAAGAATAAAAATTATGGGTCAGGTGGAGAAACTCCGCCTCAAGGAAGGGGCTTGGCCTCATGGTCTTTTTTTTTTAATGGCAAATTAGAAACAAAGCCTGGACTATGCTTAGGTTTTATTTAATGTGATGAGAAGATGATGTGTGTGTTTTTCCTAGGAAGTAGCTTGATGGTATTATAAGGTACCTTACCAGTTTTGTGGTTTACAGCTGAGTAAATAAACACAAGAGTTAACAAAGCACATAAAAATGATCTTAGGTACTGAAAATGTGTGACAAGGAGAGAGGCATTCTGGAAAATCCGAGAAGGTATTGTGATAAATTGGAGCCCCGTGGTGGATTTAGTTGTGCTAAGCATTCAGATCTCATTAATTTGCTACTGTCCCATTATTCCTTGTGTGGTGATCTGAGAGTCAGACTCCTCCGAGGAGAGCCGCTTTTGTGAGAGGTCCATGATTGAATGAAGAGATACAAGTGCTGACCCCTTGATTTGAGGAGAGCACTTAAAGCAAGTGCTTTCTGTTAACCAGATGTTTAAGAGCTTTGTTGAATCGGGGCCTTACTTCCAATGCTAAAAGGGGTTGGCTAAGGCCTCTTGTGAAGCTTTTGTGCTCACTTTCACTGTGCAGATGTCACCCTTTCCAGGACTTGTTGCTGATTAGTTTCACTTAGTTTTAGCTTGAGTCCCAGATTAAAAAACAAAACAAAACCAAAAAAACCCCTTCTCCAATAAAAGTATAATTTTCTTCATTTCAGGTCTTGATAGCAGATGACTACTCGGATCCGTTTGATGCCAAGAGTGAGCTGAACAAAGCGGTGAAAGGAGAAAACACTGGCTATATGGAACCTTACGAAGCCCAGAGGATAATGAGCGGTAAGAACATGGGCACTGGGCAGGTGTCCGTGAGATCGATATTTGATATGGGGTGTCTGACACATGACTACTCTGGTCTTCAACCTAGCTGAGCCAAGGTCCTTCAGCTGTGTAACACATTGGAGCAAGTATGAAGATCAAACTGAGTCTTGCGTAGGTATTTGAAACTACATTTAAGACCTTCAGGAATAAAGTGAGCGAAGGAAGGTTGCAACTTGCAGCGCTTCCTGCAGGAGAGAACTCGGACAAGGCCAATGAACTTTGTGTGGGGTGCTCCTGTGGTGGTTTAAAATGGGCTTAGATCAAGTTGGCTTGGATCAGTAGATTTACAGGTAAGTGTCCACACACAAGGTTGTCTTGGTCTAACTATCCCGATATGAAATCGCACAAGTTTCATAACTTGTTTAACTAAAGCGACTTTAGGTTAACGAGTGCAAATTCTGCGTATAGGAAAGCCCTGGCCACTGCGGGGGAGGGGAGGCACGCTGCTGCTTGGTGCCTCTAGATTACCTAAATTCCTGATTATCTGAATAAAATCCTTGTCTCCTGGGATATTTGGTAATCTGAAGCACACACAGATAAATGACCACCTGAATTCACAATCTGCTGTCTGTCTGAGACTTTGGTGGGTGGCCCGTATGCCTCGTGGTGTTGAGATACCACCATGATACCATGGCAACGAGTTTTTAGTATAAAAGCACAGACAGACGGACAATCCTTGGGCTCCGGCTGGTGAAGCTTTAATTCTGATCTCGGTGGCTTTTTGCATGGAGACCTATGGCATGTTGCTAAGATGCTGTCTTGTACAGTAAGTTCACCGGTACATTAAACAAATGTCACAAAGGGCCCTATCCAATGCCAATGCAATCAATGGGGATCTTCTCATTTCCACAGTGGGCATTGGATGCAGTCCAAGCAGGATTATAACACCTGGGGAAATGAAGCAGCAGGAGAAGCCAAAGCCATACGAAGCAGCCATCTTGTTTTCGTATAAACGCCATACTCCTGTTTTTTTAAATAGCACACTTGAAGAGAGGTGCAGAAAATCACCTGTGATTGCGTTGTTTATAAGCAGAATGCTTTCAGTGTCCTGTCAAGGTGTCGTGGGCCCTTCTTGTTTTTGTTGTAAATCTATTCAGCCATCTTCTTAGGAGGCTTTCTAGATGAATTGGGTAGAATGCATTCTTGCTTTCACTGCTATTGAATAAATGGTCATTTAGTTTCAGTGTAAATGTCATGGGGGTTTTGTACGTTTTTTTTCCCCCTTTCATGTTTACAGTGCTTTCACTTCTTCACAAATATAAATGTTTGCCCTACATAGAAACTTTGTGTTTTAAATAAACCATGAAAAAGACAAGACTGTTACATCAGTGTTGCAGAGCGCATTAGCTGAGATAACAGGCGATGAGTTTGTGTGGATGTGCTACTAATTCATGAGAGAGAGAGTGAGTGTTTTACAGTAGTCTTGGTCCAAATAGCGTTTGCCGTAGTGGATGCACTGGCAGGCCAATTCTGTTCATATATCCCTCTACCCCGATATAACGCGGTCCTCGGGGGAGAAAAAATCTCACCGCATTGTAGGTGAGACGGCGTTATATTGAACTTGCTTTGGCCCTCCTTGTTCCCTGACCGCCCCCTTCAGAGGCCTCCGTCCCTAATCACCCCCAGGACCCCACCCTCTACCCAACCCCCCTGATCCCTGTACCCTCACTGCCCCGCCCCCTATCCACACCCCCCACCCCCTGACAGGCACTCACCGGCAGCGGCAGGAAGCGGAGCAACGTGGCCCCAGCCTGCTCCACTCCGCCACCTCCCAGCCGCGGCGCTCCGCTTCCCGCCACCCAGTGAGTGCGCAGGGGACCCCTTCCCCCAAACCCCCTCCCGCGAGCGACACGGCTGGGGCCGGGGCGAGGGAAGCGGAGCGGGCTGCTCCTGGCCCCCCGCTAATCCCCTGGGCCACTCTGGGACTGCGGGGCCCCCAAAAGTGCCCCCCCACATCTCCTGCCTCCCAGATCCTGGGGGGAGCCCCTGACCGCCCCCTCTGCCCCTTATCTAACCCCTTGGCCCTGGCACCCTTAATACACTGCTCTCAGCAGTGTATCAGAGCTTTACCACGTTGTATACGAACCCTCGTTATATCGGGGTAGAGGTGTATATAAGGTTGATGTTTAGAACACTGCAAGGATGTTAAAAATACTTGCAAATCAGGAGTCCAATCAAGTAAAGTGAATGCTGAGCTCTCTCTGCTCCCATTAAATTCAGTGGGAGTAGCAGATGCTCAGCATCTCTTAGGACTTGCCCAGCACCTTTCAGGATTGGACCATTGATTTGTTGTCTGCTACCTAAGGGAATGGTTCAACTCCTATGAAAGCCAGTGGGAGCCATGATATTAAACTCCTATGAAAGCCAGTGCTTTCCTATGAAATCCAACTCCTATGAAAGCCAGTGGGAGCCATGATATTAAAGCCAGTGGGAGCCTTTCTGCTGACTTTTGACTGCAGTTGGATTATGTCCCTTTAATATCTAAGCATCGTGCTTCTTGATGCTTTATTCCTAGAGGAAAACCAGAAGGCTTATTTGTTGGAAGCTTTCAAAGATTTCGCTTTGGAGTCCTGTGTCGGCATGCAAGGATCTGTTACTGATACTATGCAACTGCTGTAATGTCTCGTGTTAAAGATCACGTTCTTACTCCAGTCTTTGTTGTTGTTTGTGAAATGTTCAGTGTTGAATTCCTCCGTGAAGTTGTTAGGTTGGCTGTGGTGACTGACAGGTGAAAGAGCATGTTACAATTGACAGAGGTGAATGAGATTTCAGCTGATACAGAGAACTGGCTTAAAACGAAAAGTACTCTGAGTTGTTTCAAGCACTGCTTGATCCCAGATCGCAGAAGTCTGCAAACTGAGGCAAAACCTGCCATTTATTTCCTTTACCTGTCCCAAACACATCCGTCGATTTCTCCCAAGTATCCGAGTTACCTTCCCAGGCTTTAAAGATATTTCAGAGCTACCTGCTTAAAAAAAACACAAACAAAAGATGGAAATTCATGGATAAAAAGATTCTGAACAATGTAAAACAGATGAAATGGAAATCTTAACGTTATGTGTGTTTCCCATGTCCATGAGTGATAGGTGTGTGACCAACCGAGTGTATCTAACTACTGTTAACCAAGGTACCAGTCCTGCATGGACCCTGGCTGTAGTTAAGGAAGGCTCTTTGTGGGTACAGGTCTATCCAAGCAGAGCACCTTGCCAGGCAGGGACCTAAAATCTTTGGGTTTCATGCTGCTCAAGATAGGGAAGAGAAGACACGTGGGTTAGTAATGAGCAGAGACTTCTTGTAACCTTAGCTTCTCAGAATGGAGCCCCAGTTCTTAAATAGACTGAAAGAAAGACAGCTTATCTGGAGATATAAGTTTTCCCCCAGAGTCCCAGCCTTCTGTCAGAAATAAGCTAACTGCTTTAATTGTATTAAGTAGCGCCAGAGCTCAAGCAGGAGAATGATTGTTCTTTAGTGACAATAACTTTGATCATGTACCTGACAAACATAGTTTGGTTGTAAACAAGCAAATTTTCCTTACAGTACCACGTAGTCCTCCAAGCACTTAGTCTGCAACAGCAGCGAGATAAGACAGTGAACTTTAGCCGTCACTAGTTTGCCCGACCCAGCGCGCTGTCCAGTGTAGACGCAGCTCTCAGCTGGTTCAACATTTGCTTTCCAGATAGCTTCCCAAAAAGCACATTCTTTGCCAGGCTTGTTGTTTAGCTCAGTCTTCATGCTAACGTCTGTAAATGGGCCACGAAGGGATTTTCTCCCCGAGTTTTAAGACTGATGCTGCGGAAAACAAAATGTTCCTGTTACGGAGCAAATTTGCTTGTTCTCCTGGCAGCAACTGGTGTTAGTTCCCAGCCACTCGGATCAGAGAGAAATGGTTATGGGCTGTCTTCAGTGAATGTTCTCCTGACTCGGGGCCCTGTGAACTCTCTTCCATGTTCTAGGGTGGGACCTTGGCTACCCAGTTCCTCAGGAAACCTAAGCCACTTTTTGGACTCCGTTCCTCGTGGTGGCCTAGCTAATCTTTATTTTAGAAGAGGTTTCTTTCAGCACCTAGCACTAGGAGGCGCTGGTCCTGACTGGGGCCTCCCGGAACCACTGTAAAATGAATAATAAGCTTTGTGAGGTGTTGGAGGTGACTCCACAGTTCCAGTTGCATTGAGATCCCTGTTTTCACCCTTCAGTGACTGAATTTAGTGTCGAAATTTGGCAAAAAGGATAACTGATATTTTCCATGAAAAATATTTACTAGTTTTTAGAGAGGAAAGCTTTTAAAAATATTCCCTTGCTGAAGTATTGCCCGGCTTGCCTTGGAGTTTGGGCTTCCTATAGCTACACCACCATGGTTCTTCCACTCCAAACTACTATTCTCTTTCTGATAATACCTTGAACATAAGCCACTTGTCAGACTTTAAAAGGAAACTGAGGTTCTGCCATTGTTCAGAATTGCTGTCCTGAGCCGTGCAAAGGTTAGCTGTGGACGTGCTCGTGGCGTTAGCTACTTTTCTTTTTGGCAAATCACCGTTTTCTCTGTTAGTGTCACATGATTAATTCTGGCTCTATTTGAAAAACATTTCATGTTAATGTTCGCCTGAGACTTCAACCAAAAATTCAGCCTTTAGCCGTTAAAGCTGTGGGCACTGCATGTTTTGGATGAACAAATTGGCTAGATTTGTTATCCAAGGCATAATTGTATTCCTTTCCATTGCCAGGGATAAAAGCAAGGTTTAATAAAACCCCAACATTGTCTTCCTTTATTCTTGTGGAATGAGCCTGCTGTTTTAATTATGTCACAAGTGGGTAGGCAATAGCCTTGATAGCATCATTTAATGTGTTAAACAGCAGGACAGAACTATATAATTGATTCTTCATTTGTTGTCTTATGGTCAGATCTGTGGTTAAGACTGAACAAAGACCTTCTTGGGCAGCAAAGCCCTAAATGCATTCAGTGATCCTGCTTGTTCTGCATTTATGCCCTTTACTTACTCTAGATTTGCTTTCACTTCCCCAGGGATGTGCAGTTTAATGGATACAGTGCTTTACTTTGAAGACCCTTCTAATGCATTTCATGGACACTCATAATAAGATGTTGGGTCAGGGAGTGTCATGGGATCTCTGTCAAATACTTCGGGGAAGATAGCTTCATAAAAGGGAAGAATTACAATGCAGTTACTAAAAGTCCAGACGTCAGATTATAATGTCTGTTGTTCGTGGTTGGCGTTTGGAATGTGTTTGGTCCGTGGCAGCTATGACGTGGTATTAGTGTCGGTGGACAGTTTCTAAAGAGAAGATCCATAAAGGCACAATGCAGCCCTCAGAAACGAAGGGCCAGCCAGCTGTGTGCTGGGATCACTGTGAGGTGCAGCAGTCCAGAGGAGCAGTGGGATCGGGTCTGCTCTGTGAAGCTCTGTGATGTATAGAAGGGAGTGCATCTGCTCTACATTCCTTCCTGGGGTACAGCGCACTCTTCCAGGGGCAGATCTGCCCTTCGGGCTGGTGGGAAGAAAGATGGAGGGAGGGAAAGGTAGAAGAATGGCTGCCTCTCGACCCCTTTTTGAGGTGCTGGGCATCCTCATACCAGTACACAGGGACCAGCCTTTGCATTCTCTTGAGTAGGGACTGCAGTTGTGCCTGACTCTTAGCAGGGCATGCAAGGGATGGGGTGTAACAGGGGAGTTCCCTGTGCTCCTGTATAAGGGCTGGGCACAGTCTGGGTCTGAACTTGGATAGGACTGTTAATGGCTCAAAATGGAAAACTTCACAATGCAATAAAGTGTTGAAAGGCTCAAATCCTGCCAGTGACTTGCCTGAAGCCATGACCCTGCTGGGTGCATCAGATTTTGCAGGATCAGGGCTAAGCAATTAGTTAAAGAAGGGGGGGGGGATCCAGTTTCTGGCAGAACACGTTGGTAAAAGTTGCTCGGTCAGCGTGTCCCGTTCGGTCCTTATCAGAGGGCTGGAAGGCAGCTTTATAAAGGAGAGTTCAGCATCACGGTGTTGTCACGGCTGCAGGACACTCCCTAGCCAGAGCCCGGTAGGAAGGACTCGGGGGAGGAATGCGAGTGAGAAACCTGGTGTCTGGCCCCTGCTGTTTGGAAAAGAAGCAGCTACTGGGATTGCTGCTAGGCTGCTGTCCCCAGGTGCTGCTCAGGGGCTCCATGGGTCATGTCCGATTCTGGGTATTAGATGTGCGGTGCGTGCTGAAGCTTCCCCCACAATCCCTGTGTAATCACTGGCTGCTAGAAGGCAGAATGCCACCTCTGTCCTCCCTCACCCCACAACCATCTAAGGACCTTCTTTCTGGCTGGGGAGAGGTGGAGGGGGGGAAGGATCTGTGCTCTTCTTGGCACGGAAAGGGGCCCTCCCTGCTGCGGGGCCCCTGGCCTGTTCTTCTAGCTGTTGTGAGTGGGGCGTCTCTACTGCTTTACCTCTCCCAGCCTCGCTCTTCTCCCACGCGTCGGCCCAGCGCCTGCTGCTGCTCAGAGCTTTGCCAAGAGGCAGTAGAGTGAAACGGACATGGTTGCTGTTGGTCTGGGTAGCCGCAGAGGGACTCACCCCCGTTTTGGTGGTTTCACTGATCTGTGCTGGGGGCTGTCTGAGGGCAGCCTGGCGTCTCATCCACCAGGTTCTGTGCCTCTCCTGAAGGGCTACCCGGCGGCAGGAATTGGTGGCTGAGGCCTGTGTGCCCTTGCAGGGGCAAATGGCTGAATGGATCTGTCGGGCCTGGGTATCGTTGTTGAGGAGACCTGTGAGATCGGGTGCTAACATGCTTTTATAACTGTACACCTAGTGTCTGCACCTGGGCTCTTAGCACTGAGTATCACCCCAATTGTGGCGGGTGCTCTGGGCCGGGTGGGAGGTGGGGAAGGGTTTGTGGGGGCTGCTGTCCCCCTGCAGCTGGGGATGGCTGTGCTTGGCAGGACCATGCTTTTTCTGAAAACTGAAGCAAGGCCCATTCTGTGCTGTCGTCGTCCTCCTCCTCCCCAGCGCTTCAGAGGCACCTGAGCAGTGCCGTGCATCTCCTTCTTTGCAGCTGGGCCCTCAGGAGCAGTGAGCTGAGCCCTTGGGCAGGGTGACCCATCTCTAGGAGCTGAGTGAAACAATGTACTCAGCAGACTGCTCACTACACTCGACAAAGCAGGACTCTTACAGAGCCCAACGGAGAGGGTCCAAGTGTGGACCATGACTCGGACAGCTCGCGAATGTAGTTATACAAGGACAGCATGCAGAGGAGCATGTGTGTGTCACTTTATCAGAGGGATAAATGAACACTAATTACAACATTGGTCTAATCCACTCTGAGACTCTGTCCAGTTACGTCTGTTGTGACAGTATTTTTTTTGAGCACCAAATTGAATTAGTCTCTATTTCAACTTCTGATTTCAGTTAGCAGGGACTCAAGATGACACACAATTGATTAAACAAAGATCAGTTTGAAAGATGATGTAATCTTTGATTGGGTCTAATTTTATGTCCCAAACCGAACTACACTGCAAAATGTCTGTAAAATTCATGCTCTCCTGAAAGAACACAAATGAATGCCCATCCTCCAAACATCAGCTGGCAAAGCAGAGGGTGCTGGGGCGTGAGTCTTCTCTGTCCCTGGACAGTGCACTATTGGGCATGTGTGCCATTGCTGGTGTTTGCACATCGCACCATCCCGCGGCTCTGTGTCTGATCCAGCGCTGTCCTGGTCTCCTTGTTAAAATTCAGCCTGCCAAGTGAAGGAAGGCTTGGGGTGACTTCTGTCTGCAGTGTACTTCACCCCCTCTCCAGAGGCTGGGTAATCAACATCCCTGCCAGAGATGACTTATCCCCAGAATCTAGTGCTGAAAGGCAAACGTTTTGGCCTTTGGAATGGATCAGATTGTGCTGGGAGATGACTATTTTCAAACTCGTCTGTGGGAAGGGTATTCTCCACCTCCCCCAAAGCCCATTTCACATTACACAAGCTGAGCTCTCTGCTATGCCATTAATATAGTCCGTGTGTCTTTCAAATTGCAGAATGACTCCAATACGCAGAATGCGTGTCTGTTGTTTGAAGGTTGCACAGAGGCCAAGTTGCGGTCATTTTTCACGTGCTGCATGTGTTTAAAAAAAATCCCATTTGGCTATATGTAAAATGCAGCCCTGTACTGTCCCCAGACGTGTTCCTTCTCTAGAAAGGTTTCAGTCTGCTTCTGCGTAGGTTTCACTCTACCGTTCAGCCTTTCCTAGTTAAGCCATATACTTTCCCATTCCTCTCAATATCTCTTAATACAGCTGTGGTCTATCTTTAAGAATATGCAAAACCATAGTTAATAAAAATGCTTTTGTTTTAACTACACACACATCTCTTTCTGATGTTACTTCATTTCCAAAGCGTGTTCTGTCAGCCCTTGGAACGCTAATGAGCGTGGTGTGCGTTGTACCCAGAATGTATCACACTTTTTCCATGTATCATCTGTTTGCTTGCCTAATTCAAACTGGAACTAAGGTGCAATTTTTTAAATCAGTGAGATGGTAATTAACCATCGACATGGCTTCCCAGGTCATGGGGTGAGTTCTCCAGCACCAAGGAGCTTTTACACCAGAAGTGGACGACTTTCTGAAGGAGAAGAGCTAATGCAGCCCGACGTTCTGGGCCTGATGCAGGAAGCACGCGGGGAATTTCTCTGGCGGCTGGCCTGTGCTATGCCAGAGGCCAGACCAGGTGATCCCGATGGTCCCTTTTGCCTTAAGATCTAGGATTGTTTAATAAGCAAAGGACGTCTCTTAGTACTAACTTACACCCATGTCCACGCATTCTTCTCTTCCAAAGCCTGGGCCTCAGGGGAGCTGAACAATGGGGACATTGAGTGGGATGGTGGTGTGTGACGGGAGCAGGGCGTGGGGACAGACCAGGTAATCGTTTTTCTCTCCCGCCGACGCATGCCCTCAGTGGAAGAGCAAGGGGGGCGGGGGAGGAGGATTAACTCTTTGAGGTACAACAGGATCCCTTCCATGCTGTTCCCACCCTCCTCCCTAGTACTCAGGAAGCGTGATACTTTTGTCACCTGCCGCAGAGCCCCGGTCATCAGCCTGGGCCTCGCTGTGCCAGGAGCTTAGACACAGAGCAAAGGGACACTCTCTGCCCCAAAGAGCTCAATAAACCCTTTGGCAGGCTGCTGACTTCCCATTTGCCAGTCCGTCGAGTACTGTTCTGACTGTCCCCTCTTGCAACACTGTGAAACACATTGTGTTTCGCTATGGCGGTTCTGCAACCCACCCCTCTCCTGCGACAGGACATGCTGGGCTTTGCCCTCACCTGTCAGGCCAGACCTGAACCTTTTCCATTCAGCACCCACTCTGTCATCTCCTCCTTCAAAACTCTGACAGCCAGGGATTCCCTTCATATGCGCCGCACTTCTCCGGTGTGTCCGCCCTAGCTGTTTGTGTGATCAGCCAGGGGCCCATCTGGCTGGGCAGCCAGCATGCCCTGCAGGTAGGTGTTGCTGGGGAAGATTGGCAAAGCAGGAGTCTGGGCGCACGGAGGAGATGTGAAGCAGTGATTCAGGGCACTGGTTTGAATTGCTGTTCGTCCTGAGGGCTGGCAGCTTTTCATTTAGCCTTTCCGCTAATTTTCTCCTCCAAACTAGAAATTGGAAGATGTATGAACAGAGAGCTGCCTCCTGGGGAGCTTCTGTTTCTCCCTGGAATTCAGGGCATTAAAGTCTGAGCAGGGGCAGGATGGTGCTAGTCCTGGGGGCCACCCTTGCCACCGGGAAAGAGAGGTTTGCCATTAGTACAGTGGGCATAGAATGGCCAGTGACTGTCTGGACAGGGAAGCTAATGCTGGCGGGTTTTGCATTGCACGGTGCTCTGGATGCAAATCTAGCATTCTGTGATCTGTGCTGCTGCCAGGTTTGTACAGCTCCTAGCGCAGTGGGTCCTGGTCCATGACCAGAGCTCCTAAACACGGACACAACACAGATTGGGCTTCTAGAAAAGCGATTCCTTTGTTTCAGCCTTCTGCAAAATTCCTTGTGAATGGGAGAGTCTCGGCATAGCCAATGTCTTCCCATACTGTGGCCTGTAACATTATTTGCCTGGATTGGGAAGTGCAGTACTGCGACAGGCACTTCCAGCTTAGGCGACTCAAAATAGATGTCCTAGTACAACATCTACTATATGTCTCTCTTCAGCTCAGGAAAAGCTTGGACCTGTTGCCAGTGAGAAGCTTGCTAGCCTAGGAACAGCTCTGGGAGGACCGGGTTAGGCAGGGAGTCAAAGTTCAGCAAGGCAGGAAGTCCATCCAGTGTCCAAATCTACCTCCCAACACATCAGTCAAGCACAGTGCCCAAAGTCAGCTCTTTGCGCTTGGCTCTTCTTGGATCTCCTAGCTAAGCAGGGTTGGGTCTCGGCAGCGTCTGCAGAAAGAGGGGCTGATTCAGCTGGAGGCACGCTTCCCTCTGAGTCCGGACCCACGGGGTGCCCCAGCAGGGCCCTGGGGCTCGCTGAATGCAGTCCTGAGCACTTGGGGGGTACTTGGCATCCAGGGGGCTGTTTGGGATAGTGGGAAAGCTTAACCCAAGTGACCGGCCTCAGTGAAACCCTAGGAAATTAGTATTTTCTTCCCACCGCTGGCTTTGTTGCCATATGTTGTTCTGCTCTTGCCCTGCCCGGTGTGGCTGGTGCAGACGGGCTGGCACACCTCACTCAAGGCTGCTGTTTGGAGGGTGGAGTGATTTTGGTATGTAATATTTTGAGCACTTTGTGGCTCTGTGTAATGGAGTGGAGAATGTAATTGCTGTGTAGGGTGTGGTTTGCCATCTCTCCCCCCCCCGCTCCCCATCACAAAGATACTTCCAAGGGATTGCGGAGTGCCTTTTGGTTCCTAAGAATTAGTCTCAGAGCTAAAACCGCCCTCCAAGAACTGCTCCCCTAGGCTTACTAGCATGAAGCCATTCCCTTTCATTTCTTCCTTTCCTGGACCTCCCCTTCGATGGGTTTCGTTCGCATCCTCCTGCTTGCCACTTGTGCTGCCACCCCCCCCACCCCCCGGCTGTGTTTGTCCTGTAGGGAGGTCTCACGCAGACCTAGCTTCTGGTTGTGGTAGGGGGTTTTCTCCCAGGATCCTCGGCTCTCTCGTGCCTCCTTCACGTCCCCTCTGGCCGCAGGTTGTGGAGCGCGACTCCCTTCACAGCCAGTGCTTGCTGTGAATTCACTGACCAGAGGGAGTCCCTAAGGAGCGGTGTGCAGCACTGCCTCTCCCCCACCGCCAGTGCAGACTGCAGCCTTCTGTTCCCCCCCGCCAAGCAAATCTGATTCCCAACGAATGTCCTGACTCCTGATCAGCTGTAAAACTCCCTCCATGTTTCCTCAGTTATCCTTTCTCTCTCCCTTCTGTATGCATTTCCCCTTTCCTTCGCAGTCTGGTCCTCTTCCCCCTAGCCCTGTACCTGCTGATTCCCTGAGCAAGGACAGCAGTAGGAGAGTTAAAGTAGCTCAGTTCTGGGGGGGATTGTTCAGCTCCAATCTTGGTGGCTGGGCTGGGGGAAGTTGTGTGTCCAGGAGCAGAAGGTGGGGTTGTCTTTTTTTTTTTTTTTTTCCTACCGTAGAACCTCAGAATTATGAACCAGAGTTGCAAACTGACCGGTCAACCACACACCTCATTTGGAACTGGAAGTATGCAAGCAGGCAGCAGCAGAGACCAAAAAAAGCAAATACAGTACAATACTGTGTTAAACATAAACTACTCAAAAATATAGGGACAGATAAAGATTTGACAATGTAAGGAAACTTTTTCATTTAAATTAAGAAGGTTAAAAGCAGCATTTTTCTTCCGCATAGTCAAGTTTCAGAGTTGTATTAAGCCAACGTTTAGTTGTAAACCTTTTAAAGAACAACCGCAATGTTTTTGTTCAGAGTTATGAACAGCCCCGTTCCTGAGTTGTTCGTAACTCCAAGGTTCGACTGTACTTCCCTTCGCCCTTCCCCACTCCCTTGTATTATCCGCAGAAACAGACTGCTTGCATGTCACACTAGCACCAAATGCCCCGCCATCCACCTACCAGGGGCAATATCATGAAGCTAACTGAGATTACAGTAGTTTTGGACTGGTGCTGCTGTTGTCCCCTCTCCCTATGGAGGAGTACTAGCCGCATCACTCTGCAAGATTAGCTTGAAAGTGCTGGGAAAGCAACATTCCCATGGACCTGTACCTGCTGGAAACCAACCCCTGGACGCCAGTTCCCCTTGTAACTCTAGAAAACATTTTTTGTTTGAGCATGTAACTTCATGCCGTGCAGCGACTGTAGGCATTTCAGATCACGGTGAGTCAGTTCTTGCAAAATACTTAATCCTTTTAGCAGGTGGTTTCTGGCACATCTCTGCTGCTGCTGGTAAAGAAGAAATGATGGGGTGTAATTGCTTTCCTATTTATTAGGTCTCAGTCCAGTACTGGTGGTAGTTTGTGACCAGGTCTGTTTCATGAAGACACATTCAGAAATGAGGATAGTGGACCTAGCAAAACAAATCTGTAATCTATAGACACTTCACATTAGCAGCTATCTGTGGCTCGAAGTCGATCCGTTTGAGGTATGCTTGCTAGCTGAATCTTCTCTGAGAAGAGGGAAATAGCTGCCCGGGGTGGAGAATGAAGAGCCACGTTGCCCCTTAAAGTTTGGATAGCAGGCACTACATTTTAAACATTTTTGGCCCAATCTTGTAATCCTTACTTGGGCTAATCAGTCCAGTGGGACTCTGTCCTGAATAAGGACTGCAGGATTGACCCTTTATTGTGGGAAGAAGCAGCAAAATTTTGGGGCACATTTCAAACTTCTTCAATTCAGATGCTAGCCTTTAGAATAGAGGCCAGATTTAAAGAGCATTTCGGGGCCAGATCCAGAGCCCACAGAAATCAATGGGAAGGATCAAGCCCTGGGAGATAATGGTGACGTCTGATATTTGGATATCTAATATTTGGACATTTTGGATATCTAATATTCCTGACTAGCATGAATTGCCTATAGGACAGCAATTACATAGCCAATGTAAATAGGCTGTATAGTAGTCACGCTGGCTACGTGAGGTCTGGAAAGCCATTCAAAGATGTCGGCAGAGATGTCATGGAGATGTCCGCTCTGATGCACACGTTCAGCAGTTACATGTTTGGGGACTTGGATTGACGGAGGAGAGACAGCAGCTCAAAACTATTGGACAAAGTCCTTCTGACCCTGCTTTTTTGTTGGTCCTTGCTCCATTTTAGAAATCTGGCTACAGCTTTCATTTGGAAATGGTTTGAAAAAGGGGAGAAAAGTGTGCCGGAGAAATCAGGCCTTACTACACTATTCCCCCGCTGTTGTGAAATAGAAAGGGAAGGCTAACAAAACAGGATCCCTTCCTTTTTATTACCTCGTATGCATGCAAGGTAAGACATGACTGAAAGGATTCCAGGGCTGCATCGAAGCAAACCCTGCCCTTCTCTTTAACTATAGCTACAAAGACCTTGTGTCTGATGTGAAATTACAGGCAGCTGACAAAATGGTGCCTTTGTCTATGCTGAGTGCTTAACATCATGTGAGTTAACATGAGTTCTAACCCTATAACTTTTCCGTGTAGGCAGGGTCAAAATGAGGGGTGAGCATACTCTTCATACTCGTATCAACAAAATGGAGCATATCAGACAGCAATTTACTGATGCTTAGTTGTGGCAAGTGTCACTCGAAACACAGATGATGAGAAACGCTTTATAATTTTTGTAGAAGGTTGAGTTTTTCAGTCAGCAATTTGCACTGTTTTTCTATACGATTATACTGTGCTTTTCTTCTTCAGGTGGTGATTCCTGCTGTATTCCACTGTGGGTTATGCATGCTCATCATGCGCCTGGAGCCAGAGAAATTGAAACTAGTGTCTGTTGGTCTGGTCATGTGTTTGGGCTCTCCTCGTGCCTCTGTGTGAGGGGGGGAAAAGTGTAGGGCAGACTGATGGTGTCTCCAGTTCCTTCTCACCGCCACAGGGTCCAGGTCCATAGCTTCAGCCTACAAAATAGGAATTAGATTTCGCTTTGTAAATAGTTCTAGCAGTTTTTACAATTTACTGCTTTATAGATCTTAGTGTTTAGATTTAGTCTTTTCGGGGGAAGCCCTAGGGCCCCCCATACCCTGTTTAGGTACCTGACTATGCTCAGGACTCTGGGCTTCAAAACCTGCACTTCCTGCCCACTATGCTTCTCAATCAGCAGAACCCTCAGCACTGGCTGTACTGCCTTGGGGAAGCCCACAGCAAGGCGAGGTGCGGTATCTGCCAATCATTCCCCAGCCACACCGAGAAGGGCGGGAATTTTGTGCAAATTCCTCATGGAGAAGTCCATGAGGCCTCGTCGGACCCAAGCAGGGGAACACCTCACTCCCAACTCGCTGGTGGTTGAGGCTGCATCTTAAAGGGCTAGATAGCAACATCCCCGGTCTGCTTCTATCAATAAAGAGGGCAAATGCCTGGACCTGTGGGGAGAAAGATCTTTTCATCATATAGCCTCCAGTTCAGGATACCTAGTTATCAGACACTACTGGTTAAATAAGACTTCCTGAATTATGCCAGGTTTGTGGAGTTTACTGACAGCCTTCCACAACAGGGCAGAGCTCGTTTCCAAGCTCTGGTAGATGAAGGCAGACTGATGGCCAAGATCCCTCTCCAATCTGTGGTCGATGCCATTGATACCTTCTCTAGAGCTATGGCTACTGCAGTCATCGTGTGCGGGGGAGTCCTGGCTCCATGGGTCAGGGATCCCTAGTGAGGTCCAGTATATCATTGAGGACCTCCCCTTGGATGAATCGCAGCTCTTCAACAAAAAGACAGACGAGTCCCTGCCTACACTGGAGGACTCTATGGCTACCCTCCGCTCACTGGGGATATACACGCCTGAGCCTAAGAGAATGTTGAACTGCCCATTGTTTAGACCTAGACGAATGGCTCAGCAGCTTTTCCACCAGAGGCCCTATGAAGCACCCTGCAAGAAGCAGAGGGTTCAAAGACCCTCTTCCTCACACCCTCTGCAACGGGCTCTGCATCTCAGTCCCTGGCTTGATGTTATTTGCGGCTCTCAAGCGCTCATCAAAAATTAATTAGCCCAACCTCTCCTAACTCCCACACGCTGTTTGGGGGTCACTGAGCACTCCTTCCACACCTGGAGTACAATAACAATGGACAAGTGGGTACTGAACTTCATCCACCTGTCCGCATGACAGAGATTGCATCCCTATTTCTTCCAAAAAATGAGCGTGTTCTCAGACAAGAGGTGGACTCCCTATTGGAGTAAGGAGTGATAGAACACGTCCCCCCCTCAATACCAGGGGAGCAGGTTTTATTCGACTTTCTGGTACCCAAAAAGAAGAGTGCTGGAAGACCAATCTTCGACCTCCACCATCTCAACTGCTTCCATCGCAAGCTCAGATTTCTCATGGACATCCATAATCCCATCTTTAGAAAAGGGCACATGGTTTATGGCCCTTGATATGAAGGGGGCCTACTTTTACCTAGACATTCATCCCAGTCACAGATGCTTCCTCAGATTCACAGTGGGCTCTGACCATTTTCAGTACAGGGTGATCCCTTCTGGCATAGTGACTGCCGCCAGGGTCTTTACCAAGGTACTCCTGGTGGTAGCGCTCACATCAGATGTCGCAGCCTCATTGTCTTCCCCTACCTCAGTGACTGGCTTCTTGTCGCCAAGTCCCGCCAGGAAGCCTATGTGTCAACTTCTATGATGCTGCACCTCCTCTCCTCACTGGGAGTTGGCATAAAGTGCTTATATACGAATGCACAAAGTCTTAGAAACAAGCAGGGAGAACTGGAGGTCCTGGTGATGTCAAGGAATTATGATGTGATTGGAATAACAGAGACTTGGTGGGATAACTCACGTGACTGGAGTACTGTCATGGATGGTTATAAACTGTTCAGGAAGGACAGGCAGCGCAGAAAAGGTGGGGGAGTAGCACTGTATGTAAGGGAGCAGTATGAATGCTCAGAGCTCCGGTACGAAACTGCAGAAAAACCTGAGTGTCTCTGGATTAAGTTGAGAAGTGTGAGCAACAAGAGTGATGTAGTGGTGGGAGTCTGCTACAGACCACCGGACCAGGGGGATGAGGTGGATGAGGCTTTCTTCCGGCAACTCGCAGAAGCTACTAGATCGCATGCCCTGGTTCTCATGGGTGACTTTAATTTTCCTGATATCTGCTGGGAGAGCAATACAGCGGTGCACAGACAATCCAGGAAGTTTTTGGAAAGCATAGGGGACAATTTCCTGGTGCAAGTGCTAGAGGAGCCAACTAGGGGGGGAGCTTTTCTTGACCTGCTGCTCACAAACCAGGAAGAATTAGTGGGGGAAGCAAAAGTGGATGGGAATCTGGGGGGCAGTAACCATGAGTTGGTTGAGTTCAGGATCCTGACGCAGGGAAGAAACGTAAGCAGCAGGATACGGACACTGGACTTCAGGAAAGCAGACTTCGACTCCCTCAGGGAGCGGATGGGTAGGATCCCCTGGGGGACTAACATGAAGGGGAAAGGAGTCCAGGAGAGCTGGCTGTATTTCAGGGAATCCCTGTTGAGGTTACAGGGACAAACCATCCCGATGAGTCGAAAGAATAGTAAATATGGCAGGCGACCAGCTTGGCTTAATGGTGAAATCCTAGTGGATCTTAAACACAAAAAAGAAGCTTACAAGAAGTGGAAGGTTGGACATATGACCAGGGATGAGTATAAAAACATTGCTCGGGCATGTAGGAATGAAATCAGGAGGGCCAAATCGCACCTGGAGCTGCAGCTAGCAAGAGATGTCAAGAGTAACAAGAAGGGTTTCTTCAGGTATGTTGGCAACAAGAAGAAAGCCAAGGAAAGTGTGGGCCCCTTACTGAATGAGGGAGGCAACCTAGTGACAGAGGATGTGGAAAAAGCTAATGTACTCAATGCTTTTTTTGCCTCTGTCTTCACGAACAAGGTCAGCTCCCAGACTGCTGCGCTGGGCATCACAGCATGGGGAGTAGATGGCCAGCCCTCAGTGGAGAAAGAGGTGGTTAGGGACTATTTAGAAAAGCTGGACGTGCACAAGTCCATGGGGCCGGACGAGTTGCATCCGAGAGTGCTAAAGGAATTGGCGGCTGTGATTGCAGAGCCATTAGCCATTATCTTTGAAAACTCGTGGCGAACGGGGGAAGTCCCGGATGACTGGAAAAAGGCTAATGTAGTGCCCATCTTTAGAAAAGGGAAGGAGGAGGATCCTGGGAACTACAGGCCAGTCAGCCTCACCTCAGTCCCGGGAAAAATCATGGAGCAGGTCCTCAAAGAATCAATCCTGAAGCACTTACACGAGAGTAAAGTGATCAGGAACAGTCAGCATGGATTCACCAAGGGAAGGTCATGCCTGACTAATCTAATCGCCTTCTATGATTACTGGTTCTGTGGATGAAGGGAAAGCAGTGGATGTATTGTTTCTTGACTTTAGCAAAGTTTTTGACACGATCTCCCACAGTATTCTTGTCAGCAAGTTAAAGAAGTATGGGCTGCATGAATGCACTATAAGGTGGGTAGAAAGTTGGCTAGATTGTCGGGCTCAACGGGTAGTGATCAATGGCTCCATGTCTAGTTGGCAGCCGGTGTCAAGTGGAGTGCCCCAAGGGTCGGTCCTGGGGCCGGTTCTGTTCAATATCTTCATAAATGATCTGGAGGATGGTGTGGATTGCACCCTCAGCAAATTTTCGGATGATACTAAACTAGGAGGAGTGGTAGATACGCTGGAGGGCAGGGATAGGATACAGAGGGACCTAGACATATTGGAGGATTGGGCCAAAAGAAACCTGATGAGGTTCAATAAGGATAAGTGCAGGGTCCTGCACTTAGGACGGAAGAACCCAATGCACCGCTACAGACTAGGGACCGAATGGCTAGGCAGCAGTTCTGCGGAAAAGGACCTAGGAGTGACAGTGGACGAGAAGCTGGATATGAGTCAGCAGTGTGCCCTTGTTGCCAAGAAGGCCAATGGCATTTTGGGATGTAGAAGTAGGGGCATAGCGAGCAGATCGAGGGACGTGATCGTTCCCCTCTATTCGACATTGGTGAGGCCTCATCTGGAGTAGTGTGTCCAGTTTTGGGCCCCACACTACAAGAAGGATGTGGATAAATTGGAGAGAGTCCAGCGAAGGGCAACAAAAATGATTAGGGGTCTGGAACACATGACTTATGAGGAGAGGCTGAGGGAACTGGGATTGTTTAGTCTACAGAAGAGAAGAATGAGGGGGGATTTGATAGCTACTTTCAACTACCTGAGAGGTGGTTCCAGAGAGGATGGTTCTAGACTATTCTCAGTGGTAGAAGAGGACAGGACAAGGAGTAATGGTCTCAAGTTGCAGTGGGGGAGGTTTAGGTTGGATATTAGGAAAAACTTTTTCACCAAGAGGGTGGTGAAACACTGGAACGTGTTACCTAGGGAGGTGGTAGAATCTCCTTCCTTAGAAGTTTTTAAGGTCAGGCTTGACAAAGCCTTGGCTGGGATGATTTGATTGGGGATTGGTCCTGCTTTGAGCAGGGGGTTGGACTAGATGACCTCCTGAGGTCCCTTCGAACCCTGATATTATTCTATGATTCTATAAATGCTGAAAAATAATCTGTTCTCACCCCCATGCAATCTCTGGACTCATTGAAGCCACCTTGAATGTTATCACCACAAGAGCGTATTTACCCAAGGACAGATGTAGGCCATGAACAATGTCTGTGATCAAACTACGATAATCTCCAGTGCAGGGCAGGACATGGCTGTCTCTCATAGGTCATAGGGCTTCGTACACCTACATCACCCAGCTCCCAAGACTCCACCTTGGTTGCCTTCAAATGTGGCTGCAGTCACTCTATTCTCCAAACCACCGTCCCATGAACCTCCTGGTAAGAGTTCCCGCCAAGGTAGTGTCTTCCCTGCTATGGTAGGCAGAACCTCGTCAGGTATGCATAGGATCCCCTTCCTCACCGGATGGGACCATTATTACAGAAGCATACCTATTCGGTTGTGGAACCCACGTGAACAGCCGCACAGCACAAGGTACCTGGATGTCTTGAGAGTCCAGGATGCACATCGATATCCTGGAGTTGCTAGCAGTCCGGAAGACATGCGAGGCCTTTCTCACCAGGTCCTTATAATGTCAGATGACGTTACAACTGTCTTCTACATCAATGATCAGGGAGGAGCGAGATCTGCCTCCCTGTGTGCAGAAACAGTCAGCCTGTGGAGCTGATGTCAGCAATCAAAACATCCTATTGGCAGCCTAACTTCCGGGGAAGCAAAATGTGCTTGCAGACTTCCTCAGCAGACATTTCACAGTCAACCACACATGGGAGCTCCACAACTTAGTACTGTGCTATATCTTCAGTCTCTGGGGAACCTCAATCAGGGATCTGTTCACCTCTCAAATGAACAGGAAATGCATCCCACGTTACTCTAGAGGAGCTTTAGGTCACATTTCTGGGGTGACACTCTGCTTTTTCCTTGGTCAGACCAGTTCAACTATGCCTTTCCTCCACTTCTGTCACAAGTTCTATGCAAAATCCAGCAGGACAGGGCATTGATCCTGCTGATCACCCTCTGCTGGCCTAGACAGTTTTGGTTTCCCAACCTCCTATGCATGATATCCCTGACTACCAATCATCCTCCCAATGTTTCCTGATCTCCTGACCTAGTGAAATGGTAAGATCAAGCACCCCAATAGACATCTGTTTCACCTTAAGGTTTGGTATTTGGATTGGCATCGTCCTTAGAGCATTCACGCTCCAGGGCCATGCGAGACATCCTTTCTAATAGTAGCTAAATAGAAGTGCTTTTCTTCTTAGGCACAGCAAAGGAACATTCTCCCAGAAACTGCAGATATTCCTTTCATGTTGGACTGTATCCTCTCTCTGAAGACATCCAAGCCTGTCCATCAGCTCCTTGCTAGTCCACTTGCTGGTAATCAATGCATACCATCCACCTTCTCAGGGCTACTCGGTTTTCATGCATCCACTGAGAATCCGATTCTGGAAAGCCTTCCCAGTACTCCCCAGTGGGGCCTGAACCTTGTTTTCTCAGTGCTCACAATGCCCCCCCCCCCTTGAACCTTTTAGTTTCTTGCTCCATGTCTCTTCTCTCCTCCCCCCCCCCCCGAAGGTAACTTTTCTGATAGCCATCACTTCAGCTAGATGGGTTGGCGAGCATGGAACGATTATGGCAGATTCTTCTTATTCTATATTCCATGAGGATATGATTTCTTTG
The DNA here is from genome assembly GCF_965152275.1 of Natator depressus. Lineage (NCBI taxonomy): Eukaryota > Metazoa > Chordata > Testudines > Cheloniidae > Natator > Natator depressus. The sequence continues at coordinate 122,440,228 of NC_134238.1, read as the reverse complement.
TGTCTACACCTCAAATTCACCCCCAGAGTAGTTTCAGAATTTCACCATAACCAATCGATTCACTTACCTGTGTTCTTCCCAAAACCTCTCACTTTCGCAGGAGAAAGAAGACTCCTCTTCCTTTATGTTTGACAGGCCTTGTCCCTTTACCTGCAAAGAACAAAATCGGTCAAGAAATCCCTGAGACCACTGGTCGCTATAGCAGAAAGAATTAGGGGGCATGCCATCTCCACTCAGAGAATCTCCAAATGGGTCTCTGGCTGCATTCTACTCTATCAACTATTGAACCCAACCCTGCCACCCTCCCATGGAGTGAGAGCTCATTCCACAAGAGCGCGAGAAATACGGCATCACTTCAGGAGCTGCCCCTCCTGGGTATCTGTAAAGAGTCCATGTGGAGTTCCTCGCACTTTTGTGAGGCAGGAAGCTTAGGTACAGGACTCCTCTGTTGGTGCCTCCGCTCGACTCTAAATCCTCGCACCCGCCTCCTACTTCGGTGCTACTTGTTAGTCACCCACAGGAATACAATAGGGACCATCTCTTGGAGAAGAAAAGGAGGTTATTGACCTGTAACTGGAGGCTCTCTGAGCAGCGTGGTCCCTCTCTGTATTCTGCTACCCGCACTCCTTCGCCTTTTGGAGCATCTCTGATTTGCAGTGGAGAAAGAACTGGAAAGGTGGTCAGTCCACCCTGCCCTTTATCCCCTTGGATGGAGGCATGAGTCAGTCAGGGCATGGGTGCAGATCAACAGACGCTACTTTCAAATTTCCCTGCTTTGAACAGATGGTGCGTATGCAGAATCCCCCGTGGGATACAGAGAAGGGCCACACCAATGAAGAAGCTTCAGTTATAGGTCAGGGACTTTCTCTTCTAATGCTTTTGGATACTGCTGCTGCTTTGGTTGACACTTGCCAGTTTATTAATTTTAGATAAAATGGTTTCAGTGCTGTATCTTTTTATTTTCATAATTCCGTCCATACAGCTCACTAGAGGTTAAAAATGGTTTTTATTTTAAGAATGCAGTTTGTCTACTTGCTCTAGAAGCTTGGAATTAACTTTCACTTTTGCTAAGGCTTGTTTAAAAACTAAGTCTCTTGCTCCAGTGAAAGCTTTCCTATATGCCCTGCTCTGCTTTTTAAATCATGGCCTGATAAACCCGATTTAGCAAAGCACTTTTATGTGTACTCAACTCTGAAGTCAGTGGGACTTAAACACATGTTTGTCAGTTTGCTGAAATGAGGCCATAAATTAAACTTGAGAGAAAGATACACTCAGATCCTTGATCATATTACACTTGTTCCAGGGTCCTAAAATAAACCCACTTTTGGGTAGCTAATTGTAGTTTACAAAATATTTTGGCATAGTTTGATGTTGTGACAATCTGCTGGGGTTCCCAGAATTGTGAGTTACTGTGTAACCCCTCTCAGCCGCAGCAAATGAGTTTTACTGTGCTAAACTGTGTGTGATAATCCCTTGACGCACCAGCCTGTCTGCCTGGCCAGCAAACTCTTCAGGACTCTGCCAGTCCAAACCTTGCCTTGCAGGTAACCGTGAACCCCAACGCCCAAGTTCCCCATCTACCTGCAGTGTTTAGCCCTATCATTGAACACTTAAAGACGTTATTAAGCTTGTTGCTCCTTTAAAGAGACAATATGTGGCAGCCTGTTAGCTTAACTGGGGTTAACACCTCCTTCCCTTCAATCAGTGCACTGAACTGGTTCATAGTAAAAGTAAAACAGAAGTACATAGGAGTAAGTGATACCGAGGATAAGGAGTAAAGATGGAAAGGAGCACACAAAAGTAAAAATATGCTTCTAAAGCTAAAACCTGATGATTTAACAAACGAGAGTTTCTTCTTCAAAGAAGGGGTTCTCAGCACGTCTCTTTTCCAGCCTGGCTGACCAGACTGTCTGGCCAGGACCCTTCACTGATCTCAAAGTGCTCCGTTCCTTTGTCCTTTTCAGGTGAAAGATGCCAAAATGGCTTTTTCCTCTCTCCTTGTATCTTCCCAAAAAGTGCATTGACCCTGCTTCAAGAGGCAGGAAGGCTTCCTGGAGCACAGTCTCCATCTCTCCGTGGATTGGTCATCTTTCCTCACTTGCTCTCCTGATGGCTTTGTTTACCTTGCATGTAAATGTATCTTCATTGTCTCTGCCTGATGACCAGGCTGGTCGGACAAGTAAATACACATTCCTTTGTCTAGGGCAGACTGGCTCACGCATTGCCAAACCCGATTTTAAGAACATAATTGTAGCACACATTTGTAATTCTTCCTGTACACCCTGCACGTATACTACATGATGATTTTCAGAACCAGCATGTTACCAGATAGTATAATATCTTACATGACACCGTACATATACAGATTGACAGCGCTAGGTGTAGTGAGTGTGCCAGGCCTGACAAAAATTGATGAGGCAGAGTAGTGAACCACGAGTGGTCCTTTGTGTCTCACGTATCACTTGGTTCAAAACTTTTTTTTCCCTTGTCCTTTAGGCCCTGATTCAGCAGTCAAACCAAACTTAAATAACAAAGCACAATGATTCTTGTAAGCACTTTAAGCGTCTGAGCAGTCTTGTTGACCTCAGTGAGACTGCGCTTTAAATTGAGCATCTCTGTAGTTGCTGAGATTTTTCAAAGCCGCCTAAGGGATCTGGAAGCTGTTCTCATTCAAATGAATAGGAACAGGGTATCCAGAACTTTGAAAAATCCCACCCAGCATGTGCGGATTGGGGCCTTAATAGGGCCAGACCTGCAAATACACATGCAGATAACTCAACTCGTGTGAGCATAGTTAGTAGACTGTTGGTGTCTGCAGCATCTGGCCCAATGTTCGTACAACATCTTGAAAAGGAGGAGGAAATATCTGTATTCTTGAATCACTGTGTAATATCATAGAGCTCAATATGCATGTAGTTAAAATAACCTTTGCAGACTGGGAGAGTCTTACATGAGGCAGATTTAAAAACCTTTAACACTAAATCACTTTTCATTGAAATAATAGTGCAAAACAAAATATTAAAATAAAATAATAAAAAACCCAAACCCTACTGATTGTAGAGTGTTGGCTGGTCAAGCATAGTGCTGTGAATTTACTGGTTCTTTATTTTTGTACCTTACTTTAAGTAACACTTCTTTAATTTGGTATCTGTTCAGGTCTGTGGCAGCTGATTTGATTTTTATTTACACTGAAAAAAAGAATTGCACTTTCCATTTGGCTTCTCCTAAACAATAGTGTAACAATCCTTTTGTTGTGCCCCCTCTTTCCATTTATTTCATATAACAGGGACCTTGCTGGTGGCCGTGTGAGGTCGTACTACAGTCATTTGTTGTACAGACCCTTGTAGAAGAACAGAATCTGGCCCTTTGATGCTTCCGTGCTAGGCACTGGGAAGTCAGATTTATCTGCCAGCTCTACAGCAGGAGGAGTGTAATGCACTGTAGCTGCGGATCTTGAAAATCTTCAGAGGCAGAGACGAAATAGCTGCTTAGTTTCCTGTTGTGATGCTTGCGTCTTGGGGGATTAAAAAACTTGCCAGCGCCCATCCAAGGTCACTTTACCTGTGTTTTTAAGAGTACAGGCTACTTCCAAGAATCGAACAATATCTTCAAGTAAGAGAAGAAATTGTATAGATGCTAACAATGTATCAGCTGCAACAGACATACGGACGCAATTGGTACAATGGTACAAACACTTAAACTTGTGAATAGTTCCTCTAAAGCCCCTGGCTGGCCTCATGGATAGGGCACTGGTGTGAGACTCGACAGACCTGGGGTCTATCCCCGTCTCTGCCACTGACCTACTGGGGAACCTTGAGCAAGTGACTTCCCCTCCCTGTGCCTCAGTTTCCCCATCTGTACAATGGGGATAATGATACTCACCTCCTTTGTAAAGTGCTTTCAAATCTGCTGATTAAAAAGTCCTGGATAAGAGCTAAAGATTATTAGCTCTTAAGTGCTTTGCTAAATTGTGGCCTAAAAAGCATTTAGTGGAGTATATTAAGGTGACCTTCCCATGTGAGCTGCAGTAGTGCAAATTCCCACAATTTCACATCTTCTGTAAAGCACTCAATGTATTTTTTTCTTTAGACACAAGCCAGGACTTGTTCTCCAAAGTCACTTTCTTCAACTGATGCCTCTGTTTAAAGAAGTTAAAATAACTCTGAATTTATAGCAAGATCAAGAAAGAAGTAGAGGAGGAGGGGATCACGTGAGGTTGGAGCACAAGGTGTGTAGGTTGCTTGCTGTCGCAATTGCCTTAGCAAATACAACACTCCCCTCATTCAGAGACCATGTGTCGGGGAAGGCTGCAGACCTATCAGGAACTGAAGCGAGTAGGACACTTTTCAGGCAATGGGCCACAGAAACACTGGGGACGGAGAGAGGGATTTTCTTACACCTCTGTTGAAAGAAACATACATGCTAAAATCAGAAGCTGCGGAATGTTGGTTTCAATACTTATAACAATGTGTAGCCCTTGAGTTCTAACATGCTCTAGGTTTGATTTTTCTATACAGCTGATAGTTGATTAAATGGATTTGTTTCCAGAACTAGCTAAGGCATATCTGCTTGTCCTTTAAATCCCCAGGGTTCTGGAGTAGATCTTCAACTTGGTCTCTTGTTTTTCAGTTAGCAGGGGCTGAAAGTATGACCCAGAGGGGAAGGGGAGAGCAGCTTGCATTGTTATGTAGCTGCCCGCTGACTGTGTGGCATCTGAAGGGATGCCCAATGTGATGCCCTTGAGGGTGCTGAGAGTTGGGGAAGAGATCTCTGGGTTGACATGGGATGCCATCCAGGGGAGAGAACATTATTCTAGACATTCAGCCTATTCACTGAATTTCCAGATGCATGAGCCATCTTTGATTCTACTGTAGACCTTGGGTATTCAGCCATCGGTGGCCAGGCACTGCCAGTAGCAGCTCTGCCCCAAGTATGGACAAGGAAGACAGTTTGTCCTAGCTGAACCCAGAAAAAGCCTCAGATGTACAAATTGCAGCTTTCCTTGTCTTCACCTGGGGCTTGCACTGGGTAGCTACCCCAGCAGCTGAATCTGAGCTGGTCCCTAGTACAGACGAGCTTTGAGTGACTCCAAATAACTGGAGTACGTGGATAATGCAACGAATCATTTCCGCTCTACTTCATATCTTTCTTGGAGCAACACAGTGAAGAAGCACAAGAAAGAATGTTACTTTTATCACTGAATTTCAAGCAAATCAGGTAACCGGGGGTTTGTGTCTCCTTCCCCACTTCATGCCCCCCACCGTGTGTTATGCAAATGAGTAAACTTCAGCTTTCTCAGTGAGAGGTACCAAAACCACATTGTACTTACAGGCACATACAGAAATCTCACTGGTAGGTGTGCATGGCTCTCCCGCTGAGAGAGGTGCCCTTAAAAATCAACTTGTGCGCAAAGAGATCTCGAATATTCCAAAAGCACAATACATTCAAGAGTGCTTGGTATTGAGAGCTTCGCACTGTTAAGAGAAGTAATCAGCATTGTAGATCGTGAGAAATTACTCCCATCTCTGTTGATCTGAGGGGATGCTGTCAGCCATTTAAGACTCTGGCATGGGAAGGTAGAGCTCCTGCATTGTCTGTTGGATGAAACTTCTTTCACACTTAGGTTTTTTTTAAAAAGTTAACGTTTGAAATGTATTGTTTTAAATTAACAATATTTCAGGCAGTTTAGTCATGCGAACCGTGCATGTGGGCATAATGGAGTGTAGTTAAAGGCCTCTGCAAGGATGTCAAATGGCCTTTTCCTTTAAGGGTTGCACAGTTGTAAATGAGGGCAGAATTTGGCCACTCTGAAATGGAAGGACTTCTGTGATGAAGGCAGGAGCAGCTGAATCGTGCATAGCAGTTTGGGACAGGAAGTGACGAATGATACTGTTCAGCTGAAATTTCAGGGAAAATGTAAGACCACTGTAATGATTCAGTCGGTTAAAATAATGGCACAAACGCCTGTGCAGATGGATGCTGTTTGGATTCAGAACAAAAAAGATGGTATTTCACCCAAAGTGCTCAGTCTCCTTTCCAAGAACTAACCAGCTCCAGCCTGCTCCGCTGGTGAGTTCTAATGGGATCTGAGGCTCGCAGCCCAAGGTACTGGTAGCTGGTGGGGGGAGGAAAAATTACTCTGTACTGCGGTGCTAAAAAGTCTTTAAAGTTTTCAGTATGTAGCTTTCCTCCCTGACTCTGCCCCATCACTCCTGCTGTTTTATCTCCCTATTTGTTGTTCTATCCATCTCCCATCCCTCAGATTAGTTTTGTTCTTCTTACTCACCCTTGCTTTTTTACTCCTTTAGGCGAGGGCTTTCAACAAAGGGAAATCTGGTAGCATCCTGATCTATGAAGCATTAACTAAAATACTGCTCTCAAACATTTTAGGTCAACTTTAACTTTTTGTTGCTGGCTGGTTGCATAAACATGTACTGCTCTATAATTTTTAAACATCCCTCTTTCCAAAAAATATTCCAGTCCAACATGGTCATAAATGACCGAATATGATGCCTCCTATCATGAAACCAGATTCAACTCGCTTCCTCCTCCATCCAACTGAAGTTAAGATTAAAATATTTTATAGCAGGTTACCAGTTGTCCAATGGCAATTCCTCTTAACCACCTCCATGTGGACGTATGGCTTACCTGTATTTATCTATTGTAATCTTATGATTGCTCTTTCTCTCATTAATATTGCATTATTTGAATTCTCTCTCTAAAATAGATCTAGACAAATCTGGAAAAAGCCACACCTTTAGGTAACTGAGCACAGAAGGCTTTCAAGGAGACTCGAAATCAAATACGATGATTAGCTAATTAAAAAGTCTGCCACCATTTAGCAGAATGAAATGTGTATGCTGTGGGTATAGAATAATTAAACTGCTGCTTAGAATTGGTTTATCAAAGTGATACTTTGAACAATATATTGGATCAAACAGTCACACTAAATATTAGTTTGTCGTGATAAAACAAACTAAAAATGCTGCATAGAGATAAAAAGATCTTTATATTAGTTATGCCATCTTTGTCATGCTGAGCTGATGGTGAATGTGGTTAATATTTCCTTTCGTTTTGCATCCAAATGCCAGAAGCCTCTGGCAGGGAGTCGGGAGTGAAATCTGAAGCGAATGCCTCGTGTTTTTTTTTAATATCAGCTGTAATTTGACAGCTGCTGCTCCCCGGTTTTGTTTTTTGTTTTTTGTTTTTTTTTAACCAGTGAGCTGTCCTAGAGATACTGGCTGAGCTGTCAACCAGCATCAGTTCATTTAGCTTCTGGATCTATGGAATAGCTTAAAACCAACATTTTTTGTACTGTACTTAAAAAAACGACCCTGAAAGATTGGTGGCTACACTTCACATCCCCTTCCTGGAAATGGGAAGCAGCAGCAGTGTCTTAGTCAGACCATCTGCCTCAATGTCCAGCTTACTCCTCACTTCTGCCAACCTTCGGGTTTTCAATCTTGAGCTCTCATCACCATATTATCTGAACATCTCCCACCTAGCAAAACAGGATCACCATGCACTCTCATGCCTTTCTCTTGTCTCTGGCTAGGATGGCTCAAAAAAAGCTGCTTGAAGTAGCTGTTTTTGGGGGGCGGGAGGAGACTTGTGAATTGAAATGGAATATACAGATCCAGAGGGTCAAAGGTGTTACCATGACCCTGAAACTATCCAACCTCACAGTGTTAAACATGGTTTGGCATACAGAGAAAAGAGAAGAAGTTTGCTGAGATGGGCTGGACCTGTTGACGTCCAGTTCAGTTTCCTAACGGACACAACAAAGACAGACACACGAGGGGAGAGCGAAGAACAGCAAAGGGAGACAGTGTACCTTCGGTCTCTGATGTTGACTTTGACTTTCAGATAAAACAAACTGAAATAAAGCAAGAAACCACCCGGTCACCCGCCCCTTTCAGGCCCCCTGTAGAAATGCCAAAGAAAATAAAAACGCTCTTGCAATCACCTTTTAGATATGGTTCATGCTGTGAAAATGGTTGTGATCCCTCTGCTCTGGTGGTTTGAGAGGAGGGGATTGGAAAACAAAGGTGCTGTCTGGAAATGCTGCCAGGAAGTGCTGACTCAGCAAGATCCTGACCGGAATTAATCTTTTTTTATGCCAGTCAGATAGGTCATGTCATAAAGGAAAAATATCCACGTTTAACCCACAAACAATATCTAAGAAAATATGGCTATTAAAAAGAAGGGCTTTGAAAGAGGCAAATCTGTTTTATACCCTTGAGCTATTATGGATGTTGAATTGTCGTTGGCTTTTGTTCTAATGCGGTTGCTCTCTGAAGGACAAAAAGCAAGAGCTTGGTTGATTGTCACGTTAAATACGGAAACGATCGGAATTAGTTTTACTCAAGAATATTAAAAACAAAAAAATACTTGTATTCAAATCTTGCTTGATGTTGACAAATATTCTGTATAGAAGTGAGTAGTACACCTGTCTAAATAGCCCAATATGTCGCGAATAGCCACATTATTATCAAGTGCTGCTGTACTTGAGCCAACAGCAGTCAGGCAGTCACTGAAATGGTCTTGAATTGAAGCTGGGTTTTAAAGTAAGAAACCCATGAAGTTCGGATGTGCAGACAGATGACAAAAAAGCCTTGAAAACAAATGCCATACGGAATGTTTAAACTTCAGGTTTGCAGAGTAACTCTTGTTTTGACCCCTTGCAAGTGGTGTTTTCTGAGATTCGGCATGCCAACCCTCCACACCAATAGATTCTCTGCCAAGCTCCCCAAGTGAACAGGAAAGTCCGTAGGCCGGGGGATGGATGGGAACGCTTTCCCATTACTAAAATCACAGCCTGTCTTCCACAAGAGGACAGCCACCTTCTGCCAGACAGACAATTCCCTCGCGAGAGCTGGGGAAGGGTCAAGTAGAGATTGTGTCAGAGTCCTTCTCCTTGCTGTCATTGGCTAGGTTTGAGAGAATTCTCCCTGCAGACCATCTGGGTGGTCAAAACAAAGTAGCTCGCTCCAGTATTCCCGTACTGAGCGGGAGGGAGGAAGCTGGCATTAATTGCCCTAACCGCATCCATGTGCAGGACAGTCTGGGCTGTATAGCGAGTCTGCTCGGGCAGCGTTTCAGCCCCGGGGTCGCAACTGAAAAGTGGGTTTAAATAGATGCCACTTGTGCTTCCCTGTGTGTTAACACTTTGCATACCCATAAAGCTATTCCAACAAGTAGGTGCCACCAATTTAATGCAACGCGCGAAGCGTTATGGGAAAGACTGCTCTGGGGTGTGGGGGTCTCGTGTCCCAGCCCCACCTGCTGGCTGCCTCGGGAAGGGACGTGATGGGGCCTATTGGCCCGCCTGCCTATTTCTGCCTTGTGCGTGGCAGCCTCTGCTGGCGCCCAGCTGCCTTGCGAGCAGCCCATCGCGCTGCTTGGCGGACATGTGGCGGCTCTGGGAGGGGGAGGCAGCTTGAGAGAGTAAAAGAAGAAAGCGAGTGCAGCCCAGCAGAAGGGAGCTGCCTGGCTCTCCCACTCAACCCCAGCACAGTCCCTGGGTGAAAACTGGGCAACTTTCAGCACCCTGGGTTCATCCCCTGCCTTGGGCTGTAGCAGCCCCTTCTGACCCGGCACAGCTGGTGAGCACTGGGGGGCGGGAAGGGGGATTATTCCTGCCTCGCAAAGCAGTGGGGGATACCAGAATCGCAGGGGATGGAGTCCCAGAGGAGCGGTGGGAAGGGGAGAGTCCCTGTGGGGCACCTTTGCAGCCAATGCACCTGGCGCTCCACAAGCAGCTGGGCCTCACAGAGCCCGGCATGTGCCCATGCTTCGCCCGGCATTCTGGGCACTCGTGGTGGGGCCGGGGCTGGCTGTACACACTGTGGCCCTGCCATCCCTGCTGGTAGTGCCATGGGGCTCGCTTCAGTGCGGGGCCGGGCATGCACGTTTGGCATTTCCCAAGAAGTTGGCAGAGCTGGGCAGCCGGGCGCAGTGCCCTGCAGAGCGCGGGGGTGATAGGGGGCAAAGGCAGACGCACTGGGACTGTGCCCCACAGCGTGCTGGTACCACGCTCCTGGGGAGGCTGCACGGAGCGCCAAGCGGTGGGTGAGGAAGTAAATGGGGAGGCTGCAACGCTGGCAGGGTCTGTGACAGGGTCATGCCTGCGGGCGCAAGGGGGGTGATGGTGCTGCGTGGTGGCTAATAAGTATTTTGGGACCAAAATACTTGTGTGTTTTCATTTCAGCTATTTTCCGGGTCGGGACTGGTTGTCGATGTTTACAAATGGGTCCTGGTCCAAAAAAGTTGGAGAGCCACCGTGCTAGAGCTGGTATCTCAGCACTCGCTCTTTGGGGGAGGTTTCACTTTTTGCAGCGGCTGCTTCGCCGCACAAGGGGCCTGGATTTGGACAACAGCCTCAGAATCCCAGGGTGGAAAGGTTGTAAACAAGTCAACTTTCCTCAAGGACCCCAGCTTGACAAGCTCGGTGCACCTGGTTCCAAGCGGTCTGTATAAGGGCCATGGGTTTTTAAAGCGAGGAGAGACCAGAGTGCACCTGTAGTCTGGCCTCCTGTGGAATGCAGGCGGTAGAATTTTACCCTGTTACCCTTGTATCGAGCCCACTTGTGTGTGTGGCTAAAGGAGATCTTCCAGACAGACAACTGATCTTGATTTGAAGACGAGAGATGGAGGCCCCCCACCACCGTTTGGTAGTTTGTTCAGAGGTTAATCACCCTCCCGGTTGAAAACGTGTGCCTAATTTCTAATTGGAATTTGTCTGGGTTCATTTTCCAGCCATGGGTTTTTTGGAAATTAAAAAGCCCTCTTTTTTCCTCAGCTCTTCATATGCCAGGAGCCCAAAGTGCAAGAGCTCCCTGACCTGAAGAGAGTTTGGCCTAGTGGTTTGTTGCATTCCTTGTACTGACACACAAATGTGAGGGGGGCAGGAAGGGGGAGTTTCTGTTTGCTTCCAGGGACATGAACAAAGTTAAAAATACAGTAAATGGATAAACCCAGAGAGCTGAAAGTGACCCTATACCCACCCCATCTGGTACATGGCCTTGAGGCTTTACAGGAAAACTCCTTCAGCGATTTGAACCCGCATGCTCTGACACTTGGTCTGCACCTCTTAACAAGAAACTCAAGTGTCCACTAAGCTGTGAGCATGCGTTCAGATGTGGCTGCTTTTTGCATTAGGCCTTGTAAATAAAGCAAAAGGGATCCATGAAGGAGGAAGAATGTGGTGCTCAGAGAGAGACTTCTTGTCAATTGTATCCTGGCTTTGATGTGAACTAAATTAAAATGGTGAATTCCAAAGCGGTGACACAGATTGATCTGATCTTCCATTAGTTTGATAAGTACATAGTAATTTTTTCTAAGATCAAGTAATTAAAGAAATTATACATAATGGGTTTTTTTTAATTGAGGGATAGAGGAGAAGTGACATTCAGGGCTGTTCAACTGGGCAGATTCCCCTGTAGCTGTTACCCCACTGGAAGTTCATATTTGAAGACATTTTTATCATACGTTGCTTCGCTGGACGTTTCCTTCTAAACCCTTATTCACATTGGTATGTTGTCATGGACTGCAGCTCATTAATGGTGTTTACAGGAAAGAGACACTTGAAAATATTCTTGAGCAGCACCTGTCTCTTGACTACCAAAGTCTCTTCCTCTGCGAATGCTGTATAGAATCATGACATAAGAGTTCATCTCACACTCTAGCTTGTTAAACTCGAGATGGGAATTGTTATAACACAATGACCGCCGAAGTACTGTGACCACCAGCACGCCTTGTACAGATTGTTCAAAGGGCAGCTTCCTTGCGACTAAAGGAGGATTAGCGTTTTTCTCCTCAGTAATTCCTACAGAAGTCAAACCCTGGCTCTAGTGAAAAATGATATAGCCCTCTTTCCGGATTGTTGTAAAATGATCATCACTCATATTCAGCTGTTTCTTGCCCTGCCTTTATTCATATGGACATGGGTAGATAGACAATTATTTTGACTTGTTCTTTAAAATAGGTATGTGGGCAGTCTGTCCTGGATTTGTGTGAAGCTTTTGAGTAAAAATGGGGAAAAAAGGCACAAGACACTGAAAAGTAAACAGGGCTAAACAAAATAATGTCCCTCACATGAATGGACAAAACTGCATTTGTTTTCAAAATCTCCTTTTGCTTGATATATGGAATCCTCCTTACTGCTCCTCTTTCTGTTTCCGTTTGATATTATGTCCATTTGACAAAGGTGTTGTCCTGTGTTCCTAAGGAGGCCTAATGAGAAAACATGGCTTTTCTTTTTTGCTTATATGCAATCAGTATTCGTGCAGCTCTCAGTATTTTGACTAATTGCTGCTGTAGGGGAAAGCAGAGGAAGGCAAATGCTTGGGTTTGAGTAGCTCCTGCATACACCACACACTTCTCAACTTCTTTGTATTTTTCAACACCTGTTTTAAAGAAGGCCCAATTTTAGTCTTGATGCCTGACTGTGCCAGTCCTAGAGGAGTTTCTGGAACAAAATTCATTGCTTAAAAGGACACACAGAGCTCAGCTCCAGGATGGGTTATGGAGAGGTACATGAAATGTTAAACTATTAGCAGGTATCTGAAAACACCTTCAGTAAATCAAAAATTAGTTCCATCACCCACATCGTGGGAGACACAAGCTTTGATCCAACACCCAGGTTGCTGCTCCTCTGATCCAGTAAAGAATGAGTTTTGCAGAGGCTGGCCTTTCAATAAACTAGACTTGAGTTTGGGAATGGAAACCAAAGTGTAGATTGACCCTGGGTCCTTACAGGGTAGGTCTACGCTGCAAGGGGGGGAAAAAACCAAAACCCCCAGTGGTGACAAGCCTGAGCCCAACTGACTTGGGCATGTGTTATGCAGCTAAAAATAGCAGAGTAGATGTTCTGCTCCGGCTCTGAGACCTACTCTCTCACCAGGTTTCAGAGCCTGGGCACCAGCCCAGGCGGGAACATCTATGCTGCTATTTTTAGCCCCATGAAGTGAGTCTGAGTCTCTTGACCTGGGCTCTGAGATTTGCTGCCGTGGTTTTGGTTTTTGGTTTTGTTGTGTTTTTATTTGCAGTGTAGATAGATGTACTCAGTGTTGGTTGCATGACATTGTCAGTGGAATTACTGCATCATCCTATCCCTGATGTGGGGTATCCAGGGGAAGCATTAGTTTATTATCTTGCATGGCTCCAGACAATAAAATACAAGCGAGTCTAGGGACAAACTGGGTTTGGTACTGTAATGATGCAACAGGCTACCACGGAGTCCAGAGAGCTGGTCGCTGGCCAAGCATCACCAGACGTTCTTAAACCAGACACTTCACATGAAGGAAGGATTCCTGCTCCTCTCCCTTTCCTCACTCGGGGAATGGATAGGGGACTTATCTGGAGTAGCTGCCTAATTGACTGGCATTAATTTATTCTGAAGAGCGGAAGTCTGCAGAGATTATACCAGTTTTATGGTGGCAATTAAAACTTCTGATCCAGCACTCATCTAATGGAAAAGAGGATACTGGGGGGGGGGGGGGGGAGGGAGAATATGGAATAAATGTCTGGCTTCAGATCACTGCAAAAACTAAAGGAATTCCCATTTTGCTTTCAAAACTAGGCGTGTGGGAGGCAAAAGAATTCAGTAAAAAATCCTCTGCCCCCAGCCCCCCCACCCCGGCGAAAGGAATTCTCCTGGGTCGCAGTCCTGGGCATCACCATCACTCCACTCTGAGCACTTTGCCTGAGTGTTGTGCTGTCGTGACACACGCTTTACAGCAGACACAGATGGCTGGCTCAAGCCAATACCAGAGCAGGAAGCAGCTCAGCTGGGTGGGCTGAGCTAGAATGAGTGATGCCCCTTGGAGCAGAACCTGGTCTTTGGTCCCTGCAGCGTGGCTAACCCTTCATCTTGTGAAGATAGTCCTAAGGCTCCTTTCCATGCTAAGTTTGGGAGAAACAAGCAGTTATGTTCCCCTTCTCCAGCAGGAGAGACCTAAACACTTCCCTTCCCTGGACCCCAACCCTTTATATTTGGGGTGTCTCCTAAAGAATCCTCCTCTTAACCTTCTTTACGCCCATAGGTTGGCCCTGTGCATTGGGGTGATAAGGGTCAGGAATTGCACTTGAGGGTGAGCAGGGCAGGGGACAGTGGTTGTGCAGGCCTACCGAAAAGGGCTGAGGCCAGCTGAGCCTTCCAAATGTCTGTGCTCTCTCCTGTTCCTTTGACTCTGGTGCGAATCAACTCCTGAAGCACTGCGGGGGGAGGAGGGGTCTTGTCAATGTGATGTTGCAGTAAAGAAAGAGGAGGGGGATGGGAGAAGACAGTACTAAGAGAGAGGCTAATAATTGAAGGATTTGATAGAAGAATCAGTGACAACTGGCATACAGTTAAAGAAAGAGAAAATCTGGACAGGACCCATGGGCTTCACTGCAGTTGCCGACAGTCCGTGATATTATAGATTGCCCATGCACTGGTAGGTTTCGGGGAGGCTCTCAAAGGCACAAATGGGAGTTAGATTCCTCACTTCTAGCTGCCCTTTGTGCTTTGAAAATATCCTCTTTCCTCAGTGCTTTCAGCTTCCCCCAAGTAATCTAGACACCATTAATGACTGCTTCTTGGAGCAGCTAGTCCTGGAACCCACAAGGGGAGGCAGTTCTTGATTTAATCCTCAGCGGCGCACAGGGTCTGGTCCAAGAGGTGAATATAGCTGAACCGCTCAGTAATAGCAACCATAATATAATTAAGTTTAACATCCTGGAGATGAGGGGGGTGGGAAATACTGAAGATGCCCACCACAGTAGCATTTAACTTCAGAAAGAGGAACTACACAAAAATGAGAAGGCTAGTTAAACAGAAATTAAAAGGAACAGTCACAAGTGAAATGCCTGCCAACTGCATGGAAACTTTTTAGAACCATCATAATAGAGGATCAAACTATATGTATACCCCAAAATATTTAAAAAAAAAAAAAAAAAAAAAGGACCAAAAAAATTCCTCCATGGCTAACCAACAGAGTAAAAGAGGCAGATCGAGACAAAGGCATTCTTTAAAAATTGGAAGTCAACCCTTAGTGAGGAAAAAAGAAAGGAACATACACTCTGGCAAGTCATATGTAAAACTATAATTAGGCCAAAAAATAACTTGAAGAACTACTAGCCAAAGACTCAAAAATTAATAGAAAAATTATTTTAAGTGCATCAGAAGCAGGAAGCCTGCTAATCAACCAGTGGGGCCACTGGACGATTGAGGTGCTAAAGGTGCGCTCAAGGAAGAAAAAACCGTTGCGAAAAAGCTAAATGAATTCTTTGCATCAGTCTACACTGCAGGGGATGTGAGGGAGATTCCCAAACCTGAGCCATTCTTTTTAGGTGACCGATCTGAGGAATGTCCCAGACCGAGGTGCGGGAAACACAGATGAACACGATTTGTTGGAGAAGAGTCAATGTGGCTTTTTTTAAAGGGAAATCATGCCTTACTAATCTGTTAAATTATTTGAGGGAATCAACAAATATGTATAACAATGATCCAGTGGGTAAAGTGTACTTGGACCTTCAGGAAGTCTTTGACAAGGTCCTCATTGAAGGCTCTTAAGCAAAGTAAGCTGTCCTGGAGTAAGAAGGAAGGTCCTCTCATGGATCAGTAACTGGTTAAAAGATAGGAACCAAGCAGTAGGAATAAATGGTCAGCTTTTACAGTGGAGAGAAGGTAAATAGCAGGTTTCCCCAGGGGTCTGTGTTGGGCCCAGTGCTGTTCAACATGATCTGGGGAAAGGAGTAGACTCTGAGGTGGCCAAGTTTGCAGATATGACAAAATTACTCAAGATACTTGAGTTTCAAAGGCATCTCACAAAACGGGGACTGGGCAACAAAATGGCAGATGAAATTCAATATTGATAAATGCCAAGTTAATGCACATCGGGACTGTTCAGCTTGGAAAAGAGACGACGAAGGGGGGACATGCCTGGTGTGGAGAAAGTGAAGAGGGAAGTGTTATTTACCCCCTTCATATCACACAAGAACTACGGGGTCACCCAATGACGTTAATAGGCTGAAGGTTTAAAACAAACAAAAGGAAGTATTTCTTCACACATCACACAGTCAATCTGTGGAACTTGTTGCCAGGGGATGTTCTGAAGGCCAAAAGGATAGCTGGGTTCAGAAAAGAATGAGAGAAGTTCCTGGAGGATAGGTCCATCAATGACTATTAGCCAAAAAGGTCAGGGACACAACCCCATGCTCTGGGTGTGCCTGAGCTTCAGACTGCCAGATGCTGGGACTGGATGATGGGATTGGTCACTTGATAATTGCCCTGTTCTGTTCCCTTTGAAACGCCTGGCATTGGCCACTGTCAGAAGACTGGTTACTGGGCTAGATGGATCAAATGTCTGACCCACTGTGGCCATTCTTATGTTCTTATCTCGTAAGGTTTTATGATGCTTACCATCATCACAGTATCTGA
Organism: Natator depressus; assembly: GCF_965152275.1. Lineage (NCBI taxonomy): Eukaryota > Metazoa > Chordata > Testudines > Cheloniidae > Natator > Natator depressus. The sequence continues at coordinate 122,423,805 of NC_134238.1, read as the reverse complement.
GTGCCTTCCATGAAAAATCAATAGCAATAACAAAGTCACATGAAGCCTCTGGCTTTTCCTCCCTCTTTGGGGGGCTATAAAGACACTGTTGGGGTCTGGGTATGCTTTGGTAGGGTGTTGTAGGTTGGTTTGGTGGCTTATTTTTAGTTGGGCTTCCTGTTAAATCCTGAGGCACCCACCAATCATCCCTTCAGAACTTCGTTATGCTTCCCAGTGCTTTCTCTTTCGGAATAAGACTCACTAAGAAGGACGGGGGGCTGCATTCCCATATGTCTTTCCCTCCAGTCCTAGGCATTCTGCATGGATTGGAAAGCAATTTGCTTTGCTTAGATTAAAACCTACCTGTTGGGTAGAGCTCTCCATTGCGGTCTGTATTTTGGAAATGCGTCCGTCTGTCCATCCACTGAGCAGATGGCCGCACCACACCAGTGAAGCAAGCTTTTATATATGGGATTAGAAATAGGTTTTTATTTGTGAGGTTGGGCTGTAAGGCTCAAGTGACGAGTGATGTGACACAGAAAGTTTCACCTCTAAATTACTGGTTTAAATCTAGTCCGGGTTGGGCGTAAGTTTCATGAATGTGCACGGAAGTGTACGAAAAACAGCAACAGTCTCTGCTCTCAGGAGTGGGAAACTGCACCAGTTCCAGGAGTTGATGGCTGGTCACGGAAGTTGCCAAATCTCAAGCATATACAAGAAATGCTGTGACTTGCACCAGTGTGCCAGAATCTGGTTTCAAACAGGGGTGTAAATCTTGGCTTTCTTTGTCCATGCCAGTGCAGCTTTATCAGTGGCTTGTCATTGGCTGCTGAGTCTGGGCAGATTCCCCAGGTAGACAAGGCCTGAGTCCACAGGAGCAAAGAACCCCTCTTCCCAGGCCTGATCCAGCTCCCGCTGTCCCCCATTGAGTCTTTCAGTGAGAACTGGATTGACCCCTTGTCTGTAAGTGGGCGTCCTCAATTATCTGAGCAACCACCTTTCTGAAACAGGATCATGATCCCAGCTGCCGTTGGGAGACTTGTTTCTGGTAGGTGGGGCTCAAGAGAGTTGAGACGGACCAACACAAAATGGAAGTAGAGGCAGAGGCCGCACTGTTCTTTGTCACTATGTTGCTTTAGTGGAGCAACATCTTGTCCAGTGTTTGTTGCTGTTTAGACTCTCTTCTTCTGGGGCTTATTCATTTGAAATGTGAATGCACATTTCAAAAGCTGCACTGTCACAATGGATGCATCAGCTGCACTCTTCTGCATGTCCTACTGAAGATGAGCCCCTTCCCCAACAAGTGCTTTCCAGGGGGCCATGGGACTCCCCTTGTTCAGGAACATGATTTTAACATGGGGTTTATTGACGGGACAGTGGATCCAGATGACCAGCAGGGCTAGAGCACAAGTTCATATCTATCGCAGTTTATTGTTGGTCACTCATTGCCTATTTAATTCACCCTTAATCGTTCAGAGACTTCCAATAGTAAACATCTTTATATATAGTTCATCTGTCTGCTTTGAAAATTTGCTCACAGAAATACGTCTAACTTTTGGATGATAAAGCTGTCTTGCTTTGTCTTTGATGCCAAGAATCCTGCAGCTAGAGGTACTTAAATATTCATGTTTAACTGGTGAGGACAGTATTACATTGATATTCAGTCTCGGATGGATAAGATTTTACATATTATGCAGCAGGTACAGGCAGATTTCCCTCTTCCTACTAATAAATACCCAGGAGGCAAAAAAGCTCGATCCAGTTCTCCTGGGAGGAAATTCTGTTAAGGATAGTGTTTTGGTAAGTGGCCTTCAGTTCTCCCCAGGACCGCCTTCCTTTCTCTTCGTTCTTCATATAGGTCCACAGTCTAGAGGAGTGGTGTACTCTGAACTCGGAACTGGGAGACAAGACTTCCTGAATTCTAATCGCTGCTCTCTGTGGGACTGATCCAGCAGAGTGCTTTTAGTCAAGCGTATGGCGAATACTTCCGTTGCAGTCCCCTCGTGAGGTCTATTCAGGTGCTTAAAGTTAGGCAGATGTATAGGTACTTTGCTGGATCCAGCCCTTCACTCTCACTTAAGAGGCACTGGTAGCAGTCTTCACGTGAAAGAACCATAAAATCATTGCAAAGTATTTTCAGCAAGCAGCTCAGTAAACAAGGTGTGGTTAGTTTAAACTAACTGCTTCACTCCAGCCACCTCACAAAATGCTCAGGCCATGAACCTGTCACTTATATGGTAGTTCATTGCCATTCATGGGGACAACTAATATTTATAAAGCAGTATTAGATTTGGTCCTCGTAATGTAATTCTTGATGTGCATTTTTCATACTCATCTAGAGCTTTTGTTTCTCTTGTTTATTAGCAGTACCAAAGCCGTAAATAGCAGTCAGTCCTGCGTTATTTAGGAAATTATTTCTGAGGTTAGCTGTTCAGGAACTTGTACTTTGTAGCAGTTTCACTTCCAATGTGTTATCTGCACTGTCTGATCTAGTTGAACAAAAGCTCGCTAACCAGGGTTTTTGGGAAACCAGCTGAATAATTGCAATAGAACAGATAAGATTAGGCTTTAAACTATGCACTAATGTGGGAATCTGTGGCAGGAAATGAATGGGTCTATTTGTCTTACTTACAGCTGATCTATTTGGGTCAGTACACTTTAGAATCTGACACAACTGTTGAGTCAGAGCAGATTTGTCATGCCACAGCTGATTAGTCTGCTGGTTAATGTGTCTGTGTTTCATTACCCTCTATCTCTAATTTCTCAGTGATGCATGCAAAAGTGACTGTGTGCTGTCTGATTGATAAAGCAGTGTCTTAGGCAGGCATTTCCATCAGGGATGTTGGGGAGTCTCAGCATATAAAATGTTGAAAAACACATTATAGCAACTTGGGATAGCAGGACTAGAGCTAGCCACATGATTGATTACTTTTTTACACAGATTACAAACATACTTAACGCTGAGGCTGTGGCAGAAGCCTGGACGTGTAGGAGCTGAAGAAGAGCTGTGTGTGTGGCCTGAAAGCTTGTCTCTTTCACCAGCAGAAGTTGGTCCAATATAAGGCATTCCCTCACCCACTTTGTCCCTCTAATATCCTGGGACCGACTCAGCTCCAACAGCTCTGGAAATACACAGACAAACTCTGGGGCACCTACAGTGCAAAGGGAGTGAGAAGCGTCCACGTCTCCTCAATAGGGGAGTCATTGCCCCGTGTATGTAGGGGTCCCTGGCAGGTTTAAACTGCCACAGCAGACATTCCCCACCCTTCCCACCAGCACCTCCAGTTTAGAAATGTGCCATGGCTGGAGCCTGGTGCACTCCAGCACTCCCCTGGAGTCAGCTGTCAGGCCTGGTATAGATTGACCCAGACCGTCAGGGAGGCATCACTGGCAGTCTGCCATCACCTCCCCCCCACCTTTTCCCCATGGAAATCTTGGCCCTGGGGAGAATTCTGGATGCAAAGTTCCAGAGCATTCTTTAGCCTGAAGTCTAGCCACTTGCACTTGTGGTTTGGTGATTGTTTAAATATATTTTAATTCGCCGTGTTGCACTTTCCAACGTTTGGCATTTGAAGCAAAACGCTCTGGTGTCTTTCCTCCCGTGCTGTGCATGGGCCCTCTACTGTTGTTGATGTGATGCATGGGCACTGAAGGTAGAATAGAAACCAGTAGGCTCTGCAGCCCCCATGCCTTGCCACACCCCTTGTAAAGACTGCCCCTTTGCTTGCTGTTGGATATAGCACAGCTTTTGCCTGAAGTGTCTTATCTTCTTTTCTTGTAATGATCTCCGCAAAATAAATACACGGAGAGGGGGAAGAGTTTTACCTCGCAAACCCTAACAGCTTTGATGGAGCAATTAGCCTCTCTCTTAAATAAACATTTAGTGTCATGGAATATGTGTGTTGAAGCTTTCACTGAGGAGCGCTTGGCTGATCAGCTAACATTGTGGAGCACTCGCCAATGTGGTACTGTGCTCCAGTGAAAGCATTTTCTTGAGAAAATAGAAGCATCTCAAACCAGTACATTAGTTTGTAGCCTCCTTTAGGTGGCACGACCAAGTGTCTGCTTAAATATATTAGATGTTCCCCTCTCTCCCTCTGGCAGGGCCTGCGAGCCTGCTGGGCAGTGTAAGTAAGGTAAGGTCGGAGGGAGGGTTCCACCTCTGGGCCCTGGCCTCTTTTCACCCAACCTGGAAAAGAGCAATGCAAAGCCTTTAGCTAACGGGCGCAGCACCAGCGGGCTTACTCCTGTCCTGAGCTGGCTGAAAGGCAGTAATGTAAGCACACGGGAGGCAGGGACGGGGGGAGAGCGCGGCCTTTGGGGTAGCCCAGTAGGTATCTGAGTAGCCCTGTCTGAGCTGGAGAATGTTTATAACCGGCCAAGGGGTTTGCTGCTGCTGCCCATCACCACGGTATCTAAGCCCCTTCTGTGTAAAATCAGGAGCAATAGCGAAGTCCCTAGTGGACTCCATGGAGTGTCTGGCACTTCTCCCTTTTTGCAGTAAATCTCTACTTGGGATAGGGTGTGTGTGGTTTTCTTTAAATTGTATTTGATTGTGTTGAGCTTTTGGGGTTGACTTGTTCTGAGGGATAGGTTGGCTGGGCTTTTTGGGCAGAAGGAGAGCCCGTGTAACTCTGTGCTTTTCCTAGTTTGGAAAGGCCTTTGCGAAGAGGAAAGATCTGCAGTGTTTCCTAGGGGCAGCCAGAGTCTGCCTTTTTCTCCTCTGGAAGCTTGTTCTAGTCTGGGATCCTCTTGGCTGAGAATGCCTTTTTGTCCCCAGCTCTTCCACGCTTCGCTCGGGGTTGTAGGATGTGCAGGGGCCCAGAAGAGAGCAGCTGCCTCGGCGGTTCAGAGTTCCAAATTTGGTCTTTGGTGCAGCTCTTTGGTGGACGGTGCTGTTGTGGCTGTATCTCACTGTGGGGCTGGCGGACCGGCTGCTCATGCTGTTCGGTAGCAGAAATGCTTGGTGGGTTTTGTACGTTCCCCGTTAGTCAGCTGTGTCAAAGGTGGCAAGACACCTAACCACTACTTGTTGTTGTTTCCCCCTCCCCTCTTCCCCCCCCCCCAATGGGTATGCGTACATTCCCTTCCCTTCCCTCCCCCCCCCCCCCCCCAATGGGTAAGTGTGTTCCCTATGAAACACAAATCACAGTACTGGACCTGCCAGACTGACTATAACATCAGTTTCACTTTGGGGCCTTCAGGGTGATGTGTCAGAATGCTGTCAATGTCTGTTGTGACCAATGGGAATAACATTGAAGCACCTGTATAATAGGCCTTTGTGGCATAGGTGTCGTATCACCAGGACACCAACACGTGGTGCATGGAGATACAGCTTCAGTCTAAATGTGGCACAGTGTGCCACACGGATCAGACAGTTCGCAGTCCTGGCAGGTTCATCCTTTGCTGCAACCGTAGTCCAGATGTGATATTTTTAAGGCATCAAGATTCATTAAAGATACGACAGGATGTTTATTGCATAGTACCACTCAGTGCAGATGCTGGTACTCGGAGACAGCTGTTCTTCTTTTGCCAATTAAATGCTGATAAGCATTTCCTTGACTTCAGGGTACCTTTATATACTGTGCCTAGTACAAATATTTACATAAAATACTGAATTGTGTCTTAATCTGTATTTCATTGTGTTAGAAATATAAAAAGAAAAGTTTCCTGGACTTGTGTTTCAATCAGACGTAAACTTGGAATATTTCCAAGGGTTTTAATTAATGTTTTGCAGCAGTGTATCAGGCTAGATTGAGCTATAACTATTTAGTAGTTACATCATGGAAATATTTGGCTCATGGATAGAGGAAACAACTTCCCTTCTCCCCCAACCGGAAACGAATGTGTTTAGGGTTAGGGACGGGGCTACATTTTTTTGATCTGCTCACTTTGTTTCCTGATCTCTTATTTTCAGCGTGAGTAAGGAGCTGTATAGATTCCGGAAAAATAGCTTTGTTATCTACTCCATTTACTTTGGAGGAGGAGAAAATGTTAGTCAATCAGTCTTGTTCTCGGAAGGCACAGTGCCGGTCTCCAAAACAAAGAACACTTTCCAGTTTTCTTTAGATAATGTTACTTCTCTGTTTGCAGGGTTTTTGCTACTTCCCTATTTAACTCCAAAGATATTCCCTCAAGTAAGAGGGTACCATGGGAATGCTGCAAATACTTAAGTTGTTTAGTAATTTAGGCTACTGAAAAGTTTAAGAGCAACTTTAGCGCTAGTGTATCTGCTACAGCAGTTATCTGCTTCCTGTTGATAGTCGTAGCTCTCTATATTGTATGCATGTTTCTTTGTCAAAGAGGAGTTTGGCAGTTGGAAGCCATAACCATTTTAGCTCAGCCTGTAGGTCACATAATCTGACACTCCTGAAAGTTCTGAATTCTTTTAGCTTGCTAGTCAGCCTCTGAATTTCACACAGGAGCCTGAAAACCTGGAGCATGGCTCTGCTAGAACCACTAACTGCAGAGAATAAGAATTGCAGGTAAGTTTATTCTTCCCATTGTGGTGACTTTCAACCTGCTAGCAACAAAAGTAACAGTAAGTTTCTTCCATTGAAACTTCAATTCCCTGTACTGCTGTTGAATTTTATTAGCTTAATAAGCATAATTCTAGAAAAGTGCACTTCAGTATTGAGATCAAAGGATAAAATTAATAAATGAGAAAATCAGGGCATTAAAATTTGGTCTTCAAAGAAAGCAGAAAATAGTCTATATAAAGCTTTAGCAGCCTTTTGTTCAATGCATTCTTGATTGCTCTTGCTTCTGTTTGAATGAAAAGATCCGTGGCCTTGTAATCCTCAAAGCCAGACTTCGAGAAAGCGGAATTAACACACTTTCAGATTCCTTGGTCATTCCAAGAATTATTTTAGCGCTTAGAGCTGTAGTGATTACAGCTTTCATGAAAATTCATAAAAAGTGCCCCAGCACAAATGTTCTGCCTCCTACAAATAACGAGTACTTAAGTATTCCGGTCCTGGCTGTGCTGTCAGCGTGCATCACGCTGTCACTGCTTTTGCAGCAGCTTCTCCGTTCAGCTTGCTGCTGACGGGGAAAGTGCGTGTGATTTAACTTTGAGACAAATCACATTCTTGTGTAAATAGTCATTTGACATGTTAATGAAGACTGAAATTCAAACAAATTAAAGGGATCTTAATATTTCTCTGCTTGCATTAGTGCCTGGCTTCACGTGGAAAACCTTTCTGCGTCAGGGTTCAGACACATGTCTGTTTAATACTCGTGTTCTCTGAGTAGAAGGCATGAAATAGCAACCTGCCAAATCCTTTAATAAGGTCATTTTTCTATGAATTTGCTGGTGCTTTGTAAAAATAACTTGTGACTTAAAACATATGACTGCTAGCTGCTGCCTTTCATGGGTTCCTATGGGGTTAATGGTGTCTGCAGCACAAATGCAGGTAGAGATCATTGTTCGCTCTGGACTCTTGGTTTTAGGAAGATTGTCCTTTGTATTCTTTGAATACAAAACACATTTCACATTTTAGTAAACTGCCAGAGACGCTAAATATGGGTGTGATTTTAAAGGAGATGAGACGCTTGTGGTTCTGATCCAGCAAGGGTCAGGAGTGTATTAATAGTGTATAGCTGAGTGCAGCCTATGTGATCTTTGACAGGGAGAGTTTTCTTAATGTAGAATTCTGCCCTTGAGCAAAAGTCTTTTACAAAGACACACTTTCAATATAGGCACTAAAGAGTCGCTATATTTCACTATGTGAAAGTGCTAATGATGTGGAACGACACTTTTCTCATACACTTAAGATGCTGTAGAAGAACTAGTCAGATAACTGTTTTCTTGGCTTTGTTACTGTTACAAAGGTGGGAGTGTAGTCTGAAATCCACGGCTGTGCATTATCTGGAACTGTGTAGTTTAGATGCATCACTGGGTTTCAGTATGATTTCCTTCACGCTTATTTGCATCTTGACTGTATGAGTTAACATTGGAAATGCTTCTGCCCAGCTGTGAAGTTGTTCTTCCATAGTAGTTCTGATGATTTATTTTGAAGTATTGTTTTTAACAAGTTTCAGAGTAACAGCCGTGTTAGTCTGTATTCGTAAAAAGAAAAAAGAAAAGGAGTACTTGTGGCACCTTAGAGACTAACCAGTTTATTTGAGCGTGAGCTACAGCTCACTTCATCGGATGCATCCGATGAAGTGAGCTGTAGCTCACGAAAGCTCATGCTCAAATAAACTGGTTAGTCTCTAAGGTGCCACAAGTACTCCTTTTCTTTTTTCTTTTTTGTTTTTAACAATAAACTCTTAATCAGTTTTCTTTTTGTATGGAGGAAAGTTGGATTATGCAGTTGGGGTGGTGATGTTTGCAAGTCTTTGTTGATCTATTAAAAATAATTACTTTTCTGTAGTGAAGTCCAAAATTATGACTGGGCTTTGGAGGAGTAAATTTTTATCAGTTAATGTTGATAAGCATTGATTTCACCACGCGCGCACACGCACGCGCGCACACGCACACTTCCATGAATAACCATTATAATTTACAGATAGGCAAAGTCAGAAAACTGCTGTTTGAGAGTTTGATGTAAGGATATTTATGCTCTCTATTTTGAGCCAATGTTAATAACTTGTGTTTTACAATTAGAAAGCTTTAACTTTTTGAATCTCAGCATCCCCTGTCATTAAATAATTGTCTGACCAGCCCTGCCCCTTTGGTGTTCTGCAACTGAGAAAAACGCTTTGAAATAAGCATCCATTATATGTAGATTTTTACAGATAATAAATAAAAATGGAATTCTGTGATGCCGGATTGTGATTAATGTGGGTTCATGGTTGTGTTTTACATGTCCCTGGATTCCACGGCCAGAAGGCACCATTGTGATCAGCTAGTCCAGTGGTTCTCAACCAGAGGTCCGGGGCCCCTGGGAGGCCACAAGCAGGTTTCGCAGGTCCACCAAGCAGGGCCAGTGTTGGACTCATTGCGGCCCAGGGCAGAAAGCTGAAGCCCCGCTGTGTGGGGCTGAAGCCCGGGGCTCCGAGCCCTGCCACCTGGGACTGAAGTCGAAGCCTGAGCGACTTAGCTTTGTGGAGGCCCCTGTGGTACAGGGCCCCAGGCAAATGCCCTGCTTGCTACCCCCTAATGCCAGCCCTGGCTTTTATATGCAGAAAACCAGTTGTTGTGGCATGGGTGGGCCGTGGAGGAGTTGTAGCGTGTTGCGGGGGGGGGCCCTCAAAGTAAAAGGTTAAGAGCCCCTGAGTTAGCCTGACCTCCTGTATAGCACAGGCCAGAGACCTGCCCCACAATCGTTCCCAGCACAGAGCTCTTAGAAAAACATCCCACCTCTATTTACAACTTGCCAGTCATGGAGAATCTACCATCACCTTGGGTAAATTGTTTCAGCAGTTAATTTCTCTCACTGTTAGGCTCTCTTGGAGAGGCCAGAGTAACCTTTTCCAAATGAGTAACTCTACTGGGCTCTTCTGTTTGTTGCCATGTTTGCTCGTTGTGATTCCTGCTCAGGGTATTGTGGCCTTTACCAAGTACTTGAGGTCTGTGTGGTCTAGTAGGAAAGTGAATGTCCGGCTTTGAACCTGATGGCGGCTGCTGCTGCTGTACAGGAGCTGGCTCTGCAGAGCTTCTTGGGGCCTCTGGTCTGACCTTTCCCTTTTCCATTGAAGTCTGGCCCAGCAGAGATGGAGCCCACAGCTGCAGTTAAACTCTTGAATCCCAGGCAGGGCAGAGGAGACCCCTCCTTGCCTTGGTGCAGGACCCTGCTCTCCCTGCAGTACACACAGCTTTAGATCAGAGCCTTGGGAAGCTGGGAGCCAGATGTGCTGGGGGCCATATGGACATTTTAAAGGGTATGTGCAATAAAATACCCAGATCAGAATACTTCCCCTACGAGCCGTCTTTGTACTCAGGCAGGAGAGGATTTCGGTGTGAGATTGGTCTTTCCATTTCCAAAAACTGTTCCCCAATGTGCCCTTTCTTTTCACTGCAGTAGAGCTGACTGTTGTTGTCCGTGTACTACAGGAAAAGCCAAATGTAAAGACTGTCAGTTGTCTTACATTTGGAAGATCTGAGGCACACTGCGTGCTCCCACAGCCCATACTGCGAATGCTCAGGTGGCCCAGGGGTGCCCTTTGCAAGAAGCCTAGCCAGTGGGTTCTGCGCCACTTGTTCAGGGAAAGCCCCTGGCGGGCTGGGCCGGTTTGTTTACCTGCCACGTCTGCAGGTGCGGCCGATCGTGGCTCCCACTGCCCGCGGATCGCTGCTCCAGGCCAGTGGGGGCTGCGGGAAGGGCGGCCAGCACGTCCCTCGGCCTGCGCTGCTTTCTGCTGTAAGCCATGCACTGTAATTGACAGCACTGTTTGCCCTAGTCAGACTTCTCTGGAGAGGTTTTTTTCCCTGTAAAATGAATCTCACAGAAGGACTTCGGGGGAGACATTGACAGGCAGAAATGGGTGTCATGTGTCCAACTCTCATTGGCTTTCCAGGGGAGTAAGGTGCCGAATTCCCATTGGAGCCTTCAAAGCTCTCCCTTTGAACCACTGCTGCATGAGGCTGATATGCTTTTTCCTCAGAGAGAGGAAATAGTGTAGCCATCCTGGTCTGTCCCGGATTTCATCTCTTGACTATAATGGCGGCACTGATGGAAAACAGCAGCCATCAATTTCGTCTGGGAATGTTCTGTAGAGGAATAGGCAGGGATGGGCCTTGTGTATTTGAGTCCTTCAATTGATGTTTCCTCCTTTAAAGAAATACTCTAGTAATGCTGCTGCTAAGTAGTAATGTCTATAACTTGTAGGCTGTATCTTGGCAGTGTGGCCCAATGGAGAGAACCTGGACTGGGTTCTGACCCTGGCTCTGCTGCTGCGGGGGGCCCGGGACAAGACACTTTCCTTTCCTGGCCTTCCATTTCCCCAGCTGTAAAATGGAGTTAATGATACATGATCTCCTTTTGTAGAGTGCTTGGAGACCTACTGATGGAAAGTGCAAGGTGGGAGCGAGGTATTATAACATTAGGGGTGTGATTCACCACTGTTACTCCAGGTCCATTGTGGTGTTAATGCCTTGATTATACCCTGCTGAAACTGGACTGGCGCAGTAGAGACCCAGGCCCACTATTTATATCAGCATGACTATTTTTCTGTGTAGTATCGGCATGTTTCTTTTTTTGGTAGTGATCCAACAAATAAAACAGACACGTTGGCATCCATCCGACGTAGCCTCCCAAATGCCTCTCTGTACATCTTTCTGTGATCATGAAGACCTCTCTCGGTTTCTGTAACTGCTTATGGGTGCTGCCATGTATCAAAATGACATGGGGAATAATGGCGAGCTCAAATGTGCTGATACAACCAGACCCATTTGAAGTGCTACTCATCAAAGTGCTGCACGGTTCCTGTGATCTAGTCGCCACTTATCTCCCCTCCAGTATTTTTATCATCATCTGGGCAATAGGAGAAATCATTCACGTTGTGGCTATCTTTAGTTCATGCAAAATATTATGGACAGAGACCTGGGTCTGTTTCATGTCAGTTACCTAATAGAGAAATAAATTTGGAAGCTTTTAAACAGCTTGCTGTCTGCAGCCACGTTTTCACCTGTGTTTAATGCTATACAATTGTTCAATATATAGGTATAGTCAGTGGTCAGCCTAACACAATTATTTTCTCTCTTTTTGCTACAGAATTTCAAAGGCAAGAAAGCGTGAAGTCCCAGCAGAAAGGCATTCAGCTCTATGACACGCCCTATGAACCAGAAGGCAATGGTGTGGAGTCAGACACTGACAGCTTGGTGAGCCAGCGCTTGCGAGAGAGCAAGCTGCCACAGGATGACGACAGGCCCGCAGATGAATACGATCAGCCCTGGGAGTGGAACAAAGTCACAATCCCAGCCTTGGCAGGTAGGAATCCTGGGTCTGGTCCACACCATTGGTCCACCATTGGTCTGGTCCACACCAGCGCTCGTGCCCAGAGTGAGGAGGGCTCAGTGCCCTGAGCTTTGTCCATTTTTGAGGGCTTTTTAAAGAAAAAATTAAGTTATTTTGAGATTTTTCCTTCCATCAGTATAAGAAACAATATGTGACTTGTCAGTATTCCAGCGTAGATCTTGCAAAGAAATTCCACGATGGGTCCAGTCTCTGGTATACTAATCATCTCAGATGCTTGAGGTGAATAACACGTTGCAGCACTAGAACTGCTGAGAAATAGTGTTCCTTAAGATACCCTTCAGATGGCTCCATAAAGCTAGCTACTTAGATGTGCATGGCAAGCGGAAAAGCTCATGCCTTCCCTAATACGTTGTATTAAAACAACTTTTCAGTAGTTGTTACAGTGAATAAATGTGTTTATTTGAGTCAAGCCTGTTGATACACACATGAGTAACCTTCATAGTTGGTCTTAAATTCACCCCCTTGCACTATTAAATTAGCCCACCTCAAAACTCACTGTTCACTCAAACGTTGTATCCAGACAGTCACGCCTGTACATCCATTTCCAGTGCTCCAGGCTTGGTGTCCACCCAGAGCCAGTGGCAGTATTCTGCTTCAGACCGGCTAACTGCCTCCGTCTCACTGCTCACAGGGTCGGGGGTGGGCCACAATGATGCTTTAATTCTCTATGCTGAGGTCTCTCAAGCCTCCACATCCAAACGGAAAGGTGGTGGAGGGTTCTGAGTCGGGGAGAAATTAACGCTTGAAGATCTGACTCATTGAAGGAAGCTCTTACTGTTCTGGAGTAAGGTGAGTTTCCAGCACCTGTTTTGAGTATTGTAATACCGGCTATAGCATTGCTGATTCTCTAGAATAATATATAGCCACAAAAATCCAATGTTTTCTGTTGAGGTTAAATGGACACAGTGGAGCTGGAATAGGAATTGGGGGTTGACAGGGTAGTGATTTTTCACGGCTGTACATACTGTAGTGGGATTATCAGGTGACTCTGCTACTTAGTCATTCATCTCTTTTCTCGTGTAGGCAGGGTACAGTCTTTGAATAAATGCTGTGTGTTTTGTGAAGCTGTTTCTTTTTGGGAGAGCTGTTGCAAACATGGAGACTTTTTGCTCTTTGCTTTAATCCCTCTAATGAGTGCCTGTTCTTGAGGCAGAGCGGCTTCCTGAGGACTCACCATTGGTGCTGGGGCTGAGATTTCTGAGAAGAGGGACTTGCCTGCTTGCTGTTCGTGACTACCTCTCTTTGAGAAGAGGGGTGAAGATAAAACAAGTTACACTTAAAAAAACCTCCTCCCCATCAGTGACTTTTCCTCCGATGGGAAACGCCCCTGCAAAACACCAACCTCTGCTCAGCAGAGTGGCAACAATATTCTAGCTTAGGGTAGGAGTTGAAATATGCAGTGAGAAAACTATTGTTCTGCTATTTGATTAAGCTAATAGTAGTATATGGGGCGGGAGGAGGTGATATTGAGCTAAATTTGTTAATAGTTGCTTTAATGTACGAAAAGAGAGAACCACTTCTCTCACATCTTATACATAAACAAATATGATTTTTTTTTAAAACAAAGGAGGCGCAAGGAGCATTGGTTCCCTCTTTCTGTGACTGTGTACAATTCACTACTTCAGTCCCATGATCCTTGCATCAGCCATTTGGAAAGGCGGGTGAGCAGATCAAGACCTAGTACACACACGCGCGGCTCCGTCCTCTCTTCCTTTCTAGCGGTGAATTTACTCACTTAGCCCCATGGTTGTGATCTGTCCCAAAGGTTTTCCATCTTTCTGAAATGGAACTGAAAATGCACTGAGGGACCATCAACGAGAGACTTGGTGCTTTGCCCGATGGGGCATTTGAAATATTGGCATCTGGCATATCTGTTTATCTATGGAGGTGTCCCCCACAGCCAGGGTCTTTGAATCCTTCCATAGGGTTCAGTGCATCACCACTGTGTAGCTTCTAGCCAGCCCTCAGGGTTGGGAGAGAGCTCTTGATGACCTTTTTCTTTTCAGGCCATTACAAAGCGGGCAATGCATGAAGGAGATGGGCAGTGAGCGCACTGCCCGATACGGGAGCAGCTTATCTTCACTGGCAAAGGACCGTCACCTCGTTATTTCCCAGCCCAATATTGTCCAAGCTGTCAAAGGCACTGCTGGCCCCCACTGGGGTTTTAAGCCAGGACAAGTATGAAGTTCAAAGAAGTGTGTTTGGATGGCCGCTTGGAGTCCCCTTTATACGTACCTGGAAAGAGTCTGTTAGGGGCCCTAGAGACTGCCCGGCAGGTCAGTTTTTTGTAAAGTGTAGTTATGTGAGTTATGTACTCGCAGGTCAGTTTGCGCTAGGCATCGCAGTGGCAGGAGTGTAGGAGTGACAGCTGCTCTGCCAAACCAGAGACCACTGTTGACTAGCGGACGCTGTGTTTCAGCTCTTTAAAGTGTAGTTTTTATCTGTATCATGTATGATGATCGCGCTGGGATTGCGCGTCAGCTCTGCGCATGCTCTTCCTAGACCATGTCTATTGTATACTAGGAGCTGAAAAATGTAAAAGCTAGTGGGGAAATGACGACTTGTTCTCTGGCTCTGTTGACACTTAAACATACAAGAAAGTTTGCGTTCAGCTTCCCTCTTGTGTGAAACTGACGCATACGTGTGAATGCAAACTCACATGATCAAGCATTGGTGTTACCAGGGTGCAAGTGTCTCCATTCTTATTTCATGTTTGAGTCACACACCAGTGACCAAGGGGAACTTTATTCAGCTTCCCAAATCAAAGCTCCCTCTCAGCTGGGAACAATCCTGAGAGAGGGAAGACCAAAGAGCTCTACTTTGGGAAAGCTTTCGAAGTACCTGGCAACAGGAGTTCATCAAGAAAGTTCCTTGTTAATCAGATGCATTGCTAGAGTAACACTGTACTAAGGCTCCGGAATGAACCTTCTGGCCTCTGTAAGGGAATCTTCGCTTTATATGACCTGCTTCGTTAAGAATACATTGACATAGCTCTCCAAATTAAGGGCAATATTCTGCCAACGCTCTTGGGGTTAATGCTTCTGACCAGGTGTAGCTCTGTTAGCTTCAGTTGCACAGTACGTGGCAATAGGTGCTTTCAGGATCTAAACATATAATTGGCATTCCCTGCAATCTGTGCTATTTCTGTCACTTTGTGTGGCTGCTCAGTGGTACGCTTGGTGTGCTGACTCACTCCTTTTCTTTTGATGTGCTGTTCATTTGGCGGCTGAGCAGGAGGGTGTTGGGTTTGTGAACAGGCTCTCCAGTAACCTTGACCATCAGTGTAATTCCCTGGATGGCTATGCGAGTGCAGTCACTTGTTTAAATTCCCAGGATGCCATAAAAGATTAGGAACATTTGGCTTTTGGCGAGTATCAGCAACAGAGAGAGACCCTAAGGGTCTGATTTCACAGAGCTGCAGCCTGCGCTGCTTGTGAAGTGAAATGACATAGCATCGCAATAGGAACAGAAGGCTATTGTGGGTTTAATCAGCCTTACGGGCCACCTTGGCTCCAATCAGCAGGGGTCTTGCATGTCAGCCATTTCCACATCCATTCCTACCAGACTGTAAAACTCACGAAGTCGAGGTAGTGAATGGTACGGTCTGTCCAGACTTGCATCACCAGGTGGGTTCTGCAATGTGCTTGCTATTCACATTGCAGAGCCAGCCAAGGCGTGGAATGCAGTTCAACCTGTGAGAACCATCCTGTGCTCTGGAGGAGGAGGAAGACCATTCAGTTGGGCACTAGTAAAGGCTAGATGAATTTTAAAGAAGCAACTGACAATCCACCACATCACCTCCACCAAGTGTCTCAATCTTGGGGAAGTTTTTCTGTGGCTTAATAGACATTCAGCCTCCAGGGGCTGTTACTTCAGTACCTTTCCCTAAAAAGATCATGACTGCCCCTCTTCCGCATGTAACAGGATGGTGGAAGAGTACGTCAGACGTCACACTTGCATTGTAATGAATACGTGGAGAAGCACACGGCATGAGCTGTCCTGCGCCATAGCATGGTGCTGTTTGGCTGTCTGGGATTGTCAGCGCCAGGTTCGGTGAGCAGACACCGCGCTTCTGCCTCTTTGCCGCTTTTCTGTACTTAGTTGTTTTTCTATCTGATCTGTGTTTTTCAAGCCTAATGACTGGCTGTAATGTACACTCTCAGTGGTAGTGTACAACCTCGGAAATGTGTGTGCATCCGTCTGTCTGGCTCACACAAACACAAAGATGGCTTTAAAAACCAAGCCGATCCTCCAGTGCATTTGTTCTTCTGCCGCACAAAGCGGGGAGGAGGGGAACTACTGTTTCCCCCTCGTTAGCAGTGTGGAGTCAGCGTGGCTGTTGGAGAGCAAGCCGGGTTGTGTTCTGGTGCGTCTGCTATTAATAGAACTGTCAGAACAGTTCTGACGGCAGGCTCTATCTCAGGGGTGAGATAAGAGGCATGAACAGCTCCTGATTTGTACAGGCCAGATTGTGCGTTGCTGGGGTGAGGTTGGGAATTTTTTAACTTGTCAATAGACTAAATTAGATCGGAGTCATTGAGAGCAAATGAATAAGTAGCCAGGGAGTTGCCTGGTTGTTTATAGTGGCTTCTTCATTATTCCGCTTTAAGGAATGTCCTGGACTAGGGAAAGCTTTTTATTTAGGGCCTGATCCAAAGCCCTTTGAAATCTCGAGGAGTCTTTCCATTGACTTCAGTGGAATGTGGCTTAGGCCCTGGTTTAGGGTGACCAGACAGCAAGTATGAAAAATCGGGACAGTGTGTGGTGGGTAATAGGTGCCCATATAAGAAAAAGCCCCGAATATCGGGACTGTCCCTATAAAATGGGGACATCTGGTCACCCTACCCTGGTTTCATTGAACTCTACTTTTGTCATTTATTTGTATTGCGGTAGCATGTAGAGGCCCCGGTAATGGACCCGTTTCTGCCAGGCACTGTACGAACAAAGAACACACAGATGGTCCCTGCCCCAGGAGCTTACAGTCTCGTTCTAAGATAATATATGGATTAAAATATCGAACGCAACAAACAGGCTTACGTAGAGTCTACCAAATGGTTGTAATTTACAGTGTCTGCTTCAGCAGGTCTTTGATTAGGCGGGACCTAGGTACCGGTTTTGCTTTGCTAATGTTTTAAGCAGGCTGTCGTTCATGCTAGAAGATCAGAAGGGTTGTTTTCACTTGGCCTGATAGAACAGTTGCAGGATTTTGTGATGCCAACAGAGTGGCTGGCTTCAGGATCCTTGCTGGGATCTGGACTCTCTGCCATGCATTACTGAATGGCAGGTTTATTGGTTTTATTGCACTGTAGGCGAGGTGGGCACATTTCCATAACAGACTTAAGAGGTGTTAAAGATTAACTAGGAAGAAGGAGACCGCAAATCAGTAAATCATGCAGCTCCCTGACGCTCTAGAGACTCATTGTTCTGCTGTTACTCCTGTGCACATTGTGAGCAGTAAGGCTACGTCTACCCTAGAAACTTCACAGCGCTGCCGCGGGAATGCTCCCACGGCAGCCCTTTGAAGTGTGCGTGTGGTCACATGTGAGCGCTGGGAGAGAGCTCTCCCAGCGCTCCTGGTAATCCACCTCCACATACCACTCCACTGACACAGGTAATGCTCACCCAATTAGAGCCCAACCTTACCGGGTGTCTCCTCAAGCTAAAACTGCTATAGAGCAGGAGATCCAGGATATGCTACAGATGGCTGTAATCCACCCCTCTGGCAGTGCATGGGCATCTCCAGTGGTTCTAGTTCCCAAACCAGACGGGGAGATACGTTTTTGCGTGGACTACCGTCAGCTAAATGCTGTAACTCGCCCAGACGACTATCCAATGCCACGCACAGATGAACTGTTGGAGAAACTGGGACGGGCCCAGTTCATCTCTACCTTGGACTTAACCAAGGGGTACTGGCAGGTACCGCTAGATGAATCCGCCAAGGAAAGGTCAGCCTTCACCACCCATGTCGGGCTGTATGAATTTAATGTGCTCCCTTTTGGGCTGCAGAATGCACCCGCCACCTTCCAAAGACTTGAGCCTGTCCACACTAGCGCTTTAAAGTGCTCAGACTTGCTGTGCTCGGGGGGTAATTTTTCACCCCCCTGAGCCAGCAAATTAGAGCGCTATAAAATGTAAGTGTAGACAAGCCCTCAGTTAGTTCCAACCAGTTACCCAGACATACCCCCTCTGTGGGGGAGTGGCAGGGAGTTGGAGCAGTATTGCCCCACTGAGCTTGTGTGTCAGTTCACCCAACACTCCCAGCACTAGCGGGGTTTGATCCACTCCTGCTGGTGCAAAAGGTTGGTGGCATTTGCACCATAGACCCCAACCCTAGGGGTCTGGCTGCGTAGCGAGGGCAGTTCTAATTCTCATTTGGGAGTCTCTCCTCAGTGCTCCTGGAGGGCCATGCCTCGGCATATTGCCCAGCCATTCCAGCCACACTTGAGTCAGTCCTGGCCTGCTGTCTGCCTCTGGTGGAGAAAGTGTTCCAGGAGCCTGGAGCTGCTGCAGCCCTTCTCTTGGCAGACTTGACCTGCTTGTGCCCTGGGTTACACCAGTGGCAGTTAATCCAGGGGTGAGCAAGGACTGGAGTATAGAGGAGTTAGCTGAGCGAGGATCACGCGGGTGACCCATTTTCGAGTGTTAGCAGAGATGAGAGCTGAGTCGCAAAATTCCATGGACATAGATTTTTAAGGCCAAATGTAATCATCCGGTCAGACCTTCTGCTGTACCCAAGCCATAGGCAGGGTTGGACATGCCCCTCTGCCTGTGTGATGTGTTGTCTGTGCTAAAGTCCTTTCTAAACAAAGGAAATGCTGTGACGGTGTGAAAAGATGGTGTTAGTGTCAAGTAAATGACAGATACACTTACATAACCTACATTTAAAGACTGGATTCTTTTGGGACACTTATCCCTTTCCAGCTTTTCTGTGGTACTTGTGCAGCGTAGTGCACACGTTTCTCATTGGGAGTTAAGTTCTTGTCATTCCTCGCATAGTAGTTTTGATCATTTTCCAGCCACAAAGAATAATCTCAGTTATTGTGAGCTTCCCACACTAGGGTGCTGTTTGTGTGCTGCCCAAACACTGTTTTCCTTTGAGGCAGTCTGTGAAATGTTAAAACAGAGACTTCATTGTTTGTCCAACACTGAGAATGCAAATCAAATACTTACTGTGTGAGTGTACAGTACCGCACCACTTCCATGTAAAGTGAGATCACACCTGAGTACGCTTGGACAAACTGAAACCTTTTTGAACTAGGACTACAAAATACCTAGAAAATACAATATCCCTGGCTTTATTCAAAAATAATCTTGAGTTTACGTGTGTTTGTGCACGTGTGTGTGTGTGTCAAACTAGACAATGCTCTTTATATTCTATGCATATAGTATAAAATGAATGACTTGTATTTGACCAAAAACAACAAATAGTTGGTCTCTTTAACATATTACCTCTTTCCCCTCAGGCCCCTCACACACTCATGGGAAGACTGGTTCTTGAGTAATATTGATGTTTTTAATGCACTCTTTGGTGCTCTCTGATATTGTATTAACTGTTTGAACCTTGAATAAATTTTTTTTTAAAAACCACAGCTTTTGTTTTGCACCAATTATTTCTTTGTTCTGTAATGTGTTAGATTAAGATTAATTTTTAATTTGCTGCATGTGGCTGTAAATTAATTACATTCAGCCACTACTGTTTGGTTTTACGATTTGTCTAAATGTAAATATTCTTTTAAGGGATTACAACAGTTATCTTTTATGAAGATCCACTAAATTAAAAATATTGCCAGCTTAAAATTACATACTACAAAAAAGACATTTAATTAAAACGTATTACAATATATTTGAATCTTTTGTTGGTTCCTATCAGCATTTTTACTTCTGGATTATAGTGTTATGAATGGCAGTTCTTTTATTTAGGTGGATGAGATTTCTATAATTATACTTGTCAGTCCCTGCCACTTGCTGTCTTTAAAATATATGGTTATGATTATTTGTTGCAAGTGAATGTGTCAGTATTGTCATTGAGCGTAGCTTCAAGCTGTTGTCTAACACGCTTTCCTTATATTGTACCACATTTAGTTTCTGTGAAGAATAAATATTTATATAGGTGAACTAAAAACAGGAGCTCTCAACTGTAACTCTGTAGAGATGGCCCACGGGGTAACTGTTCTGTCCACTTCATTGGGATAGAAAATCTCCTTCAAGCACTCATTCACAGAGGGTAAGCCCAGAGGGGGCGTTGTGATCATCTGCTTAGACTGTCGCTCTTTGGGGCTGGGGCCCATCTTTTTGTTCCGCAGGGGGGCAGCACCCAGCACTGTTGGGCTCCGGTCCATGTTTGGGGTGTCTAGGCTCTATGGTCATATAAATAATACAAATAGTCTGCCCTCTTGCAGAATGCAGACGATAGGACTCGCCCCAATGAATTCCTGTTTGAACTAGAGCACTTTGTCAATTACCGAAGCCTGCGCGGCTATTGAATGGTACGTGGGATTTTGTTTCATTTTAAGCAGTGGTTAGTTTCCTAAGAGGTAAATAGAGTTCTAAGAGTGGAGAATTCACACACACACACACACACACACACACACACACACACACACACACACAATCTATAGGAGAGGGGGGAGCGTGAGCCCCAGTACCCGAGGGTGTGCTCAGACGAACCAGAGAGGCGACAGGTGCAGCGAGCCTGGGACAGTGACTTGCAAATGATTTTTTTAAAATATATTTCTGCCCTTTTATTGCTGCCCTCTGCTGCACAAAGAACGCTTAGGTGAGTTTTCTCTTCATCTTAAGTGTCAGCAACAGAACTGGCTGAAACTTTCAAAACATCAACAACATTTTGAAATTTGAAAACGAAGCCAGATGTGTTTTTAAGGAAATGTTTGGTTTACTAGCCTGATACTTCGAAAAACTGCAAAAAGGTTTCAAGCCCAACTCGTCTTCCTGTGCAGCTCACTTTAAACTGACCTCTGTTGTCTCCCTTCTATTTGTGAAGGAGAGGGGAGAAGGAGCTACTAAGAAGCAAAACCATCCAGCCTCCTCTCTTGTTCCCTACCCCAGCAGAGACGAGGGAGAAAATAGTTTGAAATAATCAAAATGTTTCACTTTTAACATTTAAAATGAACTTGAGCCTGGAAGTCCAAGCTCCAAGGCTCCCGGCTCAATCTCCGGTCCTGCGCCCCATCAGCCTTAGCAGAAAGCGAGGAGCCCAGAAGCCTAGCTATCCGTTGTTTACCTGATTTTTGTAGAGCTGATTTATTATAGGCTCGCCAGTGATCTGACCAGAAGACTTAGGTTCTTGTCCCAAAATCATGATACAGAATGAGAGAATGTAAAGAGTTCAGTACTTTGTCCCGACCCTCGGGGTATGTGGCAAAGACATCAGACTGTGGACAAAGCCAGGCTTTAGAGATTTTTATGAAAATAAAGGAAAGAGTTATCAACACCCCAAACCGCAGAGCCACAAAGTAGTAGTACAGTACTATAGATCCTTGTGATATCATCCCTTTACAAAGCCACTTAAACTAGTATACTCACGCCCTTCCTTGGGGACCTGGTAGTGGGAGACAGGACCAGCCTGGTCTCTGGCATGCCCAGTGCGTTTGATGGTCCAGGTTCCTCCACTGCTGAGATGGTGGCGATCAGGATCGGGTGTTTAGTCGTTAAACTGTATTGCAAAAGCTGAGCTGGTCGCCAAAACAAGAGAGTCCTTAAGGGTAAAGAAAAGGAAAAAGAATCCTCTCCACATGGTGGTTCGCCCTCTTATAGGGTCATGGCACTATCCTGAGTATTTATATCGGTGCCCAAATTTCCATGCGCAAATCTTATTTCCTCATCCAGATAAGTCTTTTCCTCCAGGGCAGATTGGAAGAGACCCTAGAGGTGTTTCGCCTTCCTCTGTAGCATGGGGCACGGGTCACTTGCTGGAGGATTCTCTGCTCCTTGAAGTCTTTAAACCACGATTTGAGGACTTCAATAGCTCAGACATAGGTGAGAGGTTTTTCGCAGGAGTGGGTGGGTGAGATTCTGTGGCCTGCGTTGTGCAGGAGGTCAGACTAGATGATCACAATGGTCCCTTCTGACCTTAATATCTATGAATCTACACTTACTGCATAGGTTAGAATATTCTTACGTATTAATAACACATCCATTAATGCTCTCCTTCCCCTCCACCCCCCAAATTTCCTGCGAAACAGAAATTAAAACTTTCAAGCCGCTCTAGCTGGGAAGCTTGTACTGCCTCCACGCACACAGACACACGCTGGCCAGGTGCCCGAATCAGATGCCTAAGGCCTCCAGCCAGAAACAGAATATGCAAGTTCCTCTGGAATTTAAATGGGATTTTTGCACAAGGAATGTATATAGACACTGATTTTAAATACCGCATTGCTATAACAATATTACCGTTTAGTGGTAGGTTGTCTCTCTTTTTGGCTAGGATAAATAAAATATTTATTTAAGGATATTTCTCGTTGGCTGGAGGCATAAAACTTGTTCATTATCATTCACAGAGTCCCAGTAGAGAGAAAATATCCATTTTACCACAGCTTCGTGTGTTTTGTTTCTTTCCTAGTGGAAATAATAACTGATTATGTGTTGGCGCTCTGTGGCATATGCACACATGCTATTTCATCTTGATTTGCAGAGTAACTCATTCTTCAGTAACTATGGTACGTTTTCCAGTGTGAGAAGGAAATAGATCTTCCTGTTGTATAGGTCATGGAATATGTATGGCTATGTTTGCCCCACTTCTGCCCCTAATTTATAATGTTGAGGTAGAGGGGCACTCGAGAATTAAGACAAACCTTTTAAAATTGCAAATTAAATTAAAAAAAAAAAAAATGTTGTTTCCCTTTCCCCACATTCACTGTGTTTCATTAAGTGGAATCTTTTGGGATTTGCATAACACCTAGGACACTTTGGCTAGAGCCCCTAAGCACAGAATATGTAAATGGTTTGGCTCAGATCAGCAATTGTGATTTGTACCAAATATACGTCTGGCATGCTATGTATCCTAGTGAGCTGAATTCTGGCTGTGCTGGGTCATGCTGATTCCTGTCCTGTCAATTAAATGGTGACTAAGCTGGTCATCCAGGCTCGCTTTAACAAAGTGTCCTGGATGCAAAGCTGCAGGGTGTGTACAAACCATTCCAAACTCTCTGTTAGTCACTGCAAACTTATGCGATGGTAATACCATTGCCCTGGAGCACTAGATGGGTGTTTAGCATCTGGCACTGACCAAGCATGTCCAGGAACATTCTTGATATGACTGTTTCCCTATGGTTGCTGTTGAAATTCTCAGCAGGTAACCATTGATCTTCATTTGCAATCCTTGCCTCTTAATTTACAATGGTTGCCTATTCCAAACCCTTGGAAAGACTGGTTTGTGTTGCACTGGATCCACAGATCTGCTGAGAATCAATAATTCATGATCTTCAGTAGAAAAGGAAAAATCCTCTTCCAGAGGTGAGTGGGCAGCTCTCTGGCAAACATGGGGCCCTATGACATCAATTTCTATTGCACTTGAGGTGTGCTTTTTAATTAAGCTTTTTAACCCATTTTGTTGCCAGGAGAAAATGAAAAAACGTGAGCTGACCTGTAAACCAGTGCAGTGCGGTCATCCTGAATCTGGAGCCAGGCAGCTCCAGTGCCTCTGCTGCTGCTCAGCCTGTTGTCTAGCAACAGCAGCATGAGCCTGTCAAGACTGGACCATTTTGCAGCTGCTATTCAGAAAGCTGTTGCCGGCAGTGAAACATGTCAGCTTCATGCGGCTGCTGCTGCTGTTTGAGAAATCTCTATGGAGCAGCAGAGTCCGCGCTCTCCCTTTTTATGGGGAAGATGAATGACCCAGAGAAGGTGACCCAGGAACTTAGAGCAGGGAATATAGATATTAAAACCTCTGTGACCACATCTGTGCCCTCTTCCTTGGAGGACCACAGCTATCAAGACGTGGGGTTGGATAAAAATTACGACGGTATGGTGCTCCCTAATAAGCCTCTTAAGTGTCATTTTTATGAGCACTTATTTCAGCATGGTTTCTGTTACTGATGTTGCAGTGCCATGAGAAATCACAGGTTTCCAGAACTGATGCTCTGCTTTGGCTGGAGGGACTGGCGGATAACGTTTTTGGTTTTGTCACTCATTTTACTCCATTATTTCAAGACAGTCTTGCCAAACATTGCCTGGCTGGCAGCATTTTTAAATAATTGCTGATCAGTCAATGCATTTGATATATTCATATAACTATGTACTGTCCATGTTTTTGCCTGGATCATTGTCCAAGGAATTCCATATACCTTCAGAGAAACTGGGTTCTTGCATCTTCTCTAACCTGATTTATGTTTGAATCACATCCCTAAAACAAGCAAAATTAAGTCTCTTCAGTATAATGCAAATTGCTCCACACTGAGCAGTTCAATGTTGTGATGGAGATGCAGGTCAAATGTTGAAAACAAGCACTGTTGATGGTTGTCTAACAACTGGACTAAGTTATCTGATGCGGTATTTTAGGACTGTAATGTGAACTATCAGAAAGGCTCCATATTAAGTTAAGCATCTTGGGTAAACCACTAACTCCCATGTCAGAGATGTATATTTATCCTCCTCCTAAAGCATAAAGCCCTCTAAAATGCTGCAGTTCTGGTCGCCATTGTTAGAATTCTTTTGTCAGTAGATTCTGGAGAGGTAACTGTTGTCTCTTACAAATCTCTTGCAGCCCAGTTTAACGGGAACGAGAAAAGGCAGTCTTCTCCTTCACCTTCAAGTGACAGGCGTCGACAGCTCCGAGCGCCAGGAGGTGGCTTCAAACCCATCAAGCATGGCAGCCCAGAATTCTGTGGGATCCTGGGAGAGAGAGTAGATCCAACTGTGCCACTGGAAAAACAAATGTGAGTTAACATGGAAAACACTGTGTGTACACAGCTCTGTATCTGCCTAAGTGAGTGGCAGGCGGCTGGAGGGAATGAGGCCTGTTAGCATTCCGGTCCTGTTGTCCCCTGTACTTCCTGTTGTTTCATGC
The DNA here is from genome assembly GCF_965152275.1 of Natator depressus. NCBI lineage: Eukaryota > Metazoa > Chordata > Testudines > Cheloniidae > Natator > Natator depressus. The sequence continues at coordinate 122,398,878 of NC_134238.1, read as the reverse complement.
TGTTACAAACCCCTAAGCATGCACACAAGGAACAAGAATGTCACCACCACTGAGGGTTCATTTCAGGTTATCTCTAATTGTTGTACAATGTGTATATATTATGCTGATAGGTGCCAGGGGGGAAACAATAGAAGTCTGTCTGAATGATGCTCTGGAGCTGTAATCTTCATGACCTGTGTGAATTGTGAGTGGCTCATTTTTGTGTTTAAATTTTTATCCATATCGATCATACTGATAGGCTTGAAATACAATAATAAAAGCCCTGCTTTAAAGTCTCTCTAATTGAAGATCTTGTTTATATAGAAAGTAGTCATACTGTTTCCGATATTCATCCCCTTCCACCTATCGGTGAGAGCAGTCTCTGGGTTAACCTGGCTGGACCTATTACAATACCAGGATAAGGAGAGGTCATCAGAGCAATGGTGGTGATCAGCTATGGGTTTATTAGCTTCACACCTACTCCTAGGGCACTCTGGGAAGAGTCTCCAGAATCTCTCTCTCTCTCTCTCCCCGCTACGGGGGTGCCTCTTGTGTTCCCTGTGCTTCCATGTCACCCAGCGGATGACTGAGCAGAGCTGCATGTGTGGTTATGAGTGGTAGAGTGATCTGGTACCATACCTATTGCTGCAGATACTGCTCAGCCATGTGGCAGCACGTTCTGCAAGTGGGATTTGCATCTCAAGTTCTCCAACTCATCCACACAGTCGTGTTACCCCTTTGGCGTCACCCAAAGCTTTCAAGTGGCTACACATTGAAAATGCAGAAATCTCTAATCTAGGAAACTGCAACAGTCAAGGGTCAGTCAACACCTCTGCTATAAACCCCTGGCTTTTACAGGACTTTAACTTTGGCTATAAAAATTCCCTCTGGGATTTAAATGGTTTTAGCCAAAAAACTACCATCAATTCCATATGACAAAGTTAGATAAGAATCAGTTAAGTAGTTTGGACTCTTTAAAGAACACGAAGTTTAGTAGGGTGGGGATGGTAGTGTAACTCGGAACATTTGGTGGGCGAGTAAAACAGGACATGATTTGAGGTCAAGATTTAGTGGATAATTTGAAATGCAACAACTGTGTTAAAATAGAAAGTAAAAACCAGAGATCTGGCTGTACTTCTGTCTTCAGTTCATTGGGTGATGGTCAGATATTTACACCAGACTCCTGGTTCATCAGCTTGACGTGAAATCCAAGATTTGAATCCCTGCAAAGGAGCAGCTTCTGACTTTGGGAATATAGTAGCACCTTGCTAATTTGCACCAATAACTGGGAGACCCTTTGCAACTTTCTGGATTTTGTGAATTGGCAAATGTAAAGGTCTGAAGCTGTGAGGTGCTGAGAAACCTCAGTTCCCATAACTGCATCTCCAGGATCAAGACTGAAATGAACAAATCATTTTTTAAAAGCAACAGTAACGTATCACAAAATAGGTGAGCAGGTAGTGGGTTTTTTTTTTTGTTTGTTTGTTTTTTACAAAATATGCTGCAGTACATCTTGAAATACAAGCGTAAATGATTGGTTTAAATTGAGTCTTAGTAAATATGACACCTTTCTGCAGCATCTGCTACTAAATCTTTTCTGAGAAGTGGAGAGAGACAGGGTGTGTGTGTGTGTGTGTGTGTGTGTGTGTGTGTGTGTGTGTGCGCGCACACGCAGATTATAAAGTGAGTGGATTAGTGCAGGGTATGTTGGCAAGACACAAATGTCCGATCCAGCTAAGAATCAGGAAATTACTTTTAGATGCCTGGGGTTAAGGGAAAAACAAACCTCTAAGCACATGTACCTGGCAAGTCAGAGACCTGAAGAAATTGAGTGGAACTGCTCCGCTTCTCCCATATACAAGGCAAAAAACGAGACAGTGAAGATGATGATGTCTCTTCTGTACTTCCTGCCTCTCACTGGAGATGAGATCTTCCTTCCTCCCTCCCCACCCTGTAAATAAGGTCCATTGCGGCTACTCTAGTCCTCCAGTGCCCAGCTCAGAACTGTGAGGAATGTAATGCTGCATAGCAGGTGAGCTGCAATATATGGACATGACAGGATGAGTAAGTGATGCAGCTACCTGGGCTTCGGTGGTGTTATAGCTGCTTACACCAGGGCTGAATTTGGCCCTCACTCTACGGGCATGTTTACATATGGTGGTGTTCCCGATTAACTCCATGGCTGGATGCTGTTATTCCAGAACTAGAGTTCCTTGATCCTGTTTAGCTAATAGCCGTTTAGCTACGTTAATCAGGAACCATGCCATGTGCAGACAAGCAGATTCAATTGTGCAAAGTGAAAAGGCACAGCATTAAAGGCCTGATCTACTGCACTTTGCAATCAACGGGAGTCTCTCTACTGACTTCACTGGGAGCTGGAACAGGCCCTACTCGGGTAGAAATACATGATCACATTTGAATGATGCGGACAAGTTTTAGTGTTTTTGCCATACATTTTTTGCTGGGTCTCTTATTCGCATCCTTATGAGACTTGGAACTCTAGAGCTTCTTCTGTTTTACGTGTTTATGCAAGCATACTTGCTGAGGCTATTTCACAGCTTCTTGGTCATGTCATTGGCAGCTGAGTCTTGACGTGTGTGAGGGGGTTGGGGGACGGGGTGTTTTAGACATTTGAAGAATAGACAGCCCCAGTGCAAACAAAATAAACTTATCCATTGAGATTCTAATGCTGCCTAAGGACACACTGCCATGTTAAAGCCTAACCTGTAGTTGGCTTTGGAAATCTCTGCGGTATTGGGTGTCTAGTTTATATGGCTATGCTATGCAAAGTAATACACTGACTCCCCAAAGCCCCATTAGCAATATTTATCTCTGATACAGAAACATAATCGCCATCAGCAGTTGCCCCATGTTGGATCAGGCTGCTGTTTTCTCCCATCACATTTTAAAGCCCAAATTCTCTGTTGCAAACCACACATGAAGCCGTAGCACAAACCTTGCTCGCTTGCGCGCACACTCTGGCTTGCACATTCACACACGTCTAATGCAGCTGCCCTGGGCCAGGAGGCATGCATTAAGCCCTATGGGTATAGTTGAAGTTTGTGGATTTCAATCTCATCTTAATGGGCATTGTCCTGTTGTTGGCTTAGATGTTTTGTTTTGTTTTTGAGGATTATTAATTTTTTTTGCATGAATGGCAATATTTTTTCAGAGCACCCTTCCCAATTCCATTGTTCTGTCGCTTTGTGAAATCTGATAATGTTCGTGTTTTCTTCCGTGCTCAGATCACCTCATCCATTTGATAACACTTCTTTCAATTCAGTTCTCAGAACCCTATCAGGATAACCTCTAAAATTCTTACTGAGAAATATCCCCTACCTGTAAATATCTGATGGGGAAAAGCCTTGTCTGCTCATTTTCATCCTCCTTTCTCAATACTACTTGTGCCTTCATTTCATGGTTAGTATAGACTATTCAGGGTCTTTACTCTGCTCTCTGTCCTAATCCCTGCATCGGTTGAGATATTTCATTTCTGGTGGAGACTCTGGGTGTAACAAGAGAGGGTGACGTGATGACTATTTAATACTAGCACCAAGCTCGGTTTAGTGCCTTACACCAGATTTCGCTAGCAGGATTTTTCATAGGGCTAACATTACCACACAGATGTTGAGGAGCATAACGGATTGCCCTCCAGGGAATCTCTCCGGCAATGACTTTGTTCAGTGGTAGTGAGTGCCGCTCCCTTCTCCGAGGAAGTTATTGGGGTAGTAAATTTAAAACAAATAAAAGGAAATGCTTTTTCACACAGCATGCAGCAATTCATGGCGTTCAAGGCCAGTAATATTTTGTAGTTATGCTTGATAAGGGTGGGGGGATGGAGGGAGGGAGGGATCAAATTTTCTGCATCAGGGTGTCAGCTGCGCACTGCAGAAGTAAGGAAGAGATTCTCCCCACGCATGCACATCATTGCACCACTGACCAGGCATATCATGTGTCTGGTGCAAGTGGGGAGGTCTGCTTTCCTCTAACGCCTTAGCTTGTGCATTATGGGACTAGTGCAACCTGATCCTCTATGGCAAATCCTAGGGAAACCATGCCCCCACAACCTTTAATTTGCAGACATGCTTGCAGATGAGGAAGGGTTAATTTTTCCCTCCCCCGCCTTCATGATGTAATTAACGAGCTTTCAGAATGCCTGACTACTTAATCTCTCCTTAAACGAACTAGCCCAATAGACTTATCCAGGGGGTTGAATAAAAACATTCTGCATTGTTCACAGGTGCATTTAGAAAGAGTGTCTTTGGTTTAGCGCGTCTGTTAAGGAAACGGGCACACCTATTTCTCATTTCTCTTATTCTTTCATGTTTTCTCATATTTCACATATAGCATTTTTATTATATAGCAATCCTGATGTTCCGTTTTTGTTGAGTTTTTACCCCCCAGTTAGATTTATACAGTTGGATAATTTCAATTATTTAAACTACCGATACGCTCCCTTCTGTGGGCGGCAGGAAGCTTGTGTGGGTTGGAAGACCAGAGATTTTCACACTTCTCTCCTATCCTAGGATTGTGGCCATCATTTTCTTACCATGTCCTCAGATTGTGCCATCATTTTCTTACCATGTCCTCAGATTGTTACCAAACATTGCATGAAAAGGTTCATATAGACTCTGCTGGTATATACATCCTGATTTACGTTTCAGCCTTCTCGGACGCTCCCAGGAAGCATCACCTTAAATTGTAACTTGCAGTGTTGTTTTGGCCAGCTTGATCCCAGGATAATGGAGAGACAGGGTGGGTAAGGTAACACCTTTTATTGGGCCAACTTCTGTTGGTGAGAGACCGGCTTTCAAGCTGACAGGGAGCTCTGTCCTTTTCACGGACAGAAGCTGGTCCAATAAAAGATATGACTTCACTCCCCCTGTCTCTCTCAAATTGTAATGACAGCCTTCTAGAACATAACCAATGTATTTTATTGGAGTGATCCTCAAGCTGTTAACCACTGATTCAAATTAAAGCACTTATGTGGCTAAATGTTCTGTTAGTTGAATATTTGTTTACTTATGTCTTCATTGCTTTTCCTTTTTCCTAGATGGTATCATGGCGCAATCAGTCGGACAGATGCAGAAAACCTGTTACGATTGTGTAAAGAATGTAGCTACCTTGTAAGGAATAGTCAAACAAGCAAGCATGACTATTCTCTTTCCTTAAAGTAAGTACAGTTCCGTAAAACGTGATGGGCACAAACTTATAAACAGGGCTTCCTTTGGCGCAACAGAATTCAGTCACTTTTGTGGCGCTAGTGAGGCTGGATAATGTACCCAAAGGCACTGTAGAATGCCGACTGTCAGCTTGTGTTGTGTCTGGTGACAGTTCCTAGATTTGGCATTGCGCTTCTGGGGTGTTAAGGGATTTTTAGTCTTTGCTTGGCGTGCTCTTAACAAAATACACTTGATCTTTTCCAGCTTCTGATTAAAACGTTCATGGTCTTTCAGTTTTGTTTCAGCTTTTTAGTAGACACCCATTTCTTGCTTGTTTTCCGTTTTCACAAAGACTGTCTTTCTGGATGGAAGGACACTGGCCACAGTCGGCAGACAGGATACTGGGCTAGATGGACCTTTGGCCTGACCTAGTAGGGCCAGTCTTATGTTCTTGTGAAATGTACAGTTGGGGGAAGCTGGTGTGTAGATTGCAGTGCTGAGTGAGAGATGGGAGGAGATTCCTAACAGCTAAAGGGTCCCACTCAAGGCCCATGGAACTCCCAGATTAAGTAATTATCTTTGTGGTGGTCTCTTCCATGCTTCCACTTAACGATTCTTCCCTTCCTGGCTTGGCTCCTTCAGAGCATGCTCACGTTGTGCGTATCCGCTCATCATAGGCTCACCTGGTTTGAGCGTTCATGTCACTGTTCCAGCAGCTAAGGAAATGCTGTGTTAACCAAAGTCACAACCAAACCCTCTGTGCCTGCGTACGGCAGGAAGAAGCCCCTGCATGGGCTACTCAGCCCTTGGGTCTGGGCACGCAGGCGTAAGGAGGCTTATTTACACCCTCCCTCGGACGGGTGCGGTGGGACATAGGTCTGTGATATGGGCAGGTTGTAAACGACTATGCCTCTGTCGGAGGATAGGTCAGCACTGCAGTGAGACCCCCGCGGCTGGCCTGTGCCAGCTGACTCGGGCTCACGGCGCTCGGGTGAGGGGCTGTTTGACTGTGCTCTAGGTGTTCAGGTTCTGGCTGCAGCCTGGGCTTTGGGATCCTCCCACCTTGCAGGGTCCCAGAGCCCAGGCTTTAGCCCGACCCGGTCTCTAGCCTCAAACAGTCCCTTAGCCCGAGCCCCACAAGCCCGTGCCAGCCTCAGGGGTTTAAGTGCAGTGTAGGCATACCCCGATTTGTGATGCTTCCTAGGGCAAGTTCTGGGATGGTGCAGTAGGCCCATTCCTACTCCATTGGGGGGGAGGGGCACCTAAAGTATCACAAGGACTCCACACTTATACACAGCTCTAGCAGTTAGCCCGTTTCAAACCTCCTATCCTTAAAGCTACAGGCCAAATACTCAGCAAAGTCCATTGACTTCATGTTCTTAGATTTGGTTTTATACTTCCGTTGCCTTCAGCAGATGTGTGCCAATGTGCACAGGCTGAGGGTCTGCCCTACAGGTTAAAAATATGCTGTACAAGAATATTAAAATCCAAATTCCTCTTTGTATGTGTGTCAACACTCCTGTCACACACAGGCTTGAACTGTGGCTTTGTGCTGTCGTGTGCAGAGACCCACCCAGAATAGCTAGAATGCAGTTTCTGTGTAGATGATGTCCTTCTCTGATCCTCACTTGTCTTCTGTGGGTTGTCAGCTGTAACGATTCCTCTGGTTCTCTGAGAACCTTGGAATGAATGACACCTGGCTCTGCTGATTTAAGTACGTTTAAATTATACATTTAATAGATTTTAAGGCTAGAAGGGAACACCAGGATCATCTAGTCTGTTTTTCTGTATGACACAGGACAGAGAATTTCAGCCCAATGATTTGTGGTCGAACTAGAGCATAGCTTTTAGAAAGACAACTAATTCCGTGGTAGCCTCCAGATGATGGAGAATCCACCATGTCCCCTGGGAAACTGTTCCACAGATTAATTACCCTCGCTGTTAAAATTTTGCATTTTTATTTCCAGTTTGAATTTTGCTGACTGAACTTCCAGTCGTTGGATCTTGCTATGCCTTCGTTTGCTACATTAGTGAGCTGTCTGCTACGAGTAACTCCCTGTGTGGGTATTTAGTCTGTGTTTTAAATCACCCCGTAACCTACTCTTTGATAAACTAAATAGCTCGAGTTCCTTTAATCTGTCATGATCAAGTACGTTTTCCAGACCACGGGTCATTTTTGTAGCTATTCTCCAAACCCTTCCCAACATGGGAATACAGCAGTGATCTCACTAGCGCAATATACACTCTAGCAAGGTAATACCACCTCCCTAGTCCTTCACAATAGCGTTAGGCTGAGAATTGGCCCCCTCTAGAGAGAGTTCCCCATTAACAACTGCGGTTTGAGGCTGATCAGTTAACCCTGGTAAATCCCTTTAATCTGAGTCGCACTGATTTTTAGATAGTTCTCCCTTTTCAAGGAGAATGTTGCGTGGTGCTAAGTCAGCTGTCCCAGGATATTCCCTCAGCACGGGTCCTGTTGTCAGCCACACTTGTACTCATGTCAGGGAACAATAACATTCTTTTAACAGAACTGTTTTTTCCAGGAACCCACATTGGTGGTGGTTAATTGTATTATCATCCTTTCAACTCTTCCATGGTGGTCCTGTAGCTGCCATTCCATGACTTAGCCTGATATTGGATCCTGGGCAAACAGGCCTTTAGGTTATGTCTACACAGCAATTGAAAACCCGTGGCTGGCAGGGCTCAGGCTAAGGGGCTGTTTAATTGCAGTATAGACATTCAGGCTCGGGCTGGAGCCCTGGCTCTATGATCCTGCAAGGTAGGAGGGTCCCAGAGCTTGTGCTGCCCCAAGCCCAAATGTCTACACTGCAATTAAACAGCCCTGTGAGCCCCAGTCAGCTGCCAGTGGCCAGCCACGGGTGTTTAAATGCAATGTAAGCATACCAGAGGTTACCTGGTTCATATCAATTGCCCTTTCTAAATATTGGCAAAGCACCAACGTTCTTCCAGGCCTTTGGAATATCTCCAGTTCTCCAAGATTAACATCAGTGCTCTGGAATGCTCCTTTAAAATTCTTGGGTGCAAAAAACTGGTTTTAAAAATGTTTGTCGTTAGCAGACAGGGTTTTAACATCCTCCTTGGCTACTGTTGGACTGGAAAGTATTTCATCATCGTTATATGGTGAGACTGCATCATCCAGCTTCTTCCCAAATACAGAACAGAAATCCTTATTGAACGCTGCTTCTGCCTTGTGAAAAGTGACAACAATGAGGACATCTCCATCTAGGAGGGGACCTATATGTTTGAATGGGTTCCTTTTGTCCTGACATACTGTATTTAGAAACATTCCTTCTTTTTGTCCTTAGCCCTGTTAGCCATGGAAAAGTTTGATACCTTTTAGCTTCTGAAATAAATCGCCTGCATTTCTTTAACATCGGATTCCTATTCGCTGCCAGCTGCCTCCCTGGTTTTCCAAGTATTAATGTGTTCTTTCATTGTATTGCATTGCTGCTTTCATATCCCCTCCTAATGAAGAGGGCTGTTTAACAAAATCATAGAATATCAGGGTTGGAAGGGACCTCAGGAGGTCATCTAGTTCAACCCCCTGCTCAAAGCAGGACCGATCCCCAATTTTTGCCCCAGATCCCTGAATGGCCCCCTCAAGGATTGAACTCATAACCCTGGGTTTAGCAGGCCAATGCTCAAACCACTGAGCTATCGCTCCCTCCCTCCTTAATAGCCCTTTGGCTGGTGAGGAACTGTCTCTCTTTGAGCCTGAAGTAAGATGTTCTTCTGGACCGTTCCCAGGCATTAGTCACCTGTCTCTGTTGAATTATTTCCTCCCATTGAGTTTTTTCCCATAATTATTTTTAGCTTTTGGAAATTGGCCCTTTTCAGGGGCCAAACATATATGGCTGTTTGGTTTAATTCTGTGTGCTCGAAACAAATGTAACCAGGTCATCATGATCACTTACACCTCGGCAGCCCACTCGCTTCAAGTTCAGTGAGTAATCTCCTACCTGCCTCACTGACTTCACTGCTGCTCCTTCCCAGATCCTCATTACCGTTTATCTTGTGGTGCCGCCTGCTTCCTTCATTCTTTTTGTTGGAGAATAAAACAAAGTGCATGTGTTCTGAGTATTTCGCCCTTTTCCATCTCTATTATTGAACTTCCTCTGTATTTGGCAGTAGCTCTGTATTTCCCTTTAGTATTTGTTGCTGTCCCTGATGCAGGTTTTAAAACCTCACACTAATTCTGTGCTTTTAGTTTGGTCATTTTTAGCTTCATTTGGCAGCTTCCTTTCAGTTTTACTCCTACCAAGCTTCACTGCAATTGCACGCTCATCTATTATAGTTCTGGTTGTGTAATCTTGGTGTGGCTGTCCTGTGTGCCTTCCAGTTCCTACTTTCCAATAAATATCTGAGTAGTTTAGAATCCCTGGGGAGTATGAGTCCTGGCGACTTTGTTGCTCTGTGTTCCTGGCATAGGTTGTTGTTTTTCACATGGGTTTGATGTGTAGCATGCATCTAGCGTAACTGCCTTGCCTTCTTTGTCCAATGCCCGCCAGTAGACTTTTGCTGTTACTCTTAGACCCTGATCCAGTATTGCGAACCACATGACCCCACCCATGCACTCACCTAGAGCCCCTTTGACTTCAGTGGGGCACTGCATGAGTGCAGGGGCCCACCTGTGTGGCTCTTAGTGCAATTATCTGGACCCTGAGACTGATGTAAAGAAGATGAAATACTAGACCCCATTGATTTTCCTCCCTCGTTATCTCTTTTATAGGTTCTAACATTTTATACCGGGGTGTTCAAAGAAGGGTGAAGGAGCTAGGCTGCTAAAACCCAGTCCCAGCCACCTTCTCCCTTGAACGGTGTGGGCCCCGATCCTGCATATCCTTACACATGCAAGTACCGTAACTCACAGTTGTGGTCCCAAGGAGGGTTACTCCTGTGAGTAAAGTTAGTCACATGTAGAAATATTTGTAGACTGGGGCCTGCGGTGAGTTCAGAACTAATTGACAGCTGGTCTGGAAGGGGCCGCCCTTAGCACCATCAACAAGCTGTTTTCTCAGTCAGAGACCATAAAAGACCAAGATCATATCAGAGTTTTCTCTCCCCTTCCTTTTCTAAGACATGTAAATGAAGTACAGCCATCTGGCTCCTGGATGGTGGTCACAGTGACCCTCCGTATGGACATTCCCTGACCCCAGCTGAGCCAGACCTTTCTTCATAAAGTTCAGCCTGCTGCTCATTCCCCTCCACCCCACCCCACCCCACACATACAAACCAAAAGTTTCAGAGTGCTTCACTGCACAACTTCAATACCCCGCTGACCCACAGGAGTGCAATCAACAGTTACAGTGTACGGACAACCGTTGCAGAAACCAGCCCTGGATTCGGAAGGATGCTCAGTTTCCCCCTGGTAGACAGACACAGGCATTCTTGGAGGTGTGTGGGGTGGGGGTGGGGAGTTGTAAAATAAGGTAAAACAGAATATACTGTTCGAGGCTCTTGAAGGCTACTGTAAAATAAATGTTAAATGTGTACAATATACAAATAAGATTCAGTGCTGAGCCTCTCCACTTCGTAAATTATTTTAATGTTGCAATTATAAAGATCTAAATTAGGAACTGTCAGCTACTACTGTGTTTGTTTTAGTGCATTTGGTAGCCTAGTATAAACAAACATGGTAATTAGTGATGATATTCCATTTATGAAAAACAACTTCAGCGTACGTTATTAGTTCCCGAAAGCCATGCCTAATTTATTACTGTCATTAGTGAGATGTCCAAAATAGTTGTTGTTGTTATTATTAATAATAAAAGCTCTTCTGTACATCAGTTGAATCCGAGTGTAGCCCTTGCTCCGTGTTTGTTTACCTGGTAGGTCAGGGGTGGGCAAACTTTTTGGCCCGAGGGCCACATCGGGGTTTGAAACTGTATGGAGGGCTGGGTACCGAAGGCTGTGCCTCCCCAAACATCCTGGCCTCTGCCCCCTCAGAACCCCAATCCATCCAACCCCTCCTCCCCCCCTCCCCGCTCCTTGCCCCCTAACTGCACCCTTCCACCCCACCCCCCGGACTCCACCCGCTATCCAACCTCCCCTGCTTCCTGTCCCCTGACTGCCTGCCCCACACCCCCGCTCCCTGACAGACCCCCGCAGGACTCCCATGCCTATCCATCCGCCCCATCCAACTGCCCCCTGCTTCCTGTCCCCGACTGCCTCCCGGGACCCCCTACCCCTTATCCAACACCTCGCTCCCCGCCCCCTTACCATGCTGCTCAGAGCAGCAGGAGCTCACAGCCCCGCCGCCCAGCCGGAGCCTGCCACGCTGCCCGGGAGGAGCAGCGAGGTGAGGCTGCGAGGGAGGGGGGACATCAGGGGAGGGTCCAGGGACTAACCTCCCTGGCAGGGAGCTCAAGGGCCGGGCAGGACGGTCCTGTGGGCCGGATGTGGCCTGCGGGCCGTAGTTTGCCCAACTCTGCGGTAGGTCATAATTAGCTGGGAAAGAGAGAGACTCTGATCAGGGAGCAGCTTACTGTCAGAGTAATTAGAGTGTACCTGCGCTCAGAGTCTCTGTTTTAAGACTGTATTCTGGCTTCCAGCTAAATTGAGACCCATCCCTGCCCACTACTTTGGCACATGTTGCACATGTAATTCTTATCAGGATGTCCTTGGGAAGGTCTCCTGAGACATGTCATAGCTCTGCTTGCAAAGTATTAGTTGGTGAATTTTAAATGTTATTTTACAAAGACCTCCTTTGAGCTGTCTGGAGCCCGGGTTGTTGGGGTTTTTGGGGTTTTTTTTTTGCCTTCAGAGAGTAGACCGTTACAGATTCACACTTGGCCACCCATCTGCTTTCAGAGGTGGGGTGAAGTTCTTGTCTGTTAGTTCACAGAATAACTAGTAAGAGCCTGATTCTCACTGCGAGAGAACAGGAATTACAGGGGGAGTGATTTTACTGGCCTGGAAGAATCAAAGAAAGCAGACTTGGTGTGCATCTGTCAGTCATGAGCCTCATTTTGTACTAAATTGGTAACAAACTGTGAAACTGACAGTAAACAAACATCTCCATCATAGTTTCACTGCCATTTAGTCACATGTCTCTTTAATCTCAACGAGCTAGTTTTGCCTTTGGTGTTATTGGCTTAAAATACTGGCCCCAAGAAATACTCCACTTTGACAAAGAATATGGCCTGACTCCCTTCAAATAAGATTTAAAAAAAAGAAATCTCTTTCAAGGCACAACGGTTTTCAGACTGGTCAGTCTTAGGTGTGCTTTTCATTACTGATACCTCACAATTTAATTGCAATGGAATGCTAGAAGGACATCTTCGGATACCTTTCCCACCCATCCCCACCCCACCCACTGTTCACTAATTTGCTGTATGGCTTCAGGGAGAAAGGAGCAACAACAGGAATTCAAAGGTAGTCCAGCAATGGCTTCCTCATTGATTTATGCAGTGACCAGACAATTTTCCAAGGGGTACAGTAGGCATGTTCCATTCAGTTATGGACAGTCAGCTATTAATCTTGGTTTGTAGCTACTGCCCTCCTGAGCGCAAGAAACAAGAGTTTCTTTGTAAAAACCCGGTAGCCCTTTATTTGTTTTACAGAATAAACCTTGTCCTTGTTAATAAACATGGGACCAGAGAGCTATTTCCAGGTCTCACTTCTTTTGCGCTATATTAAATAGATGCTTTCAGTTTTCTGACACCCCTTTAGATAGAATGTGAACTTGAACAACTGCAGTGTATAGTTGGTTTTGCATCGAAAGGTTTGCGCATAGAGGGTAACGATGGATGTTGGTCTGTGTATAACTACTGCTGGAGCAAGGCAGAAAAATGTTCTTCTGTTTTGTTTTGAACAGACCTAGGGATCTGAGGAAGCATGAGTTGTTTTATTCTTCAAGTCTATTCTCTCTAGGTTCTTTTTCTGTGCTCATTGCTGTAATATCTGAGCTCCTTCCAGTAGTGCATTAAGCAATATAAGTAATATCTGCCATGTGGTATTAATTCTCTCCTCCTCTCCCACAGAAGAGAAGTAGGTGCAGTTGAGTGTCTTGCTTCTGGAGTGTGGTTTTTAATACGTATTTAGCTCTGTATTTATATTAAAGAAGGCAGATCAAAGAAATGTGTCCACCCCTTGGAGTGGAAACATGGGGAGATTTGTGATGGTCATTCCTTCTGGGGGATTCGTTCCAGAGTCTCAGACCAGCCCTGAGAAAGTCCCATATCCTGCACAGATGAGGTTTGCCCCTATTAGCGAGAGTGCCGTTGTGCCATGAGACCAGAGTTGTTGACCATGGTCTTCATCCCAGAGCTTTAAGCTGTTTGACGTGCCCTGGGCCCAGGCCCTGGCGTGCCTTTTAGATAAGGACTGAAGCTTGGAGCTAGATTCCCTATTCTGTGGGAGGTCAGTGTGTAGGGGAGGATGTGCTCGTGGTAGTCTGTGCTGCTGAGGAGATGCACTGCCGCGTTCTGTACTAGGTGGAGTTTCCTCTGAAAGCTTCGTGCCCATTGCTGTAGTCCAGCCAAGAATAACAGGCCAGGTCGTTGTGTGCCAGGATGGGACAATCTCTCCTGGCCAAGCAGAGATGATAGAAAGTGTTGCTCACAGATGCTGCTATGTGAGAGCTCAGGGTCAGTGACGAATCCATGAGCAGCTCTCCTGAGCCAGGGGCCTGAATTGACCAATAGTGGGTGTGACAGGAGACTGCACCATGGCTGCGAACTCTTCCAAGTGCTTCCCTCTGCCCGTCTGCATCACTTGTCTTACTCGCATGCAGTGAGAGCCAGTGGCTAGGTGGTGGTCAGGAATAAGAGTAAATTGTTGGAAAACGACTTGAGAAGGCAGCTGTGCCCAACTAGGGAGAGTGTTTGACAGGGTTCTGTGAGATTGTGGAGAGATGGACACTTTTGTTAAGAGGACAATGACAGTCTTGTATTTCAAACTACACAACTGGGAATCAGGTGATAAATGTTTATTTCTGGTTCTGCTACAAACTTCTGTGAGACCTTGGGCAACGCACATAACTTCTTCTTGCTTCAGTTTCCCCATCTGTAAAATGGGACATTGATACATCGCTATCTCCTGGAGCTACTGTGAGGCTTACTCCGTTAATGTTGGCAAAGTGCTTTGAGACCGTCTGACAGAAGGTGCTGTGCAAGAACCAGGTATTACAAGGTGGTATCTGATGCTTTGAGAGAGCCTAGCACGACGGCACGGGTCTCGTCTCATAAAATGGGGGAGGGGGGTAAATCGTGATTTTAAACGGTCTCCAGGTGAACCAGTCTAGTGCTAGTGTGAAGCTGGAGGCTATCTAGCAAGTCAGCATGGTACCCTTCCCTAAATGCCCCCAGAGCTGCTCGCAACTTGGGAAAAGCACTTGACTCATGTCAGGTTGCTGTTATTTACCCAGTCTCCATATGGGGATTTCTAAATCTTCCCGCCGTGACCCTGTAGAAATGCAATATCCTGTTGTAGCGATTGGGGGACGCCCAGATCCAAGGGCTCTGGTCAGTGTGACCAGAAGTGGCCGTTGGCTTCGGTGCTTTATTTGTTGCATAACTTGGGGCACCCCAGTCCCAAAGCTCCCCACTTACTTCAGGAGGAGCTGCGGGGGGGGGGAGGGGCGGGCAGCCCTTCTGAAAGTCAGGCGGGCACAAGGAGGAGCACCCAGAGCGAGAGGTCCTCTTGGAACAGCGCCTGAGAATTAATATTACAGCTGGTATCATTTGCCACTGCTCTGCGCCCCTGTATCCAGGCGCAGGAGGGTCACCCAAATGTGGAGTGATCAAAGGAAGTACCGTGGAACTCCACATGTGCACCTCTTTCTGCTGGCAGCAGGGGGCACGGGAGGGGAGAGGGGTCATGCCCAAGGCTTCTCTGCCCTCTGCTGTTCACTAGCTGTTACACTGGGCTGTTGGTAGTCAGCCCATGAGCGGGGAAGGAACGGTGCACGCCAGGGCAGCATACCAGGGCCTGTCTCCCCATTACTTGCTCCAGGGGTCCCTTAGTGGGAACAGGCACGTGGTGGTGTCTTTGGAATCCCAGGGGCAGGAAATCCCCCCGAGGATCTGTTGTCTGTGGCTTAGTGGCAGGGTTTTAGAACATCTTCTAGAGTTCACGGTGGGAGGCAGTGCTTCCACTGGGACTTCTCTGTTTGCAGTCTGACATAGGTGTGCAATGGGGGTGAAACCGAATTCAGTGTTAGGCCAACGCCATTTTACACGGAGTCGTGAAGACAAAAATGGTGCCTTTGCTGTGCATGTGAAGAGCCCTCCCTTATTCTAGCATGCTTGCTTGCTGAAACAGTTCAGTTTGGGTGTTGATACAAGGATGCCTCTGTTAGGACTCTCTGCTGTTTTGTTCAGCGTGCGGAGGGGGAACATGTTCACAGTAGATTCGGAAATAAGCCGTAATTCAGTACATAACCACAAAGATTAGCTTGAAAATGTGTATACATCTCCAAGGCTGAAAGGATTAACTCTTCTGAACAGGATGAAAAGAGCAGTGCAGATGACAGCATCCTTCGATGGCGTTACCAAGTATTTGCTGAGATATGCAGCTCAGGATGCTAGCATGCGACACGTCCACACTGGCTGATTCCAGAGCATTGTCCGAAGTTGTGAAAGTTAGGGGAAAACTTTTTCCAGCCAGACTGCATGCCTGCCCCCGCTACCCTGGTGCTGGGAATGTGGCTGTATTTATGTTCTTGGGTGGGGTGGGGTGTTTGCACCTGTCACAATGTCTCATTCAGCGAGCTGGCGGCGCAGATGATTCTGCCCCCCATTCCTGTGGGAGCAGGGTGACGCTTTCTGCCTTCCCCATAGGCAGCTCCGCAGTAGCTCAGCCTACGCGTGCACACAGCAGTTGCTATAAGAAAGGAGATGGGATACCGTGGTACGAACTTCCTGTGATCATTCCCAGCTTTCACCTCTTCTCGGTGCAGTTCCTTGTTCCCCTGGGGGCTCTCTCCCTGCCTCAACTGCAGGTTCTTGTCCTCCCAGCTCCCTTTCCCACAGCATGCTGTCTGCTTCCTTGCCGCTGGGTGCTCTGCTCCCCGCCCTCTGTTTCCTCCTTTTACCTGCCAGTGACTGCAGTAGGAGAGCAGACCCTGAGCTCTTCCGCTCTCAGCAGCCCAGTGCTGGGGTTTCCTTCCCCCAGTGCTGAGGGGGGCAACGGCTGCTCCACTGGCTGGGGTGTTCCAGAACATCCTCCTGTTGCAGCCTGCAGATTAGTTGGGTGTTCGCCCTTTCCAGTAAAGCATGAGCCACGAGAGCAGCTAAGTCAAGTGCTGATTCATAAACACGCTCCATCGTTAGTGTGATGTTAACACTGTGTCACTGATGTATCGTGCCGCATCTGTGACAGTGTCGCCAGCCCGTCTGACAGGGTTTGTACCTGCTGTGATGATACGGGCCACCTTCACTGTGGTGCTCCCCGGATGGGCTTCCTGGAACGGATGTTGCTAGAGGCTACCCGTGAAGGCACTTTCTCAGTTAGAAAAAAAGGGTTTTTTTCTCCTGCTGATAATTGCTCACCTTAAATTGGTCACTCTCGTTATACTGTGTATGGCAACACCCATTTTTTCATGTTCTGTGTGTGTGTGTGTGTGTGTGTGTGTGTGTGTGTGTGTGTGTATGTATGTGTGTGTGTATATATATATATATATATATATAATTTTCCTACTGTATTTTCCACTGCATGCATCTGATGAAGTGGGTTTTAGCCCACGAAAGCTTATGCTCAAATTTGTTAATCTCTAAGGTGCCACAAGTCCTGCTTTTCTTTTTGCTGATACAGACTAACAGGGCTACCACTCTGAAATCAGTTAGCATGGTAATGTCTCCGAAGCTGTTGACAGGGCTAATGAGTAAATGCAAACATCCTGCAAATGAACGCATCCTGTGATCAAACGATATGCTGAAAGTCAGGGAAACACTTCTATGCATTTAAATGCAATCCAGAATTCACTAATAGCATGGAAAGGGGTAGGACCTGATTGTCAGAGGCGCTGAGCAATGAAACCAATGGGATTTTGGGTATTTAACACCTAAAACAAGGAGTGATGAGAATTTGACGTTAAACCAATAAGCGGTAAGGAAGAAAATCCATTTCCATAGAACTAGGAAAGCCAATCTCAGCCAGGTAGCTGTGTGCCAGAAAGAAACGCATGGTATCATTGTTCCTAGGTCACCCTACGGTGTCATCCCACTTCGGTGCGGTGAGCTGCGAAGCCTTCTCTCCACACCCCAGGGAAGGGGGTGTTCTCTAGGCCTAACCCGGATGCCTCTGGGAGGGCTGCGTGGCTGACAGGCTGGGGGAGGGAAGGGCTTTTTCCTGTCATGTAAGAGTTCTGAGGATATTATTAACACTTAGGCTTCCCTAGCAAAGCTGCCTCTCCGGCTTGACCCAGAGAATGGGTGTTTCATCGGTTCTTGTCTTAGTGCTGTGATTTGTCACTCAGACCTGCTTCCGTGACGGACAGCTTGGCTTGAGGCTAATCACTGTTGGCTGACTTGTCCAGGGGTGTCGGGACAGAACCTCTAGGTGCTGGCCTGAGCATAAACAGTGGGGCTTATGATCACTGTCCCCAGTGAGTGGGGCACAGTGAAGATGGGGGAGGAGCTGTGGGGAGAGCTGCTCTGCCTGATTGCCACAGCAGCAGGCCGTGTTGAACACCTCTGGGTTTATTTCTATGATGCAAATAGCCTGTGTTTGTCAGCTGGTGGGGAGAGGCCAGGGAAGCTCTCCAGTGCCAACACGCTCTGAGTGAGTGTCCCAGCTGCATGAATATGGGGCAACAAAGTTGATAGGCAATCGCAGGCCGGTGAGAGACTCCAGCACTGTGTCGGGCCACAATGTTCCCTGCCAGGCACTGGTGGTCATGTCAGAAAACGGGGTCGGCTGCAGAAACGTGTCCTCTCCTCTCCTGGAGACGGGGTAGCTAGCGTCAGAGTGGCTGTAATTCTGTGCTGGCTGATTCCCGCGTACTTTCACAGCGGGGAGTGTGCTTCCCTCCCATGCTCCAGTTGGGCAGCAACAGAAACCCTTTTGGTCACTTAGAGGGCACACAGACGCTCTGGGAGCTGTGCCCCACTGCATAAGGCATTGATTCTTCTTACAGACCAAGCACATAACATAAGAACAGCCACACTGAGTCAGACTAATGGTTCATCCAGCCCAGTGTCCTGTCTGCCGACAGTGGCCAATGCCAGGTGCTTCAGAGGGAATGAACAGAACAGGGCAATTATCAAGTGATCCATCCCCTGTCGTCCCATCCCAGCTTCAGACGGTCAGAGCTCCTCTTGGGGAATGTATTGTAAATGTTGGCTCTCAAGTGCAGATTGCTGTCCCACGGCTAGTGTCGAGTCCCATTTCCAGGACATGGAGAATGCAACGTTTTGCTTTACAGAATAGACCCCGCCAACGTGGTGAAGTTGCTGTGTTGTGTGATCTTCGTTAGAAAGGGAGCTCTGAGTCAGCACAGCTCGTTCTCACTGCAGGGTCAGGGTGCGAAATCGGCTTCCCTCACGCCGGGGCCAGCCACGCCTGCCATCTATGATCACTAGCACCCCCTTGGGAAGGGGTGTTTCATGCTCGCCCTCCACGCCGGCCATCAGACTGGGCCTGTTCTGCGCTCTATCCGGGGCTGGGGGTTAGCAGGCGTCACGCTGCCTTTGTCTGCCTGAGGGGTCCTGCAGGCAAAACGCCTCCGGAAGCTGCTGTCTGTGAACTGCAGCACCACGGCACTAGCCACCGACCTGGCTTGGTGGCCATGGGCACGCCGAGCCCTGGAGCAGTTAGCACAAAGGGCTGTGTCGCATTGACAAGGGTGTGTAATGTGGACGTGGGGTCATTGGCAGTAACAGCTGGTGCATACACCCGCTTGCCGCGTTTGAGAGCGGGAGCCCAGCCGCTCTCTCTAGCCCGTTTCCCCGCCTGGCCCAGGGGGAGCCAGCTCGGAGAAGAGGAGTGGGTGAATGGGGAATGCAGAGACCTACGCCCACTGCTCTAGAAGCCAGCAGGCCGGGAGAAGCAGAGGGATATTTATTCCTCCCCAGGTTTGCTATACAGAGTTACAAAACAACACTTCCCCAAAGGCACTGGCAGAGACACCAGTCCAGGCCATCAGTCTGCCGGGCCATTTATCAGGGTGCCGGGAGCCCCTGGTGAAGGTAACTAAGATGGTAATGGATACTGAACCATGCACGTTCAGCCACAGCTTGAGGTTTTAATAGATAAAAGTAAAATAAAAAACCCTGCAGATCCAGAGTCTTTTGCCAACTTCCATTTAAAGCAGGAGGAAATGGCTGTGATTTAGTGCTGCTGCTGTTCCACTGTAGCCTTGCGGTAAGACGGCCCGTCCAGGCTCTCGAGGCAAGGAAACCTCCATGACTCGTAAATCACCCTCGATGAGTAGGCGTACGGTTCCTCACCGCATTCCTGCAATGGAATAAGAGAATGCACAAGTGAATATTTTCCAAGGTGAGAGCTGAGATGGAAAGATCCGCTCAGTCTTTGTAACATAACATCCCACAAATATTTCCGGCCTTACATCTCATCTTCATAGGCCTTTGTTCTAAGGTAGCAGCTTTAGCTGCTGTATATAGCTTGTTCTTTCTTGTTCCTCCATTATTTTGAGACAAAGTCTGCAACTAGTAGCCAGTACTGAAACTATAAAGATGGGAAGCACCAAGGGCCACTGATGTGCATAAACAGCCAGGTGCAGCATCACTAAGTGGTGGTTTCTGCTAATACTCCATGCACAAGTGATGGAATCTGTCCATAAGAATGTAGACGGTGTGGTCACACACAGGCTGCTAGGTCAGCCTGAGATTAAAACGAACAGGCTGGATCGTCGCCCTGAGAGCGCAGCCCTGGTTCTGGGTGTCGTAGCCGAATTTCCAGGCAAGCTGAGGAGGTAGCTCGGCCCCTCTTTAGATGGTGCCTTGCGTGCTTGGGAAGGCGTGAAGCAGTAAGCCAGCCACCCAAAGAGATTACAGCTCCCCAAAGCACAGCGGGCTCTGAAAGGCTCCTAGCATCCCCCCTGCGCACTCCCCAAGGCCCAGTTGCAGTTTGGCTCCAAGCTAACGAGAACGTCTCTTCCAGAGCCGACATTAGTGGTTATTTCATTTCCTCTTTGGTTAATTATCCTCTTGATGCTAACGCTGAGTCATTAGCAACGTTCTGCCATCTCTTTCCAGATTTGTATGCCCTAAGATCAGTGACTGCACGCCTTTGATGCAACTTCAGAGTATCCTTGTGATTCTAAAAGTAACCCAGGGCTGAAGCCCCTTGAGGCCAGGCTGCAGTCGCAGGCCAGACAGCCTCTCTCTGTCAGTGCGTTAGAATAAGCTCTCAAGGGGGCAGTTATTGAATTTCTTCCTTTATCTAATTGCGTGTCACACTTCGCTGTTATTTCTTCTAAGTGTAATAGATTTGAGACGTGATTACTTCTCCAGATAGAAATATCCGTAATAAACACAGCTGTATGGAGATGCTGTTAACGAAACGGCTTTTAAATTACTGCAATTCCTTTTCATTTTTTAATTACTATGCTCTGTACAGCACTAAGCTGTTTATCGGTAGCATTTTCCTCCTACCGTGATCCCGTTGAACATAGAGGAGTCTGGCAGACGCCTGATGCGGGTTATCTTACGCTCACCCGGTGTGTCCGAAAACCTGCTCTACGCCACTGGGTATTGCCATAATATACATATTTAATTCACTTGTGTAATTATAGCCAGTTTGGACTGTAATTAATATTTACACTTTTCAGGCCGTTAATGGACACACTCCTCACTAGGAGGGTTCATCTTTTATTTATTAATGGAAGGAGGATTTTTTAGAAGAGTCCCTTTTCCAAACTCAGTAGTGGATTTCCCATGGCTCCTTTTTCTCTGACCGTCTGATGTGGTAGCCATCATAATGCTCAGCGCTTTCCTGCAGCCATCCCGGAGCTCTGTACAAAGGAGATGGCTTTTTACGCGCGTGAGCTGCTGGAGGTCACACAGTGGGTCAGGAATAGAATGCAGGTCAGAACGCCTGGAATCTCGTGTCCTGGCCACTAGACTACACTCTGGCCACTACAGAGTGACAGCCCCTGAGCCAGAAAGGCTCATTAAGGGTCACCCATGACCCCCTGCAACCGTAGAAGGCTTGTTGGCCTCTAGCTGCCTGTTCGGGCTGATCAGGGGCTGAGAAGTCTGCTAAAGCCAGTGGGAGGGGGGCTTAGGGGCAGTGAGGAACACCTGAGACCCATACAAGTGGCCCCAAAGAGCATAATGTTTGCAGGACCTGAGGGTGGGGGGCAGACCCAGTGAGTGTCTTAAGAGCAGGAGACTGTTGCCCACTGACTTGGCAGGCCTCCTGCCCAGAACTCCTAGGAGCAGCTGTTCCCTTCAGCTCTTCCAGGGGCAGTTGTCAGCTAATGGCTGATTTGAAGGGTTCCAGCAGTACATCGTTGTAGTTATGGATGTGACTGCATTGTGGTACAAAACCTGTAGAGGAGATACTGGGAAAGCCGTGGCATCCAAAGGCAGATAATCTTCATAAAAATGGATTTTACCCTACCGTATCCCTCCCCCTCCAGTTTCATAGGTATTGCACAGTTTAAAAAATTCAGCTCCTCACAAATGCACTCTAGTGAATGAACTCTCTCTATAAATATTGATGATTTGTGTTGATGTATGTGTGTGTTGAATTAAAAAAAAAAAAAAGGCAATCAGCTCTGAGATTAAGTAAATTTTTGGAACTGTTACTAGCAGTCATGCTGCAAAACCCTGTAATTAACGTAGGCACATTCTGGGCCAAAGAATAAAACCGAATCTTTGTTGTGTATCAGTGCATAAATCAATTGCATTAGAGGGCACAGAGATGGAGATTTAATTTAGAGAAAATTTTTCACCCTGTGGAAATAGGTTGTCAAGAAATTGATAGAATACCAGCCAGGAGTGGATTTGCTATCCAAAGTCCAAATTACAAAGAGATGAAACTGACCTTTCTAAATTGCATTTCCAAGTCTTCTTAAGTGTTGTTGAAGCTGAAGGTGCTTTGCATATTAATACATTTAGGAGTGCTACCTTTCCCATTTTTGTTCATTAAAATGGTGCTTCTTCTGTCTGTTTCAATTGGGATTGAAGTGTAATGAGTTGCTTTTGTCCCCAGCTGTTACATCACTCTGTTTGTGACTAGCATTTATATTGCTTTGGCACAAATGTCTCATACATAGTTACGGAAGGGAGAAATGCTGAACTTTAGGTCATCCTGCAGTTGGAACTCTAAAAGGGGCAAGGGGAATTCTGAAGGTGAAATAACAGTTAGTAATTGCGCAACCGTATGCATTTAAAACCAGTGTTCGTTTTCATCTGAATGTTGCGTAGATTCCTGAGCATTTCCTATTCAATGAAACGTGCACCACTGTCTGTGAGGCTTGGCGGGGTTTTAAATTGTGCGTTTGTGCCATTCTGAGACCTTCCCCAATGTGCCTGCATTTATTTTCTCTGTTTGGTGCACTGTGTTCAGATTGCAGGAAAAAGGAAAAATGACACCCAGATTATACATCAAGATTAGGTGTCTAGGATTGAAAGGTCTATTCTTTAATGTCACATGGCTGCTTTTTTAAAGGGCTAATGTCGGGTTGGGTTTTTTAATTAAACATTGACATGGGGTTCTGAAGCTAGTTGTGTGTGGCATCGCTTGGTGATTTTGTTTATTTCACAACATCTCGTTTTTATTTATTGAATTTTAAAATTGCATTGGGTGCACTGTACCGGGAGACTCTGGCTCTATGCCTACAAGTTTCAATAATGTTTCCATATTTGGCAAGAACAATCCGCAAACTACTCTCCCTGTCGTTGCCAAGTGAACATGAAATGTGATGAAAACCAGTCTTGTCATCCTAACTTCATTCAAATGTCATTGAGTAATGACACCATAAACTGCCCCCCACCCCCAGTGTCTCTCTTTTGTGCCACAGGAAAGCCGTCCATGTCCAATCGGTTTGGAGTGGGGGAGGATATTTAGCCAGTGTTGGGGGGGATTTGGACTTTTTATTGTCCTCCCTCTTGGGGGAGGAGTCTGTAGCAAGCTTTGAGCCAGCTCCTTCACCATGCTGCCAGCAGCTCCCAGCCCAATGGGGGCTGGGCCTGGAATGCACTGCAGGTCCCTGAATGGTGGTTGCCTCTTTGGGAGCCATAGCCAGCAGGTGTGCATTAGAACTCCCTAGACACCAGCTCCCCAACATCTGTCCTTGCCCCTGGGGATACAGCAGAGATCCCGCCCTTCTGGGTTTTCCTCAGCAGAGTGAAATAAAGTAGAATTGTGTCGCTGTCCTGGCTTCCTTCTCTCCACATCTACAGCATCAAGTGAAGCTCGACAGGGCAGCCAAGAACACTCACTCAAACACAGACAGGACTAGGGCCCTTGCACAGGGCAGCACCGTAAAACTCGCCTTCTCCGGTGCAAGGACATGTCAAGGCAGCTACACGTAATCAGGTCAGCCCCTGTGATCTCCAGCATGATTTGCACTTTCAGTTCACTGTAGGCTGACGCTTGAGCAAGGGTCTCCGCTCTCATGCGAGCGCTTTGCTATTTATTGACTGACCCATTTGGAACAAGAACTGGTCTGGTCAGTGACAAATGCACAAGGCTAGATGGCCGGTCCTGCTGGCACGCAGGGCCCGGGGGAGTAGCAAAGATGAGGAATCCCTTTGCAGCTCTCACCAGAGTGTTTGGAGGGGGGAGGAATTCAAAGGAACCACCCCCCAGGACAGACATTTCAGGGGATCCGCCAGAGCCGTCAGCGCTTCTCAAGCAGCCCCAGGACCCACTCGTCCAGCTCTGGCCCCACTGATGCTGCTGGGGCCAACAGTGAAAGGGGGCTCCGCTCCCCGGTTGGTAACACCTCCAGCGCTTGGCACTCGGCAGCAGGCTCCTGGTAGGGTGGTGGGAGGGAATAATGCAGGGAGAACACCTATTGCACTCCCTCCTGAAGCACAGATTGCAGACTCCATGAGGTCAGGGGGGACCCATGCTCCAGTTCGTTACATTGTGATAGCACCTACCAGGCCAGGGCCGCACCATGCAAGGTGCTGTACATACAGCTCGATTGTAAGCCCCTTGTGACAGGGTCTTTCATTTATTAACACACAGGTTTATGAAATATATCCAGCTAATAGGGCGTGAAGTTGCTTAGGTTTGACTTCTTTATGCATTTGGCTCATCTGGGCTCCATCTCCCGAATCCAGTAGCAGAAAAGCATCTCGATGAATGGTCTATATTTACATTTGAGCCAAGTCATAAAGTCGTGGCTGAAGGAGGAGAGCAATACCACACTTCTAATTAGAGAATAAGCCTTTAAAACTCTGTTGAATGCTGTTATGTTTTGGTAACATGGTGGTAACACTTAGGTACGATTTCCAAGAGAGGACCTGGCCTGCAATGGGTATGAACTTCAAAGAAATCGTTCAGGCGGTTTAGTCCACAATACAGATGAGAAGTGACTATTCGGAGGGCGTAGGAGATCTCTTAACACCCAGCGTACAAGTTCTATTTTAGTAAGAGCCACAGTTATCTGTCCATATGTACAGACTCTAATGCAAAGTCCTTCAGCCCGTGGAATTTAGTGTGTGTCTGAGCAGCAGTCAGGTTTACATGACGGGAGCAATTACCATCTAGCGGGGCGCTAATTCATGAACTCAGACTCACATATCAAGATGCTCAGTAAGTCTGTGAAAAAGAAAATCTCTTGTGCAAGTGCCTAAAGTATATGCTTGCTTGATAGATGGCTCCACGTCCTTGGGGTGGATGGGAGGTATTTTCAGAATTAGTACCATGCCAGAACACATGCTCATCTAGTGTTCTACAGGTTTCCAGCCTGACGCCCAGAAGAGAATGGCAGCCCAACCAGGCCTTAACCTTGTCCGCGCACTTGCTTCTCCAATCTTCAGCTTGATCTAAAAGTCCATATTCAGATCCATAACTATTGTATCTATATTCCTTGCTTGCTCGGTGGTCTGTTTCTGACAGTCTTGGGAGTGGGAGTCCCTTGGTAACACCCAGCCCTAAATCCATATTCACCCTGGAATCAGTATAAGCTTTGATAACCTGTCAGAAGCCAGGCTATTCAGGGTTTAGGCTGATATGCCTTTCAAGCAGTTGCAGTTGGGGCCTCCCCACCTTCCCTGAGACACTGCACTGGCCTCGGTCAAGCATGGAGAAATCAGCCTTTGCCCCAAGCTTCCTGGCTCGTTTGGATTTCAAGCTTATAGCAATGCGCTTATTTTAGCGGAGATTAGTTTACAAGTCATCTAAACATTGCAAAAATGTGTCAAACCAGGGCCAGACTGCTCTGACTGGTGTACACAGGGAGTAATTCCACTTGAAGTCATGAGTCACATCCGTGTAAGTCTGGGTGAGAACAGAAGATACCTGTGGCATCTTCTACCAACATGTAGAAAAATATTTACTGAGGGCCTGATCATGCACTCTCAGAAGCATGCATGTAACTCCCCGGGCGCGAGTAGGCTGAGACGATCAATGTGAGCTGAGTTACACACATGCTTAAGGGTTTTCAGGACTCGGCTTGTAGGATAGAAGAGCCCAGATTTTTGGAATCCAGAAACCTTATGTGTATCTGTGAAAGCAGTGAGACCAGAGCTGGGTTTTGGAAATCTTAAATCTCGTTAAAACATTTCCTAAGCCCTTGCAATGTAACTCGGATAGCAAAAGAAAATCTTAGTTCCTTTTCCCTGTACGTTTTGGGAAGAGCTAGGGCATTTTTTATGGTTCTTCAAATAAACATTTTATCCAAAGTGGTTTCTTAATGTGTTCCTACTCCACTTACGATCTAAACAGAAGTGACAGGGCCCCTGCTGTTTGCAGACTGGCTTTCCTCAGAGTACCCTGTCATTTGAAGTTATCCAACAGGCTAACAATCTGGCCCCTCTTTCAAAGCAGCTAATGGAAATCCTGTATGGAGAACTGAGGCTGACAGTGCTATAGCTTTCCCACGTGTTTGATAATGTTGCTGAGGGACATGTTATCAGCCAGCGCTAGAAAAGATGCTGTTAATTGCTCTGTGGAGATAGTCACTGTCAGGTACAGAATGATCTATCACTGTGTCGTCTCTTCTTGGAGAACACAGCTGAGCCAAAAACAAAAAAAAAACACCCCACATACCAGAAGGTTGATTTCTATATGCTTCTATTTGAGGATTCGGCACACCAGTTGCTAGAACCATCCGTGGACTGGAATTTCAGTTTCTCAGGAAATTCTGCAATTTTGAAATCTCCCGTGAAACAAAGTGGGTTTTTTTTAAAAAAAAAAAAAAAAAAAAAAAAAAATTTGTTTCAGTTGTCTGTATAATATGCGGAAAGTTTTTTCAAAATGAAAAATGGAAATAGTCCTTCAATGCTGAAATGGAATGTTTTGACATAATTGAACACTTCATTCTTTAAACGAGACTTCATCAAAATCAGCACATCCCATGGAAAGTTCCAGTTTTGATTAAATGGTATCTTCTGATTTAAAAATAAATGGACAGAATTTTTGACCAGCTCTTTTGACCAGTCACCATAACTTGAATAAGAATTTTTTAAATTATTTTTTCCTTTTTTAAAAAAAAAAAGAGAGAAAGAGAGAGAGAGAGAGAGAAACAACTCTGACATCTGTCACGTGCTGCCACTTTGAGCAATGCCAAAGCAAAGTAAGATGAAGTGTAGTTTGAGAAGTTGCCTATAAAGAATCCTCCCCCGAACCACTGCCACACACACAGGCACCCTCTCGCCACAATTAGTTAACTCAGTCTAAGAAAAATGCCTAGGAAACTTTTAATTCAAAGGTTCAGTTTCATGACAGTCGTTTTGCTGCAACATATTTCCCTCAGTGCAGCGTAACTGTGTCACAAAAACCATTACATCAATGTAAACAGTTTGGGTCTGAAAGTGTTTAAAAGGCATTTATGGCAATGATTAGTGTCTACAAATATTGACGCTCTGCATTCAAAGCCCAGGGAGATGAATGCAGTAAGAAAAGGAAAAAGAAGGTAAATGCTGTATTCAGTGAAGCTTTTGGTTTGCTTCAGTAAAACAGGACCTTGGCGAAGAATAATTGTGCTAATAGACAGTCAGCAAAATGTGATTGTATTTTTAGAAGTCCCTTATTGTACATAGGCCAAGATTTTCACAAAGACCCAGCAACTTCTGTGGTTATCAGTAGGCATTGCTGGGTGTTCAACACTTAGGCAGATGGTCTGATTTTTCAAAAGTGTGGTTTTAAGAGATTATGCCTAGACCCTAGCCCTGTTTTTGAATTTCTTAGGTATAGCGGATGTCAACTTGGCAAGTAGCAATATTGGGAACGAAAAATCCAGAAATATTAAAAATACTAAAAACATACTAAAACTTAGGGATAAATTCTGCTCTTGCTTTTGCAAGTCAAACTAACTCGATATTTTTTTTGATGCGATTGCAAGGTTGCTTGATAAAGGTAATAGTATTGATGTAATACTATTGCGAGCCATGTGCGGCTCTTCAAGGGGTCAGTTGCTGCTTGCGAAGCTTGGGACTTCACCCCCGGGGGTGGGAGAGAGGAAGCGAGCTGGCAGTCACGGCTCCAGCCCCACAGAGGGACGCCATGGCTCACTGCTTCACCCCGCGCTTGGGGCTTCAGCGGCACATCCTCATTATAATAGTAAATTGAGTCACTTTAGTGCTGTGATCTCCTTGCATGCTGCACACTACAGGCGGTGTTTACTGTTCATAAGTAACACTTGAATAGTTTTTTAGATTTAAATGTTAACCCTACATTAATTTCGTGGATGACAGTGACATCTTCAAGAAGATGTAAGAAACGCAAGTATGAAGAAGAAAACTGAAGTTTTCAGCCAGAATGGGAGGAAGATTTTGCTTTCACTAATAAAGATGGCAAACCCCTGTGCCTTATCTGCAATGCATCACACTCTCACTACAAAGCGAGCAACTTGAAAGGTCACTACAAAACGAATCACAGTAACTTTTCCTCTACCTACTGTGACAAAGCCCTGTCCTTGTCTCCGTGGGTCCCGCATTTCCTGGCAGATTTTGCTAGCCTCAGAGGCTCACTGTGATCCTCCACGTAGCCCTTCTCTCTCTAGAGGCAAGGGTCACCGCCTACTGAGCCATTTTCATCTTAAGCCAGCGAGGGAGGTGAGGAAAAGCTATCCTCCCTTGCACAGTCTCTGTTGTCTCCCAGTCTCAGTGATTAATCGGGGGGGAGGGAGGAGCCCGGGCCCGCCCTCTACTCTGGGCTCCAGCCCAGGGACCCTAATAGTATCAGCTATGGTAGCTGACTTTTTAGAAACAGGATGTGTACAATTCCGTGGCCTACTTCCCCACAGCAGCCCCCACTTCCTCAAGATCCACTTTACCCTTACCTCAGGGCCTCTTTCCTTGTGCCTAATATGGTGTGTACTGCTCAGTCTCTCCAACAGCACAGCTTCCTCCTACAGCTCCTGACATGCACGCGCCCACCTGACTAACTGGAAGGCTTTTAACTAGTTTCAGCCAGCCCCTGATTGGCTTCAGGTGTCCCAATCAACCTAGCATTCTCCCTGCCTTCTGGAAAGATCTTAATTGGCCCCAAATGTCTTAACTGACCTGGAGCAGCTGCCATTTGCTTATTCTGGTAACAGGGATTTGTTTAGCCTGTGGCTAATATATCTGTCTCCCATTACTTTACTAAAGCCATCTGGCATTGCCCTGCTACAGTACCCTCCTGCATCAGAATTAAGGAAAAACAAGCTAACCACATTAAAATTACACCTCAACAGTCAACAGACAGTACTTTTGGTGTTCAGTAAGGAAGCTGACACAACAACTGAAGCTAGTTTTTTATGGCATGGAATATCGCTCATGCAAAATGTCCATATTGTGATGGTGAATTTGTTAAGAAGAATATTGCAGAAGTGGTTGCCATTTTAGATCCAAATAACACAACATTTCAAAAACTAATACAGAAAATTCTAATTTCACGCCACGCTACAGCGAGGCAGATTTCGCAGATCAGTGCTAATGTTGCAAGAAAGATGCTAAATTGTCTAGAGAATTCTCTAGCTTTCAGCCTAAGCTGTCAACAAATCCACAGATACACAAGATAAGCCACAACTAGCAATATTTGTTTGCTATGTGTCCATGGATGTAATTGTGAAAGAAGAAATGTTGGATTTAGTGGCACCAAAAAAAACAACCCGCGGTGTTGACATGAAGAACGCACTTGACAAAGCATTGACAAATGCTGATGTATCACTGGATAAACTTGTCAGTGTTGCAACAGATGGAGCACCTGCAATGGAGGGGGGGAAGTAGGCCTTATTGAACTTTTGAAAAGCGATCCCAAATTTCTGGAGTTTCTCCCTGTTCACTGCATCATCCATCGTGAGTATCTCACAGGCAGATACTTCAAGTATGGAAAATGATACGAAAACAGTCCTGGAAATTGTCAATTTCATCCGCTTGAATGGGAAGACTCATCGATAGTTCAAAAGTTTCATTGAAGAGCTGGATCTTGAAGCCAAATGTAACAACGTCTCTTTCTACTGTATTCTGAGGCAGTTCTCAACCAGCAATGTCTTAAGTAGGTTTGTGGAACTGTTGGAGCCTATCAATGCTTTCCTTGAAGAAAAGGAAAAGTCCTGTCCACAACTGAAAAATGAGCAATGGATGCTGGATCTGATGTTTTTCACTGATCTTATGCAGCGTCTGCAAACTCTCAACTTGGCACTCCTAGGTAAAGTTATTTCTGACCTTACTCAGATAGCCTTCAGCTTCCAGAACAAGTTAAAGCTTCTGCAAAGAGGCATTGTGTCAAGAGACTTGAACCACTTTTCCCATCTCAGGAGTAGGGTAAACACATTTCCCTGAAATCTAAGTAGAAGATCACTAACTTGAAGAATACAGAGGTAAATTATAAGGACTGATGGATGACTTTCAGGCCAGGTTTGAAGGCTTGTAGAAGCTGAGATCCTCCTTCACTTTCTTGTAAACCCATTCATAGTTGATGTGACCAGTGATGGCTGTCCAATTCCCAAAACTGTGGGTACAGAAACTTCAACTGTAGAAATGGAACTATTGGAACTCCAGGAGGATCAGGCTCTAAAGATGATGCATAAATCACAGTCTATAAGCGAGTTCTGGAAGCAAATGCCAGGAATGAAGTATCCTCAACTCAAAAAGACTAGCATGCGACTCATTTCAATTTTTGGCACAACATACTGCTGTGAATCACTGTAGTCCATGATAAAATTTGTAAAATCGAAACATCATGCAGTCCTTTCAAATCAATATCTGACTGAACTCCTCCATACTGCCTTGACAACATATCAACCAGATTTCCAAAGATTTACGACCAGGATGGAGACCCGCAAAGCCTCTAGCTCTAGCAGTAATTAGCCATGATACAGTAAGTAGGATGTTAATATTTTTAAAGATGCATGTGTAAGGGTTGTTTGTGTCTTGTGGCTCTCAAACTTCTGAAGATTGTTGTATGCGGCTCAGAGGGTCAGTAAGTTTGTCCACCTCTGTAATATACTTAGACTTGAGGAAGGCATTTGATTTGGTACTGCACAACATTTTGAATTAAAAAAAAAAACTAGAACAATGTAAAATTACCATGGCACACATTAAATGGATTAAAAACTGGCTAACTGAAAGGTCTTGAAATGTAACTGTAAAAGGGGAATCATCATCAAGCTGGACTCTTCAATCTGGCAGAGAAAGGTCTAACACAAACCAGTGGCTGGAAATTGAAGCTTGACAAATTCAGAATGGAAATAAGGCATCATTTTTTAGGAATGAGGGTAATTAACCACTGGAACAATTTACCAAGGGTTGTGGCAGATTCTCCATCCCTGATCGTTTTTAAATCAAGGTGGGATGTTTTTCTAAAAGCTCTGCTCTAGGAGTTACTGGGGCAGGTCTCTGGCCTGTGCAATGCAGGAGATCAAACTAGATGGTCACAATAGTCCCTTCTGGCCTTGTCATCTATGAATTCCTGTTTGGTCCAATGGCACCTGAGTAACCCAAAGCAGGACGTGGGGCCCAGGTTATTGCAGCCACATTATATAGCCTGTATGTATTCTATGAATGCTCCATGAGTGCAAGACCAGCACGAGGACGCCTATGTAATGGTACCATTGCTGTGGCGGGTGGGCATGGGGCAGAGAGGCCATGCGCACACACTGTAAACCGTAGCATACGGCTCCACAGCAGCTGTATGCTGGGTGGATCCACTGGCTGTGAGCTGTGCCGCTGTGAGCTGTAGCTGCTCCTGCAGCAGCAGCCGTGGTGGGGTTGCGTGGGCTGCACCCCGCGCTCTACTCTGGGCATGCCCCCCCCCCCCCCCGCGAGGTCATCTAGTCCAACCCCCTGCTCAAAGCAGGACCAACCCCGACTAAATCATCCCAGCCAGGGCTTGGTCAAGCTGGGCTTTAAAAACCTCTAAGGATGGAAATTCCACCACCTCCCTAGGTAACGCATTCCAGTGCTTCACCACCCTCCTCGTGAAATACACCTAGACCTCTCCCACTGCAACTTGAGACCATTGCTCCTTGTTCTGTCACCTGCCACCACTGAGAACAGTCTAGATCCATCCTCTTTGGAACCCCCTTTCAGGTAGTTGAAAGCAGCTATCAAATCCCCCCTCACTCTTCTCTTCCGCAGACTAAATAATCCCAGTTCCCTCAGCCTCTCCTCATAAGTCATGTGCTCCAGCCCCTAATCATTTTTGTTGCCCTCTGCTGGACTCTCTCCAATTTTTCCACATCCTTCCTGTGGTGTGGGACCCAAAACTGAACACAATACTCCAGATGAGGCCTCACCAATGCTGAATAGAGGGGAATGATCACGTCCCTCGATCTGCTGGCAACGGATAACAGCACTGGGCACAATTGATTACATGCATTCTGCCCACCTCTGTTGTTATCTGCCTAATTGTCACTGATTTCGTTGGGAGTTAAGTGCCTGAAAACCTGTTGAGGATCTGGGTCTTAGTCACTTGCCCCTCTTTGATTTTTGGGCACAGCACAATGGGGGAGAGAAACTTAAAAAGTGACTGTAAAACCACGCGGCCTGGCAGGAGCAGGCTCGGGATCTGTCGCTACTTAGCAAAGACCTCGGTAACAAATGTGTCAAGAGGCCCTGAACATTATGGGGCTGGGAGGGGGAACAAACTCCCATCAAACGTGCTTGAGGGTGCTGCATTTAAACAGCCATAGCTTTCAAAGTACTACACCAGGGATTGGCAATCTTTGGCACGCTGCCTACCAGGGTAAGCCCCCTGGCAGTCAGCATGTCCCTCGGCCCGCGCCGCTTCCTGCAGCCACCATTGGCCTGGAGCGGCAAACCGCAGCCAGTGGTAGCTGCGATCAGTCGAACCTGCGGACGCAGCAGGTAAACAAACCGGCCCGGCCCGCCAGGGGGCTTACCCTGGCGGGCCGCGTGCCAAAGATCGCCATTCCCTTTACCACACTGATTGTTTTCTCACCCTTATGCAGGATGGTGAAAAACATCATCCAGTATTTCTAGTTGCAGCCAGCATGAGCACAGTTATTGTGACTGGAGCACAGACAAAGTGGGAAGGGGCTGGGGAGGAGTCAGGCTCTCATGCTGATGTTACAGGGAAAAAATGCTTAAACCAACTTATCTCCAGCTTTCCAAAATCTTTTGCCTTGCGGCTGCATTTGAACCCAGAACAACGTCCAGACCCAAAAAATTGGAGAGAATTATGAACAAGTGAAAAAAGTGGGCTGGAATGGAATGTTGAACCCAGCCGTAAGGATGCGGTCACTGCAGTTGGCTACAAATAGTCAGTGAAATGGAACTAACAAAGTGATGCCCGCTCTTAATTTTAAATATTCCGCAGCAGTTGCTCAGTGGCGCAATGAGTTAATGTAGTCGCCTTCCAGCTACAAAGACCTGGATTTAAGTTACAACTTGGGCTCTCAGGTGGAGTGGATGTTTAGCAATTTCATCAGAGTTCCTAGAGAATCTGTCTCCATGGTGTATATCACCATGCAGCTTTGTACATGTGGCAGGATCTTCACAGGAGACTGGGGACAGACATGGCGGGGGGGGGTTGCAGACCAGGGTTGAGGGTCACTGGCGGAGCTGTGTGATGAAGTGTATCTCCCACCACTCTGCTCCGATACTCTTCATAAACCAGCGGTAAAACAAACGATAGCACATTTAAAGTCAGGACGGTCTCTCTTCTTTCAGCTAATTGAAGGCCGTTCTTTTCAGGGCCTTCGCTGTGTCCTTATGCTAAGCACAGCGTTGCTGAAGAAATGTAAATTCAGGGTAATAAATGGATTGAGGAGATGTCAACGTGGAGACAGGTGGGAAATGGATTAGGAGAGTTGCTGATTTCCAGCACTTTTCCCAAGATGGAAGTCTATTGTTTTGAAGTCTATTGTCTATTGTGAAGGTAGCCAGATGTTCTGGTGATGGGGTGTCTCAGAACAATCACACTGATACCAGTGAGAGCAAAGGTGGCCCGGAAGCAATTCCTCACCTGGGTAGCCTGTTGGTAATGAAAGTCTTTTGGTCCTGTCTCTCTGCCTAGTAACATGGGGTGCTCTGTGGACAATGCTGTTAAGGATTTCAGGACTGGTTGTAATTTGCTAGGCGTGGTGGAGTCAAGGATTCACAAACTGTGCATTAGTCTCACGCAAGCAGCCGTCTGTGGGCAGTTCGATGGAGCCAGTGGTGAGCATGGGCTGCGTTTCCCTCCCACTAGAACGGATTTGTCCATGCTACCTGTTGCAAGGAGGAGGGGCCATCCAGTAAGGATGTGATGAGGGCAATGATTGAGCCTTCAGGGCCAGATCCTGCTGTCAGTAAGGTCCGTCACTGAGTGCAGGACCAGGCTCCTCAGAATTATGGTACAAACTGAGGAAAGGCGTGTGTTCAGCAGAGGCCTGGGAGCCATGATTTGATGCAGAAATCTGTTCTATTCCACTTGGCTTGGAAATTGGTGGTGCTGATTCTCCGTGTTCTCCCGGTCAGAGGAGCAGAGGCTGACAGTGCCGGGATTCCCGTAATAGGGTCACAATCACCAGCACACGCGGGCAGCTGCTCCGCCTGCAATCACACACGTACTGTATGCAAGTGTTTTTAAGTCATTTTATCCTGAAGAGAAGCAATTTAACATAAGTTACTCCGCATTCTTCATGAAATATGCATTAAGCAATTACAGCTGAAAGGAAGAGGGATAGGGCAGGCATACTTGCTGCAGTCAATGTGTCCCAGCAGCTGCAAAGACGTGTAATGTATTATTAAATACCTTGATTATTAGGAGGGGGACCGTTCCTATTATTAGGGTCTGTCTAGGCAATAGTATTTAATAATCCTCTAGATCCAAAATTGCTTTTTGTTATGCTAATGAACAGTGTTAGCATAGATATGAATGGCATTCTGTATTATTTGAAAGCTTTGGTGCATTAATTAGGCAAGTCACCTGCTGGGAGGGCTGTGTATTTGTGGCTTGCTCCTTCAGCTTGTTTTATCAAAGAAGAAGAAAATGACCTAAGCACTCTGCTCTTTTGGAGAAACAGGGTTGCTGTTTCTGGCTTCTTTAGCATTGTTGTAAACTGATGGTGTCATTACAGTGCTGTTAACAGAAGCTATGTTTCCGTGGGTTTGTAATCAAGGGAAAAACCAGC
The DNA here is from genome assembly GCF_965152275.1 of Natator depressus. NCBI lineage: Eukaryota > Metazoa > Chordata > Testudines > Cheloniidae > Natator > Natator depressus. The sequence continues at coordinate 122,364,066 of NC_134238.1, read as the reverse complement.
TGCAGAAATCTGACTTTGCCCTTAAGTGAGGGTCCCTGGTATGTAGGGTGGTACCGGAGAATGCCACCATTATACCGCAATTGGTCTCCTTCTGAACAAAAGATTGGCAGCAGGTGCCAGTCAGAAGTAAATCTTTCTGACGCCATGGCCCGTGGCACAGCTCACCTCTGCTGCCGTCTGCCTGGTAGCCCTCTCCCAGCCTTCTATCCCGTTCCCCAGCCAGCCAGACCCTGCTGGTCCAGGCCTGGTCTGACCGGCTGGTCTGTAGTTGGCAGGAAATGAAACAACCATGAAAAATTAGCAGAAAGGCTGCAATGAGCCCAAAGTAGATGTGGTCCTTCGCTGAACATTGTCTTTGGGGTCAGGCTGGGCCTTAAGCATAGGCACCGCGAGAGGCTGCTTGGGGGCCTGCTCCTTTGGAGCGGATGCACACCCAGCAGTTCATGGACATCCTTCCTCCTTTTGCACAGGAGGAAAAGCGGTTCATTGACAGACTCTCCAGCCCGTGCCTTGAACCCCACTGTGCTGTGCTGAGGACCTGGAGGGCTGGAAGTGGAAGCAGTAAGGGAAGTTGTCAATCTGAGTCCTGTATTTCCTGACCCCTGTGGCTATCGCATGGCCACTTGGTCGACACCCTGTCATGTGTGCTTGGCCCAGCTCTTTCTGTTCTCCATCCTCCTCCAGAGCCACCCTGTCACGGACACACACAGGCTGGGGCCTGTCTCCTCCCTCGACCCACACAACTCAAACCCACTGCTGCTGCCTCCCCCCAATGCGAGAGTACACACACATCCAGGGTCTTCCCATCTCCCACCGACTCCATAGGGACATAGGACTGGACAAGATCTCCTGGGTCATCGGGTCCAATCCCTGCTATCGCAGGCAGCCCCTCATATAATCCCCACAACAAACATATCCAGCTCCACCTTAAAGCTAGTGAGATTGCCTGCCCCCCATCGTTCCAGAGCTTTGCCGCTCTGGTGGTTAGACACCTGCTTCTCATTTCCAGCCTGTATTTACTGCTGGCCGGTTCGTACTCCCTCTGCCATGGCAGGCCCCCTCTCCGCTCCACTTTAAATGCCACTCTTAGGGGTGCTCTGACCACGTAAGCTCCTCTTGGAAGCCCTCCATTAGCTCAGTACCTCACACCCAGTCTTTGTTCTGGCTTTTAAGGCTCTCCCAGCTCTGCTCCTGCCACAGTATCCCATGGCATAACCCCCATCTCCAGTCCACCGGGGACACGCGCCCCAGACCCTCAACCTGCAGAGGTCCCTGCGCTGCCCCCTGCCCAGCGTCGCCCTCCCTGAATGGATCTGCAGGGCCAGTGCCCTCCCGTCACTGGGTGCGGGGCCGGAGCTGGGTGCAGGTATGCAGGTTCCAGTTTAAGGGAGGCCAGTGCTGCCAATTAGCAATCTGGCAGCCAGCTCCATTGAGCTCCTTGGTTCATTACACTCCTCTTGTGACTTTCTGGCCCCTGGTCTGAACTGGCTTGGGCAGGCTCGTGCCGCTGGAGCAGGACACGGAGAAGAGTGTGTGCGCGCCAGAGAACAGGCTATGGTGCCGTGTGGGTGGAGCAGGCTCCATCACACCAAATGCGTGGCTGGGTGCTTGGAGCTGGGCAGTGAATTGTCTAGCCAGCGTGTTCCATACAGCCTCGGCGTCTCCCATCTCTCGGGCTCTCTGAAAGGACCTGGCTTTGTTTCACCAGTTGTTGCATTGGGTCTGTTATAACGACCTTGTTCATTCAAGGTGAAATGTCAAGAAAATGGGGAGGGAGGACAGCGCTTTCCCCGCTGCTCCCTCTCCCGTGGGGTGGGTGTGGAGAGCTCTCTGCCTGTTTATCTGCCTTATCCCCAGTGCATTGCTGTGTGGCGTGGCACTTGCTCAGCGTCCCGTGGAGTGAGCGCTGGGCAGGGCGTGGAGAGGAAAGGAGTGTCGCTGTTGGGCCGCTCCTTTGCTCTGAGCAAATGTTAAGGACGCTTGTTCAGTGCTTCACCATCGACTCATGCGGGCGCTAAGGGACTGGATAAACCCTTCGCTCCGAGCAGTCCAGCCATGTCCCTGTGAGCCAGATGCCGGCTGCAGACACCAGCACGCTGAGAAAGAGAACAATTATTGGCTGTCTTAGGAGTACCCTGCTAACCTCAAAAAGGTCCCCCAGAAGTGTCCCAGCCTGGGATTTTGAAAATGCGGTAATGTGTTGTCCTAGTGCAGAAGCAAATTGTCTTGTGAATAGGGTCAGTTGGTTGCTCTGAGGACACTAACTGTTCTGGGGTGACTTCATAGTATTGAGCATTCTGCTGGGAACATGAAGAATAATGTTAACACCTCTTTCTTCCTTAATATTATTAAAAGTAGCACATCACTCCTCTTTTCTTGCCTGAGCAATAGACCTGAAGACATTTAACAGCCTGCTCTCCAGTTCAGGCCAGATTCTTTAAATTCATATGCACAAATTTCTCTGATCCTGCTAATTTAATGGTAGACTCGTAAACCATTTACCAGCAAAGGAAATCCACAATGAGCTGAAGGGAAGGGAACAATATATCTCCTCATAAGAACGTATTTAGAGATGTTACCCTTGGCTTAATCATTTAGAGAGCAATTAAGTTTCAAAAGAGAATCATTCCTGTAAAAAATGGAAATTTAAATCAAGATTTGAAGCTTGCAAAGCTGTAATTACAGGGCCTGCAGTGATTTCTGCTCAACAGAGAAGGGTCATTTAATCAGAGAATTGCCTCAACAAATCTGGAAAATCTGAGCTTTCGTCTCTTCCCTAGGAGATGCTGTTTCTAGCACATGGAAAGAGAGAGCTTTTCCAAACGCTGTTTTCACAGAAGGGTGACAGGTTGTTTTTTGCTGTAAATTAAACGTCGATCTTACTCGTAAAGTAATGCTGCATCCTAGTGGAAGCCGCTGTGGCAAGATGGTCCTAAGGAAGCAATGCTAGCCACGTTACCACTTGATTCCTTTTGCACCATGTCTCGCAGCCAGTGCCTGTTGTTTTTATGTCGTCCCCAACCCCCACTCCCCGCAGGGATCCAAGATACGCTGAGTGGGCGTGTGCAGTGCTTTGTTCTCAGTCCTGGAGGCCACAAGTGGTGATGACAGCCGCTGCCCTGTGTGCCAGGTGGTGAGGCCTGTGGCCCTGTCCTGCCCTTGCTGCTGTTCAGAGCAGAACAGAGCCCTGTGGTGCCCAGGGCCTGGAGTCCAGGGGTGGCTCCTCCGGGTTTTGTGTCCCTAGCACGGCAGCTCTGCGCCAGGCAGGTGGGGTGTGGGTTGGAGGCTGCTCTTGAGGCTTAGCAGCTCGAGCAGTTGCCATGGAACTGACTTGCCTCTTGCATGGACAGCCTCCGGGTCATCGCATTTGCCTGTAGTTGGATGCCCGTGGAAACGAGGGACGCGGCTCGCTACGTACAGCCACTGTGTCCTGTGCAGTTAGGCCACGCCTGCCCTTCTGGGACAATGCGCCAGGCAGACTAGCCAGGGCAGCTCTGAGATGTGCCCCCCTCGCTATTCACCAGAGGGGACGTTGCAGTTTGATTCCTCCCCCCACTGTGCCCATCCCCTCAAGAAGGGGAATTAAGGCTCATCCATACAGCAGGGAGCCTGAGCAGGAAGCCAGGGCCAGAAAACACTTTATACGGCACCTCCAAAGCAAATCCCTGCACTCCTTGGGCTCGCTCAGGGCCGGGTGGCGAGATGGCTTTGGGCAGGAGCGCGGGGGCACAGGAGAAGCCTCCTGCCCATGCACCGCTGCCAGGACTCACTGCTGCCCCTCCCAGGAGCCAGCTGTGAAGAGAGGGCCAGGAGAGGCAGGGCCACAGTGGCACCGCCCCATCCTGGCTGGCACACGAGTGGGGGTGCTGTTCCCATCCCTCGACCGTGCCCAAGGAGCTGCACTGGCAGAATTCTGGCTCCTTGTCCTACCCCTCTTGCCACATTAGCTGCCGGAGACAGTCACCTGGTGGGGTAGGGCAGTCCCACACCACCCCCTGTGCAGGGCTGTGGCCAGAAAGCCCTGGTCCAGCCCGTAACTCGCCTCTGTCCTTGTCAAGGCTGAGGGAAAGGCGGGGCCCTGCTGTGCTGGGAGGATCCGGCTGGGCTCAGGAGCGGAGGGGCTTGCTCTGTCTGCAGCAGTCCCTGTGCAGGTGCTCCGAGGGTTGGACTCCGCGGGGCTTGGGGCCCTCAGCAGCAGGAATCCAGCCGCCTGCTGATTCGAAGGATATTGTTGGACCCCTCTTGGAAGGGGTTTTGCACAGGTGCCTGTTACCTGCTGGTGGGGGTGGGGGCTGCATGGGGTTGGGAGCCGGAAAGCTGCAGCCCGACTCCTCTGCAGCACCTGAGACCCCTAGGTACTGCCCCAGGGAGAGTTCAGCGACCTCCCCAGCCCTCTTGCAGGGGCTGACTGAGCAGGGCCTCGCGTTCATTTAAAAGGCTGAAATGTGTCACTTCTCCAGGCCAGGGCCCTTGGCTTTTCCCGGCCCGAGTCCCTAGCTAGTCGCAGCAGGGAGCTGGCGATGCTTAGCTGTCCTGGAAGGGGCCACCAGCTGTTCTCGGGCTGCCCCGCCCCAGTGCAGCTTCGGCACCCCAAAGACCAGACCATGGCCTTGCTGGGATCCCTGGGGAAGGAAAGGGCTGAAACCCCAGAAGTTTCTGGGAATGAAGGCTCAAAGCCATTGAAAGGGCCCGTTATCTCTGGGGCCTGCCGGGCACTGCTCCATGTGGGCGAGCGTCAGCACAGAGCCAGGGGTCCCCGCTGGCATGGACCGGCTGTCTGTGCTGGTGCAGGGAAGACCTCGCTAGCAGCTCACGGCGGCGAGCACAGGACGAAAGGCTGGCCTGAACGGTCTGTGCGGGTGGGCTTTTGTCTCGCTGTTCTTACGCAGCCAGCGGCATGTCGCCAGCGAAGAGGAGCCGCATTTGGATGCCGACCCTTTAATTGTGTCCGCGGGTGGGGGCTGTGCAGGTACTAACACCCTCTCCTTTGTTTCCTTCACAGGAGCAGTCAAGGCTTTATGCACATGAAACTGACAAAAACCAAAGAGAAATACATCCTGGGTCAGAACAGCCCCCCGTTTGACAGCGTTCCGGAAGTCATCCACTACTATACCACCAAAAAACTGCCCATCAAGGGCGCAGAACACTTGTCCCTGCTTTACCCTGTAGCTGTCCGGACCCTATAACACTCCAATCTCACTCCTTCCTGTGGATGGGAGGCGACGGGCAAGCAACGAAGCAGGAATTACTGCTGCATCGATGACCAGAACTCAGAAACTCGAGGTTGAAATGGAGATGTCCTGCCTTTCATTTCTGATGTGTGCTGGCTGTCTGAAAACTGTTAGACAGTCCTGTGTGTATGGTACTCTTGCACTACTGTGTTTCTATTTCCATGTGAGGAGAACAGAGAGCCTTCCTGGGGGATGTTTCTGTGAATGAAAAATTGTTTCCAAATCCAAAGAACTGCTGTCAAGGGTAAATAAAGCAAACCTCTTCCTTCGGTCAGGAAACTCCAAGGATATTTGTTCTTTCACTCTCCTGACTTAATACCGGTGTATGATCAAATAATCTTCCACCGGTGACATGCTGTCCTTAACAGACACTGAAATGGATGCAGTTTCTTTCAGGGCTCAAGGAGAAATCGGCACATGACTGGCTTAACATGCAAGTCCTTATAGCTCTGCCCACTCACCCCATGTTAGTGTCTCTCTTCATGCACTGTCTGTCAGGATGATCCAAACACAGGAGTCTTTTGTCTCGCACAGTGTGACTAGGAGATCTTAATGAGTAATTTTACAATAGCAAAATGTGCTTGATTATTTATGAATAGGGTATGTAATTAAAATAGTGGTTTAATATATATTTTTTATCCTTTTTTGGTACATTAATAAATCTCTGAGGGTTACTGTGTTCATTTTGCAAGTGTCATTCCGAGATCAAGGCAGGCAGTTGATTCGCATTGTCCGCTCTGCCAGTGCAGCGGGCGGTGATGTGTCAGCCGTGGGCGTACGTCATCTGAATGTGCCCACGTGCTGGGTTTCAGACCTTAAAAGGCTGTCAGAGGCCACGCTTCTTGTGTCCATTTTATCTGGGCAAATAATAGTCCCACTGGGGCAACTGACCCACGGCATCCAACATCCTTTCCACCTCCGGCATGGAAGAGCATGTGATGAATGGGTTTTCCAGCTCTCCAAGAGAGATGCACAGGGTAGGAGAATGCGGCACTGCATGTTACAGGGAATTCTCGAAACTTTCATGCGAAGAGTCTGGTGCCCCTGCATCTGAAAATATTATGGTCACTGGTATTTCATCCCCCAGCAGAATATCCAGAGTCACGGAGTCTGAGGCCAGAAGCAACCACCAGATCATCCTGTCTAAGCTTCTGTACATCACAGGTCGCCTACACACTAAACCCAGAGATGGAAATGAGACCAAGGTCTTGCAGCCCCCCCCGGAAACGAGACTATTACATGCTACAGGCACAGTGCAGGAGGGACCAAGGGGCACCGGTTTCCTGGGAGGGAAATTATTAAGTGAGAGATACCCAAACAAGCCTGGCACGTTACCCCCACCCACGCGCTGCAGAGGAAGGCAAAATCCCCCCAAGGTCACTGCCAATCTGACCTGGGGGAAATTCCTGCCTGAGTCCCCACATGGTGATCAGTTAGACCCTGAGCACATGGGCAAGAACCAGCCAGCTGAGCTCCTGAGAGAGAGATTGCTCGATGCCACCTCCAAGCCTGGTCCACCCCGCCCAGTGTCCCATCTCCAGCCGTGGCCATCCTTGATGCTTCAGAGGAAGGAGATCCAAAAACCTCCCCCAATCCCGAATACACTGTGGGGGGAGGAATCCCTTCCTGACCGCTGCAGGTGGCCAGCTGAAGCCCTGAAGCATGAGCTTTAGGGACATAAGATGGAAGTGAGCCCAAGGGCTGTTGAGCCCTGACCTCTGCCATCACAAGCAACCCTGTCGTACCCCATCTGTGCGTAGCTGTATCTCATTACTGTCAGATGCAGAAGCTGTACTACCTCCACAGTGCAAACGCAGCGGCCTCCCCAACTCAAGAGATGGCTGGCACGCTCTTTGTACACCTGCTGAATAGGATAACTGACAAACTGTGTTTGCACGTGAATGCTGGAACTGGTGAAATCCAGTAGCCAGGTAGTCCTGATCCTGGTCTGTCATCACCTCGCCGTCTAGAACACTGTGTATTTATACGTCGGTGACTGGCGCGGAGATTTGGTTACTTGCAGTTTACAGACTTTACAGACTGCAATAAGGCTGTGAAAATGTCTGTTATTTAATTCACCTTTCTCTCCACCTCTCTCCCCCTCATACATGCTTTGAAATAAGTGCTGATTGAGAAGTGTAACGGGATAATCATTACTCTAATGCCTGTAAAATACTGCTTCATTGTACTGTATAATGTGAAAAGAACCTCCAGGATGTTCCATAATGATGTTTCCAGATTGATAGTATGCATTTCGCTGCCTGGTTTTTTTTAACCCTGTCTGTTCCAGATGTGAACTGGGTATAGGGAATTCCAGCATTAGTTCGAACAAGTCTGTGAGCTGGTTGTTAATACCAAGGATAGCTCTGTATAATACCGTGGTCAGCTCATGGACGTTCCAGCTGAATCTGCATTGCAGGAGGGTGGCTATGGTTTCCTTACCCTTGAAGTGAGGGTTGTGTGGTGGTCTTTACAAATGGCTGAACTTACCCGACAGGGAACCTGTCTATCTGCTCCTCAGTGACTCCCCCAGGACACAGGCAGGCAGTGGGATCCCAGATGTTACTTCTCAGATAGGGGGATGTGGGGGCCACTTTTGGTTTAACATTGGGGCAGATGGGGGCGGAGAGAGCTTGTGACTTGGGCTACATGGGTCCCAGCGCATATAAATAAGGACACTTCCTTCCTCCCTGGAGCAGGCCAGAGGTGAATTCCTAACCCCCACTTTCTGTTCCTCCAGAGCAAGGAGGAACCCTGGGAAGGGTGTGTCCGAGTCCCCCTTGCCCCAGCCCCAAGGCATAACCTTAGCCTAGACTTCCCCAGTGATCCAAACTTCCAAGCTGCCCTTTTTGCATCTTCAAGTGCATTTTGTTTTTATTCTGTAACTTGTCTCTCCGTGGTTTTGCAGTGGAATAATCATTTTAGATCCCTGTGTCTTCACCACAATGAAGTGCAAAGACCAGGAGTCAGTTAACGGAGAGCCTAGCCAGGCTTTTATGAGCCGGGGGGTGGGGGGGGGAGGAGTTATCAAGTAGGGTTTTGTACAAGGGCCGGATCCAAATGCCATTGACGTTGGTGGGAGTGACGTCCATGACCTGTGGGTCTGGGCCGACGTGATTGAGACAGATCAAACCCCTACAGCCATGTGTGTAGCACGTAATACAACTCTGAGGAACAACCTGAAGCCTGGGCTACCTTAGAAAATTAGGTCAGTTTAACTACATCAGCCCGGGGTGTGAGTAAACCACCCCCCGGAGCGGCATGGTTAGGCTGAGCTTAGCCCCCATGTAGGCAGTGCTAGGTTGACCTCGCTGCCAGCTCTGAGAGGCGGGTCACCTACGCTGCTGGGAGAGCCCCTCCTGTTGGCATAGGTATGGCTGTACTGAAGTGCTCCTGGAGCATGTAGGTGTAGACAAGCCCTGGGTTTGGGAAAGGAAAGAGTCTCTCCAACCAGTGTTTTCTAATGGCGGGGGTGGGGGGGAACTTTTGAATAAATAAATTGCTCAGTGACTGCGGCATAAATAAAACCAGGAGTTTGTTTGCACTGTAATGTTGTCTTTGTTTATTTAAGTGATTGTGTGATATTTTTCCAGTTTAAAAAGAAAGAAAGAAAGAAACCCTTTGTAACGTACGGTGAAAATGTGGTCTGTTGCAGTTTGTGATATTGCTTATGGCTGAGAGAACAAGTAGCAATCATGCCTGTAAAGTCCATTAAAAGTTTATTTTAAAAAATTATAAACCTCTCCCTTTTCTTCCTCTAATTGTGGAGGTTTCCTCTTTGTCAGCATGTATTCAGATTTTCATGAACAGTGAACAATGGAAGCTATTCTTCTCTTGGAAAGCCACTTGCATTCAGGTTTCTTGGGTTTTGTAAGGCTGGCATGTCTGCAGCGTGCAGTGAAAATAATTATTATGCCATATTCTATTTAGTCCACATTCTGCCAGGCATCTCAGCCCTATTCAATATTCTGTCTTGCCAACTACCTTCAGTTGTTTCATTACCCCCAGAAATTCCCCCCTCTGCAGAGGGTACAGCACAAGGTCTAGGGTAGTGGTGCCCAAACTTTTCATGGTGCGCTCCCCCACCCCCTTACCAGTAGTGGAATCTGCCCGTGACCCCCTTCCCCCACTGGCTCAGCAGAGGAGCTTGAGCTGGGAGCAGAACTGGGGCAGGGGAGGTTCTGGGGCTAGAGGAAAGGAGGGTGGAGCAGGGGGCAGAGTGGAGCTGCAGCTGGGGTCAAAGCGGGGCTGGTTGGGGCTCCATCCTTGCCCCCTATGAGGGCTGGCCCAGATCCTGCCATGCACCCCTCCAACATTCCTCTGTGCCCCCCCAGGAGGTTGTGCCCCACGGTTTGGGGACCACCGGTCTAGGTCATCATTTCGATTCCTCAAGGCATCACTTTAACCCCGTGGTGTATGTGCAAGGAGACCCGTGCCCTGTAAGTGTGTGTGTGTGTGGTTGGGAGACCCAATCTTCTCTCTCGTTACACTGTCTTCCCTGTGTTACTGCCCTTCAGCACTGTTACTTTCCGGTGTATAAAGCAGCAGGGTAAAAGTGATCGAACTCCGGACCGTCGTGGTGCAGCTTGCGTAGAGTTGATGGTTGTGGTTGTAGAACCTGCACTCTCTGTTGCTCCTGAAGGGTTTTTCCACATTGTGCAGCGTTTGCCTTAGTTTGCAGCTGATTAAAATGAAAATAAATGATTATCAGATACCTCTGGGGCGAAAGGATGGATAGGCTTGTTCTTCTGGAAGGAACCAAAAGCAGAATCAATTACCCAGCAGGGGTCTGCTTTGGCATTGATATAAAGAAAAGAAACTGCATTGAATTCAGTCAATTAATATTCCTACCTGTTTGTTGTTGTTCTTTATTTCAGTCTGAACTCAGGCAGGTTCTTGCCATCTGGCGGCTAGTGGGACTTTCTGTGTCCCATGAGGTGGTGCTCTCGCTGTGGCTCTGCCCAGCCATGCCAAGAACTTCAGTACCCGTGGCCCCTTTGCTGAAATCAGTCCCAGAAGGTGCAGGTTCTGAATGGGCCCAAGTTCCCAGCAATTGTCTGTGACTTTGGCTGCCCAATCTAGACCATGAGTGGCTGCTTTCAGAGGTGCTGAGCACACCAGCTCCCAGCGACTGTGGTTGGGGCTGCGGGAACTCGGCAATGCTTTAAAGTGGGCCACCCAAAATAAGAGAGCAGTTCCGAAACGGGGCTTCGGCACCTCGACTTCTCTTTCTCAGCAGAATAAGGGGCAAGGCTTATGGCAGGGCCATGCGAGGAGCCTGCAAGCCCACGGGGGCTAACTGAGAGATTCCTACTGCCTTGGAGACTGGTCCAATGGCCACTCCATTGACTTCCCGGGGGCTGGAGCAGATGCCCACTGCTGAGCAAAGGGAGCGCACAGTGGGTGGTGTGTGACTGTCTCTGCACACAGGCACAAACAATGGCTCTAGTGGGGGAGAATCATGTCATCCCCTTCTGTGCTGCCCATGATGCCTTTCATGGGCCCTGATGTCGCTGCCAGGAACGCAGCCCCACCAAGCAAGATGCAGATCTTAGGGGTTCTTAATGCAGGCTGCCATTTCCTCACTGTAGCTTCCTTTCGTGCACGGGAACCCACCGTGAAAATGGGCTTGAAGTGAAATGGCCCATCCTGGCTGTCTGCACTGTCTGAACTGGAGTTAATGCAGCGAGGAGAACGAGTGGGCCTGACGGCAGCAAGTCCCGTTAGAGAATGGTGGATTGTAACTTTCTAAGCACGTTCTAAATCAAATCCCGGACATGAGGCTTGATGATGGGGTAAACTCTTGGCAGCGTTAGTGTCTGTGGGAGTTCTGCCATTGACTTCAGTGGGGCCAGGATTTCACCCATAATTATCACTAATTAACATATCACACCTTGTCATAAATATAAAGGGAAGGGTAAACCCCTTTAAAATCCCTCCTGGCCAGAGGAAAAATCCTCTCACCTGTAAAGGGTTAAGAAGCTAAAGGTAACCTCGCTGGCACCTGACCAAAATGACCAATGAGGAGACAAGATACTTTCAAAAGCTGGGAGGAGGGAGAGAAACAAAGGGTCTGTGTCTGTCTATATGCTGCTTTTGCTGGGGATAGAACAGGAATGGAGTCTTAGAACTTTTAGTAAGTAATCTAGCTAGGTATGTGTTAGATTATGATTTCTTTAAATGGCTGAGAAAGGAATTGTGCTGAATAGAATGACTATTTCTGTCTGTGTGTCTTTTTTGTAACTTAAGGTTTTGCCTAGAGGGGTTCTCTATGTTTTGAATCTAATTACCCTGTAAGGTATCTACCATCCTGATTTTACAGAGGTGATTCCTTTACCTCTATTTACTTCTATTTCTATTAAAAGTCTTCTTGTAAGAAAACTGAATGCTTTTTCATTGTTCTCAGATCCAAGGGTTTGGGTCTGTGGTCACCTATGCAAATTGGTGAGGATTTTTACCAAACCTTTCCCAGGAAGTGGGGTGCAAGGGTTGGGAGGATTTTGGGGGGAAAGGCGTGTCCAAACTACGTTTCCCAGTAAACCCAGTTAGAGTTTGGTGGTGGCAGTGGTTATTCCAAGGACAAAGGATAAAATTAATTTGTACCTTGGGGAAGTTTTAACCTAAGCTGGTACAAGTAAGCTTAGGAGGTTTTCATGCAGGTCCCCACATCTGTACCCTAGAGTTCAGAGTGGGGGAGGAACCTTGACACACCTTCACTTTTAAAAATTCACTTTTTTTCCTATAGGTGAATATGCTGTCGGGAGCCTGGTCTGTGGATGGGAATTGCTCCTTGTAGGGGAGTGTTCTGGATTGAGGATAGAAAAAGAGGCCACCATTGGCTGGTTAAAGCACACGATGGTGCGGGTTAGGCAGTTCTTCACACTCCCAGCATTCTCTCTCGCACAGGGGTGTAAATCAGGAGGAGGGACTTGGCTGTGATGAGAGGGAGAGAAGGAACGGCCTGCGAAGTGCCCCCCAAGCTGGCGGCTGGGGCGGGCAGAAGCAATTTGGTGGGTATGGGATTTTAGTGGCTTAAGACATCTACCAAACGGCGGGAGAAGGACCCAGACAAGCTCCCGGAGCGGAGTGGAAGAGCTGTGGCTGCCAATCGGATTGGGACGGGACGGGGAAGGAGGGGACAGTGGGCACTGGAGTCTCCTTAGGCACATGACAAGAGTGCCTGACCTTCGCTACCCTCCTCCTCCTCCTTCTGTCTCTTGGGCCATCCCTGCTTTGCGGCCTGGAGCTCTTAGGGCAGGGAATGGGGCTCTGGTACCTCACCCGAGGGTGCCCAGCAGCTGGCAGTTCTCAGTCAGCTGGTGATGGACAGCAGCAGGCTACCCGGTGCCACCAGCTCTGAGCCCCTTGGCATGTGACTAACCACTGGGTTGGGGAGCGGCGGGGTTCCATGGCCTCACCCCATGGCTCCAGCATGGGTTACTGGAGCCCCAGTGCGTGCCTGGCTCTGGGCTCTGTTGTGTGTGTACCTGTCTTTGCCTTCTCCGCACGGCGATCACGCCCTTCTGCTTTGGCCATGGAGCTGCTCCTGCTCAGTGACAGGTGAGCCCTGCGCTGCGGATAGGCCCAGCAATGGCAGTGGGGGGTGGAGCTGGAGGAAGTGCACAGTCCTCGGGCCATCGGTGACTGGCAGACACGCTGCGGGTTTGCCAGCTGGTGTCCCGGCTCCTCCCAGCCCAGGACTAGTTCAAGGGCTGGGGATTCTGAGCATCACCCCTCTCTTCCGGGCGGCAGGTATAACACACACACCTGGACCACGGTGATCATGCACTGTCTGTAACTGACCGAGAGACCTCACGCAACAAGGGCTGGCTGACCGTTATTTGGGGAGGTGGAGGTGGGAACGTTTTCAGAAGAACAACTAAGAGTCTTGTTTTCATTCAAACTTGTTCACTCCCCCTCCCCCGCCCTCTTGCTTTTTTGTCTTCCACTAGAAAAGTGTGATTTTTAAACCATTGGTTGTTTCCATTGGTAAAGCGGGAGCAGTGAGCGGGAAGGGGAATCTTTCATCCTTACTAGAAAAAGGGAGAACAGTAAAAAAATCAGCGAGGAAGTGCAAATTCTCCTATTTAAAAAATGAAGCATTTTGAGTTTATTAGAAATTCTTTGCTGCCAATTATTTAAAAACCCCCCACAAACTTTCACTTTTGATTAAACTTTTTTTTTTGACCCAAACCCACCTTTTAATGGAAACAACTTCCTCCAGCCTGAATTGGAGCCAGCCTAGCTCTGCCCCTGCCTCGAGGGCAAAACAGCCACCGAGCTCGCGTTGTCCTGCATGGTTTGTATTTTAAAGGGCAGACAACCCTCATGAGACACTGGCGTGGGATGTGGAAAAGGATGGGGGGGTTAACGGTTAATGTTGTCTGAATCCCAAAGGCTCCGGTATCTCGTGATGCGGGGAAACCTGGGGGAGCCCCAGAACTGGGGGAGGGCAAAAGTGCCTGAAAACTACCCCAACTCCCATGCTGCACAGTGTGGGCACAGCTCAGACGCTGGCCCAGCACGGACCTTTCCTGCCCCTGTGGAGTGGTGGCCCTGCTGTCTGGAGCGGGCACATCCCTGAGCAGATCAGCCATGGAGCGGGCCTGCCACACCTGCGGAAAAGGGGAGAGGTCCGGGCGGTATTGTGTGAGGATCCTGAGCAACATGTGTGTCGACTGCCCTTGGCAGGCTGATTCACCCTGGAAATGGCTGTGAAATCTACCCTGCGCTGGAGATCTTTAGATCCATGAGCCCTGCGGCTGGTACACCCAGAGCTGGCCCACTCACCGCCCCGAGTGTGGGGAAAAACCTCTGCTTAGTGCACCTGCTTTTCAGCTGGGAGCCTTCCCGAAGCATGAGCACGCAGGGCTGGACACCGGCTAGAAGGAAAGCGGGTCCTGAGGGTTCGGCTGGGGGCTGCTGTCTATTGAAAGTGAAATGTTTGTAATGAGTTTGGGAGGCGGGGGGAGATGAAAAAGCAAAGGAGAGCACAGTTCTCATTTGGACTGGAGATGGGGGCAGATTCGTAAGAGGGAAGGGAAGGGGCCAGTGGAAGAATCATCATTTGAACTCCAGATTGGTTCTTTCTTTCTAAGGGATCGGCTGTAGCACACCCAGACGTTCTGGGCCGGAAGCAGGAATCCCTGGGTGAGGTCCCTGGCCTGTGCTATACAGGAGGTCAGACAGATGATCGCAATGGTCCCTTCTGGCCTTAAAAGTCTATTAAGACAACTGACAATCCACGAACATTTTATTAAGGCCTCGTCTGCCCACAGAGTGGTGCTCCTGTCACTGAAGGTCTGATTCTGTACCGGTTTAGCCAGACCGGTCCCCTTGGGGCATGGACGCTGTGATCGGTTTAAAGCAGGTTATTCTGGTTTAACTTACCTCCAAACTCACAGCCAGAAGCAAAATAGCTATGACCAGCCTTAAACCACCAGAGATCCACACACCAAAGATGCACCTGTTTGCCTGGGTTTAATTGGACCCATTGTTTAGACAAAGCCTTTGAGTTCTAGTTACCAATAGAAAGACAGAGATTATTTCAAGTGCCTGGTCTCTGTACATATAACCCCAGATTTTCAGATGCCGGCTTCTGTGTCTGCATACCCAAATCAATCCATGTGTGTGTCCACAGCTGGGGCTCTTCCTTCGGCTTTTAATACAGCCCCAAAACACAGGGTTAAACACTGCTAGCTTTTCAATTAGCGCAGCCTATCAGGATCGGTGGAGGCCCTCTGGGCTCTTCACAAACTGGGATCAGAGTCACATGACATATACACAGATGGCAGAAGGGGCCAATTTCATAGCTGTCCTACGTAGATGCAATGCTATTGATTGCACTGGAGTGGGCCAGTCTTACCCCACTGGCGACTGGGTCCCAGCATGTGCTGCCCTCGCAGAGTTAAATCAGATGCGCTGGTTTATCTTCTGCTGGATTTAGAGAACATTGTTTTTCACACGTGGAACGTTCTCCTGGATTCACACCCGAGAGACCCAGTGCAGGGCTGTGATGCGTGTTACCTGAAACTAGTAATATTCATGATGTGAAATTTCCGGTGTTTAATTTGCACTTGTTTCGCTTACCACACAGGTTCTCAACCTTCTCCTTTCTTAGCCTCCCTTCTCTTCCCCCTCACCCCATGCTATAAAAACTCCATGGCCCACCTGTGCCCCAACAACTGGTTTTCTGCACAGCTAGTAGATTTTGGCGGATCCCCTGAAACCTGCTCGCCACCCCCTGAAGGGGCCCTGGGCCCCTCCTTGAGAACCACTGACTTACAGCATCTGCGGTCAGCTGAGGAGATTGGAAATGAAACTTACTCACTGCAGTGTTATGATCCCTTGTAACAAGGAAATAATCTAAATTCGCCGGATGGGGAGTGGTTTGGGATCTGTTCGGTCACCTTCCCCTGAACACAAGAAATGGGAGGCAGATAGGCCCCCTGGGGGTTAGGTGCCTATATACCTTTGAGGATCTGGGCCATAACCCTTCAGTTCTCCTGTATCCCCATCTGCACCCCCTGCCCATGTCACACCCACAGCTGCAGGGTGCTCATTGGAGGGCTGTGTTCAGGAACAGCTGTCACGCCCAAGGGTGGTTACTCTATAAACGGGGTGTGAACGCAGTGCTGCTCTCTCTGGGACAGGGCTCAGCCCAGCAGCTTCCCAAGGTGCACTGATGTGTCCAACAGCTGATGTGCCTTGCGGCTCGTGGGTTGGAAGTTAACCCTGTTGCTGAAGGTGTGGGTCGGTGATTTTGTCTGTACTGACTTTCACTCCAGGATCGACTTCTCAACCCCGGCATTATTAGTTACAGACCCAGAAATTAAGGGTCAGGTTTCTCCTGGGGTCCGCTTGGGCAGTCCTAGCGGGTAGAACTCCTAGGTGGGCAGGAACTAGGACTGGAGAATTTGTCAGCTGTTCCTATCATGGGGAAATAACCACCCAGAATCACAAGCCACGTGCCTGGGTGGACAACAGCTGACACCCACACCCAAGGCATTCCTGACAATAACTCATTGTCATAGGAGTTATTAAAGCATCTGCTGCTGTTCTGTCCAGGAACAAGTCCACACTGCTCTGTCAGGGTCTCCTGCCCTCCCATGGAGCTTGCTGTGGTGGTTTCTTCCAACTCTTTTAAGGACACCACCCAGCTACCTGTTTGGGATCGGGCACGTCGCTAATGCTAACTCGCTGTCTAGTACACTCCCAAAGAGCCCAGGACTGAGCAGCCACGGAACTGATCTCCCCAGGTGGAGCTGAAGGGAGCTGGGGGCACTCCCTGTCCCCCCAAGGTCTCTCTGCTTGCACCCCAAGTTGGGGTAGGCTCAGGGGGTCTCGCAATGAGCACTGCAGTTCCCGGGCACTGTCTCGGAGCTGCAGGCGCCACCCCACACTGAGGTCTGTGTCTGGCTGATTTCATGGAAGCGTGCCTGAAGGGGGGGACAGCGGCCGCTCTCAGGTCTCAGACATTTCAAGCTCTGCCCCCCACGTCGCCGTACCTCTCCCCGCTGTGAGGCCAGGTGATCTGTCACCGGTTTCCACTCAGCTAACCCCCTTGAGCCCAGTAGAGATGGTCCAGATTTATACCGGAGATCCGCGGCCGGTCTGGCCAGTCCCGGGTAGTCACAGCCAATGCAGCTTCCATGGGAACTGGGATCCCAAATCCCCTGGGATGCCTTTAACCCTCGGATCTGCCCCAGGCCTCACCCTGCTGCTGTGTGATCTGGGCGAGGAGCCCTGGTGCGTGGCCCAGCCCTGTGCACGGCTGTGGAGTGTTGGCTCCTAAGAGAATGGTCAGCAGTGAGCAGGAGGGCTGGGGCAGCAGAAATGCCCCTGAGTTCAGCCAGAACCGCTCCTGGGGAGGGGTGAGACGCACAAGGGAGAGCCAAGGGTTAGCTGCCATTGGAGGGGGCAGGTGAGGAATGGTGGGCCATTGCTGCCACCACGTGGGGGAATTCCAGATCACAGCAAAGGGTCTCTGCAGCCCGAGGCTGAGGCCAAACTGTGCACAGAAATCCCTGCTATTTGCTTTTCCTCTGCGCTGGCCTGAAGCTGTGTGCTGAACCCAAACCCCCAAGCTACCAGGTGCCATTGATCCTACATACAGAGAGTGGTGAGCTGGAGCCGGTTCGCACCGGTTCGCGTGAACCGGTTGTTAAATTCAGAAGCCGGTTTAGAACCGGTTGTTGAAGGGTTGGGCAAACTCTGGCCCGCGAGCCCCATCTGGCCCGCAGGACCATTGAGCTCCCGGCTGGGGAGGCTTCCCTTGAGAATCCCTTTTTACTCACCCGGCGGCGCTCTGGGTCTTCGGCGGCACATCCTTCACTCGCTCCGGGTCTCCAGCGGCACTTCGGCAGCCAGTCCCTCAGTGCCGCCGAAGACCCGGAGCGAGTGAAGAACGTGCCGCCGAAGAAAGACCCGAAGCGACTGAAGGAACCAGTTCTTCAGATTTTGGCAGCTCATCCCTGCATACAGATGCCAGTTTGGAGGGTTTAGGAGCGGTCCTATGCCAGGAGGTTGAAGGCAAATGTAAACCTATGGCCTTTGCCAGCCGAGGGCTGTCTGCTAGGGAAACTCCCGACCCCATCCACAAGCTGGAGTTCTTCTGCGAGTGATTGCTCGTGTGCATTCCACAATAGGTGTGCGTGCTCGCCACGCGCACCGGTGCTGGAAGTTTTCCCCTTAGCAGTACCCATAAGGGATTGCCGCTAGCCACTCCTGGAGTGGCACTGCCATGGCGCGGCATAAGGGGCGCTGCACGCTCCCCCCTTCCCCGCCCCCCAGTTCCTTCTTGCCTCCAGTGAAGGTGCTTCAGAACTGCTCTGCTCCATCTCTGCTGTAGCTTCCCTCTTGGACTCTGTTAGTTCACAGTTAGCAGTGCCTGTAGTCTAAAAAAAAAGCGGGGGCGGGGGAAAGAAGAAGTAAAAAGTAGCTGTAGTTAGAATTAGTTAAGTGCGCCCGGGTCGGGGCATGCCCCGGGCTTTAAGACATGCGACACTTGCAAATGGCCTATGCCCATGAGTGATCCACACGCGGACTGTTTATGCTGTCTGGGGGAAACCCATCTCAGCGATCACTGCAAGATTTCCAGAACCTTCACACCTCGGACCAAGGAGGAGTGGGACATTTGGCTCCGAGCCATTTTGATGGAGTCGGCCCTAACCCCGACGCCACTTCACTGCTGCGAGTCGGCACCGAGCACCGGAGCATCAGTGCGCGGCGACCCAACGGTGTCCTCCCCCAGTCGGCACCGCTCCCCGTCCACAGGACACTCCAGAAAGGCGAAGAAGAGCTCTTCTCTGCCAAGGCACTAGAGCAAGACTGGGGGAGAGTCTAGACCCGCGTTGGGCAGCTCTCAGTCCCCATCGGCCTCGCGGCCTCTGACTCAAGTTGAGCGGAGTAGCCCGGCCCACTCCGAGCCGGCCTCCCCGGACGCCAGTGGCCACATTTGGGTGCCCTCCACACTGGAGGCCCTGCAGGCGGCTTGAGACATTATGTCTCTGCCGGTACCAGTAGCACCGCCGTCGTCAGCTCCCCAGTCCAGAGGCAAGCCACCGCTTGGACCCCTGCAGTCGCCGCCTGGACGGTACCGCTCACGGTCAAGAGAAGGTTCCCAACACCGTTCCCCGCTCAGCAACCGCCCCGTGAGCAGTCCACGCCAGTCCCCGTCGACCCCCACCAGGTTGTCTGGCTGGGTACAGACTGGCAGGGGTTCCAGGCACCGCTCCGCCTCCAGGGACCGTAGACCTTGCGAGGAGAGCG
The DNA here is from genome assembly GCF_965152275.1 of Natator depressus. NCBI lineage: Eukaryota > Metazoa > Chordata > Testudines > Cheloniidae > Natator > Natator depressus. The sequence goes on along the minus strand of NC_134238.1, from coordinate 122,345,065 downwards.
TGTCCTGTCGAGACCAGGACAGATGGCACCGGAGGTTGTTGTCTCCGAGAAGCTACCATAGCCCCTCACAGTACGGGGATCAAAGCCGTTCCCGTTCTTCTTCGTCTCGCTCAAGGTCCCTGCCATGGCACCGCTCCTGCAGCCCCAGGCGTCGATCGCCAGCACCCCACCGTCGCGGATCCGCCCGTCAGAGTCGGTTGTGGAGCAGCTGCCACCGGCAGTACTCCCACTCCTCCACCCCGGGACCACGGTCTCGCGGTCGGCACTGCTCCCAACACCGCCACTCACCCCAGTCCCGGGATAGCGGCTGATTGTATGCCAGCCCGGCCTCCCGTCGAAGTCGCCAGTCGATGGGCCAGGCAAGTCAGGCTGGACAGCCCGCTGGCATAGTGGTGGCTCGCTCGGTGGCCAGAGCCTTGGAGAGACCGTTGGCCTCCCTTTCTCGGCCTCCCAGAAAGGAGTCAGTGGAGCATTCATCTCCGGTCCCGCACTCAGAAGGGGATCAAGTGGTGGGGCCTGCAGCTCTGGTGGGAACGCAGAGTACCCCACCCCCATCCTCACGGCCCCTCCTCCTTCTGTCCCGCAAGAGGACACGAACAGCCACCAAGAGCTGTTGAAAAGGGTGGCATCAAGCCTCAACCTACAAGCCAAGGAGGTGGAGGAACCCTTGGACTCCCTCTTCAATGTCCTCTCGGCTTTGGCACCGGCCAGGGTGGCTCTCCCACTCCATGAAGGGGTGGCAAAGATCCCAAACGCCTTGTGGCAAACCCCAGTTTCCCTGCCCTCATCTCTAAGAGGGCTGAACAGAAGTATTTCATGCCTGCCAAGGGGCATGAATACCTGTACACCCACCCTGCCCCCAACTCCCTAGTGGTCGAGTTGGTCAACCACAGGGAGAGGCAAGGCCAACCAGCTCCTACTCCTAAGAATAAGGACTCAAGGAGACTAGATCTATTTGGTAGAAAGGTTTATTCATCCTCAAGCTTCCATCTGAAGGTGGTGAATCACCAAGCCCTGCTGGGCAGATAGGATTGCAATTTGTGGGGCTCCCTGCCCAAATTTGCAGACTCTCTCCAGGAGTGTGATAAGAAAGAGTTCAAGGCTGTGGTTGAGGAGAGCATGGCTGCCACCAGGGCGGCCCTGCAGGCAGCCTCGGATGCCTTGGATACTGATGCAAGGTCTATGGCCTCCGTGGTGTTCATGAGGAGAGCGTCATGGCTCCTGCTGTCTGGGTTGTCCAGCGAGGTACAGACCTCCTGACAGGACCTTCTGTTTGATGGCAAGGCCCTGTTTGCGGAACAAATGGATGTGAAGTCACACTGTCTGAAGGACTCCCGCACGACATTAAAGACCCTTGGCCTCTATGTCCCGGCCCCGGCCAGGACCAAGTTCAAACCGCACCAGGCTCCCAGTCAGGCCACTCACTCCAGATATGAGCCCCCTTATAAAAAGTCAAGGGACTATCAAAAGCGCCTGCAGAGGCAATCCTGGCCTGCGCCCCAGCCTGGGCCCTCTAAGGGTAAACAGGTGGGAAAGCACCAGTTTTGACGGGACGCCCGGGGGCGACTTACCAGTTCCACCCGCAATAAAACTTCCCTTCTCCAACTGGTTGTGTGCTTTTCTCGCGGAGTGGTCGTGGCTGACCTTGGACCGATGGGTCCTCAACACCGTCTCCCGGGGCTACACCCGCCAGTTTACCTCTACCCCACTCACCTACCCTCCATCCCCGTCCCTCTTTAGGGACCCCTCTCACGAGAGCCTGCTCGAGCAGGAGGTGAGGCGGTGGCTTAGCAGCGGTGGAGGTGGTGCTGGCCAAGTTCAGATACAAGGGGTTCTACTCCCGCTATTTCCTTATCCCAAAGGCCAAAGGGGGGCTCAGGCCCATCCTGGACCCACGAGGCCTGAACCAGTACAAGGCAAAGCTGAAGTTTCACATGGTCTCTCTGGCCTCCATCATCCCTTCCCTGGATCCCGGGGACTGGTACGCCGCCTCGATCTGCAGGACGCTTACTTCCACCTTCTAATATTTGAGGGACACAAGCGTTTCCTCCATTTCACAGTTGGGCAGGAGCACTACCAGTTCACTGTCCCCCCATTTGGCCTGTCCACTGCTCCCAGGGTATTCACAAAGTGTATGTCTGTGGTAGTGGCCTACCTCAGACGTAAGGGGGTCCAGATCTTTCCCTACCTCGACGACTGGCTGGTCAAGGTCCAGGTCGCAGATATAGGATCACGTATCACTCCTCCTGTCCACATGCACCACACGGGGCCTGTTGGTAAACGACACCAAGTCCACATTAGTTCCGGTGCAGCGCATAGAGTTCTTTGGGGCGATTCTGGACACGACATCAACCAGAGCCTCCCTCCTACCGGACAGATTTGAAACCCTAAAGGAGCTCAGCAACTCAGTCACGAGGTTCCCCGTGACCACAGCCAGAGCGTGTCTCCAACTCCTGGGTCATATGTCAGCGTGCACATATGTGGTTCGTCATGCCAGACTCAGGATGTGGTCCCTCCAGCTCTGGTAGGCCTCGGTGTTCTCCCAGTCCAGAGACAGGATGGACAAAGTCCTCACTGTGCCCGAACCAGTGATTGCCTCCCTACAATGGTGGTCCTCCCCGGGGAACGTGCTCCAAGGGGTCCCATTCAGGGGCCAACCCCCGTCTGTGGAATTGGTGTCCGATGCATCGGATGTGTGGGGGGGAGGCCATGTGGGAAACCTCCAGACCCAAGGTCTGTGGTCTGCACAGGACTTTGCCCTGCACATAAATGTCAAGTAGCTCAGGGAGGTCAGTCTGGAATGCAGGGCCTTCCGCTCGCACCTGGCAGGCAGGGTTCTCATGGACAACACGGCCTCGATGTTCTACATCAACAGGCAAGGCGGGGCCCATTCCTCAGCCCTCTGCCAGGAAGCCCTGCATAGCCCACAACATTTACCTGGAAGCCCACCACTTACTGGGCATCCAGAACTCTTGGGCGGACCGGCTGAGCTGGGACTTCTCCTCTCAGAACGAGTGGTCACTGCACCCAGAGGTGGTGCACAGGATTTTCCAAACATGGGGCACTCCCCAAGTGGACCTGTTTGTGACCCGGCAGAACTGCCGGTGCCCCCGCTTCTGCTCAAGGGGAGGGTTGGGCATGGGCACGATCTCCGACGCCTTCCTTCTGCCCTGGTCAGGCCAACTTCTCTATGCCTTTCCCCCGATTCCACTGATCGGCAAGGTCTTGGAAAAGATAAAAACGGACAGGGCCTGGGTCCTCCTGATCACCCCAGCATGGCCCAGGCAACATTGGTACGGGACTTTCACGAGCTTGGCAGTCACCCTACCGTGGCTGTTGCCGTCCCGCCCAGACCTGCTCTCCCAGGACCAAGGTCGTCTCCTCCACTCCAACCTACCGGCACTTCACTTCACAGCGTGGCTGCTCAATGGTTAGGTTGGGAGGAGAGGACTTCCTGGGAAGGGGTTCAGCGCGTCCTCCTGAGAGCAGGTGACCCTCCGCGCGTCAGGCCTACCTGGCAAAATGGTCTTGGTTTTCCCAGTAGGCTGCTAGTCGGGGCATCTCGCCTGTGGCTGCTCCGATCCAGCTTATATTAGACTACCTCCTTCATCTTAGAGCCCAGGGCCTAGCTCCCTCGTCCGTCAAGGTGCACTTGGCGCCATATTGGCCTTCCACCCACCAGTGCAGGGTCACACGATATTCTCTCATGCCATGACTGGCCGATTCCTTAAGGGCTTGGATTGCCTCTTCCCGTGCGTTAGGCCCCCGGTCCCACAGTGGGACCTGAACTTGGTGCTGGCTAGGTTAACTGGACCTCCATTTGAACCGCTAGCTACATGCTCCTGGTCGCACCTCTTGTGGAAGGTAGCCTTCCTGGTGGCGATCACGTCTGCTAGACGGGTCTCGGCGTGCCGGGCCCTGACCTCCGAACCCCCATACATGGTGTGCCATAAGGATAAGATCCAGCTCTGACCACATCCTTCATTCCTCCCCAAGGTGGTCTCTGCCTGCCATATGGGTCAGGACATTTTCCTGCCATTGCTCTGTCCCAAACCCCACAAGTCCAGTGAGGAGCGCCGCCTCCACATGCTGGATGTGAGACAGGCTCTGGCTGTTTACCTGTAATGTACAAAGCCATTCAGGAAGTCCTTGCAGCTGTTCATCGCCTCGGCCGAACGCATGAGAGGTCAGCCGATCTCCACTCAGCAGCTCTCCAACTGGATCACCTCGTGTATCCGTACTTGTTACGACCTGGCGGGAGTCCCCCTGCCGTCGATTGTGAGGGCACACTCAACCAGGGCACAAGCCTCGTTGGCTGCCTTTCTGGCCCATGTCCCTATTCAGGACATCTGTAGGGCTGCCACATAGTCATCGGTTCACATGTTCACCTCGCATTATGTGATCGTCTCCCAAACCAGGGAGGATGCCGGATTTGGCAGGGCTGTACTCTGTCCCAAGTGTCTGAGGACTCCTACCCACCTCCAACGGATATAGCTTGGAATCACCTATTGTGGAATGCACATGAGCAATCCCTCGAAGAAGAAAAGACAGTTCCCTTTTCCATAACTGGTGTTCTTAGAGATGTGTTGTTCATGTCTATTCCACACCCTGCCCTCCTTCTCCTCTGTCGGAGTTGTCCAGCAAGAAGGAACTGAGGGTGGAGGGAGCGCACACCTCCCCTTATACCACGCCATGCAGGCGCCATTCCAGGGATCGCTGGGGCACACCCCCCCTTTGGGTACTGCTAGGGGAAAAACTTCCGGCACCGGTGAACATGGCGAGCACGCACACCTATTGTGGAATGGACAACTCGAAGAACACCAGTTACGGAAACTGTCTTTTCTTGGCCTTGAAATGGGGCCATCACTGAGAAGTTTTGTGACTACTTGTATGGTGCTAGGTTTCAAGTGTGGACAGACAGCAATCCGCTGACTTATGGTGTTGACAAGTGCTAAGCTGGATGCTACAGGGCAGAGATGGGTGGCCGCCTTGGTGAGCTACGAGTTCAGCATTCAGTACCGATCAAGGAGAAGCAATGTAGATGCAGATGCACTGACCTGGCATCTGCAGCCATTGGAAATTGCTGTGATTCTTATGGATGGAGTGAGAGCTATTTGCAATGGGAGTGATCAAGAGTCAGAGGCCCACAAGAGTCTTCATGGTTGTGTTGCAGGAACTCTGGGTCTGCCCCCTGAAAGCGTGTCATCTGCCTCCGTGAACTATACTGTGTTGGACCAATCTCCCGTGTCCATGCTCAATGCTGCTGACTGTGAAAAAGCCCAACTGCAAGATACTGACATTCGTGACACACGACTTGCAAAAAGAGAGGGGCGAAACCCTGCTGCAATTATTCCATGTACCCCCGAGGGTAGACTACTATTGAGAGAATGAAGCAAGCTAAAACTGATACAGGGAGTGCTGCACCAGATCACATTAGATCCTTTACAAAAGCAACAAACACAACGCGTGCTACCAAAAGAGTACAGAGCCCTGGCCATGAGGGCCCTGCAGGACGGCTTTGGACATTTGGGAATTGAGAGAACCCTGGAACTTATTCATAGTAGGTTCTACTGGCCCCGGATGGCCAACGATGTATGCAAGAAATGTGCTCGGTGTGTTCAAAGGAAAATTCTGCCCACTAGAGCTGCACATCTGAAGAATATCACCAGCAGCAAACCTCTGGAGCTGCTAGGCATTGATTTCTTGTCTTTAGAAGTGGACAGGAGGAATGTTGGGAACATTTTAGTCGTGACTGACCATTTTACATGGTATGCACAGGCATATCCCACACATGACCAGAGGGCCACCACCGTTGCTCGAGTGTTGTGGGAGAAAGACTACTGGGGTGAATACCACGACTGCCGCCCGACAAGAGCAGACAGGGTGGAAACTGTGCATCGAGGAGCAGTGCAGTGCAGGTATCTGCCTGTCAGTCTGCATTGGAGTGGGTCTGAAATCCAATCTAAAACCACTAATTAAACTCTGCTCTGCTTAACAGTGGCTGGACATGCCTCAGCAGCCCTGGAAAGCAATCAGCCAGGAAGAGGATTGGGCGTAGCACTGAAGCACCGCAGATCTGCCCATGGCCAGTGCAGCGTTTGATGGCACTGAGCTTTCAGCCTGGGCTAGAGACTGCAGGGATTTGTAACATGCAACATGCCAAAGAAAAGGAAAAGTCCACGTGAGCTGGGGAGGAGCACGTGAGGGTCATCACCTCGCACCAGGTGTGCGTGAGCAGCACAGCCAGGTCTGTCAGTGACACCTGCTCTCAGGACACAAGACCTGCACCACCCCACTGCTCCTGGGACGGGGGGACAAAGCGGACTCTGCAGAGCCACGCCACAGCGTCCACTGGCAAGTGGGTGGGCAGACCACAGTTCTCCCCTTGGCTGCTCCAGGGACAGCTCAGATGTGCACTTAGAGGGCTAGAAATATGGCCTCAATCTAGCCCCACATGTAACGGCAGCTAAGTGTCCTGACTCACAAAGGCTTGAATTAAAGTGACAAAACCAGAGGGAGCTAGAATTTCTTTGTAGACCTTTGTTCATCAAGATTTATCCCAGAAGCTGGGAATGGGCAAAGGATGGATCAGTTGATGATTCCCTGTTCTGTTCATTCCCTCTGGGCCACCTGGCATTGGCCGCTGTCGGCAGACAGAATACTGGGCTAGATGGACCTTTGGTCTGACCTAGTATGGCTGTTCTTATTTGAATGGAGATTTTCTTTCTCCCCTTTTCCGCAAGAGCTGGATTTTCCCAGCTCTCCGCAAGCTTCCCCATCTGGGCACTGCGGACAGTTGCTATGTCCTGCTGCCCTTGGTGCGTCTCATGCTTTGGTGGCATGATCATTCATTAGGTTGCTATTAATGTGTGGAGCGTTTGTGATCCTTTGGGATAAAAGGTGCCAGGGACAAATGAAGGCTGTTTTATTCCTAGCGATCTTAGCGCATTGTGATGGAGGTGGAGCTGCTCTGTGATAACTGAGGAACACTCCGGTGACCTGGTTATTGGGATGTTTGCTGTATGATTATGTTGGGTTAGTTGAACAGGGGGAGCTGTCCGGAAAAACAAGCCGGAAGTGAAATAATAGCTCAAGCTAAACCGTACCCCAGTAAATGTTGCGGGGTTGTTCTGAGACAATACGTGAACTGTTCGCTTTGAAGACTCTGCCTGCCAGCTCCAGAACTAGTTTGGACAAGCAGGTCTCTCGCTCTCAGGCTTGTCTACACAGAAGGGTTAGCTTGCACTGAGTTCACGCCCACTAACTAGCGTGCAATACACAGTAATAGCATGCACGGGGGACACCTGAACCCTTTGCACTGTGTACATGTGGGCGGGGCTTGGTGTGCACTAAACACGTGGCATTTTGGGTGGGTATCCCATAGTCCTTAGCTTTGCTGCTGAGCTGTGTGCATGCTGGGATTTCCCTTGCTGTGCATTGTGGGATGCTTAACAGAAGCCAGTGGAATTCTAGGATTTGGGGTTGGTGATAAATAAAAGGGGGCACCCAGCCAGCCAGTTGGCTATGGTATCCCTCTTGGTGGTTGTTCTCTACTTGCTTTACCTGTAAAGGGTTAACAAGCCACAGATAAAAGGAAGGGAGTGGGCACCTGACCAAAAGAGCCATTGGGAGGGCAAGAACTTTTTAAAATTGGGAAAAAACTTCCCTTTCTCTGTGTGTTGTGGTTCTCCGGGAAAGAGGGGAACAGGGAGTAGTTATGCTATGAGAAGCTTAAGCCAGATATGAAAAACCATCAGATCATACCTAGAGATTGCTTATCTGAAACCCCAGAAAAGTAAGTAAATTAGGGAATGTCTAGAAAGACGCGATTAGGTTTATTTCTGTTTATTTCTTATTGGTTTGAGCACTCCTCTGTGCTAACCCCAAATGCTTTTTATTTTGCTTGTAATTTATTTTACGCTGGACCTCAAGAAGGTTAATCTTGATGTTTACATTTTGTAAATGGGTTTTTTAAATCTAGCAAAAGCTGAAGTTCCAGATGTATTTTTTTTTCTTTTTGTTTTTTAAGAAAATGTACCTTTTTAAAGAGGAGGATTGGATTTTTGGTGTCCCAAGAGGTTTGTGCCCATGTTGTTAAATTAGCTGGTAGCAACAGCTGATTTCCTTTGTTTTCTTTCTCAGCTCTTCCTCAGAGGGAGGGTGAAAGGGCTTGAGGGTACCCCACAGAAAGGGATTCCCAAGTGCACCTTTCTGGTCTCAAAGGGGTTTTTAGCATTTCGGTGGTGGCAGGATCTACCCATCCAAGGTCAGAGGAAAGCTATAACCTTGGGAGTTTAATAGAAGCCTAGAGTGGCCAGTATGAATTTTTAGAATCCTTGCGGGGCTTCACCTTCTGTACTTGAAGTGCCAGAGGGGGGAATCAGCCTTGACAGGGTCTGTCAAGGTTCTTTCCCCACTCTGAACTCTAGGGTACAGATGTGGGGACCTGCATGAAAGCTTACTTTTACCAGCTTAGGTTAAAACTTCCACAAGGTACAAACTATTTTACCCTTTGCCCTTGGACTTCCACTGCCACCACCAAACTTTATCTGGGTTTATTGGGAAAACGTTGTTTGGAAACGTCTTTCCCCCCAAAATCCTCCCAACCCTTGCACTCCACTTCCTGGGGAAGGTGTGGTAAAAATCCTCACCAATTTGCATAGGTGACTACAGACCCAAACCCTTGGATCATAGAACAATGAAAAAGCATTCAGTTTTCTTACAAGAAGACTTTTAATAGAAGTAAAAAAGAATCACCTCTGTAAAATCAGAATGGAAAATACCTTACAGGGTAATTAGATTCAAAACACAGAGAATCCCTCTAGGCAAAACCTTAAGTTACAAAAAAGACACACAGACAGGAATATTCATTCTATTCAGTGCAGCTATTTTTTCAGCCATTTAAAGAAATCATAATCTAACACATACCTAGCTAGATTACTTATTAAATTCTAAGACTCCATTCCTGTTCTGTCCCCGGCAAAAGCATCACACAAACAGACCCAGACCCTTTGTTTCTCTCCCTCCTCCCAGCTTTTGAAAGTATCTTGTCTCCTCATTGGTCATTTTGGTCAGGTGCCAGCGAGGTTACCTTTAGCTTCTTAACCCTTTACAGGTGAAAGGATTTTTCCTCTGGCCAGGAGGGATTTTAAAGGTGATTACCCTTCCCTTTATATTTATGACAGGGTCAAACTCCAGAAATCCCAGGATTCTGCTCTCTCCATCCCCTGCTTCCTCTCTGGGTGGGCTACCACCTCTTTGGAGCTGCTGTCAGCCAGCCAGGGCGTAAGAGAGCTCTGCACCATTGTGCTGGCAGCTGCGAATGCACAGAAGCTGGCTGGACTTTTTATGAGCACTTGGCACAAGGTGGCTACCTTCAGCCACAGAGCCAATGATGTGGCTACAACTGTGGCTTCTCCAGCAGCAGCAGCGGCGGAGGAGAACAGGATGGGGGGAGGGATAGCTCAGTGGTTTGAGCATTGGCCTGCTAAACCCAGGGTTGTGAGTTCAATCCTTGAGGGGCCCATTTAGGGATCGGGGCAAAAATTGGGGATTGGCCCTGCTTTCAGCAGGGGTTTGGACTAGATGACCTCCTGAGGTCCCTTCCAACCCTGATAGTCTATGATTCTATGTTGCTCAATAGTTACACATTCCTTGTCTGGGTGAGGACATGCCAGGGTAGGGGTCTAGAAGGATCAGTGGTTCTCAGCCTGCAGGCCACTTGCAACCCAGTCAGCACACAGCTGCGGTCCATATGACATCCTCATGGCCATATCTGTAGTATATATATTGTGTGGATGCGGCCATGTAACACATAGCAAGCCGCATATGCGGCCCACAATGGTAAATAGGTAGGTTGAGACCCACCAGTCTCTAGGAATGTAAGGGAGGCTCATTCAGTGGCATGCCCAGGCTGCGGGGCTGGAAGCTGGTGTGAGCTGTACGTGAGAGGAAGGGTGGGCTGAAGGTAAAGGCACTGGCCTGGCCCTCAGGAGAGCTGGGTTTTATTCCCAGCTCTGCTACAGGCTTCCTGCGTGACGCTGGAGAACTCATCCTATGTTTCAGCTCCCTGGCTGTAAGATGGGGGTGATTCCATCTTCTCCATTAGCTACAGACACTGGAATGGGACTCGGCATCCATGGTTCGAGGCCCAGCTCCATGACTGACCTGCTAGGTGACCGTGCTCTCTCGCTGCCTCAGTTTCTCATCCGTAAAGTGGAGATAAATGTAAAATGTGTGGAGATCTTGGGAGGGAAAAGGGACTAGATCCGAGGGAGGGGTCGCACGCTGGGTCTGGGGATCTGAGCAAGCCATTCCTCGGAAGGGGACCCTACTGGGCACCTCCGTTGAAGGGCTAATTTACCAAAGGGCTCCAATCCAGTGTTTCAAAGGGGAAGCCAGAGAAGGGGACTGGCTCCAGGGTGCACATTGCACAGGGGGCTTCTTCCCCTTGCAAACCGGAGAGTGGGGCACTCGGATGCCCAGGCCGTCCACAGGGCGGGCAGGTGGCTATTTTAGGTCCTGGACGAGGACTGGTGTGGCTGCAGGCAGGGTGGTGCTGTATGGAGTGAGAGCACCAGTGATTGAAGGAGGCTGTGCTTTTAGACTAGTGACAGGCACCCTGGCTGGAGAACTGAGCGCTGTGCCCTGTCAACTGCCTTTGGGGTTTCCTTCGATAGTTGCAGTAAATCTCCTGGGCCAGACCCCCGGCTGTTGCTGATCAGTGTTGCTCCTTTGATGGGATCTAGTGGCAGGTTCTGGCCTGAAGCTCTGGGACTTCGGCTCACCCCAGGGGCAGATACGGCCCCAGATGTAATTACACTGGGGAAAATCAGGCCAGGAGCATTTCAAAGGGAAAATCTCCAGGAGTGCGACAGTTGTAACAATTCTCATAAACTCCTTGAGGTATTTCTTAGCCCTGGTAGAGGCAGGGGCAGGGGATGCCAATCTTAGGCACTAACTAGGGCTGGACCTAGCTCTAAAAGTGACCCCATGGCTGCAGTGAGGTGTGGCGAGGGCATTTACCCGGCTGTCCCAGGCAAAGCCCAGTGTGAGCAATGAGTGGAGTATTGCTGGCACTTTTAGAAAACTGCAGTCTGCCGCTTCATCCCACTCCAAGCTCGCTTTATTTCACTGATGAATGCAGCACTGCCCTCTCCTGCAAATAGATGGCAAAAACCCGCTCTCAGCCAGGCTGCTGTTCTTAGTATAAGTGCAAGAATCCAGCTGTTCCATCCCCTTGAAACTGGCTCTGCCAGCCAGAGCCTTCCGCCCCTTCCCTCGAACTGAGTTATGCTGGAGGATGGGGACTTGCCCTGTTTTGTTGCGGATGGGACCCTACTTGGCAGCTTCAGCCCATGGAGGCTCACAAAGGTTTCGCTTAGTGGGATCAGGAGTCCACCAGTTAACCCTCCCTGAGGAGGGGGGCCACTGGCATTAGCTTTGGAGCTGGGTGCACACCAGGAAATAAACAGGGGAGCACAAGGCTCCCTTGTCTGTCAAAATCATCCGTCCCACACAGAAAATGCCAGGTGACGATGTGCCCAGCGCTGAGCTGGGGCAGTGCTCACACAGCCGCTGCCCCAGAGAGCCCAGCAAAATGCACTGGTGGGGTGTCGGGTGCATAAGAGATGCAAACCTGGTGAGACAAAGGTCCTGTTCCTGCTCCGCTTAAAACACAGGGTGCTTTGGCCAGTGACCTCCCCAAGGAGGACAGGACAGGGCGGATGCACTGAGCACAAACAGCCATTCAGGCTCACAGCAAGCCTAGCAGCCATGGGCAGAGGAGGCTGGAGCAGGCCATGGGGTAGCTGCTGTAAGGCCCAACGGAGGAAGCTGCTCCCCGGGTCCTTTGCGGGGAAGGGAGGACTGGAGTGAGAAGCAGGTGGGGTGTGTTAGGGCAGAGGTGGGCTGGGTCGGGAGAGAGAGAGACATTGCATGTCCCAGGGAAAGCAAAAGAGGCAGGCAGAGTGCAAGGCAGAAGAAGGCTGGACAGCTAGGAATGAGGGATAAAAGCAAGCACCTTTCCTACCCGCAGACGAGCCAGCACCGTGCTCCGAATTTCTCCTGGGGAGACTGAGGGCTTTGACTGAGTGCCATTGTACCATGGAGCTGACGTTATTTGCAAAGTGATGTCACGTGCCATGTCGTCAGCCCCCAGCTCTGTACACAGCAGGACAGGAATGACACCGTGACTCACGGACTTGAGTTCATCCTGGGGCGTTGGAGGGTGAGGAGAGCCAGGCCCCGGTGGCTGGTCGGTAAGCCGTCAGAGCACTTAGGTTCCTTGGCTATTAAGAGAATTGAATTCCAGCTCTGAGCCTGGAGAGGGCAGGGAAGGGTGACATGGACGCAGGGCTTTGATCACAGGACGGTATGTGCTACAAGGGCATGTTGTTTAACACAGCAGCGAAACCAAAGGCCCCGTGAGGTTTTTGCTATCAACTATCCTGCCTCAGCAACAGACAGGTACAATTCCAGCATTTTACAGGCTCCATCCGAATGGTTTAGAGAGAGTAGAAGGGGCATTTCTATTTGCCCTCTGGCACAATCTGCAAGCAAGGGGACATTCAGTGACATGGCTTGGCAGCCAATATACAGCTGATACCAGGCAAAACTTTCCCATGCAACTCACAATTGACCAGTGGAACTCATTGTCACATGAGGTTCTCCTCTGTGGATCAGTACAGAGGGCATGAGTTGTTACAGCCCTCAGCTACACAGCGTCTTTTTCTTATTTCACGAGGAGGGTGGTGAAGCACTGGAATGGGTTCCCTAGGGAGGTGGTGGAATCTCCATCCTTAGAGGTTTTTAAGGCCCGGCTTGACAAAGCCCTGGCTGGGATGATTTAGTTGGGGTCGGTCCTGCTTTAAGCAGGGGGTTGGACTAGATGACCTCCTGAGGTCCCTTCCAACCCTCATCTTCTATGATTCTAGGAGGTCATTGAGGCCAAGACCTGAGCGATCTTCATAAAATGATTGGACAAAACTATCCGGATACAATAGCCATACTGAAAAATAACCAAGAGCTTTAGCAGGGACCTAACTGCTCTTCCCGCCCCCCGCTTCAGGGCATGAGGCGACCTACGCAGGGTTAGGAAGAGGGTCGCCCTGTGATAGACTAGCCCAGAGCTACCTACTGCAGGATTTTCTGCACCTTACTTTGAAGCGTCTGGTGTGAGCCATTGTCACAGCAAGAGGGCCGGCGGGGCTGAGCCCATTTGGCAGCTCCTCTGTTCCTAAGTGTGATTTTAGCCCTTCAAACTCTAAATTCCTACAGGTCCGTATCAGGCTGAGCTCCCCATCCTTGTTCTCCTGCCCTCCCGCTGTCTCTGTCACACACAGTGTTTGCTGTCAAAGCCCACGTGCCTGGTGACAGTGCTTTTCTCTTTATTAGCTGTGTACACAGCGATAATTGGGTGCAGTGACCTGTGTGAGTGGCGGCCTGCCCACACTCTGCTTTCCCCCCATAAACTAGCCTCGCTGGTCATTATTATTCCAGAGGCAGTCAGCTGTGTGATGATCACATTGCCCAAGTGCACCATTATGAGGGGTAATGAGGCATGGGGAAATCCCTGCGTCCCGAATGATAAACAGCTGCCGCTCTGCGCCCTTCATTGTTATGGTGCTCCTTGATTTTCTGTGTCTGAATCTCTGTTTCGCTCCGCCCACCCCATTCACTCCCTTGCTGTTGACTTACTTTCATCCACTTCTCTCCCTGGGTGTCCCCTTGCACCCGCACGCTTTCCCCTTTCTTTTTCTGGCCCTTGCCCAGCCCATCTGTCTTGCCGGCCAAGGCCTTTTCCCTGCTGTTTGATCACATTGGTTTTGTGGTCACTGCAGAGGGCGCTGTGGTTTTGCACTGAGATTGATAAGGCACGATAACAATCTCGAATGGAAAATCCTAATGGAGACAAGACCCTGTAGCTTTTAACCTTGAAGTAGTTGGTCAAGGTTAAGCCAGGGTGTCTATAGCTATAAATGTTCATGCTGAGTCACGTGGAAGTATGTGAACTGGACCCATACTCAGGTGGGGGAAATTAGGGTCTAATTGTTTATTGAAAACATCATCAGTTTGTTTTGTTTTTGTTTCCCATCACAGCTGGCTCTCTCCGGAATAGGATGAGTTTGTGCCATACACGTTTATTACGTTATTATTTGTAGCACCGAGGAGCCCTCGCTGTGCCCTCCATTGTGCCAGGTGCTGTACAAACCGAACACAAAGACAGGCCCGCCCCCGTTCAATAGGGCAGGCCTCATCTGGAGTACTGTGTCCAGTTTTGGGCCCCACACTACGAAAAGGATGTGGAAAAATTGGAGAGAGTCCAGTGGAGGCCAACAAAAATGATTAGGGGACTGGAACACATGAGTTATGAGGAGAGGCTGAGGGAACTGGGGATGTTTAGTCCACGGAAGAGAAGAATGAGGGGGGATTTGATAGCTGCTTTCAACTACCTGAAAGGGGGTTCCAAAGAGGATGGCTCTAGACTGTTCTCAGTGGTAGCAGATGACAGAATGAGGAGTAATGTTCTCAAGTTGCAGTGGGGGAGATTTAGGTTGGATATTAGGAAAAACTTTTTCACTAGGAGGATGGTGAAACACTGGAATGCATTACCTAGGGAGGTGGTGGAATCTCCTTCCTTAGAAGTTTTTAAGGTCAGGCTTGACAAAGCCCTGGCTGGGATGATTTAATTGGGGATCGGTCCTGCTTTGAGCAGGGGGTTGGACCAGATGACCTCCTGAGGTCCCTTCCAACCCTGATAGTCTATGATTCTATGATTCAGGCTTCAGTTTGTACTTTGGCAGCTGGCTGAGAGTAGCGATTTCTGCACTGCGTTCCCATTTAGCCGGTAGGCTGAGGTTGACAGGACTTCTTGGCCCCTTTCTCTTCATGGTGATGCGAGACGGAATAGAAGCTAATGCTGCTCTGTGTCCCAGCTGCTGGGCCAGATGCTGCTCTGCGTTCCCATGGACCAGTATCACGCTGTTGTAACAATAACACAACGATTCCCATGGCGCTTTTCAGCCAGTCATGAGCCAAGATTTTCTTGTAACGACTAGGGCCAGATGGCTGTCAGTTAAACCAAATAAAGTTAAGGGCGTCTTTCTTAAACCTGTAAGGCCCAGCTCCTGAGCGGTGTTTCAGCACTAGAGGGAGGCTCCCAAGTAGTTTTGAGGATTTGGGGCTAAGCCCTTTGGGGCAGGGCCTGTCATCTACTATAAGGCACCACCTTAGTTGAGAGCTTTCAAGGCTTCTGCACCATACATGGTAAATGAAGTCTTCCCAGCGATTGTCTGCCTAGGTCTGCATGCCGAATGTGTGTGTGCAACTATTCTGCATGTACAGCTGTGTCAGGTTAGTTTCACGCACCCATAGCTAGGGAGGTATAAATACTGACTTGGCAAGGATGCAGCTTTGAAAACCAAACAACTGTGTTGTCCTTCCGGGCATGATTCAGCACCCTCTGCTGAAGACACAAAAGCTCATCGCTATAGTCTGCCAGACATTTTATTCCAAGGCCATCAAATTAGAATTGATGACCTAACCCTCCTGCAAGCAGTTCCAGGAGTCCCCTGTAGCCCATAGTCACTCAGGGATGCAGCTGTCCTGCCCTGGAAAGAAAATGACAAAATCATTTGGAATGTGACAGATGAAGCGCTGCGACGTCTCCGCTACAGATGGAAGACTGGTTTGCCCTGGGCCCAGGAGCACATTGCTGACAGACGTAAGCATGAGGAAGAGTGGGGATGGTATCTGAGTAGAGAGAGTGAGTGGCACTGGGAGGATTTGTGACAGGCGTTTAGCTTAGCTTTTGCTCACTGGCAGGTTGGTCTGGTTGGGGCAGCCTCCCTATTCCAATCACTTTGCCAGTCGCTGCATCCTTTGCTATGCTGATGGTTTGCTGCTAAGTCCATCTTTGGTGGCTGGCAGACACGAGCTCCTTGAAGCCAGAAACCACCCACAGGAAGAGGTTGGGGCTGGTTCTTTGACACCAACTCCAAAGCGGTGTGATGTGACAAGGTAGCGAGTGGATGCGGGGTGGGAGAGAAGGGGGAGCATCAACTCAGCAGGACAAGCTTAGCAGCAGCACCAGCTGGCCGCCAGGAGACCACCCCCCCAGGGCAGCTCTTCCGAGACAAAATCAGGTGTTTTCCCTTGTGCAAGACTCATATCTCCTGCGTTGCTACTGTCAATTGGCATCAGAACCAGGGTCCTGCTCAGCTCAGTTAAACCAGCCACTCTCTTTCAGGGCTGGAAAACTCTGCTTGCTCAAACGTTAGAGCCAGTCACTTCCAAAAATGGGGCATAGGAACTCTAGGTCAGGGGAGTGTTGCTCAGCCCCTGCTGATGGCAGGGCACCCCAGAGAGAGTTGCTCTCCTGTCTGGCCAGGAAGAGCGGGGTGAGTGGAGAAGAGGGCCAGGGCCCCTGGACAGTCACAAAGTCAGAACACAAATAGCTCCCCCTCTGTGACGCCCAGGCGGGAGCCCTGAGCTCTACCCACCAAAAGCTACAGCGAAAAAGAAACAGACAGACCAGCCCCGATAATGCCTTCTCAGTGACACAGGGTGGGGAAGTGAGTCAGCCAAGGTCACCCAGCTGGCAGCAGCAGGGGATAGAGCCCAGGTCCCCTGAGTCCTGGTCTCGGGCTCTGGCCGGTAGGTGACACTTCCTCAGGGCTCCCATTGCTTTGGGTTATTTACAGGAGCCAGCGGGGTGGCAGCAGCATGGCTGTAA
This sequence comes from Natator depressus, assembly GCF_965152275.1. Lineage (NCBI taxonomy): Eukaryota > Metazoa > Chordata > Testudines > Cheloniidae > Natator > Natator depressus. Next base: position 122,328,330 of record NC_134238.1, on the reverse strand, counting down.
GCACACAGCAAAGGGGGGCTCCGGGAAGTTCCATAGAGGCAGCTGGTGGGGGGAAAAAAAACCACCCACCCACCCAAAAAAACCCCATATGCTTGTGGTGTCCCATTCTTGCCAAGCCTGGGCCTGTGCCAGCAAATGGCTCCCTCAAGCATGCCTGGCTGCCCCAGCGGGCCATGGGTGACCAGAGGGTGCGGCTCATCCTCTCCAAGGTGCCAATGAGCCTCATCGGGGAAGCGCCAAACAGCACTGGGCCAAGCCCCCGGGTGGGGTAAATCAGTGTGGCTTCAATGGCGCTGAGCCCCTTTACAGCAGCCGAGAGGTTGAGCCACCTCGTGGTAGCAGTGCTCGGGCACTGTGCGTGGGCCGGGCATGCCCTGGTTTGCTTGGGCAGGGCTAACTGCATGGTTTTGTTTCACCGCCTGGGCGGGGCGAGGCCCAGCGGTTTCCAGCAGGTGAGGAAGCAGCCTTGGTGGGGCTCAGTTCACCTGCGCATTGCGGCTCAGTTCCTTGCTTGAAACCTCACCCACCCCGAAGCAGCCGGCCAGTGAGTGTGTTTGACAGACTCGCTGGGCTGCTTGGGGCATGCAGGTTACTGAGGCACATCCCTGGGGGGGGGGGGGGGCGCGAGGTGCCCAGCCTCCTCCCGGCGGTGCTGGGGACACACCCTGAATAGGCCCCCAGGGTTTCCCCACTCAGGATGCTCTGCACGGCTTTTCCCCTCGCCACTAATTATGGGATCAGCTAGATGCAAACGTCCCTGGCCACTTTGCTAGCAGGATCCCGGAGCTGTCTCACAGCAATGTGCCCTCCCTACCCCAGCTGTGGCACTAGGGGCTCACAGGTGCTCCGACAGGGCCTAATTTGTAATGAAAGAGGCAATTTTTTTACTTTCGTAACAGCTGTGACAAACCCAGAGGTGCAGGGGCTCTGAACTGCCAAGCCTAGAGGTGCTGCAGCTCTGCCCTGGCATGAATTAAGCCCTGTACTCAGCTCATCATTTGCTCAGCACAGCCCACGGGCCTCACCCTCTATAAAAAAAAAAAACCAAAAACCAAAAACCAGACACCAGCCCTGCCCCACAGTGCTCACAGCCCAGGGGCGAGGCCCAAACAGACTGAGCCTTAGTAGTACCGGGCGTGCCCAGTCAAAGGGCACCTCCTCCAGATCCCAGCTGCTCTTCGCTTCTGCTTTACCTAGCTCCACGCACCATAGGCCTCACAAGCTGGAGGTGCTGCCAGGATGCAAACACCAGGCCATAAAAGTGACTTGTCTTTGAGAGGCTGGGCAGTTTGCTGGAGGGGGTCCCCCCATTCCCATTCCAGGGCAGGAGGGGCTGGGAGTGGGCACTAAGGAAGGAGGCATGATGGAACGTGGGCAGATACTTGTCTCATACATAGATCCTATATGCTTTGGAGCAAGGACCTACTTTCTTCTGTCCGCACAGCTCCTGGCACGATAGGGCTTTGCTCTGGGAGAGGGCCCCAAGGCCTGCCTTGTCTCTACAAAGTGCAATGGCAGAGGGTTACCTATGTGGCAAAGCTGCCCACCAGGCCAGGAGACCCTCCAGGGTTATAGTTCAGAGAATGCACTGCCCCCAGTGCTTTCCCTGCTAACACCTAACATGATTGTGACATGTAGTAGTTCTTCATCCAGGGCCAGTGCAGATGCTGCCCTCTACCCCTAAGCAGGGAGGAGACAGGTGGTTTGAAGGCAAAGATGCCTCACACCATTTGTTTTTAAGGGGCAGGGCTACCTTGGGAAATGAACATTGCTAACCTGCAGTCACCTCTTAGTGTGGACAGGGACCCCTCTATTTGAACCCCTAACACAGGGCTCCTACTTGGCATATGCTGTAACTTAGTCTTTCTGTAAGGGGGAATAGTCGTGCTATTGTGGGGAACTTTCCTGACTTCTGTACTACCCCAGTGAAGTGGGCTAGTGAAAGGATCTGAGTCCTCGCTCCGACTTCTTTACCCAGTGGCCTCCCTGCCCTTGAGGACTCCCCTTCCACTCTCCTGTCTGGCAGAGTCCTCGTAACCCCAACAAGGCTGGGTCCCGGATTCCTGGGGGGCTTGACCCCCAACCCTGCTGTGGTCACCTAGGACAGGGGCTAGAGTGTCCCCACTCCAGGGTACTCTCTCTGCACTGGGCACTTCCTGGACTCACTGATCATTACATACAATTTAAAGCAAATGCAAGTTGTTTAATCAACAATTAATTTAAAAAAAAGAAGGAAAAATGGGAAAGGTTAAAGGAAACACATCAACCCGCTCTGCGGCAGGGAACATCACAAACAGTGTCTCTGGATTGTCAGGGCAGTTCATAGTCTGTTACTTGTAAGTCCCAGGCCGCCTTCTCAGGCCCTGGCTGTGCTGCAGGGATGCTGTGGGTTGGACACTTGCTCTGGTGGTGGCCACACACCCTCAGGCTCTAAGTGGTAGGACCCTTCTTCCCAGTGTCACCCCTGCCCTGTTGGGGTTATGATCCAAGCCTGGCCTGCAGAGCCTCTTGGCTGAGACGTCTCCCTGTGCTGGGCCCGCTGCCCAGGGTCCCCCTCGCTCTCCTCAGCTGCTCACCGCACCCAGCTCCAGACCGCTCCAGCCCCAGCTCCACCACTCGGTCTCTGCACGGCTGCTGCTCTGCCTCCAGCTCCCTGGGCTGCTTCTCTGGCCCCTCTGGCTCTGGTTGCTGCAGCTCTGCTCCCCGGACAGGTCTGCTCTGCAGGCTGCTTCTGTGACTCTGCTCCCAGCACTGACTTGCTTCCTGGGCTGCTTTTCTGGCCCCTCTGGCTCCTGCAGCTCTGCTCCCAGGGCAAGTCTGTTCTCTCTGGGCTGTGCCTCAGGCTTTGGGGCTGCAGCTCTGCTCCCAGCCCAGGGCCTGCTCTCTCTGGATCTGGCACAGCTCAGCTTGGGCCCCTGCTTTCTCCTTAGCTCGGCCCCACTCTGTCTGACCCAGGCAAACCCAGCTCACACAGAGGACAGAACCTCCCTGGCCTGCTGACTCCCTGATTAGCCTGCCCACGCTGTCATTCAGGCTGACCTGGAGCATTGGCCTCCCTTCCCCCCCGCCCCTCCTCCTCCTTGTACCTGGGGCCTATCAGTCTCAGGGCCCTGATTTCCTATCAGCCCTTCCCCTTTTAGTGCTGAGAACTAGCAACCAAAACACCCCCATTGAATGTTAGTAAGGGGCAACAGTCCCCTTACATTGCCTATTGGCCCAACTTCCGATAGATAGAGGCAGGCCTTCTCACTCCCCAGGGCTGGGAAAGGCACTCAGTGACTGTCCAGGTTTTTCCAACACCTGAAAACAAGCTTTGGAGCAGCAGCAAGCTCTCTCTCTCTTTTTCCCCCACAGCAGTTGGTGCAAGAAGAGATGTTACCTCACCCACCTGGTCTCTCTACACCCCGGGAGAGACAGCGCTTCAGCCACATTGCAAACTTGAATTGCCTTGGCAGCCTAGACCCTGACTTCTGTCTTAGACTCTGCCCCAGGGGGCAAGCTCCAACTGCAGGGGTAGGAAAATGATCAGCAAGCTTGCCCAAGGCCCACAGGTACAGGGTAAATAGCCCATCTCCGGGCAGCACAAGGGCTCAGCCAGACCCAGTGAAGGGCCAGAGCTGGGCACTTCGCACTGAAGGATTGACAGCTGATGGATCAGAGGAAGAGGGTGGTGTGCCAGAAGTCTTACTGGGCTGAAAGCAGCTGGAGGGCTGGCCCCTTCCCCTGGGCCCTCTGCATGGCCCTTCTCACCAGAGAATGGCCCCAGAAGCTGTAGCAAGCATTTGTTGGGAAGAGACTTAGTGCATCAGGCCCCGCTCAGACAAGCTGCAGCCGAATCCTGCCCCCTCTAACAGTACCTCCTGCAATCAAGCCTTAAATATATGCAAGATGCCTCTACAGCCAGCAACCTACCCCCTCGGCTTAGCATCTAGCCCCTGCAGACCCACTCTCCCTGCCACACCTCCCTCCAGCTTCTGTGGTTCCTGGGGCCCTCACCATCACACTGGTGAGCTGTGCCTTTAAGAGACACCATCAGCTTGTGTAGGAAGTGTATCCCACCATACCTAAGGTGGGAGAGTTTGCAGTGTAGAGTTTATTAGTTCAGCTGACCAGTGGGAACGATTCCTGTAACATCCCACTTACAGACAAGCCTCATCATTGCAACTCAGCCTCTAGCCCAGTACCACCTACTAAGAGCCTCAAGGCAGCAGCCAGATGCAGGTTTGAATATTCATATGAGGGTATATTTGACTTTGCATGCTCTGGCTGAGTCAGCTCCTCCCTTTCTAGGGGGCACAAGCCATGGAAGTTGGGGGGGGGGGGGGAGGGGAAGAGGAGAAAAGATGGTTACAATAGCCTTCCTTCCCTAGTTGGAGGGAAGAGATTCTTGCCACCCATCTGCTTCCCCCAGATCACAAAATGAATTCTCCCACCAGTGCTGCAGCAGAAATGAAGTCTGCAAGCAGATGAGGAGAGAGGGAGAGAGAGAGGTTTTAAAACAGCATGGTGGTTCTGCCTCCATCTCTGCTCTGTGTATGCCAGGAGCATGCCCTGCTGAGCACCTGGGTAGGGGAGAAGCCATAACCCCCTTACTCCAGAACTTGACAGTTGAAGGTCCAATTCCTGCTTCAGTCAATACTTCTCTGGCAGGAGAGACCTGCCTGCCGCTCACTCAGTTTCATTAATAACCAAACATGAGTCCAGGACCCTTATCTGAAGGCAGATGAGTATTTATTGTGGAAGAGCCAATAGTTTTACATTGTGTTCCACTCTTAAGTCAGTCACGGGGAGGGGCGGGGGTCTTTCTAGGGGCAGACACTGGATTTTGTCAGGGGAGCAGCATGAGACCAGCCTCTATACCTCAACAATGCAAGGCTATTAAGAGGACAAAAGCTAGCAACCATCACAACAAGGGCATGTGCAGTGGAGCAGGAGATGGTACTTGCAGAACAGACAGTTACTATGCACTGTCTTGAGTTTCCATGCTTAAGGCTGTACTCCAAAGGGAAGTGGGTTTTTGTTTTTAGGAAAAAGAGTGAGGTTCTGCAATATCTGGTCAGATGTCTGCACAGCAGGGGCAGGAAGACCAGAAAGCAGACCAGGTCCCATCCTCACTCCTTTTATACCCTTAACAGACAGGCCAGAGGTAGCCCTACCAGGGCTTCCAAAGATCAGAGACAGGAGTCTCTGAAATAAAGGGATTGGAGGTCTGCTCCTATTCCCTTGGGGGAGACATTAAGGCCATAAGTCTTAGGGCCTGCATCAAAGAGTGGTATTCCCACTCAAACCTCACCAGGAAGAGCATCAGAGGTACTCTAGCAAGTAGGGACTTGAATACAAGATAGACAGCCTTATATACATTGCAGAGTCATTATGTGCAGACAGCTGGACATACAGTGTGCAAAGTAGACTCCTATCCCAAAGCCAACTATGGCTGGGCTATTCTAGCTGTGAACATGAAGCTGCATTTGAGCAGTAGTGAGATGTATTGCATTAGATCACCATACAGCCACTACTTCAGGCCTCCACTGGCGCCTCTGCCAGTACCTCCACCTTCTCAGTAGAGTCTCCAGCAGGGGCAAAGGGTCCCACAATCCATGTGAGGGGAGTGTTCTGCACCATATATTCCAGCAGCTCATCCAGGGACTCCTGGGCTTCGGTCAACTTCTCCCGGGTCTGGGTCAGGATACCCTCAGACAACTCCTGGAGGGATTGGACATTGGAGAAGGAAGTCTGGAGCTCTCCCATGTTCTGGTAGGCTTGCTGGACCTTCTCCTGGAGAGTGGCAGGGAGACCCTGGATGTTGGGCAGGAGACTATGGCAGGTGGTCCGCACCTGCAGGATGAGGTTATGGGAAGTGGCTAGAGCCTGGGACACCATCTCCTGTAGAGAGATAGGAGGGAGAGTGACTAGGTGCGTGTGAAGCTCACTCTTGTCATGACATGCTGTAGACACAAGGTGCAGTGCAACAATGCAAGAGAGAGGAAGGATACCTCTGGCTGCGGTGAGCCATTGTCCTCACTGCCTCCTGGCTGGCCCTTGTGCCACTCCAGCCATATCTGCTGCAGTTTCTCCTGCCCATCATGAGCCTTCTGACCCAGGGCCTGTTCCATCTAGGAGAGGGAACATAGGATTCCACAGCAACAAGTCACACACTTACATAGCTAATAGTGGCTGGAGGAACTGCTTGTGCACAGGACACAATTCACCATCTACCACTACAGTGGGGCTGGTCAGGCCAGGCAGATACTGTAGTCTATAGGCTAGTTTGTTAGCCTGGGATAGAATTTTGGGTTTGAGTTTGATACTCTTGTATATTATAAGAACACAATGTGTGTGAATAAAGGACAGAGACACTGCATTGCTTTTGCCTGGCCAGATGGGTTTGTTAGTATAATGGGAACAACAAAGAACAGTTAAAGTGTTACAGGGTATAGTGGGAGTGGAATATGAGCACACATTGAAAGGCTGCCTAGCTCCTTTAAGCCACAGTCAAGCAACCAGTTAGAAGGGGCAAGTGGGAGAATAAAAAAAAGGGAGGTGGAGGCATATAAAAACCCTAAAAGCCAAAGAAAAGCCTGGCCTTGGCTAGATCACAACCTCACTCCTTACCCATGGGATACAAAAGTGGGACAAAGACTCGAGACTTATGACATTCCAAAATGGAGCATGACCATAACGTGCAAGAGGTGCAACTAGGGGTGTCCACTACAAGTCTATTTGGGCCTGCTAAGAAAGAGGCGATGGGGACAAAAGAGGCTCTGCAGCATCAAAGCTGGGAACAGACACTGCCAGCGTGTAGAGCTATAAACATGCTTGCTTGGAACTAATCCCAATAAACATTGCCTGCACTTCAGACTTCTGCTTTCTGTCTGCATGACAAGAACCAAGGGAGAGGGTGAAGGAAAAGCCTTCTCACAGACACACAGCAAGTTATGTAGCCATCAAGACAGAGGGCTTTACCCAAAGCAGACCTGGGAGGGAGGGGTTTAGTGTTCCTACCAGGTCAATGGTTAGCTGGAGCTGGGAGCAGGCCTCCAGGGTGCGCTGCCTGGCTTGTCTCATCTTGCCCAGGGCGTGCTGGTAGGCTCGCTGGCGCAGCGTGCTCGAAAGGGAACCCAGACACACATAGTAACCCTGCTGCTCTGCAGGAGCCTCTCCAGGCCCCTCCAGGGATACTGCAAGTTTAGCTGGAAAGGAACAGGAGAACCAGGATCTAGTCAGCAGGGAGCTGACAGGCACAGGATGCTTTCAGACCGTGTGCCAGCAAGCCACTCTTGTGTTATTTTAGTTTGGGCTATACTAGAGCAGAGAGCTGGAGAAAGGGAGCCAGCACATTACCTCTGCCTTCAAACTTTATCAGAGTTCAAACATCTGCCATAGGGGAAGTTAACTGAAGGTAACTCGAACTTCTAGACTGTGGACTGACTCCAATTGTAGAAGTGTTCCCAATTCCAGTTTACACTGAGCTCTTGCATAGCACTCAGTGCTCCAGTCTCCTATCCAGCATCTCAACTGGACAGTGACCTGGCCAGCATTGCCTCTCAGCTGAGCAGCTGTACTGTCTATATGTGCAAGAGACAAGCCTCACCAAGCTTGAAAACGCTACTGTGCATAATTTCAGCAACAGCCTACCATGAGCACAAGTCTTGCCCACTCCACTCACTACAGTGCCATTGAGCAGGAGATCTCACAAGCACCACATGAGCAGATCTGGGATACCTGCAGGGACACCTAAGACTCCAGAATGGGGGCTGCAGTTGACTACTCTGTTCCCTGGCTTGATGGAACCACCTACAGCAAGATTAAAGCTAGTTCGTGCAGGAGCAGGCGCTCACTCAAGGCTGGCCCTAGGCAGAATCTGAAAGCCACCACTTGGGTTTTGAGCATATGATGCACCTCCAGCCTTACTTTTTAAACAGAGAGAGCCATGCTTAGCATTAGTATTTCAAAGCCACATCAGGGGGACCACAAAAGTAACCCCATGTGACAAGTGCAAGTTATGATGCGCTGAACTCCTGTATACCAGCAATGGGTACAGTATGAGCAAGTTACACCTGGGCACCACCATTGATCTGTGGTATGGTGAGACAAAGCTTCTTGTTATCCAAGTTGCCCCTAGGGCCATACCAAAAACCTATGTAGGGGTATCAGAGACAGGGATCATGTTTCTTTAGGTTTATGAAGGAGTGTAGGAGCATTCTAACCAAGTTCCTCATCCGTTATTGGGAAGTAGTGATCCACCAACGACTCAGACGTTTCAAGTACCAAGTCAACACTGCTCATGATTATCTGCCCCATGCTGGAGCCCATCACTGTGCTCATGCTGCTGGTCACGGCTGATTTGGTCACCTCCACGCTCTCCTGGACAGCCCCTTTGGCCATGCCCACCATGCTGGTCACTGCATCCTTTGCCTCAGTGACCGTGCTGCAGACTGCATCCTTGGCATCTATCTGTGTGGATGATACTAGCTCTTTGGCATCAGAGGCCACCTGCAGGCAGAGGAAAGGTCATTTTATGTCCACTCAAAAGAGCGAGAGACACTGTCACCACCCCAATTTGGTGCCCAAGTGTAATTCCCCCCCCCCCCCCACACCTCCATAACTCAAGCATTGACTCACCTGAAACTTCACTTCTCCCTCTGCCTGACAGAGCTTTCTGTTGGCTGATGCAATGCTCCTAGTGGAGACTGCATGGACTGCCCCTCTCCCCTCCCTGGGAACACTTTGGTTCTGCAATCTAGCAGCTGTGCTTGGTCAGAGCCTTCCTCAGCTAGGGCAGTACCAGGTCTCAAACCGCTGCAGCCCTTCCCCTCTACAGGGAGCCCTGAAACAAAGGCTAGAGTTACCTGGTCATCTGGCTGTTGGAGGACGGGCAGCTTCTCCTCCAGTTTGTCCAGGCTCTCGCAGGCGTAGTCACTGGCTGATACTAACAGTTCTAGGATTAGATACCAAAAGCCTTTCCATTTCAATAGGACATGCATGTTCAGGGGGTTCCCCAAGTTCCTTGCACCCTCTATACATGTGAGGTCACCTCCTTTTCCTCTTCGAGAGGGTAGAGAGGTGAACTAGTCAGAGGCTGGAGTAAGTTTGTGTTGGAGTCAGACTAGACCTCAGGAAGTGGTTCTTGTTCCTATTTGTGAGCAAAATCACTAGACCACGCTGCCCATGTGAAGGAGTGGTTTACTTCTGCTGGGAGAGACCCTCAGGTGGGAGAAGGACACTTTGTGAAAAGGAACCTCTCCTCCAGACTGTTCATTCCACCACCTCTGTTCAGCTGCCATGCCAGCACTGCTCCAGAACATGGCGCTGTTTGCACCCCAGTGGAGTTACGCTGCTGGCCAGGGGTGGATTGTTGGAGAAGGTCTTTTTGGCTGGCAATGCTCAGCCTTACCCCACAGGAAACTGTGTTGCTCACCAGAAGGCTGGGGTGGAATAAAACAGAAGGCATCCAGTACACTACCTGGAGACAGAGTTGGGATTGTGAGTCGGCTAACTGCAGCAGGCATAGGGAGTTGTGTAGGAGGCGCCAGCTAAGCACTGCTTGACACGTCTCTGGTGGCTGGTACCAGAGGGTCTAGCAGGGGAGCTGGAACAATGTTTATAGTGGGGGTGCTGAGAGCCATTGAACCAAAACTGTAAGCCCTGCATATGATGGAAACCACTTCAAGCCAGGGGGATGCAGCAGCAGCACCCCTGGCATCTATGGGGCCTGGTGGAGTTGTTTCTGCACCACTAATTAAGGGAGATGCACACATGTCATTTGTTTCTTGTACATTGTGACCAGCACTGAGTGAGAAGGCTACATGGCATGTTTGTGTTGGGAGCTCTTCAGGGCATGGACATCTTGAGCCTGGACAGCAGGACCCTGGATTTCAACTGAAGCCAGTGACGTGAACGGAGTTACGTCTCAGTGTGGACATGCTGAGCATAAGGGGCATAGGAGACAGCTCCACTGCTGCATCTGGGCTGTGCCCAAATGAGGAGTCAATAGCAGTATTACAAGGCTGTGTATGAAGCAGATTAAATCATGGAGACATGTCAAGCCCCAGACATGTAACTGCTTTGGCCTGGTGGTGTCGAACTGTGCTACCCCCAGCAATCAGGAAGCTTCATTCACAGTTCTTTGTATTTGGCGTATAAAATGGTGGACCCCATGTAACTGAATAATGCGGACCATGGTTCAGAGTGGTGTTCGGTACTCATGTGCTATGTTGATGGGTGCTGCAGAATACCCATGATGTAGTCAGTGGGGATACCCGGTGAAGCAGAGAGCCCTTCTCCCAGGATGAAGGAGTGTCATGCACCTACACAGGAGATGAAGGCTCCATTTCTCACTCGGGGAGGACAGTTCTGTCTTGGGACTCACTTGGCAATTCACTCCCCTTCCCCCGCATATGGGATCATCCCCCCTCCTTCACTCACCCTGAGGCTCTTGCTGGTCCAGGATGGGCTGGGTCCCACTGACTGTGGCAGATGTGATGGTCCTCACTCCAGTCTCTGCCACATCACAGATGGATCTGATGACAGGATGGGTCTCTTTGATGGATGTGTAAGTGGTGGAGACCATGTCGTAAGCAGCACTGACCAAGGGCAGACCGGCCACTCTGCTCACCAAGTTCTAACAGGAGAACGAAAAGGAGAGTCATGACCACCATTGCTTGCTAGTTAGTATGAAGGACTATGGGTAGTCCAGCTACCTTTACTCTCCATCACCCTCTTCAGATTTGAAGGTCTGCAGCCTCCTGGGCAAAGGAGGCCAGACACAGTAACACCAGAGCATTAAGTCTGTCAGCCACTGCTTGGAGAGCCCTTTAATGATGTAGTGACTTCCTAGGATGGGGCAGGCCTCAGTGCAACCACACTCAGTCATGCTGAGGAGCAGCACTGTATTCCCATCACAGACAGAGTGATGGTTAGCTACTACTGTAGGTCACGGTAGCTATCTAGATTTACCAGCCACATTGGAACCTGGACTCCTCAGGAGGGCTGAGGCTTCTTGTTCTGCTACCTAGGTCTAGCAATAGGCTGGTTCGCCACCACCATATGCCTGGGGCTAGAGCCACGGCAGCAGTCACTATAGGATGACGACTGGCTAGAAGTCGGAGCAGCCAGAACCAGGCTCTCACCCGCCGGATTTCCAGCGCACACACTCACCTGTTGCTCCTGCTCCCCTCTCTTTGAGGGAGCATCCTGAACATCATTCTCGTTAGAAGACATGGTGAAGCCAAATGCTGCTGGGGAAGAGATCGCCACAGAGGTTAGCCTACCAACAAGAGGCAAGCGGTGCCCAGACTAACAGCTTAAATGCAGACAGTGCGTTTTATCATTCCTCAAGTGCCCAAGGCAGTTCTATTGAGGGCAGAGTCATCTTACCCATTACCTTTTCAGCCACTCTAGTTTACGCCAAGAGACTAGAGCCAACCAATGCAGCAGCTCAGTCATGCCACTTGCTTGCCATAGAGGGGTGGCCAAACCCAGAGGTAGTGGCACAGGCAGGTCTGGGAAGGCTGTGTAGGTTAGTGACAACAGTTGCTTTACAATCCAGCAACTGCTAGTGAGTGTTCCTGCAACACATGACCAGCAAGAAGCCCACAGTTCCTTCCCCCAGCTCCCTCAGCAGGTGCTGATTACTGCTTTGTCCAGCATCATTAAAGAGATCGAAATGAGAGGATACGGCCAACCAAGCTCACCATCAAGCAGTTAGGAGAGCAAGGGTTAGGATTTCATTCTTACACTGCACACAGAAATAGTCAAAATGGGGACCACAAGCAGTTTGCCTTTGTTTATAGCATTTCCCCTCATGTGGGGTTCAGAGAAAGACAGGTTTAGAGTTGGAGGAGAAGCTTGAAGGGAGGAGTTTCCTCAAGTATGAGATACCAGCTACTAAGCTTGAAAAACAAGCCTAATGGAAGGTAAACATCCCCCTGCAGACAGCAACCCTGTGACCATCATCATGGGACCATTTCTAAGTGGTTAAGGACTCCCATCTGCACAGCATGAGAGCTCCCCTCGCTAGAGGCACCAGAGTTGTTGACCAGGGGTTAGAGAGTCAGACCACTTGATGCAGAGATTTAAAGCCCCATCAGAATTTCACCTAAAGCAGCAGATTTGTCTTTTCTATGATCATATTCCACCTGTTCTCATTAGCCCTGCCTTACTAAGCTCATTGATTAAACCTGGTTAATTGATTCAGCTTCCCAAGGCAGGTAATTCCCATCTGCAGCTGATTAGTCAAGACCTCATAACAAAGCCATAAACCTTTAAAACACACACACACAAAAAAAAAAAAATCCACCCACTCATCCCCAGCCCCCAAACACTCTTGGGTTTCACCCAGGAAGGGTGACTGAGCAGCACTGGGACTAGCTTGACACTCAGGATTGGAAAGAAAGTCTCATAACTCCCCCTTCCTTCCTCTTCACTAATCCAGAGTTTCACAGATCACAAGACAAACTCAAGAGCTTTCATCTCTAAGCATCTCCCTTCTAGGCCAGTACTGAAAGGTCTGAAGTTTGTTTCTTAGTAATGTAGATGCCACACACTGAAATAGGTTAAATTAAGACCACACATTTCACAGCTGAAAAAACAAAACAAAAAAAACCCCACCAAACACTTCAGAACTGGCCAAACAACCCCTCTCTCCAGCAGGCAGGCAGAGTTATTTCAATAAAAACCACAGCCTACCTCAGCAAGGTTCTCCAGTCAATTCTCAGATCCTGCACTGGTACAGTATACAAATGCTGCTCAGGCTTTATATACCAGTGCTGATGTCATCGGAGGGCAGGCCTAGACAGACAGCACCAGAAAGAAATCAGAGCTCTCCACCCTGACCAATGAGGAGCTTTGTAGGAAACACCTTTTCCCCTTCAGCCATCTTAACAAAACAACAGGTATTAATGGAGCCCTGATATTATAGATTCATAGGTTCCAAGGCAAAAGGGGCCATTGTGATCATCTACTCTGACCTCCTGTATAGCACAGGTCAGAGATCTGCCCCCACCCCCAATAATTCCTAGAGCAGAGCTTTTAGAAAAACATCCAGCCTTGATTTAAAAATGATCAGTGATGGAGAATCCACCATGACCCTTTGGTTAATTGTTCCAATGCTTAATTACTGTTACTTGTAAAAATGTATGCCTTGTTTCCAATCTGAATTTGTCTAGCTTCAACTTCCAACCATTGGATGGTGTTACACCTTTGACTACTAGATTGGAGAGCTTATTCTCAAATATTTGTTCCCTATGTAGGTACTTCCAAACTGTGATCAAGTCATCCCTTGGCCTTCTCTTTGTTAAGATAAAATAAATTGACCTCTTTGAGTTTATCACTATAAGGCTGGTTTTCTAATCATTCTCTGGCTCTTCTCAGAACCCTCCTCAATTTGTCAACATCCTTCTTGAATTGTGGACACCAAAACTGGGCACAGCATTTCAGCAGCAGTCACATCAGTGCCAAATAGAGAGAACATAACCTCTCTCCTCCTACTCAAGATTCCCGTTTATGCATCCCAGGATCACAGTAATGCTTTTTGCCATAACATCACACTGGGAGCTCATGTTTGGTTGATTATCCCCCAAATATTTTTCAGAGTCACTGCTTCCCAGGATAGATTCTGCCCCCAACCCAATCCTGTAAGCATGGCCTACATTCTTTGTTCCTAGGCATATACATTGAGCCATGTTAAAATGCATATTGTTTGCTTTTACCAAGTAACCTGTCCTCTTTATTATTTACCACTTCCCCAATTTTTTTGTCATGTGCAAATTTTATCAGTGATTTTATTTTTTTTCTTCCACGTCATTGATAAAAATGTTAAAATAATATAGGGCCAAGAACTGATCCCCCTGGGACCCCACTAGAAATACATCAACTCCATGGTGATTCCCTGTTTACAATTACATTTTGAGACGTATCAGTTAGCCATTTTTTAATCATATGCCATCAGCTACCTCATTTTAACAGGGATATTAAAATAAATCAGAGATTTCTCTGGAGTGCAGGCAGCAGGGCTATCAGGGGAATAGTAAGAGCCATAATTTTAGATGTTTTATCAGTGTGATTGGCTGAGAAGTACAACCATTGAGTGAGACAGTGTCTCTCAGGGAATGCTTAGGGCTCATGATTCCTGCCCAGAAGAGCTGACCACTTCAGCAAAGCAGGATTCTGCTCCTAGATGGCAGCATAGCTAAAAGATGGCACTTGGACAAAGCGATCAGCTCATTTCAGGTCTCCCTGGCTCCCATAGGAGGCCCCAGAATATGCTTAGCTTAAAGCTGTAGCCCCATTCCACACTAGGGTGCTGACCCTGTTGTTCAGTGCAATTGGGCATTTTCTGTGGTTGTTTGCTTCACTGTCTATTTTAGGAAAGGCCAGCGTGTTTTCTTTGGTCCAGGACCAACCAAGCTCTCTCCTTATTTAATTTCTGGCTATCCTTGTGGATTCCATTTATAATTTTAGCCTGTATTTTCACTAGCCCCAGCTTGTCTAGGAATACTTTTAAATGTGTTCCACAGGTCTCTGGTACTCCTTGGCAGCTTGGCTACATTTTGGTACTGCAGCTGCTGTGACAATTTTCCCTTTGGTGAAAACTGAGAGTTACATGATTGCCTGGTGTGACATGGACCAGGAAGCACCTGTGCAGACTTCCTGAGGAGAAACATTGGCATAGCACATAAAGGTCCCATTTTCTTGTGCATGTGGTGTATTTTCTAGTCTCTCATACTCACAGGTGAGTGGTGTGGAACAGGAGAGACATTTTCACAAAACTTTACATAAGTGTTTCACTAGTTCATTGCAGAGGATTTTGCAAGCCACACATCTGGGGTTAATTGAATTTTTTTCAGTCAGAACTGACATTCAGTGAAACTCTAGTAATTGAACCAGGGATGCTTAAGTATAAGATTCTACATCTTGAGCTAAAGGAGGCCATAGCATATATTCACAAGTGGTTTATACTAACTGAGGCCTGACTGATTTGGTTTCTTTGAAGCCCAGGAACTTCTAAAACAAAACTAGAGTCTTAATAGCATTCTTGTAATCTGAAAAAGGAATGCTGTAAGTGGAACCACACTGACCCCCTTCGATCATCCACAGCAAAGACACCTAATACTTGAGCTAGGGAAATTCTGTAAGTAACTTTGGTCAGAGAGACAACTCTGAGGGAAGGGAAGAGGAGTTCCCTCAAATTCCCTTGTGTCATTTCTCAAGTGTCTTTTCTAGCTGTGTTAATATACTGGGCCAAGTTCTGCTTTCTTTGAAATCCAAGCAGGGATGGCGAGTGTAGTAGAAACCAAAGGAAGGACCTAGTTATCTGAGCATTGTCTGCAAGCTGGTCTGGTTCCTGGGCAGGTGGTGACTGTTGAGGGTGAGACTACAGTCACCTTTCAGGGGAACATTTTACACTAGTACTTGTAGCAGTGAGGATTCTTTAGCATCATCCTGCATGAGACCAAGCTCCCCAACCCTGCCTGACTAGAAACACTTATCAGTGCCAGATTAGCTTCTCTGATGAAGGCTTTAAGCATCTCCTTTGTCAGACTATAAAGCCAATGAGAGAGGTTGAGGGGCAGGACTCAGGGAAGGCAACATGTAATTGGTCAGGCTAAGAAATGGGGAAGAGAAGGCAGAATGGCAAGCCCCAGAAATCTGAGTGGTCCAGAGCAGAGCATCATTCCCATGGCCAGGGACTGAACAATACTCCCCACCCTGCATGGTCTTCAGTAGGGTAGAGGGGCAGAACAGCATCCATGGGAGATGGCATTTCCTGACATTGTTAGCACTCTGAGTCTGTTCAGCCCAGGACAGCAAGTAAGCAAAGGAACCAAAGTCAGGCTGCTCTAGTCAGGGAAAGCTGGTCTCCAGGACCTGGCTCAGTCAGAGGGTATATTCAAGGTGGGATAGCAAGACAGGAAAAGATCTGCAGATGAACACAAGGACGAGACTTGTCTGAAAGCGGCTCGTGTTTATTGTGGAAGAGGCTAGTTGTGTTAACATACAGAAGTGCTTAGTCACCAGCAGAGACCTTTTATATCTACCAGCCCCGATGTAACTGAGCCTTGTTAATGGAAGTGCAGTTACCTTAGAGAAACCCAGTACAGGAATGAGAGGTGGGAGGAACACCCATAACTGAACTAGCAGTATTGGTTGAATGCTGTTTGGAGGAAGGCCAGGTGGAGCCCTCACACTGGACAAATGATACCTTAGAACCTCTAGGTGGACTGGAGTCAGCCCCCTGTAACCAGCATTTGCTCAGCACCTCAGGATTCCCAAGATAGTGGGGGTCCCATCTCTGACCCATCCTTCTCCAGCCTGGAAGTTGGGCTTGCAGGAAGGGAGAGCCAGCTCAGTAGGACCAATCAACAGTCTTAGAAACCAAGTCACCGTGAGACACATGCCTTCTGAAGGCTTCCAGCTAAGGTCCATTTAATAAGTGGGTGTTCTAGACAGTTGGCTACTCATGAGAAATTATTCTGTCCATCACTTATAGTGGGGAGGTGACAAAACTAAGGTATTAGAACTGCAAACCCAGTGCAGGTGGGCTCATCAAGGTGAAAAGATTTGCCTCCATTCCATGAGAGTTATTGCAATAACTCCTGTGACATGCTGTTCACCACAAAACTGCAGCATGGTGGGGTGGGGGGAAGAGAAGCAGATATGGATATGAAACATTCAGGCTGTGGCCTCCTCTGCAGAGCCAGTGGGAGAACCAGCAGAGTCTCCAGCAGGAGCGAAGGGTCCTACGATCCACATGAGAGGTGTGTTCTGCACCACGTATTCCAGCAGCTCATCCAGGGACTCCTGGGCTTTGGTCAACTTCTCCCAAGTCTGGGTCAGGATACCCTCAGACAACTCCTGGAGGGATTGGACATTGGAGAAGGAAGTCTGGAGCTCCCCCATGTTCTGGTAGGCTTGCTGGACCTTCTCCTGGAGAGTGGCAGGGAGACCCTGGATGTTGGGCAGGAGGCTATGGCAGGTGGTCTGCACCTGCAGGATGAGGTTATGGGAAGTGGCTAGAGCCTGGGACACCATCTCCTGTAGAGAGATAGGAGGGAGAGTGACTAGGTGTGTGAAGCTCACTGTCAGGATGTGCTGTACAGCACTGTCACACTGAGTCTTTGCAAGAGGACAATGATACTGTGACTGCACCCCACATTCACAACAGCAGTATGGTTATGTGGCATTTTGTACAAAGTATGCCCTGTAAGGTATCATTCTGAAAGTCTTAATCTGTTGACCATTAATCTCAGATTGTGTGTGCTATTGTTTTATATGAAGTTAAAGTTTTGCTATGTATGGGTTACTGAAAGATGTTGAAAACACCCACAAGCAGCCTTTGAGGTACAACAATGAAGAAGCTACAGTGCTGATGGCCCTTCAACAAAGACAGTGGCCCATGGAAGAGCTTAGGCTATCTGAAACCCTCACAGGAAGGCTATGAGTCATGGCTGCTATGATTTAGCAAGGCACGCAAGGGCATGACACCATATTTTTCCCCACAAGCTGGGCTGGGAACTTCTCTCAACATAGGTTGGAACAAAGGGTTCCTGGCATCTCTTGGCCTCACTCCCCACACAAGAGGTCTCCTGGAACCCCGCCGCCCCCCCCGAGGGGCAGAGACTAAATTGGGGGAAGTTCTGGCCCCAGGCTAAATGGATTTCTAGCCTATGTATGGAAGCTTGGTGGACTGCTCATATCAACCAGGGTGAGATATTGCTAATTCAAACCATATCTAATATATTAGGCTTAGTTTGCCTTTATTTGCTAAGTAATCTGCTTGCTATCACTTCTAATTGCTTGAAGTCTATATTTCTGTAGTTAATAAACTTGTTTTAGGTTTTATCTTAACCAGTGTGTCTTTAAGTGAAGTGTTTGGGAATCCTAGCTCTAAACAGAGGCTGTTGCATATCTTCCCTACATCGGGGGGGGGGGAGCAAACTATTAATGAACTTATGTTTTACAGATCCCTGTGCAGCATAAGATGGTATAATTCTGGGTTTTTGCTGCAGTAGGGGTGCAAGGCAGGGGAGTTAGGAAATTGGCTGAGGGCCTCCTGTTTGTCCATGAGTGGCTTAGATAAAAGCACTCAGGTAACTCAGTTAGGTGTGTGGAGCCACCTGCTGTTGTGTTGGGTGATAACAGTTCCTGGAGAGTCAGGCTGTGTATCAGCAGAGCAAGGTGAGAAAGGCCAACCCAGCTGAGTTGTTTGGGAGCTGTGGTTCCAACAGCTCCCAGAGTACAACCCCATCAGATACCTCTGGCTGTGGTGAGTGGTCATCCTCACTGCCTCCCAGCTGGCCCTTGTGCCACTCCAGCCACATCTGCTGCAGCTTCTCCTGCCCATCATGAACCTTCTGACTCATGGCCTGCTTGACATGTTCTATCTAGAAGACACAGGGGTTCAGTCACTATGTGGGACAGCAGAGAACAAGAGCTCCTCCCAGTATTGCTCCCAGTGTGTACAGGGGAGCAGCAGAAGCCAAGTGAAGCAGACAGTGCCACACTTGTGATACCACTAGGCTGGAGATCCTCCACCTGGAAGGGAGCTGTTGACGTCTGCCACCACCAAAGACCAGTATCACAGTACACCCACTCCCATGGATGCAGGTATCATGCACCCAGGACTACATGGCACTCAGCTGGGCTTGGAGCTATAGTTGCGTGCAGACACTGCATGACTGCCCCTCCACCCACTCACATGGTCATTCAGGGACATGCAGAGCTTGGCAAGCAACTGTCTGATCTTCAGTGATCAGAGCAGCTACAGGGGAAAAACACAATAAGACAAAAAGTCCTACCAGGTCGATGGTTTGCTGGAGCTGGGACAGGGCCTCCAGGGTGTGCTGTCTGGCTTGTCTCATCTTGCCCAGGGCGTGCTGGTAGGCTCGCTGGTGGAGTTTGATAGAAAGGGAACCCAGACGCACAAAGTAACTCTTCTGCTCTCCTGACCCCTCCACAGGGGTTGCCAGCTCAGCTGGAATACAGCAAGGGAGAAATGGTCAGTTGTGATGAGACGAACTGCAGAGTCAGACCCCAGGTCTGGTATTCTGTTCCAGGCTATGGACTCCTAGCTACAGGCACTGATGTATCAAACACACAAGGTGAGGATCACTACAATGAGGGAGCAGGCAGAGACATGGACATCAGTATTCATTCCAGTCCTGCCTCCCGGATGAGATGGGAGATTCCCCTCCACCCACCAATACCATATTTTCTGTAAAGAAAAGATATCTGGTAAACTGTTTCCAGCTGCCAACATTTGCTGCAGGATGTCCACTAGCTGCCACCTAATGGGCAGAACACAAGTCAGATTCTCAAGTTGCAAGAGACAGCAGGCCTATGTGATCAAGGTGGGTTGCATGGCCCTCGTTACCCCACAGAGCATGAGGGAGCATATTAGGAGGATACAGAGGTTAACAAAGCCCCATTCTGCTATTGTGCCATGGAGAGCCAGCACCAGTATACTTACCGAGCTCCTCCTCTGTCATGGGGAGGTAGTGATCCATCAACTGCTCAGATTTCCCCAGAGCCATGTTCATGCTGCTGGTCACTGTGGATTTGGTCACCTCCACGCTCTCCTGGACAGCCCCTTTGGCCACACCCACCATGCTAGTCACTACATCCTTCGCCTCAGTGACCGTGCTGCAGACTGCATCCTTGGCACCCACCATTGTGGCACGCACTAGGTCTTGGGCATCTGAAGCCACCTAGAGGCAGGTGTCAGAGGAGAGGTCATGGCCACATATGCCAGAGCTACAAGATGGGTGTTTTTTTTGGGGGGGGGGGGGGAGGGGGAGAAGAGGAGGAGGGAAGCATAGCAGGATCTCTCCCTCCAAGTGGAGAATGCTCTTCTGTGGAAGCTTTCTAGCATACTGACCAGCATACATGCCCCCCACCCCCTGGCCTCCTTGTGCAGGTGTTACAGCTGTGGGAAGCCCCAGACAAAACCTGGATTTCAAGAAAGTGTTCGTTGCTACTTGGCAGCATCAATGGAGTAGATGAGTCAGTAATTCTGTGGTCTGCCCACAAACCAGAAAGTGTGATTTTTGTAACCAGGGTGAAGGGTTCTTACCTTCTGCACAGTCTGTTGTAGCACTGGAAGCTTCCCCTCCAGGGTGTCTAGTCCCTTACGGGCACATTCATTTGCTGCTGCAACTACAAGAGGATCAGAGTGGTTTCCCTCAACTCCTTCCTAGGTGTTCAATCACAGCAAGCATTTGGGCAGGGGGACCCCCAGCCCCGATGTCCCTTTGATGTAAATAGCCTCCCCATGTGTCATGTGGGGCTAAGAACTGAGGTCCTGGCTACCAGTTCCGGGTTCAGAGTGCTGGCCCCAAGATCCCTCAGGAGAACAAGACAGCCCCCCGAAGCAACCAGAACCTCTTGAGATTAATGTTCTGTTGCACTCTAGCTCTTGTCAGGGATTCCCATGGGCTCCTGCAAGCCTCACTCCAGCGTTTTTAGACTGGTTAGTGCCCCATCCCCATAAAGAGAATGGAGAGATCAGGGTTGGATGCCGGACGCTGCTCGCTCTCAGCTGGCTTCTCCCAGTCCTGGGAGAGGGGGAACCGTGCCCTGCCCCACAGCAATCCCTGCAGAGCAGCACTAGACCCCATGGAGTGTTACCTGCCCAGTGTCTTGTCCCAGGACCTGTGTCCAGCTGCAAGCAGACAACACACCAGGAAGGGGGCACTGTCTACAAACACTCATTTGCCAGGACATGAGAGTGAACTCAGGCAAGATCTGTCAGGTACCCACCCCAAGCTGTTCATACAGAAGTGTTCCTGCCTCCCCTCCTTTACTCACTCTGAGACTCCAGCTGGTCCAGGATGGGCCGTGCCCCGGTGATGGCAGCAGAGGTGATGGCCCTCACCCCAGTCTCTGCCACCTCACAGACGGCTTTGATGGCTGGGTGGGTCTCTTTGGTGGCAGCGTAGCTGGCAGAGGCCATCTCACAGGCAGATCTGACCAAGGGCGGGCCAGCCACCCTGTCCGCTGCAGTCTGAGGGAGGGGAAGGAGTCAGCTGGGGAACATTCGCTGTCTGGGGCACATGGCTGGACCGAGTGACTCCTCGGTCTGTTAACATTCCCAAGAGGGTAACTCTGTACCCAGCTAGCCACAGAGCTGGGTGCCGAAGAGTTCAGCGCTCCCCCATCCCAGGCCATTTTAGCTCCTCCACACCATAACCCAGCTAGCTCAGCGTTAATAGTTAGTGATGCCCCCAGAACGATCCTTGCTTCCTTCTGCACACGTACGGCATGGCAGAGCTCCACTCCCAGCAGCGTAGGGGGCTATATCCATCTATTATATCCCAGCTGGGATGCCACAGCTAAGCTCTAACCCCATCCTTGCTGCTGACAGGGTTAATACAGCTAGTCCTGGGCTTCCTTTCACAAGAACTAGTGGACGGGAAAAGTCCTGCCTGAGGAGTGCCTCTGCACGAATCCCCTTGTGCTCCAGGGTTAGCATCTGCAATCAGTACAGCAGGGACGAGTGCTGGACTGTTCCAGAACTATTCTAGTTAGCACTCGCCAAAGCCAATTTGGAAGAAAAGCGAACAAAAACTTCTCTGCTAACTGGAGATTGCCAAACAGTTCAAATCAGAAACACCAAGAGGTTTTGAAACAAGCTTTGGGGAATTGACCTTTTCAGTTATAGCAACTGCAAGAGTGAAAAAAACATCAATTTCACTTAGCTGCTCTGTGGAGTGGGAGCCTCCAAGACCTCAGATACCCTGCTCCAGACAGGCTTCCCAGGACTCTACGGGGCTCCCCCTCAGACTGGCAGGTTTCCCTGGGAAGCCTGCCTGCATTTCATCAAAAGTTTTGTTGACTGGGCAATAGATTTGGCAAAACATTTCACTCCCGCACATTCGGCATTTTCTGACACAATGAAGTTCTGTCAGAAGGACAGCAGGACGCCGGCTCCCCAGCATGGACCTACCTGTTGCTCCTGTCCCTGGGGCTCAGGGCAGGCAGCCTGGATTTCACTCACGTTACCAGACATGCAGAAAGGAGATGTCACTGCAAGAACCAGGAGGGACCCTTAAGGGATCAGCAAGCCTCAGGCTTCCAGCTGCACCACAGATTGCAGCCTCTCACTCATTTCTAACAGCTGCTACAGTAGTGCACCCATGTGCTTCCCCAAGGAGGGAAGCCACGCTGCAGGACCAGGTAATGCAAGAGCGCTCTTTTCAGCTCTCTTTTCTGGCTTGTCCTAGCTACGCTGGTGGCTGGGACCAAGGAAATGTATCCCAGGTCTTGGACACCTCAGTGAGCAGGACACAGGGCCAGGCAGGGGAAATTCCTCCTGCCAGCAGGAGTCAGAGCCATGACAGGGAGCTGCAGCCTGGCTGCAGGGTCAGGGCAGTAACTGCACCAAGGGAGGAGTCAGCTTCCCCCTCTCCCCCACACACTCTACAAGCCAGGACCTGAGCCCTGGCAGAGCAGTAGGAAGGGGCTGACAGCGCCCCTTCAGCAATACAGGCTAGGCGGAGATGGGAGAACAGAGCAGCCCTGGGTGTTTCTAGGGTCTGACACCTCTCCCTTCCCACAAGCAGACTGGGCTCCTCTGAGCCCCATCTCCTTGGACATGGGGGCAGGGGAGGGGAGGAGAGATTTATGGTTGAGGTGTGGTAGACATGCCCCAGGCCAGGCTGGAGCCTCTTTGCCAAGCGCAGTACCCCTAAGAGATGGAGAGTTAGCATCAGGGTGTGCGAGGAGACAAGCTCCAGCAGCCCCCTGAACACCAGCACTGCGTGGTCATGGCCAGCATAGGAGGCCCATAGGAGGCCCAGCTGGGAAGCCAGGATCCCAAGAGAAGAGGTTTCCTCTTGAGGGAGCAGAGCTCTTCCTTCCTGAGCCAGGATCTTGGCTGTTGCTTGTTCTAAGCTCCCACTGAACTCATGGCAGCAGCCAAGGTCAAGAGTGATTTTGTTCTCTTTAAACAGAGATAGTGTCTTTCTGCCCCCCGTCTCCCTTCCCTTTCTGCCAGATATTAATCTGGGTCAGAGCTAGATGCACATGCAAGTGCAGCCGACTGAAATGGAGAGTGGGCCAGTCATCTAACCCCACAACTTCCCACACTAACAGCCCTCAAGAACTGAAAGCAGTTCCAACTCTCACAATTGAAAGCCAAACACTGCAAGGCAAACACAGCTTTAAGGTCCATTCCAATGGCAGACAAGCTCAAACAAAACAATCCCCTTCAGACCCCAACCCACAGTGCACTGGCAGCTCACCAAGCCTGCACCCTGTAGCTCTCTCAGCCATATGTAAACCACCCCCTGCATAGCTTTTATAGCCCAGTGATGATGTCAGCACAGGGCGGGGACACTTGACAGACAGCTCATCAAAGCAATCAGGAAGGTGTACTCTACCCTGACCACTGAGGTCTGGAATCGCGGTGGAGCTTGTTGCCCTGGAAAATGGCAGTGTTACAATTGACATAGGGGGGTGTTTGCCAATATAGCGTCCCAGCTGTTCCAGGCGGGGGCCTTGACCACTGCGAAGATATCTGAGACAGGGGAAGCTGCTTCCCCAGCACCGAGTTCTCCTGGGTTCCTGTAGACCAGGGGTGGCCAACCTGTGACTCCGGAGCCACATGCGGCTCTTCAGAGGTTAATGGGCGGCTCCTTGTCTAGGCACCAGCTCCGGGGCTGGAGCTACAGGGGCCAACTTTCCAGTGGGCCGGGGGGTGCCCACTGCTCAACCCCTGGCTCTGCCACAGGCCCTGCCCCCACTCCACCTTCCCGCCCCCTCCCCTGAGCCTGCCGTGCCCTCGCTCCTCCCCCTCCCCAGCCAGAACCTCCTGCACGCCACTAAACAGCTGATCAGGCGGTGTGGGGAAGAAGCGGGAGGTGCTGATCAGCGGGGCTGCTGGGGGTGGGAAGCGCTGGGAGCGGAGGGAGGGGAGGACTGATGGGGGGGCTGCTGGAGTATTACTGGGGCTCTTTGGCGATGTACGTTGGTAAATTCTGGCTCCTTCTCAGGCTCAGGTTGGCCACCCCTGGCGTAGAGGGTGATGGGATGCCTGTGGAGTGCTGAGGGGACATTTCCTAGGGTAGGCCACATCCAGCACCTGACTGCCCAGGGGCAGGTCCTGCCGGTGTGCAGATCTGCTGACCTCAGGAAAGGAGCACGGGCTCCAGGGCAACTCCACCACAGGGGCTCTGGGTCACAGAAGCACAGAGCTAGTGTAGGATCGGGACCGCGGGGTTACCACTGGGATGGTATGTCTATATCACTAGGGACATCCTCACACATTGCATGTGGACACTTCTTCGGAAACCCTCTGGCTCCCAGTGCTGGCCGAGCAGCGTAATATGCCTCTGCAGTCAGCCGAGAGAGGACCCAGGCTGCTCCTGGAGCGGGCTGGGGGGCTAAAGTCTTTAGCATCCCCCCGGCATAGACAAGGTGAGATGCCTGCATCAGGCCCACCAAGCTGCCAATGACTATCACCCTCACTTTGGAAGTGCCCATTAGCCAGGGAATTCCACCCCGGCTCCTTGGCATGTTTCAATTCAGTCATTCAGGTTAGTGGGCAGCAGGGTGGTTGCTGCAGCTGTTTACTTCCCTGTCCACTCTGGCAGAGGCTGGGTGCGTTCTCTGTCCCAAGGCTGGCTCATGCTGTGTGGTATTTCTCCAAGCGGGCGAGCACTTTGTGTCGCGCTCAGCGGAGTGGGGCTCCAGTCCCGGGGGATGCCTTTGGCCCTTACCCCAGTACCATTCATACACAATAAATCAGACTAACAACTCCATCCAGCATCGTTACCTGAGTTTTACTTTCTCCTGGGAGCCCTGTGAAATGTTTGACAATCTCTCTGCCATGGTTTGGTGGCTGGCTCTTATATGCTTGATGCCATCACGAGCACTGTACCAGCAACAGGCATTTCCTCAGCAGACTCTCCTAGGAACCTTTTACCTTTGCTGTTGATAGCATTTCCCATCTCCCCTAACTGCCCTCAGTCTAACATAAGTGTCAGTTCAATACATGGAACCGCCAGGCTCAGGGGGTATCAGGGGAGCATTTGGGGAAATGATGGGGATGACACAGCCACAGGGAAGGACTAAGTGGGGAAACAAGCTCAGGGAAAAGTTTGGGGGGGGGGGGTCAGTCATAACCACTATGCTCGGCTCTGCCCTCTTCCCATTATCATTCCTGGCCTAGTTACTCCAGTGCCAGGGCCCTTCCCAGCCAGGAGTGACAGCAGATCACACCAGACATAATTTCTTCCCATAATTTTCCCATTGCCCTTCACACTGGGAGTAAAATCAAAGCAGGGAGTGCAAATGCCTGGAGCAGCTGAGGAGAGTGACAGAGGCCTGGGGCTGAGGCAGGTGCTCACCTCACTCCTTTAAAGCAAGCCGAGATGTTCACACCCATGTGTCTGTCCCACAGAGGGATGTGAGTGAGCCTCCATCCAGACACACGATCTTCAGCTTCAGTGGCTGCAAGGGCCAGAGTGGAGCAGTGTTAGTCCCTGATTCTACAATGAGCCCTGCACAAACCAGCCCCTGCATTTACTCAGACCCCAGTAACTTCAACAGGCAGTTGGGAAAAGTAGCTGAGTTCCAGAGGGCTCTGCACAGGTGCAAGTATCCCTAGCACAGAGAGACCATTGCATGCTCAGGGCTTAGAAACCACCTTCCCATCCATAGCCCTCCCACATACGCAGCCTGCAGAAGCAGCAAGCCCAACCACGGTCAGAGCACACTACAAGTCTTCCTAGCTGGGATCTACAGCAACAATGACTAATTATCCAGAGGGTGCCACCCAGGAGAGAAAGCCACCTGGGGGCAGGAAGCATCTCTTTCCTTTTCCCATTCTTCCTTCTAATATTCAGACCATTGGGGTGTAGCTGGTGTGATCTCTTTGCTCACACCTTGGATCCTCCAACAGGCCTTTCGATTAAACACTTGAGCCAATGGGTGAATCATGCTGGGGTTTGCTGAAATAACTCACTGCTCCTTGTGCCATAAATACTGCATCCGGTGGGTTAGTCAGTTACTGCATTTGCTTTGTATAACTTAAGACTGGTCCAGCAACATTTTCGATGGGGTATCTTACATCTGACCCTGGCTTGAGGATGTGTTAGAACCACCCCTTCCCTATGGAAAGATTAGCTGTAGGGGCTGTGCAGGGGAAATGTAGGCTGCAATGCTCTTCATGGTGTAAAGAAAATCCAGCTTCTTTCCAAGTTTGAAGCAAATATCTGCTGATGTGAAATCCACTCATTGACCTCACACATTTTATTGGACCTGGACTAAAGAGGAAAGAGCTTCACTGGGCTTGAACACAGAAGTCAGATTAGCTGACCAGTACTCCTGAAGTCTGCACTTACTCTTCCATATCCCTAAAAGGAGCAGGCTAGGACCTTTACTCACCCCAGCAGGGCTCCACCTAGCTAGTGCTTTTACTCACTCTTCCCCCTGAGTGTGTTGGAGGGGCCATTTTTAATCCATAACACAGCAGGGTTTATAACACACCTCCAGTTCCACAGGCAGACTAGCTTCAGTAATTGCTCTCTGTCAGTTAGGGAGTTTCTGACTTTCCTGCAGAAAAGGACCTAGGGGTTACAGTGGACAAGAAGCTGGATAGGAGTCAACAGTGTGCCCTTGTTGCCAAGAAGGCCAATGGCATTTTGGGATGTATAAGTAGGGGCATTGCCAGCAGATTGAGGGACGTGATCGTTCTTCTCTATTCGACACTGGTGAGGCCTCATCTGGAGTACTGTGTCCAGTTTTGGGCCCCACACTACAAGAAGGAGGTGAAATAATTGGAAAGCGTCCAGCAGAGGGCAACAAAAGTGATTAGGGGACTAGAACACATGACTTATGAGGAGAGGTTGAGGGAACTGGAATTATTTAGACTGCAGAAGAGAAGAATGAGGGGGGATTTGATAGCAGCTTTCAACTACCTGAAAGGGGGTTCCAAAGAGGATGGATCTAGACTGCTCTCAGTGGTAGCAGATGACAGAATAAGGATCAGTGGTCTCAAGCTGCAGTGGGCAAGGTTTAGGTTGGATATTAGGAAAAACTTTTCACTAGGAGGGTGGTGAAGCATTGGAATAGGTTACCTAGGGAGGTGGTGGAATCTCCTTCCTTACAAGTTCTTAAGGTTAGGCTTGACAAAGCCCTGGCTGGGATGATTTAGTTGGGGATTGGTCCTGCTTTGAGCAGGGGGTTGGACGAGATGACCTCCTAAGGTCCCTTCCAACCCTGATATTCTATGAAGAGTTTTTATCCCAGTCGATTGGAGTACAAGGCAGGCCCTTTCCAATGAGATCAGGAGTAACCAGCCATGTGAGCTCCTTACATCACCACTTTGGTTACTAGTCTCCATCTTTGAAAGCAACACAGCCATTCCTGCTCATGGTGCTGTTGCAGTACTGAACCCAAGAGACATTTCTTTGCCTGAAGCTTAATAGCTCAAGCCTGAGTTGGGATAAGCAACAGTGACGGAGCTGCCTAGATGATACTACCCGAGCTCTCAGGAAAATGCATTACAAGCCCAGCACTGGTCCTATTATGGATCTCCCACAACCCTGAGCCACGTGCCTGTGGTGTTATTGGCCTGGCTAGGTTTACAGTAGGCAGTAGGAAAGGTTAGGCAGGTGCTAGGCTAACAGCAGGGAGAATGGATCCAGGCTGGCTGATGTCCATGCTTCAGCAAGACTGGCTGCTGCTCTATTTCTTGCAGCTGGTCTCTGTGTGTGTGTGTGTGTGTGTGTGTGTGTGTGTGTGTGTGTGGTTAAATCCCAGTTGCCTGGAGTTGTCAATTCACCATCTCTTTTCTGAGACACTTCCAACCTGTTGAGCTTCTTGTACTGGACTAGAGGCAATGTCTGGCAGTCTCCCACCACTGTGTGTGACCCTTTTAACTTCGCTCATTACCAGTAGTAGGTTCTCAGTTCTCCATACGCCCCATTTCCTCTCAAGGCCATAGTGCTCTATCTCAACAACCTGGGTCTTTCCCTCTGTTAGTTGGTCTCAGAGTCTGTAATGTTGCCTTGCTACACACTGGAAGCCAGACGAGTGTTCTCAAGGGGCTGTTGCCTCCTTCTACATGAGAAAAGTCTCAGTGGAAGAGTGTCAAATGGAGGCACCTGAAGAGATGCCTTCACCCAGGAGATGAGTTCAGCCATTCTGGAGCCCTGCCAGAGAAGAACGGGTTGTGGGGGTGTGTGAAGAGGGGGAATGGGGTCACCTGTACAGTATATGTTTGTACAGAGCACGAGCCAGGGAGGGAATCACATTAAGCAGACAGCAATTTGAATGCAGTTGAGGTTTATTGTGACATTAAACCCTAGTTTTACACATTACAAAGCTAGGAAAAAGATCAAGCTCAGGAGCACTTCCTACGTACAGAGGAAGACAGCTGTATGTATGTCCTGAGAGAAGCAGACTAGCCCTACAAGGGATGCAGTCCTGCATGACTAGTGATGCCACCCTGTAACTGGTAATACACGGTTCTGGGGAAGTGTGCCTGGGAAAAGGACATTCACATTCTGTAATTCTGCAGAAGGAAGAGCTGACCTCAGTCCACCATCTGCCAAAGCAGAACTGCAGCCTTAGTGAGGAGACCCCACACTAGCTATGCAGGCAATTCAGCTGGATTCCTTCCAGCAGCAGGGGGAACCCTTCAGGCCTCCACCTTCTTTCCTTCCTCCACCAGCTCATCAGGACATGGTGGGGAGTCTCCAGCGGGAGTGAAGGGTCCCACGATCCAGTCCAGGGGAATGTTCTGCATCACGTATTCCAGCAGCTCATCCAGGGACTCCTGGGCCTTGGTCACCATCTCCCGACTACGGGCAAGGGCATTGCTGGACAGATCCTGGAAACATCCGGCACTGGAGAAGGAGGCCTGGAGCTCTTCTATACTGCTCGAGACCTGCTGGGCCTTGTCCTGGATGGTGCTGGGAAGGCCCTGGATGCTGCCCAGGAGAGTAAGGCAAGTGGTTTTCAGTTGCTGGGTGAGGCTCTGGGACATGGCTAGAGCCTGAGCTTCAACCTGCTGGAAGGAGAAAGCGAGAGATGGGAGTATCTGCAAGTCACCCTGTCAAGGTTCCTTCCCCACTCTGAACTCTAGGGTACAGATGTGGGGACCAGCATGAAAGACCCCCTAAACTTATTCTTACCAGCTTAGGTTAAAAGCTTCCCCAAGATACAGGCTTTTCCTTGTCCTTCAACCGTATGCTGCCACCACCAAGCGTTTTAAACAAAGAACAGGGAAAGAGACCTCTTGGAGAAGTCTTCCCCCAAAATATCCCCCCCAAGCCCTACTCCCCCTTTCCTGGGGAAGGCTTGGGAATAATCCTCACCAATTGGTACAGGTGAGCACAGACCCAAACCCTTGGATCTTAAGAATAAAACAAAACCAATCAGGTTCTTAAAAGAAGAATTTTAAATTAAAGAAAAGGAAAAAGAATCACATCAGTAAAATCAGGATAGTAAATACCTTACAGAGTAATCAGATTCAAAACACGGAGAATCCCTCATCAAAACATTAATACACATTCCCTCCAGCACAGAATATTTTACAAGGCATTACACAAAAGAAAATCTAACATTTTCTAGCAAGCTTACTTACTAACTTAATAGGAGTTGTAAGGCTGCATTCCTCATCTGTTCCCAGCAAAAGCATCACACAGACAGACCAAACCCTTTGTTCCCCCGCCCCCCACTCCAGATTTGAAGGAATCTTGTCCCCTCCTTGGCCATTTTGGGTCAGGTGCCAGCAGGGTTACCTTAGCTTCTTAGCCCTTCACAGGTGAAAGGATTTTACCTCTGGCCAGGAGGGATTTTGTAGCACTCTATACAGAAAGGTGGTTAGCCTTTCCTTTATATTTATGACACACCCCGACAGATGTGGAGAGTTGGCTGGAGCAAGGCTATTAGAGCGAGGAGGAGGAGAATACCTTTGCGGAGTCTGGTTCCTCCTGCCCTTCCAACTTCCCCCTGCAGCACTGGAGCCACATCTGGTACAGATGGTCCTGGCCATTGTGAAGCTTCTGATCTACAGCCTGCTTGGCATGGTTGATCTGCAGGAGGAGAGGGCAGTTAGCTGGGAGGAGCAGGAGGCGGCTGGCCAGGGAAGCTCTCCCACAGCTAGGTGTGGGCAGCAGGCAGGCAGCACTACTGCAGTGACACAGCTGGGCCCAGGAACAAACAGCGCCAATGGCACTGAGCATGGGAGGCTGCAGAGACCGTGACCCACAGCAGCTACAGGGCAGGGGAGAGGGGTCGTGTTCCTACCAGGTCAATGATTTGCTGGAGCTGGGAGAGGGCCTCCAGGGTGCGCTGCCTGGCTTGTCTCATCTTGCCCAGGGCGTGCTGGTAGGCTCGCTGGCGCAGCGTGCTCGACAGGGAACCCAGACGCACGTAGTAACTCCGCTGCTCTGCAGGAGCCTCTCCAGGCCCCTCAACGGGAGTTGTGGCAAGCTCCGCTGGAAGGGGGAAGGGGTCAGTTGGCAGCAGTGGTGCAAGTAAGCCAGTAAGGTCAGGTACGCTGCACCATTAAGACATTTATTGCTGGTAAGACGTACTGGAAAGACATTTGGTATCCACTGAAAACTGCAGGGCTCTCAGGAATCGTAGTAGTGAAAGGAGCAGAATGCTGGCAGCTCCTCCGGTGTGGCTGTACCGCCCCCAGCTGCCCCCCGCCCAGCCCTTCCATGTAGTTGCATCTCCTGTCTGGGGTCTGTAGAGCCCCCCACACAAGGCTGGGTGGAGTCATTTGGAGGAAGTCACATGTGGGGGGTCATGTACCCCCCCCCTTTTGGGTCCCTCCTATGAGTCGCGGTACTGGTAAGAGTTAAAATCTACTTGCACCACCAATTGGCAGGGCTAGGATACAAGGCAGGGATGCATTCAGCCCTCCCAAAGCTTGTGACCTATGGAAACTTTCCCAGGGCACGTTTGGATGCCCTGCAGCACCGACCAGTAAGGCAGTGGGTAGCTGCACAGGGAGCAGCGTCAGAGCCATCAGACAGGGCGAGCAGAGGGCCCAGCATGAAGGAACAAGAGGAGGGCGAGTAGCCAAGCTAGGTTGCAAGGGAGCCCGAACGAGAGGTGGCTCTTTTGGCAGATCAGCTGTGAACACTGGGAGTCCAACCCACGCCCCAAGACACCAGGGTCACATTGGTTTCTATTCAGCAGAGAGGTTCTTACCGAGCTCCTCCTCTGTCATGGGGAGGTAGTAGTCCACCAGCTGCTCAGATTTCCCCAATGCTGTGTCTATGCCACTCGCAGCCATCTGCCCCATGCTGGAGTCCATCACTGTGCTCATGCTGCTGGTCATGGCGGATTTGGTCACCTCCACGCTCTCCTGGACAGCCTCTCTGGCCATGCCGACCATGCTGGTCACTGCATCCTTGGCCTCAGTGACCGTGCTGCAGACTGAATCCTTGGCACCCACCATTGTGGCACGCACGAGGTCTTGGGCATCCAAAACCACCTAGAGGAAAAAGGGTCAGAAGAGAGGTCACTGAACACCAAGCGGAAGTGAAGGGCCCACAGCCTCATCCTGCTCCAGGACCAGCCGTGACACTCCTGTGGTTACCTTCTCAATCGGCTGCTGCAGGATGGGCAGCTGCTCCTCCAGTCTGTCCAGACCCCGACAGGCATATTCATTGGCTGCTGCAACTGAAACACAACCACAGAACTCGTTCCCTTAATTCCTTCACGTGCACAGATCTCGTGGGGCTGCTAATCTGTGTACACTGGAGGACTGGTGTTCCTAAGCAAGTGTCCCAGGTTACTGATGGGAAAGCCAAGGAAGAGGGGATGGGCAAGTTGCCCAAGGCTATGGAGCCAGTGTATTTCAGAGCCAGGTTTAGCACTCAGGAGATCCGGCTGCCAGTCATCTGTTCATTCACCCCCAGCTTCTCCTAGAGGGTTTCAGGCGTCTCCAGTGCCTGCAATGGGCTCAGATCCCTTCAGCATTGGAGCTGCTTCCTGTGCCCTCTAGCAGGTATTGCTCCATGGCATTAGGTGCCATACACAGTGCATGTGGCTGTGTGGTACTGGGCCAGCCACACACACCAGGGATTGTGCCTGGGTACTGCCTGCCTCTAGGCTGGCCCAGCTCCCCGCTGGTACCTGAGCAAGAGTCCCCAACAGCAGCTGCTGCAGCCGTCAGAGCCACTCCGCACAAGGCCAATGCCTTGGCCAGATCATGTTTAGGAGCTAGCTGAGTTGAGGGGAGCACGAGAAGGGAGTCTGTGGATTCTGTTTGCTGCCAGTTGGAGGCCGAGTTCAGTAGTGGGCCTAGAGCCACTGTAGGCTGAGCCTGTCCCCAGACCCACCTCCCCCACCACACACACACAGGAGTGTTCCGGCTTCCCTTCCCTTACTCACTCTGTGGCTCCAGCTGGTCCAGGATGGGCCATGCCCCAGTGATGGCAGCAGAGGTGATGGCCCTCACCCCTGTCTCTACCACCTCACAGACCCCTTTGATGGCTGGGTGGGTCTCTTTGGTGGCAGCATAGCTAGCAGAGGCCATCTCACAGGCAGAGCTGACCAAGGGCATGCCAGCGACCCTGTCCACTGCAGTCTGGGGGAGGAAAAGAGGTGTCAGCTGGGGAAGAGCTCCTGGCTTCTCAAGGTGCCCCTCCTGTCTCTTTCCCTCTGCAACTACTGATTCTGTAGGAGACTGCGCAGCTCTGAGGACAATCTCCTGTTCCTTTCAGCTGGGTTTCAGTGGCCTGCCTGTGACATGAGTTACAGACCCAGAAGCCTGGTCCCACTGGAACAGCTGCCAATATTCAGCAAGGTCTCAGGAACGCCGTTTCCATCCTGGCACGCCCACCAACAAAACAGAACTGCGTCACAATCTCGTTCCGTCAGTGAGAGCAGGAGTGGAGAGACCTTTTGTCTTTCCAAGTGCAGTCTCTCCCAATCAGGAACCATGTCTCGGTCAAGCACCCGGTACAGTGCCCCCACTGGGCATTGCAATCAGCGGGATTTGCCGGTGTTCTAGTGCAGAGAGCATTCACAGGGTCACCAGTGCTGGTGCTCCTCCCGGATTCAGGGGGCACTTGTGGGCAGTGACTACGGCACTCTGAGAACTTGAACTTGGAGCATGAGCTAGTGTTGTGGTTACGAGTCCCTGTCTCCAGCAGTGGAGACATTCAAGCTAGAACAGACCTGCCAGCTGCCAAGCACACCTGCCTCCCCAGGAGGGACCCACCTGTGGCTCCTCTGCCTGGATCTCCACCTGTGGTTCATTTTCCTTAGCAGACATGGTGGAGTGAGATGTCCCTGCAAGACCCAACAAGGAATATTGAGTGGCTACAGCAGGAAACAATGAAATCAATGTTGTGCAGGAACACCAGGAGAGCTGCTCCTGGTCCGTTTTCTCTAAGAGCCAGACGAGGTTGTCCCCCTGTAGTAAGTCTCTCTGTACAGAGAACAGGCCAGGGCCTTAAACCTTTGATCTAAGGCAGGCTCAGAGACAGCCAGTTCCTCAAGCCCAGGGATGCACTTGTAATCCACACACCTTGTGGGTGTGTTCTTCTGTCCCATCTCGTGGCACCAGGACCAGTTAGAGAGACAGAGATTAACGCATCGGCTTTACAGTCTTAGCTAAGAGCCTTATGGCTTTTAGCTCATGCAGTAGAGGCTCATGCATTTAGCTCCAGAGGTCCCAGGTTTGATCCTGCCCAACACCAGGGTCTGTTGGTGTTACACACTCCCAAAGCTTCTCCTCAGACTTCTAGACCCAACAATGCCTCCCAAGGGGAGCACCAGGACACCTGCACAGCTCATCAGAGGCACCCTCCTAGTTTAGTCTTTTCCCAGATAGTACCAGGGCTAATTCCATTTGTCCCAGAGTACAATCACTGACAGAAGTTATCCTGCTGAAGGTAGTAGCCATTGACTACACACACAGAACACTGAATTGAGAAGGTACCACGGGGTAGCCTTCAGGGACCTCTAGAGTGAGTAGTGTAGGAGTCTCCCTGGATACTGAATTACATAGGAGATGATCATAATGGTCCCTTCTGACCTTAATATCTATGAGTCTACATAGGAGATGCCCACTATGGCAGGCTGGTTATTTTAAAGCCAATTTAGCTGGTAAAAATACAAATATTTTCTATTCTCAGTTAAAGACTGGTCTGGTCAAGAAACAGATTCCAGTTCAGGTAAATTTACATCACCCCTGGAGGCGAGAGTGAGACCACTAACTAGAAAGCTAGGGCCAGGAAGCATTTCCCTTATGGGAAGGCACCAAGCCTGTTTTCTTTTAGTGTTTCCTGCATTATCTGTTTCAGATACATATTGGTTACCCAGCACTCCAGTCTCAGCCACCTCAGTCAAGTTTTTCCACCTGCAGATCATTAGGACAATCCAGAACTCAGACCACAACCGGAAGTCCCAATCCCCATTCCTGAGTGGGAACAGCACAGCTTTGCTCAGGTAGAGAGCTGAGTGGAAAGTTTTTCCCCATAGTCCAGGCTCTAATTTAGTTCTCCTTGTTAAATATTCTATTCTCCTCTAAGGAAGCCTCCATCTCCTGGAACATACCATTAATCCAGGCCTCCCAGTCTGGAAGGCAGATAGTCCAGGGAAGGAAACTGTTTGCTCAGAAGACTCAGCTAGAAATGTTTTACACAAGTACAGCTACCAAGCACTGAAAGTAGCTAAGAGTTTCTGACCATTCAATCCTAGCCACTACTGGCCATCAGGCAAGACATTGGGTCACATTCTGTGTAAGAAAAGAGCCCCCATCTAAACACATGCAGAACCTAGGAACCAAAGACATAACACAGAGGTAAACCACACATCTTACCAAACTTCCACACTACTAATCCTTCACCAATACTCAGACCTCACCCACGTCTCAGCCATTATATTCCTGTGATGATGTCATCATGGGGCTGGACACACTTGACAGACAGCTCAGGAGACCAATCACACAGCTGCATTCTCTACTTTGCTCAGTGAGGGCTGTGAGCCTCTGAAAAGTTACAGGGTTTCAGAGTTGTCAGTCTTGCTTGGATGTGTTCCTGGAGGTCTCATCACATGACAATCTTTAGTTCCTGGAGACTCCAGGACGATCCTGGAAGGCTAGCAAACCTAGTTTCAGATTATGAGCTGTTTGGGGCAAGCCTTTTACTCTGTGTTAAGACAGTACCTAGCGCGATGGGATTCCAGTTCTGATTTTGGCTTCGAAATGCTACGGTCATACAAATAATAAGAATGCTTCATATTCTCAGAGTGCTCCAGTTGTTCCCTCTGAAGAGCGCCTTTACGCTCCATTTCCCTGGGAACATTTTCAGTGTAGAAGGTTTTTTGTCAGTAAAACAGTTCTAGGAGAGGAGAGTGCTGATAGCTGTTGTATTATTTTGCTGTCTTGCCCACTCCAGAAGAGGCTGGCGAAATTATTCTGGCCCAGCTGGTACAAGTTGCTTCCTCAGTTCATTTATAGATTTCCTGTTGGTTGACTTGTCCAGGGAAGAGAACATGGCACAGGTTTTTAAAGGTATTTAGCTATTGCTCCTCTCAGCATTGCAAGGCCTAAGTGAGTTAGGCCCAGAACCTCAAAGAGAGTTAGGCTGCCCCACACTGGGCAATAAGGGGTTAAAGACTGAGTGCAGTTAGCAGTTCCAATATAAGTGTCAGTTCGATACGTGGAATCCCCAGGCTCAGGGGGCATCAGGGGAGCATTTGGGCAGATGCTGGGGGTGACACAGCCACAGGGAAGGACTAAGTGGGGAGACAAGCTCAGGGCAAAGTCTGGGGGGGTGTCAGTCATAGCCACTATGCTCGGCTCTTCCCTCTCCCCATTATCATTCCTGGCCTAGTTAGTCCAGCGTCAAGGCCCTTCCCAGCCGGAGTGACAGCAGATCACACCAGGCATAACTTCTTCCCATAACCTCCCCATCACCCTTCACACAGGGAGTAAAATCAAAGCAGGGAGTGCAAATGCCTGGAGCAGCTGAGCAGAGTGACAGAGGCCTGGAGCTGAGGCAGGTGCTCACCTCACTCCTTTAAAGCAAGCCTAGCTGTTCATACCCATGTGTCTGTCCCACAGAGGGATGTGAGTGGGCCTCCATCCAGAGACACAAACTTCAGCTTCAGTGGCTGCCAGGGCCAGAGTGAGGCAGTTTTAGTCCCTGATTCTACAGTGAGCCCTGCACAAACCAGTCCCTGCATTTACTCCCTGCACGCCCTGGTTCTCATGGGAAACTTCAATCACCCTGATATCTGGTGGGAGAGCAATACAGCGGTGCACAGACAATCCAGGAAGTTTTTGGAAAATGTAGGGGACAATTTCCTGGTGCAAGTGCTGGAGGAACCAGCTAGGGGCAGAGCTCTTCTTGAGCTGCTGCTCACAAACTGGGAAGAATTAGTAGGGGAAGCAAAAGTGGATGGGAACCTGGGAGGCAGTGACCATGAGATGGTTGAGTTCAGGATCCTGACACAAGGAGGAAAGGAAAGCAGTAGAATACGGACCCTGGACTTCAGAAAAGCAGACTTTGACTCCCTCAGGGAACTGATGGGCAAGATCCCCTGGGAGAATAACATGAGGGGGAAAGGAGTCCAGGAGAGCTGGCTTTATTTTAAAGAATCCTTTTTGAGGTTACAGGGACAAACCATCCCGATGTGTAGAAAGTATAGTAAATATGGCATGCGACCAGCTTGACCAGTGAAATCCTTGCTGATCTTAAACACAAAAAAGAAGCTTACAAGAAGTGGAAGATTGGACAAATGACCAGGGAGAAGTATGAAAATATTGCTCAGGCATGCAGGAGTGAAATCAGGAAGGCCAAATCACACCTGGAGTTGCAGCTAGCAAGAGATGTTAAGAGTAACAAGAAGGGTTTCTTCAGGTACGTTGGCAACAAGAAGAAAGTCAAGGAAAGTGTGGGCCCCTTACTGAATGAGGGAGGCAACCTAGTGACAGAGGATGTGGAAAAAGCTAATGTACTCAATGCTTTTTTTGCCTCTGTCTTCACGAACAAGGTCAGCTCCCAGACTACTGCACTGGGCAGCACAGCATGGGGAGGAGGTGACCAGCCCTCTGTGGAGAAAGAAGTGGTTCGGGACTATTTAGAAAAGCTGGACGTGCACAAGTCCATGGGGCCGGATGCGTTGCATCTGAGAGTGCTAAAGGAGTTGGCGGATGTGATTGCGGAGCCGTTGGCCATTATCTTTGAAAACTCACGGCGATCCGGGGCAGTCCCGGACTACTGGAAAAAGGCTAATGTAGTGCCCATCTTTAAAAAAGGGAAGAAGGAGGATCCTGGGAACTACAGGCCAGTCAGCCTCACCTCCCCAGAAAAATCCCCGGAGCAGGTCCACAAGGAATCAATTCTGAAGCACTTGGATGAGAGGAAAGTGATCAGGAAAAGTCAGCATGGATTCACCTAGGGTAAGTCATTCCTGACTAATCTAATTGCCTTCTATGACGAGATAACTGGCTCTGTGGATGAAGGGAAAGCAGTGGACGAGGTGTTCCTTGACTTTAGCAAAGCTTTTGACACTGTCTCCCACAGTATTCTTGTCAGTAAGTTAAAGAAGTATGGGCTGGATGAATGCATTATAAGGTGGGTAGAAAATTGGCTAGATTGTCGGGCTCAACGGGTAGTGATCAATGGCTTCATGTCTAGTTGGCAGCTGGTATCAAGCGGAGTGCCCCAAGGGTCAGTCCTGGGGCCGTTTTTGTTCAATATCTTCATTAATGATCTGGAGGATGGTGTGGATTGCACCCTCAGCAAGTTTGCAGATGACACTAAACTGGGAGGAGTGGTAGATACGCTGGAGGGTAGGGATAGGATACAGAGGAACCTAGACAAATAGGAGGATTGGGCCAAAAGAAATCTGATGAGGTTCAACAAGGACAAGTGCAGAGTCCTGCACTTAGGACGGTAGAATCCAGTGCACCGCTACAGACTAGGGACCGAATGGCTCGGCAGCAGTTCTGCAGAAAAGGACCTGGGGGTTACAGTGGACGAGAAGCTGGATATGAGTCAAAAGTGTGCCCTTGTAGCCAAGAAGGCCAATGGCATTTTGGGATGTATAAGTAGGGGCATTGCCAGCAGATTGAGGGACGTGATTGTTCCCCTCAATTCGACATTGGTGAGGCCTCATCTGGAGTAGCGTGTCCAGTTTTGGGCCCCACACTACAAGAAGGATGTGGAAAAATTGGAGAGAGTCCAGCGGAGGGCAACAAAAATGATTAGGGGACTGGAACAGATGACTTATGAGGAGAGGCTGAGGGAAGTGGGATTGTTTAGTCTACAGAAGAGAAGAATGAGGGGATATTTGATAACTGCTTTCAACTACCTGAAAGGTGGTTCCAAAAAAGATGGATCTAGACTATTCTCAGAGGTAGAGGATGACAGGACAAGGAGTAATGGTCTCAAGTTGCAGTGGGGGAGATTTAGGTTGGATATTAGGAAAAACTTTTTCCCTAGGAGGGTGGTGAAATACTGGAATGCATTACCTAGGGAGGTGGTGGAATCTCCTTCCTTAGAAGCTTTTAAGGTCAGGCTTGACAAGACCCTGGCTGGGATGATTTAATTGGGGAATCGATCCTGCTTTGAGCAGGGGGTTGGACTAGATGACCTCCTGAGGTCCCTTCCAACCCTGATATTCTATGATACTCAGACCCCCAGTAACTTCAACAGGCAGTTGGGAAGAGTAGCTGGGTTCCAGAGAGCTCTGCACAGGTGCAAGTAACACCAGCACAGAGAGACCACTGCATGCTCAGGGCTTAGAAACCACCTTCCCATCCATAGCCCTCCCACACAGGCAGCCAGCAGAAGAAGCAAGCCCAACCATGTTGAGAGCACACTGCAAGTGTTCCTACCTGGGATGTACAGCTACAATCACTAATTATCCAGAGGGTGCCACCCAGGGGCAGGCAGCATCTCTTTCCTTTTCCCATTCCTCCTTCTAATATTCAGACCATTGGGGTGTAGCTGGTATGATCTCTATGCTCACACTTTAGAACCTCCAACAGGCCTTTGGATTAAACACCTGAGCCTGTTGGTGGATCATGCTGGGGTTTGCTGAAATAACTCACTGCTCCTTGAGCCATAAATACTGCATCTGGTGGGTTAGTCAGTTACTATGTTTGCTTTATATAATCTAAGACTGGTCCAGCAGCAGTTGCTATAGGGTATCTTACGTCTGACCCTAGCTGGGGACATGTTAGAACCACTTCTTGTCTACGGAAGGATTAGCTGCAGGGGCTGCGCGTGGGAAATGGAGGCTGCAATGTTCTTCATGGTGTAAAGAAAATCCAGCTCCTACTTCTATCCATGTTTCAAGCTAATATCTGCTGATGTGAAATCCACTCATTCACCTCGCACATTTTATTAGACTTGGACTAAAGAGCTTCCTTGGGCTTGAGCACAGAAGTCCCATTTGCTGAACAGCACTACTGAAGTCTGCACTTCCTTTTGCATGTCCCTAAAAGAAGCAGGTTAGGACTTTTACTCACCCCAGCAGGGCTCCACCTAGCGAGTGCTCTTACTCACTCTTCCCTGAGTGTGTTGTAGGGGCCTTTGTTAATCCAGAACACAGCAGGGTTTCTAACACATCTCCAGTTCCACAGGCAGGTTAGCCTGTCAGTTCAGCAGTTTCTGACTTTGAAGAGCTTGCTATCCCCAGTCCTTTGGAGTACAAGCCAGGCCCTGTCCAATGAGATGAGGAGTAACCAGCCATGGGAGCTGCTTCCATCACCACTTTGATTACTAGTCTCCAGCTTGGAGAGCAACACAGCCATTCCTGCTCATGGTGCTGTTGCAGTGCTGAATCCAGGAGACATGGTCTTGCCTGAAGCTTTTTAATAGCTCAAGCCCAAGTTAGGATAAGCAACAGTGATGGAGCTGCCTAGATGCCACTACCCACTTGTGACTTCAAGCACAGACACAAGCTCTCAGGAAAATGCATTACAAGCCCAGCACTGGTCCCATCATGGATCTCCCACAACCCTGAGCCACGTGCCTGTACGGTTATTGGCCTGGCTAGGTTTACACTAGGCAGTAGGAAAGGTTAGGCAGGTGCTTGGCTAATGGCAGGGAGGAAGGACGCAGGCTGGCTGATGTCCATGCTTCAGCAAGACTGTCTGCTGCTCACTCTCTTGCAAGTAGTCTCCCTGTGTGTGTGCACGCGTGTGCAGGGGTATGTTTTGACAACTCCAGGCAACTGGGATTTAACAATTCACCATCTCTTTTCCTGGATGCTTCCAACCTGTTGAGCTTCTTGCACTGGATTAGAGGTAAAGCCTGGCAGGCTCCCACCACGGTATGTGACCCTTTTAACTCCGCTCATTACCAGTAGTAGGTTCTGAGCTCTCCACCCACCCCATTTCCTCTCAGGGCCATCGTGCCCTAACACCCTGGGTTCTTTCCTCCGTTAGTTGGTTTCAGAGTTTGTAATGTTGCCTTACTACCCACTGGAAGCCAGACGAGTGTTCTCAATGGGCTGTTGCCTCCTTCTATCTGAGAAAAGTCTCAATGGAAGAGTGTCAAATGGAGGCACCTGAAGCGATGCCTTTACCCAGGAGACGAGCTCAGCCATTCTGGAGCCCTACCAGAAAAAGAGTGGGTGCAAGGGGTGTGTGTGTGTGTGTGTTTAAGTAAAGAAGAGGGGGATGGGGTCATCTGTACAGTATATGTTTGTACAGAGCACAAGTCAGGGAGGGAATCACATTAAGCAGACAGGAATTTGAATGCAGTTGAGGTTTATTGTGACATTAAACCCTAGTATTACACAGCTAGGAAAAATATCGAGCTGAGGAGCACTTCCTATGTATGTCCTGAGAGAAGCAGACTAGCCCTGCTAGGGACGCAGTCCTGCATGACTAGTGATGCCACCCTGTAACAAATGGTTCTGGGGAAGTGGGCCTGGGAAAGGACATTCAAGTTCTTTAATTCTGCAGAAGGAAGAGCTGACATCAGCCCACCATCTGCCAAAGCAGAACTACGGCCTCAGCGAGGAGACCCCACACTAGCTATGCAGGCAATTCAGCTGGATTCCTTCCAGCAGCAGGGGGAACCCTTCAGGCCTCCAGCTTCTTTCCTTCCCCCACCAGCTCATCAGGACATGGTGGGGAGTCTCCAGCGGGAGTGAAGGGTCCCACGATCCAGTCCAGGGGAATGTTCTGCATCACGTATTCCAGCAGCTCCCCCAGGGACTCCTGGGCCTTGGTTACGATCTCCCGACTATGGGCAAGGGCACTGCTGGAGAGATCCTGGAAACATCCGGCACTGGAGAAGGAGGCCTGGAGCTCTTCTATACTGCTCGAGACCTGCTGGGCCTTGTCCTGGATAGTGCTGGGAAGGCCCTGGATGCTGCCCAGGAGAGTAAGGCAGGTGGTTTTCAGTTGCTGGGTGAGGCTCTGGGACGTGGCTAGAGCCTGAGCTTCAACCTGCTGGAAGGAGAAAGAGAGACTGGAGTATCTGCAAGTTTCCCCTACACATGGGGGGAGTTCACTGGAGCAAGACTGGCAGGGCGAGAAGGAGAATACCTTTGCGGAGTCTGGTTCCTCCTGCCCTTCCAACTTCCCCCTGCAGCACTGGAGCCACATCTGGTACAGACGGTCCTGGCCATTGTGAAGCTTCTGATCTACAGCCTGCTTGGCATGGTTGATCTGCAGGAGGAGAGGGCAGTTAGCTGGGAAGAGCAGGAGGCGGCTGGCCAGGGAAGCTCTCCCACAGCTAGGTGTGGGCAGCAGGCAAGCCGCACTACTGCAGCGACACAGCTGGGCCCAGGAACAAACAGCGCCAATGGCACCGAGCATGGGAGGCTGCAGAGACCGTGACCCACAGCAGCTACAGGGCAGGGGAGAGGGGTCGTGTTCCTACCAGGTCAATGATTTGCTGGAGCTGGGAGAGGGCCTCCAGGGTGCGCTGCCTGGCTTGTCTCATCTTGCCCAGGGCGTGCTGGTAGGCTCGCTGGCGCAGCGTGCTCGACAGGGAACCCAGACGCACATAGTAACTCCGCTGCTCTGCAGGAGCCTCTCCAGGCCCCTCAACGGGAGTTGTGGCAAGCTCAGCTGGAAGGGGAAAGGGGTCAGTTGGCAGCAGTGGTGCAAGCAAGCCAGTAAGGTCAGGTACGCCGCACCATTAAGACATTTGTTGCTGGTATGACGTACTGGAATGACGTTTGGTATCCAGTGAAAACTGCAGGGCTCTCAGGAACCACAGCAGCGAAAGGAGCAGAACGCTGGCACCTCCTCCGGTGTGGCTGTACCGTCCCCAGCTGGCTCCCCACCAGCCCTTCCACGTAGTTGCATCTCCTGTCTGGGGTCTGTAGAGCCCCCTGCACAAGGCAGGGTGGGGTCGTTTGGGGGGAGCCATGTGCCCCCCCCCCCACCACCACTTTTGGGTCCCTCCCATGAGTCGCCGTACTGGTAGGAGTTAAAATCTAGTTGCACCACCAGTTGGCAGGGCCAGGATACAAGGCAGGGATGCATTCAGCCCTCCCAAAGCTTGTGACCGATGGAATCTTTCCCAAGGCACGTTTGGATGCCCTGCAGCACCGACCAGTAAAGCAGCGGGTAGCTGCACAGGGAGCAGCGTCAGAACCAGATGACAGGGCTAGCTGAGGGCCCAGCATGAAGGAAAAAGGGGAGGGCTAGTAGCCTATCAAGGTTGCAAGGGAGCCTGAAGGAGAGGTGGCTTTTGCAAGCTCAGCTGTGAACATGGACTCACAGCTGTTCAAAGCCACACCCCAAGACACCAGGATCACACTGGTTTTTATTCAGCAGAGGGGATCTTACCGAGCTCCTCCTCGGTCATGGGGAGGTAGTGGTCCACCAGCTGCTCAGATTTCCCCAATGCTGTGTCTATGCCAATCGCAGCCAACTGCCCCATGCTGGAGCCCACCACTCTGCTCATGCTGCTGGTCATGGCGGATTTGGTCATCTCCACGCTCTCCTGGACAGCCCCTTGGGCCACGCCCACCATGCTGGTCACTGCATCCTTGGCCTCAGTGACCGTGCTGCACACTGCATCCTTGGCACCCACCATTGTGGCACGCACGAGGTCTTGGGCATCCAAAGCCACCTAGAGGAAAAGGGGTCAGAAGAGAGGTCACTGAACACCTAGCGGAAGTGAAGGGCCCACAGCCTCATCCTGCTCCAGGACCAGCCATGACACTCCTGTGGTTACCTTCTCAATTGGCTGCTGCAGGATGGGCAGCTGCTCTTCCAGTCTGTCCAGACCCCGACAGGCGTATTCATTGGCTGCTGCAACTGAAACACAACCACAGAACTCGTTCCCTTAATTCCTTCACGTGCACAGATCTCGTGGGGCTGCTAATCTGTGTACACTGGAGGACTGGTGTTCCTAAGCAAGTGTCCCAGGTTATTGATGGGAAAGCCAAGGAAGAGAGGTTGGGCAAGTTGCCCAAGGCTATGGAGCCAGTCTGGGTCAGCGCCAGCTTTAGCACTCGGGAGATCCGGCTGCCAGCCATCTGTTCATCCACCCCCAACTTCTCCTAGAGGATTTCAGGCATCTCCAGTGCCTGCAATGGGCTCAGATCCTTTTAGCATTGGAGCTGCTTCCTGTGCCCTCTAGCAGGTATTGCTCCATGGCATTAGGTGCCATACACAGTGCATGTGGCTGTGTGGTACTGGGCCAGCCACGCACACCAGGGATTGTGCGTGGGTACTGCCTGTCTCTAGGCTGGTCCAGCTCAGCACCGATACCTGAGGAAGAGTCCAACAACAGCTGCTGCAACCATCAGAGCCGCTCCGCACGAGGCCAATGCCTTGGCCAGATCATGTCTAGGAGCTAGCAGAGTTCAGGGGAGCAGGAGAAGGGAGTCTGTGGATTCTGTTTGCTGCCAGTTGGAGGCCAAGTTCAGTAGTGGGCCTAGAGCCACTATAGGCTGAACCTGCCCCCAGACCCACCTCCCCCGCCACACACACAGGAGTGTTTCTGTCTCTCTTCCCTTACTCACGCTGTGGCTCCAGCTGGTCCAGGATGGGCCGTGCCCTGGTGATGGCAGCAGAGGTGATGGCCCTCACCCCAGTCTCTGCCACCTCACAGACCGCTTTGATGGCTGGGTGGGTCTCTTTGGTGGCAGCGTAGCTGGCAGAGGCCATCTCACAGGCAGAGCTGACCAAGGGCAGGCCAGCCACCCTGTCCCCTGCAGTCTGAGGGAGGGAAAGAGGAGTCAGCTGAGGAAGAGCTCCTGGCTTGTCAAGGTGCCCTCCTGTCTCTTTCTCCTACAGAATCAGTTGCAGAGGGACTGTCCTCAGAGCTAGGCAGTCTCCTGTCCCTGTCAGCAGGGGTTCAGTGGCCTGCCTGTGACATTAGTTACACACCCAGAAGCCTGGTCCCATTGGAACAGCTGCCAATATTCAGCAAGGTCTCAGGAATGCCGTTTCCATCCTGGCACGCCCACCAACAAAAGAGAACTGCGTCACAATCTCATTCCAGTGAGAGCAGGAGTGGAGACACCTTTTGTCTTTCCAAGTGCAGTCTCTCCCAATCAGGAACCATGTCTCGGTCCAGCACCCGGTACAGTGCCCCCACTGGGCATTGCAATTAGCGGGATTTGCGGGTGTTCTAGTGCAGAGAGCATTCACAGGGTCACCAGC
This sequence comes from Natator depressus, assembly GCF_965152275.1. Taxonomy (NCBI): domain Eukaryota; kingdom Metazoa; phylum Chordata; order Testudines; family Cheloniidae; genus Natator; species Natator depressus. The sequence continues at coordinate 122,283,761 of NC_134238.1, read as the reverse complement.
GCTGGTGCTCCTCCCGGATTCAGGGGGCACTTGTGGGCAGTGACTACGGCACTCTGAGAACTAGAACTTGGAGCATTAGCTAGTGTTGTGGTTACGAGTCCCTGTCTCCAGCAGTGGAGACATTCAGGCTAGAACAGCCCTTCCAGCTGCCAAGCACACCTGCCTCCCCAGGAGGGACCCACCTGTTGCTCCTCTGCCTGGATCTCCACCTCTGGTTCATTTTCCTTAGCAGACATGGTGGAGTGAGATGTCCCTGCAAGACCCAAAAAGGAATATTGAGTGGCTACAGCAGGAACCAGTGAAATCAATGTGTGTAGGAACACCAGGAGAGCTGCTCCTGGTCCGTTTTGGCTAAGAGCCAGACGAGGTTGTCCCCCTGTAGTAAGTCTCTCTGTACAGAGAACAGGCCAGGGTCTTAAACCTTTGATCTAAGGCAGGCTCAGAGACAGCCAGTTCCTCAAGCCCAGGGATGCACTTGTAATCCACACACCTTGTGGGTATGTTCTTCTGTCCCATCTCATGGCACCAGAACCCGTTAGAGAGGCAGAGATTAACGCATCAGCTCTACAGTCTTAGCTAAGAGCCTTATGGCTTTTAGCTCATGCAGTAGAGGCTCATGCATTTAGCTCCAGAGGTCCCAGGTTTGATCCTGCCGATCACCAGGGTCTGTCGGTGTCACACACTCCCAAAGCTTCTCCTCAGACTTCTAGACCCAAGAATACCTCCCAAGGGGAGCACCAGGACACCTGCACAGCTCAGAGGCACCCTCCCAGTTTAGTCTTTTCCCAGATAATACCAGGGCTAATTCCTTTTGTCCCAGAGTACAATCACTGACAGAAGTTACCCTGCTGAAGGTAGTAGCCATTGACTACACACACAGAACACTGAATTGAGAAGGTACCGCTGGTGAGCCTTCAGGGACCTCTTGAGTGAGTAGTGTAGGAGTCTCCCTGGATACTGAATTACATAGGAGATGATCATAATGGTCCCTTCTGACCTTAGTGTCTAAAGTCTACATAGGAGATGCCCACTATGGCAGGCTGGTTATTTTAAAGCCAATTTAGCTGGTAAAAATACAAATATTTTCTCTTCTCAGTTAAAGACTGGTCTGCTAAAGAACAGATTCCAGTTCAGGTAAATTGACACCATCACCCCTAGAGGCAAGAGCGAGACCACTAACTAGAAAACTAGAGCCAGGAAGCATTTCCCTTATGGGAAGGCACCAGGCCTATTTTCTTTTAGTGTTTCCTGCATTATCTTTTTCAGATACATATTGGTTACCCAGCACTCCAGTCTCAGCTGAATCAGCCACCTCCGTCAAGTATTTCCACCTGCAGATCATTAGGACAAGCCAGAAGTCCCAATCCCCATTCCTGAGTGGGAACAGCATAGCTTAGCTCAGGTAGAGAGGTGAGTGGAGAGTTTTCCCATAGTCGAAGCCCTAATTTAATTCTCCTTGTTAAATATTCTATTCTTCTAAGAGGTGGAGTCTTCCCTAGAGAACATACCATTAATCAAGACCTCCCAGTCTGGAAGGCAGATAGTTTCCTTCCCTGGACTGTTTGCTCAAAAGACTCAGCTAGAAATGCTTTACACAAGAACAGCTACCAAGCACTGAAAGTAGCTAAGAGTTTCTGGTCATTCAATCCTAGCCACTACTGGCCATCAGGCAAGACATTGAGTCACACTCTGTGTAAGAAAAGAACCCCCATCTAAACACAGGCAGAACCTAAAAACCAGAGACATAGCATAGAGATTAAGCACACATCTTACCAAACTTCCACACTACTAATCCTTTGCCAGTACTTGGATTTTACCCCCCTCCAGCCATTATATTCCTGTGATGATGTCATCATGGGGCTGGACACTCTTGACAGACAGCTCAGGAGACCAATCACACAGCTGCATTCTCTACCTTGCTCAGTGAGGGCTGTGAGCCTCTGAAAAGTTACAGGGTTTCAGAGTTGCCAATCTTGCTTGGATGTGTTCCTGGAGGTCCCATCACATGACAATCTTTAATTAAAGATTAATCTTAAATTCCTGGAGAGTTAAGGACAGTCCTGGAGGGCTGGAAACCTAGTTTCAGATTATGAGCTGTTTGGGGCAGACCTTTTACTCTGTGTTAAGACAGTAACTAGCGCGATGGGATTCCAGTTCTGATTTTGGCTTCGAAATGCTACGGTCATACAAATAAGAAGAATGCTTCATATTCTCAGAGTGCTCCAGTTGCTCTCTCTGAAGAGCGCCTTTACGCTCCATTTCCCTGGGAACATTTTCAGTGTAGAAGGTTTTTTGTCAGTAAAACCATCTAAGAGAGGAGAGCGCTGATAGCTGTTGTATTATTTTCCTTTCCTGCCCACTCCAGAAGAGGCTGGAGAAGTTATTCTGGCCCAGCTGGTACAAGTTGCTTCCTCAGTTCATTTATAGCTTTCCTGTTGGTTGACTTGTCCAGGGAAGAGAACATGGCACAGGTTTTTAAAGGTATTTAGCTATTGCTCCTCTCAGCATTGCAAGCCCTAAGTGAGTTAGGCCCAGAACCTCAAAGAGAGTTAGTTGCCCCACACTGGGCAATAAGGGATTAAAGACTGAGTGCAGTGAGCAGTTCCAATATAAGTGTCAGTTCGATACGTGGAACCCCCAGGCTCAGGGGGCATCAGGGGAGCATTTGGGCAGATGCTGGGGGTGACACAGCCACAGGGAAGCACTAAGTGGGGAGACAAGCTCAGGGAAAAGTTTGGGGGGGTGTCAGTTATAGCCACTATGCTCGGTTCTGCCCTCTCCCCATTATCATTCCTGGCCTAGTTATTTCAGTGCCAGGGTCTTTCCCAGCCAGAGTGACAGCAGATCACACCAGGCATAACTTCGTCCCATAACCTCCCCATCACCCTTCACACAGGGAGTAAAATCAAAGCAGGGAGTGCAAATGCCTGGAGCAGCTGAGCAGAGTGACAGTGGCTTGGGGCTGAGGCAGGTGCTCACCTCACTCCTTTAAAGCAAGCCTAGCTGTTCATACCCATGTGTCTGTCCCACAGAGGGATGTGAGTGGGCCTCCATCCAGAAACACGATCTTCAGCTTCAGTGGCTGCAAGGGCCAGAGTGGGGCAGTGTTCTTCCCTGATTCTACAATGAGCCCTGCATAAACCAGCTCCTGCATTTACTCAGACCCCAGTAACTTCAACAGGCAGTTGGGAAGAGTAGCTGAGTTCCAGAGGGCTCTGCACAGGTGCAAGTATCCCTAGCACAGAGAGACCATCGCACGCTCAGGGCTTAGAAACCACCTTCCCATCCATAGCCCTCCCACACAGGCAGCCAGCAGAAGAAGCAAGCCCAACCATGTTGAGAGCACACTACAAGTCTGCCTACCTGGGATCTACAGCTACAATGACTAATTATCCAGAGGGTGCCACCCAGGAGAGAAAGCCAACTGGGGGCAGGCAGCATCTCTTTCCTTTTCCCATTTCTCCTTCTAATATTCAGACCATTGGGGTGTAGCTGGTGTGATCTCTTTGCTCACACCTTGGATCCTCCAACAGGCCTTTGGATTAAACACTCGAGCCCGTTGGTTTGGGGTTTGCTGAAATAACTCACTGCTCCTTGTGCCATAAATACTGCACCCGGTGGGTTAGTCAGTCACTACATTTGCTTTATATAACTTGAGAGTGGGGCAGCAACATTTTCGATCGGGTTTCTTAGGTCTGACCCTGGCTTGGGGATGTGCTAGAACCACTCCTTCTCTACGGAAAGATTAGCTGCAGGGGCTGTGCTCAGGAAACGTAGGCTGCAATGTTCTTCATGCTGTAAAGAAAATCCAGCTCCCACTTCTATCCAAGTTTGAAACTAATATCTGTTGATGTGAAATCCACTCATTGACATCACACATTTTATTAGACTTGGACTAAAGAGGAAAGAGCTTCACTGGGCTTGAACACAGAAGTCATGTTAGCTGACCAGCACTCCTGAAGTCTGCACTTACTCTTCCATATCCCTAAAAGGAGCAGGCTAGGACTTTTACTCACCCCAGCAGGTTTCCACCTAGCTAGTGTGTTGGAGGGGCCTCTGTTAATCCAGAACACAGCAGGGTATGTAACACACTTCCAGTTACACAGGCAAATTAGCCTCAGTGATCGCTCCCTGTCAATTAGGGAGTTTCTGACATTTCTGGAGGAAAGGACCTCGAGGTTACAGTGGACAAGAAGCTGGCTATGAGTCAACAGTGTGCCCTTGTTGCAAGGATGGCCAATGACATTTTGGGCTGTGTAAGTAGGGGCATTGCCAGCAAATCGACGGACATGATAGTTGCCCTCTATTCAACATCGGTGAGGCCTCATCTGGAGTACTATGTACAGTTTCGGGCCCTACACTACAAAAAGGATGTGAAAAAATTGGAAAGTGCCCAGCAGAGGACAACAAAAATGTTTAGGGGACTGGAACACATGACTTATGAGGAGAGGCTGAGGAAACTGGAATTGTTTAGCCTGCAGAAGAGAAGAATGGGGAGGGGGGGTGGATTTGATAGCTGCTTTCAACTACCTGAGAGGGAGTTCCAAAGAGGATTGGTCTAGACTGTTCTCAGTGGTATAGATTGCAGAACAAGGATCAATGGTCTCAAGTTGCAGTGGGGGAGGTTTAGTTTGGATATTAGGAAAAAACTTTTTCACTAGGAAGGTGGTGAAGCACTGGAACGGGTTACCTAGTAAGGTGGTGGAATCTCCTTCCTTTGAAGTTTTTCAGGTTGAGTTTGACTAAACCCTGGCTGGGATGATTAAGTTGGGGATTGGCCCTGCTTTGAGCAGGGGGTTGGATTAGATGACCTCCTAAAGTCCCTTCCAACCCCCATATTCTAGGAGTCTATGAAAAGCTTTGTATCCCCAGTCCACTGGAGTACAAGACAGGCCCTGTCCAATGAGATCAGGTGTAACCAGCCCTGGGAGCTGCTTCCATCACCACTTTGATTACTAGTCTCCATCTTTGAGAGCAACACACCCATTCCTGGTCATGGTCCTGTTGCAGTACTGAACCCGAGAGACATTTCCTTGCCTGAAGGTTTTTAATAGCTCAAGCCCGAGTTAGGATAAGCAACAGAGATGGAGCTGCCTAGATGACACTACCCACTTGTGACTTCAAGCACAGACACAAGCTCTCAGGAAAATGCATTACAAGCCCAGCACTGGTCCTATCATGGATCTCCCACAACCCTGAGCCATGTGCCTGTGGTGTTATTGGCCTGGCTAGGTTTACACTAGGCAGTAGGAAAGGTTAGGCCGGTGCTTGGCTAATAGCCAGCCTGCGTCCTTCCTCCCTGCTGATGTCCATGCTTCAGCAAGACTATCTGCTGCTCTATTTCTTGCAGCTAGTCTCCCTGTGCGTGTGCGCGTGTGTGTGCAGGGGTGCATTTTGACAACTCCAGGCAACTGGGATTTAACAATTCACCATCTCTTTTCCTGGGCACTTCCAACCTGTTGAGCTTCTTGCACTGGATTAGAGGCAAGGGCCGGCAGTCTCCCACCACTCTATGTGACCCTTTTAACTTCGCTCATTATCAGTAGTAGGTTCTCAGCTCTCCACACACCCCATTTCCTCTGAAGGCCATAGTGCCCTAACACCCTGGGTTCTTCCCTCTGTTAGTTGGTCTCAGAGTCTGGCTTCCAGTGTGTAGTAAGGCAACACTACAGACGAGTGTTCTCAATGGGCTGTTGCCGCCGTCTACCTGAGAAAAGTCTCAAAGGAAGAGTGTCAAATGGAGGCACCTGAAGAGATGCCTTCACCAAGGAGATGAGCTCAGCCATTCTGGAGCCCTGCCGGAAACACAAGTGGGTGCAAGGGGGGTGTGTGCACGTGTGTGTGTGTGAGAGAAGAGGGGGATGGGGTCACCTGTCCAGTATACTTTTGTACAGAGTACGAGTCGGGGAGGGAATCACATTAAGCAGACAGGAATTTGAATACAGTTGCAGTTTATTGTGACATCAAACCCTAGTTTTACCTAGTACAAAGCTAGTAAAAATATCGAGCTCAGGAGCACTTCCTATGTACAGAGGAAGACAGCTATATGTATGTCCTGAGAGAAGCAGGACTAGCCCTCCAAGGGATGCCGTCCTGCATGCCTAGTGATGCCACCCTGTAACAAATGGTTCTGGGGAAGTGTGCCTGGGAAAGGACATTCAGGTTCTTTAATTCTGCAGAAGGAAGAGCTGACATCAGTCCACCATCTGCCAAAGCAGAACTGCAGCCTTAGTGAGGAGACCCCACACTAGCTATGCAGGCAATTCAGCTGGATTCCTACCAGCAGCAGGGGGAACCCTTCAGGCCTCCAGCTTCTTTCCTTCCTCCACCATCTCATCAGGACATGGTGGGGAGTCTCCAGCAGGAGTGAAGGGTCCCACGATCCAGTCCAGGGGAATGTTCTGCATCACGTATTCCAGCAGCTCCCCCAGGGACTCCTGGGCCTTGGTTACGATCTCCCGACTCCGGGCAAGGGCACTGCTGGACAGATCCTGGAAACATCCAGCACTGGAGAAGGAGGCCTGGAGCTCTTCTATACTGCTCGAGACCTGCTGGGCCTTGTCCTGGATGGTGCTGGGAAGGCCCTGGATGCTGCCCAGGAGAGTAAGGCAGGTGGTTTTCAGTTGCTGGGTGAGGCTCTGGGATGTGGCTAGAGCCTGAGCTTCAACCTGCTGGAAGGAGAAAGAGAGACTGGAGTATCTGCAAGTTTCCCCTACACATGGGGGGATTTCACTGGAGCAAGGCTGGCAGGGCGAGAAGGAGAATACCTTTGCGGAGTCTGGTTCCTCCTGCCCTTCCAACTTCCCCCTGCAGCACTGGAGCCACATCTGGTACAGACGGTCCTGGCCATTGTGAAGCTTCTGATCTACAGCCTGCTTGGCATGGTTGATCTGCAGGAGGAGAGGGCAGTTAGCTGGGAAGAGCAGGAGGCGGCTGGCCAGGGAAGCTCTCCCACAGCTAGGTGTGGGCAGCAGGCAGGCAGCCCTATGCAGCGACACAGCTGGGCCCACGAACTAACAGCGCCAATGGCACTGAGCATGGGAGGCTGCAGAGACCGTGACCCACAGCAGCTACAGGGCAGGGGAGAGGGGTCGTGTTCCTACCAGGTCAATGATTTGCTGGAGCTGGGAGAGGGCCTCCAGGGTGCGCTGCCTGGCTTGTCTCATCTTGCCCAGGGCGTGCTGGTAGGCTCGCTGGCGCAGCGTGCTCGACAGGGAACCCAGACGCACGTAGTAACTCCGCTGCTCTGCAGGAGCCTCTCCAGGCCCCTCAACGGGAGTTGTGGCAAGCTCAGCTGGAAGGGGGAAGGGGTCAGTTGGCAGCAGTGGTGCAAGCAAGCCAGTAAGGTCAGGTACGCCGCACCATTAAGACATTTGTTGCTGGTATGTGTCGCCAGACAGCCAGCCCCCCATCTCAGACCAGCATTGCTGGAAACACACGGGAGCCAAAAACCACAGGACACTTAACATGAATTCCAGCACAGCCTTTGAAGCTGAGAGAAGCACAGGTGTGCTGCTACAATGTGCCACCGGGAACATATACAACAATTGGGCTCACAGCAGGCAGAGGCGCTGTGACAGACATGGCTCTTAGCCCCTACTAAAAACAGCATGATGCACACACAACAACATCCTAGGTGGGAAAATATTTACCCTAATAAAAGGAATGTCCAGTAGTTGACACTTATTGTTTCTCTCCCTTGCAAGTGTAAACTACTCTTGTGAGAGCTGGCGTCACCCAGATAGACCAGCCCCAATTTGGCACAAGAAAGGAGAAAGAGAATAAAGGAGTACAGAGGTATAAGTAGGGGACCTACAGCACCATGATTTTTGAGTGCTTTTCACTATCTATCTGCTGGTCAGATAAGTGACAGCCTCCCAAGGCTTCTGCAGCTAAGAGGGTCCCTAAGCCTTGTCCCTTATTCGTCTTTCCGCGGAATTGAGTGACCGATCCTGGCTTGGCACCGCTGGAATCGAGAGATGCAAGGAGGGTAAGAAGCACGCACACCTGATCTCCTATCTTTAGTGTACACATATTTTGAAATAGAGCTCTAGACTTTGTTTTCTTTCTTTGGGATTGTAGCTTCAGTTTTGTAACTTGTTTGTGTGTGTAACATCTCTACATTTAAATACGTAGGCACTAGCAATTTTGTAACCACATGATTAGAATCTAGTTTAATAAATTTTGGTAACCATTTGTGCATAAGCCTGACTTGTTTCTCTGGTTTACTGTGAAGCAGCCAACACAATTAAAGAACCTCAGCCGTTTTGGCTATAAAGCCTGGCCATTAGGTGAGAGTACTAAGAGCCTAGCGTTGAGTTGTGCCGCCTCCACGGGGCAAACTCTTGGGGCACCTGTCAGTCAATCCTGACTGCCCGCTGCGAAGGAGCTCTGAGCTCTAGCAGTTAACGTCACGGGTGGTTAGGACCTTGGGGCATCCATCAGCCTAGCCCGGGCTGCCCGCCGCGAAGGGACAGTGCGTCCTAGCGGTTAAAGTCACGGATGGTATAAACGGGCATAGCTGGCACCTCACCAAACATCCCTGGCCATCGGCTAACAGTATGACGTACTGGAATGACGTTCGGTATCCACTGAAAACTGCAGGGCTCTCAGGAACCGCAGCAGCGAAAGGAGCAGAATGCTGGCAGCTCCTCCGGTGTGGCTGTACCGCCCCCAGCTGGCCCCCCCACCAGCCCTTCCACGTAGTTCCAATTCCTGTCTGGAGTCTGTAGGGCCCCCCCGCACAAGGCAGGTGGGGTCATTTGGGGGGTAGTCATGTGCCCCCCCCACTTTAGGGTCCCTCCCATGAGTCGCTGTATGGTAATAATTAAAATCTACTTGCACCACCAGTATCCTGGCCCTGCCAACAAGGCAGGGATGCGCTCAGCCCTCCCAAAGCTTGTGACCGATGGAATCTTTCCCAGGGCATGTTTGAATGCTCTGCAGCACCGACCAGTAAGGCAGCGGGTAGCTGCACAGGGAGCAGCGTCAGAGCCATCAGACAGGGCGAGCAGAGGGCCCAGCATGAAGGAACAAGGGGAGGGCTAGTAGCCAAGCTAAGTTGCAAGGAAGCCAGAAGGAGAGGTGGCTCTTTTGGCAGATCAGCTGTGAACACTGAGTCCAAGCCACGCCCCAAGACACCAGGGTCACATGGGTTTGTATTCAGGAGAGGGGATCTTACCAAGCTCCTCCTCCGTCATGGGGAGACAGTAGTCCACCAGCTGCTCACATTTCCCCAATGCTGTGTCTATGCCACTCGCAGCCATCTGCCCCATAGTGGAGGCCATCACTGTGCTCATGCTGCTGGTCACAGCGGATTTGGTCACCTCCACGCTCTCCTGGACAGCCCCTTGGGCCACGCTCACCATGCTGGTCACTGCATCCTTGGCCTCAGTGACCGTGCTGCAGACTGCATCCTGGGCACCCACCACTGTGGCACGCACAAGGTCTTGGGCATCCAAAGCCACCTAGAGGAAAAGGGGTCAGAAGAGAGGTCACTGAACACCTAGCGGAAGTGAAGGGCCCACAGCCTCATCCTGCTCCAGGACCAGCCATGACACTCCTGTGGTTACCTTCTCAATCGGCTGCTGCAGGATGGGCAGCTGCTCCTCCAGTCTGTCCAGACCCCGACAGGCATATTCATTGGCTGCTGCAACTGAAACACAACCACAGAACTCGTTCCCTTAATTCCTTCACGTGCACAGATCTCGTGGGGCTGCTAATCTGTGTACACTGGAGGACTGGTGTTCCTAAGCAAGTGTCCCAGGTTACTGATGAGAAAGCCAAGGAAGAGGGGTTGGGCAAGTTGCCCAAGGCTATGGAGCCAGTCTGGGTCAGCGCAGGTTTAGCACTCAGGAGATCCCGCTGCCAGTCATCTGTTCATCCACCCCCAGCTTCCCCTAGAGGATTTCAGGCGTCTCCAGTGCCTGCAATGGGCTCAGATCCCTTCAGCATTGGAGCTGCTTCCTGTGCCCTCTAGCAGGTATTGCTCCATGGCATTAGGTGCCATACACAGTGCATGTGGCTGTGTGGTACTGGGCCAGCCACGCACACCAGGGATTGTGCCTGGGCACTGCCTGCCTCTAGGCTGGCCCAGCTCAGCACCGGTACCTGAGCAAGAGTCCCCACTAGCAGCTGCTGCAGCCGTCAGAGCCGCTCCGCGCAAGGCCAATGCCTTGGCCAGATCACGTCCAGGAGCTAGCCGAGTTCAGGGGAGCATGAGAAGGGAGTCTGGATTCTGTTTGCTGCCAGTTGGAGGCCAAGCTCAGTAGTGGGCCTAGAGCCACTGTAGGCTGAGTCTGCCCCCAGACCCACCTCCCCCACCACACACCCACGAGTGTTCCAGCCTCCCCTCCCTTACTCACGCTGTGGCTCCAGCTGGTCCAGGATGGGCCGTGCCCCGGTGATGGCAGCAGAGGTGATGGCCCTCACCCCTGTCTCTGCCACCTCACAGACCGCTTTGATGGCTGGGTGGGTCTCTTTGGTGGCAGCGTAGCTGGCAGAGGCCATCTCACAGGCAGAGCTGACCAAGGGCAGGCCAGCCACCCTGTCCCCTGCAGTCTGAGGGAGGGAAAGAGGAGTCAGTTGAGGAAGAGCTCCTGGCTTGTCAAGGTGCCCCTCCTGTCTCTTGCCCTCTACAACTACTGATTCTGTAGGAGACGATCCTCAGAGTTAGGCAGTCTCCTGTCCCTGTCAGCAGGGGTTCAGTGGCCTCCTTGTCATTAGTTACACACCCAGAAGCCTGGTCCCACTGGAACAGCTGCCTATATTCAGCAAGGTCTCAGGAACGCCCTTTCCATCCTGGCACGCCCACCAACAAAACAGAACTGTGTCCTGCTCTCACTGATGGAACGAGATCGTGAGTGGAGAGTGGAGAGACCTTTTGTCTTTCCAAGTGCAGTCTCTCCCAATCAGGAACCATGTCTCGGTCCAGCACCCGGTACAGTGCCCCCACTGGGCATTGCTATCAGCGGGATTTGCCGGTGTTTTAGTGCAGAGAGCATTCACAGGGTCACCAGTGCTGGTGCTCCTCCCGGATTCAGGGGGCATTTGTGGACAGTGACTACGGCACTCTGAGAACTAGAACTTGGAGCATTAGCTAGTGTTGTGGTTACGAGTCCCTGTCTCCAGCAGTGGAGACATTCAAGCTAGAACAGCCCTTCCAGCTGCCAAGCACACCTGCCTCCCCAGGAGGGACCCACCTGTTGCTCTTCTGCCTGGATCTCCACCTGTGGTTCATTTTCCTTAGCAGACATGGTGGAGTGAGATGTCCCTGCAAGACCCAAAAAGGAATATTGAGTGGCTACAGCAGGAACCAGTGAAATCAATGTGTGTAGGAACACCAAGAGAGCTGCTCCCGGTCCGTTTTCTCTAAGACCCAGACCAGGTTGTCCCCCTGTAGTAAGTCTCTCTGTACAGAGAACAGGCCAGGGCCTTAAACCTTTGATCTAAGGCAGGCTCAGAGACAGCCAGTTCCTCAAACCCAGGGATGCACTTGTAATCCACACACCTTGTGGGTGTGTTCTTCTGTCCCATCTCGTAGCACCAGAACCAGTTAGAGAGGCAGAGATTAACGCATCGGCTTTACAGTCTTAGCTAAGAGCCTTATGGCTTTTAGCTCATGCAGTAGAGGCTCATGCATTTAGCTCCAGAAGTCCCAGGTTTGATCCTGCCCATCACCAGGGTCTGTTGGTGTTACACACTCCCAAAGCTTCTCCTCAGACTTCTGGACCCAACAATGCCTCCCAAGGGGAGCACCAGGACACCTGCAAAGCTCAGAGGCACCCTCCTAGTTTCGTCTTTTCCCAGGTAATACCAGGGATAATTCCATTTGTCCCAGAGTACAATCACTGACAGAAGTTACCCTGCTGAAGATAGTAGCCAGTGACTACACACACAGAACACTGAATTGAGAAGGTATCATTGGTGAGCCTTCAGGGACCTCTAGAGTGAGTAGTGTAGGAGTCTCCCTGGATACTGAATTACATAGGAGATGATCATAATGCTCCCTTCTGACCTTAATATCTATGAGTCTACATAGGAGATGCCCACTATAGCAGCCAATTTAGCTAGTAAAAATACAAATATTTTCTATTGTCAGTTAGAGACTGGTCTGGTAAAGAAACAGATTCCAGTTCAGGGAAATTGACACCCTCACCCCTAGAGAGGAGAGTGAGACCACTAACTAGAAAGCTAGGGCCAGGAAGCATTTCTCTTATGGGAAGGCACCAGGCTTGTTTTTCTTTAGTGTTTCCTGCATTATCTGTTTCAGATACATATTGATTACCCAGAACGTCAATCTCAGCTGAATCAGCCACCTCAGTCAAGTGTTTCCACCTGCAAATCTTTAGGACAAGCCAGAACTCAGACCACAGCCAGAAGTCCCAATCCCCATCCCTGAGTGGGAACAGCATAGCTTAGCTCAGGTAGAGAGGTGAGTGGAGAGTTTTCCCATAGTCCAAGCCCTAATTTATTCTCCTTGTTAAATATTCTATTCTTCTCTAGGGAAGCCTCCACCTCTTAGAGCATACCATTAATCAAGGCCTCCCAGTCTGGAAGGCAGATAGTTTCCTTCCCTGGACTGTTTGCTCAGAAGACTCAGCTAGAAATGCTTTACACAAGTACAGCTACCAAGAACTGAAAGTAGCTAAGAGCTTCTGACCATTCAATCCTAGCCACTACTGGCCATCAGGCAAGACATTGGGTCACACTCTGTGTAAGAAAGAACCCCCATCTAAACACCCCCAGAACTTAAGACATAGCATAGAGTTTAAGCACACATCTTACCAAACTTCCACACTACTAATCCTTTGCCAATACTTGGATTTACCCCCCATCAGCCATTATATTCCTGTGATGATGTCATCATGGGGCTGGACACACTTGACAGACAGCTCAGGAGACCAATCACACAGCTGCATTCTCTACTTTGCCCAGTGAGGGCTGTGAGCTTCTGAAAAGTTACAGGGCTTCAGAGTTGCCAATCTTGCTTGGATGTGTTCCTGGAGGTCCCATCACATGACAATCTTTAATTAAAGATTAATCTTTAATTCCTGGAGAGTTCAGGACAATCCTGGAGGGCTGGAAACCTAGTTTCAGATTATGAGCTGTTTGGGGCAGGCCTTTTACTCTGTGTTAAGACAGTAACTAGCGCGATGGGATTCCAGTTCTGATTTTGGCTTCGAAATGCTATGGTAATACAAATAATAAGAATGCTTCATATTCTCAGAGTGCTCCAGTTGTTCTCTCTGAAGAGCGCCTTTACTCTCCTTTTCCCTGGTAACATTTTCAGTGTAGAAGGTTTTTTGTCAGTAAAACCATCTAAGAGAGGAGAGTGCTGATAGCTGTTGTATTATTTTCCTTTGTTGCCCACCCCAGAAGAGGCTGGCGAAGTTATTCTGGCCCAGCTGGTACAAGTTGCTTCCTCAGTTCATTTTTAGCTTTCCTGTTGGTTGACTTGTCCAGGGAAGAGAACATGGCACAGGTTTTTAAAGGTATTTAGCTATTGCTCCTCTCAGCATTGCAAGCCCTAAGTGAGTTAGGCCCAGAACCGCAAAGAGAGTTAGGCTGCCCCACACTGGGCAATAAGGGGTTAAAGACTGAGTGCAGTGAGCAGTTCCAATATAAGTGTCAGTTCGATATGTGGAACCCCCAGGCTCCGGGGGCATCAGGGGAGCATTTGGGCAGATGCTGGGGGTGACACCGCCACAGGGAAGGACTAAGTGGGGAGACAAGCTCAGGGAAAAGTTTGCGGGGGGGTGTCAGTTATAGCCACTATGCTCGGCTCTGCCCTCTCCCCATTATCATTCCTGGCCTAGTTACTTCAGTGCCAGGGTCCTTCCCAGCCAGAGTGACAGCAGATCACACCAGGCATAACTTCGTCCCATAACCTCCCCATCACCCTTCACACAGGGAGTAAAATCAAAGCAGGGAGTGCAAATGCCTGGAGCAGCTGAGCAGAGTGACAGTGGCCTGCGACTGAGGCAGGTGCTCACCTCACTCCTTTAAAGCAAGCCGAGATGTTCATACCCATGTGTCTGTCCCACAGAGGGATGTGAGTGGGCCTCCATCCAGACACACGATCTTCAGCTTCAGTGGCTGCAAGGGCCAGAGTTAGTCCCTGGTTCTGCAATGAGCCCTGCACAAACCAGCCCCTGCATTTACTCAGAGCCCAGTAACTTCAACATGGAGTTGGGAAGAGTAGCTGAGTTCCAGAGGGCTCTGCATAGGTGCAAGTATCCCTAGCACAGAGAGACCATTGCATGCTCAGGGCTTAGAAACCACAGATTAGCTGCAGGTGCTGCGCTCATGAAACATAGGCTGCAATGTTCTTCATGCTGTAAAGAAATTCCAGCTCCCACTTCTATCCAAGTTTGAAGCTAATATCTGTTGATGTGAAATCCACTCATTGACATCACACATTTTATTAGACTTGGACTAAAGAGGAAAGAGCTTCACTGGGCTTGAACACAGAAGTCACATTAGCTGACCAGCACTCCTGAAGTGTGCACTTACTCTTCCATATCCCTAAAAGGAGCAGGCTAGGACCTTTCCTCACCCCAGCAGGTTTCCACCTAGCTAGTGTGTTGGAGGGGGCCTCTGTTAATCCAGAACACAGCAGGGAATGTAACACACTTCCAGTTACACAGGCAAATTAGCCTCAGTGATCGCTTCCTGTCAATTAGGGAGTTTCTGACATTTCTGGAGGAAAGGACCTCGAGGTTACAGTGGACAAGAAGCTGGCTATGAGTCCACAGTGTGCACTTGTTGCCAAAGATGGCCAATGACATTTTGGGCTGTGTAAATAGGGGCATTGCTAGCAGATCAATGGATGTGATTGTTCCCCTGTATTCAACATTGGTGAGTCCTCATCTGGAGTACTATGTACAGTTTCGGGCCCTACACTACAAAAAGGATGTGAAAAAATTGGAAAGGGTCCAGCAGAGGGCAACAAAAATGTTTAGGGGACTGGAACACATGACTTATGAGAGGTTGAGGAAACTGGAATACTTTAGCCTGCAGAAGAGAAGAATGAGCGGGGGGCGGGGGGATTTGATAGCTGCTTTCAACTACCTGAGAGGGAGTTCCAAAGAGGATGGATCTAGACTCTTCTCAGTGGTACAGATGACAGAACAAGTATCAATGGTCTCAAGTTGCAGTGGGGGAGGTTTAGTTTGGACATTAGGAAAAAACTTTTCCCACTAGGAAGCTGGTGAAGCACTGGAATGCATTACCTAGGAAGGTGGTGGAATCTCCTTCCTTTGAAGTTTTTCAGGTTGAGTTTGACTAAACCCTGGCTGGGATGGTTTAGTTGGGGATTGGTCCTGCTTTGAGCAGGGGTTGGATTAGATGACCTCCTAAGGTCCCTTCCAACCCCCATATTCTAGGAGTCTATGGAAAGCTTTGTATCCCCTGTCCACTGGAGTACAAGACAGGCCCTGCCCAATGAGATCAGGCGTAACCAGCCCTGGGAGCTGCTTACATCACCACTTTGATTACTAGTCTCCATCTTTGAGAGCTACACACCCATTCCTGGTCATGGTCCTGCTGCAATGCTGAACCCAAGAGACATTTCCTTGCCTGAAGCTTTTTAATACCTCAAGGCCGACTTAGGAAAAGCAACAGTGATGGAGCTGCCTAGATGCCATTACCCACTTGTGACTTCAAGCATAGACACAAGCTCTCAGGAAAATGCATTACAAGCCCAGCACTGGTCCTATTATGGATCTCCCACAACCCTGAGCCACGTGCCTGTATAGTTATTGGCCTGGCTAGGTTTACACTAGGCAGTAGGAAAGGTTAGGCCGGTGCTTGGCTAACGGCAGGGAGGAAGGACGCAGGCTGGCTGATGTCCATGCTTCAGCAAGACTGTCTGCTGCTCTATTTCTTGCAGCTAGTCTCCCCGTGTGTGTGTTTTGTTAAATCCCAGTTGCCTGGAGTTGTCAATTCACCATCTTTTCCGAGACACTTCCAACCTGTTGAGCTTCTTGTACTGGACTAGAGGCAAGGCCCCACAGTCTCCCACCACTGTATGTGACCCTTTTAACTTCGCTCATTACCAGTAGTAGGTTCTCAGTTCTCCACACACCCCATTTCCTGTCAAGGCCATAGTGCCCTATCTCAACAACCTGGGTTCTTCCCTCTGTTAGTTGGTCTCAGAGTCTGTAATGTTGCCTTGCTACCCACTGGAAGCCAGACGAGTGTGCTCAATGGGCTGTTGCCTCCTTCTACATGAGAAAAGTCTCAATGGAAGAGTGTCAAATGGGGGGACCTGAAGAGATGCCTTCACCAAGGAGATGAGCTCAGCCATTCTGGAGCCCTGCCAGAGAACAAGTGGGTGGAGGGGGTTTGTGTGTATGAAGAAGAGGGGCATGGGGTCACCTGTACGGTATATGTTTCTACAGAGCATGAGCCAGGGAGGGAATCACATTAAGCAGACAGCAATTTGAATGCAGTTGCAGTTTATTGTGACATTAAACCCTAGTTTTACACATTACAAATCTAGGAAAAAGATCAAGCTCCGGAGCACTTCCTATATAGAGAGGAAGACAGCTGTATGTATGTCCTGAGAGAAGCAGACTAGCCCTGCAAGGGATGCAGTCCTGCATGACTAGTGATGCCACCCTGTAACCGGTAATACATGGTTCTGGGGGGGCATGCGTGGGAAATGACATTCACGTTCTGCAATTCTGCAGAACGAAGAGTTGACCTCCGTCCACCATCTGACAAAGCAGAACTGCGGCCTCAGCAAGGAGACCCCATACTAGCTATGCAGGCAATTCAGCTGGATTCCTTCCAGCAGCAGGGGGAACCCTTCAGGCCTCCACCTTCTTTCCTTCCTCCACCAGCTCATCAGGAGACGGTGGGGAGTCTCCAGCGGGAGTGAAGGGTCCCACGATCCAGTCCAGGGGAATGTTCTGCATCACGTATTCCAGCAGCTCATCCAGGGACTCCTGGGCCTTGGTCACCATCTCCTGACTACGGGCAAGGGCACTGCTGGACAGATCCTGGAAACAGCCGGCACTGGAGAAGGAGGCCTGGAGCTCTTCTATACTGCTCGAGACCTGCTGGGCCTTGTCCTGGATAGTGCTGGGAAGGCCCTGGATGCTGCCCAAGAGAGTAAGGCAGGTGGTTTTCAGTTGCTGGGTGAGGCTCTGGGACATGGCTAGAGCCTGAGCTTCAACCTGATGGAAGGAGAAAGAGACTGGAGTATCTGCAAGTTTCCCCTACAGATGGGGGGAGTTGGCTGAAACAAGGCTGTGAGGGCGAGAAGGAGCATACCTTTGCGGAGTCTGGTTCCTCCTGCCCTTCCAACTTGCCCCTGCAGCACTGGAGCCACATCTGGTACAGACGGTCCTGGCCATTGTGAAGCTTCTGATCTACAGCCTGCTTGATCTGCAGGAGGAGAGGGCAGTTAGCTGGGAAGAGCAGGAGGCGGCTGGCCAGGGAAGTTCTCCCACAGTTAAGTGTGGGCAGCAAGCCGGCAGCACTACTGCAGTGACACAGCTGGGCATAGGAAAAACTGTGCCAATGGCACTGAGCATGGGAGGCTGCAGAGACCGTGTCAAGGTTCCTCCCCCACTCTGAACTCTAGGGTACAGATGTGGGGACCTGCATGAAAACATCCTGAGCTTACTTTCACCAGCTGAGGTTAAACCTTCCCCAAGGTACAAATTAATTTTACCCTTTGCCCTTGGAATTTCCACTGCCACCACCAAACTCTAACTGGGTTTACTGGGAAACGTAGTTTGGACACGTCTTCCCTCCCAAAAATCCTCCCAACCCTTGCACCCCACTTCCCGGGGAAGGTTTGGTAAAAATCCTGACCAGTTCGCGTAGGTGACCTCAGACCCAAACCCTTGGATCGGAGAACAATGAAAAAGCATTCAGTTTTCTTACAAGAAGGCTTTTAATAGAAGTAAAGGAATCACCTCTGTAAAATCAGGATGGTAGATACCTTACAGGGTAATTAGATTCAAAACAGAGAATCCCTCTAGGCAAAACCTTAAGTTACAAAATAGACACAGACAGGGATAGTCATACTATTCAGCACAGTTCTTCTCAGCCATTTAAAGAAATCATAATCTAACACATACCTAGCTAGGTTACTTACTAAAAGTTCTAAGACTCCATTCCTGTTCTGTTTCTGGCAAAAGCAGCATACAGCCACAGACCCTTTGTGTCTCTCCCTCCTCCCAGCTTTTGAAAGTATCTTGTCTCCTCATTGGACATTTTGGTTAGGTGCCAGCAAGGTTACCTTTAGCTTCTTAACCCTTTATAGGCGAGAGCATTTTTCCTCTGGCCAGGAGGGATTTTAAAGTGGTTTACCCTTCCCTTTATATTTAAGGCAGACCGTGACCCACAGCAGCTACAGGGCAGGGGAGAGGGGTCGTGTTCCTACCAGGTCAATGATTTGCTGGAGCCGGGAGAGGGCCTCCAGGGTGCTCTGCCTGGCTTGGCTCATCTTGCCCAGGGCGTGCTGGTAGGCTCGCTGGCGCAGCGTGCTCGAAAGGGAACCCAGACGCACGTAGTAACTCCGCTGCTCTGCAGGAGCCTCTCCAGGCCCCTCAACGGGAGTTGTGGCAAGCTCAGCTGGAAGGGGAAAGGATCAGTTGGCAGCAGTGGTGCAAGTAAGGCAGTAAGGTCAGGTACGCCGCACCATTAAGACATTTGTTGCTGGTATGACATACTGGAATGACGTTCGGTATCCACTGAAAACTGCAGGGCTCTCAGGAACCGCAGCAGCAAAAGGAGCAGAACGCTGGCAGCTCCTCCGGTGTGGCTGTACCGCCCCCAGCTGGCCCCCCACCAGCCCTTCCACGTAGTTGCATCTCCTGTCTGGGGTCTGTAGAGCCCCCATGCACAAGACAGGGTGGGGTCGCTTGGGGGGAGTCAAGTGTCCCTCCCTCCCCCCCCCACATTTGGGTCCCTCCCATGAGTCGCCGTACTGGTAAGAATTAAAATCTACTTTTACCACCAGTTGGCAGGGCTAGGATACAAGGCGGGGATGCGTTCAGCCCTCCCAAACTTGTGACCTATGCAATCTTTCCCAGGGCACATTTGGATGCCCCGCAGCACCGACCAGTAAGGGAGTGAGTAACTGCACAGGGAGCAGTGTCAGAGCCATCAGACCGGACGGGCAGAGGGCCCAGCATGAAGGAACTAAGGGAGGGCTAGTAGCCAAGATAGGTTGCAAGGGAGCCCGAAGGAGAGGAGAGGTGGCTCTTTTGGCAGATCAGCTGTGGACACTGAGTCCAAGCTGAGCCCCAAGACACCAGGGTCACGTTGGTTTGTATTCAGCAGAGAGGTTCTTACCGAGCTCCTCCTCGGTCATGGGGAGGTAGTAATCCACCAGCTGCTCAGATTTCCCCAATGCTGTGTCTATGCCACTCGCAGCCATCTGCCCCATACTGGAGGCCATCACTGTGCTCATGCTGCAGGTCACAGCGGATTTGGTCACCTCCACGCTCTCCTGGACAGCCCCTTGGGCCACGCCCACCATGCTGGTCACTGCATCCTTGGCCTCAGTGACCGTGCTGCAGACGGCATCCTGGGCACCCACCATTGTGGCACGCACGAGGTCTTGGGCATCCAAAGCCACCTAGAGGCAAAGGGGTCAGAAGAGAGGTCACTGAACACCTAGCGGAAGTGAAGGGCCCACAGCCCCATCCTGCTCCTGGACCAGCCGTGACACTCCTGTGGTTACCTTCTCAATCGGCTGCTGCAGGATGGGCAGCTGCTCCTCCAGTCTGTCCAGACCCCGACAGGCATATTCATTGGCTGCTGCAACTGAAACACAACCACAGAACTCGTTCCCTTAATTCCTTCACGTGCACAGATCTCGTGGGGCTGCTAATCTGTGTACACTGGAGGACTGGTGTTCCTAAGCAAGTGTCCCAGGTTACTGATGGGAAAGCCAAGGAAGAGAGGTTGGGCAAGCTGCCCAAGACTATGGAGCCAGTCTGGGTCAGCGCAGGTTTAGCACTCAGGAGATCCCGCTGCCAGTCATCTGTTCATCCACCCCCAGCTTCTCCTAGAGGATTCCAGTGCCTGCAATGGGCTCAGATCCCTTCAGCATTGGAGCTGCTTCCTGTGCCCTCTAGCAGGTATTGCTCCATGGCATTAGGTGCCATACACAGTGCATGTGGCTGTGTGGTACTGGGCCAGCCACGCACACCAGGGATTGTGCCTGGGCACTGCCTGCCTCTAGGCTGGCCCAGCTCAGCACCGGTACCTGAGCAAGAGTCCCCACTAGCAGCTGCTGCAGCCGTCAGAGCCGCTCCGCGCAAGGCCAATGCCTTGGCCAGATCACGTCCAGGAGCTAGCCGAGTTCAGGGGAGCATGAGAAGGGAGTCTGGATTCTGTTTGCTGCCAGTTGGAGGCCAAGCTCAGTAGTGGGCCTAGAGCCACTGTAGGCTGAGCCTGCCCCCAGACCCACCTCCCCCACCACACACCCACGAGTGTTCCAGCCTCCCCTCCCTTACTCACGCTGTGGCTCCAGCTGGTCCAGGATGGGCTGTGCCCCGGTGATGGCAGCAGAGGTGATGGCCCTCACCCCTGTCTCTGCCACCTCACAGACCGCTTTGATGGCTGGGTGGGTCTCTTTGGTGGCAGCGTAGCTGGCAGAGGCCATCTCACAGGCAGAGCTGACCAAGGGCATGCCAGCCACCCTGTCCCCTGCAGTCTGAGGGAGGGAAAGAGGAGTCAGCTGAGGAAGAGCTCCTGGCTTGTCAAGGTGCCCCTCCTGTCTCTTTCCCTCTACAACTACTGATTCTGTAGGAGACGGTCCTCAGAGTTAGGCAGTCTCCTGTCCCTGTCAGCAGGGGTTCAGTGGCCTGCCTGTGACATTAGTTACACACCCAGAAGCCTGGTCCCACTGGAACAGCTGCCTATAGTCAGCAAGGTCTCAGGAACGCCGTTTCCATCGTGGCACGCCCACCAACAAAACAGAACTGTGTCACGATCTCGTTCCATCAGTGAGAGCAGGAGTGGAGAGACCTTTTGTCTTTCCAAGGTCAGTCTCTCCCAATCAGGAACCATGTCTCGGTCCAGCACCCGGTACAGTGCCCCCACTGGGCATTGCTATCAGCGGGATTTGCCGGTGTTCTAGTGCAGAGAGCATTCACAGGGGCACCAGCGCTGGTGCTCCTCCCGGATTCAGGGGGCTTTTGTGGGCAGTGACTACGGCACTCTGAGAACTAGAACTTGGAGCATGAGCTAGTGTTGTGGTTACGAGTCCCTGTCTCCAGCAGTGGAGACATTCAAGCTAGAACAGCCCTTCCAGCTGCCAAGCACACCTGCCTCCCCAGGAGGGACCCACCTGTTGCTCTTCTGCCTGGATCTCCACCTGTGGTTCATTTTCCTTAGCAGACATGGTGGAGCGAGATGTCCCTGCAAGACCCAAAAAGGAATATTGAGTGGCTACTGCAGAACACAGTGAAATCAATGGAACACCAGGAGGGCTGCTCCCAGTCCATTTTCTCCAAGATTCAGACCAGGTTGTCCCCCTGTAGTAAGTCTCTCTGTACAGAGAACAGGCCAGGGCCTTAAACCTTTGATCTAAGGCAGGCTCAGAGACAGCCAGTTCCTCAGGTCCAGGGATGCACTTGTAATCCACACACCTTGTGGGTGTGTTCTTCCGTCCCATCTCGTGGCACGAGGACCAGTTAGAGAGACAGAGATTAACGCATCGGCTTTACAGTCTTAGCTAAGAGCCTTGTGGCTTTTAGCTCATGCAGCAGAGGCTCATGCATTTAGCTCCAGAGGTCCCAGGTTTGATCCTGCCCATCACCAGGGTCTCTCGGTGTTGCACACTCCCAAAGCTTCTCCTCAGACTTCTAGACCCAACAATGCCTCCCAAGGGGAGCACCAGGACACCTGCAAAGCTCAGAGGCACCCTCCTCGTTTAGTCTTTTCCCAGATAATACCAGGGATAATTGAATTTGTCCCAGAGTACAATCACTGACAGAAGTTACCCTGCTGAAGGTAGTAGCCATTGAGTACACACACAGAACACTGAATTGAGAAGATACCGCTGGTGAGCCTTCAGGGACCTCTGGAGTGAGTCCTGTAGGAGTCTCCCTGGATACTGAATTACATAGGAGATGATCATAGTTGTCCCTTCTGGCCTTAATATCTATGAGTCTACGTAGGAGATGCCCACTATGGCAGGCTGGTTATTTTAAAGCCAATTTAGCTGGTAAAAATACAAATATTTTCTCTTCTCAGTTAAAGACTGGTCTGCTAAAGAACAGATTCCAGTTCAGGTAAATTGACACCATCACCCCTAGAGGCAAGAGCGAGACCACTAACTAGAAAACTAGAGCCAGGAAGCATTTCCCTTATGGGAAGGCACCAGGCCTGTTTTCTTTTCGTGTTTCCTGCATTATCTTTTTCAGATACATATTGGTTACCCAGCACTCCAGTCTCAGCTGAATCAGCCACCTCAGTCAAGTGTTTCCACCTGCAGATCATTAGGACAAGCCAGAAGTCCCAATCCCCATTCCTGAGTGGGAACAGCATAGCTTAGCTCAGGTAGAGAAGTGAGTGGAGAGTTTTCCCATAGTCCAAGCCCTAATTTAATTCTCTTTGGTAAATATTCTATTCTTCTCTACAGAAGCCTCCACCTCCTAGAACATACAATTAATCAAGGCCTCCCAGTCTGGAAGGCAGATAGTTTCCTTCCTTGGACTGTTTGCTCAGAAGACTCAGCTAGAAATGCTTTACACAAGAACAGCTACCAAGCACTGAAAGTAGCTAAGAGTTTCTGACCATTCAATCCTAGCCACTACTGGCCATCAGGCAAGACATTGGGTCACACTCTGTGTAAGAAAAGAGCCCCCATCTAAACACACACAGAACCTAGAAACCAGAGACATAGTATAGAGGTTAAGCACACATCTTACCAAACTTCCACACTACTAATCCTTTGCCAGTACTAGAATCAACCCCGCCCAGCCATTATATTCCTGTGATGATGTCATCATGGGGCTGGACACACTTGACAGACAGCTCAGGAGACCAATCACACAGCTGCATTCTCTACTTTGCTCAGTGAGGGCTGTGAGCCTCTGAAAAGTTACAGGGTTTCAGAGTTGCCAATCTTGCTTGGATGTGTTCCTGGAGGTCCCATCACATGACAATCTTTAGTTCCTCGAGACTCCAGGATGATCCTGTAGGGCTGGCAAACCTAGTTTCAGATTATGAGCTGTTTGGGGCATGCCTTTTACTCTGTGTTAAGACAGTACCTAGCATGATGGGATTCCAGTTCTGATTTTGGCTTCGAAATGCTACGGTCATACAAATAATAAGAATGCTTCATATTCTCAGAGTGCTCCAGTTGTTCTCTCTGAAGAGCGCCTTTGCGCTCCATTTCCCTGGGAACATTTTCAGTGTAGAAGGTTTTTTATCAGTAAAACCATCTAAGAGAGGAGAGTGCTGATAGCTGTTGTATTATTTTGCTGTCTTGCCCACTCCAGAAGAGGCTGGGGAAGTTATTCTGGCCCAGCTGGCACAAGATACTTTCTCAGTTCATTTATAGCTTTCCTGTTGGTTGACTTGTCCAGGGAAGAGAACATGGCACAGGTTTTTAAAGGTATTTAGCTATTGCTCCTCTCAGCATTGCAAGCCCTAAGTGAGTTAGGCCCAGAACCTCAAAGAGAGTTAGGCTGCCCCACGCTGGGCAATAAGGGGTTAAAGACTGAGTGCAGTTAGCAGTTCCAATATAAGTGTCAGTTCGATACGTGGAACCCCCAGGCTCAGGGGGCATCAGGGGAGCATTTGGGCAGATGCTGGGGGTGACACCGCCACAGGGAAGGACTAAGTGGGGAGACAAGCTCAGGGCAAAGTTTGGGGGGGGGTGTCAGTCAGAGCTACTATGCTCGGCTCTGCCCTCTCCCCATTATCATTCCTGGCCTAGTTACTCCAGCTTCAAGGCCCTTCCCAGCCGGAGTGACAGCAGATCACACCAGGCATAACTTCTTCCCATAACCTCCCCATCACCCTTCACACAGGGAGTAAAATCAAAGCAGGGAGGGCAAATGCCTGGAGCAGCTGAGCAGAGTGACAGAGGCCTGGGGCTGAGGCAGGTGCTCACCTCACTCCTTTAAAGCAAGCCTAGCTGTTCATACTCATGTGTCTGTCCCACAGAGGGATGTGAGTGGGCCTCCATCCAGAGACACGACCTTCAGCTTCAGTGGCTGCCAGGGCCAGAGTGGGGCAGTTTTAGTCCCTGATTCTCCAATGAGCCCTGCACAAACCAGCCCCTGCATTTACTCAGACCCCAGGAACTTCAACAGGCAGTTGGGAAGAGTAGCTGAGTTCCAGAGGGCTCTGCACAGGTGCAAGTATCCCTAGCACAGAGAGACCATTGCACGCTCAGGGCTTAGAAACCGCCTTCCCATCCATAGCCCTCCCACACAGGCAGCCAGCAGAAGCAGCAAGCCCAACCCTGTTGAGAGCACACTACAAGTCTTCCTACCTGGGATCTACAGCTACAATCACTAATTATCCAGAGGGTGCCACCCAGGAGAGAAAGCCAGCTGGGGGCAGGAAGCATCTTTTTCCTTTTCCCATTCCTCCTTCTAATATTCAGACCATTGGGGTGTAGCTGGTGTGATCTCTATGCTCACACCTTGGAACCTCCAACAGGCCTTTGGATTAAATACCTGAGCCTGTTGGTGGATCATCCTGGGGTTTGCTGAAATAACTCACTGCTCCTTGAGCCATAAGTACTGCATCCGGTGGGTTAGTCGGTTACTGTATTTGCTTTATATAATTTAAGACTGGTCCAGCACCAGTTACTATAGGGTATCTTACCTCTGACCCTAGCCGGGCATATGTTACAACCACTCCTTCTCTACGGAAGGATTAGCTGCAGGGGCTGCGCTCGGGAAATGCAGGCTGCAATGTTCTTCATGGTGTAAAGAAAATCCAGCTACTACTTCTATCCAAGTTTGAAGCCAATGTCTGCTGAGGTGAAATCCATTCATTCACCTCACACATTTTATTAGATGTGGACTAAAGAGCGTCCTTGGGCTTGAGCACTGAAGTCCCATTTGCTGAACAGCACTACTAAAGTCTGCACTTACTCTTCCATGTCCCTAGAAGGAGCAGGCTATGACCTTCACTCACCCCAGCAGGGCTCCACCTAGCGAGTGCTCTTACTCACTCTTCCCCCTGAGTGTGTTGTAGGGGCCTTTGTTAATCCAGAACACAGCAGGGTTTGTAACACACCTCCAGTTGCAGAGGCAGGTTAGCCTGTCAGTCAGGCAGTTTCTGACTTTGAAGAGCTTGCAATCCCCAGTCCTTTGGAGTACAAGCCAGGCCCTGTCCAATGAGATGAGGAGTAACCAGCCATAGGAGCTGCTTCCATCACCACTATGGTTACTAGTCTCCATCCTTGAGAGCAACACAGCCATTCCTGCTCATGGTGCTGTTGTAGTGCTGAACCCAGGAGACATGGTCTTGCCTGAAGCTTTTTAGTAGCTCAAGCCTGAGTTAGGGTAAGCAACAGTGATGGAGCTGCCTAGATGCCACTACCCACTTGTGACTTCAAGCACAGACACAAGCTCTCAGGAAAATGCATTACAAGCCCAGCACTGGTCCCATCATGGATCTCCCACAACCCTGAGCCACGTGCCTGTACAGTTATTGGCCTGGCTAGGTTTACACTAGGCAGTAGGAAAGGTTAGGCAGGTGCCTGGCTAATAGCCAGCCTGCGTCCTTCCTCCCTGCTGATGTCCATGCTTCAGCAAGACTATCTGCTGCTCTATTTCTTGCAGCTAGTCTCCCTGTGCGTGTGCGCGTGTGTGTGCAGGGGTGCATTTTGACAACTCCAGGCAACTGGGATTTAACAATTCACCATCTCTTTTCCTGGGCACTTCCAACCTGTTGAGCTTCTTGCACTGGATTAGAGGCAAGGGCTGGCAGTCTCCCACCACTGTATGTGACCCTTTTAACTTCGCTCATTACCAATAGTAGGTTCTCAGCTCTCCACACACCCCATTTCCTCTGAAGGCCATAGTGCCCTAACACCCTGGGTTCTTCCCTCTGTTAGTTGGTCTCAGAGTCTGGCTTCCAGTGTGTAGTAAGGCAACACTACAGACGAGTGTTCTCAATGGGCTGTTGCCGCCGTCTACCTGAGAAAAGTCTCAAAGGAAGAGTGTCAAATGGAGGCACCTGAAGAGATGCCTTTACCAAGGAGATGAGCTCAGCCATTCTGGAGCCCTGCCGGAAACAAAAGTGGGTGCAAGGGGGGTGTGTGTGTGTGTGAGAGAAGAGGGGGATGGGGTCGCCTGTACAGTACTCTGTACAAACGTATACGAGTCGGGGAGGGAATCACATTAAGCAGACAGGAATTTGAATACAGTTGCAGTTTATTGTGACATCAAACCCTAGTTTTACCTAGTACAAAGCTAGTAAAAATATCGAGCTGAGGAGCACTTCCTATGTACAGAGGAAGACAGCTGTATGTATGTCCTGAGAGAAGCAGGACTAGCCCTGCAAGGGATGCCGTCCTGCATGACTAGTGAGGCCACCCTGTAACAAATGGTTCTGGGGAAGTGTGCCTGGGAAAGGACATTCAGGTTCTTTAATTCTGCAGAAGGAAGAGCCGACATCAGTCCACCGTCTGCCAAAGCCGAACTGCAGCCTTAGTGAGGAGGCCCCACACTAGCTATGCAGGCAATTCAGCTGGATTCCTTCCAGCAGCAGGGGGAACCCTTCAGGCCTCCAGCTTCTTTCCTTCCTCCACCATCTCATCAGGACATGGTGGGGAGTCTCCAGCAGGAGTGAAGGGTCCCACGATCCAGTCCAGGGGAATGTTCTGCATCACATATTCCAGCAGCTCCCCCAGGGACTCCTGGGCCTTGGTTACGATCTCCCGACTCCGGGCAAGGGCACTGCTGGACAGATCCTGGAAACAGCCGGCACTGGAGAAGGAGGCCTGGAGCTCTTCTATACTGCTCGAGACCTGCTGGGCCTTGTCCTGGATAGTGCTGGGAAGGCCCTGGATGCTGCCCAGGAGAGTAAGGCAGGTGGTTTTCAGTTGCTGGGTGAGGCTCTGGGACGTGGCTAGAGCCTGAGCTTCAACCTGATGGAAGGAGAAAGAGAGACTGGAGTATCTGCAAGTTTCCCCTACACATGGGGGGATTTCACTGGAGCAAGGCTGGCAGGGCGAGAAGGAGAATACCTTTGTGGAGTCTGGTTCCTCCTGCCCTTCCAACTTCCCCCTGCAGCACTGGAGCCACATCTGGTACAGACAGTCCTGGCCATTGTGAAGCTTCTGATCTACAGCCTGCTTGGCATGGTTGATCTGCAGGAGGAGAGGGCAGTTAGCTGGGAAGAGCAGGAGGCGGCTGGCCAGGGAAGCTCTCCCACAGCTAGGTGTGGGCAGCAGGCAGGCAGCACTACTGCAGCGACACAGCTGGGCCCAGGAACAAACAGTGCCAATGGCACTGAGCAGGGGAGGCTGCAGAGACCGTGACCCACAGCAGCTACAGGGCAGCGGAGAGGGGTCGTGTTCCTACCAGGTCAATGATTTGCTGGAGCTGGGAGAGGGCCTCCAGGGTGCGCTGCCTGGCTTGTCTCATCTTGCCTAGGGCGTGCTGGTAGGCTCGCTGGCGCAGCGTGCTCGACAGGGAACCCAGACGCACGTAGTAACTCCGCTGCTCTGCAGGAGCCTCTCCAGGCCCCTCAACGGGAGTTGTGGCAAGCTCAGCTGGAAGGGGGAAGGGGTCAGTTGGCAGCAGTGGTGCAAGCAAGCCAGTAAGGTCAGGTACGCCGCACCATTAAGACATTTGTTGCTGGTATGTGTAGCCAGACAGCCAGCCCCCCATCTCAGACCAGCATTGCTGGAAACACACGGGAGCCAAAAACCACAGGACACTTAACATGAATTCCAGCACAGCCTTTGAAGCTGAGAGAAGCACAGGTGTGCTGCTACAATGTGCCACTGGGAACATATACAACAATTGGGCTCACAGCAGGCAGAGGCGCTGTGACAGACATGGCTCTTAGCCCCTACTAAAAACAGCATGATGCACACACAACAACATCCTAGGTGGGAAAATATTTACCCTAATAAAAGGAATGTCCAGTAGTTGACACTTATTGTTTCTCTCCCTTGCAAGTGTAAACTACTCTTGCGAGAGCTGGCGTCACCCAGATAGACCAGCCCCAATTTGGCACAAGAAAGGAGAAAGAGAATAAAGGAGTACAGAGGTATAAGTAGGGGACCTACAGCACCATGATTTTTGAGTGCTTTTCACTATCTATCTGCTGGTCAGATAAGTGACAGCCTCCCAAGGCTTCTGCAGCTAAGAGGGTCCCTAAGCCTTGTCCCTTATTCGTCTTTCCGCGGAATTGAGTGACCGATCCTGGCTTGGCACCGCTGGAATCGAGAGATGCAAGGAGGGTAAGAAGCACGCACACCTGATCTCCTATCTTTAGTGTACACATATTTTGAAATAGAGCTCTAGACTTTGTTTTCTTTCTTTGGGATTGTAGCTTCAGTTTTGTAACTTGTTTGTGTGTGTAACATCTCTACATTTAAATAAGTAGGCACTAGCAATTTTGTAACCACATGATTAGAATCTAGTTTAATAAATTTTGGTAACCATTTGTGCATAAGCCTGACTTGTCTCTCTGGTTTACTGTGAAGCAGCCAACACAATTAAAGAACCTCAGCCGTTTTGGCTATAAAGCCTGGCCATTAGGTGAGAGTACTAAGAGCCTAGCGTTGAGTTGTGCCGCCTCCACGGGGCAAACTCTTGGGGCACCTGTCAGTCAATCCTGACTGCCCGCTGCGAAGGAGCTCTGAGCTCTAGCAGTTAAAGTCACGGGTGGTTAGGACCTTGGGGCATCCGTCAGCCTAGCCCGGGCTGCCCACCGCAAAGGGACAGTGCGTCCTAGCGGTTAAAGTCACGGATGGTATAAACGGGCATAGCTGGCACCTCACCAAACATCCCTGGCCATCGGCTAACAGTATGACGTACTGGAATGACGTTCAGTATCCACTGAAAACTGCAGGGCTCTCAGGAACCGCAGCAGCGAAAGGAGCAGAATGCTGGCAGCTCCTCCGGTGTGGCTGTACCGCCCCCAGCTGGCCCCCCCACCAGCCCTTCCACGTAGTTGCATCTCCTGTCTGGGGTCTGTAGGGCCCCCCTGCACAAGGCAGGGTGGGGTCATTTGGGGGGGAATCATGTGCCCCCCCCCCGACTTTAGGGTCCCTCCCATGAGTCGCTGTACTGGTAATAATTAAAATCTACTTGCACCACCAGTTGGCAGGGCCAGGATACAAGGCAGGGATGTGTTCAGCCCTCCCAAAGCTTGTGACCGATGGAATCTTTCCCAGGGCAGGTTTGAATGCTCTGCAGCACCGACCAGTAAGGCAGCGGGAAGCTGCACAGGGAGCAGCGTCAGAGCCAGACGACATGGCTAGCAGAGGGCCCAACAAGAAGGAACAAGGGGAGGGCTAGTAGCCAAGCTAAGTTGCAAGGAAGCCTGAAGGAGAGGTGGCTCTTTTGGCAGATCAGCTGTGAACACCGAGTCCAAGCCACGCCCCAAGACACCAGGGTCACATTGGTTTGTATTCAGGAGAGGGGATCTTACCAAGCTCCTCCTCTGTCATGGGGAGACAGTAGTCCACCAGCTGCTCAGATTTCCCCAATGCTGTGTCTATGCCACTCGCAGCCATCTGCCCCATAGTGGAGGCCATCACTGTGCTCATGCTGCTGGTCACAGCGGATTTGGTCACCTCCACGCTCTCCTGGACAGCCCCTTGGGCCACGCCCACCATGCTGGTCACTGCATCCTTGGCCTCAGTGACCGTGCTGCAGACTGCATCCTGGGCACCCACCACTGTGGCACGCACAAGGTCTTGGGCATCCAAAGCCACCTAGAGGAAAAGGGGTCAGAAGAGAGGTCACTGAACACCTAGCGGAAGTGAAGGGCCCACAGCCTCATCCTGTTCCAGGACCAGCCATGACACTCCTGTGGTTACCTTCTCAATCGGCTGCTGCAGGATGGGCAGCTGCTCCTCCAGTCTGTCCAGACCCCGACAGGCATATTCATTGGCTGCTGCAACTGAAACACAACCACAGAACTCGTTCCCTTAATTCCTTCACGTGCACAGATCTCGTGGGGCTGCTAATCTGTGTACACTGGAGGACTGGTGTTCCAAAGCAAATATCCCCAGGTTACTGATGAGAAAGCCAAGGAAGAGGGGTTGGGCAAGTTGCCCAAGGCTATGGAGCCAGTCTGGGTCAGCGTCAGGCTTAGCACTCAGGAGATCCGGCTGCCAGCCATCTGTTCATCCACCCCCAGCTTCTCCTAGAGGGTTTCAGGAGTCTCCAGTGCCTGCAATGGGCTCAGATCCCTTCAGCATTGGAGCTGCTTCCTTTGCCCTCTAGCAGGTATTGCTCCATGGCATTAGGTGCCATACACAGTGCATGTGGCTGTGTGGTACTGGGCCAGCCACGCACACCAGGGATTGTGCCTGGGCACTGCCTGCCTCTAGGCTGGCCCAGCTCAGCACCGGTACCTGAGCAAGAGTCCCCACTAGCAGCTGCTGCAGCCGTCAGAGCCGCTCCGCGCAAGGCCAATGCCTTGGCCAGATCACGTCCAGGAGCTAGCCGAGTTCAGGGGAGCATGAGAAGGGAGTCTGGATTCTGTTTGCTGCCAGTTGGAGGCCAAGCTCAGTAGTGGGCCTAGAGCCACTGTAGGCTGAGCCTGCCCCCAGACCCACCTCCCCCACCACACACCCACGAGTGTTCCAGCCTCCCCTCCCTTACTCACGCTGTGGCTCCAGCTGGTCCAGGATGGGCCGTGCCCCGGTGATGGCAGCAGACGTGATGGCCCTCACCCCTGTCTCTGCCACCTCACAGACCGCTTTGATGGCTGGGTGGGTCTCTTTGGTGGCAGCGTAGCTGGCAGAGGCCATCTCACAGGCAGAGCTGACCAAGGGCAGGCCAGCCACCCTGTCCCCTGCAGTCTGAGGGAGGGAAAGAGGAGTCAGCTGAGGAAGAGCTCCTGGCTTGTCAAGGTGCCCCTCCTGTCTCTTTCCCTCTACAACTACTGATTCTGCAGGAGACAGTCCTCAGAGTTAGGCAGTCTCCTGTCCCTGTCAGCAGGGGTTCAGTGGCCTGCCTGTGACATTAGTTACACACCCAGAAGCCTGGTCCCACTGGAACAGCTGCCTATATTCAGCAAGGTCTCAGGAACGCCGTTTCCATCCTGGCACGCCCACCAACAAAACAGAACTGTGTCACGATCTCGTTCCATCAATGAGAGCAGGAATGGAGAGACCTTTTGTCTTTCCAAGTGCAGTCTCTCCCAATCAGGAACCATGTCTCGGTCCAGCACCCGGTACAGTGCCCCCACTGGGCATTGCTATCAGCGGGATTTGCCGGTGTTTTAGTGCAGAGAGCATTCACAGGGTCACCAGTGCTGGTGCTCCTCCTGGATTCAAGGGGCACTTGTGGGCAGTGACTACGGCACTCTGAGAACTAGAACTTGGAGCATTAGCTAGTATTGTGGTTACGAGTCCCTGTCTCCAGCAGTGGAGACATTCAAGCTAGAACAGACCTGCCAGCTGCCAAGCACACCTGCCTCCCCAGGAGGGACCCACCTGTTGCTCCTCTGCCTGGATCTCCACCTGTGGTTCATTTTCCTTAGCAGACATGGTGGAGTGAGATGTCCCTGCAAGACCCAAAAAGGAATATTGAGTGGCTACAGCAGGAACCAGTGAAATCAATGTGTGTAGGAACACCAAGAGAGCTGCTCCTGGTCCGTTTTCTCCAAGAGCCAGACCAGGTTGTCCCCCTGTAGTAAGTCTCTCTGTACAGAGAACAGGCCAGGGCCTTAAACCTTTGATCTAAGGCAGGCTCAGAGACAGCCAGTTCCTCAAGTCCAGGGATGCACTTGTAATCCACACACCTTGTGGGTGTGTTCTTCTGTCCCATCTCGTAGCACCAGAACCAGTTAGAGAGGCAGAGATTAACGCATCGGCTTTACAGTCTTAGCTAAGAGCCTTATGGCTTTTAGCTCATGCAGCAGAGGCTCATGCATTTAGCTCCAGAAGTCCCAGGTTTGATCCTGCCCATCACCAGGGTCTGTTGGTGTTACACACTCCCAAAGCTTCTCCTCAGACTTCTGGACCCAACAATGCCTCCCAAGGGGAGCACCAGGACACCTGCAAAGCTCAGAGGCACCCTCCTAGTTTCGTCTTTTCCCAGGTTATACCAGGGATAATTCCATTTGTCCCAGAGTACAATCACTGACAGAAGTTACCCTGCTGACGATAGTAGCCAGTGACTACACACACAGAACACTGAATTGAGAAGATATCATTGGTGAGCCTTCAGGGACCTCTAGAGTGAGTAGTGTAGGAGTCTCCCTGGATACTGAATTACATAGGAGATGATCATAATGGTCCCTTCTGACCTTAGTGTCTAAGAGTCTACATAGGAGATGCCCACTACAGCAGCCAATTTAGCTAGTAAAAATACAAATATTTTCTATTGTCAGTTAGAGACTGGTCTGGTAAAGAAAGAGATTCCAGTTCAGGGAAATTGACACCATCACCCCTAGAGAGGAGAGTGAGACCACTAACTAGAAAGCTAGGGCCAGGAAACATTTCCCTTATGGGAAGGCACCAGGCCTGTTTTCCTTTAGTGTTTCCTGCATTATCTGTTTCAGATACATATTGATGACCCAGTACTCCAATCTCAGCTGAATCAGCCACCTCAGTCAAGTGTTATCACCTGCAAATCTTTAGGACAAGCCAGAACTCAGACCACAGCCAGAAGTCCCAATCCCCATCCCTGAATGGGAACAGCATAGCTTAGCTCAGGTAGAGAGGTGAGTGGAGAGTTTTCCCATAGTCCAAGCCCTAATTTAATTCTCCTTGTTAAATATTCTATTCTTCTCTAGGGAAGCCTCCACTTCTTAGAACATACCATTAATTAAAGCCTCCCAGTCTGGAAGGCAGATAGTCCAGGGAAGGAAACTGTTTGCTCAGAAGACTCAGCTAGAAATGCTTTACACAAGAACAGCTACCAAGAACTGAAAGTAGCTGAGAGCTTGTGACCATTCAATCCTAGCCACTACTGACCATCAGGCAAGACATTGGGTCATACTCTGGGTAAGAAAAAGCCCCCATCTAAACACCCCCAGAACTTAAGACATAGCATAAAGATTAAGCACACATCTTACCAAACTTCCACACTACTAATCCTTTGCCGATACTTGGATTTACCCCCCCTCAGCCATTATATTCCTGTGATGATGTCATCATGGGGCTGGACACACTTGACAGACAGCTCTGGAGACCAATCACACAGCTGCATTCTCTACTTTGCCCAGTGAGGGCTGTGAGCCTCTGAAAAGTTACAGGGCTTCAGAGTTGCCAATCTTGCTTGGATGTGTTCCTGGAGGTCCCATCACATGACAATCTTTAATTAAAGATTAATCTTTAATTCCTGGAGAGTTCAGGACAATCCTGGAGGGCTGGAAACCTAGTTTCAGATTATGAGCTGTTTGGGGCAGGCCTTTTACTCTGTGTTAAGACAGTACCTAGCACGATGGGATTCCAGTTCTGATTTTGGCTTCGAAATGCTACGGTAATACAAATAATAAGAATGCTTCATATTCTCAGAGTGCTCCAGCTGTTCTCTCTGAAGAGCGCCTTTACTCTCCTTTTCCCTGGTAACATTTTCAGTGTAGAAGGTTTTTTGTCAGTAAAACCATCTAAGAGAGGAGAGTGCTGATAGCTGTTGTATTATTTTCCTTTGTTGCCCACTCCAGAAGAGGCTGGCGAAGTTATTCTGGCCCAGCTGGTACAAGTTGCTTCCTCAGTTCATTTATAGCTTTCCTGTTGGTTGACTTGTCCAGGGAAGAGAACATGGCACAGATTTTTAAAGGTATTTAGCTATTGCTCCTCTCAGCATTGCAAGGCCTAAGTGAGTTAGGCCCAGAACCTCAAAGAGAGTTAGGTTGCCCCACACTGGGCAATAAGGGGTTAAAGACTGAGTGCAGTTAGCAGTTCCAATATAAGTGTCAGTTCGATACGTGGAACCCCCAGGCTCAGGGGGCATCAGGGGAGCATTTGGGCAGATGCTGGGGGTGACACCGCCACAGGGAAGCACTAAGTGGGGAGACAAGCTCAGGGCAAAGTTTGGGGGGGTGTCAGTTATAGCCACTATGCTCGGCTCTGCCCTCTCCCCATTATCATTCCTGGCCTAGTTACTTCAGTACCAGGGTCCTTCCCAGCCAGCGTGACAGCAGATCACGCCAGGCATAACTTCGTCCCATAACTTCCCCATCACCCTTCACACAGGGAGTAAAATCAAAGCAGGGAGTGCAAATGCCTGGAGCAGCTGAGCAGAGTGACAGTGGCCTGTGGCTGAGGCAGGTGCTCACCTCACTCCTTTAAAGCAAGCCGAGATGTTCATACCCATGTGTCTGTCCCACAGAGGGACGTGGGTGGGCCTCCATCCAGACACACGATCTTCAGCTTCAGTGGCTGCCAGGGCCAGAGTTAGTCCCTGATTCTGCAATGAGCCCTGCACAAACCAGCCCCTGCATTTACTCAGACCCCAGGAACTTCAACAGGCAGTTGGGAAGAGTAGCTGAGTTCCAGAGGGCTCTGCACAGGTGCAAGTATCCCTAGCACAGAGAGACCATTGCATGCTCAGGACTTAGAAACCACCTTCCCATCCATAGCCCTCCCACACAGGCAGCCAGCAGAAGCAGCAAGCCCAACCATGTTGAGAGCACACTACAAGTCTTCCTACCTGGGATCTACAGCTACAATCACTAATTATCCAGAGGGTGCCACCCAGGAGAGAAAGCCAGCTGGGGGCAGGCAGCATCTCTTTCC
This sequence comes from Natator depressus, assembly GCF_965152275.1. Taxonomy (NCBI): domain Eukaryota; kingdom Metazoa; phylum Chordata; order Testudines; family Cheloniidae; genus Natator; species Natator depressus. The sequence continues at coordinate 122,248,882 of NC_134238.1, read as the reverse complement.
TTTTCCCATTCCTCCTTCTAATATTCAGACCATTGGGGTGTAGCTGGTGTGATCTCTATGCTCACACCTTGGATCCTCCAACAGGCCTTTGGATTAAACACTCGAGCCCGTTGGTTTGGGGTTTGCTGAAATAACTCACTGCTCCTTGTGCCATAAATACTGCACCCAGTGGGTTAGTCAGTCACTGCATTTGCTTTATATAACTTGAGACTGGGGCAGCCACATTTTCGATCAGGTTTCTATGGTCTGACCCTGGCCTGGGGATGTGCTAGAACCGCTCCTTCTCTACGGAAAGATTAGCTGCAGGGGCTGCGCTCAGGAAACGTAGGCTGCAATGTTCTTCATGCTGTAAAGAAAATCCAGCTCCCACTTCTATCCAAGTTTGAAGCTAATATCTGTTGATGTGAAATCCACTCATTGACATCACACATTTTATTAGACTTGGACTAAAGAGGAAAGAGCTTCACTGGGCTTGAACACAGAAGTCACGTTAGCTGACCAGCACTCCTGAAGTCTGCACTTACTCTTCCATATCCCTAAAAGGAGCAGGCTAGGACCTTTACTCACCCCAGCAGGGCTCCACCTAGCTAGTGTGTTGGAGGGTCCTCTGTTAATCCAGAACACAGCAGGGTATGTAACACACTTCCAGTTACACAGGCAAATTAGCCTCAGTGATCGCTCCCTGTCAATTAGGGAGTTTCTGACTTTTCTGCAGAAAAGGACCTCGAGGTTACAGTGGACAAGAAGCTGGCTATGAGTCAACAGTGTGCCCTTGTTGCCAAGATGGCCAATGACATTTTGGGCTGTGTAAATAGGGGCATTGCCAGCAAATCGACAGACATGATTGTTCCCCTCTATTCTACATTGGTGAGGCCTCATCTGGAGTACTATCTCCAGTTTTGGGCCCTACGATACAAAAAGGATGTGAAAAAATTGGAAAGTGCCCAGCAGAGGGCAACAAAAATGTTTAGGGGACTGGAACACATGACTTATGAGGAGAGGTTGAGGAAACTGGAATTGTTTAGTCTGCAGAAGAGAAGAATGGGGGGGGGGGGGCGGGATTTGATAGCTGCTTTCAACTACCTGAGAGGGAGTTCCAAAGAGGATGGGTCTAGACTGTTCTCAGTGGTATAGATTGCAGAACAAGGATCAATGGTCTCAAGTTGCAGTGGGGGAGGTTTAGTTTGGATATTAGGAAAAAACTTTTTCACTAGGAAGGTGGTGAAGCACTGGAATGTGTTACCTAGGAAGGTGGTGGAATCTCCTTCCTTTGAAGTTTTTAAGGTTGGGTTTGACAAAACCCTGGCTGGGATGATTTAGTTTGGGGATTGGCCCTGCTTTGAGCAGGGGGTTGGATTAGATGACCTCCTAAGGTCCCTTCCAACCCCCATATTCTAGGAGTCTATGAAAAGCTTTGTATCCCCAGTCCACTGGAGTACAAGACAGGCCCTGTCCAATGAGATCAGGTGTAACCAGCCCTGGGAGCTGCTTACATCACCACTTTGATTACTGGTCTCCATCTTTGAGAGCAACACACCCATTCCTGGTCATGGTCCTGTTGCAGTACTGAACCCGAGAGACATTTCCTTGCCTGAAGGTTTTTAATAGCTCAAGCCCGACTTAGGATAAGCAACAGTGATGGAGCTGCCTAGATGCCACTACCCACTTGTGACTTCAAGCATCGACACAAGGTCTCAGGAAAAAAGCATTACAAGCCCAGCACTGGTCCTATCATGGATCTCCCACAACCCTGAGCCATGTGCCTGTACGGTTATTGGCCTGGCTAGGTTTACACTAGGCAGTAGGAAAGGTTAGGCAGGTGCTTGGCTAATGGCAGGGAGGAAGGACGCAGGCTGGCTGATGTCCATGCTTCAGCAAGTCTGTCTGCTGCTCTATTTCTTGCAGCTCGTCTCCCTGTGTGTGGGTTTTGTTAAATCCCAGTTGCCTGGAGTTGTCAATTCACCATCTCTTTTCCGAGACACTTCCAAGCTGTTGAGCTTCTTGTACTGGACTAGAGGCAAGGCCCCACAGTCTCCCACCACTGTATGTGACCCTTTTAACTTCGCTCATTACCAGTAGTAGGTTCTCAGTTCTCCATACACCCCATTTCCTCTCAAGGCCATAGTGCCCTGTCTCAACAACCTGGGTTCCTCCCTCTGTTAGTTGGTCTCAGAGTCCGTAATGTTGCCTTGCTACACACTGGAAGCCAGACGAGAGTTCTCAAGGGGCTGTTGCCTCCTTCTACCTGAGAAAAGTCTCAATGGAAGTGTGTCAAATGGAGGCACCTGAAGAGATGCCTTCACCCAGGAGACGAGCTCAGCCATTCTGGAGCCCTGCCAGAGAAAAAAGTGGGTGGAGGGGGTTTGTGTGTATGAAGAAGAGGGGCATGGGGTCACCTGTACAGTATGTTTCTACAGAGCATGAGCCAGGGAGGAAATCACATTAAGCAGACAGGACTTTGAATGCAGTTGAGGTTTATTGTGACATTAAACCCTAGTTTTACACATTACAAAGCTAGGAAAAAGATCAAGCTCAGGAGCACTTTCTATGTACAGAGGAAGACAGCTGTATGTATGTCCTGAGAGAAGCAGACTAGCCCTGCAAGGGATGCAGTCCTGCACGACTAGTGATGCCACCCAGTAACCGGTAATAAATGGTTCTGGAGGAGTGGGTGTGGGAAATGACATTCACGTTCTGCAATTCTGCAGAAGGTGGACGGAGGTCAACTCTTCCATCTGACAAAGCAGAACTGTGGCCTCAGCAAGGAGACCCCACACTAGCTATGCAGGCAATTCAGCTGGATTCCTTCCAGCAGCAGGGGAAACCCTTCAGGCCTCCAGCTTCTTTCCTTCCTCCACCAGCTCATCAGGAGACGGTGGGGAGTCTCCAGCGGGAGTGAAGGGTCCCACGATCCATTCCAGGGGAATGTTCTGCATCACGTATTCCAGCAGCTCATCCAGGGACTCCTGGGCCTTGGTCACCATCTCCCGACTACGGGCAAGGGCACTGCTGGACAGATCCTGGAAACAGCCGGCACTGGAGAAGGAAGCCTGGAGCTCTTCTATACTGCTCGAGACCTGCTGGGCCTTGTCCTGGATAGTGCTGGGAAGGCCCTGGATGCTGCCCAGGAGAGTAAGGCAGGTGGTTTTCAGTTGCTGGGTGAGGCTCTGGGACATGGCTAGAGCCTGAGCTTCAACCTGATGGAAGGAGAAAGAGACTGGAGTATCTGCAAGTTTCCCCTACAGATGGGGGGAGTTTGCTGAAACAAGGCTGTGAGGGCGAGAAGGAGCATACCTTTGCGGAGTCTGGTTCCTCCTGCCCTTCCAACTTCCCCCTGCAGCACTGGAGCCACATCTGGTACAGACGGTCCTGGCCATTGTGAAGCTTCTGATCTACAGCCTGCTTGATCTGCAGGAGGAGAGGGCAGTTAGCTGGGAAGAGCAGGAGGCGGCTGGCCAGGGAAGCTCTCCCACGGCTAGGTGTGGGCAGCAAGCCGGCAGCACTACTGCAGCGACACAGCTGGGCCTAGGAACAAACAGTGCCAATGGCACTGAGCATGGGAGGCTGCAGAAACCGTGTCAAGGTTCCTCCCCCACTCTGAACTCTAGGGTACAGATGTGGGGACCTGCATGAAAACGTCCTAAGCTTACTTTTACCAGCTGAGGTTAAAACTTCCCCAAGGTACAAATTAATTTTACCCTTTGCCCTTGGAATTTCCACTGCCACCACCAAACTCTAACTGGGTTTACCAGGAAACGTAGTTTGGACACGTCTTCCCTCCCAAAAATCCTCCCAACCCTTTGTGGAAGTATAACATTGTATAACATTGGGACATGCTGGATACATTGTATATGAGAGGGCATGCCAAAACATGTTACAAAGTATCTGAGGGAGCACACGTAGGGACAGTTAGCTTTTGAATGGAGAAGCAATTAAGCAGGCATCAGAATGGAAGGTGTGAAGGGCAATTAGTTAAGTTAACTGGAAGCTGTTAAAGGAGATTGTTAAGGGTGGCAGGTAATTGAAGATCCCTGAGACCAGTCAGGGATCTCGAAGGGTGGTGACTAAAATTTTTCTTCTTTTGTCTGTAACTTGTGTCTCTTAATTTATACAGCTTGCTGGAGAACAAGCCCCACTCGGGGGGCTCACTTCTAAATGTATTAGCAGAGCAGCTTTGCTAATAAAACAGAGTGGTCTGATAAATTGTGAGCGAGTCAAACTTTGACAATTTGGAGGTTCCACCGAGATGGCAAGCGGCTTCACTGAGGCTGTGTGATCCCTGACTGCCTTGCAGGACGATCGTGGCAGTCGGCGCCTGGACGCTTAGTCCAAGCGATCCTCCACAAGACAAAAAGGTACACAGCAGCAGCGCAGTCTACGCCATTGAACTTGTTGCTTCCCACTCTGTTCGGGTAGGGGTCTTTGGATCCAGCTTCTGGAATCAGACGTCTCAGGTAATTATTATTTTTGTGCTTTAACCGGTTTGAGGACTGTCTTGTCTTTGTGTCTATCCGTCTTCCCCGTGGTGTGTGTGTTAATCTGGGAGCGATCTCTGTCCGGAGACTGGCTGACCAAGGGGTCCCCGTCCCCACGGTCTGAATAAGTGGAATCTGCACAGCTGCAGCCGCACCACGCCTTGGGTATAACCCCTGGTGTGAAAGCAAGGGCAGTTGAGGCAGTAGCCTGTGGGCTCCTTTCTGTGTCTTGCACCGGGTACCGCTCTGCGGAGCCCAAATTTCCTTCTTGTGTGAGTGCTGTGTGAAGTCCTCCTGGATGGGTAATCAGAAGTCTAAGGTAGAACAGTTCCCTAAGGGAACTCCAGCTTATTTTATGTGTTTTAGGAGGGGTCTGGACTCTTGTAGGCTTCTTGAAAAATGGTCCAAATTAGCTCTAGAGAACCCCAAATTACAGTGGCCACTGTTAGGTTCTTGGGACAAGGATCAAGTGGACGCTTTAAAAAGCAAACTCGTCCTCCCAAAAACCAAATTGGAGAGAGGAGAAGTAGACTGCTTCATGCAGTGGTGGGAAGAGGCAAATCGTAGATGGACTGAGTCAAAACTCACCTCTCAAAAATTCTATCAAAAAACTAACAATTCAATTGGATGCAGTCTCTCCCACCACTAGTCCGAGTGCTCCCCTTTGCCCAGTCCTGTGGAATGATCCGGATCAAACCCGACCCCCCACCATACTCCTGCGCAAATAAGAAATCAGAAAAGGAAAAATCTTCAGTGACTATTGAAGATAATGAAAGTGAAGAAGATACCCTCATTGGCCTCGCAGCTCTGCAAAATATTATGAAGAAGAAATCCAAAGCAGACTGCAAAGATTCTCTTGACATCTCTTCTTGGAAAAGAGAACCTGATGGGAGGTTAATGAGAGACTCTGATCAAACTGTTCTGGCACCCTTACGCGTCCTTAAGATGGGAGAAAGTGAGTCCATATGGGATTATAAGCCCTGGACTCATACGGAACTTTTATCTATAGTTAAAAGTTTTCCCAAACCACAGGAAAACTGTCAAATTTGCTGAGGAGTTTCTGTTAATCTGTGAAACCTATGAACCCTCTGAGACAGATCTCCTCCAACTGTGTAAATTGTTAGCTCCTGCCAGTTATTATGAAAAATGGTTGGCTGCCGCAGACTGGCCACCTGAGGCACGCCACTCAACCATAAAAAGTACTGGCCCAGATTCGGCATACAGAGACTGGTGTATGGCTCTTTGGAAGCGCCTGCATCAAGCCATTCCCAAAGTGTGGTCTCCTAAAACAAACTGGACAGCAATATGTTGCTGTAAGCAAGGGCAAGGAGAAAGCCCAGGCGACTATAGGTCCCGGCTAACTGATATTTTCCTACAACATTCAGGAATACAAGAGCCCGATGTAAATGGGCAGGGGGCCTTGGCACATGCATTTGTTGATGGTCTTCTCCCTGCCACAGGCAGCATGTTAAAACGAATAAGTGTGGGATGGGAGACTGAAACCATGGACAAATTGCTGGCAGTAGCAGAGCATTGCCACCGCACTTTAAAAGGAAAGGAGGAACAGTCCTCCCAAAAGTTAATGGCTCTGCAGATACAGCATTATTCAGGACTAAGCAGACCACACCGGGGACAGGGACGGGGTTGCGGAACGGGGCGGGGGGCTGGATTAACTGTGGTTTGTAACTACTGTAAACAGCCTGGACACTGGAAAAAAAAAAAAAAAAAAAGAGTGTCCAAGATGACCTAATAATTATATGGGAAATCAAGTGAACCCCCCGCTGGTTCCTCCAGCTGATCCCCAACCCTATTTTTCACCCCAACAATGACGGGATGCTGGGGAACCTCACAAAGTTTTAGCTCCCTTATTACCTCTGTCCCCTACTGGAGAATGTGTCCTGACTGTAAATGATCTCTCTCTCCCCCTTTCCTTGTTGATACTGGAGCTTCTCTTTCTACAATCCACACCACTGACTTGCCTGAGGTTCCCCGATCTGGAAAATCTGTGTCTGCTGTTGGCATTACAGGGATCCCTACCTCTTTTCCCCCTCTCAAAACCTTTGTCTGTTCAGGTCGGTCCCCTCTCTGAGGGAGCATGCATTCTTCCTCTCCGATTCCACCCCTGCAAACCTTCTGGGACAGGACTTGCTATGCAAACTTGGCTGTTCTATTTACTGCTCCCCAGATGGTGTCTATCTGCAAATCCCTCAGGCTTCCTTATGTGATTCTGTAGCCTCCCTGCTGTCTGAAACTTCCCTCTCCACTCCGGTCTTTGGGTTGCTCTTTGCATTCTGATTCCCTTTGGCGATCGCCCACCGGTACCTTTGTAGCCCCCCTCTCACTCTACCCGTCTCTAGCCACCCTGCTACATGGTGTTTCGCATGTCGTCAAGGAGGGGATGGTCTCTGCTATGAGTAAGGCGGGGTGGTGGGCTCCCCATTTCAGCTCCTTTGCAACCCGCCACTGTGCCGCTTGTGTTACTTGTCAAAGCCACAATGTAGGCAAATCTGTAAAAGTAACAAGGGTTCCGGGGTTTGCCTCAAGCACCTTTCCTACACTGGCAACTTGATTTTGTACAAATGCCAAAGTGTCAGAAATATGAATTCATTTTAGTTATAATATGTCTGTTTTCGGGTTGGATTGAAGCCTTTCCCTGTCGCAAAGCTGATTCATTGTCCGTTGCAAAATGTCTGTTAAACCACATTATCCCTACCAAGGGAATTCCTGCTACTGTCTAGTGGCCGGGGAACACATTTTACTGGAAAAATTGTTCAACATCTAAACCAGGTATTACATGTCACCCACCTGTTGCACTGCCCTTACCATCCACAGAGTGCAGGGGCAGTTGAAAGGCGAAATGGTGTGCTTAAAAATAAGCTGGCAAAAATCTGTAGTTCCACAGGGTTAAACTGGCCAGCTGCTTTACCACTGGCCCTTATGGAAATTCGGTCATCCCCATCCCAGAGACACAAATGGAGTCCATTTGAAATCATCATGGGACGCCCTATGCGAACAATGGCTACTATTACCCCAGCCCCAGACCTAAACCTAACTCACAGCACGCTCCTCCAGTACTGCAAAGGGTTAATGCAAGCTGTGAGCTCCTTCCATTCACAGGTGCGAGCAGCTTGGCCGACGGAACCCACCTCTGCTGCCTGTCACACTCTTGAGCCTGGTGATTGGGTCTACATGCGGCACCACCTTCGGAAGCACGGCTTGGAACCCCGGTGGAAGGGTCCATACCAGGTACTGCTCACCACCCAGACAGCAGTGAAATTATCCAGCATCGCTGCATGGATCCACGCCTCACAGTGTAAGCCAGCACCACCTCAAGGGGACCAAGCACCTCCGCAAGACCACGCAGAACCAGCTTCAACCCCAGAAGACAAAGAGGAACAGCCTGCAATACCTTACAATCTGCGCTCTCGTCAGGGTTGCCAGAAGCAGAGGGTAAGCAGACAGCAGGACCCAACAAACAAGAAGCAGTAGTGAGCCTAGTGCCTGCTGGACGTAAAACCGTGACTGTGGTTCCCTCGAAAGGGGTTGTCAGAACCAGAAAGGGTCCTGCTTCCAACATGTGTCCTTTGAGAAGCTTAATCCTCAGCTACTGTGTCCTGAGGGTCTGGGGAATCCAGAGTGACAGTGACACTTCTTTCATCCAACAGGTGCAGATAGCCCAGATCCTGAATATTTCTAATTGCTGGGTCTGCAGCCACATCCCAGCTCACTCACAAGCTAGTATCCCCACCATGGCAATCCCTTTGAATTCCTCAGAGCTTGCTGGAGAACCCTATCCACTTAAAAGGACATGGAAGGAAAATGACACTTGGGGGCTAGGAAAAACATATGTTACCCCTAACCAGAGTGCTAATCTAATGTTGTTAAATGTCACCAGTGAAAGTAATGAAAAAGAACGATTGATGTATGGAATCCAGTAAGTCATTGGTCATGGGCGTAGCCTTGACCAAAAGGGGGGGATTGTGGAAGTATAACATTGTATAAGGGGACATGCTGGATACATTGTATATGAGAGGGCATGCCAAAACATGTTACAGAGTATCTGAGGCAGCACACGTAGGGACAGTTAGCTTTTGAAGGGAGAAGCAATTAAGATAGAGCCAGCATGTCTAAGAAGCAGGCATCAGAATGGAAGGTGTGAAGGGCAATTAGTTAAGTTAACTGGAAGCTGTTAAAGGAGATTGTTAAGGGTGGCAGGTAATTGAAGATACCTGACTGGTCTCAGGGATCTCGAAGGGTGGTGACTAAAATTTTTCTTCTTTTGTCTATAACTTGTGTCTCTTAATTTATACAGCTTGCTGGAGAACAAGCCCCACTCGGGGGGCTCACTTCTAAATGTATTAGCAGAGCAGCTTTGCTAATAAAACAGAGTGGTCTGATAAATTGTGAGTGAGTCAAACTTTGACACCTTGCACCCCACTTCCTAGGGAAGGTTTGGTAAAAATCCTCACCAATTTGCATAGGTGACCTCAGACCCAAACCCTTGGATCAGAGAACAATGAAAAAGCATTCAGTTTTCTTACAAGAAGGCTTTTAATAGAAGTAAAGGAATCACCTCTGTAAAATCAGGATGGTAGATACCTCACAGGGTAATTAGATTCAAAACATAGAGAACACCTCTAGGCAAAACCTTAAGTTACAAAGAAGACACAGACAGGGATAATCATTCTATTCAGCACAGTTCTTTTCTCAGCCATTTAAAGAAATCATAATCTAACACATACCTAGCTAGGTTACTTACTAAAAGTTCTAAGACTCCATTTCTGTTCTGTTCCCAGCAAAAGGAGCTTACAGACAGACAGCCACAGACCCTTTGTTTTTTCTCCCTCCTCCCAGCTTTTGAAAGTATCTTGTCTCCTCATTGGTCATTTTGGTCAGGTGCCAGGGAGGTTACCTTTAGCTTCTTAACCCTTCACTAGTGAGAGCATTTTTCCTCTGGCCAGGAGGGATTTTAAAGTGGTTTACCCTTCCCTTTATAATTATGACAGACCATGACCCACAGCAGCTACAGGGCAGGGGAGAGGGGTCGTGTTCCTACCAGGTCAATGATTTGCTGGAGCTGGGAGAGGGCCTCCAGGGTGCGCTACCTGGCTTGTCTCATCATGCCTAGGGCGTGCTGGTAGGCTCGCTGGCGCAGCGTGCTCGAAAGGGAACCCAGATGCACGTAGTAACTCCGCTGCTCTGCAGGAGCCTCTCCAGGCCCCTCAACGGGAGTTGTGGCAAGCTCAGCTGGAAGGGAAAAGGGGTCAGTTGGCAGCAGTGGTGCAAGTAAGGCAGTAAGGTCAGGTACACCGCACCATTAAGACATTTGTTGCTGGTATGACGTACTGGAATGACGTTCGGTATCCATTGAAAACTGCAGGGCTCTCAGGAACCGCAGCAGCAAAAGGAGCAGAACGCTGGCACCTCCTCCGGTGTGGCTGTACCGCCCCCAGCTGGCTCCCCACCAGCCCTTCCACGTAGTTCCATCTCCTGTCTGGAATCTGTAGAGCCACCTGCACAAGGCAGGGTGTGGCTGTTTTGGGGAAGTCACGTGCCCCCCCTGCCCTTTTGGATCCCTCCCATGAGTCGCCGTACTGGTAAGAGTTTAAATCTACTTGCACCACCGGTTGGCAGGGCCAGGATACAAGGCAGGGATGCGTTCAGCCCTCCCAAAGCTTGTGACCGATGGAATATTTCCCAGGGCACCTTTGGATGCCCTGCAGCACCGACCAGTAAGGCAGCGGGTAGCTGCACAGGGAGCAGCGTCAGAGCCAGACGACAGGGCTAGCTGAGGGCCCAGCATGAAGGAACAAAGGGGAGGGCTAGTAACCAAGTAAGGTTGCAAGGGAGCCTGAAGGAGAGGTGGCTCTTTTGGCAGCTCAGCTGTGAACACTGAACAGCTGTGAGTCCAAACCACACCCCAAGACACCAGGGTCACATTGGTTTGTATTCAGCAGAGGGGTTCTTACCGAGCTCCTCCTCGGTCATGGGGAGGTAGTAGTCCACCAGCTGCTCAGATTTCCCCAATGCTGTGTCTATGCCACTGGCAGCCATCTGCCCCATGCTGGAGCCCATCACTGTGCTCATGCTGCTGGTCACGGCGGATTTGGTCACCTCCACGCTCTCCTGGACAGCCCCTTGGGCCACGCTCACCATGCTGGTCACTGCATCCTTGGCCTCAGTGACCATGCTGCAGACTGCATCCTTGGCACCCACCATTGTGGCACGCACGAGGTCTTGGGCATCCAAAGCCACCTAGAGGGAAAGGGGTCAGAAGAGAGGTCACTGAACACCTAGCGGAAGTGAAGGGCCCACAACCTCATCCTGCTCCAGGACCAGCCGTGACACTCCTGTGGTTACCTTCTCAATCGGCTGCTGCAGGATGGGCAGCTGCTCCTCCAGTCTGTCCAGACCCCGACAGGCATATTCATTGGCTGCTTCAACTGTAACACAACCACAGAACTCGTTCCCTTAATTCGTTCACGTGAACAGATCTCGTGGGGCTGCTAATCTGTGTACATTGGAGGACTGGTGTTCCTAAGCAAGTGTCCCAGGTTACTGATGGGAAAGCCAAGGAAGAGGGCTTGGGCAAGTTGCCCAAGGCTATGGAGCCAGTCTGGGTCAGCGCCAGGTTTAACACTCAGGAGATCTGGCTGCCAGCCATCTGTTCATCCACCCCCAGCTTCTCCTAGAGGGTTTCAGGAGTCTCCAGTGCCTGCAATGGGCTCAGATCCTTTTAGCATTGGAGCTGCTTCCTGTGCCCTCTAGCAGGTATTACTCCATGGCATTAGGTGCCATACGCAGTGCATGTGGCTGTGTGGTACTGGGCCAGGCACACACACCAGGGATTGTGCCTGGGCACTGCCTGCCTCGAGGCTGGCCCAGCTCCCCGCTTGTACCTGAGCAAGAGTCCTCACCAGCAGCTGCTGCAGCCAGAGCTGTTCCGCACATCGCCAATGCCTTGGCCAGATCACGTCTAGGAGCTCGCCGAGTTCAGGGGAGCAGGAGAAGGGAGTCTGTGGATTCTGTTTGCTGCCAGTTGGAGGCCGAGTTCAGTAGTGGGCCTAGAGCCACTGTAGGCTGAGCCTGTCCCCAGACCCAGCTCCCCCACCACACACACAGGAGTGTTCCAGCCTCCCTTCCCTTACTCACGCTGTGGCTCCAATTGGGCCAGGAAGGGCCGTGCCCCGGTGATGGCAGCAGAGGTGATGGCCCTCACCCCAGTCTCTGCCACCTCACAGACACCTTTGATGGCTGGGTGGGTCTCTTTGGTGGCAGCGTAGCTGGCAGAGGCCATCTCACAGGCAGAGCTGACCAAGGGCATGCCAGCCACCCTGTCCCCTGCAGTCTGAGGGAGGGAAAGAGGAGTCAGGTGGGGAAGAGCTCCTGGCTTGTCAAGGTGCCCCTCCTGTCTCTTTCCTTCTACAACTACTGATTCTGTAGGAGACGGTCCTCAGAGCTAGGCAGTCTCCGGTCCCTGTCAGCAGGGGTTCAGTGGCCTGCCTGTGACATTAGTTACACACCCAGAAGCCTGGTCCCATTGGAACAGATGCCTATAGTCAGCAAGGTCTCAGGAACGCCGTTTCCATCCTGGCACGCCCACCAACAAAACAGAACTGTGTCACGATCTCGTTCTGTCAGTGAGAGCAGGAATGGAGAGACCTTTTGTCTTTCCAAGTGCAGTCTCTCCCAATCAGGAACCATGTCTCGGTCCAGCACCCGGTACAGTGCCCCCACTGGGCATTACAATCAGCGGGATTTGCCGGTGTTCTAGTGCAGAGAGCATTCACAGGGTCACCAGTTCTGGTGCTCCTCCCGGATTCAGGGGGCACTTGTGGGCAGTGACTACGGCACTCTGAGAACTAGAACTTGGAGCATTAGCTAGTGTTGTGGTTACGAGTCCCTGTCTCCAGCAGTGGAGACATTCAAGCTAGAACAGCCCTGCTAGCTGGAATGTCTCCAGCAGTGGAGACATTCAAGCTAGACCAGCCCTGCTAGCTGCCAAGCACACCTGCCTCCCCAGGAGGGACCCACCTGTTGCTCCTCTGCCTGGATCTCCACCTCTGGTTCATTTTCCTTAGCAGACATGGGGGAGTGAGATGTCCCTGCAAGACCCAAAAAGGAATATTGAGTGGCTACAGCAGGAGCCAGTGAAATCAATGTTGTGTAGGAACACCAGGAGAGCTGCTCCCGGTCCGTTTTCTCCAAGAGCCAGACCAGGTTGTCCCCCTGTAGAAAGTCTCTCTGTACAGAGAACAGGCCAGGGCCTTAAACCTTTGATCTAAGGCAGGCTCAGAGACAGCCAGTTCCTCAAACCCAGGGATGCACTTGTAATCCACACACCTTGTGGGTATGTTCTTCTGTCCCATCTCATGGCACCAGGACCAGTTAGAGAGACAGAGATTAACGCATCAGCTCTACAGTCTTAGCTAAGAGCCTTGTGGCTTTTAGCTCATGCAGTGGAGGCTCATGCATTTAGCTCCAGAGGTCCCAGGTTTGATCCTGCCGATCACCAGTGTCTATCGGTGTTACACACTCCCAAAGCTTCTCCTCAGACTTCTAGACCCAACAATGCCTCCCAAGGGAAGCACCAGGACACCTGCAAAGCTCAGAGGCACCCTCCTAGTTTAGTCTTTTCCCAGTTAATACCAGGGCTAATTCCATTTGTCTCAGAGTACAATCACTGACAGAAGTTACCCTGCTGAAGGTAGTAGCCATTGACTACACACACAGAACACTGAATTGAGAAGGTACCACTGGTGAGCCTTCAGGGACCTCTTGAGTGAGTAGTGTAGGAGCCTCCCTGGATACTGAATTACATAGGAGATGATCATAATGGTCCCTTCTGGCCTTAATATCTATGAGTCTATGTAGGAGATGCCCACTATGGCAGGCTGGTTATTTTAAAGCCAATTTAGCTGGTAAAAATACAAATATTTTCTATTGTCAGTTAAAGACTGGTCTGGTAAAGAAAGAGATTCCAGTTCAGGTAAATTGACACCATCACCCCTAGAGGCGAGAGTGAGACTACTAACTAGAAAGCTAGGGCCTTTATAGGAAGGCACCAGGCCTGTTTTCCTTTAGTGTTTCCTGCATTACCTGTTTCAGATACATATTGGTTACCCAGCACTCCAGTCTCAGCTGAATCAGCCACCTCAGTCAAGTGTTTCCACCTGTAGATCATCATGACAAGCCAAAACTCAGACCACAACCAGAAGTCCCAATCCTCATCCCTGAGTGGGAACAGCATAGCTTAGCTCAGGTAGAATGGTGAGTGGAGAGTTTTTCATAGTCCAGGCTCTAATTTAGTTCTCCTTGTTAAATATTCTATTCTCCTCTAGGGAAGCCTCCATCTCCTAGAACATACCATTAATCCAGGCCTCCCACTCTGGAAGGCAGACAGTTTCCTTTCCTGGACTGTTTGTTCAGAAGACTCAGCTAGAAATGCTTTACACAAGTACAGCTACCAAGCACTGAAAGTAGCTAAGAACTGCCATCTAAACCCCCCAGAGCCTGAGACATAGCTTAACCACACCACTTACCAAACTTCCACACTACTAATCCTTCACCAATACTCAGACCTCCCCCAGGTCTCAGCCATTATATTCCTGTGATGATGTCATCATGGGGCTGGACACACTTGACAGACAGCTCAGGAGACCAATCACACAGCTGCATTCTCTACTTTGCCCAGTGAGGGCTGTGAACCTCTGAAAAGTTACAGGGTTTCAGAGTTGCCAAACTTGGTTGGATGTGTTCCTGGCGGTCTCATCACATGACAATCTTTAGTTCCTGGAGACTCCAGAACGATCCTGGCGGGCTGGCAAACCTAATTTCAGATTATGAGCTGTTTGGGGCAGGCCTTTTACTCTGTGTTAAGACAGTACCTAGCACGATGGGATTCCAGTTTTGATTTTGGCTTTGAAATGCTACGGTCATACAAATAATAAGAATGCTTCATATTCTCAGAGTGCTCCAGTTGCTCCCTCTGAAGAGCGCCTTTACGCTCCATTTCCCTGGGAACATTTTCAGTGTAGGTGGTTTTTTGTCAGTAAAACAGTTCTAGGAGAGGAGAGTGCTGATAGCTGTTGTATTATTTTGCTGTCTTGCCCACTCCAGAAGAGGCTGGCGAAGTTACTCTGGCCCAGCTGGTACAAGTTGCTTCCTCAGTTCATTTATAGCTTTCCTGTTAGTTGACTTGTCCAGGGAAGAGAACGTGGCACAGGTTTTTAAAGGTATTTAGCTATTGCTCCTCTCAGCATTGCAAGGCCTAAGTGAGTTAGGCCCAGAACCTCAAAGAGAGTTAGTTGCCCCACACTGGGCAATAAGGGGTTAAAGACTGAGTGCAGTTAGCAGTTCCAATATAAGTGTCAGTTCGATACGTGGAACCCCCAGGCTCAGGGGGCATCAGGGGAGCATTTGGGCAGATGCTGGGGGTGACACAGCCACAGGGAAGGACTAAGTGGGGAGACAAGCTCAGGGAAAAGTTTGGGGGGGTGTCAGTTATAGCCACTATGCTCGGCTCTGCCCTCTCCCCATTATCATTCCTGGCCTAGTTACTTCAGTGCCAGGGTCCTTCCCAGCCAGAGTGACAGCAGATCACACCAGGCATAACTTCGTCCCATAACCTCCCCATCACCCTTCACACAGGGAGTAAAATCAAAGCAGGGAGTGCAAATGCCTGGAGCAGCTAAGCAGAGTGACAGAGGCTTGGGGCTGAGGCAGGTGCTCACCTCACTCCTTTAAAGCAAGCCGAGATGTTCATACCCATGTGTCTGTCCCACAGAGGGATGTGAGTGGGCCTCCATCCAGACACACGATCTTCAGCTTCAGTGGCTGCAAGGGCCAGAGTGGGGCAGTGTTAGTCCCTGATTCTACAATGAGCCCTGCACAAACCAGCCCCTGCATTTACTCAGACCCCAGGAACTTCAACAGGCAGTTGGGAAGAGTAGCTGAGTTCCAGAGGGCTCTGCACAGGTGCAAGTATCCCTAGCACAGAGAGACCATTGCACGCTCAGGGCTTAGAAACCACCTTCCCATCCATAGCCCTCCCACACAGGCAGCCAGCAGAAGCAGCAAGCCCAACCATGTTAAGAGCACACTACAAGTCTTCCTACCTGGGATCTACAGCTACAATCACTAATTATCCAGAGGGTGCCACCCAGGAGAGAAAGCCAGCTGGGGGCAGGAAGCATCTTTTTCCTTTTCCCATTCCTCCTTCTAATATTCAGACCATTGGGGTGTAGCTGGTGTGATCTCTATGCTCACACCTTGGAACCTCCAACAGGCCTTTGGATTAAATACCTGAGCCTGTTGGTGGATCATCCTGGGGTTTGAATAAATAACTCACTGCTCCTTCTGCCATAAATACTGCATCCGGTGGGTTAGTCAGTTACTGCATTTGCTTTATATAATTTAAGACTGGTCCAGCACCAGTTGCTATAGGGTATCTTACATCTGACCCTAGCTGGGGATATGTTACAACCACTCCTTCTCTACGGAAGGATTAGCTGCAGGGGCTGCGCTCGGGAAATGCAGGCTGCAATGTTCTTCATGGTGTAAAGAAAATCCAGCTCCCACTTGTATCCATGTTTGAAGCTAATATCTGCTGATGTGAAATCCACTCATTGACCTCACACATTTTATTAGACTTGGACTAAAGAACTTCCTTAGGCTTGAGCACAGAAGTCCCATTTGCTGAACAGCACTACTGAAGTCTGCACTTACTCTTGCATGTCCCTAGAAGGAGCAGGCTACGACCTTTACTCACCCCAGCAGGGCTCCACCTAGCGAGTGCTCTTACTCACTCTTCCCCCTGAGTGTGTTGTAGGGGCCTTTGTTAATCCAGAACACAGCAGGGTTTGCAACACACCTCCAGTTGCAGAGGCAGGTTAGTCTGTCAGTCAGGCAGTTTCTGACTGAAGAGCTTGCAATCCCCAGTCCTTTGGAGTACAAGCCAGGCCCTGTCCAATGAGATGAGGGGTAACCAGCCATAGGAGCTGCTTCCATCACCACTATGGTTACTAGTCTCCATCCTTGAGAGCAACACAGCCATTCCTGCTCATGGTGCTGTTGTAGTGCTGAACCCAGGAGACATGGTCTTGCCTGAAGCTTTTTAATAGCTCAAGCCTGAGTTAGGGTAAGCAACAGTGATGGAGCTGCCTAGATGCCACTACCCACTTGTGACTTCAAGCACAGACACAAGCTCTCAGGAAAATGCATTACAAGCCCAGCACTGGTCCCATCATGGATCTCCCACAACCCTGAGCCACGTGCCTGTACGGTTATTGGCCTGGCTAGGTTTACACTAGGCAGTAGGAAAGGTTAGGCAGGTGCCTGGCTAATAGCCAGCCTGCGTCCTTCCTCCCTGCTGATGTCCATGCTTCAGCAAGACTATCTGCTGCTCTATTTCTTGCAGCTAGTCTCCCTGTGCGTGTGCACACCTGTGTGCATTATGACAACTCCAGGCAACTGGGATTTAACAATTCACCATCTCTTTTCCTGGGCACTTCCAACCTGTTGAGCTTCTTGCACTGGATTAGAGGCAAGGGCCGGCAGTCTCCCACCACTGTATGTGACCCTTTTAACTTCGCTCATTACCAATAGTAGGTTCTCAGCTCTCCACACACCCCATTTCCTCTGAAGGCCACAGTGCCCTAACACCCTGGGTTCTTCCCTCTGTTAGTTGGTCTCAGAGTCTGGCTTCCAGTGTGTAGTAAGGCAACACTACAGACGAGTGTTCTCAATGGGCTGTTGCCGCCGTCTACCTGAGAAAAGTCTCAAAGGAAGAGTGTCAAATGGAGGCACCTGAAGAGATGCCTTCACCAAGGAGATGAGCTCAGCCATTCTGGAGCCCTGCCGGAAACACAAGTGGGTGCAAGGGGGGGGGTGTGCGTGTGTGTGTGTGAGAGAAGAGGGGGATGGGGTCGCCTGTACAGTATACGTTTGTACAGAGTACGAGTCGGGGAGGGAATCACATTAAGCAGACAGGAATTTGAATACAGTTGCAGTTTATTGTGACACCAAACCCTAGTTTTACCTAGTACAAAGCTAGTAAAAATATCGAGCTGAGGAGCACTTCCTATGTACAGAGGAAGACAGCTGTATGTATGTCCTGAGAGAAGCAGGACTAGCCCTGCAAGGGATGCCGTCCTGCATGACTAGTGAGGCCACCCTGTAACAAATGGTTCTGGGGAAGTGTGCCTGGGAAAGGACATTCAGGTTCTTTAATTCTGCAGAAGGAAGAGCCGACATCAGTCCACCGTCTGCCAAAGCCGAACTGCAGCCTTAGTGAGGAGACCCCACACTAGCTATGCAGGCAATTCAGCTGGATTCCTTCCAGCAGCAGGGGGAACCCTTCAGGCCTCCAGCTTCTTTCCTTCCTCCACCCTCTCATCAGGACATGGTGGGGAGTCTCCAGCAGGAGTGAAGGGTCCCACGATCCAGTCCAGGGGAATGTTCTGCATCACGTATTCCAGCAGCTCCCCCAGGGACTCCTGGGCCTTGGTTACGATCTCCCGACTCCGGGCAAGGGCACTGCTGGACAGATCCTGGAAACAGCTGGCACTGGAGAAGGAGGCCTGGAGCTCTTCTATATTGCTCGAGACCTGCTGGGCCTTGTCCTGGATAGTGCTGGGAAGGCCCTGGATGCTGCCCAGGAGAGCAAGGCAGGTGGTTTTCAGTTGCTGGGTGAGGCTCTGGGACGTGGCTAGAGCCTGAGCTTCAACCTGATGGAAGGAGAAAACGAGAGATGGGAGTATCTGCAAGTTTCCCCTACACATGGGGGGAGTTCACTGGAGCGAGAAGGAGAATACCTTTGCGAAGTCTGGTTCCTCCTGCCCTTCCAACTTCCCCCTGCAGCACTGGAGCCACATCTGGTACAGACAGTCCTGGCCATTGTGAAGCTTCTGATCTACAGCCTGCTTGGCATGGTTGATCTGCAGGAGGAGAGGGCAGTTAGCTGGGAAGAGCAGGAGGCGGCTGGCCAGGGAAGCTCTCCCACACCTAGCTGTGGGCAGCAGGCAGGCAGCACTACTGCAGTGACACAGCTGGGCCCAGGAACAAACAGCGCCAATGGCACTGAGCAGGGGAGGCTGCAGAGACCGTGACCCACAGCAGCTACAGGGCAGCGGAGAGGGGTCGTGTTCCTACCAGGTCAATGATTTGCTGGAGCTGGGAGAGGGCCTCTAGGGTGCGCTGCCTGGCTTGTCTCATCTTGCCCAGGGCGTGCTGGTAGGCTCGCTGGCGCAGCGTGCTAGACAGGGAACCCAGACGCACGTAGTAACTCCGCTGCTCTGCAGGAGCCTCTCCAGGCCCCTCAACGGGAGTTGTGGCAAGTTCAGCGGGAAGGGGGAAGGGGTCAGTTGGCAGCAGTGGTGCAAGCAAGCCAGTAAAGTCAGGTACGCCGCACCATGAAGACATTTGTTGCTGGTATGACGTACTGGAATGACCTTCAGTATCCACTGAAAACTGCAGGGCTCTCAGGAACCACAGCAGCGAAAGGAGCAGAACGCTGGCACCTCCTCCGGTGTGGCTGTACTGCCCCCAGCTGGCCCCCCCACCAGCCCTTCCATGTAGTTCCAATTCCTGTCTGGAGTCTGTAGGGCCCCCCCGCACAAGGCAGGGTGGGGTCATTTGGGGGGGGGGGGAAAGTCATGTGCCCCCCCCCACTTTAGGGTCCCTCCCATGAGTCGCTGTACTGGTAATAATTAAAATCTACTTGCACCACCGGTTGGCAGGGCCAGGATACAAGGCATGGATGCATTCAGCCCTCCGAAAGCTTGTGACCGATGGAATCTTTCCCAGGGCATGTTTGAATGCTCTGCAGCACCGACCAGTAAGGCAGCGAGAAGCTGCACAGGGAGCAGCGTCAGAGCCAGACGACAGGGCTAGCAGAGGGCCCAGCAAGAAGGAACAAGGGGAGGGCTAGTAGCCAAGCTAAGTTGCAAGGAAGCCTGAAGGAGAGGTGGCTCTTTTGGCAGATCAGCTGTGAACACCGAGTCCAAGCCACGCCCCAAGACACCAGGGTCACATTGGTTTGTATTCAGCAGAGGGGATCTTACCAAGCTCCTCCTCTGTCATGGGGAGGTAGTAGTCCACCAGCTGCTCAGATTTCCCCAAAGCTGTGTCTATGCCACTCGCAGCCATCTGCCCCAAGCTGGAGCCCATCACTGTGCTCATGCTGCTGGTCACAGCGGATTTGGTCACCTCCACGCTCTCCTGGACAGCCCCTTGGGCCACGCCCACCATGCTGGTCACTGCATCCTTGGCCTCAGTGACCATGCTGCAGACTGCATCCTTGGCACCCACCATTGTGGCACGCACGAGGTCTTGGGCATCCAAAGCCACCTAGAGGGAAAGGGGTCAGAAGAGAGGTCACTGAACACCTAGCGGAAGTGAAGGGCCCACAACCTCATCCTGCTCCAGGACCAGCCGTGACACTCCTGTGGTTACCTTCTCAATCGGCTGCTGCAGGATGGGCAGCTGCTCCTCCAGTCTGTCCAGACCCCGACAGGCACATTCATTGGCTGCTGCAACTGAAACACAACCACAGAACTCGTTCCCTTAATTCCTTCACGTGCACAGATCTCGTGGGGCTGCTAATCTGTGTACATTGGAGGACTGGTGTTCCTAAGCAAGTGTCCCAGGTTACTGATGGGAAAGCCAAGGAAGAGAGGTTGGGCAAGTTGCCCAAGGCTATGGAGCCAGTCTGGGTCAGCGCAGGTTTAGCACTCAGGAGATCCCCCTGCCAGCCATCTGTTCATCCACCCCCAGCTTCTCCTAGAGGGTTTCAGGAGTCTCCAGTGCCCGCAATGGGCTCAGATCCCTTCAGCATTGGAGCTGCTTCCTGTGCCCTCTAGCAGGTATTGCTCCATGGCATTAGGTGCCATACACAGTGCATGTGGCTGTGTGGTACTGGGCCAGCCACGCACACCAGGGATTGTGCCTGGGCACTGCCTGCCTCTAGGCTGGCCCAGCTCAGCACCGGTACCTGAGCAAGAGTCCCCACTAGCAGCTGCTGCAGCCGTCAGAGCCGCTCCGCGCAAGGCCAATGCCTTGGCCAGATCACGTCCAGGAGCTAGCCGAGTTCAGGGGAGCATGAGAAGCGAGTCTGGATTCTGTTTGCTGCCAGTTGGAGGCCAAGCTCAGTAGTGGGCCTAGAGCCACTGTAGGCTGAGCCTGCCCCCAGACCCACCTCCCCCACCACACACCCACGAGTGTTCCAGCCTCCCCTCCCTTACTCACGCTGTGGCTCCAGCTGGTCCAGGATGGGCCGTGCCCCGGTGATGGCAGCAGACGTGATGGCCCTCACCCCAGTCTCTGCCACCTCACAGACCGCTTTGATGGCTGGGTGGGTCTCTTTGGTGGCAGCGTAGCTGGCAGAGGCCATCTCACAGGCAGAGCTGACCAAGGGCAGGCCAGCCACCCTGTCCCCTGCAGTCTGAGGGAGGGAAAGAGGAGTCAGCTGAGGAAGAGCTCCTGGCTTGTCAAGGTGCCCCTCCTGTCTCTTTCCCTCTGCATCTACTGATTCTGTAGGAGACGGTCCTCAGAGCTAGGCAGTCTCTTGTCCCTGTCAGCAGGGGTTCAGTGGCCTGCCTGTAACATTAGTTACACACCCAGAAGCCTGGTCCTATTCGAACAGCTGCCAATATTCAGCAATCTTGGCACACCCACCAACAAAACAGAACTATGTCACAGTCTCTTTCTGTCAGCGAGAGCAGGAATGGAGAGACCTTTTGTCTTTTCCAGTGAAGTCTCTCCCGATCAGGATCCATGTCTCGGTCCAGGACACGGTACAATGCCCCCCTCTTTTTTGGGGGCCCTTGGGCATTACAGTCAACGGGATTTGCCAGTGTTACAGTGCAGACAGCATTCAAACAGTCCCCAGTGCTCCTCCTGGCTTCAGGAGGCACTTGTGGGCAGTGACTACGGCACTCAGAGCTACAATCATTGGCTAGTATTGTGGTTACGAGTCCCTGTCTCCAGCAGTGGAGACATTCAAGCTAGAACAGCCCTTCCAGCTGCCAAGCACACCTGCCTCCCCAGGAGGGACCCACCTGTTGCTCCTCTGCCTGGATTTCCACCTGTGGTTCATTTTCCTTAGCAGACATAGTCGAGTGAGATGTCCCTGCAAGATCCGAAAAGGAATATTGAGTGGCTACAGCAGGAAATCAATTTTGTGTAGGAACATCAGGAGAGCTGCTCCCGGTCCGTTTTCTTTAAGAGCCAGACCAGGTTGTCCCCCGTAGTAAGTCTCTCTACAGAGAGAAGAGGCCAGGGCCTTAAACCTTTCATCTAAGGCAGGCCCAGAAACAGAAACAGCCAGTTTGTCTGTGTGTGGTCTTCTGTCATTGCATGAGTCTCTAGAGGGCCCAGGTTTGATCCTGCCGATGACCAGGGTCTGTTGGTGATTTACACATAGATCGATCGATATTAAGTCAGAAGCGACCATTATGGTCATCTAACTTGACCTCCTGCACAACGCAGGCCACAGAATCTAACCCACCCACTCCTGCAAAAACCCTCTCATTTATGTCTGAGCTATTGAAGTCCTCAAATCGTGGTTTAAAGATGTCAAGGAGCAGAGAATCCTCCAGCAAGTGACCCGTGCCCCATGCTACATAGAAAGGCGAAAAGCCTCCAGGGCCTCTTCCAATCTGCCCTAGAGGAAAATTCCTTCCTGACCCCAAATATGGCAATCAGCTAAACCCTGAGCTTAGGGGCAAGACTCACCAGCCAGATACCCAGGAAAGAATTCTCTGTAGAAACTCAGATCCCACCCGATGTAACACCCCATTTACACACTCCGAAAGCTTCTACTCAGACTTCGAGACCCAACAATACCTCCCAAAGGGAACACCAGGACACCTGCACAGCTCAGAGGCATCCTCTCCATTTAGTCTTTTCCCAGATAATACCAGGGCTAATTCCATTTGTCCCAGAGTACAATCACTGACAGAAGTTATCCTGCTGAAGGTAGTAGACATGGACGACACACACAGAACACTGAATTGAGAAGGTACCATTGGTGAGCCTGCAGGGACCTCGAGAGTGAGTAGTGTTTAAGTCTCCCCGGATTCTGAGTTACATAGGAGATGATCATAATGGTCCCTTCTGACCTTAATATCTATGAGTCTACATCGGGGATGCCCAGTATGGCAGGCTGGTTATTTTAAAGCCAATTTAGCTGGTAAAAATACAAATACTTTCTATTGTCAGTTAAAGACTGGTCTGGTAAAGAAACAGATTCCACTTCAGGTAAATGGACACCATCACCCCTAGATATGAGAGTGAGACCACTAACTAGAAAGCTAGGGCCAGGGAGCGTTTCCCTTATGGGAAGGCACCAGGCCTGCTATCTTTATTGTTTTCTGCATTATCTGTTTCAGATACATATTGGTTACCCAGCACTCCAGTCTCAGCTGAATCAGCCACCTCAGTCAAGTGTTTCCACCTGCAGATCATTAGGACAAGCCAGAACTCAGACCACAGCCAGAAGTCCCAATCCCCATCCCTGAGTGGGAACAGCATAGCTTAGCTCAGGTAGAGGTGAGTGGAGGGTTTTCCCATAGTCCAAGCTCTAATTTAGTTCTCCTTGTTAAATATTCTGTTCTTCTCTAGGGAAGCCTCTATCTCCTAGAACATACCATTAATCCAGGCCTCCCCGTCTGGAAGGCAGACAGTTTCCTTCCCTGGACTGTTTGGTCAGAAGACTCAGCTAGAAATGCTTTACACAAGTACAGCTACCAAGCACTGAAAGTAGCTAAGAGCTTCTGATCATTCAATCCTAGCTACTACTAGCCATCAGGCAAGACATTGTGTCACATTCTGTGTAAGAAAGAGCCCCCATCTAAACACCCAAAGAAGCAGAAACATAGTACAGAGCTTAACCACGCATCTTACCAAACTTCCACACTACTAATCCTTCACCAATACTCAGACCTCTCCCAGGTCTCAGCCATTATATTCCTGTGATGATGTCATCATGGGGCTGGACACACTTGACAGACAGCTTAGGAGACCAATCACACAGCTGCATTCCCTACTTTACCCAGTGAGGGCTGTGAGCCTCTTAAATGTTACAGGGTTTTGGAGTTGCCAATTTTGGCTCCCGCTGGACTCTCTGAAGAGCGTCTTTATGCTCCATTTACCTGGTAACATTTTCAGTGTAGAAGGTTTTTTGTCACTAAAACAATCTAAGAGAGGAGATTGCTGGTAGCTCAAAGAGAGTTAGTTGCCCCACGCTGGGCAATAAGGGGTTAAAGACTGAGTGCAGTTAGCAGTTCCAATATAAGTGTCAGTTCAATACGTGGAACCCCCAGGCTCAGGGGGCATCAGGGGAGCATTTGGGAAATGATGGGGATGACACAGCCACAGGGAAGGACTAAGAGGGGAGACAAGCTCAGGGAAAAGTTTGGGCGGGGGGGGAGTCAATCATAGCCACTATGCTTGGCTCTACCCTCTCCCCATTATCATTCTCTGGCCTAGTTACTCCAGTGCCAGGGTCCTTCCCAGCTGGAGTGACAGCAGATCACACCATGTATAACTTCTTCCCATAACCTCCCCATTGCCCTTCACACAGGGAGTAAAATCAAAGCAGGGAGTGACAGAGGCCTGGGGCTGAGGCAGGTGCTCACCTCACTCCTTTCAAGCAAGCCTAGATGTTCACACCCATGGGACTGTCCCACAAGGGGGATGTGAGTGGGCCTCCATCCAGACACACGACCTTCAGCTTCAGTGGCTGCAAAGGTCAGAGTGGGGCAGTTTTAGGCCCTGATTCTACAATGAGCCCTGCACAAACCAGTCCCTGCATTTACTCAGACCCCAGTAACTTCAACAGGCAGTTGGGAAGAGTAGCTGAGTTCCAGAGGGCTCTGCACAGGTGCAAGTAACACCAGCACAGAGAGACCATTGCATGCCCAAGGCTTAGCAACCACCTTCCCATCCATAGCCCTCCCACACAGGCAGCCAGCAGAAGAAGCAAGCCCAACCATGTTGAGAGCACACTACAAGTCTGCCTACTTAGGGCTTGCTGAAATAACTCACTGCTCCTTGTGCCATAAATCCTGCACACGGTGGGTTAGTCAGTCACTGCATTTGCTTTACATAACTTAAGACTGGCCCAGCAACATTTTCGATCGGGTTTCTTAGGTCTGACCCTGGCTTGGGGATGTGTTAGAACCGCTCCTTCTCTACGGAAAGATTAGCTGCAGGGGCTGCGCTCGGGAAACGTAGGCTGCAACATTCTTCATGGTGTAAAGAAAATCCAGCTCCCACTTCTATCCAAGTTTGAAGCTAATATCTGTCGATGTGAAATCCACTCTTTGACATCACATTTTTATTAGACTTGGACTAAAGAGGAAAGAGCTTCACTGGGCTTGAACACAGAAGTCACATTAGCTGACCACCAGTCCTGAAGTCTGCACTTACTCTTCCATATCCCTAAAAGGAGCAGGCTAGGACCTTTACTCACCCCAGCAGGGCTCCACCTAGCTAGTGTGTTGGAGGGGCCTCTGTTAATCCAGAACACAGCAGGGTATGTAACACACTTCCAGTTACACAGGCAAATTAGCCTCAGTGATCGCTCCCTGTCAATTAGAGAGTTTCTGACTTTTCTGCAGAAAAGGACCTTGAAGTTACAGTGGACAAGAAGCTGGCTATGAGTCAACAGTGTGCCCTTGTTGCCAAGATGGCCAAGACATTTTGGGCTGTGCAAATAGGGGCATTGCCAGCAGATCAACGGATATGATTGTTCCCCTCTATTTGACATTGGTGAGGCCTCATCTGACGTACTGTGTCCACTTTTGAGCCACACACTACAAAAAGGATGTGAAAAAATTGGAAAGTGTTCAGCAGAGGGCAACAAAAATGATTAGGGAGACTAACACATGACTTATGAGAGAGGCTGAGGGAACTGGAATTGTTTAGTCTGCAGAAGAGAAGAATGGAGGGGGGATTTGATAGCTGCTTTCAACTACCTGAAAGGGGGTTCCAAAGAGGATAGATCTAGACTGTTCTCAGTGGTAGCGGAGGACATAACAAGGATCAATGGTCTCAAGTTGCAGTGGGGGAGGTTTAGGTTGGATATTTGGAAAAACTTTTTCACTAGAAGGGTGGTGAAGCACAGGAATGCATTACCTAGAGAGGTGGTGGAACCTTCTTCCTTTGAAGTTTCTAAGGACAGGCTAGACAAAGCCCTGGCTGGGATCATTTAATTGGGAATAGGTCCTTCTTTGAGGAGGGAGTTGGACTAGATGACCTCCTGAGGTCCCTTCCAACCCCCCATATTCTGGGAGTCTATGGAAAGCTTTGTATCCCCAGTCGATTGGAGTACAAGGCAGGCCCTGTACAATGAGATCAGGAATAACCAGCTATGGAAGCTGCTTACATCACCACTTTGGTTACTAGTCTCCATCTTTGAGAGCAACACACCCATTCCTAATCATGCTGCTGCTGCAGTACTGAACCCAAGAGACATTTCCTTGCCTGAAGCTTTTTAATATCTCAAGCCCGAGTTAGGATAAGCCACAGGGATGGAGCTGCCTAGATGACACTACCTACTTGTGACTTCAAGCATAGACACAAGCTCTCAGGACAATGCATTACTAGCCCAGCACTGGTCCTATTATGGATCTCCCACAACCCTGAGCCATGTGCCTGTACTGTTATTGGCCTAGCTAGGTTTACACTAGGCAGTAGGAAAGGTTAGGCCGGTGCTTGGCTAATGGCAGCGAGGAAGGAAGGACGCAGGCTGGCTGATGTCCATGCTTCAACAAGACTGTCTGCTGCTCTATTTCTTGCAGCTAGTCTCCCTGTGTGTGTGTTTTCTTAAATCCCAGTTGCCTGGAGTTGTCAATTCACCATCTCTTTTCCGAGACACTTCCAACCTGTTGAGCTTCTTGCACTGGACTAGAGGCAAGGGCTGGCAGTCTCCCACCACTGTATGTGACCCTTTTAACTTCGCTCATTACCAGTAGTAGGTTCTCAGTTCTCCACACACCCCCTTTCCTCTCAAGGCCATAGTGCCCTATCTCAACAACCTGGGTCTTTCCCTCTGTTAGTTGGTCTCAGAGTCTGTAATGTTGCCTTGCTACCCACTGGAAGCCAGACGAGTGTTCTCAAGGGGCTGTTGCCTCCTTCTACATGAGAAAAGTCTCAGTGGAAGAGTGTCAAATGGAGGCACCTGAAGAGATGCCTTCACCCAGGAGATGAGCTCAGCCATTCTGGAGCCCTGCCAGAGAAAAAAAGTGTGTGTGTGTATGTATGTAGAAGAGGGGCCTGGGGTCACCTGTACAGTATATGTTTGTACAGAGCACGAGCCAGGGAGGGAATCACATTAAGCAGACAGCAATTTGAATGCAGTTGAAGTTTATTGTGACATTAAACCCTAGTATTACACATTACAAAGAGCTACGAAAAATATCAAGCTGAGGAGCACTTCCTATGTACAGAGGAAGACAGATGTATGTCAGTTACAATCCATGTTCTGAGAGAAGCAGACTAGCCCTGCAAGGGATGCAGTCCTGCATGACTAGTGACGCCACCCTGTAACTGGTAATACATGGTTCTGGGTAAGTGTGCATGGGAAATGATATTCACGTTCTGTAATTCTGCAGAAGGAAGAGTTGACCTCAGTCCACCATCTGCCAAAGCAGAACTGTGGCCTCAGCGAGGAGACCCCACACTAGCTATGCTGCCAATTCAGCTGGATTCCTTCCAGCAGCAGGGGGAACCCTTCAGGCCTCCACCTTCTTTCCTTCCTCCACCAGCTCATTAGGACACAGTGGGGAGTCTCCAGTGGGAGTGAAGGGTCCCACGATCCAGTCCAGGGGAATGTTCTGCGTCATGTATTGCAGCAGCTCATCCAGGGACTCCTGGGCCTTGGTCACCATCTCCCGACTACGGGCAAGGGCACTGCTGGACAGATCCTGGAAACAGCCGGCACTGGAGAAGGAGGCCTGGAGCTCTTCTATACTGCTCGAGACCTGCTGGGCCTTGTCCTGGATAGTGCTGGGAAGGCCCTGGATGCTGCCCAGGAGAGTAAGGCAGGTGGTTTTCAGTTGCTGGGTGAGGCTCTGGGACGTGGCTAGAGCCTGAGCTTCAACCTGATGGAAGGAGAAAGAGACTGGAGTATCTGCAAGTTTCCCCTACAGATGGGGGGAGTTCACTGGAGCAAGGCTGTCAGGGCGAGAAGGAGGAGAATACCTTTGCGGAGTCTGGTTCCTCCTGCCCTTCCAACTTCCCCCTGCAGCACTGGAGCCACATCTGGTACAGACGGTCCTGGCCATTGTGAAGCTTCTGATCTACAGCCTGGTTGATCTGCAGGAGGAGAGGGCAGTTAGCTGGGAAGAGCAGGAGGTGGCTGGCCAGGGAAGCTCTCCCACAGCTAGGTGTGGGCAGCAAGCCGGCAGCACTACTGCAGCGACACAGCTGGGTCTAGGAACAAACAGTGCCAATGGCACTGAGCATGGGAGGCTGCAGAGACTGTGTCAAGGTTCCTCCCCCACTCTGAACTCTAGGGTACAGATGTGGGGACCTGCATGAAGACGTCCTGAGCTTACTTTCACCAGCTGAGGTTAAACCTTCCCCAAGGTACAAATTAATTTTACCCTTTGCCCTTGGAATTTCCACTGCCACCACCGAACTCTAACTGGGTTTACCGGGAAATGTAGTTCGGACGCTTCTTTCCCCGCAAAATCCTCCCAACCCTTGCACCCCACTTCCCGGGGAAGGTTTGGTAAAAATCCTCACCAATTTGCATACGTGTCCTCAGACCCAAACCCTTGGATCTTAGAACAATGAAAAAGCATTCAGTTTTCGTACAAGAAGGCTTTTAATAGAAGTAAAGGAATCACCTCTGTAAAATCAGGATGGTAGATACCTTACAGGGTAATTAGATTCAAAACATAGAGAATCCCTCTAGGCAAAACCTTAAGTTACAAAAAAGACACAGAGACAGGGATAATCAGTCTATTCAGCACAGTTCTTTTCTCAGCCATTTAAAGAAATCATAATCTAACACATACCTAGCTAGGTTGCTTACTAAAAGTTCTAAGACTCCAATCCTGGTCGATCCCCGGCAAACACAGCATACAGACAGACACAGACCCTTTGTGTCTCTCCCTCCTCCCAGCTTTTCAAAGTATCTTGTCTCCTCATTGGTCATTTTGGTCAGGTGCCAGCGAGGTTACCTTTAGCTTCTTAACCCTTTATAGGTGAGAGGATTTTTCCTCTGAGAGATTTTAAAGGGGTTTACCCTTCCCTTTATATTTATGACAGACCATGACCCACAGCAGCTACAGGGCAGGGGAGAGGTGTGTTCCTACCAGGTCAATGATTTGCTGGAGCTGGGAGAGGACCTCCAGGGTGCGCTGCCTGGCTTGTCTCATCTTGCCCAGGGCGTGCTGGTAGGCTCGCTGGCGCAGCGTGCTCGAAAGGGAACCCAGACGCACGTAGTAACTCCGCTGCTCTGCAGGAGCCTCTCCAGGCCCCTCAACGGGAGTTGTGGCAAGCTCAGCTGGAAGGGGAAACGATCAGTTGGCAGCAGTGGTGCAAGTAAGGCAGTAAGGTCAGGTACGCCGCACCATTAAGACATTTGTTGCTGGTATGACATACTGGAATGACGTTTGGTATCCACTGAAAACTGCAGGGCTCTCAGGAACTGGAGCAGTGAAAGGAGCAGAAGGCTGGCACCTCCTCCGGTGTGGCTGTACCGCCCCCAGTTGGCCCCCCACCAGCTCTTCCACACAGTTGCATCTCCTGTCTGGGGTCTGTAGAGCTCCTGCACACAAGGCAGGGTGGGGTCGTTTGGGGGGAGTCACGTAACCCCCCTGCCCTTTTGGATCCCTCCCATGAGTCGCCGTACTGGTAAGAGTTTAAATCTACTTGCACCACCGGTTCGCAGGGCCAGGATACAGGGCAGGGATGCGTTCAGCCCTCCCAAAGCTTGTGACCGATGGAATATTTCCCAGGGTACGTTTGGATGCCCTGCAGCACTGACCAGTAAGGCAGCGGGTAGCTGCACAGGGAGCAGCGTCAGAGCCAGACAACAGGGCTAGCTGAGGGCCCAGCATGAAGGAACAAGGAGAGGGCTAGTAGCCAAGCTAGGTTGCAAGGGAGCCCGAAGGAGAGGTGTCTCTTTTGGCAGCTCAGCTGTGAGCACTGAACAGCTGTGAGTCCAAACCACACCTCAAGACACCAGGGTCACATTGGTTTGTATTCAGCAGAGGGGTTCTTACCGAGCTCCTCCTCAGTCATGGGGAGGTAGTAGTCCACCAGCTGCTCAGATTTCCCCAATGCTGTGTCTATGCCACTGGCAGCCATCTGCCCCATGCTGGAGCCCATCACTGTGCTCATGCTGCTGGTCACGGCGGATTTTGTCACCTCCATGCTCTCCTGGAGAGCCCCTTGGGCCACGCCCACCATGCTGGTCACTGCATCCTTGGCCTCAGTGACCGTGCTGCACACTGCATCCTTGGCACCCACCATTGTGGCACGCACAAGGTCTTGGGCATCCAAAGCCACCTAGAGGGAAAGGGGTCAGAAGAGAGGTCACTGAACACCTAGCGGAAGTGAAGGGCCCACAACCTCATCCTGCTCCAGGACCAGCCGTGACACTCCTGTGGTTACCTTCTCAATCGGCTGCTGCAGGATGGGCAGCTGCTCCTCCAGTCTGTCCAGACCCCGACAGGCACATTCATTGGCTGCTGCAACTGAAACACAACCACAGAACTCGTTCCCTTAATTCCTTCACGTGCACAGATCTCGTGGGGCTGCTAATCTGTGTACACTGGAGGACTGGTGTTCCTAAGCAAGTGTCCCAGGTTACTGATGGGAAAGCCAAGGAAGAGGGGTTGGGCAAGTTGCCCAAGGCTATGGAGCCAGTCTGGGTCAGCGCCAGGTTTAGCACTCAGGAGATCCGGCTGCCAGCCATCTGTTCATCCACCCCCAGCTTCTCCTAGAGGGTTTCAGGAGTCTCCAGTGCCTGCAATGGGCTCAGATCCTTTTAGCATTGGAGCTGCTTCCTGTGCCCTCTAGCAGGTATTACTCCATGGCATTAGGTGCCATACACAGTGCATGTGGCTGTGTGGTACTGGGCCAGCCACGCACACCAGGGATTGTGCCTGGGCACTGCCTGCCTCGAGGCTGGCCCAGCTCCCCGCTGGTACCTGAGCAAGATCCCCAACAGCAGCTGCTGCAGCCATCAGAGCTGTTCCGCACATCGCCAATGCCTTGGCCAGATCACGTCTAGGAGCTAGCCAAGTTCAGGGGAGCAGGAGAAGGGAGTCTGTGGATTCTGTTTGCTGCCAGTTGGAGGCCGAGTTCAGTAGTGGGCCTAGAGCCACTGTAGGCTGAGCCTGTCCCCAGACCCACCTCCCCCACCACACACACAGGAGTGTTCCAGCCTCCCTTCCCTTACTCACGCTGTGGCTCCAATTGGGCCAGGATGGGCCATGCCCCGGTGATGGCAGCAGAGGTGATGGCCCTCACCCCAGTCTCTGCCACCTCACAGACACCTTTGATGGCTGGGTGGGTCTCTTTGATGGCAGCGTAGCTGGCAGAGGCCATTTCACAGGCAGAGCTGACCAAGGGCATGCCAGCTACCCTGTCCGCTGCAGTCTGGGGGAGTGAAAGAGGAGTCAGGTGGGGAAGAGCTCCTGGCTTGTCAAGGTGCCCCTCCTGTCTCTTTCCTTCTACAACTCCTGATTCTGTAGCAGACTGTCCTCAGAGCTAGGCAGTCTCCTGTCCCTGTCAGCAGGGGTTCAGTGGCCTGCCTGTGACATTAGTTACACACCCAGAAGCCTGGTCCCATTGGAACAGCTGCCTATATTCAGCAAGGTTTCCATCCTGGCACCCCCACCAACAAAACAGAACTGTGTCACGATCTCATTCCATCAGTGAGAGCAGGAGTGGAGAGACCTTTTGTCTTTCCAAGTGCAGTCTCTCCCAATCAGGAACCATGTCTCAGTCCAGCACCCGGTACAGTGCCCCCACTGGGCATTGCAGTCAGCGGGATTTGCCGGTGTTCTAGTGCAGAGAGCATTCACAGGGGCACCAGTGCTGGTGCTCCTCCCGGATTCAGGGGGCACTTGTGGGCTGTGACTACGGCACTCTGAGAACTAGAACTTGGAGCATTTAGCTAGTGTTGTGGTTACGAGTCCCTGTCTCCAGCAGTGGAGACCTTCAAGCTAGAACAGCCCTGCTAGCTGCCAAGCACACCTGCCTCCCCAGGAGGGACCCACCTGTTGCTCCTCTGCCTGGATCTCCACCTGTGGTTCATTTTCCTTAGCAGACATGGTGGAGTGAGATGTCCCTGCAAGACCCAAAAAGGAATATTGAGTGGCTACAGCAGGAGCCAGTGAAATCAATGTTGTGTAGGAACACCAGGAGAGCTGCCCCCGGTCCGTTTTCTCCAAGAGCCAGACCAGGTTGTCCCCCTGTAGAAAGTCTCTCTGTACAGAGAACAGGCCAGGGCCTTAAACCTTTGATCTAAGGCAGGCTCAGAGACAGCCAGTTCCTCAAACCCAGGGATGCACTTGTAATCCACACACCTTGTGGGTATGTTCTTCTGTCCTATCTCATGGCACCAGGACCAGTTAGAGAGACAGAGATTAACGCATCAGCTCTACAGTCTTAGCTAAGAGCCTTGTGGCTTTTAGCTCATGCAGTGGAGGCTCATGCATTTAGCTCCAGAGGTCCCAGGTTTGATCCTGCCCATCACCAGTGTCTATCGGTGTTACACACTCCCAAAGCTTCTCCTCAGACTTCTAGACCCAACAATGCCTCCCAAGGGAAGCACCAGGACACCTGCAAAGCTCAGAGGCACCCTCCTAGTTTAGTCTTTTCCCAGTTAATACCAGGGCTAATTCCATTTGTCCCAGAGTACAATCACTGACAGAAGTTACCCTGCTGAAGGTAGTAGCCATTGACTACACACACAGAACACTGAATTGAGAAGGTACCACTGGTGAGCCTTCAGGGACCTCTTGAGTGAGTAGTGTAGGAGCCTCCCTGGATACTGAATTACATAGGACCATTATGATCATCTCCTTTCTGGCCTTAATATCTATGAGTCTACGTAGGAGATGCCCACTATGGCAGGCTGGTTATTTTAAAGCCAATTTAGCTGGTAAAAATACAAATATTTTCTATTGTCAGTTAAAGACTGGTCTGGTAAAGAAAGAGATTCCAGTTCAGGTAAATTGACACCATCACCCCTAGAGGCGAGAGTGAGACTACTAACTAGAAAGCTAGGGCCTTTATAGGAAGGCACCAGGCCTGTTTTCCTTTAGTGTTTCCTGCATTACCTGTTTCAGATACATATTGGTTACCCAGCACTCCAGTCTCAGCTGAATCAGCCACCTCAGTCAAGTGTTTCCACCTGTAGATCGTCATGACAAGCCAAAACTCAGACCACAACCAGAAGTCCCAATCCTCATCCCTGAGTGGGAACAGCATAGCTTAGCTCAGGTAGAATGGTGAGTGGAGAGTTTTTCATAGTCCAGGCTCTAATTTAGTTCTCCTTGTTAAATATTCTATTCTCCTCTAGGGAAGCCTCCATCTCCTGGAACATACCATTAATCCAGGCCTCCCACTCTGGAAGGCAGACAGTTTCCTTTCCTGGACTGTTTGTTCAGAAGACTCAGCTAGAAATGCTTTACACAAGTACAGCTACCAAGCACTGAAAGTAGCTAAGAACTGCCATCTAAACCCCCCAGAGCCTGAGACATAGCTTAACCACACCTCTTACCAAACTTCCACACTACTAATCCTTCACCAATACTCAGACCTCCCCCAGGTCTCAGCCATTATATTCCTGTGATGATGTCATCATGGGGCTGGACACACTTGACAGACAGCTCAGGAGACCAATCACACAGCTGCATTCTCTACTTTGCCCAGTGAGGGCTGTGAACCTCTGAAAAGTTACAGGGTTTCAGAGTTGCCAAACTTGGTTGGATGTGTTCCTGGCGGTCTCATCACATGACAATCTTTAGTTCCTGGAGACTCCAGAACGATCCTGGCGGGCTGGCAAACCTAATTTCAGATTATGAGCTGTTTGGGGCAGGCCTTTTACTCTGTGTTAAGACAGTACCTAGCACGATGGGATTCCAGTTTTGATTTTGGCTTTGAAATGCTACGGTAATACAAATAATAAGAATGCTTCATATTCTCAGAGTGCTCCAGTTGTTCCCTCTGAAGAGCGCCTTTACGCTCCATTTCCCTGGGAACATTTTCAGTGTAGGTGGTTTTTTGTCAGTAAAACAGTTCTAGGAGAGGAGAGTGCTGATAGCTGTTGTATTATTTTGCTTTCTTGCCCACTCCAGAAGAGGCTGGCGAAGTTACTCTGGCCCAGCTGGTACAAGTTGCTTCCTCAGTTCATTTATAGCTTTCCTGTTAGTTGACTTGTCCAGGGAAGAGAACGTAGCACAGGTTTTTAAAGGTATTTAGCTATTGCTCCTCTCAGCATTGCAAGGCCTAAGTGAGTTAGGCCCAGAACCGCAAAGAGAGTTAGTTGCCCCACACTGGGCAATAAGGGGTTAAAGACTGAGTGCAGTTAGCAGTTCCAATATAAGTGTCAGTTCGATACGTGGAACCCCCAGGCTCAGGGGGCATCAGGGGAGCATTTGGGCAGATGCTGGGGGTGACACAGCCACAGGGAAGGACTAAGTGGGGAGACAAGCTCAGGGAAAAGTTTGGGGGGGTGTCAGTTATAGCCACTATGCTCGGCTCTGCCCTCTCCCCATTATCATTCCTGGCCTAGTTACTTCAGTGCCAGGGTCCTTCCCAGCCAGAGTGACAGCAGATCACACCAGGCATAACTTCGTCCCATAACCTCCCCATCACCCTTCACACAGGGAGTAAAATCAAAGCAGGGAGTGCAAATGCCTGGAGCAGCTAAGCAGAGTGACAGAGGCCTGGGGCTGAGCCAGGTGCTCACCTCACTCCTTTAAAGCAAGCCGAGATGTTCATACCCATGTGTCTGTCCCACAGAGGGATGTGAGTGGGCCTCCATCCAGACACACGATCTTCAGCTTCAGTGGCTGCAAGGGCCAGAGTGGGGCAGTGTTAGTCCCTGATTCTACAATGAGCCCTGCACAAACCAGCCCCTGCATTTACTCAGACCCCAGGAACTTCAACAGGCAGTTGGGAAGAGTAGCTGAGTTCCAGAGGGCTCTGCACAGGTGCAAGTATCCCTAGCACAGAGAGACCATTGCACGCTCAGGGCTTAGAAACCGCCTTCCCATCCATAGCCCTCCCACACAGGCAGCCAGCAGAAGCAGCAAGCCCAACCCTGTTGAGAGCACACTACAAGTCTTCCTACCTGGGATCTACAGCTACAATCACTAATTATCCAGAGGGTGCCACCCAGGAGAGAAAGCCAGCTGGGGGCAGGAAGCATCTTTTTCCTTTTCCCATTCCTCCTTCTAATATTCAGACCATTGGGGTGTAGCTGGTGTGATCTCTATGCTCACACCTTGGAACCTCCAACAGGCCTTTGGATTAAATACCTGAGCCTGTTGGTGGATCATCCTGGGGTTTGCTGAAATAACCCACTGCTCCTTGAGCCGTAAGTACTGCATCCGGTGGGTTAGTCGGTTACTGTATTTGCTTTATATAATTTAAGACTGGTCCAGCACCAGTTACTATAGGGTATCTTACCTCTGACCCTAGCCGGGCATATGTTACAACCACTCCTTCTCTACGGAAGGATTAGCTGCAGGGGCTGCGCTCGGGAAATGCAGGCTGCAATGTTCTTCATGGTGTAAAGAAAATCCAGCTACTACTTCTATCCAAGTTTGAAGCCAATGTCTGCTGAGGTGAAATCCATTCATTCACCTCACACATTTTATTAGATGTGGACTAAAGAGCGTCCTTGGGCTTGAGCACTGAAGTCCCATTTGCTGAACAGCACTACTAAAGTCTGTACTTACTCTTCCATGTCCCTAGAAGGAGCAGGCTATGACCTTCACTCACCCCAGCAGGGCTCCACCTAGCGAGTGCTCTTACTCACTCTTCCCCCTGAGTGTGTTGTAGGGGCCTTTGTTAATCCAGAACACAGCAGGGTTTGTAACACACCTCCAGTTGCAGAGGCAGGTTAGCCTGTCAGTCAGGCAGTTTCTGACTTTGAAGAGCTTGCAATCCCCAGTCCTTTGGAGTACAAGCCAGGCCCTGTCCAATGAGATGAGGAGTAACCAGCCATAGGAGCTGCTTCCATCACCACTATGGTTACTAGTCTCCATCCTTGAGAGCAACACAGCCATTCCTGCTCATGGTGCTGTTGTAGTGCTGAACCCAGGAGACATGGTCTTGCCTGAAGCTTTTTAATAGCTCAAGCCTGAGTTAGGGTAAGCAACAGTGATGGAGCTGCCTAGATGCCACTACCCACTTGTGACTTCAAGCACAGACACAAGCTCTCAGGAAAATGCATTACAAGCCCAGCACTGGTCCCATCATGGATCTCCCACAACCCTGAGCCACGTGCCTGTACAGTTATTGGCCTGGCTAGGTTTACACTAGGCAGTAGGAAAGGTTAGGCAGGTGCCTGGCTAATAGCCAGCCTGCGTCCTTCCTCCCTGCTGATGTCCATGCTTCAGCAAGACTATCTGCTGCTCTATTTCTTGCAGCTAGTCTCCCTGTGCGTGTGCGCGTGTGTGTGCAGGGGTGCATTTTGACAACTCCAGGCAACTGGGATTTAACAATTCACCATCTCTTTTCCTGGGCACTTCCAACCTGTTGAGCTTCTTGCACTGGATTAGAGGCAAGGGCCGGCAGTCTCCCACCACTGTATGTGACCGTTTTAACTTCGCTCATTACCAATAGTAGGTTCTCAGCTCTCCACACACCCCATTTCCTCTGAAGGCCATAGTGCCCTAACACCCTGGGTTCTTCCCTCTGTTAGTTGGTCTCAGAGTCTGGCTTCCAGTGTGTAGTAAGGCAACACTACAGACGAGTGTTCTCAATGGGCTGTTGCCGCTGTCTACCTGAGAAAAGTCTCAAAGGAAGAGTGTCAAATGGAGGCACCTGAAGAGATGCCTTTACCAAGGAGATGAGCTCAGCCATTCTGGAGCCCTGCCGGAAACAAAAGTGGGTGCAAGGGGGGTGTGTGTGTGTGTGTGTGAGAGAAGAGGGGGATGGGGTCGCCTGTACAGTACTCTGTACAAACGTATACGAGTCGGGGAGGGAATCACATTAAGCAGACAGGAATTTGAATACAGTTGCAGTTTATTGTGACATCAAACCCTAGTTTTACCTAGTACAAAGCTAGTAAAAATATCGAGCTGAGGAGCACTTCCTATGTACAGAGGAAGACAGCTGTATGTATGTCCTGAGAGAAGCAGGACTAGCCCTGCAAGGGATGCCGTCCTGCATGACTAGTGAGGCCACCCTGTAACAAATGGTTCTGGGGAAGTGTGCCTGGGAAAGGACATTCAGGTTCTTTAATTCTGCAGAAGGAAGAGCCGACATCAGTCCACCATCTGCCAAAGCCGAACTGCAGCCTTAGTGAGGAGGCCCCACACTAGCTATGCAGGCAATTCAGCTGGATTCCTACCAGCAGCAGGGGGAACCCTTCAGGCCTCCAGCTTCTTTCCTTCCTCCACCCTCTCATCAGGGCATGGTGGGGAGTCTCCAGCAGGAGTGAAGGGTCCCACGATCCAGTCCAGGGGAATGTTCTGCATCACGTATTCCAGCAGCTCCCCCAGGGACTCCTGGGCCTTGGTTACGATCTCCCGACTCCGGGCAAGGGCACTGCTGGACAGATCCTGGAAACATCCAGCACTGGAGAAGGAGGCCTGGAGCTCTTCTATACTGCTCGAGACCTGCTGGGCCTTGTCCTGGATAGTGCTGGGAAGGCCCTGGATGCTGCCCAGGAGAGTAAGGCAGGTGGTTTTCAGTTGCTGGGTGAGGCTCTGGGACGTGGCTAGAGCCTGAGCTTCAACCTGATGGAAGGAGAAAACGAGAGATGGGAGTATCTGCAAGTTTCCCCTACACATGGGGGGAGTTCACTGGAGCGAGAAGGAGAATACCTTTGCGGAGTCTGGTTCCTCCTGCCCTTCCAACTTCTCCCTGCAGCACTGGAGCCACATCTGGTACAGACGGTCCTGGCCATTGTGAAGCTTCTGATCTACAGCCTGCTTGGCATGGTTGATCTGCAGGAGGAGAGGGCAGTTAGCTGGGAAGAGCAGGAGGCGGCTGGCCAGGGAAGCTCTCCCACAGCTAGGTGTGGGCAGCAGGCAGGCAGCACTACTGCAGCGACACAGCTGGGCCCAGGAACAAACAGCGCCAATGGCACTGAGCATGGGAGGCTGCAGAGACCGTGACCCACAGCAGCTACAGGGCAGGGGAGAGGGGTCGTGTTCCTACCATGTCAATGATTTTCTGGAGCTGGGAGAGGGCCTCCAGGGTGCGCTGCCTGGCTTGTCTCATCTTGCCCAGGGCGTGCTGGTAGGCTCGCTGGCGCAGCGTGCTCGACAGGGAACCCAGACGCACGTAGTAACTCCGCTGCTCTGCAGGAGCCTCTCCAGGCCCCTCAACGGGAGTTGTGGCAAGTTCAGCTGGAAGGGGGAAGGGGTCAGTTGGCAGCAGTGGTGCAAGCAAGCCAGTAAGGTCAGGTACGCCGCACCATTAAGACATTTGTTGCTGGTATGACGTACTGGAATGACCTTCAGTATCCACTGAAAACTGCAGGGCTCTCAGGAACCGCAGCAGCGAAAGGAGCAGAACGCTGGCAGCTCCTCCGGTGTGGCTGTACCGCCCCCAGCTGGCTCCCCTCCAATTCTTCCACGTTGTTCCAATTCCTGTCTGGAGTCTGTAGGGCCCCCCCGCACAAGGCAGGTGGGGTCATTTGGGGGGTAGTCATGTGCCCCCCCCCACTTTAGGGTCCCTCCCATGAGTCGCTGTACTGGTAATAATTAAAATCTACTTGCACCACCAGTATCCTGGCCCTGCCAACAAGGCAGGGATGCGCTCAGCCCTCCCAAAGCTTGTGACCGATGGAATCTTTCCCAGGGCATGTTTGAATGCTCTGCAGCACCGACCAGTAAGGCAGCAGGTAGCTGCACAGGGAGCAGCGTCAGAGCCAGACGACATGGCTAGCAGAGGGCCCAGCATGAAGGAACAAGGGGAGGGCTAGTAGCCAAGCTAAGTTGCAAGGAAGCCTGAAGGAGAGGTGGCTCTTTTGGCAGATCAGCTGTGAACACCGAGTCCGAGTCCAAGCCACGCCCCAAGACACCAGGGTCACATTGGTTTGTATTCAGGAGAGGGGATCTTACCAAGCTCCTCCTCTGTCATGGGGAGGTAGTAGTCCACCAGCTGCTCAGATTTCCCCAATGCTGTGTCTATGCCACTCGCAGCCATCTGCCCCATGCTGGAGGCCATCACTGTGCTCACGCTGCAGGTCACAGCGGATTTGGTCACCTCCACGCTCTCCTGGACAGCCCCTTGGGCCACGCTCACCATGCTGGTCACTGCATCCTTGGCCTCAGTGACCGTGCTGCAGACGGCATCCTGGGCACCCACCATTGTGGCACGCACAAGGTCTTGGGCATCCAAAGCCACCTAGAGGAAAAGGGGTCAGAAGAGAGGTCACTGAACACCTAGCGGAAGTGAAGGGCCCACAGCCTCACCCTGCTCCAGGACCAGCCGTGACACTCCTGTGGTTACCTTCTCAATCGGCTGCTGCAGGATGGGCAGCTGCTCCTCCAGTCTGTCCAGACCCCGAGAGGCATATTCATTGGCTGCTGCAACTGTAACACAACCACAGAACTCGTTCCCTTAATTCCTTCACGTGCACAGATCTCGTGGGGCTGCTAATCTGTGTACACTGGAGGACTGGTGTTCCTAAGCAAGTGTCCCAGGTTACTGATGAGAAAGCCAAGGAAGAGGGGTTGGGCAAGTTGCCCAAGGCTATGGAGCCAGTCTGGGTCAGTGCAGGTTTAGCACTCAGGAGATCCCGCTGCCAGTCATCTGTTCATCCACCCCCAGCTTCCCCTAGAGGATTTCAGGCGTCTCCAGTGCCTGCAATGGGCTCAGATCCCTTCAGCATTGGAGCTGCTTCCTGTGTCCTCTAGCAGGTATTGCTCCATGGCATTAGGTGCCATACACAGTGCATGTGGCTGTGTGGTACTGGGCCAGCCACGCACACCAGGGATTGTGCCTGGGCACTGCCTGCCTCTAGGCTGGCCCAGCTCAGCACCGGTACCTGAGCAAGAGTCCCCACTAGCAGCTGCTGCAGCCGTCAGAGCCGCTCCGCACAAGGCCAGTGCCTTGGCCAGATCACGTCCAGGAGCTAGCCGAGTTCAGGGGAGCATGAGAAGGGAGTCTGGATTCTGTTAGCTGCCAGTTGGAGGCCAAGCTCAGTAGTGGGCCTAGAGCCACTGTAGGCTGAGCCTGCCCCCAGACCCACCTCCCCCACCACACACCCACGAGTGTTCCAGCCTCCCCTCCCTTACTCACGCTGTGGCTCCAGCTGGTCCAGGATGGGCCGTGCCCCGGTGATGGCAGCAGAGGTGATGGCCCTCACCCCTGTCTCTGCCACCTCACAGACCGCTTTGATGGCTGGGTGGGTCTCTTTGGTGGCAGCGTAGCTGGCAGAGGCCATCTCACAGGCAGAGCTGACCAAGGGCAGGCCAGCCACCCTGTCCCCTGCAGTCTGAGGGAGGGAAAGAGGAGTCAGCTGAGGAAGAGCTCCTGGCTTGTCAAGGTGCCCCTCCTGTCTCTTTCCCTCTACAACTACTGATTCTGTAGGAGACGGTCCTCAGAGTTAGGCAGTCTCCTGTCCCTGTCAGCAGGGGTTCAGTGGCCTGCCTGTGACATTAGTTACACACCCAGAAGCCTGGTCCCACTGGAACAGCTGCCTATGTTCAGCAAGGTCTCAGGAACGCCGTTTCCATCCTGGCACGCCCACCAACAAAACAGAACTGTGTCACGATCTCGTTCCATCAATGAGAGCAGGAGTGGAGAGACCTTTTGTCTTTCCAAGTGCAGTCTCTCCCAATCAGGAACCATGTCTCGGTCCAGCACCCGGTACAGTGCCCCCACTGGGCATTGCTATCAGCGGGATTTGCCGGTGTTTTAGTGCAGAGAGCATTCACAGGGTCACCAGTGCTGGTGCTCCTCCCGGATTCAGGGGGCATTTGTGGACAGTGACTACGGCACTCTGAGAACTAGAACTTGGAGCATTAGCTAGTGTTGTGGTTACGAGTCCCTGTCTCCAGCAGTGGAGACATTCAAGCTAGAACAGCCCTTCCAGCTGCCAAGCACACCTGCCTCCCCAGGAGGGACCCACCTGTTGCTCTTCTGCCTGGATCTCCACCTGTGGTTCATTTTCCTTAGCAGACATGGTGGAGTGAGATGTCCCTGCAAGACCCAAAAAGGAATATTGAGTGGCTACAGCAGGAACCAGTGAAATCAATGTGTGTAGGAACACCAAGAGAGCTGCTCCCGGTCCGTTTTCTCTAAGACCCAGACCAGGTTGTCCCCCTGTAGTAAGTCTCTCTGTACAGAGAACAGGCCAGGGCCTTAAACCTTTGATCTAAGGCAGGCTCAGAGACAGCCAGTTCCTCAAACCCAGGGATGCACTTGTAATCCACACACCTTGTGGGTGTGTTCTTCTGTCCCATCTCGTAGCACCAGAACCAGTTAGAGAGGCAGAGATTAACGCATCGGCTTTACAGTCTTAGCTAAGAGCCTTATGGCTTTTAGCTCATGCAGTAGAGGCTCATGCATTTAGCTCCAGAAGTCCCAGGTTTGATCCTGCCCATCACCAGGGTCTGTTGGTGTTACACACTCCCAAAGCTTCTCCTCAGACTTCTGGACCCAACAATGCCTCCCAAGGGGAGCACCAGGACACCTGCAAAGCTCAGAGGCACCCTCCTAGTTTCGTCTTTTCCCAGGTAATACCAGGGATAATTCCATTTGTCCCAGAGTACAATCACTGACAGAAGTTACCCTGCTGAAGATAGTAGCCAGTGACTACACACACAGAACACTGAATTGAGAAGGTATCATTGGTGAGCCTTCAGGGACCTCTAGAGTGAGTAGTGTAGGAGTCTCCCTGGATACTGAATTACATAGGAGATGATCATAATGCTCCCTTCTGACCTTAATATCTATGAGTCTACATAGGAGATGCCCACTATAGCAGCCAATTTAGCTAGTAAAAATACAAATATTTTCTATTGTCAGTTAGAGACTGGTCTGGTAAAGAAACAGATTCCAGTTCAGGGAAATTGACACCCTCACCCCTAGAGAGGAGAGTGAGACCACTAACTAGAAAGCTAGGGCCAGGAAGCATTTCTCTTATGGGAAGGCACCAGGCTTGTTTTTCTTTAGTGTTTCCTGCATTATCTGTTTCAGATACATATTGATTACCCAGAACGTCAATCTCAGCTGAATCAGCCACCTCAGTCAAGTGTTTCCACCTGCAAATCTTTAGGACAAGCCAGAACTCAGACCACAGCCAGAAGTCCCAATCCCCATCCCTGAGTGGGAACAGCATAGCTTAGCTCAGGTAGAGAGGTGAGTGGAGAGTTTTCCCATAGTCCAAGCCCTAATTTATTCTCCTTGTTAAATATTCTATTCTTCTCTAGGGAAGCCTCCACCTCTTAGAGCATACCATTAATCAAGGCCTCCCAGTCTGGAAGGCAGATAGTTTCCTTCCCTGGACTGTTTGCTCAGAAGACTCAGCTAGAAATGCTTTACACAAGTACAGCTACCAAGAACTGAAAGTAGCTAAGAGCTTCTGACCATTCAATCCTAGCCACTACTGGCCATCAGGCAAGACATTGGGTCACACTCTGTGTAAGAAAGAACCCCCATCTAAACACCCCCAGAACTTAAGACATAGCATAGAGGTTAAGCACACATCTTACCAAACTTCCACACTACTAATCCTTTGCCAATACTTGGATTTACCCCCCATCAGCCATTATATTCCTGTGATGATGTCATCATGGGGCTGGACACACTTGACAGACAGCTCAGGAGACCAATCACACAGCTGCATTCTCTACTTTGCCCAGTGAGGGCTGTGAGCTTCTGAAAAGTTACAGGGCTTCAGAGTTGCCAATCTTG
Organism: Natator depressus; assembly: GCF_965152275.1. Lineage (NCBI taxonomy): Eukaryota > Metazoa > Chordata > Testudines > Cheloniidae > Natator > Natator depressus. The sequence continues at coordinate 122,206,331 of NC_134238.1, read as the reverse complement.
CTTGGATGTGTTCCTGGAGGTCCCATCACATGACAATCTTTAATTAAAGATTAATCTTTAATTCCTGGAGAGTTCAGGACAATCCTGGAGGGCTGGAAACCTAGTTTCAGATTATGAGCTGTTTGGGGCAGGCCTTTTACTCTGTGTTAAGACAGTAACTAGCGCGATGGGATTCCAGTTCTGATTTTGGCTTCGAAATGCTATGGTAATACAAATAATAAGAATGCTTCATATTCTCAGAGTGCTCCAGTTGTTCTCTCTGAAGAGCGCCTTTACTCTCCTTTTCCCTGGTAACATTTTCAGTGTAGAAGGTTTTTTGTCAGTAAAACCATCTAAGAGAGGAGAGTGCTGATAGCTGTTGTATTATTTTCCTTTGTTGCCCACCCCAGAAGAGGCTGGCGAAGTTATTCTGGCCCAGCTGGTACAAGTTGCTTCCTCAGTTCATTTTTAGCTTTCCTGTTGGTTGACTTGTCCAGGGAAGAGAACATGGCACAGGTTTTTAAAGGTATTTAGCTATTGCTCCTCTCAGCATTGCAAGCCCTAAGTGAGTTAGGCCCAGAACCGCAAAGAGAGTTAGGCTGCCCCACACTGGGCAATAAGGGGTTAAAGACTGAGTGCAGTGAGCAGTTCCAATATAAGTGTCAGTTCGATACGTGGAACCCCCAGGCTCCGGGGGCATCAGGGGAGCATTTGGGCAGATGCTGGGGGTGACACCGCCACAGGGAAGGACTAAGTGGGGAGACAAGCTCAGGGAAAAGTTTGCGGGGGGGTGTCAGTTATAGCCACTATGCTCGGCTCTGCCCTCTCCCCATTATCATTCCTGGCCTAGTTACTTCAGTGCCAGGGTCCTTCCCAGCCAGAGTGACAGCAGATCACACCAGGCATAACTTCGTCCCATAACCTCCCCATCACCCTTCACACAGGGAGTAAAATCAAAGCAGGGAGTGCAAATGCCTGGAGCAGCTGAGCAGAGTGACAGTGGCCTGCGACTGAGGCAGGTGCTCACCTCACTCCTTTAAAGCAAGCCGAGATGTTCATACCCATGTGTCTGTCCCACAGAGGGATGTGAGTGGGCCTCCATCCAGACACACGATCTTCAGCTTCAGTGGCTGCAAGGGCCAGAGTTAGTCCCTGGTTCTGCAATGAGCCCTGCACAAACCAGCCCCTGCATTTACTCAGAGCCCAGTAACTTCAACATGGAGTTGGGAAGAGTAGCTGAGTTCCAGAGGGCTCTGCACAGGTGCAAGTATCCCTAGCACAGAGAGACCATTGCATGCTCAGGGCTTAGAAACCACAGATTAGCTGCAGGTGCTGCGCTCATGAAACATAGGCTGCAATGTTCTTCATGCTGTAAAGAAATTCCAGCTCCCACTTCTATCCAAGTTTGAAGCTAATATCTGTTGATGTGAAATCCACTCATTGACATCACACATTTTATTAGACTTGGACTAAAGAGGAAAGAGCTTCACTGGGCTTGAACACAGAAGTCACATTAGCTGACCAGCACTCCTGAAGTGTGCACTTACTCTTCCATATCCCTAAAAGGAGCAGGCTAGGACCTTTCCTCACCCCAGCAGGTTTCCACCTAGCTAGTGTGTTGGAGGGGGCCTCTGTTAATCCAGAACACAGCAGGGAATGTAACACACTTCCAGTTACACAGGCAAATTAGCCTCAGTGATCGCTCCCTGTCAATTAGGGAGTTTCTGACATTTCTGGAGGAAAGGACCTCGAGGTTACAGTGGACAAGAAGCTGGCTATGAGTCCACAGTGTGCACTTGTTGCCAAAGATGGCCAATGACATTTTGGGCTGTGTAAATAGGGGCATTGCTAGCAGATCAATGGATGTGATTGTTCCCCTGTATTCAACATTGGTGAGTCCTCATCTGGAGTACTATGTACAGTTTCGGGCCCTACACTACAAAAAGGATGTGAAAAAATTGGAAAGGGTCCAGCAGAGGGCAACAAAAATGTTTAGGGGACTGGAACACATGACTTATGAGAGGTTGAGGAAACTGGAATACTTTAGCCTGCAGAAGAGAAGAATGAGCGGGGGGCGGGGGGATTTGATAGCTGCTTTCAACTACCTGAGAGGGAGTTCCAAAGAGGATGGATCTAGACTCTTCTCAGTGGTACAGATGACAGAACAAGTATCAATGGTCTCAAGTTGCAGTGGGGGAGGTTTTGTTTGGACATTAGGAAAAAACTTTTTCCCACTAGGAAGCTGGTGAAGCACTGGAATGCATTACCTAGGAAGGTGGTGGAATCTCCTTCCTTTGAAGTTTTTCAGGTTGAGTTTGACTAAACCCTGGCTGGGATGGTTTAGTTGGGGATTGGTCCTGCTTTGAGCAGGGGTTGGATTAGATGACCTCCTAAGGTCCCTTCCAACCCCCATATTCTAGGAGTCTATGGAAAGCTTTGTATCCCCTGTCCACTGGAGTACAAGACAGGCCCTGCCCAATGAGATCAGGCGTAACCAGCCCTGGGAGCTGCTTACATCACCACTTTGATTACTAGTCTCCATCTTTGAGAGCTACACACCCATTCCTGGTCATGGTCCTGCTGCAATGCTGAACCCAAGAGACATTTCCTTGCCTGAAGCTTTTTAATACCTCAAGGCCGACTTAGGAAAAGCAACAGTGATGGAGCTGCCTAGATGCCATTACCCACTTGTGACTTCAAGCATAGACACAAGCTCTCAGGAAAATGCATTACAAGCCCAGCACTGGTCCTATTATGGATCTCCCACAACCCTGAGCCACGTGCCTGTATAGTTATTGGCCTGGCTAGGTTTACACTAGGCAGTAGGAAAGGTTAGGCCGGTGCTTGGCTAACGGCAGGGAGGAAGGACGCAGGCTGGCTGATGTCCATGCTTCAGCAAGACTGTCTGCTGCTCTATTTCTTGCAGCTAGTCTCCCCGTGTGTGTGTTTTGTTAAATCCCAGTTGCCTGGAGTTGTCAATTCACCATCTTTTCCGAGACACTTCCAACCTGTTGAGCTTCTTGTACTGGACTAGAGGCAAGGCCCCACAGTCTCCCACCACTGTATGTGACCCTTTTAACTTCGCTCATTACCAGTAGTAGGTTCTCAGTTCTCCACACACCCCATTTCCTGTCAAGGCCATAGTGCCCTATCTCAACAACCTGGGTTCTTCCCTCTGTTAGTTGGTCTCAGAGTCTGTAATGTTGCCTTGCTACCCACTGGAAGCCAGACGAGTGTGCTCAATGGGCTGTTGCCTCCTTCTACATGAGAAAAGTCTCAATGGAAGAGTGTCAAATGGGGGGACCTGAAGAGATGCCTTCACCAAGGAGATGAGCTCAGCCATTCTGGAGCCCTGCCAGAGAACAAGTGGGTGGAGGGGGTTTGTGTGTATGAAGAAGAGGGGCATGGGGTCACCTGTACGGTATATGTTTCTACAGAGCATGAGCCAGGGAGGGAATCACATTAAGCAGACAGCAATTTGAATGCAGTTGCAGTTTATTGTGACATTAAACCCTAGTTTTACACATTACAAATCTAGGAAAAAGATCAAGCTCCGGAGCACTTCCTATATAGAGAGGAAGACAGCTGTATGTATGTCCTGAGAGAAGCAGACTAGCCCTGCAAGGGATGCAGTCCTGCATGACTAGTGATGCCACCCTGTAACCGGTAATACATGGTTCTGGGGGGGCGTGCGTGGGAAATGACATTCACGTTCTGCAATTCTGCAGAACGAAGAGTTGACCTCCGTCCACCATCTGACAAAGCAGAACTGCGGCCTCAGCAAGGAGACCCCATACTAGCTATGCAGGCAATTCAGCTGGATTCCTTCCAGCAGCAGGGGGAACCCTTCAGGCCTCCACCTTCTTTCCTTCCTCCACCAGCTCATCAGGAGACGGTGGGGAGTCTCCAGCGGGAGTGAAGGGTCCCACGATCCAGTCCAGGGGAATGTTCTGCATCACGTATTCCAGCAGCTCATCCAGGGACTCCTGGGCCTTGGTCACCATCTCCTGACTACGGGCAAGGGCACTGCTGGACAGATCCTGGAAACAGCCGGCACTGGAGAAGGAGGCCTGGAGCTCTTCTATACTGCTCGAGACCTGCTGGGCCTTGTCCTGGATAGTGCTGGGAAGGCCCTGGATGCTGCCCAAGAGAGTAAGGCAGGTGGTTTTCAGTTGCTGGGTGAGGCTCTGGGACATGGCTAGAGCCTGAGCTTCAACCTGATGGAAGGAGAAAGAGACTGGAGTATCTGCAAGTTTCCCCTACAGATGGGGGGAGTTGGCTGAAACAAGGCTGTGAGGGCGAGAAGGAGCATACCTTTGCGGAGTCTGGTTCCTCCTGCCCTTCCAACTTGCCCCTGCAGCACTGGAGCCACATCTGGTACAGACGGTCCTGGCCATTGTGAAGCTTCTGATCTACAGCCTGCTTGATCTGCAGGAGGAGAGGGCAGTTAGCTGGGAAGAGCAGGAGGCGGCTGGCCAGGGAAGTTCTCCCACAGTTAAGTGTGGGCAGCAAGCCGGCAGCACTACTGCAGTGACACAGCTGGGCATAGGAAAAACTGTGCCAATGGCACTGAGCATGGGAGGCTGCAGAGACCGTGTCAAGGTTCCTCCCCCACTCTGAACTCTAGGGTACAGATGTGGGGACCTGCATGAAAACATCCTGAGCTTACTTTCACCAGCTGAGGTTAAACCTTCCCCAAGGTACAAATTAATTTTACCCTTTGCCCTTGGAATTTCCACTGCCACCACCAAACTCTAACTGGGTTTACTGGGAAACGTAGTTTGGACACGTCTTCCCTCCCAAAAATCCTCCCAACCCTTGCACCCCACTTCCCGGGGAAGGTTTGGTAAAAATCCTGACCAGTTCGCGTAGGTGACCTCAGACCCAAACCCTTGGATCGGAGAACAATGAAAAAGCATTCAGTTTTCTTACAAGAAGGCTTTTAATAGAAGTAAAGGAATCACCTCTGTAAAATCAGGATGGTAGATACCTTACAGGGTAATTAGATTCAAAACAGAGAATCCCTCTAGGCAAAACCTTAAGTTACAAAATAGACACAGACAGGGATAGTCATACTATTCAGCACAGTTCTTCTCAGCCATTTAAAGAAATCATAATCTAACACATACCTAGCTAGGTTACTTACTAAAAGTTCTAAGACTCCATTCCTGTTCTGTTTCTGGCAAAAGCAGCATACAGCCACAGACCCTTTGTGTCTCTCCCTCCTCCCAGCTTTTGAAAGTATCTTGTCTCCTCATTGGACATTTTGGTTAGGTGCCAGCAAGGTTACCTTTAGCTTCTTAACCCTTTATAGGCGAGAGCATTTTTCCTCTGGCCAGGAGGGATTTTAAAGTGGTTTACCCTTCCCTTTATATTTAAGGCAGACCGTGACCCACAGCAGCTACAGGGCAGGGGAGAGGGGTCGTGTTCCTACCAGGTCAATGATTTGCTGGAGCCGGGAGAGGGCCTCCAGGGTGCTCTGCCTGGCTTGGCTCATCTTGCCCAGGGCGTGCTGGTAGGCTCGCTGGCGCAGCGTGCTCGAAAGGGAACCCAGACGCACGTAGTAACTCCGCTGCTCTGCAGGAGCCTCTCCAGGCCCCTCAACGGGAGTTGTGGCAAGCTCAGCTGGAAGGGGAAAGGATCAGTTGGCAGCAGTGGTGCAAGTAAGGCAGTAAGGTCAGGTACGCCGCACCATTAAGACATTTGTTGCTGGTATGACATACTGGAATGACGTTCGGTATCCACTGAAAACTGCAGGGCTCTCAGGAACCGCAGCAGCAAAAGGAGCAGAACGCTGGCAGCTCCTCCGGTGTGGCTGTACCGCCCCCAGCTGGCCCCCCACCAGCCCTTCCACGTAGTTGCATCTTCTGTCTGGGTTTCTGTAGAGCCCCCATGCACAAGACAGGGTGGGGTCGCTTGGGGGGAGTCAAGTGTCCCTCCCTCCCCCCCCCACATTTGGGTCCCTCCCATGAGTCGCCGTACTGGTAAGAATTAAAATCTACTTTTACCACCAGTTGGCAGGGCTAGGATACAAGGCGGGGATGCGTTCAGCCCTCCCAAACTTGTGACCTATGCAATCTTTCCCAGGGCACATTTGGATGCCCCGCAGCACCGACCAGTAAGGGAGTGAGTAACTGCACAGGGAGCAGTGTCAGAGCCATCAGACCGGACGGGCAGAGGGCCCAGCATGAAGGAACTAAGGGAGGGCTAGTAGCCAAGATAGGTTGCAAGGGAGCCCGAAGGAGAGGAGAGGTGGCTCTTTTGGCAGATCAGCTGTGGACACTGAGTCCAAGCTGAGCCCCAAGACACCAGGGTCACGTTGGTTTGTATTCAGCAGAGAGGTTCTTACCGAGCTCCTCCTCGGTCATGGGGAGGTAGTAATCCACCAGCTGCTCAGATTTCCCCAATGCTGTGTCTATGCCACTCGCAGCCATCTGCCCCATACTGGAGGCCATCACTGTGCTCATGCTGCAGGTCACAGCGGATTTGGTCACCTCCACGCTCTCCTGGACAGCCCCTTGGGCCACGCCCACCATGCTGGTCACTGCATCCTTGGCCTCAGTGACCGTGCTGCAGACGGCATCCTGGGCACCCACCATTGTGGCACGCACGAGGTCTTGGGCATCCAAAGCCACCTAGAGGCAAAGGGGTCAGAAGAGAGGTCACTGAACACCTAGCGGAAGTGAAGGGCCCACAGCCCCATCCTGCTCCTGGACCAGCCGTGACACTCCTGTGGTTACCTTCTCAATCGGCTGCTGCAGGATGGGCAGCTGCTCCTCCAGTCTGTCCAGACCCCGACAGGCATATTCATTGGCTGCTGCAACTGAAACACAACCACAGAACTCGTTCCCTTAATTCCTTCACGTGCACAGATCTCGTGGGGCTGCTAATCTGTGTACACTGGAGGACTGGTGTTCCTAAGCAAGTGTCCCAGGTTACTGATGGGAAAGCCAAGGAAGAGAGGTTGGGCAAGCTGCCCAAGACTATGGAGCCAGTCTGGGTCAGCGCAGGTTTAGCACTCAGGAGATCCCGCTGCCAGTCATCTGTTCATCCACCCCCAGCTTCTCCTAGAGGATTCCAGTGCCTGCAATGGGCTCAGATCCCTTCAGCATTGGAGCTGCTTCCTGTGCCCTCTAGCAGGTATTGCTCCATGGCATTAGGTGCCATACACAGTGCATGTGGCTGTGTGGTACTGGGCCAGCCACGCACACCAGGGATTGTGCCTGGGCACTGCCTGCCTCTAGGCTGGCCCAGCTCAGCACCGGTACCTGAGCAAGAGTCCCCACTAGCAGCTGCTGCAGCCGTCAGAGCCGCTCTGCGCAAGGCCAATGCCTTGGCCAGATCACGTCCAGGAGCTAGCCGAGTTCAGGGGAGCATGAGAAGGGAGTCTGGATTCTGTTTGCTGCCAGTTGGAGGCCAAGCTCAGTAGTGGGCCTAGAGCCACTGTAGGCTGAGCCTGCCCCCAGACCCACCTCCCCCACCACACACCCACGAGTGTTCCAGCCTCCCCTCCCTTACTCACGCTGTGGCTCCAGCTGGTCCAGGATGGGCTGTGCCCCGGTGATGGCAGCAGAGGTGATGGCCCTCACCCCTGTCTCTGCCACCTCACAGACCGCTTTGATGGCTGGGTGGGTCTCTTTGGTGGCAGCGTAGCTGGCAGAGGCCATCTCACAGGCAGAGCTGACCAAGGGCATGCCAGCCACCCTGTCCCCTGCAGTCTGAGGGAGGGAAAGAGGAGTCAGCTGAGGAAGAGCTCCTGGCTTGTCAAGGTGCCCCTCCTGTCTCTTTCCCTCTACAACTACTGATTCTGTAGGAGACGGTCCTCAGAGTTAGGCAGTCTCCTGTCCCTGTCAGCAGGGGTTCAGTGGCCTGCCTGTGACATTAGTTACACACCCAGAAGCCTGGTCCCACTGGAACAGCTGCCTATAGTCAGCAAGGTCTCAGGAACGCCGTTTCCATCGTGGCACGCCCACCAACAAAACAGAACTGTGTCACGATCTCGTTCCATCAGTGAGAGCAGGAGTGGAGAGACCTTTTGTCTTTCCAAGGTCAGTCTCTCCCAATCAGGAACCATGTCTCGGTCCAGCACCCGGTACAGTGCCCCCACTGGGCATTGCTATCAGCGGGATTTGCCGGTGTTCTAGTGCAGAGAGCATTCACAGGGGCACCAGCGCTGGTGCTCCTCCCGGATTCAGGGGGCTTTTGTGGGCAGTGACTACGGCACTCTGAGAACTAGAACTTGGAGCATGAGCTAGTGTTGTGGTTACGAGTCCCTGTCTCCAGCAGTGGAGACATTCAAGCTAGAACAGCCCTTCCAGCTGCCAAGCACACCTGCCTCCCCAGGAGGGACCCACCTGTTGCTCTTCTGCCTGGATCTCCACCTGTGGTTCATTTTCCTTAGCAGACATGGTGGAGCGAGATGTCCCTGCAAGACCCAAAAAGGAATATTGAGTGGCTACTGCAGAACACAGTGAAATCAATGGAACACCAGGAGGGCTGCTCCCAGTCCATTTTCTCCAAGATTCAGACCAGGTTGTCCCCCTGTAGTAAGTCTCTCTGTACAGAGAACAGGCCAGGGCCTTAAACCTTTGATCTAAGGCAGGCTCAGAGACAGCCAGTTCCTCAGGTCCAGGGATGCACTTGTAATCCACACACCTTGTGGGTGTGTTCTTCCGTCCCATCTCGTGGCACGAGGACCAGTTAGAGAGACAGAGATTAACGCATCGGCTTTACAGTCTTAGCTAAGAGCCTTGTGGCTTTTAGCTCATGCAGCAGAGGCTCATGCATTTAGCTCCAGAGGTCCCAGGTTTGATCCTGCCCATCACCAGGGTCTCTCGGTGTTGCACACTCCCAAAGCTTCTCCTCAGACTTCTAGACCCAACAATGCCTCCCAAGGGGAGCACCAGGACACCTGCAAAGCTCAGAGGCACCCTCCTCGTTTAGTCTTTTCCCAGATAATACCAGGGATAATTGAATTTGTCCCAGAGTACAATCACTGACAGAAGTTACCCTGCTGAAGGTAGTAGCCATTGAGTACACACACAGAACACTGAATTGAGAAGATACCGCTGGTGAGCCTTCAGGGACCTCTGGAGTGAGTCCTGTAGGAGTCTCCCTGGATACTGAATTACATAGGAGATGATCATAGTTGTCCCTTCTGGCCTTAATATCTATGAGTCTACGTAGGAGATGCCCACTATGGCAGGCTGGTTATTTTAAAGCCAATTTAGCTGGTAAAAATACAAATATTTTCTCTTCTCAGTTAAAGACTGGTCTGCTAAAGAACAGATTCCAGTTCAGGTAAATTGACACCATCACCCCTAGAGGCAAGAGCGAGACCACTAACTAGAAAACTAGAGCCAGGAAGCATTTCCCTTATGGGAAGGCACCAGGCCTGTTTTCTTTTCGTGTTTCCTGCATTATCTTTTTCAGATACATATTGGTTACCCAGCACTCCAGTCTCAGCTGAATCAGCCACCTCAGTCAAGTGTTTCCACCTGCAGATCATTAGGACAAGCCAGAAGTCCCAATCCCCATTCCTGAGTGGGAACAGCATAGCTTAGCTCAGGTAGAGAAGTGAGTAGAGAGTTTTCCCATAGTCCAAGCCCTAATTTAATTCTCTTTGGTAAATATTCTATTCTTCTCTACAGAAGCCTCCACCTCCTAGAACATACAATTAATCAAGGCCTCCCAGTCTGGAAGGCAGATAGTTTCCTTCCTTGGACTGTTTGCTCAGAAGACTCAGCTAGAAATGCTTTACACAAGAACAGCTACCAAGCACTGAAAGTAGCTAAGAGTTTCTGACCATTCAATCCTAGCCACTACTGGCCATCAGGCAAGACATTGGGTCACACTCTGTGTAAGAAAGAACCCCCATCTAAACACACACAGAACCTAGAAACCAGAGACATAGTATAGAGGTTAAGCACACATCTTACCAAACTTCCACACTACTAATCCTTTGCCAGTACTAGAATCAACCCCGCCCCGCCATTATATTCCTGTGATGATGTCATCATGGGGCTGGACACACTTGACAGACAGCTCAGGAGACCAATCACACAGCTGCATTCTCTACTTTGCTCAGTGAGGGCTGTGAGCCTCTGAAAAGTTACAGGGTTTCAGAGTTGCCAATCTTGCTTGGATGTGTTCCTGGAGGTCCCATCACATGACAATCTTTAGTTCCTCGAGACTCCAGGATGATCCTGTAGGGCTGGCAAACCTAGTTTCAGATTATGAGCTGTTTGGGGCATGCCTTTTACTCTGTGTTAAGACAGTACCTAGCATGATGGGATTCCAGTTCTGATTTTGGCTTCGAAATGCTACGGTCATACAAATAATAAGAATGCTTCATATTCTCAGAGTGCTCCAGTTGTTCTCTCTGAAGAGCGCCTTTGCGCTCCATTTCCCTGGGAACATTTTCAGTGTAGAAGGTTTTTTATCAGTAAAACCATCTAAGAGAGGAGAGTGCTGATAGCTGTTGTATTATTTTGCTGTCTTGCCCACTCCAGAAGAGGCTGGGGAAGTTATTCTGGCCCAGCTGGCACAAGATACTTTCTCAGTTCATTTATAGCTTTCCTGTTGGTTGACTTGTCCAGGGAAGAGAACATGGCACAGGTTTTTAAAGGTATTTAGCTATTGCTCCTCTCAGCATTGCAAGCCCTAAGTGAGTTAGGCCCAGAACCTCAAAGAGAGTTAGGCTGCCCCACGCTGGGCAATAAGGGGTTAAAGACTGAGTGCAGTTAGCAGTTCCAATATAAGTGTCAGTTCGATACGTGGAACCCCCAGGCTCAGGGGGAATCAGGGGAGCATTTGGGCAGATGCTGGGGGTGACACCGCCACAGGGAAGGACTAAGTGGGGAGACAAGCTCAGGGCAAAGTTTGGGGGGGGGTGTCAGTCAGAGCTACTATGCTCGGCTCTGCCCTCTCCCCATTATCATTCCTGGCCTAGTTACTCCAGCTTCAAGGCCCTTCCCAGCCGGAGTGACAGCAGATCACACCAGGCATAACTTCTTCCCATAACCTCCCCATCACCCTTCACACAGGGAGTAAAATCAAAGCAGGGAGGGCAAATGCCTGGAGCAGCTGAGCAGAGTGACAGAGGCCTGGGGCTGAGGCAGGTGCTCACCTCACTCCTTTAAAGCAAGCCTAGCTGTTCATACTCATGTGTCTGTCCCACAGAGGGATGTGAGTGGGCCTCCATCCAGAGACACGACCTTCAGCTTCAGTGGCTGCCAGGGCCAGAGTGGGGCAGTTTTAGTCCCTGATTCTCCAATGAGCCCTGCACAAACCAGTCCCTGCATTTACTCCCTGCACGCCCTGGTTCTCATGGGAGACTTCAATCACCCTGATATCTGCTGGGAGAGCAATACAGCAGTGCACAGACAATCCAGGAAGTTTTTGGAAAATGTAGGGGACAATTTCCTGGTGCAAGTGCTGGAGGAACCAACTAGGGGCAGAGCTCTTCTTGAGCTGCTGCTCACAAACCGGGAAGAATTAGTAGGGGAAGCAAAAGTGGATGGGAACCTGGGAGGCAGTGACCATGAGATGGTTGAGTTCAGGATCCTGACACAAGGAGGAAAGGAAAGCAGCAGAATACGGACCCTGGACTTCAGAAAAGCAGACTTTGACTCCCTCAGGGAACTGATGGGCAAGATCCCCTGGGAGAATAACATGAGGGGGAAAGGAGTCCAGGAGAGCTGGCTTTATTTTAAAGAATCCTTATTGAGGTTACAGGGACAAACCATCCTGATGTGTAGAAAGAATAGTAAATATGGCAGGCGACCAGCTTGGCTTAACAGTGAAATCCTTGCTGATCTTAAACGCAAAAAAGAAGCTTACAAGAAGTGGAAGATCGGACAAATGACCAGGGAGGAGTATAAAAATATTGCTCGGGCATGCAGGAGTGAAATCAGGAAGGCCAAATCACACCTGGAGTTGCAGCTAGCAAGAGATGTTAAGAGTAACAAGAAGGGTTTCTTCAGGTTTGTTGGCAACAAGAAGAAAGTGAAGGAAAGTGTGGGCCCCTTACTGAATGAGGGAGGCAACCTAGTGACAGAGGATGTGGAAAAAGCTAATGTACTCAATGCTTTTTTTGCCTCTGTCTTCACGAACAAGGTCAGCTCCCAGACTACTGCACTGGGCAGCACAGCATGGGGAGGAGGTGACCAGCCCTCTGTGGAGAAAGAAGTGGTTCGGGATTATTTAGAAAAGCTGGACGTGCACAAGTCCATGGGGCCGGATGCGTTGCATCTGAGAGTGCTAAAGGAGTTGGCGGATGTGATTGCGGAGCCGTTGGCCATTATCTTTGAAAACTCATGGCGATCTGGGGCAGTCCCGGACGACTGGAAAAAGGCTAATGTAGTGCCCATCTTTAAAAAAGGGAAGAAGGAGGATCCTGGGAAGTACAGGCCAGTCAGCCTCACCTCAGTCCCCGGAAAAATCGTGGAGCAGGACCTCAAGGAATCAATTCTGAAGCACTTGGATGAGAGGAAAGTCATCAGGAACAGTCAGCATGGATTCACCAAGTCACCATGCCTGACTAATCTAATTGCCTTCTATGACAAGATAACTGGTTCTGTGGATGAAGGGAAAGCAGTGGACATGGTGTTCCTTGACTTTAGCAAAACTTTTGACACCGTCTCCCACAGTATTCTTGCTAGCAAGTTAAAGAAGTATGGGCTGGATGAACGCACTATAAGGTGGATAGAAAACTGGCTAGATTGTTGGGCTCAACGGGTAGTGATCAATGGCTCCATGTCTAGTTGGCATCTGGTATCAAGCGGAGTGCCCCAAGGGTCAGTCCTGGGGCCGGTTTTGTTCAATATCTTCATTAATGATCTGGAGGATGGTGTGGATTGCACCCTCAGCAAGTTTGCAGACGACACTAAACTGGGAGGAGTGGTAGATACGCTGGAGGGTAGGGATAGGATACAGAGGGACCTAGACAAATTGGAGGATTGGGCCAAAAGAAATCTGATGAGGTTCAACAAGGACAAGTGCAGAGTCCTGCACTTAGGATGGAAGAATCCAATGCAGCGCTCCAGACTAGGGACCGAATGGCTCGGCAGCAGTTCTGCAGAAAAGGACCTAGGGGTTACAGTGGACGAGAAGCTGGATATGAGTCAAGAGTGTGCCCTTGTAGCCAAGAAGGCCAATGGCATTTTGGGATGTATATGTAGGGGCATTGCCAGCAGATCGAGGGAGGTGATCGTTCCTCTCTATTCGACACTGGTGAGGCCTCATCTGGAGTAGTGTGTCCAGTTTTGTGCCCCACACTACAAGAAGGATGTGGAAAAATTGGAGAGAGTCCAGCGGAGGCCAACAAAAATGATTAGGGGACTGGAACACATGACTTAGGAGGGGAGGCTGAGGGAAGTGGGATTGTTTAGTCTACAGAAGAGAAGAATGAGGGGAGATTTGATAGCTGCTTTCAACTACCTGAAAGGTGGTTCTAAAGAGGATGGATCTAGACTATTCTCAGGGGTAGCAGATGACAGGACAAGGAGTAATGGTCTCAAGTTGCAGTGGGGCAGATTTAGGTTGGATATTAGGAAAACGTTTTCACTAGGAGGGTGGTGAAACACTGGAATGCGTTACCTAGGGAGGTGGTGGAATCTCCTTTCTTAGAAGTTTTTATGGTCAGGCTTGACAAAGCCCTGGCTGGGATGACTTAACTGGGGATCGGTCCTGCTTTGAGCAGGGGGTTGGACTAAATGACCTCCTGGGGTCCCTTCCAACCCTGATATTCTATGATACTCAGACCCCCAGTAACTTCAACAGGCAGTTGGGAAGAGTAGCTGGGTTCCAGAGAGCTCTGCACAGGTGCAAGTAACACCAGCACAGAGAGACCATTGCATGCTCAGGGCTTAGAAACCACCTTCCCATCCATAGCCCTCCCACACAGGCAGCCAGCAGAAGCAGCAAGCCCAACCATGTTGAGAGCACACTACAAGTCTTCCTACCTGGGATCTACAATCACTAATGATCCAGAAGGCGCCACCCAGGAGAGAAAGCCAGCTGGGGGCAGGAAGCATCTTTTTCCTTTTCTCATTCCTCCTTCTAATATTCAGACCATTGGGGTGTAGCTGGTGTGATCTCTATGCTCACACCTTGGAACCTCCAACAGGCCTTTGGATTAAATACCTGAGCCTGTTGGTGGATCATCCTGGGGTTTGCTGAAATAACCCACTGCTCCTTGAGCCATAAGTACTGCATCCGGTGGGTTAGTCGGTTACTGTATTTGCTTTATATAATTTAAGACTGGTCCAGCACCAGTTACTATAGGGTATCTTACCTCTGACCCTAGCCGGGCATATGTTACAACCACTCCTTCTCTACGGAAGGATTAGCTGCAGGGGCTGCGCTCGGGAAATGCAGGCTGCAATGTTCTTCATGGTGTAAAGAAAATCCAGCTACTACTTCTATCCAAGTTTGAAGCCAATGTCTGCTGAGGTGAAATCCATTCATTCACCTCACACATTTTATTAGATGTGGACTAAAGAGCGTCCTTGGGCTTGAGCACTGAAGTCCCATTTGCTGAACAGCACTACTAAAGTCTGCACTTACTCTTCCATGTCCCTAGAAGGAGCAGGCTATGACCTTCACTCACCCCAGCAGGGCTCCACCTAGCGAGTGCTCTTACTCACTCTTCCCCCTGAGTGTGTTGTAGGGGCCTTTGTTAATCCAGAACACAGCAGGGTTTGTAACACACCTCCAGTTGCAGAGGCAGGTTAGCCTGTCAGTCAGGCAGTTTCTGACTTTGAAGAGCTTGCAATCCCCAGTCCTTTGGAGTACAAGCCAGGCCCTGTCCAATGAGATGAGGAGTAACCAGCCATGGGAGCTGCTTCCATCACCACTATGGTTACTAGTCTCCATCTTTGAGAACAACACAGCCATTCCTGCTCATGGTGCTGTTGTAGAGCTGAACCCAGGAGACATGGTCTTGCCTAAAGCTTCTTAATAGCTCAAGCCCGAGTTAGGATAAGCAACAGTGATAGAGCTGCCTAGATGCCACTACCCACTTGTGACTTCAAGCACAGACACAAGCTCTCAGGAAAATGCATTACAAGCCCAGCACTGGTCCCATCATGGATCTCCCACAACCCTGAGCCACGTGCCTGTACAGTTATTGGCCTGGCTAGGTTTACAGTAGGCAGTAGGAAAGGTTAGGCAGGTGCTTGGCTAATGGCAAGGAGGAAGGACACCGGCTGGCTGATGTCCATGCTTCAGCAAGACTGTCTGCTGCTCTCTCTTGCAGCTAGTCTCCCTGTGTGTGCACGCAGGGGTGCGTTTTGACAACTCCAGGCAACTGGGATTTAACAATTCACCATCTCTTTTCCTGGACACTTCCAGTGCAAGAAGCTCAACAGGTTGGATTAGAGGCAAGGGCCGGCAGTCTCCCACCACTGTATGTGACCCTTTTAACTTCGCTCATTACCAATAGTAGGTTCTCAGTTCTCCACACACCCCATTTCCTCTCAAGGCCATAGTGCCCTAACACTCTGGGTTCTTCCCTCTGTTATTTGGTCTCAGAGTCTAATGTTGCCTTGCTACTCGTCTGGCTTCCAGTGGGTATTCTCAGTGGGCTGTTGCCGCCTTCTACCTGAGAAAAGTCTCAATGGAAGAGTGTCAAATGGAGGCACCTGAAGAGATGCCTTCACCAAGGAGATGAGCTCAGCCATTCTGGAGCCCTGCCAGAAAAAAAAGTGGGTGCAAGGGGTGTGTGTGTGAGAAGAAGGGGGTGGGGTCACCTGTACAGTATACGTTTGTATAGAGCACGAGTCGGGGAGGGAATCATATTAAGCAGACAGGAATTTGAATGCAGCTGCAGTTTATTGTGACATTAAACCCTAGTTTTACACATTACAAAGCTAGGGAAAATATCAAGCTCAGGAGCACTTCCTATGTACAGAGGAAGACAGCTGTATGTATGTCCTGAGAGAAGCAGACTAGCCCTACAAGGGATGCAGTCCTGCATGACTAGTGATGCCACCCTGTAACCGGTAATACATGGTTCTGGGTAAGTGGGCCTGGGAAATGACATTTATGTTCTTTAATTCTGCAGAAGGAAGAGCTGACCTCAGTCCACCATCTGCCAAAGCAGAACTGCGGCCTCAGCGAGGAGACCCCACACTAGCTATGCAGGCAATTCAGCTGGATTCCTTCTAGCAGCAGGGGGAACCCTTCAGGCCTCCACCTTCTTTCCTTCCTCCACCATCTCATTAGGACACGGTGGGGAGTCTCCAGTGGGAGTGAAGGGTCCCACGATCCAGTCGAGGGGAATGTTCTGCATCACGTATTCCAGCAGCTCATCCAGGGACTCCTGGGCCTTGGTCACCATCTCCCGACTCTGGGCAAGGGTATGGCTGGACAGATCGTGGAAACATCCGGCACTGGAGAAGAAGGAGGCCTGTAGCTCTTCTATACTGCTCGAGACCTGCTGGGCCTTGTCCTGGACAGTGCTGGGAAGGCCCTGGATGCTGCCCAGGAGAGTAAGGCAGGTCGTTGTCAGTTGCTGGGTGAGGCTCTGGGACGTGGCTAGAGCCTGAGCTTCAACCTGCTGGAAGGAGAAAGCGAGAGATGGGAGTATCTGCAAGTTTCCCCTACAGATGTGGAGAGTTCACTGGAGCAAGTCTCTCAGGGCAAGAAGGAGGAGAATACCTTTGCGGAGTCTGGTTCCTCCTGCCCTTCCAACTTGCCCCTGCAGCACTGGAGCCACATCTGGTACAGACGGTCCTGGCCATTGTGAAGCTTCTGATCTACGGCCTGCTTGATCTGCAGGAGGAGAGGGCAGTTAGCTGGGAAGAGTAGGAGGCGGCTGGCCAGGGAAGCTCTCCCACAGCTAGGTGTGGGCAGCAGGCAGGCAGCACTACTGCAGCACTGAGCACGGGAGGCTGCAGAGACCGTGACCCACAGCAGCTACAGGGCAGGAGAGAGGGGTCGTGTTCCTACCAGGTCAATGGTTTGCTGGAGCTGGGAGAGGGCCTCCAGGGTGCTCTGCCTGGCTTGTCTCATCTTGCCCAGGGCGTGCTGGTAGGCTCGCTGGCGCAGCGTGCTCGAAAGGGAACCCAGACGCACGTAGTAACTCCGCCGCTCTGCAGGAGCCTCTCCAGGCCCTCAACGGGAGTTGTGGCAAGCTCAGCTGGAAGGGGAAAGGGGTCAGTTGGCAGCAGTGGTGCAAGTAAGGCAGTAAGGTCAGGTACGCCGCACCATTAAGACATTTGTTGCTGGTATGACGTACTGGAATGACGTTTGGTATCCAGTGAAAACTGCAGGGCTCTCAGGAACCACAGCAGCGAAAGGAGCAGAATGCTGGCACCTCCTCCGGTGTGGCTGTACCGCCCCCAGCTGGCTCCCCACCAGCCCTTCCACATAGTTCCAATTCCTGTCTGGAGTCTGTAGAGTCTCCCGCACAAGGCAGGGTGCGGTTGTTTAGGGGGAGTCACGTGCCCCCCCTGCCCTTTTGGATCCCTCCCATGAGTCGCCGTACTGGTAAGAGTTAAAATCTACTTGCACCACCGGTTGACAGGGCCAGGATACAAGGCAGGGATGCGTTCAGCCCTCCCAAAGCTTGTGACCGATGCAATCTGTCCCGGGGCACATTTGGATGCCCTGAAGCACCAACCAGTAAGGCAGCAGGTAGCTGCACAGGGAGCAGCATCAGAGCCATCAGACAGGGCGAGCAGAGGGCCCAGCATGAAGGAACTAAGGGAGGGTTAGTAGCCAAGCTAACCTGAGGGAGAGGTGGCTCTTTTGGCAACTCAGCTGTGAGCACTGTGAACAGCTGTGAGTCCAAGCCATGCCCAAAGACACCAGGGTCACATTGGTTTGTATTCAGCAGAGGGGTTCTTACCGAGCGCCTCCTCTGTCATGGGGAGGTAGTAGTCCACCAGCTGCTCAGATTTCCCCAATGCTGTGTCTATGCCACTGGCAGCCATCTGCCCCATGCTGGAGCCCATCACTGTGCTCATGCTGCTGGTCACGGCAGATTTGGTCACCTCCACGCTCTCCTGGACAGCCCCTTGGGCCACGCCCACCATGCTGGTCACTGCATCCTTGGCCTCAGTGACCATGCTGCAGACTGCATCCTTGGCACCCACCATTGTGGCACGCACGAGGTCTTGGGCATCCAAAGCCACCTAGAGGGAAAGGGGTCAGAAGACAGGTCACTGAACACCTAGCGGAAGTGAAGGGCCCACAGCCTCATCCTGCTCCAGGACCAGCCGTGACACTCCTGTGGTTACCTTCTCAATCGGCTGCTGCAGGATGGGCAGCTGCTCCTCCAGTCTGTCCAGACCCCGACAGGCATATTCATTGGCTGCTGCAACTGAAACACAACCACAGAACTCGTTCCCTTAATTCCTTCACGTGCACAGATCTCGTGGGGCTGCTAATCTGTGTACACTGGAGGACTGGTGTTCCTAAGCAAGTGTCCCAGGTTACTGATGGGAAAACCAAGGAAGAGGGGTTGGGCAAGTTGCCCAAGGCTATGGAGCCAGTCTGGGTCAGCGCCAGGTTTAGCACTCAGGAGATCCGGCTGCCAGCCATCTGTTCATCCACCCCCAGCTTCTCCTAGAGGGTTTCAGGAGTCTCCAGTGCCTGCAATGGGCTCAGATCCTTTTAGCATTGGAGCTGCTTCCTGTGCCCTCTAGCAGGTATTACTCCATGGCATTAGGTGCCATACACAGTGCATGTGGCTGTGTGGTACTGGGCCAGGCACGCACACCAGGGATTGTGCCTGGGCACTGTCTGCCTCTAGGCTGGCCCAGCTCCCCGCTCGTACCTGAGCAAGAGTCCTCACCAGCAGCTGCTGCAGCCATCAGAGCTGTTCCGCACATCGCCAATGCCTTGGCCAGATCACGTCCAGGAGCTCGCCGAGTTCAGGGGAGCAGGAGAAGGGAGTCTGTGGATTCTGTTTGCTGCCAGTTGGAGGCCAAGCTCAGTAGTGGGCCTAGAGCCACTGTAGGCTGAGCCTGTCCCCAGACCCACCTCCCCCACAGGAGTGTTCCAGCCTCCCTTCCCTTACTCACGCTGTGGCTCCAATTGGGCCAGGAGGGGCCGTGCCCCATTGATGGCAGCAGAGGTGATGGCCCTCACCCCAGTCTCTGCCACCTCACAGACACCTTTGATGGCTGGGTGGGTCTCTTTGGTGGCAGCGTAGCTGGCAGAGGCCATCTCACAGGCAGAGCTGACCAAGGGCATGCCAGCCACCCTGTCTGCTGCAGTCTGAGGGAAGGAAAGAGGAGTCAGGTGGGGAAGAGCTCCTGGCTTGTCAAGGTGCCCCTCCTGTCTCTTTCCTTCTACAACTACTGATTCTGTAGCAGACTGTCCTCAGAGCTAGGCAGTCTCCTGTCCCTGTCAGCAGGGGTTCAGTGGCCTGCCTGTGACATTCGTTACACACCCAGAAGCCTGGTCCCATTGGAACAGCTGCCTATAGTCAGCAAGGTCTCAGGAACGCTGTTTCCATCCTGGCACGCCCACCAACAAAACAGAACTGTGTCACGATCTCATTCCATCAGTGAGAGCAGGAATGGAGAGACCTTTTGTCTTTCCAAGTGCAGTCTCTCCCAATCAGGAACCATGTCTCAGTCCAGCACCCGGTACAGTGCCCCCACTGGGCATTACAATCAGCGGGATTTGCTGGTGTTCTAGTGCAGAGAGCATTCACAGGGTCACCAGTGCTGGTGCTCCTCCCGGATTCAGGGGGCACTTGTGGGCAGTGACTACGGCACTCTGAGAACTAGAACTTGGAGCATTTAGCTAGTGTTGTGGTTACGAGTCCCTGTCTCCAGCAGTGGAGACCTTCAAGCTAGAACAGCCCTGCTAGCTGCCAAGCACACCTGCCTCCCCAGGAGGGACCCACCTGTTGCTCCTCTGCCTGGATCTCCACCTCTGGTTCATTTTCCTTAGCAGACATGGTGGAGTGAGATGTCCCTGCAAGACCCAAAAAGGAATATTGAGTGGCTACAGCAGGAGCCAGTGAAATCAATGTTGTGTAGGAACACCAGGAGAGCTGCTCCCGGTCCGTTTTCTCCAAGAGCCAGACCAGGTTGTCCCCCTGTAGAAAGTCTCTCTGTACAGAGAACAGGCCAGGGCCTTAAACCTTTGATCTAAGGCAGGCTCAGAGACAGCCAGTTCCTCAAACCCAGGGATGCACTTGTAATCCACACACCTTGTGGGTATGTTCTTCTGTCCCATCTCATGGCACCAGGACCAGTTAGAGAGACAGAGATTAACGCATCAGCTCTACAGTCTTAGCTAAGAGCCTTGTGGCTTTTAGCTCATGCAGTGGAGGCTCATGCATTTAGCTCCAGAGGTCCCAGGTTTGATCCTGCCGATCACCAGTGTCTATCAGTGTTACACACTCCCAAAGCTTCTCCTCAGACTTCTAGACCCAACAATGCCTCCCAAGGGAAGCACCAGGACACCTGCAAAGCTCAGAGGCACCCTCCTAGTTTAGTCTTTTCCCAGTTAATACCAGGGCTAATTCCATTTGTCCCAGAGTACAATCACTGACAGAAGTTACCCTGCTGAAGGTAGTAGCCATTGACTACACACACAGAACACTGAATTGAGAAGGTACCACTGGTGAGCCTTCAGGGACCTCTTGAGTGAGTAGTGTAGGAGCCTCCCTGGATACTGAATTACATAGGACTATTATGATCATCTCCTTTCTGGCCTTAATATCTATGAGTCTACGTAGGAGATGCCCACTATGGCAGGCTGGTTATTTTAAAGCCAATTTAGCTGGTAAAAATACAAATATTTTCTATTGTCAGTTAAAGACTGGTCTGGTAAAGAAAGAGATTCCAGTTCAGGTAAATTGACACCATCACCCCTAGAGGCGAGAGTGAGACTACTAACTAGAAAGCTAGGGCCTTTATAGGAAGGCACCAGGCCTGTTTTCCTTTAGTGTTTCCTGCATTACCTGTTTCAGATACATATTGGTTACCCAGCACTCCAGTCTCAGCTGAATCAGCCACCTCAGTCAAGTGTTTCCACCTGTAGATCGTCATGACAAGCCAAAACTCAGACCACAACCAGAAGTCCCAATCCTCATCCCTGAGTGGGAACAGCATAGCTTAGCTCAGGTAGAATGGTGAGTGGAGAGTTTTTCATAGTCCAGGCTCTAATTTAGTTCTCCTTGTTAAATATTCTATTCTCCTCTAGGGAAGCCTCCATCTCCTGGAACATACCATTAATCCAGGCCTCCCACTCTGGAAGGCAGACAGTTTCCTTTCCTGGACTGTTTGTTCAGAAGACTCAGCTAGAAATGCTTTACACAAGTACAGCTACCAAGCACTGAAAGTAGCTAAGAACTGCCATCTAAACCCCCCAGAGCCTGAGATATAGCTTAACCACACCTCTTACCAAACTTCCACACTACTAATCCTTCACCAATACTCAGACCTCCCCCAGGTCTCAGCCATTATATTCCTGTGATGATGTCATCATGGGGCTGGACACACTTGACAGACAGCTCAGGAGACCAATCACACAGCTGCATTCTCTACTTTGCCCAGTGAGGGCTGTGAACCTCTGAAAAGTTACAGGGTTTCAGAGTTGCCAAACTTGGTTGGATGTGTTCCTGGCGGTCTCATCACATGACAATCTTTAGTTCCTGGAGACTCCAGAACGATCCTGGCGGGCTGGCAAACCTAATTTCAGATTATGAGCTGTTTGGGGCAGGCCTTTTACTCTGTGTTAAGACAGTACCTAGCACGATGGGATTCCAGTTTTGATTTTGGCTTTGAAATGCTACGGTAATACAAATAATAAGAATGCTTCATATTCTCAGAGTGCTCCAGTTGTTCCCTCTGAAGAGCGCCTTTACGCTCCATTTCCCTGGGAACATTTTCAGTGTAGGTGGTTTTTTGTCAGTAAAACAGTTCTAGGAGAGGAGAGTGCTGATAGCTGTTGTATTATTTTGCTTTCTTGCCCACTCCAGAAGAGGCTGGCGAAGTTACTCTGGCCCAGCTGGTACAAGTTGCTTCCTCAGTTCATTTATAGCTTTCCTGTTAGTTGACTTGTCCAGGGAAGAGAACGTAGCACAGGTTTTTAAAGGTATTTAGCTATTGCTCCTCTCAGCATTGCAAGGCCTAAGTGAGTTAGGCCCAGAACCGCAAAGAGAGTTAGGCTGCCCCACACTGGGCAATAAGGGGTTAAAGACTGAGTGCAGTTAGCAGTTCCAATATAAGTGTCAGTTCGATACGTGGAACCCCCAGGCTCAGGGGGCATCAGGGGAGCATTTGGGCAGATGCTGGGGGTGACACAGCCACAGGGAAGGACTAAGTGGGGAGACAAGCTCAGGGAAAAGTTTGGGGGGGTGTCAGTTATAGCCACTATGCTCGGCTCTGCCCTCTCCCCATTATCATTCCTGGCCTAGTTACTTCAGTGCCAGGGTCCTTCCCAGCCAGAGTGACAGCAGATCACACCAGGCATAACTTCGTCCCATAACCTCCCCATCACCCTTCACACAGGGAGTAAAATCAAAGCAGGGAGTGCAAATGCCTGGAGCAGCTAAGCAGAGTGACAGAGGCTTGGGGCTGAGGCAGGTGCTCACCTCACTCCTTTAAAGCAAGCCGAGATGTTCATACCCATGTGTCTGTCCCACAGAGGGATGTGAGTGGGCCTCCATCCAGACACACGATCTTCAGCTTCAGTGGCTGCAAGGGCCAGAGTGGGGCAGTGTTAGTCCCTGATTCTACAATGAGCCCTGCACAAACCAGCCCCTGCATTTACTCAGACCCCAGGAACTTCAACAGGCAGTTGGGAAGAGTAGCTGAGTTCCAGAGGGCTCTGCACAGGTGCAAGTATCCCTAGCACAGAGAGACCATTGCACGCTCAGGGCTTAGAAACCACCTTCCCATCCATAGCCCTCCCACACAGGCAGCCAGCAGAAGCAGCAAGCCCAACCATGTTAAGAGCACACTACAAGTCTTCCTACCTGGGATCTACAGCTACAATCACTAATTATCCAGAGGGTGCCACCCAGGAGAGAAAGCCAGCTGGGGGCAGGAAGCATCTTTTTCCTTTTCCCATTCCTCCTTCTAATATTCAGACCATTGGGGTGTAGCTGGTGTGATCTCTATGCTCACACCTTGGAACCTCCAACAGGCCTTTGGATTAAATACCTGAGCCTGTTGGTGGATCATCCTGGGGTTTGCTGAAATAACCCACTGCTCCTTGAGCCATAAGTACTGCATCCGGTGGGTTAGTCGGTTACTGTATTTGCTTTATATAATTTAAGACTGGTCCAGCACCAGTTACTATAGGGTATCTTACCTCTGACCCTAGCCGGGCATATGTTACAACCACTCCTTCTCTACGGAAGGATTAGCTGCAGGGGCTGCGCTCGGGAAATGCAGGCTGCAATGTTCTTCATGGTGTAAAGAAAATCCAGCTACTACTTCTATCCAAGTTTGAAGCCAATGTCTGCTGAGGTGAAATCCATTCATTCACCTCACACATTTTATTAGATGTGGACTAAAGAGCGTCCTTGGGCTTGAGCACTGAAGTCCCATTTGCTGAACAGCACTACTAAAGTCTGCACTTACTCTTCCATGTCCCTAGAAGGAGCAGGCTATGACCTTCACTCACCCCAGCAGGGCTCCACCTAGCGAGTGCTCTTACTCACTCTTCCCCCTGAGTGTGTTGTAGGGGCCTTTGTTAATCCAGAACACAGCAGGGTTTGTAACACACCTCCAGTTGCAGAGGCAGGTTAGCCTGTCAGTCAGGCAGTTTCTGACTTTGAAGAGCTTGCAATCCCCAGTCCTTTGGAGTACAAGCCAGGCCCTGTCCAATGAGATGAGGAATAACCAGCCATAGGAGCTGCTTCCATCACCACTATGGTTACTAGTCTCCATCCTTGAGAGCAACACAGCCATTCCTGCTCATGGTGCTGTTGTAGTGCTGAACCCAGGAGACATGGTCTTGCCTGAAGCTTTTTAGTAGCTCAAGCCTGAGTTAGGGTAAGCAACAGTGATGGAGCTGCCTAGATGCCACTACCCACTTGTGACTTCAAGCACAGACACAAGCTCTCAGGAAAATGCATTACAAGCCCAGCACTGGTCCCATCATGGATCTCCCACAACCCTGAGCCACGTGCCTGTACGGTTATTGGCCTGGCTAGGTTTACACTAGGCAGTAGGAAAGGTTAGGCAGGTGCCTGGCTAATAGCCAGCCTGCGTCCTTCCTCCCTGCTGATATCCATGCTTCAGCAAGACTATCTGCTGCTCTATTTCTTGCAGCTAGTCTCCCTGTGCGTGTGCGCGTGTGTGTGCAGGGGTGCATTTTGACAACTCCAGGCAACTGGGATTTAACAATTCACCATCTCTTTTCCTGGGCACTTCCAACCTGTTGAGCTTCTTGCACTGGATTAGAGGCAAGGGCCGGCAGTCTCCCACCACTGTATGTGACCCTTTTAACTTCGCTCATTACCAATAGTAGGTTCTCAGCTCTCCACACACCCCATTTCCTCTGAAGGCCATAGTGCCCTAACACCCTGGGTTCTTCCCTCTGTTAGTTGGTCTCAGAGTCTGGCTTCCAGTGTGTAGTAAGGCAACACTACAGACGAGTGTTCTCAATGGGCTGTTGCCGCCGTCTACCTGAGAAAAGTCTCAAAGGAAGAGTGTCAAATGGAGGCACCTGAAGAGATGCCTTTACCAAGGAGATGAGCTCAGCCATTCTGGAGCCCTGCCGGAAACAAAAGTGGGTGCAAGGGGGGTGTGTGTGTGTGTGAGAGAAGAGGGGGATGGGGTCGCCTGTACAGTACTCTGTACAAACGTATACGAGTCGGGGAGGGAATCACATTAAGCAGACAGGAATTTGAATACAGTTGCAGTTTATTGTGACATCAAACCCTAGTTTTACCTAGTACAAAGCTAGTAAAAATATCGAGCTGAGGAGCACTTCCTATGTACAGAGGAAGACAGCTGTATGTATGTCCTGAGAGAAGCAGGACTAGCCCTGCAAGGGATGCCGTCCTGCATGACTAGTGAGGCCACCCTGTAACAAATGGTTCTGGGGAAGTGTGCCTGGGAAAGGACATTCAGGTTCTTTAATTCTGCAGAAGGAAGAGCCGACATCAGTCCACCGTCTGCCAAAGCCGAACTGCAGCCTTAGTGAGGAGGCCCCACACTAGCTATGCAGGCAATTCAGCTGGATTCCTTCCAGCAGCAGGGGGAACCCTTCAGGCCTCCAGCTTCTTTCCTTCCTCCACCATCTCATCAGGACATGGTGGGGAGTCTCCAGCAGGAGTGAAGGGTCCCACGATCCAGTCCAGGGGAATGTTCTGCATCACATATTCCAGCAGCTCCCCCAGGGACTCCTGGGCCTTGGTTACGATCTCCCGACTCCGGGCAAGGGCACTGCTGGACAGATCCTGGAAACAGCCGGCACTGGAGAAGGAGGCCTGGAGCTCTTCTATACTGCTCGAGACCTGCTGGGCCTTGTCCTGGATAGTGCTGGGAAGGCCCTGGATGCTGCCCAGGAGAGTAAGGCAGGTGGTTTTCAGTTGCTGGGTGAGGCTCTGGGACGTGGCTAGAGCCTGAGCTTCAACCTGATGGAAGGAGAAAGAGAGACTGGAGTATCTGCAAGTTTCCCCTACACATGGGGGGATTTCACTGGAGCAAGGCTGGCAGGGCGAGAAGGAGAATACCTTTGTGGAGTCTGGTTCCTCCTGCCCTTCCAACTTCCCCCTGCAGCACTGGAGCCACATCTGGTACAGACAGTCCTGGCCATTGTGAAGCTTCTGATCTACAGCCTGCTTGGCATGGTTGATCTGCAGGAGGAGAGGGCAGTTAGCTGGGAAGAGCAGGAGGCGGCTGGCCAGGGAAGCTCTCCCACAGCTAGGTGTGGGCAGCAGGCAGGCAGCACTACTGCAGCACTGAGCACGGGAGGCTGCAGAGACCGTGACCCACAGCAGCTACAGGGCAGCGGAGAGGGGTCGTGTTCCTACCAGGTCAATGATTTGCTGGAGCTGGGAGAGGGCCTCCAGGGTGCGCTGCCTGGCTTGTCTCATCTTGCCCAGGGCGTGCTGGTAGGCTCGCTGGCGCAGCGTGCTCGACAGGGAACCCAGACGCACGTAGTAACTCCGCTGCTCTGCAGGAGCCTCTCCAGGCCCCTCAAGGGGAGTTGTGGCAAGCTCAGCTGGAAGGGGGAAGGGGTCAGTTGGCAGCAGTGGTGCAAGCAAGCCAGTAAGGTCTTAATGGTGCGGCGTACCTGACATTTGTTGCTGGTATGTGTAGCCAGACAGCCAGCCCCCCATCTCAGACCAGCATTGCTGGAAACACACGGGAGCCAAAAACCACAGGACACTTAACATGAATTCCAGCACAGCCTTTGAAGCTGAGAGAAGCACAGGTGTGCTGCTACAATGTGCCACTGGGAACATATACAACAATTGGGCTCACAGCAGGCAGAGGCGCTGTGACAGACATGGCTCTTAGCCCCTACTAAAAACAGCATGATGCACACACAACAACATCCTAGGTGGGAAAATATTTACCCTAATAAAAGGAATGTCCAGTAGTTGACACTTATTGTTTCTCTCCCTTGCAAGTGTAAACTACTCTTGCGAGAGCTGGCGTCACCCAGATAGACCAGCCCCAATTTGGCACAAGAAAGGAGAAAGAGAATAAAGGAGTACAGAGGTATAAGTAGGGGACCTACAGCACCATGATTTTTGAGTGCTTTTCACTATCTATCTGCTGGTCAGATAAGTGACAGCCTCCCAAGGCTTCTGCAGCTAAGAGGGTCCCTAAGCCTTGTCCCTTATTCGTCTTTCCGCGGAATTGAGTGACCGATCCTGGCTTGGCACCGCTGGAATCGAGAGATGCAAGGAGGGTAAGAAGCACGCACACCTGATCTCCTATCTTTAGTGTACACATATTTTGAAATAGAGCTCTAGACTTTGTTTTCTTTCTTTGGGATTGTAGCTTCAGTTTTGTAACTTGTTTGTGTGTGTAACATCTCTACATTTAAATAAGTAGGCACTAGCAATTTTGTAACCACATGATTAGAATCTAGTTTAATAAATTTTGGTAACCATTTGTGCATAAGCCTGACTTGTTTCTCTGGTTTACTGTGAAGCAGCCAACACAATTAAAGAACCTCAGCCGTTTTGGCTATAAAGCCTGGCCATTAGGTGAGAGTACTAAGAGCCTAGCGTTGAGTTGTGCCGCCTCCACGGGGCAGACTCTTGGGGCACCTGTCAGTCAATCCTGACTGCCCGCTGCGAAGGAGCTCTGAGCTCTAGCAGTTAACGTCACGGGTGGTTAGGACCTTGGGGCATCCGTCAGCCTAGCCCGGGCTGCCCACCGCAAAGGGACAGTGCGTCCTAGCGGTTAAAGTCACGGATGGTATAAACGGGCATAGCTGGCACCTCACCAAACATCCCTGGCCATCGGCTAACAGTATGACGTACTGGAATGACGTTCAGTATCCACTGAAAACTGCAGGGCTCTCAGGAACCGCAGCAGCGAAAGGAGCAGAATGCTGGCAGCTCCTCCGGTGTGGCTGTACCGCCCCCAGCTGGCCCCCCCACCAGCCCTTCCACGTAGTTGCATCTCCTGTCTGGGGTCTGTAGGGCCCCCCTGCACAAGGCAGGGTGGGGTCATTTGGGGGGGAATCATGTGCCCCCCCCCCCCGACTTTAGGGTCCCTCCCATGAGTCGCTGTACTGGTAATAATTAAAATCTACTTGCACCACCAGTTGGCAGGGCCAGGATACAAGGCAGGGATGTGTTCAGCCCTCCCAAAGCTTGTGACCGATGGAATCTTTCCCAGGGCAGGTTTGAATGCTCTGCAGCACCGACCAGTAAGGCAGCGGGAAGCTGCACAGGGAGCAGCGTCAGAGCCAGACGACATGGCTAGCAGAGGGCCCAACAAGAAGGAACAAGGGGAGGGCTAGTAGCCAAGCTAAGTTGCAAGGAAGCCTGAAGGAGAGGTGGCTCTTTTGGCAGATCAGCTGTGAACACCGAGTCCAAGCCACGCCCCAAGACACCAGGGTCACATTGGTTTGTATTCAGGAGAGGGGATCTTACCAAGCTCCTCCTCTGTCATGGGGAGACAGTAGTCCACCAGCTGCTCAGATTTCCCCAATGCTGTGTCTATGCCACTCGCAGCCATCTGCCCCATAGTGGAGGCCATCACTGTGCTCATGCTGCTGGTCACAGCGGATTTGGTCACCTCCACGCTCTCCTGGACAGCCCCTTGGGCCACGCCCACCATGCTGGTCACTGCATCCTTGGCCTCAGTGACCGTGCTGCAGACTGCATCCTGGGCACCCACCACTGTGGCACGCACAAGGTCTTGGGCATCCAAAGCCACCTAGAGGAAAAGGGGTCAGAAGAGAGGTCACTGAACACCTAGCGGAAGTGAAGGGCCCACAGCCTCATCCTGTTCCAGGACCAGCCATGACACTCCTGTGGTTACCTTCTCAATCGGCTGCTGCAGGATGGGCAGCTGCTCCTCCCGTCTGTCCAGACCCCGACAGGCATATTCATTGGCTGCTGCAACTGAAACACAACCACAGAACTCGTTCCCTTAATTCCTTCACGTGCACAGATCTCGTGGGGCTGCTAATCTGTGTACACTGGAGGACTGGTGTTCCAAAGCAAATATCCCCAGGTTACTGATGAGAAAGCCAAGGAAGAGGGGTTGGGCAAGTTGCCCAAGGCTATGGAGCCAGTCTGGGTCAGCGTCAGGCTTAGCACTCAGGAGATCCGGCTGCCAGCCATCTGTTCATCCACCCCCAGCTTCTCCTAGAGGGTTTCAGGAGTCTCCAGTGCCTGCAATGGGCTCAGATCCCTTCAGCATTGGAGCTGCTTCCTTTGCCCTCTAGCAGGTATTGCTCCATGGCATTAGGTGCCATACACAGTGCATGTGGCTGTGTGGTACTGGGCCAGCCACGCACACCAGGGATTGTGCCTGGGCACTGCCTGCCTCTAGGCTGGCCCAGCTCAGCACCGGTACCTGAGCAAGAGTCCCCACTAGCAGCTGCTGCAGCCGTCAGAGCCGCTCCGCGCAAGGCCAATGCCTTGGCCAGATCACGTCCAGGAGCTAGCCGAGTTCAGGGGAGCATGAGAAGGGAGTCTGGATTCTGTTTGCTGCCAGTTGGAGGCCAAGCTCAGTAGTGGGCCTAGAGCCACTGTAGGCTGAGCCTGCCCCCAGACCCACCTCCCCCACCACACACCCACGAGTGTTCCAGCCTCCCCTCCCTTACTCACGCTGTGGCTCCAGCTGGTCCAGGATGGGCCGTGCCCCGGTGATGGCAGCAGACGTGATGGCCCTCACCCCTGTCTCTGCCACCTCACAGACCGCTTTGATGGCTGGGTGGGTCTCTTTGGTGGCAGCGTAGCTGGCAGAGGCCATCTCACAGGCAGAGCTGACCAAGGGCAGGCCAGCCACCCTGTCCCCTGCAGTCTGAGGGAGGGAAAGAGGAGTCAGCTGAGGAAGAGCTCCTGGCTTGTCAAGGTGCCCCTCCTGTCTCTTTCCCTCTACAACTACTGATTCTGCAGGAGACAGTCCTCAGAGTTAGGCAGTCTCCTGTCCCTGTCAGCAGGGGTTCAGTGGCCTGCCTGTGACATTAGTTACACACCCAGAAGCCTGGTCCCACTGGAACAGCTGCCTATATTCAGCAAGGTCTCAGGAACGCCGTTTCCATCCTGGCACGCCCACCAACAAAACAGAACTGTGTCACGATCTCGTTCCATCAATGAGAGCAGGAATGGAGAGACCTTTTGTCTTTCCAAGTGCAGTCTCTCCCAATCAGGAACCATGTCTCGGTCCAGCACCCGGTACAGTGCCCCCACTGGGCATTGCTATCAGCGGGATTTGCCGGTGTTTTAGTGCAGAGAGCATTCACAGGGTCACCAGTGCTGGTGCTCCTCCTGGATTCAAGGGGCACTTGTGGGCAGTGACTACGGCACTCTGAGAACTAGAACTTGGAGCATTAGCTAGTATTGTGGTTACGAGTCCCTGTCTCCAGCAGTGGAGACATTCAAGCTAGAACAGACCTGCCAGCTGCCAAGCACACCTGCCTCCCCAGGAGGGACCCACCTGTTGCTCCTCTGCCTGGATCTCCACCTGTGGTTCATTTTCCTTAGCAGACATGGTGGAGTGAGATGTCCCTGCAAGACCCAAAAAGGAATATTGAGTGGCTACAGCAGGAACCAGTGAAATCAATGTGTGTAGGAACACCAAGAGAGCTGCTCCTGGTCCGTTTTCTCCAAGAGCCAGACCAGGTTGTCCCCCTGCAGTAAGTCTCTCTGTACAGAGAACAGGCCAGGGCCTTAAACCTTTGATCTAAGGCAGGCTCAGAGACAGCCAGTTCCTCAAGTCCAGGGATGCACTTGTAATCCACACACCTTGTGGGTGTGTTCTTCTGTCCCATCTCGTAGCACCAGAACCAGTTAGAGAGGCAGAGATTAACGCATCGGCTTTACAGTCTTAGCTAAGAGCCTTATGGCTTTTAGCTCATGCAGCAGAGGCTCATGCATTTAGCTCCAGAAGTCCCAGGTTTGATCCTGCCCATCACCAGGGTCTGTTGGTGTTACACACTCCCAAAGCTTCTCCTCAGACTTCTGGACCCAACAATGCCTCCCAAGGGGAGCACCAGGACACCTGCAAAGCTCAGAGGCACCCTCCTAGTTTCGTCTTTTCCCAGGTTATACCAGGGATAATTCCATTTGTCCCAGAGTACAATCACTGACAGAAGTTACCCTGCTGACGATAGTAGCCAGTGACTACACACACAGAACACTGAATTGAGAAGATATCATTGGTGAGCCTTCAGGGACCTCTAGAGTGAGTAGTGTAGGAGTCTCCCTGGATACTGAATTACATAGGAGATGATCATAATGGTCCCTTCTGACCTTAGTGTCTAAGAGTCTACATAGGAGATGCCCACTACAGCAGCCAATTTAGCTAGTAAAAATACAAATATTTTCTATTGTCAGTTAGAGACTGGTCTGGTAAAGAAAGAGATTCCAGTTCAGGGAAATTGACACCATCACCCCTAGAGAGGAGAGTGAGACCACTAACTAGAAAGCTAGGGCCAGGAAACATTTCCCTTATGGGAAGGCACCAGGCCTGTTTTCCTTTAGTGTTTCCTGCATTATCTGTTTCAGATACATATTGATGACCCAGTACTCCAATCTCAGCTGAATCAGCCACCTCAGTCAAGTGTTATCACCTGCAAATCTTTAGGACAAGCCAGAACTCAGACCACAGCCAGAAGTCCCAATCCCCATCCCTGAATGGGAACAGCATAGCTTAGCTCAGGTAGAGAGGTGAGTGGAGAGTTTTCCCATAGTCCAAGCCCTAATTTAATTCTCCTTGTTAAATATTCTATTCTTCTCTAGGGAAGCCTCCACTTCTTAGAACATACCATTAATTAAAGCCTCCCAGTCTGGAAGGCAGATAGTCCAGGGAAGGAAACTGTTTGCTCAGAAGACTCAGCTAGAAATGCTTTACACAAGAACAGCTACCAAGAACTGAAAGTAGCTGAGAGCTTGTGACCATTCAATCCTAGCCACTACTGACCATCAGGCAAGACATTGGGTCATACTCTGGGTAAGAAAAAGCCCCCATCTAAACACCCCCAGAACTTAAGACATAGCATAAAGATTAAGCACACATCTTACCAAACTTCCACACTACTAATCCTTTGCCGATACTTGGATTTACCCCCCCTCAGCCATTATATTCCTGTGATGATGTCATCATGGGGCTGGACACACTTGACAGACAGCTCTGGAGACCAATCACACAGCTGCATTCTCTACTTTGCCCAGTGAGGGCTGTGAGCCTCTGAAAAGTTACAGGGCTTCAGAGTTGCCAATCTTGCTTGGATGTGTTCCTGGAGGTCCCATCACATGACAATCTTTAATTAAAGATTAATCTTTAATTCCTGGAGAGTTCAGGACAATCCTGGAGGGCTGGAAACCTAGTTTCAGATTATGAGCTGTTTGGGGCAGGCCTTTTACTCTGTGTTAAGACAGTACCTAGCACGATGGGATTCCAGTTCTGATTTTGGCTTCGAAATGCTACGGTAATACAAATAATAAGAATGCTTCATATTCTCAGAGTGCTCCAGCTGTTCTCTCTGAAGAGCGCCTTTACACTCCTTTTCCCTGGTAACATTTTCAGTGTAGAAGGTTTTTTGTCAGTAAAACCATCTAAGAGAGGAGAGTGCTGATAGCTGTTGTATTATTTTCCTTTGTTGCCCACTCCAGAAGAGGCTGGCGAAGTTATTCTGGCCCAGCTGGTACAAGTTGCTTCCTCAGTTCATTTATAGCTTTCCTGTTGGTTGACTTGTCCAGGGAAGAGAACATGGCACAGATTTTTAAAGGTATTTAGCTATTGCTCCTCTCAGCATTGCAAGGCCTAAGTGAGTTAGGCCCAGAACCGCAAAGAGAGTTAGTTGCCCCACACTGGGCAATAAGGGGTTAAAGACTGAGTGCAGTGAGCAGTTCCAATATAAGTGTCAGTTCGATACATGGAACCCCCAGGCTCAGGGGGCATCAGGGGAGCATTTGGGCAGATGCTGGGGGTGACACCGCCACAGGGAAGCACTAAGTGGGGAGACAAGCTCAGGGCAAAGTTTGGGGGGGGGGGTGTCAGTTATAGCCACTATGCTCGGCTCTGCCCTCTCCCCATTATCATTCCTGGCCTAGTTACTTCAGTACCAGGGTCCTTCCCAGCCAGCGTGACAGCAGATCACGCCAGGCATAACTTCGTCCCATAACTTCCCCATCACCCTTCACACAGGGAGTAAAATCAAAGCAGGGAGTGCAAATGCCTGGAGCAGCTGAGCAGAGTGACAGTGGCCTGTGGCTGAGGCAGGTGCTCACCTCACTCCTTTAAAGCAAGCCGAGATGTTCATACCCATGTGTCTGTCCCACAGAGGGACGTGGGTGGGCCTCCATCCAGACACACGATCTTCAGCTTCAGTGGCTGCCAGGGCCAGAGTTAGTCCCTGATTCTGCAATGAGCCCTGCACAAACCAGCCCCTGCATTTACTCAGACCCCAGGAACTTCAACAGGCAGTTGGGAAGAGTAGCTGAGTTCCAGAGGGCTCTGCACAGGTGCAAGTATCCCTAGCACAGAGAGACCATTGCATGCTCAGGACTTAGAAACCACCTTCCCATCCATAGCCCTCCCACACAGGCAGCCAGCAGAAGCAGCAAGCCCAACCATGTTGAGAGCACACTACAAGTCTTCCTACCTGGGATCTACAGCTACAATCACTAATTATCCAGAGGGTGCCACCCAGGAGAGAAAGCCAGCTGGGGGCAGGCAGCATCTCTTTCCTTTTCCCATTCCTCCTTCTAATATTCAGACCATTGGGGTGTAGCTGGTGTGATCTCTATGCTCACACCTTGGATCCTCCAACAGGCCTTTGGATTAAACACTCGAGCCCGTTGGTTTGGGGTTTGCTGAAATAACTCACTGCTCCTTGTGCCATAAATACTGCACCCAGTGGGTTAGTCAGTCACTGCATTTGCTTTATATAACTTGAGACTGGGGCAGCAACATTTTCGATCAGGTTTCTATGGTCTGACCCTGGCCTGGGGATGTGCTAGAACCGCTCCTTCTCTACGGAAAGATTAGCTGCAGGGGCTGCGCTCAGGAAACGTAGGCTGCAATGTTCTTCATGCTGTAAAGAAAATCCAGCTCCCACTTCTATCCAAGTTTGAAGCTAATATCTGTTGATGTGAAATCCACTCATTGACATCACACATTTTATTAGACTTGGACTAAAGAGGAAAGAGCTTCACTGGGCTTGAACACAGAAGTCACGTTAGCTGACCAGCACTCCTGAAGTCTGCACTTACTCTTCCATATCCCTAAAAGGAGCAGGCTAGGACCTTTACTCACCCCAGCAGGGCTCCACCTAGCTAGTGTGTTGGAGGGTCCTCTGTTAATCCAGAACACAGCAGGGTATGTAACACACTTCCAGTTACACAGGCAAATTAGCCTCAGTGATCGCTCCCTGTCAATTAGGGAGTTTCTGACTTTTCTGCAGAAAAGGACCTCGAGGTTACAGTGGACAAGAAGCTGGCTATGAGTCAACAGTGTGCCCTTGTTGCCAAGATGGCCAATGACATTTTGGGCTGTGTAAATAGGGGCATTGCCAGCAAATCGACAGACATGATTGTTCCCCTCTATTCTACATTGGTGAGGCCTCATCTGGAGTACTATCTCCAGTTTTGGGCCCTACGATACAAAAAGGATGTGAAAAAATTGGAAAGTGCCCAGCAGAGGGCAACAAAAATGTTTAGGGGACTGGAACACATGACTTATGAGGAGAGGTTGAGGAAACTGGAATTGTTTAGTCTGCAGAAGAGAAGAATGGGGGGGGGGGGGCGGGATTTGATAGCTGCTTTCAACTACCTGAGAGGGAGTTCCAAAGAGGATGGGTCTAGACTGTTCTCAGTGGTATAGATTGCAGAACAAGGATCAATGGTCTCAAGTTGCAGTGGGGGAGGTTTAGTTTGGATATTAGGAAAAAACTTTTTCACTAGGAAGGTGGTGAAGCACTGGAATGTGTTACCTAGGAAGGTGGTGGAATCTCCTTCCTTTGAAGTTTTTAAGGTTGGGTTTGACAAAACCCTGGCTGGGATGATTTAGTTTGGGGATTGGCCCTGCTTTGAGCAGGGGGTTGGATTAGATGACCTCCTAAGGTCCCTTCCAACCCCCATATTCTAGGAGTCTATGAAAAGCTTTGTATCCCCAGTCCACTGGAGTACAAGACAGGCCCTGTCCAATGAGATCAGGTGTAACCAGCCCTGGGAGCTGCTTACATCACCACTTTGATTACTGGTCTCCATCTTTGAGAGCAACACACCCATTCCTGGTCATGGTCCTGTTGCAGTACTGAACCCGAGAGACATTTCCTTGCCTGAAGGTTTTTAATAGCTCAAGCCCGACTTAGGATAAGCAACAGTGATGGAGCTGCCTAGATGCCACTACCCACTTGTGACTTCAAGCATCGACACAAGGTCTCAGGAAAAAAGCATTACAAGCCCAGCACTGGTCCTATCATGGATCTCCCACAACCCTGAGCCATGTGCCTGTACGGTTATTGGCCTGGCTAGGTTTACACTAGGCAGTAGGAAAGGTTAGGCAGGTGCTTGGCTAATGGCAGGGAGGAAGGACGCAGGCTGGCTGATGTCCATGCTTCAGCAAGTCTGTCTGCTGCTCTATTTCTTGCAGCTCGTCTCCCTGTGTGTGGGTTTTGTTAAATCCCAGTTGCCTGGAGTTGTCAATTCACCATCTCTTTTCCGAGACACTTCCAAGCTGTTGAGCTTCTTGTACTGGACTAGAGGCAAGGCCCCACAGTCTCCCACCACTGTATGTGACCCTTTTAACTTCGCTCATTACCAGTAGTAGGTTCTCAGTTCTCCATACACCCCATTTCCTCTCAAGGCCATAGTGCCCTGTCTCAACAACCTGGGTTCCTCCCTCTGTTAGTTGGTCTCAGAGTCCGTAATGTTGCCTTGCTACACACTGGAAGCCAGACGAGAGTTCTCAAGGGGCTGTTGCCTCCTTCTACCTGAGAAAAGTCTCAATGGAAGTGTGTCAAATGGAGGCACCTGAAGAGATGCCTTCACCCAGGAGACGAGCTCAGCCATTCTGGAGCCCTGCCAGAGAAAAAAGTGGGTGGAGGGGGTTTGTGTGTATGAAGAAGAGGGGCATGGGGTCACCTGTACAGTATGTTTCTACAGAGCATGAGCCAGGGAGGAAATCACATTAAGCAGACAGGACTTTGAATGCAGTTGAGGTTTATTGTGACATTAAACCCTAGTTTTACACATTACAAAGCTAGGAAAAAGATCAAGCTCAGGAGCACTTTCTATGTACAGAGGAAGACAGCTGTATGTATGTCCTGAGAGAAGCAGACTAGCCCTGCAAGGGATGCAGTCCTGCACGACTAGTGATGCCACCCAGTAACCGGTAATAAATGGTTCTGGAGGAGTGGGTGTGGGAAATGACATTCACGTTCTGCAATTCTGCAGAAGGTGGACGGAGGTCAACTCTTCCATCTGACAAAGCAGAACTGTGGCCTCAGCAAGGAGACCCCACACTAGCTATGCAGGCAATTCAGCTGGATTCCTTCCAGCAGCAGGGGAAACCCTTCAGGCCTCCAGCTTCTTTCCTTCCTCCACCAGCTCATCAGGAGACGGTGGGGAGTCTCCAGCGGGAGTGAAGGGTCCCACGATCCATTCCAGGGGAATGTTCTGCATCACGTATTCCAGCAGCTCATCCAGGGACTCCTGGGCCTTGGTCACCATCTCCCGACTACGGGCAAGGGCACTGCTGGACAGATCCTGGAAACAGCCGGCACTGGAGAAGGAAGCCTGGAGCTCTTCTATACTGCTCGAGACCTGCTGGGCCTTGTCCTGGATAGTGCTGGGAAGGCCCTGGATGCTGCCCAGGAGAGTAAGGCAGGTGGTTTTCAGTTGCTGGGTGAGGCTCTGGGACATGGCTAGAGCCTGAGCTTCAACCTGATGGAAGGAGAAAGAGACTGGAGTATCTGCAAGTTTCCCCTACAGATGGGGGGAGTTTGCTGAAACAAGGCTGTGAGGGCGAGAAGGAGCATACCTTTGCGGAGTCTGGTTCCTCCTGCCCTTCCAACTTCCCCCTGCAGCACTGGAGCCACATCTGGTACAGACGGTCCTGGCCATTGTGAAGCTTCTGATCTACAGCCTGCTTGATCTGCAGGAGGAGAGGGCAGTTAGCTGGGAAGAGCAGGAGGCGGCTGGCCAGGGAAGCTCTCCCACAGCTAGGTGTGGGCAGCAAGCCGGCAGCACTACTGCAGCGACACAGCTGGGCCTAGGAACAAACAGTGCCAATGGCACTGAGCATGGGAGGCTGCAGAAACCGTGTCAAGGTTCCTCCCCCACTCTGAACTCTAGGGTACAGATGTGGGGACCTGCATGAAAACGTCCTAAGCTTACTTTTACCAGCTGAGGTTAAAACTTCCCCAAGGTACAAATTAATTTTACCCTTTGCCCTTGGAATTTCCACTGCCACCACCAAACTCTAACTGGGTTTACCAGGAAACGTAGTTTGGACACGTCTTCCCTCCCAAAAATCCTCCCAACCCTTTGTGGAAGTATAACATTGTATAACATTGGGACATGCTGGATACATTGTATATGAGAGGGCATGCCAAAACATGTTACAAAGTATCTGAGGGAGCACACGTAGGGACAGTTAGCTTTTGAATGGAGAAGCAATTAAGCAGGCATCAGAATGGAAGGTGTGAAGGGCAATTAGTTAAGTTAACTGGAAGCTGTTAAAGGAGATTGTTAAGGGTGGCAGGTAATTGAAGATCCCTGAGACCAGTCAGGGATCTCGAAGGGTGGTGACTAAAATTTTTCTTCTTTTGTCTGTAACTTGTGTCTCTTAATTTATACAGCTTGCTGGAGAACAAGCCCCACTCGGGGGGCTCACTTCTAAATGTATTAGCAGAGCAGCTTTGCTAATAAAACAGAGTGGTCTGATAAATTGTGAGCGAGTCAAACTTTGACAATTTGGAGGTTCCACCGAGATGGCAAGCGGCTTCACTGAGGCTGTGTGATCCCTGACTGCCTTGCAGGACGATCGTGGCAGTCGGCGCCTGGACGCTTAGTCCAAGCGATCCTCCACAAGACAAAAAGGTACACAGCAGCAGCGCAGTCTACGCCATTGAACTTGTTGCTTCCCACTCTGTTCGGGTAGGGGTCTTTGGATCCAGCTTCTGGAATCAGACGTCTCAGGTAATTATTATTTTTGTGCTTTAACCGGTTTGAGGACTGTCTTGTCTTTGTGTCTATCCGTCTTCCCCGTGGTGTGTGTGTTAATCTGGGAGCGATCTCTGTCCGGAGACTGGCTGACCAAGGGGTCCCCGTCCCCACGGTCTGAATAAGTGGAATCTGCACAGCTGCAGCCGCACCACGCCTTGGGTATAACCCCTGGTGTGAAAGCAAGGGCAGTTGAGGCAGTAGCCTGTGGGCTCCTTTCTGTGTCTTGCACCGGGTACCGCTCTGCGGAGCCCAAATTTCCTTCTTGTGTGAGTGCTGTGTGAAGTCCTCCTGGATGGGTAATCAGAAGTCTAAGGTAGAACAGTTCCCTAAGGGAACTCCAGCTTATTTTATGTGTTTTAGGAGGGGTCTGGACTCTTGTAGGCTTCTTGAAAAATGGTCCAAATTAGCTCTAGAGAACCCCAAATTACAGTGGCCACTGTTAGGTTCTTGGGACAAGGATCAAGTGGACGCTTTAAAAAGCAAACTCGTCCTCCCAAAAACCAAATTGGAGAGAGGAGAAGTAGACTGCTTCATGCAGTGGTGGGAAGAGGCAAATCGTAGATGGACTGAGTCAAAACTCACCTCTCAAAAATTCTATCAAAAAACTAACAATTCAATTGGATGCAGTCTCTCCCACCACTAGTCCGAGTGCTCCCCTTTGCCCAGTCCTGTGGAATGATCCGGATCAAACCCGACCCCCCACCATACTCCTGCGCAAATAAGAAATCAGAAAAGGAAAAATCTTCAGTGACTATTGAAGATAATGAAAGTGAAGAAGATACCCTCATTGGCCTCGCAGCTCTGCAAAATATTATGAAGAAGAAATCCAAAGCAGACTGCAAAGATTCTCTTGACATCTCTTCTTGGAAAAGAGAACCTGATGGGAGGTTAATGAGAGACTCTGATCAAACTGTTCTGGCACCCTTACGCGTCCTTAAGATGGGAGAAAGTGAGTCCATATGGGATTATAAGCCCTGGACTCATACGGAACTTTTATCTATAGTTAAAAGTTTTCCCAAACCACAGGAAAACTGTCAAATTTGCTGAGGAGTTTCTGTTAATCTGTGAAACCTATGAACCCTCTGAGACAGATCTCCTCCAACTGTGTAAATTGTTAGCTCCTGCCAGTTATTATGAAAAATGGTTGGCTGCCGCAGACTGGCCACCTGAGGCACGCCACTCAACCATAAAAAGTACTGGCCCAGATTCGGCATACAGAGACTGGTGTATGGCTCTTTGGAAGCGCCTGCATCAAGCCATTCCCAAAGTGTGGTCTCCTAAAACAAACTGGACAGCAATATGTTGCTGTAAGCAAGGGCAAGGAGAAAGCCCAGGCGACTATAGGTCCCGGCTAACTGATATTTTCCTACAACATTCAGGAATACAAGAGCCCGATGTAAATGGGCAGGGGGCCTTGGCACATGCATTTGTTGATGGTCTTCTCCCTGCCACAGGCAGCATGTTAAAACGAATAAGTGTGGGATGGGAGACTGAAACCATGGACAAATTGCTGGCAGTAGCAGAGCATTGCCACCGCACTTTAAAAGGAAAGGAGGAACAGTCCTCCCAAAAGTTAATGGCTCTGCAGATACAGCATTATTCAGGACTAAGCAGACCACACCGGGGACAGGGACGGGGTTGCGGAACGGGGCGGGGGGCTGGATTAACTGTGGTTTGTAACTACTGTAAACAGCCTGGACACTGGAAAAAAAAAAAAAAAAAAAGAGTGTCCAAGATGACCTAATAATTATATGGGAAATCAAGTGAACCCCCCGCTGGTTCCTCCAGCTGATCCCCAACCCTATTTTTCACCCCAACAATGACGGGATGCTGGGGAACCTCACAAAGTTTTAGCTCCCTTATTACCTCTGTCCCCTACTGGAGAATGTGTCCTGACTGTAAATGATCTCTCTCTCCCCCTTTCCTTGTTGATACTGGAGCTTCTCTTTCTACAATCCACACCACTGACTTGCCTGAGGTTCCCCGATCTGGAAAATCTGTGTCTGCTGTTGGCATTACAGGGATCCCTACCTCTTTTCCCCCTCTCAAAACCTTTGTCTGTTCAGGTCGGTCCCCTCTCTGAGGGAGCATGCATTCTTCCTCTCCGATTCCACCCCTGCAAACCTTCTGGGACAGGACTTGCTATGCAAACTTGGCTGTTCTATTTACTGCTCCCCAGATGGTGTCTATCTGCAAATCCCTCAGGCTTCCTTATGTGATTCTGTAGCCTCCCTGCTGTCTGAAACTTCCCTCTCCACTCCGGTCTTTGGGTTGCTCTTTGCATTCTGATTCCCTTTGGCGATCGCCCACCGGTACCTTTGTAGCCCCCCTCTCACTCTACCCGTCTCTAGCCACCCTGCTACATGGTGTTTCGCATGTCGTCAAGGAGGGGATGGTCTCTGCTATGAGTAAGGCGGGGTGGTGGGCTCCCCATTTCAGCTCCTTTGCAACCCGCCACTGTGCCGCTTGTGTTACTTGTCAAAGCCACAATGTAGGCAAATCTGTAAAAGTAACAAGGGTTCCGGGGTTTGCCTCAAGCACCTTTCCTACACTGGCAACTTGATTTTGTACAAATGCCAAAGTGTCAGAAATATGAATTCATTTTAGTTATAATATGTCTGTTTTCGGGTTGGATTGAAGCCTTTCCCTGTCGCAAAGCTGATTCATTGTCCGTTGCAAAATGTCTGTTAAACCACATTATCCCTACCAAGGGAATTCCTGCTACTGTCTAGTGGCCGGGGAACACATTTTACTGGAAAAATTGTTCAACATCTAAACCAGGTATTACATGTCACCCACCTGTTGCACTGCCCTTACCATCCACAGAGTGCAGGGGCAGTTGAAAGGCGAAATGGTGTGCTTAAAAATAAGCTGGCAAAAATCTGTAGTTCCACAGGGTTAAACTGGCCAGCTGCTTTACCACTGGCCCTTATGGAAATTCGGTCATCCCCATCCCAGAGACACAAATGGAGTCCATTTGAAATCATCATGGGACGCCCTATGCGAACAATGGCTACTATTACCCCAGCCCCAGACCTAAACCTAACTCACAGCACGCTCCTCCAGTACTGCAAAGGGTTAATGCAAGCTGTGAGCTCCTTCCATTCACAGGTGCGAGCAGCTTGGCCGACGGAACCCACCTCTGCTGCCTGTCACACTCTTGAGCCTGGTGATTGGGTCTACATGCGGCACCACCTTCGGAAGCACGGCTTGGAACCCCGGTGGAAGGGTCCATACCAGGTACTGCTCACCACCCAGACAGCAGTGAAATTATCCAGCATCGCTGCATGGATCCACGCCTCACAGTGTAAGCCAGCACCACCTCAAGGGGACCAAGCACCTCCGCAAGACCACGCAGAACCAGCTTCAACCCCAGAAGACAAAGAGGAACAGCCTGCAATACCTTACAATCTGCGCTCTCGTCAGGGTTGCCAGAAGCAGAGGGTAAGCAGACAGCAGGACCCAACAAACAAGAAGCAGTAGTGAGCCTAGTGCCTGCTGGACGTAAAACCGTGACTGTGGTTCCCTCGAAAGGGGTTGTCAGAACCAGAAAGGGTCCTGCTTCCAACATGTGTCCTTTGAGAAGCTTAATCCTCAGCTACTGTGTCCTGAGGGTCTGGGGAATCCAGAGTGACAGTGACACTTCTTTCATCCAACAGGTGCAGATAGCCCAGATCCTGAATATTTCTAATTGCTGGGTCTGCAGCCACATCCCAGCTCACTCACAAGCTAGTATCCCCACCATGGCAATCCCTTTGAATTC
Organism: Natator depressus; assembly: GCF_965152275.1. Classification (NCBI taxonomy): domain Eukaryota; kingdom Metazoa; phylum Chordata; order Testudines; family Cheloniidae; genus Natator; species Natator depressus. The sequence goes on along the minus strand of NC_134238.1, from coordinate 122,164,791 downwards.
CTCAGAGCTTGCTGGAGAACCCTATCCACTTAAAAGGACATGGAAGGAAAATGACACTTGGGGGCTAGGAAAAACATATGTTACCCCTAACCAGAGTGCTAATCTAATGTTGTTAAATGTCACCAGTGAAAGTAATGAAAAAGAACGATTGATGTATGGAATCCAGTAAGTCATTGGTCATGGGCGTAGCCTTGACCAAAAGGGGGGGATTGTGGAAGTATAACATTGTATAAGGGGACATGCTGGATACATTGTATATGAGAGGGCATGCCAAAACATGTTACAGAGTATCTGAGGCAGCACACGTAGGGACAGTTAGCTTTTGAAGGGAGAAGCAATTAAGATAGAGCCAGCATGTCTAAGAAGCAGGCATCAGAATGGAAGGTGTGAAGGGCAATTAGTTAAGTTAACTGGAAGCTGTTAAAGGAGATTGTTAAGGGTGGCAGGTAATTGAAGATACCTGACTGGTCTCAGGGATCTCGAAGGGTGGTGACTAAAATTTTTCTTCTTTTGTCTATAACTTGTGTCTCTTAATTTATACAGCTTGCTGGAGAACAAGCCCCACTCGGGGGGCTCACTTCTAAATGTATTAGCAGAGCAGCTTTGCTAATAAAACAGAGTGGTCTGATAAATTGTGAGTGAGTCAAACTTTGACACCTTGCACCCCACTTCCTAGGGAAGGTTTGGTAAAAATCCTCACCAATTTGCATAGGTGACCTCAGACCCAAACCCTTGGATCAGAGAACAATGAAAAAGCATTCAGTTTTCTTACAAGAAGGCTTTTAATAGAAGTAAAGGAATCACCTCTGTAAAATCAGGATGGTAGATACCTCACAGGGTAATTAGATTCAAAACATAGAGAACACCTCTAGGCAAAACCTTAAGTTACAAAGAAGACACAGACAGGGATAATCATTCTATTCAGCACAGTTCTTTTCTCAGCCATTTAAAGAAATCATAATCTAACACATACCTAGCTAGGTTACTTACTAAAAGTTCTAAGACTCCATTTCTGTTCTGTTCCCAGCAAAAGGAGCTTACAGACAGACAGCCACAGACCCTTTGTTTTTTCTCCCTCCTCCCAGCTTTTGAAAGTATCTTGTCTCCTCATTGGTCATTTTGGTCAGGTGCCAGGGAGGTTACCTTTAGCTTCTTAACCCTTCACTAGTGAGAGCATTTTTCCTCTGGCCAGGAGGGATTTTAAAGTGGTTTACCCTTCCCTTTATAATTATGACAGACCATGACCCACAGCAGCTACAGGGCAGGGGAGAGGGGTCGTGTTCCTACCAGGTCAATGATTTGCTGGAGCTGGGAGAGGGCCTCCAGGGTGCGCTACCTGGCTTGTCTCATCATGCCTAGGGCGTGCTGGTAGGCTCGCTGGCGCAGCGTGCTCGAAAGGGAACCCAGATGCACGTAGTAACTCCGCTGCTCTGCAGGAGCCTCTCCAGGCCCCTCAACGGGAGTTGTGGCAAGCTCAGCTGGAAGGGAAAAGGGGTCAGTTGGCAGCAGTGGTGCAAGTAAGGCAGTAAGGTCAGGTACACCGCACCATTAAGACATTTGTTGCTGGTATGACGTACTGGAATGACGTTCGGTATCCATTGAAAACTGCAGGGCTCTCAGGAACCGCAGCAGCAAAAGGAGCAGAACGCTGGCACCTCCTCCGGTGTGGCTGTACCGCCCCCAGCTGGCTCCCCACCAGCCCTTCCACGTAGTTCCATCTCCTGTCTGGAATCTGTAGAGCCACCTGCACAAGGCAGGGTGTGGCTGTTTTGGGGAAGTCACGTGCCCCCCCTGCCCTTTTGGATCCCTCCCATGAGTCGCCGTACTGGTAAGAGTTTAAATCTACTTGCACCACCGGTTGGCAGGGCCAGGATACAAGGCAGGGATGCGTTCAGCCCTCCCAAAGCTTGTGACCGATGGAATATTTCCCAGGGCACCTTTGGATGCCCTGCAGCACCGACCAGTAAGGCAGCGGGTAGCTGCACAGGGAGCAGCGTCAGAGCCAGACGACAGGGCTAGCTGAGGGCCCAGCATGAAGGAACAAAGGGGAGGGCTAGTAACCAAGTAAGGTTGCAAGGGAGCCTGAAGGAGAGGTGGCTCTTTTGGCAGCTCAGCTGTGAACACTGAACAGCTGTGAGTCCAAACCACACCCCAAGACACCAGGGTCACATTGGTTTGTATTCAGCAGAGGGGTTCTTACCGAGCTCCTCCTAGGTCATGGGGAGGTAGTAGTCCACCAGCTGCTCAGATTTCCCCAATGCTGTGTCTATGCCACTGGCAGCCATCTGCCCCATGCTGGAGCCCATCACTGTGCTCATGCTGCTGGTCACGGCGGATTTGGTCACCTCCACGCTCTCCTGGACAGCCCCTTGGGCCACGCTCACCATGCTGGTCACTGCATCCTTGGCCTCAGTGACCATGCTGCAGACTGCATCCTTGGCACCCACCATTGTGGCACGCACGAGGTCTTGGGCATCCAAAGCCACCTAGAGGGAAAGGGGTCAGAAGAGAGGTCACTGAACACCTAGCGGAAGTGAAGGGCCCACAACCTCATCCTGCTCCAGGACCAGCCGTGACACTCCTGTGGTTACCTTCTCAATCGGCTGCTGCAGGATGGGCAGCTGCTCCTCCAGTCTGTCCAGACCCCGACAGGCATATTCATTGGCTGCTTCAACTGTAACACAACCACAGAACTCGTTCCCTTAATTCGTTCACGTGCACAGATCTCGTGGGGCTGCTAATCTGTGTACACTGGAGGACTGGTGTTCCTAAGCAAGTGTCCCAGGTTACTGATGGGAAAGCCAAGGAAGAGAGGTTGGGCAAGTTGCCCAAGGCTATGGAGCCAGTCTGGGTCAGCGCAGGTTTAGCACTCAGGAGATCCCCCTGCCAGCCATCTGTTCATCCACCCCCAGCTTCTCCTAGAGGGTTTCAGGAGTCTCCAGTGCCCGCAATGGGCTCAGATCCCTTCAGCATTGGAGCTGCTTCCTGTGCCCTCTAGCAGGTATTGCTCCATGGCATTAGGTGCCATACACAGTGCATGTGGCTGTGTGGTACTGGGCCAGCCACGCACACCAGGGATTGTGCCTGGGCACTGCCTGCCTCTAGGCTGGCCCAGCTCAGCACCGGTACCTGAGCAAGAGTCCCCACTAGCAGCTGCTGCAGCCGTCAGAGCCGCTCCGCGCAAGGCCAATGCCTTGGCCAGATCACGTCCAGGAGCTAGCCGAGTTCAGGGGAGCATGAGAAGCGAGTCTGGATTCTGTTTGCTGCCAGTTGGAGGCCAAGCTCAGTAGTGGGCCTAGAGCCACTGTAGGCTGAGCCTGCCCCCAGACCCACCTCCCCCACCACACACCCACGAGTGTTCCAGCCTCCCCTCCCTTACTCACGCTGTGGCTCCAGCTGGTCCAGGATGGGCCGTGCCCCGGTGATGGCAGCAGACGTGATGGCCCTCACCCCAGTCTCTGCCACCTCACAGACCGCTTTGATGGCTGGGTGGGTCTCTTTGGTGGCAGCGTAGCTGGCAGAGGCCATCTCACAGGCAGAGCTGACCAAGGGCAGGCCAGCCACCCTGTCCCCTGCAGTCTGAGGGAGGGAAAGAGGAGTCAGCTGAGGAAGAGCTCCTGGCTTGTCAAGGTGCCCCTCCTGTCTCTTTCCCTCTGCATCTACTGATTCTGTAGGAGACGGTCCTCAGAGCTAGGCAGTCTCTTGTCCCTGTCAGCAGGGGTTCAGTGGCCTGCCTGTAACATTAGTTACTCACCCAGAAGCCTGGTCCTATTCGAACAGCTGCCAATATTCAGCAATCTTGGCACACCCACCAACAAAACAGAACTATGTCACAGTCTCTTTCTGTCAGCGAGAGTAGGAATGGAGAGACCTTTTGTCTTTTCCAGTGAAGTCTCTCCCGATCAGGATCCATGTCTCGGTCCAGGACACGGTACAATGCCCCCCTCTTTTTTGGGGGCCCTTGGGCATTACAGTCAACGGGATTTGCCAGTGTTACAGTGCAGACAGCATTCAAACAGTCCCCAGTGCTCCTCCTGGCTTCAGGAGGCACTTGTGGGCAGTGACTACGGCACTCAGAGCTACAATCATTGGCTAGTATTGTGGTTACGAGTCCCTGTCTCCAGCAGTGGAGACATTCAAGCTAGAACAGCCCTTCCAGCTGCCAAGCACACCTGCCTCCCCAGGAGGGACCCACCTGTTGCTCCTCTGCCTGGATTTCCACCTGTGGTTCATTTTCCTTAGCAGACATAGTCGAGTGAGATGTCCCTGCAAGATCCGAAAAGGAATATTGAGTGGCTACAGCAGGAAATCAATTTTGTGTAGGAACATCAGGAGAGCTGCTCCCGGTCCGTTTTCTTTAAGAGCCAGACCAGGTTGTCCCCCGTAGTAAGTCTCTCTACAGAGAGAAGAGGCCAGGGCCTTAAACCTTTCATCTAAGGCAGGCCCAGAAACAGAAACAGCCAGTTTGTCTGTGTGTGGTCTTCTGTCATTGCATGAGTCTCTAGAGGGCCCAGGTTTGATCCTGCCGATGACCAGGGTCTGTTGGTGATTTACACATAGATCGATCGATATTAAGTCAGAAGCGACCATTATGGTCATCTAACTTGACCTCCTGCACAACGCAGGCCACAGAATCTAACCCACCCACTCCTGCAAAAACCCTCTCATTTATGTCTGAGCTATTGAAGTCCTCAAATCGTGGTTTAAAGATGTCAAGGAGCAGAGAATCCTCCAGCAAGTGACCCGTGCCCCATGCTACATAGAAAGGCGAAAAGCCTCCAGGGCCTCTTCCAATCTGCCCTAGAGGAAAATTCCTTCCTGACCCCAAATATGGCAATCAGCTAAACCCTGAGCTTAGGGGCAAGACTCACCAGCCAGATACCCAGGAAAGAATTCTCTGTAGAAACTCAGATCCCACCCGATGTAACACCCCATTTACACACTCCGAAAGCTTCTACTCAGACTTCGAGACCCAACAATACCTCCCAAAGGGAACACCAGGACACCTGCACAGCTCAGAGGCATCCTCTCCATTTAGTCTTTTCCCAGATAATACCAGGGCTAATTCCATTTGTCCCAGAGTACAATCACTGACAGAAGTTATCCTGCTGAAGGTAGTAGACATGGACGACACACACAGAACACTGAATTGAGAAGGTACCATTGGTGAGCCTGCAGGGACCTCGAGAGTGAGTAGTGTTTAAGTCTCCCCGGATTCTGAGTTACATAGGAGATGATCATAATGGTCCCTTCTGACCTTAATATCTATGAGTCTACATCGGGGATGCCCAGTATGGCAGGCTGGTTATTTTAAAGCCAATTTAGCTGGTAAAAATACAAATACTTTCTATTGTCAGTTAAAGACTGGTCTGGTAAAGAAACAGATTCCACTTCAGGTAAATGGACACCATCACCCCTAGATATGAGAGTGAGACCACTAACTAGAAAGCTAGGGCCAGGGAGCGTTTCCCTTATGGGAAGGCACCAGGCCTGCTATCTTTATTGTTTTCTGCATTATCTGTTTCAGATACATATTGGTTACCCAGCACTCCAGTCTCAGCTGAATCAGCCACCTCAGTCAAGTGTTTCCACCTGCAGATCATTAGGACAAGCCAGAACTCAGACCACAGCCAGAAGTCCCAATCCCCATCCCTGAGTGGGAACAGCATAGCTTAGCTCAGGTAGAGGTGAGTGGAGGGTTTTCCCATAGTCCAAGCTCTAATTTAGTTCTCCTTGTTAAATATTCTGTTCTTCTCTAGGGAAGCCTCTATCTCCTAGAACATACCATTAATCCAGGCCTCCCCGTCTGGAAGGCAGACAGTTTCCTTCCCTGGACTGTTTGGTCAGAAGACTCAGCTAGAAATGCTTTACAGAAGTACAGCTACCAAGCACTGAAAGTAGCTAAGAGCTTCTGATCATTCAATCCTAGCTACTACTAGCCATCAGGCAAGACATTGTGTCACATTCTGTGTAAGAAAGAGCCCCCATCTAAACACCCAAAGAAGCAGAAACATAGTACAGAGCTTAACCACGCATCTTACCAAACTTCCACACTACTAATCCTTCACCAATACTCAGACCTCTCCCAGGTCTCAGCCATTATATTCCTGTGATGATGTCATCATGGGGCTGGACACACTTGACAGACAGCTTAGGAGACCAATCACACAGCTGCATTCCCTACTTTACCCAGTGAGGGCTGTGAGCCTCTTAAATGTTACAGGGTTTTGGAGTTGCCAATTTTGGCTCCCGCTGGACTGTCTGAAGAGCGTCTTTATGCTCCATTTACCTGGTAACATTTTCAGTGTAGAAGGTTTTTTGTCACTAAAACAATCTAACAGAGGAGATTGCTGGTAGCTCAAAGAGAGTTAGTTGCCCCACGCTGGGCAATAAGGGGTTAAAGACTGAGTGCAGTTAGCAGTTCCAATATAAGTGTCAGTTCAATACGTGGAACCCCCAGGCTCAGGGGGCATCAGGGGAGCATTTGGGAAATGATGGGGATGACACAGCCACAGGGAAGGACTAAGAGGGGAGACAAGCTCAGGGAAAAGTTTGGGCGGGGGGGGAGTCAATCATAGCCACTATGCTTGGCTCTACCCTCTCCCCATTATCATTCTCTGGCCTAGTTACTCCAGTGCCAGGGTCCTTCCCAGCTGGAGTGACAGGAGATCACACCATGTATAACTTCTTCCCATAACCTCCCCATTGCCCTTCACACAGGGAGTAAAATCAAAGCAGGGAGTGACAGAGGCCTGGGGCTGAGGCAGGTGCTCACCTCACTCCTTTCAAGCAAGCCTAGATGTTCACACCCATGGGACTGTCCCACAAGGGGGATGTGAGTGGGCCTCCATCCAGACACACGACCTTCAGCTTCAGTGGCTGCAAAGGCCAGAGTGGGGCAGTTTTAGGCCCTGATTCTACAATGAGCCCTGCACAAACCAGTCCCTGCATTTACTCAGACCCCAGTAACTTCAACAGGCAGTTGGGAAGAGTAGCTGAGTTCCAGAGGGCTCTGCACAGGTGCAAGTAACACCAGCACAGAGAGACCATTGCATGCCCAAGGCTTAGCAACCACCTTCCCATCCATAGCCCTCCCACACAGGCAGCCAGCAGAAGAAGCAAGCCCAACCATGTTGAGAGCACACTACAAGTCTGCCTACTTAGGGCTTGCTGAAATAACTCACTGCTCCTTGTGCCATAAATCCTGCACACGGTGGGTTAGTCAGTCACTGCATTTGCTTTACATAACTTAAGACTGGCCCAGCAACATTTTCAATCGGGTTTCTTAGGTCTGACCCTGGCTTGGGGATGTGTTAGAACCGCTCCTTCTCTACGGAAAGATTAGCTGCAGGGGCTGCGCTCGGGAAACGTAGGCTGCAACATTCTTCATGGTGTAAAGAAAATCCAGCTCCCACTTCTATCCAAGTTTGAAGCTAATATCTGTCGATGTGAAATCCACTCTTTGACATCACATTTTTATTAGACTTGGACTAAAGAGGAAAGAGCTTCACTGGGCTTGAACACAGAAGTCACATTAGCTGACCACCAGTCCTGAAGTCTGCACTTACTCTTCCATATCCCTAAAAGGAGCAGGCTAGGACCTTTACTCACCCCAGCAGGGCTCCACCTAGCTAGTGTGTTGGAGGGGCCTCTGTTAATCCAGAACACAGCAGGGTATGTAACACACTTCCAGTTACACAGGCAAATTAGCCTCAGTGATCGCTCCCTGTCAATTAGAGAGTTTCTGACTTTTCTGCAGAAAAGGACCTTGAAGTTACAGTGGACAAGAAGCTGGCTATGAGTCAACAGTGTGCCCTTGTTGCCAAGATGGCCAAGACATTTTGGGCTGTGCAAATAGGGGCATTGCCAGCAGATCAACGGATATGATTGTTCCCCTCTATTTGACATTGGTGAGGCCTCATCTGACGTACTGTGTCCACTTTTGAGCCACACACTACAAAAAGGATGTGAAAAAATTGGAAAGTGTTCAGCAGAGGGCAACAAAAATGATTAGGGAGACTAACACATGACTTATGAGAGAGGCTGAGGGAACTGGAATTGTTTAGTCTGCAGAAGAGAAGAATGGAGGGGGGATTTGATAGCTGCTTTCAACTACCTGAAAGGGGGTTCCAAAGAGGATAGATCTAGACTGTTCTCAGTGGTAGCGGAGGACATAACAAGGATCAATGGTCTCAAGTTGCAGTGGGGGAGGTTTAGGTTGGATATTTGGAAAAACTTTTTCACTAGAAGGGTGGTGAAGCACAGGAATGCATTACCTAGAGAGGTGGTGGAACCTTCTTCCTTTGAAGTTTCTAAGGACAGGCTAGACAAAGCCCTGGCTGGGATCATTTAATTGGGAATAGGTCCTTCTTTGAGGAGGGAGTTGGACTAGATGACCTCCTGAGGTCCCTTCCAACCCCCCATATTCTGGGAGTCTATGGAAAGCTTTGTATCCCCAGTCGATTGGAGTACAAGGCAGGCCCTGTACAATGAGATCAGGAATAACCAGCTATGGAAGCTGCTTACATCACCACTTTGGTTACTAGTCTCCATCTTTGAGAGCAACACACCCATTCCTAATCATGCTGCTGCTGCAGTACTGAACCCAAGAGACATTTCCTTGCCTGAAGCTTTTTAATATCTCAAGCCCGAGTTAGGATAAGCCACAGGGATGGAGCTGCCTAGATGACACTACCTACTTGTGACTTCAAGCATAGACACAAGCTCTCAGGACAATGCATTACTAGCCCAGCACTGGTCCTATTATGGATCTCCCACAACCCTGAGCCATGTGCCTGTACTGTTATTGGCCTAGCTAGGTTTACACTAGGCAGTAGGAAAGGTTAGGCCGGTGCTTGGCTAATGGCAGCGAGGAAGGAAGGACGCAGGCTGGCTGATGTCCATGCTTCAACAAGACTGTCTGCTGCTCTATTTCTTGCAGCTAGTCTCCCTGTGTGTGTGTTTTCTTAAATCCCAGTTGCCTGGAGTTGTCAATTCACCATCTCTTTTCCGAGACACTTCCAACCTGTTGAGCTTCTTGCACTGGACTAGAGGCAAGGGCTGGCAGTCTCCCACCACTGTATGTGACCCTTTTAACTTCGCTCATTACCAGTAGTAGGTTCTCAGTTCTCCACACACCCCCTTTCCTCTCAAGGCCATAGTGCCCTATCTCAACAACCTGGGTCTTTCCCTCTGTTAGTTGGTCTCAGAGTCTGTAATGTTGCCTTGCTACCCACTGGAAGCCAGACGAGTGTTCTCAAGGGGCTGTTGCCTCCTTCTACATGAGAAAAGTCTCAGTGGAAGAGTGTCAAATGGAGGCACCTGAAGAGATGCCTTCACCCAGGAGATGAGCTCAGCCATTCTGGAGCCCTGCCAGAGAAAAAAAGTGTGTGTGTGTGTGTGTGTGTGTGTAGAAGAGGGGCCTGGGGTCACCTGTACAGTATATGTTTGTACAGAGCACGAGCCAGGGAGGGAATCACATTAAGCAGACAGCAATTTGAATGCAGTTGAAGTTTATTGTGACATTAAACCCTAGTATTACACATTACAAAGAGCTACGAAAAATATCAAGCTGAGGAGCACTTCCTATGTACAGAGGAAGACAGATGTATGTCAGTTACAATCCATGTTCTGAGAGAAGCAGACTAGCCCTGCAAGGGATGCAGTCCTGCATGACTAGTGACGCCACCCTGTAACTGGTAATACATGGTTCTGGGTAAGTGTGCATGGGAAATGATATTCACGTTCTGTAATTCTGCAGAAGGAAGAGTTGACCTCAGTCCACCATCTGCCAAAGCAGAACTGCGGCCTCAGCGAGGAGACCCCACACTAGCTATGCTGCCAATTCAGCTGGATTCCTTCCAGCAGCAGGGGGAACCCTTCAGGCCTCCACCTTCTTTCCTTCCTCCACCAGCTCATTAGGACACAGTGGGGAGTCTCCAGTGGGAGTGAAGGGTCCCACGATCCAGTCCAGGGGAATGTTCTGCGTCATGTATTGCAGCAGCTCATCCAGGGACTCCTGGGCCTTGGTCACCATCTCCCGACTACGGGCAAGGGCACTGCTGGACAGATCCTGGAAACAGCCGGCACTGGAGAAGGAGGCCTGGAGCTCTTCTATACTGCTCGAGACCTGCTGGGCCTTGTCCTGGATAGTGCTGGGAAGGCCCTGGATGCTGCCCAGGAGAGTAAGGCAGGTGGTTTTCAGTTGCTGGGTGAGGCTCTGGGACGTGGCTAGAGCCTGAGCTTCAACCTGATGGAAGGAGAAAGAGACTGGAGTATCTGCAAGTTTCCCCTACAGATGGGGGGAGTTCACTGGAGCAAGGCTGTCAGGGCGAGAAGGAGGAGAATACCTTTGCGGAGTCTGGTTCCTCCTGCCCTTCCAACTTCCCCCTGCAGCACTGGAGCCACATCTGGTACAGACGGTCCTGGCCATTGTGAAGCTTCTGATCTACAGCCTGGTTGATCTGCAGGAGGAGAGGGCAGTTAGCTGGGAAGAGCAGGAGGTGGCTGGCCAGGGAAGCTCTCCCACAGCTAGGTGTGGGCAGCAAGCCGGCAGCACTACTGCAGCGACACAGCTGGGTCTAGGAACAAACAGTGCCAATGGCACTGAGCATGGGAGGCTGCAGAGACTGTGTCAAGGTTCCTCCCCCACTCTGAACTCTAGGGTACAGATGTGGGGACCTGCATGAAGACGTCCTGAGCTTACTTTCACCAGCTGAGGTTAAACCTTCCCCAAGGTACAAATTAATTTTACCCTTTGCCCTTGGAATTTCCACTGCCACCACCGAACTCTAACTGGGTTTACCGGGAAATGTAGTTCGGACGCTTCTTTCCCCGCAAAATCCTCCCAACCCTTGCACCCCACTTCCCGGGGAAGGTTTGGTAAAAATCCTCACCAATTTGCATACGTGTCCTCAGACCCAAACCCTTGGATCTTAGAACAATGAAAAAGCATTCAGTTTTCGTACAAGAAGGCTTTTAATAGAAGTAAAGGAATCACCTCTGTAAAATCAGGATGGTAGATACCTTACAGGGTAATTAGATTCAAAACATAGAGAATCCCTCTAGGCAAAACCTTAAGTTACAAAAAAGACACAGAGACAGGGATAATCATTCTATTCAGCACAGTTCTTTTCTCAGCCATTTAAAGAAATCATAATCTAACACATACCTAGCTAGGTTGCTTACTAAAAGTTCTAAGACTCCAATCCTGGTCGATCCCCGGCAAACACAGCATACAGACAGACACAGACCCTTTGTGTCTCTCCCTCCTCCCAGCTTTTCAAAGTATCTTGTCTCCTCATTGGTCATTTTGGTCAGGTGCCAGCGAGGTTACCTTTAGCTTCTTAACCCTTTATAGGTGAGAGGATTTTTCCTCTGAGAGATTTTAAAGGGGTTTACCCTTCCCTTTATATTTATGACAGACCATGACCCACAGCAGCTACAGGGCAGGGGAGAGGTGTCGTGTTCCTACCAGGTCAATGATTTGCTGGAGCTGGGAGAGGACCTCCAGGGTGCGCTGCCTGGCTTGTCTCATCTTGCCCAGGGCGTGCTGGTAGGCTCGCTGGCGCAGCGTGCTCGAAAGGGAACCCAGACGCACGTAGTAACTCCGCTGCTCTGCAGGAGCCTCTCCAGGCCCCTCAACGGGAGTTGTGGCAAGCTCAGCTGGAAGGGGAAACGATCAGTTGGCAGCAGTGGTGCAAGTAAGGCAGTAAGGTCAGGTACGCCGCACCATTAAGACATTTGTTGCTGGTATGACATACTGGAATGACGTTTGGTATCCACTGAAAACTGCAGGGCTCTCAGGAACTGGAGCAGTGAAAGGAGCAGAAGGCTGGCACCTCCTCCGGTGTGGCTGTACCGCCCCCAGTTGGCCCCCCACCAGCTCTTCCACACAGTTGCATCTCCTGTCTGGGGTCTGTAGAGCTCCTGCACACAAGGCAGGGTGGGGTCGTTTGGGGGGAGTCATGTACCCCCCCTGCCCTTTTGGATCCCTCCCATGAGTCGCCGTACTGGTAAGAGTTTAAATCTACTTGCACCACCGGTTCGCAGGGCCAGGATACAGGGCAGGGATGCGTTCAGCCCTCCCAAAGCTTGTGACCGATGGAATATTTCCCAGGGTACGTTTGGATGCCCTGCAGCACTGACCAGTAAGGCAGCGGGTAGCTGCACAGGGAGCAGCGTCAGAGCCAGACAACAGGGCTAGCTGAGGGCCCAGCATGAAGGAACAAGGAGAGGGCTAGTAGCCAAGCTAGGTTGCAAGGGAGCCCGAAGGAGAGGTGTCTCTTTTGGCAGCTCAGCTGTGAGCACTGAACAGCTGTGAGTCCAAACCACACCTCAAGACACCAGGGTCACATTGGTTTGTATTCAGCAGAGGGGTTCTTACCGAGCTCCTCCTCAGTCATGGGGAGGTAGTAGTCCACCAGCTGCTCAGATTTCCCCAATGCTGTGTCTATGCCACTGGCAGCCATCTGCCCCATGCTGGAGCCCATCACTGTGCTCATGCTGCTGGTCACGGCGGATTTTGTCACCTCCATGCTCTCCTGGAGAGCCCCTTGGGCCACGCCCACCATGCTGGTCACTGCATCCTTGGCCTCAGTGACCGTGCTGCACACTGCATCCTTGGCACCCACCATTGTGGCACGCACAAGGTCTTGGGCATCCAAAGCCACCTAGAGGGAAAGGGGTCAGAAGAGAGGTCACTGAACACCTAGCGGAAGTGAAGGGCCCACAACCTCATCCTGCTCCAGGACCAGCCGTGACACTCCTGTGGTTACCTTCTCAATCGGCTGCTGCAGGATGGGCAGCTGCTCCTCCAGTCTGTCCAGACCCCGACAGGCACATTCATTGGCTGCTGCAACTGAAACACAACCACAGAACTCGTTCCCTTAATTCCTTCACGTGCACAGATCTCGTGGGGCTGCTAATCTGTGTACACTGGAGGACTGGTGTTCCTAAGCAAGTGTCCCAGGTTACTGATGGGAAAGCCAAGGAAGAGGGGTTGGGCAAGTTGCCCAAGGCTATGGAGCCAGTCTGGGTCAGCGCCAGGTTTAGCACTCAGGAGATCCGGCTGCCAGCCATCTGTTCATCCACCCCCAGCTTCTCCTAGAGGGTTTCAGGAGTCTCCAGTGCCTGCAATGGGCTCAGATCCTTTTAGCATTGGAGCTGCTTCCTGTGCCCTCTAGCAGGTATTACTCCATGGCATTAGGTGCCATACACAGTGCATGTGGCTGTGTGGTACTGGGCCAGCCACGCACACCAGGGATTGTGCCTGGGCACTGCCTGCCTCGAGGCTGGCCCAGCTCCCCGCTGGTACCTGAGCAAGATCCCCAACAGCAGCTGCTGCAGCCATCAGAGCTGTTCCGCACATCGCCAATGCCTTGGCCAGATCACGTCTAGGAGCTAGCCGAGTTCAGGGGAGCAGGAGAAGGGAGTCTGTGGATTCTGTTTGCTGCCAGTTGGAGGCCGAGTTCAGTAGTGGGCCTAGAGCCACTGTAGGCTGAGCCTGTCCCCAGACCCACCTCCCCCACCACACACACAGGAGTGTTCCAGCCTCCCTTCCCTTACTCACGCTGTGGCTCCAATTGGGCCAGGATGGGCCATGCCCCGGTGATGGCAGCAGAGGTGATGGCCCTCACCCCAGTCTCTGCCACCTCACAGACACCTTTGATGGCTGGGTGGGTCTCTTTGATGGCAGCGTAGCTGGCAGAGGCCATTTCACAGGCAGAGCTGACCAAGGGCATGCCAGCTACCCTGTCCGCTGCAGTCTGGGGGAGTGAAAGAGGAGTCAGGTGGGGAAGAGCTCCTGGCTTGTCAAGGTGCCCCTCCTGTCTCTTTCCTTCTACAACTCCTGATTCTGTAGCAGACTGTCCTCAGAGCTAGGCAGTCTCCTGTCCCTGTCAGCAGGGGTTCAGTGGCCTGCCTGTGACATTAGTTACACACCCAGAAGCCTGGTCCCATTGGAACAGCTGCCTATATTCAGCAAGGTTTCCATCCTGGCACCCCCACCAACAAAACAGAACTGTGTCACGATCTCATTCCATCAGTGAGAGCAGGAGTGGAGAGACCTTTTGTCTTTCCAAGTGCAGTCTCTCCCAATCAGGAACCATGTCTCAGTCCAGCACCCGGTACAGTGCCCCCACTGGGCATTGCAGTCAGCGGGATTTGCCGGTGTTCTAGTGCAGAGAGCATTCACAGGGGCACCAGTGCTGGTGCTCCTCCCGGATTCAGGGGGCACTTGTGGGCTGTGACTACGGCACTCTGAGAACTAGAACTTGGAGCATTTAGCTAGTGTTGTGGTTACGAGTCCCTGTCTCCAGCAGTGGAGACCTTCAAGCTAGAACAGCCCTGCTAGCTGCCAAGCACACCTGCCTCCCCAGGAGGGACCCACCTGTTGCTCCTCTGCCTGGATCTCCACCTGTGGTTCATTTTCCTTAGCAGACATGGTGGAGTGAGATGTCCCTGCAAGACCCAAAAAGGAATATTGAGTGGCTTCAGCAGGAGCCAGTGAAATCAATGTTGTGTAGGAACACCAGGAGAGCTGCTCCCGGTCCGTTTTCTCCAAGAGCCAGACCAGGTTGTCCCCCTGTAGAAAGTCTCTCTGTACAGAGAACAGGCCAGGGCCTTAAACCTTTGATCTAAGGCAGGCTCAGAGACAGCCAGTTCCTCAAACCCAGGGATGCACTTGTAATCCACACACCTTGTGGGTATGTTCTTCTGTCCCATCTCATGGCACCAGGACCAGTTAGAGAGACAGAGATTAACGCATCAGCTCTACAGTCTTAGCTAAGAGCCTTGTGGCTTTTAGCTCATGCAGTGGAGGCTCATGCATTTAGCTCCAGAGGTCCCAGGTTTGATCCTGCCGATCACCAGTGTCTATCGGTGTTACACACTCCCAAAGCTTCTCCTCAGACTTCTAGACCCAACAATGCCTCCCAAGGGAAGCACCAGGACACCTGCAAAGCTCAGAGGCACCCTCCTAGTTTAGTCTTTTCCCAGTTAATACCAGGGCTAATTCCATTTGTCCCAGAGTACAATCACTGACAGAAGTTACCCTGCTGAAGGTAGTAGCCATTGACTACACACACAGAACACTGAATTGAGAAGGTACCACTGGTGAGCCTTCAGGGACCTCTTGAGTGAGTAGTGTAGGAGCCTCCCTGGATACTGAATTACATAGGACTATTATGATCATCTCCTTTCTGGCCTTAATATCTATGAGTCTACGTAGGAGATGCCCACTATGGCAGGCTGGTTATTTTAAAGCCAATTTAGCTGGTAAAAATACAAATATTTTCTATTGTCAGTTAAAGACTGGTCTGGTAAAGAAAGAGATTCCAGTTCAGGTAAATTGACACCATCACCCCTAGAGGCGAGAGTGAGACTACTAACTAGAAAGCTAGGGCCTTTATAGGAAGGCACCAGGCCTGTTTTCCTTTAGTGTTTCCTGCATTACCTGTTTCAGATACATATTGGTTACCCAGCACTCCAGTCTCAGCTGAATCAGCCACCTCAGTCAAGTGTTTCCACCTGTAGATCGTCATGACAAGCCAAAACTCAGACCACAACCAGAAGTCCCAATCCTCATCCCTGAGTGGGAACAGCATAGCTTAGCTCAGGTAGAATGGTGAGTGGAGAGTTTTTCATAGTCCAGGCTCTAATTTAGTTCTCCTTGTTAAATATTCTATTCTCCTCTAGGGAAGCCTCCATCTCCTGGAACATACCATTAATCCAGGCCTCCCACTCTGGAAGGCAGACAGTTTCCTTTCCTGGACTGTTTGTTCAGAAGACTCAGCTAGAAATGCTTTACACAAGTACAGCTACCAAGCACTGAAAGTAGCTAAGAACTGCCATCTAAACCCCCCAGAGCCTGAGACATAGCTTAACCACACCTCTTACCAAACTTCCACACTACTAATCCTTCACCAATACTCAGACCTCCCCCAGGTCTCAGCCATTATATTCCTGTGATGATGTCATCATGGGGCTGGACACACTTGACAGACAGCTCAGGAGACCAATCACACAGCTGCATTCTCTACTTTGCCCAGTGAGGGCTGTGAACCTCTGAAAAGTTACAGGGTTTCAGAGTTGCCAAACTTGGTTGGATGTGTTCCTGGCGGTCTCATCACATGACAATCTTTAGTTCCTGGAGACTCCAGAACGATCCTGGCGGGCTGGCAAACCTAATTTCAGATTATGAGCTGTTTGGGGCAGGCCTTTTACTCTGTGTTAAGACAGTACCTAGCACGATGGGATTCCAGTTTTGATTTTGGCTTTGAAATGCTACGGTAATACAAATAATAAGAATGCTTCATATTCTCAGAGTGCTCCAGTTGTTCCCTCTGAAGAGCGCCTTTACGCTCCATTTCCCTGGGAACATTTTCAGTGTAGGTGGTTTTTTGTCAGTAAAACAGTTCTAGGAGAGGAGAGTGCTGATAGCTGTTGTATTATTTTGCTTTCTTGCCCACTCCAGAAGAGGCTGGCGAAGTTACTCTGGCCCAGCTGGTACAAGTTGCTTCCTCAGTTCATTTATAGCTTTCCTGTTAGTTGACTTGTCCAGGGAAGAGAACGTGGCACAGGTTTTTAAAGGTATTTAGCTATTGCTCCTCTCAGCATTGCAAGGCCTAAGTGAGTTAGGCCCAGAACCGCAAAGAGAGTTAGTTGCCCCACACTGGGCAATAAGGGGTTAAAGACTGAGTGCAGTTAGCAGTTCCAATATAAGTGTCAGTTCGATACGTGGAACCCCCAGGCTCAGGGGGCATCAGGGGAGCATTTGGGCAGATGCTGGGGGTGACACAGCCACAGGGAAGGACTAAGTGGGGAGACAAGCTCAGGGAAAAGTTTGGGGGGGTGTCAGTTATAGCCACTATGCTCGGCTCTGCCCTCTCCCCATTATCATTCCTGGCCTAGTTACTTCAGTGCCAGGGTCCTTCCCAGCCAGAGTGACAGCAGATCACACCAGGCATAACTTCGTCCCATAACCTCCCCATCACCCTTCACACAGGGAGTAAAATCAAAGCAGGGAGTGCAAATGCCTGGAGCAGCTAAGCAGAGTGACAGAGGCCTGGGGCTGAGCCAGGTGCTCACCTCACTCCTTTAAAGCAAGCCGAGATGTTCATACCCATGTGTCTGTCCCACAGAGGGATGTGAGTGGGCCTCCATCCAGACACACGATCTTCAGCTTCAGTGGCTGCAAGGGCCAGAGTGGGGCAGTGTTAGTCCCTGATTCTACAATGAGCCCTGCACAAACCAGCCCCTGCATTTACTCAGACCCCAGGAACTTCAACAGGCAGTTGGGAAGAGTAGCTGAGTTCCAGAGGGCTCTGCACAGGTGCAAGTATCCCTAGCACAGAGAGACCATTGCACGCTCAGGGCTTAGAAACCGCCTTCCCATCCATAGCCCTCCCACACAGGCAGCCAGCAGAAGCAGCAAGCCCAACCCTGTTGAGAGCACACTACAAGTCTTCCTACCTGGGATCTACAGCTACAATCACTAATTATCCAGAGGGTGCCACCCAGGAGAGAAAGCCAGCTGGGGGCAGGAAGCATCTTTTTCCTTTTCCCATTCCTCCTTCTAATATTCAGACCATTGGGGTGTAGCTGGTGTGATCTCTATGCTCACACCTTGGAACCTCCAACAGGCCTTTGGATTAAATACCTGAGCCTGTTGGTGGATCATCCTGGGGTTTGCTGAAATAACCCACTGCTCCTTGAGCCATAAGTACTGCATCCGGTGGGTTAGTCGGTTACTGTATTTGCTTTATATAATTTAAGACTGGTCCAGCACCAGTTACTATAGGGTATCTTACCTCTGACCCTAGCCGGGCATATGTTACAACCACTCCTTCTCTACGGAAGGATTAGCTGCAGGGGCTGTGCTCGGGAAATGCAGGCTGCAATGTTCTTCATGGTGTAAAGAAAATCCAGCTACTACTTCTATCCAAGTTTGAAGCCAATGTCTGCTGAGGTGAAATCCATTCATTCACCTCACACATTTTATTAGATGTGGACTAAAGAGCATCCTTGGGCTTGAGCACTGAAGTCCCATTTGCTGAACAGCACTACTAAAGTCTGCACTTACTCTTCCATGTCCCTAGAAGGAGCAGGCTATGACCTTCACTCACCCCAGCAGGGCTCCACCTAGCGAGTGCTCTTACTCACTCTTCCCCCTGAGTGTGTTGTAGGGGCCTTTGTTAATCCAGAACACAGCAGGGTTTGTAACACACCTCCAGTTGCAGAGGCAGGTTAGCCTGTCAGTCAGGCAGTTTCTGACTTTGAAGAGCTTGCAATCCCCAGTCCTTTGGAGTACAAGCCAGGCCCTGTCCAATGAGATGAGGAGTAACCAGCCATAGGAGCTGCTTCCATCACCACTATGGTTACTAGTCTCCATCCTTGAGAGCAACACAGCCATTCCTGCTCATGGTGCTGTTGTAGTGCTGAACCCAGGAGACATGGTCTTGCCTGAAGCTTTTTAATAGCTCAAGCCTGAGTTAGGGTAAGCAACAGTGATGGAGCTGCCTAGATGCCACTACCCACTTGTGACTTCAAGCACAGACACAAGCTCTCAGGAAAATGCATTACAAGCCCAGCACTGGTCCCATCATGGATCTCCCACAACCCTGAGCCACGTGCCTGTACGGTTATTGGCCTGGCTAGGTTTACACTAGGCAGTAGGAAAGGTTAGGCAGGTGCCTGGCTAATAGCCAGCCTGCGTCCTTCCTCCCTGCTGATATCCATGCTTCAGCAAGACTATCTGCTGCTCTATTTCTTGCAGCTAGTCTCCCTGTGCGTGTGCGCGTGTGTGTGCAGGGGTGCATTTTGACAACTCCAGGCAACTGGGATTTAACAATTCACCATCTCTTTTCCTGGGCACTTCCAACCTGTTGAGCTTCTTGCACTGGATTAGAGGCAAGGGCCGGCAGTCTCCCACCACTGTATGTGACCCTTTTAACTTCGCTCATTACCAATAGTAGGTTCTCAGCTCTCCACACACCCCATTTCCTCTGAAGGCCATAGTGCCCTAACACCCTGGGTTCTTCCCTCTGTTAGTTGGTCTCAGAGTCTGGCTTCCAGTGTGTAGTAAGGCAACACTACAGACGAGTGTTCTCAATGGGCTGTTGCCGCTGTCTACCTGAGAAAAGTCTCAAAGGAAGAGTGTCAAAAGGAGGCACCTGAAGAGATGCCTTTACCAAGGAGATGAGCTCAGCCATTCTGGAGCCCTGCCGGAAACAAAAGTGGGTGCAAGGGGGGTGTGTGTGTGTGAGAGAAGAGGGGGATGGGGTCGCCTGTACAGTACTCTGTACAAACGTATACGAGTCGGGGAGGGAATCACATTAAGCAGACAGGAATTTGAATACAGTTGCAGTTTATTGTGACATCAAACCCTAGTTTTACCTAGTACAAAGCTAGTAAAAATATCGAGCTGAGGAGCACTTCCTATGTACAGAGGAAGACAGCTGTATGTATGTCCTGAGAGAAGCAGGACTAGCCCTGCAAGGGATGCCGTCCTGCATGACTAGTGAGGCCACCCTGTAACAAATGGTTCTGGGGAAGTGTGCCTGGGAAAGGACATTCAGGTTCTTTAATTCTGCAGAAGGAAGAGCCGACATCAGTCCACCATCTGCCAAAGCCGAACTGCAGCCTTAGTGAGGAGGCCCCACACTAGCTATGCAGGCAATTCAGCTGGATTCCTACCAGCAGCAGGGGGAACCCTTCAGGCCTCCAGCTTCTTTCCTTCCTCCACCATCTCATCAGGACATGGTGGGGAGTCTCCAGCAGGAGTGAAGGGTCCCACGATCCAGTCCAGGGGAATGTTCTGCATCACGTATTCCAGCAGCTCCCCCAGGGACTCCTGGGCCTTGGTTACGATCTCCCGACTCCGGGCAAGGGCACTGCTGGACAGATCCTGGAAACAGCCGGCACTGGAGAAGGAGGCCTGGAGCTCTTCTATACTGCTCGAGACCTGCTGGGCCTTGTCCTGGATAGTGCTGGGAAGGCCCTGGATGCTGCCCAGGAGAGTAAGGCAGGTGGTTTTCAGTTGCTGGGTGAGGCTCTGGGACGTGGCTAGAGCCTGAGCTTCAACCTGATGGAAGGAGAAAGAGAGACTGGAGTATCTGCAAGTTTCCCCTACACATGGGGGGATTTCACTGGAGCAAGGCTGGCAGGGCGAGAAGGAGAATACCTTTGTGGAGTCTGGTTCCTCCTGCCCTTCCAACTTCCCCCTGCAGCACTGGAGCCACATCTGGTACAGACAGTCCTGGCCATTGTGAAGCTTCTGATCTACAGCCTGCTTGGCATGGTTGATCTGCAGGAGGAGAGGGCAGTTAGCTGGGAAGAGCAGGAGGCGGCTGGCCAGGGAAGCTCTCCCACAGCTAGGTGTGGGCAGCAGGCAGGCAGCACTACTGCAGCGACACAGCTGGGCCCAGGAACAAACAGTGCCAATGGCACTGAGCAGGGGAGGCTGCAGAGACCGTGACCCACAGCAGCTACAGGGCAGCGGAGAGGGGTCGTGTTCCTACCAGGTCAATGATTTGCTGGAGCTGGGAGAGGGCCTCCAGGGTGCGCTGCCTGGCTTGTCTCATCTTGCCCAGGGCGTGCTGGTAGGCTCGCTGGCGCAGCGTGCTCGACAGGGAACCCAGACGCACGTAGTAACTCCGCTGCTCTGCAGGAGCCTCTCCAGGCCCCTCAAGGGGAGTTGTGGCAAGCTCAGCTGGAAGGGGGAAGGGGTCAGTTGGCAGCAGTGGTGCAAGCAAGCCAGTAAGGTCAGGTACGCCGCACCATTAAGACATTTGTTGCTGGTATGACGTACTGGAATGACCTTCAGTATCCACTGAAAACTGCAGGGCTCTCAGGAACCGCAGCAGCGAAAGGAGCAGAACGCTGGCAGCTCCTCCGGTGTGGCTGTACCGCCCCCAGCTGGCTCCCCTCCAATTCTTCCACGTTGTTCCAATTCCTGTCTGGAGTCTGTAGGGCCCCCCCGCACAAGGCAGGTGGGGTCATTTGGGGGGTAGTCATGTGCCCCCCCCCACTTTAGGGTCCCTCCCATGAGTCGCTGTACTGGTAATAATTAAAATCTACTTGCACCACCAGTATCCTGGCCCTGCCAACAAGGCAGGGATGCGCTCAGCCCTCCCAAAGCTTGTGACCGATGGAATCTTTCCCAGGGCATGTTTGAATGCTCTGCAGCACCGACCAGTAAGGCAGCAGGTAGCTGCACAGGGAGCAGCGTCAGAGCCAGACGACATGGCTAGCAGAGGGCCCAGCATGAAGGAACAAGGGGAGGGCTAGTAGCCAAGCTAAGTTGCAAGGAAGCCTGAAGGAGAGGTGGCTCTTTTGGCAGATCAGCTGTGAACACCGAGTCCGAGTCCAAGCCACGCCCCAAGACACCAGGGTCACATTGGTTTGTATTCAGGAGAGGGGATCTTACCAAGCTCCTCCTCTGTCATGGGGAGGTAGTAGTCCACCAGCTGCTCAGATTTCCCCAATGCTGTGTCTATGCCACTCGCAGCCATCTGCCCCATGCTGGAGGCCATCACTGTGCTCACGCTGCAGGTCACAGCGGATTTGGTCACCTCCACGCTCTCCTGGACAGCCCCTTGGGCCACGCTCACCATGCTGGTCACTGCATCCTTGGCCTCAGTGACCGTGCTGCAGACGGCATCCTGGGCACCCACCATTGTGGCACGCACAAGGTCTTGGGCATCCAAAGCCACCTAGAGGAAAAGGGGTCAGAAGAGAGGTCACTGAACACCTAGCGGAAGTGAAGGGCCCACAGCCTCACCCTGCTCCAGGACCAGCCGTGACACTCCTGTGGTTACCTTCTCAATCGGCTGCTGCAGGATGGGCAGCTGCTCCTCCAGTCTGTCCAGACCCCGAGAGGCATATTCATTGGCTGCTGCAACTGTAACACAACCACAGAACTCGTTCCCTTAATTCCTTCACGTGCACAGATCTCGTGGGGCTGCTAATCTGTGTACACTGGAGGACTGGTGTTCCTAAGCAAGTGTCCCAGGTTACTGATGGGAAAGCCAAGGAAGAGGGGTTGGGCAAGTTGCCCAAGGCTATGGAGCCAGTCTGGGTCAGTGCTGGTTTAGCACTCAGGAGATCCTGCTGCCAGTCATCTGTTCATCCACCCCCAGCTTCCCCTAGAAGATTTCAGGCGTCTCCAGTGCCTGCAATGGGCTCAGATCCCTTCAGCATTGGAGCTGCTTCCTGTGCCCTCTAGCAGGTATTGCTCCATGGCATTAGGTGCCATACACAGTGCATGTGGCTGTGTGGTACTGGGCCAGCCACGCACACCAGGGATTGTGCCTGGGCACTGCCTGCCTCTAGGCTGGCCCAGCTCAGCACCGGTACCTGAGCAAGAGTCCCCACTAGCAGCTGCTGCAGCCGTCAGAGCCGCTCCGCACAAGGCCAGTGCCTTGGCCAGATCACGTCCAGGAGCTAGCCGAGTTCAGGGGAGCATGAGAAGGGAGTCTGGATTCTGTTAGCTGCCAGTTGGAGGCCAAGCTCAGTAGTGGGCCTAGAGCCACTGTAGGCTGAGCCTGCCCCCAGACCCACCTCCCCCACCACACACCCACGAGTGTTCCAGCCTCCCCTCCCTTACTCACGCTGTGGCTCCAGCTGGTCCAGGATGGGCCGTGCCCCGGTGATGGCAGCAGAGGTGATGGCCCTCACCCCTGTCTCTGCCACCTCACAGACCGCTTTGATGGCTGGGTGGGTCTCTTTGGTGGCAGCGTAGCTGGCAGAGGCCATCTCACAGGCAGAGCTGACCAAGGGCAGGCCAGCCACCCTGTCCCCTGCAGTCTGAGGGAGGGAAAGAGGAGTCAGCTGAGGAAGAGCTCCTGGCTTGTCAAGGTGCCCCTCCTGTCTCTTTCCCTCTACAACTACTGATTCTGTAGGAGACGGTCCTCAGAGTTAGGCAGTCTCCTGTCCCTGTCAGCAGGGGTTCAGTGGCCTGCCTGTGACATTAGTTACACACCCAGAAGCCTGGTCCCACTGGAACAGCTGCCTATGTTCAGCAAGGTCTCAGGAACGCCGTTTCCATCCTGGCACGCCCACCAACAAAACAGAACTGTGTCACGATCTCGTTCCATCAGTGAGAGCAGGAGTGGAGAGACCTTTTGTCTTTCCAAGTGCAGTCTCTCCCAATCAGGAACCATGTCTCGGTCCAGCACCCGGTACAGTGCCCCCACTGGGCATTGCTATCAGCGGGATTTGCCGGTGTTTTAGTGCAGAGAGCATTCACAGGGTCACCAGTGCTGGTGCTCCTCCCGGATTCAGGGGGCATTTGTGGACAGTGACTACGGCACTCTGAGAACTAGAACTTGGAGCATTAGCTAGTGTTGTGGTTACGAGTCCCTGTCTCCAGCAGTGGAGACATTCAAGCTAGAACAGCCCTTCCAGCTGCCAAGCACACCTGCCTCCCCAGGAGGGACCCACCTGTTGCTCTTCTGCCTGGATCTCCACCTGTGGTTCATTTTCCTTAGCAGACATGGTGGAGTGAGATGTCCCTGCAAGACCCAAAAAGGAATATTGAGTGGCTACAGCAGGAACCAGTGAAATCAATGTGTGTAGGAACACCAAGAGAGCTGCTCCCGGTCCGTTTTCTCTAAGACCCAGACCAGGTTGTCCCCCTGTAGTAAGTCTCTCTGTACAGAGAACAGGCCAGGGCCTTAAACCTTTGATCTAAGGCAGGCTCAGAGACAGCCAGTTCCTCAAACCCAGGGATGCACTTGTAATCCACACACCTTGTGGGTGTGTTCTTCTGTCCCATCTCGTAGCACCAGAACCAGTTAGAGAGGCAGAGATTAACGCATCGGCTTTACAGTCTTAGCTAAGAGCCTTATGGCTTTTAGCTCATGCAGTAGAGGCTCATGCATTTAGCTCCAGAAGTCCCAGGTTTGATCCTGCCCATCACCAGGGTCTGTTGGTGTTACACACTCCCAAAGCTTCTCCTCAGACTTCTGGACCCAACAATGCCTCCCAAGGGGAGCACCAGGACACCTGCAAAGCTCAGAGGCACCCTCCTAGTTTCGTCTTTTCCCAGGTAATACCAGGGATAATTCCATTTGTCCCAGAGTACAATCACTGACAGAAGTTACCCTGCTGAAGATAGTAGCCAGTGACTACACACACAGAACACTGAATTGAGAAGGTATCATTGGTGAGCCTTCAGGGACCTCTAGAGTGAGTAGTGTAGGAGTCTCCCTGGATACTGAATTACATAGGAGATGATCATAATGCTCCCTTCTGACCTTAATATCTATGAGTCTACATAGGAGATGCCCACTATAGCAGCCAATTTAGCTAGTAAAAATACAAATATTTTCTATTGTCAGTTAGAGACTGGTCTGGTAAAGAAACAGATTCCAGTTCAGGGAAATTGACACCCTCACCCCTAGAGAGGAGAGTGAGACCACTAACTAGAAAGCTAGGGCCAGGAAGCATTTCTCTTATGGGAAGGCACCAGGCTTGTTTTTCTTTAGTGTTTCCTGCATTATCTGTTTCAGATACATATTGATTACCCAGAACGTCAATCTCAGCTGAATCAGCCACCTCAGTCAAGTGTTTCCACCTGCAAATCTTTAGGACAAGCCAGAACTCAGACCACAGCCAGAAGTCCCAATCCCCATCCCTGAGTGGGAACAGCATAGCTTAGCTCAGGTAGAGAGGTGAGTGGAGAGTTTTCCCATAGTCCAAGCCCTAATTTATTCTCCTTGTTAAATATTCTATTCTTCTCTAGGGAAGCCTCCACCTCTTAGAGCATACCATTAATCAAGGCCTCCCAGTCTGGAAGGCAGATAGTTTCCTTCCCTGGACTGTTTGCTCAGAAGACTCAGCTAGAAATGCTTTACACAAGTACAGCTACCAAGAACTGAAAGTAGCTAAGAGCTTCTGACCATTCAATCCTAGCCACTACTGGCCATCAGGCAAGACATTGGGTCACACTCTGTGTAAGAAAGAACCCCCATCTAAACACCCCCAGAACTTAAGACATAGCATAGAGGTTAAGCACACATCTTACCAAACTTCCACACTACTAATCCTTTGCCAATACTTGGATTTACCCCCCATCAGCCATTATATTCCTGTGATGATGTCATCATGGGGCTGGACACACTTGACAGACAGCTCAGGAGACCAATCACACAGCTGCATTCTCTACTTTGCCCAGTGAGGGCTGTGAGCTTCTGAAAAGTTACAGGGCTTCAGAGTTGCCAATCTTGCTTGGATGTGTTCCTGGAGGTCCCATCACATGACAATCTTTAATTAAAGATTAATCTTTAATTCCTGGAGAGTTCAGGACAATCCTGGAGGGCTGGAAACCTAGTTTCAGATTATGAGCTGTTTGGGGCAGGCCTTTTACTCTGTGTTAAGACAGTAACTAGCGCGATGGGATTCCAGTTCTGATTTTGGCTTCGAAATGCTATGGTAATACAAATAATAAGAATGCTTCATATTCTCAGAGTGCTCCAGTTGTTCTCTCTGAAGAGCGCCTTTACTCTCCTTTTCCCTGGTAACATTTTCAGTGTAGAAGGTTTTTTGTCAGTAAAACCATCTAAGAGAGGAGAGTGCTGATAGCTGTTGTATTATTTTCCTTTGTTGCCCACCCCAGAAGAGGCTGGCGAAGTTATTCTGGCCCAGCTGGTACAAGTTGCTTCCTCAGTTCATTTTTAGCTTTCCTGTTGGTTGACTTGTCCAGGGAAGAGAACATGGCACAGGTTTTTAAAGGTATTTAGCTATTGCTCCTCTCAGCATTGCAAGCCCTAAGTGAGTTAGGCCCAGAACCGCAAAGAGAGTTAGGCTGCCCCACACTGGGCAATAAGGGGTTAAAGACTGAGTGCAGTGAGCAGTTCCAATATAAGTGTCAGTTCGATACGTGGAACCCCCAGGCTCCGGGGGCATCAGGGGAGCATTTGGGCAGATGCTGGGGGTGACACCGCCACAGGGAAGGACTAAGTGGGGAGACAAGCTCAGGGAAAAGTTTGCGGGGGGGTGTCAGTTATAGCCACTATGCTCGGCTCTGCCCTCTCCCCATTATCATTCCTGGCCTAGTTACTTCAGTGCCAGGGTCCTTCCCAGCCAGAGTGACAGCAGATCACACCAGGCATAACTTCGTCCCATAACCTCCCCATCACCCTTCACACAGGGAGTAAAATCAAAGCAGGGAGTGCAAATGCCTGGAGCAGCTGAGCAGAGTGACAGTGGCCTGCGACTGAGGCAGGTGCTCACCTCACTCCTTTAAAGCAAGCCGAGATGTTCATACCCATGTGTCTGTCCCACAGAGGGATGTGAGTGGGCCTCCATCCAGACACACGATCTTCAGCTTCAGTGGCTGCAAGGGCCAGAGTTAGTCCCTGGTTCTGCAATGAGCCCTGCACAAACCAGCCCCTGCATTTACTCAGAGCCCAGTAACTTCAACATGGAGTTGGGAAGAGTAGCTGAGTTCCAGAGGGCTCTGCACAGGTGCAAGTATCCCTAGCACAGAGAGACCATTGCATGCTCAGGGCTTAGAAACCACAGATTAGCTGCAGGTGCTGCGCTCATGAAACATAGGCTGCAATGTTCTTCATGCTGTAAAGAAATTCCAGCTCCCACTTCTATCCAAGTTTGAAGCTAATATCTGTTGATGTGAAATCCACTCATTGACATCACACATTTTATTAGACTTGGACTAAAGAGGAAAGAGCTTCACTGGGCTTGAACACAGAAGTCACATTAGCTGACCAGCACTCCTGAAGTGTGCACTTACTCTTCCATATCCCTAAAAGGAGCAGGCTAGGACCTTTCCTCACCCCAGCAGGTTTCCACCTAGCTAGTGTGTTGGAGGGGGCCTCTGTTAATCCAGAACACAGCAGGGAATGTAACACACTTCCAGTTACACAGGCAAATTAGCCTCAGTGATCGCTCCCTGTCAATTAGGGAGTTTCTGACATTTCTGGAGGAAAGGACCTCGAGGTTACAGTGGACAAGAAGCTGGCTATGAGTCCACAGTGTGCACTTGTTGCCAAAGATGGCCAATGACATTTTGGGCTGTGTAAATAGGGGCATTGCTAGCAGATCAATGGATGTGATTGTTCCCCTGTATTCAACATTGGTGAGTCCTCATCTGGAGTACTATGTACAGTTTCGGGCCCTACACTACAAAAAGGATGTGAAAAAATTGGAAAGGGTCCAGCAGAGGGCAACAAAAATGTTTAGGGGACTGGAACACATGACTTATGAGAGGTTGAGGAAACTGGAATACTTTAGCCTGCAGAAGAGAAGAATGAGCGGGGGGATTTGATAGCTGCTTTCAACTACCTGAGAGGGAGTTCCAAAGAGGATGGATCTAGACTCTTCTCAGTGGTACAGATGACAGAACAAGTATCAATGGTCTCAAGTTGCAGTGGGGGAGGTTTTGTTTGGACATTAGGAAAAAACTTTTTCCCACTAGGAAGCTGGTGAAGCACTGGAATGCATTACCTAGGAAGGTGGTGGAATCTCCTTCCTTTGAAGTTTTTCAGGTTGAGTTTGACTAAACCCTGGCTGGGATGGTTTAGTTGGGGATTGGTCCTGCTTTGAGCAGGGGGTTGGATTAGATGACCTCCTAAGGTCCCTTCCAACCCCCATATTCTAGGAGTCTATGGAAAGCTTTGTATCCCCTGTCCACTGGAGTACAAGACAGGCCCTGTCCAATGAGATCAGGCGTAACCAGCCCTGGGAGCTGCTTACATCACCACTTTGATTACTAGTCTCCATCTTTGAGAGCTACACACCCATTCCTGGTCATGGTCCTGCTGCAATACTGAACCCAAGAGACATTTCCTTGCCTGAAGCTTTTTAATACCTCAAGGCCGACTTAGGAAAAGCAACAGTGATGGAGCTGCCTAGATGCCATTACCCACTTGTGACTTCAAGCATAGACACAAGCTCTCAGGAAAATGCATTACAAGCCCAGCACTGGTCCTATTATGGATCTCCCACAACCCTGAGCCACGTGCCTGTATAGTTATTGGCCTGGCTAGGTTTACACTAGGCAGTAGGAAAGGTTAGGCTGGTGCTTGGCTAACGGCAGGGAGGAAGGACGCAGGCTGGCTGATGTCCATGCTTCAGCAAGACTGTCTGCTGCTCTATTTCTTGCAGCTAGTCTCCCCGTGTGTGTGTTTTGTTAAATCCCAGTTGCCTGGAGTTGTCAATTCACCATCTTTTCCGAGACACTTCCAACCTGTTGAGCTTCTTGTACTGGACTAGAGGCAAGGCCCCACAGTCTCCCACCACTGTATGTGACCCTTTTAACTTCGCTCATTACCAGTAGTAGGTTCTCAGTTCTCCACACACCCCATTTCCTGTCAAGGCCATAGTGCCCTATCTCAACAACCTGGGTTCTTCCCTCTGTTAGTTGGTCTCAGAGTCTGTAATGTTGCCTTGCTACCCACTGGAAGCCAGACGAGTGTGCTCAATGGGCTGTTGCCTCCTTCTACATGAGAAAAGTCTCAATGGAAGAGTGTCAAATGGGGGGACCTGAAGAGATGCCTTCACCAAGGAGATGAGCTCAGCCATTCTGGAGCCCTGCCAGAGAACAAGTGGGTGGAGGGGGTTTGTGTGTATGAAGAAGAGGGGCATGGGGTCACCTGTACGGTATATGTTTCTACAGAGCATGAGCCAGGGAGGGAATCACATTAAGCAGACAGCAATTTGAATGCAGTTGCAGTTTATTGTGACATTAAACCCTAGTTTTACACATTACAAATCTAGGAAAAAGATCAAGCTCCGGAGCACTTCCTATATAGAGAGGAAGACAGCTGTATGTATGTCCTGAGAGAAGCAGACTAGCCCTGCAAGGGATGCAGTCCTGCATGACTAGTGATGCCACCCTGTAACCGGTAATACATGGTTCTGGGGGGGCGTGCGTGGGAAATGACATTCACGTTCTGCAATTCTGCAGAACGAAGAGTTGACCTCCGTCCACCATCTGACAAAGCAGAACTGCGGCCTCAGCAAGGAGACCCCATACTAGCTATGCAGGCAATTCAGCTGGATTCCTTCCAGCAGCAGGGGGAACCCTTCAGGCCTCCACCTTCTTTCCTTCCTCCACCAGCTCATCAGGAGACGGTGGGGAGTCTCCAGCGGGAGTGAAGGGTCCCACGATCCAGTCCAGGGGAATGTTCTGCATCACGTATTCCAGCAGCTCATCCAGGGACTCCTGGGCCTTGGTCACCATCTCCTGACTACGGGCAAGGGCACTGCTGGACAGATCCTGGAAACAGCCGGCACTGGAGAAGGAGGCCTGGAGCTCTTCTATACTGCTCGAGACCTGCTGGGCCTTGTCCTGGATAGTGCTGGGAAGGCCCTGGATGCTGCCCAAGAGAGTAAGGCAGGTGGTTTTCAGTTGCTGGGTGAGGCTCTGGGACATGGCTAGAGCCTGAGCTTCAACCTGATGGAAGGAGAAAGAGACTGGAGTATCTGCAAGTTTCCCCTACAGATGGGGGGAGTTGGCTGAAACAAGGCTGTGAGGGCGAGAAGGAGCATACCTTTGCGGAGTCTGGTTCCTCCTGCCCTTCCAACTTGCCCCTGCAGCACTGGAGCCACATCTGGTACAGACGGTCCTGGCCATTGTGAAGCTTCTGATCTACAGCCTGGTTGATCTGCAGGAGGAGAGGGCAGTTAGCTGGGAAGAGCAGGAGGCGGCTGGCCAGGGAAGTTCTCCCACAGTTAAGTGTGGGCAGCAAGCCGGCAGCACTACTGCAGTGACACAGCTGGGCATAGGAAAAACTGTGCCAATGGCACTGAGCATGGGAGGCTGCAGAGACCGTGTCAAGGTTCCTCCCCCACTCTGAACTCTAGGGTACAGATGTGGGGACCTGCATGAAAACATCCTGAGCTTACTTTCACCAGCTGAGGTTAAACCTTCCCCAAGGTACAAATTAATTTTACCCTTTGCCCTTGGAATTTCCACTGCCACCACCAAACTCTAACTGGGTTTACTGGGAAACGTAGTTTGGACACGTCTTCCCTCCCAAAAATCCTCCCAACCCTTGCACCCCACTTCCCGGGGAAGGTTTGGTAAAAATCCTGACCAGTTCGCGTAGGTGACCTCAGACCCAAACCCTTGGATCGGAGAACAATGAAAAAGCATTCAGTTTTCTTACAAGAAGGCTTTTAATAGAAGTAAAGGAATCACCTCTGTAAAATCAGGATGGTAGATACCTTACAGGGTAATTAGATTCAAAACAGAGAATCCCTCTAGGCAAAACCTTAAGTTACAAAATAGACACAGACAGGGATAGTCATACTATTCAGCACAGTTCTTCTCAGCCATTTAAAGAAATCATAATCTAACACATACCTAGCTAGGTTACTTACTAAAAGTTCTAAGACTCCATTCCTGTTCTGTTTCTGGCAAAAGCAGCATACAGCCACAGACCCTTTGTGTCTCTCCCTCCTCCCAGCTTTTGAAAGTATCTTGTCTCCTCATTGGACATTTTGGTTAGGTGCCAGCAAGGTTACCTTTAGCTTCTTAACCCTTTATAGGCGAGAGCATTTTTCCTCTGGCCAGGAGGGATTTTAAAGTGGTTTACCCTTCCCTTTATATTTAAGGCAGACCGTGACCCACAGCAGCTACAGGGCAGGGGAGAGGGGTCGTGTTCCTACCAGGTCAATGATTTGCTGGAGCCGGGAGAGGGCCTCCAGGGTGCTCTGCCTGGCTTGGCTCATCTTGCCCAGGGCGTGCTGGTAGGCTCGCTGGCGCAGCGTGCTCGAAAGGGAACCCAGACGCACGTAGTAACTCCGCTGCTCTGCAGGAGCCTCTCCAGGCCCCTCAACGGGAGTTGTGGCAAGCTCAGCTGGAAGGGGAAAGGATCAGTTGGCAGCAGTGGTGCAAGTAAGGCAGTAAGGTCAGGTACGCCGCACCATTAAGACATTTGTTGCTGGTATGACATACTGGAATGACGTTCGGTATCCACTGAAAACTGCAGGGCTCTCAGGAACCGCAGCAGCAAAAGGAGCAGAACGCTGGCAGCTCCTCCGGTGTGGCTGTACCGCCCCCAGCTGGCCCCCCACCAGCCCTTCCACGTAGTTGCATCTCCTGTCTGGGGTCTGTAGAGCCCCCATGCACAAGGCAGGGTGGGGTCGCTTGGGGGGAGTCAAGTGTCCCTCCCTCCCCCCCCCACATTTGGGTCCCTCCCATGAGTCGCCGTACTGGTAAGAATTAAAATCTACTTTTACCACCAGTTGGCAGGGCTAGGATACAAGGCGGGGATGCGTTCAGCCCTCCCAAACTTGTGACCTATGCAATCTTTCCCAGGGCACATTTGGATGCCCCGCAGCACCGACCAGTAAGGGAGTGAGTAACTGCACAGGGAGCAGTGTCAGAGCCATCAGACCGGACGGGCAGAGGGCCCAGCATGAAGGAACTAAGGGAGGGCTAGTAGCCAAGATAGGTTGCAAGGGAGCCCGAAGGAGAGGAGAGGTGGCTCTTTTGGCAGATCAGCTGTGGACACTGAGTCCAAGCTGAGCCCCAAGACACCAGGGTCACGTTGGTTTGTATTCAGCAGAGAGGTTCTTACCGAGCTCCTCCTCGGTCATGGGGAGGTAGTAATCCACCAGCTGCTCAGATTTCCCCAATGCTGTGTCTATGCCACTCGCAGCCATCTGCCCCATACTGGAGGCCATCACTGTGCTCATGCTGCAGGTCACAGCGGATTTGGTCACCTCCACGCTCTCCTGGACAGCCCCTTGGGCCACGCCCACCATGCTGGTCACTGCATCCTTGGCCTCAGTGACCGTGCTGCAGACGGCATCCTGGGCACCCACCATTGTGGCACGCACGAGGTCTTGGGCATCCAAAGCCACCTAGAGGCAAAGGGGTCAGAAGAGAGGTCACTGAACACCTAGCGGAAGTGAAGGGCCCACAGCCCCATCCTGCTCCTGGACCAGCCGTGACACTCCTGTGGTTACCTTCTCAATCGGCTGCTGCAGGATGGGCAGCTGCTCCTCCAGTCTGTCCAGACCCCGACAGGCATATTCATTGGCTGCTGCAACTGAAACACAACCACAGAACTCGTTCCCTTAATTCCTTCACGTGCACAGATCTCGTGGGGCTGCTAATCTGTGTACACTGGAGGACTGGTGTTCCTAAGCAAGTGTCCCAGGTTACTGATGGGAAAGCCAAGGAAGAGAGGTTGGGCAAGCTGCCCAAGACTATGGAGCCAGTCTGGGTCAGCGCAGGTTTAGCACTCAGGAGATCCCGCTGCCAGTCATCTGTTCATCCACCCCCAGCTTCTCCTAGAGGATTCCAGTGCCTGCAATGGGCTCAGATCCCTTCAGCATTGGAGCTGCTTCCTGTGCCCTCTAGCAGGTATTGCTCCATGGCATTAGGTGCCATACACAGTGCATGTGGCTGTGTGGTACTGGGCCAGCCACGCACACCAGGGATTGTGCCTGGGCACTGCCTGCCTCTAGGCTGGCCCAGCTCAGCACCGGTACCTGAGGAAGAGTCCCCACTAGCAGCTGCTGCAGCCGTCAGAGCCGCTCTGCGCAAGGCCAATGCCTTGGCCAGATCACGTCCAGGAGCTAGCCGAGTTCAGGGGAGCATGAGAAGGGAGTCTGGATTCTGTTTGCTGCCAGTTGGAGGCCAAGCTCAGTAGTGGGCCTAGAGCCACTGTAGGCTGAGTCTGCCCCCAGACCCACCTCCCCCACCACACACCCACGAGTGTTCCAGCCTCCCCTCCCTTACTCACGCTGTGGCTCCAGCTGGTCCAGGATGGGCTGTGCCCCGGTGATGGCAGCAGAGGTGATGGCCCTCACCCCTGTCTCTGCCACCTCACAGACCGCTTTGATGGCTGGGTGGGTCTCTTTGGTGGCAGCGTAGCTGGCAGAGGCCATCTCACAGGCAGAGCTGACCAAGGGCATGCCAGCCACCCTGTCCCCTGCAGTCTGAGGGAGGGAAAGAGGAGTCAGCTGAGGAAGAGCTCCTGGCTTGTCAAGGTGCCCCTCCTGTCTCTTTCCCTCTACAACTACTGATTCTGTAGGAGACGGTCCTCAGAGTTAGGCAGTCTCCTGTCCCTGTCAGCAGGGGTTCAGTGGCCTGCCTGTGACATTAGTTACACACCCAGAAGCCTGGTCCCACTGGAACAGCTGCCTATAGTCAGCAAGGTCTCAGGAACGCCGTTTCCATCGTGGCACGCCCACCAACAAAACAGAACTGTGTCACGATCTCGTTCCATCAGTGAGAGCAGGAGTGGAGAGACCTTTTGTCTTTCCAAGGTCAGTCTCTCCCAATCAGGAACCATGTCTCGGTCCAGCACCCGGTACAGTGCCCCCACTGGGCATTGCTATCAGCGGGATTTGCCGGTGTTCTAGTGCAGAGAGCATTCACAGGGGCACCAGCGCTGGTGCTCCTCCCGGATTCAGGGGGCTTTTGTGGGCAGTGACTACGGCACTCTGAGAACTAGAACTTGGAGCATGAGCTAGTGTTGTGGTTACGAGTCCCTGTCTCCAGCAGTGGAGACATTCAAGCTAGAACAGCCCTTCCAGCTGCCAAGCACACCTGCCTCCCCAGGAGGGACCCACCTGTTGCTCTTCTGCCTGGATCTCCACCTGTGGTTCATTTTCCTTAGCAGACATGGTGGAGCGAGATGTCCCTGCAAGACCCAAAAAGGAATATTGAGTGGCTACTGCAGAACACAGTGAAATCAATGGAACACCAGGAGGGCTGCTCCCAGTCCATTTTCTCCAAGATTCAGACCAGGTTGTCCCCCTGTAGTAAGTCTCTCTGTACAGAGAACAGGCCAGGGCCTTAAACCTTTGATCTAAGGCAGGCTCAGAGACAGCCAGTTCCTCAGGTCCAGGGATGCACTTGTAATCCACACACCTTGTGGGTGTGTTCTTCCGTCCCATCTCGTGGCACGAGGACCAGTTAGAGAGACAGAGATTAACGCATCGGCTTTACAGTCTTAGCTAAGAGCCTTGTGGCTTTTAGCTCATGCAGCAGAGGCTCATGCATTTAGCTCCAGAGGTCCCAGGTTTGATCCTGCCCATCACCAGGGTCTCTCGGTGTTGCACACTCCCAAAGCTTCTCCTCAGACTTCTAGACCCAACAATGCCTCCCAAGGGGAGCACCAGGACACCTGCAAAGCTCAGAGGCACCCTCCTCGTTTAGTCTTTTCCCAGATAATACCAGGGATAATTGAATTTGTCCCAGAGTACAATCACTGACAGAAGTTACCCTGCTGAAGGTAGTAGCCATTGAGTACACACACAGAACACTGAATTGAGAAGATACCGCTGGTGAGCCTTCAGGGACCTCTGGAGTGAGTCCTGTAGGAGTCTCCCTGGATACTGAATTACATAGGAGATGATCATAGTTGTCCCTTCTGGCCTTAATATCTATGAGTCTACGTAGGAGATGCCCACTATGGCAGGCTGGTTATTTTAAAGCCAATTTAGCTGGTAAAAATACAAATATTTTCTCTTCTCAGTTAAAGACTGGTCTGCTAAAGAACAGATTCCAGTTCAGGTAAATTGACACCATCACCCCTAGAGGCAAGAGCGAGACCACTAACTAGAAAACTAGAGCCAGGAAGCATTTCCCTTATGGGAAGGCACCAGGCCTGTTTTCTTTTCGTGTTTCCTGCATTATCTTTTTCAGATACATATTGGTTACCCAGCACTCCAGTCTCAGCTGAATCAGCCACCTCAGTCAAGTGTTTCCACCTGCAGATCATTAGGACAAGCCAGAAGTCCCAATCCCCATTCCTGAGTGGGAACAGCATAGCTTAGCTCAGGTAGAGAAGTGAGTAGAGAGTTTTCCCATAGTCCAAGCCCTAATTTAATTCTCTTTGGTAAATATTCTATTCTTCTCTACAGAAGCCTCCACCTCCTAGAACATACAATTAATCAAGGCCTCCCAGTCTGGAAGGCAGATAGTTTCCTTCCTTGGACTGTTTGCTCAGAAGACTCAGCTAGAAATGCTTTACACAAGAACAGCTACCAAGCACTGAAAGTAGCTAAGAGTTTCTGACCATTCAATCCTAGCCACTACTGGCCATCAGGCAAGACATTGGGTCACACTCTGTGTAAGAAAGAACCCCCATCTAAACACACACAGAACCTAGAAACCAGAGACATAGTATAGAGGTTAAGCACACATCTTACCAAACTTCCACACTACTAATCCTTTGCCAGTACTAGAATCAACCCCGCCCCGCCATTATATTCCTGTGATGATGTCATCATGGGGCTGGACACACTTGACAGACAGCTCAGGAGACCAATCACACAGCTGCATTCTCTACTTTGCTCAGTGAGGGCTGTGAGCCTCTGAAAAGTTACAGGGTTTCAGAGTTGCCAATCTTGCTTGGATGTGTTCCTGGAGGTCCCATCACATGACAATCTTTAGTTCCTCGAGACTCCAGGATGATCCTGTAGGGCTGGCAAACCTAGTTTCAGATTATGAGCTGTTTGGGGCATGCCTTTTACTCTGTGTTAAGACAGTACCTAGCATGATGGGATTCCAGTTCTGATTTTGGCTTCGAAATGCTACGGTCATACAAATAATAAGAATGCTTCATATTCTCAGAGTGCTCCAGTTGTTCTCTCTGAAGAGCGCCTTTGCGCTCCATTTCCCTGGGAACATTTTCAGTGTAGAAGGTTTTTTATCAGTAAAACCATCTAAGAGAGGAGAGTGCTGATAGCTGTTGTATTATTTTGCTGTCTTGCCCACTCCAGAAGAGGCTGGGGAAGTTATTCTGGCCCAGCTGGCACAAGATACTTTCTCAGTTCATTTATAGCTTTCCTGTTGGTTGACTTGTCCAGGGAAGAGAACATGGCACAGGTTTTTAAAGGTATTTAGCTATTGCTCCTCTCAGCATTGCAAGCCCTAAGTGAGTTAGGCCCAGAACCTCAAAGAGAGTTAGGCTGCCCCACGCTGGGCAATAAGGGGTTAAAGACTGAGTGCAGTTAGCAGTTCCAATATAAGTGTCAGTTCGATACGTGGAACCCCCAGGCTCAGGGGGCATCAGGGGAGCATTTGGGCAGATGCTGGGGGTGACACCGCCACAGGGAAGGACTAAGTGGGGAGACAAGCTCAGGGCAAAGTTTGGGGGGGGGTGTCAGTCAGAGCTACTATGCTCGGCTCTGCCCTCTCCCCATTATCATTCCTGGCCTAGTTACTCCAGCTTCAAGGCCCTTCCCAGCCGGAGTGACAGCAGATCACACCAGGCATAACTTCTTCCCATAACCTCCCCATCACCCTTCACACAGGGAGTAAAATCAAAGCAGGGAGGGCAAATGCCTGGAGCAGCTGAGCAGAGTGACAGAGGCCTGGGGCTGAGGCAGGTGCTCACCTCACTCCTTTAAAGCAAGCCTAGCTGTTCATACTCATGTGTCTGTCCCACAGAGGGATGTGAGTGGGCCTCCATCCAGAGACACGACCTTCAGCTTCAGTGGCTGCCAGGGCCAGAGTGGGGCAGTTTTAGTCCCTGATTCTCCAATGAGCCCTGCACAAACCAGTCCCTGCATTTACTCCCTGCACGCCCTGGTTCTCATGGGAGACTTCAATCACCCTGATATCTGCTGGGAGAGCAATACAGCAGTGCACAGACAATCCAGGAAGTTTTTGGAAAATGTAGGGGACAATTTCCTGGTGCAAGTGCTGGAGGAACCAACTAGGGGCAGAGCTCTTCTTGAGCTGCTGCTCACAAACCGGGAAGAATTAGTAGGGGAAGCAAAAGTGGATGGGAACCTGGGAGGCAGTGACCATGAGATGGTTGAGTTCAGGATCCTGACACAAGGAGGAAAGGAAAGCAGCAGAATACGGACCCTGGACTTCAGAAAAGCAGACTTTGACTCCCTCAGGGAACTGATGGGCAAGATCCCCTGGGAGAATAACATGAGGGGGAAAGGAGTCCAGGAGAGCTGGCTTTATTTTAAAGAATCCTTATTGAGGTTACAGGGACAAACCATCCTGATGTGTAGAAAGAATAGTAAATATGGCAGGCGACCAGCTTGGCTTAACAGTGAAATCCTTGCTGATCTTAAACACAAAAAAGAAGCTTACAAGAAGTGGAAGATCGGACAAATGACCAGGGAGGAGTATAAAAATATTGCTCGGGCATGCAGGAGTGAAATCAGGAAGGCCAAATCACACCTGGAGTTGCAGCTAGCAAGAGATGTTAAGAGTAACAAGAAGGGTTTCTTCAGGTACGTTGGCAACAAGAAGAAAGTGAAGGAAAGTGTGGGCCCCTTACTGAATGAGGGAGGCAACCTAGTGACAGAGGATGTGGAAAAAGCTAATGTACTCAATGCTTTTTTTGCCTCTGTCTTCACGAACAAGGTCAGCTCCCAGACTACTGCACTGGGCAGCACAGCATGGGGAGGAGGTGACCAGCCCTCTGTGGAGAAAGAAGTGGTTCGGGATTATTTAGAAAAGCTGGACGTGCACAAGTCCATGGGGCCGGATGCGTTGCATCTGAGAGTGCTAAAGGAGTTGGCGGATGTGATTGCGGAGCCGTTGGCCATTATCTTTGAAAACTCATGGCGATCTGGGGCAGTCCCGGACGACTGGAAAAAGGCTAATGTAGTGCCCATCTTTAAAAAAGGGAAGAAGGAGGATCCTGGGAAGTACAGGCCAGTCAGCCTCACCTCAGTCCCCGGAAAAATCGTGGAGCAGGACCTCAAGGAATCAATTCTGAAGCACTTGGATGAGAGGAAAGTCATCAGGAACAGTCAGCATGGATTCACCAAGTCACCATGCCTGACTAATCTAATTGCCTTCTATGACAAGATAACTGGTTCTGTGGATGAAGGGAAAGCAGTGGACATGGTGTTCCTTGACTTTAGCAAAACTTTTGACACCGTCTCCCACAGTATTCTTGCTAGCAAGTTAAAGAAGTATGGGCTGGATGAACGCACTATAAGGTGGATAGAAAACTGGCTAGATTGTTGGGCTCAACGGGTAGTGATCAATGGCTCCATGTCTAGTTGGCAGCTGGTATCAAGCGGAGTGCCCCAAGGGTCAGTCCTGGGGCCGGTTTTGTTCAATATCTTCATTAATGATCTGGAGGATGGTGTGGATTGCACCCTCAGCAAGTTTGCAGACGACACTAAACTGGGAGGAGTGGTAGATACGCTGGAGGGTAGGGATAGGATACAGAGGGACCTAGACAAATTGGAGGATTGGGCCAAAAGAAATCTGATGAGGTTCAACAAGGACAAGTGCAGAGTCCTGCACTTAGGATGGAAGAATCCAATGCAGCGCTCCAGACTAGGGACCGAATGGCTCGGCAGCAGTTCTGCAGAAAAGGACCTAGGGGTTACAGTGGACGAGAAGCTGGATATGAGTCAAGAGTGTGCCCTTGTAGCCAAGAAGGCCAATGGCATTTTGGGATGTATATGTAGGGGCATTGCCAGCAGATCGAGGGAGGTGATCGTTCCTCTCTATTCGACACTGGTGAGGCCTCATCTGGAGTAGTGTGTCCAGTTTTGTGCCCCACACTACAAGAAGGATGTGGAAAAATTGGAGAGAGTCCAGCGGAGGCCAACAAAAATGATTAGGGGACTGGAACACATGACTTAGGAGGGGAGGCTGAGGGAACTGGGATTGTTTAGTCTACAGAAGAGAAGAATGAGGGGAGATTTGATAGCTGCTTTCAACTACCTGAAAGGTGGTTCTAAAGAGGATGGATCTAGACTATTCTCAGGGGTAGCAGATGACAGGACAAGGAGTAATGGTCTCAAGTTGCAGTGGGGCAGATTTAGGTTGGATATTAGGAAAACGTTTTCACTAGGAGGGTGGTGAAACACTGGAATGCGTTACCTAGGGAGGTGGTGGAATCTCCTTTCTTAGAAGTTTTTATGGTCAGGCTTGACAAAGCCCTGGCTGGGATGACTTAACTGGGGATCGGTCCTGCTTTGAGCAGGGGGTTGGACTAAATGACCTCCTGGGGTCCCTTCCAACCCTGATATTCTATGATACTCAGACCCCCAGTAACTTCAACAGGCAGTTGGGAAGAGTAGCTGGGTTCCAGAGAGCTCTGCACAGGTGCAAGTAACACCAGCACAGAGAGACCATTGCATGCTCAGGGCTTAGAAACCACCTTCCCATCCATAGCCCTCCCACACAGGCAGCCAGCAGAAGAAGCAAGCCCAACCATGTTGAGAGCACACTACAAGTCTTCCTACCTGGGATCTACAATCACTAATGATCCAGAAGGCGCCACCCAGGAGAGAAAGCCAGCTGGGGGCAGGAAGCATCTTTTTCCTTTTCTCATTCCTCCTTCTAATATTCAGACCATTGGGGTGTAGCTGGTGTGATCTCTATGCTCACACCTTGGAACCTCCAACAGGCCTTTGGATTAAATACCTGAGCCTGTTGGTGGATCATGCTGGGGTTTGAATAAATAACTCACTGCTCCTTGTGCCCTAAATACTGCATCCGGTGGGTTAGTCAGTTACTGCATTTGTTTTATATAATTTAAGACTGGTCCAGCAGCAGTTGCTATAGGGTATCTTACCTCTGACCCTAGCTGGGGATATGTTACAACCACTCCTTCTCTACGGAAGGATTAGCTGCAGGGGCTGCGCTCGGGAAATGCAGGCTGCAATGTTCTTCATGGTGTAAAGAAAATCCAGCTCCCACTTCTATCCATGTTTGAAGCTAATATCTGCTGATGTGAAATCCACTCATTGACCTCCCACATTTTATTAGACTTGGACTAAAGAACTTCCTTAGGCTTGAGCACAGAAGTCCCATTTGCTGAACAGCACTACTGAAGTCTGCACTTATTCTTCCATGTCCCTAAAAGGAGCAGGCTAGGACCTTTACTCACCCCAGCAGGGCTCCACCTAGCGAGTGCTCTTACTCACTCTTCCCCCTGAGTGTGTTGTAG
Source organism: Natator depressus (assembly GCF_965152275.1). Taxonomy (NCBI): domain Eukaryota; kingdom Metazoa; phylum Chordata; order Testudines; family Cheloniidae; genus Natator; species Natator depressus. The sequence continues at coordinate 122,124,919 of NC_134238.1, read as the reverse complement.
GGGCCTTTGTTAATCCAGAACACAGCAGGGTTTGTAACACACCTCCAGTTGCAGAGGCAGGTTAGCCTGTCAGTCAGGCAGTTTCTGACTTTGAAGAGCTTGCAATCCCCAGTCCTTTGGAGTACAAGCCAGGCCCTGTCCAATGAGATGAGGAGTAACCAGCCATGGGAGCTGCTTCCATCACCACTATGGTTACTAGTCTCCATCTTTGAGAACAACACAGCCATTCCTGCTCATGGTGCTGTTGTAGAGCTGAACCCAGGAGACATGGTCTTGCCTAAAGCTTCTTAATAGCTCAAGCCCGAGTTAGGATAAGCAACAGTGATAGAGCTGCCTAGATGCCACTACCCACTTGTGACTTCAAGCACAGACACAAGCTCTCAGGAAAATGCATTACAAGCCCAGCACTGGTCCCATCATGGATCTCCCACAACCCTGAGCCACGTGCCTGTACAGTTATTGGCCTGGCTAGGTTTACAGTAGGCAGTAGGAAAGGTTAGGCAGGTGCTTGGCTAATGGCAAGGAGGAAGGACACCGGCTGGCTGATGTCCATGCTTCAGCAAGACTGTCTGCTGCTCTCTCTTGCAGCTAGTCTCCCTGTGTGTGCACGCAGGGGTGCGTTTTGACAACTCCAGGCAACTGGGATTTAACAATTCACCATCTCTTTTCCTGGACACTTCCAGTGCAAGAAGCTCAACAGGTTGGATTAGAGGCAAGGGCCGGCAGTCTCCCACCACTGTATGTGACCCTTTTAACTTCGCTCATTACCAATAGTAGGTTCTCAGTTCTCCACACACCCCATTTCCTCTCAAGGCCATAGTGCCCTAACACTCTGGGTTCTTCCCTCTGTTATTTGGTCTCAGAGTCTAATGTTGCCTTGCTACTCGTCTGGCTTCCAGTGGGTATTCTCAGTGGGCTGTTGCCGCCTTCTACCTGAGAAAAGTCTCAATGGAAGAGTGTCAAATGGAGGCACCTGAAGAGATGCCTTCACCAAGGAGATGAGCTCAGCCATTCTGGAGCCCTGCCAGAAAAAAAAGTGGGTGCAAGGGGTGTGTGTGTGAGAAGAAGGGGGTGGGGTCACCTGTACAGTATACGTTTGTATAGAGCACGAGTCGGGGAGGGAATCATATTAAGCAGACAGGAATTTGAATGCAGCTGCAGTTTATTGTGACATTAAACCCTAGTTTTACACATTACAAAGCTAGGGAAAATATCAAGCTCAGGAGCACTTCCTATGTACAGAGGAAGACAGCTGTATGTATGTCCTGAGAGAAGCAGACTAGCCCTACAAGGGATGCAGTCCTGCATGACTAGTGATGCCACCCTGTAACCGGTAATACATGGTTCTGGGTAAGTGGGCCTGGGAAATGACATTTATGTTCTTTAATTCTGCAGAAGGAAGAGCTGACCTCAGTCCACCATCTGCCAAAGCAGAACTGCGGCCTCAGCGAGGAGACCCCACACTAGCTATGCAGGCAATTCAGCTGGATTCCTTCTAGCAGCAGGGGGAACCCTTCAGGCCTCCACCTTCTTTCCTTCCTCCACCATCTCATTAGGACACGGTGGGGAGTCTCCAGTGGGAGTGAAGGGTCCCACGATCCAGTCGAGGGGAATGTTCTGCATCACGTATTCCAGCAGCTCATCCAGGGACTCCTGGGCCTTGGTCACCATCTCCCGACTCTGGGCAAGGGTATGGCTGGACAGATCGTGGAAACATCCGGCACTGGAGAAGAAGGAGGCCTGTAGCTCTTCTATACTGCTCGAGACCTGCTGGGCCTTGTCCTGGACAGTGCTGGGAAGGCCCTGGATGCTGCCCAGGAGAGTAAGGCAGGTCGTTGTCAGTTGCTGGGTGAGGCTCTGGGACGTGGCTAGAGCCTGAGCTTCAACCTGCTGGAAGGAGAAAGCGAGAGATGGGAGTATCTGCAAGTTTCCCCTACAGATGTGGAGAGTTCACTGGAGCAAGTCTCTCAGGGCAAGAAGGAGGAGAATACCTTTGCGGAGTCTGGTTCCTCCTGCCCTTCCAACTTCCCCCTGAAGCACTGGAGCCACATCTGGTACAGACGGTCCTGGCCATTGTGAAGCTTCTGATCTACGGCCTGCTTGATCTGCAGGAGGAGAGGGCAGTTAGCTGGGAAGAGTAGGAGGCGGCTGGCCAGGGAAGCTCTCCCACAGCTAGGTGTGGGCAGCAGGCAGGCAGCACTACTGCAGCACTGAGCACGGGAGGCTGCAGAGACCGTGACCCACAGCAGCTACAGGGCAGGAGAGAGGGGTCGTGTTCCTACCAGGTCAATGGTTTGCTGGAGCTGGGAGAGGGCCTCCAGGGTGCTCTGCCTGGCTTGTCTCATCTTGCCCAGGGCGTGCTGGTAGGCTCGCTGGCGCAGCGTGCTCGAAAGGGAACCCAGACGCACGTAGTAACTCCGCCGCTCTGCAGGAGCCTCTCCAGGCCCTCAACGGGAGTTGTGGCAAGCTCAGCTGGAAGGGGAAAGGGGTCAGTTGGCAGCAGTGGTGCAAGTAAGGCAGTAAGGTCAGGTACGCCGCACCATTAAGACATTTGTTGCTGGTATGACGTACTGGAATGACGTTTGGTATCCAGTGAAAACTGCAGGGCTCTCAGGAACCACAGCAGCGAAAGGAGCAGAATGCTGGCACCTCCTCCGGTGTGGCTGTACCGCCCCCAGCTGGCTCCCCACCAGCCCTTCCACATAGTTCCAATTCCTGTCTGGAGTCTGTAGAGTCTCCCGCACAAGGCAGGGTGCAGTTGTTTAGGGGGAGTCACGTGCCCCCCCTGCCCTTTTGGATCCCTCCCATGAGTCGCCGTACTGGTAAGAGTTAAAATCTACTTGCACCACCGGTTGACAGGGCCAGGATACAAGGCAGGGATGCGTTCAGCCCCTCCCAAAGCTTGTGACCGATGCAATCTGTCCCGGGGCACATTTGGATGCCCTGAAGCACCAACCAGTAAGGCAGCAGGTAGCTGCACAGGGAGCAGCATCAGAGCCATCAGACAGGGCGAGCAGAGGGCCCAGCATGAAGGAACTAAGGGAGGGTTAGTAGCCAAGCTAACCTGAGGGAGAGGTGGCTCTTTTGGCAACTCAGCTGTGAGCACTGTGAACAGCTGTGAGTCCAAGCCATGCCCAAAGACACCAGGGTCACATTGGTTTGTATTCAGCAGAGGGGTTCTTACCGAGCGCCTCCTCTGTCATGGGGAGGTAGTAGTCCACCAGCTGCTCAGATTTCCCCAATGCTGTGTCTATGCCACTGGCAGCCATCTGCCCCATGCTGGAGCCCATCACTGTGCTCATGCTGCTGGTCACGGCAGATTTGGTCACCTCCACGCTCTCCTGGACAGCCCCTTGGGCCACGCCCACCATGCTGGTCACTGCATCCTTGGCCTCAGTGACCATGCTGCAGACTGCATCCTTGGCACCCACCATTGTGGCACGCACGAGGTCTTGGGCATCCAAAGCCACCTAGAGGGAAAGGGGTCAGAAGACAGGTCACTGAACACCTAGCGGAAGTGAAGGGCGCACAGCCTCATCCTGCTCCAGGACCAGCCGTGACACTCCTGTGGTTACCTTCTCAATCGGCTGCTGCAGGATGGGCAGCTGCTCCTCCAGTCTGTCCAGACCCCGACAGGCATATTCATTGGCTGCTGCAACTGAAACACAACCACAGAACTCGTTCCCTTAATTCCTTCACGTGCACAGATCTCGTGGGGCTGCTAATCTGTGTACACTGGAGGACTGGTGTTCCTAAGCAAGTGTCCCAGGTTACTGATGGGAAAACCAAGGAAGAGGGATTGGGCAAGTTGCCCAAGGCTATGGAGCCAGTCTGGGTCAGCGCCAGGTTTAGCACTCAGGAGATCCGGCTGCCAGCCATCTGTTCATCCACCCCCAGCTTCTCCTAGAGGGTTTCAGGAGTCTCCAGTGCCTGCAATGGGCTCAGATCCTTTTAGCATTGGAGCTGCTTCCTGTGCCCTCTAGCAGGTATTACTCCATGGCATTAGGTGCCATACACAGTGCATGTGGCTGTGTGGTACTGGGCCAGGCACGCACACCAGGGATTGTGCCTGGGCACTGTCTGCCTCTAGGCTGGCCCAGCTCCCCGCTCGTACCTGAGCAAGAGTCCTCACCAGCAGCTGCTGCAGCCATCAGAGCTGTTCCGCACATCGCCAATGCCTTGGCCAGATCACGTCCAGGAGCTCGCCGAGTTCAGGGGAGCAGGAGAAGGGAGTCTGTGGATTCTGTTTGCTGCCAGTTGGAGGCCAAGCTCAGTAGTGGGCCTAGAGCCACTGTAGGCTGAGCCTGTCCCCAGACCCACCTCCCCCACAGGAGTGTTCCAGCCTCCCTTCCCTTACTCACGCTGTGGCTCCAATTGGGCCAGGAGGGGCCGTGCCCCATTGATGGCAGCAGAGGTGATGGCCCTCACCCCAGTCTCTGCCACCTCACAGACACCTTTGATGGCTGGGTGGGTCTCTTTGGTGGCAGCGTAGCTGGCAGAGGCCATCTCACAGGCAGAGCTGACCAAGGGCATGCCAGCCACCCTGTCTGCTGCAGTCTGAGGGAAGGAAAGAGGAGTCAGGTGGGGAAGAGCTCCTGGCTTGTCAAGGTGCCCCTCCTGTCTCTTTCCTTCTACAACTACTGATTCTGTAGCAGACTGTCCTCAGAGCTAGGCAGTCTCCTGTCCCTGTCAGCAGGGGTTCAGTGGCCTGCCTGTGACATTCGTTACACACCCAGAAGCCTGGTCCCATTGGAACAGCTGCCTATAGTCAGCAAGGTCTCAGGAACGCTGTTTCCATCCTGGCACGCCCACCAACAAAACAGAACTGTGTCACGATCTCATTCCATCAGTGAGAGCAGGAATGGAGAGACCTTTTGTCTTTCCAAGTGCAGTCTCTCCCAATCAGGAACCATGTCTCAGTCCAGCACCCGGTACAGTGCCCCCACTGGGCATTACAATCAGCGGGATTTCCCGGTGTTCTAGTGCAGAGAGCATTCACAGGGTCACCAGTGCTGGTGCTCCTCCCGGATTCAGGGGGCACTTGTGGGCAGTGACTACGGCACTCTGAGAACTAGAACTTGGAGCATTTAGCTAGTGTTGTGGTTACGAGTCCCTGTCTCCAGCAGTGGAGACCTTCAAGCTAGAACAGCCCTGCTAGCTGCCAAGCACACCTGCCTCCCCAGGAGGGACCCACCTGTTGCTCCTCTGCCTGGATCTCCACCTCTGGTTCATTTTCCTTAGCAGACATGGTGGAGTGAGATGTCCCTGCAAGACCCAAAAAGGAATATTGAGTGGCTTCAGCAGGAGCCAGTGAAATCAATGTTGTGTAGGAACACCAGGAGAGCTGCTCCCGGTCCGTTTTCTCCAAGAGCCAGACCAGGTTGTCCCCCTGTAGAAAGTCTCTCTGTACAGAGAACAGGCCAGGGCCTTAAACCTTTGATCTAAGGCAGGCTCAGAGACAGCCAGTTCCTCAAACCCAGGGATGCACTTGTAATCCACACACCTTGTGGGTATGTTCTTCTGTCCCATCTCATGGCACCAGGACCAGTTAGAGAGACAGAGATTAACGCATCAGCTCTACAGTCTTAGCTAAGAGCCTTGTGGCTTTTAGCTCATGCAGTGGAGGCTCATGCATTTAGCTCCAGAGGTCCCAGGTTTGATCCTGCCGATCACCAGTGTCTATCGGTGTTACACACTCCCAAAGCTTCTCCTCAGACTTCTAGACCCAACAATGCCTCCCAAGGGAAGCACCAGGACACCTGCAAAGCTCAGAGGCACCCTCCTAGTTTAGTCTTTTCCCAGTTAATACCAGGGCTAATTCCATTTGTCCCAGAGTACAATCACTGACAGAAGTTACCCTGCTGAAGGTAGTAGCCATTGACTACACACACAGAACACTGAATTGAGAAGGTACCACTGGTGAGCCTTCAGGGACCTCTTGAGTGAGTAGTGTAGGAGCCTCCCTGGATACTGAATTACATAGGACTATTATGATCATCTCCTTTCTGGCCTTAATATCTATGAGTCTACGTAGGAGATGCCCACTATGGCAGGCTGGTTATTTTAAAGCCAATTTAGCTGGTAAAAATACAAATATTTTCTATTGTCAGTTAAAGACTGGTCTGGTAAAGAAAGAGATTCCAGTTCAGGTAAATTGACACCATCACCCCTAGAGGCGAGAGTGAGACTACTAACTAGAAAGCTAGGGCCTTTATAGGAAGGCACCAGGCCTGTTTTCCTTTAGTGTTTCCTGCATTACCTGTTTCAGATACATATTGGTTACCCAGCACTCCAGTTTCAGCTGAATCAGCCACCTCAGTCAAGTGTTTCCACCTGTAGATCGTCATGACAAGCCAAAACTCAGACCACAACCAGAAGTCCCAATCCTCATCCCTGAGTGGGAACAGCATAGCTTAGCTCAGGTAGAATGGTGAGTGGAGAGTTTTTCATAGTCCAGGCTCTAATTTAGTTCTCCTTGTTAAATATTCTATTCTCCTCTAGGGAAGCCTCCATCTCCTGGAACATACCATTAATCCAGGCCTCCCACTCTGGAAGGCAGACAGTTTCCTTTCCTGGACTGTTTGTTCAGAAGACTCAGCTAGAAATGCTTTACACAAGTACAGCTACCAAGCACTGAAAGTAGCTAAGAACTGCCATCTAAACCCCCCAGAGCCTGAGACATAGCTTAACCACACCTCTTACCAAACTTCCACACTACTAATCCTTCACCAATACTCAGACCTCCCCCAGGTCTCAGCCATTATATTCCTGTGATGATGTCATCATGGGGCTGGACACACTTGACAGACAGCTCAGGAGACCAATCACACAGCTGCATTCTCTACTTTGCCCAGTGAGGGCTGTGAACCTCTGAAAAGTTACAGGGTTTCAGAGTTGCCAAACTTGGTTGGATGTGTTCCTGGCGGTCTCATCACATGACAATCTTTAGTTCCTGGAGACTCCAGAACGATCCTGGCGGGCTGGCAAACCTAATTTCAGATTATGAGCTGTTTGGGGCAGGCCTTTTACTCTGTGTTAAGACAGTACCTAGCACGATGGGATTCCAGTTTTGATTTTGGCTTTGAAATGCTACGGTAATACAAATAATAAGAATGCTTCATATTCTCAGAGTGCTCCAGTTGTTCCCTCTGAAGAGCGCCTTTACGCTCCATTTCCCTGGGAACATTTTCAGTGTAGGTGGTTTTTTGTCAGTAAAACAGTTCTAGGAGAGGAGAGTGCTGATAGCTGTTGTATTATTTTGCTTTCTTGCCCACTCCAGAAGAGGCTGGCGAAGTTACTCTGGCCCAGCTGGTACAAGTTGCTTCCTCAGTTCATTTATAGCTTTCCTGTTAGTTGACTTGTCCAGGGAAGAGAACGTGGCACAGGTTTTTAAAGGTATTTAGCTATTGCTCCTCTCAGCATTGCAAGGCCTAAGTGAGTTAGGCCCAGAACCGCAAAGAGAGTTAGTTGCCCCACACTGGGCAATAAGGGGTTAAAGACTGAGTGCAGTTAGCAGTTCCAATATAAGTGTCAGTTCGATACGTGGAACCCCCAGGCTCAGGGGGCATCAGGGGAGCATTTGGGCAGATGCTGGGGGTGACACAGCCACAGGGAAGGACTAAGTGGGGAGACAAGCTCAGGGAAAAGTTTGGGGGGGTGTCAGTTATAGCCACTATGCTCGGCTCTGCCCTCTCCCCATTATCATTCCTGGCCTAGTTACTTCAGTGCCAGGGTCCTTCCCAGCCAGAGTGACAGCAGATCACACCAGGCATAACTTCGTCCCATAACCTCCCCATCACCCTTCACACAGGGAGTAAAATCAAAGCAGGGAGTGCAAATGCCTGGAGCAGCTAAGCAGAGTGACAGAGGCCTGGGGCTGAGCCAGGTGCTCACCTCACTCCTTTAAAGCAAGCCGAGATGTTCATACCCATGTGTCTGTCCCACAGAGGGATGTGAGTGGGCCTCCATCCAGACACACGATCTCCAGCTTCAGTGGCTGCAAGGGCCAGAGTGGGGCAGTGTTAGTCCCTGATTCTACAATGAGCCCTGCACAAACCAGCCCCTGCATTTACTCAGACCCCAGGAACTTCAACAGGCAGTTGGGAAGAGTAGCTGAGTTCCAGAGGGCTCTGCACAGGTGCAAGTATCCCTAGCACAGAGAGACCATTGCACGCTCAGGGCTTAGAAACCGCCTTCCCATCCATAGCCCTCCCACACAGGCAGCCAGCAGAAGCAGCAAGCCCAACCCTGTTGAGAGCACACTACAAGTCTTCCTACCTGGGATCTACAGCTACAATCACTAATTATCCAGAGGGTGCCACCCAGGAGAGAAAGCCAGCTGGGGGCAGGAAGCATCTTTTTCCTTTTCCCATTCCTCCTTCTAATATTCAGACCATTGGGGTGTAGCTGGTGTGATCTCTATGCTCACACCTTGGAACCTCCAACAGGCCTTTGGATTAAATACCTGAGCCTGTTGGTGGATCATCCTGGGGTTTGCTGAAATAACTCACTGCTCCTTGAGCCATAAGTACTGCATCCGGTGGGTTAGTCGGTTACTGTATTTGCTTTATATAATTTAAGACTGGTCCAGCACCAGTTACTATAGGGTATCTTACCTCTGACCCTAGCCGGGCATATGTTACAACCACTCCTTCTCTACGGAAGGATTAGCTGCAGGGGCTGCGCTCGGGAAATGCAGGCTGCAATGTTCTTCATGGTGTAAAGAAAATCCAGCTACTACTTCTATCCAAGTTTGAAGCCAATGTCTGCTGAGGTGAAATCCATTCATTCACCTCACACATTTTATTAGATGTGGACTAAAGAGCATCCTTGGGCTTGAGCACTGAAGTCCCATTTGCTGAACAGCACTACTAAAGTCTGCACTTACTCTTCCATGTCCCTAGAAGGAGCAGGCTATGACCTTCACTCACCCCAGCAGGGCTCCACCTAGCGAGTGCTCTTACTCACTCTTCCCCCTGAGTGTGTTGTAGGGGCCTTTGTTAATCCAGAACACAGCAGGGTTTGTAACACACCTCCAGTTGCAGAGGCAGGTTAGCCTGTCAGTCAGGCAGTTTCTGACTTTGAAGAGCTTGCAATCCCCAGTCCTTTGGAGTACAAGCCAGGCCCTGTCCAATGAGATGAGGAGTAACCAGCCATAGGAGCTGCTTCCATCACCACTATGGTTACTAGTCTCCATCCTTGAGAGCAACACAGCCATTCCTGCTCATGGTGCTGTTGTAGTGCTGAACCCAGGAGACATGGTCTTGCCTGAAGCTTTTTAGTAGCTCAAGCCTGAGTTAGGGTAAGCAACAGTGATGGAGCTGCCTAGATGCCACTACCCACTTGTGACTTCAAGCACAGACACAAGCTCTCAGGAAAATGCATTATAAGCCCAGCACTGGTCCCATCATGGATCTCCCACAACCCTGAGCCACGTGCCTGTACGGTTATTGGCCTGGCTAGGTTTACACTAGGCAGTAGGAAAGGTTAGGCAGGTGCCTGGCTAATAGCCAGCCTGCGTCCTTCCTCCCTGCTGATGTCCATGCTTCAGCAAGACTATCTGCTGCTCTATTTCTTGCAGCTAGTCTCCCTGTGCGTGTGCGCGTGTGTGTGCAGGGGTGCATTTTGACAACTCCAGGCAACTGGGATTTAACAATTCACCATCTCTTTTCCTGGGCACTTCCAACCTGTTGAGCTTCTTGCACTGGATTAGAGGCAAGGGCCGGCAGTCTCCCACCACTGTATGTGACCCTTTTAACTTCGCTCATTACCAATAGTAGGTTCTCAGCTCTCCACACACCCCATTTCCTCTGAAGGCCATAGTGCCCTAACACCCTGGGTTCTTCCCTCTGTTAGTTGGTCTCAGAGTCTGGCTTCCAGTGTGTAGTAAGGCAACACTACAGACGAGTGTTCTCAATGGGCTGTTGCCGCCGTCTACCTGAGAAAAGTCTCAAAGGAAGAGTGTCAAATGGAGGCACCTGAAGAGATGCCTTTACCAAGGAGATGAGCTCAGCCATTCTGGAGCCCTGCCGGAAACAAAAGTGGGTGCAAGGGGGGTGTGTGTGTGTGTGAGAGAAGAGGGGGATGGGGTCGCCTGTACAGTACTCTGTACAAACGTATACGAGTCGGGGAGGGAATCACATTAAGCAGACAGGAATTTGAATACAGTTGCAGTTTATTGTGACATCAAACCCTAGTTTTACCTAGTACAAAGCTAGTAAAAATATCGAGCTGAGGAGCACTTCCTATGTACAGAGGAAGACAGCTGTATGTATGTCCTGAGAGAAGCAGGACTAGCCCTGCAAGGGATGCCGTCCTGCATGACTAGTGAGGCCACCCTGTAACAAATGGTTCTGGGGAAGTGTGCCTGGGAAAGGACATTCAGGTTCTTTAATTCTGCAGAAGGAAGAGCCGACATCAGTCCACCGTCTGCCAAAGCCGAACTGCAGCCTTAGTGAGGAGGCCCCACACTAGCTATGCAGGCAATTCAGCTGGATTCCTTCCAGCAGCAGGGGGAACCCTTCAGGCCTCCAGCTTCTTTCCTTCCTCCACCATCTCATCAGGACATGGTGGGGAGTCTCCAGCAGGAGTGAAGGGTCCCACGATCCAGTCCAGGGGAATGTTCTGCATCACATATTCCAGCAGCTCCCCCAGGGACTCCTGGGCCTTGGTTACGATCTCCCGACTCCGGGCAAGGGCACTGCTGGACAGATCCTGGAAACAGCCGGCACTGGAGAAGGAGGCCTGGAGCTCTTCTATACTGCTCGAGACCTGCTGGGCCTTGTCCTGGATAGTGCTGGGAAGGCCCTGGATGCTGCCCAGGAGAGTAAGGCAGGTGGTTTTCAGTTGCTGGGTGAGGCTCTGGGACGTGGCTAGAGCCTGAGCTTCAACCTGATGGAAGGAGAAAGAGAGACTGGAGTATCTGCAAGTTTCCCCTACACATGGGGGGATTTCACTGGAGCAAGGCTGGCAGGGCGAGAAGGAGAATACCTTTGTGGAGTCTGGTTCCTCCTGCCCTTCCAACTTCCCCCTGCAGCACTGGAGCCACATCTGGTACAGACAGTCCTGGCCATTGTGAAGCTTCTGATCTACAGCCTGCTTGGCATGGTTGATCTGCAGGAGGAGAGGGCAGTTAGCTGGGAAGAGCAGGAGGCGGCTGGCCAGGGAAGCTCTCCCACAGCTAGGTGTGGGCAGCAGGCAGGCAGCACTACTGCAGCGACACAGCTGGGCCCAGGAACAAACAGTGCCAATGGCACTGAGCAGGGGAGGCTGCAGAGACCGTGACCCACAGCAGCTACAGGGCAGCGGAGAGGGGTCGTGTTCCTACCAGGTCAATGATTTGCTGGAGCTGGGAGAGGGCCTCCAGGGTGCGCTGCCTGGCTTGTCTCATCTTGCCCAGGGCGTGCTGGTAGGCTCGCTGGCGCAGCGTGCTCGACAGGGAACCCAGACGCACGTAGTAACTCCGCTGCTCTGCAGGAGCCTCTCCAGGCCCCTCAAGGGGAGTTGTGGCAAGCTCAGCTGGAAGGGGGAAGGGGTCAGTTGGCAGCAGTGGTGCAAGCAAGCCAGTAAGGTCTTAATGGTGCGGCGTACCTGACATTTGTTGCTGGTATGTGTAGCCAGACAGCCAGCCCCCCATCTCAGACCAGCATTGCTGGAAACACACGGGAGCCAAAAACCACAGGACACTTAACATGAATTCCAGCACAGCCTTTGAAGCTGAGAGAAGCACAGGTGTGCTGCTACAATGTGCCACTGGGAACATATACAACAATTGGGCTCACAGCAGGCAGAGGCGCTGTGACAGACATGGCTCTTAGCCCCTACTAAAAACAGCATGATGCACACACAACAACATCCTAGGTGGGAAAATATTTACCCTAATAAAAGGAATGTCCAGTAGTTGACACTTATTGTTTCTCTCCCTTGCAAGTGTAAACTACTCTTGCGAGAGCTGGCGTCACCCAGATAGACCAGCCCCAATTTGGCACAAGAAAGGAGAAAGAGAATAAAGGAGTACAGAGGTATAAGTAGGGGACCTACAGCACCATGATTTTTGAGTGCTTTTCACTATCTATCTGCTGGTCAGATAAGTGACAGCCTCCCAAGGCTTCTGCAGCTAAGAGGGTCCCTAAGCCTTGTCCCTTATTCGTCTTTCCGCGGAATTGAGTGACCGATCCTGGCTTGGCACCGCTGGAATCGAGAGATGCAAGGAGGGTAAGAAGCACGCACACCTGATCTCCTATCTTTAGTGTACACATATTTTGAAATAGAGCTCTAGACTTTGTTTTCTTTCTTTGGGATTGTAGCTTCAGTTTTGTAACTTGTTTGTGTGTGTAACATCTCTACATTTAAATAAGTAGGCACTAGCAATTTTGTAACCACATGATTAGAATCTAGTTTAATAAATTTTGGTAACCATTTGTGCATAAGCCTGACTTGTTTCTCTGGTTTACTGTGAAGCAGCCAACACAATTAAAGAACCTCAGCCGTTTTGGCTATAAAGCCTGGCCATTAGGTGAGAGTACTAAGAGCCTAGCGTTGAGTTGTGCCGCCTCCACGGGGCAGACTCTTGGGGCACCTGTCAGTCAATCCTGACTGCCCGCTGCGAAGGAGCTCTGAGCTCTAGCAGTTAACGTCACGGGTGGTTAGGACCTTGGGGCATCCGTCAGCCTAGCCCGGGCTGCCCACCGCAAAGGGACAGTGCGTCCTAGCGGTTAAAGTCACGGATGGTATAAACGGGCATAGCTGGCACCTCACCAAACATCCCTGGCCATCGGCTAACAGTATGACGTACTGGAATGACGTTCAGTATCCACTGAAAACTGCAGGGCTCTCAGGAACTGCAGCAGCGAAAGGAGCAGAATGCTGGCAGCTCCTCCGGTGTGGCTGTACCGCCCCCAGCTGGCCCCCCCACCAGCCCTTCCACGTAGTTGCATCTCCTGTCTGGGGTCTGTAGGGCCCCCCTGCACAAGGCAGGGTGGGGTCATTTGGGGGGGAATCATGTGCCCCCCCCCCCGACTTTAGGGTCCCTCCCATGAGTCGCTGTACTGGTAATAATTAAAATCTACTTGCACCACCAGTTGGCAGGGCCAGGATACAAGGCAGGGATGTGTTCAGCCCTCCCAAAGCTTGTGACCGATGGAATCTTTCCCAGGGCAGGTTTGAATGCTCTGCAGCACCGACCAGTAAGGCAGCGGGAAGCTGCACAGGGAGCAGCGTCAGAGCCAGACGACATGGCTAGCAGAGGGCCCAACAAGAAGGAACAAGGGGAGGGCTAGTAGCCAAGCTAAGTTGCAAGGAAGCCTGAAGGAGAGGTGGCTCTTTTGGCAGATCAGCTGTGAACACCGAGTCCAAGCCACGCCCCAAGACACCAGGGTCACATTGGTTTGTATTCAGGAGAGGGGATCTTACCAAGCTCCTCCTCTGTCATGGGGAGACAGTAGTCCACCAGCTGCTCAGATTTCCCCAATGCTGTGTCTATGCCACTCGCAGCCATCTGCCCCATAGTGGAGGCCATCACTGTGCTCATGCTGCTGGTCACAGCGGATTTGGTCACCTCCACACTCTCCTGGACAGCCCCTTGGGCCACGCCCACCATGCTGGTCACTGCATCCTTGGCCTCAGTGACCGTGCTGCAGACTGCATCCTGGGCACCCACCACTGTGGCACGCACAAGGTCTTGGGCATCCAAAGCCACCTAGAGGAAAAGGGGTCAGAAGAGAGGTCACTGAACACCTAGCGGAAGTGAAGGGCCCACAGCCTCATCCTGTTCCAGGACCAGCCATGACACTCCTGTGGTTACCTTCTCAATCGGCTGCTGCAGGATGGGCAGCTGCTCCTCCAGTCTGTCCAGACCCCGACAGGCATATTCATTGGCTGCTGCAACTGAAACACAACCACAGAACTCGTTCCCTTAATTCCTTCACGTGCACAGATCTCGTGGGGCTGCTAATCTGTGTACACTGGAGGACTGGTGTTCCAAAGCAAATATCCCCAGGTTACTGATGAGAAAGCCAAGGAAGAGGGGTTGGGCAAGTTGCCCAAGGCTATGGAGCCAGTCTGGGTCAGCGTCAGGCTTAGCACTCAGGAGATCCGGCTGCCAGCCATCTGTTCATCCACCCCCAGCTTCTCCTAGAGGGTTTCAGGAGTCTCCAGTGCCTGCAATGGGCTCAGATCCCTTCAGCATTGGAGCTGCTTCCTTTGCCCTCTAGCAGGTATTGCTCCATGGCATTAGGTGCCATACACAGTGCATGTGGCTGTGTGGTACTGGGCCAGCCACGCACACCAGGGATTGTGCCTGGGCACTGCCTGCCTCTAGGCTGGCCCAGCTCAGCACCGGTACCTGAGCAAGAGTCCCCACTAGCAGCTGCTGCAGCCGTCAGAGCCGCTCCGCACAAGGCCAATGCCTTGGCCAGATCACGTCCAGGAGCTAGCCGAGTTCAGGGGAGCATGAGAAGGGAGTCTGGATTCTGTTTGCTGCCAGTTGGAGGCCAAGCTCAGTAGTGGGCCTAGAGCCACTGTAGGCTGAGCCTGCCCCCAGACCCACCTCCCCCACCACACACCCACGAGTGTTCCAGCCTCCCCTCCCTTACTCACGCTGTGGCTCCAGCTGGTCCAGGATGGGCCGTGCCCCGGTGATGGCAGCAGACGTGATGGCCCTCACCCCTGTCTCTGCCACCTCACAGACCGCTTTGATGGCTGGGTGGGTCTCTTTGGTGGCAGCGTAGCTGGCAGAGGCCATCTCACAGGCAGAGCTGACCAAGGGCAGGCCAGCCACCCTGTCCCCTGCAGTCTGAGGGAGGGAAAGAGGAGTCAGCTGAGGAAGAGCTCCTGGCTTGTCAAGGTGCCCCTCCTGTCTTTCCCTCTGCAACTACTGATTCTGTAGGAGACTGCCCAGCTCTGAGGACAGTCTCCGGTCCCTGTCAGCAGGGGTTCAGTGGCCTGCCTGTGACATTAGTTACACACCCAGAAGTCTGGTTCCATTGGAACAGCTGCCTATATTCAGCAACGTCTCAGGAATGCCGTTTCCATCCTAGCATGCCCACCAACAAAACACAACTGTGTCACGATCTCGTTCTGTCAGCAGGAGCAGAAATGGAAAGACAATAGGTGTCTCCAAGTGCAGTCTCTCTCGATCAGGAACCATGTCTCGGTCCAGCACCCGGTACAATGCCCCCACTGGGCATTGCAATCAGCGGGATTTGCCGGTGTTCTAGTGCAGAGAGCATTCACAGGGTCACCAGTGCTGGTGCTCCTCCCGGATTCAAGTGGCATTTGTGGGCAGTGACTACGGCACTCTGAGAACTAGAACTTGTAAGCACAACACTAGCTAATGCTCCGAGTCCCTGTCTCCAGCAGTGGAGACATTCAAGCTAGAACAGCCCTTCCAGCTGCCAAGCACACCTGCCTCCCCAGGAGGGACCCACCTGTTGCTCTTCTGCCTGGATCTCCACCTGTGGTTCATTTTCCTTAGCAGACATGGTGGAGTGAGATGTCCCTGCAAGACCCAAAAAGGAATATTTAGTGGCTACAGCAGGAAACAATGAAATCAATGTTGTGCAGGAACACCATGAGAGCTGCTCCTGGTCTGTTTTCTCTAAGAGCCAGACCAGGTTGTCCCCCTGTAGTAAGTCTCTCTGTACAGAGAACAGGCCAGGGCCTTAAACCTTTGGTCTAAGGCAGGCTCAGAGACGGCCAGTTCCTCAAGCCCAGGGATGCACTTGTAATCCACACACCTTGTGGGTGTGTTCTTCTGTCCCATCTCGTGGCACTAGGACCAGTTAGAAGGGCAGAGATTAACGCATAAGCTTTACAGTCTTAGCTAAGAGCCTTACGGCTTTTAGCTCATGCAGTAGAGGCTCATGCATTTAGCTCCAGAGGTCCCAGGTTTGATCCTGCCCATCACCAGGGTTTGTCGGTGTTACAGACTCCCAAAGCTTCTGCTGAGACTTCTACACCCAACAATGCCTCCCAAGGGGAGCACCAGGACACCTGCATAGCTCATCAGAAGCACCCTCCTAGTTTAGTCATTTCCCAGACAATACCAGGGCTAATTCCATTTGTCCCAGAGTACAATCACTGACAGAAGTTACCCTGCTGAAGGTAGTAGCCATTGACTACACAAACAGAACACTGAATTGAGAAGATACCACTGGTGAGCCTTCAGGGACCTCCAGAATGAGTAGTGTAGGAGTCTCCCTGGATACTGAATTACATAGGAGATGATCATAATGGTCCCTTCTGGCCTTAATATCTATGAGTCTACATAGGAGATGCCCACTATGGCAGGCTGATTATTTTAAAGCCAATTTAGCTGGTAAAAATACAAATATTTTCTATTGTCAGTTAAAGACTGGTCTGGTAAAGAAAGAGATTCCAGTTCAGGTAAATTGACACCATCACCCCTAGAGGGGGGAGTGAGACCACTAACTAGAAAAAAGAAAAAAGAAAAGGAGTACTTGTGGCACCTTAGAGACTAACCAGTTTATTTGAGCATGAGCTTTCTCATGCTCAAATAAACTGGTTAGTCTCTAAGGTGCCACAAGTACTCCTTTTCTTTTTACAAATACAGACTAACACAGCTGTTACTCTGAAACCTAACACTAACTAGAAAGCTAGGGCCAGGAAGCACTGCCATTATGGGAAGGCACCAGGCCTCTTTTCCTTTGGCATTTCCTGCATTATCTGTTTGAGATACATATTGGTTACCCAGCACTCCAGTCTCAGCTCAATCAGCTACCTCAGTCAAGGGTTTCCACCTGGCAAATCATTAGGACAAGCCAGAACTCAGACTACAGCCAGAAGTCCTAATCCCCATTCCTGAGTGGGAACAGCATAGCTTAGCTCAGGTAGAGAGGTGAGTGGAGAGTTTTCCCCATAGTCCAAGCCCTAATTTAATTCTCTTTGGTAAATATTCTGTTCTTCTCTACAGAAGCCTCCACCTCCTAGAACATACCATTAATCAAGGCCTCCCAGTCTGGAAGGCAGATAGTTTCCTTCCCTGGACTGTTTGCTCAGAAGACTCAACTAGAAATGCTTTACACAAGTACAGCTACAAAGTACTGAAAGTAGCTAAGAGCTTCTGACCATTCAATCCTAGCCACTATTGGCCATCAGGCAAGACATTGGGTCACACTCTGTGTAAGAAAAGAGCCCCCAGCTAAACACACACACAATCTAGGAACCAGAGACATAGCATAAAGGTTAACCACACATCTTACCAAACTTCCACACTACTAATCCTTCACCAATATTCAGACCTCTCCCAGGTCTCAGCCATTATATTCCTGTGATGATGTCATCATGGGGCTGGACACACTTGACGGACAGCTCAGGAGACCAATCACACAGCTGCATTCTCAACTTTGCTCAGTGAGGGCTGTGAGCCTCTGAAAAGTTACAGGTTTCAGAGTGGTCAATCTTGGTTGGATGTCTTGCTGGAGGTCTCATCACATGACAATCTTTAGTTCCTGGAGACTCCAGGACGATCCTGGAGGGCTAGCAAACCTAGTTTCAGATTATGAGCTGTTTGGGGCAGGCCTTTTACTCTGTGTTAAGACAGTACCTAGCACGATGGGATTCCAGTTCTGATTTTGGCTTCGAAATGCTACGGTCATACAAATAATAAGAATGCTTCATATTCTCAGAGTGCTCCAGTTGTTCTCTCTGAAGAGCGTCTTTATGCTCCATTTCCCTGGGAACATTTTCAGTGTAGAAGGTTTTTTGTCAGTAAAACAGTTCTAGGAGAGGAGAGTGCTGATAGCTGTTGTATTATTTGGCTTTCTTGCCCACTCCAGAAGAGGCTGGGGAAGTTATTCTGGCCCAGCTGGTACAAGTTGCTTCCTTAGTTCATTTATAGCTTTCCTGTTGGTTGGCCTGTCCAGGGAAGAGAACATGGCACAGATTTTTAAAGGTATTTAGCTATTGCTCCTCTCAGCATTGCAAGGCGTAAGTGAGTTAGGCCCAGAACCTCAAAGAGAGTTAGGTTGCCCCACACTGGGCAATAAGGGGTTAAAGACTGAGTGCAGTTAGCAGTTCCAATATAAGTGTCAGTTCGATACGTGGAACCCCCAGGCTCAGGGGGCATCAGGGGAGCATTTGGGCAGATGCTGGGTTTGACAGCCACAGGGAAGGACTAAGTGGGGAGACAAGCTCAGGGAAAAGTTTGGGGGGGTGTCAGTCATAGCCAAAATGCTCGGCTCTGCCCTCTCCCCATTATCATTCCTGGCCTAGTTACTCCAGCTTCAAGGCCCTTCCCAGCCGGAGTGACAGCAGATCACACCAGGCATAACTTCTTCCCATAACCTCCCCATCACCCTTCACACAGGGAGTAAAATCAAAGCAGGGAGTGCAAATGCCTGGAGCAGCTGAGGAAAGTGACAGAGGCCTGGGGCTGAGGCAGGTGCTCACCTCACTCCTTTAAAGCAAGCCTAGATGTTCATACCCATGTGTCTGTCCCACAGAGGGACGTGAGTGGGCCTCCATCCAGAGACACGACCTTCAGCTTCAGTGGCTGCCAGAGCCAGAGTGGGGCAGTTTTAGTCCCTGATTCTACAATGAGCCCTGCACAAACCAGTCCCTGCATTTACTCCCTGCACACCCTGGTTCTCATGGGAGACTTCAATCACCCTGATATCTGCTGGGAGAGCAATACAGCGGTGCACAGACAATCCAGGAAGTTTTTGGAAAATGTAGGGGACAATTTCCTGGTGCAAGTGCTGGAGGAACCAACTAGGGGCAGAGCTCTTCTTGAGCTGCTGCTCACAAACCGGGAAGAATTAGTAGGGGAAGCAAAAGTGGATGGGAACCTGGGAGGCCGTGACCATGAGATGGTTGAGTTCAGGATCCTGACACAAGGAGGAAAGGAAAGCAGCAGAATACGGACCCGGGACTTCAGGAAAGCAGACTTTGACTCCCTCAGGGAACTGATGGGCAAGATCCCCTGGGAGAATAACATGAGAGGGAAAGGTGTCCAGGAGAGCTGGCTTTATTTTAAAGAATCCTAATTGAGGTTACAGGGAGAAACCATCCTGATGTGTAGAAAGAATAGTAAATATGGCAGGCGACCAGCTTGGCTTAACAGTGAAATCCTTGCTGATCTTAAACGTAAAAAAGAAGCTTACAAGAAGTGGAAGATCGGACAAATGACCAGGGAGGAGTATAAAAATATTGCTCGGGCATGCAGGAGTGAAATCAGGAAGGCCAAATCACACCTGGAGTTGCAGCTAGCAAGAGATGTTAAGAGTAACAAGAAGGGTTTCTTCAGGTACGTTGGCAACAAGAAGAAAGTGAAGGAAAGTGTGGGCCCCTTACTGAATGAGGGAGGCAACCTAGTGACAGAGGATGTGGAAAAAGTTAATGTACTCAATGCTTTCTTTGCCTCTGTCTTCACGAACAAGGTCAGCTCCCAGACTACTGCACTGGGCAGCACAGCATGGGGAGGAGGTGACCAGCCCTCTGTGGAGAAAGAAGTGGTTCGGGACTATTTAGAAAAGCTGGACGTGCACAAGTCCATGGGGCCGGATGCGTTGCATCTGAGAGTGCTAAAGGAGTTGGCGGATGTGATTGCGGAGCCATTGGCCATTATCTTTGAAAACTCGTGGCGATCCGGGGCAGTCCCGGACGACTGGAAAAAGGCTAATGTAGTGCCCATCTTTAAAAAAGGGAAGGAGGAGGATCCTGGGAACTACAGACCAGGCAGCCTCACCTCAGTCCCTGGAAAAATCATGGAACAGGTCCGCAAGGAATCAATTCTGAAGCACTTAGATGAGAGGAAAGTGATCAGGAAAAGTCAGCATGGATTTACCTAGGGTAAGTCATTCCTGACTAATGTAATTGCCTTCTATGACGAGATAACTGGCTCTGTGGATGAAGGGAAAGCAGTGGACGTGGTGTTCCTTGACTTTAGCAAAGCTTTTGACGCTGTCTCCCACAGTATTCTTGTCAGCAAGTTAAAGACGTATGGGCTGGATGAATGCACTATAAGGTGGGTAGAAAGCTGGCTAGATTGTCGGGCTCAATAGGTAGTGATCAATGGCTCCATTTCTAGTTGGCAGCCGGTATCAAGCGGAGTGCCCCAAGGGTCAGTCCTGGGGCCGGTTTTGTTCAATACCTTCATTAATGATCTGGAGGATGGCGTGGATTGCACCCTCAGCAAGTCTGCAGACGACACTAAACTGGGAGGAGTGGTAGATACGCTGGAGGGTAGGGATAGGATACAGAGAGACCTAGACAAATTGGAGGATTGGGCCAAAAGAAATCTGATGAGATTCAACAAGGACAAGTGCAGAGTCCTGCACTTAGGACGGTAGAATCCAGTGCACCGCTACAGACTAGGAACCGAATGGCTAGGCAGCAGTTCTGCAGAAAAGGACCTAGGGGTTACAGTGGACGAGAAGCTGGATATGAGTCAAAAGTGTGCCCTTGTAGCCAAGAAGGCCAATGGCATTTTGGGATGTATAAGTAGGGGCATTGCCAGCAGATTGAGGGACGTGATTGTTCCCCTCAATTCGACATTGGTGAGGCCTCATCTGGAGTAGTGTGTCCAGTTTTGGGCCCCACACTACAAGAAGTCTGTGGAAAAATTGGAGAGAGTCCAGCAGAGTGCAACAAAAATGATGAGGGGACTGGAACACGTGACTTACGAGGAGAGGCTGAGGGAAGTGGGATTGTTTAGTCTACAGAAGAGAAGAATGAGGGGAGATTTGATAGCTGCTTTCAACTACCTGAAAGGTGGTTCCAAAGAAGATGGATCTAGACTATTCTCAGGGGTAGAGGATGACAGGACAAGGTGTAATGGTCTCAAGTTGCAGTGGGGGAGATTTAGGTTGTACATTAGGAAAAACTTTTTCCCTAGGAGGGTGATGAAACACTGGAATGCGTTACCTAGGGAGGTGGTGGAATCACTTTCCTTAGAAGCTTTTAAGGTCAGGCTTGACAAAGCCCTGGCTGGGATGATTTAATTGGGGAATCGATCCTGCTTTGAGCAGGGGGTTGGACTAGATGACCTCCTGAGGTCCCTTCCAACCCTGATATTCTATGATACTCAGACCCCCAGTAACTTCAACAGGCAGTTGGGAAGAGTAGCTGGGTTCCAGAGAGCTCTGCACAGGTGTAAGTAACACCAGCACAGAGAGACCATTGCATGTTCAGGGCTTAGCAACCACCTTTCTATCCATAGCCCTCACACACAGGAAGCCAGCAGAAAAAGCAAGCCCAACCATGTTGAGAGCACACTACAAGTCTTCCTACCTGGGATCTACAATCACTAATTATCCAGAGGGTGCCACCCAGGAGAGAAAGCCAGCTGGGGGCAGGAAGCATCTTTTTCCATTCCTCCTTCTAATATTCAGACCATTGGGGTGTAGCTGGTGTGATCTCTATGCTTACACCTTGGAGCCTCCAACAGGCCTTTGGCTTAAACACCTGAGCCTGTTGGTGGATCATGCTGGGGTTTGCTGAAATAACTCACTGCTCCTTGAGCCATAAATACTGCATCCGGTAGGTTAGTCAGTTACTACATTTGCTTTATATAATTTAAGCCTGATCCAGCAGCAGTTGCTATAGGGTATCTTACCTCTGACCCTGGCTGGGGATATGTTAGAACCACTCCTTCTCTATGGAAGGATTAGCTGCAGGGGCTACGGTCGGGAAATGCAGGCTGCAATGTTCTTCATGGTGTAAAGGAAATCCAGCTCCCACTTGTATCCATGTTTGAAGCTAATATCTGTTGATGTGAAATCCACTCATTGACCTCACACATTTTATTAGACTTGGACTAAAGAACTTCCTTAGGCTTGAACACAGAAGTCCCATTTGATGAACAGCACTACTGAAGTCTGCACTTACTCTTCCATGTCCCTAGAAGGAGCAGGCTAGGACCTTTACTCACCCCAGCAGGGCTCCACCTAGTGAGTGCTGTTACTCACTCTTCCCCCTGAGTGTGTGGTAGGGGCCTTTGTTAATCCAGAACACAGCAGGGTTTGTAACACACCTCCAGTTGCAGAGGCAGGTTAGCCTGTCACTTAGGCGGTTTCTGACTTTGAAGAGCTTGCTATCCCCACTCCTTTCGAGTACAAGCCAGGCCCTGTCCAATGAGATCAGGAGTAACCAGCCCTGGGAGCTGCGTACATCACCACTATGATTACTAGTCTCCATCTTTGAGACCAACACACCCATTCCTGGTCATGGTGCTGTTGTAGTGCTGAACCCGAGACACATGGTCTTGCCTAAAGCTTTTTAATAGCTCAAGCCCGAGTTAGGATAAGCAACAGTGATGGAGCGGCCTAGATGCCACTACCCACTTGTGACTTGAAGCATAGACACAAGCTCTCAGGAAAATGCATTACAAGCCCAACACTGGTCCTATTATGCATCTCCCACAACCCTGAGCCACATGCCTGTACAGTTATTGGCCTGGCTAGGTTTACAGTAGGCAGTAGGAAAGGTTAGGCAGGTGCTTGGCTGATGGCAGGGAGGAAGGACGCAGGCTGGCTGATGTCCATGCTTCAGCAAGACTGTCTGCTGCTCTCTCTTGCAGCTAGTCTCCCTGTGTGTGCGCGCAGGGGTGCGTTTTGACAACTCCAGGCAACTGGGATTTAACAATTCACCATCTCTTTTCCTGGACACTTCCAACCTGTTGAGCTTCTTGCACTGGACTAGAGGCAAGGCCCCACAGTATGCGACCCTTTTAACTTCGCTCATTACCAGTAGTAGGTTCTCAGTTCTCCACACACCCCATTTCCTCTAAAGGCCATAGTGCCCTAACACCCTGGGTTCTTCCCTCTGTTATTTGGTCTCAGAGTCTAATGTTGCCTTGCTACTCGTCTGGCTTCCAGTGGGTATTCTCAATGGGCTGTTGCCGCCTTCTACCCGAGAAAAAAGTCTCAATGGAAGAGTGTCAAATGGAGGCACCTGAAGAGATGCCTTCACCCAGGAGACGTGCTCAGCCATTCTGGAGCCCTGCCAGAAAAAAGTGGGTGTAAGGGGTGTGTGTGTGTGTGAGAGAGAGAAGAGGGGGATGTGGTCACCTGTACAGTATACATTTGAATAGAGCACGAGTCGGGGAGGGAATCACATTAAGCAGACAGGAATTTGAATGCAGTTGCAGTTTATTGTGACATTAAACCCTTGTTTTACACATTACAAAGCTAGGGAAAATATGAAGTTCAGGAGCACTTCCTATGTACAGAGGAAGACTGCTGTATGTATGTCCTGAGAGAAGCAGGACTAGCCCTGCAAGGGATGCAGTCCTGCATGACTAGTGATGCTACCCTGTAACCGGTAATAAATGGTTCTGGGTAAGTGGGCCTGGGAAATGACATTTATGTTCTTTAATTCTGCAGAAGGAAGAGCTGACCTCAGTCCACCATCTGCCAAAGCAGAACTGCGGCCTCAGCGAGGAGACCCCACACTAGCTATGCAGGCAATTCAGCTGGATTCCTTCTAGCAGCAGGGGGAACCCTTCAGGCCTCCACCTTCTTTCCTTCCTCCACCAGCTCATCAGGACACGGTGGGGAGTCTCCAGCGGGAGTGAAGGGTCCCACGATCCAGTCCAGGGGAACATTCTGCATCATGTATTGCAGCAGCTCATCCAGGGACTCCTGGGCCTTGGTCACCATCTCCCGACTATGGGCAAGGGCACTGCTGGACAGATCCTGGAAACAGCTGGCACTGGAGAAGGAGGCCTGGAGCTCTTCTATACTGCTCGAGACCTGCTGGGCCTTGTCCTGGATAGTGCTGGGAAGGCCCTGGAGGCTGCCCAGGAGAGTAAGGCAGGTGGTTTTAAGTTGCTGGGTGAGGCTCTGGGACGTGGCTAGAGCCTGAGCTTCAACCTGCTGGAAGGAGAAAGCGAGAGATGGGAGTATCTGCAAGTTTCCCCTACAGATGGGGGGAGTTCACTGGAGCAAGTCTGTAAGGGCAAGAAGGAGGAGAATACCTTTGCGGAGTCTGGTTCCTCCTGCCCTTCCAACTTCCCCCTGCAGCACTGGAGCCACATCTGGTACAGACGGTCCTGGCCATTGTGCAGCTTCTGATCTACGGCCTGCTTGATCTGCAGGAGGAGAGGGCAGTTAGCTATGAAGAGCAAGAGGCGGCTGGCCAGGGAAGCTCTCCCACAGCTAGGTGTGGGCAGCAGGCAGGCAGCACTACTGCAGCGACACAGCTGGGCCCAGGAAGAAACAGCGCCAATGGCACTGAGCACGGGAGGCTGCAGAGACCGTGACCCACAGCAGCTACAGGGCAGGGGAGAGGGGTCATGTTCCTACCAGGTCAATGATTTGCTGGAGCTGGGAGAGGGCCTCCAGGGTGCGCTGCCTGGCTTGTCTCATCTTGCCCAGGGCGTGCTGGTAGGCTCGCTGGCGCAACGTGCTCGACAGGGAACCCAGACGCACGTAGTAACTCCGCTGCTCTGCGGGAGCCTCTCCAGGCCCCTCAACGGGAGTTGTGGCAAGCTCAGCTGGAAGGGGGAAGGGGTCAGTTGGCAGCAGTGGTGCAAGTAAGCCAGTAAGGTCAGGTACACCGCACCATTAAGACATTTGTTGCTGGTATGACGTACTGGAATGACCTTCAGTATCCACTGAAAACTGCAGGGCTCTCAGGAACTGCAGCAGCGAAAGAAGGAGAACGCTGGCACCTCCTCCGGTGTGGCTGTACTGCCCCCAGCTGGCCCCCCACCAGCCCTTCCACGTAGTTGCATCTCCTGTCTGGGGTCTATAGAGCCCCCCCGCACAAGGCGGGGGGGTTGCTTGGGGGCAGTCATGTGCTTCCCACCCTCCCCCACTTTTGGGTCCCTCCCATGAGTTGCCATACTGGTAAGAATTAAAATCTACTTGTACCTCCAGTTGGCAGGGCTAGGATACAAGGCAGGGATGCATTCAGCCCTCTCAAAGCTTGTGACCGATGGAATCTTTCCCAGGGCACATTTGGATGCCCTGCAGCACCAACCAGTAAGGCAGCGGGTAGCTGCACAGGGAGCAGCGTCAGAGCCAGACGACAGGGCGAGCAGAGGGCCCAGCATGAAGGAACAAGGAGAGGGCTAGTAGCCTATCAAGGTTGCAAGGGAGCCTGAAGGAGAGGTGGCTCTTTTGCAAGCTCAGCTGTCAACACTGAACAGCTGTGAGTCCAAGCCACACCCCAAGACACCAGGATCACACTGGTTTTTATTCAGCAGAGGGGATCTTACCGAGCTCCTCCTCCGTCATGGGGAGGTAGTAGTCCACCAGCTGCTCAGATTTCCCCAATGCTGTGTCTATGCCACTCGCAGCCATCTGCCCCATGCTGGAGCCCATCACTGTGCTTATGCTGCTGGTCATGGTGGATTTGGTCACCTCCACGCTCTCCTGGACAGCCCCTTGGGCCACGCCCACCATGCTGGTCACTGCATCCTTGGCCTCAGTGACCGTGCTGCAGACTGCATCCTTGGCACCCACCATTGTGGCACGCACGAGGTCTTGGGCATCCAAAGCCACCTAGAGGAAAAGGGGTCAGAAGAGCGGTCACTGAACACCTAGCGGAAGTGAAGGGCCCACAGCCTCATCCTGCTCCAGGACCAGCCGTGACACTCCTGTGGTTACCTTCTCAATCGGCTGCTGCAGGATGGGCAGCTGCTCTTCCAGTCTGTCCAGACCCCGACAGGCATATTCATTGGCTGCTGCAACTGTAACACAACCACAGAACTCGTTTCCTTAATTCCTTCACGTGCACAGATCTCGTGGGGCTGCTAATCTGTGTACACTGGAGGACTGGTGTTCCTAAGCAAGTGTCCCCAGGTTACTGATGGGAAAGCCAAGGAAGAGGGGTTGGGCAAGTTGCCCAAGACTATGGAGCCAGTCTGGGTCAGTGCAGGTTTAGCACTCAGGAGATCCGGCTGCCAGTCATCTGTTCATCTACTCCCAGCTTCTCCTAGAGGGTTTCAGGCGTCTCCAGTGCCTGCAATGGGCTCAGATCCCTTCAGCATTGGAGCTGCTTCCTGTGCCCTCTAGCAGGTATTGCTCCATGGCATTAGGTGCCATACACAGTGCATGTGGCTGTGTGGTACTGGGCCAGCCACACACAGCAGGGATTCTGCCTGGGCACTGCCTGCCTCTAGGCTGGCCCAGCTCCCCGCTGGTACCGGAGCAAGAGTCCTCACCAGCAGCTGCTGCAGCTCTCAGAGCAGCTCCGCACAAGGCCAATGCCTTGGCCAGATCACGTCTAGGAGCTAGCCGAGTTCAGGGAGCAGGAGAAGGGAGTCTGTGGATTCTGTTTGCTGCCAGCTGGAGGCCGAGTTCAGTAGTGGGCCTAGAGCCACTGTAGGCTGAGCCTGCCCCCAGACCCACCTCCCCTGCCACAGACGCACGAGTGTTCCAGCCTCCCCTCCCTTACTCACTCTGTGGCTCCAGCTGGGCCAGGATGGGCTGTGCCCCGGTGACGGCAGCAGAGGTGATGGCCCTCACCCCAGTCTCTACTACCTCACAGACACCTTTGATGGCTGGGTGGGTCTCTTTGGTGGCAGCGTAGCTGGCAGAGGCCATCTCACAGGCAGAGCTGACCAAGGGCAGGCCAGCCACCCTGTCTGCTGCAGTCTGAGGGAGGGAAAGGAGTCAGCTGAGGAAGAGCTCCTGGCTTGTCAAGGTGCCCCTCCTGTCTCTTTCCTTCTGCAACTGCCGATTCTGTAGGAGACTGCCTAGATCTGAGGACAGTCTCCTGTCCCTGTCAGCAGGGGTTCAGTGGTCTGCCTGTGATATTAGTTACACACCCAGAAGCCTGGTCCCATTGGAACAGCTGCCTATATTTAGTAAGGTCTCAGGAACGCCGTTTCCGTCCTGGCATGCCCACCAACAAAACAGAACTATGTCACAGTCTCGTTCTGTCAGCAAGAGCAGGAATGGAGAGACCTTTTGTCTTTCCAAGTGCAGTCTCTCCCGATCAGGATCCATGTCTCGGTCCAGGACACGGTACAATGCCCCCCTCTTTTTTGGGGGCCCTTGGGCATTAGTCAACGGGATTTGCCAGTGTTACAGTGCAGACAGTATTCAAAGTGTCCCCAGTGCTCCTCCTGGCTTCAGGAGGCACTTGTGGGCAGTGACTACGGCACTCAGAGCTACAATCATTGGCTAGTATTGTGGTTACGAGTCCCTGTCTCCAGCAGTGGAGACATTCAAGCTAGAACAGCCCTTCCAGCTGCCAAGCACACCTGCCTCCCCAGGAGGGACCCACCTGTTGCTCCTCTGCCTGGATCTCCACCTGTGGTTCGTGTTCCTTAACAGACATGGTGGAGTGAGATGTCCCTGCAAGATCCGAAAAGGAATATTGAGTGGCTAGAGCTGGAAATAAAATCAATATTGTGTAGGAACATCAGGAGAGCTGCTCCCAGTCCGTTTTCTTTAAGAGCCAGACCAGGTTGTCCCCCTGTAGGAAGTCTCTCTACAGAGAGAACAGGCCAGGGCCTTAAACTTTTCATCTAAGTCAAGCCCAGAAACAGAAACAGCTAGTTTGTCTGTGTGTGGTCTTCTGTCCCCTCTAGTGGCACCAGGACCAGTTAGAGAGAGAGAGATTAATGCATCCACTCTACAGTCTTAGCTAAGAGCCATATGGCTTTTATCTCATGCATTTAGCTCCACTGCATGAGCCTCTGGAGGACCCAGGTTTGATCCTTCTGATGACCAGGGTCTGTTGGTGTTACACATAGATCGATGGACACATATTAAAGTCAGAAGAGACCATTATGGTTATCTAATCTGACCTCCTGCACAACGCAGGTAATGGAATCTCACCCACCCACTCCTGCAAAAACCCTCTCATTTATGTCTGAGCTATTGAAGTCCTCAAATCGTGGTTTAAAGACTTCAAGGAGCAGAGAATCCTCCAGCAAGTGACCTGTGCCCCATGCTACAGAGAAAGGCAAAAAGCCTCCAGGGCCTCTTCCAATCTGCCCTAGAGGGAAATTCCTTCCTGACCCCAAATATGGCAATCAGCTAAACCCTGAGCCTATGGGCAAGATTCACCAGCCAGATAACCAGGAAAGAATTCTCTGAAGCAATTCAGATCCCACCCAATGTAACGCCCCATTTACACACTCCCAAAGCTTCTACTCAGACTTCAAGACCCAACAATACCTCCCAAGGGGAACACCAGGACACCTGCACAGCTCATCAGAGGAACCCTCCTAGTTTAGTCTTTTCCCAGATAATACCGGGGCTAATTCCATTTGTCCCAGAGTACAATCACTGACAGAAGTTACCCTGCTGAAGGTAGTAGCCAGTGACTACACACACAGAACACTGAATTGAGAAGATATCATTGGTGAGCCTTCAGGGACCTCTAGAGTGAGTAGTATAGGAGTCTCCCTGGATACTGAATTACATAGGAGATGATCATAATGGTCCCTTCTGACCTTAATATCTATGTGTCTATATCAGAGATGCCCACTATGGCAGGCTGGTTATTTTAAAGCCCAATTTAGCTGGGAACAATACAAATACTTTCTATTGTCAGTTAAAGACTGGTCTGGTAAAGAAACAGATTCCAGTTCAGGTAAACTGACACCATCACCCCTAGAGAGGAGAGTGAGACCACTAACTAGAAAGCTAGGGCCAGGAAGCATTTCCCTTATGGGAGGGCACCAGGCCTGTTTTCCTTTAGGGTTTCCTGCCTTATCCGTTTCAGGTACATATTGGTTACCCAGCACTCCAGTCTCAGCTGAATCAGCCACCTCAGTCAAGTGTTTCCACCTGCAGGTCATTAGGACAAGCCAGAACTCAGACCACAACCAAAGGTCCCAATCCCCATCCCTGAATGGGAACAGCATAGCTTAACTCAGGTAGAGAGGTGAGTGGAGAGTTTTCCCATAGTCCAAGCTCTAATTTAGTTCTCCTTGTTAAATATTCTATTCTTCTCTAGGGAAGCCTCTATATCTTAGAACATACCATTAATCCAGGCCTCCCAGTCTGGAAGGCAGACAGTTTCCTTCCCTAGACTGTTAGCTCAGAAGACTCAGCTAGAAATGCTTTACACAAGTACAGCTACAAAGTACTGAAAGTAGCTAAGAGCTTCTGACCATTCAATCCTCGTTACTACTGACCATCAGGCAAGACATTGGGTTACACTCTGTGTAAGAAAGAGCCCCCATCTAAACACCCAAAGAACCAGAGACATAGTACAGAGCTTAACTACACATCTTACCAAACTTCCACACTACTAATCCTTCACCAATACTCAGACCTCCCTCAGGTCTCAGCCATTATATTCCTGTGATGATGTCATCATGGGGCTGGACACACTTAACAGACAGCTCAGGAGACCAATCACACAGCTACATTCCCTACTTTACCCAGTGAGGGTTGTGAGCCTCTGAAAAGTTAGAGGGTTTCAGAGTTGCCAATTTTGGCTCCCGTTGGTCTCGCTGAAGAGCGCCTTGACGCTCCATTTCCCTGGTAACATTTTCAGTGTAGAAGGTTTTTTGTCAGTAAAACAATCTAAGAGAGGAGAGTGCTGGTACCTCAAAGAGAGTTAGGTTGCCCCACACTGGGCAATAAGGGGTTAAAGACTGAGTGCAGTTAGCAGTTCCAATATAAGTGTCAGTTGAATACGTGGAACCCCCAGGCTCAGGGGGCATCAGGGGAGCATTTGGGAAATGATGGGGATGACACAGCCACAGGGAAGGACTAAGAGGGGAGACAAGCTCAGGGAAAAGTTTGGGCGGGGGGGAGTCAGTCATAGCCACTATGCTCGGCTCTACCCTCTCCCCATTATCATTCCTGGCCTAGTTACTCCAGTGCCAGGGCCCTTCCCAGCTGGAGTGACAGAAGATCACAACATGTATATCTTCTTCCCATAACCTCCCCATCGCCCTTCACACAGGGAGTAAAACAAAGCAGGGAGTGCAAATGCGTGGAACAGCTGAGCAGAGTGACAGTGGCCTGGGGCTGAGGCAGCTGCTCACCTCACTCCTTTAAAGGAAGCCTAGATGTTCATACCCATGTCTGTCCCACAGAGGGAAGTGAGTGGGCCTCCATCCAGACACACGACCTTCAGCGGCTGCAAAGGCTAGAGTGGGGCAGTGTTAGGCCCTGATTCTACAATGAGCCCTGCACAAACCAGCCCCTGCATTTACTCAGACCTCCAGTAACTTCAACAGGCAGTTGGGAAGAGTAGTTGAGTTTCAGAGAGCTCTGCACAGGTGCAAGTAACACCAGCACAGAGAGACCATTGCATGCTCAGGGCTTAGAAACCACCTTCCCATTCATAGCCCTCCCACATATGCAGCCAGCAGAAAAAGCAAGCCCAACCATGTTGACAGCACAGTACAAGTCTTCCTACCTGGTAGCTACAATCACTAATTAGGCAGGCGGTAGTGCCCAGGAAAGATAGCCAGCTGGGGGCAGAAAGCATCTTTCCTTTTCCCATTTCTCCTTCTAATATTCAGACCATTGGAGTGTAGCTAGTGTGATCTCTATGCTCACACCTTGGATCCTCCAACAGGCCTTTGGATTAAACACTTGAGCCCATGGGTGAATCATGCTGGGGTTTGCTGAAATAACTCACTGCTCTTTGTGCCATAAATACTGCATCCGGTGGGTTAGTCAGTTACTGCATTTGCTTTGTATAACTTAAGATTGGTCCAGCAACATTTTCGATGGGGTATCTTACGTCTGACCCTGGCTTGAGGATGTGATAGAACCACCCTTTCCCTATGGAAAGATTAGCTGTAGGGGCTGTGCTGGGGAAATGTAGGCTGCAATGCTCTTCATGGTGTAAAGAAAATCCAGCTTCATTCCAAGTTTGAAGCAAACATCTGCTGATGTGAAATCCACTCATTGACCTCACGCATTTTATTAGACTTGGACTAAAGAGAAAAGAGCTTCACTGGGCTTGAACACAGAAGTCAGATTAGCTGACCAGTACTCCTGAAGTCTGCACTTACTCTTCCATATCCCTAAAAGGAGCAAGCTAGGACCTTTACTCACTCCAGCAGGACTCCACCTCGCTAGTGCTTTTACTCACTCTTCCCCGTGAGTGTGTTGGAGGGGCCATTTTTAATCCATAACACAGCAGGGTTTATAACACACCTCCAGTTCCACAGGCAGACTAGCTGCAGTAATTGCTCCCTGTCAGTTAGGGAGTTTCTGACTTTCCTGCAGAAAAGGACCTAGGGGTTACAGTGGACAAGAAGCTGGATAGGAGTCAGCAGTGTGCCCTTGTTGCCAAGAAGGCCAATGGCATGTTGGGCTGTATAAGTAGGGGCATTGCCAGCAAATCGAGGGATGTGATCATTCCCCTCTATTCGACATTGGTGAGGCCTCATCTGGAGTACTGTGTCCAGTTTTGGGCCCCACATTACAAGGAGGGGGTGAAAAAATTGGAAAGCGTCCAGCAGAGGGCAACAAAAGTGATTAGGGGACTGGAACAGATGACTTATGAGGAGAGGTTGAGGGAACCGGAATTGTTTAGTCTGTGGAAGAGAAGAGTGAGGGGGGATTTGATAGCAGCTTTCAACTACCTGAAAGGGGGCTCCAAAGAGGCTGGATCTAGACTGCTCTCAGTGGTAGCAGATGACAAAACAAGGATCAATGGTCTCAAGCTGCAGTGGGCAAGGTTTTGGTTGGATATTAGAAAAAGCTTTTTCCACTAGGAGGGTGGTGAAGCACTGGAATGGGTTACCTCGGGAGGTGGTGGAATCTCCTTCCTTTGAAGTTTTTAAGGTCAGGCTTGACAAAGCCCTGGCCGGGATGATTTAGTTGGGGATTGGTCCCGCTTTGAGCAGGGGGTAGGACTAGATGACCTCCTGAGGTCCCTTCCAACCCTGATATTCTATGAAGAGCTTAGTATCCTCAATCGATTGGAGAATAAGGCAGGCCCTTTCCAATGAGATCACCACTTTGTTACTAGTCTCCATCCTTGAGAGCAACACACCCATTCCTGCGCATGGTGCTGTTGCAGTGCTGAACCCAGGAGACCTTTCTTTGCCTGAAGCTTTTTAATAGCTCAAGCCCGAGTTAGGATAAGCAACAGTGATGGAGCTGCCTAGATGACACTACCCACTTGTGACTTCAAGCACAGACACAAGCTCTCAGGAAAACGCATTACAAGCCCAGCACTGACCCTACTATGGATCTCCCACAACCCTGAGCCACGTGCCTGTAGTGTTATTGACCTGGCTAGGTTTACACTAAGCAGTAAGAAAGGTTAGGCCGGTGCTTGGCTAACAGCAGGGAGGAAGGACGCAGGCTGGCTGCTGCTGCTAGCAGCTGCTCTCTCTCTTGCAGCTCGTCTCCCTGTGTGTGCGCGTGTCTTTTGTTAAATCCCAGTTGCCTGGAGTTGCCTCCAGTTGCCAGTTCACCATCTCTTTTCCGAGACACTTCCAACCTTTTGAGCCTTTTGCACTGGACTAGAGGCAAGGCCCAGCAGTCTCCCACCACTGTATGTGACCCTTTTAACTTCGCTCATTACCAGCAGTAGGTTCTCAGTTCTCCACACACCCCATTTCCTCTCAAGGCCATAGTGCCCTATCTCAACAACCTGGGTCTTTCCCTCTGTTAGTTGGTCTCAGAGTCTGTAATGTTGCCTTGCTACCCCCTGGAAGCCAGATGAGTGTTCTCAATGGGCTGCTGCCTCCTTCTACATGAGAAAAAAGTCTCAATGGAAGCGTGTCAAATGGAGGCACCTGAAGAGATGCCTTCACCCAGGATATGAGCTCAGCCATTCTGGAGCCCTGCCAGAGAAAAAGGGGTTGTGGGGGTGTGTGAAGAAGAGGGGGATGGGGTCACCTGTGCAATATATGTTTGTACAGAGTACGAGGTAGGGAGGGAATCACATTAAGCAGACAGCAATTTGAATGCAGTTGAGGTTTATTGTGACATTAAACCCTAGTTTTACACATTACAAAGCTAGGAAAAAGATCAAGCTGAGGAACACTTCCTATGTATAGAGGAAGACAGCTGTATGTCAGTTACAATCCATGTCCTGAGAAAAGCAGACTCGCCCTGCAACGGATGCAGTCCTGCATGACTAGTGATGCCACCCTATAACCGGTAATACATGGTTCTGGGGAAGCGTGCCTGGGAAAGGACATGCACGTTCTGTAATTCTGCAGAAGGAAGAGTTGACCTCAGTCCACCTTCTGCCAAAGCAGAACTGCAGCCTCAGCAAGGAGACCACACACTAGCTCTGCAGGCAATTCAGCCGGATTCCTTCCAGCAGCAGGGGGAACACTTCAGGCCTCCACCTTCTTCCCTTCCTCCACCAGGTCATCAGGACACAGTGGGGAGTCTCCAGCGGGAGTGAAGGGTCCCACGATCCAGTCCAGGGGAACATTCTGCATCACGTATTCCAGCAGCTCATCCAGGGACTCCTGGGCCTTGGTCACCATCTCCCGACTACGGGCAAGGGCATTGCTGGACAGATCCTGGAAACAGCTGGCACTGGAGAAGGAGGCCTGGAGCTCTTCTATACTGCTCGAGACCTGCTGGGCCTTGTCCTGGATAGTGCTGGGAAGGCCCTGGATGCTGCCCAGGAGAGTAAGGCAGGTGGTTTTCAGTTGCTGGGTGAGGCTCTGGGACGTGGCTAGAGCCTGAGCTTCAACCTGCTGGAAGGAGAAAGAGACTGGAGTATCTGCAAGTTTCCCCTACACATGGGGGGAGTTCACTGAAGCAAGGCTGTGAGGGCGAGAAGGAGGAGAATACCTTTGCGGAGTCTGGTTCCTCCTGCCCTTCCAACTTCCCCCTGCAGCACTGGAGCCACATCTGGTACAGACGGTCCTGGCCATTGTGAAGCTTCTGATCTACGGCCTGCTTGATCTGCAGGAGGAGAGGGCAGTTATCTGGGAAGAGCAGGAGGCGGCTGGCCAGGGAAGCTCTCCCACAGCTAGGTGTGGGCAGCAGGCAGGCAGCACTACTGCAGCGACACAGCTGGGCCCAGGAAGAAACAGCGCCAATGGCACTGAGCACGGGAGGCTGCAGAGACCGTGACCCACAGCAGCTACAGGGCAGGGGAGAGGGGTCATGTTCCTACCAGGTCAATGATTTGCTGGAGCTGGGAGAGGGCCTCCAGGGTGCGCTGCCTGGCTTGTCTCATCTTGCCCAGGGCGTGCTGGTAGGCTCGCTGGCGCAACGTGCTCGACAGGGAACCCAGACGCACGTAGTAACTCCGCTGCTCTGCGGGAGCCTCTCCAGGCCCCTCAACGGGAGTTGTGGCAAGCTCAGCTGGAAGGGGGAAGGGGTCAGTTGGCAGCAGTGGTGCAAGTAAGCCAGTAAGGTCAGGTACACCGCACCATTAAGACATTTGTTGCTGGTATGACGTACTGGAATGACCTTCAGTATCCACTGAAAACTGCAGGGCTCTCAGGAACTGCAGCAGCGAAAGAAGGAGAACGCTGGCACCTCCTCCGGTGTGGCTGTACTGCCCCCAGCTGGCCCCTCACCAGCCCTTCCACGTAGTTGCATCTCCTGTCTGGGGTCTATAGAGCCCCCCCGCACAAGGCGGGGGGGGTTGCTTGGGGGCAGTCATGTGCTTCCCACCCTCCCCCACTTTTGGGTCCCTCCCATGAGTTGCCATACTGGTAAGAATTAAAATCTATTTGTACCACCAGTTGGCAGGGCCAGGATACAAGGCAGGGATGCGTTCAGCCCTCCCAAAGCTTGTGACCGATGGAATCTTTCCCAGGGTACGTTTGGATGCCCTGCAGCACCGACCAGTAAGGCAGTGGGTAGCTGCACAGGGAGCAGCGTCAGAGCCATCAGACAGGGCGAGCGGAGGGCCCAGCATGAAGGAACTAAGGGAGGGCTAGTAGCCAAGCTAGCCCGAAGGAGAGGAGGCTCTTTTGGCAGATCAGCTGTGAACCCCAAGTTCAAGCCGCACCCCAAGACACCAGGGTCACACTGGTTTTTATTCAGCAGAGGGGATCTTACCGAGCTCCTCCTCGGTCATGGGGAGGTAGTAATCCACCAGCTGCTCAGATTTCCCCAATGCTGTGTCTATGCCACTCGCAGCCATCTGCCCCATGCTGGAGCCCATCACTGTGCTTATGCTGCTGGTCACGGTGGATTTGGTCACCTCCACGCTCTTCTGGACAGCCCCTTGGGCCACGCTCACCATGCTGGTCACTGCATCCTTGGCCTCAGTGACCGTGCTGCAGACGGCATCCTTGGCACCCACCATTGTGGCACGCACGAGGTCTTGGGCATCCAAAACCACCTAGAGGAAAAGGGGCCAGAAGAGAGGTCACTGAATGCCTAGCGGAAGTGAAGGGTCCACAGCCTCATCCTGCTCCAGGACCAGCCGTGACACTCCTGTGGTTACCTTCTCAATCGGCTGCTGCA
The DNA here is from genome assembly GCF_965152275.1 of Natator depressus. NCBI lineage: Eukaryota > Metazoa > Chordata > Testudines > Cheloniidae > Natator > Natator depressus. Next base: position 122,089,625 of record NC_134238.1, on the reverse strand, counting down.
GGATGGGCAGCTGCTCCTCCAGTCTGTCCAGACCCCGACAGGCATATTCATTGGCTGCTGCAACTGAAACACAACCACAGAACTCGTTCCCTTAATTCCTTCACGTGCACAGATCTCGTGGGGCTGCTAATCTGTGTACACTGGAGGACTGGTGTTCCTAAGCAAGTGTCCCAGGTTACTGATGGGAAAGCCAAGGAAGAGAGGTTGGGCAAGTTGCCCAAGGCTATGGACCCTGTCTGTTTCAGAGCCAGGTTTAGCACTCAGGAGATCCCGCTGCCAGTCATCTGTTCATCCACCCCCAGCTTCTCCTAGAGGGTTTCAGGCGTCTCCAGTGCCTGCAATGGGCTCAGATCCTTTTAGCATTGGAGCTGCTTCCTGTGCCCTCTAGCAGGTATTGCTCCATGGCATTAGGTGCCATACACAGTGCATGTGGCTGTGTGGTACTGGGCCAGCCACGCACACCAGGGATTGTGCCTGGGCACTGCCTGTCTCTAGGCTGGTCCAGCTCAGCACCGATACCTGAGGAAGAGTCCAACAACAGCTGCTGCAACCATCAGAGCCGCTCCGCACGAGGCCAATGCCTTGTCCAGATCATGTCTAGGAGCTAGCAGAGTTCAGGGGAGCAGGAGAAGGGAGTCTGTGGATTCTGTTTGCGGCCAGTTGGAGGCAGAGTTCAGTAGTGGGCCTAGAGCCACTGTAGGTTGAGCCTGCCCCCAGACCCACCTCTCCCGCCACACACACAGGAGCATTCCTGCCTCCCTTCCCTTACTCACGCTGTGGCTCCAGCTGGTCCAGGATGGGCCGTGCCCCGGTGATGGCCGCATAGGTGATGGCCCTCTCCCCTTTCTCTGCCACCTCACAGACCACTTTGATGGCTGGGTGGGTCTCTTTGGTGGCAGCGTAGCTGGCAGAGGCCATCTCACAGGCAGAGCTGACCAAGGGCAAGCCAGCCACCCTGTCCCCTGCAGTCTGTGGGAGGGAAAGGAGTCAGCTGAGGAAGAGCTCCTGGCTTGTCAATGTGTCCCTCCTGTCTCTTTCCTTCTGCAACTACTGATTCTGTAGGAGACGGTCCTCAGAGCTAGGCAGTCTCCTGTCCCTGTCAGCAGGGGTTCAGTGGCCTGCCTGTGACATTAGTTACACACCCAGAAGCCTGGTCCCATTGGAACAGCTGCCTATATTCAGCAAGGTCTCAGGAACACCATTTCCATCCTGGCACGCCCACCAACAAAACAGAACTGCGTCACGATCTCGTTCCATCAGTGAGAGCAGGAGTGGAGAGACCTTTTGTCTTTCCAAGTGCAGTCTCTCCCAATCAGGAACCATGTCTCGGTCCAGCACCCGGTACAGTGCCCCCACGGGGCATTGCTATCAGCGGGATTTGCCGGTGTTCTAGTGCAGAGAGCATTCACAGGGTCACCAGCGCTGGTGCTCCTCCCGGATTCAAGGGGCACTTGTGGGCAGTGACTACGGCACTCTGAGAACTAGAACTGGGAGCATTAGCTAGTGTTGTGGTTACGAGTCCCTGTCTCCAGCAGTGGAGACATTCAAGCTAGAACAGCCCTTCCAGCTGCCAAGCACACCTTCCTCCCCAGGAGGGACCCACCTGTTGCTCCTCCGCCTGGATCTCCACCTGTGGTTCATTTTCCTTAGCAGACATGGTGGAGTGAGATGTCCCTGCAAGACCCAAAAAGGAATATTGAGTGGCTACTGCAGAACACAGTGAAATCAATGTTGTGTAGGAACACCAGGAGGGCTGCTCCCGGTCCATTTTCTCTAAGAGCCAGACCAGGTTGTCCCCCTGTAGTAAGTCTCTCTGTACAGAGAACAGGCCAGGGCCTTAAACCTTTGATCTAAGGCAGGTTCAGAGACAGCCAGTTCCTCAAGCCCAGGGATGCACTTGTAATCTACACACCTTCTAGGTATGTTCTTCTGTCCCATCTCGTGGCACGAGGACCAGTTAGAGAGACAGAGATTAACGCATCGGTTTTACAGTCTTAGCTCATGCAGCAGAGGCTCATGCATTTAGCTCCAGAGGTCCCAGGTTTGATCCTGCCCATCACCAGGGTCTCTCGGTGTTGCACACTCCCAAAGCTTCTCCTCAGACTTCTAGACCCAACAATGCCTCCCAAGGGGAGCACCAGGACACCTGCAAAGCTCAGAGGCACCCTCCCAGTTTAGTCTTTTCCCAGATAATACCAGGGATAATTCCATTTGTCCCAGAGTACAATCACTGACAGAAGTTACCCTGCTGAAGGTAGTAGCCATTGACTACACACACAGAGCACTGAATTGAGAAGACACCGCTGGTGAGCCTTCAGGGACCTCTAGAGTGAGTAGTGTAGGAGTCTCCCTGGATACTGAATTACATAGGAGATGATCATAATGGTCCCTTCTGACCTTAATATCTGTGAGTCTACGTAGGAGATGCCCACTATGGCAGGCTGATTATTTTAAAGCCAATTTAGCTGGTAAAAATACAAATATTTTCTATTCTCAGTTAAAGACTGGTCTGCTAAAGAACAGATTCAGGTAAATTGACACCATCACCCCTAGAGGCGAGAGCGAGACCACTAACTAGAAAGCTAGAGCAGGAAGCATTTCCCTTATGGGAAGGCACCAGGCCTGTTTTCTTTTAGGGTTTCCTGCATTATCTGTTTCAGATACATATTGGTTACCCAGCACTCCAGTCTCAGCTCAATCAGCCACCTCAGTCAAGTGTTTCCACCTGCAGATCATTAGGACAAGGCAGAAGTCCCTATCCCCATTCCTGAGTGGGAATAGCATAGCTTAGCTCAGGTAGAGAGGTGAGTGGAGAGTTTTCCCATAGTCCAAGCCCTAACTTAATTCTCTTTGGTAAATATTCTATTCTTCTCTACAGAAGCCTCCACCTCCTAGAACATACAATTAATCAAGGCCTCTCAGTCTGGAAGGCAGATAGTTTCCTTCCTTGGACTGTTTGCTCAGAAGACTCAGCTAGAAATGCTTTACACAAGAACAGCTACCAAGCACTGAAAGTATCTAAGAGTTTCTAGTCATTCAATCCTAGCCACTACTGGCCATCTAGCAAGACATTGGGTCACACTCTGTGTAAGAAAAGAGCTCCCATCTAAACACACACAGAACCTAGGAACCAGAGACATAGTATAGAGGTTAAGCACACATCTTACCAAACTTCCACACTACTAATCCTTTGCCAGTACTAGAATATACCCCCCCCAGCCATTATATTCCTGTGATGATGTCATCATGTGGCTGGACACACTTGACAGACAGCTCAGGAAACCAATCACACAGCTGCATTCTCTACTTTGCTCAGTGAGGGCTGTGAGCCTCTGAAAAGTTACAGGGTTTCAGAGTTGCCAATCTTGCTTGGATGTGTTCCTGGAGGTCCCATCACATGACAATCTTTAGTTCCTGGAGACTCCAGGGCGATCCTGGAGGGCTGGCAAACCTAGTTTCAGATTATGAGCTGTTTGGGGCAGGCCTTTTACTCTGTGTTAAGACAGTACCTAGCATGATGGGATTCCAGTTTTGATTTTGGCTTCGAAATACTACGGTCATACAAATAATAAGAATGCTTCATATTCTCAGAGTGCTCCAGTTGTTCTCTCTGAAGAGCACCTTTGCGCTCCATTTCCCTGGGAACATTTTCAGTGTAGAAGGTTTTTTGTCAGTAAAACAGTTCTAGGAGAGGAGAGTGCTGATAGCTGTTGTATTATTTTGCTTTCTTGCCCACTCCAGAAGAGGCTGGGGAAGTTATTCTGACCCAGCTGGCACAAGATACTTCCTCAGTTCATTTATAGCTTTCCTGTTGGTTGACTTGTCCAGGGAAGAGAACATGGCACAGGTTTTTAAAGGTATTTAGCTATTGCTCCTCTCAGCATTGCAAGGCCTAAGTGAGTTAGGCCCAGAACCTCAAAGAGAGTTAGGCTGCCCCACACTGGGCAATAAGGGGTTAAAGACTGAGTGCAGTTAGCAGTTCCAATATAAGTGTCAGTTAGTAGTATAAGGGCCCTACCATCAATCAAACCCTGACCCCGCCCCTTGACCCCTTAGCCCCGCCCCTTGACCCCCTCAGCCCCGCCCCTTGACCCCTTAGCCCCACCCACCGGAAGTCCCGCCCCATGGGTTATTACTTCCGGGGTCAAGGCTGCCACATGACCGGAAGCAAGGTGTGTCATGTGACACCCACCCCACCCCTTGACCCCTTTAACCCCACCCCTTGACCTCTGCCCCCCCACCGGAAGTCCTGCCCCATGGGGTATTACTTCCAGGGTCAAGGCTGCCACGTGACCGGAAGCAAGGTATGTCATGTGGACCCTCTAACAACTCCTCCCACTGCCCTCTACCAATCAGGATGGGTTTCGCCCCGTCGGACTTCCCCCCCAAGAGTAGCTTTGACCAATCAGGGCGAGTTCCGGAGCGGGGTGTCCTCTCCGGAAGTGGGTCTTGTGACCCCTCTAACAACTCCTCCCCCCACCCCGCTACCAATCAGGAGGGGTTTTGTTCCGATAGGACCAAGAGGAGATTTGACCAATTAGGATGAGTTCCGGGGGCGGGGTGACCCGTCCGGAAATGATTCATGTGACCCCTCTAACAACTCCTCCCACCAACCTCTACCAATCAGGCCGGCCCGAGAGCAGATTTGACCAAAATAGGGCAGGTTCTGGGATGGGGTGAACCACCCAGAAGAGGGGCGTATGACCCCTCTGCCAATCAGAGCGCAGCACCATCACCCCATAAGGCCCAGCGTCGGGCAGAAGAGGCTGTCTTTTACCAAGAGCGCGTGTTTTAGAAATCGTGGAAACATGGACTCCTTCACCACCCCCGTGAGAACTTCGGACTTTGTTTTAGCCCTGAAGGCCTTTGGACTTGTATGGAGAAAGCGCTACATCAGCGAGAGTTCTGAGGAGGACCCTTTGGCCCAGCCATTGATGGACACACCGGAAACCGACCCCGAAACCCGGCTGCTTGTGAGGCCCCACGATGAGCGTGATGGCCTCTTGTTGTCCACCCCCCGAGAGGTGGAAGGTGATCACGGCTTGGGGGAGTTACGGGCGGACAAGGTGAATGAAAAAGACGTGGCTCAGGTAAATGACTGTTTAAGAAGTGACGGTCGGGGTGGGGGTGTGTAATGGGGGTGGGGGTGGGGTGGGGGGGGGCTAGGGCTAGGAACCAGGGATTGTGTAAATCAAAAACCAAGCAGTGGTGTGCTTACGCTGTTTCTTTTTTGAAAAAAAAAATCTCTCAACAGCTCGATGATGCCTTTCTGGAGGCCTTTGAGAACTTACACATCGGTAGCCCTGTGGGAGTAAATGTATCATGCGTCAGCTGTTTTTGCTCATGTCTGAGACACAGATCTCAAGAGGAAAAGGACAAAATGGAAGAATGAACCAGCACAGACACCCTCATGTTAGGAGTCATGGCGTCCATTTTTACAGGCGGTTGTAAAAGGTTGTGTTAAACCAGGTGATTAATAAAACTTATTTAAACGTGTTAATATGAATGTTGTCCCCCACCCACACTTGTGTTAGTAAAAGATGGTACCAGTAACAGTCATGTCTCCACAGGCGGCTCTGTTAAAGAAAATATATTACACCCCCGGGGAAGATGGGAGCTTTGGCGGGGTGAACCCTCTTTTTCAAGTGGCCAAAAAGCATAGTAAAACTTTAAATAGAAGACAAGTAACAGCTTGCCTTTCAGACCAGGATGCTTATACTTTACACAAACCGGCTCGAATACGTTTTAAAAGAAACAAGACCATTGTTTCAGATGTGGATGCGCAATGGCAGGCAGATTTGGTGGATATGCACCAGTTCTCCAAACAGAACAGCAATTTTAAGTACATCTTAACAGTGGTAGACATTCTATCCAAATATGCCTGGGCCTTAGGCCTAAGGGACAAGACGAGTGGTGAGGTATGCAAGGCCTTTAAAGCTATTTTTAGCGAAGGGCGTGTGCCTCAAAAATTACAAACCGATCGGGGGAAAGAATTTTTAAACAAACCCTTAAGCAGATTGTTAAAACGGCATGGCATTCACCATTTTGTTACTAATAATGAAGTCAAAGCAGGGGTTGTGGAGCGGTTTAACAGAACTTTAAAAACTAGGATGTGGAGATATTTTACAGCCCATAACACCTTTCGCTACATCGATGTGTTACCTGACTTTATAAAGAGTTACAACCAGAGCTTTCACAGAACTATACATACCAGACCCGCTGATGTTAACCCTTCAAATTCTCTGAAGGTATGGAAAATGGTTTATGGAGATGATTTTAAAATAAAACCGGTTGTTGCCCCTTTTCGAAAAGGCGACCACGTGAGACTATCTAAAACCAAAGGAGCTTTTGAAAAAGGTTATGAACAGACATTTACCGATGAGATATTCATAGTGGATGAAGCCTTAACCAGGGGTCACAGACCTGTATACCGATTAAAAGACTACGAGGGTGAGACAGTTACTGGATCTTTTTACCCTGAAGAATTACAAAAAGTAAACCCCAAACGAGACAGGATTTACAGGGTTGAAAAAGTTCTAGCGCAGAAAGGAAAAGGGAGAAAAAAGCAACTACTGGTAAAATGGTTGGGGTGGCTTGATAAGTTTAACAGCTGGGTGAAAGCTTCTCAACTCTGTGACATTTAGACGCAAACAACAAACAAACAAAAGTTATTCCTCCCCGCAAAGTCAGAGAAGATGAGCGACGGCGGGTTTTACATTACTTTGCCCAGCAACGCCAGCGCTGCAGTTTTTCCCCAAAACACCAGCTCGAACTTTACAATACGGCTAATTAAGCCCTTGGATCTCCGGGGTGCCTGGGAGGTGGGGTTAGTGGAAATACAATACCCGCACAGCTGGAACACTATCAACGAAGACACCCCTTTTGAAGTCACCTTTGGAGATATGGCATGGAGTTTCATCCTACGACGAGGTTATTACGCGTCCATACCCGAATTACTGGATCATATGAATAGTATCATAGCTCGTCACCCCGGACCGCCTGAGATGGTCATGAACTATGACCCTGTGGGTAGAAAAATTAGACTTAAATCCGCCGCTTTTACTTATATGTTTTCTACCAGCGGGGAGCTAGCTAACATTCTGGGCTTGGGCCCCAAACACAGCGTCCAAAAATTCCCTTTCTCGGCAGACATTACAGGGGGTTTTAATTCCTTGTATCTGTACACGGATATCGTAGAACATCAGTTTGTGGGGGATTTTTCTGTTCCCCTGTTACGTTGTGTCCCCGTCCAAGGAAGGAACAACGAGTTTGTCACCATCACCTACGATAAACCTCATTACGTCCCTATCAGTAAACACCACATCGACACAATTACCATTGAAATAAAGACAGATCAGAACAAAAGCGTCTCATTTCGCTTTGGCAAGGTGATCATCAAGCTACACCTGCGCCCCCGGAGAGAGCGAGTTTTCTAAAAAAGCATCCCTTTTTGTGAAGAAAGTACGTGTGGCCCCGAGCGTTCGTCTGGGGCACGCCGAGGCCCTGCTTACCGTTAATGCCAAATACCCCGTGGACCGTGTGGGAATGAAAGTGTTTAGCATCCCTGCGGGCAGCAGGGTCAGTAACCAGGAGAACCTGTTCTTGGGACAGTTGCCCAAAATGCTTGTCCTGGGGTTCGTGGATAACGATGCCTTTAGCGGAAGTTACGCTAAAAATCCCTTTCATTTTAAGCATTACGATATTAATTTTGTGGCCTTGTATGTGGATGGTGAGCAGATACCGACCAAGCCTCTGCAACCAGACTTCGAGGCAGGACGCTGCGTGAGAGAATACATGAATCTGGTACAGACGGCCGGTAAACACATGAAAGATCGTTCTCTGTTAATCGACCGTGAGGAGTTTGCACAGGGTTACACCATGTTTGCCTTTGACCTGTCCCCCGACCAGGAATGCACCGATCACTATTCCCTGATTAAAACCGGGAACCTGAGAGCAGAAATTCGTTTTGGGAAGGCTTTAACCATTACCGTCAATATGATCGTGTATGGGGTTTTTGACAATGTCATAGAGATAAATCAGAGGAGAAATGTTCTGTTTGACTACATGTGAACATGGACACCGTGCAGCTCTCACGTGTCTTATCAACAGACCCTTACACGAAAAAGAATTTCTTAGACGTGTTTCCCTGTGATTGGCTCCCTGGCGGCAAGCTGTCTCAGAGACCCCTAGGTTTGGTGGTCAACACGCATCCACACAGCCGACCGGGTGAACACTGGCTTGCCGTGTATCTGGTGGAGCGTAACCTTGGAGAGTTTTTTGACTCATACGGGCATCCCCCGAACAGTGTGTTCTTTCCTAAAAGCATTATGAAATTTTTAAACAAAAATGCCACAGACATTGTGTTTCACAACAGACAATTACAAGACCCCAGCTCCGTTGCCTGCGGCTATCACTGCGTGTTTTTCTTACACCATCGTAGCAAGGGTTTATCTTTTGACCGGATTTTAAAATTGTATTCTAATGACTTAGTGCAAAACGACCGGATGGTGATGAATTTTGTAAAAAATAAATTTAGATACTTGGCCATGCCTAGCCTTGCTCAAAGCATGTTTCAACAAGCCCAGACATGCGTATCTTGCAACGATTTTCATAGTCATGTTACCCAATAAAGCACCCCAGGTGGGGAGTTTAAAGACAATCGATGTTTGGCGTGGTTTTTTTAAAAAAAAACAAAACACAATGACCCAATTCAGAAATGTTTTATTTAAAGCAAAACATTACCAGTTTTAAAAAAAAATAGAACGTGAAAAAGATCACAAACTGAGCCATTCGGCTCTTTTAGCCAATTTTCGTTTTTTAGATGGCAAAAAAGGGGTCACGGTTTCTTGGTCCACACCGGTGTCAGCGATTGAGGCCTTGAGGCGTTCCAAAAGATCTCTGTTGGTCGCGTTGCCCATGATGGAAGATGGCATGTTCAGTTCTGCCATGGCATTCATAAACACATCCCATCCTTTAGGTACATGTCTGCTAGGAACAGAGCGCGTCTGGGTGACGGCCCTGACTAAGTCGAGCATGTTAGAACCATTAACCACAGAGCCTTTGTACACAAAAGACCCTTTATCGGTCCATGAAGAAATGTATTTATCTTGGCCCAGCTTATTTAGCAATACTGATGCATTTTTCTTATAATGCTTATTCACGTTATCCAACACCTCCTGAGCAACAGAGTCTGAGGTCTTTGGTGTTTCGGAGGGTTTGGCAGTCACACTCTGTTCCTGTTCTGGTAGAAACAGACTTAGTTTTTCTTTGTCCACATCGCTCTGCTTCACGTACGTTAGGTACCTTTGAAGCACGGTGCTGTAAAGTTTAGCCTTTTCATATTCACCTAAGTCAGTTCTTTGAAGAACAGATTTCATTTCAGCATCCAGTAAGCAAGTTGCAGTCGTTCTGATATTTTCCTCTGCCGGAGGGGGAGCACTTAATTGCTCCAACTGCCGGCTGGGCACCAGGTACATTTTTTCTGCATACTCCATTATCGATTAGTTAAAAGCCCCGTTATCAGAGGGATAGCAAAACTTAACAGGGGTCCTATAAACCCCCCAGACTGCTTCACCAGACGCTTCTTTCTTTTAAGTGAAACCCTTTTATTACACAAAGTTTTTATAAGCGTGTGTTTCTTTTTCAGCACACGCACTTGCTTCGGTGTTAAAGGTACGTTTCCTTTTAAGGTGTTGAGCGCTATTTCTGAGATGGCTGCTACTAGATCGTCAGAGGCCGAGCACAGTATAGCCCTCCTTTGCTGTGGGGACGATTTGCTAAGTAATTTTAAAAGGCCCAGGTTTCTTTTCACGCAGCTAGACATGTTTTCAGTCAGCAACCCCGGCTGCTAAAAAGGGACCTGCCAATAATTCATCTCTTTTTATACAGGGCTGTTGTTCTTTTTAAAGTATAAACTGCCGGCCAGTCTGGAGGGAAAAGACCAGTTCTTAGCCTATAAGCTTCTGGTGTGGAAGCATTTAAATCCACCACCAGGTAGCCATAAGGCCTTTTGGTAGCATCCTCAAAAGCTTCTAGAAAGAACTGAGCTTTGCCGGGGTACATTTGCCGAGCGAGTGTAGCAATTTGTAATCTGTCCCTGGGGTTTTTGAACAGAACCATGTATTTTGTGTTTAGGTTAATAGTGCGACTCTTTTTTCCCTGGCAAAATACGTTCTGAACTATATACATAATGCTCAGGTTCCTGTGATGCACGTACTTGGTAAAGGCTTTCTCGATTTCATCGCTTTCACAAGCGGAGTTCATCAGATCGTCTATGATAATCATGTTCACTTTATTGGTAGGAAACAAACGGTCATCGTCAAAAGCATCAGGCAGACCCTCCACAAAATTGATAAAGGGGTATTTACAGAGCAGTTCTTTATACAAGGGTTGCCAACAACTGTAACACCACACAATATTCTCAGGCGTAACAGACAATGTTTGTTTGGCATTATCCAATACATTTTTTATAAAGTAACTTTTCCCGCAGTTGCTAGGCCCCGCGAGAATTGCAGAAAAGGGGTGTCTCCACCTCGTATCCATTTTTCAAAAACCGTAGGGCAGGGTTTTAAACCCTTCTCCTAGGACCCTCTTGTTGTAAACGACTTTCTGTGTTTTTTTAAGGGTTTTTGTCTCTATTTGCCACTGATTTTTGTTTCTTACAATAGAGGGTTGCTGCACCTCTATCTTTTTTGAGGGGTTCTCTCGCAGACCCGTGCAATAGTCCAGGACTAGATCTTTCAAACTGTCAAAGTTGATCTTTTCACAGTTTGCTACGTTCAGGGTAATACCTTTGACCTTCATACAAGCCTTTCCTCCCAACAGTTTGTACCCGTATGTTTTTGGGCCTGCCGACACAAACTCGGTGATGTGTTGATCTGGTGGGATCTCGCTCGTGAGGTCCCCTAAATAATCCCCCAGAGGGGGATTCCAGGCCCCCTCCCTTTTCACAAATATCACAGAGTCAGTGTCGTGGTACAGGCACCGCTCTTGCAATCCGTCTAGGAGGTTGTATAGTTCTAAGCGGGCATAAGCGGTGGTGAAACAGGCTATGAAAACATTGGTATTGCCAGAGACAGAATAACGGTCTTTTGCGTGCTTCCAAGATACGCACGCTGTTTCATCGTCGATAAACTCACAGGATGAAACCTCGTAGTTGGGGGAAAATAGGTACTGAAAGAGTTCGTCGGGGTCTCTCACGATGCTGGTATTGGGTAGGTTGGTTCTTTGGCCGAATTTACCCCACAGAGAATTTAAAAACAGTTTAGCAATTTGGCGTTTAGCGGGGTTTAGCCTGATCTCGTGTCGGCGTAAAAGCACGCCTTCTTTCTGGTAGAAATCGTTAACATACTTATTTTGTTTGTCTTCGTCTGTGCACCAGCTGGGATACCCTGAAGCCTCTTGTTTCTGGCGGAGGTGTAATTTTATGTACTCCGAAAAGAGTTTATCAGATTTTTCATTAAAATGCCAGATTTCATAGATTTTAGCCACCACGTACCCCTTCGCTATGGCTGCGTTCAATTCCACAGTGCACCAAGTCCCCAGGATGGCCCTCTCCTCGTCAGTGTGGGTGCACGTCTCCCGCTGCACGGTTTCCGCGCAGGTTCGGCATAGCGGGAACATAAGCTTGCCGCCCACTCTGACAGGTAACAATGGGAAAAAGAGGCCTCGTGGGGGGTACACTTTAACTTTTGCAATTCCAAAATAATTTGCAAGGGGTCCAAATTTGTCATAAACTATATCGGGGTGCCCGATAGGGTAGTCTTTCGTTTTGTTTACAAAAGGGTACAAGCTGGTAAAATCATAATAGTGGATTTCTTCCCCGGGCTTAGGTTTATAATATAGACGGATGGCGTTCGTCCTCCCCCCAAAAAGAGCATCCCTAGGCATGAGAGGCTGGGGTAACTGGGCTCGGTTTAAAAAGCTCGCAAGCTCCCTGTCTGTTTCTTTCATCACCACCCATTCGTGCTCCCAAAGAGTCCTCACTACAAAACCAAGCCGTTTTAGATAGTCGGTCTTGAGCTGCGTCTTGTAATAAAGAAACCCAAAAGTTGTACCCATCATAGGGTTTTGTGCTTTTTCACAATGACAGGCGACACAGCCATGAAAAAAACACCCATTAAACTCAAAGGCTGTGTGTACCCCGTCAATATTGGCATAACCGTCTAAAAAGTAGGGGCCTACCTGTAGTTCCCCACCCTGTAAAGCGTGCCGTATTTGTATATGTTCTTTTTGAGAGATATACAACAGCCACTGGATAGATGGAGTCGAATATCTCTTTTTCTGTCTGTGATAGTTGTCTGGAGGGAGAAGAGCTACCGTGTTAGGCTCCAAAAACATAAACCTGTACATAGCCATGCAGACGGATGCCAGCGTTATGTACCGGAACGGATCTATACACAGTTTTATCTCAGTGAATTTACCGGGTTCTCTCTCTACTAGATCGACCTTCTCCGTCATATTCATAATTTCTTTTCTGTATAGGATACAAGCCTGTCTCAAAATTTTTACATCCTGCTGGCAGTAATACGCAAGCTCTTTCTGCAGGTCAAAAGTCTCAGAGCTGTGGTCTTGATACCAGTTGAGAAACTCTGCTTTTTCCCTGGGCATCATGCTTTCTACACCTTAGTGCTCCACACCGGACATAGGCCCCACATAATTTTGATTTTCTAAAGTGTTAAAAAAATGTGGAAAATACCCTTTGCAACCTTCAAACCCCATCGCCTGTGGGAGCTTGCTAAGCTTCATGGGCAAGAAGTTTAAAGAGTCTATAAAACGAATGCCAAGGGCCTTAACTTCCACACACATTAGTTTACTGCCCTGAGTGATCAGTTCTATGCACATCTTTTCCTTCAGTAACTGTCTAATGCAGAAATACGCATCATAACCTTTGGAATTGTGTGCTAGGAACGTGTAGTCCCGGAACTCTTTGCCAATAAAGGTCTTAACAAACATAGAAAGACATTCGTCACCCTTAAATTCCCAGGATTTTTCCGGCTTTAGGGACATTGCAAAAATATAATTGGGAGTGTGCAACCCAGTCTCCTGCATGCATTCAAAATCATAAAAAATATACTTTTCTGATGATTCGGGCTTTCTAAGGCTGTCCATAAAACAGAGGTGAATGTCTACATCTCCAACGATCAAACCCTGACACTGCTTACAGCGCCTCCCTTTACACCTGTGCTGCTTGTCCACGTACGCCTGACACTTACCGCACAAAGTTTTAGACAGGCATTCAACTTGGTTTTTTGACGCACAGTTGACATGTCTGTCTAAACACTCTTTGGACCGACAATACAGTTTACAGCTAGGACACCTCAGCTGCACACCCATGTTGTCAGAGCATGTTGCGCTCAAGCAGAGACGGCAACGATACCTGCAAGAATGGTCGTGACTGTACACCGTGTGGCAAAACTCACAGTAATTTTTTGCTCCGAACAACTTTTTCACATCCAGAACCCCATAGTAATGTTCATTGTGCAACAGGATGAAATAAGTCTTAGGGTACACGGGGCCCCCCGTTTTAAAAAAAACCCAGCCACCTTTCACCGCATACAGCACCACCTCTATGTTAACTCCTAAATGCTGTTCAAACTTTGCTACATCAGTGAGCATAACCTTTTTTTGATCTGACCACCCCAGTTTCTCGTGCAACTTTCTCGCCTCTGCTAACAATTCTGCATCTGTAGGTTTATGACCGGCCATGACAGCCAAGAGCCCTCCCGCAAAACATAGATTGGTACCGGTGTAAGTCAGGTCTACTAAACATTGTCTCTTTTTATGAATAATCTGACTACTAAGGATAGAATTTAAAACTCTTCGAGCGCCCCCACCCCTATTTTTTACAACTGTCACAACAAGGCGCAACGTCCCATCGAAATGCAATTCTCTATTGCTCTGAAGCAGCTTTGAGGTCTGGTTCAAGAAATCCTCAGCAGACAGCTCATCCCTAGTTCTTCTGACTGAAAACAAAGGGTTAGTTAAACGACGGCTCTCTAAACGTAACTGTACGTAATCATCAGGGCCTACCCTACCATTAACATCATCAAGAACTAGCTGTATCCCTCTGTGTATGGCTTCAACAGCCTGTTGAGCTGAATTTATTTGCTCAAGATGGACAAAACGAAACTCCTCACAATACACCGACCCCCCAAATCTAGGTAATTCACGTTGCCAACTTCTCACTCTCTCCATATACACCTCTGCATTTTCAGGGTTACTTGGGGGTTCCTCTACCGAATCATCAGTGGCATCTTCTACATCCGATACTAATTGAGAGTCAGACTCTGAGACGCCTCCGTGAGGGGCATTGGGAGTCGATGGGACTCCGTCTAGAGAGCACTCTGGGGAATTTTCTAAACCAGAGTCTGATTTCGCCTCCCCATTTTCAGACATGCCAGTTTGAGAGCCTCTGGTAGGGGGCATCTCTTTTTGTTTTTTTTCCCTCATTACCTCTTTAGCCCTTCTTAAAATTTTTACAGCGACCCTGGCCTGGAATTTTTTGGCAGCCATCTGTTTATCCCCCAAGCGCCGTCCGCCCTTTTGTTTACACACGAGCTGATGTGCACCCTTGAGGGTACCCCTTTCCACACCTAGTCATGCCTGATCAGAGCCACCCTTTCCAGCCCCCCTTTCTTTTAGGCCCCCTGAGGATTCAGCGTCCATCAGTTTTCTGAACAAAGCGTCGTATTTTTTCCAAATCTTTTTAGAATGCCGTAGTTTTAGACTCCCCGAAGATACAGCGTCCATCAGTTTTCTGAATGAAGCATCAAACTCTTCCCAAATACTAGAATATGGGGGATCTTTGTCAGTCCTTAGTTTTTTATTCACAACCCCTAGAGTGCCTGCTCTGGGTTTGTGAATGTGTGTGTTTCTGCACACATTCAGAGCCCCTAGAGTGCCTACTCCGGGTTTGTGAATGTGGACGTTTTCGCTCACAGTTTTCTCAGGGCTTGGTGCGGCGGTGGCCACTGAGGAACGGGAGTTGTGTTTGCATGGTTGCAATACCTTGGCATCGCAGGTGTTTTCAATCCTTGGTTTTTTATTCACAATCCCTAGAGCGCCTGTTCCGGGTTTGTGAATGTGGGCGTTTTCGCTCACAGTTTTCTCAGGGCTTGGCGTGGTGGTGGCCGCTGAGGAACTGGAGTTGTCTTTGCATGGATGTTTTTTACCAGAGTGTTTTGTTTTGTCCTTGGGTTTGACGTAAATGAGGTTTGGACTGGGCTGATGCTTCATCTGCACTCTTGTGCTGTTTTGCGTTGTTAAAGGTCTCAAAGCAGATTCCTGGTTCTTTGGTGGTTCTCGGGGAGGGGTCCTTGTAGCTCCCACTACAGCCTTGTCAGAAGGGCTGCATATGCCTGCTTGGGGCAGGAGGGGGGGAAAAAAAGCATTTTACAAAAATGTAACTTTGCCAGCTTTCTCACCCACACCTATGTAGGTACTTAAAATACAAAACCTCATAAATTAACCAGACTAATAAGCAAAATATATTTACCCGGCTTCATCCATCCATCTGTCACTGATACTTGGGAATTTTTCTTTTCAATTGTCTCTTTCCTTTTTCTTTTGAGTATTTTTACCCGCTCAAGTTTTGACCGTGCTGTAAAGCAAACAACATTCTAATAAAACACATGAAACTGTCTAGTAAACTTTAAAAAATAAAATAAAATAATATCCATTAGAGTGTTTTTTCTATTTAAAAAAGTCATAGCTTTAAAACAAAATAATCCATTTCAGACTGTACAACAATCACAGGTTTTGAGTTTATTTCTACCACTTTGAAAACAACCCCCACAAATATTTTTTTTTTTAAAAATACATCTCATTTTGCAAAGTAAAAACCCTGTTAATTGGAAACACACCATCACCATCAGTTTGTAGACATATACTTTTTAAAAACCGCCTATGTTTTACACACACACACACACACACACACACACACACACACACACAGAGTTTAAAACACTGTTTGCAACAAAATACTTTTCAATAAACCCACATGCTTTTAAAAAGATCCCTGGTTGTTCTGGCCCCCGCCCTGCCCCAGCCATGTGTGCTTGGGGTCTTTGGGGTAAGAAAAACAAGCCAAAATGTTAGTTAGTATTAGCTCCCAAATCCCTATTCAACCTATGTAATACCTGAAGTTATTAAGCACAACTACAGTTAAAAATGGTTTTTACCTTGGCCTGGTGATGAACTGCAACTTAAAGTTACTGGCTCCATGCTAAACAGATCACACTGCAATACAGATATGCACCATTATTTACTAAGATAGCATGGCCAAAAAATGGCATTATATAATATATATATATTTTCAGAGTTAAAAAAAAAACCAGGGAACATACCTCCACTTGCAGCCCAGCAGCAATTCAAGAGAGTTTCTGTTGAAAGAGACAGTCTCCAAGCTACCTGAGGTTTTTTTTTTTTTTTTACACCATCCTAACTCTTTTGTTTCAAAATAGTTAGCAGGTTGATTGGATCACCCCTCCCTAGCATTCCCTTTTGTGATCGGGGGTGGGGAATAAGTTTTTCTGCACAATTGGGCTGCTTTTATTTTTTTTTCTTTTTTAAGTTCAAATACTTTTTGTTCCCCCCACCCTGTAGGGCCTTCTTACAGTAACCATTTCAAGTGAGGGGCCCTTTGCAGATATCAATGAATGTCTTGGGGCTTGTTTTTGTTTTTAAAAACATGTTCTTTCATGCTTAAAGTTTGGTGGGACGGGGGGTGATTTCTAGAAAAAGTGCCCCGTGGCCTTCAACCAACTCCTGGGCCATATTTAAACTGGCCTATAGCGTTCCACCAACTCCAGGGGTTATATTTAAACTGCCCAATAGCATCTGCAAACTCCTGAGGTTTTATTTCATTTCATATTAATCAGAACTCACCATCCTCACCCACCCACCTCCCTTACTATGGGTGCACCCCCATCAAAATTAACCCTATGGCAACAAGGGTGAGTAATCACAGTCACCCTGGCTATTCAGTGAGGGGGGGAGTGGTTAAACCCGTTCAGTTCAACAGAATAAGTCAACTCTATTGTACTCAACCACATGTCTGAACCATCCCCGTTTGTTTTATTGTAAACACATTTTTAGGGTATTTTTCCCCCTCCCACAACATACATTTCAGCTTTTTTTTTTTTTGCTGTAAATGGGTCTCTCTTACACAAAAGACACAAGAGCTAGGTTCTCACAAACAATTTTTTTTTATTTAAAAGACATACAGCTCCTTCAAAACAAACCAAGATGCTCCATTAAAAAAAGAAAGAAAGAAAAAAAGACTTTAAGCTCCCTTAAGGGCCAGAGACCTTTTAACAGAAATACAAATAGTCACAAAGCCCTTTTCAATAGATTTTTTTTTAAAATTTACAGCTACCAAGTTTTATATCGCATGTTTGGCACCTCACCATTTTCTAACTTAATCCTTTTAGATTTTTTACAAATAGCCTTTTTCTTAAGCAGGGTTCTGTAACTTTTTGTGCGGACCAGATGGTCAATATTGGAAGAGAAGATTGAAGGTCTGGAACAACAGATAACGACCCTGCATTGCATACGAGAAACTGAGGATTTTCTGGACAAAACACAGGATAGGCTTCTAGGGGCACAAAGCTCTAAAGATATAGAGCAGGTGGCACAGAGGAGCCAAGAGGCCAGTGAGGAAGCTTGGCAACATGTGACCTCCAGAAGAGGTAAGCGGAATGTCCGGGTTCCAGTAACACAGACACAGGTAACCAACCGCTTTCATGTTCTCTCCACAGGTACCATTGCGGAGAGTGGACCAGATGATATGTCTGGGGGGAGAAAGCAGAAGGAGACTCCGCTGGTTGGAAGGCATGAGATGCGATGTCCTGAGGTTGGGGGTTCCACGACCACCACTCCCAAGAGGAGAAGGCGGGTGGTGGTGGTCGGGGACTCTCTCCTCCGGGGGACTGAGTCATCTATCTGCCGCCCTGACCGGGAAAACTGAGAAGTCTGCTGCTTGCCAGGGGCTAAGATTCGCGATGTGACGGAGAGACTGCCGAGACTCATCAAGCCCTCGGATCGCTACCCCTTCCTGCTTCTCCACGTGGGCACCAATGATACTGCCAAGAATGACCTTGAGCGGATCACTGCGGACTACGTGGCTCTGGGAAGAAGGATAAAGGAGTTGGAGGCGCAAGTGGTCTTCTTGTCCATCCTCCCCGTGGAAGGAAAAGGCCTGGGTAGGGACCGTCGAATCGTGGAAGTCAACGAATGGCTACGCAGGTGGTGTCGGAGAGAAGGCTTTGGATTCTTTGACCATGGGATGGTGTTCCATGAAGGAGGAGTGCTGGGCAGAGATGGGCTCCATCTTACGAAGAGAGAGAAGAGCATCTTTGCCAGCAGGCTGGCTAACCTAGTGAGGAGGGCTTTAAACTAGGTTCACCGGGGGAAGGAGACCAAAGCCCTGAGGTAAGTGGGAAAGCGGGATACCGGGAGGAAGCACAGGCAGGAATGTCTGTGAGGGGAGGGCTCCTGCCTCATACTGGGAATGAGGGGCGATCAACAGGTTATCTCAAGTGCTTATATACAAATGCACAAAGCCTTGGAAACAAGCAGGGAGAACTGGAGGTCCTGGTGATGTCAAGGAACTATGACGTGATTGGAATAACAGAGACTTGGTGGGATAACTCACATGACTGGAGTACAGTCATGGATGGTTATAAACTGTTCAGGAAGGACAGGCAGGGCAGAAAAGGTGGGGGAGTAGCACTGTATGTAAGGGAGCAGTATGACTGCTCAGAGCTCCGGTACGAAACTGTGGAAAAACCTGAGTGTCTCTGGATTAAGTTTAGAAGTGTGTGCAACAAGAGTGATGTAGTGGTGGGAGTCTGCTATAGACCACCGGACCAGGGGGATGAGGTGGATGAGGCTTTCTTCCGGCAACACACGGAAGCTACTAGATCGCATGCCCTGATTCTCATGGGTGACTTTAATTTTCCTGATATCTGCTGGGAGAGCAATACAGCGGTGAATAGACAATCCAGGAAGTTTTTGGAAAGCGTAGGGGACAATTTTCTGGCGCAAGTGCTAGGGGAGCCAACTAGGGGGGGCGCTTTTCTTGACCTGCTGCTCACAAATCGGGTAGAATTAGTGGGGGAAGCAAAAGTGGATGGGAATCTGGGAGGCAGTGACCATGAGTTGGTTGAGTTCAGGATCCTGACGCAGGGAAGAAAGGTAAGCAGCAGGATACGGACCCTGGACTTCAGGAAAGCAGACTTCGACTCCCTCAGGGAACGGATGGGTAGGATCCCCTGGGGGACTATCATGAAGGGGAAGGGAGTCCAGGAGAGCTGGCTGTATTTCAAGGAATCCCTGTTGAGGTTACAGGGACAAACCATCCCGATGAGTCGAAAGAATAGTAAACATGGCAAGCGACCAGCTTGGCTTAATGGTGAAATCCTAGCGGATCTTAAACATAAAAAAGAAGCTTACAAGAAGTGGAAGGTTGGACATATGACCAGGGAAGAGTATAAAAATATTGCTCGGGCATGTAGGAAAGATATAAGGAGGGCCAAATCGCACCTGGAGCTGCAGCTAGCAAGAGATGTCAAGAGTAACAAGAAGGGTTTCTTCAGGTATGTTGGCAACAAGAAGAAAGCCAAGGAAAGTGTGGGCCCCTTACTGAATGAGGGAGGCAACCTAGTGACAGAGGATGTGGAAAAAGCTAATGTACTCAATGCTTTTTTTGCCTCTGTTTTCACTAACAAGGTCAGCTCCCAGACTGCTGCGCAGGGCATCACAGAATGGGGAAGAGATGGCCAGCCCTCTGTGGAGATAGAGGTGGTTAGGGACTATTTAGAAAAGCTGGACGTGCACAAGTCCATGGGGCCGGACGAGTTACATCCGAGAGTGCTGAAGGAATTGGCGGCTGTGATTGCAGAGCCCTTGGCCATTATCTTTGAAAACTCGTGGCGAACGGGGGAAGTCCCGGATGACTGGAAAAAGGCTAATGTAGTGCCAATCTTTAAAAAAGGGAAGAAGGAGGATCCTGGGAACTACAGGCCAGTCAGCCTCACCTCAGTCCCTGGAAAAATCATGGAGCAGGTCCTCAAAGAATCAATCCTGAAGCACTTACAAGAGAGGAAAGTGATCAGGAACAGTCAGCATGGATTCACCAAGGGAAGGTCATGCCTGACTAATCTAATCGCCTTTTATGATGAGATTACTGGTTCTGTGGATGAAGGGAAAGCAGTGGATGTATTGTTTCTTGACTTTAGCAAAGCTTTTGACACGGTCTCCCACAGTATTCTTGTCAGCAAGTTAAAGAAGTATGGGCTGGATGAATGCACTATAAGGTGGGTAGAAAGCTGGCTAGATTGTCGGGCTCAACGGGTAGTGATAAATGGCTCCATGTCTAGTTGGCAGCCGGTGTCAAGTGGAGTGCCCCAGGGGTCGGTCCTGGGGCCGGTTTTGTTCAATATCTTCATAAATGATCTGGAGGATGGTGTGGATTGCACTCTCAGCAAATTTGCAGATGATACTAAACTGGGAGGAGTGGTAGATACGCTGGAGGGGAGGGATAGGATACAGAAGGACCTAGACAAATTGGAGGATTGGGCCAAAAGAAATCTGATGAGGTTCAATAAGGATAAGTGCAGGGTCCTGCACTTAGGATGGAAGAATCCAATGCACCGCTACAGACTAGGGACCGAATGGCTAGGCAGCAGTTCTGCGGAAAAGGACCTAGGGGTGACAGTGGACGAGAAGCTGGATATGAGTCAACAGTGTGCCCTTGTTGCCAAGAAGGCCAATGGCATTTTGGGATGTATAAGTAGGGGCATAGCCAGCAGATCGAGGGATGTGATCGTTCCCCTCTATTCGACACTGGTGAGGCCTCATCTGGAGTACTGTGTCCAGTTTTGGGCCCCACACTACAAGAAGGATGTGGATAAATTGGAGAGAGTCCAGCGAAGGGCAACAAAAATGATTAGGGGTCTAGAGCACATGACTTATGAGGAGAGGCTGAGGGAGCTGGGATTGTTTAGTCTGCAGAAGAGAAGAATGAGGGGGGATTTGATAGCTGCTTTCAACTACCTGAAAGGGGGTTCCAAAGAGGATGGCTCTAGACTGTTCTCAATGGTAGCAGATGACAGAACGAGGAGTAATGGTCTCAAGTTGCAATGGGGGAGGTTTAGATTGGATATTAGGAAAAACTTTTTCACTAAGAGGGTGGTGAAACACTGGAATGCGTTACCTAGGGAGGTGGTAGAATCTCCTTCCTTAGAGGTTTTTAAGGTCAGGCTTGACAAAGCCCTGGCTGGGATGATTTAACTGGGAATTGGTCCTGCTTCGAGCAGGGGGTTGGACTAGATGACCTTCTGGGGTCCCTTCCAACCCTGATATTCTATGATTCTATGATTCTAATATAACGCTCTAAGAAGGCATCTTCCGGTTTGGTCATTTTCTTTAAAACATGGTCAGGGTCTCCACTGAATTGCACAGCATTTATCAAGGTCACCCCTTGTGCTAAATGTTCTTGGGTTAGGCATAGACATTGCATAGCATAACCTATGGCAATCACAGTGTTTAATAAGCTTTCCAAACACAGCTCAGCACACAGAGCTTGCAGTTTATATCCACTGAAGTCCAAGTCACACAGTCATGGTGCCGCTGGCCTGGTGCATCTATGACACAGCCCTCACAATCTTCAAAAAGCTTTTCCCTAAGACAGTGATTAAGAACAGAATAAACAGCAACGCGTACAATAGTCCGCATGACTTTGTTACGCTCACGACGTGGCACTGGCTCAGTCAGTTCCATGCCAAGCCTTCTCCTAAACTCCTCATAGCCGTCATCCTCCGAGTCCTCTTCAACATTTTGTATTGGCGTTGAGCAAAAACAAGGTGGGCCCGGTTCATCTTCGCTGCTTGGTGCAACGCTGTCCAGAGTCTCCGGGTCCTCTAGAAAGGCATCATTGAGCTGTTGAGAGATTTTTTTCAAAAAAGAAACAGCGTAAGCACCCCACTGCTCAGTTTTTGATTTACACAATCCCTGGTTCCTAGCCCCGTTACAACCCCATCCCGACCGTCACTTCTTAAGCATTCATTTACCTGAGCATTCATCTTGTCCACTAGTGACTTCCCCGAGCTGCGATCACCTTCCTCCTCCCGGGGGGTGGACAACAAGAGGCCATCACGCTCATCGTGCGGCCCCACAAGCGGCTGGGTTTCAGGGTCCGGGGTATCCATCAATGGCTGGGCCAAAGGGCTCCCCTCAATTGCCCCCTCCTCCTCCTCGGAACTGTCGCTGATGTAGCGCTTTCTCCGCGGTTTGTTGAAGGCCCTCGGGGCTAAAACAAAGTCCGAAGTTCTCACGGGGGTGGTGAAGGAGTCCATGTTTCCACGATTTCTAAAACACGCGCTCTTGGTAAAAGACAGCCTCTTCTGCCCGACGCTGGGCCTTATGGGGTGATGGTGCTGCGCTCTGATTGGCAGAGGGGTCATACGCCCCTCTTCTGGGTGGTTCACCCCATCCCAGAACCTGCCCTATTTTGGTCAAATCTGCTCTCGGGCCGGCCTGATTGGTAGAGGTTGGTGGGAGGAGTTGTTAGAGGGGTCACATGAATCATTTCCGGACGGGTCACCCCGCCCCCGGAACTCATCCTAATTGGTCAAATCTCCTCTTGGTCCTATCGGAACAAAACCCCTCCTGATTGGTAGCGGGGTGGGGGGAGGAGTTGTTAGAGGGGTCACAAGACCCACTTCCGGAGAGGACACCCCGCTCCGGAACTCGCCCTGATTGGTCAAAGCTACTCTTGGGGGGGAAGTCCGACGGGGCGAAACCCATCCTGATTGGTAGAGGGCAGTGGGAGGAGTTGTTAGAGGGTCCACATGACATACCTTGCTTCCGGTCACGTGGCAGCCTTGACCCTGGAAGTAATACCCCATGGGGCAGGACTTCCGGTGGGGGGGCAGAGGTCAAGGGGTGGGGTTAAAGGGGTCAAGGGGTGGGGTGGGTGTCACATGACACACCTTGCTTCCGGTCATGTGGCAGCCTTGACCCCGGAAGTAATAACCCATGGGGCGGGACTTACGGTGGGTGGGGCTAAGAGGTCAAGGGGCGGGGCTAAGGGGGTCAAGGGGCGGGGCTAAGGGGCCAAGGGGCGGTGTCAGGGTTTGATTGATGGTAGGGCCCTTATACTACTTCAGTTCGATACGTGGAACCCCCAGGCTCAGGGGGCATCAGGGGAGCATTTGGGCAGATGCTGGGGGTGACACAGCCACAGGGAAGGACTAAGTGGGGAGACAAGCTCAGGGAAAAGTTTGGGGGGGTGTCAGTTATACCCACTATGCACGGCTCTGCCCTCTCCCCATTATCATTCCTGGCCTAGTTATTCAAGCTTCAAGGCCCTTCCCAGCCAGAGTGACAGCAGATCACACCAGGCATAACTTCGTCCCATAACCTCCCCATCACCCTTCACACAGGGAGTAAAATCAAAGCAGGGAGGGCAAATGCCTGGAGCAGCTGAGCAGAGTGACAGAGGCCTGGGGCTGAGGCAGGTGCTCACCTCACTCCTTTAAAGCAAGCCTAGCTGTTCATACCCATGTGTCTGTCCCACAGAGGGATGTGAGTGGGCCTCCATCCAGAGACACGACCATCAGCTTCAGTGGCTGCCAGGGCCAGAGTGGGGCAGTTTTAGTCCCTGATTCTACAATGAGCCCTGCACAAACCAGTCCCTGCATTTACTCCCTGCACGCCCTGGTTCTCATGGGAGACTTCAATCACCCTGATATCTGCTGGGAGAGCAGTGCACAGACAATCCAGGAAGTTTTTGGAAAATGTAGGGGACAATTTCCTGGTGCAAGTGCTGGAGGAACCAACTAGGGGCAGAGCTCTTCTTGAGCTGCTGCTCACAAACTGGGAAGAATTAGTAGGGGAAGCAAAAGTGGATGGGAACCTGGGAGGCAGTGACCATGAGATGGTTGAGTTCAGGATCCTGACACAAGGAGGAAAGGAAAGCAGCAGAATAGGGACCCTGGACTTCAGAAAAGCAGACTTTGACTCCCTCAGGGAACTGATGGGCAAGATCCCCTGGGAGAATAACATGAGGGGGAAAGGAGTCCAGGAGAGCTGGCTTTATTTTAAAGAATCCTTATTGAGGTTACAGGGACAAACCATCCTGATGTGTAGAAAGAATAGTAAATATGGCAGGCGACGAGCTTGGCTTAACAGTGAAATCCTTGCTGATCTTAAACGCAAAAAAGAAGCTTACAAGAAGTGGAAGATCGGACAAATGACCAGGGAGGAGTATAAAAATATTGCTCGGGCATGCAGGAGTGAAATCAGGAAGGCCAAATCACACCTGGAGTTGCAGCTAGCAAGAGATGTTAATAGTAACAAGAAGGGTTTCTTCAGGTATGTTGGCAACAAGAAGAAAGTGAAGGAAAGTGTGGGCCCCTTACTGAATGAGGGAGGCAACCTAGTGACAGAGGATGTGGAAAAAGCTAATGTACTCAATGCTTTTTTTGCCTCTGTCTTCACGAACAAGGTCAGCTCCCAGACTACTGCACTGGGCAGCACAGCATGGGGAGGAGGTGACCAGCCCTCTGTGGAGAAAGAAGTGGTTCGGGATTATTTAGAAAAGCTGGACGTGCACAAGTCCATGGGGCCGGATGCGTTGCATCTGAGAGTGCTAAAGGAGTCGGCGGATGTAATTGCGGAGCCGTTGGCCATTATCTTTGAAAAGTCATGGCGATCTGGGGCAGTCCTGGACGACTGGAAAAAGGCTAAAGTAGTGCCCATCTTTAAAAAAGGGAATAAGGAGGATCCTGGGAACTACAGGCCAGTCAGCCTCACTTCAGTCCCCGGAAAAATCGTGGAGCAGGTTCTCAAGGAATCAATACTGAAGCACTTGGATGAGAGGAAAGTCATCAGGAACAGTCAGCATGGATTCACCAAGTCACCATGCCTGACTAATCTAATTGCCTTCTATGACAAGATAACTGGTTCTGTGGATGAAGGGAAAGCAGTGGACATGGTGTTCCTTGACTTTAGCAAAACTTTTGACACCGTCTCCCACAGTATTCTTGCTAGCAAGTTAAAGAAGTATGGGCTGGATGAACGCACTATAAGGTGGATAGAAAACTGGCTAGATTGTTGGGCTCAACGGGTAGTGATCAATGGCTCCATGTCTAGTTGGCAGCTGGTATCAAGCGGAGTGCCCCAAGGGTCAGTCCTGGGGCCGGTTTTGTTCAATATCTTCATTAATGATCTGGAGGATGGTGTGGATTGCACCCTCAGCAAGTTTGCAGACGACACTAAACTGGGAGGAGTGGTAGATACGCTGGAGGGTAGGGATAGGATACAGAGGGACCTAGACAAATTGGAGGATTGGGCCAAAAGAAATCTGATGAGGTTCAACAAGGACAAGTGCAGAGTCCTGCACTTAGGATGGAAGAATCCAATGCAGCGCTCCAGACTAGGGACCGAATGGCTCGGCAGCAGTTCTGCAGAAAAGGACCTAGGGGTTACAGTGGACGAGAAGCTGGATATGAGTCAAGAGTGTGCCCTTGTAGCCAAGAAGGCCAATGGCATTTTGGGATGTATATGTAGGGGCATTGCCAGCAGATCGAGGGAGGTGATCGTTCCTCTCTATTCGACACTGGTGAGGCCTCATCTGGAGTAGTGTGTCCAGTTTTGTGCCCCACACTACAAGAAGGATGTGGAAAAATTGGAGAGTCCAGCGGAGGCCAACAAAAATGATTAGGGGACTGGAACACATGACTTAGGAGGGGAGGCTGAGGGAACTGGGATTGTTTAGTCTACAGAAGAGAAGAATGAGGGGAGATTTGATAGCTGCTTTCAACTACCTGAAAGGTGGTTCTAAAGAGGATGGATCTAGACTATTCTCAGGGGTAGCAGATGACAGGACAAGGAGTAATGGTCTCAAGTTGCAGTGGGGCAGATTTAGGTTGGATATTAGGAAAACATTTTCACTAGGAGGGTGGTGAAACACTGGAATGCGTTACCTAGGGAGGTGGTGGAATCTCCTTTCTTAGAAGTTTTTATGGTCAGGCTTGACAAAGCCCTGGCTGGGATGACATAACTGGGGATCGGTCCTGCTTTGAGCAGGGGGTTGGACTAAATGACCTCCTGGGGTCCCTTCAAACCCTGATATTCTATGATACTCAGACCCCCAGTAACTTCAACAGGCAGTTGGGAAGAGTAGCTGGGTTGCAGAGAGCTCTGCACAGGTGCAAGTAGCACCAGCACAGAGAGACCATTGCACGCTCAGGGCTTAGAAACCACCTTCCCATCCATAGCCCTCCCACACAGGCAGCCAGCAGAAGCAGCAAGCCCAACCATGTTGAGAGCACACTACCAGTCTTCCTACCTGGGATCTACAATCACTAATTATCCAGAAGTGCCACCCAGGAGAGAAAGCCAGCGGGGGGCAGGAAGCATCTTTTTCCTTTTCTCATTTCTCCTTCTAGTATTCAGACCATTGGGGTGTAGCTGGTGTGATCTCTATGCTCACACCTTGGATCCTCCAACAGGCCTTTGGATTAAATACCTGAGCCTGTTGGTGGATCATGCTGGGGTTTGATGAAATAACTCACTGCTCCTTGTGCCATAAATGCTGCAGCCGGTGGGTTAGTCAGTTACTGCATTTGTTTTATATAATTTAAGACTGGTCCAGCAGCAGTTGCTATGGGGTATCTTACCTCTGACCCTAGCTGGGGATATGTTACAACCACTCCTTCTCTACGGAAGGATTAGCTGCAGGGGCTGCGCTCGGGAAATGCAGGCTGTAATGTTTTTCATGGTGTAAAGAAAATCCAGCTCCCACTTGTATCCATGTTTGAAGCTAATATCTGTTGATGTGAAATCCACTCATTGACCTCACACATTTTATTAGACTTGGACTAAAGAACTTCCTTAAGCTTGAACACAGAAGTCCCATTTGCTGAACAGCACTACTGAAGTCTGCACTTACTCTTCCATGTCCCTAAAAGGAGCAGGCTAGGACCTTTACTCACCCCAGCAGGGCTCCACCTAGCGAGTGCTCTTACTCACTCTTCCCCCTCAGTGTGTTGTAGGGGCCTTTGTTAATCCAGAACACAGCAGGGTTTCTAACACACCTCCAGTTCCACAGGCAGGTTAGCCTGTCAGTCAGGCAGTTTCTGACTTTGAAGAGCTTGCAATCCCCAGTCCTTTGGAGTACAAGCCAGGCCCTGTCCAATGAGATGAGGAGTAACCAGCCATGGGAGCTGCTTCCATCACCACTATGGTTACTAATCTCCATCTTTGAGAGCAACACAGCCATTCCTGCTCATGGTGCTGTTGTAGTGCTGAACCCAGGAGACATGGTCTTGCCTAAAGCTTTTTAATAGCTCAAGCCCGAGTTAAGATAAGCAACAGTGATAGAGCTGCCTAGATGCCACTACCCACTTGTGACTTCAAGCAGAGACACAAGCTCTCAGGAAAATGCATTACAAGCCCAGCACCCGTCCTATCATGGATCTCCCACAACCCTGAGCCACGTGCCTGTATGGTTATTGGCCTGGCTAGGTTTACACTAGGCAGTAGGAAAGGTTAGGCAGGTGCTTGGCTAATGGCAAGGAGGAAGGACGCCGGCCGGCTGATGTCCATGCTTCAGCAAGACTGTCTGCTTCTCTCTCTTGCAGCTAGTCTCCCTGTGTGTGCGTGCAGGGGTGCATTTTGACAACTCCAGGCAACTGGGATTTAACAATTCACCATCTCTTCTCCTCGACACTTCCAGTGCAAGAAGCTCAACAGGTTGGATTAGAGGCAAGGGCCGGCAGTCTCCCACCACTGTATGTGACCCTTTTAACTCCGCTCATTACCAATAGTAGGTTCTCAGTTCTCCACACACCCCATTTCCTCTCAAGGCCATAGTGCCCTAACACTCTGGGTTCTTCCCTCTGTTATTTGGTCTCAGAGTCTAATGTTGCCTTGCTACTCGTCTGGCTTCCAGTGGGTATTCTCAGTGGGCTGTTGCCGCCTTCTACCTGAGAAAAGTCTCAATGGAAGAGTGTCAAATGGAGGCACCTGAAGAGATGCCTTCACCAAGGAGATGAGCTCAGCCATTCTGGAGCCCTGCCAGAAAAAAAAGTGGGTGCAAGGGGTGTGTGTGTGAGAAGAGGGGGATGGGGTCACCTGTACAGTATACGTTTGAATAGAGCAGGAGTCGGGGAGGGAATCATATTAAGCAGACAGGAATTTGAATGCAGCTGCAGTTTATTGTGACATTAAACCCTAGTTTTACACATTACAAAGCTATGGAAAATATCAAGCTCAGGAGCACTTCCTATGTACAGAGGAAGACAGCTGTATGTATGTCCTGAGAGAAGCAGACTAGCCCTGCAAGGGATGCCGTCCTGCATGACTAGTGAGGCCACCCTGTAACAAATGGTTCTGGGGAAGTGTGCCTGGGAAAGGACATTCAGGTTCTTTAATTCTGCAGAAGGCAGAGCTGACATCAGTCCACCATCTGCCAAAGCCGAACTGCAGCCTTAGTGAGGAGACCCCACACTAGCTACGCAGGCAATTGATCTGGATTCCTTCCAGCAGCAGGGGGAACCCTTCAGGCCTCCAGCTTCTTTCCTTCCTCCACCAGCTCATCAGGACACAGTGGGGAGTCTCCAGCAGGAGTGAAGGGTCCAACGATCCAGTCCAGGGGAATGTTCTGCATCACGTATTCCAGCAGCTCCCCGAGGGACTCCTGGGCCTTGGTTACCATCTCCCGACTCTGGGCAAGGGCACTGCTGGACAGATCCTGGAAACAGCTGGCACTGGAGAAGGAGGCCTAGAGCTCTTCTATACTGCTCGAGACCTGCTGGGCCTTGTCCTGGACAGTGCTGGGAAGGCCCTGGATGCTGCCCAGGAGAGTAAGGCAGGTGGTTTTAAGTTGCTGGGTGAGGCTCTGGGACGTGGCTAGAGCTTGAGCTTCAACCTGCTGGAAGGAGAAAGAGACTGGAGTATCTGCAAGTTTCCCCTACAGATGGGGGAGTTCACTGAAACAAGGCTGTCAGAGCGAGAAGGAGGAGAATACCTTTGTGGAGTCTGGTTCCTCCTGCCCTTCCAACTTCCCCCTGCAGCACTGGAGCCACATCTGGTACAGACGGTCCTGGCCATTGTGAAGCTTCTGATCTACGGCCTGCTTGATCTGCAGGAGGAGAGGACAGTTTGCTGGGAAGAGCAGGAAGTGGCTGGCCAGGGAAGCTCTCCCACAGCTAGGTGTGGGCAGCAGGCAGGCAGCACTACTGCAGTGACACAGCTGGGCCCAGGAACCAACAGCGCCAATGGCACTGAGCATGGGAGGCTGCAGAGACCGTGACCCACAGCAGCTACAGGGCAGGGGAGAGGGGTCGTGTTCCTACCAGGTCAATGATTTGCTGGAGCTGGGAGAGGGCCTCCAGGGTGCGCTCCCTGGCTTGTCTCACCTTGCCCAGGGCGTGCTGGTAGGCTCGCTGGCGCAGCGTGCTCGACAGGGAACCCAGACGCACGTAGTAACTCCGCTGCTCTGCAGGAGCCTCTCCAGGCCCCTCAACGGGAGTTGTGGCAAGCTCAGCTGGAAGGGGGAAGGGGTCAGTTGGCAGCAGTGGTGCAAGCAAGCCAGTAAGGTCAGGTATGCCGCACCATTAAGACATTTGTTGCTGGTATGACATACTGGAATGACCTTCAGTATCCACTGAAAACTGCAGGGCTCTCAGGAACCGCAGCAGCGAAAGGAGCAGAATGCTGGCAGCTCCTCCCGTGTGGCTGTACCGCCCCCAGCTGGCCCCCCACCAGCCCTTCCAAGTAGTTGCATCTCCTGTCTGGGGTCTGTAGAGCCCCCTACAGAAGGCAGGGTGGGGTCATTTGGGGGGGAGTCATGTGCCCCCCCCACTTTAGGGTCCCTCCCATGAGTCGCTGTACTGGTAATAATTAAAATCTACTTGCACCACCGGTTGGCAGGGCCAGGATACAAGGCAGGGATGCGTTCAGCCCTCCCAAAGCTTGTGACCGATGGAATCTTTCCCAGGGCATGTTTGAATGCTCTGCAGCACCGACCAGTAAAGCAGCGGGTAGCTGCACAGGGAGCAGCGTCAGAGCCAGACGACATGGCTAGCAGAGGGCCCAGCATGAAGGAACAAGGGGAGGGCTAGTAGCCAAGCTAAGTTGCAAGGAAGCCTGAAGGAGAGGTGGCTCTTTTGGCAGATCAGCTGTGAACACTGAGTCCAAGCCACGCCCCAAGACACCAGGGTCACATTGCTGAATACAAACCAGAGGGGATCTTACCAAGCTCCTCCTCTGTCATGGGGAGACAGTAGTCCACCAGCTGCTCAGATTTCCCCAATGCTGTGTCTATGCCACTCGCAGCCATCTGCCCCATACTGGAGACCACCACTGTGCTCATGCTTCTGGTCACGGCGGATTTGGTCACCTCCATGCTCTCCTGGACAGCCCCTTGGGCCACGCTCACCATGCTGGTCACTGCATCCTTGGCCTCAGTGACGGTGCTACAGACGGCATCCTGGGCACCCAACATTGTGGTACGCACGAGGTCTTGGGCATCCAAAGCCACCTAGAGGAAAAGGGGTCAGAAGAGAGGTCACTGAACACCTAGTGGAAGTGAAGGGCCCACAGCCTCATCCTGCTCCAGGACCAGCCGTGACACTCCTGTGGTTACCTTCTCAATCGGCTGCTGCAGGATGGGCAGCTGCTCCTCCAGTCTGTCCAGACCCCGACAGGCATATTCATTGGCTGCTGCAACTGTAACACAACCACAGAACTCGTTCCCTTAATTCCTTCACGTGCACAGATCTCGTGGGGCTGCTAATCTGTGTACATTGGAGGACTGGTGTTCCTAAGCAAGTGTCCCCAGGTTACTGATGGGAAAGCCAAGGAAGAGAGGTTCGGCAAGTTGCCCAAGGCTATGGAGTCAGTCTGGGTCAGCGCAGGTTTAGCACTCAGGAGATTGGGCTGCCAGTCATCTGTTCATCCACTGCCAGCTTCCCCTAGAGGATTTCAGGCGTCTCCAGTGCCTGCAATGGGCTCAGATCCCTTCAGCATTGGAGCTGCTTCCTGTGCCCTCTACCAGGTATTGTTCGAAGGGATGAGGTGCCATACACAGTGCATGTGGCTGTGTGGTACTGGGCCAGCCACGCACACCAGGGATTGTGCCTGGGCACTGCCTGCCTCTAGGCTGGCCCAGCTCAGCACCGGTACCTGAGCAAGAGTCCCCACTAGCAGCTGCTGCAGCCGTCAGAGCCGCTCCGCACAAGGCCAGTGCCTTGGCCAGATCACGTCCAGGAGCTAGCCGAGTTCAGGGGAGCATGAGAAGGGAGCCTGGATTCTGTTTGCTGCCAGTTGGAGGCCAAGCTCAGTAGTGGGCCTAGAGCCACTGTAGGTTGAGCCTGCCCCCAGACCCACCTCACCCACCACACACCCACGAGTGTTCCAGCCTCCCCTCCCTTACTCACGCTGTGGCTCCAGCTGGTCCAGGATGGGCCGTGCCCCGGTGATGGCAGCAGAGGTGATGGCCCTCACCCCTGTCTCTGCCACCTCACAGACCGCTTTGATGGCTGGGTGGGTCTCTTTGGTGGCAGCGTAGCTGGCAGAGGCCATCTCACAGGCAGAGCTGACCAAGGGCAGGCCAGCCACCCTGTCCCCTGCAGTCTGAGGGAGGGAAAGAGGAGTCAGTTGAGGAAGAGCTCCTGGCTTGTCAAGGTGCCCCTCCTGTCTCTTTCCCTCTAGAACTACTGATTCTGTAGGAGACGGTCCTCAGAGCTAGGCAGTCTCCTGTCCCTGTCAGCAGGGGTTCAGGGGCCTGCCTGTGACATTAGTTACACACCCAGAAACCTGGTCCCATTGGAACAGCTGCCTATATTCAGCAAGGTCTCAGGAACGCCGTTTCCATCCTGGCACGCCCACCAACAAAACAGAACTGTGTCACGATATCGTTCCATCAGTGAGAGCAGGAATGGAGAGACCTTTTGTCTTTCCAAGTGCAGTCTCTCCCAATCAGGAACCATGTCTCGGTCCAGCACCCGGTACAGTGCCCCCACTGGGCATTACAATCAGCGGGATTTGCTGGTGTTCTAGTGCAGAGAGCATTCACAGGGTCACCAGCGCTGGTGCTCCTCCCGGATTCAAGGGGCACTTGTGGGCTGTGACTACGGCACTCTGAGAACTAGAACTTGGAGCATTAGCTAGTGTTGTGGTTACGAGTCCCTGTCTCCAGCAGTGGAGACATTCAAGCTAGAACAGCCCTTCCAGCTGGTAAGCACACCTGCCTCCCCAGGAGGGACCCACCTGTTGCTCTTCTGCCTGGATCTCCACCTGTGGTTCATTTTCCTTAGCAGACATGGTGGAGTGAGATGTCCCTGCAAGACCCAAAAAGGAATATTGAGTGGCTACAGCAGGAACCAGTGAAATCAATGTTGTGTAAGAACACCAAGAGAGCTGCTCCTGGTCCGTTTTCTCTAAGAGCCAGACCAGGTTGTCCCCCTGTAGAAAGTCTCTCTGTACAGAGAACAGGCCAGGGCCTTAAACCTTTGATCTAAGGCAGGCTCAGAGACAGCCAGTTCCTCAGGTCCAGGGATGCATTTGTAATCCACACACCTTGTGGGTGTGTTCTTCTGTCCCATCTCGTAGCACCAGAACCAGTTAGAGAAGCAGAGATTAACGCATCGGCTTTACAGTCTTAGCTAAGAGCCTTATGGCTTTTAGCTCATGCAGCAGAGGCTCATGCATTTAGCTCCAGAGGTCCCAGGTTTGATCCTGCCGATCACCAGGGTCTCTCGGTGTTACACACTGCCAAAGCTTCTCCTCAGACTTCTAGACCCAACAATGCCTACCAAGGGGAGCACCAGGACACCTGCAAAGCTCAGAGGCACCCTCCTAGTTTCGTCTTTTCCCAGGTAATACCAGGGATAATTCCATTTGTCCCAGAGTACAATCACTGACAGAAGTTACCCTGCTGAAGATAGTAGCCAGTGACTACACATACAGAACACTGAATTGAGAAGGTACCGCTGGTGAGCCTTCAGGGACCTCTAGAGTGAGTAATGTGGGAGTCTCCCTGGATACTTAATTACATAGGAAATGATCATAATGGTCCCTTCTGACCTTAATATCTGTGAGTCTATGTAGGAGATGCGCACTATGGCAGCCAATTTAGCTAGTAAAAAATACAAATATTTTCTATTTTCAGTTAGAGACTGGTCTGGTAAAGAAACAGATTCCAGTTCAGGGAAATTGACACCATCACCCCTAGAGAGGAGAGTGAGACCACTAACTAGAAAGCTAGGGCCAGGAAGCATTTCCCTTATGGGAAGGCACCAGGCCTGTTTTTCTTTAGTGTTTCCTGCATTATCTGTTTCAGATACATATTGATTACCCAGAACTCCAATCTCAGCTGAATCAGCCACCTCAGTCAAGTGTTTCCACCTGCAGATCTTTAGGACAAGCCAGAACTCAGACCACAGCCAGAAGTCCCAATCCCCATCCCTGAGTGGGAACAGCATAGCTCAGCTCAGGTAGAGAGGTGAGTGGAGAGTTTTCCCATAGTCCAAGCCCTAATTTATTCTCCTTGTTAAATATTCTATTCTTCTCTAGGGAAGCCTCCACTTCTTAGAGCATACCATTAATCAAGGCCTCCCAGTCTGGAAGGCAGATAGTTTCCTTCCCCAGACTGTTTGCTCAGAAGACTCAGCTTGAAATGCTTTACACAAGTACAGCTACTAAGAACTGAAAGTAGCTAAGAGCTTCTGACCATTCAATCCTAGCCACTACTGGCCATCAGGCAAGACATTGGATCACACTCTGTGTAAGAAAGAGCCCCCATCTAAACACCCCCAGAACTTAAGACATAGCATAGAGGTTAAGCACACATCTTACCAAACTTCCACACTCCTAATCCTTTGCTAATACTTGAATCTACCCACCCCCCCTCAGCCATTATATTCCTGTGATGATGTCATCATGGGGCTGGACACACTTGACAGACAGCTCAGGAGACCAATCACACAGCTGCATTCTCTACTTTGCCCAGTGAGAGCTGTGAGCCCGTGAAAAGTTACAGGGTTTCAGAGTTGCCAATCTTGGTTGGATGTGTTCCTGGAGGTCTCATCACATGACAATCTCTAATTAAAGATTAATCTTTAATTCCTGGAGAGTTCAGGACAATCCTGGAGGGCTGGAAACCTAGTTTTAGATTATGAGCTCTTTGGGGCAGGCCTTTTACTCTGTGTTAAGACAGTACCTAGCGCGATGGGATTCCAGTTCTGATTTTGGCTTCGAAATGCTACGGTAATACAAATAATAAGAATGCTTCATATTCTCAGAGTGCTCCAGTTGTTCTCTCTGAAGAGCGCCTTTACAGTCCTTTTCCCTGGTAACATTTTCAGTGTAGAAGGTTTTTTGTCAGTAAAACAGTTCTAGGAGAGGAGAGTGCTGATAGCTGTTGTATTATTTTCCTTTGTTGCCCACTCCAGAAGAGGCTGGCGAAGTTATTCTGGCCCAGCTGGTACAAGTTGCTTCCTCAGTTCATTGATAGCTTTCCTGTTGGTTGACTTGTCCAGGGAAGAGAACATGGCACAGGTTTTTAAAGGTATTTAGCTATTGCTCCTCTCAGCATTGCAAGGCCTAAGTGAGTTAGGCCCAGAACCGCAAAGAGAGTTAGGCTGCCCCACCCTGAGCAATAAGGGGTTAAAGACTGAGTGCAGTTAGCAGTTCCAATATAAGTGTCAGTTCGATACGTGGAACCCCCAGGCTCAGGGGGCATCAGGGGAGCATTTGGGCAGATGCTGGGGGTGACACAGCCACAGGGAAGGACTAAGTGGGGAGACAAGCTCAGGGCAAAGTTTGGGGGGGGTGTCAGTCATAGCCAAAATGCTTGGCTCTGCCCTCTCCCCATTATCATTCCTGGCCTAGTTACTCCAGCATCAAGGCCCTTCCCAGCCAGAGTGACAGCAGATCACACCAGGCATAACTTCGTCCCATAACCTCCCCATCACCCTTCACACAGGGAGTAAAATCAAAGCAGGGAGTGCAAATGCCTGGAGCAGCTGAGCAGAGTGACAGAGGCCTGGGGCTGAGGCAGGTGCTCACCTCACTCCTTTAAAGCAAGCCGAGATGTTCATACCCATGTGTCTGTCCCACAGAGGGATGTGAGTGGGCCTCCATCCAGACACACGATCTTCAGCTTCAGTGGCTGCAAGGGCCAGAGTGGGGCCGTTTTAGGCCCTGATTCTACAATGAGCCCTGCACAAACCAGCCCCTGCATTTACTCAGACCCCAGTAACTTCAACAGGCAGTTGGGAAGAGTAGCTGAGTTCCAGAGGGCTCTGCACAGGTGCAAGTAACACCAGCACAGAGAGACCATTGCATGCCCAAGGCTTAGCAACCACCTTCCCATCCATAGCCCTCCCACACAGGCAGCCAGCAGAAGCAGCAAGCCCAACCATGTTGAGAGCACACTACAAGTCTGCCTACCTGGGATCTACAGCTACAATGACTAATTATCCAGAGGGTGCCACCCAGGAGAGGAATCCACCTGGGGGCACGAAGCATCTCTTTCCTTTTCCCATTCCTCCTTCTAATATTCAGACCATTGGGGTGTAGCTGGTGTGATCTCTACGCTCACACCTTGGATCCTCCAACAGGCCTTTGGATTAAACACTCGAGCCAGTTGGTTTGGGGTTTGCTGAAATAACTCACTGCTCCTTGTGCCATAAATACTGCATCCGGTGGGTTAGTCAGTCACTACATTTGCTTTATATAACTTGAGAGTGGTGCAGCAACATTTTCGATCAGGTTTCTTAGGTCTGACCCTGGCTTGGGGATGTGTTAGAACCGCTCCTTCTCTACGGAAAGATTAGCTGCAGGGTCTGGACTCGGGAAACGTACACTGCAATGTTCTTCATGGTGTAAAGAAAATCCAGCTCCCACTTCTATCCGAGTTTGAAGCTAATATCTGTTGATGTGAAATCCACTCATTGACATCACACATTTTATTAGACTTGGACTAAAGAGGAAAGAGCTTCCCTAGGCTTGGATACAGAAGTCACGTTAGCTGACCAGCACTCCTGAAGTCTGCACTTACTCCTCCATATTCCTAAAAGGAGCAGACTAGGACCTTTACTCACCCCAGCAGGGCTCCACCTAGCTAGTGTGTTGGAGGGGCCTCTGTTAATCCAGGACACAGCAGGGTATGTAACACACTTCCAGTTACACAGGCACATGAGCCTCAGTGATCGCTCCCTGTCAATTAGGGAGTTTCTGACTTTTCTGCAGAAAAGGACCTCGAGGTTACAGTGGACAAGAAGCTGGCTATGAGTCAACAACAAGTGTGCCCTTGTTGCCAAGATGGCCAACGACATTTTGGGCTGTGTAAATAGGGGCATTGCCAGCAAATCGACAGACATGATAGTACTCCAGATGAGGCCTCACCAATGTTGAATAGAAGGGAACAATGTCCAGTTTTGGGCCCTAGGATACAAAAAGGATGTGAACAAATTGGAAAGTGCCCAGCAGAGGGCAACAAAAATGTTTAGGGGACTGGAACACATGACTTATGAGGAGAGGCTGAGGGAACTGGAATTGTTTGGTCTGCAGAAGAGAAGAATGAGGGGGAGGGTATTTGGTAGCTGCTTTCAACTACCTGTGAGGGAGTTCCAAGGAGGATGGGTCTATACTGTTCTCAGTGGTACAGATGACAGAACAAGGCTCAATGGTCTCAAGTTGAAGTGGGGGAGATTTAGGTTGGATATTAGGAAAAACTTTCACCAGGAAGGTGGTGAAGCACAGGAATGCGTTACCTAGAAAGTTAAGGTCGGGTTTGACAAAACCCTGGCTGGGATGATTTAGTTGGGGATTGGTCCTGCTTTGAGCAGGGGGTTGGATTAGATGACCTCCTAAGGTCCCTTCCAACCCCCATATTCTAGGAGTCTATGGAAAGCTTTGTATCCCCAGTCCAGTGGAGTACAAGACAGACCCTGTCCAATGAGATCAGGAGTAACCAGCCCTGGGATCTGCTTCCATCACCACTTTGATTACTAGTCTCCATCTTTGAGAGCAACACACCCATTCCTGGTCATGGTCCTGTTGCAGTACTGAAACCGAGAGACATTTCCTTGCCTGAAGGTTTTTAATAGCTCAAGCCCGAGTTAGGATAAGCAACAGTGATGGAGCTGCCTAGATGACACTACCCACTTGTGACTTCAAGCATAGACACAAGCTCTCAGGAAAAAGCATTACAAGCCCAGCACCCGTCCTATTATGGATCTCCCACAACCCTGAGCCACATGCCTGTGGTGTTATTGGCCTGGCTAGGTTTACACTAGGCAGTAGGAAAGGTTAGGCCAGTGCTTGGCTAATGGCAGGGAGGAAGGACGCAGGCTGGCTGATGTCCATGCTTCAACAAGACTGTCTGCTGCTCTATTTCTTGCAGCTAGTCTCCCTGTGTGTGTGTTTTGTTAAATCCCAGTTGCCTGGAGTTGTCCATTCACCATCTCTTTTGTGAGACACTTCCAGCTTCTTGCACTGGACTAGAGGCAAGGTCTGGCAGTCTACCACCACTGTATGTGACCCTTTTAACTTCGCTCATTACCAGTAGTAGGTTCTCTGTTCTCCACACCCCATGTCCTCTCAAAGCCATAGTGCCCTATCTCAACAACCTGGGTTCTTCCCTCTGTTAGTTGGTCTCAGTCTCATGTTGCCTTGCTACTCACTGGAAGCCAGATGAGTGTTCTGAAGGGGCTGTTGCCTCCTTCTACATGAGAAAAGTCTCAGTGGAAGAGAGTGTCAAAGGGAGGCACCTGAAGAGATGCCTTCACCCAGGAGATGAGCTCAGCCATTCTGGAGCCCTGCCAGAGAACAAGTGGGTGGAGGGGGTTTGTGTGTGTGAAGAAGAGGGGCATGGGGTCACCTGTACAGTATGTTTCTACAGAGCATGAGCCAGGGAGGGAATCACAGTAAGCAGACAGCAATTTGAATGCAGTTGAGGTTTATTGTGACATTAAACCCTAGTTTTACACATTAGAAATCTAGGAGAAAGATCAAGCTCAGGAGCACTTCGTATGTACAGAGGAAGACAGCTGTGTGTCAGTTACAATCCATGTCCTGAGAGAAGCAGACTAGCCCTGCAAAGGATGCAGTCCTGCATGACTAGTGATGCCACCCTGTAACTGGTAATACATGGTTCTGGGTAAGTGGGCCTGGGAAATGACATTCACGTTCTGCAATTCTGCAGAAGGAAGAGTTGACCTCAGTCTACCATCTGACAAAGTAGAACTGTGGCCTCAGCAAGGAGACCACACACTAGCTATGCAGGCAATTCAGCTGGAATCCTTCCAGCAGCAGGGGAATGCTTCAGGCCTCCACCTTCTTTCCTTCCTCCACCATCTCATCAGGACATGGTGGGGAGTCTCCAGCGGGAGTGAAGGGTCCCACGATCCAGTCCAGGGGAATGTTCTGCATCACGTATTCCAGCAGCTCATCCAGGGACTCCTGGGCCTTGGTCACCGTCTCCCGACTCCAGGCAAGGGTATGGCTGGACAGATCCTGGAAACAGCTGGCACTGGAGAAGGAGGCCTGGAGCTCTTCTATACTGCTCGAGACCTGCTGGGCCTTGTCCTGGATAGTGCTGGGAAGGCCCTGGATGCTGCCCAGGAGAGTAAGGCAGGTGGTTTTCAGTTGCTGGGTGAGGCTCTGGGATGTGGCTAGAGCCTGAGCTTCAACCTGCTGGAAGGAGAAAGACTGGAGTATCTGCAAGTTTCCCCTACAGATGGGGGGAGTTCACTGGAGCAAGTCTGTCAGGGGAAGAAGGAGGAGAATACCTTTGCGGAGTCTGGTTCCTCCTGCCCTTCCAACTTGCCCCTGCAGCACTGGAGCCACATCTGGTACAGACGGTCCTGGCCATTGTGAAGCTTCTGATCTACAGCCTGCTTGATCTGCAGGAGGAGAGGGCAGTTAGCTGGGAAGAGCAGGAGGCAGCTGGCCAGGGAAGCTCTCCCACAGCTAGGTGTGGGCAGCAGGCAGGCAGCACTACTGCAGCGACACAGCTGGGCCCAGGAACAAACAGTGCCAATGGCACTGAGCATGGGAGGCTGCAGAGACTGTGTCAAGGTTCCTTCCCCAATTTGAACTCTAGGGTACAGGTGTGGGGACCTGCATGATAACCTCCTAAGCTTACTTTCACCAGCTGAGGTTAAAACTTCCCCAAGGTACAAATTTTACCCTTTGCCCTTGGAATTTCCACTGCCACCACCAAACTCTAACTGGGTTTACTGGGAAACGTAGTTTGGACACGTCTTTCCTCCCAAAAATCCTCCCAACCCTTGCACCCCACTTCCTGGGGAAGGTTTGGTAAAAATCCTCACCAGTTTGCATAGGAGACCTCAGACCCCAACCCTTGGATCTTAGAACAATGAAAAAGCATTCAGTTTTCTTACAGGACGACTTTTAATAGAAGTAAAGGAATCACTTCTGTAAAATCAGGATGGTAGATATCTTACAGGGTAATTAGATTCAAAACAGAGAATCTCTAGGCAAAACCTTAAGTTACAAAATAGACACACAGCCAGGGATAATCATTCTATTCAGCACAGTTCTTTTCTCAGCCATTTAAAGAAATCATAATCTAACACATACCTAGCTAGGTTGCTTACTAAAAGTTCTAAGACTCCATTCCTCTTCTGTTCCCAGCAAAAGCAGCATACAGACAGCCGCAGACCCTTTGTTTTTCTCCCTCCTCCCAGCTTTTCAAATTATCTTGTCTCCTCATTGGTCATTTTGGTCAGGTGCCAGCAAGGTTACCTTTAGCTTCTTAACTCTTCACAGGTGAGAGGATTTTTCCTCTGGCCAGGAGAGATTTTAAAGGCGTTTACCCTTCCCTTTATATTTATGACAGACCATGACCCACAGCAGCTACAGGGCAGGGGAGAGGGGTCGTGTTCCTACCAGGTCAATGATTTGCTGGAGCTGGGAGAGGACCTCCAGGGTGCGCTGCCTGGCTTGTCTCATGTTGCCCAGGGCGTGCTGGTAGGCTCGCTGGCGCAGCGTGCTCGAAAGGGAACCCAGACGCACATAGTAACTCCGCTGCTCTGCAGGAGCCTCTCCAGGCCCCTCAATGGGAGTTGTGGCAAGCTCCGCTGCAAGGGGGAAGGGGTCAGTGGGCAGCAGTGGTGCAAGTAAGCCAGTAAAGTCAGGTATGCCGCACCATTAAGACATTTGTTGCTGGTATGACGTACTGCAATGACCTTCAGTATCCACTGAAAACTGCAGGGATATCAGGAACTGCAGCAGCGAAAGAAGGAGAATGCTGGCACCTCCTCCGGTGTGGCTGTACTGCCCCCAGCTGGCCCCCCACCAGCCCTTCCATGTAGTTGCATCTCCTGTCTGGCGTCTATAGAGCCCCCCCCGCACAAGGCAGGGTGGGGTTGCTTGGGGGCAGTCATGTGCTTCCCGCCCTCCCCCACTTTTGGGGCAGGGATGCATTCAGCCCTCCCAAAGCTTGTGACCGATGGAATCTTTCCCAGGGCACATTTGGATGCCCTGCAGCACCGACCAGTAAGGCAGCGGGTAGCTGCACAGGGAGCAGTGTCAGAGCCATCAGACAGGGCGAGCAGAGGGCCCTGCATGAAGGAACTAAGGGAGGGCTAGTAGCCAAGCCAGGTTGCAAGCTAGCCCGAAGGAGAGGCGGCTCTTTTGGCAGCTCAGATGTGAACACTGAACAGCTGTGAGTCCAAGCCGTGCCCCAAGACACCAGGGTCACATTGGTTTGTATTCAGCAGAGGGGATCTTACCGAGCTCCTCCTCTGCCATGGGGAGGTAGTAATCCACCAGCTGCTCAGATTTCCCCAATGCTGTGTCTATGCCACTCGCAGCCATCTGCCCCATGCTGGAGCCCATCACTGTGCTCATGCTGCTGGTCACGGCGGATTTGGTCACCTCCACGCTCTCCTGGACAGCCCCTTGGACCACGCTCACCATGCTGGTCACTGCATCCTTGGCCTCAGTGACCGTGCTGCAGACTGCATCCTTGGCACCCACCATTGTGGCACGCACGAGGTCTTGGGCATCCAAAGCCACCTAGAGGAAAAGGGGTCAGAAGAGAGGTCACTGAACACCTAGCGGAAGTGAAGGGCCCACAGCCTCATCCTGCTCCAGGACCAGCCGTGACACTCCTGTGGTTACCTTCTCAATCGGCTGCTGCAGGATGGGCAGCTGCTCCTCCAGTCTGTCCAGACCCCGACAGGCACATTCATTGGCTGCTGCAACTGTAACACAACCACAGAACTCGTTCCCTTAATTCCTTCACGTGCACAGATCTCGTGGGGCTGCTAATCTGTGTACACTGGAGGACTGGTGTTCCTAAGCAAGTGTCCCCAGGTTACTGATGGGAAAGCCAAGGAAGAGGGGTTGGGCAAGTTGCCGAAGGCTATGGAGCCAGTCTGGGTCAGCGCAGGTTTAGCATTCAGGAGATCTGGCTGCCAGTCATCTGTTCATCCACCCCCAGCTCCTCCAAGAGGGTTTCAGGCGTCTCCAGTGCCTGCAATGGGCTGAGACCCTTTTAGCATTGGAGCTGCTTCCTGTGCCCTCTAGCAGGTATTGCTTCATGGCATTAGGTGCTAGACACAGTGCATGTGACTGTGTGGTACTGGGCTAGCCACGCACACCAGGGATTCTGCCTGGGCACTGTCTGCCTCTAGGCTGGCCCAGCTCCCCGCTGGTACCGGAGCAAGAGTCCTCACCAGCAGCTGCTGCAGCCATCAGAGCCGTGCCGCACAAGGCCAATGCCTTGGCTAGATCACGTCTAGGAGCTAGCAGGGTTCAGGGGAGCAGGAGAAGGGAGTCTGTGGATTCTGTTTGCTGCCAGTTGGAGGCCGAGTTCAGTAGTGGGCCTAGAGCCACTGTAGGCTGAGCCTGCCCCCAGACCCACCTCCCCCACCACACACACAGGACTGTTCCTGCCTCCCTTCCCTTACTCACTCTGTGGCTCCAGCTGGTCCAGGATGGGCAGTGCCCCGGTGATGGCAGCAGACGTGATGGCCCTCACCCCAGTCTCTGCCACCTCACAGACCGCTTTGATGGCTGGGTGGGTCTCTTTGGTGGCAGAGTAGCTGGCAGAGGCCATATCACAGGCAGAGCTGACCACGGGCAGGCCAGCCACCCTGTCCACTGCAGTCTGAGGGAGGGAAAGAGGAGTCAGTTGAGGAAGAGCTCCTGGCTTGTCAAGGTGCCCCTCCTGTCTCTTTCCTTCTGCAACTACCGATTCTGTAGGAGACTGTCCTCAGAGCTAGGCAGTCTCTTGTCCCTGTCAGCAGGGGTTCAGTGGCCTGCCTGTAACATTAGTTACACACCCAGAAGCCTGGTCCCATTGGAACAGCTGCCTATATTCAGCAAGGTTTCCATCCTGGCACCCCCACCAACAAAACAGAACTGTGTCACGATCTCATTCCATCAGTGAGAGCAGGAATGGAGAGACCTTTTGTCTTTCCAAGTGCAGTCTCTCCCGATCAGGATCCATGTCTCGGTCCAGGACACGGTACAATGCCCCCCTCTTTTTTGGGGGCCCTTGGGCATTACAGTCAACGGGATTTGCCTGTGTTACAGTGCAGACAGCATTCAAACGGTCCCCAGTGCTCCTCCTGGCTTCAGGAGGCACTTGTAGGCAGTGACTACGGCACTCAGAGCTAGAAGCATTGGCTAGTATTGTGGTTATGAGTTCCTGTCTCCAGCAGTGGAGACATTCAAGCTACAACAGCCCTTCCAACTGCCAAGCACACCTGCCTGCCCAGGAGGGACCCACCTGTTGCTCCTCTGCTTGGATTTCCACCTGTGGTTCATTTTCCTTAGCAGACATAGTGGAGTGAGATGTCCCTGCAAGATCCGAAAAGGAATATTGAGTGGCTACAGCAGGAAATAAAATCAATTTTGTGTAGGAACATCAGGAGAGCTGCTCCCAGTCCGTTTTCTCTAAGAGCCAGACCAGGTTGTCCCCCGTAGTAAGTCTGTCTACAGAGAGAAGAGGCCAGGGCCTTAAACCTTTCATCTAAGGCAGGCCCAGAAACAGAAACAGCCAGTTTGTCTGTGTGTGGTCTTCTGTCATTGCATGAGTCTCTAGAGGGCTCAGGTTTGATCCTGCCGATGACCAGGGTCTGTTGGTGATTTACACATAGATCGATCGATATTAAGTCAGAAGCGACCAAAATGGTCATCTAACCTGACCTCCTGCACAACGCAGGCCACAGAATCTAACCCACCCACTCCTGCAAAAACCCTCTCATTTATGTCTGAGCTATTGAAGTCCTCAAATCGTGGTTTAAAGATGTCAAGGAGCAGAGAATCCTCCAGCAAGTGACCCGTGCCCCATGCTACATAGAAAGGCGAAAAGCCTCCAGGGCCTCTTCCAATCTGCCCTAGAGGAAAATTCCTTCCTGACCCCAAATATGGCGATCAGCTAAACCCTGAGCATATGGGCAAGACTCACCAGCCAGATACCCAGGAAAGAATTCTCTGTAGAAACTCAGATCCCACCCGATGTAACACCCCATTTACACACTCCGAAAGCTTCTACTCAGACTTCGAGACCCAACAATACCTCCCAAGGGGAGCACCAGGACACCTGCACAGCTCAGAGGCACCCTCCTAGTTTAGTCTTTTCCCAGATAATACCGGGGCTAATTCCATTTGTCCCAGAGTACAATCACTGACAGAAGTTATCCTGCTGAAGATAGTAGCCATGGACTACACACACAGAACACTGAATTGAGAAGGTACCATTGGTGAGCCTTCAGGGACCTCCAGAATGAGTAGTGTAGGAGTCTCCCTGGATACTGAATTACATAGGAGATGATCATAATGGTCCCTTCTGACCTTAATATCTATGAGTCTACATCGGGGACGCCCAGTATGGCAGGCTGGTTATTTTAAAGCCAATTTAGCTGGTAAAAATACAAATATTTTCTATTGTCAGTTAAAGGCTGGTCTGGTAAAGAAACCGATTCCAGTTCAGGTAAATGGACACCATCACCCCTGGAGGCAAGAGTGAGACCACTAACTAGAAAGCTAGGGCCAGGGAGCATTTCCCTTATGGGAGGGCACCAGGCCTGCTATCTTTATTGTTTTCTGCATTATCTGTTTCAGATACATATTGATTACCCAGAACTCCAATCTCAGCTGAATCAGCCACCTCAGTCAAATGTTTCCACCTGCAGATCATTAGGACAAGCCAGAACTCAGACCACAGCCAGAAGTCCCAATCCCCATCCCTGAATGGGAACAGCATAGCTTAACTCAGGTAGAGAGGTGAGTGGAGGGTTTCCCATAGTCCAAGCTCTAATTTAGTTCTCCTTGTTAAATATTCTGTTCTTCTCTA
The DNA here is from genome assembly GCF_965152275.1 of Natator depressus. Classification (NCBI taxonomy): domain Eukaryota; kingdom Metazoa; phylum Chordata; order Testudines; family Cheloniidae; genus Natator; species Natator depressus. The sequence goes on along the minus strand of NC_134238.1, from coordinate 122,045,272 downwards.
GGGAAGCCTCTATCGCCTAGAACATACCATTAATCCAGGCCTCCCCATCTGGAAGGCAGACAGTTTCCTTCCCTGGACTGTTTGCTCAGAAGACTCAGCTAGAAATGCTTTACAGAAGTACAGCTACTAAGCACTGAAAGTAACTAAGAGCTTCTGATCATTCAATCCTAGCTACTACTAGCCATCAGGCAAGACATTGGGTCACATTCTGTATAAGAAAGAGCCCCCATCTAAACACCCAAAGAACCAGAAACATAGTACAGAGCTTAACCAGACATCTTACCAAACTTCCACCCTACTAATCCTTCACCAATATTCAGACCTCTCCCCGGTCTCAGCCATTATATTCCTGTGATGATGTCATCATGGGGCTGGACACACTTGACAGACAGCTCAGGAGACCAATCACACAGCTGCATTCCCTACTTTACCCAGTGAGGGCTGTGAGCCTCTTAAATGTTACAGGGTTTTGGAGTTGCCAATTTTGGCTCCCGCTGGACTCTCTGAAGAGCGTCTTTATGCTCCATTTCCCTGGTAACATTTTCAGTGTAGAAGGTTTTTTGTCACTAAAACAATCTAAGAGAGGAGAGTGCTGGTAGCTCAAAGAGAGTTAGGTTGCCCCACGCTGGGCAATAAGGGGTTAAAGACTGAGTGCAGTTAGCAGTTCCAATATAAGTGTCAGTTCAATACGTGGAACCCCCAGGCTCAGGGGGCATCAGGGGAGCATTTGGGAAATGATGGGGATGACACAGCCACAGGGAAGGACTAAGAGGGGAGACAAGCTCAGGGAAAAGTTTGGGCGGGGGGGAGTCAATCATAGCCACTATGCTTGGCTCTACCCTCTCCCCATTATCATTCTCTGGCCTAGTTACTCCAGTGCCAGGGTCCTTCCCAGCTGGAGTGACAGCAGATCACACCATGTATAACTTCTTCCCATAACCTCCCCATTGCCCTTCACACAGGGAGTAAAATCAAAGCAGGGAGTGACAGAGGCCTGGGGCTGAGGCAGGTGCTCACCTCACTCCTTTAAAGCAAGCCTAGATGTTCACACCCATGGGACTGTCCCACCGGGGGATGTGAGTGGGCCTCCATCCAGACACACGACCTTCAGCTTCAGCGGCTGCAAAGGCCAGAGTGGGGCAGTTTTAGGTCCTGATTCTACAATGAGCCCTGCACAAACCAGCCCCTGCATTTACTCAGACCCCAGTAACTTCAACAGGCAGTTGGGAAGAGTAGCTGAGTTCCAGAGGGCTCTGCACAGGTGCAAGTAACACCAGCACAGAGAGACCATTGCATGCCCAAGGCTTAGCAACCACCTCTCCATCCGTAGCCCTCCCACACAGGCAGCCAGCAGAAGAAGCAAGCCCAACCATGTTGAGAGCACACTACAAGTCTGCCTACTTGGGGCTTGCTGAAATAACTCACTGCTCCTTGTGCCATAAATCCTGCACACGGTGGGTTAGTCAGTCACTGCATTTGCTTTACATAACTTAAGACTGACCCAGCAACATTTTCGATTGGGTTTCTTAGGTCTGACCCTGGCTTGGGGATGTGTTAGAACCGCTCCTTCTCTACGGAAAGATTAGCTGCAGGGGCTGCGCTCCGGAAACGTAGGCTGCAACATTCTTCATGGTGTAAAGAAAATCCAGCTCCCACTTCTATCCAAGTTTGAAGCTAATATCTGTCGATGTGAAATCCACTCTTTGACATCACATTTTTATTAGACTTGGACTAAAGAGGAAAGAGCTTCACTGGGCTTGAACACAGAAGTCACATTAGCTGACCACCACTCCCGAAGTCTGCACTTACTCTTCCATATCCCTAAAAGGAGCAGGCTAGGACCTTTACTCACCCCAGCAGGGCTCCACCTAGCTAGTGTGTTGGAGGGGCCTCTGTTAATCCAGAACACAGCAGGGTATGTAACACACTTCCAGTTACACAGGCAAATTAGCCTCAGCGGTCGCTCCCTGTCAATTAGGGAGTTTCTGGCTTTTCCGCAGAAAAGGACCTCGAAGTTACAGTGGACAAGAAGCTGGCTATGAGTCAACAGTGTGCCCTTGTTGCCAAGATGGCCAATGACATTTTGGGCTGTGTAAATAGGGGCATTGCCAGCAGATCAACAGATATGATTGTTCCCCTCTATTTGACATTGGTGAGGCCTCATCTGAAGTACTGTGTCCACTTTTGAGCCACACACTACAAAAAGGATGTGAAAAAATTGGAAAGTGTTCAGCAGAGGGCAACAAAAATGATTAGGGAGACTAACACATGACTTTTGAGAGAGGCTGAGGGAACTGGAATTGTTTAGTCTGCAGAAGAGAAGAATTGAGGGGGGATTTGATAGCTGCTTTCAACTACCTGAAAGGGGGTTCCAAAGAGGATAGATCTAGACTGTTCTCAGTGGTAGCAGAGGACAGAACAAGGAGGAATGGTCTCAAGTTGCAGTGGGGGAGGTTTAGGTTGGATATTTGGAAAAACTTTTTCACTAGAAGGGTGGTGAAGCACAGGAATGCATTACCTAGAGAGGTGGTGGAACCTTCTTCCTTTGAAGTTTCTAAGGACAGGCTAGACAAAGCCCTGGCTGGGATGATTTAATTGGGAATAGGTCCTTCTTTGAGGAGGGAGTTGGACTAGATGACCTCCTGAGGTCCCTTCCAACCCCCCATATTCTGGGAGTCTATGGAAAGCTTTGTATCCCCAGTCGATTGGAGTACAAGGCAGGCCCTGTACAATGAGATCAGGAATAACCAGCTATGGAAGCTGCTTACATTACCACTTTGGTTACTAGTCTCCATCTTTGAGAGCAACACGCCCATTCCTGGTCATGCTACTGCTGCAGTACTGAACCCAAGAGACATTTCCTTGCCCGAAGGTTTTTAATAGCTCAAGCCCGAGTTAGGATAAGCCACAGGGATGGAGCTGCCTAGATGACACTACCCACTTGTGACTTCAAGCATAGACACACGCTCTCAGGACAATGCATTACTAGCCCAGCACTGGTCCTATTATGGATCTCCCACAACCCTGAGCCTGTACCATTATTGGCCTGGCTAGGTTTACAGTAGGCAGTAGGAAAGGTTAGGCCGGTGCTTGGCTAATGGCAGCGAGGAAGGAAGGACGCAGGCTGGCTGATGTCCCTGCTTCAACAAGACTGTCTGCTGCTCTATTTCTTGCAGCTAGTCTCCCTGTGTGTGTGTTTTGTTCAATCCCAGTTGCCTGGAGTTGTCAATTCACCATCTCTTTTGTGAGACACTTGCAACCTGTTGAGCTTCTTGCACTGGACTAGAGGCAAGGGCTGGCAGTCTCCCACCACTGTATGTGACCCTTTTAACTTCGCTGATTACCAGAAGTAGGTTCTCAGTTCTCCACACACCCCCTTTCCTCTCAAGGCCATAGTGCCCTATCTCAACAACCTGGGTCTTTCCTTCTGTTAGTTGGTCTCAGAGTCTGTAATGTTGCCTTGCTACACACTGGAAGCCAGACGAGAGTTCTCAAGGGGCTGTTGCCTCCTTCTACATGAGAAAAGTCTCAGTGGAAGAGTGTCAAATGGAGGGACCTGAAGAGATGCCTTCACCCAGGAGACGTGCTCAGCCATTCTGGAGCCCTGCCAGAGAAAAAAAGTGTGTGTGTGTGTAGAAGAGGGGCATGGGGTCACCTGTACAGTATATGTTTCTACAGAGCATGAGCCAGGGAGGGAATCACATTAAGCAGACAGCAATTTGAATGCAGTTGAGGTTTATTGTGACATTAAACCCTAGTTTTACACATTACAAAGAGCTACGAAAAATATCAAGCTGAGGAGCACTTCCTATGTACAGAGGAAGACAGATGTATGTCAGTTACAATCCATGTCCTGAGAGAAGCAGACTAGCCCTGCAAGGGATGCAGTCCTGCATGACTAGTGACGCCACCCTGTAACTGGTAACACATGGTTCTGGGTAAGTGTGCATGGGAAATGATATTCACGTTCTGTAATTCTGCAGAAGGAAGAGTTGACCTCAGTCCACCATCTGCCAAAGCAGAACTGCGGCCTCAGCAAGGAGAGCTCACACTAGCTATGCTGCCAATTCAGCTGGATTCCTTCCAGCAGCAGGGGGAACCCTTCAGGCCTCCACCTTCTTTCCTTCCTCCACCAGCTCATTAGGACACAGTGGGGAGTCTCCAGTGGGAGTGAAGGGTCCCACGATCCAGTCCAGGGGAACATTCTGTGTCATGTATTGTAGAAGCTCATCCAAGGACTCCTGGGCCTTGGTCACCATCTCCCGACTACGGGCAAGGGCACTGCTGGACAGATCCTGGAAACATCCGGCACTGGAGAAGGAAGCCTGGAGCTCTTCTATACTGCTTGAGACCTGCTGGGCCTTGTCCTGGATAGTGCTGGGAAGGCCCTGGAGGCTGCCCAGGAGAGTAAGGCAGGTGGTTTTCAGTTGCTGGGTGAGGCTCTGGGATGTGGCTAGAGCCTGAGCTTCAACCTGCTGGAAGGAGAAAGAGACTGGAGTATCTGCAAGTTTCCCCTACAGATGGGGGGAGTTCACTGGAGCAAGGCTGTCAGGGCGAGAAGGAGGAGAATACCTTTGCGGAGTCTGGTTCCGCCTGCCCTTCCAACTTCCCCCTGCAGCACTGGAGCCACATCTGGTACAGACGGTCCTGGCCATTGTGAAGCTTCTGATCTACAGCCTGCTTGATCTGCAGGAGGAGAGGGTAGTTAGCTGGGAAGAGCAGGAGGCGGCTGGCCAGGGAAGCTCTCCCACAGCTAGGTGTGGGCAGCAAGCCAGCAGCACTACTGCAGCGACACAGCTGGGCATAGGAAAAACAGTGCCAATGGCACTGAGCATGGGAGGCTGCAGAGACCGTGTCAAGGTTCCTCCCCCACTCTGAACTCTAGGGTACAGATGTTGGGACCTGCATGAAAATGTCCTGAGCTTACTTTCACCAGCTGAGGTTCAACCTTCCCCAAGGTACAAATTAATTTTACCCTTCGCCCTTGGAATTTCCACTGCCACCACCAAACTCTAACTGGGTTTACTGGGAAATGTAGTTCGGACGCTTCTTTCCCCGCAAAATCCTCCCAACCCTTGCACCCCACTTCCCGGGGAAGGTTTGGTAAAAATCCTCACCAATTTGCGTAGGTGACCTCAGACCCAAACCCTTGGATCTTAGAACAATGAAAAAGCATTCAGTTTTCTTACAAGAAGGCTTTTAATAGAAGTAAAGGAATCACTTCTGTAAAATCAGGATGGTAGATACCTTACAGGGTAATTAGATTCAAAACATAGAGAATCCCTCTAGGCAAAACCTTAAGTTACAAAAAAGACACACAGACAGGGATAATCATTCTATTCAGCACAGTTCTTTTCTCAGCCATTTAAAGGAACCATAATTTAACACATACCTAGCTAGGTTGCTTACTAAAAGTTCTAAGACTCCAATCGTGGTCAATCCCCGGCAAACACAGCATACAGACAGACACAGACCCTTTGTGTCTCTCCCTCCTCCCAGCTTTTGAAAGTATCTTGTCTCCTCATTGGTCATTTTGGTCAGGTGCCAGCGAGGTTACCTTTAGCTTCTTAACCCTTTATAGGTGAGAGGATTTTTCCTCTGGCCAGGAGGGATTTTAAATGGGTTTACCCTTCCCTTTATATTTATGACAGACCATGACCCACAGCAGCTACAGGGCAGGGGAGAGGTGTCGTGTTCCTACCAGGTCAATGATTTGCTGGAGCTGGGAGAGGACCTCCAGGGTGCGCTGCCTGGCTTGTCTCATCTTGCCCAGGGCGTGCTGGTAGGCTCGCTGGCGCAGCGTGCTCGAAAGGGAACCCAGACGCACGTAGTAACTTCGCTGCTCTGCAGGAGCCTCTCCAGGCCCCTCAATGGGAGTTGTGGCAAGCTCCGCTGCAAGGGGGAAGGGGTCAGTTGGCAGCAGTGGTGCAAGTAAGCCAGTAAGGTCAGGTACGCCGCACCATTAAGACATTTGTTGCTGGTATGACATACTGGAATGACGTTCGGTATCCACTGAAAACTGCAGGGCTCTCAGGAACTGGAGCATTGAAAGGAGCAGAATGCTGGCACCTCCTCCGGTGTGGCTGTACCGCCCCCAGTTGGCCCCCCCACCAGCCCTTCCACACAGTTGCATCTCCTGTCTGGGGTCTGTAGAGCTCCTGCACACAAGGCAGGGTGGGGTCGTTTGGGGGGAGTCACGTAACCCCCCTGCCCTTTTGGATCTCTCCCATGAGTCGCCATACTAGTAAGAGTTTAAATCTACTTGCACCACCGGTTGGCAGGGCCAGGATACAAGGCAGGATGCGTTCAGCCCTCCCAAAGCTTGTGACCGATGGGATCTTTCCCAGGGCACCTTTGGATGCCCTGCAGCACCGACCAGTAAGGCATCGGGTAGCTGCATAGGTAGCAGCGTCAGAGCCAGACAACAGGGCTAGCTGAGGGCCCAGCATGAAGGAACAAGGAGAGGGCTAGTAGCCAAGCTAGGTTTCAAGGGAGCCCGAAGGAGAGGTGTCTCTTTTGGCAGCTCAGCTGTGAGCACTGAACAGCTGTGAGTCCAAACCACACCCGAAGACACCAGGGTCACATTGGTTTGTATTCAGCAGAGGGGTTCTTACCGAGCTCCTCCTCTGTCATGGGGAGGTAGTAGTCCACCAGCTGCTCAGATTTCCCCAATGCTGTGTCTATGCCACTCGCAGCCATCTGCCCCATGCTGGAGCCCATCACTGTGCTCATGCTTCTGGTCACGGCGGATTTGGTCACCTCCACGCTCTCCTGGACAGCCTCTTGGGCCACGCCCACCATGCTGGTCACTGCATCCTTGGCCTCAGTGACCGTGCTGCAGACTGCATCCTTGGCACCAACCATTGTGGCACGCACGAGGTCTTGGGCATCCAAAGCCACCTAGAGGAAAAGGGGTCAGAAGACAGGTCACTGAACACCTAGCGGAAGTGAAGGGCCCACAGCCTCATCCTGCTCCAGGACCAGCCGTGACACTCCTGTGGTTACCTTCTCAATCGGCTGCTGCAGGATGGGCAGCTGCTCTTCCAGTCTCTCCAGACCCCGACAGGCACATTCATTGGCTGCTGCAACTGAAACACAACCACAGAACTCATTCCCTTAATTCCTTCACGTGCACAGATCTCGTGGGGCTGCTAATCTGTGTACACTGGAGGACTGGTGTTCCTAAGCAAGTGTCCCAGGTTACTGATGGGAAAGCCAAGGAAGAGAGGTTGGGCAAGTTGCCCAAGGCTATGGAGCCTGTCTGTTTCAGAGCCAGGTTTAGCACTCAGGAGATCCCGCTGCCAGTCATCTGTTCATCCACCCCCAGCTTCTCCTAGAGGATTTCAGGCGTCTCCAGTGCCTGCAATGGGCTCAGATCCCTTCAGCATTGGAGCTGCTTCCTTTGCCCTCTAGCAGGTATTGCTCCATGGCATTAAGTGCCATACACAGTGCATGTGGCTGTGTGGTACCGGGCCAGCCATGCACAGCAGGGATTGTGCCTGGGCACTGCAGCTGCTGCAGCCGTCAGAGCTGTTCCGCACATCGCCAATGCCTTGGCCAGATCACATCTAGGAGCTAGCCGAGTTCAGGGGAGCAGGACAAGGGAGTCCATGGATTCTGTTTGCTGCCAGTTGGAGGCCAAGTTCAGTCGTGGGACTAGAGCCACTGTAGGCTGAGCCTGTCCCCAGACCCACCTCCCCCACCACACACAGGAGTGTTCCTGCCTCCCTTCCCTTACTCACTCTGTGGCTCCAGCTGGTCCAGGATGGGCCATGCCCTGGTGACGGCAGCAGAGGTGATGGCTCTCACCCCAGTCTCTACTACCTCACAGACCCCTTTGATGGCTGGATGGGTCTCTTTGGTGGCAGCGTAGCTGGCAGAGGCCATCTCACAGGCAGAGCTGACCACGGGCAGGCCAGCCACCCTTTCCCCTGCAGTCTGGGGGAGTGAAAGAGGAGTCAGGTGGTGAAGAGCTCCTGGCTTGTCAAGGTGCCCCTCCTGTCTTTCCCTCTACAACTACTGATTCTGTAGGAGACTGCCCAGCTCTGAGGACAGTCTCCGGTCCCTGTCAGCAGGGGTTCAGTGGCCTGCCTGTGACATTAGTTACACACCCAGAAGCCTGGTTCCATTGGAACAGCTGCCTGTATTCAGCAACGTCTCAGGAATGCCGTTTCCATCCTGGCATGCCCACCAACAAAACACAACTGTGTCACGATCTCGTTCCGTCAGCAGGAGCAGAAATGGAAAGACAATAGGTGTCTCCAAGTGCAGTCTCTCTCGATCAGGAACCATGTCTTGGTCCAGCACCCGGTACAATGCCCCCACTGGGCATTGCAATCAGTGGGATTTGCCGGTGTTCTAGTGCAGAGAGCATTCACAGGGTCACCAGTGCTGGTGCTCCCCCCGGATTCAGGGGGCACTTGTGGGCTGTGACTACAGCACTCCGAGAACCAGAACTTGTAAGCACGACACTAGCTAATGCTCCGAGTCCCTGTCTCCAGCAGTGGAGACATTCAAGCTAAAACAGCCCTTCCAGCTGCCAAGCACACCTGCCTCCCCAGGAGGAACCCACCTGTGGCTCCTCTGCCTGGATCCCCACCTGTGGTTCATTTTCCTTAGCAGACATGCTGGAGTGAGATGTCCCTGCAAGACCCAAAAAGGAATATTGAGTGGCTACAGCAGGAGCCAGTGAAATCAATGTTGTGCAGGAACACCATGAGAGCTGCTCCTGGTCTGTTTTCTCTAAGAGCCAGACCAGGTTGTCCCCCTGTAGTAAGTCTCTCTGTTCAGAGAACAGGCCAGGGCCTTAAACATTTGGTCTAAGGCAGGCTCAGAGACAGCCAGTTCCTCAAGCCCAGGGGTGCACTTGTAATCCACACAACTTGTGGGTGTGTTCTTCTGTCCCATCTCGTGGCACCAGGACCAGTTAGAAGGGCAGAGATTAACGCATAAGCTTTACAGTCTTAGCTAAGAGCCTTACGGCTTTTAGCTCATGCAGTAGAGGCTCATGCATTTAGCTCCAGAGGTCCCAGGTTTGATCCTGCCCATCACCAGGGTTTGTCGGTGTTACAGACTCCCAAAGCTTCTCCTGAGACTTCTATACCCAACAATGCCTCCCAAGGGGAGCACCAGGACACCTTCATAGCTCATCAGAAGCACCCTCCTAGTTTAGTCATTTCCCAGATAATACCAGGGCTAATTCCATTTGTCCCAGAGTACAATCACTGACAGAAGTTATCCTGCTGAAGGTAGTAGCCATTGACTACACACACAGAACACTGAATTGAGAAGGTACCCCTGGTGAGCCTTCAGGGACCTCCAGAGTGAGTAGTGTAGTAGCCTCCCTGGATACTGAATTACATAGGAGATGATCATAATGGTCCCTTCTGGCCTTAATATCTATGAGTCTACATAGGAGATGCCCACTATGGCAGGCTGGTTATTTTAAAGCCAATTTAGCTGGTAAAAATACAAATACTTTCTATTGTCAGTTAAAGACTGGTCTGGTCAAGAAACAGATTCCACTTCAGGTAAATGGACACCATCACCCCTAGATATGAGAGTGAGACCACTAACTAGAAAGCTAGGGCCAGGGAGCGTTTCCCTTATGGGAAGGCACCAGGCCTGCTATCTTTATTGTTTTCTGCATTATCTGTTTCAGATACATATTGGTTACCCAGCACTCCAGTCTCAGCTCAATCAGCTACCTCAGTCAAGGGTTTCCACCTGCAAATCATGAGGACAAGCCAGAACTCAGACCACAGCCAGAAGTCCCAATCCCCATTCCTGAGTGGGAACAGCATAGCTTAGCTCAGGTAGAGAGCTGAGTGGAGAGTTTTCCCCATAGTCCAAGCCCTAATTTAATTCTCTTTGGTAAACATTCTGTTCTTCTCTAGGGAAGCCTCCACCTCCTAGAACATACCATTAATCAAGGCCTCCCAGTCTGGAAGGCAGATATTTTCCTTCCTTGGACTGTTTGCTCAGAAGACTCAGCTAGAAATGCTTTACACAAGTACAACTACAAAGTACTGAAAGTAGCTAAGAGCTTGTGACCATTCAATCCTAGCCACTACTGGCCATCAGGCAAGACATTGGGTCACACTCTGTGTAAGAAAAGAGCCCCCATCTAAACACACACAGAATCTAGGAACCAGCAACATAGCATAGAGGTTAAACACACATCTTACCAAACTTCCACACTACAAATCCTTTGCCAGTACTAGGACCTACCCCCCTCAGCCATTATATTCCTGTGATGATGTCATCATGGGGCTGGACACACTTGACGGACAGCTCAGGAGACCAATCACACAGCTGCATTCTGAACTTTGCTCAGTGAGGGCTGTGAGCCTCTGAAAAGTTACAGGTTTCAGAGTGGTCAATCTTGGTTGGATGTGTTCCTGGAGGTCCCATCACATGACAATCTTTAGTTCCTGGAGACTCCAGGACGATCCTGGAGGGCTAGCAAACCTAGTTTCAGATTATGAGCTGTTTGGGGCAGGCCTTTTACTCTGTGTTAAGACAGTACCTAGCACGATGGGATTCCAGTTCTGATTTTGGCTTCGAAATGCTACGGTCATACAAATAATAAGAATGCTTCATATTCTCAGAGTGCTCCAGTTGTTCTCTCTGAAGAGCGCCTTTACGCTCCATTTCCCTGGGAACATTTTCGGTGTAGAAGGTTTTTTGTCAGTAAAACCATCTAAGAAAGGAGAGTGCTGATAGCTGTTGTATTATTTTGCTTTCTTGCCCACTCCAGAAGAGGCTGGGGAAGTTATTCTGGCCCAGCTGGTACAAGTTGCTTCCTTAGTTCATTTATAGCTTTCCTGTTGGTTGGCCTGTCCAGGGAAGAGAACATGGCACAGGTTTTTAAAGGTATTTAGCTATTGCTCCTCTCAGCATTGCAAGGCGTAAGTGAGTTAGGCCCAGAACCTCAAAGAGAGTTAGGTTGCCCCACACTGGGCAATAAGGAGTTAAAGACTGAGTGCAGTTAGCAGTTCCAATATAAGTGTCAGTTCGATACGTGGAACCCCCAGGCTCAGGGGGCATCAGGGGAGCATTTGGGCAGATGCTGGGGGTGACACAGCCACAGGGAAGGACTAAGTGGGGAGACAAGCTCAGGGAAAAGTTTGGGGGGGGTGTCAGTCATAGCCAAAATGCTCGGCTCTGCCCTCTCCCCATTATCATTCCTGGCCTAGTTACTCCAGCATCAAGGCCCTTCCCAGCCGGAGTGACAGCAGATCACACCAGGCATAACTTCGTCCCATAACCTCCCCATCACCCTTCACACAGGGAGTAAAATCAAAGCAGGGAGTGCAAATGCCTGGAGCAGCTGAGCAGAGTGACAGAGGCCTGGGGCTGAGGCAGGTGCTCACCTCACTCCTTTAAAGCAAGCCTAGATGTTCATACCTATGTGTCTGTCCCACAGAGGGACGTGGGTGGGCCTCCATCCAGAGACACAACCTTCAGCTTCAGTGGCTGCCAGAGCCAGAGTGGGGCAGTTTTAGTCCCTGATTCTACAATGAGCCCTGCACAAACCAGTCCCTGCATTTACTCCCTGCACGCCCTGGTTCTCATGGGAGACTTCAATCACCCTGATATCTGCTGGGAGAGCAATACAGCGGTGCACAGACAATCCAGGAAGTTTTTGGAAAATGTAGGGGACAATTTCCTGGTGCAAGTGCTGGAGGAACCAACTAGGGGCAGAGCTCTTCTTGAGCTGCTGCTCACAAACCGGGAAGAATTAGTAGGGGAAGCTAAAGTGGATGGGAACCTGGGAGGCAGTGACCATGAGATGGTTGAGTTCAGGATCCTGACACAAGGAGGAAAGGAAAGCAGCAGAATACGGACCCGGGACTTCAGGAAAGCAGACTTTGACTCCCTCAGGGAACTGATGGGCAAGATCCCCTGGGAGAATAACATGAGAGGGAAAGGCGTCCAGGAGAGCTGGCTTTATTTTAAAGAATCCTAATTGAGGTTACAGGGACAAACCATCCTGATGTGTAGAAAGAATAGTAAATATGGCAGGCGACCAGCTTGGCTTAACAGTGAAATCCTTGCTGATCTTAAACGTAAAAAAGAAGCTTACAAGAAGTGGAAGATTGGACAAATGACCAGGGAGGAGTATAAAAATATTGCTCGGGCATGCAGGAGTGAAATCAGGAAGGCCAAATCACACCTGGAGTTGCAGCTAGCAAGAGATGTTAAGAGTAACAAGAAGGGTTTCTTCAGGTTCGTTGGCAACAAGAAGAAAGTCAAGGAAAGTGTGGGCCCCTTACTGAATGAGGGAGGCAACCTAGTGACAGAGGATGTGGAAAAAGTTAATGTACTCAATGCTTTCTTTGCCTCTGTCTTCACGAACAAGGTCAGCTCCCAGACTACTGCACTGGGCAGCACAGCATGGGGAGGAGGTGACCAGCCCTCTGTGGAGAAAGAAGTGGTTCGGGACTATTTAGAAAAGCTGGACATGCACAAGTCCATGGGGCCGGATGCGTTGCATCTGAGAGTGCTAAAGGAGTTGGCGGATGTGATTGCGGAGCCGTTGGCCATTATCTTTGAAAACTCGTGGCGATCCGGGGCAGTCCCGGACGACTGGAAAAAGGCTAATGTAGTGCCCATCTTTAAAAAAGGGAAGGAGGAGGATCCTGGGAACTACAGACCAGGCAGCCTCACCTCAGTCCCTGGTAAAATCATGGAACAGGTCCGCAAGGAATCAATTCTGAAGCACTTAGATGAGAGGAAAGTGATCAGGAAAAGTCAGCATGGATTTACCTAGGGTAAGTCATTCCTGACTAATGTAATTGCCTTCTATGACGAGATAACTGGCTCTGTGGATGAAGGGAAAGCAGTGGACGTGGTGTTCCTTGACTTTAGCAAAGCTTTTGACGCTGTCTCCCACAGTATTCTTGTCAGCAAGTTAAAGACGTATGGGCTGGATGAATGCACTATAAGGTGGGTAGAAAGCTGGCTAGATTGTCGGGCTCAATAGGTAGTGATCAATGGCTCCATTTCTAGTTGGCAGCCGGTATCAAGCGGAGTGCCCCAAGGGTCAGTCCTGGGGCCGGTTTTGTTCAATACCTTCATTAATGATCTGGAGGATGGCGTGGATTGCACCCTCAGCAAGTCTGCAGACGACACTAAACTGGGAGGAGTGGTAGATACGCTGGAGGGTAGGGATAGGATACAGAGAGACCTAGACAAATTGGAGGATTGGGCCAAAAGAAATCTGATGAGGTTCAAGAAGGACAAGTGCAGAGTCCTGCACTTAGGACGGTAGAATCCAGTGCACCGCTACAGACTAGGAACCGAATGGCTAGGCAGCAGTTCTGCAGAAAAGGACCTAGGGGTTACAGTGGACGAGAAGCTGGATATGAGTCAAAAGTGTGCCCTTGTAGCCAAGAAGGCCAATGGCATTTTGGGATGTATAAGTAGGGGCATTGCCAGCAGATTGAGGGACGTGATTGTTCCCCTCAATTCGACATTGGTGAGGCCTCATCTGGAGTAGTGTGTCCAGTTTTGGGCCCCACACTACAAGAAGTCTGTGGAAAAATTGGAGAGAGTCCAGCGGAGTGCAACAAAAATGATGAGGGGACTGGAACACATGACTTACGAGGAGAGGCTGAGGGAAGTGGGATTGTTTAGTCTACAGAAGAGAAGAATGAGGGGAGATTTGATAGCTGCTTTCAACTACCTGAAAGGTGGTTCCAAAGAAGATGGATCTAGACTATTCTCAGGGGTAGAGGATGACAGGACAAGGTGTAATGGTCTCAAGTTGCAGTGGGGGAGATTTAGGTTGTACATTAGGAAAAACTTTTTCCCTAGGAGGGTGATGAAACACTGGAATGCGTTACCTAGGGAGGTGGTGGAATCTCTTTCCTTAGAAGCTTTTAAGGTCAGGCTTGACAAAGCCCTGGCTGGGATGATTTAATTGGGGAATCGATCCTGCTTTGAGCAGGGGTTGGACAAGATGACCTCCTGAGGTCCCTTCCAACCCTGATATTCTATGATACTCAGACCCCCAGTAACTTCAACAGGCAGTTGGGAAGAGTAGCTGGGTGCGAGAGAGCTCTGCACAGGTGTAAGTAACACCAGCACAGAGAGACCATTGCATGTTCAGGGCTTAGCAACCACCTTTCTATCCATAGCCCTCACACACAGGCAGCCAGCAGAAGAAGCAAGCCCAACCATGTTGAGAGCACACTACAAGTCTTCCTACCTGGGATCTACAATCACTAATTATCCAGAGGGTGCCACCCAGGAGAGAAAGCCAGCTGGGGGCAGGAAGCATCTTTTTCCTTTTCCCATTCCTCCTTCTAATATTCAGACCATTGGGGTGTAGCTGGTGTGATCTCTATGCTCACACCTTGGAGCCTCCAACAGGGCTTTGGCTTAAACACCTGAGCCTGTTGGTGGATCATGCTGGGGTTTGCTGAAATAACTCACTGCTCCTTGAGCCATAAATACTGCATCCGGTGGGTTAGTCAGTTACTACATTTGCTTTATATAATTTAAGACTGATCCAGCAGCAGTTGCTATAGGGTATCTTACCTCTGACCCTGGCTGGGGATATGTTAGAACCACTCCTTCTCTATGGAAGGATTAGCTGCAGGGGCTACGGTCGGGAAATGCAGGCTGCAATGTTCTTCATGGTGTAAAGAAAATCCAGCTCCTACTTCTATCCATGTTTGAAGCTAATATCTGCTGATGTGAAATCCACTCATTGACCTCACACATTTTATTAGACTTGGACTAAAGAACTTCCTTAGGCTTGAACACAGAAGTCCCATTTGCTGAACAGCACTACTGAAGTCTGCACTTACTCTTCCATGTCCCTAGAAGGAGCAGGCTAGGACCTTTACTCACCCCAGCAGGGCTCCACCTAGTGAGTGCTGTTACTCACTCTTCCCCCTGAGTGTGTTGTAGGGGCCTTTGTTAATCCAGAACACAGCAGGGTTTGTAACACACCTCCAGTTCCACAGGCAGGTTAGCGTGTCAGTTCAGCAGTTCCTGACTTTGAAGAGCTTGCTATCCCCACTCCTTTTGAGTATAAGCCAGGCCCTGTCCAATGAGATCAGGAGTAACCAGCCCTGGGAGCTGCTTACATCACCACTATGATTACTAGTCTCCATCTTTGAGAGCAACACACCCATTCCTGGTCATGGTGCTGTTGCAGTGCTGAACCCGAGACACATGGTCTTGCCTAAAGCTTTCTAATAGCTCAAGCCCGAGTTAGGATAAGCAACAGTGATGGAGCGGCCTAGATGCCACTACCCACTTGTGACTTGAAGCATAGACACAAGCTCTCAGGAAAATGCATTACAAGCCCAGCACTGGTCCTATTATGCATCTCCCACAACCCTGAGCCACATGCCTGTACAGTTATTGGCCTGGCTAGGTTTACAGTAGGCAGTAGGAAAGGTTAGGCAGGTGCTTGGCTAATGGCAGGGAGGAAGGACGCAGGCTGGCTGATGTCCATGCTTCAGCAAGACTGTCTGCTGCTCTCTCTTGCAGCTAGTCTCCCTGTGTGTGCGCGCAGGGGTGCGTTTTGACAACTCCAGGCAACTGGGATTTAACAATTCACCATCTCTTTTCCTGGACACTTCCAACCTGTTGAGCTTCTTGCACTGGATTAGAGGCAAGGCCCCACAGTATGCGACCCTTTTAACTTCGCTCATTACCAGTAGTAGGTTCTCAGTTCTCCACACACCCCATTTCCTCTAAAGGCCATAGTGCCCTAACACCCTGGGTTCTTCCCTCTGTTATTTGGTCTCAGAGTCTAATGTTGCCTTGCTACTTGTCTGGCTTCCAGTGGGTATTCTCAATGGGCTGTTGCCGCCTTCTACCCGAGAAAAAAGTCTCAATGGAAGAGTGTCAAATGGAGGCACCTGAAGAGATGCCTTCACCCAGGAGACGTGCTCAGCCATTCTGGAGCCCTGCCAGAAAAAAGTGGGTGTAAGGGGTGTGTGTGTGTGTGTGTGTGTGTGTGTGTGTGTGTGTGTGTGTGTGTGTGTGTGAGAGAGAGAGAAGAGGGGGATGTGGTCACCTGTACAGTATACATTTGAATAGAGCACGAGTCGGGGAGGGAATCACATTAAGCAGACAGGAATTTGAATGCAGTTGCAGTTTATTGTGACATTAAACCCTTGTTTTACACATTACAAAGCTAGGGAAAATATGAAGTTCAGGAGCACTTCCTATGTACAGAGGAAGACTGCTGTATGTATGTCCTGAGAGAAGCAGGACTAGCCCTGCAAGGGATGCAGTCCTGCATGACTAGTGATGCTACCCTGTAACCGGTAATAAATGGTTCTGGGTAAGTGGGCCTGGGAAATGACATTTATGTTCTTTAATTCTGCAGAAGGAAGAGCTGACCTCAGTCCACCATCTGCCAAAGTAGAACTGCGGCCTCAGCGAGGAGACCCCACACTAGCTATACAGGCAATTCAGCTGGATTCCTTCTAGCAGCAGGGGGAACCCTTCAGGCCTCCACCTTCTTTCCTTCCTCCACCAGCTCATCAGGACACGGTGGGGAGTCTCCAGCGGGAGTGAAGGGTCCCACGATCCAGTCCAGGGGAACATTCTGCATCATGTATTGCAGCAGCTCATCCAGGGACTCCTGGGCCTTGGTCACCATCTCCCGACTATGGGCAAGGGCACTGCTGGACAGATCCTGGAAACAGCTGGCACTGGAGAAGGAGGCCTGGAGCTCTTCTATACTGCTCGAGACCTGCTGGGCCTTGTCCTGGATAGTGCTGGGAAGGCCCTGGAGGCTGCCCAGGAGAGTAAGGCAGGTGGTTTTCAGTTGCTGGGTGAGGCTCTGGGACGTGGCTAGAGCCTGAGCTTCAACCTGCTGGAAGGAGAAAGCGAGAGATGGGAGTATCTGCAAGTTTCCCCTACACATGGGGGGAGTTCACTGGAGCAAGTCTGTCAGGGCAAGAAGGAGGAGAATACCTTTGCGGAGTCTGGTTCCTCCTGCCCTTCCAACTTCCCCCTGCAGCACTGGAGCCACATCTGGTACAGACGGTCCTGGCCATTGTGAAGCTTCTGATCTACGGCCTGCTTGATCTGCAGGAGGAGAGGGCAGTTAGCTGGGAAGAGCAGGAGGCGGCTGGCCAGGGAAGCTCTCCCACAGCTAGGTGTGGGCAGCAGGCAGACAGCACTACTGCAGCACTGATCATGGGAGGCTGCAGAGACCATGACCCACAGCAGCTACAGGGCAGGGGAGAGGGGTCGTGTTCCTACCAGGTCAATGATTTGCTGGAGCTGGGAGAGGGCCTCCAGGGTGCGCTGCCTGGCTTGTCTCATCTTGCCCAGGGCGTGCTGGTAGGCTCGCTGGCGCAGCGTGCTCGACAGGGAACCCAGACGCACGTAGTAACTCCGCTGCTCTGCGGGAGCCTCTCCAGGTCCCTCAACAGGAGTTGTGGCAAGCTCAGCTGGAAGGGGGAAGGGGTCAGTTGGCAGCAGTGGTGCAAGTAAGGCAGTAAGGTCAGGTACGCCGCACCATTAAGACATTTGTTGCTGGTATGACGTACTGGAATGACCTTCAGTATCCACTGAAAACTGCAGGGCTCTCAGGAACCGCAGCAGTGAAAGGAGCAGAACGCTGGCACCTCCTCTGGTGTGGCTGTACTGCCCCCAGCTGTCCCCCCACCAGCCCTTCCACGTAGTTGCATCTCCTGTCTGGGGTCTATAGAGCCCCCCCGCACAAGGCGGGGGGGGGTTGCTTGGGGGCAGTCATGTGCTTCCCACCCTCCCCCACTTTTGGGTCCCTCCCATGAGTTGCCATACTGGTAAGAATTAAAATCTACTTGTACCTCCAGTTGGCAGGGCTAGGATACAAGGCAGGGATGCATTCAGCCCTCTCAAAGCTTGTGACCGATGGAATCTTTCCCAGGGCACGTTTGGATGCCCTGCAGCACCGACCAGTAAGGCAGCGGGTAGCTGCACAGGGAGCAGCGTCAGAGCCAGACAGGGCGAGCAGAGGGCCCAGCATGAAGGAACAAGGAGAGGGCTAGTAGCCTATCAAGGTTGCAAGGGAGCCTGAAGGAGAGGTGGCTCTTTTGCAAGCTCAGCTGTCAACACTGAACAGCTGTGAGTCCAAGCCACACCCCAAGACACCAGGATCACACTGGTTTTTATTCAGCAGAGGGGATCTTACCGAGCTCCTCCTCCGTCATGGCGAGGTAGTAGTCCACCAGCTGCTCAGATTTCCCCAATGCTGTGTCTATGCCACTCGCAGCCATCTGCCCCATGCTGGAGCCCATCACTGTGCTTATGCTGCTGGTCACGGTGGATTTGGTCACCTCCACGCTCTCCTGGACAGCCTCTTGGGCCACGCCCACCATGCTGGTCACTGCATCCTTGGCCTCAGTGACCGTGCTGCAGACTGCATCCTTGGCACCCACCATTGTGGCACGCACGAGGTCTTGGGCATCCAAAGCCACCTAGAGGAAAAGGGGTCAGAAGAGCGGTCACTGAACACCTAGCGGAAGTGAAGGGCCCACAGCCTCATCCTGCTCCAGGACCAGCCGTGACACTCCTGTGGTTACCTTCTCAATCGGCTGCTGCAGGATGGGCAGCTGCTCTTCCAGTCTGTCCAGACCCCGACAGGCATATTCATTGGCTGCTGCAACTGTAACACAACCACAGAACTCGTTCCCTTAATTCCTTCACGTGCACAGATCTCGTGGGGCTGCTAATCTGTGTACATTGGAGGACTGGTGTTCCTAAGCAAGTGTCCCAGGTTACTGATGGGAAAGCCAAGGAAGAGGGGTTGGGCAAGTTGCCCAAGACTATGGAGCCAGTCTGGGTCAGCGCCAGGTTTAGCACTTAGGAGATCCGGCTGCCAGTCATCTGTTCATCCACTCCCAGCTTCTCCTAGAGGATTTCAGGCGTCTCCAGTGCCTGCAATGGGCTCAGATCCCTTCAGCATTGGAGCTGCTTCCTGTGCCCTCTAGCAGGTATTGCTCCATGGCATTAGGTGCCATACACAGTGCATGTGGCTGTGTGGTACTGGGCCAGCCACACACAGCAGGGATTCTGCCTGGGCACTGCCTGCCTCTAGGCTGGCCCAGCTCACTGCTGGTACCGGAGCAAGAGTCCTCACCAGCAGCTGCTGCAGCTCTCAGAGCAGCTCCGCACAAGGCCAATGCCTTGGCCAGATCACGTCTAGGAGCTAGCCGAGTTCAGGGGAGCAGGAGAAGGGAGTCTGTGGATTCTGTTTGCTGCCAGCTGGAGGCCGAGTTCAGTAGTGGGCCTAGAGCCACTGTAGGCTGAGCCTGCCCCCAGACCCACCTCCCCCGCCACACACGCATGAGTGTTCCAGCCTCCCCTCCCTTACTCACGCTGTGGCTCCAGCTGGTCCAGGATGGGCCGTGCCCCGGTGACGGCAGCAGAGGTGATGGCCCTCACCCCAGTCTCTACCACCTCACCGACACCTTTGATGGCTGGCTGGGTCTCTTTGGTGGCAGCGTAGCTGGCAGAGGCCATCTCACAGGCAGAGCTGACCAAGGGCAGGCCAGCGACCC
Organism: Natator depressus; assembly: GCF_965152275.1. NCBI lineage: Eukaryota > Metazoa > Chordata > Testudines > Cheloniidae > Natator > Natator depressus. The sequence goes on along the minus strand of NC_134238.1, from coordinate 122,025,746 downwards.
TGTCCGCTGCAGTCTGAGGGAGGGAAAGGAGTCAGCTGAGGAAGAGCTCCTGGCTTGTCAAGGTGCCCCTCCTGTCTCTTTCCTTCTGCAACTGCCGATTCTGTAGGAGATAGTCCTCAGAGCTAGGCAGTCTCCTGTCCCTGTCAGCAGGGGTTCAGTGGTCTGCCTGTGATATTAGTTACACACCCAGAAGCCTGGTCCCACTGGAACAGCTGCCTATATTCAGTAAGGTCTCAGGAACGCCGTTTCCGTCCTGGCATGCCCACCAACAAAACAGAACTATGTCACAGTCTCGTTCTGTCAGCAAGAGCAGGAATGGAGAGACCTTTTGTCTTTCCAAGTGCAGTCTCTCCCGATCAGGATCCATGTCTCGGTCCAGGACACGGTACAATGCCCCCCTCTTTTTTGGGGGCCCTTGGGCATTAGTCAACGGGATTTGCCAGTGTTACAGTGCAGACAGTATTCAAAGTGTCCCCAGTGCTCCTCCTGGCTTCAGGAGGCACTTGTGGGCAGTGACTACGGCACTCAGAGCTACAATCATTGGCTAGTATTGTGGTTACGAGTCCCTGTCTCCAGCAGTGGAGACATTCAAGCTAGAACAGCCATTCCAGCTGCCAAGCACACCTGCCTCCCCAGGAGGGACCCACCTGTTGCTCCTCTGCCTGGATCTCCACCTGTGGTTCGTGTTCCTTAACAGACATGGTGGAGTGAGATGTCCCTGCAAGATCCGAAAAGGAATATTGAGTGGCTAGAGCTGGAAATAAAATCAATATTGTGTAGGAACATCAGGAGAGCTGCTCCCAGTCCGTTTTCTTTAAGAGCCAGACCAGGTTGTCCCCCTGTAGGAAGTCTCTCTACAGAGAGAACAGGCCAGGGCCTTAAACTTTTCATCTAAGGCAGGCCCAGAAACAGAAACAGCCAGTTCATCTGGGTGTGGTCTTCTGTCCCCTCTAGTGGCACCAGGACCAGTTAGAGAGAGAGATTAATGCATCCGCTCTACAGTCTTAGCTAAGAGCCATATGGCTTTTAGCTCATGCATTTAGCTCCACTGCATGAGCCTCTGGAGGACCCAGGTTTGATCCTTCTGATGACCAGGGTCTGTTGGTGTTACACATAGATCGATGGACACATATTAAAGTCAGAAGAGACCATTATGGTCATCTAATCTGACCTCCTGCACAATGCAGGTAATGGAATCTCACCCACCCACTCCTGCAAAAACCCTCTCATTTATGTCTGAGCTATTGAAGTCCTCAAATCGTGGTTTAAAGACTTCAAGGAACAGAGAATCCTCCAGCAAGTGACCTGTGCCCCATGCTACAGAGAAAGGCAAAAAGCCTCCAGGGCCTCTTCCAATCTGCCCTAGAGGGAAATTCCTTCCTGACCCCAAATATGGTGATCAGCTAAACCCTGAGCCTATGGGCAAGATTCACCAGCCAGATAACCAGGAAAGAATTCTCTGAAGCAATTCAGATCCCACCCGATGTAACGCCCCATTTACACACTCCCAAAGCTTCTACTCAGACTTCAAGACCCAACAATACCTCCCAAGGGGAACACCAGGACACCTGCACAGCTCATCAGAGGCACCGTCCTAGTTTAGTCTTTTCCCAGATAATACCGGGGCTAATTCCATTTGTCCCAGAGTACAATCACTGACAGAAGTTATCCTGCTGAAAGTAGTAGACATTGACTACACACACAGAACACTGAATTGAGAAGGTACCATTGGTGAGCCTTCAGGGACCTCCAGAGTGAGTAGTGTAGGAGTCTCCCTGGATACTGAATTACATAGGAGATGATCATAATGGTCCCTTCTGACCTTAATATCTATGTGTCTATATCAGAGACGCCCACTATGGCAGGCTGGTTATTTTAAAGCCAATTTAGCTGGTAACAATACAAATACTTTATATTGTCAGTTAAAGACTGGTCTGGTAAAGAAACAGATTCCAGTTCAGGTAAACTGACACCATCACCCCTAGAGAGGAGAGTGAGACCACTAACTAGAAAGCTAGGGCCAGGAAGCATTTCCCTTATGGGAGGGCACCAGGCCTGTTTTCCTTTAGTGTTTCCTGCCTTATCCATTTCAGGTACATATTGGTTACCCAGCACTCCAGTCTCAGCTGAATCAGCCACCTCAGTCAAGTGTTTCCACCTGCAGGTCATTAGGACAAGCCAGAACTCAGACCACAACCAAAGGTCCCAATCCCCATCCCTGAATGGGAACAGCATAGCTTAACTCAGGTAGAGAGGTGAGTGGAGAGTTTTCCCATAGTCCAAGCTCTAATTTAGTTCTCCTTGTTAAATATTCTATTCTTCTCTAGGGAAGCCTCTATCTCCTAGAACATACCATTAATCCAGGCCTCCCAGTCTGGAAGGCAGACAGTTTCCTTCCCTAGACTGTTGGCTCAGAAGACTCAGCTAGAAATGCTTTACACAAGTACAGCTACAAAGTACTGAAAGTAGTTAAGAGCTTCTGACCATTCAATCCTCGTTACTACTGACCATCAGGCAAGACATTGGGTTACACTCTGTGTAAGAAAGAGCCCCCATCTAAACACCCAAAGAACCAGAGACATAGTACAGAGCTTAACTACACATCTTACCAAACTTCCACACCACTAATCCTTCACCAATACTCAGACCTTCCTCAGGTCTCAGCCATTATATTCCTGTGATGATGTCATCATGGGGCTGGACACACTTAACAGACAGCTCAGGAGACCAATCACACAGCTGCATTCCCTACTTTACCCAGTGAGGGCTGTAAGCCTCTGAAAAGTTAGAGGGTTTTGGAGTTGCCAATTTTGGCTCCCGTTGGTCTCGCTGAAGAGCGCCTTGACGCTCCATTTCCCTGGTAACATTTTCAGTGTAGAAGGTTTTTTGTCAGTAAAACAATCTAAGAGAGGAGAGTGCTGGTACCTCAAAGAGAGTTAGGTTGCCCCACACTGGGCAATAAGGGGTTAAAGACTGAGTGCAGTTAGCAGTTCCAATATAAGTGTCAGTTGAATACGTGGAACCCCCAGGCTCAGGGGGCATCAGGGGAGCATTTGGGAAATGATGGGGATGACACAGCCACAGGGAAGATCTAAGAGGGGAGACAAGCTCAGGGAAAAGTTTGGGCGGGGGGGAGTCAGTCATAGCCACTATGCTCGGCTCTACCCTCTCCCCATTATCATTCCTGGCCTAGTTACTCCAGTGCCAGGGCCCTTCCCAGCTGGAGTGACAGAAGATCACAACATGTATATCTTCTTCCCATAACCTCCCCATCGCCCTTCACACAGGGAGTAAAACAAAACAGGGAGTGCAAATGCGTGGAACAGCTGAGCAGAGTGACAGTGGCCTGGGGCTGAGGCAGCTGCTCACCTCACTCCTTTAAAGGAAGCCTAGATGTTCATACCCATGTCTGTCCCACAGAGGGAAGTGAGTGGGCCTCCATCCAGACACACGACCTTCAGCGGCTGCAAAGGCTAGAGTGGGGCAGTGTTAGGCCCTGATTCTACAATGAGCCCTGCACAAACCAGCCCCTGCATTTACTCAGACCTCCAGTAACTTCAACAGGCAGTTGGGAAGAGTAGTTGAGTTTCAGAGAGCTCTGCACAGGTGCAAGTAACACCAGCACAGAGAGACCATTGCATGCTCAGGGCTTAGAAACCACCTTCCCATTCATAGCCCTCCCACATATGCAGCCAGCAGAAAAAGCAAGCCCAACCATGTTGACAGCACAGTACAAGTCTTCCTACCTGGTAGCTACAATCACTAATTAGGCAGGCGGTAGTGCCCAGGAAAGATAGCCAGCTGGGGGCAGAAAGCATCTTTCCTTTTCCCATTTCTCCTTCTAATATTCAGACCATTGGAGTGTAGCTAGTGTGATCTCTATGCTCACACCATGGATCCTCCAACAGGCCTTTGGATTAAACACTTGAGCCCATGGGTGAATCATGCTGGGGTTTGCTGAAATAACTCACTGCTCTTTGTGCCATAAATACTGCATCCGGTGGGTTAGTCAGTTACTGCATTTGCTTTGTATAACTTAAGATTGGTCCAGCAACATTTTCGATGGGGTATCTTACGTCTGACCCTGGCTTGAGGATGTGATAGAACCACCCCTTCCCTATGGAAAGATTAGCTGTAGGGGCTGTGCTGGGGAAATGTAGGCTGCAATGCTCTTCATGGTGTAAAGAAAATCCAGCTTCATTCCAAGTTTGAAGCAAACATCTGCTGATGTGAAATCCACTCATTGACCTCACGCATTTTATTAGACTTGGACTAAAGAGAAAAGAGCTTCACTGGGCTTGAACACAGAAGTCAGATTAGCTGACCAGTACTCCTGAAGTCTGCACTTACTCTTCCATATCCCTAAAAGGAGCAAGCTAGGACCTTTACTCACTCCAGCAGGGCTCCACCTCGCTAGTGCTTTTACTCACTCTTCCCCATGAGTGTGTTGGAGGGGCCATTTTTAATCCATAACACAGCAGGGTTTATAACACACCTCCAGTTCCACAGGCAGACTAGCTGCAGTAATTGCTCCCTGTCAGTTAGGGAGTTTCTGACTTTCCTGCAGAAAAGGACCTAGGGGTTACAGTGGACAAGAAGCTGGATAGGAGTCAGCAGTGTGCCCTTGTTGCCAAGAAGGCCAATGGCATGTTGGGCTGTATAAGTAGGGGCATTGCCAGCAAATCGAGGGATGTGATCATTCCCCTCTATTCGACATTGGTGAGGCCTCATCTGGAGTACTGTGTCCAGTTTTGGGCCCCACATTACAAGGAGGGGGTGAAAAAATTGGAAAGCGTCCAGCAGAGGGCAACAAAAGTGATTAGGGGACTGGAACAGATGACTTATGAGGAGAGGTTGAGGGAACCGGAATTGTTTAGTCTGTGGAAGAGAAGAGTGAGGGGGGATTTGATAGCAGCTTTCAACTACCTGAAAGGGGGCTCCAAAGAGGCTGGATCTAGACTGCTCTCAGTGGTAGCAGATGACAAAACAAGGATCAATGGTCTCAAGCTGCAGTGGGCAAGGTTTAGGTTGGATATTAGAAAAAGCTTTTTCCACTAGGAGGGTGGTGAAGCACTAGAATGGGTTACCTCGGGAGGTGGTGGAATCTCCTTCCTTTGAAGTTTTTAAGGTCAGGCTTGACAAAGCCCTGGCCGGGATGATTTAGTTGGGGATTGGTCCCGCTTTGAGCAGGGGGTTGGACTAGATGACCTCCTGAGGTCCCTTCCAACCCTGATATTCTATGAAGAGCTTAGTATCCTCAATCGATTGGAGAACAAGGCAGGCCCTTTCCAATGAGATCACCACTTTGTGACTAGTCTCCATCCTTGAGACCAACACACCCATTCCTGCGCATGGTGCTGTTGCAGTGCTGAACCCAGGAGACCTTTCTTTGCCTGAAGCTTTTTAATAGCTCAAGCCCGAGTTAGGATAAGCAACAGTGATGGAGCTGCCTAGATGACACTACCCACTTGTGACTTCAAGCACAGACACAAGCTCTCAGGAAAACGCATTACAAGCCCAGCACTGACCCTACTATGGATCTCCCACAACCCTGAGCCACGTGCCTGTAGTGTTATTGACCTGGCTAGGTTTACACTAAGCAGTAAGAAAGGTTAGGCCGGTGCTTGGCTAACAGCAGGGAGGAAGGACTCAGGCTGGCTGCTGCTGCTAGCAGCTGCTCTCTCTTGCAGCTCGTCTCCCTGTGTGTGCGCGTCTTTTGTTAAATCCCAGTTGCCTGGAGTTGCCAATTCACCATCTCTTTTCTGAGACACTTCCAACCTTTTGAGCTTTTTTGCACTGGACTAGAGGCAAGGCCCAGCAGTCTCCCACCACTGTATGTGACCCTTTTAACTTCGCTCATTACCAGCAGTAGGTTCTCAGTTCTCCACACACCCCATTTCCTCTCAAGGCCATAGTGCCCTATCTCAACAACCTGGGTCTTTCCCTCTGTTAGTTGGTCTCAGTCTGTAATGTTGCCTTGCCACCCCCTGGAAGCCAGATGAGTGTTCTCAATGGGCTGCTGCCTCCTTCTACATGAGAAAAAAGTCTCAATGGAAGCGTGTCAAATGGAGGCACCTGAAGAGATGCCTTCACCCAGGATATGAGCTCAGCCATTCTGGAGCCCTGCCAGAGAAAAAGGGGTTGTGGGGGTGTGTGAAGAAGAGGGGGATGGGGTCACCTGTGCAATATATGTTTGTACAGAGTACGAGGTAGGGAGGGAATCACATTAAACAGACAGCAATTTGAATGCAGTTGAGGTTTATTGTGACATTAAACCCTAGTTTTACACATTACAAAGCTAGGAAAAAGATCAAGCTGAGGAACACTTCCTATGTATAGAGGAAGACAGCTGTATGTCAGTTACAATCCATGTCCTGAGAAAAGCAGACTCGCCCTGCAACGGATGCAGTCCTGCATGACTAGTGATGCCACCCTATAACCGGTAATACATGGTTCTGGGGAAGCGTGCCTGGGAAATGACATTCACGTTCTGTAATTCTGCAGAAGGAAGAGTTGACCTCAGTCCACCTTCTGCCAAAGCAGAACTGCAGCCTCAGCAAGGAGACCACACACTAGCTATGCAGGCAATTCAGCTGGATTCCTTCCAGCAGCAGGGGGAACCCTTCAGGCCTCCACCTTCTTTCCTTCCTCCACCAGCTCATCAGGACACGGTGGGGAGTCTCCAGCGGGAGTGAAGGGTCCCACGATCCAGTCCAGGGGAATGTTCTGCATCACGTATTCCAACAGCTCATCCAGGGACTCCTGGGCCTTGGTCACCATCTCCCGACTCTGGGCAAGGGTATGGCTCGACAGATCCTGGAAACAGCTGGCACTGGAGAAGGAAGCCTGGAGCTCTTCTATACTGCTCGAGACCTGCTGGGCCTTGTCCTGGATAGTGCTGGGAAGGCCCTGGATGCTGCCCAGGAGAGTAAGGCAGGTGGTTTTCAGTTGCTGGGTGAGGCTCTGGGACGTGGCTAGAGCCTGAGCTTCAACCTGCTGGAAGGAGAAAGAGACTGGATTATCTGCAAGTTTCCCCTACACATGGGGGGGAGTTCACTGAAGCAAGGCTGGCAGGGCGAGAAGGAGAATACTTTTGTGGAGTCTGGTTCCTCCTGCCCTTCCAACTTCCCCCTGCAGCACTGGAGCCACATTTGGTACAGATGGTCCTGGCCATTGTGAAGCTTCTGATCTACAGCCTGCTTGGCACGGTTGATCTGCAGGAGGAGAGGGCAGTTAGCTGGGAAGAGCAGGAGGCGTTTGGCCAGGGAAGCTCTCCCACAGCCAGGTGTGGGCAGCAGGCAAGCAGCACTACTGCAGCGACACAGCTGGGCCCACGAACTAACAGCGCCAATGGCACTGAGCATGGGAGGCTGCAGAGACCGTGACCCACAGCAGCTACAGGGCAGGGGAGAGGGGTCGTGTTCCTACCAGGTCAATGATTTGCTGGAGCTGGGAGAGGGCCTCCAGGGTGCGCTGCCTGGCTTGTCTCATCTTGCCCAGGGCGTGCTGGTAGGCTCGCTGGCGCAGCGTGCTCGAAAGGGAACCCAGACGCACATAGTAACTCCGCTGTTCTGCTGGAGCCTCTCCAGGCCCCTCAACGGGAGTTGTGGCAAGTTCAGCTGGAAGGGGGAAGGGGTCAGTTGGCAGCAGTGGTGCAAGTAAGGCAGTAAGGTCAGGTACGCCGCACCATTAAGACATTTGTTGCTGGTATGACGTACTGGAATGACCTTCAGTATCCACTGAAAACTGCAGGGCTCTCAGGAACCGCAGCAGTGAAAGGAGCAGAATGCTGGCACCTCCTCCGGTGTGGCTGTACCGTCCCCAGCTGGCTCCCCACCAGCCCTTCCATGTAGTTGCATCTCCTGTCTGGGGTCTGTAGAGCCCCCTGCACAAGGCAGGGTGGGGTCGTTTGGGGGGAGTCATTTCCCCCCCCCCCACCACCACTTTTGGGTCCCTCCCATGAGTCCCCATACTGGTAAGAATTAAAATCTACTTGTACCACCAGTTGGCAGGGCCAGGATACAAGGCGGGGATGCGTTCAGCCCTCCCAAAGCTTGTGACCTATGCAATCTTTCCCAGGGCACATTTGGATGCCCTGCAGCACCGACCAGTAAGGCAGCGGGTAGCTGCACAGGGAGCAGTGTCAAAGCCATCAGACAGGGCGAGCGGAGGGCCCAGCATGAAGGAACTAAGGGAGGGCTAGTAGCCAAGCTAGCCTGAAGGAGAGGTGGCTCTTTTGGCAGATCAGCTGTGAACCCCAAGTTCAAGCCGCACCCCAAGACACCAGGGTCACATTGGTTTGTATTCAGCAGAGGGGATCTTACCGAGCTCCTCCTTGGTCATGGGGAGGTAGTAGTCCACCAGCTGCTCAGATTTCCCCAATGCTGTGTCTATGCCACTCGCAGCCATCTGCCCCATGCTGGAGCCCATCACTGTGCTTATGCTGCTGGTCACGGTGGATTTGGTCACCTCCACGCTCTCCTGGACAGCCCCTTGTGCCACGCTCACCATGCTGGTCACTGCATCCTTGGCCTCAGTGACTGTGCTGAAGACTGCATCCTTGGCACCCACCATTGTGGCACGCACGAGGTCTTGGGCATCCAAAACCACCTAGAGGAAAAGGGGTCAGAAGAGAGGTCACTGAACACCTAGCGGAAGTGAAGGGCCCACAGCCTCACCCTGCTCCAGGACCAGCCGTGACACTCCTGTGGTTACCTTCTCAATCGGCTGCTGCAGGATGGGCAGCTGCTCCTCCAGTCTGTCCAGACCCCGACAGGCACATTCATTGGCTGCTGCAACTGTAACACAACCACAGAACTCGTTCCCTTAATTCCTTCACGTGCACAGATCTCGTGGGGCTGCTAATCTGTGTACACTGGAGGACTGGTGTTCCTAAGCAAGTGTCCCAGGTTACTGATGGGAAAGCCAAGGAAGAGGGGTTGGGCAAGTTGCCCAAGGCTATGGAGCCTGTCTGTTTCAGAGCCAGGTTTAGCACTCAGGAGATCCCGCTGCCAGTCATCTGTTCATCCACCCCCAGCTTCTCCTAGAGGGTTTCAGGCATCTCCAGTGCCTGCAATGGGCTCAGATCCTTTTAGCATTGGAGCTGCTTCCTGTGCCCTCTAGCAGGTATTGCTCCATGGCATTAGGTGCCATACACAGTGCATGTGGCTGTGTGGTACTGGGCCAGGCACGCACACCAGGGATTGTGCGTGGGCACTGCCTGTCTCTAGGCTGGTCCAGCTCAGCACCGATACCTGAGGAAGAGTCCAACAACAGCTGCTGCAACCATCAGAGCCGCTCTGCACGAGGCCAATGCCTTGGCCAGATCATGTCTAGGAGCTAGCAGAGTTCAGGGGAGCAGGAGAAGGGAGTCTGTGGATTCTGTTTGCTGTCAGTTGGAGGCCAAGTTCAGTAGTGGGCCTAGAGCCACTATAGGCTGAACCTGCCCCCAGACCCACCTCCCCCGCCACACACACAGGAGTGTTCCTGTCTCTCTTCCCTTACTCACGCTGTGGCTCCAGCTGGTCCAGGATGGGACGTGCCCTGGTGATGGCAGCAGAGGTGATGGCCCTCACCCCAGTCTCTGCCACCTCACAGACTGCTTTGATGGCTGGGTGGGTCTCTTTGGTGGCAGCGTAGCTGGCAGAGGCCATCTCACAGGCAGAGCTGACCAAGGGCAGGCCAGCCACCCTGTCCCCTGCAGTCTGAGGGAGGGAAAGAGGAGTCAGCTGAGGAAGAGCTCCTGGCTTGTCAAGGTGCCCTCCTGTCTCTTTCTCCTACAGAATCAGTTGCAGAGGGACTGTCCTCAGAGCTAGGCAGTCTCCGGTCCCTGTCAGCAGGGGTTCAGTGGCCTGCCTGTGACATTAGTTACACACCCAGAAGCCTGGTCCCACTGGAACAGCTGCCTATATTCAGCAAGGTGTCAGGAACGCCATTCCCATCCTGGCACGCCCACCAACAAAACAGAACTGTGTCACGATCTTGTTCCGTCAGCGAGAGCAGTAATGGAAAGACCTTGTGTCTTTCCAAGTGCAGTCTCTCCCGATCAGGACCATGTCTCAGTCCAGCACCCAGTACAGTGCCCCCACTGGGCATTACAATCAGCGGGATTTGCCGGTGTTCTAGTGCAGAGAGCATTCACAGGGTCACCAGTGCTGGTGCTCCTCCCAGATTCAAGGGGCACTTGTGGGCAATGACTATGGCACTCTGAGAACTAGACCTTGGAGCATTAGCTAGAGTTGTGGTTACGAGTCCCTGTCTCCAGCAGTGGAGACATTCAAGCTAGAACAGCCCTTCCAGCTGCCAAGCACACCTGCCTCCCCAGGAGGGACCCACCTGTTGCTCTTCTGCCTGGATCTCCACCTGTGGTTCATTTTCCTTAGCAGACATGGTGGAGTGAGATGTCCCTGCAAGACCCAAAAAGGAATATTGAGTGGCTACAGCAGGAAACAATGAAATCAATCTTCTGTAGGAACACCAGGAGAGCTGCTCCCCATCCATTTTCAATAAGAGCCAGACCAGGTTGTCCCCCTGCAGTAAGTCTCTCTCTACAGAAAACAGGCCAGGGCCTTAAACCTTTGATCTAAGGCAGGCTCAGAGACAGCCAGTTCCTCAAGCCCAGAGATGCACTTGTAATCCACACACCTTGTGGGTATGTTCTTCTGGCCCATCTTGTGGTACCAGGACCAGTTAGAGAGGTAGATATTAACACATCAGCTCTACAGTCTTAGCTAAGAACTTTATGGCTGTTAGCTCTTGCATTTAGCTCCAGAGGTCCCAGATTTGATCCTGCTGATCACCAGGGTCTGTTGGTGTTACACACTCCCAAAGCTTCTCATCAGACTTCTAGATCCAACAATGCCTCCCAAGGGGAGCACCAGGACACCTGCACAGCTCAGAGGCACCCTCCTAATTTAGTCTTTTCCCAGATAATACCGGGGCTAATTCCATTTGTCCCAGAGTACAATCACTGACAGAAGTTACCCTGCTGAAGGTAGTAGCCATTGACTACACACACAGAACACTGAATTGAGAAGGTACCATTGGTGAGCCTTCAGGGACCTCTAGAGTGAGTAGTGTAGGAGTCTCCCTGGATACTGAATTACATAGGAGATGATGATAATGGTCCCTTCTGACCTTAATATCTATGAGTCTACATAGGAGATGCCCACTATGGCAGGCTGGTTATTTTAAAGACAATTTAGCTGGTAAAAATACAAATATTTTCTATTCTCAGTTAAAGACTGGTCTGGTAAAGAAACCGATTCCAATTCAGGTAAATTGACACCATCACCCCTGGAGGCAAGAGTGAGACCACTAACTAGAAAGCTAGGGCCAGGAAGCATTTCCCTCATGGGAAGGCACCAGGCCTGTTTTCCTTTAGTGTTTCCTGCATTATCTGTTTCAGATACATATTGGTTACCCAACACTCCCCTCTCAGCTGAATCAGCCACCTCAGTCAAGTGTTTCCACCTGCAGATCATTAGGACAAGCCAGAACTCAGACTACAGCCAGAAGTCCCAATCCCCATCCCTGAGTGGGAACAGCATAGCTTCGCTCAGGTAGAGAGGTGAGTGGAAAGTTTTTCCATAGTTCAGGCTCTAATTTAGTTCTCCTTGTTAAATAGTCTATTCTCCTCTAGGGAAGCCTCCATCTCCTAGAACATGCCATTAATCCAGGCCTCCCAGTCTGGAAGGCAAATAGTTTTCTTCCCTGGACTGTTTACTCAGAAGACTCAGCTAGAAATGCTTTACACAAGTACAGCAAGTAGCTAAGAGCTTCTGATCATTCAATCCTAACCACTACTGGCCCTGATCAGGCAAGACATTCAGTCACACTCTGTGTAAGAAAAGAGCCCCCATCTAAACACCCCCAGAACTTAAGACATAGCATAGAGGTTAAGCACACATCTTACCAAACTTCCACACTACTAATCCTTTGCCAATACTTGGATCTACCCCCCTTCAGCCATTATATTCCTGTGATGATGTCATCATGGGGCTGGACACACTTGACAGACAGCTCAGGAGACCAATCACACAGCTGCATTCTCTACTCTGCCCAGTGAGGGCTGTGAGCTTCTGAAAAGTTACAGGGTTTCAGAGTTGCCAATCTTGCTTGGATGTGTTCCTGGAGGTCCCATCACATGACAATCTTTAGTTCCTGGAGACTCCAGGATGATCCTGTAGGGCTGGCAAACCTAGTTTCAGATTATGAGCTGTTTGGGGCAAGCCTTTTACTCTGTGTTAAGACAGTACCTAGCACGATGGGATTCCAGTTCTGATTTTGGCTTTGAAATGCTACGGTAATACAAATAATAAGAATGCTTCATATTCTCAGAGTGCTCCGGTTGTTCCCTCTGAAGAGTGCCTTTATGCTCCATTTCCCTGGTAACATTTTCGGTGTAGAAGGTTTTTTGTCAGTAAAACTATCTAAGAGAGGAGAGTGCTGATAGCTGTTGTATTATTTTGCTTTCTTGCCCACTCCAGAAGAGGCTGGGGCAGTTTCTCTGGCCCAGCTGGTACAAGTTGCTTCCTCAGTTCATTTATAGCTCTCCTGCTAGTTGACTTGTCCAGGGAAGAGAACATGGCACAGATTTTTAAAGGTATTTAGCTATTGCTCCACTCAGCATTGCAAGGCCTAAGTGACTTAGGCCCAGAACCTCAAAGAGAGTTAGGTTGCCCCACACTGGGCAACAAGGGGTTAAGGAACAGCTCTGGGCTCAGCCAGCCGCGCCCTGCCACACCTGTTGGAAATGCACCAACTGGAGGAGGAGTTTTTTGAAGCAGGAGTGCTGCTTATTTTGGGGGACAGCAGGGAAGAGAGTAGATCCATACCACCACCACCACCCCCCTTCCTTTCTTTTCTGTAGAGAAGAGATAGGGTTACTTTTCTTCTTTAATAACTATCCATAGGTCCCTCCCTGAGGGAAGGAAGGGCCTGCTGCAGACACAGCCTGTGTGGGAAGCATTCCTGTTGGCTATGAATGTGGGACAGTGTTTCTATGTCCTGGGGAATTTTCCACAATCTGGGAATTTTTGAGTAAAATGTTTTGAATGAAAATTCCCAATTTCCCAAGTTGAAGCACTGCTGGGATTTTTTTTGTACCAGATTTGGGAAGACTTGGGAAATTTTTAGCGCTAGGTTGGGAAAAGTTGGCATCGTGATATAGAAGCACTGATGTGGGTAGAGTCCCCCTTCAAGGAGGCTAGCCCCTGGTTCTGCCCCTGGGCAGCACTGACTAGGGATGGTCTGGCCACCTGGCTTGCTACGTTCTGGTGGGAAGGAGAAACATAGAATGAATATCAGTGAAATATCCTGAATGGAATTAGACATTCAGTCGTTCCAAACTAACCATCTCTCACATTTGTGGTCTCCTGAGTAGGATGAGTCGCAGAAGTGGGGAAATCCAGGAGAAGCTAGGTACCAAAAGTTCATTACTTTTCCCCCTAGTTTGTACTAGTGTGATGATTTGTTGCCACATCACCTCGTGGATAGCTTGTTAGCCAGTGGATCATGCTGGGCTCTCAAGATTTCCAGCCCAGTATTAACTCTGTCAGATATGGGGGGAGGGATAGCTCAGTGGTTTGAGCACTGGCCTGCTAAACCCAGTGTTGTGAGTTCAATCCTTGAGGGGGCCATTTAGGGATCTGGGGCAAAAAATGGGGATTGGTCCTGCTTTGAGTAGGGGGTTGGACCAGATGATCTCCTGAGGTCCCTTCCAACCCTGATATTCTATGATTCCTTCAGAGGTTGTAGGGGAGGGATGGGCAGGGACAGAAGAGAAGACAAACTCTGGAGCTGCAAGCATTCAGGACGGGAGAGAGCCAGCAGTTTTCCTTCTTAATTTACAATGCTTTTCCACCCTACTACCCTCCCCTGGGGTGGCATCACCTTCACGTTCATTCAGTTCTAGAATCACTGTGGCAAAGGCTGTTGGACTTTAGTTACACCAACTAGTCCTGGAAAACAAAGACAATGGTTGTCCTAACAGTTTCCATAGGTTAGTTGGACACCTAGAACAGCCCACGATGTAAGACGCTTTTGTTTCTGTCCCAGAAACTATGGTGAAGTTGACAGCCATTGAACGGACAGAGGGGGGTTGTTAAGGTGTAGCAGCCAGCAAGTTACCCTGTTTTATAGCATGGCCAGATATGGTTAGAGTGAAGAGACAATATGCAGTGCCTAGCAGTGTTGTTGCCCACTGACTGAATGCACCCAGCTTGCGTGGAGAGGGCACACAGAGACCCCCATTTTGGAATGCTGGTGTGAGAAGGTTCCGTGGCAGTTGGGAGTGACAGTTGGGCATCTCAGGCCAGCATGGGGGAGGGAGCAGCTCTTGCATGGCCATTTCCCTCATCCATCCTGGCCCACGGCACCCAGTGCTATGGCTGACAGAAGGGCTCGGCATCTCTGGGCTTAGCTCCAGGGGACCCAAGACAAGCAGCCTCCCTCAGGTGCAGGCATGCTCCTGGCTGCTATCCATCAGGACACCAGTGGGTTTTCCTGCCCCGCCAATGTCTGCCACCTCCCAGTCACACTGCTGGAGCTGAACCGGCCCTCACTGCTGCCTGGCATGGAGGCGCCAGACCAGAGCCTGCCAAGGGGTGATGGAGGGTGTGGAGATGTAGAAGGAGCCTGCCCATGACCCAGTAGTCCACAGGCTTAGTCAGGGTCCTTATTTATTTAGCTTCATACCCTACATAGAAAAGCACCAAGCTAGGACTCTAGGTGCCTTTGACATAGGTTAAGCAGGATGTGGATAAAAGTCAGATCCTGCCAGAAAATGAAGGATCCTCTTGGATCCATGGAGACTGGCTGGACTCCAGATTTGTTGGCACCATACCAATGGTTGGAGAAGTGCTTTAGGTGGTACAGCTTGGGGGCTCGGGCACAAAAATTGAGAGGATCTGTTATTTTCTGACAGGATCTGACTTTTACTCACACACATGATCTGGTGCCTAGCAATGGCAGTGTAACATGCTGCATCTTGTAGCCCAGGGCAGCAGGACAACCTGTGAAGGTCCCACAACCCATGGTGAGAAAAGAGGCAGTCCTAAGCACAGGTGTAGTTTGACTTCTGTATTTGGGGGAGCAGCTCCAGTCAGACCAACGGGAGCGGGGGGGGGGGGGAGAGAAAATTCCACACCTGCCCAACGCTTGCAGTTTGCCCTCCCCAAAACATGCCCATGGTCCTAATGTCCATGAGGGAGAGGGGAAATAGGAGATAGTTGGGGACAGGTTCTTCTACGTGGTGAGGTCAGTGAGCATCCTTAACAGCTTTCTCTCCTCTCCTAGCTTCCTGGCTTGCGATCTCAGGCAAATGACTGTGGAGGTGGGCGTCTGCAGAGACAATACGTTGGCAGAGCTCCAGCTACAAGTATGTCATCTTCCTTTCCTGATTCAGAACCAATACTGTCTACAGTATTTGCTGTTCTTGTGGAGCTGAAGGATGTCCTTATGACTTGCTGTGTCTTCAATGGGGCCAGGATTTAACACTGGGACTCAGGAACCCCACCTGAGAGCATAAAAGGAGCAGGAAGGTGCAGTGAAGAGGGGAGTGGGAGCTCAGGAAGCTGTGGTACAGAGTGAGACAAGCTCTGTGGGCAGTGAGGCCTGGGAGAGAGAGCAAAGGCCCCAGGCAGAAAGGTCTGGGAGGAGCAAGAGAAAAACTGGGTTGTGTGTGGACTTTGTTTTGGAGAGATGTTGAGTTTTATTTGTACTCTTTTATATTAATAAACCCAGACCCCAAGGAGAGGTATTTCTGACCAAGAAAAAGCCTAAAGTGAAGTTTATTTGAATAGTCCAGGAGGGGACGCTGAGGCAAGTTGTCTATAGTTTGACCATAAGCCCTGAGGAGGTGCATGGGAGACAGCTGGCCTGTTTAGATTGTAGGCTCTTCAAGGACTGTGGCTCCCTCTCACTATGTGTATGTACAACATTTACCACAATGGTGACAATGTTTGATTGGGGCCCTCATGTACTACTGTGATATGAATAAATATCAATAGTTATTAAGAACTGTTATGTCATGATGATGATCTGAAAAGCAACATGTTAAGTTAGGACTATAAAGGTAGCCGTGGAAAAGACTTTAACTTTTAGGCATGGAATTAACCATTATCCTTGGATACAGGTTTGTATGTCATTAAGGACTTGTTGAAGCTCCTCAGTGGTATTGAGGAGCTGGGGACTGCTCAGATATGTGTGGGTAGAAACAGAACATTGAATACCATAAAGGGGAATGAAGAGGACCAGAAGTCAGTGAAGAATTAAGATGGGCATTTGTAGATAGAAGTAGAATGGCTTGGAGAAAGAGTGTGATAGGCTTGTCAGAAGAAGGGGACCTTCTTCCCACCACCTGCAACAGCTTGACTAGAGGAAGGTGATAGATAATTTCCTATCTTGACCATCTCAGGGTGAGGAAGCGTGACAGGAAAACATAAGCATCCCTGTGCTGATCACAGCTCAGTGGTTTGGTAGAATGAGAGAGGCTGATTCACTCCTCTGAGCAGACCAGTCTTAGAAGTACATAAAGAAGAAGAGCTGTGTGTAAGCTTGCAAGCTTGTCTCTCTCACTAACAGAAGTTGGTCCAATAAAAGACATTACCTCACCATCTTGTCTCTCGTCGGTAACTAAAAGCTATTAGGAAATGAGGCATCAGTTGTCAGCTACTTGTAACTGAACTGTAACTTTTTCAAACTCAGTGCTGGTGTTTCAGAGTTCATTGCACATTCATTAGTCCCTGCATAGGCTCTGGCACAGTTGGGAATTAGGACAAATAAAAGTTGTGCTTGCTGTGAGAGGCAAGGCTGTACAAAACCAAACTCACACCGGAGCCTTGTATTCAATGTGGAAATTCGTTTCTGTCCCCTTGAACTTGCACACTTGGCAAAATGAGAGAAGAATGGTCCTTGACCCCACACAGTCAAGGAAATATTGGCCAAAACCAATGTATCTCTATTTGGTTTAAAACAATGAAAATATTACTGGGGTTTATAGTGATTTAACACAATTCACAGCTGTCTATTGGAAACAAATGTAATGCACAACAACCAATGACAGCAAGTGCTCCTGGACATCCATTCCCACCGCTCTCCTGTCATACCAAGGCTGAGAGCCCTAACTGCTCATAGTGTATAGCTCTGAAATAGAACTCCATCTTCTGAAAGTCCTAAGAGGCAAGTCACCAGCTGTTCGAGAGTCTTCCAGTTTCCAC
The DNA here is from genome assembly GCF_965152275.1 of Natator depressus. Lineage (NCBI taxonomy): Eukaryota > Metazoa > Chordata > Testudines > Cheloniidae > Natator > Natator depressus. Next base: position 122,008,527 of record NC_134238.1, on the reverse strand, counting down.
CTGCAGAGTAAGCTAGACACAGGGGTTCTGTGGTGCATCACTGGCAACACACTGCGCGTTAGGCTTCCTGAGTTCAGTGAGCCTGGGGTTGTTGAGAAGGGTGTAGAGCAGCAACCACCGTGTCCTGGCTCTGGTTGACACTCTGGGTTCTAAAATGAAATAAATACAGAACTCAACACACTCCACTTCTTTTTAAATCAACACACTCCACTTCTTTTTCTCTTGTAATTCAGAAACTAATGACCAGCTCCTCAGCTGGTATCAGTGGAGTTATATCAATAGACACCCACTGAAGATTCATAAATTCTAAGGCCAGACGGGACCATTGTGATCATCTAGTGTGACCTCCTATATAGCACAAGCCAGAGACCTGCCCCACAATAATTCCCACAGCAGGTCTCTTAGAAAAACATCCCATGTTGATTTAAAAATTGTCAGTGATGACTCTTGATAAATTGTTCCAATGATTAATTGCTCTCACCATTAAGAATGTACACCTTATTTCCAGCCAGAATTGTCTAGCTTCAACTTCTAGACATTGGATTGTTAGATCTTTCTCTGCTAGACTGAAGAGCCCATTATTAAATATTTGGTCCCCACATAGGCGCTGACTTTTGCTGGCGCTGGTGGGTGCTCAACCCCCCTCTGTCCCTGACCCCACCCTGACTCCACCCCTGCCCCGCCCCTGCCCCAGACCCGCCTCCTCCCCTGAGCGCACTGCATTCCTGCTCCTCCCCACTCCCTCCCAGAGCTTGTTGTGCCGCGAAACAGCTGTTTTGCATCGGCAAGTGCTGGGAGGTAGGCGGAGAAGCTGGGACGCGGCACGCTTAGGGGAGGAGGTGGAGGTTAGGTGAGGTGGGGGGGGGCGGGGAGGGGAGCTTGGCTGCCAGTGGGTGCAGAGCACTCACTAATTTTTCCCCACACCCTCGGAGTCGGCGCCTATGGTTCCCCATGTAGATACTTATAGACTGTAATCTATCTGACCCAAAAGACATGAGGCCAAATTCTCCTCTCGTTTACACTGGGGTAACTCCACTGACTTGTGTGGAATAGCATTGGTGTAAGTGAGAAGAGAATTTAGCTCAGAACATTGTCAGCACCACTTGATAAACAGCATGATTAATATCCTTCCTCCACCTGAGGGCCAACAGCTTCACCTTCACTGCATGCATTAACTCGAAGACACCGGCTCCCAAATATGACCCTTTGTAAAAACAAAGAGCATAGCAAGATTCAATAAAGGGTTATGGTCATAAGATTACAGGCCATTTTTGTGGGCCTTAGGGCTTATCTTTCAGATGCACATTTGAAGCCTGATTGACTTCAACTCAGTTGCACCCATGTAATGTTGAGCAGAAATGTCTCTTTACTGCATATGAATAAGAATAGTTTCTGCACTTAGGCGTGCTGAGATAATATGACAGGGTCTATCAGTTCTCGTACCTTGCATCTGATCATCAGCATGGGAAGCAGAGGGAGGTTAGAGATAAAGGATTCCCAAAGAGTAATATAATTTTAGAGTTAAATAGCTCATAGTACTCAGTTAAGTGGCATATATGTTAATACTTCAGTCAAAGTGCTTACTTGATATATTATTGAAGATATAATATTTAGTGGATTTCTGCAGTTTTTTCTCAGTGGTTCCGGCCAGAAGAATGTGACAAAAGCTGAGGAGGGTGGGGTTAGTGTGGTAGTGGTCCATAAATATCATACCAACCCATGTGTTGAATCCTGCATTAAAAAAGGGATACATCTACAGAGACGTGCAGCTTAGCTCCCTTCTCTATACACGGCGGGCCCAGTACAGCATTCTTTGTGAACCTATGACTCCCATTCAAGTCAGTAGGCATTTGTGAGAACAAAGAATGCAGGCTCAGACTCTTCATTCATATACAGCCAAAAGCTTTTCAACCCAAGTCCTCCCTGGGCAAGGTGTGGATGTAGGTAGCCTTTGACAGGTTGGGTGGTGCTTGCTCCACAACTCATCTTGAGGGGTGGGGGCACAGGAAGAGTTAGGATTCTTTCATTCCAAAAAGAAATCAAGAAAGAAACAATATTTGTTTAACAGACCAGTAGTAGTTTATAAAAGTTAGGCCACCCAATCAGGAAACAGAAACCATACGATGTGACTTAAGTGGCCATTCTGAATATCAAGGACAGTCTGAATACTAACTACAAAGAGTTTGTAAACAACCCTCAGCTCCAATGTGTTTGTGAACACACCAGGCCTTTGGAATAGTTAATCAATTGTGATCTGGTCTCCGAAAATTAATAAGCAAGGAGCAATAAATATATTGACCAACTGTACCCTAAACTCACAAGTCCAATCCACAAATAAATTACTGATTCTACATTTTAAAAGAAAACTCCCCTCTTGGAGCTTTATTCTTCGGAAGCTTCCCCTTTTTTGAAAATGTCAGTCGGGGAAAAATAGTCATATAATACACATCCAGCTTCAAACCAATACTTGGCAATAATTGGCTCAAACCCATCATTGCGGAGGGGCAGAATATATGCTTCAGGGTTTACATCTTTGTGTACTTTTTAATATTAAAAAAAGCCAAGGACAAAATCCTGAGATAAGTGGAGTGGCTGCATCTGAGTAGAGTAACTGAGCTATTCTTCATGCACTGTTTTCTATAGCACCCATCACCATAATATCTATGATGGAGCCAGAGCATGCTGTACAGTGCTCCAAGAAGGAGCATCATGTGCTCACCATAGTGGCTGCTAATGTAAACCACCCTAGATGAGGGGTCTTTGTCCCCTTCTACTGTCTGACCAATGGAAGAGGTTAAAGAGTGCAGCATCTCCCAGTTACAGCAATTAGGTGCTAGACGCGTGTGCTTTTAGAATGGAAGATCTTGGATTCAGACAAGCAGGATTAGTTACACTATTAACTCTTGGATACATGGAGGGAGGCCAAGGCCCTGGCCATGTACAGCCCGAGTATGGCTAGTACTATATTCTGCCTTGCTCCTTTGCAGGTGTGTTGGGCATGAAGAGGTTCCCTATAGATACATCAGATGTTTGCTTGAAAAGTTCCAGTATTCTTTATGAGAGAGCCACCAAATGGCAAATCCCCATACAAGCTATCCATGCAATGCTCTGACGTTTCGTACACTTACCCATGTCAGCAGCTTCATACCCTTTCTGCATTATAGTCCTGTCTATCCGTGCAATCAGCCAAGTTCCCAACAGGATACTGCAAAGCAGTCTGAACAAACAAGCCCCCAGGCCCAGGAGCACATTGTAGAAGAATAAAAAGTAATTGAAGTTGTGGAAAGCTTTCCTGCAAAAGAGGGGAAAATCCACTTTCACACTTAGTGCCCAATCATGGGTTTGGTTTGGGCTTCAGTGTGCCACAACAGCTCACAAGGAACTAACAGAGATTGACCAAAGACACAAAAGTTTTAGATCTTGATCCACTCCTAAACCCCTCATCCCCGGCCCCACACCAGATCCCGCACCCCCAGCCAGAGCCCTACCCTGCACCCCTACCCCCTGTCCCAGCCCAGAGCCCCCTCCTGCACCCAAACCTCTCATCCCTGGCCGGGAACCCCCTCCTGCACCCCAAACCCCTCATCCCCAGTCCCACCCCAGAGCCTGCACCCCCAGCCGGAGCCCTCACCCCCTCCTGCGCCGCAACCCCCTGCTCCAGCCCAATGAAAATGAGCGAGGGTGGGAAAGAGCGAGCGACAAAGGGGGGATGGAGTGAGAAGGGGGTTAGGCCTCGGAGAAGGGACGGGGCAAGAGCGTTTGTTTTTCTGCAGTCAGAAAGTTGGCAACCTAAGATTCTTGGGGCTGAGCTTGTGGAGTCCTTGCACTCACAGAAGTATAGAGATTTAGTTGGGGATTGGTCCTGCTTTGAGCAGGGGGTTGGACTAGATGACCTCCTGAGGTCCCTTCCAACCATGACATTCTATGATTCTATGACTGCAATTTTTCAATGAGGGGAGACTTTTAGGGCCCACTCCCCCTCTTCCCTTTTGCTAGACCCTGTAGCTTCACTTTCAGTCCCCACTCACCACTGCATACCTTACCCCTCCTTACTACTTTTGGATTTGGCCCAGATATCCACACACTCCCACGTGCATGGTGTTTGAAATTCAGACCCTGAACCAAATTCTGTGGCTCGACCCTCTCTGTCTACTTGTACCTACATTAGTTCATGTTTGTCCAGGCAGACATAGATCTTTGTATGAAAAGCCCCATGCAGTAGGAGATCCTTGTCTGGAGGATGCAAGACCATAAGGACTGTTTCTTTCCTACCACTAACCTGTTATTGAGAGCTAATGGCTTCCGCTTATCATCTGGCAAGATCTTTGGCTGAAGGAAAAATCTCGCAGCGATCTTGATTTGTAATATCATGAGCCCCGTGGCAATCCCAACTGTAAGACTGTAATGGAAAAGGAAAAGAGAAACATCCGATGAAGTGACCTGTAGCTCACGAAAGCTTATGCTCAAATAAATTGGTTAGTCTCTAATGTGCCACTAGTACTCCTTTTCTTTTTGCGACCCTTTTAATATGGATGTTGTGGTGAAAGGGGCTGGAAATATAGCCTGTTAGAGTCCCTGGACAATGGGATGGGAGACCTGCATGTGATTGCCAGCCCCTGGGACTGATTCCCCACTGCCCTGTGCAAAGGAAGAGCAAAGCAGGCGTGAAATGCCACCATTCTGCTTTGTAGGGTTTTATGCCCACTTTGCACAGGTGTAGAGGAAGATGCTGCACTGCCATCATGCACTTACCTGTGCAGTATCTCAGAGGTTCTCAACCTGTGACCTGCAGCCCCCCTCCCGCGGGGTCCGCGGACTATGTCTAAGGGGTCCGCGAAGGACTTAGATTGAAAACGGACTGACCAGAATTCAACTCTATGTAAAGAGAATCGATTTCCAAAGAGGTCTGGGCCTCCATTCTGCTCTCAGGGGTCTGTGAACGAGAAAAGGGTGAGAACCACTGCTCTATCCTGTGGGGAATTTCTTCCTGACCCTCTGCATGCCCCAGACTGTGATACCCTTACTCACGGGGTAGTATCTCACTGCAAATAGCTCCACTGGCTGCAGGAGGGCTGCTCAGGGTGTAAGGTGTGATTCAAATTCAGATTCTCCAGTTGAAAGGGGGAGGCTGCAGGGAGCCAGTTGCCGCTCCCTGATCCTCAGCCACTTGGTTCTGGCACAAGAAAAGTGGCACAGGACCAGCAGTAACTTATGCAGCTGCCATACGGTTCCTCAGGGACCATAGGCTAGTGGAGAATCATGTGTAGCAAAGCTCCACTTGGCCATACCTCCCTCCTACCCCAAGAACTCCACTAAGACACCGTCTCCCTCATGTTATGCTGAGGGTGGGAGTGTGCAGCTGGCACAATCGGTATCAGAACTGCTGCCCACCACCTTTAACCCCACTGGAGAGCTCACCCGCGCAGGGGGAATTCTCTACCTGCTTATCTCTGGTAGCTTTAAGGCCACGAGCCCCGAAGCGGCCTTAGCAAACCAGAAAATCTGGCCCAATGGGAATAAGGGGTATCAGAATCTAGCTGTCCTTCTGAGAGCACAAAATGAGCACAGAGGAGGTGTGGCCGGGGTAATATCCATGCGACCTAGTATCAGTGCACATACTGTCTAGTAGTCCTTTTTAATTCTTACTAAGATATAAAATCGTCGTCCTGCTTTACAATGCTCACAGAATAAGCCTTGTTATGATTTTTTTTAATGACTGCTCATTTGAATTCTGTGGCTACTGGTCTTATTGTCTGCAGTCACCAACTGGGCTGAAGATAATAAGCCAAAAGAGGACCGTCCTCTGCACAGATTCCTGGGATTCCAGGAAGCGATGGCTTCAGGAGACTAATAGAGTCCTGTAGGGAGTTCCTGACAGAGGCTTCATTTGCTGGGGGGCAAGAAGGGCTGTTGCCGCCACCCCCAGATCTTGGTTTGTCCCTCCCAGATTTTTCATAGGTCTATAAGCTCCATTATGTCTTCCGCTCCCACCCCCTGCCTCCTCCAACTTTGCAGGATATAATATAATCATATTTAATTTTTCCTGTGCTGACACAATTTTGCCCCCCTCCACCCTCAGATTTTTCTGACATGACACCCTGATTCCTGAGTTTGTGGGGAAAAGAGTGTAGTTGGCCCAGACAGATTACAAAAAGGCAGACCCTAGACCCATATAGGTGGGCTGGTGGCTCTGCCTTCAGGAAGTGGAATCAGCTGTTATATCTTATGAAGCCTTGAAACTGCGATACCCAATCTTTGCCAAACCTGAGGACAGTGCCGGCTACTTCCCAGGAGGCTGGGAGACACACTGAACAGAAGAGTGTGGCTGGCTGATCTTTAATGCAGAGATGTGGGCCACGGAGATTGCAGGTCCCAGCATGAGATGCTTTCTTTAGATTGAGCAGTCAGGACATTAGATCAAAATGGAGCAATGCTTGCTGGGACCTCCTTGTCCGCATTAAAGATGAAGGTGGAACATTGTGGACAATGGATTGCATTTTGGCTTAGCTTGTATTCTTATGTGCTTTCACCCTTTGATTATCCATTGTCAGTCAGTCCCCTCGTAGTCAGCATTTTCCTTAAGATGGGAAAACAGACAATGTGCTTAGATTGTAAACCTCTCAAAAATTCCCCACAGGGAAAGCAAGTTTAAAGATCTGCTGACCTTTGGAAAGGTTGCATGGCACATCTTCAGAGGAGGGCTGCTGGGGCTATGTTTAAGGAACATGCAGAATTTATGTTACGTGGCAGGGTTATTCAATAGCAGCGTGAAAAAAACTCCCCCCTGACCAACATAAGTTTCACCGGCAAAAGTGCTGGTGTGCACAGTGCTACATCAGCAGGAGAGGCAATCCTGCCAGCATAGCTAACGCCACTTGTTGGGGGTGGTTTAATTATGCTGCCAGAAGAGCTCTCTCCTGCCGGCAAAGAGCGGCTATGCTGGAGACCTTATAGCGTCACAGCTGCAGCAGTACAGCTGTGCCACTGTAAGATCCATAGTGTAGACACAGCTTAAACATCTGTCACTGGAACCTACCGTTTTCAGATAGGTACCTCTTGTTATTTTATAGACCTATAAATCTAAATCAGTGCGAAGACAGTGAGATAACACCAGAGATGTGTGAAAACAAGGCACTTACATCCCAATTCCCAAACCTTTGGCCACTTCCAGCCCTTGGCCATGCTGTATTGGCAAAACAAAACTGTACATGATCATTACACCAAACAGACACTGCACCACATGAATGATCAGGTAGCCTGGAAAAGAGAAAACATATTTCTTACTATAGAGGAAAAGGACAACCGCTCTAATATTGGTTGAATGTATGCTTATGCTGAAGGCTTGGCACGTACCCCATAATATGTATGCAATTTGCCAACCAGAGTATCTTGCTATTGCAGCCTGAGTTTAAAAAAAGAAAAAGGACAGACGTTTATGACATTGGAATTGCTGCATGTTTGATCAGAGAAACAAAATACATCCTTAGGCCCTGATTCTGGTCTTCATCCTGCTGGCTCCTTTATGCCACATTTCAATCACAGGGCCTGATTCTCCACTGCCCGGCACCTTGTTCAGCATTCACACCAGTGCAAAGTGGGTGTGAACTGATCCCATTCTGACTGGTGACAGTTTACCCCCACTCTGCACTGGGTAAGTCACTGGACAATGTGCAGGGCAACCAGGAATCCGTTCCAGTGTCCCTCCCACACCCCTTCATCACAGACCCCAGGGCTACATTGAAGCATACAGGAAAGGTGCAGAAGTGAACTGAAGTATGTGCTGAAAGTGGAAGGAGATCAGAGGAGCTTGGCTTGGACTCCTGCACAGCTTACACAAGGGAACGGAACAAAACTACATGTACCCAGAATTCTACCCACAAAACTGCCTTTATAACTGTTAGAACATGTCTGAAGAAAATAGGGACAAGAATTGTTTTCCCATTCACTTCTATGCAGAGTAAGGCTCCAGTCCTGCAAACATTCAATATGCTTAACTGTAAGCACACAAACAGCCCTTTTATTTGTGTCCTAGTTAATGGAGCATTTGCTTACTTAACTGTCAGACTAAGCGATGGGGTGTTAGTCACCCATGTTCTAGTACCCTCACTTTCCTGGATGGCAATCTCCACTGAGTAAGGATTGTCATTTGTTATGTTTAGTACAAAGTTGATTTGAAAAGATGCCATTTCTATTGTTCTTTGGGAGACAGCTTCATCATTCTGAACGACAGACCAAACCACTGACATTGTCTGTACCAGATAATAAACTGCTACTGCTCAGGGGCAGCTTTCATCTGTGGAGTGGAAAGTTGAGGGGTGCAGTCAGTGAGTGGCTCTCCTCCCCTGCTCCATCCCTCCCTGAAAAGCCGACAGTGCCCTTACCGCATGTCAGCTCTGGAGGTGTGAATGCAGCACGAGGCGATCACTGCAAAACCAGCAGTGATTATCTCCTGGTCCTTACACAATGGCGGTAATAAACAAATGTAGGGCACTTAGTGGTGATCAGGGTCAAGTTCCTGTGACAGCTTGTTATGAGAGATATCAGTGTTAGACTGAGGGCCGGTCTGCATTGAAGATTTACATCAGCATAGCCGTGTCTTTCTGGAGTGTGAAAAATCCACACCCCGAGAGAATAGTTACACCGACCTAACCCCCAGTGTAGACTTCCGTTGACCCAGTTACTGCCTCTCAGGGCTTGTCTACGCTACAGGTTATGTTGGTATAACTTATGTTGCTCAGCCACCCTGAGGGCTTGTCTACATTACTCGCTGGATCGACGGCACAGATCTGTCATACAAGCCTTTTACATTAGTTTTACAGTGTGAAGCCATCATACAATTAGATTAGCATGCTCCAGAATCAGGCCCATGAATATTGCACTGACCCATTAAACTATGGCCTCCTCTTGCAAAATACTGGAGAGCACGTGTAAACTACATTCACAAGTTCTCCCACTGAATTTCAAGTGTTAGTGGATCAGAGCTACTGGCTGGGAACTTTTGGGGAAAAGCAGTGAGAACTTACCACGCTTTGAGAAGAAGCAGGCTCACGAGACCTTAGTGGAAGGAAATGTTTCTCCCCTGCCCACAGCCGCTTCATGTGTTTTCTGAATAAAGGTGTCAAAATTAGTTTTAAAAAGTTTCACACAAATAAATTGGAGATTTTATTCACTCAATAACTTTGTTTGACTGTTTGATCACAGAGGAGCTATATCAGATGATTTGACTGAATGTCAAAGGGGTCAGCAATCTACAGCTAAAAGCATCATGGATTAATGCAATAAACACAGAGCCAAGGGGCGCAATGGTGAAAGAATGGCAAACATTGTGTTTTATTGGGCATGCCACCCAAAGCACAAGTTTTGATTTATTACAACACAATACAATATACAACACTGAAGGCTTATCTTTTGCTTCAATAGGAGTTTTACCTATCTAAGACTCAGTAGTACATCTGTAAAATAGAATCTGGTCTACATACAGGCTAAGAGCACTGTAATTACAACAGGGGCCTTATATGAAAATTGAATCCAAAATTGTGATTTCAAGAGTAAAAGACATTTTACTTTGACAGAGGTAAAGTGTAACCTTTCACCAAGACTGTGTCTGTCAAAACTCCTGTTTAAAGTTAAACTGCTGATACCTGCTGAGTACCAAAATACAAAAAGAGAAGTATCTGTCTGTAGACTAAGGTCTCTTGCTTAATCTTAGAATAAATAACTTTGTTTTATGTGTATGGCTGAATGAAGATGAGTGATTGATTTTTTCTATTATTTCAGTTGCAACAGCTTTGTACTTTTTCCAATTTATTTTGTGTTCTTGTGTTGGAACTTGTATGGGATGGTTGAGATAATCTCTGTGGACTGACCCATACCCAGGAAGAGTTGATCTTATCTCCTAAAATGTCTCAAAATATTTTGAGGTCTGCTGACTGATTGATTTTCTAAGCCAATGCTTACTGGCAAGGAAAGTCTCTTTATTTGCATAAAGATGACCTAATCCAGCCCCACTGGGTGATGTTTATGACTTCAGAGGGGGAATGTCCCATTCTGCTTTGCCAAGAAACTCCAGAGTAGAGTAGAAGTTCCAAGGGGGAGGAATCAGTCGGGCCACCATCGTCAAAAAATGGAAGGAAAAGAAGAAGCCATTGCTTCTGGCTAATAGCCTCTGGTGTGAAGAGGCCACCAGGCTTGTCAAAAGGCTTGTGCTTCCTTCCCTTTCTCAGACAGCCACTGAGGTGCCAGAGTCCAGCAACACACACCATCCAAAATTTGGCATCTACAGGCAAGCAACCTCTAGCCCAGCGGTTCTCAAACTGTGGGCCGGGACCGCAAAGTGGGTTGTGAACCTGTTTTAATGGGGTCGTCAGGGCTGGTGTTAGACTTGCTGGGGTGTAGGCCGAAACCGAAGCCCAAGCACAACTGCCCAAGGCCAAAGCCAAAGCCCAAGCCCCACCATTTGGGGCCAAAAACAAAGCTCAAGGGCTTCAGCCCTGGGCAGCAGGGCTCGGGTGGGTTCACGCTTTGGTTCCCGCTCCTGTGGTTGTGTAGTAATTTTTGTTGTCAGAAGGCGGTCATGGTGCAATCAAACCCCAGCTCTAGCCAGTCAGCAAGTCTGTTGAGTTAGCCAAGAAAACCACCAGCTAATCTTTCCAACCACATACTAATTTCCTGAAACTGAATGAAACCACAAAAGTCACAGCAAAGATCATGCATAAATATCAACCTGATAAGGATTTTATTTTGTGGTTTGTTTTTTTTTCAATTTTTATTAGTAGAGGGACACCTCCACCTTGGCATTCTCACCCTTGTCCTTTTAACTCTAGCAGCTGACAGTGTGCATGTGGATAGAACACACAGAATGTAGCTGAGTATGGTTTCTCAAACAGCCTGCAATAAGGTTCAATAGGCTCATGGCTTAATTGCTCATGGTTCAAGAGGCTCATGGCACACTCATGGGTTGAGTGGTGTGTGTTTAAATCCTGAGAAACTTAGTTTCACATAACTTCTTGTTTGCTAGTTAAATTTAACAAGCTGTTTTATCCTGAATTGTATTGGAATGTCTGGTACAACCCTATACTGTGCAGGGAGAGATTGGCTATTACCTAACACCTATATTTTGTGCAGTCTGTCTTACGTAGCATCAGAGCTGTCGTCTAATATTTATTTCAACCTGGGAGAGATTTCTTCCTGCCCGTATCAGCTGTTTGTCTGGAATATCAGTAACTATCAATTAGCACTGAAATAAATAATGCCCTGTTTTTCCAAGGCGTATAGCTAGACAAGGTCTGCTGCCCTTCCCACATGATTCGATAAAGTTTGCAAGGAATTGTTGTGCAGTTTGGATTAATTAGCCTGATAATTAGATTAAGCTGATGATATGATATTAACCCACTTTGTTCTAATTTGATTAGTTTGTGTTTTATTTTGTGTTATTTAGCTTAGTTAATAAATTATATAAAATGGGAGCATTGTGTGGACTGATGTGTCTTCGCCACCCATCAGGGCCTAGAACTGCGTGGAGCTCAGGGTAGATAATAGAGACACTTCCCACTGAGTGCTGATGGAATGGAGAATAGAGTTCTAGGGCAATGGTTCTCAAACGGAGGTCTGGGGCCCCCTGGGGGCTATGAGCGCAGGTTTCAGGGGATCCGCCAAAATAAACCAGACAGCAGGGCCGGCGTTAGACTCGCTGGGGCCCAGGGCAGAACATAAAGAACATAAGAAAGGCCATACTGGGTCAGACGAAAGGTCCATCTAGCCCAGTATCCTGTCTTCTGAAGTGGCCAATGCCAGGTGCCCCAGAAAGCTGAAACCTGAGCCCTGCTGCCCCGGGCTGAAGTCAAAGCTTGAGCAACTTAGCTTTGTGGGCCCCGTGGTGTGGGACCCCGGGCAATTGCCCTCCTTGCTACACCCTAATGCCAGCCCTGGCTTTTAATCTACTGGCTATGCAGAAAAACAGTTGTTGTGGCACAGGTGGGGCATGGAGTTTTTATAGCCTGGAGGGGGGACTCAGAAAGAAGAAGGTTGAGAACCGGTGGGGAGGGGACAATCCTCGGAGCTGTCAAGTGCCTGTGCTGAGTTGACTAGTGTCCTCAACTCCCAATAAACTCCATGGTACTTGAGGACTCTCAGCACCCCTGAGAATTTAGCACTATCTGCTGATAATCTACTGCGTGTCCATACCTGTAGCAGGCCAAGATGTGAAATACGTAGCTTACACAAGTCAGGGAGGCAGCAAAGGTGGTGAAAATCCAAACACCTGGAGAAAAAGAAAAGCAACCATCTGTTCAGAATGTTTTCTCTGCAGCTCACATGACGTGATTACAAAAGTATTTTAAACTCAGCACAAAGTTGAGAGCTATTTGTACACATAGAATCATAGACCCATACAGTTAGAAGGGACCACAAGGGTCATCAATCCTACCCCCTGCCAAGATGCAGGATTTGTTGTGTCTAAACCATCCAAGACAGGTGGCTATCCCGCCTGCTTTTGAAAACCTCCAGTGTCACTGCTTGGACACATTTCTACTTGGAACACTTTTTGCCTATACTACCCAGTCACTCAGAAATGCTTTGATTATTTGTTAATCATTGAATTATAGAGTTGAGCCCAAACCAAAGCCCTGGATCAGAATTATGTGTTCAAACCCAAATTTATATTGGGCAGAACAAAGATCCTGGATTCTCACTTGTCAAAACTTGGAAGTGCAGGTTTTCCTACATTACTCTCCTAACATGCAGCTCAGTCTCCATGTCCATTCAGTCCTCTGTTTCTCTGCTGAGGCAGCAAACTGATAAAGGTAACGATTGCAATTCACGTTAGCTGTGATGAAGCTTTTTGCAACATGGAAAATTGTCCACTAGAAACTAGACTGTGATCTCCAATTCATTTTACAAATAATCATAGGCAGCTTTCAGACTCTTAGCCGCTTTCCACTTGGGCTCAGTGGATGAGAAGCTGGATATGAGTCAGCAGTGTGCCCTTGTTGCCAAGAAGGCTAATGGCATATTGGGCTACATTAGAAGAAGCATTGCCAGCAGATTGAGGGAAGTGATTATTCCCCTCTATTCGGCACTGGTGAGGCCACATCTGGAGTATTGCGTCCAGTTTTGAGCCCCCCACTACAGAAAAATGTGGACAAATTGGAGAGAGTCCAGCGAAGGGCAAGGAAAATGATCAGGGGGCTGGGGCACGTGACTTATGAGGAAAGGCTGATGGAACTGGGCTTGTTTAGTCTGCAGAAGAGAGGAGTGAGGGGTGATTTGATAGCAGCCTTCAACTACCTGAAGGGGGGTTCTAAAGAAGATGGAGCTCGGCTGTTCTCAGTGGTGGCAGATGACCGAACAAGGAGCAATGGTCTCAAGTTGCAGTGGGGGAGGTCTCAGTTGGATATTAGGAAAAACTGTTTCACTAGGAGGGTGGTGAAGCACTGGAATGCGTTACCTAGGGAGGTGGTGGAATCTCCATCCTTAGAGGTTTTTAAGGCCCGGCTTGACCAAGCCCTGGCTGGGATGATTTAGTTGGTGTTGGTCCTGCTTTGAGCAGGGGGTTGGACTAGGCGACCTCCTGAGGTCTCTTCCAATCCTAATCTTCTATGATTCTATGGTTCTATGACTAAGTATGTAGCTAGAGCTGGTCAAAAATTTTCCAGCTGAAAGTTGAAAGTTTTTCTATCAGAAAATGATGTTTTTTTGAACCAAAACTTTTGTGGGAATGAGCCGATTTTCACGACATTTTGATTTGAGGGGGAAACTAGGAAAAAAGCATTTTGATAGTGTTGAAATACTCCATTTCAACACTTTCAGAGTCGACTGTTTCAATTCTTCATTTTGAAATGACTTTTCATTTTGAATGTTTGATTTTTTAAATTTTCTTTAAATTTAAAATGTCAGTTTTGAAATGACATTTTCCATCTCAACGGACCCAAAATGATTTTTGTTTTAATTTCATTTTATGGGAAATGGTTTTTTGTTTTCATTCCCATTTGGAACTGATGTGTCAAAATCCTGGAAGGAGTCCCATTGAGTAGGATGGGCTTTGGCTCAGCCTTAAGAACTATGAGTTCAGTCTGCTTTTTTAAAATGTATCACACTCATTCCACCTTTAAAAAATGACATCTCTGTACCTTCAGTGACATTAATAAACTCTTTCAGCTGCAGGACAGCTTGTACAAGTACTTCTGAGCCATTGCTAGAATCAACAAGCTCTTCAAATCTCTGATCCAATATCTTCAGCTCTTTGGAGAATTGCTTGTAAATGTAAAACTCAATAACAATAAACTGAGGAGAAATAGATAAAAACAGCAGCTTAGCAATCTTGTCATTGGCCACTTCTAGAGAATAACACTACATGCCATCTAATCACATGGGAACACATTAATCCCTGGTGTGACTCTATGGGAATCTGACCTGTTACATTTGATTTTAAACACATATTGCCTTTCATATGTGGGGATTCATCTTAACCTTTAAATGACAGCAAGTGGATGTAGACCAATTTTGTCCCTCAAAGAATGTTGTTGGAGTTAATCTCCACTGATTTTGAACCAGACACTGAGGAAGACCAGGATGCCTAGAATTAAGCAAACTCGTAAGTATTCACGGGGAACAACATAATATAAATACAGTCACACATGAGTATCATGTATTTCATGTGACACACACATACTTGGCAGCCTTTTCTCTCCTGCCTGCATCTTAAGCAACCTATCATGAACAAGATAAACTCCCACCAAACACCCATTGGCCTAGCTGGAAGGTACCCTGGTCAGGGAGCCAGTAAACTATGGATTCTGGTCTTAATGGAGCCAGTGGCTCTGTTAAATGCATAGACAGTCCTTGTTTTAGTTTAATGGCAGAGATTTATGGAAGAGCTGTTTTTCAACAGCCTGGATTGAAATCCTTACTAAGCACACAAGGGCTGTGTGACATTGTGCTCCATTTGGGGCAATTCTTTTCAGGAAACAAGTGTGCAATTTACTTACAATGTACAGGCAGATTAAGGCTAGTGCAGATGTGCCAATCATTCTGCCTGGGAACTGAAAGCATGGGTCCCATTCGTACACCTTGCGCTGGAACCAAGATTTCCGAACCTGCCTGTTAATGGATGAAGATGGACAAACAGACCTGAAATGTTCGGTGATGACACAGGGACACTAGAGGCATTTCAAGGCCCAAAACCTACTCCAGCATAGTTCCCTCCCTCTCCATAAAAACAACCCACCGCACCTTCCTAACCCAATCTTCCCTCCCACTGGGCATGTCTGGAGAGGCCTCACCTGGCCCAAACAGGAGCCAGTCTTTCTCCTGCACACGCATTCTCAGCAGCCTACCTGCTCTCCAGCACAAAGCCACTGGGGGCTCACATCAGGATCCTCCACATTCCCACAGCATCTGCTGCAAGGGCAGCCCCCTCCCACCTGCTGCATGCTGGCTTGACAGATGGGGGCATCTGACCATGGAGTAGGTGGCTTTGAGTCTGAGGTGAAGGAGATGGGAGACAGAGTGCTCTAGTGCACTGCTTACGGATGTAGTTCAGAGGGGAGACGGGGCAAGCCCGTCATGGATGATCAGGGATCCTCCCAGTGGCTAGAGAACATGCCTGGTCCCTGGCTCACCCCAGGTGAGCAGGCAGGCCCCCAGTGTGCATGTCAGTCAATAAGTAGCAGCAGATTTAGAAGCTCATCAGAACCAAATCTGAACTCTCTGTGGCTTGGTGTTCTGGATCTGAAATGAAGATGCCATGCTCACCGCTCTGGGGGCTTCCTGACCAGACGCTTGACATGCTGAGCCTGATGATCCTCCAGGAAATGATTTTCCTGCTGTTTTAAAGGAACAGAGATTGTCAGCATATCAAAGAGTGTTCTTCATTCCACTAGGGAAGAGACAGCAGATTCAAACATATAGATCCAGTGCTGCCTTGTGGGTGCTGTATTAGGCCAGTCTAACACATGGAGCTCATTGCCAGGGGATGTTGCAAAGCCTAAAACTATAACAGGGTTCAAAAAACAACTAGATAAATTCATGGAGAATAGGTCCATCAATGGCTATTAGCCAGGATGGGAAGGGATGTAACCCCGTGCTCTGGGTGTCCCTAAACCTCTGCTGCCAGAAGCTGGGAATAGGCAACAGGGCATGGATCACCTGATGATTACCTGTTCTGTTTATTCCCTCTGAAGCACCTGGCTTTAGCCACTGTTGGAAGATAGGATACTGGGCTAGATGGACAATTGGTCTGACCAGTATGGCCATTCTTATGTTCTGATGATCTTAGTTATGAAGATACCTTACTGTGATGGGGGTACATCAGGACTTTGCAGCCTCCTACTGGTGGCCCCACTGCTCTGCTTCACCCCACCCCAGGAAACAGTTCTCTGAGAGGAAAAGAACAGCCATTTGGGGAACCAGGGAGATCTGGCTTTGCAGCACCCAGAGGGACAGCTGGTACCAACAACAGCCAACCAAGGAGCTGCCTACTGTCAGCAAGTCAGTTCCTTGCTAGAGCCAGAGGAGTGAGGAGGGATGCTCTCTAGGCTGCAGCAAAAGGACCTGAGCCAGGCCAGGCAGAGCTCACTGCTGCCCACCAGCTATGGCAGGAGTTCAGAAGGACCCTGCCAATTCAATTCCAGATGGGTCAGAAACTAGTTTGTTTGCAATTGGCCCTGATGGGCAAGGAACTGCTTCTATTTTGAGTTTGTTACTCCCCGGAAGGGGTTTTGGACTGTGTGAGGCTGGAGGGCTGAGACACAGAAGACCTGTAGAGGTAGGCTGACACCTGCAGGGTTGCTGGGAACTGAAGAGAATGGCAGCACCAGACTCAGCTGGCAATGGGGTGTTCAAGAGGTGAGTGCAACCCACCACGCTTACACTGGCAGCCATAGGGAGAAGGTTGTGGCTAACAAGAGCTCAACCCTTAATAGCTGGTGGGAGGGCCTGGGGTCAGACAATCTGATTACTGAAGAGGTATATCTAGGCTGGATCAGGGGATTCCTTACAAAGAGCAGCAGGAAGATGCATGGTGTGGCTGACAGGACAACGAAGCTGAGGCTAGGTCTGGTTGTTTGGATGAATCAGACTGGGATAGCAGAAGAGCTCTGTGAGTGGCAGAAGAACAAGGGCTGACTATAAACTTTTGTGTTATGGACTTTATTTTGGGGACTCTGAATCATTTTTGTTATTAAGGACCTTGAGGATTATTTGAACCTTTCCTGTTATTAATCCAGGACTGGGTGAAGGTGTTAGCCACAACGGAGACTGTGTGGAGTTCTGAGGGGACCAAGGGGGGTAGAACATAAAGACCGTTCTAGAGCCCAGGCCTGCAGAGCTGCCACCCAGTTGGCATCTCCAGGCTGCCACCCAGCAGCAGCTATAACCAGCTTGCGCTCCATTGCCCATGACTTGCTGTGGACACAGACCATGGGAAGTTCCTCTTCAAGTGTTTGATAGACAGCAGCCTCATGGCTCCTGATTGGCTCCCTGCCCTATGTAAACCCAAGGGCCATTCTAGGCAGCATCCAAGCAACTATGTGGCTCTTGTGTAGTTGCCATGACTGTTCCTGCATTCCTGGCTTTGACCATGACTTGTTCTCAACTTTGCCTCCTGACTCTGACTCTTGGTATCGACCCTGGCTTGGAACCTATGAACTTCTCTGCTACTCCCAGCAGGTTTGTTCCTGCTCTGACCCTTGGCCCTGACTGCCCTTGTTGGGATCCTGACACAGAGCACCTGCAAAGCAACCCCTGGCCATGATGGGGAGCTCAGTAAGCAGACACCCTGCTATGGCGAGGAAGGGCCACATTGCAGCAGGAGTCCCTTGGGAAGGTCTGTTCGACACAGCTCTGTTCCTCCTGCCTGCCCTTTAGTGGGGCTAATGGATTTCCAGGCTCAGAGACAATGGAATGTGCTAGAAGAGGGAAGGGAAAGAAGACGCAGCACAAGCCTCTTGCTTTTAAGATGGAGCCAGTCATTGTCCTCCTGTCAAAGCCCAGGGTTATGTTCCCCTTGGCAAATGGCAGCCCTGCCTGTGTGGAGTCACAGCTGGAAGTTGGTGGACATGATGAAGGGTGACAGGAAACAAGACAGGCACCCAATGCCTTTCCCTGCTGTCTTAGGGCCTTGCCAAGGGAGGGGAGGAGAGAATGAAAGGGAAGGGATGTGGGAAGACCCAACATTTCTATCAGCAGGAACATACAAGGAAGAAATAGCTGCCCAGTGCTGCTGCCCAGACACTGATTCACACTCACGCCACAGGGCACTGGGAGTGAGAGATAAAACGAGGGAGGAGCGAGAGGCATAGGAAATAGTGATGAGGAAATGAAAGACAAAGGCAGGAATAGCACAAAGAGACAAATGGCCATGCTCCTGGGGTGCTCACCCCATGTAACTCTGTGTATATCTACACTGCAATCATGGAATGCAGTATACCAACCTGCCCAGCACCGTGGGTAATTACTTGGGTGGCTAGCCAGCACTGAAGTCCATGCTGGAGTCCATGGGGTCTTGCAGGGGGAGGTGCTCTTCCATGTTTTAAGTCAGGTGAGTGGTGATTTGTAGAAATGTGCCAAGATCTCTGGTGTGAAATCAATTCTTGTTACTGGCTAAAGGTGAAACTGACCCTGGTAGAGAGGTGCACCAGCAGAAAGTCTATGCGCTGGTTAAATTCTACTTAATCCCAGGGATCAGGGAAGGAGTTTTCCCGGGAGAGGGGGAGAGAGAGATTAATAAACTGGAAGCAGTTACCCAGGAATACTCACACTTGACACATCCATCTTTAATCGAACCCTCAGTGCTTTCACAAACATCAGGGTAAAGCGGCCCAGTAGGAAAATCAGACAGAACAAGGAAGGCCAATAAAATATGATCTTCTCATAGTCTCCCATCACCTGGGTAGGGAAAGCCGAATGTACAAATGTCAGAACTCTGGATGGTGGGATAAGTCCAAAGAGTACGGAGGGGAGAGGGAAGGACAGGCACAGATACTCTCGAGCAATGTGCAGCCGGACATCAGGGTGCCCCCTTAAAGAGGAACATGTCCCCCTGTGGGGTGACTTCTATCTCCTCCGCCTTGTGGTCTGTGGGAGTGCGGAGTTGCATTCCACAAGCTGTGGCTCGTCACCATCTTTGTTATACAAACCCACTACCGCCAAACCAGAGCGAGATGTCAGCAGGCCTGTCTGCCTCCCTGCTTCTCTCACTCTCTCCCGTATTTGTACCGCACTCATCACCCTGGGATACAAGTGCTCAGCACAGCCCAGCGACGGCAACAATGTGCAGGCTTTTCACCGGTCAGAGGTCTGATTGTTCCCTCTGCATCCCGTAATGGTGCTTACTGCTGGGTGGAGACAAGAGCACTAAAGGCCGGATTTGGGTGCTCGGTGCTTTTGAAAATGCCACTCTCTGCCTTTTCTGGCATCTAAATACCGGTAAAAAAACTGGCCGTAAGACCCAGATCAAGCAGCGCACTTAAGCCCATATCAATTCCCATTGATCTGAATGGGCTTATACATATGCTTATGTGCCTTGCCGGATCAGCACCTAAAGTCGCGGCTGCTCCCTCTGCACCCGTAGGGTTTGCTGCGACAGGATGAGGGAAGAGGGAGAATGCGGAGCAAGGGTCACTTGTCTAAAAAATGGGGCACAATTTCTGACAAGGCAGGTAACTAGCCATAGGCACAGATTCCCAAGGGACATAGTGGAATCTGCATCACTTGATGTCTTTAAATCAAGACTCCCAGTCTCTTTCTACAACGTCTGCTCGAGTTCAACCGTATGTTCTGAGTTTGATGCAGGAGTTCCCAAGTAAAAGGCTCTGACCTGGGCCATACAGGAGGTCAGACGAGCTGATCATAATTGCCCCTTCTAGCCTTAAAAGCTATGAAACTTTGACATACAAGGTCCAGGGTTAGCTGGCAGCACAGCATGTTGTCTTGTTGGGGGAGAAGAAGGGAATTGGAACTGTTATTGTAGCCCTTCCTGTTTGTTTTAGTGTAAATATATTTATTTGTAAATCTCGGTCTCCTTGCAGTCAGCCCAGTACCGTGTCTCTGGACAGAGATGAGACTGAGGACGCTGTTGTGATGGGGATTCTCTACTGCGTCTACAGGACACAGTTGGACTTTGTGGTTCCCCAGCTCCCAGGTAGCTAAACCAACCAGCGAGGCCTCACCTCACCACTGAGGGCCTCCCCACATCCTTGGGACACATCCTAGGGACAGGGCACTGGACTAGCCCATGACAGGGCACTGGCCCTCAGAAGGAAATCCTTTTTTGTTGTGCTGGAACTGGGCTCTCAGCTGTTAGTGCCGAGGTTGCTGTGTCTTGCAGATGCACTGTACTCTCAGCCCCAGAAGACAGGGCAGCCTGTCCCCTGTGCGAGGCACTCAAGGAAGTGAGGCTCCATCACAGACACCAACAGTTTGATGCTGCACAACTACTTATTTCTTAATCTACAGAGTGGGCAGAATTTGGGGAAAGCAAATGCATATCTCTACAAAGTTGTGATGCTTTCTGTCAGGCTCTGCGCTCAGTTCAAAATACTAGTGCTCACAGCCATTTTCCAGATCTGTGAGGCTGTCTCACCACCTTACCCAATCACAGCAGACGGGAAGTGTGCTCAGGCCTGAGTTTAAACCCTCTTAGCCAGGTTCTCAACTTGAGACCCCTAGTTCCAGGCCACCGTGACCCCAATCCTGCAACTGGATCCATGCTAGCAAACCCTTTACATGGGTGCAGAGCCCCACTGAAGTCAATGAGGTTCCATGTGGATCAGGCCCAAGGGTGGGAGCCCTGATTTCTTTGGAGAATCAAAGTCCTGGCATGCACACTATGTGTTTTTGGGTTTGGGGGGATAATCTGACCTCTGGCAGTCCAAGAGTCTGTGTAGATATCTGATTTGCACATGCAGTCACAGGACTAGGTGTGCAACTTAGGTGGGCAATTACATGCTCATTTTTGTGCATGGTTCTAGGGTTCTTCCTCTTCCTCTGTCTGGAAGCTCTCGGCATAAGGGCTTTCTCAGTTGGGGACCCTATTTGTGGCATTTACTCCTCTCGGTGGTCCCTCCAAACTCCAGGCTAGGCATCTTCTGGGAAGGATGTTGAACACATTTATTTTCCTTAGCAGTGGATTGAACTTTTGGTTGGATTATTTGGCTTTCTAGTTAAATCTCTGTTGCTAAAGTGCCCCAGGTGGCATCATAAACATTTGTAACATATAAAATAAAGTCACCATCAGACAGAAATAGAAACTTACTTGTCCATGTGGGCACTGCACAATGTTTGTGATTGTGATTATGAACCTGGAAAACACACTGGTGTTACTGGACTCCAACGGCAGTCGTTACAACACACACAATCTCATGGTGCACAGCCTGGCCTCTGTCACAGGGTCCCCAGCCCTGATCTTGTAATCAGACACATACAGAGCACCTCTGCACCCCTTTGGAGAGAGTGGGGCTGTGCATTCAGATTGCAGGATCAGGGCCCAAGGCATTTCGAGATACTGGCATAAAATTACCTTCAAGGTTTTTTAATGTATTTATGAAATAATTTCTACTCTTCAAGTGAACTTTACCCACTATAGCGGCTGGAAATGGCAGATGCTGCCTACATCAGGTAGGCTGGCCCTGCAGTGGGCGGTGTAATTTCCAGCTTGGGTAGACGCACAGATGCTAGTTTTGAGCTAGCACCCGAAAAATAACAGCGTAGCCACGGCGGTGCAGGTGGTGGCACAGGCTAGCTGCCCAAATAGGTACCATGGATCTTGGACGGGATTGTAGTTGGGTGATTAATCCACCATGCTGCTGCTGCTATCTCTAGCATGCTCACGCTATCAAAGCAAGAGGGTGTCTACATGAGCTGGAAATTACACCTTCAGCTGCAGTGTAGACGTACCCATAGACCAAGCTGACTCCAACCTTCCCTGCCCAGCAATGACAACACAAAAGTGAGTGTCCCTTTACCCAAAGCATTGGATGGGGGTGTGTTTAAATGTAATACTCCTGAAAAATGCCAGAGCAAAGACCCTCGTGACTGAAATCCTTTGTTTATCCACCAAATGGCTTCCCACTCTGCCCTGCCAATATGTCTCAGTCCAGCTTTGAAAGGGCCACCCCAGGGATGGGAGGGGAGAGTTCAGTCTCTAAGGCCTATTCAGTTCAACTCATGCTGCTCTGCAGTGCCCCCTGCCCCAGCTCCTCCTATGCTGCTCTCCAGTACTGCCATGATACCCCATGCTACTCTCCAGTACCCTCTCCCCCTACACCAGGCTGCTTTCCAGGGTCCCCGGCACACTGCTCTCCGGTATAAAAATATGCAGAACACATACTCTAAACAGTGCGGTGGGTGGAGAAAAGCTATGAGTGGCCCAAACAGGGCTTAGTTCTGCAAGTGCTTCTTAGCACTGTGGCCCTGGTCCAGCAAAGCACTTAAGCACAAGGAGTCCCACTGAAGTCAGTGTTCAGGGCTTTGCAGGATTAAGCCCAGCTAGCCAGGGGCTGGATCTCAGGGTAACATGGCTTACCAAGTGAAAGTGTAGAAGAATCCCAGTACAGACCCTGTGATCCGGAATTCCGTCGAGAGGCAGGCGAAGAAAGGGAAATATGAGAGGCCCACTTCAGTGCTGCCTATGAGAAGCACAATGGCTGGAGGGAAAGCAAATGATGCCAGGCTGTTATTGTCAGTTCTGAAATCCTTGCCTAGCCATAAACTACCGTTGGTCAATATCTGCTCAGCCCCAGTCTCCCCTCTCACTGGTTAGTGACACAGCAGGGAAAGTGGATGCATTCCAGTGGGGTCTGTAGAGTTACATCTGTGTTCTAATGAGGCCCCTGTGACCAGAATCAAGGCCCTGGTCTCCTCTTGCGGCTGAACGAGCTGCAGCTCTACACATGCACAGGGCACCTTCTCACTGTCAAGGACTCCTTGAAGCTAAGTGACCTTCCAACAGAGCAGGAAGGTGACAAAAATTCAGGAAATCATGAGAGAATGAGAAATCCCCATGCCCATGACATTGCTAATCCCATCCCTGCCCTTCCCATCACTCCCCGTCGACCCAAACACCTTCAATATCTTCTAGTTTCCTTAAAAGAACAAACTAATTCAGAACCTACTCTGCTAACCCCCTACCTGACGTTAGCAAGTACAGCACCTTTGGCGATCCCAGGGGTACATCTACTGGTGACCAGTGGAAGCAGTTACACATGGGGGGAGGGATAGCTCAGTGGTTTGAGCATTGGCCTGCTAAACCCAGGGTTGTGAGTTCAATCCTTGAGGGGGCCACTTAGGGATTTGGGGCAAAAATTAGGGATTGGTCCTGCTTTGAGCAGAGGGTTGGACTAGATGACCTCCTGAGGTCCCTTCCAATCCTGATATTCTATGATTCTATGACGTGTAAAAGGGCAGGAGAATAGCTAATAAGGGAGGCGTATGTCACAGAGTAGTGCACATTGCCCTGTGCCTCGTGTCAGCATGCCCAGTGAGTGCAAGCTGGTTACAGGACTGTGAATTGTAGTACTTCACACCCACTTTGAACTCGCTTGGCACCAGCTTCAATGACAACACAGGGTGCCTAGCAGCGGAGAATCAGGCCATGAGCGTGCAAATGAGTATAATTTATAAGACAAGGGGGAGGGTGGGGCAACACAGCAGAAAAAGCAGCTAAGAGCAGGCCTCCAAAGGCCTGTCCACACTAGAGTAAAAAGTGTATTTATTAAATGTGCATGGTAACACCTTTCCAAGCCCTCAAGTAGACAGGGCTAATTGTATTCAAACACGTTAGCTGGATGTGGAGTAACCTCGGCTGCCCCCTAAGATTCCCCTTGACTAGTCAACATATGTTAAGGTACGCCCTGTCTGCACTATGGCTTTGGAATGTGTGTGTTAAAATGTGTTAGCTAACACACCTTTTATCCAGGCCCTAACTTACAGTCCCCTTTTAGCTGCTTTCCAACTATGCTTCCCCTTCTGCCTCTTCAGCATATAGGTTACATGAGTTTTGCACACCTGCTGAGGGCCAATCTGGTGTAGGTTCATTGCTTTGATATAAGTCCATTAATGGTGACCCATTTGTACCTCTTAAGTAACTAACCTACCATATAAGTCACCACTGAAATTGGTCTTTTGTTTCCCTGGCTATAATAGTCGCTAGAAGTGTTGCCTATCTATGCTGGGACACATGTACCAGAGTAATAACACCTTTGCAAACCCCAGTGCAGATGCAATATGCCAGTGCAATATGGGGCTTGCAGTGTAAGGCTTGCTATTCCATGCTGACGCCAACCTACATTTACAATGGTGCAGTGCCCCTACACTGGGATTTACACTGGTGTAGCTACAGCTGTGCATGTGTCCTCCGGTCCTGAGACAGCGGATCAGACTCTGATCTTAGTTACACCAGTTTAAATCCAGAGTAACTCCACTATCTTAACTTGAATTACTCAGTTTGCAAACGGCAGAGACCACTGGAGTTGGGGACAAGAATTATCTTCTTTGGCCAAGTGACGTGTCCCAAAGTCAGCCAGTCCTTGCCACGGTGATGGGGTAGGGATGGGGGTGGAGGGAAAAGGCCACAGCCACCCCAAGCTACCAGCTCTTCTTGATGCTCAGATCTAGAGCACCCTAATGCTTCTTGGACCTATGCCCTTACCTCAATCTCAGGCTTGTCCAAGGCCATGTGCCCAGCAGCATTATTGCATGGGGAAGCCACCAGACCTCACACAAGTGCCCTGGCTGCCATGCAAAGGTACCCCTTCCTCAGTTTTAAGGTTACTCCAAGTGCCAGACTGAAGAGCCAGAGAAGGAAAAGATGGACAAATACCCCCATCTCTAGTGTGGTTTGTGTGATCTGCACCATACCTTGGGCCCACTGGGGCACTTGTAGTGGCCGGTAACCTTCCGAAAACAGGAACATAACTTTATTGGCTGTAGCTCCAAATGCAAAACCAAATGACCATCGGTTGCTGAATGTCCCAACGAAATCCAGGGGTCTGTGAACAAAGAGCAATTCCTGCTGCTGAATCCAAGGTTCCCACTCTGCTCTGCTCCTCAGACTTGATTTAACTGCAAACGCCACCAGTGACCCTTCTAATCCTCTTTCCCTTTGCTTGTCTTTCTAAATGGTGTGATGAACCTGACACAGGAATCATTGGGTGACGTTCCATGGCCTGGGTCATACAGGAGGTCAGAATAGCTGATTCTAATAGTCCCTTCTGGTCTATGAATCTATGACTCTGTTTCCCTTCATGAAGTGGCTTTATTACAGCTCTGTCAAGGTCTGTGCTAGCCTTTGGAAGTTCTGTGGCTCCTCCATCAACCTCTTCAATAAAGCTCCAGCCAGTTCCCTGATCTATGACGTCCTCTTCCTTTTGGCTCTGCTTTTCAGAGCCAAATTTCCACTGACAACCTATTGGGCTGACCCTGCCATCACCATTGACCTGGAGACAGCAGGACTCTGTCAAATGTGCCGTGATTAGCATCAGTGTCTCTTACTGCTGGAGATGGGTAGGCCCTCGTGGCCAGCATGGGCTGTGCACTGCAAAGACCACCTGGGAATCCTGACCCCTAGCCAAACCTTGGCTGCCAGTGGGTGCTGAGCACACACTATTTTTTTTCCATGGGTGCTCCAGCCCTGGAGCACCCACGGACTCGGCGCCTATGGCTGTGCATATGGGGCAGTGAGAGGAAAAGCACTCATTACACTACATCACAGGGCCCTGCTGCTCTTCTCTGCCATGCTCTGGACACCTGTGCCTACTTTGAACCCCAAAGGACTTAACAGGTTGCCTTTGGTTCATTTTTTCTTTGTATTGACATCAGGCTCATGCTGCTTGGGCAGCAGTAACCAGCTCTTGGCAGACAGCTGCACCTTTCTGTGGGATAATTCAAACATTTCAGTGGGTCCTTTGGCATCCTTGAGCCAAATGGGAAAACACGGGAGTTGGCTGGGCCTAGCGGAAGCTCACTTCATAGTAACAAATGGCCGGGCCCTCTAGTAAGGAGGTTCCCATGTGTGTAGCAGGTCAGTGCTTCACACCTTCCCCTTCACAGAGTGTTCACAGCCATATGCACTGCTGGCTGGCTCCCCAAGTTTTCTCCTTAACTGGGTGCTGCTGTATATTCCAGATACAGCCATCAGCCCCTTCATGGAGTAGATTTCTGTAGATTGGATCCCTTTCCACACGGTCTGAATTAAGCGGACTATGGAGACCAGTTAGCTAATAAGACACCAAAAGGATGGAAGCAGCTTGTGGGGAACATGTACTTATCAAAACACCCAGTGCAGCTGTGGGTTAGCAAATCCCTTCCTGCAGAGAGGTTTGTGAGGACCCATGGGGAGGCTGTGTCTAGCACTGCATGGCTGCTCAGAGACAGGAGAGAACACCAGAAGTCCCTCCCTCATCTTCCACAGGGGCCCTGAACTCCAGTAGGGTGAGCTTTCTGCAGCACTAGAAGTGATTTCAGCCTTTCCAGAAATGACCCAGTGACTAGCGGAGACAGCCAGGCATGTGGGAGTGCATTCCACTCTCTCCACAGGCAAGGGGCATTGGGCCTGCTTCAGAGACAATGGGCCTGAGTCTCCCCTCGGATCCTCTGGGTAAATCAGGAGTGACTGCACTGAGATGAATGGAGTGGCCCTGGGGTAAATCGGGTGTCAGTGAAAGGGGGATCAAGCCCATAATGTTGTTGATATTTCTGTGGCAGATGTATATATTCAGAGCATCTGAATTACTGACTGAAGCAGACTTCTTGTTTCTGGTGAAACCCAGCAGCAAGAGCTGGACATGGTAATGGGCTGCAGAGGCATTTCCTCTCCAAACTGAGCTTCCTGAATTAAAAGCTCATCATCATCTTATTCTCCTCCCACCTCTCCAGAGCACAGCAGCCTGCTATAAGAGTTAAGGGGAACATTGGGCAGCCATGTCTTTGGAAATGGCCGGGACCAGCCGTAATGGGTCATGCTCAGACTCACATCACAATTCCAAAGCGGCCATTGAGGAGGTGCAATTTTCCATCTATCTGACTCCTGCTCACTCTTCTTTCAAGGAAGGACAGCACCAAAATGATGGCAAACTACAAGGAAAGGAGAATAACTGTGAGATGGGAGTGTAGGAGCCCCTGACTCTAGGAAAGAACACAGCCTACTAGGACCATAGAGATGGGGAAGATGCACTAAATCATAGACTCCATGACACTGGCAATGCAGAACAGAGCCCGTTACTGAGGCCAGATGCTCTCGGGTGTTATGCTGATACTATAACACATTGCTAGGCCTCCGGGTTTCCTTGGTTTCCTTTTACCACTTCGGAGCATGCCTTTCCTGCACCAGTATGTGATTTTTTCCCCCACTTGGATTGATGACAATCTGACTTTGACTTCTCTCCTCAGCCTCTCCCTCGTGGGGTGATTCTTGTACCCAACTACAGCAGGATGCTAACATGCTCCTTAAGAGAATCCCATCCAGCCCTCTGTGTAAGGAAGAGGGCCACAATACAGGGAACCAAATCCAAAGGTGAGTGTAAATGGCTGTGATTAAGCCCTCTTAGTGTGTAAGTTATTGACAGACAGTCACACTCTTGCTCAGCCTGCGCATCTCATTCTGGGAACACCACCACAAAAACCTGACCCTCAGACTCAGTCAGACTCATCTCACAACTGGGCCCACGGTGTGCTGTGAGTATGAAAAGCAGAGATCCTTTGGGTTCTACAAAATTACAGAGGATCCTGCCCACCCAGAATGACTCCCTGTGTCTGCAAACATGACTGAATCAGCTCCCCTAGGCAATAAGCCTAATAAACTAACTCTGTGAAAGTAAACAGGTTAAGTAAATCCCCCCAGAGCCCACACACAAGCTGTGTGTACACATAAGGTCTTAGAGTATATTTAAAATCAATATGAGGGAACACTGAAATTTGGCACATGTATGTTTGTAGATATTAGGATGGCTTGTTTCCCATATAGAATTGGTGTAAGCATTGTTCAGTTTCCTGCCAGCATTTTGCAGTGTTTCCGTGTCTGATGCAGTCGTAGCTTGTTTCTGAATTGAGAGCTGTGATTGCAGCAAGGAATCAATTGATCCATTATTGCACATAATCAAGATACATTCAACAGTACTTCTGCTGAGTATGGCAGCTCTAGGCTGCTGGTGACTTGGTTTACTTACCGCTGGAATAAGGGAGTAATGCAGAACCAGCTCCATGTCTGTTGAACTCTCACAAGTGGCATTTGTCTGCCAGCCCCTGGAGACACGTGAGCAGATAATAAACACATTCGTTTAGCACACACAAACCCCTCTCCTGGAGTATGCTCTCTGAATAGCAGACCTTTGATTGTGAGTGTGTAGAAAATAACTCAGTGCACACATGCAAGAAAATCCAAATGGTTCCGATACTAACACGGCTATGAGATGGCCAGCTGGAAGATAATTCTGGATTCTGACATGCAAAGAGGCACCCCACACTCCCCCGTTTGCTTGAGAGTTTCCAAATTCAGTACTGGCAAAATCAATACCTTTTCCATTTGGTATAGGGTTTGCTAAGTCCGTGTGTTTAACCATGGGTAAGTCTTCTCCTGTCAGGATCATCAGCATGGGGCTAGCAAACCATGAGTCCACAGGTAAGGTTGGGTTCTGTTTTGCACTTAAAGTATGGATTCCCCCTCTTCATTTTGTATGAAAAATCTAGTATGTCCTCCCATCTACATATGGTCCACTAGCTGTGTGTCTATTGCCATTTTAAGTATCTTTGATATGACAGTAGATATTGGCCTGTTATGTCCTAAAACCTAATGCCCAAATTTTCAAACTTTGGAAGCTAAAGGTAGGTTCCTAAATCCACAGTGAGGCGTACAAATAAAAGTGGCCTGATATTCAAAGGTGCCGAGCACCTGCAGTCCCATTGACTTCTATGGGAGCTGGGGAGTGGCAGGTGCCTAATTCAGAATACCACCTTCCCTTAAGTGGTTAAATACGGATTTAGATGCCTACTGCTAGGCACCCAAGTTTGAAATGTTGAGGCCAGTTTGCCTAGATCCCTTCTTCAAATTTGAAATAGACTAGACTAGACGGCCACCAGCTATGCACGGTTCTACACTCTGTGCTTCTTTGTCTATCATTATCATTTTAACCATTGATTTTTAACATTCTTCTGAATCCACACTATTTTTAACAATGATTTTTCCTGCCCAGGCATTCCCCATTCCTCACACCTCTTTGGGAGTCTTGTCTGACCCCAGTAATGTAGGTAGCATTGTGCCTTTGCCTTCCCAGCAGCAGAGTTGCACCAGTTTGATTTCTTTGCAAGTTCCTACCCCTTTTAATTGTGCAGCTCCCCTGAGATCCAGTTGCAAGCCCCGTCAGGCTGTGGGGATCCGCATAGAGAAGGCGTCCTCCAGACATGGTTCTCCTTCTGCCTGTGTAGAAGTGGGGCTGGGCTGCCTCCATGGTGTTGCCCTCCGTTATAGGGTGCAGATCATTGGCTGGGAGGAGCAGGACAATGGTGAGAGGAGTTGGGCCTAGGAAGATGCGCATAAGAATGGCCATACTGGGTTTCCCCAATGGTCCATCTAGCCCACTATTCTGTCTTCCGGCAGTGGCCAATGCCAGGTGCTTCAAAGGGAATGAACAGAACAGGGCAATTATCAAGTGATCCATCCCCTATCATCCAGTCCCAGTTTCTGGCAGTCAGAGGCTTAGGGACACCCAGAGCATGGGGTTACGTCCCTAATCATCTTACCTAAAAGCTACTGATGGACCTATCCTCCATGAACTTATCTAATTCTTTTTTGAACCCCATTATACTTTTGGCCTTCACAACATCCCCTGGCAACGAGTTCCACAGGTGACTGTGTACTGTGTGAAAAAGTATTTCCTTTTGTTTGTTTTAACCCTGCTGTCTATTAATTTCATTGAGTGACCCCCAGTTCTTGTGGCATGTGAAGGGGTAAATAACACTTCCCTATTCACTTGCTCCACACCAGTCACGATTTTATAGATTTTATAGATCATATCCCCCTTTAGTCTTCTCTTTTCCAAGCTGAAAAGTTCCAGTCTTTTTAATCTCTCCTCATATGGAAGCTGTTCCGTGCCTCCTAATCATTTTTGTTGCTCTTCTCTGTACTTTTTCCAAGTCTAATATATCTTTTTGGTGATGGCAGGACCAGTGCTGCACACAGTATTCAAGGTGTGCACGTACCATGGATTTATATAGTGGCATTATGATATTTACTGTCTTATCATCTATCCCTTTCTGAATAGTTCCTAATATTTTGTTTGCTTTTGTGACTGCCACTGTACATTGAGCGGATGTTTTCAGAGAACTATCCATAGTGACTTCAAGATCTTTCTTGAGTGGTCACAGCTAATTTAGATCCCATCATTCTCTATATATAGTTACTTGGGATTGTGTTTGTCAATATGCGTAACTTTGCATTTATCAACATTGAATTTCATCTGCCATTTTGTTGCCCAGTCACCCAGTTTTGTGAAATCTCTTTGTAACTCTTCTCAGACTGCTTTGGACTTTATTATCTTGAGTAATTTTGTATGGTCTGCAAACTTTGCTACCTCACTGTTTACACCCTTTTCCAGATCATTTATGACTATGTTGAACAGCACTGGTCCCAGTACAGATACCTGTGGAGCCTGCTATTTACTTCTCTCCACTGTGAAAACTGACCATTTATTCCTACCCTTTGTTTCCTATCTTTTAACCAGTTACTGATCCATGAGAGCACCTTCCCTCTTATCCCATGACAGCTTACTTTGCTTAAGACCCTTTGGTGAGGGACCTTGTCAAAGGCTTTCTGAAAATCTAAGCACACTATATCCCCTGGATCACCCTTGTCCACATGCTTGTTGACCCCCCTCAAAGAATTCTAGTAGATTGGTGAGGCATGATTTCCCTTTACAAAAGCCGTCTTGATTCTTCCCCAACAAATAGTGCTCGTCTATGTGTCTGATAATTCTGTTCCTCACTATAATTTCAACCAATTTGCCTGGTACCGAAGTTAGGCTTACTGGCCTGTAATTGCCAAGATCGTCTGTGGAGCCTTTTAAAAAAATTGCTGTTACATTAGCTATACTCATATTAGCATCAGACCTGCATCAGCCCCTGGGGAATCTGCAGCTAAGTTAACACAGTCTGACCCCATCCTGCATTTTCTAGAGTGCCAGCTCTCTTTCTAGTGCATAGCTCCCACTTATCTCTTCGGTGCCAAAGGAGTGGGCCTGGAGAAGTGAGCACTGCACACGACCCTACACATGCAGTTGCACACAACCACTGGAGTTCAAATGTGCGCTAGACAGTGATTGAGCAGACGCAATGCCAAAAATAGATTCATAGATTCATAGATACTAAGGTCAGAAGGGACCATTATGATCATCTAGTCTGACCTCCTGCACAACGCAGGCCACAGAATCTCACCTACCCACTCCTGAGAAAAACCTCACCTATGTCTGAGCTATTGAAGTCCTCAAATCGTGGTTTAAAGACTTCAAGGAGCAGAAAATCCTCCAGCAAGTGACCCATGCCCCATGCTACAGAGGAAGGCAAAAAACCTCTAGGGCCTCTTCCAATCTACCCTGGAGGAAAATGCCTTCCCGACCCCAAATATGGCGATCAGCTAAACCCTGAGCATATGGGCAAGATTCACCAGCCAGATACTACAGAAAATTCTTTCCTGGGTAACTCAGATCCCACCCCATCTAACATCCCATCACAGGCCATTAGGCTTATTTACCATGAATATTTAAAGATCAATTAATTACCAAAATCATATTATCCCATCATACCATCTCCTAATCGACACCAGAAAATATTTGCAATTCACAGTCCTGCAAATGTGGGGCAGAGGTTGGCTCCAATGCATCTCAGGACAAAACTGTTTTCATCAACATACAGCAGAGTGACTACTGTCTTCTGTGTCATTGCAGTGAGGCCTGGCACAGAAAGCTGCTGTAATATGGAGGATTCACACTGACATCAAGGGAGCTTAGCTGATTTTTCAGCTGAGGAGCTGGCCCAATGTGCCACATTTCCTTTCAATTGCACGGGTGTAGCTTCCTTTGAAGACAATGGGTTTCACTCCAGTATAACTGGAACAGAATTTGTACCACTATTTTACATCTGCATAGCACCTTCCATGCTGATAGGTCCCAAAGCCCCTCACAAGCTACATACACAGTATTCACCACCAGTGAAATGCAGCCATCTCTGAGAGGTTGAGAGCAGCAGCTAATTGATGTGAAGCAGGCTGCACTGTGTGGGGACGGAGTGGGCTCTGATTCTGATCTCACTCACTCCAGACAAGAATCAGAAGTCACGGAGATACAAGACTGTAAACCGGGGTGAGCTCAGAATCAGGCTTCAAGATGATAACATTTTGGGCATGGACCCTGGGAAAAGCCTCTGCACTTGCAAAAGGTGTCATGATGAGAGCTTTAGTTTCCACACAGCACAGGACCTTCATAGAATCATAGAATCTCAGGGTTGGAAGGGACCTCAGGAGGTCATCTGGTTCAACCCCCTGCTCAAAGCAGGACCAACCCCAACTAAATCATCCCAGCCAGGGCTTTGTCAAGCCAGGCCTTAAAAACCTCTAAGGATGGCGATTCCACCACCTCCCTAGGTAGGAATCATAGAATCTCAGGGTTGGAAGGGACCTCAGGAGGTCATCTAGTCCAACCCCCTGCTCAAAGCATGACCAACCCCAACTAAATCATTATTAAGTTGTCATCCGAAACATCCCAAGAGCTCACTGTATGGCATGCATTTTATCTGCCTTGGGAGGATTAAGGGATAAGTCAACCTTGCTGGGATCTGTCCCTGGAGTTTAGACCACTAAGGCCCCTTTCCTATAGAAATCTTGAGGCAGTGCGTTCATTTGGATGGCAGTACCCAGAATGCTCCTCACGTTCACAGCTCTCTCACTGGTAAGCTGGTCTCTGAGCTGTGGAAACAAACTGAACTGCTAAGCTGTGCTCATGGAGGGCTGGGATCTTTAGTCCTGTTACACTGACTTTCCAAGTGAGAAGTGGGGACGGCTTTGCCTCCAGAAATGTGGTGAGTTTGAATCCTGGTGAGGGGGGATTTCTGGTTCTGTGTTGGACAGGTGGGTTACAAATCTAGCATTGTCTTCAGAAAATACTGTGCTTATACCATACACAGGAGTACATTGTAGAGCATCATATCTCATCGATAAACAACAGATGGAAAACTTCCCCCTCTAGTTAAACATCTGCACAGTGCAATCAAGAGAAAGGCAAAGGTCCTGCTTGGGGAATCCTAATCTTATCAGCTCTGCTCAGTGGGACCTGGCACTTTGTGTTTGATCATGACTGGCCTTTACATCAACACTTCCTTCTAGTTTGCATCTTCATCTGAATGGCTTTAGAGTTACAGGTAGAAAGAGTAATACTGACCTTCTAAATCCCTAAGCACTTTCCCCTGTGGAACAGGTTAACCGGGGGACCTAGTACCTCATTCTACTCTTAGGGAGACAGTGCACTGAGACTATGTTGGAAAAAGAGTATAGGTTGGCAAATGAAGAGAATGTCCTTTGATTTCTTCCATCATGCAAAGAGCTTGTAATATTCCTGTAAGTGCTTAGTTCTGTTGATTAGGACTGTAATTGAGACAGTAATGTATAGTTTGTGCTGGATGCTCCTTTAACTTATAGATTCTAAGGACAGAAACGGCTATTCTGGGCTCCCACAGGCCAGAAAATTATACTCTATGGTTCCTGCAAGAAGTCCATGACTTATGGTTCAGCTAGATATGAGCATGTTTTATGAAAATGTTATGGGAGTTCAAGAATTTCATGTACTCTCTGTTCTAGAACAGTAGCAATGACTTTGCTGTGTAGTCATTTTTCACTGTTTTTATAGCACTATGGGATAATTTTCATGCATCACTATTTGCCAGTTTATTATCGGATGTACTGATTCTATACAAATTTAACACTTATTGCAAAATCGAGGCAAATACAAACTACCAATAACTGTAGCACGTTTACTGAAAAAATACCCAGAAGAAAGAATGGATCTCTACAGATTGTGATGGTATCTATTAGACCAGGGCTCTCAAGTGGAGCGCTGGCAGAAATGATTAACAGGCCTTTGCCTGTGTCCATGGGGGAGGGATTTGGCTGAGAGTGCATTTTGCTGCAGAACCCAGATACAGCAGGAAGCAGTGCAGCCAGTCCCAGTGAGTGTTTTACCTCCATTGTCCGACACTGGCACTGATTCTCTTCTCACACAGGAGGCATCAGGAGTGCCTCATGGAAGCCAATGGAGTTATACTGGGTAAAAGCAGTGTGAACTCAGAACTGGGCCCGCTGCTGTGTCTCTCCTTTTGCTCCTTGCTCTAGTTGTGGTTTATTTTCTTTTAGTTCCTCATTAATGCAGGCCTCGGGATCGCAGGAGCCGGTGACCCAGATAGAAAAAGAAACTAGATTCTGCAGACCACATACCTCTCGTTTGCATGACGTGTTGAAAGTACCATATAAAATCTGCCCTTGTGGACCCTGCACTTTAACCCACCAAAGCCAAGCCCATCCTCCCAGCTTTACTGCTTACACTTACCATGCCTCTGCAGAGCGCATCTTTGCTGTGCGGCAGAGAGCTCCACGAGGAGCGAATGGACTGTGCTGCTGGGTGCAGACGTGA
Organism: Natator depressus; assembly: GCF_965152275.1. Classification (NCBI taxonomy): domain Eukaryota; kingdom Metazoa; phylum Chordata; order Testudines; family Cheloniidae; genus Natator; species Natator depressus. The sequence goes on along the minus strand of NC_134238.1, from coordinate 121,973,869 downwards.
GCAATGACTCAGCAGCAGTAGGTGTCAGAGACTTGGTGGACACGCTTCCTGGCTGCTGTGCTGCAATCCTCTCAGCCTGCATTGGGCACAATAGGCACCTTGCCTCACTACTCCTCCCCAGCTCCGCTCAGCAGGAAAGCAAACATCCTGTCAGACACTGACTCCAGGGTAACTCTAAAGGAAGGGAAGTGACCTCGTCCTGATTTACTGGCCAGTAAGTTTGTTGCTTTCTCCCAGCTGTCCCGGAAGCAGAGACTGATTGGTTAGTTTTTGCCAGGCTTCTCACTAGGAAATGAATCCAGTTTTAACTATACTGTCTGCGCCCATCCTTATAAAAATGCATGTGGGATTTAGTTGGGGATTGGTCCTGCTTTGAGCAGGGGGTTGGACTAGATGACCTCCTGAGGTCCCTTCCAACCCTGATATTCTATGATTCTATGTGCAAGTTACATGAATTCAGGACCATTACAAGTGAGAGTTGAAATCCTTCTAAGCCAGGAAACCCAGTATCCAGCTCTTGAGCACCTTGTAGGTGTATGAGTTTGGATATGGCTTCACAAGCTCTGGAATAGGTTTCCAAGGGAGGTTGTGGAAACCCCATGATTGGAGGTTTTGAAAAACACACTGGGCAAACATGTGCGGGGTGGCCTAGGCTTATTGGATCCTGCCACTCTGCAGGGGGCTGGACTTGATTATTCGTCAAGGTCCCTTCCAGCCTGACATTTCTTTGATTCTGTGATTGCATCTTCTTTGAAAAATCTGACACTGTCACTTACCCAGGTCAATAAATACCACGAGCATTTTCGGTCTCCTCATCCTCTGAAGAAAGATGGATGAGTGGATTCTGTGCCTGGCCTGGTAATTTTTCATCACCGTTTTGCAAGCCCACATTGAACGATCACATAACACTAGGCAATGTAACATACTAAGTGGCATATATTTACCTTCCACTGCCACTCGCAGTGGAGTTGTTTTCCAGCATGGCCACCAGGATGTGAACATAGGACACCAGAAATAGGAAGAGAGGGACCATCAATGTGAAAACACCCCTCACGAGCATCAGGGTTTTGTGCGTGGAGGTGTCCTTACATGACAGCTCACCCAATGACGGGGTTCCACAGAAGAAATGGTTGATGACGTTGGGGCCACACTGGGCTGGCCACAGCGTGGTGAGAGGAAGGGCAGGCAGCTGATTGCCCAGGACACCACTGCTACGTTGATGCACGTTCTCCTGTTCACGACAGTGCGATATCGCAGCAGATTGCATATGGCTACGTCGTGACCGAAAGCCATCACTGTGAGCAGGAATTACTCGGCAGCCCCCAGGAACACAGTCATATATCCCTGTGCTGCACACAGCTCATAGGAATGCTCTTGTTGTTTGCTAGCACGTTACTTAGCATTTTGGGGACCACAGCAGATGTGTATGAGATGTTCAAAAAGGACAGATTGCTGAGGAAAAAGAACCTGGGGATGTGCAGGTGAGAATCCATGGAGGACAATGTAATTATGGTGAGGTTTCCAAACAGAGTTGCTGTGTAGATTAGGGAAAACACCACAAAGAGGAGCTGCTGCCGTTCGGGCTGATCGGAAAGACCCAGAAGAATGAACTTTGTGACCATGCTGTGGTTCTTCCTTCCCAGTCTATATCCCATGCTGGAGCTGTAATTCTATAGTGAGATTGTAAAAAGAAAGTACAAACCCTGCTGAAAGCAAAGAGAACATGAATGCAGGGGAACACCATCTGTGGAGTAAACTAACATCCTGGCAGTTAATACAGATGTTTGTATTACAGTGCTGTATAACAGGCACAAATAGGGATCAAACCTGGGACCTCTTGAGTTAAAGCCATGGACCTTGACCACATGAGCTAAGCAGAGTCATAGAGTGTGTATGTGGACCAGTCACCAGAGTGAAACAAAGACTTGCACTGAGTCAATGTGAATTACATTTACAGGTTTCTCAAGTACGGAGGGGAAAACTACACACAGGTGTGAATGCATGAATCAGTCATAACTAGTGCAATGATCATCACATGCTCATTGTGTCTATATTGCCCTTCGCTTATAACTATCCATGAATGTACCATTTACCTAAACCACTACAAGAATCAACACTGCTACAACAAAGGCAAGCAGCCCGGAGAGGAATTTTCACCCCGCATCAAAGGGAGCGGGGGTTAGCTCCCTTTGATGGACACCCAGCCAGCCAGTTGGCTCTGGCCCTGAGTGGAGGTAGCAGGTGGGAGCTTTATGCAGCTGATGATCATTTAGGGAGTTTTTACTGTGCCCAGTGGATCATTAGAGACTGTTTCTGTCACCATGGGTCTCCACCGGCACTGTGAAAATGGCAGAGTGGCTTACCAGCCTCTCAGGGGGAGGACTTCTGTCCTGGCCTCAGTATTTTGCTTATGACGACTCTGAAATGAGCCAGGAGAAATAGTGGCTGAGTTGGGCACAACCCTGGAAGGAGGCAGAAAGGTAACAAAGTCTGTGCTCACAAATCTGCTGGGCTCAGAAAGAGCTGACAGATGTGGCAATGTCCCTGGCCGATTGATATGCTGGAGCCTGTGCAGCAGAAGCAAGGAGTGATAATGAGGGCGATATCACAGGCCACCCAAAAGTCAGAGAAGCCCAGAACAAACCAGACCTTTTTAGAGAGAAATGGCACACGTGATTAAGTGCATTAAAAGCAACCACAATACAGTGAGCCACATTGTTTATTCTCCAGGCAGCTTCATCAGCTCTGGTGGCTGTTCTTGGAGGTGTCCAAACTTTGGTTTATTCATTTGTCAAATGGCAGGTGAGCCGGGATGCTGTATTGCTCTAGCAGGGAGTATAGAAAACATCACAGTTACTTTCATTCACCAGCGTGCCCTAGTAAAGACCAGCCTGAACGCTCTTAAGTAGTGCCTCAGTGCGCCGTATAGCAGAGAGGAAAACAGCAACACGCACTGTTCCGGGCTGTGCCTGAAGGCACCATCTAGCCCTCTCTTAACTATATGATGCCAGCACAGGTCTGACAGGCCCTCATTGACTAAATATCCGCAGGAGGACTCTGGCATCATGCAAGATCTCACGCATATCCTACAAACAGATTGGGTCAGCAATGAATGCCACATTACCTCACACGTCCTCCGAATAGGACCATGCACCATGAATCATTCCATTTAAGTCAATGGGAGCTCTGAGAGAGTAATGGGCTCCTCATTGTGAGTAAGGGTATCATAATCTGGCCCTTAACAGGACTAGGGCTGAGAGGGCATTGGATCTCCCTATCCCAAACAGAATTAATTATAAATTTTCACCATGATTAATACTGAATGAAGGCTCCTTTCTAGGGACACGTCGCAAAAGAATTGGGGCTCTGAAGATTTACCCAAAAACAGTGTGTTCCTGAGGGTAATGTAAATACTAGTCTACCTGGAAAAAGCACACATCTGAGAAGGGAAGGGAAGGGAAGCAGATGCATTACTGGCCCTTCAAGAAAAATAGGGCTCACTAACTGAAGAACCAAATGTAGAAGGTAGAAAAGAGCAGCTTGGTTTAAAAGCCTAAACACTATGGGAATTTCTGCAGAACAGGGAAAATTTGTGAACCCGTTCACTCCTCACAAGGATTCTAAAGCGAAGCACGACTCAAAGAGTGCCTGGCCAATATCAGTAACTAAAACCTCAGTTCTGACACTGGAGGGGTCTGCCCATGCAAAGTCACTTATGGGGTTGGGGCCCTAATTCGTCTCCGAGGACCAAAATCACTTGGGGCTCCATCCTTCAAGGTGCTGAATATCACAGTGTAGTTAGTGGGAGCAGAAGGAGCCCAGCACCTGGCAGGATTAAGCCCGTAGACTGTTTCTGAGTCTATTTCTATAGAGAGAGTTCATAGCACAGTTCATCTGCTCCTTTGGCAGACTCCCTGGACTGAGTCGGTTCTCCGCTGATTTCTACAAACATTTCCAATGGCGACTAGTTCCTTTTCTGACGGAAATTCTTAATGCTGTTTTGGAGTCAGGCTTGTGGCATGGAGTCAGGCTCCATGACACATGCGGACATCTCAGTTACATAGAAAAGAGAAAGGCAAACAGCTGTTGTTCCTCTCGGACTATTTCTCTCCGTAATACCAGAATTAAAATAATAGCTGTAGCTGCTCTATAACTAAGGTTGACAGGGTTTCTTTTCAAACTAATTTTGCATCCACTCTAAAATCCACATACATGCTCCTGTTGGCTTGAAAAGTAGCACACCAGTTCAGGGTCTAGTGTAGACTGTATGGGGCAAATTTGAGGACATTTGATGGAGGAGTTCCTAAGATATAAGTTTCCCACCCAAATTAGTTATTTTTAAACTTTGAAAAGTTTTCTAATGTTTTATGTGCAGAGCTGGGGAAAAAGCAAAGAATGGGAGGCACCTGCAATTACATCACTGGAATGACCCTGGTAAGATCCAGTGCCTGATGCCAAAGAGAACATCCAGTATTTGACTCAGAAAAAATTATTAGCTCTTGTTTATAAAACTAAGGAGTGGAACACTGCAGTGCTGTGGAAGTCCACCACATACGCATCCACTCCTGCCTCATCTCCTGTCCCAGGATGCAGGTCAGATCCTTCACCCAAATCCCCCAAAATGCCATATCAAAGCATGCTTACTCCATGACTCAGGGGATCTGAAATGACATGCTCAAAAGAGGTACAAAACATTTTGTTAAATAGCCATAGAACACGCCACACATACCTACATAAATGGAGGCGATTAGATACTTGGTGCCAACAAAAACAGATTGTATCAATCTCAGCCTCCTTACCCCTAATATTAGACTACTTGTTAGAACTTAAAAAGTGGGGCCTTTCCATGAGCTCAATAAGAGAACACCTCCCCGCTATCACAGCGTTTCACCACAAAGTAGATGAATTATCAATCTTTGCCCACCCACTTACCAAACATTTCCTCAAAGGCCTTACCAACATCTACCTGGAAGTGCAGAATCCTACTCCACCATGGAACCTCAGCCTAGAGTCCTTTGGGTCCTCAATGGTCCTCCATTTGAGCCCATGGTGACATGTTTGCTACTACTCCTTTCCATGAAAGTAGGGCTCCTCGTGGCCATTACACATCCACCGGACGAGTAGCAGAGTTCGGAGACCCACCACACACAATCTTTTTCAAAGATAAAGAGTCCGAACCCTCAGTATTTCACCTCAATCAACCCATCCACCTACCGACATTCTATCCCAAACTCCATGAGGATAGACAGCAGTCCACACTACATATTCTGGATGTACACAGGGCAATAGCCTTTTACACAGACAGAACAAACCATTTCAGTCCCCAAAACCGTTCGTCTCAATCACAGCATGATCCAAACGGAACGCTATATCCAAACAGAGGCTATCCAAATGGATTTGATATTTCATCAAACTGTGTTACTATCAACATGACCCTGCAGGGATTTGGACACATTCCACCAGAGCCTTATCGGCTTCCATAGCATTCCTTTAACAATGTTCCCATTACGGAAATCTGTAGGACTGCAACCTGGGCCTCAGCCCATACAGTTATGCAGCATTATGCATTAGAGCAACATGCAACATCTGATGCCTCATTCAGGCTCACTGCACTGCCATTTACCACAACTTCAACGCAAAAGCCCCCTCCTTCCACCGGAGGCACTGCTCTGAAGTCACCTAAAATGAAGCACCCACAGGGACATCACTTGAAGAAGAAGAGAAAGTTACTCACCTTGTGCAGTAACATAGGTTCTTTGAGATGTGTGTCCCTGTGGGTATTCCATTACCCTCCCTCCTCCCCTCTGCTTTGGAGTTTCACAATAATACTCGGCAATAGAGAAGGAAGGGGCGGGGGGGTTGGTCGCACAGCACCAGATAACCTCCCGAAGCTGTGTGAGATGGGGACCACACAAGTGCGACCCAACCAGGCACTGCTACCACAAATCTCCAATTACGAGCGCCAGGGTGCACGGATACCTAAAGTGAAACACCCACAGGGATATACATCTCGAAGAACCTATGTTATTGCACAAGGTGAGTAACTTTCTCTTGCTTACTTTTCAGCACAAGCCTGAAACTGCTCAGAGTGCTGATAACGCCCCCAAATGTGCATGAGTGGAAAGGGAGGGACTCCAGAGACAAGTGCAGGGTGAGGAATAGAGATTAGCTGGACTCTCCACTCCTGGCCATTATGCTCTCTAGCCATGGGCGGTGGGTAGGAGAGTCTGGGAGAGTCTGAGCCTCCCCAAACAGCCAGGCATGGCCCCGCCCACACTCTGCCCCCAGGGCTCCACTTTGGAAGTGCCACTAGGCTCCAGGGGCTGGGACCACGCCACCCGCCATCCCGGGGCTGAAGCAGCACCATGCGCTTTCCCCCACGGCGCTCCGGGTCTGGGGGGGGGGGCTGCAGGCACTAGCCAGCCTGGGGCGTTGGAGGGGCTCTGGGTTCTGGGATGAGCGGAAGGGATGGGGCCTTGGGTGGAAAGGGTGGGGCTGGAGGCTAGCATCCCCCAGCCAGCGGTTCATGCATCGTCCTTGTCTCTAGCAGGAGTTACCACTGCTTTGACCTTGGTTCATGTGTATAGTTATGAGGCTGAAAATGTGTCCTCATGGCTTAAAACAAGCCCAGGCAAAACTCTCCAGGAGCAGAGGGGGCAGTTCACACCTCATCAGGGCATGTATGAAACAAACCCAGCCCAGCCTCACAGAAACAAAGGACACTGGCCTAGGCAGCAACAAAGGATCTGTTGGACTCTTGAGTGAGTCACCCCCCTTCCCTTGGTCAGTTTGGGACTACGATGAGGTAATGCTCACCTGACTCTGAAGGGGGGGCACAGCCAAGAGGGAAGAAAGAACATGATAAAAGGGAGAGATGTTTGCCATGCTCTCTCTCTTCCACCACCATCTACAGACACCACCAAGAGACTGAAGCGCTGATCAAAGGGGAGAGCCTGAAGGGCAACCAGCTAGCCTGTGGCGAGAAGCATCTTAGTTTGTAAGGGCACTGAAAGTGTTAAGATCACCTTAGAATGCGTTTTACTTTTATTTCATTTGACCAAATCTGACATGTTGTGCTTTGACTTAAAATCAATATTTTGTGGTTAATAAATGTTTGTTTATTCTACCTGAAGCAGTGCATTTGGTTTGAAACATGTCAGAGACTCCCCTTGGGATAACAAGCCTGGTGCATATCAATTTCTTTGTTAAATTGATGAACTGGACACTGCAAGACGGAGATTCCTAGGGTTGTGTCTGGGACTGGAGATATTAGCTAGTGTCATTCGGTTGCACAATCCAAGCGGCAGCTGGCCAAAAGTGCTCACTCACGTTGCTGGGAGCAGCTTACATGCTAGAGGCTGTGCATGAACAGCGGAGCAGGGTCAGGCTGGCTCCAAGAGTCGAGGATTTGAGTGACTTAGCAGATCACCGGTCCAGATAACACCAGGGGAACGTCACACCTCAACAACTGTTGGGTAGGCCTAACCTTTGTTCAGTTTGCTCTCAGGTAAATTTGACACCTCTGTGGGTGGCTCCAAAGCAGCTTCCTTAGAGAAGCAGCAAAGCCAGGCTACAGCTCCCTCCCTCTGCCAAGGCTCAGTGGAAGGTGGATGGTTCTGAAGTGGCTTCTGTAGAGAAGCAGCAGAGTCAGCCTGAGATGGAGCAGAAGGTGGAAACTGACACAAAACGGAAGGTGGTTAGTTCTGAAGTGGCTTCTGCAGAGCAGCACTAGAGCCAGCCTGAGATCAAAGCAGAGCAGAAGGCAGAGGTCTTGTAGAGTAGCAAAGTGTCTTTAGATGTATAACATGTCACTAAACACAGCAAAGAATATCACTTGCCAAATGTCAGCTCTATGTAAACTGAAAAACGTAGTCATTTGTTCAGTCTTAAGGTCCTAACTCACAAAGGGAATGAAGTAGGAGTTGAATTAACTATCTTTGGGGGATGTTTTAGCTCCTAAGGGCAGATGTTGTTGTTAAATATAACAAGGTGGGGAAGTATGGCTGGCTTACTTCCAAAGGAGGAAATCTTGATAGACGAGCCGTTCCAAAAGAGAATACTCAACAATATTAGTCCTGTTTCATCAGCCCTTATAGCAACAGATCCTAACAAGTTAACTGTGATGGGGTGTGCCTACTCAGCGACACTACCTATTTCCTAGTCTCATCAACTTGGCACGATAGGGAAGTAAGCCTGAGGTTTTAATATTGTTTAACGGACTTGCCTGATTTCCCTGTCTTATGTAGCACTAGTCTACTTAAGACTTCATTGCCACAGAAGTGTCTGTATTTAAACACTGTCTCCCAGAATAAATATTACAGCATTCAGACAAAGACTAGGGCTCATATAATATGTCAAAAACCTGAGTAAGTGGTCTCCTTTTTTATGCCTGTTGGAGCAAGCGGAGGTAGAACTACATCTTCCTCCTCACCACTGACCCATAATTCAACCTTAATCTCATCATCAAGGTTCTACAGAAAGTGATGCTTGTTGAGTTTCTCTTCTAGCGCCACATACGTGACCACTCATGAGCTTCTGCCAGTACAGAAATGTACCTGCCGCTTTCTGGGTTGAGTCAGCTTGGGTCTTGACCATCTGTTTGGTGGGTAGTAAGCTACTACTTTCTTCCAAGGCCTATGTCAAGGTTCCTTCCCCACTCTGAACTCTAGGGTACAGATGTGGGGACCTGCATGAAAACCTCCTAAGCTTACTTTTACCAGCTTAGGTTAAAACTTCCCCAAGGTACAAACTATTTTACCTTTTGCCCTTGTACTTTATCGCTGCTACCACCAAACGTCTAACAGATACATAACTGGGAAAGAGCCCGTTTGGAAACCTCTTTCCCCCCAAAATCCTCCCAAACCCTACACCCCCTTTCCTGGGGAAGGTTTGATAAAAATCCTCACCAATTTGCAAACCCTTGGATCTTAAGAACAATGAAAAAAACAATCAGACTCTTAAAAGAAGAATTTTAATAGAAGAAAAAGTAAGAGAATCACCTCTGTAAAATCAGGATGGTAAATATCTTACAGGGTAATTAGATTCAAAACATAGAGAATCCCTCTAGGCAAAACCTTAAGTTACAAAAAGACACAAAAACAGGAATCTGCATTCCATTCAGCACAGCTTATTTTCTCAGCCATTTAAAGAAAATAGAATCTAACGCATATCTAGCTAGATTACTTACTAAGTTCTAAGACTCCATTCCTGTTCTGTTCCTGGCAAAAGCATCACACAGACAGAGCGAGAGAGGCTTTGTTTCTCCCTCCCCCCAGCTTTTGAAAGTATCTTGTCTCCTCATTGGTCATTTTGTTCAGGTGCCAGCGAGGTTATCCTAACTTCTTAACTCTTTACAGATGAAAGGGTTTTTCCTCTGGCCAGGAGGGATTTTAAAGGTGTTTACCCTTCCCTTTATATTTATGACAGCCTATTGCCACGATGCCAGTTGACTGACCTGGCTCTCTACCCATAGTACCCTGTCAGACATGAAAATCTTTCCCTGAATCCTGAGGTGGTATTACTCTGCTAGTATGACTGACTTACTATTCCTGCAACTGTCACCAACCTTAGTCTCAACTGAGCGTAAACTAAAGACACCCAAGAGTATAAAATATAGCCTTAGGTCTCAAATACTACTGCTTCTAACTGGAAGTGTCTCTGTTTCCTTGAGACATGACTTCACCTTCTAGTTCCAGTTTCTCTCAGCTCAGTTAGCATAGGCAGCTCTGTTGCTGCTTCTTGGAGACTCTGAGTGAAATTCTTTAGCAACAACATAATTTAGTAAATATGAAATAGGGATACCACCTGGTATGGCAGTACAGCTCCCCTTAAAAGTAACAAGCCATGAAGGACAAGGAAAGAATTGGATTTGTACCACCTGATGCAGCTGTGATGTATAAAGTGCCAAAAAAGCTATTCCTTGAGGAATTCTGTGCCACTGTGGGCACGCATAATTAATATGCCATGTATATTTTTTTCTGCAGAAAATAACTTCTGCCAGAAAGTTGCTGCAGTTCTGCCTTTTTCCCACCAGAGAGTGTTGTGGCACAAGGACAGAGCAACAGCTCCCAGCCAGCCCCCACTTCCATAGGGATGAGAAAGAGCCTGCCTTGTTCACAGCGCCTGTCAGGTCAGGAGACAGGGGATATGGGGAGATAGAAGGCATGGGGCACATAGGGTTGCTGGGGGTCACAGATAGACATAAGAGCTAGTGGATGAGGACAGACTGGGGCAGGGGCTGAATGGGAGTGGAGATACAAGGTCACTGAGACTGCATTATAGTGCTTACTGCCTCCTTTTTGTGTCTCAGAGTACCAGCTGATGTGATGTATCCCACTGGACTATGGGCTGACTCTCGAAGAAGCGGGTGAGGCAGACTGAGAGTGCTGTCTGTGGGACACTTTCCCTGCATCGCCAGAGAGTGGAAGACTGTGCCAGTGCAAGCTCCAGAATGGTCAGAACTTGGCTGAATAAACTTATTTCTTCAGAAAGCAAGCCTCCCTCAGCTGTAAAAACGAACGGGGACCTGATGCATCACAGCATTGCGAGTGCAATACACTCATACAATACAACTCATCTCAGCAGGGATTAAAAGTTGTTTCCATTTAATGGAAGTTTGGTAGCTTCTATTGAGAAATGTGCAGTTCCAGTTTCCATGTCCCATATTCATGATTGTAGATTGTAAGCTGTTGGGAGTAAGAACTGTCCTTCACAATGTTTTTATACAGGGCCTAGCACAATGAGGCCCTTTAGGGAGATCTCCAGTAGGGACAGAATTGCCTTGCTTGCTATAAGTTGATGAGAGTTGGCAGCATTGTAAAGATCAGAAGAGAGCAAAACATTATTTAATTCTTAAAAAAAAACAACTCATCTGAACTTTTGGGATTGGCAATACTGTAAACACTTGCAACTACATCCAGAGTCAAAATCACCACACATCTGTACTGCAAACCCTTCGAGCTTCCCTCCTCTCCAACACCTCTTCTTTTGTTGTCTGTTTTACATCTTGCTTTAAGGGTCCGATCCTGCCAACACTTAGGGCTTGTCTACACTTGGAAATGTAATGAAATAACTGTCTTGCTAAATTTCCAAGTGTAGAGTGGGACAGATATGGCAATTCCTGCAATATCTTTGAGAGATCTTATTGTATTAGGTTAGGCCAGTGACTGTATATAATTCCATGGGGGAGTGTGACCACAGCTCCTCCAGGAACTAAGAACCGGAGGGCGGGGGGAGAGGGGGGGAATTGATTAGGCAAATTAACTCAGGTTGTAACACCTCCAGGGAAGTACAAGCCCCTAGAGAGGCTTACATATACTAGTTCAGGGTGGATACTTTAGAAATCAACAGAGAAAGGACTTTTAAATAAATTGCCTGAGTTTAATGGCCTTCTTTCCAAGGAGGGTCCCAATCCTTCCTAGGAGAGGTTGGAAGGACTTTAGCCTATTTGAGGCCCCATAAGACTTGATGGGTGACGTCTGGTAAACCTTTAGCATGTGTGTATGAATGTTGTTTTTAATATTTTCTCCGGAATGCTTTCACTTTAAGAATAAATGTCCTTGCTCAGAAAGAGCTATGTGGTAACTTATAAATGCTGGCAATTACACTGTTCATAAGCCTTCGGAGAGAAAGCAAAAAGACGCTGGCCTGTTTAGGAGTCTGGTTTGCTGGGGACATCACAGTATAGGCAGGGAACTGTGCAGCCTGAAAAAACCCAGACCAGGAGGGAGAGAGATGCAGATCTCTGCCCAAAAGAGGTAACTGCTGGACAGCTGGGAGCCTAGAGTGCGTGCCCCTGAGGGACCACTGAAGAGAAATACAAGTGCAGTTGCCCTGACCTGTGACAAGTCCTTACATGAGTAACTTTACACATAAGTTTCTAAGTTACTTATGTGGCCTCTTCCCATAGTATCTAAGTACCTTTGTCTTCTGGTTTGGATACCAATGCAATACAGCTGGCTATGTGAGGTTGGCTGATTGACCTTTAGCCTGATTTCCCATTGTAAGGCATCATCTCAAATTACGAGGTTGTTCTGATTTAAAGCGCTATTCATTGTGAGAGGTACCAGAGCCCAGCCTTGGCAGGCATATTTCCAACACTGTGTCTAAAAGGGGAGGAGAGAGAGGGACCAAAAGGGCATGTAAGCACTTCTAAAGAAGAGAATTTAAAAGCAGAAATTCAAGAATCATTTGGTAATGGAGAGTCCAGCTTCTAGAAAGTAACAGGACACTACACAAATTGGCCAGTCTCCACATGAGTATGCCTCCCTCACAGAATGAACTAGGAGACATTTTAAATCGGCGTACTTCATTCCATCGAGTTCAGTTTGTGGACTAAAAGCAGGTCAGTGACCTTAAATAACTAATTTGCAATGAGATAACTTTGCTATTTGCAGTATTCAAGGCATGTGATAGGTACAAGAAAGTACTGCAAATGCTGAGGGACACATATCTGGTTATTTTAGGCAACACTGGCAAGTTGTCACCTCTGTTGCTGTTCAATCTGGCATTTTAAATACTATTCTATCTCCTGCCCAATAGCTTGAAGAAGAGAGCTTTGGCTGACATGCAGGTGTACTGTTTAGCAGAAAGGCTCCCTTCGCTAAGAAATCTATGTGAATTGAGAGGGTGGATGGGGATAGATAGGTAGATTGATAGACGGATAGAGGGGGTGGATGGGGATAGATAGAGGGAGGTGTAAGGGGATGGATAGATAGATTGATTGATAGACTGATAGAGGGTGTGTGTGGGGATAGATAGATAGATGATAGAGGGGATGTATGGGGAGAGATAGATAGTTGAGGCAGTGTATGTGGATAGATAGATTGATATATAGAGGGGGTATATGGGGATAGATAGATTAGATTAGATAGAGGGGGTGGATGGGGATAGATAGATTGGTAGATAGATAGATAGATAGATAAGATAGAGGGGGTGTATGCAGTGATGAGCTGCCAAAATCTTAACAACTGCTTCCCTCCTCACTCCACGAGGGGGTCGTTGCCCACCCCCACCCCCATCCCCCGGGACTTCTGCCCCATCCAACCCCCCGCGTTCATTGATGCCCCCCATGGGACCCCTGCCTCATCCAGCCCCCTCCCCTGTCCCCTGACTGCCCCCAGAACTGGGCAGGAGGGTCTCATGGGCCACCATAGTGGGTGCCCACCCCACCCCTAAGAGCCAGATGATAGCTCAGTGGTTTGAGCATTGGCCTGCTAAACCCAGGGTTGTGAGCTCAATCCTTGAGGGGGCCATTTAGGGATCAGGGTCAAAAATTGTGGATTGGCCCTGCTTCAAGCAGGGGGTTGGACTAGATGACCTCCTGAGGTCCCTTCCAACCTGATATTCTATGATTTTACTTTTCCTGGAACTCAGTTAAGGTGGTCTGTAGTGCCATCTGTTGGCTCAGATGTGTCAACACACACATTCCTTTTCTGACTTCTGGTTACAACTGCTATGTCATGCTGTCGGGCTATTGTATCTACCCGATTATTCCAGGTGGCCTCCATACCCGTTCCTTTACTGTGTGCCTTTACATGTCGCGCCTTTAACTGTTTAGGGTTCTTTGTTACCCACTGGTAAATCCATTTCCATTCCTCTGAATATGCAATATCCTTTCCATCTGTTGCTTTCCACCCGGTCCTATACCAATCATGTATCCAAAACTATCCGCTTCACACAAAAATCACTGTAAGCATAAATATACACGGGCCGTGGGGAATTTTCAGATTGCCTTAAAACCTGATAAATTGTATGGAGCTCTGGGTTAATTAATAAGTAAAAAGTTATTTTATTAAATATAAAAAAGTAGGATTTAAGTGGTTCCAAGTAATAACAGACAGAACGAAGTACACCGGACCCTCGCTAGAACACGCGTCTATATAGCACAAATTCGCATATAATGCAGTCGCAGCCATGAATCCCAATTTTAATTACTTTAAGGTAGGGGCTGGCATTTCTACCAGGGGCCTTACTTTCCTCTGAGCTACTTGTCTCTCTTCTTGTCCAACAACTATGCCCAGATATGTAACCTGAGGTAGCACCAACTGAGCCTTGTCTACGGCTGTTTGAACCCCGTTTCCTGAATTAGTGCCAAAACTTTTTCTTAGTGTTTGAGTTTGTGCCTCAGTTTCCCAAATATTAAAACGTCATCTACGTATGAAAACACAAAAGGCCTTTCTTGTGGACTCAACTGGTCTAGCATATCCACAACATGCCAATGGGCAATAGCCGGGCTGTTGTGATATCCCTGGGGCAACCGACAAAAGGTCCATTGTTGCTCCTTTATTGTAAAGACAAACCGATCTTGTGAGTCCGGATGTAGGGATATGATAAACAAACACTTGGCCAAATCAATAACTGAGAAATATTTAGATGTGGCTTGCACTTTTTCTATGACCTGTGTCATATCAGCCACAAAAGGGGCCATAGGGATGGTGCCCTTATTGATTCTTCTATAATCAATTGTTAAACGTCAGGATTGGCTGCCTGCCTTTAGCACTGGCCACACAGAGGAGTTAAAGGGTGAATTTGTTAGTGGTATTATTTAAAAACAAAACAGAACAAAACAAAAAACAATTTATCTTAAACCTACAAAACAGAGTTTTACAAGCCAAGAGTGTTGGTTTAGGTTCTAGACACTCCACATATTTACACAATATATTTATACACATCTGTATGTAGATTACATTTGTATACATTTGGGGGCAGTTAAGTTCCAATAGAAACCCTTTATGTTCCTTTAGCAAATTTGACTAAATTGTTCATAGTCAAACGATTTAAATCAGATTGTCTCTTTGCCTGGCTTATTTACAGACATTCCTTTGGAAAAGGGCCCATTTTCCCTTCAGAATGGCTGCGAAGAAACCAAGAATTCTCTTTCTATAACACTTTTCCTTTTTAACTTCAACTGCTTAATTCCCTCCAGCCTCTGCAGAATTAACTTCTCACTCTCTTTCCTTAAATCACTTGCTTATCTCCCACAATGACACCTTCATCAACTCAGATTTAACGATTCCAAGTATTGTCCCAGGGATCTGAATTCCCCGTGCCTGTACTTACTCCTGCCACTATGCCCCTCAGGGCTCCCAAGCTGTTTTCCAATCTCTTTATCTGTTGCCTGCCTGCTTGTCTGGGCCTGATCCTGCTTTCCTCACTGAACCAACCCTTTTCATGGACACAGGCTTTGTTCCTCTACCAATTTAGCCAGGAGGGTGGGCTCCTTAACTAGCCCCCACACCTCCTGGTCCCTTTTCATAAACATTTTTCTTAAAATTGTGAAATCACAACAATATCCCACACTCCTATATCCTTCAGAATGAGGTCTTACAGAAATCTACTCCTTATTTGCCCACGCTTGTACTGGGACTTACAAAACACAAAAAGTTTATTCCCAATTAAAATCACTACCAGTATTTCAAAGCAATCAGCTGTGCACAGCTCCTGCTCGACTATGCCACTGTGACGGGTTGGGTCACAGAGACCCCCTTGGGACTGCCACCTGATGCGCTGGGACTACCTCTGAGTCCATTTTCCCTGGCAGCTTGGGACTTCAGTACCCTGCCTTGTTGAGCCAGACATGCTAGTCTGATAGAAACACAGACCCAGGTCTGAACCACTTCCCCCAAAAGCTGCAGGCTTAACTGAAAACAGCTTTAGAAGTGCTCCTGTCTCTAGCACCCAGATACCCAGTTCCCAATGGGATCCAAATCCCAAATAAATTCATTTTACTCTGTATAAAGCTTATACAAGCTAAACTCATAAATTGTTCGCCCTCTATAACACTGATAGAGAGATATGCACAGCTGTTTGCTCACCCAGGAATTAAGTACTTGCTCTGGGTTAATTAATAAGTAAAAAGTGATTTTATTAAATATAAAAAAGTAGGATTTAAGTGGTTCCAAGTAATAACAGACAGAACGAAGTACACGGGACCCTCGCTAGAACATGCATCTATATAGCGCGAATTCGCATATAACGCAGTCGCAGCCATGAATCCCAAATTTAATTACTTTAATTGGAATTCATTTTAACGCGGTCCCCACTATAACACAGTCCCTGTGTTAACGCAGTATCACTCATGGATCCCAAATCCCATGTTCTAGCGAGGGTCCGGTGTAAGTTACAAAGCAAAATAAAATAAAACACGCAAGTCTAAGCCTAATACAGTAGGAAACTAAATGCAGGTAAATCTCACCCTCAGAGATGTTCCAATAAGCTTCTTTGACAGACTAAACTCCTTCCTAGTCTGGGTCAAGCAATCACGCACACTCCCGTAGTTACTGTCCTTTGTTCCAATTTCTTTCAGGCATCTCTTTGGGGTGGAGAGGCTACCTTTTGAGCCAGCTGAAGACCAAATGGAGGCGTTTCCAGGGCCTTCTTATATTCTCTCTCTTGTGCAACATCACAGCCACAAGATGGGGTCTCTAGCCACTTGGGCAAGTCACATGTCTATGAATGATTCACCATTTTGCAGGCCAACACCATTGTTTACATGTTAGTTTGAACGTTCCCGGAAAGCTCAGATGTGGATTGGCATCTCCCAAAGTCCATTGTTCATTAAGTACACCCAATTACTTGAATAACCCCTTCACACTATGTTGACCAAATCTGTCTTACGTGTTTCCTACAGCAAACACTTTAAATACAAGAATAGAGGCAACACTCATAAATTCAGATATAAAAATGATACATGGATACAAATAGGATGAATATATTCAGTAGATCATAACCTTTGCAAAGATATGTTACATGGCATATCTATCATAAAACATATTCCAGTTATGTCATGTTTACACTCATAAGCATATTGGTATAAAACATTATGGGTAGCAACATCACAACAGGATACTGGGCTAGATGGACTGGTCTGACCCAGTATGGCCATTCTTATGTTCTTATGTTTTCATGTTAGTTACCACCCTTTACCTTGTACATGTTGGTTCGATCAAAACATCTCTATCCAGCATGCTCTCATCTGACCTTATCTTTAGGAGAGGCCAACGTGTCCTTGTTATCTTTGGGGAGAGTGTTTTTACCCTACTTGGTACCAGGGTGTTCTCGTACCATCCTTCTGGACTGCATTTATGTCCTGTGCCTAGTAGGTCTCAGGAACATGTGTGTTTTTGCAATACCAGCCCTGGTCTTGCCAGGTTTGGTGAGCTTGCAAGGTTCGGTGAGCTGGGCATGTTGTATACTGGCCTGATTTCTGCTCACACCCTGATTTTTGCTCACTTTGGTTTATATCAGCAGGGCCTATCACTTTAGTCCAGGCCTCAGGCCTCATACTGGGCCTCTTATACAAGTCCTCCTGTCTCAGGCTCTCTCTTTCTCCTACGGCAGCTGTGGGAGGAAATGTTTTGGATAGAGCTAGTCAGGAATTTTCAACAGGACTTTTTTGCGGGGGGTGGGGGGTGGGGAGGGCTTGGAAAATACTGCACTCTGCATGTCCTAATGGTTCATCTTAAAACCATTAGGTCCCCAAATACTCTGCAGTGATGGAATGGAGGGTTCCACTAGTCAGTGTGTTGATTGGTAGGCACTGTTCAGTCCCCGACCTGCCATGAATAAAACAGCTTTATTGAGTCCGCTTCCCCTTCTGAGGTAGGAAACTGTATGCTGCAGTGGTAATTCAGCTCCATTTTGGCTCCCTATGGCTACCTTTGTGCCACAATAATATATCTCCTCCTATTCTTCAAAAGACCAAGGGAAGAAATTCCTGTGCTGTAATAAAAGTAACTTATCACTTGGTGGGACTATTGTCTTCTTCCAGGCACGTCATCAAACAGCAAATGTCCGCTCCTCTTCTATGTCTTTGTTAACAGTCATTATTAATGAATATTAATGAGATGAAGTAGAAGAGAGAGGGGACCACAGAGACGTGATTAATTAATGAACTCGTTTTTAGAAGCACCTGATTATTTCTGAGACTCCCCTAAGCTCCCGTGCTCCCGCTGTGCAACTCAAAAGAACAGGGATTTTTTTTACACACGGATAATTACACAGCTCTATAGGACTGGACCAAACTTGTTTATATACAGCTCTCCCGGCCTCCTTATGGTTGTCTAGAGTCTCATTATGGCCCCCACTCTAACCGTTCATCTCTTCCTAGAGCAAGAGAATGGCGAAAGAAATTAACCGTTAAGCTTTTTAATGAAAGGGAGCCAGCAGAATGTAAAGCAAAGCACTTAAACATTGGACGGTTTGACACACTGGGAAGTGGAATGCTGGCTAGAAGGAATGAGCTGACCCAGACTCCACAAAGACATTGTTTATTTGGTTGCTGAGGGTCTAGCCTCATGGATATGGCAAAATTTCACTGGGGGGAGGTGGGGACGCATCCCGGTGGAACTCATTTGACACCGGACTTGAAGTGTTCGGCATCGTTACAATAAATAACTGTAGCTGGCTGTTGCCAAAGGATGTGTCACTTCAGTGATCAGCTGCCTTCTTCAGTTTCTCCAAGTGCACTGTAACTCTGAGAACCTCAGCATTGAAAGGGAAGTGGACTCTTCACAGCAGACTTTACTTTGGCCTATGTTCCAAAACGGCAGCGCATATTAAATGCAGCACAAAAACCCCACTGGTGTATTGATACCATGTTAACTGCCTGATGTAAACTGACAAATCTCAGGGAGTGCCTGATTCTCTGCCGCCGTGCCTCTGGCATACTGACATATACCTGTGCGGAATGCCAATCCAATCTGGTTGGTGGTGTTTTATGGACACTTTGCACAGGGAGACTCTGAAAAGTGCACGGCAATTGTGAATCAAGCCTAGGGGATTCCCAAGGGATTACTCTACAAATACTTGGATCTCAACTACTTCAGCATTACACCACTGTAATCCCTTTGGGCTAGAGTATGCCCAGGGATGAAAGTAACTCGGGACACTTACAGGTACGGGGCTGGGGCCAGCTTCAGCCCCTGGAAGGGGCGGGGCCTCGGGTGGAAGGGGCCCCCAGCCAGCCCTTCCAGGCCGCCCGGCCTGCACTCCTGGGGCTCCCGGGGCGATTTAAAGGGCCCGGGGCTCCGGACGCTGCTGCTGTGGTGCAGTGGGGCAAGTGCTCCCTTTCCCCTCCCCCTTGGCGGCCGAGGGGGGACTTAGTGGGAACGGCTGATGGGGGGCAAAAGGGGCAGGGACGTTAAAGCGCTGCAGGGTCCATTGCCACGGCAGCGCTTTAACCTTGCTGCCCCTTCCCCCCCGCCCCCCACGCGTCGGGCCTGCCGGTACAGACCCTACCAGCAGGGCCGCCAACCGGGGAGGCAAAAGGGGCAGGGACATTAAAGCGCTGCCGTAGCTTTAACGTGGGCTGGGTATGGGCTGGTGCGGGTTCTTACTGGTATGCCGTACCAACCCACACCGGCTCACTTTCAGCCCTGAGTATGCCGCCTCTCTAGCAAAAGGCAGTGCAGAGCTGCCCATTGGGAGCACCTGGAACCATTCCTCCTTGAAGTCCCCAGCATCTCAGGGAGCATGAATGCTGCTACAGCCCTTCATAATTTCAAGCATATGCCCCTTGGCTGGCTCATGGGGGTGACCAGAGCGATTACTTTACATCCTCCCTGCCTCTCTTCTCCCTTCCCCTTTGAGGCGGTGTACACCCCAGTGGAGTAGGGAGGGAGCAGTTTGTGTACTCCCTTGTGCACAGGGGCTGGATTTCTGATTGGTCCTTAAGTGGGCAGCATGAGTGGGGTTGGAGATTTCTTACTGCCACCCCTCCCATTGCCTACGGACCAGGCAGAACCTGGCTTTCTGACTTCACTGGAGTCGCGCCTACATTACGTCAGTGTAAATCAAAGCAGAGGAAGGCCTGGCTTTTAGTGTGCTTCTTTTGGTTTAACCTTTACCCCACTTCCTTTTCATGCAAAAACTAGAGTAAGTCAATATGGCCAACTCTTGTAATTTTGTCCTGCTGATTATTTCCATGTAGTTTGGCATCTTACATTTAACCTTTATGGGCAAGTCCTGCTCCACCTATCCCACAAACTAACAAGGCCTTGCATGGAGCAGAATCAATTAATGCAGTTTCACTGTGCAGAGAGACCGAACTTTTGCGAGCCTGGGTAGGAAATGTGCCCCAGCATGGGCTCCTGGTTCACTAGCACAGACACAGGCATAGCATAGGAATGAGGTGCATCTAGTGCATCCCTGAGTATGCAGATAGACCAGACTTCCTCCCCTGCATAGGGGTAGCACACCAATTGCAGGCACCTCTGCAATACTGAGCTTGCAGTAGTGGTTTGCACATCACCAAGGGGGACAAGATTATTTCCCCACTCCTGAAGTATATCCCTAGTGAAGAGTGAAGTTTCTCAGGCTGCACCCTGAGTAGAGGTGGCTGGGAATGTTTCAGTGAAACATTTTTTTTGGTCAAAAAATGCTGATGCATCCAGAAGATTTCTCAGGCCCAGGATGGAATTTCTGGCAAAATGAGAGAGCGACCAGCCTAGCCAAGGCATCAACCTGGGAGAGGCAGGCTGAAGTTCTTATTCTACCTGAGTCATAACTTGAACTTTGATCTCCCACATCTTAGACAAGTGCCCGGACCATTGGATACAGAATCAGCCTCTTGTGAATGCTCCTCTGTTGGTACGGTTCCACTTTTTGTATATGTAACCTTTCTGCTGGGTGGAGCCAGCAGCAACAAGGGCCAGGTTCAATATCTAGGGGTTCCTTTTCAACAATACAACACAAAACCGGCTCGAGCCCCCACCCAGTGACCTGGGACAATTACACACCACCCCCCTGGGCACCTCTAAGAGGCAATACTTCCCCTCTCACAAGCACAGAGTCTGAGTGTAGCAAAAACTTTTAATAAAAGGAGGGAATTAACTCAGCATTAATTTGGGAAAACACCACAACTAGGGCTCATAAACACAAAGCATGAGCAAAAGACCTACCCCCAAGTAAGTTGGGCAGTGTCTTTTCCCCCTCAGGGTCTTAAGTCCAGCAACCTAAAAGTCCTTTTAATGTGCCCATCCCTTCGCTGTATCCCACTCACAGTTGCTGTCCTTGGCCAGTGCAGCTCCAGAGTTCAGACGTTCATCTGCAGAGTTCATCTCCCACCCTGTGTGGAAGGCTGGGGGTGTGTGGAAGGAGGCACTTTACACGCTGCCCTGCTCGAGAACTCGTGCGTGGCCCCAGTGGCCTATTGCCATGCCTCTGTGGGGCTCTGCTCTGGCCCTCTCCAACAACCGCCCTGCTAGCCGCTTGCCACACCTCTCTGCCAGGCACCCTGCTGGTCGCGCCTCTCCGCCAGCTGCCTTGCTCGCCAAGATGTCTTCAGGGGCCTCCCCACACTTAGCAGAGCTCTCAGTGATTTCAGCTGTTAGTGGGGGAGCCTTGGTGCTGGTGCACACTGGGCAGTCTCTTCCAGTAGAGAGACACTGTCCCAAAGATATCAGTGATTTCAGCTCTTCAGCATGTAACTCTCAATTGAGTCTAAATTAGCTCTTTTATTATACCATGGAGAGAGAAAAGGTCAAATGGTGTCTCAGACTGACTCTCTCTCAACTCTTTGGGCTTTGGAACCCATGTCCCCTGCCTAGCGAGTGTTGTTCAGTTGAGGGTGAGTCCCTCTATTGGGGTATGCCAGGTACAGTTCTGCTGCCCTTGGTTCACACAACAAGGATAACAACCCTTTACTACTCCTGCCCCAATGACAAGAAGACTGGAAATCCAACATCAGCCACAAGTGATCATTTGGGCCAGCAGTCCCACCATGCTGAGCACCTAGGAAGGGTGAGTGTGTCCATGCAAATGAGATCAGCTTCTGAAGTCTTTTTCCACAGCTCACCACTAGATGTCAGGGAGAGCTCATCCAGGCTCTGCTTACATATATAATGAAATATTCATTAGGCTATAGCATGAGATTGACTCTATAATAGCCTGTTGGATAGGGCACTATCCAGGGATGTGGGACCTGCCTGATTCAGAACAGGACTTGAACCGAGGTCAACTACAGCCCAAGGAATTCCCTTAACCCTGAGGGTGGGCTCTGTCTTGTACTTTTCCACACTTTTTAAAAAGGTCTAGTGTTTGTTTTTGCTTTTGGGCCAGCCCTAATGCTGGGGACACGAGCTGGCCATGAAGGGCAAGATCCAAAGACCACTGAAGGTAATGCAAAGACCCCTTCTGACTTCAGTGGGCTATGTTATAAAAGTCTTACAAAATTCAATGGTTTTAAAAAAAGTCATTTTTCATACAGCTAGTTAAATCAATCTTGATATTAGGGGGACATATTCCAGCCCACAGGGCCTGCCTGTTAATGAGGTGTTTCATCTCAGCGAGCTTTGCTTGTGAAACCACTTGTAGATTTAAATTAAACAAGAAATCCAATCTTCCTGCCTCCGATAGTATGTAAGAGCTAGGGACAAATTTTCTCCAAAACTTGCTGCTGCTATGCATTAGCTAAAGCAAGAATGATATTCTTTTATTAAAGTGTCTATGGGAATGAAAATACCAATCAAGGGAAGTGCATCCTTATTTGTACAATAGCAGGTGAAGAAAATAGATTAAAATTATAGACTACATAAAGGGATTTCTAATGCAACAGATTTGGAGCCTTGTTCTCCATTTGTGCTCTGTGTACAATGGGGAGCTCTGAAAGTAACTGCTGCACCCTGGGGAGTGTTAGCTTCACACTGTGGTTTCTCAACAAGGAAATGCAAGTTGCTAAACTCCTCTTGGGGTCCTGCCCTCAATTATAAGTCAATTAGGCGTAGTACCGCAATGATGGTTTGAGTACCTGGGACTTGCCTTTTCATGAGCAAATGGCTTCTTTGCTTTAAAAAGGGCAGTGGATTTTTAAATGTGGAAATGTGCCTTTTCATTCTGCATGAGATGACTGACATTAATAATAATGATCACAGATATGTTCAATGTTATCTAGATTACATCGCTAAGATGAATGTATAGACACGCTAAGGAACTTGATCATGTGGTTCAAATGCCAGATTGGAGAGCAGAAAATCTTGGTTCATTTCCTGTCAGGGTCACAGACTTCTTACGTGACGTTGGGCAAGTCACTTCCCTTCTCTCTGCCTTAGTTTCACCAGCTATAAAATGGGGCTAACAATACATCCTTGTGTCGATTCAGACTCTTTGAGGCAGGGACTTCCTAGTTTTGTGCAGAGGTGTCTCGCACAGTGGGCTCAGTTGGGATTTCTAAGTGTTAATGCAATAGAAATAATTAAGTGGACGATTGGAGAGACTGGAGAAACATTTGTAAACAAGGGGCCTGATCTTCCTGTCTCAGGATGAGTAATTCCCTGAGGGAGAGTTAGATTCCCTGTCTTGTCAAACAAGGGGTTAATACCAACTTCGGCTCCTGCAGGAGTTCCTGGCAAGGTCTCTTAATGCAGCTGCTCCAGGAGTAGAGGGGAGGAGATTGTATGGAAGAACAGTAGTTCCTGACTTCAGTGCTTGTGGGTCTAGGTAAGGAAATCTGAGTGTGTGTGTGTGTGGGGGGGGTGTCTTTGTTTTATTATGTGTTCTCTTTTAGCAAGGTATCAAGCTGTTACTGGAGGAGAGAGTGTGTGCGCATGTACATGTAAGTGTGTCTGACTTGCTCTCCTGTGCTCTGGTGAAATTCAGTCTACATCCTAGGGCAGGATATCTGAGCCCAGAAGTCACTCTGAGCTAGATTTTTAAAGGTATTTATATGCCTAAATCCCTATAAAAAGCTGGCCCTCTGTAACCAGAAGTGTCCTTGCCTTTTTAGAAAGCTATTTTCCCCTTGCTCACACCCTCCTTCTCTCCATCCCTTTGTCTCCCACCCCTACTAGCAAAGCTGACGGACTTTTTATGCCCCCTTCTTTCCATCCTCCTGCAGTAAAAGGGATTTAAAAATTATATTTAGTAAATTGAGTAAAATTCCTATTTAATCACTGTCGAGTACTGTTAGTGCTGGTCCAAAATATTTTGTCAAAAACATTTTTAAAGGAAACTTATAATTTCCCTTGAAATTTTTGTCAACGCCCCCAACCTTTTTTGGTTTGTTTGCTTTTCAAAGTTTCCCTCCAAGAGCAGCTGGCTTTTTACAGATTTTGTTTTAATCAAGTCTAGTGGTCATGAAGCAGGAAATGGAGGGGCTTTGCGCAATCCTGTTTGCAGTATTTAGTGTACATAACAAGCTACACTCACATATGGGTTCTGATTTCAGCTGATTGGGTAGTCGAAATGATTATCTGGCAAATTTTGACTTCAAATTGGAAAGTGGATCCTGATGGGACTATTTTATCTTTTTAGGTCAACTTCCCACAACTTTGGAGAACTTGAGCCTTAACCAGTTTAAAGTGAATTTCAAGCTCAGTGGTTTGAATGTTGGTTTTACAAACCCAGTGCTACAGCCATGGCCAGTGGTGAATAGTAAAGACTGCAATCACATGTACAATCTGAAATATGTTCTGCTCGAGACATGTCACATGGCATTATTTCTGGTCCTTTACTGGAATCATGTAGTTAATTAAGATAATGCAAATTGTCTTCTGCAAACAGAATTTGCAATCTCTAGATCATGAATTAGACACTAAAGAAATCTGTGAATGCTTTATGGTATTTCATAAGAATTTCATGATTTGTTGAGGGACAGATCATGTATATGAAGAAAAGGAAACATTAGATCTATAACTTATTATTTGTATTACAGTAGCACTAAGAGGCCCCAATAGATAATGTAGTCTCATTTTGTAGATCAGTGCCTAGCATGTACTAAGAGAGGCCCAGATGGACGTTAGAAGTCTAAATACCTTTGAGGGTCTGGTGCCCCCTGTGTGAATGGGGAATCAGAGACATAGACAGGTAAAGTAACACCTTTCCTTTCAATGGGCATCTCTGGAGGATGTTAAATAGCAGCTGCTAAAGTTAGATATTTTTAAATAAGCAGGTCTAGATAATTTGTCTCTAAGAGTTTAAAGAGTTGGCTGAGGATCTTGCTGGGCCATTAATGTTGATTTTCAGTAAAGTCTTGGTGCACTGGAAGTTCCAAAAGTCTGGAAAAAGCTAACGTTGTGCCTATTTTTAAAAGGGTAAATGGGATAACTTGTGTAATTATAGACCTGTCAGCCTGACTGATCCTGGGCAAGGTAATGGATTGGCTGATATGGGATTTAATTAATAAAAAATTAAAGGAGGGAAATATAATTAATGTAAATCAACATGGATTTATGGAAAATAGATCCTCATCAAACTAAAGTGATATATTTTAATGATATTAGAAGTTTGGTTGATCCAGGTAATTGTGTTGACATAACATACTTAGACTTCTCTAAGGCATTTGAGTTGGTACCCATGCCACTTTATTTAAAAACCATTAATGATATAAAATTAACCTGGCACAGATTAAATGGCTAATAGGTCTCAAAATGTAATTGTATATGGGGAGTTGTCATTGAGCAGATGTGTTTCCACAGGAATCAGTTCTTGTCCTTACGGTATCTAACATTTTTATGAGTGACCTGTGAGAAAACATAAAATCATCACTGATATAGTTTGTGAATGACACACAAATTGAGGGGGAGGTAGATAATGAGAGGACAGTCTCTGAATCAGAGCGACCTGGATCGCTTGGTGAACTGGGCATAAAGAAACTATGTGATTTAATATGGCTAAAAATAGAACAGTAAAATACCTGGAAGATCAAGATCTAATATTTCAATTCTAAAATGCTGCTATGGTGTCCGATGGGAGGTATAGATCAGATGCCTCATGCACCCATTCTCCTATATGGATCAAGCTCTGCAGCGGGACTTAATTTCCCAAGATACACAGTAGTTATATGACTGTCTGTCATTATATACTATTGTAGCAGGGCAGTTACCCTGCTCCTAGGGAAGAAGGTTAAAGACTGATTGGGGAGGCAACCACAGCTGTGGCCACACCCAATCAGGCCCCATCCGGCCCGGATATAAGGGCTAAGGGAGGAGCTGGGTCAGTCTCACTCCAGCCTTGGAGTGGGAAGGGCTAGCTGCCTGGGAGCACAGGGTACCTGATGCAGAACAGTGCTGGGGAGCTCCTGCCTGGCATCTCCCCAGGCTGAGGCCTTGTTTAAGGCCTGAGGAGGTACTGGGGCTGGGAGGTGTAGCCCAGGGTTAGGCAGAGGCAGCTGGTCCAACCCTCTTGCCAATGGTGAGTGGCCATCACAGATTGCAGTTTGCCCCAGAGAAAGGGGGCTAGATGATGACTGGCAGGAGACACTGAGGTAAGGTGGGTATAGAGGGTGGGAGTTCCCCTGGGAGGGGAGACCCAGAGAGTGGGGGTACTACAGTGGGCAGAACCCCAAGGTAAAGGGGTACCAGAGTCTGGGAGGGACATGGGGCCTGCAGCAGGTGAGACACTGGCCAGCAGGGGGTGCTCTGAGGCTGAGGAGCTAATTGCTGGATGACCAGCAGGAGGTGCTGTGGTGGTGAGTGCTCGATCTACTACAACTATCTACCGTCAACAAGAGAGGGTGGACCATGGCTCATTATGGGAGATGATGTTGTACCAGGGAAACTAACATATAGAGGAGAATGAGAGTGAGGCATTGCAGCAGCACATCTGTATTAAATATTTTTCATTTGGGGGGAAAAAAATCCAGCTTTATGCTCTCCTCCCCCTCCCCCCACCCTCATTGCAAAAATTGAAACTTAATATGTGGGTGGAACTCAATTTTCAACCAACTAGGTACTTAACTTTGAGAGTTAGGCTTGGGGCTACTGTGAAAGAGAATTAACCAATTATCTTGGTTTTTACTTGGTGGGTGAGTGCTACAATTGCTTTTCATGTGAGTCTAGGTGGTCTGGCATGATAATACTAATGAAACTCATCAGTAACTGACACCTGCTGTCCAAGCTCAGTTAGGAGGGAGGGATAAGAAGAGGAAAATGCTCTCGGATTGAAAGTGCTCCAAGGTGTATAACAAATTGCAAACCAGAGATTAGTGGAAAATGTAAAAAGCAACGATAATGACAATGTTTATGTTCTATTGACAAAGCAGTAGCTTTTATTACATTGTTTATGAATAGAGGAGAAAATGCAAGCTAGCTAAAGCAGGACTGCGAAATCCATAAAATATTTTAAACTTAATTCTAATTCAACGCCTCCCTCACCTCAAAAAAAACTACACATAAACATTTAAACTTACTTAAAGATATAATTTAACTGCATGGGAGCGAGAAGAGAATGTTTTAGTATGTTATACCATCTTTGACTGAAATTGGAGGTCTAGAAATTTTAAAATTCACAAGCTATTTTATGCTACGTTCTCGCCTGTGGTTTTGCCAAAGTAAGCACGATGGGACTCGGTAAGGACAAAAGACTAAACCCTTATCTCAAACACCAACTACTGAGCTGAAAATTAAAACTGATTACGCAAGATTTAGATGGATGGCTCCTTCCACTACCTACTCAAACCCAAATCCAGATATATCCTGCCAAGTGCAAACTATTGTGACTGACAAGGTCTGTGTAGCTGACATGGTGTGAGCTACAGTTCCTGAAACTGGATATTTTTATTAAGGAAGTAGGTGTCTTATACTGAAATGATTCTTCTATGCTGTCCCCCCATGTAGGTGAACTTCTGTCATCTATCAACTAATGGCAAACTCTCCTCCATGCATCTTCTTACAAGTCCCATAGCTATGGAACCAGGCTGTGTCTGACCAGGTCAGACACAGGCTCTAGGTTTTTTGCCCACCCCCCCTTTTTGTGTCTCTGTGGCTTTTACACATTTGCGCTTTGCAATTTTTTTTGGACTGTTTAAAATTTAAAAAATGAACAGAGAATTTGTAGTTAGTGAAATAAAACAATTTCCTACCAGTGTGCTCATTTAATTTTAACAAAATCACAATTACAAACAATTTGGGTTCAACTATACGCTGTAATGAAAAATGTTAGTGTCTTCCGGTGCACCCAGTTTCTCATCAATTAAAAGAATTTATATGACCTGAATTTTTCTGGTTTTTTATACTTGAGCAGTCTTTTAATAATTCAGTGAAATCTAAATGTTTTGCAATGGTACTTTCAATTGAAATTAATGCGAGTCCTGACAAATGATTTTGAGACACGGTGGGCCTCAAATAAGTCTTTAGTCATTTCAGTTTTGAGAAACTGCACTCACCAGAAGCCATTGATACTGGTAATGTTAAAAGAATCCGTAATGCTAGAGCAGTGTTTAGAGTGAAAAAAATCATTTCTTCCTATAAATTCTAATACTTTTAGAGAAATTTTAGGACTTATTAGCTCGATAAAGCTATTCATTCATCTGACAAGTCTACTCCATCAATGTCAGCAGCGTTATCAATACTGAGCGCTAAACGTAGGTCTTGGCAGTGCCTCATGAGGTCTTCTTTGGAAAACTGATTTTTAATATTTCCAATATCATACAAAAAAATCAAGTTTCCCAATGACCATGCAACTGCTAAAATCTTTCTTCAATGGATGTTATAGCTACATCTAAAATACAATAGAAACATCCAACTTTAAACCTTTCTTTTGGATCGAGAATAGAATCACCATGAGCCTCATTACAAAACTGTCTTGTTTTTTTTTCGAGGACAAATGAATTGTTGAGGTGCAAATGTCGCTTCAAAATCAAGATCCTTTGCTATTGTTGTTGCTTCTTTGACAGTTTCTTCAAATCCTTCATCTGAACGGTATTTTTTTAAATATTTCAGCGTTTTATTCAAAATCATCTTGGCCTTGGATATGTCTGTGGTTATGTTCTGCATAACTTTGCTGTCAAATTAATTTGATTTAGAATATTACGCCAAATAACTGTGCAACATGAAAATTGAAACTGTATCATTTTCTGAGCCAATGTTTTGCTTCATGTCAAAATGAAGGCTCACACAACAAGTCCTGGCTTATTTCGAATAGTGCATCGTAAATCTCTCCTGATGAATATCGGAATGGTCTAATAGCCTCCATCCTGCTTTCCCATCTAGTTTGACTTAGGTTTAAGTGTGAGGTTTTTGTTCAAGATGCTGCTTCAAGACTACCCTATGGTGTGTGGAAGCACTAAAGTTGTAAATTGCTTGCACTGTGGTAAAATACGATATGGCATCTTTAGATTTGGCAGCATCACTTCCAACCAGATGGAGCGAATGCGCATGGCAAGGAACATAAAAAAGCTAGATTATTTAAATTCAGTATTCTTTGCTGTACACCTGCGTGTCATCCTCGTGGGTCTGAGCCGTTATTGTACCCTTGGCAGGGCATATTTTCTAAAGGTATTTCATAGTGTTCCAATCGCCGTAGAATTACATCTGTGAGGGCTTTCCCAGTAGTTTTGTTCACTGGTATAAATTCTAGAAAGTGTTCACAAATTTTCACTTCTGCATTTTCATCAATTTTCACAAATCGTAAAACTATTGATATTTGCTCGGTTTTGCTCAGATCTTGAGTACAAACAACTGAGTCCTGTAGAACTTTTGTATAAGGTGGCCCGGGGAACCACCTTATTACAAGAGTACAGATGTTCACATAATCAGTTGTGGGTTTGTTTGTGATAGGCTGGCAACACCAAAAAATCAGGGGCGGGGGGGGGCAGGGGATTGTTTTTCAGTTTCCTTGGTAAAATAAAACAGACAAAAAATAATTTAGGGTCAAATGAAACATTTTTGTTTAACCTGAAATGAAAGGTTTAATTTCTATTTGGGGCATTTTAAATTGTTTTTGTTTAATGTAGAGGATATTTGGAAATGCCACCCTCAAAACTGGAAGAGGTGGTGATGGTTGTGCGTCCCCCTTCCACCCCCTGCTTAGCCCATTGTTTAGTGCTTTGAAGAGAGATATGGGAAGCCTGGGTTCAAGTCCCCACTCAGTCTGATTTGGAGCAGGGATTTGAACTGTGGATCTCTTGAATTGCAAGTGAGTGCTCTAACCGTAGGGCATAAGATGGGCACCGCCACTTGTGTTTTTGTGAATGGCACCAAACAACTCCTTGTGTATCTAGCCTGAACATTTTTTTTAAGCTATACGCTGAATTCATTTCACATTTGCAAATGATATGGTCAGCCTGGAATTGCATTATTTTGGGTGAACAAATGATTAGCCTTAAACATTTCACACAGATCATCTTATCTAAGCCTAGCAAGCTGTTCCCAAACTAAGACATTTGGAGTCAAATTTGTAAAGGTTTTTGGGTGCCTAAAAATTGAGCTAAGCACCTAATGGTATAATTAAAAGCACCTAGGTATCGAACTCTGTCCTTCATCAAATCCCAAATCAGTTCAGCAAGTGGTCTTATGGATGGCAAAGGGGACAAGTTCTAGATGCACCGCCTCCTCCACTGGGGAGAGGGCAAATGCAAATTGTGGAATAAAAGTGGTGTCTAGAACACCTCTATCGCGATACATTTAGTTTTGAGTTAAGAGGCTTTACCTTTTTTTCTTTCTATTTTTTCTGCCATTGTGTGAAAACATCAGCAAAATGGTTTGCAAAATGGAACAGAGAAAAATTTGCTTGTTTAGTTTTATCACCAGTGAAATGCCTCTTATTCTCCTTGCTCAATTTGGAATTTCTTAATCATTCTGGATCCAGTGTCTGCTCCTAAATGGGCTGTATATCACCTCAGGTATTTCCATCCTTAGCGATTGCCTCTTCCTAGCAGCTCTCACACTCAGAGGATGAGATTACAACACTTTTAATTTCCTTATCCATGCAAGGCTGATGAAAAATATTTGTTTTATGATACACTTTCAGTGTATGCATGGAAACCGGTTCAAATATCCAGTCCAAAGCACTAGCTATCTCCATTTTTGTAACACAGCTGGCGTCACACAAATAACTTGAGGAAAAAGGATAATTGGGAAAGACACACACCCCCAAGCCAGATTGACAGCAGCAATTGGAAACCAAAATAATTAGAACCCATTATCCAAATCCTAACTGCGTGTGTTCAAGAGTGGAAAGAATAAGAGGAACTCTTTCCAAAGCATGTTCTCTTCTCTCCTCCCACCAGTTCGTTGAGTTACCAAAGGGCTGATGAAGCAGAAATAGTGTTAAACTTTTGTAATGAACCTGCGGAGAAGAGGGCAATTAAAACAGGCCTGAGATCCCTCCTGTTCTTTTCCCTCCAAGGCCTGACACTGAGTCAAGAGATAGTGGCTACAGTTATGCAAAAATATGGGGAGGATGAGAGAGCTCCAGTCCTGTTGGTTTTTGTCATACCAAAGGCCATTTGGAGCACAGGGCTTAGTGGTGCCATTACAGGAAATCAGTAGAGGAAATCACATTTTAAAGACAGGGTATTTTGCAGGGCTGGCCCACAACATTTTGGCACCTGAGGCGGGGAGCTCAAATGACGCCCCCATGCTCCCTCACTTGGGCCAAAACTTTGAAAGGTCTCAGTTCTGCCTTCTTCCTGTTCTACTCCTCTCATGGTACTGTTCTGCTACCTACCCCAATAAAGGAGAACTAACAACTTAAAATGCCTTGTTCAAAAATTTTAAGTAGCACTTACATTTGCTGTTCAGGTGTCTGAAAGTTAACTTTTCTTGTCTGCATAGTAAACACTGGCATTTTTATCTGTTTGAATAATCAAAGTGGTGCTTTCCGTGCCTTCTTGGTTGCAGAGATTTGAACTGCTTCCTGCTGAAGGTCCACAGTCTGGGCCAGCTCATGCTCTGTTGAGATGATTGCAAGGCCGACCAGCCTCTCCTGTGTCATTGTGGAGCGTAGATGTGTTTTTTATTAACTTCAGCTTGGAGAAGCTGCATTCTCTACTGGCAACTTTTACAGGAAGTGTTAGAAGCAACAAAAGCATTTGGAAAGAAGGTGGTCATATTATTTGTGCACAAATATTCCAGGACAACCTTTGGAGTTGATCCTGCTGAAATGTATCTTGAAAAGGCTTTCAGTTCATCACCTAAACCACTCGCATCAATATTGTGCATGCCATCATGTGTCACATGGTCTCTAGTGCCCTGCATTGCTGGTGTAAGTCGTCTTCAGGTACAGTGAGGAGTTTTGGAATATCATACAACATCCCAAATATACTGCTGTGTTCCTTGAGCTGCATGAAACGTTCTTCAACTGACTGTATTGCACAATCTAGCACCTGGTTAAAGAATTCAACTTTGAATTGTTGTTTGGGGTCTCTTATGGGATTATCCCGTGCCTCGTAATCAAAATGTCGCCTTCTTCAGTGACTCTTGTGTTCTTGAATGGGTGGGAAAATAGCTTCAGTGTGAAGTTCCTCTGCCAACTTCTGTGCACTCTTCAGAACATTTTTGAAATCCCTCATCTGACCGGTAAGACGGTAGGTATGACTTTGCTTTGTCCAGTTCTTCCATTGCTCCAGATATATCAAGGTCAACACCTTGGAGTCTCTTGCTTACAAAATTTATTTCAAGCAGTATGTCATGCCACAACACTAAGCCACACAGAAATTTGAAGTGATGTATGTTTCTGGTGATTCCATTTCCCTCTGCCACTGTTCTCCCACGAACAGTTCCTTTCATAGCATTATCCTCCATAACAGCAACTATGGCATCATCTGTCTTCCCAATTTGGTGTTTGATAGGCTTTATTGCCTCCACTCGTCTTTCCCATCATGTGGCACTCAGTGGTTTCAGTGTCAGAGGATGTTCCCAGATGTTGCTTCAAAATTTGCCATCAATGAGTTGATGCAGAGAAAAATACATAGATTCTTTGAATTACATTACAAAATTCAGCAGCCTCACTAGAAGCTGATGCTGCATCACTGACCACCAAGTTCAATGAGAGGGTTTAACTCTCAGATCAGTGTCTGCACTCCTCTGTTCTTTCCTCTCATGTTGGCACCATTATCGTAGCCCTAACCTCTCAGGTCAGCTATCGCAATTCCCGTATCTTCCAGCTTTTTAAGAAGCACATTTGTCATACCAACTCCTGTAGTATCATCAATGTCAATACATTCAGTTGCACAATCCAAGGAGCAGCTTACACGTTAAAGGCTGTGCGTGAACAGCCCAGGAGTGGGGGTTCTCACAGCAGTGCAGGGTAAGGCTGCCTCCCAAAGCCAAGGACTGGAGTGATCACTGGTCCATATAACACCACGGGAACATCACAATATGTGTCTGTTGCAGCTACAGGTACAAAACCTGGCTATTTAGTTCAAGCTGTAGTGCTCATCATTTTAGCTCTGGAAGTCCCCATTTGTTGGCCAAAAGGGCGGGTATCCTATAAGTGGGGCATCATCAAGGATTCTGGTGTGGGCCTCAGACTTGCTTTGTTCAGAGGAAGTATGTAACCCACTACTCAGTTGTGCTATGCATCCCCTTCTGTGCCCAGTCCACAGAGGATGTAAGTCTATTACAAGCCATGGTTCTTTAGCTTAAGCTGTAGAGTGTTAGGAAGTGGGGCATAGGTGGCCTGGCCTAATGGGAGTGGCTTGGATGAGTGGTCGGGAAGCAAGTTGGAGTAGGTAGCCAAAAGACAAGTCAGGAGCGGAGCTAGGACTGGTGCCAATGGTCAGGAGCAGAGCATAGGGGTGGGAGCCAGAGGCCAGGAAAGGGTCAGGAATGCAGCAGGAGCAAGGCAAGAACCAGAGACAAGGGAAGGAGTGAGACAGGAAGCAGCAACAAGACAGGAGAGAGCAGGAACCAGGGCTGGACACAGGTGGCAGGAGGTGGGTTAGAGCCAGTCCAATGTGGCGGTAACCGAGTGTCTGCGCAGTTGCTCGGCTATCCCACTCAGATCTTTTCCTGGGTTAAGTAGTGGGTGTGAGCCAATCAGGTGACCTCACACTGTGGACATTGTGATAGACTTCCTGTGGAGCCTGATCTTCCAGGACTGGTGAGGGGCTGCTTTGTATGTCTCTCTTGGTGGTGACAAGGGAAGTGTCAGAGACTCAGGGCTGCCACAGTCTCAGATTCTAGACCCACCAAAACTGAGGATCCAAACCTTTACCTAGAGCTGAGAGCAAATAGTGGATTTTTTGGTTCAGGAACCCAAACAAAAGGTGGGTTCATTCAAACAAAACTCCCTCCTCCCCCGAATTTTTCATTTTTCATCAAAAAATGACTGAAACAATTTGGGTTGACTTGACACAATTTTTGTTTGCTTTGATTTGACCCCTTTTTTTGTTTTGGCCAAATTTGAAAATGAAATATCATTTAGGAAATTAAAATTTACCATTCAATAGGCTTGATATTGCCTCCACTGAACTAAATTTGTCCCAGATGATCAGCTGGCTTGGATTTTTTTTCCTAAATGTATGCTCTAGGAATTATTTGGGGGAAGTTCTGTGGTTTGCATTACACAGACTAGATGATCACAATGGTCCCTTCTGGCCTTTAAATCTAAGATGTAAATCAGCATAGCTCCACTGAAGTCAAGAAATGTTTTGCTACTAAGGGTATGTGTCCATTGCAGCTGGGAGGTGTGATTCCCAGCCTGGGGGATAGGCTTGTGCTATTTCTGCTCTCACTAGCAAGCTAAAAATCGCTGACTGGAGGCTGCAGCCTGGGTGGTGGTTCAGGCTAACTGACTGGCTTGGACTTGGGCGGTTAGCCCAAGCCACTGCCCATGCCCCAACATCCACACTGCTATTTTTAGTGTAATAGTGTAACCCCCACACCTCCTGGGTGTCGTGTTCTGTCCCATCTAGTGCCACTGAGACCACTTAGAGAGGGAGAGATTAATGAGTCTGCTCTCCAGCCTTAGCTAACAGTCATATGGCTTTTAGCTCATGCAGTAGAGGCTCATGCCTTTAGCTCTAGAGGTCTCAGGTTTGATCTCGCCCGCCAACGACTGGGGTCTGTCAGCATTACAATAGCTTGAACTGAGCCAGTGCAAATCTATCTGCACTGGGAATCAGACCTGTTAGGAGGTGTGAAGACATATCCTGAGCTCTAAGGGAAGAGAATCAGGCTCAAAGTTCTTAATTTTTAAAAAAAGAAAAACTTAAAGGGTAAGGGCCCTGTACCTCTGCATCTCCTGAAATACTATGGGCCTGATTCTTATTTACAGTACAGTCCCTTTCCACTTAAAGTAGGGGTAATTCAAACCCATTTTGAGGCCCCTTTAGTGGTTTAAATGGGCCTTAATTTAATGAGAATCAGCCTTATGTAGGTTTTAAATCGGTGTATTTATCCATCCATATACCCCAGTAATTTACACATTATGCCGAGTAAAATGTAATATTTGGATCTTCAAGGAGGTCTCTTTAGAGAATAATTACCCTCTGTAATCTTAGTAATTTGGAAATGTATCTGATGAGACAATATGACTATCTTTGGATGTGCATAGATTTCCAATTTCACCTTATCTCTAAAGAGTTAATGATAATTATACAGCCAGAAGAGAATAAATGAAGTGAGGTGACAGTGTTAGTTCTTTTTTGAAAATACCTGATCCAGAAGCCTTGGGCAAAGTAATTATTTCAGAATTCTCATTTTCACCAATTTAGTTATGGAAATTAAATCACAAAGAGCAATGTATACATAATAGTACAGATCTGAATTTAAAACCATAACAGTGTATGAACTGATAGCTTGTGATAACCAACAAAGTCGTTGGATTACAAGAGTGGAAAAAAGTAATCTAAAACTTATTAGCACTGTAATTATTAACACAACGTGAAATTATTGTCCTGAAATGAGCCCTCTCGTGGCAAGAACCAGATCAGGAGCAATGCATGTACATGTTATAAGCACACACCAGATAGTCAGCTGGTTCCATTTGGAAAAATAATGATCCCTAGCTTTTAATTAGTAGATCTCCAAGCACTCTACAAAGAGGCTCAATATTGTTTTTACACATGGGGAAACCAAGGCATGGAACGATTAAGTGACTTGCCCAAGGGCACCAAACAGGCCAGTGGCAGAGTAAGGAATAGAAACCAGGCCTCCTGAGTCCCAGGTAAGTGCTCTATTCATTAGGAAACACTGCCTCCTATTGACTTCAAAACAACTCCACCCATAGGCACCAGCTGAAGACGTGGCCATTAAGTTATGGGAGGCTAAGGACTTGTTTACCCTAGAAAGTTTTGCCACTTTAACTATACCAGTATAATTAAAGTGACCCCCCCCCCACCAGTGTGGACACAGTTAGCACGGTATAAATGTGGTTAGACCAGTATAGCTTATTTCAGTTTGGAAACCCAAATAAGCTATATCAATATAAGGCATCTCTATGCTGATATAACTGCATCTACACTAGAGCTTTAATGGGCATAACTATTGGAGAAAAAAAATCAGAACCCAACGGACATAGTTATGCTGGTAACATTTTAAATGTAGACCAGCCTATAGTGGAATCTAGAACTAACAGAATATTTTCCAGTGGAACAAGTCTTCTTTGGAAAATGCTGATTTGATGACGTCTAAACATGTCACAGGAATGCATCAATGTAGTCCATTTTTGTGGGAAATTATCAAAATGTTTCATTTGATAAGGTCAAAGCGTTGTTTCAATTTTATCATTTTGATGTGTTATATTTGTGTGCATGTATGTACTGTATATATTGCACTTTATATATATATATATAATGTAAAAGTCAAAATGATTATTTTTGAAACAAAACATTTTAATAAGGTTGAAACAAAGTAGTTCCAGAATATTTCTTTTCATGAAAAATTCCAAATTGACTTTTTGTCTTGGATTTCTCATAGGATGGAAATTCTGAATTCTGATCCGCTCTATTGGGAACATTAATAGTCCATTAATCCTAGCAGCTAATATCAATTTTAATGGCTGAAATTATATGTACAATATCTTCAGTAAAAATAAATCCCAAACTTTCCTAAACTTGTCTCCTGGGATGTGGGCTATAAATTGTTTTCCTGACCATTCTTTTTCTTTTATTAATAATCTGGAAGAAGGAGCAAAAAGCACATTAATTGCATTCATGTAGGATACTAAATTGTGAGGTTTTACAGTCACCAGAGAGAAGAGAAAAATAACACAAGGGACCTGATTCTCACTGATATTGAGACTTCTTTAAGGCCCCTCTAGTGTGGTATAAAGTGGGTATAAATTAAATCTGCATCCACTTTATGTCCCATTTACACTACCAGAACAGTAAGAAGTGGCCTTAGTGTAAGCCTGGTCTATTCTTAAAAGTCAGGTCAGCATAGTTGCAGAGCTCAGAGGTGTGAAAAATTCACACTCCTGAGCACTGTAGTCATGCTGACCTAACCCCTGGCGTAGATGCAGCTAGGCCAATGGAAGAATGCTTCTGTTGACCTTGCTACCACTGCCTGGGGAGATGGATTGCCTACAGCAAAGGAGAAAAAACCCCTTCTGTCGTGGTAGGAAGTGTCTGCACTATGGCACTGTTCCAGCGTCGTCGTTGTGCTCCTGTAGCAATGATATGGCCAAAATGAGTATCGCAGTGAATGAGACTGAGGGTCCTATTCCTACAACAAGCTCATCCCCTCCTGCACTAAGCTAAGTGCCCTCCACTCCTTTGAAACTATTGTGCAAACAGCTCCCTTTCATAAGGATGCACATTCCTATAAAATTCAGGAAGGTAACGGCAGGCCCTGATCCAACAGAGCATTTTAAGCACATGAGTAAACTTAAGCCTGTGAATAGTCCATTTGATTTCAATGATGCTACTTACATGATTACAGTTAAGCATGTGGTTGAGAGGGCTAGATCCACAGTGCAATTTAGGCACCTACCACTTTAGGTGCCAAAGTAAAAATATATATATTCTCAAAACCTGCACTGAGCTGCCGCTCACCTAAAATCCCTAAGCACCTACATTTCTGCCAGAAAGTCCATTAACCACCTATGTTTCTGCACAAAGCGGCTGAAGTCCTGACACCAGCTCACACCTAGGTCCTGACGGGATCCTCAAACTAAGCATTCCCCCACGTATCTTGCCGGCAGGGCCCCATCCGGCAGGTGTTCTCTGAGGCTGCCTTAGAGCCTGTCTACTGGATCAGGCCTCACCCAGAATATGGTGCTGGTGGTGCCCCTCTTCTACCCAATATTGTACTTAAATAATTGAGTCAGAGAAAGTGTATGACTATATAGCCTAGCGGTTAGCACACTGTCTTCGGAGACCCAGGTTCAAGTCCCTTTTCCAATGAATAAAATATTCCATACAAAGTGGAACATCTTCAACAGGGGGAGATGGCAAGAGACCTACCCAGTAGCTGGGTGTGACATTCTATCCCCTGGGGGAGCGTACTGTAACCCCCATAGTCCTCATTTTCATATAATCGTGATCTTACATATCAAGCATGCCTTGTAAGGTATTAGGGGAAAGGTTGTGATCTGCTGAAAGTCATTGCTCTAGCCATAGATGTGTATCATTCATGCATATGAAGTTATGAGAATTGTATTGTATGGTGGTCAGGAAAACATGCTGTAAGTTGGGGAATCAGCCAGATATTCGCTCCCCGGAGGCAACAGCAAGGAAAGTAACCAACGCCCGGGTGGCGGGGGGGGGGGGTCAAACAATCATCACCAGCCATTGTCCAGCAAGGGAGCTACCTGAGGCCACACCAGGAGAATTGCTCAACCCTGCTGGGTGACTCAGCAATGCCCCCCAGACATGCCTGGACTTGTGCTCCCCAAGCACATGGACTGAGGGTATAAAACAGAGTGGACACACACTGGGCCCTTCTCCTGCCCTCACCTTCGCTGCAAGCAACCAAGACACTGAGAAGAAGACAAGACTCCAACAGGAGATTGGCCCAGGTTTAAGGAACAAACATGTATATTAAGGACTGCAATATCCACTGGGGTGAGAAAAACTGCTTAATCTAGGTGTTGCCCAGTCTAATAGGGTTGAGAGTTTAGACTGTGTGCTTATATTTTCTTTTCTTTTGGTAACCACTCTGACTTCTTGCCTATCACTTACTTAAAATCTATCTTTTATAGTCAATAAATTTGTTTAATTGTTTATCTTTACCAGTGAGTTTGTACAAAGTGTGGGGCAAATCTGCTTAGGTTGGCAAAGGCTGGTCTATGTCCACTTTCCATTGCTGAAGTGGTGAACCAATTAATAAATGTGCACTGCCCATCTCGAGGAGTGCAAGATGGTATATTCCTGGGGTACAGTGCTGGGAACTGGGGGGATTTGGCTGGTGCCTTTCTCTGTGTGATTCATGAGAGGCTCTGGGAGCATTCCAGCAATCTAGCTGGGTGTGGGGCTCCACATGCAGTTGTGCTGAGTGATCACAGCTCCTGGAGGGGTTGGCTGCTGGTCGCTAGCAAGTCATTGAGAGAGACAGCCCAAGCTGGGGAGAGTTCAGGGGGCACAGTCCCAGGCTGCATCCCAGTCCCAGACTGCACCCCTGGGGGATCCCGTCACACTGGGATACTCACTTGTGGGGTGGTAGACCTGGGTTCAAGTACCTGTTCTATATGAGGCAGAGTGGGGATGTGAGCTTGGGTCTCTCCCACATCCTGCATTAGCCACTGGGTGTAAGTTGGTCCTCCTCCGAATTTTTCTTTCCTTCAGAAATGGCTGACTCCGGGAAAGAGTTCTCAAGTGTGCATCCCAAGCAGAGGTAGGCAGCTCCTTCCAGCCATGAGTTAGGTGTTGATGCCCCCTTTGAAAGGGTGGGGCTTTGGCCTCACCCCTCTCCTCAACATTTCCTACTGGCTAGCGTAGGTGACTCAGAATGGTGGCTTTTGTGAATGCCGTTCTTAGCCACCTAACTCTCCCATGCATTGTAAAGAGAATCTAATTTGGAGCTGTGGTTGCCATTTGGCACTGAGGGAGACTCCACTATGGGGAAAAAATGAAATCTGACCTCTCTAGTTTATTACTGTATGTGAGAGATGTCAGATATTTCTGAAGTTAAACAACCGGATGGCGATGAAAATTGTGGGGATAATAGCTGGCTTATATTGCTCCTTAAATGAGTCTCTTCTGATCCTGTTGAAACAAATCTAATTTCACTAATGAAATGTATGGGTTAGCATTACAAAAGCTAGGAGAGAGGAGGTCATATTAGGCATTTCCACTGGAGGCCGGACAGAAATTAAAATATCATAGAATATCAGGTGTTAGGATATAGATATTCAGGTCTGTCTGCAAAGGCCTGTACTTTAAGAATTTAGGGGTATTCTTATCACTTGGCTAGTTCTAGAAGCATAAAAGAAAGAATCAAAATCACTGTCTGCTGGTGTAAGGGCCTTCTCTTACTGTGACAGTTTGAGGCCCTGTTCTTAGGCTAAGGCCTTTGGCTAAGCAGCAGAGGCAGCCATAAGCTGGGAAGCGAACGGTCACATCCTCACATTCCAAACTAGTCACATTGAAATAAGGTGCTATTGGGCTGTTAGGAATACAATCCTGTCCTGAATACAATCCTGTCCTGATAATGCCTATCACCTCCAGAGAAAGGGAAGTGCCTAGAAAATGTAAAAAGGAAACAGCATCCTGTCTGGCAAGAACTCACTTATCAATACTGGGATGTGAAATCCTCACTTCTGTATTGTTTTGTCATTATAGTTCCCACTTTGCTATTGTTTGTCTGTATAATCTCTGTCTGGTTCTGTGATTGTTCCTGTCTGCTGTATAATTAATTTTGCTGGGTGTAAACTAATTAAGGTGGTGGGATATAATTGGTTACGTAATCATGTTACAATATGTTAGGATTGGTTAGTTAAATTTCAGGAAAATGATTGGTTAAGGTATAGCTAAGCCGAACTCAAGTTTTACTATATAATCTGTAGTCAATGAGGAAGTGAGGGGGCCTTGGTGGGAGGGGGTGGGTGTGTGTAAAGGGGGAGATGGGAACAGGGAATGGGGGTGGAGAAACTGGAATCCTGTTTGGCTAAAGGGGGAAATGGGAACAGGGAATGGGAGTAAGGAAATTGGAATAATGTTTGGCTAAGGGCAGGAATGGGAACAGGGACACAGGTGTAAGGCTCTGTGGTGTCAGAGCTGGGAAGGAGGATACTAAGGAAGGAAACTGGAATCATGCTTGCTGGAAGTTCACCCCAATAAACATCGAATTGTTTGCACCTTTGGACTTCGGGTATTGTTGCTCTCTGTTCATGCGAGAAGGACCAGAGAAGTGAGTGGGTGAAGGAATAAGCCCCCTAACATCAGGGTTGGAAGGGACCTCAGGAGGTCATCTAGTTCAACCCCCTGCTCAAAGCAGGACCAATCCCCAACTAAATCATCCCAGCCAGGAATGATCCCATATTTCCCTTGATACCATTACATTAGGGTTGCCAACCCTTCTGGTTTTGCCGGGAGTCTCCTGGAATCAATTTCTATCTCCTGGAGGCCACTGAAGCCAAACCAGGAAATTTTAGGCTGTTAAAAGTCTGATGGCACAGCGGGACTAAGGCAGGCTCCCTGCCTGACCTGGCCCCACGCTGCTCCTGGAAGTATCTGGCACATCCCTGCAGCCCCAGGGGGTGGGCGCACAGGGTCTCCATGAGTCTATACGCTTCCCACACTCCGAATGCTGACTCCAGTCTGCAGCGGTCAACGGGAGCTGCGGGAGCGGTCCAGCAGCTTCTGGGAGTGGCGTGGGGCCAGGGCAGGCAGGGAGCCTGCCTTAGCCCTGCTGCGCCGCTGACCGGGAGCCGCCCGAGGTAAGCACCGCCGAGCCGAAGCCCGCACCCCCTCGTGCACCCCAACCCCTTGCTCCAGCCCTGAGCCCCCTCCTGCACCTAAACTCCCTCCCAGAGCCCGCATCCCTCACCCCCTCCTGCACCCCAATCTCCTGCCCCAGACCTAAGCCCCCTCCAGCACCCAAACTCCCTCCCAGAGCTTGCATCTTGCACCCCCCCCTGCATCCTAACCCTCTGCCCCAGGCTCAGCCCAGAGCCCCCTCCCATACTCCAAACCCCTCCGCCCCAACCCAGAGACTGCACCCCCTCCCACACTCCAACCTCTTGCCCCAGCCCAGTGAAAGTGAGCGAGGGTGGGGAAGAGTGAGCGAAGGAAGGAGTGGGGAATGGACTGAGTGGGATGGGGTCTTGGAGAAGGGGTGGATCAGGGTAGGGGCCTCGGGGCAGGGGCTGGGCAAGGGTGTTTGGGTTTGTTTGATTAGACAACTGGCAACCCTACATTACATACTATGTTAGCAATGATTTTCTGATGGCAAATTCTCTGTGACCTTTACACCTCCATCCCACTATGGAAATTATAGGATTTCTGTTTCCACCTACCTATTTTAGTAAGATAGCTCAGTGATTTGAGCATTGGCTTGCTAAACCCAGGGTTTTGAGTTCAATCCTTGAGGGGGCCATTTAGGGATCTGGGGCAAAAATTGGGGATTGGTCCTGCTTTGAGCAGGGGGTTGGACTAGATGACCTCCTGAGGTCCCTTCCAACCCTGATATTCTATGATACTATGTTAATAATAGGGCCTTGTTAACCAAACTGCATATGGAACAACACAGAGGAGCAGATTTTGCTCCAATTTATAATGCTCCTTTTGGTTTTGACTGGATTCAGTATTTGGGCTAGATCCTCAGCTGGTGTAAATCAGTCTAGCTTTATTGAAGTACCTCTATCACTGGAGATACATTGGTTTCCACCAGCTGAGGATCTAGCCCATGCACTTCACATCCTCGCATATAATAATGCCATGTGCCTGATCCTGCCCCACTGAAGTCAATGGGATCCTTACCATTGACTTCAGTAGGGACAGGATTAAGCCCTGTGTGATGTTAATAGGAGGTGGGTGCTTAGTGGGATTTTCAAAAGCAGCTATCTTCACCTACAGAGCATACACACCTTTTCAAAATCTGGCCCTTAGAGTCACATTTTCAAACTTGGGTACCTAAAGTTAAGCACCTAAATAAATGGTGTAATAGAAGGAGGTGCTGAGAATCTATCACTCCCTTTGAAGTCCACTCAGCACCTCCCCAGGAGATACCCCAAAGGTATGTTTACTGAACCTCACTATTTTGATCAAATTCTGGGTACAATAGTTCTATGTATGGTACTTATATGCCCCCCATTACTGTAGTATCTTATCACATCACAGTCTTTAATATAGTCATTCTTATGCCATCCCATGAGATGCTATTATCCCCACTTTATGGATGGGGAAACTGAGGCACAGAGATACATGATTTGCCCAAGATCACATGAGAAGTCTATGGCAACACAGGGACTTTGAATCTGGCTGTCCTAAGCCCTAGACTAGTGCCCCACCCATGGGATCATTCTTCCTACAGATAATTAAAATCCAAAAATTATCATCAATTTTCTCAGCTAGGCATCAGGAAAAACTATATTACAATCCTGGTAAAGAAGTGAGATACAGCTGAAATGTGAGGCATGCTCCCTTTGAAGGAGCTGTTTGTACATCTGGAAGGATTTTGACAAATATGCTGTTTGTTTGTTTGTTTTTTTTTCTGCGGGCCCATCCATGTAAATTGATGGCAGCTGCCCAGAGGAGCTAAGATGGTATGAAAACAGGAAGAAAGATGATTTTAAGTGTGATGAGGCCATAAACTGTAACAGAAGCCATCCATCATTGTCACACAAACACGTTACTCTAGTCTGAAGATCTTCAGTACTTTAAATTAGGCCATACTGCTTTCCCTGCCAAGCGAATTGTGTCCAGCTCAGCTCTACATGCTCCTCAGAAGAGGTTATCCCATGATGACAAACACTGATCACGTCTACTATTTGGCTTTGAATACCTCCATTACGGCTACCTACGTCTGCTTCGTGATTAGTTAAATTACATCTTAGGAAAAGGTCCAGTGCTGCTTCCTCATGTTCTGCATTGAAGCGATGAGGAGGATTAAGTGCTTTCCGCATTTTACTCAGGAGAATTTTTGCAGCAGTTCATTTTAAATCACCGCATTAAAAGCGAAACCAAGCTGCGCTTTAGTCGGAGACTTGGGTACTTTCGAACAACAGGGTCTCTGATGCCTTTGTGTGTATTTAAAAAAAAAAAAAAAAAAAAAAAAAAATCCCACCTCTCATTTAGAAAATATCTCCCTGAAGCAGGCACTTTACAGGAGAACAGAATGAAAACAAAATTATTTCCTTTTAATGTGAACTGAGCTACAAGCTTCCAAACATTAAAAATGGATTTTGTTTTTATCCCCTTGCGAGGGGCATCTTTTCATGCCCTTCTGTATGGGCTAATCTGTTTCTCAACTGCAGAATTGTGCTAGTAGAAAAAACCCTGGCATCACAAGGTTAATTACCTACATGCCCATCTATAGGTACAGAAGCTGGCTGCAATCTGTGCATAGCAAGTAGGTAGTAAGCAACGTGCAGCAGAGGGCAGGTTTACATTTTCATGGGTAACTCAAAATAACTTCAAGCACCCTACACTGACAGCCCTAATCCGGCAAAGCACGTATTAAGGAAATTTAAGAACTTACTTAAAATGATGCTTTTATAGGGTGTTTCCCCTCGCTTGCTTGCTTACACAGCCTTGAAATATTTTTACAACAAAATATCAAATGAAAGGGGAAACCCCACAAAAAAGCATGAAGTGTGGAAACTGGCTCTGTGGGATGGAAACACAGCCAACTAAAGCATCCTGAGAATAACCTTGATGAAAGGGTTATATATTGAGTGAATTGATTAGGCATTGAAAATCTCTTTGGCTATTGATGCGATCCTTGTTTATTAAGGAGTAGACACTGAATTTAGGCACAGGCTTGATCCTGGGGTGGTGCACAACTGTATCACCCCAGGAGTAGCCCTGGGAGATAATGTGCTTGAGAGAAATGCCCCCATAGACTCCGAGGCATATATCTTCAAAGGTACTTGACGTTCCTCCGCTCAGGGGTGCCGCACCT
This sequence comes from Natator depressus, assembly GCF_965152275.1. NCBI lineage: Eukaryota > Metazoa > Chordata > Testudines > Cheloniidae > Natator > Natator depressus. The sequence goes on along the minus strand of NC_134238.1, from coordinate 121,929,206 downwards.
AACCTATAAGCAGCCTGCTAGTCACGGAATCCTCAGTCCTGAGCTAGGTGCCCAGGTTGTCCATACGATGGATGGGGAGAGTTAGGTGCCTAAGAAAGGGATCTTCAGAAGCCAGCAAGCTGAGAAAAGGCAGGAGAAAAGTGCTGAGGCGAAGGGACTTAGGCACCTAAGCAGCTTCCCTGGTGTGCCTGGCTGCCAGCCCACAGATAGGCACCTCTGTCCACAAGACCCTCAACCCTCTCCTAGAGTTAGGCCCCTAAGCCCTACAAGCCCTGCTTAGGTGACTCATATTCTAGCAGCTGAAACCATCTCTGTCTCTGTCTCATGCTCAATACCTCTCTCATTCTAGCCCTACATGTCCCTGTGCCCTCAGCCACGGCTCTACCCATTTCCCCGCATCATGGAGGGTGGCAAGGGGCACATTGCCCTGCCTAGTCCTGCATATTCAGGTCAGGGTGTCCCACATCACATCCCAGCTCTGCACGTGTAACCATTATTTAATTGGCTAGATGCTGCCCCTGTGATGTCTGTGTACCACAGGAATGAACACAGCTCCATGACAGAAATGAGGGAGCAGGGGATAGGCCGGCGGAGTTGATCCATTCTGTCACAGAATACACGGGGCTCTGCAGGAGGCAGACAACATGCAATTCAGTTTTAAAAATGCAGACTACTGCACAAGGAGTGAATCGTTTCCTAGCAGATTTGCCAGCCGCCTGTGTGTGTGTGAGTGTGTGTGGGGGGTTACTTCAAATATGCTGCTAATAGAAGAAGCAATGGATTAATGTAATGGTGGAATAGAGAAGCCAGTTTGAAGTGCACTCATAAGTGGTGTAGTCCAGAAGAGTGATTGATCCCTAGATACAGAAGCTGGAGGCAGAGGAAAATTTTCTGAGATGGCATTTATTACTAATTAACATTCCCCATTGGCTTCCATTGTCAGCTGAAAGTCAGCATTATAGGCAAAGCTGTTTTTAAATCAAAGGGGTTTTTTCTACCCATCAGGTCTGCCCCATGCACATGCACTTCTAGAGTAATTGAACTTTGCGAGAAATCTAGTATTTGTCTCTCCTGTAAATTAAGTGAAAGCAATCAGTGCTCACTTTTGTCTGGCTGTCGTGCATGTTGGCAACAATCCTCTCAAACCTACCAAAGAAGAGAGAAACTACAATCGGTTATCAAATAGGAAGCAGTGTAGCCTAGAACCCAGGGCACTGATCTGGGAGTCAAGAAATGTGGGTATCTCTGCTGGGTGACCTGGGGCAAGTCACATTGGCCCAGATCCTGAAAGGTATTAGGTGCTTAACTCCCATTCAATAGGGGTTAGGTCCCTAAATATCTTTGAGGATCTGGGCTTTCATCTCTCTGTGCCTCTGTTTCTCCTCCCACTCTGTCTTGTCTACGATATTTGAGGCAGAGACCATTTCTCACTGTGTGTTCGTACAGCACTTGGTACTATTGGGCTTCCAGGCTCTCCTGTCATAAAAATAATGGAGTGGCCAAAGATGGTCATGAGAAATGGGTGAACCAATCCAGGTAAAGTAGCAAGACAACCAAATCTTGGATGCATCACTGCAGAGCCCAGCACCTTTGCAAATCTCTGCTTAGGCCAGGACTGCCACATTGCTTGCATACTGCATAGTCTGGGCAGTGCAATTGACCCTGCAGACCATTGCCCCAGGCATGCTAGCTCTGGAAGCATCCATGTGTCGGAGATGCAGGATATTGTCCTTGAGTATGGAAGCACCTCTTCAGAGGTGGAGGCGGGGAAGGTGTTGGGATCAGGCCGCTGGTTTCTGAAGGCTGTTATCTCCAGAAAGTGTGTAGATGGACTTACCATGTGAAGATGAACTACTAGGAAATGAAGTACTTGTGGCACCTTAGAGACTAACAAATTTATTTGAGCATAAGCTTTCGTGAGCTACAGCTCACTTCTGTAGTTCATGAAAGCTTATGCTCAAATAAATTTGTTAGTCTCTAAGGTGCCAAAAGTCCTCCTTTTCCTTTTGCGAATGCAGACTAACACGGCTGCTAGGAAATGTACAGTAGCAGGTAAATAATATAATGCATTTGATTCAAAACAGACTAACTGATGACAAGAGGGAGCTGTTGCTCACAAAGATTTCCATAACAGCGTTATCCACTCAGATACAAGAGTAGTCATTTTTAAATTAGTCTGTTTATGTTATCACCCCAGCACACTCTATTAAAAATTACCTTCACTGGAGTACTCATAGTCCTGCTGCCTGGGCTTTAGAAAAATCACTGGCTTATTTATATAAGAGAAGGAAAGTCAAAGCTGATTATTGTTTGTGTGCACTGTAGCGACAGCCAAGAGCCCCAGTCATGGACCAGGAAACTATTGGAGTTGGCATTATACCAGGGGTCAGGGACATCCCTAGCTATTTTGGTGCCCTACACAGCTCCCCCATGGGGGGCCCCAGGCCTGCATGGGCGGGGCTGGCCCCAGGCCTCCGCGGGCGGCCCCAGGCTTCCACTGGGGGGAATGGGGGAGGGAGCTAGCCCCAGGCCTCCACGGGGGCTGGGGGCTGGCCACTTCCTGTGGGAAGTGGAGTGACCCTGCTCCAGCCTGCTCCACTCCCCTGGCTCCCAGGCATGCCGCAGGGGCGGGGGCCCTGGGGAAGAGGCGGGACTGGGGCGGAGCATGGAGCAGCACGCAGCTGCGCAGGGCACCAGGAAATTTGGTGCCCCACATTTCCTGGTGCCCGACGCAGCTGTGTGCTTTGCGTATGGGTAAGGACGGCCCTGCCAGGGGTGGCCAAACTTACTAACCCTCCGAGCCAGATACGACAATCTTCAGAAGTTTGAGAGTCGGGGCGCGCCTGCCAGGGCTCAGGGCGAGGGTTGCCAACTTTCTACTCACACAAAACCAAACGCCCTTGCCCTGGCCCTGACCCTGTACCCTCTTGAGGCCCCGCCCTGGCCCCACCCCTTATCTGAGGCCCCACCCCCACACACTCCATTCCCACCCTCACTCACTCGCTCATTTTCAGCGGGCTGGCTCAGGGGGCTAGGGTGCAGGAGGGGGTAAGGGCTGGGGCCAGAAATGAGGAGTTCAGAGTGCAGGAGGGGGCTCCAGGCTGAGTTAGTGGGTTGGGATCCAAGAAGGGGTGAGGGCTCTGGCTCAGGTTGCGGCTCTGGGGTGGGGCCAGGAATGAGGGGTTTGGGGTGCAGGAGGGGGCTCTGGGCTGGGGGGCAGAGCCAAGGGGTTCAGAATATGGGAGGGGGCTCTGGGCTGAGGCGGGGGTTGGGGTGTAGGAGGAGGTACAGGCTCTGGGCTGAGGGTGTGGTCCATTTTTCTGCCACGGGCCATTGACCACCAAAAAAAAAATAAAAAATCAATTGTGGGCCACTCACCCACTTGCGGGGGTGGAGGCTCAGGGCTTCCCCTTACAGCGGGGCAAGCTGGCGCTTGTGACTCCAGCCCCCCGGAGGTGTGGGGGGGTGAGGAGTGTCAGGGCTTTCCCCTGCAGCAGGGCAAGCTGGCGCTTGTGGCTCCAGTGGGGTGGGGCGCGGAGGCTTGGGGATTCCCCCCACAGTGGGAAGAGCTGGTGCCACGGCTCCAGCTCCGTGGGGGCGGGGAGGGGCAAGACTCAGGGTTTCCCCACCACAATGGGGTGAGTAGGGGTGGTGGTGCCACAGGTCAGATGAAATTAACCATGGGGCCTGATCCAGCCTGCATGCCCTAGGTTCTCCACCCCTGCCCTACGCATAGGAGTCAGAGAGGAGACATGCTGGCTGCTTCCTGGGAGGGAGCCTGCCAGCCTCGCTGTGCGGTGCTGCCAACTGGACAGTCAACAGCCCGGTCAGCAGTGCCGACCGGAGATGCCAGGATCCCTTTTCGACCAGGTATTCCAGTGGAAAACCAGACCCTGGTTACCCTACTCAAGGCTTCCGCCCCACGGGGGGCAGAGAGGGTGTCTTGGGGGCTTCAGCCCCACAGGAAGCACTCGCCAGGGCTCAGAGCTTCAATCACATGGGGCATGCTTGTTGAAGTCCCAAGCCCTGGCAGGAGCACCCAGCGGGCCTGGAGCCCTGAGCTTCCCCTCAAGTCTGGTAGGCGGAGAATAGTGGGGAGTGTGAGAGGCTTTGCAAGCCGCACTTTAACTGTAAAAGAGCAGGAGCCACGGTTTGGCCACCCCTGCACTATACGAACATACAACAAAAAGTCCCTGTCCCAAAGATCTTCAGTGGGTAAACAAACCTGTCTTCTCTTTCACAGCAGTTGTTGCTAAGAAAGGTAGGGAAGTCTGTTGGAATTACTTGTGGAGAATAATTTCCACTTGTTGTATTGTAACTTGCCAATAGTCCTGCTGCTCTCCTCTTCTTGTTCCACCCAGCTTGCAGCCCTCCTTAGTCACAGAGGAGAATGCTGCTTTCTGATAGCATTCCTGAGCATGCCACACCCTTCAATGACATCCTCATGGGCTTAAAAGTAGAGTGGTATACTTCTCTCAGTATGACAGGTTTCAGAGTAACAGCCGTGTTAGTCTGTATTCGCAAAAAGAAAAGGAGGACTTGTGGCACCTTAGAGACTAACCAATTTATTTGAGCATAAGCTTTCGTGAGCTACAGCTTCACTCATCCGATGAAGTGAGCTGTAGCTCACGAAAACTTATGCTCAAATAAATTGGTTAGTCTCTAAGGTGCCACAAGTCCTCCTTTTCTTCTCTCAGTATGGACTCTAAAGGGCGGGGGATGAAACCAGGTGACAGGGAGGTCAAACAGAGCCTCGTTGTGGTTTAGGAGATAATTTAATTTCTGAGTCAGATGTGCTGTCTTTTGCAGTGGTAGCTGGAGTATTAGAATCCTAGAATATCAGGGTTGGAAGGGACCTCAGGAGGTCATCTAGTCCAACCCCCTGCTCAAAGCAGGACCAACCTCAACTAAATCGTTAGTTTGGTTTATGTTGCTTTGGGTGGTATGGTGTGAAGTGGCTAATGTAGTTTTGTGCTTGGTAGCTGTTAGGGTTTAAGGTAGTCTTGGTGAAATTGTGAGTTGGTTGTTACTTGAAGATGGTAGTTTTAGCTTTTTGCAAATTTCATATGGTTAGGGTAAGTCATTTTGGTATCCTAAAGCTATTGCATCTTCTGGGGGGCGGGTTCTCTTCAGTGGCAGAAGTGATTTGCATAGTAAAGTAAAATGATTTCGGATTGGCTGTATGATTGCATTACCCCTGTCCGATATATTCTACTACTGGCATCTTGTAGGGCTTCTGAACCTAAGAGCTCAAAAAATGAGACAAGCCCTGCAAATACCTCAGTCATGATTTATAGCATTGTTGCTAGGTAAGGAGGAGGGGTGTGAATTTATATTGTTTCTTGTTTCGCTTTACTCCATACTTCTGAGAGCTGTATTTGTTTTTGATGGGAAGGCAAAGTCAGCAAACCTGGAAAAAGCTACTTTGCTTAATAGCTATGTGACTGGATACTTCCAGCTGTACATCCTCTGGAGAGGAGAGGAGGAGAAAAAAAAAAAAGTCAGTTTTAAGATCTGAATTAATAACACTGTCCTGAAAAGAGCACAGAGAGGAGGGGTTAGTATAAAAGTAAAATGAGGTGATTTTAACTATCGGCTCTGGTTCCAGAAGTGACCAGACCAACAGCACCCAACCAGCAAAAACGTTCCTATTGCTAGGAATAATTGTATTCCAGGGATGGAGAATTAGACTACTTACGATCGCTGTTTTCTATTGTAACTAGGAGTTAGGTTGAGGTAGATGTAACACCTTGCCTATGGTTGTGTAGCATGTAGCTCTCAAGGCTTAACTAACTACAGATAAGAGCAAAGGTTAAGCAATATTACTCTTCTACATCTGAACATGGAACAGGGGATGCATAATGCCAGAGAAAGTGATCCTGGGGGGAAAAAAGGGGGTACACCTCTTTTGTGTAGGCAGCTTCTTATCTCTAAAATGTTCCAAAGCACCAACACCTTGTGTGGAGGTGTGCCACTTGCTAGCAGAGATGCTGTGGGGCAGTCATCTTCTTGATATCTATATTTTTAGGTGCAGTGACAGAACAAGCTGGTGGCCATGAATGTCTAATTATCTCCTATCTTGAAGCAAAATGCTGTTTAATCAAGTTGTCAGTCACAGTCCCTTGTCATCACCCTTTTGTGCTTCCAGTTGCATCTAATCTCACTATGCATTTCACTGAAAAGGACATGCACGCCACTCCCTGAGAGCAATGGAGTGCTGGGACACGAGAATTGCAGAACTCCTAAACTGGTAGCGCTGTGCTTGTATCTGAGCTCGGAAGTAGTCTAGGCAAAATGGTGATTGTTTTAGTGCCACTAAAACTGGTGAACATGGAGGCTAAATAGGGTTGCCAACTTTACACTTGCACAAAACTGAACCCCCTTGCCCTGTCCCTTCTCTGAGGCCCTGCCTCCCCCACTCACTCGATCCCCTTTCCTTCTGGCACTTGCTCTCCCCACCTTCACTCGCTCATTTTCCACTGAGGACTGAGGCAGTGGGTTACGGTGCAGGTTAAGGGCTCTGGCTGGGGGTGAAGGCTCTGGGGTGGGGCTGAGGGGTTTGGGTTGCAGGAAGGGGCTCTGAACCCCTCAGCCCAGAGTGTGGGAGGGGGCTCTGGGCTGGGGCAGGAGGTTGGGGTGTGAGGGCTCCAGCTGGGGATGAAGGCTCTGGGGTGGAGCTGAGGGGTTTGGAGTGCAGGAGGGTGCTCTGGGCTGGGATAGAGAGGTTCAGAGGGTGGGAGAGGGGTCAGGGCTGGGGGAGGCTTTGGGGTAAGGGAGGGGGTCAGGGGTGCAGGTTCCAGGTGGCGCTTACCTCAGTCAGCTCCCAGAAGCAGTGGCATGTTCCCCTCTGGCTCCTAGGCAGAGGCGCGGCCAGGTGGCTCTATGCAGTGTCCTGTCCACAGGCTCTGCCCCCACAGCTCCCAGCCAGTGAGAGCTGCGTAGCTGGTGCTTGCAGTGGGGGCAGCGCGCAGAGCTCCCTGGCTGCCCCTATGCCTAGGAGCCGAAGGGGGACATGTCATGGCTTTTGGGAGCTGCGTGGAGCTGACCGGACTCTTAGTCTGTCAGCGATGCTGACTGGAGCCCTCAGGGTCCCTTTTTGACTGGGTGTTCTGGTCATTAACCGGACACCTGGCAACCCTAAGGCTAAAGCCTCTTAGTGCGTCACACAGGCACAAAGTATCAACAAGTGAAGTCTCTTGGTTCTCAGCTCCTCATATGACATCTAGGAAGCCCTGTTAGACCCGCAGCAGGAATCTCCCTATGGTAGGGGAGCAGGCAGAAACAGGACACGATGTTGGTGTATATAATACTCTTTATTGCTTACAAAATAAACCTCACTCACTCCACATTCATACCCCACGTATACTACACAAAGTCAGAAGGAATCCCGATAGCCAGACAAGGTTCAATCCGATCACAAGATGCGGGGAGCTGGCATGATCACATCTTAATTCAAACAGGGCTCCGGATCCACGAATGACTCCAAATTGCAAATGTATCAAACATTTTTATAATGCACTCTGTCACATCATCAGTTGTCTGGGCCCTTCACTCACAATTTCAAAAAGACAGTCCTGGGCAAATTGCCATGACCCAAGATGTTTAGAAATAATCCCGGGCAGGTCACCATGACCCAAGAAGTTCCTCTTTCCCCAGTTCTTGTTTACAACTGCAGCAGTTACATTCCAACAGGTACATTGTCAGGGCAATGCCAATGTTATTTCCTTATCTGGTATTTCTCCATCTTTTTCATAAACATAACAAAGTTATGGGGACTCAGAGTCCCTCACACTGTTCGGTGGCAGGACTTTTCACCCAGTGAACTTTCAGGCCAGTCACATTGCTCGGTACTTAGTAACCCTTCCCAGGACAGGGATACCTGGAAAGCGAAAGGGCGAAGGCTTTAGTTTGCAGTGTCATGGAAAGTTGAGCCTGCTCAGTGTTTTTACACAACCAGCTCTTGACCGCTTAAAACCTGAAATTCTCACTTCGGTTGTCAACATGCAACTCACGCCAAGCAGCCCAAGCTTGTGAAAAGCAATGCTGGGTTAAAAGTGGCAATTGCACGTTGATGTGGTTAACTTCCTAAGGTCCTCTATGGCCGAATGATAAAAGAATAGCATTTTATGAGATCTGATTGTAGTTATGAAACTCACTGGTATGAAGTGGACACTAATGAACTGAATGTTTGCTTAACTATTCAGAAATATGAGTAGAAGACTACTGGTCAACCTCAAGGAGATTTAATTTGGATTGCATCCATTTCTTATTGCCACACTGGCTGTTTAGTAAAGATAATCAATGGAATTAGTATTATGACTGCTCTTGCCCCCCAGCCATTAATGTAGGGGGTTACTATTTGGGCAGGCCACTCTGAAGATGGAGGACACCTTATTCGGACACCATCAGAGTCCATGAAAAGACTCCCAATCATTACAGGGGTTCTGGCTCAGGGTCACACTTACCTGTATTTATGCATTCTCCACTAATCGAACCAAAAGCCCGACCCATATGGCATCTAGCCCAGATAATCATAATAGCCTTACCAGGTCAAAGCATGTATGTGATGTAGAAATGGTGGTGGAGGGAAGAGTGTCTGCTGGTACTATGGGTTGCTAACTTGAACTAGTGATGTTCAAGCCACGGGAGCCAAGAAACCATATGACTTGCAAGTAGACAGTGCAGCTTAACAGATAGAGCACTGGTCTGGAACATCTGGGTTCCATTCCAGCTCAGCCACTGGCCTTCTGGTTGGACTTGGACAAGTCACTTCTTTTCCATCATCTGTGAAACGGAGATAGTGATACTGACTCCCTTTGTAAAGTGCTTTGCAATCAACTGATTAAAAGTGCTATGTTAAAGCTAGCTCTTACATGTCCCTTGTTAGGGGGCTTATTCCTTCACCCACTTACTTCCCTGGTCCTTGTTGCATGAACAGAGAGCAACAATACCCGAAGTCCAAAGGTGTAAACAATTCGATGTTTATTGGGGTGAACTTCCAGCAAACATAATTCCAGTTTCCTTCCTTAGTGTCCTCCTTCCCAGCTCTGACACCACATAGCCTTACACCTGTGTCCCTGTTCCCATTCCTGCCCTTAGCAAACATGGTTCCAATTTCCTTACCCCCATTCCCATCTCCCCCACCCACATGCCCACCCCCTCACTTCCTGATTGACTGCAGACTATATAGTAAAACTTGAGTTCTGCTTAGCTATACCTTAACCAATCATTTTCCTGAAATTTAACTAACCAATCCTAACATATTGTAACATGATTAACTAATTATATCCCACCACCTGAATTAGTTTACACCCAGCAAAATTAATTATACAGCAGACAGGAACAATCACAGGACTAGACAGAGATTATACAGACAAACAATAGCAAAGTGGGAACTATAATGACAAAACAATACAGAAGTGAGGATTTCACATCCCAGCTATTGATAAGTGAGTTCTTGCCAGACAGGATGCCATCAAACTAAGTTTCCTTTTACATTTTCTAGGCACTTCCCTTTCTCTGGAGGTGGTAGGCTTGATACAGGATTGTATTCCTAACAGCCCAATAGCACCTTCTTTCAATGTGACTAGTTTGGAAATGTGATGGTGTGACCAGTCGCTTCCCGTTTATGGCTGCCTCTGTTGCTTAGCCAAAGACCTTAGCCTAAGAACAGGGCCTCAGACTGTCACAGTAGGAGAAGGCCCTTACAGCGGCAGACAGTGATTTTGATTCTCTCTTTTATATCTCTATAACTAGCCAAGTGATAAGAATACATCTAAATTCTTAGAGTACAGGCCTTTACAGACAGGCCTGAATATCTATATCCTAACATCCCTCATAAATCAGAGATGCAGCATGGAGGATGAGGGAAGCTATGGAGCAGACAGGCATAAGCGCCGACTTCTGATTTGCCCTTTGGGTGCTCCAACCCGAGGCCCCCCCCAACCACTGCTCTCCCTCAAGCCCTTCCCCAAGAAGCCAAACAGCTGTTTGGTGAGTGGCCGAACATCTGTTTGGTAGCACCCCTGATTAGCTCATCAAGTTTTTGTGTGTGGTGCTCCAGCCCCAGAGCACCCACAGAGTCAGTGCCTATGCAGAGAGGAATTAATTTTCCTCGAGATGAGAGAAATTCCTCTTGAACAGCCTAAGGAAAAAAACTTAGGGTAAGTATTAACAGAAACTTCAGCTACCTAAATAATGGAGTTGTGTCTTGAAACTGCCATTTCTGGAGATGAATTTCTAGCCTTGTCTATTTGGGCTTGTCAAGGTTCTTTCCCCACTCTGAACTCTAGGGTACAGATGTGGGGACCTGCATGAAAACCTCCTAAGCTTAGTTTGTACCGTAGGGAAGTTTTAACCTAAGCTGGTAAAAGTATCTTACCCCTTGCCCTTGGACTTCCACTGCCACCACCAAACATTTATCTGGGTTTATTTTTATTAGGAAAGCGTCGTTTGGAAACATCTTTCCCTCCAAAATCCTCCCAATCCTTGCACCCCACTTCCTGGGGAAGGTTTGGTAAAAATCCTCACCAATTTGCATAGGTGACCACAGACCCACACCCTTGGATCTTAGAACAATGAAAAAAGCATTCAGTTCTTGAAAAAGAAACATTTTAATAGAAGAAAAAGTAAAAAGAATCACCTCTGTAAAATCAGGATGGTAAATACCTTACAGGGTAATTAGATTCAAAACATAGAGAATCCCTCCAGGCAAAACCTTAAGTTACAAAAAGAACAGGAATATTCATTCTATTCAGCACAGCTATTTTCTCAGCCATTTAAAGAAATCATAATCTAACACATACCTAGCTAGATTACTTACTAAATTCTAAGACTCCATTCCTGTTCTGTCTCCGACAAAAGCATCACACAGACAGACCTAGACCCTTTGCTTTTCTCCCTCCTCCCAGCTTTTGAAAGTATCTTGTCTCCTCATTGGTCATTTTGGTCAGGTGTCAGCGAGGTTACCTTTAGCTTCTTAACCCTTTACAGGTGAAAGGATTTTTCCTCTGGCCAGGAGGGATTTTAAAGGTGATTACCCTTCCCTTTATATTTATGACAGGGCTAATAAGAATCTGTGCTGGAGGGCTAGACGAAATCTCTTCTGTTTCCACATGCTGACTTGCTCTTCTCAGACTCCTGCTATCCAGAGCACTAATGACTTGTTTTAATCCAGTTGGCTGCTTGACAGTTGCCTCACTGAGAGACCCTAACACAACAAAATGAAAGCTAAGGCTTTGACTAAGCATGCGGTGCTGGAAGGATTGTGGAGAAAGGGAGTCTGGGAGGGGAAAAAACCTCTTAGTATCTTAGCTTAGACAGAAGCCTAAACTGATCAGGTTATTTTCTCTACAGGCCCTTCTGCCAAAAATGAGGGAGCTAGTTCTCCAGTGCCTTGCACTTCATGTACTTTGTCGCTGTGTAAAGTGGAAGTAAAAATGCTTCGAAATAAGAGTGGTGATATAATGTGTCTGCTTATCACTGGTGCTTAAAGTGGTCTGGAAAAAAGTGTGTGAGTGAGGGTGTGGTGGGGGGTGTCATAATTTAGGTGTAGCAGTTTTGATAAGACCATGTTTAGTGTGTCCCTCAGTGCCCCAGCTGAACCTCCCCTCCCCCCGAGTCTGTGAATTTTAAACACTACTTAGCATGGGTGTAAGTGACTCTAAGGCCTGGCCTTCAGTGTTCATTAGTATGGTGGCTACCCTGTCTTCCACAGCTGGAAGTACTGAGGGCACTACTACAAATCTGACAGCGGTGCAACTGCTGTGACCCATTGTAAATGATGACTTTCACAGGGCGAACGAGCATGTGTGTGCAGGGAGGGTGAAGAATCTGCCCTAACATTTGTATTCTTAAACAGAAACTTTGATTAACTGGAAACATCTCCCAGTTTATGGGCAGTTCATCTACTGATATAGGCAAGATTGATACTTAATAGCTACACTTTCCCTTGAGGTAAAATATAATTCTAGTAACTGGGTACAAATACTCTCAAGTTAGTGTTTCAAGGAAAGTAGTCATTTTCTCCCTTGTTCATAATTCAAGAAGTGGGTTTGGGGATATAAATAAGTGGATATGCTTTTTTTTTCCCAACTGGAGCTACTTCAGTGCTTACAAATCTCCTTACTCAGGTACATGTACTTGGGATTTCTGTATTAATCTAGGGAAGCTGCTTTGAGAGGCTAGTTGGAAACTCTTGGAGTTGGAAAATTTTGTCTTGGAGGTTTTGAGACAACTTGGTGGGACCTCCTTGAGTTCAGATATAAATTCAGTAATATACTTCCAACTTATCTTGTGGGAAAGTTGCCAGGACACAGATAGCTCTACCTGAAAACTCCATTTTAGTTATGTGAATGGTTTTTTTTCCCCTTTCAGTGAATAACTACATTTTTTTTCAGTTCACTGTGTGCTCTGAAAAATAGAGAAATTCATTTTGGGCCAACACAACAATTTTTGAACTTTCTGGCAAAACTAAACATTCTGATATATCAACATTTATCTCACCCCAATTTAGGACAAAGTTGAAATCTCAGTTTTTATAGAACAAAATAACAAAAATTGTTTTGGAAATCGCAAAACACTGTCTGATCAAATTGAAACATTTAATTGAGTCAATTCAACATTAAACTGGATTTTCCTATGGTGGCATGTTGCTTCATGGAAGTCGTAGCTCAAACATCCCATTCTCTGTTATGGGCTGGCAGAGTGGTAGCTGTGTAGTCTTTATCAGCAAAAACAACAAGGAGTCCTTGTGGCACCTTAGAGACTAACAAATGTATTTGGGCATAAGCTTTCATGGGCTAAAACCCACTTCATCAGATGCCTTTAGAAGTGGGTTTTAGCCCACGAAAGCTTATGCCCAAATAAATTTGTTAGTCTCTAAGGTGCCACAAGGACTCCTCGGTGTTTCAACACCATAGGAAAATCTATTTTAATGTTGAACTGACTCTCCAAATGACCCATTTTGGGGTCAGCAAAATGGAAGTATCTTGATATTAATCAAATTTACCTAACATGACATTGTCTTGAGTTTTCCAACAGTAAATAGATTCTAGCAAAACTAATTTTTTTTCAGGGGGAAAACGAGGTGTGGGTTTTTTAAACAGAAATTCCATCTTCTGTCATTTGGATGGGAAAACCCACTTCTCGTGAACACCTCTCCCCATCCAGGTCTAAAATCCTTGGTGGCAAAGAATACCTATTGTATTTCTCAACCTGGAGAAATGCCTTCTCAGAGTAGTTTTGGTGACACTACAAAGCTTTCTGAACCATTGCTTCAGAACAGTTGAAGCATTTTTAATGACTATTGGAGGTGCGAGGTGCTACCTGACTTCCCTCCTCTGAGGGAGCAGATGCAAAGGGATAAATAGACTACAAGTCTATTGCAAGGGAATGCCATAACTCAGACTGTGTGGCACAGCTTTGCCTTTTTCTGGTTACTTCTAAACATGGATGCTTGTAAACATCCTGCTACTTCAGAAAACAGAACAGCTGATAGAGTAGATGATACTGGATATCACTATTTCTTGTCATTTGGCCAAAATATATAGTAGAGGAAAATAAATACTATTTATGCATAAATTCTACATTCTTAACATCTTGGAAGACCCAGTAGTACTAGTTTTTTTGCACTTCATAGGAATAGCCTCCCCGGAGCCTAGGAAAACCCTTATCTTGTCTGACAATTCATGATGCTTCAGCAACTGTGCTGCTACCTTGGGTATTAAAGCATCAAACTGTATGACTACTGGAGTCCTGATGGTGATCAGCAGGGTTTTGACACTGCCCCCTGGTATGGGTGGCACACAGCTCTTCCCCACTAACTTGCAGCACCACCTCCTAAAACTTTCCTGCATGTATACCACCAACTCCAAGGTAACCTGCCCTGCACCTATCTGCCTCTGGTGGCGACTAGTTGGCTAACAATGGTTCACCCAACATGCTGTTACACAAAGCTTTGGCTGTGGGAGCAGTGCTGGTCTTCTCTGCTAGTTTGGAATTCTCAAATACCTAGTAACGTTGACTGGCACTAACTGAATATCAAGTTTTTTCCATGCTCTTGTGGACTGTTCTAGTGGAAGTGCTCCGGAGTAACGATCTACAGTAAACGCAATGGAAAAGGACTGGATAGTTGGGCAGTGAGAATGAGTCCATGCAGTGTTGCACATGTCCATCTCATTCTGTAGAGAACGAGCAAAGATAACCGGCAAGCTGTGTAATCTGTCCGTCCTTTCGGTTGCATCTCAACAAACAATGTCTTCCGATGAGGAACACCTAACTTTCCCAGAGACAGGAGAGCCAGAACTGGTACAGGTAGGTGCATATTTCAATATAGCCACTGTCCTAATTTCCAAATGTGTAATTAGTGTAGTTCTAATAGCTGCTTTATTGATCAAGAATTTGATTCCTTGAGAGGTGACAGAAATACCAGGATAGGGTGCTCTGAGTTCTGGCACCATAACTGTGGAATCCATGATAAAGCATGACTATATTTAAAGGTCAAAAAATATATGCACAACTTGTCTGTGGGTTGGGACCAGATAGCTGTCATTGTCTCCAGCCCCTGTCGCCTCATTTCAGTTAAAAGATGATGCTTGAGGCCAGAAAGCAAGTCTCTTTTCTTCACCAAAAACTTAGCAATTCTCCATCTCCACTAGGCTGCCATACACCTAAGTGGATAGGGCTCCTGCCCTTTGTTTGTTACCACAAACTGGAAAGGTTCCCAAGGATGTGTATCTTGGGACTAAGAAAAAAGATGTTTTGTGATGGATGGAAAACTATTAAAATTGTGACAGGATTCAGAGTGGTAGCCGTGTTAGTCTGTATCAGCAAAAGGAACAAGGAGTACTTGTGGCACCTTAGAGACTAAAAAATTTATTTGAGCATAAGCTTTCATGGGCTAAAACCCACTTCATCAGATGTATGTAGTGGAAAATACAGTAGGAAGATATATATATACACACAGAGAACATGAAAAAATGGGGGTTGCCATACCAACTCCAACGAGACTAATCGATTAAGGTGGGCTATTATCAGCAGGAGGAAAAATGTTTGTAGTGATAATCAGGATGGCCCACTTCAAACAGTTGACAAGAAGGTGTGAGTAACAGTAAGGGGAAAATTAGCATGGGGAAATAGTTTTTAGTTTGTGTAACGACTCATCCACACCCAGTCTTTATTCAAGCCTAATTTAGTGGTGTCCAGTTTGCAAATTAATTCCAGTTCTGCAGTTTCTCATTGGAGTCCATTTTTGAAGTTTTTTTGTTGAATAATTGCAACTTTTAGGACTGTAATTGAGCGTCCAGGGAGGTTGAAGTGTTCTCCGACTGGTTTTTGAATGTTATAATTCTTGACGTCTGATTTGTGTCCATTTATTCTTTTATGTAGAGACTGGCCAATGTACGTGGCAGAGGGGCATTGTTGGCACATGATGGCATATATCACATTGGTAGATGCGCAGGTGAACAAGCCCCTGATAGTGTGGCTGATGTGATTCGGTCCTATGGTGGTGTCTCTTGAATGGATATGTGGACAGAGTTGGCAACAGGCTTTGTTGCAAGGATAGGGTCCTGGGTTAGTGTTTTTGGTGTGTGGTTGCTGGTGAGTATTTGCTTCAGGTTGGGGGGCTGTCTGTAAGCGAGGACTGGCCTGTCTCCCAAGATCTGTGAGAGCGAGGGATCGTCCTTCAGGATAGGTTGTAGATCCTTGATGATGCGCTGGAGAGGTTTTAGTTGGGGGCTGAAGGTGATGGCTAGTGGCATTCTGTTACTTTCCACCATGGAATTCCACCATGATTTCAACAATTTCCATCCCACCATCAACTTCAGGCTGGACCAGTCCACACAAGAGATCCACTTCCTGTACATTACAGTGTTAATAAACGATGGTCAAATAAACACCACCCTATACCGGGACACTTACTGACCGCTATACTTACCTACATGCCTCCAGCTTTCATCCAGACCACACCACATGGTCTATTGTCTACAGTCAAGCTCTAAGATACAACCGCATTTGCTCCAACCCCTCAGACAGAGACAAACACCTACAAGATCTCTATCAAGCATTCTTACAACTACAATACCCACTTGCCTAAGTGAAGAAACAGATTGACTGACAGAGCCAGAAGAGTACCCAGAAGTCACCTATTCCAGGACAGGCCCAGCAAAGAAAGTTTCAAGGAACAGCCTGCTATCTCTGTTTCTTAGAATTCAGAACACACAACACCTCCCCACCCCAACCAGAGTAGCATTATGTTGCAGGAGTATTACATTTTTATTCAATCGATCAGTTTTGTATGCCATGGATCATACGTTCCCACCAACCTATTGTGGGACAAGACATGCAAGTGTCTCCAAATGAGGGTCACATGGGAAACGGAAGATATCTTGGACTTTCCCCAAGTAGCAGGAAGGCAGTATTACCTCTCATGCTTGCCACCGCTAATGCTGGTGAGGAATCTTCCAACTGCATAGAGTTTGGGTAGAAAATACTCATCTGTTGAACCTGAAATGTGTTGCTGAAATGTATTTGGTTTGAACTCTTAAAAAATCACAGAGAACTATTGGAAACCTGTCTGACTTCCTGCCAGCTTGCATGTTGGGCTACAGGGTCCATGGTGGCCCCACTATGCTAATTGCCCTGGAGGTAGGGAACCACAGGGCATCCAGAGTTGGGGGCAGCGCTATTATGTGGACTGTTTTTGGGGACCCCAGGGTCACAGGGGCTCCCAGACTCTGTTGTGAGGCAGGAATCCTGGAAGCCCTGGGGCCCATGGCTCTGCAGCAGGCCGCGTGGAGATGAGAACCTTTCTTCTTCCCAGCTACTACATCAACAACTGGGCCAAAATTACTCCGCTGATTGAAAAGCCTTTTAGTGCTCTATAGACTCACTGACTGACTGACTTCAAGAAAGGCTAAACTTGTGACTACAGTTAGTAGATTAGCATTGGCAACGCCTGGAAAGCCCTGCGTGATCCAGTAGCCAAATAACATTCTAATGCGCTGAAGACCCTCATGGTGGAGGAAACACTTTAAAAAAAACCTATTTAATGAGGTGCAGGGACACTTACTGTCTTTACTAGCATTATAGTCACTTGTTACATAGGTTTAACAGTCCAATAATTCCAAGAGGCTAATAGTTGTGGAGGGGGGGAAGGGGCAAATGCAGTTAAATTTCTGTCTTGATAATCCATTAGTAGATAATCCAGTGGCTTCCTTTCTCTAGAATATAAAGAGAACAGTGGCCAGTGTGCCTCTGAGCGCTAAATGTGATGCGCCTTCCTCTACACACACCACCAAAGAGAACCAAGCCACTAAGTCAACCATCCATGTGGAAGGCAAAGGACTGAATGTCCTCACTACTAGTACAGTGAGCAGCATGCAGCCAGCTGTGCCCAGACTGATTCTCTGAGCGAGTAAATGATGTGGCAAGGCTCCTTGCAATAAAAGCCGAGACTGATGTCTCGGCTGGAGCTACACCAGCTTGCAGGCCTGTCTACATCATGTAGAAACGGAGAGTCAATGGTGAGAATGGGGATGAGCTTGGGGTGTGTGTGGGGGGGCAACTTGAGTAGGTTCAGATCCTGATGTAGGAATAATGGCAGAACTGGAGAACTAGGAGTAGATCTTGGCTTAGCCAGTGCATGTATTCATAACAAGGGTTGAAAAGCTTCTCTGGGAATTAGTGATCCCACTACAATTGCAGAAGCTCCACCGAAGGACATGGGGAGAAGGAAGACATGGGATGTAATAGCTACTTACATGGAAAGCAGACCTTGCACTTGTTAGAGAGCTTATTCCTTCACTCTCCCACTTCCCTGGTCCTTCTCGCATGAACAGAGAGCAACAATACCCGAAGTCCAAAGGTGCAAACAATTCAATGTTTATTGGGGTGAACTACCAGCAAGCTTAAATCCAAGTTCCTTTTTCCTTATTTTCGAATCCCCACTTACTTCCTGTTTGCCCCTAATTTATATAGTAATATTCTTAGCTATACCTTAACCAATATTCTACTGAAATTTAACTAACCAGTCCTAACATATTGTAACATGATTAGCTAACCAATTATATCCCACCACCTTAATTAGTTTACACCCAGCAAAATTAATTATACAGCAGACAGAAACAATCACAGAACCAGACAGAGACCACGCAAATAAACAATAGCAAAGTGGGAACTATAATGACAAAACAATACAGAAGTGAGGATTTCACAACTACATCTATAAAGACATAAGGGTTTCCCAGCTGTGTCTATTGATAAGTGAATTTTTACCAGACAGAAAACTATCAACCTAAATTTCCTTTTACATCTTCTAGGCTCTTCCCTTTCTCTGGAGATGATAGATCGGATCACCTTCCTAACAGCCCCATATTGACTAGTTTGGAATGTGAGGAGGTGACCGGTCGCTTCCCAGCTTATGGCTGCCTCTGCTGCTTAGCTGCTTAGAACAGGGCCTCAGACTGTCACAGTGAGAGAAGGCCCTTACACAGATTCTTTCTTGTATACCTCTATTACTAGCTAAATGATAAACATATACCTACATTCTTAGAGTATAGGCCTTTACAGACAGGCCTGAATATCACATGCTTTAAGTAGCATTAGGGTGTCTTTCCATGAGTCCTACAAGACTTCTCTAAGTTACTAAAGGAATAAGTGATCCTGTTCTCATTACAGCACCCTGTTTTAATCTTAAGGAGGCGGAAATGGATTTTTAGGTAGACTGTAATAAAGGCATTTTTCCTTGTGAGGGAGACAGGCAAAAAAAACCCAACACCTTTCCTCTTTTATGCTGTGAAACTCATGCTAAGTTTTAGACTTAGTCTTCCTTTTTACCTCACTATAAAACTCCAATCTTGAATTAACTGGTAAGCCTGAGGAAAAAAGAAACTTAACTTGTCTTTATTTTTATGATTTGTTCTAGCATGTGCGTTTCTTCCAGTTTGTTTATTCTCTTCCTCTCCACCCCCCAAAAAGCAATCAGGGTTTCCACCAGCTTAGCTGTGTAGCTAAGGACACTACTCCTAAGCGAAAATTCTTCATACTCAGTATAGTCTCAGTCTAAAATTTATAATTCATGAAATGGTTAACTTTACCATTCCGTGGGGTGGATTTTTTCAAAAGAACTCAATTCTTGAGTAACTTTCCCCCTTTGGTGAGGGTAAGAGATAGGCCAAGCTGTGGGGCTTCTAGGAAAACCCATTGTAACTATCTGGTTTTGAGCATGATGAATGAAGTGGGCGATGTTTTTTTAAAGCATGGTAAAGGGTTAGAATAAAAGAAGATTGATTCTAATTGCATTGAAAATGTATGTATGTAAATCTGTTACAATTTCGTGTATGCCACAACAGTGCGGAAGCCTTCGCAGACAACTAAAACTTGTGTTCATAGAATGATAAATGCCCTTTCCTTACTCACATGTGTTGCTAAACAATGATAGTGCTCATCAGTCTAGATGTAATTTGCTCATCACTTGTTTCTCCAGAGAGTGCAAAGCCAACTGTGCCATCAAGCCGGCATGACAGTTTCCATGATAGACTCTGTCTTTTGACCTCCGGATTTCCCCAGATAGCCCCCTTGCGTTTCTCATAGAGCAGTCCCTGCTCATAGGACTAATTCATTTCAGAAGGTTTCAGAGTAACAGCCGTGTTAGTCTGTATTCACAAAAAGAAAAGGAGTACTTGTGGCACCTTAGAGACTAACCAATTTATTTGAGCATAAGCATAAGCTGTAGCTCACGAAAGCTTATGCTCAAATAAATTGGTTAGTCTCTAAGGTGCCACAAGTACTCCTTTTCATTTCAGAAGGTTAATTGTTGGCTGAACTAGTCACTTTGAGGTTGTGGTTTTGAAAACTGAGGTATGTGGGTGAAGGGCTGAGGTGCTATTTTCAGAAAAAAGGAAACCAGTCAGTTGGCCTGCCTTTGTTCCCTGTAAGCAAGAGAGGAGGAGAAAGCCAGGCCTCTTGATGACTCCTCTAAGGGCTGTTCTTGCTACCTGCAGCGTCCCTCTGTACCCTGACTCCCTTGGGCCTTGAACCAACATAGTGCTCATGGCAAGATCCTTTGTCATCCCTGAAAACTCGATCAAGGGTGTGTTTTTTTGTTGGTTGGTTTGTTCTGTTTTTGCTTTGCCTCTCTGAGGCACACTGCAAAACTCACAGACCAGAGGGAGAAGGGACTAAGCTGATTTTGAGCCAACATCACAACCTTGCGATTCTGGGCTGAGTTACCCAAACTGAGCCACCTACTGTCAGCGGGATCTGCTACAACCCTGCCCCTAACCCGCTTCCTATGTTGAAGTATGGGGGGAGGGGGAAGGTTCTCCACTGGCCATATCTGAGGTTTTTACTGTCCCTTTCTGCTGCTGCAACAGTATCAGAGTTAGAGGGAGCATTCCTCCCCAGGGCTCTCCATCAGTCCAGTGGGATGTCACTGTTAGAGCTGATCAGAAAATGCCATTTAACAAATCAGGGGGTGGGGGTGGGGGTGAAATTGGATCAATATTTATAAAAATTCCTGCTCAAATACATTAATTAAAAAAGTAGACATTTTGTTTAAAAGCAATTTTACTTTCAAACCTTCCCCCCCATTTTTAATATTACCTTTATTTTTATATTTCATGACATGGCGGTAGAAGCAGTGCATCACAGGACATGTCATATTGTGATGTGACTTGACATGACATACATGTCATATTACATGCTACTACTGACATACTATGAAATAATATAATGTAAAAATAAAAAAAACCTCTCTCCATTCCCTCCTTAATTGCCAGTTTGCCCCCCTCCAAAAAAAAAGCCCTTATGTTGTGGTTTTGAACGTTTAGCAACAAGGTTCTAGCCATACCATCATTGTGAGCTGGTGTGTGGTTGTGACATCATCGAAAAGATCCAATCAGAATGTTGTTGGTCTTGGGCAACACACGAAACATGGATCCTTAAGCCTGTAATAAGAGATCAATAGAGAGATGATGACATAAGAGAAAAATAGGAGATATACTTTATGAAGGAAAAAATCATAGAGTGGAGTGAAAAAGAGAGACAACACAAGGAAATAACATTTACAAATTACCTCTAGGTAAAACATTTATGAAACCTTTACACGTATTTAAGTCTCCTTATTAAGGAGATGTTGGTAGTGACTCCATAGTTAAGGATGAGTTGAGTTTTGTACTTTAATCAAAGATTCAGCCTCTCTTTTTCATGTAAGAAAAGTATAACTTGGCTTCCACAGAATTACTCTTTGAGAATCAGTTTTTGGAGAACTTACAAATAATATGGGTTGGCTTGATCCTTCACTTTAATTGGTGAGCATTATGTAATATAAATTGTTGTTTACTATTTGTGTTCCCTCCTAAGAATGCTGATCTCAGGCATTACTCTCTAGTGGTACTGTGTGAATTAATTCTTAAGGTATGTTTACGCTGCAGTCACAGGTAAGTAACCAAGTGGACAGCTATTTTAGACTTACTTCTGACAAACAGGAGGAATTGGTTGCAGACAGGAAGGTGATCATGAATGAAAGTGATCATGAACTGGTAGATTTCATTTTTCTAAGGAAAGGAAGGAGGTCAGGCGGCAGAATAAGGACAATGCAGACTTGAACAAACTCAGAGAATTGGTCGGTAAGGTCCCATGGTAAGAAAATATAATGGAAAACGTCGTTCAGGAGAGCTGGCAGTTTCTGAAAGAGACAATATTAAAGGTACAACATCAAACTATCCCAATGTGAAGAAAAGATAGGAAGAATGGAGGCCAATATGGAATTCTAAAAAAAGTGGAAATATGGATGAATTGTTAAGGATAAATACAAAAGAGTAGCACGAACATGTAGGCATTAAATCAGAAAAGCTAAGGCACAAAATGAGTTACACCTAGCAAGAGACATAGAAAGCAAAAAGTACAGGTTCTATAAACATATTAAGAGCAAGAGAAAGATGAAGGAAAGTATAGGTCCTCTAGTTAACAGGAAGGAAAGTTAATATTGGACAACACCAAGAAGGCTGAGGTGTTGAATACCTGTTTTGCTTCTGTCATCACTAAAAAGGTTACCAGCTACTTAAGACAATTAATATTAAGAACAAAGGGGAGGGAAGAGAGCACAGAATAGGGAAAGAACACGTTAAAGACTGTTTTGATAAATTAGATGTCTTTAAGTCAGCAGGGCCTGTTAAGGGGATATATGGTCTCTGGACTATGTCATACTTAGAGGCCAGGTGCAGTAGTAGTACAAAACAAAGCAATTCATCTCATTATTCTGGCCAAAAAAAGTTGAGTCAAACAAATCTACCATAAATTCATCCTACTGACTGGCCTCTTTTTTTTTTCTCTTTCAGTAGATCATGGCATCCTCAAATGAAACATTTAAATCTGATGGCAGCTTTTCATCCGTAGCCGGGACAAGCAGTGAAGATGTTCCAGTGGCAGCAGAGGGATCTTCAGACTCAAGATGCCCTATATGCTTGGAGAGAATCCGAAATGTGTCTTACTTAAATCCCTGCTTCCATGGGTTCTGTTTTGTTTGTATACAGGAATGGTCGGAAAGGAAAGCTGAGTGCCCACTCTGTAAGCAATATTTCCATTCGTTCTTCCACACTATCAAGGCTGACAATGATTTTGAGGAATATATTCTACCTGTGGAGAACAGATCCTCTGCCATGTTTGAGGTAAGATCAGCCTCTGCTCAAAGGCCTGAATCTCCACCAGACCATGGGATCCTGCATGATGGCTTTTCAGGTCCACCCTCTCGAGTGAGAGAGAGAGCAGTTGATGAACTGATGAGACAGTTTGCAATCAGGAGACCATCTCACCCTGGGGGAATATCATTGGGGCAAGTACGGGAGCAGGTTACAATTAAGTTCAGGAGAGCTCTGTATCGATCTGGGGTGTGGGTGAGGAATGTCCAAGCTGGAGGTTTCTACCGGGATATTTCAGCAGATTTTTTCCACCGCAACCCCTCCCGCCTCCACAGATTAGTTCCATGGCTCAAGCGTGAATTAAGAGTACTGTGTGGCACTCATGTGTCTTTGGTCAATGATATACAGCATATCATCCTGCACAACATGACTCATTATGATCTGGAAAGTCAGGCCTTTGCTGATATCTTACAACCTCACTTGTTGTATTATACTAATCACTTCCTTCATGAATTCATCAATTTTGCCCGATCTCCATTCAACATTAAGGCATATGACTGGCGAGCCAATTATGATATTCCCTTTCCTCTGCATGAAGAGGGATACCAGTTTTATTCTTCATTTACTACGTCTTCAGAGGAGGAAGAGGACTCCCAAGATGATGATGATGGTGAATCAATAGCCAGTAACGATGAGGAATCTTGGGATGATGAAATCCCAGGATCAACTTGTTCCAGTTTAGAACAGGTTGTTGATGACTTGGTTTCCACTCTTGGTTCCTCTGATGGAGAATTTGTCAGGAGAGACAATTTACAGAGGTTGTTTCAGATACACACACACTCTGACGAGGCTAATAATCACTATTCTTCAGACAACTGCATCATTAATTCACTAGCTGAGAGGATGGCTGACACTTTTGAGCCATTCTCCAGTACTGCAGAGACTAAACATGATGGGGAAAAAGAGGAAGAGAAGATGCAGCCTACAAGGGACCCCACCTCTAGCAACAGTCATGCTGGTGGATGGTTGCCTGTTTCCAGTGATGGCCAGTTTGATAATCAAAGACATGATATACTGCCCCTACCCCAGCAGATTCAGCCTGAAAGAGAAGTCATCCATATCACTGAGCATATTCAGTCAGAAGCAGAAGAAATAGATAACAGCAAGCAGATTCAGGCCAAAACCGAAGAGCCAGTTATACTTGAGTTGATCCAGTCCAAAGCAGCAGAGACAGTTAAGAGTGTGCAGCTTCTGTCCCAAGGAGAAGAAATTGTTAACAATGGGGAATCACCCTCTCCCACAGACAACTTTCCAAGCAGCTCCACTAAAAAAAGGGACAGTAGATGCTTCCCATGTATCAGAAGATCATAAATCACAGTGATGAAGCTGTGAGGAAACTCATCATGTTCTTCTCTGGTTGAGATGATGCTCACTATAATCAAACTGATAAATTGTTATATTTGAAAAGCATGTGTTTAAAATATTATAATGGAAATCTAGTGATAAGCTAGAAAAAAATATTCCTGATGATCCCACCTTTCGTTTCATAACTAATATGCATTTGCCATAGTTTGTGGCTTCCTAGTGACTTTATTTGGGCTTAATGATTATTATTTTGGAGGAGAGGATAGTGGAAGGCTAATTCTTCGGCTGTGGCTTCTTGTAACTTGCCATGGAACGATACTAGCTTATTTCTCTCCTTCATTGTTTCATTTCTTTGTTCAGGGCATGCATGCCTTTTGTGCTTCCTATGGCATGCTAAAGTAGCCTCAGAAACACAGCTGGTTTGGAATTTTCTGTCAATGATATTTTCATGGCAAATGTAGTTTCCACAAAATCATTTTTTCTCGGGTAAACCTGTTCTAATTATATTGTTAAAAGAGGATCTGACCTGAAAATTAGACCTTTTGTTCATTGAAAAAAATTGGGGTTGTCTTGGACAACTGGCACTTAAAGGCCTCTCTAGATAGCTAGTAAATGGAATCTACAACCTACAGCTTCCATTTCCTATCTGTGTATGGCATTGGTGAGATTACTGTTGGAATACTGTGTCCAGCTGGAGAAAGACAAGATGGGTAAGGTAATATCTTTTATTGGACCCACTTCTGCTGGTGAGAGAGACAAGCTTTTGAGCTGATACAGTGCAGACCTGAAGAAGAGATCTTTGTAAGATTGAAAGCTTGTCCTCTCACCAGCAGAAGCTGGTTCAATAAAATATATTACCTCTCCTACCTCATCTCTCTAATATCCTGGGATCAACGTGAGTACAACACTGTGTTATTCAGAAAGTCAGTTTACATGATCACAAAGGACCATTCTGGCCTTAACATCTCTGAATCTATGCCTTTTCACCCTTCCTCTCATCTACTGCCTAGATGCTTCCAGAATCAGTTTTGCCAGCCAGTCAGATCACTCCTTTCATAATGCACACTTTAACAGCATAGGAAGGAACATCTTTGTTACCAATTCTTAACCTAGATTGCAAGAACCTGAAACTGGGACAAATGTTATTCTAGTTCTTTGTGTGGTAATTCCCCCTCCCCACCAAATAATGGAGAAATTTGAAATTTCAGTGTAAAAAATGGAGGGGAGAGGGGCTTTATTTACTCTTTTTACATTTTTCAGTCAGCTGTGTGTTCACTTTGGCTATTTGCTTTTTAACACGCATGGTGTGGGGTTAGTCATGTAGGCCTGGATCCACAGAAGGGAAATAGGTGTTGCAATACTGAGAGTCACAGGAACATCTTTTAGACATCAAGAAAAATCACAGGAACAACACTGTGATCCACAAAGCTTGAGTTAGGTGCCTAATCTCCTATACGATGACTGGCCAGAGAGAGACACCTTAGAAAGTGATCCACAAATCCAGCATGCTAGGGAGAAAGCCGCCTAAGCTAGCCAATGGGAGATGCTGATGAAAGAGGTGTGTGCTAAGCCCCGCACCTCTCTTAGAATTAAGCATCTACGTCCAGGCTGCAGGGAAGCAGCTGTCTTTGGTAGTGATTCATGAACTGGGGGAACACAGGAATTCAGCCATATAAGTTGCATATGGGGCCTGGTCAGAGGCTGCCTAACTCCACAGAGAACAGCCCAGGTCCTCCCTTATAACCTTTGGTTAGGGTACTCAGGTGAGATGCGGAAGCTCCCTCTACCTGATTTGTGACCTCTCAGGTGAGTGCCCTACCCACTAGGCTATTGAGTCATTCTAGCTATTTATCTGGCCCAATTAATATTTAACTATTTAATTATTTAATTAGAGTGGAACAACTTCAGTAGGAGAGACTGAGTATCAAACTATTCCTTAGACCAGTGGGTAGGGCACTCACCTGAGAGGAGGCTGATTACTGCTCAGGTCCCTTCTCCTAATGAGATACAGAGGGGACATGAGCTGGAGGGGGGTATCCCACATTCCATGTGCGTACCCTAACCTCTATAACATGTTATAAGGGAGGTGCTGTGGAGTTAGGTTGCCTGTGAGCAGACCTACCAGGCTGGGCCCCACGTATGACTTGGGTGGATGAACGTATCTTTTCCAGCTCATGGATTGCTCTGGGGCTTAGGTGGGAGATGAGCCCTGGGGTGCCTAGAGCAAGGCAGCAGTGTCCATGCTCAGAGGCTGAAACACACGTGCATAGGGAACTTTTATTGCAAAAAAATAGGTGCCAAGAGACTATGTATCTACAGGATTAGGCAGCTGCTGGGTGGGAGTTTTGTGGTTCATAGCGGCGCCTAAAAATGGGATTTGGGGGCCTAAGTATTTTTGTGAATCCCACCCTTAGTACATTTAGTATTCTCTCAGCTCCCTGATGGAGGGACAGAAAGGGGGTGGGGGTAAATGAAAGAGCTATGAATAAGAGAGCAAAGTTCTGTAAAAGTATTCAGGTGAAAAAAATATTTGTGTTAAAATACGTGTTACTTCCAAGATCCATGAACATTTCCCTATCGTGCAGTTATTCATAAATAAATGATATGACCTCCACAAACTATAGAAGATCAAGATCATCACCCTGTTTTTTTTCCCCCATCACACTTTGACCCAACTCTGTTCATTACACAGGACAGCTTGTAGGAATATATCACTGTATTCATTCATACCACAGTTTTAGTCAAAAGAAGTCTACAGGAAGTTTATTGACCTATTTTAAGGATCATGACATCACTAAATAAGGAGCCTATAGCTGATAGCAGCTTCTCACCCACCATTGGGAAGAATAGTTTAAACCAGACTGTACCCGTTGACATACCTTCAGACTCTAAATGTTCCATATGCTTTGAGAGAATTCATGTTGTAGATTTTTTGGACTCCTGCTTTCAGAGGTTCTTCTTTGCTTCTACACCTAAAAGAAAGTGGCATGTCCATTTTGTAAGCAGCATTTCCATTTGTCCACACCAAAAAAGCTGATAGTGAGTTTGACATTCAAATTTTGAGAAATACTTCCTTTCCCCAAACTGAAGGAAGGGAAGGTCAAATGCCAGCTTCTGCTCAAAGAGCCATCTCACCACAAGGGAATGGAACACTGCATCATTAAATTATGGGATCACAAACTCACCAGAGAGTTGTTTATTAGCTGATGAAACCATTTGAAGTAAAAAGAGTAACTAACACAGCAATAATAGCCCTGGGAAAAATTAAAGTCATAGTATAATTCAGTTCAGAAGATCTCTGTATTATGTTGGGATGCTTGTTAAAATATTCTTAATTATGGATGCGATAGAATGATTTCTGTTGTTTTTCCCCCTGCAAAAACCCAACCAGTCTCAACAATGTAATCCCATGGTTAGGATGGGAAGTAAGGGTATTGTGTGATAACCGTAGACATTTGGTTAACAGACTATCATCCTGAATAATAATAATTTAGCTGATGTGTTGAGCCAGAAACTTGTCAATATCATACAGCATCACTCACTTCATGATACGCTTCATTGTTTTACATCTGTTCACTAGTTTCACATAATCTCCCTACAGCATAATGGGGTATGATTGGACTGCTCATTAAGTGTTCCATTGTTTCCAATGAAAAATCAGATTCTTCCATCTCTTCAACATCTGCAGAGGAAGAAGGTTTATGGAATAATGCTCATGAATCCAGAGCCAGTAATAATTTACATGGACCCTCAGGAGCATCAGATTCCAGTTCAGAAAAGGTTTTTTGATGCCATATTTCTTCTTTGGAGACTTCAAATGAAAAGCAAGGGAATAATTTAGAGATCTTGTCCAACTCTGATCCAGAATTTTATCTAGGTACTTATGACCCCATTAGTGTAGTCTCTGATCACCTCACAATCTTTTAAATATTTATCCTCGCAAAATCCCAGTGAGACTGGGTGAAGGACAGAAGTTCTGTTTCATGAAGAATTTTGAGATTTCAAAATTTGGCTTTGTCACAAATAGGAATAAATCCCCAAATGTTCAAAATTCTCCATGAAGGAAAATTCCAAAAGACGTTTTGGGTTAATCAAAATGTTTCTTTTTCACAAAACTGAATGCCTTTTATTGATATTGTTGCCTGGTTTCGAGTGTGTCTTTTCAGTATTTGATGCTGTAGCAGTTAGCGTGGCAGTCAGGGCATTAGACCTTTGCCTTTTTTGTTTGTTTTGTATTATAGTATGATATATATTTTTTAAAAAGTAATTTCAAAACAAGAACAAAACCAAAAATCACTGTGAAAATGTTGAAATGGGATCTTTCGACATTGCTGGAACTTTTTTCTGTTTTTTTTTTCCAAACTGAAATTCTCACAGAATCAACCTGATTGTGCAAAGTGTTGTGATTTTTGACAGAACTGCATATTCTGAGAATAGGGCTCCATCAGAAGTTTCTGTGACCACATCTAACATGCCCATTTTGCAGGTGAGGAACTAATGCACAGAGAAACTAAAAAGCTTGCTCAGGTCACAGAGCAAGTTTTAGCAGTGCAAGGAATTAAACCTGGGTCTTCCACAGTATAGGCTACTGCCCTAATCCCTGGACCATCAAATAGTGTCAAGAAATATTGTACCTCACACAACAGGATCAATAACAAACGTGCCATGCCACCACCAGCTACAAAAGCACAAAAGTTCCATTCTCCAGTGCTATGAGGCTAGAGATGTTGTTTATCTTTAGCACCTCTGTGATGAGGAGAATGAAGAGATGCATGCATCCATACTACTCATGTAGCCCTGATATGGAAAACAACTAAGTGAATGTTGGGTCTTCCCTGAAAGCAGCTATGTTCCTAAAGTATTTTAGTTGTTTAATATAAATTTTTACTTTGTATTCTCAAAGCTATTTTGCTTTTCCTGTAACTGAATGCTGTTTGTGGACTGCACCCAAAACCACTCTGGTCATCTCTCCTTCCACCAACTGACATTTCCACTAGAACTGAATCCATCACAAAAGCAAACGTTATCCATAGTTCTGGCCTTCTTAGGAACAGCAGTGAGGTGAGGGTGTTGTTCAATCTTTGTCTTTGGAACAGAGCGATCTCTAATGACTGCAAGTTGGACTTCCTAAAGTGCCTAAGGCCCATAGCCACAAAAAGTATTTATACTTCTAACTTCCATTGAAATCAATGAGATACACAAGATGGGTGAGGCAATATCTTTTACTGGACCAAATTCTGTTTATGACAGAGACAAGCTTTTGAGCTTCAGCAAGTTCTTCTTCAGGTCTGGGGAAGGTAACTGTTAGAGGGCTTTCCCTTCACCCCTTCCTCTGGTTCTTGTCACGCAGACAGAAAGCAGAAGACCAGAAGTCCGAAGTGCAGACGAGGCAATGTTTATTGGGGTTAGCTCCAAGCAAACATGTCCATAGCTCTACAAGCCGGCAGAGTCTGTTTCCCAGTGTTCCATTCCCAGCGCTGACACTGCAGAGCGTTTTCCCCGTGTCCCCCTTCCCAGCTCTGACACCGCAGAGCCTTGCCTGTGTCCCCCATTCCCATTTTCCCCATTCCCCCATCCTTCTTCTTAGCAGGCCCAAATATACCTGCAATGCACGCCGACAGTCCCACCCCTTACAACTTAAGGTCATGTTCCATTTTGGATCTGGGGTCTTCATCCCACCTCTTTTGTAAGGGGTAAGGAGTGAGGTTGTGCTGTAGTCAGGGACAGGCATTTCTTTGGTCTTTTAGTGTTTTATACCTCCCCCCTGAGCCCCTTTGCCCCTCCCGACTGGTTGCTTGACCTTGCCTTGAGCTAGGGGTTGAGGCCATCTTAAGGTGTGCTCTCGAGTAACACGTTAACTGCTCTTATCTGTTTCCATTGTACTAACAAATCCAGCTGACTAGGCAGATGCAACAAACACAGTCTTTGTCCTTTGTTTACACATATTAGTATAAAAAAAATCAAACCCAAAATTCTATCTCAGACTGACAAAAAGACTTATATGCTAACAGTAATGACCATGTCTAAGCTAAATAAAACAACTACAAGAAACTCATGAATCAAGACACACCAAGACATCTGTTATCTACAGCCAGGCACCCAGATACTTCAAAGAGAAAGTCTGGGATTCACATTTAAAACTGCCTTCACCAAACAAGGACACTTCACCAGTGAAGTAGATCGCATTATGGAACAGGCCACCCAAATACCCTGGGAGAACCTTCTTGAGTACATGGGGAAAAGCCAATGGACTTCACACTACTAATTGTCACCTACCACCACACACGGGAACACATTTCGGGTATCATCAAACAATTACAATCCATGTTTAATGCGGACCATGTCCTGAAAGAATCTTTCCCAAGCCTCGCTGAGATCATCATAGAATATCAGGGTTGGAAGGGACCTCAGGAGGTCATCTAGTCCAACCCCCTGCTCAAAGCAGGACCAATCCCCAATTTTTGGCACAGATCCCTAAATGGCCCCCTCAAGGATTGAGCTCACAACCCTGGGTTTAGCAGGCCAATGCTTAAACCACTGAGCTATTCCTCCCCCCTCAGAATCACACGCCTCACAGGCCAGGACACTCCAACTCAAAGCTGTACCAGACTCTGCCAGAACAATTGATGAAAAACCTACAGACATATTTCCATTGCTATGATGATCAATACCCACTGCAATACACCTTTCAAGATCCATGGATCCTGCACATGCCTATCTCAACATGTGGTGGCCCTCTTTCAGTTCATCAACTGAACAACAGTGTGGGTGAAACCAGACAACTACTGTGCTCTTAAATAAACTCACACAGAAAAATGAAAAAAGGGAAAAACACCCTATCACTTGTGGGTGAACACATTTCACAACCCAATGTTTCTGTCTGACCTTTCAGTCCTTGTCTCAAAAGGAAATGTGCAAGACCTTCAAAAGATTAGCCTGAGAAATTAAATTAATAAATCTGCTAGATACTGGATTTAACAGATACTCTGGTTTTATGGCTCATTACAACAATTCATAACACACCTTCTGCCTGCTAAGCCTTAATTACCCACTTCAGTTAAAGTGGTCTTCTACAGCATGTGTGAACCCCTTATGCTTAACAATATGTCCCAATTGTATTTGGCTTAGACACTTTGGTTACCTTCCCTAGACCTGAAGAAGAGCTCTGTGAAGCTAAAAAGCTTGTCCCTTCCACCAACAGTAGTTGGTCCAATAAACTATATTTCCTTGCTTACCTTGTCTCTCTCATGTCTTGGGACTAACACAGCTACAATCACACTGCAAATATTGAAATCAGTGGAAGTTAGACTCCTAGCTACCTTTGTGGATCTGTGACTAAGGAGCACATATCCCACTGAGTTTCAGTTATGTGCTTTTTTTTTTTAGACTCCTCTCATTCAGCACATACTTAATTTTAAATACGAGTAGCCCCAGTGCAATTAAAAGTAAAGTTAGGCATCTGCTTAAGTTCCTGTGTGAATCAGGACCGGACCCCTACAATTTATGCTGAAGAGATCTAAAAATCTAAATTAAAATATACTTCCCATCCAAAATTGCCCCATTTCCCTCCATTGTGGTGTCACCAGTGTCACAAGCTTGCATTCTTAAAGTACTCGTTTTCCCTGCAAGTATCTGCTCAGAAGTGATCTTGCTGTTTATCTTTCTTTCACACATGAGCACATACATTCTCAATTTCCCCTCCAATGTTGTTTGGGTTATCTTCCCCTTTGAAGGCTACTAAGCTAAACAGCACAGACTTCCCATGGACCGATTTCATTTCTCTCTTCCTGAAAAAAGAATCTCAAGCTACAAAAATCTGATTTCAGATAGAGCAAGGACCAGCTTCTTTCAAGAAATATGATGTACTCTGTGGTTTGGGTTGAGTCAGAAATTATCTGAGAACAGATGTGTGTGCAGACATTTGACACTTCCGCTTCCACTGTGGGATGAAATGAAAAAATAGAGAAGCATTTAAAAATGCTTTATACATTATACAAGCATCTTACCATTTCAAATAATTCAATTTGAAAGACTGGTGAAGATTCAGGACAGTTCTTATTTTATCAGGACTAGTTTAAACAACTTTTCAGATTCTCTCATGCTTATTGTTAGCACTTAAATGTGGCTGGATTTTCATGCTGGCAAATTTTAATAATTTTTCATCTATCATCTCACATCCATATTATTGCCAAAATATTTGATCTTAGTAAATGTGATTACAATGCATTTCAGATGAATTAATGATTGGCAAGTTATTTCAGAATATTATCATTAAATCCATAAGGTTTAAATATATTAAAATGCTAATCAAACTTTATTGCCTGTATAATTCTGAGATAACAGCAAAGCAACTAGTTTGTTATTTCTTCCATGCTTGCTAAAGTGTGTGTGTGTATATATATATATATATATATTATTAACTAGTAATTAACCTTTAGTAACTGCTTTATTATACCTAATTTAAATGTTATTTGTGACAGCTCATTTGAAGTGTAAATACTTTGCCAGCCAGAATGACTTTCTGTTTCACAGAACTTTTCAATTAAACTGTTTGTCACACAGGAATTCAGGCTAGCGCTGCAAATGACAACAATGCCTTGCATCTTAATATAAGGATTATTAGAGCGGCAGTTTAACTGATATTTAACTCCTCATTTGCAAACATATTATTACTTTTAATGCTTATTACATTTAAGAGTCCTAGTGAAAGTGTGACTGAGATTAGTTCTCTTGTGAAGTCTTTCCTCCGCTCCCCACCTCTGAAAGATTACATCAGTGTGGTCCCAAATTAGGAAACCCCTTAAGCATGTTCTTTAGTGTCTCCCTGTTAATGAATGGGGGTGCTGAATGGAGGACTGTCCTGAACTGGGCCTTAAAAATTGCACTATAAGCAGAAATGCAATGTGCATACTGCAATGCATTGGAACTATCTGACTTTAGTTCAACTTCACTATAAAATTTAATTCCATCATCGAAGGGCTCACTATAGAGAGGTTCTGCTCTATATTACAGGCCTTTTGTATGCTTGTTCTTACAGTCTCTTGATTCATTTTATTAATGCCGAAGTCTTTATTCAGGCAAAGTCCAGGTGAAAAGGAGAAAAAATGAGAAAAATAAGGCTCATTTGTCAATGCATTTTCTGTTCTTTACTTCCCGGCTACATAAATATTAAGATGCCCTGCCATACTCGATGTCTTTGAAGAAGTGCATTTCCCAATGTTTGTATCTAGAGCAATCCCATTTAAATTCAGCATTGCCAATTCTTGTGATTACATTGTGAGTCTCACAGTATTAAGTGCTTTTCTTAAAGCCCTTAGCTGCTGGCATCATGAAATTGCATGAGAACCTCACCTATTATTAAACAAAAATAGTAAGTTTCTAGCCCTCATAGTTGTAGAGAAAAGCTTTAAAAAAAATGAAGTGAGTGCATCCTAAAGACTCAGAAAGCTGAAGACAAATAAAAGAACCCCAAACATATACAATCTATTATTTTTTAAAAATCTCATTATTTTAAGCCAAAGTCAGGGGGCCGGGTTCATAATTTCTGAAAGTTAGGGGTTTGGCAATATTGAGTTCAGAGAGGAATTTAGAATGTTTGTTTGGTTTTAATCTGGGTTTAATAAGGGTATCACAAGATATTGTGAGCAGGAATGTTCTGTGAGCTTCCAAAATGCCCTACCCACAAAGATCTCCAGCAGGATATGAAAAGACAACGTTTGGCCAATAAAAACACATATTAGAGGCATCATATCAGCAGAGCAAATCTCAAGGACTGATCAAGCCCTAGCACTTCCTGAACACTGTCTCTTCTAACTTAACCTTGCATTGGCCTTGCATTCTCCATACCAAAACACAATTTGCCCAGCCTCCTCTCCAGACATCTGATTCTTTTCAAAACCACCCAGAGGGAGCCCAACCTTTATTCCATTGTGATTGCAACTCTTAATGAAGTGAAGCATTGACAGTCTTGGTGATTTTAATTAACAATTGACTCAAAATAAACTTTCGCCATCCATTCTGCTTGCTGATTCGGGCAGCAAAAAAGAACACATTTTACAAATACATCAGATAAGTAAGTAAACTGACTGGAAATTTGGGGATTTACTCATACTATCTTCACAGCTGGCGAAGGATTAACCACTGGCTACAAGAGTGGATTTACTTTATTTAAGGTTCTTCATGACTAATCAAAGACACTTTTGCATAAATTAAGACGAAAAACAAATGTAGGCTAAACAGACCAAAAAAAGATAGTTTCCAATGATTTGTTCAATCTATTTAGGATATTGCCATGTATTTAATGGTAACATATACAGTGCGGAGAGTGAGTGGCAAGAGGCAAGGGGTTGAATAGAACCCTCTTTAGTATCCTCTGTATATGGCTGTTGCAGGTAAAGGAACAAGACCACAGTTAAAGTACTATGCTATCAGCCTCACAATTACAGGCCTCAGACTTATGCATCTGCTTAATTGTATGTGCATGAGTTGTCCTATTGAACTCAACTAAAGTTCATAGAATCATAGAATCATAGAATATCAGGGTTGGAAGGGACCCCAGAAGGTCATCTAGTCCAACCCCCTGCTCGAAGCAGGACCAATTCCCAGTTAAATCATCCCAGCCAGGGCTTTGTCAAGCCTGACCTTAAAAACCTCTAAGGAAGGAGATTCTACCACCTCCCTAGGTAACGCATTCCAGTGTTTCACCACCCTCTTAGTGAAAAAGTTTTTCCTAATATCCAATCTAAACCTCCCCCATTGCAACTTGAGACCATTACTCCTCGTTCTGTCATCTGCTACCATTGAGAACAGTCTAGAGCCATCCTCTTTGGAACCCCCTTTCAGGTAGTTGAAAGCAGCTATCAAATCCCCCCTCATTCTTCTCTTCTGCAGACTAAACAATCCCAGCTCCCTCAGCCTCTCTTCATAAGTCATGTGCTCTAGACCCCTAATCATTTTTGTTGCCCTTCGCTGGACTCTCTCCAATTTATCCACATCCTTCTTGTAGTGTGGGGCCCAAAACTGGACACAGTACTCCAGATGAGGCCTCACCAGTGTCGAATAGAGGGGAACGATCACATCCCTCGATCTGCTCGCTATGCCCCTACTTATACATCCCAAAATGCCATTGGCCTTCTTGGCAACAAGGGCACACTGCTGACTCATATCCAGCTTCTCGTCCACTGTAACCCCTAGGTCCTTTTCCGCAGAACTGCTGCCTAGCCATTCGGTCCCTAGTCTGTAGCGGTGCATTGGATTCTTCCATCCTAAGTGCAGGACCCTGCACTTATCCTTATTGAACCTCATCAGATTTCTTTTGGCCCAATCCTCCAATTTGTCTAGGTCCTTCTGTATCCTATCCCTCCCCTCCAGCGTATCTACCACTCCTCCCAGTTTAGTATCATCCGCAAATTTGCTGAGAGTGCAATCCACACCATCCTCCAGATCATTTATGAAGATATTGAACAAAACCGGCCCCAGGATCGACCCCTGGGGCACTCCACTTGACACCGGCTGCCAACTAGACATGGAGCCATTGATCACTACCCGTTGAGCCCGACAATCTAGCCAGCTTTCTACCCATCTTATAGTGCATTCATCCAGCCCATACTTCCTTAACTTGCTGACAAGAATACTGTGGGAGACCGTGTCAAAAGCTTTGCTAAAGTCAAGAAACAATACATCCACTGCTTTCCCTTCATCCACAGAACCAGTAATCTCATCATAAAAGCAAGTTTAAAAGTTGAGCAAGGGTGCTTAAGCCTTTGCAGGATCAAGGTCTTAGGTTGCAAACTTTTTGGAACAGGGACTGTCTCTGACTTTGCATCCGTGCAGCACCTAGGACAAGTAGGCCCTGATCTCACTTTAGGGCCTTTAGATGCTACTGTAATACAAATAAAAATTAATCATAGAGCAGGATGCTGATTTGAAGGCACCAGGATTGCCTGCACCCCCCTTGATTATAACCTTTCTAAAGATATAGGTGGGTGACAGTTTACATTCCTCTCCTTTGCCCCCACCCTCAAAAGAATCCATCTTTCCTCCCCCACCAAACTGACTGTAATTCCCTTTCAAAGCTATACAGATGTGGTCTAGTATCCCTGCAAAAGGCATTTTTTTAAAAGTTTCCACAAAAAAGGTGTGCTATTAGGAAGTATTACGGAGCACTGAACTTTAGTGGGGCATGGGGCAAAAATGAACACAATGATTTATCTCATTTATGCTGGATTTATTGAATAAATGTGAGGTGGTACCTTTGCAAAATAAGTGGATTGAAGTAGCTAACTTGATATGGACAGCAACAGATTGGGTGAGCCTTTGCGCTGCACCAAGCTTACTTGTGATGTGCTGTCATTAGCCCTCCTAAGCTACGTGCCTCTTAAGCTACGTGCCTTGCCAGTGTAGATGCGTCATGAGTTAGGGCGCCCGGGGCTGCTTTAATGCACTCTAACTCGCAAGTGTAGCCATACCCTAAAGAGTATGGGACTGGACCAATATGTGTCTGGGGGCCTGGGGTCAGATCTTTAAAGGTATGGAGATACCTAAATGCAGATAGGCACCTAGTGGGATTTTGAAATCTTGCCCCACCTGCTTAAGGAAACGCTGTGGTGTGTCAGCAGGTGACATATCTCCAGATCAGTGAGTATTCATACTATGCTCTCAGATAAGACAGAAAAGTACAGCTTTGACTGTGTGAGGTAATTAAAAACGCTATGGTATTTCCTATGGCCTTGATTGAAGGAAATATCTGTATTCAGGAAACAGATTTAAGTATGAGTCACGCTTAAAGGGCTGTATAAAATCTTATAATCATGAACAAGAAGGACTGAAGGGCTGTAGGATAAATATATATGATAAATATATGACTTCATATGTAACTGATAAATGCCAAAGATATGCTCATCCTAGGAGAAACCAGATGTGCCTCATTGGGAATGTCCAAGCCCCCCAGTCCTGCAATGAGCTCCTTTCCAGTGCAAACCTTTGCCCTGGTGGAATTCTACCAATTTAAAAACAGAGCTGTCCAGTATTTACTCACCTATAGTTTACAGATAAAAGAGCAATCTCTACTTGTTTGTCCTTTCCTTTAGTCAAAGTTTTGTACAAGAGGGGAGATAGACATAACCTAGGGGACATTTCTAACATTGTCTGAACCAGGAATCAGCAGTTTTGGATTCTAATCTTGCCTCTTCTGCTAACCTGCTATGTGACCTTGGGCTATTTAGATTGTAACTTGTTCAGGGCAGAGACTGTCTCTTACTATATGTTTGCACAATGGGGTCCCAATCTCAGTTGGTGGGGCTCTAAGTGCTACTGTAATATAAATTAAATGCAAAATAGCTATGTTGTAATTAGGCTTGGAAAGTGAAGCACCCAAAAGTTAGGAATTGACAAAATTTAAGGTTGTTGTTAGTTTCACCTTTTATAACAATATTAATTCACCTATAATTCATGTTGCATATTTCCAAAATATTTCCCTTACTTGGGTTACAATCCTCCAGTGAGCAAAGTTTGGGCAGACCTTTAGCCCAGGTGGAGCCCGATTGACTTTTTTTGAGACATATTCCAGGTTCAGGAATCCACCACAGCAGAGATCATTTGAGGATAGATGAACAGGTAATATATCTGGGCTAAATTATATTTGTGGTCATATATTTAGCAATAATTGTCTTGTTAAAATAACATGGCTGGAAGAATTGTTGAATTCAATAGAATTTTCAATGGACACAAAGTTCTGCCCATGTAGAGCTCACTGTGAGGATGGGGCCTTTGCAAATATGCAACATTGGTGGCAGGAAAAATGTTGGCTATAGTTACACACAGCTTGGGGGATATTTCTGTTTCCCGCCTTGCATATACAAAGAAATAAATGAAGGAAAAAACAATTGGACCTAACACTTCAGCAATAAAACACACTCTAGCAAAAAATTGCAAAGCTTTTAGCTCCTCCACCCATCTCAGAATGGTCACAGATTTTTAATAAAACTTGATTTAGAAAAAGTTATTGCCAATAGAGGCAATGGGGCGATAAACATGATTAAATGTACCCATATGGAACACCATCAAATCCACGCCACCAAAGCAGAGGCTCCAAGAGATGCTAAATTAGTTGCACAGAAATGTAGATTTCCAAAGATAATGTGTCTTTTCTCTCCTTGTTGACAGTAAAAGAAACCAGTAAAATAACCAAAGCCATATTCTCTCCCTACCTTTCTATAGCGGTATAGAGTTTATTTTGCACTTGGAAATGACAGTATTCCTGCCATCAGCCGGAATGAACTTTACAACCATAGGATGTAATAAAGAGTCAAATGTATTTCTGGAAAGTGAAAATATGCAAATGTAAATGAGTTGGTGACACCTAAGAATCATGCCTCTCATTTGGCAGTGCAGATTCCTAAGCCCATTACCTGGAAGCAGTATCAAACAAATGTGTACCCTTTGAATTTCCTCAACATTGGAAAAAAACCTTGCTTATGGGAGATTTAGGGCCAGATCTTTGGCTGGTAAAATCAATGGCGTTATGTTGATTTACACCTGCTCTGGATCTGGCCCTTAGAACACAGATCTGATAGTAGGTGGTATTGCCTGTTATCTGCTGGGGGTAGTTACAGACTACTCACTGGCAGAGAACAAGGGCAATTACGCTTACCTCTTGCCCTGGCTTCTTAAAAGACAAAACAAAGTGTTTGTTTGACCATTAGATACAATGAGCATAGCCCCTTATATATCAAAGTGTTCCTTGCAAATGATACCATAATAGCTGATTCTATTGCTATTCCAGAGCCCAGTGGTAACAAATTGTACATTGTCTTTGGCACTAAATAAGGGAAAAATTCTGGCCCACCCATTCATATATGCAACTTCCTTTGGCCATAAATTACTATGACCATGGTGGTTTCTAGAATTCTCCCCAGTTCAGCAAAATACTTAAGCATATGCTTAACCACAACTGTTAATTTTAATTTCATGCTTAAGTCTCACTGATTTCAATGGGGTCCACAAATGTGCTTAAAATTAAGCATGTGCTTCAGTGCTTTGCTGAATTAGGGTATATTCTGCCTATTTTAGACAGTAATTTTATGTGTATGCATTTTGTGTCGTCTTCCCCCCCCCGGCCCCTCACATATACTGTACTCCACATCTCTCTTCTGGATGTGAAACATTTCTCCATTTCCAGATTCGTTTCCTGAGTAGGCTGCTG
Source organism: Natator depressus (assembly GCF_965152275.1). Taxonomy (NCBI): domain Eukaryota; kingdom Metazoa; phylum Chordata; order Testudines; family Cheloniidae; genus Natator; species Natator depressus. The sequence continues at coordinate 121,889,999 of NC_134238.1, read as the reverse complement.
CTTCTGAAATAAAATAAAAATCTCCTGAAATTCCCAGAAACACTAATTCACACTGAAGTTCAGATTCACAATGCTGTAAAATATTTACATTCAGTCTCATGGGGTTGGCATTAATTTTTTCAAAAAGGTTAAGGTCATGAATCATGATAGGACTTCTAATGAAACAGTTCAGCGTATTGAACTTTTATTTTAACATCTCTTTCTAAGCTGCCTATTCTTACACACGTTGCTACAACTCATACTGAAGACCTTAATTCTGCAGATTAGCATAAACAGTGCTTTGCTGATGCAAACACTTTAATTAAAACAACCTCGTAGATCATTGAAGAAAGGCCTTTATAGCATTTCATTGTGGGTGTAAAGTATATGAGGGTACAAGGAATTCATACTGTGAAATGAGAAATCATGAACCAGAATTGTGCAAAGGAATAAATATACATCCTTAGGGAAGGGAAAACATATGGGGCAGCGTAACAGTGTCCCCCACAGGACTGGAAGAGGTTAAGGTGGCTAGGTAGACCTATTAACTCCACGGGCTGCAGCTGGAGGAAGAGCCAGGGAGCAGGGATTGATTGCAAGCAGGCTCAGCTGGGCAGGAAGCTGGCAACAGAGGGGCTGTCACTGGGAACGGGCAGTTACTCCCTGGGAAGAGGGAGATGGGTTTGGAGGCTGTTGCTGGAAAAGGCAGCAGTCAGGTCCTGGGAAGCGAGATTAGAGCTGGTGCTCCTAGAGGAAGTTAGGGAACCAGGAGTGGTAAGAAGCAGTCCAAAGAAGGAGCAATGAGGGCTGAGAGAGCAAAGCCCAGAGCTGCTGGGTTGAGGGTGTTGGGACTGGAACCCAGAGTAGAGGGCGGGCCTGGTTCCCCTACCAGCCACCGAAGGAGTGGCAGCTGAGGCAGCGAATGGGAAGCCTGCCGAGGACTGCTGAAGGAAAGACTTTGATCTACCCTGGAAGGGAGAATGCTGAGTTATGAAGAGGATGCTGCGGTTCCTGGGAGGAGAGAGAGGAGCTGTAGACCTGAGAGAGAGAGAGACGATGCGATGGCACGTGATTACAAGAAGGAGTGTTGGCCTCAAGAGATACTGCCCCCAGGGTGCCCAGGAGGAGGTGCTAGGTAAGCGGTGAGTGGTACACCCCCCTCCAGGCAGGAAGTGCTATTTCACACCTGGCACCACGGTGCAATTGATAACGTTGCAATGTGGTGAGGGATGCACACTGAGAACTGGGAGAGTATGTCTGCAAATTAGGCCCTGATCCTGCAGACACTTATGTATTCATTTTATTAATGTGAGTTGATTCATCGCATACGTAAGTGGCTGTAGGATCTGAGCCTTCATTTTCCATTGCAACAGTGATATATGTCTTACATAAGAGTGAACGTGCATTTTCACCCAGAATGGCTTTTCTTTTAGAGTAAGGCACACAACCTAGAAGGGTAAAAACACCTAAGTTTCTGTGAAAGCCCCTGTCACAGGCTGTCTCTTAAAATGGCTGCCTGTCTCTGCAAACAGAGGAGTTCTTAACAGTGTGATGTGTGAAGGTCACAGAAATCAAAGACAGAATAGTTGTATAGCTATAGACATGATTGTGATGGGATATGCTGCCCCTCACAGGCCCAGAATGGGAGGGCATGTGACCCAATGAGAAAGCACCAAGACTCAAGGCTGAGGAAGTAAGAGTTAATTGACAGAGCCCAGAAAAGCAACTGGGGCTCCTCAGCATGCCAGATGCTCACCCTGGGGCTTTTGTAAGGGAAGATGGTTGGTAGAGGCTCTCTGGAAACAATTCTGTGTAGCTGGGCCCAGGACAGGTTCATATCTATGTTCAGTAGGACTATATTTTCTGTCTCTTATTTCTGAATAGTAAAAGCTTTAATTCTAAGAAGAGATGGAACTGTGAATAAATTCTAGGCTATGTGCTCAGCTGGTATAAATAGGAGACGCTCTGTTGACCAGTGAAGCTGCGTTGATTTACACTTGCTGAAGGCCTTGCCTTCTTTCTCTAGCAGCTTGAGCTGTAGCTTAGAAGGAACTCCAAGATTCTGTTTCTTCCTTCTGTAGGAAGTTGTAACACCACTTTGAAGAGGGAAGGCTCCCAAGAACTGTTTATGGCCACACCCGTTACTCTGTACTGGGGTGGGGGGGAAGAGTGGTTTTAGGAAGGTGGAAAAAAGGCAAAAAATCCAGACCTTTTATCTTTCTCAGGACCCAAGAGCAGAGTTTTCAGATGTATGGTGAACGCTTCTCTTCTCCCAGCCCTAAGGGATAGCTATTAGAGCAATGCAGTACCTAACAGTGCAATTCATTGTTAACGTCACACACCTGCTTTTGAAAATGCAGACTACTTTTGAAGCCTCTTAACAAATTTTGGCTAGAGATGAGCCTCCCAGCATGAACACAAGTTACTAACCATCAAAACTTTCTTTTTCTACTACTCCTCTGTTTCTCCAAATTCCTCCTTAAAAGCCATTTCTGCCCAAAGTGATAAAATCCCTTCGCTATGTGGATCTGGGGCTATGCTTACTAGTGTTTTCAGAGCCCTGACCTGCTCCTCTGATATTTACATTACAACTAAAACTAATGAGTTTTGGGACAAAAGGGTGAATATTTTTAATTTTGTCATAACTGTCATGCTTAAATTTCTGCCCGCTACAATGCTACGTGGTTTGTCTCCCATTGCCTCAGTAGAATTCCTTACTCCCTACCCCACTAAATGTAAAGGTTTTATTCCCTCTTCGCAAAATACTTTGCTCTGAAAAAGAGAGAGTAAATTGATGAATATCATTTCAGAAGGTCAGAACAAAACAGCTTCTGCTGTGGAGGTCTTGTTTACTTAATCAGTTCTTGCTAGTTAGTTTTAATCTGTATTCTTTATAGATATCTCCCAAATTTGCTGTTATCAATTTGCTTCATAAATCACTATGTGGGGTAGTAGATGTATTGAGTTCTTATCTTGGGACTCTCGGTGCCAGTGAAATGTTTCCCAACATATTACATGTTCTAAATAGAAGATGATATATTTGCTTGCCATGCAGTCTCTATTTGATTCAGTATTAATCTGATGTCAGGGGCACTGTCAAATCTGTAAATCGTGACCTTGATGCTTGTATCTTGATCTCTGGACAATGAGTTTGATGGATTGAGCAATCAATAATGAATCTGACTGAACGTGTGGTGTCTTGTCTCCCCTCCTGCTGTGCAGCACGTAAACAGAAAGCTGCTCTTACCTGGCTCTAGAGCATACTCTGCATATCGTGCTGCACTTATGACTCTAATGGAAATCGTGGTGTTTGCTACATTGCAGAGCTCTCAAAATGCCGGCGTCTATGGCTCTCAAGAGATTCGTAGTATTGTGCTGGCTTCGAGCGGAAATGAATACCGCTCTAGACGGATCCGATTTGCCAAGTCTTGGGGAAATGGATTCATATAATATATGGCGGACTGAAGAACCATAAAGCAGCCACTTGGATTTTCTTAAGAAGGTGTCCTTTTTATTAAGGTAAGAAAACGGACTTAAAACTGGTAGAACGGGTAGGAAATTCTCTTCTGCACAGTCTGAACACACTTAAGTACAGGCTGGGTGCAACCACAGACTGTCCCCATGTATTATGCACTTCTAGACAATAAATTCAAAGCCGCTCATGTGGCCTCCAGGTTGTGGAAGGTGTATCTGAATATCAATTGCTTAGGCCAAAAACCTATCATCTTAAACAGGTTCTAGAAACACAAGGTCATTCCAGCAAACAGCATGATGGATGGAGATAGCAGGGCCTAGTTAGTGTCCTATCACTCAGCCTTCAACCTGGAGGGCCAGTGGATGATTTTTGCCTGGTGCCTACCCTTTGACCTGTCTGGATTGAATGGCCCTACCAGGAGTTAGAGCTCCCACTAGCACAGCTCTCAAGGTCACTGGAACACACGAGTCTTTCCACTCCGTCAAGGCGCAGTCCCCAGGGAAGGAAGGAATGTGTATATGTAGATACTTGAAAGCATATACAGTTAAATGTCCACTATAATTGTGTGTCTTGGTTCAGTGGGCTGCCAAACTTGAGTCAGTTTGGAGTTAGCTTCCAGAGGCATTGTGCATCTACAGCTCCAATATCTGGCCTGAGGTGCATAAACTTGGGCATCCAGAGTTAGAGGACACACTTAAAAACTTAGACTTGGTTCACACCTCATATAAAGCCCATTCAACACTACAGCTGCGTTAAAAATATCAGTAACACCGGAAGTTGCGGTGTGGGTTTTTCTCTCCCAGTTGTCAGCGTTTTGATTAGGTCCACAACTGGCCAGGAAAACAGAAACTTTTTTTTACTTTTCCTTGGATACTTATGTTTTTGGATTTTAAAAAAAATCCTCAGACTTGAAATTTGGAAAACTTCCCCCAGATCCATTCAACACCCCCTTCCTTTGCAAGCAATAACTTCTACAAAGTTCACAGAAAATATAATCGCTAACACATGCAGCCTCTGAGGTAGTGCTAAGTCTGTCTTCTGAGTAGAACTCAGTGACGAGGTAGCACAGACTGCTTATCCTATGTATGGTTTTATCCTCTGACTTGGAGATAGGGAAACGTGAGGAAAAGCAAGATGGTTCCAACAGCTGGTGTTACTAAATGCTGAGACTTGGATAACTTCATCTATTACAGACAATAGTGATTTATGACTTGGTGGTTTTATGCAATTACACAATATAAATGGGATCAACTACCTTTTCATGATCCTATGACAGATATGGCAATTTCTTTCAATATCTTTTGGTTCAGAATGGACTCTCCAGGGATCAACCAAGGACTTCTGGTTAAGTAGCCTGTATGAGTTTGCACTCACCAATTCTATATCCTGAAATCTGCTGTCAAAGATAGCTTCTGCTGATTTCCATTTAGACTTTTCCAATACGACTTCCATGCAGTTCTGCTGACAATCTGGCTTTCAGAAATTTTACTCACATAGAAAACTCATTTAATCAATTGTCTATGTACGAAGTTGTGTCTCTCAGAAAGCAGATGGCATAAGATACTCTTCTTCCAAATCTTATTGAAGCCAAATCATGCACTCTGACCTTTCACATGGACAGTTTTATCTCTGTACAAACAGGGTCTCTTTCAGTACTGGGAAGTTGTTTCAATACAGAGATTCTTAGATTACTTGGTTACAGTGGATTTTTCAACTTTACAGGCCACCAGGATAATGCATAAGCACTTCTGCTCTTGTCAGATGTGTATATGAGGTCATAGTAATACAGTGCTAACTGTTTAGCTTCTCTGAAATTCAGCAGCAACCAAAGCTGAGATATCCATTTTCAGCCTGTTGGGATCCTAACAAGAGGCTTCTGATCTAATCCATCTTGAAACTTAAGGAATTTTCTTATCTCAGATAGAATTCTCAGCGCTTCCCTTCTTACCTGAGGGTGGATTTTTACTTATAAGGGTAAAGGAGTTAAAGTGATTATCTTTTCAGCTCCAACTAACCCTCTTATGTTGTATGATTGTACCTGTATCTACAGTTAGTCCATCATATTCTAGGAGTTCTGATTTGAGATGGAATCTACTAACAAACTTGCACTTATTTCTGATACTTATCACTATAACTGATACGAGCTGCTTGGTCTGCTTGAATACCCATATCAAAGTGCAGTTCCTTCCTTAATAAGGAACACTCCTTGTAACTTACTGTTGTGTAAACATTCTCCCAGAGAAAAGAGGGATCTCAGTTCTCTGATACTCCAAAATAAAGTTCTTTGGGCACTATTTCAGTTTTCTATGGGGTAGGCTTAAAACAATGGTCTCTTAGTGGAGTTGTTCCATTGCTTTGGGTAATTAAATATTGTTTTCTCTTTTCTAAGTACATTATTTGTATGACAGTAGTACCTAGAAACATGAGTCACAGACTAGGACCCCATTGTGCTAGGTGCTGTATGAACAGAACACAAATAGTTCCTGCCTCCAAAATCTTACAATCTATGCACAAGAAAAGAGACAACAGGTGGGTGGAGAACAAGGAAACAGTGAAGCAATACTAGTCAGCATGTGGTCTCAGCACACCAGCTGTTTTCTAGGCATCCTGACAAAGAGAAACTAAAGATGATTTTGTAAATGTTTAAAAAGTGTTTCCCCCCTGAAAGGCAGCATGCAAGAAAGCACAAAGGTGCTTGTTTTGAGTGGGGTAGGGAAATCTTGGTGGCTAGTGTTCTTGGAAAGGTGGTATGACCTAATGGATTGACTGGGATGCAGAGGATCTGTTATATTCCTGTCTCTGCCACTGGCCTGCTGGCTTGGGTATCACAGAATCATAGAAGATTATGGTTGGAAGAGACCTCAGGAGGTCATCTAGTTCAACCTCCTGCTCCAAACAGGACCAACCCCAGCTAAATCAACCCATCCAGGGCTTTGTCAAGCCTTGCCTTAAAAACCGCTAAGGATTGAGATTCCACCACCTCCCTAGGAACCCATTCCAGTGCTTCACCACCTTCTTAGTGAAATAGTGTTTCCTAATATCCAAACTAGACCTCCCCCACTGCAACTTGAGACCATTGCTCCTTGTTCTGTCATCTGCCACCACTGAGAATAGGCGAGCTCCACCCACTTTGGAACTCCCCTGCAGGTAGTTGAAGGCTACTATCAAATCTCCCCTCACTCTTCTCTTCTGCAGACTAAACAAGCCTGGTTTTTCTTCGAGTGACTGTTCATGTCCATTCCAGGCAGGTGTGTGCACGCTGTGTGCATGCCAGCCAGAAGGTTTTTCCCCTAGCAGTGTCCGTAGGGTCGGCCTGGGTGCCCCCTGGAGTGGCGCCTCCATGGCGCCCAATATCGGGCCCCGCCGACCTCGCACCCCCTCAGTTCCTTCTTATTGCCCGTGACGGCTACCTGGAACTTTGCTCGCTCTTACAGCAGGTGCCTTAGCCGTGTCTTTTTTCTTAGTGTAAATAGTTATTCTCTATAGTTTAGTTAGTAGTGGTTTGTTAGATAGTTCGTTTCCCCTTCGGGGGTATGCCCAGGTCTCCGGGGTTTAAACTCTGTGAGTCCTGTGGAAAGTTTATGCCCAAGAGTGGTCCTCACTCTTCTTGCCTGTGGTGCCTTGGTGAGACTCACCAAAAGGACAAGTGCCGCATTTGCAAGGGTTTCCGCCCAAGAACCTTTAAGGACAGAGAGCAGAGACTAAAACTCCTGCTCATGGAGGCGGCTCTAAGACCACAATCCGACCTGGGACCCAACGACCCGGCACCGAGCACGTCCTCTTTGGTGTGCAGTGCTCCGGTGCCAACGGCGGCAAAACGGGCCCAGCTAAGGACTCTAAAGCCCACTGGCACTGCCACTACTCGGGCCATAGGGCGTTGGCCTCAGTTCGGCACTGTTCTCCATCTCTGGTGCTGGGAAAGAAGACGAGGCTGGTGAGGGACCGATCACCCCCCTTGAAGCCTAAGGGGCCAGCACTGTCCGCGAGTGGCTCGGGACAGACCGCCTCCGCCTTGCTTCCGCCCCGGGTTTCATTGACTCCTGCCCCGGCTGGGATCCAGTCGAGTCCAAACCCTCCTCGGTGCCCAGACCATCTGGTGGACATATAACCACCATCGATGCCAGAGGCATTCAAGGTAGCAACAGACCTGATGTGCCTCCCGGTGCCATCCTCCCCACAAAGGAGGGACAAATCTCTGGCGACCGCACGACCCCTGTTCCACTCCAGGGGTAAGCCAACCATGATGGCCCGTCGGTCTCCATCTCCAGTACTGCCTGCACAGACGTTGGTGACCTAGGGGACTGCTCCTCCGTGGTCTTCTTATTCGGAGACCTCGGAGTCGGAGGTGGACTCAGCTCGATCTAGCAGATCGTGGAGCAGAAGGTCCAGGTCCCGGCGCAGTCACCAACCATACCTGGCACCGTGGCAGCAAACGTGGCAACCACCTGCTCAATGGCCCTTCTGGACGCCCTGGACGTACCATCAAAGCCAGGGTCAAGTCCATGGTCCGTGCTCCAGAACGGTGTCTGTGTCCTCGGTGTCATTCGTGCCACAGGCAGCGCCGGCACCGCTGTTGGCAGCGCCACCCTCGGGCAGAGTGGCCCCGCCGACTCACATGGTTTCGGCACTGATACCTCAGCCAGCTCCGGCACCGGCTTTCCAGGTGACGGCACCAGTGGAAGCCTCTGCTCCGTCCCTACCAACCCCAATGGTCTCGGTCCCACCGGATTTATCTGCCCTGGCACTGGCTGCAGCGCAGAGTTCTTCATCGGTACCAGCTCCACAGCCCAAGTACCGCATGCCGAGGGACCCCGGGGCGGGGGGGAGGGGGTGAAGGCAGTGAACTGGGCCCACCTCCGGTTCTCTCTTCCTTGTCCTCACCTGATGAAGCGGTCGCAGGGACTTCGACGGCTCCAGCTTTGGAGGACAACTGGGTTCTTCAGCAGCTTTTGAGGTGGGCCTCCCAAAGCCTGGGGATTCAGGCAGAGGAGGTGGAAGAGGATTTAGACCCTTTCATAGATATCCTGGCTCCCTCCAGCCCATCCAGGGTTGCACTGCCATTTATCAAGTCGATAACAGAAACATCTAAGAACTTGTGGCAAACTCCTGCTTCTCTGGCACCTACGGCCAAGAAATCTGAGTGCCGCTACTTTGCTCCCTCTAGACGGTATGAACATCTTTACACCCACCCTCTTCCGGACTCTTTGGTGATCAACGCGGCCAATCAGAGAGAACGTCAAGGGTTTCAAGGATCCACCCCTAAAAACAGGGATGCCAAGAAACTGGACCTGTTTGGCTGGAATGTGTACTCGACAGCAGGCCTGCAACTTTGTATAACCAACCAGCAGGCCATAGTAAGCCGCTACGGGCATAACACCTGCTTGTCTATGGTGAAGTTTACAGAACTTCTGCCCCAGGAAGCTCGTGGAGGAGGAGAAACTAGTCTCCCGAGCATCTTTGCAAGCGGCCTTAGACGCAATTGATGCGGCCTCCCACACTTTGGCCACAGGGGTGGTTATGAGGAGAGGCTCCTGGCTACAGGTCTCTGGTCTTCCCCACAAGGTCCAGCAGACCATTCAAGACCTTCCCTTCGAGGGTGTAGCTCTCTTCTCTGAGAAAATGGATAAGAGACTTCACAGCTTGAAGGACTCAAGGGCTACCCTTCGTTCACTGGGGCTTCACATGCCTGCTATCCAGCCTGACAATTTAGGCCTCAACCTGCCCCTCGTCCTTACCAACCCCAAAACTGCCTAGGTGGAACAGGAGCACTTGGAGGAGGCAACGTTCTCCCTCTGGGCAAAGCTCAGGCCAGCCCAGGGTCCCACTGGGCTCTAACCACCCTTTTGAGGGTACGGTTGAGGACGGCTTGCCAGTACAACCTTTGGATCCTTCCCATCTTATTTTGTCATCCCATCTATCCCCTTTCTGCCATGCCTGGTCTCGAATTACTTCAGACCGATGGGTGCTCCACACGGTAGAGAGGGGATATTCCATCCAATTCTGTACCCTCCCGCCCGTCCCAACCCCCTTCCCCATCCCTCTTCAGGGACCCCTCTCACGAGCAACTTCTAATTCAAGAGGTGCAGTCCCTCTTCTCTGTAGGGGCAGTGGAGGAGGTTTCTTAGGAGCTAAGGGGCAAGGGTTTCTACTCCTGGTATTTCCTCATACTGAAGACCAAGGGGGGCCTCCGACCCATACTGGACCTGCGACAGCTCAACAAGTGCGTAAAGAAACTCTCAAGTTTCATATGGTCTCACTAACCTCCATTATCCCCTCACTGGATCCAGGAGACTGGTACGCTGCCCTCGACTTGAAGGACGCGTATTTTCATATCGCAATAGTCCCACATCACAGATGTTACCTTGGATTCGTGGTGAACAGAGGCCACTACCAATTTACTGTCCTCCCGTTCGGACTGTCGACTGCCCCGCGAGTATTCACAAAATGCATGGCAGTCGTTGCGGCATTCCTGTGCAAGCGCCAGATACAGGTTTTTCCATACCTCGACGACTGGCTGATCAAAGGTCGCTCGAGAGCCCAGGTGGAGGCTAAGAGAGAGTTTATAAGGAGGACCTTCTTCAACTTAGGTCTCCTCCTGAATGAGAAAAAATCTATTCTGTCCCTGGTGCAGAAGATAGAGTTCATAGGCGCGGTCCTGGACTCTACCCAAGCCAGGGCATACCTCCCGGAGGCCAGGTTTTGCTCACTTCAGGACATCATACAGAGCCTCAGACGGTTCCCCACGATGTCGGCAAGAAACTATCTAAAGCTGCTGGGACACATGGCCTTTTGCACATACGTGGTGCAGCATGTGAGGCTCAGGCTGCGCCCACTCCAGTCTTGGCTGGCGTCGGTGTACTGACCAGCCAGAGATGCGTTAGACAGGGTCGTAACCCTGCCCCGCTTGGTACTGGACTCCCTCCTATGGTGGCTCGACCCTCGAATGGTTTGCGCAAGGGTGCCTTTTGCTAGCCCTCAGCCCTCGCTCACCTTGGTGTCAGATGCCTCTGATCTGGGTTGGGGGGCTGAGGGTAGTGCGTCTGGCATGCCACGCTTTCAAAACGCACATAATGGGTAGATGTTTCAATCCTCACAGACAACACCTCGGTGACGTTTTATATCAACAAACAGGGGGGTGCACGCTCCTCTCCCTTGTGCCGAGAAGCCCTTGCGCTGTGGGACTTCTGCATAGAGCACTCGATGCACCTGCAGGCCTCATACCTCCCAGGGGTGCAAAACATGCTGGCGGACAGCCTCAGCCGGACCTTCAATGGCCACAAGTGGTCCCTTCGGCCAGACGTGGTGAGCTCAATCTTCTGGTTCTGGGGATCTCCCCAGATAGACCTGTTCACCATTCTGGGCAACAGGAAATGCCAGACATTTTGTTCTCTCGGGAGCCACGGCTCGGGGTCCATCGGGGATGCCTTCCTTCTCTCATGGGAGGGCTGCCTGCTATATGCTTTCCCACCCATCCCCCTAGTCCACAAGGGTGCTCCTCAAGGTCTGCAGGGACCAGGCCCGAGTCATACTAATAGCGCCGGCGTGGCCACATCAGAACTGGTTCACCTTGCTCCTGGAAATGTCCGTAGCGGCCCCACTCACATTACCGCTGGTCCCCGACCTGATCATGCAGGACCAGGGCCGACTCCGGCACCCAAATCTGGAGTCGCTCCACCTTACAGCCTGGATGCTCCATGGCTAAGTGCCGCAGAGCTGTCTTGTTCGGACCAGGTCAGACAAGTTCTCCTGGGTAGTAGAAAGCCCTCCACCGGGGCTACTTACCTGGCCAAGTGGAAAAGGTTTTCCATCTGGGTGGAGCAACGTAGTCAGTAGCTGCTCCTCGCCTCCATACCATTTATACTGGACTACCTCCTTCACCTAAAGCATCAAGACTTGTCCCAGTCATCAATAAGGGTCAACTTGGCCGCTATCTCTGCCTTCCATCTGGGCTCAGATGGTCTCTCGGTCTTTGCAAACCCTATGATAAGTCGTTTTCTCAAGGGTTTGGACAGGCTTTTCCCACGCACACGTCAGCCTGTCCCTGCCTGGGACCTCAATTTAGTCCTCTCCAGGCTTACAGGCCCGGCATTTGAACCTCTGGCCACCTGCTCCCTGTTATATCTCTCATTCAAGGTTGCGTTCCTCATGGCAATTACCTCGGCTCGATGGGTTTTGGAGCTGAGGGCCTGCACGTCTGAGCCCCCTTACACAGTTTTTTTCATAAGGATAAAGTCCAGCTCAGGCATCATCTGGCTTTTCTCCTGAAGGATGTCTCCCATTTTCACATGACCCAGGACCTCTTCCTCCCAGTGTTTTATCCCAAGCCACACTCCTCTGATAGGGAGCGTAGGCTGCACTCACTAGACGTGCGTAGGGCCTTAGCCTTCTACACAGAGAGAACTAAGTCGTTCCGGAAGTCCGTCCAACTCTTCGTAGCCGTGGCAGACAGAATGAAGGGCCTCCCGGTATCCTCTCAAAGCATATCATCATGGATAACGTCCTGCATTAGGGAGTGCTATACCCTGGCAAAGGAGCCTGCTCCGCAGGTAACCGCTCACTCTACCAGGGCCCAGGCCTCCTCTGCGGCGTTCCTGGCACAAGTCCCTATTCAGGAAATTTTCAGGGCAGCTATGTGGTCCTCGATACATACATTTACGTCGCACTGTGCCATTACACAACAGTCCAGGGACGATGCGGCTTTTGGGCGAGCCATGCTCTTTTCTGTGGATAACTGCGAACCCACCTCCCTGAGCTCTAGCTTGTGAATTGCCTGCCTGGAATGGACATAAACAATCACTCAAAGAAGGAAAACGGTTACTCACTTTCTCGTAACTGTTGTTCTTCGAGATGTGGTGTTCATGTCCATTCCAGTACCTACCCTCCTACCCCTCTGTCGGAATAGTCGGCAAGAAGGAACTGAGGGGATGGGAGGTCGGTGGGGCCCAATATTGGGCGCCATGAAGACGCCACTCCAGGGAGTGCCCAAGCCGACCCTACAGACGCTGCTGGGGAAAAATCTTCCGGCTGGCATGCACGTGGCGTGCACATACCTGCCTGGAATGGACATGAACAACACATCTCGAAGAACAACAGTTACGAGAAAGTGAGTAACCGTTTTTTCCCTCAGCCTCTCCTCGTAAGTCATGTGTCCCAGCCCCCTGATAATTTTTGTTGCCCTCCGCTGGACTCTCCCCAATTTGTCCACATCCTTTCTGTAGTGGGGAGCCCAAAACTGGACACAATACTCCTGTTCGGCACTGGTGAGGCCATATCTGAGGGGAATAATCACTTCCCTCAATCTGCTGGCAATGCTCCTGTTAATGCAGCCCAATATGCCGTTAGCCTTCTTAGCAACAAGGGCACACTCATATTCAGCTTCTCATCCACTGTAATCCCCAGGTCCTTTTCTGCAGAACTGCTGCTTAGCCAGTCGGTCCCCAGCCTGTAGCGGTGCATGGGATTCTTCTGTCTTAAGTGGAGGACTATGCACTTTTCCTTGTTGAACCTCATCAGATTTCTTTTGGCCCAATCCTCCAATTTTGTCTAGGTCACTCTGGACCCTATTCCCTACCCTCCAGCGTATCTACCTCTCCCCCAGCTTAGTGTCATCCGTGAACTTGCTGAGGGTGCAATCCATCCCGTCATCCAGATCATTAATTAAGATATTGAACAAAACCGGTGCCAGGACCAACCCCTGGGGCGCTCTGCTTGATACCGGCTGCCAACTAGACATCGGGCTGTTGATCGCTACCCGCTGAGCCTGACAATCTCACCAGCTTTCTATCCACCTATGGGTAAGTCATTTCATCTCTCTGTTGTCTTATCTGTAAAACGGGGATGATGACACTGACTTCCTTTATTAAAGGGTTTGAAATCTACTGATGAAAAACACTGTAAGAGGGGGGTGGTGGTGGTGGTATTTTTATGTATTCATAGGAGTATATAACAAATGGGGGTTAAACATCCTAAAGCAAAGCAGGAATTAAGGCGGGCCAATGCATGAGCTGTAACTAGAGTCCATCTATCACCTTAATTCATGCTGCTGTTGAGACATTTACGTGTGCATCAGCAGGGGAGTTAGGCTGTGATTCAGCAAAGCACTCAAGCTCACGCCTAAGTCCTATTGAAGTCACTGAATTGTGGCCTTGATACCCAAACTACTAACAGGTTATTACATTTTGGCAGGACAGTTCTGTATTCAGATTAATTTTTAAAATGTATTGGCAATATCCGTTGGACTGGAATTGGGGTGCATGAACGGGTGACTCTAGTAGCCATCTAACAGTATGTGGCACATCAAATTACATTCCGAATTTTCTGGTGGTGTTGCTTGAAGGTGTCTGATCCTGCATCATTTAGGTCAATCAGAGTTCTGAATGTGTGCAGGATCAGCCCCCCCCCCCCCCCCCCGGTGAACATTAGCAGTGACCGGGTCGTGCGGTAAATGTTGAAAAGCCAAAAAGAATGGAATAGCAATCGTGTTCTACTTCTCTGGTCACTGCAGGAAGACTCGGTCAGAATCGATTGCAACCCTGCACTTAATCTGTGTGTGTAGTATATGTATTATATCCATATTTCTGGTTTCATTGGGGAAAACTTTTAAAGGCGTTCTAGACCCAATGTTTGGTCAACATATTGGTTTGCTGAAAATCTGGCCCCAGTCGTAAGTACTGATTTGCTCTGTACACGTGGTTCCTTGTCGTAAACAACCACACACTGCCTCCCCTGGAACCTGCTACATTTCGAGGAGGTCGCTTTCCAGTCATCTCCCCTGAGAGGCATAATACTTGAGGAATTGCTCTACCAGTATTTTTCCAAAACAAAACTGAGGCAAATTCTGATCAAAGGCCAAATGCCAAACAATTTTTATTAATCACTGACCCATTTAGTCATTCTGCTGTTGAAACAAATTCTGCAATTCAAGGACAAGTGGGCTAGCGAGTGTTTATACAGCTCACCAAAATACCCTGAGACCTGTAAGACTCCAGTACTAGGCTGAAATAAGCCACTTGTCTCTATCTTTTTTAAATAGAAATGTGCACATTTCATTGAAAAAATAACTGAACATACTCTATTCTCTGAATTTCTAACTTCAGACATCTAAACATCTTTAAGGTCTGAAATGTTTGTATATGTTTTTGATACTTCTGTTTCCTCACCGAGACCAGGACTGGAAATGTTGCAAGAGACTCTGCTTTCTGGAGCCTGATATTCCAGACAATGTGAAATTCTGTGAATTTTAGGTCATTAGGCTACCAATGTCTTCCCTGGAGCCTTTTTTTCTGCTGCTTAGCCTCTTTCTCAAATCCTAAGATTGCCTGCTCTTACCCATCTAAAGGAAGGGAAACCATAATTTCAAAGTATAACCAACCCCAAGTGCTCAATAACCATGAGGCAGTTCCACAAAAATGAGTAGTTTTAAAATGAGACTTCAAAAAAACCCAACCCTCATGTGTAGTTGAATCTTAAGGTACATATTTTCAAGCCTTTTGCTGAGCCAATGCGGGTGAGAAAGTTTTTAAAAATTGAAGTTGAGATTCTCAGATAATAGCAGGACTCCACGAGATGGGACTTAAAAAAATATTGCTCATCTTGCTGTAGGATAACAAGAGCTGGGAACAGTGGTTTATAGCTCTCCTTGGGGCTTCATACAGGACTTTCATCCATTTTTCAAGCCATGAAACACGATCACCTTTCCTCTTCCTCCTGGTTTGTTTTTGGTCATATGTTGTTTTGTCTGGTTTTTCTGGTCCAACTATGTTCGCTTGTTCTTTCAAATTATTCAGTTTTCTGGGGTTTTGTTGTTGGGTGTGTAGAAAACAACAATGAACTGGCAGATAAAATATTAATGATTAAAAAAACAACAACAACAACAAATATTCTGAGCTACTGATTCCTCCCAGAAAATGTGGAACAGTTCCATCTATCTCTATTTTCAGATTATCTTGCTTTCATGTTGCTGTTTCCCTGTCAACCCGTTAAGCATTCGTATCTGCTTTGCTCTTCTCCGCTCTTGAAACATTCTGGTGATGCTCCTTTGCAGTGGGATTGCCGTATGATGTATGTGTGCCTGTTTCTTGGGCAAAAGTTCACATAGTGTATGGATGCACTTGGATCAAGACTGAAAGAGGCAGCCTGCTTCATAAATTGCTTGCATATTGGGAAGTCTTTGAAGCCATCTGCCATTTCAATGGTATCAGCATTATTTCCAATAAATGGTGCCAGAGTTAGATTAATGTGTTTTTAAGAGTGGCATCTTATCGAGGATGAGTACACCATAATGCTCTGTAGGCCACAGAAGCTGCTTAAATTGAGTCATGGCTTCCAGACCTAATCGTCCTGTTTCCCCTCTACTTTGTGTCTGCTGCAGTATGCTTCACCTAGGCAAAAACAGATCTAAAGCTATTACCACTGATCTGGCAAACTTTTTTTATATCCCCCTCAGCACAACTGTAAATAACGACATCAGTTGCCAGAGGAACCGTTCCCAGATGGTGTTAGGAAAGTGGATAATGGAATAACTGTACTTTTAATTTAATTTCTCTATTGAGATACCCTGCATCTGACTAATCCCCAAATGCTCGATGTACCATTGCCTGGCACATTTGTGTAATCGCTTACACCAGTGTGGTGTGGATGTAAGATTCTGCCAAATAAGAATGCCAATAGCTACTTAAGCTGCAGAGCACTGAAGAATTGGGTTCAAAGCATTATCACTACAGCATTGTAACTATTAGCTTTTTGTTAGAGGAGGGGTGTTGGTTTGGGTTTTTTTGCGGGGTGGGGGATTGTAGATGAGCTTATTTTACCTAAATAAAGGGATGGATATATATATATTTTTATCCTTGCTCATAGTGAGGAGTACCTTGCTCGTTGTGTTTCCCATCATTTCATGGAGATTACTTATGGAGTAACTTACTTGATCTGAGTAAGAGCAAAGTGATAATACCTAGCTCTTATTCAGTGCTTTTCATCAGTAGATCTCAATGGAGGTCAATATCATTATCCCCATTTTATAGATAGGGAAAATGAGGCACAGAAAGGTGACATGACTTTCCCAAGTCACCAGCAGGTCCTTGGCAGAGCTGCAAGTAGGTCTCCTTAAATGAATAATAGTATTTTTTTGTAGTTAAATGGTATTCAGAGAGCTAAAGTGTTCAGAAGACCTAAAATCTTTAAAAACGAACTTAAAAAAAAAAGTTAACCCTTTTCTCTCCCAAAAAAGTTTGTATATTGAAAATGTGGTTAGCAAAGGCAAAAACATTTTGTATTCAACTTTGTTATTATCAGACAGGCACTGTAGGTGTGTGGAAGGTGTAATTTAATTTTGGTAGTAGTCACTCCAATTATTACTGTACTTGGCAACCAAGAGCTTTTTAACAGCCAGGAGGCTGCTTGGATAGCTAGGGCAGTGTTTTTTTGGCATTTGAGGTGACAGCATGTTTTTGCTGTGTGTCTAGGACATGTTTATTATTAAATGCACACTTCACATCATAATAACAATTACACTGTGCAGCATGAGGGATATAGTCCCTGGTCACTTAAAATCACATGAATACAAGGGATAGCAGTAGAAATTGTAAAAAAAAAAAAAAAATAAAAAAATAAAAATAAAAATTAAAAATAATTATCATTATCTCTGCTGCTGTGTTGGTGAATTCAGCAGTGTTTCAGAAAGTCGTCATGTTGACTTCCAATTAAGACAGAATAGCCCTAATGTGTGTGTCAGGTGCCTCTCTGTAATAACAGGTCTCTGTGTTTAAAAGTAATAATGGAATAGAAACAATGGCTCTGGAACGATAAACCACCTTCATCTGAGGTACCACGGCTCAGACCTACCACTAGGTGTCTCTGTTACCCTCTCAGGACATGCCATTAGCCATCACAGGCTTGCTGCGTGTGGCGATAAATCCATACATCAGAAACACGAACGCCTGCATAAGCTGCGAAGCTGCTTGGTGCTCCAGCAATTGTTAAAGCTGCCTGATGTTTGTACACAACTATCGGTGTCAGCACGGCCGTGTTTAAAAGCTCCTAATCTTAAGGATTAGTTGCTAGATTGTTCCCTCTTTTAAGGATATGCAGGCAGCAGTTACGATACAAAACTGGTCGCTCGTGTTCAGGCTGCATTTTCAGTAACGAGCTAGTGGCTTAACTTCGCCAGTCTTGCTGCTGCAGTTAAGGATGACGTGGCATTTCCATTAAGATATGCTCACCCGTGTCATCATCCACTGATAACTTCATCTGTACATTCTTTAAAGATCCATAGCCTTTACTCCCTTCATTTTCTCCTTCATCCTTTGATCTTTCCATGTTTGGTACTTAACTTCCTAGACAGGCACCACAAAATTACCCTAGAGAGCTCCTTGCCTGTTGGAGATCCCTGTGGTTAAGGCACTGCTGTAAGAGATGGAAGATGCAGTTCCACAATCGGCTGCTACCTTCTTGTGTTGCTTATTCTCTGTGCCTCAGTTGCCTGCAAAAAGGGGTAACGCTTCACAGTATCACAGGGTTGACTAGAAGACTGATTCATCAGAATGCAAGGCTCTTTGACACCAAGATACCATTGAGGCTCTGGGCCCATCTCCCATTAATTTATATGCATTAGGTATCTAATACTTCTGTAGAGCTTGATCTTGACTAATACAGAGATAGATGGTCTGGTAGCTTTTGCAGAATGGCCAGCGACTGTAGCTGGTGTCCACAGAAAACTGATCCACAAGTTAGATGAGATCACTGCTGAAAGACTTGGGGACATCCACACTCTTTCCAGCTGCAGAAAAGCCCCGCCACAAATGTCA
The DNA here is from genome assembly GCF_965152275.1 of Natator depressus. Classification (NCBI taxonomy): domain Eukaryota; kingdom Metazoa; phylum Chordata; order Testudines; family Cheloniidae; genus Natator; species Natator depressus. Next base: position 121,871,744 of record NC_134238.1, on the reverse strand, counting down.
TGCTTGTGGGTATGGGAATCAAGGACAGAATGAGTATGGGAAACTGTTTCTAGAGTTGGCCCTACCACTTCGGAAGTGAGGCACTTCAGGGACTGGACTGGGAAACTTGTGCTTCTCTTGTTCCTGAATGTGGAGAGGTTCAGTCCACTGGGCTGATGTTCCAGGATTAGTCATGAGCTTTCAACTCTCATTAAGAAAATAAACTAACTCACTGATGAACAAGAAATGTCTTCATTTCAGTCATCATAAAGTCAGACGCACAACTGGACATAGGAAAAATGTGTGCGGTTCACTTAACTTATCTATGCAGTTACCTCAAGAACACACAAATATTGGAAATGGGTGGGCATCAACAGCCAGTTGGGCATCTTGAGGACTATTTTCAAATACCTATTTCCATGCACAGCATCTCTAACATCAAACACAAAGTTGGTGCACAACTTCACATACATGGTGTTTTGTTTTTTGCACTTATCTGAGTGTTGAAAATCAGGTCCTTAACATTCATGACCAGGAAATCCTGAGCAGCATGCTCAACTTGTCTTGGATTTTCTACTCTCTTCAATCTCTATAGAGCTACTCCTGGTGTGATTGTCTGCCTCTTTTAACCTTCCCAAAGGCTCCAACAGCCTGCCAGGCTAAGTGGCTCAAGGCTCCACTATTTTCCATGGGCAACAGCAATGGTGAAATACCAGGAATATTGGAGTTACCAGTGTTTAAATAATCAGCCTCTGTCTTAAGAGGCTGATTGACTTTCTGCCAAAAACACTGACTCGGGGATTCTGATCTCTCTAGCAAGCTGGCCAGAAGCAGCATAATAGCTCAGTTCCACCCACCTATAGGAAAACACTTGCCATTTAAAGTAGAGTTGGCTAAAATGTATCTGGCGTACAAGGGGTAAGTCGCAGGAGTCTTTGAGGGAATGTCTGGCTTTCTGTGCAACAGCAGTTCAAATATGGATGTATTTCATAGCAGTAACTTTCTTGGTCCTTTTATTTAAGTGGATATCAGAACTTAAGGCCCCCTCTCTAAACTTAGTTTAATCTGCTTTAAGTCTAGCCTGCATAGTATAACTATTTAAAACTCATTAATTTTAGTTTATGCAAAAAATTCCACTTTTTTTTATTCACATACCCAGGAGTCTGATCTGAATTCTGTTCAAAATGGAAAATGGTAGTTGATTGGAACAATAGCTATTGCATTACCGGTCTGAGAAATGTTAGTGTCTCATGGCTTGGATGTACAACTATAAATCATCCCCTGGTGAAGCGGAGCATGGATCCAGGGTCACTTCTACCTTTTTGGCTAGAACTAAAAGTAGGCTTGAATTCTCACTTTGTTTGTATTCAAATACTTTCTGAGGACCTTATTAAAAATGGGGCCTGACTGCACTAGGCTTTGTATAAACACATAGTGAGAAACACCCTGTCCCAAAGAGCCTTTAGAATGAATAAAGGGGTTTGGCTATAAATACCCAAAGAGCAGGATCGGAGAAAAGTGAAGGGACTTGCCCACTATCACACAACCAGTCACTGGTAGATCTGAGAATACAGCCAAGGTCTCCTGATTCCCAGGCCTGCATTTGAACACCACTCTGAGAGAACTTCAGTTCTGGTCTTCTGCAGTTGAGGCCAGATTAACAGAGGAACTCTGTTGTGGCAGTTAGGCTCTGTGAATCCAGCCCTTGCTTCCTTACTCTCTATTGGGCTAATCCAAAACCCAGGGTCCAAATAACCCTGACCTTTGGAGAAATTCAGTAGTGGATCAGGATCTGCTTGTGAACCTAGTAGGTTGGACCCATCTCTGAATACTAGATTAACATGATTTAGACCAAATCCTGATCCCCTTAGTCAAACAGTACCTCTAAGTCTTTGAAACTAAGAGCCCGCATAAAGCAAGCAGCTTTTAGCTCTCAATGGCTACCTATGGAAGCACATATAAGATACTATTTTCTAATGCAACTGTCGTCTGGAGGGACTGAAATTTAAGCTATTTTTTTTTCTTTAACACACTTTTTTAGATTGAGACTTTCCAAGCTGCTTAGAGAATCTGGACGCCTGACTCCTATTAATTTTAAAGGGACTTGTGAGTTGAAGTTTCTTCAGCCACTTTGGAAAATATATTTTTCGACTGGTTTAGATTTTGATACCTCGTACACATCATCTTACAAATGACTTAATGATAAATTGGTAACATAAGCCAGATATACTTGGCTGTCCAATTCAAGCAATCTAGTGCATGCGTTTGACTAAAGATTATATCTAAGCTCGTCTTTAGTTTTCCTTTCCTATGAGAATCCATATTATCTTGGGGCTATAATAAAATGATTCCTTTAATGTTTCTTCTGTCCTTTTGTTCTATATTTGTGGTGTTATCCTTTATACAAAATCTATATCTACAATTTAATTTCTGTGACAGGATCCCCAGAGTGCAGCCCGGGACTGTGGGACTGCTGTACCCCCTAACCTCTCTCCAGCTTGGGTTCTCTCACAATACCTTCCTAGTGACTAAGCAGTAAGCCTCTCCAGCCACTGTTATCACTCAGCACAACCGCGTGTGGAGCCCCAGTCCTAGCTAGATTGCATGAATGCTCCCAGAACCACTCATGAATCACACAGGGAAAGGCACCAGCCAAATCCTCCCAGTTCCCAGCACTGTATCCCAGGAATATATCATCTTGCACTGCTCAAGATGGGCAGTGCAAATTTATTAATTGGTTCACCACTTTGTCAATGGAAAGTGGATATATACCAGCCTTGGCAAACCTGAGCAGATTTGCCATACACATCATACAATCTTACTGGTAAAGAAAAACAGTAAAACAAATTTATGGACTACAAAAGATGGATTTTAACTGATCATAAGTGATAGGTAAGAAGTCAAGAGTTAGTTACCAAAAGAAAAGAGAATATAAGTACGCAGTCTAAACTTTCAACCCTATTAGACTGGGCAATAGCTAGATTAAGCAGTTTTTCTTACCCCACTGGATATTGCAGTCCTTAATATACAGGTTTGTTCCTTAAACCTGGGCCAATCTCCTCTGTTGGAGTCTTGTCTTCTTCTCAGTGTCTTAGTTGCTTGCAGCGAAGGTGGGGGCAGGAGAAAGGCCACTGCGTTCTGTTTTATATCCTTAGTCCATGTGCTTGTAGAACACAAGTCCAGGCATGTCTGGTGGACATTGCTGAATCTCTAGACAAGGTTGAGCAATTCCCCTGGTGTAGCCTCATGCATGAGAGTCATTGCATCGTAGATCCCTTGCTGGACAATGGCTGGTGATGTGTGTTCAATAACACCCACCCACATGTTGGTTACCTCCCTTGTCACTGTCTCTGTAGAGCTAGTATCTGGGTGCTTCCCAAACCCACAGCACACCTCACACGGCCTGCTTTACATGCAAGATCACAATTGTATATAAATGAGGAATATAGGGGTTATAGGGCACTCCCCCAAGGTACAGAATGTCAATTTCCCTTGGAGGTTTCTACCTTTTTTCAGAGTAGCAGCCGTGTGAGTCTGTATTCGCAAAAAGAAAATGAGTACTTGCGGCACCTTAGAGACTAACCAATTTATTTGAGCATAAGCTTTCGTGAGCTACAGCTCACTCATCCGATGCATTCAGTGGAAAATACAGTGGGGAGATTTATATACACACAGACCATGAAAAAATGGGTGTTTATCATACACATTGTAAGGAGAGTGATCACTTAAGATGAGCTATTACCAGCAGGAGAGTAGGGTGGGGGGAGAGAGAACTTTTTGAAGTGATAATCAAGGTGGGCCATTTCCAGGAGTTAACAAGAACGTCTGAGGAACAGTGCCGGAGGGGGGGGGGGGGGAAGGAATAAACAAGGGGAAATAGTTTTACTTTGTATAATGACTCAACCACTCCCAGTTTCTATTCAAGCCTAAGTTAATTGTATCAAATTTGCAAATTAACTCCTGGAAATGTGCTGGAAATGGCCCACCTTGATTATCACTTCAAAAGGTTTTCTCTCCCCCCACCCCACTCTCCTGCTGGTAATAGCTCATCTTAAGTGATCACTCTCCTTACAGTGTGTATGATAAACACCCACTTTTTCATGGTCTGTGTGTATGTAAATCTCCCCACTGTATTTTCCACTTTATGCATCTGATGAAGTGAGCTGTAGCTCACGAAAGCTTATGTTCAAATAAATTGGTTAGTCTCTAAGGTGCCACAAGTACTCCTTTTCTTTCTACCTTTTTTGACATTCAGAAAAAACTTTAGGACATTCTTTTGGCAAGGCCTTTCTTTGACATCGTTGTTCAGTAGAAATCTCCATCATGCTTTCAACCATCACAGCTCACCCCTAGAGCAGCTTCATGGTCTGTCTTGGGTTTTATAAAACCCAACTTCAGACTTGACAAACTATTGCAAATATAATTTTGAGTTCTCTGATACCTGAGGGGAAACGTATGGTAACACAGCTCTCTAAATGACTGTCAGTAGAGATACAGGTAGCTCAGGAGGGAGGGTTATTCTGATTTATGAGATTAAATGACAAGAAAATATGGTAGTTGTAATTCTTCACATGTAGTATGACAACTTTCTCAAAAAATAAAATCAAGGTTTGATGTCTCATTTACACCACAGCCCTATCTCTGATACTGTAAATAGGCCTTGAAGTGTGTGTATATTATGCTGCCAGAGGGGTGCAGAAGGGAGGGTTTGCTGGAAAAGAGAATATCCCCCCTGCAAAAGAGAGAGAGAGAGAGAGATGTCCTGAATCAGGATAAAGAGTCATGAACTCAAATTTTTGTGCAGGTGGGAAATTCTGTCTGAGAGAACCTAAATAAAATTTTTCAGCTTGCTGCTGGCTCTGGTGTGGGCTGGCCATCCTCCCTTCCTGGCTTCTTTTTAAACTTTCAACAGAATTGACACATTCCCATAAAACACATTGATTCCAAATGAAAACTGTTCCATCAGAAAATCTTTCCTAGCTGCCCTAGAGAGGCCTTGGTGTAAATGAGAGTCAAGCCCAAAGCCCCTTTTTCATCCCAGTATTCCCTTTCACGAGCTGTAGAATCAGGATTACTATTGATTTATATTCTACAGTATTTCATGGTGTGATCGCATCCAAGACTTGGCCTATTTGTTGTTAATTAATGACTTGGCTAATTAATGTCTTATAGCACTATTGAAGGTGTCTGTCTGAAATTGTTTATTTTGAGCTACTGCAGAAGTGTCACTTGCAACTTTGAGACTCTATTCAAATTACCCTCAACTGCCTATACACATTTGAACAAACAAAACTGAAGTCAAGCTGTACGTTCCTGAGACTTTCAAGATTGTTCAGTGTTTGTTCAGCCTTTGAGACTTGTCTCTTGAAATCCTGTGCCAACAATGAAAGGATGTCTGGTTTCATATCAGACTCCTACAAGTAAAAAAAAAAAATCATGTCAGATATATCATCGTTCAAATCCCCTAATAGTACCTTGTTTTCCTTGTTCACTTAATAGGCCTTTCTCTGTATCTGTGTAATGACACTGACCATACTTAAACATAAATTAATTCATTAATGCCTTTCACCCAGAGCTGATTGTCATAAAATACCAATATGTCAAAACCAGAACATTGTGGGAACAAGTTAGTGCCAACTTTTTTTGGGAAGTTTCTTGGGTCTAAGATGAAACGTGTTTGGTCAGAGACCCACCTCAGAGTAGCCAAAAGCCTGCTGATTGGGACACACTCCTGGGTTGTAGTAGACCCAGGTTCAAATCACACCTCTGCCATTCTCGCACATCTTAGGTGAGTGCCCGAACCACCAGGCTATTGACTGTTCTGGGGTGGCTTTTTCTGTCTCTCCTGTTTGAAGTTATTTCACTTTGTAGCAATTTAAATATGCATTGGAGCAGGGACTTTAACCTGGGTCTACTACATTTCAGGTTAGTGCCCTAAACATTGGTCTAGAGAGGCAGTCCCTTGCTCTTCCTCCCTGAAAAAGGGGGTCATCAAATGAACACTCTTTCATGGGGGAAAATCTAATTTTTTTGGAGGGGGAATTTTTATTTGAGATATATATATCCACAGAGTATAATGTAAAATATCTAGGGTTTACTTACTAACTGGAAAGTTACAGTGGCAAAAGGAAAGCATTTAGTACGGGAACCTACCTTTCTCTAGCAAGAAGGGGCCAGGGTATAAATGACAAAAATGTAAAGCAACTCTTCAGTCTTCAGAAAACAGAATTAAACTTTATGCTTTATATTTTTTTCCACAAAAATTGCTTTTTTTCTCAACTTATTTGTAGGAAAAACAGGCTTGTCAATCAGCTCTAGCATAAAGAGTCACATCTGGCTACACCTATAAAACGAAATCCATATGCCCCTAAACTCTGTGGCAGACACCACTGGTGACTTTGGTTCAGCCAGTTATAGCAGTCAGCCCTGGTGTGGGCATGGGCATGAATGGGGTCAGGTATACTTCAATATTCCTCTCCATGCAGTGGCAGCAGTGGCTGGGGCCTTCTACCCTGCAGTGTGGGTAGTTTCCAGGGGATCTGCCCCTCTCCCTGGAACGAGCAGCAGGACTTCCTCCCCTTTGGAGGATTAGCAGAGGTGGCTTTTCCCCTTGAAAGGCAAAGGGAGCAGTTGAGGGATCTTCTGATATTTATTCCAGCAGCACACTGTATCTGAGTCGGCTGAGTTCTCCTCCAGTATGCAGAATACACTATTGGACTAGTGTTGGGGACAGGAGCCTAGAGGAGAGAGTCTGGAAGTCCCCAGCCTCATTTAGATGGGCAATCCAACTGACAGTCCCCGTCTCAGAACTATTGGTGCAGGCTGTTGGCAGATTTGAGCAGACTCCTCTGCATTGGTTACACTGGATTTCGCTCTGCAGATGCTTTTACTTAGAAATGTTAAGCTTGTCCAACTAGAAACAATTTCCAATAGACTGTGTTCCAAAGATACATTCTCAACAAGAACATAGATCCTCAAAGTCCCTCAGCAGGGCTAACTGCTCCTATTGCAGTCAATGGCATAGCTCTCAGTGACTTCAATGGCAGCAGAGCTAGGCCAATTCTGAGTGCTTTCAAAAAGCCTTTGTTTTCAGTTTATAATGTCTGACCATTGAGTAGTAAGAGTGAATTAATGGTGATTCTTTTTTTTAGACGAGATCACTTGGAATGGAGGTTGTGAAATATGAAAATGCTTTGTGTCACTCTCCCCTCACTTTCTCCTGAGCAGCCGCATGGGAATACAAATCTTAATAACCCAAGTGCCAAATTCTACCCCGATACATCACTGAGGGCTGCATCTGGAGTTCCACTCATTAGTGTTCAGACCAAAATTTCAAATGTGACCTCTGATAATGCTAGAGGTGTGAGATCCAAGACACTCTTTATCGATCCTTGGGACTACAAAGGTTTATTTTTTTTTAAATTGATTACAACAAATTGAGATATTGCCAAAGTATTAATGGCCAATGCAAGTGTAGACAAGTAGTTCAAGAGAACAAATAAACAGTATACTCCTGGGGGAATTCTGCATCACTGCACATGCGCAAAATTTATGTCCCCCACAGATTTATTTGCTTCCCTGCAGAAAAATGACTGTGATGGGGAAGCAAAGGGAAGCCACAAGAGCAGTCATGCGACCCTCCCCAGCAGTATGTTTCAGATGCCCAGGGCAGCCGGCAGAGAGGTAAAACACTTTGGGGCGGGACTGGGGAAGACCCGGCTGGTGGCTCCTACCCTGCGCTGGGCTCAGCTGCTAGTCCTGGCTAGGCTGGGGAGGATAGGACTTCCTCTTTCCCCTGCATGGCATCCAGGGCTGGGTCAGACCCACCCCCAGATTTCTCCCCCTGCTGCAGGAATCTCTGTAAACTCCCCCCGGCTTCCTGCACCCATTGCTTCTCAGCTGCAGGGGGAGGGATCCTTGCACAGGGAGCTGCTCGCCTATCTACCCAACCTCCCTGCATCCAGACCACCTCATACCCAGACCCTCCTGCTGATCCTCACCCCACCTCCTGCACTCAGAAACACCCTGATGAGCCATGTGCACCTGGATCCCCACCCCACCGAGCCCCAACCAGCTGCACCTGGATCTCCACCCCCCTGAAACCCCCCCATTCCCAGACCCCCTACTGAGCTCTGTCCCCCCCCACACTCAGACTCCTCCCACTGAGCCCCAACCACCTTCACCTGAACCCCCCTGCAGAGACCCATTACCATTGCATCCAGAAGCCCATAACAAGCCCCTGGGCATCCAGATTCCCCCCCACACCCAGATCCCCCACTGAGCTGCCTGCACCCAGACTGCCCCACACAGAACCGTCTCAACCCACACCTGGATCCCCCCACACGAAGCCCCTCCATTTGGGTCCTGCTTTGCTGAGCCTGCCTGCCCACACTTGGTGCATCTGGCATGGAGGGGCAGGACCCTGGGGTGTGTTTCTGGGGCAGTCCCAGTCCTTGCACTGTGTCAGAGTTGGGTGCAGCCTCACTGCTGAGTCTGTGCCCTGCGGGGGGGGGGAGCTGCACAGTGATCTCCCATCTCTGTGCAGCCAGTGGCCTGTGCTCCCCAATGCCATGCTGGGGCCTCCACGTTAATTTGACAAATAAAATGTGCAGAATTTTTATTTTTTGGCACAGAATAACCTCAGTAGTAACAGTAAATGTCATACTGGGAACTGAGTTCTTGCTGTGTTCAAACTTAAATTACCAATGTTAATTCTAATTTTAGCTTCACACTCACTATATGAAGTACTGTAAGTTACTGTATTGTGTGTGGGTTTGCAGCTATATGCCGATGTCGTCTTCTGTATTGAATATGGTGAACCGAGAGATGTCCATCATCGGGAAATGCTGACAGTGCAGCAGAAGGCTCTGTATTATCAGTTGTGCCCTACTTGAGATGAGTCATTGAATTAAAGTCCTTTTCTTCTCTTTGCTGGTAGCTGTCCAAGTGCTAGTTAAGGATCTGGAGGACTTGTGGCACCTTAGAGACTAACCAATGTATTTGAGCATAAGCTTTCGTGAGCTACAGCTCACTTCATCGGATGCATACTGTGGAAAGTGTAGAAGATCTATTTATACACACAAAGCATGAAAAAATGGGTGTTTACCATTACAAAAGGTTTTCACTTCCCCCACCCCACTCTCCTGTTGGTAATAGCTTATCTAAAGTGATCACTCTCCTTACAATGTGTATGACAAAAATGGCCCACCTTGATTATCATACACATTGTAAGGAGAGTGATCACTTTAGATAAGCTATTACCAGCAGGAGAGTGGGGTGGGGGGAGAGAAAACCTTTTGTAGTGGTAAACACCCATTTTTTCATGCTTTGTATGTATAAAAAGATCTTCTATACTTTCCACAGTATGCATCCAATGAAGTGAGCTGTAGCTCACGAAAGCTTATGCTCAAATAAATTAGTTAGTCTCTAAGGTGCCACAAGTCCTCCTTTTCTTTTTGCGAATTCAGACTAACACGGCTGTTACTCTGAAACCTGTCAGTTAAGGATCTGTAGCGGTCTCTTCTTTCCCTGAGGGCGTATCCACATAGGAAAGCTTTATGGTATTTTTTTAAATAAGCGACCAGCTGGCTAGAAGTAAGGCATGTTTTTTAATACAGTGAGGGTAATTAACTAATAACCATTTATCTAGTGTTGTGGTATATTCTCCATTACTCCATATACCTTTTAGATCAAGATCGGATGCCCTTCTAAAAGGTAATACTCAAGTACAGCCACAGCTATTGGACTTGAAGTGGGACTTAATTCAGGGAAGTCCTCTGATCCATATTATACAGGTCGTCAGACTAGATGATCACAATGGTCCCTTCTGACCTTACAATCTATGAAGAAACTATCAATCTCTGCACTAAAACATCATATGAAAGACACATGCATCAGAAGAATCATTCTAGTGATCACTTTGCCAGATGATCGACAATTACATTGGAATCGGAAGGTGATTACAATGGTGGATGCAAAATAAAAATCTAATAGGGATCAAGAGAGGAGTGAGACAAGGCTGTATAATGTCACCAGCTTTATTCAATGTTTACAGTGTGTGATTTAAATTTAATTAAAGAAACAAAAGGCATTAAGATGAGTGAAAAAATGGGTGAATAACATGCTATGCAGATAACACAGCTGTTGGCTGATTCAGAAGAAGGTCTGTTGAAGTTAGTGGAGACTATATATGAATATGTCAAAGAAATAGTTGAATGTGGACAAGACAAAACTACAATGATATGCAAGCACCTTGGGAAACATGCAGGATTCAAGTGACCGATACAGCAAGTAAGAAATTATTGCTCCTTAGGAAACATCGTTATAGAAGATTTGGATACTGAAGTCAACAACCGAATGGCAAAAGTGAAAGACATTCTGGAAGAATAAACATATAATGAGAAGGGAAATAAATCTGAAGACTAAATTCTGACTCTTTAACACAGACCAAATGTAAGATTTTTAAATTACAGCTGTGAAACATGCACATTCAAGCAATTGATGGTTAAAAAAAAAACCTACAATCCTTCAAATTAGTGTTATAGAAGAAATCTGAAAATATCATGAATAGACTGTGTAGCCAACTAAGTATTGTATATGATTGGAACTCGGCAAATGCTAGTCAGAGATCTGAAAAAAGATACGTAATTTGCAGGGCACATTTTAAGGGTTCAGCAAGAGATGCACGTTTACAGGCACTGGAAGGGAAAGTTTATAGTAGAAGAACATGATGCAGAAAAAGAAGATCTTGGATGGACAATTTGATATGCTGGGTGGATCAAAAGGATGATTAATTAATAAAGGGATTAGCAGAGGATCCTACAGAATGGGCTGCCATGGTTTCAAACCTCCAGTAATGGAGATGCCACATAAGAACCTTCCCATCCCCGGCAAAGACACAATGGCTGTGGAAAATGAGTTCACTTGGCAGATGTTATATAGGACCATTGCTGTCCATCAGGACACTGCAGAAGGGGAAGGGTTTCATGTAGTGTTCTCACAGAAAATCCTGATGCAGGTATAGACATGTCTGTTAAGTATAGCATCAGTGATTCCAGAGGAAATGTCAAAAGGGAATCCAAGACTGTTGCTAATTTGTGTGTGTGTGTGTGTGTGTGTTTGAATAAGCTTCATAACGTGTCTTTAACTTCTCAATAAAAGAAACCAGAATACATCATCATATGAACCAGCTACCCCAATTGATCTGTCGCAGGGTCAGATTAGGAGCGCCTTACTCTTATTAAGCACTTAAGCAAGAAGGGCTATTGATTTCATAGTGAGTAAAGGACTCACAATTTGACCCTGCAATGGCTGTAGATCACCCCTTAGAGTATCTGAGTACCATTCCTCTGCAGCAGCTGAAAAAAACAAAATACATTTTTATAATTAGTTGGCTAAATTTGCAAACTGGACACCAACAGCAGCTAATGGGGTACATGTGACCTCCTTATGTGACTCCCTCCAACCCCTCCCCATGATCCACCCACGTTACCTGGGGGGCGGGGGGACTCTGTCATCCTCCCACTGCGCCAGAGACTTGGGAACCACGATGGCGAAAGGAGCAGAACCCTGCAGCTCCTCCGGTGCGAGTCTGCCGCCGCAGCCCTTCCATGCAGGTTCTCCTCAGTCTGTACAGCACCCCCACCGGAGGACAGGACAGGGCTGGGGGCTGGGGTACAGCTGTGCCGGAGGAGCTGCTGGCGTGGGGCCGCCCAGTGGCCCCACGTTCTGCTCCTTTCCCTGCCGCAGTTCCCAGGAGGTTCCAGTTCCCTGTGGTTCCGGGTTCTCCCAGGAACCACAGCAGGGAAAGGAGCCGAACAGGGGGCCACTGGGCAGCCCCGTGCCGGCAGCTGCTCTGGTCGGGCTGCTACGGAGGAGACCCTGGGTGGAAGGGCTGGGTGTGGGAGGAGCTGCTGACGTGGGGTCGCCCAGCAGCCCCATGTTCCGCTCCTCCTGTGTCTTTCCGGTAGGCCGTAGCAACTATAAATATCTTGCTGGTACAGCATACCAGACTGTACCTCCCTACTTGCATTGCTGCCTGTAAACGATGGGGGTCAATATTGTCAAAAGCAACAGGTATTTTGGGAGACCAACTAGAAGGGTCTGATATCCCCCCCGCCCCCCAGAGGGTTGATGCTTGGAAATTTCTGAAATAAGGCCCTCGCCAAGATGGACACCCTAGAACAGAGTCTCCCCAAATCACTAGCCACTTATGAAATCTTGGCAGTATTGCTTTACCCAGCATTTTAGGATGTCTGGGCTATGCAGAATAAATCCTTAGCTAATCTTCCTCAGTTGCATCATATGCCCTAATGATCGTGAGCCGCTACTGTGGCAAAGTAAGAAATCAAACATGCCTCATTGATTTGAGGTGAACAGTGGAAATACACAGAGGCCTTCTGGGTCCAGCTAATCACTGCTGTTTTCTCTTAAATGCTGGAAAAGGTACTATTGGTCCTAGATATGATAATCCTATCAGAGGTCACTCGGTTAATCTGCTGCCCACCTGTTTATCATAAATCCCTAATTTTTAGAGGCAAGATGTGTGTGATATCGGAACTATAAGATGTGCTCTGCTTCTGAAATACGGTATTGAGTTTCTTAACCATGGAAGGAATTAACCTTAAATTGGACTCGAAATAAAATTAAAATTAAAAAAAAAAAAGTTGGGTGCTGGGATTGAAGGAAATTAAAAAAAAACTACAGCCATTTTGGATAGAAAGCTGGTATGTGCTCCTCTGTGAGAACACCGGGCCAAATCCTCTCCTCATCTAGTGCAAAACACTTAAGCAGATGTATAACTTGAAACATGTTAGTGACTGGCGCTAGTTTGGTATGTAAGTTTTATCAAGGCTGACACATTAACGTGACGCATGCTTGAATGCTGTGCTTTGGATCAGGGTTTTAAACCGTGTAATTCTACTGACTTCAGTAGTGTTACTCCAGACATACACAGATATAAGTGAGAAGAAAATGAAGACAACTGTTGTCACTGTGGTGGCTTACCTGATGGACACTATTAGACCTCTCATGGGTTTGCAGTGTTTGTGTGTATATAATATAAAACCTATAATTTTGCATCTCCACTTACTTGGTGGTGGTTAAAAATCACAACTTAAAATATGAATGAGTTATTTTCACACTTACTTTTAAATCTAATTGTCTCAAAGGTTTTGGATAATGGGGCTAAATTCACAAGGAGCTGTAACTCTTGAAGGAGTTTCGATGCGTGAGTTACTTACACACACAAACTAAACCTTGTTGTAGAATCTTATAACAAGGATAGAATTCTATAATCCATTTCATGATTTAAAAAATATCTGTGGAAAGGAAATCAGTCTCTATTAAATTCTATAAGTGGTCAAGAGTTAGGGTGACCATATTTCCCAAATGGGACATCCAGCCGCTTGCCTGAGTCCCCTTCCCTCCCGCTTGAGGCTGTTGCTGGTTGCTCAAACCGTGCCTGCCTCCCAGATGTTAGATCCCTCCCTCTTCTCCCCCTCCCCACCAGAGCCCTGCCCCCCGCTCTGCAGGGCTGGCATCTCCGCTCATCCCCTGCATGTTCCTCCCACCCACACTTTTTTTTTTGACAAAAGTGGACATTTGTCCCATTTGCTCCTGCCAACTGATCAAATGGCAAGAGCAAATGGGACAAATGCCCACTTTTGCCAAAAGTCAGGATGGCCAGACCAGGGCTTAAAAAAGGGACTGTCCGGGCCAAAATGGGACATATGGTCACCATATCAATAGTAACTATAGACCCTTACTGATTCATTTTCATATTCTAGTATAGGACGCTTCCATAAGCATACATCCATATCGCTACCTGTAAAGGCGTGTACAACAGGAATCAATACTAGTACATGGAGTCACCACTGAGATACTACTGAGCTTCTGGCCAGTTCATTCCTCCCCCACACATATCTGACAGATACCTACAGTAGTAAGGCAAAAATCACTGCACTGCTGAGCTAAGGGGATCATTCTGAGAATCTCTCTCTCTCATACCTATATTTACTACCAACAAAATAGAGAGCAGCAGCCGCAGAAAATCTAACCTTCAGGGCTGTGAACCACACAAACTCCAACGGCCAGTATCCTCCTTTACCAGCTAGCCCAGGGATGGACTTTTCTATGCTCGTATCAGTGTTCCCTGAACGGGGGGTGCAGCGTTCAGAGCTGCCCACAGATGTAGCACAAATTTAAGCGCCCTTTTCCACCTGGGCAGCACTCTTATTGCTGCAAGTAGATCTTGCAATGCTGGCTTTCCATCAGACGTTTTGCCAACCCCCAAACGTTTAAAAAAAATCTCAGGCAGGCCCCACAATATCCTGAGACATTGGCTTAAAAATAATTCCTTTTGATTTGCCTTCTGGCTTTTGAACGTCGAGGGGGTAACGTTTTCATGCTCTCCTCTGCAGCGGTTCGCCATTGGCTAGGGGTATACTTTATAAATGAAGGTGAGACTTTTCTTCTAATTACTAGCACTGCATGGAGAACAGCAATTCTGTTTTGTGGAGGGTTTTAAAATTTAGCTTTCTTTCGAGTAGGAATGAAAACCTAAAGTTTCAAAAATTCCTTGGGAAAGGGAAGATAGCCACAGGCCCATGGATCCTGGAAGCCCTGGGGTCCTCAGCAAACCCTCTGTTGGGCTGCTCCACAAAACAATAGTACATCTGCTGAAAGACAAGGAGCTGAGCAGGTAAACTGGGAAGAAACCAGGCAGGACTCCATGGGAACTTTTGAAATCAGACCATCCCCAAAAGATTCTGATTTCACTAAATTTTCTTTGGAATTTATCAGTGTTCTGTTGGAATTTTTTTCAACCCCCTCTAGTAATCGTACGACTCCAGCAGTCAGGGCTTTAAGAAAAAAATGCCAAATATCACAAGATTTGCAATGCAAGTTTGAGTTGGTAAGACTGCAGCAGTGCCTGTGCTTGCTTCTTTTGGCCAGGCGCCCTTTCATGAACCCTGTTAGATCATACAAGCATGTAGGAGATACATAATTTACTTTTAGGTGTGCTTGCTGTAAGTTTCACTATTTTACCTTTGTGTATTTCAAATTACTAGAGAAACATCACACCACATGTCTCTGACAACTTCCAGGGCTTTGATTCTTCCTCTTCCCATGACCCTCTGGGATATTACTCACCCTCCCACTAAAAGTCGATGGAAGTGACTTGCATCCCATATGGACAGAATAGAGGGGAGAATCCCTGGGGAAAATTTATCTATTCCATTACCTGCTTTGCCTGCTTCTAGTGCCTAACTCTCTGCCAGCCACTTCCCTACCCTCTACTCCCATACTCCCAATCCACTTCCCTACCCTCTACTCCCATACTCCCAATCCTTCCTTCCTGCTCGTATGGTGAACTTCACTGGCACAGATAAATTGCATCATGCTGGAATGAAGCTTAATGGGCCCATGTCTGTTTGTATCGTGGTAGCACCTAGGAACTCCCGTCCTGGACCAGGACACATGGGATGCTCGGTGCTCTACAAACACAGAATGAAAAGACAGTTGCTGCCCCAAAGAGCTTACAATTTGAAAACTGCATTAAAGGGGTTCTTGTTCTTTCTGCTCTAAAACCAGCATATTCTTATTCTGGAACAGTCATATGATGTGAGAAGACACATTTAAGAAAATAGCTTACAACAGTCTTTGTTGCTATACTGTTTTGGACCGTTACTATAGAATACTGTAAACAATAAGATGGGTAGTACTGGACACCTTATCATGACTTTCCTAGTTGCTGTTGTGTTGCAAATATAACATGTAGAAATATTTCCCATAGGGGGGTGCTTTAAACAATCCCCTTCTACAGGCAAAGATGATTTTTTTAAAAAAAATAACCCTTCTACTAAAAACTGTCATGGAAGGAAGTGGAAACTGGAATAGGTCACAGTAAAAGTGACAATAATACATGTTGTGTAGACTATTTGGCTGAACAGCGAGGGTCAACAAAACAATAAGACGGTGAGAAGACAAAGAGTTCAGGTCGTAAAATGCAGATGCTGAAGCAGTCTGTGTGAAATATGGGCCCCCAAAATAACTCTCTGTTTATACTTTCAGGACTCTGTCCACTAAGTTCGGTGTGTTTTGCATGAAAATAAATATTTAATTTCATGAGGGGGTTAGGTTTACTGACATACAACAGTAGGACTGGGAGTCACTCTGCAAGATTATGAGAATATACTATGCTCCTCAGGATGGTGAGGGATACAGTGCATTGGATTTATGATGAGTACTTGTGAGCCTGGAGTACTTTTAGTCTAGAGACATAAGTTACTGAAAAGATTGTACTTTTCCTTGAAGGAAACAGTCTCTAACTCTTAACAATGCATGTTGCGTATACTTTTTAAATTTGTCTAATTTATTATGAGTAGGTGGAATAGACTTAACCGAACAAATGTGTTCTGAGAATGTGGCCCACGTAACTTGCCTGTGTTGTTTTTCACTATTACCTGGAAAAAGTCAATTGCTCACACGTAACAGAGATCTAAGTAACAACATTTAGATCCAGACCTAGACTGAAGTTAAACCCAAATTTGAGGAGTGGTGTTTCAGATCTTCTCATTATTCGTCCACCCCACCCCCCAGCCACAAGTTCAAGGCAATTTGGTTTCTGGCCATTGAGTCAGGCCAATCTAGCATAATTGGCCTCTCCTTTACTTCAGCTGCACTATGCTAGCTTACCCCAAAGTGGTGAACTAATTAATGAGCTTGCTTTCTTCAGGAGAAGGTCTTGAGCAGTGTAAGATGGCACATTTCTGAGGTGCAAGGCTAAGGGGTTGGGGGGATTTGCTTGTGTCTCTGTTTAGTTCATGAGTGGCTTGGCAAGAATTCATGCGATTTGGGTGTGTCTTTGCATACTGGTGTGTCTCTGCATGCTGGTGGCTGAGTGATAACAGCACCTGGAGGGGTTTGCTGCTTGTTACTAGCAAAACATTGTGTGAGAGAGAGAGCCCAGGCTGGAGAGTTACAGGGGCACAGGAGTTCCAGGTTGCTCCTTAGGGGTCTCGACACACAAGTCTCTGCCATTTGTGCCAGGTCTGCATCCATCTACAATCCATAAATTTCTTCTTTCCTTTCCCCCACCATAAGTCTAAAGCTGCCTTTTCTACTCTATCATCTTCCTGGTTCTTTATATCCAGTCTCTCTTCTGTCTCATCCTCTTTCCACTCTAGACTTTTACCTTTCACCTTCCTCCAAGTATCTTTGTTCTCTTTCTGTCCCTCATCCATGCCAACCTCCTTCTAGTAACAGCTCTATTTTGCTTTCTTTTGGGTTCACCCCACTCTCTTTTGTTGGCTGTAGCTCAGTTCCAGAATTCCATTTTTTTTCCTATGCTCCTCCACACCACTCCTGTTCTTTTGGCTACATTTGGATCATTGCAACTGTCACTCGATTGCACTGGTGCTACTGATGCTTACCATTGCTTGGGCTTCATTCTCACCTTCAGCTATAGTCCATTCTTTGGCTGGGGATCAGCTATTACTCGTGATGTCTGTCAGTCAAGCTGGAAAGGGTAGTGTTTAAATCAGTGGTTCTCGCCCTGCGGCCCACAGGCTGCTTGTGGCCCAATCAGCACAGAGCTGCGGCCCATGTGACATCCTCAGGTCCATACAGGTAGTATTGGATGTGGGTCACAATGGTAAATAGGTTGAGAACCACTGGTTTAAATGAACTCAAACATCGTTAAAACTATCAGTCCCATAGAGGAAATCCTGCTCTGAGTCAGCTCCAAGTTCCTCAGTGGTTTCCCTGCTAACTGTATAAAGTATGCTCTGTCTCTCTTTGTAAAACTACTCAGAATCCAATCAAATGTTGAATACTGTTGTATAGGAAGAAACCATTTCTGTATACTTCTATTTCCTAGACCCATCAGAAATGAATGCGACACTGGGCATGACCTCATCAACAGGAGAAAGAGCACTCTCTTTGTGTTAGGAAAGTTCATTCCAGGTGCAACAGACCATGAAAAACTGGTACACAAGAATATGAACAAAATGAAATGAAGTATAAGGAGGTACAGAGAAAACTCTTGGAGGAAAGGATCCTGTGAGGTGCTGAATCCCTGCAGATCCCACTGCAGTAAAGTGGGAGGTGTTGGAAGTGTCTCAGCACTCCTCAGGATTTGGCCCGGTGTGTGCTATTAAGTGACACTGGAGAAACAAGTACATATTGTGAATGATCTAATGTGATGGCTGCCCTTTTGAGTGACACACCAGGGAGTGAACTGGGGAGCTTGGGAGCTAAAATTGTGTGAGCTGCTACAGTGTGAACTAAAGTTCTTGAGCTGGAGGTCATATCTGATGCCTGAAAGAAATGAATCTGTCACAGAGGGGGACCTGTAATGCACACTTACCAGGAACCAAAATTAGCAACTTGTGTGTGGGGGTAAAATCATACCGGTGGCAGGCTGGGAATGGTAAAGTCCCCAAACAGTGACTGACTGGGACAGGGACCCCAGAATTGCTTTCTATACCCATGGCAGTCAAAGATGGAGCTTCTTTCAGCCCGTCTGCTGCTCCCCTTGTCTATAACCATTTTTGGAGGGCAGAGGGGTATCTTTGACCCAAACAGCACCACCACATCCCCTGGTGATCTCCTTGTCAGTCAGCAAAAGACTTGAGGCCCCTTTATAAATTTCTTCAGCCAGGAGGGGAGGAATCTATGCTTTCTGAGACGTAGGGGGACTCGCTAGGTGTGTTCCATGCTTCCCTACACATCCTTTCCAAGGGCCTGTAGCCATATATTGCCATTGGGATGCTGCCTTTGGTAATGATCCAATAGCTAAATAACAGGCATAACTCCCTGTCATATCCAAGGATAAATAGCTCCAAAACAGGATGGGTCTTCATGGCTCTGGTATTTGGGAGGTTTGCAGGGGTTAAGGAGTCTCTGCAGTCATATCTACGCAGAGGTGAGCTAGAACATTTAAGGATGAAGAAGCCCTGCCAGGGCATCTCTTCCATTTCCATTCAACTTGGCTTTAAGCGTTCTGTAAATAATTCTGAAAATGGATGTTAGGTGTGAGAAGAGGCGCTTCCACCTTTGGGAGCAAAAGCAGATGCTGTGGGCCAGATTTTCCCCTTTTGTGTGTAAGAGAGAATTAAGGGGAAAACAATACCCCAGGGAAATCTACTCCATGTAATGAGAGAATGCAGATTACACCTTCGCCAGCTGTCAGACTCTAATTTGAGCAGCAACAGGTGGGTGAGTGTCACGGAGTCCCCGGGCGATGCTCTGGAACTGCTCCCTATGAAGCCAGTCAGGACTCTGGGGAAGTCTCCTTTCTGTGAGCAGACTGTCTGCAGGGCAAACAGCTCACATGGCTTCCACCTTCCTGGGTCTGACCTCGGAGCATTCAGCATCCTCTCTGCCCCTCCTTGCGCTTCCCACAGCCAGTCCGCCCAGGCGGGGTCCTGGAGAAGCCAGAGGGTCCTGCCCCGCAACTTCGCAGTCTGACGTGACTCTCAGCCAGCCAGTAAAACAGAAGGTTTATTAGACGACAGGAACATGGTCTAAAACAGAGCTTGCAGGTGCAGAGAACAGGACCCCTCAGCCGGGTCCATTTTGGGGGGCAGTGAGCCAGACAACCACGTCTGCACTTCACTCCATATCCCCAGCCAGCCCCCAAACTGAAACACTCTCCCACCCCTCCTCCTCTGGGCTTTGTCCCTTTCCCGGGCCAGGAGGTCACCTGATTCCCTTGTTCTCCAACCCTTTAGCTCTCACCTTGCGGGGGGGAGGGCCCAGGCCATCTGTTGCCAAGAAACAGGGTGTTGGCCATTCTCTGTGTCCAGACCCCTGCACACACCTGCCCTCTAGGGCTCTGCAATAATCATACACCCTTATCCCACCACCTAGATACTCAAGAACTGCCTAGGGGAAACTGAAGCACCCCCACACTATTCAGAGGAAACACTAAGAACAGTCATTCTTCGTCACAGTGAGTTTTCAGGGAGCTGAGACAGTCCATTAAAGGAGGTGACTGTTTACCCAAATACAGCAAAATACATTTGTGGTTTATGATTTGAGATTCAACAAATAACAAGGAGCCCACAGTGCTAAATTGGCAGTCCGTGATGCATGCCAGCACCGTCCTTGGGAATTGCCTGGTCCTTCCTTTTTCTTGCTAGTGCAGAGCTGCCTCCTTTCCCCTCCAGCATACCTTTCTGGGGCTGGATCTCTATGGATTCAGTTGTAAGCTTCTGCAAACTTTAAAGTTGTCATTCTGTTACCTGGCAGCTGCCTCTCCCTCACCTCCATCTAGAATGTTGTCACACACACACACCCTATAAGCTCTGGTGTGAGAAATCCCTATCTACTCTAGGTTTATTCCTGTTTAAGAACAAAGGTAGTTGAAGGGTTTGAGGGTTACTATCTAACAGAAGACTTGTCCCATTCAAAGACTGGCTTAGTGATTATACTGGAAAAATAATAAATGAAGAAATCAACATATTTCTTATATAGGGAAAGTGGCCTACAGTTGCACAAACCTCTTTCTAACATTGCTTTAAATATCCTACACTCCTTTGCTGGTGAATACCTGTCTGCTTTGGAATAGTTGGCTTTCTTCTTTCATCTGCATTTAGAATTTGAACAGCATAGAATAAATGGGGAGGGGGAAAAGCCCAAACAGTCTCAGGGACTTTAAGTCCCTGACACAGGATCACTCAGAAGGAAGTATGAGAAGAGTAGAGGTAAGTAAGAATAACAGGTTGGCAGCAGGACAGGGTACCACTAGTTACCATGGTTACCATGCAATAGTATATCCGCATGCTTCTTGAGCTCACCTGCGTGTCAGTAACTCTAGCTTTTCAGTTACAGTGAGTGAATAAATTTAAATATTTATGGGGCGTGTAGGAATAACTGTGTGTTTCTGCTCATCCTACAAGACTCCTCCTGAGGGAATGTTAACATCTCAATGGATTCTTCACCGGGACACCACTTCAGATTGAGGGAGGGGCAACTTTAACAGGGAGTCCAAGGACTACTTAGGCACCTGAAAAATCTAGGGTTTTTTTTTGCAGGTAACTTAGAAATTAGCTGATAGCAGCACTGTGTCTAATTCCAAAATTTAAAAAAAAGGATTTAAAAAATATTAGACCCACTCAGCTCTAATACTAACATGTTCTAACATCGTGTGTCAAGTCACTTAAGGAACACGGGTTAGGTTTAAAATTTTAATGTATATTCTTTGTTACTAACTCTTGAGTACGACAACTGAAACAACTGGAGAAAAATCTAGATGACTTTCTATCACTTTCTTTGCAGTTCACCAAGCTTGGGAATAGATCATTTAACTTTGGAAACATCCTGCTAGGGCAAGGGCCCATGAGTTCCTAATGCACCTGCCTGGGGTCTAGAGGTGTTACCTCACTACGAATAATAGACTAGAAACTAACCTTAAACAGGAGTGAAACTGACACTTTCAAGTCGTTTTCACAGTATGGCCAAGCCCAAATGTTCCAAAATCATGAATCAGGCTCTCCAAAAATCATGAGCTTATGTAAAAATAACAAGATTTGGGGTTCTTTTTATTGGCCTTCTGCTTTTTGAGCCTTTAGGGTGCACTGGGGTCCCATTTTGATGCTTTCTCCACAGCCACGAGGACTAGAAACTTCATTTTTCTTTAAGCATGATGTCTGAAATCATCACACATCCACTTGACTCCAGCAGCTGGGGCTTTAAGGAAAACAATTATCATGAGACTCATGGCAAAATCACGAGAGTTGGCAACACGGCTTTTACTTCTCTTTAAAGGCTCGTTCCTTTCCAGAAAGCTCTTAAACGCAACACTCCAGCGATTGAGTTGCAGTTCTCACAGGAGAATATTTAAAATCAAACACCAAGAAAATTCTACCTTTTAAAGTTGAGGAAAAAACCCTGAGACTTCTGAGGTATATCAGGGCTGCTGTGGGCAGGAAAGGAAAATATACAGACACAGGAGCTCTGGACAGCTCTTCCTTTAGAAAGAAAGTTGGAGGGTCAAATCTTCTAGTCCTTAATCAACTAAACCTCTGTTGTCATCAGTACTTCCACTCATAGATATAAACATCACAGTGGCCATGTGATAACACATGTGGTCAATAACTAACTGTACACTTCATATCTAAATATCTGAGCCATCTTATCTAGCACTACACATCTCATATGCATTGGCTGAGGGATTGGATTTTCTGGCATATTCTGAATATTGCTGAACACACAGATGGTGCCCAGTGACTAATGCAAATCATGACAATAATCATTGACTTTATGGACTCTGAGGATGCAGTTTCTGTTCTTTGTTCTGGAATTGGCCTGGATATAGCTGAAACCCTAAAAATTTAAGGCATAAACACATTTGATACTTCTAGGACACTTTCTCCTTCCTTCCTTTTCTCAAACTCAGAACAAAAAATGACTGAACAAAATGGTTTTCAGTTAAAATGTAAAATTGCCCAGCAGCCATTGCTGTACAACCCAGCCTGGGGCAGAACTTGCCACCCCTGGGGAGTTAAGTGATCTCTTCTCATCTGACTCTCATTCTCCACACTTCCGAACCTCTGTGCTGCTTTTCATGCTGTCAACCATGACAGCCATCCTGGGACCGTTTGCTGGAGTCTCAGAGAACTGTCCACCTTGGTTTTGCTCCCATCTATTAGAGTCCTCTTTTTTGCAGCATGCAATAGAGAGAGGCTGGTTGGTCTGCTGGATAGGGAGCTAGCTTTGAAAGACCTGGATTCTACTCTCCCATGGACTTCCTGTCTGACTCCAGGCCAGTGCTTTAAGGACAGAATTTCAAAGGTTTTTAGGCACCCAAAGATGCAACTAGATATCTAGTGGGGTTTCCAAAGCACCAAACCTTCTAAGTGCCTTTGAAAATCTCACTAGGTGCCTAAATACCTTTGAAAATCTGACCCTTAGTCTGTGTGTGCCTCAGTGCCCCGTCTGTACAATGGGGATAACACCATTGCTCTACCTCACTGAGGGGCTGGGAGGAGAAATAGGTTAGACATTGTGAGGCGCAGCCTCAGATACTATGGTGATGGGGCTGCATAAATACCACAAGTAGAGTGGGGACTTCTCTATACCCTGCTAGTCCTTCCCTGGGTTTGACCCCTTCTTTTCACCTACACCCCCAAATCTCCCCCTTTTCTGAATGTCACCTAGGCTCAGTGTTCCGCTGTATTTTTTTTTCTGAGCCCCCTCCCCCGTTGTCTCTAAAACAACTCCCCCTCCTTCTTCCCAGAGGTATTTCTCTTTGACAGGCTAAACTTCCGGATCCTTAATTTAATCACCAGCCCTTTCTTCTCTTAATCACCCTGCCTCTGTTTGTAAAAGAAATCCTGACTCTCTGCCCCAGGTGCACCTCCCTCTGCAGAACTGACATTTCACAGTAATGCTCTGCTGTAGGTAAGAGCACCACGTGGGAGCTTCCACACCTCCTGTAGGAAGCTTGGGCGGGCGGGTGGGCGGGGGGGACTTCTGCACTCCCCTGCTCCCCCTAATCGGCGCCCTTGGCTCTTCATTGAACAAATATTTGAATGAAAAATGAAATGAAGTGGCTGACTTGCAAGTAAGTTATGCCAGGGAACTCCCTCGCTTTGTATGTGTATGTGAATGACAATCTCTGCTGTCTAGCTGCAATTATTTCAAACGTTATGCCATACTGTGTACACTTATTTGATGTGATCTAGTAAATATCATGCTATTGGGAACATCCCTATGGAGACAGGCAGCCAAACTTCTCAACAGCTGGAGTTGCTGCATGTCTGGGGTTTCAATGTACATCTGTTCCTAATAAAAGTGCTACTGTATAGTGCAGTGAAGGCTAGATTTACAAAGGAAATTAAGTGTTGTTCTGCTCAGCAACAAAATGCCTAACCTTTAGTCACTAAGACAAATCAGTGGGATTCACAAAGCCTGAACTAGGTGCTCAGGCTTCCTATACAATAAATGGAGGAAGCCTGGCATCTAAGAATGGGATTCACAAAAGCCAGCATGCAAGGTGGCTCCCTGCTTAACCTAGCTTTCATAAATATAAAGGAAAGAGTAGCCTAAAATCCCTCCTTGGCAGCTGTACTGAATTGCTTTACCTGTAATGGGTTAAACAGTTCCATAACCTAGCTGGCACCTGACCAGAAGGACCACTGAGAAAAGAAGATACTTTCAAATCTCGGGGGGGGGGGGGAGTGTGTGTTTGTTGTTCTCTTTGTTGTTCCATCTCCGGAGGGAGAGACCAAGCAGGTACAACATCTCCTGAAAATATACCTGGAATAATAGATCTAAAACCACAGAAATTGTAAGTAGGCAAGGAAATGCGTTAGGTTATCTTTTGTTTTGGCTTGTGAATTCTTCTATGCTACAGAGGTAGTTTTATTCCTGTTTTTGTACTCTGAAGCTGAGCCCAGTGGAGGAATCCTCTGTGTTTTAAGTCTCTTTATTACCCTGTAAAGTTACCTTCCACCCTGATTTTGCTGGTGTGATACTTTTACTTTTTCTTTTATAAATAAATTTCTTCTTTTAAGAACCTGACTGATTTTCAGTGTCCTAAAGACTAAGGGTCTGGTCTGTGCTCACATTGTTAACCAGGTGGTTGGTATATTATTCTCAAGCCTCCCCAGGAAAGGGGGTGAAGAGGTTTGGGGGTATTTTGGGGAGATAGTGATTCCAAGTGACCCTTCCCTGAATTTTTGTGTAAATCACTTGGTTGTGGCAGCAATACCGTCCAAGGACAAGGAAAGCAATTTGTGCCTTGGGAAAGTTTTAACTTAAGCTGGTAGAATATAAGCTTAGGGGGTCTTTCATGTGGGTCCCCACATCTGTACCCCAGAGTTTAGAGTGTATGGGGGAAACCCTGACACTAGCCAACAGGGGAAGCTGAAGAGATGGGATGTGTCCAACTCCTACTCTCAGCAGAGTTCAAAATCTAAGTCTGGGCTGGAGAGAAATGCCTATCTTTGCTAGGGATTCTCAGCTGTGAACCCTCGCCTGGTGTTAGGCAAGAAGCCTGGAGGGGTCAGGGTTTGGGACCAGGAGGATCTCCCTCAACTTTTAGCCTGGTGGTTAGGGTACTCATCTGGAATGTGGGCAACCCCCAGTTCAATTTCCTCCCACCTAAGGGAGAGAAGGGATTTGACTAGGGATCTGCCACTTCTTTAGTGAGTGCCCTGACCACTTGGCTATGGGACATTTAC
Source organism: Natator depressus (assembly GCF_965152275.1). NCBI lineage: Eukaryota > Metazoa > Chordata > Testudines > Cheloniidae > Natator > Natator depressus. The sequence continues at coordinate 121,846,572 of NC_134238.1, read as the reverse complement.
GAGAAGTTGTAAATATCCTATGCTGATCAGTGGCTTTTCTGAAATGACTTGGTCTGTTCCCTTTGTCTACTGTTGGCCAAGTATTACATCTGGCAACTAGCTGACATCTTTCCTTGTAATCCGAGTTCAAGAGTTGAATGGGCATGGAGACTGAACTACACTCCAAATGTCCACAAACTTATACTAGCCTAATAGTTCACAGATGTCCCATTAGAACCAGGAAATTCATACCCAGCTGTGATGAAAGGTCAGGGACATACATCATTGATTCATAACTCCATGCTGCACCATGTGCATTAGAGACCTGAGTTGAAATTTCCACATACCTTTTTTTTCCTGGAGGGGCTTCAACAAAATCTGCAGAGGTATTTCGGTCTCTACAGACAGGCCAGTTCTTGGCCTCTCTGCTGCTTGGACTGCTAAGAAGGTTGGTGAAAAATACCATGTAAATTATCTCCTACAACCCTGGCAGGTTATGCATACACCATGCAAAATACGACTGTTAGTCATTCTATCTCAACAGTCCAATTCACTATTACCTTGCCCCTTGTGTGGTCTTTTATATGAGTGCAGAATATAGGCTCAAAGAAAAAAAATTGACACTGTGAGTTGGTAGCATTTTGACACATAATGTGTAGTCATCCTGCATTAATATGAATATACAAGGTTCAGAACAATGGTCCACCAGGCCCTCCATGACCATCTTGCTGAGCTCTGTTTTCAAGTTTAAAATATTGAATCTCCTCCCTACCCCGCTTCAGAGCTGGGGAGTGAATAATGGGTTCTGAATCTCTAGGAGTCGAGATGGCAACAGGGTAGCTGTGCAATCAATGTGCATATTTTATTAAAACACATCACTTGTTTGAGGGGAGCTTAAAAATACCGTGTTGTGTTTTCACCACCTCCACGAACCACTAGGAGCTTATTCCTTTTAGCAGGAGTGGTTCTTCCGTTTATTCCTTAATTTCGGCATACTATTCATGATAAAACTCCATTTCTGACAAAAGGGCATTAAGTGTAATAAGTCTGGGATACATCTGTGCCTGCTAAATTTCTCTCCCAAAGATAAATTTCACTGGCACTTTTAGTTCTTATTACAGTCTTGTTAAAGAGGAGGAAAAATCATAATTGTAATGTCTTGCCTATTCTGTGAATTTTTGTAGCATGCTTTTCCCTGTATGGGTGTCTGAATGGTAATTTGACATTCCTTTCCTTTTGTTTTGGTGGTTTCCATTAATCTGGGAGTAGAAGATGGGGATCATTGCTGGCCAACCAAAATACATAAGGTTAGAAAAGTAGAATATTTATTTTAGTCCTGCCATGAATGCAAGGGACTGTACTAGATGACCTCTCGAGGTTTCTTCCAGTCCTATGATTCTATGATTGAATTTAAATAACGCAGGTTCAAAGTTTCTATCAAAGCCCTCCGTTTCTATCCTGCGCTTTTACTGCTGCTACCAAAGTTGCCCAGAAGTAGCTGAGTGAGAGAATTTGCACAGAACATTAATCTCAGGCGAACATAAGTATGATTCCCTTCCAGTTGCTCAACTGAACAGGAACTATTGGCACATCAGACCATAGTAGCGGATCCTCCTTGGAAGCTGTGTCTGGGATGTAGTTGTCTGGCTTTTAAACTAACCAACAAAAATACCTAGAAGAGTTCAGACACAGGTTCCATGTAATAAGTAGACCATAAATAACACGAGCCAGACTGTTCCCTCCCTGTGATGCTTATACAGAAGAGGTCATTCACATGAATTTCCCTGTGCATGGGGTGAGAGGTAGGTTGCTTCTCTGTACTGTCTCCCTTTCCTCAGACTCACAGAAGGGAAACCTGTACCATGTAAAGTGCCCCCCCATAGAGGTAGAGCATCTCAAAGGCATCACTTCTTTAGCAACACAGTGCAGATGACTAGCTCCAGATGGGATGTGGAGGATGATGAGGGGTCTACACAATGCCATAAAGAACCTGGAATTGAACTGAGGAGTCCTGAGTCTTTACATTCCTCTGCTGTCAGCAAATATATATATATATGAAACCCACTGACAAAGTGTGTGTCTGTTTCCACCCACTCTAGTAACTGGTCCACATAGAGGATAACAGCCCAATACAAGTACTACCAGTTACTACATCGGCTCATGTGGCATAGGTCTGGATTGCAGCTCTAAAGGTCTGCATGAATAGTTTGTCAAAAGCTATTATTTTAGTTTACTTGAAACTGTTCATGAATTTGACACAAATTGGCACCATTCACAAAATGGTCAAAGGAAGAGGAGTGGTGGCTATGGTCCCCTTATAACTGTTAGCTTATTGGTTAGAGCACTCATGTGGGATGTGGGAAAGCTGTGTTTCAAATCCTCCTTCTGTCAGTTGTGGGGCAGGTATTTGAGTCTCCCTCCTCCTAAGTGAATCCCCTAACCCCCACGCTACAGAATAGTTTTCTGTCTTGCTACCAATGATTTTGACCTAAAACAAAATTTGTCGATTCACTAACATTTTTGGCTTGACTCAAATCAATATATCTTTTTTTTTTTAATTTTCCAGAACTGCCAGTGATCCAAAAAATCAGTTATTTGCCCAGCTCTAACCTGTAGCTACACCCAGGGACAGGGAGCTGATTTGGCGCACTGTTCATCTGTATACAGATGATGCAGTCATTTCCCAATAAGAACTCTTGACACATGAACAGTTCCTCTGACTCCAGCCCATGTAATAGCAGCCTGCAAATTAACTGGGTGAAATCCTATCGCCTATGCTCAGCAGATGGTTAGAGGAGATGGTCATAATAATCTTGGGCCTTCAAATCTCAGTTTCTGGTAGAGTTAGCTCTGAGGTCACAGTGACATTGTTCTATAATATTCTGAGCAGTTGAGTTGGCCCTGACAACAAGGATAACCGAGCTCACTGCTAGACTGAAGCATTTGATCCATCGGGTTAAATATTGATACAAACAGGTACGATGGCCACACTGGCCTTCCCAGCTAACTCTGTCCTCAGCACACAAAGTAGGTGGGTAAAGATTCATTCTGTGAGCACCCAGCTGGCACTGGCAGGGCACTGCTTATGGGGAGCTTCCGAGCCCTGGGTCCTAGGACTGGCACTAGAAGAAGGTGCTGTTTTGTGGGGAGTTGTGTCCAGGGTATGGTTGTCTGGTATGGTTTAAACTAGCCAGAAAAAAATACAGAGCACTGTCACAGGCTCTTTACATCAGGTAGTCTGTATATGCTATGTCTTGTTTAGCCTAACCAAACGAAGGCTGCAGGAAGATATGATTTCAGGGGGAAACCCTGAGAGTTGATCCTTGTAGGTTTCCTCCTCCAGGCTGTCTCCAACAGGCACGTCCATAAAAAGGCATGCTCTATGCGGTATTATATTAACTTCCTGGAATGAAAGTCTCCTAACTAAAATCAGGAGGGCTGAAAGGCAGATGAGCTAATTATGGGGATCACCAATGTAAAACACAAAACTGTACTGAACTTAGAAATATCAGATTTAGCATTTAGAGGAGATTTACTGGTTTTAATCAGACTTTTATGCAAATATGACTTTTCCTAAGGAGAGTGTTCTAATAATTCTGCATAATGGGACAATCCTCATTAAAAGATCACTGAAGTCTTTCTGGAAACTTTATTATCTCCATTCACCTGGGGGGTAACAGATATAGATAACCTAAACTTGAATTTATGCATGTTTCATGGGTCTGGTTAGCCCGATATGGTGCTGGAGCATGTGTTATTGGCTTGAAAGCAATAGATGAATGTGCAACCAAGCTTTGAGCAAGCAAAATGCTCTGTGTAACATGTTTACCCCTCAATGTGTGACCTCTATTAGAGGGGTTTTAAAGGAGTTACAATAAGGGGTTTGTTTCAGGGATGCTGTGATTATGGTTGATTTTCGCCATATAGTTGCTGGGGGACGTCTATTTGAATAGATCATATGCTACTATTTCATAGTGTGAATTTAAACTTGTACCAAAATGGTGCCATGGCATTGGGTGGGTGTCCATTATGATTGCTGTTAATTGAAAGTCAGGTTTCATATAGTCGTATCTGATATACAGTAGATTGGCTATAATTTTGAACCCTCCTGGTAGAAGGGAATGTTCCACTGGGGTAAAACCAGAGGCTCTTATGACAGCTTCTCTGTTACAGGGAGCATGTTCTGGAACGGAAGGAGGAAGGGGATGGGTTAGAGATCTCCTATCTCCTCTACTATATCAGTTCACTTAAACTGGTTTGACTTGCATTAGGGCTACGGTACCTTGAGAATCAGGGAGCAATACCTGCCTCCCCAATGCCCTGCATTGAGCAATACTAGCCTGATCATCATACTCACTGAGAAGACTTCAATAGCACCTTGCTCCTTTTTAATACCTGGTCTTGAGATGTTCTGAGCAGCTGCAGCTCCCATGGCAATTGGTGAGAGCTGCAAGTACTCAGCACATCCCTGGATCAGACCCTTAAAATGCTAAATGTAAGAACCACCTGTGGAAAATCTTGGCAGAGACAAGAGAGGAGAAACATACATGGGATTTGGTGCACACACAACTCACCATGAAAGCTCTAGTTACCGTCACTACTTATAGTACTTAGTACTTGACAGGCAACATAGATGGGTTGATTATTTCATGTCACTAGGGGTGTATACTCCAGGTCTAGCCATCTGGTTGCATCTAGCTTCCAAGAGTCTCAATTCTGGAGACTTTTTGGAGGTGTTTTATGCTGTGTTTGATTTCCTTTCCCTCTAGGTGGATGTGAGGGCCACATCTCTGTTGGATCTACAATTGCACTAAGTGCTATATCGTGGATATGGTGTATGATTGTTTCCTTATACTGCAGCTTTATATATAATGGGGCCAGATTCTCAGCTACCGTTCATTCGTATAGCCCCACTAACTTCAAAGGAATGACACCTATTTACACCAACTGAGGGATTTGGCTCAACCATTCTTCCCAATGGTCTCTGAATGGATTCTAGATGTTACAGAATGGGTGTGATGCTCTGCTTTGTCCATCAATGAAATGCTTGGGTTGCTTTTTGTTTTCTGTGAAGAAAATCTTGGATGGATATCCCCATGAATTTTTGTGTGTGTGGCACTCATAAAAGGAGCCACTCTTAATTGTATCCCCTTCTCCTCTCCACCTATGTCCAGCATTCTGTTCAGCTTTCATGTTTGTCTTTCTCCCAGATGATAGAAGCGACTTTGTCTGTACAAAGTGAAAGCTGGTCTCTATATTGGAAGAGAAGGTTAAAGGACTAGAGACCCAAGTATCAACCCTGCATTGTATGAGAGAAAATGAATTCTTTCTGGATAGAAGCCAGCATTTGGTACTGCAGGCACAGCATGCTGAAGAATCAGAGCGGGCAGTGCAGAATGGGGAAGAAAATTGGCAGCATGTGATCTCCAGAAGAATAAAGAGGAGAACCCATGTACCCCCAATGTGCATAGAGGTAAGAAACAGTTTTCAGGCTCTCTGAACAGGTACTATGATGGAACATGGTTTGGAAGAGTTATCTGAGGGAAGAGATCAGAAGGAGACCCCATCAACCAGAAGGCCTGGGATGCATTGTCCTAGAGATGGGGGTTCCACGATCACCACTCCCAAGAGGAGGAGATGGGTGGTGGTGGTTGGGGACTTCCTCCTAAGGGGGACAGAGTCATCCTTCTGCCATCCAGACCGGGAAACTCAAAGCGTGCTGCTTGTCTGGAGCTAGAATTCAGGATGTGACGGAGTGTCTGCCGAGACTGATCAAGCCCTCAGATCGCTACCCCTGCCTACTTCTCCATGTGGGCACCAATGATACCGCCAAGAATGACCTTGAGTGGGTCACTGCAGGCAACGTGGCTCTGGGAAGAAGGATAAAGGAGTTTGAGGCACAAGTCATGTTCTTGTCCATCCTCCCCATTGAAGGAAAAGGCCCAGGTAGGGACCATCGAATTGTGGAGGTAAATGCGTGGCTGCGCAGGTGGTGTCGGAGAGAGGGCTTTGGATTCTTCAACCATGGGATGCTGTTCCAGGAAGAAGGGTTGCTAGGAAGAGATGGGATCCACCTAACGAAGAGAGGGAAGAGCATTTTCGCAGGCAGGCTTGCTAACCTAGTGAGGAGGGCTTTAAACTAGGTTCCCTGGGGGATGGAGACCTAAGCCCGGAGGTAAGTGGGGACGTGGGATACCAGGAGGAAACACAAGAAGGAGGGTGCAACGGGGAGGCCTCTTGATCCCTACTAAGAAAGCAGGGCAATCGGCTAGTTGTCTTAGGTGCCTGTACACGAACGCAAGAAGCCTGGGAAACAAGCAGGAAGAATTGGAAGTCCTGGCACAGTCAAGGGACTATGATGTGATTGGAACAACAGAGACTTGGTGGGGTAACTCACATGACTGGAGCAGTGTCATGGATGGGTATAAACTGTTCAGGAAGGACAGGCGGGGGAGAAAAGGTGGAGGAATTGCACTGAATGTAATAGAGCAGTATGACTGCTCAGAACTCCAGTATGAAACTGGAGAAAAGCCTGTTGAGAGTCTTTGGGTTAAGTTTAGAGGTGAGAACAATAAGGGTGATGTTGTGGTGGGCATCTGCTTTAGACCACCAGACCAGGAGGATGAGGTAGACCAGACTTTCTTCAGACAACTAACAAGTTTCCAGATCACAGACCCTCGTTCTCATGGGGGACTTCAATCACCCTGACATCTGCTGGGAGAGCAATACAGCAGTGCACAGACAATCCAGGAAGTTTTTGGAGAGTGTTGGGGACAACTTCCTGGTGCAAGTGCTGGAGGAATCAACTAGGGGCTGTGCTCCTCTTGACCTGCTGCTCACAAACAGGGAAAAAATGGTAGGGGAAGTAGAAGTGGGTGGCAACCTGGGCGGCAGTGACCATGAGATAGTCGAGTTCAAGATCCTAACAAAAGGAAGAAAGGAGAGCAGCAGAATACGGACCTCAATATGGACCGTATATGGACTTCAGAAAAGCAGAGTTTGACTCCCTCAGGAAACTGATGGGCAGGATGCCTTGGGAGGCTAATATGAGGAGGAAAGGAGTCCAGGAGAGCTGGCTGTTATTTTAAAGACGTCTTATTGAGGGTGCAGGAACAAACCAAGTCCCTTTGTGGATCTGGGTCATAGTGAATAAGGGATGAATGTGGCTGGCAGGAAGGATACATGCATTTGGTGCAAGACTCCTGGAACAGCACAACTGCATGGGTATAAAGCTGACGTTTGTTTGAAAGCCCACACAGCTCCTCTGACTTTGGGTTCCATTACACACTTTGCTAGGCAGGTGGGGTGCTGTGATCTCTATTTATTATTACACTTATTTGTGTCTCACTATGACCTTGTGCTCCCTCCACCATCTATCTGTTGTATTCACATATGAGTAAACTTCTGCTGGAGGGGGAAAGGCAGGGAAAATCCAATAAGTGAGACCTAACAAGAAGCAGCTGTAGGGAGATTGACTACCCCGTGGATTAGAACTAGGATTCAGTCCAGCTGGCTCCAACTGTCTACTAATAAAAGCTACTGGGTATGGGAATTAATCTATATTCTACTGTTCCAGTGGCAACCTCAAAAGAGCGTGTATGCTGCTGAAAGTGTGCTGGAGTAAACTGCTGTAGAGAGGGGAGCTCTTCAAAGAGAGCATGTGAGGAGAAGTAATGCCTTTACTTTTTGGGTAAAAGGTCTTAATATAGATATGCTAACTTTGCCTTAGCTAAACATACAGGTTTTTGGCCTGTAGGTGTCTTGCATTACAGCCACACTTATTTTTAATATAAATCTATAAACCTATTACAATACATCAAATACTTAAACTTGTAAGAAAAGATATATCTATGCAAGCAAGCAGATAAATCCTTAGGGCTACACAGAAGTAAATGTCTTGAAACAGGAGACTCTATAGCCTTTATTAACTGTATTGGCTAATGTAAATAGCATTAATTTCTTGCACAAATGTAATACAAGTCAGGAATTCTGTGACCATTCAAGTTTGCTTAACTCTTTGTAGTCCACAGTCCTGGAATATACTGAAGCATGTGCTAAACTTTTTAAGCATTTGAATAGTCCCATTTGATGTCAAATGCTTAAAGTGTACCGTACTTCGGTGCTTTATTGAACCAAAGCCTCATTCTTTCTTTCTGTTTTTAGCTAGCTCAACAGATCTATTGAGACTATCTGAAACAAAGGGTTAATTATATCTGTCATTCATTTTAATACAGGAAACTAACTAGAATTTTAATGTTAGGGCACTTAGGTGCTACAGTAATAGAAAAAGATAATGCGTCTGCATTGGACTGAATTATATTTACGCCTATATTACACTGTCTTTCTGACAGGCCACCTAATGGAAGAGATGGACATAACAGTTTCCAGGTAAAGGAAATGCGATACCACAAAAATAGCATCAACTTTCTTTCCTTAACCAAATAAGATGACTTTCAGTGTCAAAGTTGCTCTGTTACACACATTTAACTAACATTCATCAAATGTACATTTTTTTATCTTCAGTAGTAAACTTACTTAAAAACTTGTCCTAAGTGCAAGTGAATTTGAATGAGAACAGAAAATGAGTGCAGTATGTTGCATAGATCAAACAGTGGAAGTGGAGAGGGAGAGTAAGAGAGCTGCCTATGAAAAGGTCCATTTGAATTTAAAATTGAATTTTGATTTGAATATTTGTCACACTTTCACATCCCTTCCTCCTCTCTTCCACTCCCACCCGAGATGCGTTGCTCATATCAATTCCAATTAGGTGTGCGCACACCACGTGCACAGTCGTCGGAAAGTTTTTTCCCCTAGCGGCACCTGTCGGGTCGGCTGTGGAGCCCCCTGGAGTGGCGCCTTCATGGCGCTCAATATATGAGTCTGCCGACCTGGCGCCTCCTCAGTTCCTTCTTACCACCAGGGATGGTCGTTGGAACTGTGGCATCTTGCTCAGCAAGTTTCCCTAGCTTTGTTTGTTAGTTTGTTGTTCTCTATACGTATTGGTTAGTTTTTAGTTGTTAGTTAGTATTAGTAGTTAGCAGTTGGGCTGGGGGGTTTACCTTCTGTCCTGACCCCTTTTGTCTTGGGAGGGCTTACATGCCCAAGTCCCAGGGGTCCAAGTCCTGCAGCAAGCCCATGCAAATGGGTGACCCCCATGACGCTTGTCTAAAGTATCTGGGGGAGGCTCACCAAGCTGATTGGTGCAGGATTTGTTGGGGGTTTTGCCCCAGAACCAAAAAGGAGCGAGACTTTCACCTCAAGCAGCTCCTTATGGAGGTGGCACTTAGACCAGCATCATACACCCCCCACTCCCCTCAGGCACCTGTACCCCTCATCTTGGAGTACCTCCTACACCTGAAACTGCAAGGCCTGGCGGCATCCTCAATAAGGGTTCACCTTGTTGCTATCTTGGCCTTCCTCCTAGGATCTTCTAGTTGATCCGTCTTCGCCAGCCCTATGGTTGGTCGCTTCCTCAAAGGTCTGGACTGCCTACATCCCAGATCCGGCAGCCTGTCACTGTGTGGGACCTCTCCAGGCTCATGGAGCCCCATTTGAACCGTTGGCAACTTGCTCCCTCCTGTATCTGTCTTGGAAGGTAGCTCTCCTGGTTGCCATTACATCTGCGAGAAGGGTGTCTGAGATAAAGGCCCTGACCTCTGGCCTGCCTTACACAGTTTTCCACAAGGATAAGGTGCAACTCAGGCCACACCTGGCCTTTCTCCCCAAGGTGGTGTTGCATTTCCACACCGGTCAGGACATTTTCCTGCCTGTCTTTTACCCTAAGCCGCATGCCAGTAACTGGGAGCAGAGGCTGCACTCCCTCGATGTGCGGTGAGCACTAGCTTTCTACACTGAGCACACCAAGTCATTCAGAAAATCGAACCAGTTGTTCATAGCAGTGGCAGACGGATGAAAGGGCTCCCGGTCTCATCTCAAAGAATATCCTCCTGGATCACATCATGCATCCACATGTGCTATGAGCTGGGCAAAGTACCGGCCTCGGCTCTTACGGCACACTCCATGAGGGCCCAGGCCTTGTCAGCAGTGTTCTTGGCCCAGGTCCTGATCCAAGAAATCTGCAGGGCGGCGACGTGGTCCTCAGTGCATACCTTCGCCTCTCACTATGCAATCGTCCGGCACGCCAGAGATGACGCGGCTTTTGGCAGTGCGGTGCTACAGTCAGCGTTTCCTTAACTCCGAACCCACCACTTAGGTAAGGCTTGGGAGTCACTTAATTGGAATCGATATGAACATCGATATGAAGAATAAAAAACAGTTATTCACCTCTCGTAACTGTTGTTCTTCGAGATGTGCTGCTCATATCCATTCCAAACCCGCCCACCCTCCCCTCTGTTGGAGTAACTGGCAAGAAAGCACTGAGGAGGTGCTGGGTTGGCAGGGTCATATATTGAGCGCCATGAAGGCGCCATTCCAGGGGGCTCCACAGCCGACCCGACGATTGCTGCGAGGGGAAAAAACTTTCTGACGACTGTGCACATGATGCGCGCACACCTAATTGGAATGGATATGAGCAACGCATCTTGAAGAACAACAGTTACGAGAGGTGAGTAACCATTTTTTTCCTCTGTGCCTCTTTCCTGTCCTGTCTTCTGTCTAGTTGGTTTAGATTGTAAGGTCGTTGGGAGCAGGGGCTGCCTCTTACTGTGTTTGCCTAGCACCTGACACTATGCAATCCCACTCTCATGTGGGGTCTCTGTAGCGAAGCTAGTTCTGTCTAAGGTCCTGATCCAAAGTCCAATGAAGTCAATAAGATGGCACCCTTTGACTTAGCAAGCTTTAGACTAGGTCCTAGGGTTTTTTTCCCTCCCCCCTCTCCAATACCTGCCACTCATTTATTGTCTCCTTCTATTCTGTGGATCTCCACTGCCATAGGCCCTTGCGTTCCTTTAAACATGAGTCGATAGCCCTTGGAGAGTCATTTGCAGGAGCAGGGCCTAATTTTGTACCCAAAAGAAATACTTTTTTTACTGGAGAAGTAGAAATTAACCAGGGCACTGGACCTATCCATAACCTTTTAAAAAGGTGCCCTGGGATCTTTATATGAATGAGAAGGTATTTTCTTCCCATCTCTGGTGAAAGTTACTGACAACTTTGCAGAGAACCTGTGTTTAGCTTATGTGTACAATATGGTTCTCTTTTATACATGTCTAAAATACTGCTGAACTGGTAAGGATTCTAAAACATTGATTAACAGTTTCTCTTAGCATCTGTGTTTCAGTGAAAAAGGGGCTGGCTGCATGGCCATGTATTCAAAGGTGATTTGTTTGGGTTTTTTTTTTTACATTCTCTCTCAGTGTGTGCTGGGGATCTACCGCTATTTGTCTGCTGCAAAATAAATAATCTTTGTAAATTAATTGTTTCTGATTTTTTTCATACCTCTTAATATAATAGAACTTGCTGCAAATATTTTTCTTACTATGGTAGCACTCCCATTTTACATGGCAGAACTGGAGGATTTGCCCTTTGCAACATGCAGAGAAACATGACATCTGTCACTGCAAGCCAGCGTCATGCATATATTTTCCTGTAGTGACCTCTCTCTCTTTGAAAAAAAAATTGTGTGGGTCACATGGACATGCATTGTCTAGCAAAGTTGGCCATGGTTATTTTAATGTGCCTTTCATGAGGCTGGATCACTTCTGCTTTTGTGCAATAACGGTAAAAGTAAATAGACGGGTTTGAAAATATTTATTGTGTGTGACTCAGATGAGAGCATCCAAATCTCAACCTCATGAGTGTAGAATTATAGCCGTTACAACTTTCTGTATGACTGTAGAGAAACTGACCGCTTCTGTTGTTAGGCCAGTTGTGACCTTATTCCTTATGTGTGGACAAGTGCACAGCTAAGGTTTTGTGGAGGCAGAGGATCAGTGCAGTGGACTGGGTCACTGTTCTTTCTGTCTGCTAGTGATGCCCAGTTCTGTCTCTCCCTCTTCTCTGACTGAGCTGTAGTAACTGAGTACCTTACTCAGTGTTTGATACTGGGGCTTGGGTTGGGGCTAGATGACCTAGCCTCAGGCAGGACAAGGCAATGTTGTCAGGCCTAGGGGATGCAATTGAAAGAAAAGGCAAAGCTTATACCTGACCCCTTGAGTGAGTGACCCATTGTTTCTTCTTCAGGTTGACAAGCAGGGAGTTAATGGATACTCAACTGCTTTTAGAGTAGCAGCTGTGTTAGTCTGCATGCATCCAATGAAGTGAGCTGTAGCTCACGAAAGCTTATGCTCAAATAAATTTCTTAGTTTCTAAGGTGCCACAAGTACTCCTTTTCTTTCAACTGCTTTTTACTCTTGCCAAGACCACTTCTTTTCATCTGTATTTGACAAGTATGGTGAGATGCTCTTTTGGCTGTGGACCTTGCTATGTTCATCCATGCTTTTGTCACTCTGAGATTATTGATGCAGTGTGATCTAACGGGTAGGGCACTGGTCTGGAAACCTAAAGACCTGGGTCCTCGTGCTACCACTGATGTGCCATGTGATCTTGGGCAAGTCACTTCATCTGTTTTCCCTGTCTTGTCTGTTTATATGTAAAATCTTGAGAGCAGGGGTTCTCTTACTATGTTTTGTACAGTGGGGCTACAATCTTGGTTAGGGCCTCTTGGTAATATTGCTAGAATAATAATGTGATCTACAGAGGGCTTAGGGGAAGGCAGTGTGTACTATTTCCAGATCTGCCACTGACATGTTGGGAAATCTTGGGCAAGTTGCTTCCCCTCCCTGTACCTTAGTTTCCCCTGCTGTGAGATTGGTGGAATGATACTGATTCCTATGTCAAGTTCTTGGAGATCTGATGAAAAGCACTGTGTCAGAGCTAGGTTTTCTTCTGTGCGGCCTTGATATGTGCCCTTCACTACTGATGTATATTCACTTTCTTTGCAAAACATAAGTGTTTTGAGGAAAAGCTGCAGTGGACTCTTGCATCAAGCATTCTTGAGGCAAATCCTTTCTAAACTTATTTATTTTATGTCAACTTGTAGATGTGTAATTATGCTGATCATCCGAACTACATTAACAAGGAAGAAATCAATGTCTCCCTCTGTTTTCTTCTTATGGTCTCTGAACTAAGCCCATGGTTTAAAAAAAAAAATCTAAAGAAAATAAAAGAATGAAATGTTCTTTTCCCACTTTGCTCCAAGCAGTAACTATTATTCAGTACGGCGTGTGAAGAGCACTCTTCTGATAGCATCGCTGCAATTCATTCTTTATCCTGGGTCGCTGTTCTCCCTGATAAAAGAATTTCTGAAAAAACAGCAAACTGCTGTATCTGGCAATGTGAAAAATCAAAAGGGGTCCAGTTTCCTGCTGTTAGGCTGAGCACAAAAAAGCAAAAATCAAGGAAAGACAAAAAAAAAAGAATATTATGTTTACTGGTTAACGGATACACAAATTATGCCATTGCTCATTTGCAGTTCAAACCTGCCAAGCTTCTCCGTTGGAGTGAGACTCACTGTTGGGATCTATTTGTTTTTTAAAGCACCCTAATTTTTTTTTATATGTAGTGTTTCAGTGAGACATTTAAAATCTCACTCATTTTCTCCCCTTCCCCGGCCCCCAGGAATCTCGCTGTAGCAATTTAAATGATCCGAGTCTGAGGTGACCTGAAAAATGTTCCGTGCGATTTTATGAACTATGCAGATGCCATACTAGTGAGGGAATAAGGCTAAAAACTCCAAGCCTTTGCACAAATGTGCTGGAAGGAGATGTGGTTAACAAGCTGAATAGATGTTTGTACTGTGGTAAAGCTTAATAATTACAAAATTCAATACTTCTATCACACTAGTACCCAGAGGCCCCCGTCAGGATTACAAACCAATGTAACTTTTGCACAGATTTCTTGACTCCGCTTGGGTGACCCAGAAATTGAACCCGATGTCTTGAGTCCTTTTGTGACCTTGGAGATAACACTTAGTCTCTGTGCCTCTCTTGGCCATTTTTCCCCACTTTCCCCCACCATTTCCCTGGAGCTGGGGAATGGAAGGAAATTGGTGGGTGGGGGGGAGGGGGGACCTGGAGTGGGGAATTTTACAAATATTTGAAACTGAAAACTTGAAGTAGGCTTTTAAATGAAAACTATATTTAAAGCTGAAACTGTCAAGACACTTTTTCCCTCAATTTCACTTTCAATAAAAAATCTTTTTTTCACAATTTTTTTTAAAGTTATGGTTAACAAAGATGAGTGATAATATGTTGGAAGCAAAGGGATCTGAGGGCATGTTAGAAAAAAGCAAAAGAGAAAATCCTTTAAAGGGGGAAACACCTGGCAAGCACCCATTTCAGCAGGCACACTTTCAGCAACTATCTAAAACAGCTCAGTTTGATACCGTGCCTTTAACTTTTAAAACCAGAGTCCCCTTTTGACAACAAGGATTTCTATGTTAAAAATTGATGGCTAGTTATGGCCTACAGATAGTTGTTAAAAACTAATTGAAAACTAGTTGGAACAATTTCACAGAAAATACATGAGACTTTTACTTTCAAAAGTCCTTGTCCAATAGAGGACAGAAGTTCAGATAGAATCTCTTAATTTTTAAAAATCTTTTTTAGGATCAAGAATGGCAGCTCTAATACGAGTGAACTCCATTTTTCATGTGATTTTTCAAATATATTTTATTGAGAAGTGAATGACTCGCGTTGCTTGTCAGCTCATGGCATCCTGGAGTTTGCCATCACATCCATTGCAAGGACAATACAAGGTTAAACTCGATGTCAGTTTGACTGGCATCTTATGTAAATGACAAGTCACCACATTTCCAGTGCACAACTCATTTAAAATTATAATTGAATGTGGAAAATTATATCAAACTGATTAATCTTTTATACTGACAGTATTTTGAGGAGAAGATAATGCAGGATGAGGAAAAAGACACCTCCCCCCACTCCCTTTAGGAGATGCATAGTAATGTTTCTGGGGTTTCTTCTGTATGGGGGTAACTTAAGTTAATTTAGAAATGTCCAGTTACATGAAACATACCCCAGAGGCTCACATTGCAAGTTAAAGCTAGAGATCTATGGACGGATATCTCTTGTCCCATTTACAATTATTTAAAGAAAATAGGGGCTGTGGCATCAGTAAGAAAAACTCATTAATTACCAGTATCTAATTTACTGCAGCAAAATTTCATTATTGACTAGATTAGTTTGAGTGAGACTGAATCATTCTGCTTCTCCTATAGCACTAAACATCTGATTAAAAATATAAAAGTAAAACAAGTGCATTGTAATATTTATATTTGGTTTTTATATCAAGTCGTCCATGTGTTGCAGTTGGATTCTTTGTGTTCATAGTGTTGCTACATTGCCAGTCAAATGAATTCCCAGCATGTTGAACCATTCACACTGTAACCTGATTGGGACAGAGACTGTCTCTTAATGTGTATGTACAGCTCCTAGCACAATGGAACTATGTGGTCAGATGGGGGTGTTTAGTGTTGTCATAATACCAACAAATAATGGATGAGTTTCCCCGAAGGTTATCCCTTGTATTGATCGAGACCCCAAATTTTCATTTAGGGTGTGATACTTGGCAACTGACAACAGAACATCCACCCGGTTAAGCAGGAAAGTAAACCTCCTACAACTCTCAACAATAGAAATCTTGAACTGAGGACCATGTGTAGGACTAAAAGTGCGTAAGAATTGTCATACTGGATCAGAAAAATGGTCTATCTAGCCCAGTGGTTCTCAAACTAGGGCCGCCGCTTGTTCAGGGAAAGCCCCTGGCGGGCCGGGCTGGTTTGTTTACCTGCCGCGTTCGCAGCTTCAGCCGATCGCGGCTCCGTTGCTCCAGGCCAATGGGGGCTGCGGGAAGGGTGGCCAGCACAGCACATCCCTCGGCCTGCGCCGCTTCCCGCAGCCCCCATTGGGTTGGAGCGGCGAACCGTGGCCAGTGGGAGCCGCGATCGGCCGAACCTGTGGACGCGGCAGGTAAACAAACCGGCCTGGCCCGCCAGGGGCTTTCCCTGAACAAGCGGCGGCCCTAGTTTGAGAACCACTGATCTAGCCCAGTATCCTTTCTGCCTACAGTGGCCAGTGCCAGAAACTTCAAAGGAAATGAACAGAATGTAGCAATCCTCAAGTGATCCAGCCCCTATCATACAGATGCAGCACCTGGCAGTCAGAGGATTAGGGATGCCCAGAGCACAGGGTTGCATCCCTGATAATCTTGGCTAATAGCCATTGATAGACCTATTCCCCATGAACTTGTCTAATTCTTTTATTAATCTATTTATATTTTCATCCTTCACAACATCCCCTGGTAACGAGTTCTATAGACTGATTGCACATTGTGTGAATAAGTACTTCCTGATTTTGTTTTTAAACCTGCTGCCTATTAATTTCATTGGGAGACTCCTGTGTGGCTGTGTCTGGTGTGGGTCACAGCTGAGACTGCCAAATTCAGGACAGGCTGATTAAAAATAGGGCAAAAACACCCCAAACTGCTAGTGATTCGCACATTAGAATTCACCAGGCCAGTAACAAAAGTGAGCTGCTGTATCACAACACTGGTTAACAGGAAGCCAAAATAGAGGCCCCTTAGGTAATCCAGGCCCTATCATCACCCATGCATCTGGTCTTTATGATAAGTTACAGATTCATCCTATATAAGGTGGTTCAAATCACAAAGGATTAGCCACTCCTTCAGGAGATATATATATATATATATACACACACACTTTAGATCTTACCAAATACCATAGTTGTAGTCAGTCCTTTAGTAACGAGAAACTATAGATTTATTAATAAAAAAAACAGAATTACAGTAACTTCTCACTTAACGGCGTCCTGGTTAACATTGTTTCATTGTTACGTCGCTGATCTATTCGAGAACATAGTCATTTAAAGTTGCACAATGCTTGCTTATAATGTAGTTTGTCCATAGGGGCTTGGAACCAGGGTGGGCCGGCAGCCCCCGCATTAGCTCCCCTCTACCCTACCGCTCTCCTGCCTGCCGGCGCAGCCTTCCCCCTCCCTCACCGCACCTCCCACCCACAGCGATCAGTTGTTTTGGGGCGTTCAGGAGGCTGCGGGGACGGGGGAGGAGCGAAGATGTAGCGCGCTTGGAGGCAGGAAGAGGTAGGGTTGGGGTGGGGTCTTGCGGGACAGGCCTGGGGCAGAGCCCGGAGTTGAGCACCCCCTGGTGCTTTGGAAAGAAGAAGTAAGAGGAGCAGCTGGATGATCCACCCTCTTTCACTCTCTGACTCCACCACCTCAACCAAGCTTCACAGTCATCATTGCTGAGTACAGTATTATATATTGTTTATGTACATTGTGACAAAGTTCCTGCTCTACCTTGGTGGGTCTTGCACTTATTGGCGGATTTGCTTGCCTTGGAGCTTCATGGCAGCCCTCAGCTTGGCCGTTTTTCTGAATTCACAGTCCAGGTCGACTCCTCCTGTGTCTGACCAGGAGTTGGGAGGATTTGGGGGGAACACGGGCCCGCCCTCTACTCCGGGTTCCAGCCCAGGGCCCTGTGGATCACAGCTGTCTATAGTATTTTGTGTAACACCTGTCTGACAGCTACAACTTCCTGGGCTACTTTCCCATGGCCTCCTCCCAACACCTTCTTTATCCTCACCATAGGACCTTCCTCCCGGTGTCTGATAATGCTTGTACACCTCAGTCCTCCAACAGTCCGCGTTCTCACTCTCAGCTCCGAGTGCCTCTTGCTCCCAGCTCCTCACACGCACACCACAAACTGAAGGGAGCTCCTTTTTAAAACCCAGGTGCCCTGATTAGCCTGCCTTAATTGATTCTAGCAGCTTCTTGATTGGCTGCAGGTGTTCTAATCAGCCTGTCTTAATGGTCTCCAGAAGGTTCCTAATTGTTCTGGAACCTTCCCTGTTACCTTACCCAGGGAAAAGGGACCTACTTAGCCTGGGGCTAATATATCTGCCTTCTATTACTCTCCTGTAGCCATCTTGCCTGACCCTGTCACAATTGCTAATGATTTCAGAGTCTATAGATCAGGTTCATAGCAGTGTTGGTAAATCTGCTATTCTATAATAGGTATCTCTGGTTCCCGCAAATAGATTGGGGGTCATCAGTCCCTTCTTCAAAGATTCTTATATCCAGAGATGTGGAGCAGGAATGAAGACAAAGAAGTGATGTCAGTCTCCTTCTATGCTTTCAGCCCGATTGCATGGAAAGTTACTGGCAAAAGGTGGAGTCTTAGTTCACGTGTTCTCACCTCATGTTCATACGTTCCTTGCTGAATCATGGGGCAGCCATTGCCTCAGAGCTCTCTAATTGTCCTTGATGCAAACCTGTCCTGGGCCATCACCCAACAAAACAACAAGTTTGAGATACAAAGACAATTCATAACTTCATATATAAAGATGATACTTGGATTTAAACAGATAATAATACTTAGCAGTTTATAACCTTTCTGTTGATACCTGATATGATAAAGTCATGCTCCAAATGCATCCCAAATTTCTCCCAGAGGTACATTCATCCTTCCACCTTAATGAACCTATTCATCTATCAACCTTCTTTCCTAAACTGCATGTGAACTCTTTTTGAGGCAGCAATGCACACTCTTGATGTGTGCAAAGCATTTTCCTTTTATTTGGGTAGGACTAAATTGTTCAGGGCTTCCCCTAAACTTTTTATCTCAATCGCAGAGTGATCTAAGGCCAAATCAATATCCACCCAGAGAATATCCAACTGGATATCCGACTGTGTCTGTTTATGCTACCCATTAAAGAAGACACATCATCCAACTTCTATTAAGGCACACTCTCCCAGATCTGTCTTAACGTCTGTTGCATTCCTATGTAATATTCCCCTCATAGACATCTGCAAGGCTGCCACCTAGTCTTTGGAACATACCTTTGCCAAACACTATGCCCTTACTCCGGGACCCTTGACTGACACTCGACTAGCTCGAGCCATGCTGTCTACGGCTTTCTTACCAGATCCAAAGTCCCCTACCATCCTAGAGATACTGCTTTTCATCACCTGGAATAGAGCACCCACAGGGACATCCCTCTTGAAGAGGAGGTTACTGTGCAGTAACTGACGTTCTTCCAGATGAGTTTCCCTGTGGGTGCTCCATTACCCACCCTCCTCTCCTCTGCTTCGGAGTTTGGAGCGGTCTCCGTTGTAGAGAAGGAACTGAGAAGTCATGGCCGCACATGCCTTGCTAAGGCACTAGCAGTGCGTGATGTAGGCACCGCGTGGGTACTGCTGTAGAAATCTCCGAGCAAAGGCGCAGGGACGCACCAGCACCGGGAGTGGAGCACCCACAGGGACACTCCTCTTGAAGAGCCTCCGTTACTACACAGGTGAGTAACCTCCTCTTCTGTTCCCCTTTTTTTCAAGTGTATTTTAGCATGTCAGAGGGAGTCTGGCACTGGCAAACATCCACCAAAAAGCAGAAGGGAGAGTCCACCTCACTGGAATTGGTTATTCAGGGCTATGGACTCTTACCCATACAAAACAATAGCAGGGACCTTCACCTTGATTGCCCAGGTTGGAACATCTAAGATGTAGAAAGAGTGGTCTAACCACTTTGGTGGGGGGTTATAATCCAGCTAAATGGGCCTTTTTGATCTGAAGATAACAGAGCAGTATGATGGTGGATTCCCCACTGAGGTAACAAAGCATCTAGTCTATTTGGAGAGAGACACTTTTTCCTCATGGGAAGAGGGAAATGGGCATCTCTGCATTGAATCTTGAGGGATCACAGGGGCTCTCTTCTTATAAAACAATGTAAAGTTTGTTCATCACTTTTTGTAACTTTCATAGTAAAATATAGTTAATCTTAAAGTTAATGCAAAGGTACAACAAAGTCTGCATGTAAATTCGTTCAATTTCTCCCCCCATCCATCCACAGGCTACTCTACTTCAGAAGCCACCATAACATAACACAGCACTAGTGTATATAAGTATGTAGTCAGGCTTTTGTATGTTGGCAAACATGGTTATGAGGGAATAGTTGTCTCATATTGTTGTATGGAAAGGAAAGACCTCGACTGTCCTACAATAATGATGAAGAACACTAAGATCCAATTGTAATATGTAGACAGCACATGAGATGACTACAATGAATCCTGATATTAGACAGTTGAGTATCAAATGTTACACCAGGCGTAGAAAACGTTTACTGTAGCTCAACTAAAATGTTCCTGTTCAAAATTGGTACTTTTCTAAGCTGGCAAAAGTTCTAAATTATTCAGAAATGAATTTTCTTATAAGGTGAAATAAAATGTCTATTTTTACAATGGTGTAGTGGGTCAGACTCTCCATGTAAATCAACACAGCTCTGAGATCAATGCTACATGAACTTTTACCAGCTGAAAATCTGACCCATTAACTTCTCATGTCTTGAGAAGAATTAGTCCTGTTGTGACTTTGAAGTTACACAGGGCTAGAGCACCATAAACTGTTGTTACTTCACCATTAAAGGTGTAGGCTATCCGCTGTATGGCAACTTGAGACAGTTCTTCTAGTCCAGTGCACTTGGTAGTGAGTCAGATGGTATAAACATTCTGCTTCCCTTATCCAAAAGTCTACTAGCCAAAAGCTGTATTAGAATTTAAAATGAGCCCTGCAAGCTTCTCAGCTGTGATGGTGTCCATACTTATCACAGCAGTTGTCTTCACCTTCATTTTAATAAAGAAATGTAGTGTTTTCTACCCAGACTCTTACTATGGTAAGCTTTGGCAATGTTTCCCCATCACTGACCCATCAAACATGCCTTGAGTCTCATTGTTAGACCTGCAGTTTTGGTTAAACATGAGACTCAACAGCTGTGTGAATCAATACCCTGTCTTCCCTTGCCACTGGAAAACTATCAACCATATGATCTGTTAGCATTGGCCTCAGGCTTGCTAACAGCATAACTCTCACACACTTGGTTGTTTGGTCTTGCCTTAAAATGGATCATAGGTGTTTTGAGGGATGTATTGTCTTCCAAATATGGTACAGCTCTTAACACAATCAGGTCCTGATCCTGACTGGTCCTTTTGGGTGCTACTGTCATAGAAATAAACAATGTGTTTGTGTCTGGGATTAGAAAGAAATGTATTTTGGGTGTGAATGCACATAAAGGAGAGATTAAATATCTAACTGGAGAGACAACTTTGCCACTATAGCGCTGTCTCAGCACAAGAGAACTGATGGAATTAGGGAAGAACTTCATCAACTGTGCTACTGGGATTGTGGTTGCAATTAGTCAATGTCTAGCAGTCATTGGCTAGAGTTAAGCATGCTGGGAATAGTTACATACCAATGCATTATACAGACCATTTACATCACCGTCGGATGCACGTCCAATTAACTTGGCCAGAGAGGGGGCCATTTGTGATTTGCAGAAGTTAGAGATGTTAAAAACTCTGTAGATTATTTGATCTATCACCCTGCCAGGGCAGGGTTGCTCCCCCTCGTTCACGTTCTACTGTTCTATGTAGTCTTGTTTTACAGGGCTCGAGAGCCAGAGCTTCTGCCTCGTGGTTCATTCTATTAGTGCTACCTTTGCGCTGTAAGAGTCTTACAGCGTCAGAGTCAGCTGCGGTAATTAATGAGATGCAGGCAGTTCAGGGAGCAGATGGGATTCTGCCTCATGACTGTGCCTGCTCTGACATGCCACCATAAATTGGCAAGCATAACATGTTCCACTATGATTAATGTAAATGCCTGTTTGGAAATGATTACATTTAAAGCAAACTTCTTGGAAGAGGAAATAGAGTTGTATTTTTTTCTGCTGCATAAGTCCTATGAAAATCAGGCCAATCTACAGCAGCCAAAACCTTGGAGATATGAGGAAAATCTCTCAGTATTAACAAGCTGTGACATACATAATCCACGGAAAAGGAAAACATTGGATGGGATTACAAAAGTATTCTGTATGAGGCTGATGGTAACTATGTTAAGGTGGCATAGTATTTGGAAAGCAGTTAGAGGTCAATCCTGTCCTTACGCACCATACTTAATAGGCTTTGCCTGCAATGCTCTAATGGAGTCTTGTTGTGTTGGGGATGGATTTGGGGACCCTCTGCATGGGAAGGAGGTGACACCCTTGCATGATGTGGAGGGCTAGCTTCATCAGGGTTCCTATACATCTCTGCAGAGTGACTATTGGGGTCCAGTCTGGATGAGAATGCAGGCACAGTTAATGAATCTGATGGTCCACCAGTTACTGACCACTTAGGAGCTGGGATGAAGCACCAGGAGATACTGTGGTGGTAGCACAGGAAGAGAAGTTGTCCATTAAAAAGCCTCAAGCTAAACATATCCAAATGAGCTATTTTTAAAAAAATAGAGGTTTGTAAAAGGACAACAAACAGAATCCATGTCACTTTGCATTATAACAACCACCTTGAGAAGCCAAGCATTTTGAGTCAGAGATGCTGTTAGGAGTCAAAATGCAAAAGACCTTAGAGTGCACAGACCTAAAATGAGTGGAGGACAGTAGACTATTACCTCTTTAAGCTCTCTGACTTTTTTGAATTCTATCCTGAAAAATATCTGAAATGGAGTGAGCATCTTAAAATAAAATGCCTTGTTCTTTCCTCAAATGCCTGCTACAGTTAAGGCTCAAGTTCACTTCTCCCTTCCAGTGAACTGTAAATGAGAAATACCAACAAACCCATGGGGCTTTCAGTAAATGGGGATGTGTTCCTGTCCTTTTCTTTTGATTGACTGGTGTGGTATGTTTTAATGTAATACTACTTCCTCCATAGGCTAAGCCATATGGATATTTAATCATGTGTGACTATGAAGGAGAATGTGTGATATGTAATGTAATAAAACCTGCCAGCAACAAAAGTTACGACAGACAACTGTTATCAGACTGAAAATCTCATTCCAGAACTAAACGTTTTAATACTCATTTGAGGAAACGATGGAATGCAGAACTTGGGAAGCAGGAAAAAAGTGTAGAGTATTTAGCCATACTACTATTACTTATGTTTCGGTGTACTGCAGCTTTGTATCTCTGAGGATCATGCTGACCTCAGATGGGCAGCCATTTTGTGTTCCGCACAGATTTTTGCACACAGTGAGCTCTGTCATGGTAACCTTCCTTGTTTTCTTCTCTTCAGTCATGCTAAAAGCCATTCTTACTGAAAATAGCTTCTTTGTTTATGGAAAGTATAATACAAATAAGGCTAATTCACTAGTATTGGAATGATCAGTGAATAACTGGATTTCTCCTCAAAAGACTGATCCTTCATTTCAAGACTTGGTCTTGTTATAACACAATAAATAAAAACATATTAAAATCCTAAGGTTTTTATAAATTTAATGTAAACCTCAGGGCCAGAGACCTAGAGAGGTAGATCTCTTTGCTCTGTCTATTAAAGAGATGAGGAAAAGCCAGTGCTGGTTAGCTTTTTACGTCAATTGCTTACCCAGAACTCCACCTGCATTCTGTTTTGAGTGGAAATTTGTCTTTTTGCTGTCTAAATGTGATATGTTATCTTTGCTGTGTCCATGAAAGGGTATAGGAATTATGCAGAATGTGCCCTGGGGGAGTATTCCCCTGACTTTATGGGTAGCAGATTTTGGTTTGGTAATATAGCCCAAGCTCAATAAGTAGCAGGGACTTTTTGTTCAAAGGTCCTGTTCTGCTCTGGGTGCTTCATCAGGCAATCTGGCTCCCTGTGTGGAGTGAATCTGAGGCACTAGACCAGACTGGGTGGATGGCCATGGCATGGAGCAGAATATATTTTTATAGCAAGGCCTGACCAGACCAGCAGCAACCTGGCATACGACTTTACAGTGTTCTGATCCTCCAGGCTGGCAGGAGCAAAACTGACATCACAAACTGGCCCTCATAGCCAAACATCAGAGCAGAGCCTACCTGAGCATTTCTCTCTGGACTGGAGCAGACTGGCAGAGGAGAGTCAGCCTTTGACTACCACTGAGACTAATCAAACTGTGAGTGTGTTTTTAGGTGGGTAGAGTTTGTGGTAGGATTAAGAGTTCTAGAGCTTGATAGGACAGACACTCCACTATTAGGAACTGTGGGGTTGGCAAAATTCCTGATGCTTTGAGTTGGGATGCTTGTTTGTATGTGTACAGAGGGGTTTTCATATGTAGTTTTCTATTTTACTATTTTCCCTTTTCCCCAGATACAAAGATACTTATGTTCCATTTCTCAAAGTGTTTGTGAGTTCAGGGGAAGAGAGACCGCCCTGCAAGGGTGACCAGGAAAATTTTACCCGAATTTCTCAGAGTCAAAAATCGTAGTACGCTCTGGATGGGGTTTGGGCCAGAGGTTTTTTTTTTTTTTTAATTATTTTTTTTTTACAGAAGGACCCCTGGAGTGTTGCCTAGCAACAGAGTTGCACTAATTTCTTCTTGTTTCTCTGCCTGATGCTTATTTGCTGTCTTGACCATTGGGCCGCTTATTCCTACTACTGCTGTCTTCAAAAGTAGCATACGAAGAGCATGTCTTTTAAGAGGATGTAGTTATACTTTTTTTCATCATAAAAATGCTCTTCTAAAGGATCTAGTCTTCTGGGATTTGCCCCCTGCTATCAAGCATGAAGCTAGTGCTCTGTGTATAAGAGCTTTACAATTATCCAAGAAACATCAGCAAAATCCCAGTGTTAAGCCTGTTCCCTCAGAGGGTTTCCCCTCAGTAGGTATGGTTCTGTCATCATAGGAAACAGTCTCTCCTTTGACTTGTATTGAGTTAAAGCTGAACACTTGTTTTCAGTTTAATAGATTTATTGGTACGATCTGGCACCTTGGACAAACTATTGCTTTACCAAAAAAGGTCACTAATATTGCTGGTAAAAACAGTACAGCCCAAGTCAAATCTCAGGGGTGATCCTTAGGCAGTACAGTGGGGAAGTCAGAAAATGAATTGAATTACAATGTGTGCATTCTTATGGTACTAAGCCTGCAACTGGATCTTCCTTCAGGGAGTCCCGTGGAGTTGGGAGTTCTGCACCACAGCATAGACCTGTCTGCATGGATTTCACCGTGGGATCAGGAGACTCTGCTGGTAGTCAGTACAGTCCCCAGTGTTCAGAATTCATGTGTCAATCCCGAAGAGATTAAGTAATAAATGTTGTGTTCTTATTTGCCTTGTGGTTTCTGAGCCTTCAGGATGCCCCTCAGTCACACTTTCCATGCAGCAATGAAGGCTTGAAAAGATAAAAGCTTTCAAAAGATAAAAATAAAAAAAAAGCTGAGATTCACATGCAATGTCTCCATTCCAGGAGTGGGATTTTAAGTGGGGAATGAAAACCATAAATATCACAAGACTCTCTTGATAAAACTGGCGGAGTTACCAAGACTGGTGTCTTCTATAGGTTTTCTTAGTGGCTCAATGGATAAAAAAAGAAACTTCTTCTCTAGTAGATGCTTTTTAAACACTTTGATTGCTAACCCTTAGATGATCTTCACATCTAGCTCAGCTCTACGAGAGGCTATGCTGAGTAACAAGTTAATATTTTATTGAAAACTATTGTTTCTTTTGGTTTACAGACGGATGGAGGGTTCAAATGCTTGCCTATTAACATTCAAATATTTTGGGGGTGGGGTTGTATGGTCTCGAAATTCTTAGATATTACTTAGCAAGTCATGAACCACCAAAGTCTCTTTATTGCATCAATTTTTCAGTTAAATGGATCAAATCAAGTTAAAACTTTATTTTATATGACAGACAGACATAGAAAATATTCAGTTTTACAATCCTGGTCTAGTTATTGCTTTTTAAATGCTAAACATTGGAAACCAAAAGTTTTTTGATCCACCAAATAATATTTAATGGCCTAATTTTGCTACCTTTACTCAACTTGAATAGATGCTTTCCCATTCACACAGATTGCAGAACTGGGGGCAAAGAGGACAGGTAGATCATTATCTTTAGGCTTGGAAGATTAGATTTATCAGTAACGGTTATTAAACATTGATTTCAGGGCGCACATACAAACTGATAAAAAAAACATTTTCCATCAATAACTGAAATTTTACAGATAGGCACTGTAAGAAAAATGCTGATTGAGAATTTATTAGAGTCTGAAGATATTTTCTTTATATTTTGAGGTGATGTTGAAAATGTGTTAATGGCTGTAAAACTACTTCAGTCTCTAAAACTACTGTCATTAAGTAATTGTGTGCTCCTGCAACTAGGAAAATTTAAATCAATAACCTTTAAAAATGCTTAAAACCCATAATTGTGCTCAACTGGCCACTTAAATCAGTCATCAGAGAAAATGCTTAAAGATTGATATTATACATCAAAATATAAAAATTGAATTTGCTGAGCCTAATGTATATTGTTTCTTAATAATATATCATCCTTAACACCTCAGGGCTGGCTCAGGGGAGCAATATCTGGTAGAAAAGTAGGAGTCCAGTCTCTGACCCATTTTACTATACTGGGAATAGAGTGGAAGCTGTGCAGTGAATGAGGCAGTGAATGAGGCAGGGCCGGAAGAGAAAGGATAGTCTCATAGTTAAGGAGGTTGAATGCTGGCCTGGAGAATTGGATTCTATCCCTAATTCTGCCACAGAGTTCCTCTTTGATGGTGAGTGAGTCACTTAAACAAAAGTTTTTAAAGGTGGCAACTAAGTATGGGGGGTTCATTTTGTGAGTGCCTAATTTGAGACACACACAGCCAGATTTGGAGGAGTGCTGAGCACTTGGAACTGCAACTGATGTTGATTAGATCTTGTGCTTTGAGACAGTGTGATAAAATGCTAATTACTCTGACAAATCAGGTCCTAGGGTAGTCAAGTTGGGCACGCAAAATTAGTGGACGCTATTGACAATTTTGGCCTAAGTCTCTTTGCCTCTATTCCCCAGCTGTAAAATGGGGATAATACCATTCCTTCCCCTCACAGGGGCATCATGAAGATAAATATATTAATGGCCATGAAGCACTCAAATATTACAGTCCTAGAAAAGCCCTTTAGGAAATGACGAATTCTGTATTCAGTGCAGCATTCAGATAGCTTGCCGTGAAGAAGGCTTAGTGACACACATTGAACAATGAAAATAAAAAGAAATACTGAATAACTACCCACTGAGTGAGCACAATCCATGTGCATTCCATACACGGGAGTCAGTGTGGGGAAAGGAACACGGTTGTGAGAGAACCAGATACTGAGTCCAGCGTCACTAGTGCTGCAGAGTGGGTTGGGATTTGGGGGTAGGGGCTGAGAACACAACAAAATATGGTCAGATAGGTAGGCAGTAGCGCAGAATTATGTGAGATTTTGAAGGGGAGGAGAAGGCACAACATCAGTTATGCCTAGCAAGGAATATAAAAGGCAATAAGAGGTTCTTTATGTACATTAGGAGCAAGAGAAAGATGAAGGAAAGTGTAGACCCTCCACTGTAGTGGCAAAGGAAGGCTAATAACTGATAAAAAGGCCGCTGAGGTGTTTAATGCCTGTTTTGCTTCTGTCTTCACTAAAAAGATGAATGGTGACCAGATATTTAACACAATTAACATTAGCAACAAGGGGGAAGGAATACTAGCCAAGATAAGGAAAGAAAAGTTTAAAGAGTAGTGTACTTAAATAAGTTAGCTGTACGTAAGTTACCAAAGCCTAATGAAATTTATCCTAGAGTACTTATGGAACTAGCTGAAACAATCTCTCAACCCTTAGCAACTATCTTTGAGAACTCCTGGAGGATGGATGAGGTTCCAGAGGAATGAAAAAGGGCAAACACAGTATTTATCTTAGGAAGGGGGAACAAAGAGGACCTGGGGAATTATAGATCAGTCAGCATGACTTTGATACTTGGAAAGATACTAGAACAATTTATTAACCAATCAATTTGTAAGTACCTAGAGTATAATACAGTAATAAGGAATAGCCAACATCAATCTAATTTCCTTCTTTGACAGGTTTACTGCCTAGTGGATAGGGTAAAGCAGTAAACGTAGTGATATTTTGACATTAGTAAGGCTACTAACATAGTCCCACATGACCACATTTCCTTAATTTGCCAATGAGACTGTCTACATGAAGACAGGTTTCAGAGTAGCAGCCGTGTTAATCTGTATTCGCAAAAAGAAAAGGAGGACTTGTGGCACCTTCGAGACTAACCAATTTATTTGAGCATAAGCTTTCGTGAGCTACAGGATGCATCCGATGAAGTGAGCTGTAGCTCACGAAAGCTTATGCTCAAATAAATTGGTTAGTCTCTAAGGTGTCACAAGTACTCCTTTTCTTTTTGTCTACATGAAATTACTATAAGGTAGGTGCACAACTGGTTGAAAGATCATACTCAGTAGTTACTAATGATTTGCTGTCAAATTGGGAGGACATATATGGTGGGGTCTGGCAGATATTTCCTCCCAATTCGATAGCAAATCATGAGTCAAGTACCTTTCCATATTTTCATTAATAACTTGGATAATGGAGCAGATGACACCAACCTGGGAGAGGCTGGAAGCACACTGGAGGGCAGGATTAAATTCAAAATGACCTTGACAAATTGGAGAATTGTTATCTAAAAAGTAGCAATTCAGTAACAAGTGCAAAGTACTTACAGTAGGAAGGAAAAAACATCAAATGCATAACTACAAATTGGAGAATAACTGTCTAGACAGTAATGCTACTGAAAAGGATCTGGGTGTTATACAAATTGAATGAGTCAAGAATGTGATGCAGTTCCAGAAAAGGCTAATATCATTGGGTGTTGTCTATAACACATGCAACATAATTGTCTTGCTCTACTCAGCACTGGTGAGGCCTCAGCTGGAGTATTGTGTCCAAATCTGGGCACTACACTTTAAGAAAAATGTGAAAAAATCTGAGGGACTCCAGAGGAGAGCAACAAAACTGATAAAGGTTAGCAGGGTTAGCAACAAGACACCTAACTCAGGCACAGAAGCACCTCTAAGGACTTTGACTAAAGGATGTCAAAAATCTATTCAGCAAAAAGTGTTGCAAAATCTTCAGTCAGTCCCCTGAGAGCTGCCCATCACATTAGGTTCACACAGATTTATGCAAACTTTGCAAATGGTTGAATTCCCATGGACTTCAAAGGAAATAGCATTGTGGCTCTTAATGTTTCTTTAGTGCTTTGAAAGCATGCTGCATAAAGTGGAGACTATCATTTATTAGATTCTTGGAGGCTCAACCGCTCAGAACCTTCTGAGGTTCACTCATCACAAGGACTAGTAATTACACATTCCAGGCTAAAATATTCTTAATTCCTAACAAAATGTCAAAGTGTTATACACTCTGTGCAAGACTTTAGTTATAATGGTAAAGGTGACCTCCTCAAAAGCTGATGCATGAGGCTTGCCTAACATCTTACATTTCAGAACTATGTGAGGAGAACTATGTGAGGCTTGCCTAACATCTTACATTTCAGAACTATGTCCTCCAGCCTACCTCATAAATCAATGACTTGTGACAAAATAGGAATCTTCTAATTTTTTATGAATCCTGGGTGTGCCTCAGATTCCCTCTGTATGTTGCATTGCTACACTGGGTGCAAAGGTTAACACTGCTCCTGGAACAGTGCAGGAGGTGGTATGTGCACATCACGTTGCTGTCGAGAGGGAATAAATACAGTCATGGAAGAAGTGGCTGAAACTGATCCATATGAGCAGAGGGTCCAGCAAGACAAAGAGGTGGCCTAACAACTGAACAATCAACACCTAACAGCAGGAAACTCCAGTAGGTGGGGCTTGGGAACTGAGCTGGAGAACAAGGGACTGGAAGAAGGGTGTGGGTTGATTTATTTTTTAGGGACTAGGAGAGTGGACTGGAGGAAATGAGGGGGGTGGAGAGAGAGCCTGAGATGCTGTCCATTACAACCTGGTTGGCTGCTTATGGTACTGGTGTTAAATTCAAAAGTACAGCAATCCTTAAACATCTATTAAATAGCCTGAAAAAGAACCAGACTGGAGCCATACCCAAATGGCCAGCAGCAGTTGCACTCTTGTGTGCTCTGAGGACAAGAGACTTGGCTGATGGATCTATGGGTTCCCCCATGGCTCCCAGGCTCTTGGCAACAGAGGGAACTTACTGCAGAAGGGGGCAGTGCCTTTTGAAGAGTATCAGAATCCAGGAATCTCGCCCATGAACTTACACCCAGCTTACTGTGAAATATGCTGTCTCTTCATTATTAGAATGTCTCACTCTGCTTCAGGACAGCCTGTTAGGTGCAAGGTGAAAGGTAAGAGTTGCTCTGTGAACTACTAGTTGCCAGAAATGTTCCAAGCTCAATAGGCCTACACTTAACACTCATTTCCTTTTCTTTGTCCTTTTTTAAAAAACAAAGCAATAAAATGCCACCTGCATTCACACCTCCTCCCAAAGGGCAATCAAACGCTGTATTAAGGTAACACTGTAGTTGAAAATGTACATACACAAGTCCAGAAATTAAAAACAAAATATAATGCCCAAAGCCACTCTGACTCAGCTGACATAAGTTTGTGTTAATATGTATGTTTGCAATCACTGCATAGTAATGGAAAATACTGTTTTTGCAAAGGGTTCATATCTCAGTTGCTGTGGGGACCGTAGTTTTGAATTGCCCGACTTCTGTGCATATAAATACTTTGTATGAACTCTGCTGTCACTGACTTCAGTTTACAAATGGGAAGGGGACTGTAGAAGCTGGGATGGATTAGTTGGGTGGGTTGGACGGGTTGTGTAGCAGCCCTGAATAAGGTTTTTGTGGGCAGTGGGGTGACAGAGGAGATAGAACAGAGCTGGCGAGTGAAGTGGAAGAGGTATGGGGCAAGGTGGGTTAAGGTAGGATCCATGGATCTGGGTTCTATGCTGTATGATGGCTGTTGAGACTTCCTCACTGATCCAAACTTTGAAGGTCCAAGACCAAACAGGGCTAAGGTTTTCCGGGGAACCATGAGGGAATATTGGCAGAACAGACCTGGAACAACATCATGTAGCTGATACTTGGTCTACTCCCACCCTCACCTCACACCTTCTCTTAGATTTGTCTTTGCTCGCAGCAGATGCACTGTAAGGGGGAGTGCTGGTAGCAGCAAAAGCATGGATTTGCTCCTCTATGGCTAGCAAGGCTGAGTGGAGCCCACCTACAGCTATTGACCAGTCCCGGCAGAAGAGGTGGACCCAGTGTAAGACCCTTCTCCTTTCACCAGGTTACAATTAGGAGGGATCTCTTCGCTGTGAAGGTGGTGACCCAAGGAAGGAGCCCGCTCCTTTCTCAAGTCACCAAAGCTACAACACACTGCTCGTGTTGTTCCCAGTTCCCATTGTTACTTTAGCTCCAAACAGACCAGTGTGCAAGTACTGCATCTGGGTGTGTCAATCACAGTGATGGTGACTGTCTTCGCCCATGTTCTCCAGGAACCCTTTTTTGCGGGAAAGAGAGGGGAATGTCTCCTGACTTCCCAGTTGGATTTGAAACACTAGGGCTCTCAGTGGGCCCTGGCTGGCCCAGAGGTAGTTATCTCTGTCTCTTCTGATTATCAGTTGGACTCTGTGCAGTATGAGCAAGGAACAGTGTATTAAACATGTAATGCCACTTATAAGCTGCGTGTACTAGTGCTGCTGATTACAAACTAAATGTTTCAAAGTCTTCCCTGGGCACAGGTGTTCCTACTTTTCACACCATCCCATGATACAATAAGCCTGTGTCACAGATGCTGTTTCGTTCCATAACGAGGAACTGGCCACTAACAGAATCATTTCACAGTCAATCACAGCTCCTTAACACCAGTAAAAGTTGTGAGCACGGTGTATGTCAGGCAGCCTCCAGGCCAGTAGCTTCCAACACAACACAAAAGCTGTGTGGAGATGATACAACTACTATTCCAGACTGAAGGAGCTGCATTGCAATCCTACCTACTTTGTAGTGTGTTCACTTCTCCCCAACCTCTTTATTCGCTGCACTTCACCAGCTCTAAAACTAGATTCTCTCCCACTTGCGAAAACATGATCCAAGATTTTCAGTGTTGATTGGTGACTAAGCATCCACCAGCCCTAACCCAAAATACCAGTTGAGCTTCTGCCACTCTAAGGAAGTATTATTTAAAAATAGTGTAGACATTGAATGATGCACATCCTATTATGTTGCTTCAAAGACTGAGCTAAGGATGTGTAGAATTGCTAAGTAACCCCTTGAAACAGAAAGTGCAGAAATCACACTTTTTGCTAATGCTGAAGAAGAATAAAGCCCAGATAGCTTGTTTGTTTAATGTGCCATTCTCATTTTTAACAATGAGGGGCAAGTTGTCAAAACAATACAACAGCAACTGCATGCACAAAATACGCAGTTATCGTAACTAGAATGCAAATTGGGTAACTGCATATCATTGGCACATGAAGTCCCCTCATTTGCACACACAGTTTTAGCCATTGCACTTGCAAACGAGGCAAGGCGTGTGATGTGTGCGCAGCCTAGAAAATCTGGCATTCAAGAGTGACTTAAGTTCAGTTATTTAAAAAAAACCCCAAAATT
The DNA here is from genome assembly GCF_965152275.1 of Natator depressus. Classification (NCBI taxonomy): domain Eukaryota; kingdom Metazoa; phylum Chordata; order Testudines; family Cheloniidae; genus Natator; species Natator depressus. The sequence continues at coordinate 121,814,193 of NC_134238.1, read as the reverse complement.
GGTGGAAAGGCTCTAATCAGTCAAAATGTACTTCCCTGGCCAAACCTTTCACTTGTGTGTGGAGCGAGACAGTGCTGTTTGCTGTCTTCGGGACGCTAGGAAATGTCCATCCTTTTTTAGTCCCCAGTCAGTCCCATGTTAAATATCCACAAGCCATTTTGCAGACCTTAATAGGCAGAGCCTGTGCGGAAAAGGAAACTGTCTAGAGCAGGGGTGGTCAGCCTGAGCTTGAGAAGGAGCCAGAATTTACCAATGTACATTGCCAAAGAGCCACAGTAATATGTCAGCAGCCCCCCATCAGCTCCCCCACCCCGCTTCCAGCACCTCCCGCCCACCGGCAGCCCTGCTAATCAGCCCCTCCCCTTCCCTCCCTGCACCTCCCAATCAGCTGTTTCATGGTGTGCAGGAGGTTCTGGGGAGAAGGGGGAGGAGCGAGGGCACGGCAGGCTCAGGGGAGGGTGTGGGAAGGGGTGGAGTGGGGGCAGGGCCTGTGGCAGAGCCAGGGATTGAGCTGGGAGCACCTCCCAGCACATTGGAAAGTTAGTGCCTGTAGCTCCAGCCCCGGAGTTGGTGCCTAGACAAGGGGCCGCCTATTAACTTCTGAAGAGCCACATGTGGCTCCGGAGCCACAGGTTGGCCACCTCTGGTCTAGAGCTTGGTATGTCTGGACAGTGGGGTAACCAGAACTGGAGTCAGTATTCAAGGTGTGGGTGCACCATAGATTTACATAGTGGCATGATATTTTCTATCCCTCTCCTAAGAGTTCCTAACATTGTTAGCCTTTTTGACTGCTGTTGTGTGATGAGCTGAAGTTTTCAGTGAACTAATCACAGAGATTCCAAGGTCTTTCTGGAGTGGTAACAGCACAAGAGTAGTGTATCAACACTTCAAAGAATTGACATAGAACCACTCTAGAACTTGGGTAGCACTTTGCATGCATTTAACACCCACATTAGATATGTTTAGCAATGCGCAAGCTATTGAGTTTCCATTAATTGAACTTGCAACTTAAGAAAAATAATTATTCATTGAAAATGCTAATATTTATATTTGTGTGAAATTCCTCAGACTCCAATGAAAGTCTAGGTTTTATGGAACCTATCCTAGTTTCATTTAACTAAAAAGAAACTCCTTCCAGAGTCACTCACTCACTGTAGAAACAAACAGAAACAAATGAATGATTTTTTTTGTCACAATAACAGAACTTATGGTAACAGTCATTTGTACCTAGTCGCCACTAAAATAATATATTACCAGTCAGGTAGGGATAAGCTTGAGCCAGATTTATCCATTCTTAAATTCCATGGGTATTTGGATCTGTGGGTGTAGGGTTCTGTCCTTCTATATAAGTAGAGACAATTTAGAAAGTCCATATTCCACTCTGAACTCCCCCAAACTGTGTGGGAGTTCGGATCCAGACTTTTGGTTTGGGCTCTGTGGTACCAGCCATGGAGCCCATGCGCACATATATTGTAAAGGAAATTACCTTTTAATGTGAGAGTTGATGTAGGTCTGGCAGCGTGAGTTTTTCTCAGGTTAAGGTAAAAAAGGAGCTGGGAACTCCCAGTGAAGAGGGGTCAGGGTGAGCACAGAAAAATTAATGCAACCTGAGGCCAAGTTTTTTCTGATAGGGTTTGGTGTGGGGGCAGAGATGTGATGTGTATTACCCCCTGACTTCTTCCCCAACCCAGGTGTGGGTTTCTGACTCCCACGGAGGAAGCTCCATGGAAGCAGTTTGCTCTTCCTTCTAGGTAAGTTTGAGGAGTCAATATGAAGTAAACCACCCTCGCAGATGACATTGGCTTGGGGTATTTGTTCTGCCATCTGCTGCTTGAAACAGAGTTGAATTAAATGTCAAACCAAGTTTATTTCAAAATTGGGTTTATTTCCGAAGGACTATTTTATCAACACAAGGGCATCTGCAATTATTTACTTGATAAGACTAGATAGGCTGGACTTGTTGATTATCATGGCCTCTTCCATCCCTCCAACTCTAAGGACATTAAATTTACCAACAGGAGAGAAGCGAGACATGAGAAAATTGCACCAGGCCTTGTTTATGGAAAACAATTTGAGTTTCTTTTCCTTTTAATAAAATCAGATAAACTCACAGTGTGGCATGGAGTTAAATTACATTTTTAACAGTAGAGGAAGAACAGAAATGAGTTCTGTCCATTTTTTGAAGCTTTCTAATTGCCTGGCAAGCGGCTGCTAGCACATTGTAAATGACTTTGCTTCATCTCTGTTCATCCACGGTGAACTGGAGCATGCTAAATTATAGGCTATGCATGTACAGGTGACAAATAGTGATAGTATCTGGCTTGATTTGATGGTAGAGTTATCAAGGCATTAGACTGGCAGAAAAACAGAATGGCATCTGCTGCTTCCCTTTGTATTGTCTTTGAGCGTCTGCTAGACTGAGCCCCACAACCTCTGTTTCTCTCATTCTTTGGTGATGCACGGCCACATACTGGGTCTGTGAAAGCGAAGTATGTCCCCTAATGGTGATGCTATGGATAGCATTTGAGCTTCATTCCCTCTCTCCCCAGAAGAAACCTGTAGGATGAAATCCTGGCCACACTGAAGTCAATGGAAAAACTCCCACTGACTTCAGTAAGGGCTAGTAGTTCACACCTAATAGTGAAAGACTAGATTGTGCCTAGCCTGTGGGTATATAGGGGAGATAGCATACAAGAAGCCTTTCACCACTTTCATCCCCACACAAAGGACAGACATAACCCTGATCCCTGCACTCACTTTGAAGCAGTGACTGGTTTCTCTCCCACCACCTTCAGAGTTGCAAGCTACCTCAGTGATAGACTCAAGGAGCAAAACCTATAGAGCTTAACAAAGAGATGGTTAAGGGGTGACATGATTAGTCTATATGTACCCAGATGGGAGACAAGTATTTAATAATGGGCTCTTTAGTCTAGAAGAGAAAGCTATAACACAATACAATGACTGTAAGTTGAAGGTAGACAAATTTAGACTGGATATATGATGTAAATTTATGAGGGTGGGAGTAACTAACCATTGGAACAATTCACCAAGGATTGTGGCAGATTCTCCGTCACTGACCATTTTTAAATTAAGATTGGATTTTTTTAAAAGATATGCTCTAGGAATTATTTTGTGGAGGTTCTATGACCTCTGAGGTCACAGTAGGTGAACACAGTGGTCCCTTCTGGCCTCAGAATCTATGAAAGGGGCAGGCAGGGGTGGAGGTTTGGGGCTTATTGTGTCTCTTTGGCCACTATGTAATCCTGTCCCATTAGTTGTCAATTACCATTCCTCCTGGCAGGTTGCTTTCATCATTACCACTTTCCAAATATTTGCCTCCCATTCATTGTGTGTCTTCTTTTAAAACACGTAAGAGGTAAGCATTAATATAGTCATAATTTTATAATTATTTTCCAATAAGAAAACATTCTTCCTCTATTTTTTTCCAAAAATATAAACCTTTAGAAGTTGCTGCTTTATATACTGAGCATGATAATAAATCTGTCTTCTGCTAAACTCTTGAAACAGTGCTAATTTCTGTCGTGTATACTAATGCCAGATAAATGTTTCCCATTTAGCAGTTTAGTACGGTTCACCTTTAACTATTATTAATCTTTTTCAGTAAATTTCCTTGAAATGGTGAACTCCTAGCATTGTCATTAATAAAGAAATGAACTTTATTGCTTTATGAAGTGATCTGCCTACATTCAATAGTAGTTGGAGTAAAAGCTATTATCAGGTTTCTCAATATTTCAGTAACTACCAGTGTGTGCAGGAAAAGTTTTATTATTTGCATTATGATTGTGTCTGGATGCTGCAGTAAGGGATTCATAGAATCATAGAATATCAGAGTTGGAAGGGACCTCTGGAGGTCATCTAGTCTAACCCCCTGCCCAGAGCAGGACCAATCCCCAACTAAATCATCCCAGCCAGGGCTTTGTCAAGCCTGACCTTAAAAACTTCTAAGGAAGGGGATTCTACCACCTCCCTAGGTAACGCATTCCAGTGTTTGACCACCCTCCTAATGAAAAAGTTTTTCTTAATATCCAACCTAAATCTCCCTCACTGCAACTTGAGACCATTACTCCTTGTCCTGTCATTGTTTGAGCTTAGTCACTATACACAATTTGCAGTACTGACGAGGAACGAAATCATGATCTGTCTGCCAGCATTTCGCAGACAAAGAAAAAGGAGGCTAAATTAATCAAAGAACATATTGATGTGAATCATATGCTCGACTCTAGCAATGACAGAATTTAATCTAGCTCTTCTTAAAGCATCCCCTCCATCAAGCAACCCCAGAACAGCCTGCCCCGAGGTAAGATAATTGTTGATTGAATCAGTCATTTGCTATCATTTGCTAAGGTGATGGCCATATCTGTGAGCTGAATTGGTGAATTCCTACCACTGCCATGTGAACTCATGCCTTTGATTTATGATACTATTTGGTATGGTTTGCACTCTCTAATGCAGTGATAGTTAACAGGGGTGGATTACTGGTATTTATCAGGTTTCAGAGTAGCAGCCGTGTTAGTCTGTATTCGCAAAAAGAAAAGGAGTCCTTGTGGCACCTTAGAGACCAACAAATTTATTTGAGCATTGAATGCGTCCGATGAAGTGAGCTGTAGCCCACGAAAGCTTATGCTCAGATAAATTTGTTAGTCTCTAAAGTGCCACGAGTACTCCTTTTGGTATTTAACAGGGGTGAATTATTACAAAGGGCAGTTAAATGCTGGCCAGGCTTGCTTTTGAAAGTTACTGGGATTTGGGCACCTAGTTCTCATTTATGCCTTTGAAAACCTCTTCTTAGTGTGGTTTGCGCTGAGTCCTTCCTGCTCTGTCAAATATCGTTAGGGCATGGGCAAAGCTTTGGCTGGGTTGCTGTTTGTATGTCTTTTGTGAAGTCCCATAGGTCCCCCCCCACCTCCCCCTCCCCACTCTGAGCAGTGTTCAGCAGACTGATTCTGTTGGTTGGTTCTGCTAGGAGTCAAATGGTATGCCTGCCACAGCAGACGCACCGACTTCTTAACATAAGTCTTAAATATTTCCCTCCTCTGTTCTAGATAGCTTTTTAGAGGTAAGGGGTTGTTCATCTCTTTAATGAATATTGGCATTTCTTATATATTCTTTCCATTAATACCGAGTATTTTTCTATGGCACTTGCTTTCCAAGGCATGTAGATGTCTGTATCTTTGATGGATTTCCAGCTTTCACATCCATGTGTTAAGCTGGAAAGAACACTTCAGCTGAAGTTTCATAGTTTGGTCTTTAAGATTTTTTTTGGCCATAACTGATGATTAACCCCCTCTCTCTTGTGATGCTACATAGTCTTTTGGTCTTTGCTTGCATGCTGGTTGAGCTGTCATTTAGAAGAGCTATGTTAGCAAAATCTAAATCTTCCAGTGTACTCCTGAGCCATGCAGTGCCTGCTGTAACCTGTTGAACTTGTTCTCGAATGAAATCAATGGCAAACAGGAGAGGTGAGAGAGCGTATGGTTGTTTGTTGGTCTATGCTGAACCTTGACTCACCTCTGTGCTTATGTTGAATACCGTAATTTGTATACTAACATTAAATCCCAGTCCTCACCAAACCCTAATAGCAGCCACACTTCCAAGGCTATTACGGAAATGATTTAAGAAGGTGTCACATACCATTAGGCTGTTGACTTGCTGTGTCTAAAATGTGCTTGTTTCCAGTGTCTGTTCCTGGAAACATTGCAAAACCATCTGTTGACAAGGTGCTGAGAGGCAGACATTTCTACTTGGGTTCCCAGAGAAAATGTCCTTTGACTGGCTGTGCTGTGTATTTGTGCATGTAAGCATCTGTTCCTGTAAACCTTTGTTGTAGGTACTGCAGAGTCTAATCTTCAAAGCTCTCTGATGTTATCACTATCAATTGAAGTTTCAAAATGTCTTTTTCCTGGCTATTGTTTTCACATTGTGGGAACTATAGGTTATCTCCCAAACAAATTATTAACACTTGTGAGTTCCCTGCCTTATTTCCCAGTCAACAACATGGAAAAATTAGTTTAGCTAGACTGCTGATAAGCCGCTTCTGTATTTTTGGTCAGAATTCACTACGGCCCTATCAGCTCCATCCTAATAATCTGATTTGCATTCAGTGTATTGTAACAGTACCTACTAGCTTCATCTTCCAGCCCCTGCATCTTGTTATGCCTTTATCTGCTAGATTAAGGAGACTTCTAGTATCCGAAATATTTCCCCTGTGTATAGGCACTTATGACTATGATCCAGTCACCACTTAATCCTCTGTACAAGGAGTCAAATGAATAGTTTCCTTAAGCCTCCCATTGTAAATCATGTATTTTTGGCCTCAACTCATTCCTACAAATCTCGTCTCTGAATTCTTTCCAGTTTTTCCGCATTGTTTGGTACATGGTATATTTTGTTGGGCCTGAACCAAAATCCCAGACACGAACCCCTCCAAACTATGGGAAACACTTCCACAGTCTGCATCAGAAGCCCACTTCCAGCGTATCCTCCATGATAGTGGGGAAGGTCACTTAGGTTTCTATTCAGGAAAATACTTTCCATTCCTAGCCAATCAACATTAAATTGTTCTTTCCTTTGCCATCTCACTCCACTTCCTGTCTGTTTTCCACGGCCCTTAAATTAAGGGAAGTACAAACTCACATTGTGTCTCACACACCCATTCCATTGAACACACTGTTTCCTGAGTTATAAGGCCAGGGTTGGGCTTAAAATGACCGAAGTGTGCCAGCTCTATGGTGTCATTTCACATGGGCCTATGAAAAATAGTGTGAAGAGATTACTGCCAGACTGAAATCACGTTGCCTAGAGGTTTAACTGGTTCATGTGTCCTGGGAAGCACTTTAGTAAGGCTGAGGGATTATTGTTCTGCTCGTAGTTGCACTGCAGCTATGAGTTTGTATAACGAGCCTGCCTCAGGTACCTCTTGTAGCTCTGCAAGTGAATCTGGTTCAGTGCATCAAGGTTTTGGGGTCTCTGCCAGGCCAAAGATGACTTGGATTTATCTGCCCCTTCATTTTCCTTGGCTTAGAGGCAGGCACCTTCCCTTTACCATCTTCCGTAGCCTTTTGCCTGCAAAGTGAGGAGCACTTTCTACAAGGAACTCAGCTCCCACCTCACTCAAGGCAGTCCCTGGGAGAGAAGAGTGCTGAACTGGGCCCTTAAGGTGGGAGTTTCAAAAGTGCTGAGTATTGGCTGACTCTGCTTCCAGTGAAGTTGATGGTGAAACTCCCATTGACCTCAGTGTGAGTAGAATTAGACCAACCCAGAACACTCTTGAAAATCCCATCCATATGGAATAAAGGACTGGGAAGAGACAGTCAGTGACAATCGTTCGTATTAATTTCTATCCTAGCCTAACATACCTTCAAATCAGAACTATTCAAGAAGGCTTCGTTTTGGTGATCTACTTATTTTTCCTTTCTGCAGTCTGTCAACTTTAGAAGTTTATATTAAATTGCCACTTACTTGCTCAAGCACCTGGTAGTTGGAGCTGCACTTAAGTGGTGGATATGCACACCAATTTTGTGAGTTTCATTTAGTTATTTATCTCACTAAAGCTTGTATCTCTCTTGATTTCCACTGGGAAATTCAAAAAGATTTGAGCCTGTATTAATTATTTCATAGAAAAGCATGCCTAATTTGACCTGAATTCTTTAGCAGTTAATAAAAAACACATTATGTGTTTAAGTGCCTCTACCAACTAAATAATGGCTGGATTGGGTTTTAAAATAGGGATATTTAAATGCATAAGCAAATCTAGCATCAATGCCATTGGCACATGCTGATTTCCAAACAAAATTGCAAGTTTTTTCATGTGTATACAGAGGAAAAAATCATAGCCAAGAATCCATATATATATATAACTAATTAGAATGCTTCAGAATGTCCATTTCAGGTCCATTACCTACTTAGAAGGCCCATTAAAGCATTTACTTTGTTTCATCAGCCACAAAATGAGTGGTGGGCGGATGACAAGCCTCATTTTTCAGTACTCATCCCTTGAAATGAAAAACAGCTACACTGAGGAGATGTTTACAATTACTTTGTCACTTATTGAGAAAGGGCTTTTGAGAGTAACATCTGTGGCACATCAGATCCTATTCTAGAGATGATCACCGGCATAAATCCTGGAAGAAAAGCATCTGTGATAGAAACTAGCACGCAAGGACAAATTATTGCTCATTGCTGGCATTCTGGGAATTTAAAGACCGAAGACCTTTGGTACAGAATGCAAACTCCTTTGTGTAACTTACCTGCTCAGATCAGGATCTATTGTGTTTTTACTTTCTGTGACAGGGTCGGGCCAGATGGCTATAGGAGAGTAATAGAAGGCAGATATATTAGCCCCAGGCTAAGTAGGTCCCTTTTCCCTGGGTAAGGTAACAGGGAAGGTTCTAGAACAATCAGGAACCTTCTGGAGACCATTAAGTCAGGCTGATTAGAACACCTGCAGCCAATCAAGAAGCTGCTAGAATCAATTAAGGCAGGCTAATCAGGGCACCTGGGTTTTAAAAAGGAGCTCACTTCAGTTTGTGGTGTGCGTGTGAGGAGCTGGGAGCAAGAGGCACTAGGAGCTGAGAATGAGAAGGCGGACTGTTGGAGGACTGAGGTGTACAAACATTATCAGACACCAGGAGGAAGGTCCTGTGGTGAGGATAAAGAAGGTGTTGGTAGGAGGCCATGGGGAAGTAGCCCAGGGAGTTGTAGCCCAACAGCTGTTCCAGGAGGCACTCTAGACAGCTGCATTCCACAGGGCCCTGGGCTGGATCCTGGAGTAGAGGGCAGGCCTGTGTTCCCCCCAAATCCTCCCAACTCCTGGTCAGACACAGGAGGAGTTGACCTGGACTGTGGGTTCAGGAAAACGGCCAAGCTGAGGGCTGCCGTGAAGCTCCAAGGCGAGCAAATCCGCCAATAAGCGGAAGACCCACCAAGGTAGAGCAGGAACTTTGTCACATTTCTTTTTATGAACACCATTGGGATTGGTGGGGTGAAAGGAGGAAAAAGACACACCACCATTAAAGCTAACTTGGAATCTGAATATAACAACAGCACAGTTTGCCCAGGCTTAGAAATAGCCTCAGTACATATAGGTCCAATCCTGCAAGCATGAGTCACTTTACTCATGTGGTTTGTCCTGTTTGACTCAGAGACAGAGACCTCACAGGAGTGAAATTGGCCACTGCTGTATGTGTTGGTAGGATCAGGCTCTAGAATGGTGGAGTCCATATATGTTACTATATGTTACATATACTATATGTTATATACTATATAGTTGAAACAGAAGTTAAGGGCTTGATGCAGAAATTACTAGGCGATATTCTTTGTGTTATGAAGAAAAGATTGGATGATCGTAATGGTCCATTCTGGCCTTTTGCTGTCTACACTACCGGGGTAAGTCGACCTAAGGTATGCTACTCCAGCTATGTAAATAATATAGCTGGAGTCGACGTAGCTTAGGTCGACTTACTGTGGTGTCTACACTGTGCTGCAGCGACAGGAGACGCTCTCCCATTGACTTACCTTACTCTTCTCATTCCAGTGGAGTCCCAGAGTTGATGGGAGAGCAATCTGCGGTCGTTTAGTGAGTCTTCAGAAGAGCCACTAAATCGACCACCGCTGCATCGATCGCAGCAGCGTTGATCCCCAGTAAGTGTAGACATGGCCTTAGTCTCTGAATGATGTATATTAGAATCTAAGGGTCGGATCCTAACTTCAATGGGAGAAGAGTTAAGCCAACTCTTTTGAAAATCCCACCCATAACTTTCAAGTTAGTGCCTTATCATCAGGACAAGGGTTCAGTTTCTATAATGTGATCATCTTTCTCGTAGCAGCCTCCTGTGAGAAAAAATGTTTCTGTATCTCCATCTTCCTTGAATAATATCCTTTAGTGCAGGCCAGGCTTTGAATATTTCTGAAAAATCTACAAGGACATTTTATTTGAAAAGGCTTTGTAACAGCTAAAGTGCACGTATCTTGAGCTATATGAGTTAGGGCACCACAGGGACGAACTTCACCTGAGATTTGAGGAGCAGGGCAAGTCCCTCTCTTGACACAACTTAAGCCACTCATTGGGGTTGGATGGGAGGCAGAGCCATACAGGGGTTGCATCTGCAGTCATAGAACATAGCTGAAGGGCTCTCTGCAGCAGTCCTGCATATGCTGGCCATGGAATGGACCATACCACCCATGTTTTTATGGATTCATTGGCCTCAACAGTGAGAGGGGAATAGAGGCTGTGGATATTGTTCAACTCATGAGCTGGAAAAGCTGCAATGGAAGGCTCTCCTTGAGCTCCAAGACTTGCCCCTTGGTTCATATAGATCTCCCCTCCCTAGCCACAAAGCCCAGTTACTCTGGTTTTCTGTGGTTGATGGACATTTCATCTGCCCAGATTTGTAATCAACTACTCTCTCTCCTTGCTGGATGTTTCATCTTTCCCACTGTGACCTGCTTCTTCTTTATAGTCAGGGTTTTTAAATACTTCAGCCAAGAGCTGTAGATTCTGACCTGAGCATTTGGTCAGCCATTTTGCTGGAGACCAGTGGTGTGGATTTCACCTTGAGCCAAGTCTAGTTTGTTAATTTTTAGCTACTAGAAGCATTATATCTTGTTTTCTCTTTTAACCATTTCTTATTTTAATACCAGATGCTTGAATCCACTTAATCCTATCTTCTTTTGTTTTGTTTTTAATCTAAACTAATCCAGGGCTGTGTTTAAAGTGAACTGTTTGGTAACTCCAGTTAAAGTAACAAACCTTTGAATACTACCCTTTACAGAGTTAACAGACCTTACATATCTGAACAATCCAGGAGAGTACTGGGCCATGTAGAGCACGTTTTTTGGGGAAAATCCAGGACTGGGAGTGGGTTGGGTTCACCCTGCAAGTAGAAGTCAAGGCTGCTGGAAGCCAGAGTATGCCTGTAGTGTTGCTGACCAGCTGCTGGGGTCAGAGCTGCTGGATCAGGGCTGTAGCCATAAATTCAAGTGTGACCTGCATACTGTAAGCTGTTTGTGGGTGACCAAGATTGGGAGCTACAAGAGCAAAGCATGTCCTGAGGTCTCTTCCAACCCTGATCTTCTGTGATTCAATGATCCTCATTCTTTACTGGAGAAGCTGGTGCCACATTCCTCCACAAACACCCGCAGGTTGAATTGAGGGTGTGGAGACCATGCCTGGTGGCAGCCTATTCAAAACTGGCTGCCTGAGTTGACCACCAGGATTCCTTATCTTTCTCACACAATGACTTGACATTCCAGAATCAAACCTGTTCAGTCTCTGCTTTTTCTCTAGGCAAATGTGTCTTTGAAGACTCAAATTGTAGCCTCACTTTTTTCTTAGCTCCAACTGCTCTGAGTGTCTTCTCTCTGATCTATGGATGGTGTTGGAAGGGCTGAGGCCCCAGCACTGAGCTGGAAGTGGTCAGCACCGAAGACTTAAAACAACACTATTCCTTATCAAATGACAGAGGGAGTGAGATTTCAACCGCTAATGCTTCAATGGCCTTACATAGTTCCGAATAGAAAGGTGTCTGATAGCTCGGTTGTAATAAGAGCTTTGGGTTGAATTGACTAATTTCATCCCATTAACTGGCTGTCTTTTGAAGTCGGACACATCCTCTTTTCAGCAGAAGCCAATGATCAGTGTCAAGTTCAGTTCCTCTGCCAACTCATGCATCCATGGCTGTTGAGTGCCAACCATTGTTAATGAGTACATGATCAGTAACAGTCCATCTGGGTAGTACTAGCTCTGCTTATGAATCTTTGGGAGATGGAAGATCAAGTCTGTGATCACCATGTCAACTGCATACTCCAGTAACTGCTGTTTTGCAGACTACTACCAAGCTTCCTGAGAGTACTTGCCCAGGTACCATAATGAATAAATACACTTAGACTTTTTTAAATGTTATATATGGTTGCCCATCACCATTGTGTCTGAGTGCCTTCCACATTAAATTGATCACCAGTAGGAAGTCCCTAATGGATTTTATGCAGCCTGACCATTGTCCCTTTTGCTTGGGGGTATAAAAGCTCTGCTTGAGGTAGGGTTTCATTTGATTCTTTTGCAGCATGTTGGGCTCTTTCATGGGAGGATGTGGGCAGGCAGATGGAGGCAATGAGGCTGTGAAGGTCATTCTTGTTAGAGTGGAAAGGCTTGGCCAAAATGGGAAGTTTTGTAGTATTTCCTAAAGTGTCAGGATTAGCTTTGTCCCATTTGGAAGTTCATTCCTTGGCTGGATCCTGGGCTTTGTGACCTCAACCTGTTTTCATTCTTTCCGCAATGCCTTTTTTCTCTGGCCCCTTTGTCACAGTGTCTCCTAAACAGGTATGTGAACCAAGCAGCATTCACGTTCAGTCCAAAAGCAGACTGAAAAGAGTTGCAAAGGGATCTCACAAGACTGGGTGACTTGGCAACAAAAGGACAGATGAAATTCAGTGTTAAGTGCAATGTAATACACATTGGAAAAACATAATTCTAATTATACATACAAAATGATAGGGTCTAAATTAGCTGTTACCACTCAAGAAAGAAATCTTGGAGTCATTGCAAATAGTTTTCAGAAAACCTCTGATCAATGTGTAGTGGCAATCCAAAAACAAACAAAAAAAGTTAACCGAAAGTAAGTGACGGAAAAGAAGACAGAAAATATCATAATGCCACTGCATAAATGACCACACCTTGAATACTGTGTGCATGTCTGGTCACCCCATCTCAAAAAAGATATATATTAGAATTGGAAGAAGCGCAGAGAAAGGCAACAAAAAATATTGGCGGTATGGACCAGCTTCTGTATGAGGAGAGATTAAAAAGACTGGAACTATTCAGCTCAGAAAAGAGATGAATAAGGCGGGATATGAGAGAGGTCTATAAAATCATGAATGGTGTGGACATAGTGAATAGGGAAGTGTTATTTACCCCTTCATGTAACACAAGAACCAGGGGTCAAAGAAATGAATAGGCATCAAAAATAAATATAAGGAAGCACTACTTCATACAACACACACTGAACTTGTGGAACTCTTTGCCAGTGGATGTTGTGAAGGCCAAAATTTTAACTGGGTTCAAAAAAGAATTAGATACGTTTGTGGAAGATAGATCTATCCGTGGCTATTAGTCAATACAGTCAGGAATGCAACCCCTTGTTCTCGGTGTCCTAACTACCCAAAGCAGAGAATGGATGACAGGGGATGGATACTTGATAAATTGCCATGTTATGGTCTGCCTCTGAAACATCTGGGGCTGGTCGCTGTCAGAAGACAGGATACTGGGCTCGATGGATCATTGGTCTGACGAAGTATGGCCAATTCCTGTGTTCTTAAGGCTGAATCTAACTCTTTAAATTTTGATGTTCAAGAAGTAGGCAAAACAAATGTGTCCATCCATAACCATGAACACATTGTATGTGTCATCAAATCAGCCACAGACATTCAGTGTACCATAGCTTGTCTCTGGCTGAATGTTGATGATATATTTATAAACTGGCTCCTGTACACAATAATATATACAAAAATGTCTTCCAATAGACATCACATAAATAGTTACTCCTGGGACCACTTGCACAGACAAAATTATCTGATGTATTAACAATTCAGTGGACAGTCTCTGAAGCATGGATGGCTTTGTACAGAGGCTTCCTCATATATAACCATTTTCCCATCACCACGTTGAAGGATATCTATTTAATCCATCTCCTATCAGTGACATAAACATTTAATGAAAGATATTTATTTTCTTGCTTTAGGTACTGGCACGGTACCCATGTAACCTTCACATCTGTGACAGATATTTATTTTCACCACCACAAGCAATGACACATACAAACTTAATCATGGATAAGCATTACATTCCTCTAGTCCCTGATTTCCCTGGGGGGAGGGATAGCTCAGTGGTTTGAGCATTGGCCTGCTAAACCCAGGGTTGTGAGTTCAATCCTTAAGGGGGCCATTTAGGGAACTGGGGCAAAAATTGGGGATTGGTCCTGCTTTGAGTAGGGGGTTGGACCAGATGATCTCCTGAGGTCCCTTCCAACCCTGATATTCTATGATTCTGTATATATTCATTTAACCATTGTGTTATGCTTATGCAGACCACATTTAACAACGCTGCAAGACAGTTTAACCAGCCTTGTGAACTAGGGCTTGTCATTCCCTTTTCTCTCCCCCTATATTCTTTCTCTAAATCCCAGGCCATAACTGTCCGTTAATGTTATGTTTCAGAGTAGCAGCTGTGTTAGTCTGTATCTGCAAAAAGAACGGGAGAACTTGTGGCAGCTTAGAGACTAACAAATTTATTAGAGCATAAGCTTTCATGGGCTACAGCCCACCTTCCACCTTCTCTGTATGTATATATATATATCTTCTTACTATATGTTCCATTCTGTGCATCTGATGAAGTGGGCTGGAGCCCACGAAAGCTTATGCTCTAATAAATTTGTTAGTCTCTAAGGTGCCACAAGTACTCCTGTTCTTTTTGTTAATGTTATGGGAGTTGTCACCAGATGTCGCTGTTGCACAGTCTTCCAGATTCTTTTTCTTTCGTGTGTGAGTGAATGTTCAGTCCTGCGGGGAGATGCTGTGGTTGTGTTTTGGTTATGTAAGCTTCCGACAGAGACAGCTTCTGGAAAGATGGATCTATGAAAAGAGCAGGGGAGTTTGCTCCTTGGTTTGGTCTCTCCTTAGAATAAATTATTGAGTCACAGTTGTTCCCTAGGACCTGGGCACTACTGTTGGGTTGAAATTCTTGTCAGAAAAGATCACACTCCCTGCTGCTTGACCATCTCTGTTGCAGGACTCCTTTATATGTGTAAATGAAACAAGTTACGCTTGAAATATATCCAATCTCCATGTCACTGATTACTCCTCAGTTGGGAAGCCAACCTGCAAAGCCCGAGACATCTGCTACTACTTGGCACACAGGTGATGCTGATGTCAGAATGATTAGCTGGTGCTGGAAGAAGGGGCAATGTTATTTGAATTACAGTAACTCTTAAAAAAAAACAGGTGAGATTCAGGCCCCGCTGTCCCTGCCCCTTAAGTCTTAGATTCTAAATAAACAAATCTAATTGAGGGTAACAATATATGTGGTTTCATTTCATCCTATCTGTAAGTTATGTCTTCAGTTTGAACAATCCCCAAAAAACTCAAGGTAAAATTCATAAAACTGAGTTTCATCTTATTTAAGTGTGAAATTATTTATCTGTCCATATTCATGACTCTTTAGGCAAACATGCAATTAATTTTGAGTTTGTAATCAACCTGAAATAAATTCTTTGAACTATTAATTTGAGTCTAGGTGATTCATTTATAATTAACTTGTTTGAGAGACTGGAGATGTGAAAGATGAATCATTAGCCAGTTTTTCAGAGGGTAGCTCTCCTCAACTTAGTAAGAGGAGAAAAATATATATAGAAATGTTAATTTATTTTTTTTTACCATTACATAAAATCTACTTTCAGCCTTGTTCAGTAAAACGTGTTTCTAACAACTGAGCCATAAAAGATGGCTTGGAAATACGAGAAACATAAAATCCCAGGTAACTTCCTATTATTGAACTGAAGGGATTTGATAGGCATCATGAATAATATGGGAATTAAATTCTTTATTTTTTGCTGCTGAGCAATTGGGAGACTAAGGACCTGCTAAGATTGTCAGTGGCAACAGGACTTGATGAGAAATGACAATTCATAGAATCATAGAATACCAGGGTTGGAAGGGACCTCAGGAAGTCATCTAGTCCACCCCCCTGCTCAAAGCAGGACCAATCCCCAAATGGCCCCCTCAAGGATTGATCTCACAACCCTGGGTTTAGCAGGCCAATGCTCAAACCCCTGAGCTATCCCTTACCCCCATCTTACTGCTTGTGGGCACATTCTAATTTTCTCTAGAAAACCAGTTGCATTGGTTAGTCGAGCTGGGTGACATTTTTGGCCAAAACTTCTTCTGTATTTGGTGACATGGAAGCAGTTTGTGAATTTGTATTGGTTTTGTTAAATTGTTTATGTCAAGAACAATTTCTGGAATTGCCAGCAAACCAAAAAAGGGATTATTCACACAGCTCTATTTGTTACTTCCCATGAGATCAACATCTATAAAATGTTCAGTGCAATGGGGAGAGTTAAGTGATCAATGCCGTAGTGTCAATAACCACGAATAATAATCTAATCATTGAGAGGCAGAAAGCACGTAGCACAGTGCTGGGAAGCAATGTAAACAGTAATCTGTAACATTGGGGTGGCAGGTTGTGAATAGGGGGAGCAAAGCTATGGTTACATCTACTTCCTGCCCGTGATTGGGCTAGTTGCCCCTTATTTCCATTCCCCAGTCTGGGCCTAAATGAATATGCCTGTCAGGCTTTGAGGTTTCTGTGCCTGGAGGATCTGGGCCTCAGAGCCCACAAGGTATTTAGGCAGCTAAGTCCAGTGGGAGTTATGCTCCTAAATACTTTTGAGGGTCTGGGCTCTGTGAACAAATAGAACATAACAAAAAGAAGGAATTTGAAAGACTCAGCAATATGGATGTCACAGAAGGCTAATGGTGCACACTAACTTTGGGCTCCTTAAAGCTGTGGGCTGTTGATAGAGAAGACCCTGCCTCCCATTCTCTGAGGCAATCAGCAATTCCAGCTCTGTTCTGTAATTTGAACATAGGGCAATGAAAGTATCTCAGGTAAGCTAGTTCTACACCGTGTTCCTCAATGGCAATTTACAATATTGCTATAAGGGCCTGTTATTCACTTGTACTACAAGCTGAGCTGGTCAAAACTTTTCCATCACAACTATATTATGATTATTATTATTTATTCTTTATTTTATTATTATTATTTGTACAGAAAATTAGTTTTTTTTAATAAATTCTCAGCGTTGTTCCTTTCTTATTCTCCTCTATGAGCCAGGGCTGTCTGGCCCTTTTCATTTCCCATAGTGCACCACAGCTAGGTACTCCTATACCTCTCACTATGGGAGATGTCTTCAAGCCAGAGAGCCCAGGAGGAGGAGGAACGTGAGAGCATAAAGCACTCAAACTACAACTTCCATGAGATACCATTTTGAGCCAAAACACTTGTTTTCAGCTGAAATATTTCAGGGAGTGATATTTTGCTGAGAAGTCAACCTCTATTTTCTGACCAGCTTGAGCTATAAGAGAAGAGGCATTTTTTACTGATGGACTTGAATGAAGACTTCTCCATGAATGCCCGCAGTGTTTGTACAAAGTCAAATTGATCCAGATCTGAACTTCATGGCTGTCCATGGAAAAATAAACACTTCTATACTTGCTAAGAGTATTGGGTTAACTTTCAAATTTCAAAAATTGACAATAAATGGGACTTGTGCTCCTAAATCTCTTTAGTTCTTTTTGAGAACTTCCCCAAATATATTTAATATGTGGGCATTGTGAGGCTATGATACACTTAACTATTAATTTTCTTCCTTCCTTTTTAAGTTTTGTGTTCTGTAATTGATACAGTGGGCAAGTCCACCATTGTCACTTTGTAACCTTAACTGCTTTTAGCAGTGCAGATTTAATGGTTTTGGAACACTATAGATTAGGGATTGGACGATTATACTCCCGGCCTTTGGGAAGTCTGAATCTGAATCGTATAAGCTTGGACAATAGTTAGCATGAATGGTCTGATTTCTCTTTTATACCCTCAGTCAATTTATGTTCTCTGATGAGTTCAGAGCTTGTTCTCTGCCCTTTCCTGAGAGACTCCAGTTTGGACTCTTATTCCCTAGGTCAGGAAGGCAGTAGAGGCACCATATTCAGCTTTGCAAAGAGTGAAACACTCTAAATGACGGCATTAGGACTGATCTTGCAAACCCTTATGCATGTGAGTGCCACTGAAATCATTGGGGTGTCAGGGCTACTCACAAGAAAAAGGGTTTGCAGCCTTGGGCCTCAGTGTCAAAAAGCTGCATTGATTGGCTGGATAAAGGTGTCCCATGATACCTCCTAGGTTAGAGAATAGATAAAGGGTGGATGTGTTGATTGTGAGGTAAACCAGAAAGAAAAATAGTGTGTCTTCAGTGTTTTGGAAAAATGTGGACCCCTTAAATCTTTCTCCTTTTTAAGACAGAAACAGTAAAGGGAATATGCACAAAACGCAGACCGTAAAACCAAATCAAGAGAAATAAACAACTTTAACAACCAGCAGAGAAACCAAGAATTAGCATTTTTAACAAGCAGAGAAACTACAGAATGCCCGTGTGTCAGTTACAGAATTAGCTACACTTCTTTCTGAGAGGACCCCCTCATATGTCAGAATTTATGCTGTCACCTATGCCAGGATGGAATTTTGCAATTTGCCCACTCATACCCCAGATCCTGTACTACACTACCCTGTGTATCCATGGTGCTTGTCTACAGGTCTGACTGATCTCAGAGACCCAAGTTCTTCCCTTTGGGGAGTCTATGACCAGTGATATAAAGTAACCAGCCTGCCTACTTAAACCAAAGTAATGCTTGTTTTGCAGCAGGGACAAAGCTTTTATAGAAGAAATGCTTTTACAACATTTTAAACATGTGCCCTTATCTAAGGGCTTGGCTACACTTGCGAGTTACAGCGCAATAAAGGAGTCCCAGGCGCACTAGCTCACTCTCCGTCCACACTGGCAAGGCACATAGAGCGCTCTGACTCCGTGGCTACAGCGCTGCTGGTACTCCACCTCGGCGAGTGGAATAACGTTTGCTGCGCCCCCGCTGGAGCGCCGCGGCGCCAGTGTGGATGAGGTGTTGCTTTACTGTGCTCTGATCAGCCTCCAGAAACGTCCCATAATCCCCTTAAGTCAAGTGGCCACTCTTGTCATTGTTTTTGAATCGCTGCAGGAATGCGGATATGCCCTTTGAAAGCTCCGTTTCTGACAGCCGGCTGCTTATCTGCTCTGAGACAAAGCAACCATTAGTGTGGAACGCTGTGTGAGAGAGAGAGGCATGGTGGCGGACAGGGGGGTCTGCTGCTGTCTGAACTTACAAGACAGCATGCTGATATGCTCTCAGCCCCCCCAAAACCCACTCTCTCTCCCCCCACATACACAGAACACATTCCCTGTCACACTCCACCCTACTCCCCCTATTTGAAAAGCACGTTGCAGTCACTTACATGCGGGGATAGCTGCCCACAATGCACCGCTCCCAATGCCGCTGCAAGAGCTGCAAATGTGGCCACGCCAGTGCGCTTGAAGTTGTCAGTGTGGACAGATTACAGCGCTTTCCCTACTGCGCTCTAAGGCCGGTTTAACTCAAAGCGCTCTACATCTGCAAGTGTAGCCATGTCCTAAATCCCTACCATCCCCTGATGGTTATGTAGGCAGGCATAGCTTCTTCAGACATCACAGTGGGGCCTTGTATCACCATTTGATTTCCCCCAAACAACTACGACTCTTCTCTTGGGAGACAGTCCCATTTAATCCTGCCAGAGCTCTTTTGGCCTTCTGTGTTTGTGGGCCTTTTCGTGTCCTTGTTCAAACCAGTGTTCTAGGTTGATTAGACAGGATGCAACATTATCAAAGCAAATAGTCATGCCATTGTCCCTTAAGACCCATTAAGTGTTTGAAGACAGGTGGCTATCTTAGCCATTTATCTCCTTCTTGCTTATGTTTCCAGACAGCGTCTTGCTGAGTTAAACCAATAAAATCATACAGAAAACAATTACCATAACCCAATGACTAGGCCAACATACAGCATTCATAAATTACAGAGAAGCTTTAAATCTGCCACACCTAAGATTGGTACACACCACTACATGTTTAATTCACCCGTTCTGATTTCTGGATGTTAATCTCACCAGTTTGGAAGGCTTTCTAGAGAATATGATGCCATGAATCACTACAAATTGGTACCCCCAATGCTCCGGTTGTAACAGAGGATTATACACAGTACAAAGCAGAGGCATGAACTGAATGTCTAATTGTAGCATTAGGCTACCTACCAAAGAACTGTAAATCCAAACAGTAGAGACAGCAATAAATTATCACATACAATAATTATGACATAGTATTTGGCACTTACATAGCACCTTACATGATCAAAGCATGACTAATTTTTATTTGCCCACAGTGTGGTAGGTGGGTCAGTATTAACCCTATTCTACAGATAGAGACATTGAGGCAAAAAGGTGAAGTGACGTGGCCAAGGCCATGCAGATAGCCAGTGTCAGAGCTAAGATTATAATTCAGGACTTCCTGACTCCAGCCTGTGCTCAGTTATACCACCCTTACTTTCATTGTACTCTAATGGCAGTACAGTGCCTTACTCTGTTTATGTCCATGGGTTTACTACCTAGTCAATGAAGTACACCTAATGGGGAAAATTCACCCCTATTTCAGAGAGCCAACCCAAGCTCTTGGTAACATTGACACGCTCCTTACATACTCAAAATAGGTCTTAAATTGTACCTCATCCTGGTGCTTGTCTCTGTGTGGGCATGTATTTCACACACACCTCCAAGGGAATGTAAAATAGTTGGATTTTGGCCAAGCTGATGATAAATGCCACCAGCAATGCACCTTCTAAGGTTCACACATTGAGGAAACCTAGTATGTGAAACCAGAATAAGGCATCTTGAATTGGAAAAGTTTGTTCTAAATCTGGTTCTAGATGGGGCTGGCTATTGGCTGAATGCTGGCTAGTGTTTCTGTAAGTGAAGATGTTCAAAGCAACTCCAACCACAGGATATGTGTGTGTGTTTAAAGCACAGATTTTGATAGAAGTTTTATAGTTTTTACCACATGCAATGATCCACACACTGAAAGGTGTTCTCAAGGCTCATAGGAAACTTATTAAAGTACCACTGCCAAACTGTTGCAGAGATTTATCTTTCTCTGATGGACTCACTGATGCATGGTCCCTGCCAGGCTCAAAAAAACAGATGTACATCAGATGGCACTAAGTGTCACGTGTTTAAATAGTTCTGGAGAAGAGGATATTCCCAGTCTGCCCCACCTCCCCCACACATAGCAGGACATTCAATGCTATCAGTAGATTCAGTATATTTCTTTATAAGCATTACCCAGCAAAGTGCAGACTAAGATAAGTTTGCTAGCCCCGTGGTGTTACCTCTGTTCTTGATGATGATGATTAGGATAAAGTGCTGGTACACTGGAGTTTATCACAGGTTGGAAATGTACCATGTCATTTGAATTACTTTCTTTCAAAAGTGATGTTTGATCAAATGCTTCTTGTCAGTGAAATGTGCCCAAGTATTTTTTTTAAAAAACACTTTCCACTCTTCTTGGTAAGTATGGCCTGTAATAACTTCATTATTGTTTGACACCTTAAACATTGAGGTCCAAATACCACCCAATCTTTCAGAAAATTTCAGGGGTTTAGTGATGAGCTGCCAACATTTTAGCCATGAATACCTGAGACAGTACTTGCTGTGAAATGTGGTCTGATAGCGGTCGTTCTCAATGCAGCTATAAATATTGATTGTTAGTGGTTTTAGCCAATGGTTTTGTTTCAGTTTTGTTTTTTTCTACAAAGAGGATATAGTAGTGGCAACAGGTTATATTGAGTTGTCTGGCTTTTCAACAACACATATATCATGATGATGGAACTGGAGTCAGAGGCCCCATGTTCTCCAGAGGGACAGTTCCTGAGGGACACCAGGAAATGTGGGGAGTTAAGTTGGAAGTAACACAGATGCATAGTCAGAGCAGTACACAGGGTTTAATAAAGTTTCATTTGTTAAGTTTAACCTGCATGTAGCTTCATTTGTTGCAAATGAAACATGGTGTGTCTGAGCTGTGAGTTGTCTGCAGTGCAGTAGCTGGCAGCATGTGCCATGGAACTTGGTCTGAAGCCCCCTGACCCTCTGGATTTTGCAGATACAAACCTAGCCCAGCGATGGACCTGGTGGAAGGAGGAGTTTGAGCTGTACACATACCAGGACATGCAGGAGGATGACAACAGCAGAAAAGTAAAACTATTTAAGCTTATTGAGGAACAAGGCAGCGAAGTCTGCACCACTCTGAAGCTCACCAGTGCCTCAAGCTTCACATAAGTCCTAGGAGAACTGGACACCTATTGCTCCCCAAAGTAGAATGGAGTGACACAGGTTTTTCACTAGATGCCATTCCGAAGGGGAGAGGATAGACGCCTTTGTTAATGCCTTAAGCACACAGGCTGATGCATACAATTTTGGAGACTTGGCAGACTCCCTAATTTGGGACAGGATACTCTGTGGCACTTGGGATCACTGCCCATGGAAGCAGCTGCCCTAGGAATGTGATCTCACATTAGACAGCGGCTTAGACATGGGGTGTGCAGCAGGAAACTAGGGCTTTCATCCTTTCTCTTCAGAAGGCACAACACCCCCAAGAAGTACATGCGGTGAGACAACAGTAAAGGAGAGCAGGTGGCCAGACCCCCTAATGAGATACACTTACTGTGGGAGACAGCATGGGCAGGTAAAGGAGAAGTGTCCTGCGTTAAGACAGCATTGCGAGGAATGTGGCAAGTTAAACTATATCATCAGTGTTTGCAAGTGCAGAAGAATGTCTCAGAGATTCAGTCAGACCTGTGTAAGAGGGAGATGGCACATCTGACAGAGGTGGTGACATTCTCCTTGAGTCCAAGACCATATCAAGTTCAGGCTATTGGGACAGGAAAGGTAACAAGAGGTAACACCAACCTCCTTGCATACAACAATGTTAATAGGGAAATGCTCTGTGCAACTTGAGGTGGATGGTGAGGCCTCCTGCAATGTGATTCTTTGTGGTGAACTGGATTCAAACACATCCATTACGAAGAGCAGGTGCAATCTAAAAAATAACGCAGCCTGCAGGAAAACATGACATCATAGTAACTTACCTAAGAAATAACAGATGGTTCCAGCTGAAGTTTGTGATGGTAGATGGTAAGCACCACAGACCCATCTTGGGGGATACAGCCATACAAGCCATGGATCTGATCAGGCTGCAGTATCAGAATTTTATAGCTACAGTGCAAGAAGCAAAAGGGAAATCCTATGGACAACAGAGGCCATTTTAAAACTGTAGGGTGATGTTTTCATAGGCGATGGGTACCTTGAAGGAAAGCTGAAACTGGAAGTGGACTCCACAATGGAACCTGTGTAGCTACCACGGAGGAAAATTCCAGTGGCACTATTTAATCCAGTAGGCAAGTAGCTCGACAGCCTGCAGAGCAGGGGTATTGTAGCACTCAGGAGGCCAATACAGCCTGGGGTAAGCAGCATAGTGGTGGTAAAGAAACCATCAGGCCAATTACACATCCATATAGACTCAGTCACTGAACTGGGCATTGAAAATGCTTCTTTTCACTGCCCACAGTCGATGCCATCTTTCCAGAACTTTCCAAAGTCAGAATCTTTACAGACTGCAATGGGAAGAACAGGTTTAGGCACAGAAAACTGGATAAAGAGCCCAACATGCTGACAAACTTTGCCACACCATTGGGTCGCTACTGATGCCTACGCATGCTATTGGGCATCAGTATTCTAATGAAGACAACCAAGTGCTGCAAGGACTGTCTGGGGTGAAAATAATTGCATGTGATTCCTCATTAGAGGTGAAGGGAGCAATGATCCAGAAGCTGAACAAGACCACAACAGAAAATTGCAAGCTCAAAAAAAAAAAAAAAAGGCTAGAGAAAAGGACATCCAACTACAGGCAGTCAAGAGTGATACTAGCAGGGTGGCCAGAAAATAAAAGCCAAGCATTGATAGGAGCAGAACTCTATTTTCAAATTAAAGATGAGCTGAGTGTGCAGATGTCCCGGCCTCATTAAAGAAGGATGTCATGCAAAGAATATATGCCTCACACCTGGACACCTGCCAAAGATGGGCTCAAAAATGTGTTTAGTGGCTGGGAATGAATATATAACTCCCCTCCTTGACAGAAGGGTGTGACACTTGTCAGACATGTGATAATCGCCAGCAGAAAGAGACTCTGTTACCGCATGAGCTGCCCACCTGACCATGGGGAAAAAAAGTGGGAGCGGATTTATTTACCTGCAAGGAAAAGCAGTACTTGATTAATGGACTACTAGTCACACTTTTGGGAATTTGATGCCTTGCCTGACACAAGAAGCAAGTCGGTGATTGGCAAAATGAGGGCCCACTTTGTAAGAGATGGTATGCCACACACTCCATTCACAGACAATGGATGGATGCCAATTTGCCTTGAATTCAAGGAATTTGGCTACACGTGGGCATTTGACCACCACACTTCCTCCACAGCAAAAGGATAGAGTGGAATCAACTGTGAAAACAGCTAAGAGACTGTTACACAAGGCTTTTTCTTCTGGTGCAGACCTCTTGTTCTCATTTTTGGCTCACAGCAGTGTCAAAATGAGGGGAGACCTGATGCAGTAAGATGGGCTGAATGAGTCAAGGGGGTGAAGCGACTTGCAGGTTGTACAAGGGACAAGAGGGACAAGTGATCCAAAGGAACATGAGGCACTTATGAACCAGCAGACACAACATCCAGAAACAGCCTACAGAGAGATGGAGATCATCATAGAACAGAGAGACAGAGAACCATACTGCAGCCAACCCCTCAGAGAGGGAGGACAATCCACAGAGAGAGCTTGCTGTATTTGGAATCAGATCACTCCTGATGTTGTCACCTGTTTAGACTAAACTATATAAAAGATTCCGTAACCAGCTGAGTCTGCGGTAAATGTAAGGAGATGAGTCATCCCTGCACTAGAGCCTGATTGAGCCACATGCACTGGTGAGTCCCTCCTGTGCTAGGCTCCAGCCAATCCACAACCCAGGACCTGGTCTGGTGACTCTCAGAGCAGGTGTATAAGCCTCACAGGAGGAACAAAAACCAATGAGGAGTCCTTGTGGCACCTGAGAGACTAACAAATTTGCAAATAGAGTTGAACAAGTGGAACTTTATTAAACCTTGTGCTCTGATCTGTACACGTGGCTGTGTTGCTTCCAGTCTAACTCTCCACGGACCCTGTTTACCTGGTGTCCCCTTAATACCAGTTCTTCCAAAGTGTGGGCCCCCTGACTCTGCTTCCACTGATCATGATCCATCTTCCATATTTCCAAATATTTTAACAGCAAAAACATAACTGATGCCTAGACCCCCGCCCCGTGTCCCTAACAAAGTTGTTAGTCTCTAAGGTGCCCCAAGGGCTCCTCGTTGTTTTTGCTGATACAGACTAACACGGCTACCACTCTGAAACAGGAGGAACAGCACCTCAGTCATTCCAGAGCTTGGACAGACTCCCCAAGCCTCAGCCTTCTCCAGCCTTGCTCTTGCTCCAGTTCTGTTCCTACTCCTACTTTGGCCTCTATTCCAATCCCGCTTTGGAGTCCTGACTCTGGCAGTGACCCATATCTCTGACCACTGGACCTAACCATCCCCATCACTGTTTCTGGCAGTAAAGATGAGTCCAACTCAGCTATGTGCTACAAACCTCTGTCCAAAGGGACACGGGGCGGGGGTCTAGGCATCAGTTATGTTTTTGCTGTTAAAATATTTGGAAATATGGAAGATGGATCATGATCAGTGGAAGCAGAGTCAGGGGGCCCACACTCTGGAAGAACTGTTATTAAGGGGACACCAGGTAAACAGGGTCCGTGGAGAGTTAGACTGGAAGCAACACAGCCACGTGTACAGATCAGAGCACAAGGTTTAATAAAGTTCCACTTGTTCAACTCTATTTGCAAAGCATGAAGCTGAATGCAAGTTAAGGTTCACGAAGCAGTGTAAATTCCATATAGAAGGGTCGAAGGAGAGTGCTAAGCCTCTAAGGTGAGGGATTCTGGTTGAGCCAAGTGTGTAAGGGAAAGGCTGGTCGTCAGCAGTGACGGGGCTTCTTGTGCTTTTGTTTCACTGAAGTAGCAATGAAATGGTGCAATGTTTAATCCAGCAGCGATCCTGGTCCAGAAAATTTAAAGCTCAGTTGGTGTTCGAAGGGAATCATATAAGCTCTTAAGAGGGATTGATTGTTTTCTCATTGCTGTTTTTCCACCATCTTTATTACTGAGCCCGAGTTACCATCTCATCGCACTATATATTTTAATCTAACGTTACTGTAAACCTGAAGTCCCCAGGCAAAATTAATTTAAATATAGGCTCATTGTGTTTGTGCATAAAGCACAATTAGTACACATCTTACCTCACTTCAAGTGTAGCTGAGCAGTTATTTAGGTACGTTTCATTGCACAAAATGAATTTCATTGAGCATGCTGTTTTCATACGTGTACACCATTAATTTTATCACGGTTTATACCTTTTTGGAAACTGCTGCCATCTATAGTTAATGCAAATCATCCCTTAGCAATAAAATAAACTATCATGAATGGCTTTGTCCGGCGAATGCATATTGGCTCTGAGAATTGTGAGAAACCTAGCAGCATGTGGAATCTTCTTATTCTGTGCCAATGTTCTGCTCCTTTTTGATGATGAACTGAAAGCAAAGGCTAAGAACAGCAAATCTAGCTAATAGGTAATCCTGGAAAGGCTTTATCCAATTCAGTAATAAACACTCATGCCATTATACCCTGGGCCAGCATAAAAAATGCTTTAGTTGCCTATTGCCAGCAGTATCCTACCATTGCATCCATAATAGAATGGCAGGCTGCAGCTTGAAAGAGCAGATGGGAAGGTTCACTATGGAATCTCAGAGGTGATAATACCAGACAATGTAACTGTTTGGTTTAATTATTATTCTAATATCCCATTGTTGGAGAATGTGAAGAGTACAGTAATTTAGATAGTTCCATGAGTAAGCCTATTAAGCCTATGGTTTGTATTTCTGTTCTGGGGCTTTTATGAGCTGCCCTTTCAGAAATGATGCATCATACTTGCACAGGTCAAATGGCCAATTGAATACTTTCAACATGGTTAGGAGCACTACACGAGACCCAAACCAATTTGGTATGAGGGCTTAGAGCTGTGGCCCTCTATTGAAGCATGCAGAAATAGCTTCTGAGTTTAGGGGCATAATGGCTCCTTCAGTTCTAACTATCTTGAAAGTACTGTAATCCAATGGTTTTAAAACATTTTTTCTGGCAACCCCGTTGAAGAAAATTGTTGGTGCCCGCAACCCAACGGAGCTGGGGATGAAGGGTTTGGGGTGTGGGAGGGTGCTCTGGACTGGGGCAGGGGGTTGGGGTGCAGGAGGGGGGTCAGGGCTCTGGGCTGGGGGTGCAGGCTCTGGGGTGGGGCTGGGGATGAAGGCCTTGGGGTGCAGGAAGGGGCTCCAGGTTTGGAGGGATTCATGGCTGGGGCAGGGGATTGGGGTGTGGGGTTGGGGTGCAGGCTTACTGGGGGTGGCTCCCAGTCAGTGGTGCAGTGGGGGTGCTAAGGCAGGATTCCTGCCTCTCCTGGCACTGCGGACCACGCTGCACCCAGAAGTGGCCAGCAGCAGGTCCAGCTCATAGGCGGAGGCATGCAAGGGGGCAGCGCACGGAGCCATGTGGCCCCTCTGCCTAAGAGCCGGACCTGCTGCTGGCCGCTTCCGGGGTGCAGCGCGGTGTCAGAACAGGTAGGGACTAGCCTCCCTTAGCTGGGCAGCACGACTGACAGGACTTTTAGTGGCCTGGTCGGTGGTGCTGACCAGAGCCACCATGACCCAGTACCTTACATTCTGCGAGCCTGTACTGGGTCACAACCCGAAAACTACTGCTGTAGTCTCCCAGGAGCTTGCAACAGCTGTTTGAAATCTGTACTCAGTTTTTATTTAGTTATCAAAAGTGGTCTTCATGGGTTTCTCAGGTACCTGTGTACAGATCAGTTTGACCTTGCTACACCTGCTAGAGAACAAGAACTTTTACTCATCTGGATGTATCTTTAACACTGGACTGTGTGTCAATCAATATGTATTGAGTGTTGGGAACTTAGTCTTTTAGGTCCAGAGTTTGAAAGGTATGTAGGCACTACAGATGCAGATAAGCACTTTACTGGTATTTTCAAAACTACGTAAGCCGATTAGGTGCCTAATTCCCATTGACTTCAGTAACACTTTCACTTTTAAAAGTAGAGCGAATGAGTGTGTGCTCTTTCTTTCTCTCTCACTTCCTCTCACAGAGTATGAGTGTGCGTGTGTAAAGTAACACAGACTTTTTTTCCAGTTCAAAAACAGTCAAAGTTTGAGAAAGTGGGGGCAGGAAGGGACACTTTTCATACTTTGTTCCTGTTTTCCAATTGGCAAAAAGTGGAAAACAATAAGATAGTATGGGGGAGAGGGGGCAGGGAACTACTTCTTTATACTTTCCAACTGTTTGCCAACTGTTGCCAGCTGGAAAACAGACAGAAAATGTGAGAAAGTGGAGGGAAACTTGAGCATTTAGCTGCTTCCATTGATGTCACTGTGGTTGCTCAGCACCTTTTGAAAATCAGGTCAGCGATGTTTTGGATGACCTCGAGTGGTAATTCTAATGATAGTACTTAATTCTGCAAATAATGCCTTTTGAATTATACTGCCCATAATACCTAACTGAACAATAGGGACGTCTGTGTTTGGGGAAATATGAAAAAAAAAAAAAGCCTGGTACATTCTTAGCAACAAATGTCCTTGCTCTAGCGAGGTAATTGCACACTCAGCAAGTTTGCAGATGACACTAAACTGGGAGGAGAGGTAGATACGCTGGAGGGTAGGGATAGGATACAGAGGGACCTAGACAAATTAGAGGATTGGGCCAAAAGAAATCTGATGAGGTTCAACAAGGACAAGTGCAGAGTCCTGCACTTAGAACGGAAGAATCCCATGCACCGCTACAGACTAGGGACCGAATGGCTTGGCAGCAGTTCTGCAGAAAAGGACCAAGGGGTTACAGTGGACGAGAAGCTGGATATGAGTCAACAGTGTGCCATTGTTGCCAAGAAGGCCAATGGCATTTTGGGATGTATAAGTAGGGGCATTGCCAGCAGATCGAGGGACGTGATCGTTCCTCTCTATTTGACATTGGTGAGGCCTCAAACTGGAGTACTGTGTCCAGTTTTGGGCCCCACACTACAAGAAGGATGTGAAAAAATTGGAAAGAGTCCAGTGGAGGTCAACAACAATGATTAGGGGACTGGAACACATGACTTATGAGGGAGGCTGAGGGAACTGGGATTGTTTAGTCTGTGGAAGAGAAGAATGAGGGGGGATTTGATAGCTGCTTTCTACTACCTGAAAGGGGGTTCCAAAGAGGATGGATCTAGACTGTTCTCAGTGGTAGCAGATGACAGAACGAGGAGTAATGGTCTGAAGTTGCAGTGGGGGAGGTTTAGGTTGGATATTAGGAAAAACTTTTTCACTAGGAGGGTAGTGAAGCACAGGAATGCATTATCTAGGGAGGTGGTGGAATCTCCTTCCTTAGAAGTTTTTAAGGTCAGGCTTGATGAAGTCCTGGCTGGGATGATGTAGTTGGGGATTGGTCCTGCTTTGAGCAGGGGGTTGGACTAGATGACCTCCTGAGGTCCCTTCCAACCCTGATATTCTATGATTCTATGAATTCCCAGATCAGTATATAATTCAAACAGAAATGAGGGTAGGATCCAATAACAAAGTAAAAACTGGCTTGTGTGGTACGTAGATTTCAAATGCTTCTAAATTCAGGAGTGAACATGTCCAAAGATTTGATCTGAAACCATCCCTTATAAATGGTCAAAGCAGTAGGTGGCTTGAAAAATACATGGTGACATCCTCATGTGTACAATCACAAATTGAGTTTTGAAAGTCCAGTTGACGCCTTTGCTGGCAGTCTCAGTGGAAAGGCTAAGAACTGATTGGGACTGGACAGTGAGCGACTTTAACCTTGCCCTTTCCAGGCCAATGGCTGTCCAATGCATGGTAGGGTTGCACTGCTGGTGCATATGCTCTACCAGATTTATAGGTAAGCAGAAGACTTCAGTCTCAAGGACCGTCTGTCCAGCATTGATTGTGCAAATATACTGAAACTGAGTTATACAGAGAATATTAATGTAGCCTCTGCACAAGGATGATATGAGAATAAAGTGTATTTTCTTTCTGAGGGTAAATAACCCAACTCCATTTATGAGCAATAAAGTAATGGGGAAAATATTAAAAAACCTCCAAACAATGCTCTCCCCCATATATGTACATTTTAATTTTGAAAAAGGACATCAGTTCAGACTTACAAAATGAAAAACAGAGGGGGGAAACCCCAAACCTGAGGTACTATAGAATGACAGCTACTACAGAGGTCTTGCTGGCAAGAAAAGGACAAACTCATTACTCAGATCTCTGAAGTTGATTCAGACCGAACCAGGAGGTCAGAGAAATTGAAACCTCATTGTTAGACAAGAGATTAAGCTGAGTCAGGAAACAAAATTAATTGAAACTGAAATGTTTTTATTTCAGTGAAGACTTTTTATTTTTCAAAATGGCTTCAAACAGCAACCAACTCTATAGCCTTGTGGTTAGGGTATTGGTCTGGGGGAGCCAGGTTCAAGTCCCCCCTCTACCTGAATCAGAGTGTTCTGGGATGAAAATATCTGCTCTGAATCATGCAGAAGAGTAAAGATTTAAACCTGGGTCTTCCACATCCCCAGCCAGTATCCTAATCTCTCTTTCTCTCAGACATTTCAACATCTTTTGCCAAAGTGAGAACAAGCATTTTGATGTAATTCTGTGTTCTTCTAGAACAACCAAAAGGTTTTGGGTTTGTTCCAGTGCAGAATGACGACAAATTTCCAAATCTTGAAAGTTGCCATGAAACAGCATTGTCATCTTTATGTCAACTCTACTTTTTAGTCCTGCCAATGAGATGTAGTTGAATTGAACCGACTCCTGTCGACTGCAATAGATTTTGGATCAGAATCTTAAAAACTCTCAATATTTATTTCTTGGAGCTGACTCTAGGGGACAAGAGTGAGCAAAACAGAGTGAGCGAACTGCAGGGTTTTAAATCCTGAGAGAAATGTAATGGTTCAGTGTTTGTTTAAAGCCATGAGTGATTCATTTTTAATGCCG
Source organism: Natator depressus (assembly GCF_965152275.1). Lineage (NCBI taxonomy): Eukaryota > Metazoa > Chordata > Testudines > Cheloniidae > Natator > Natator depressus. The sequence continues at coordinate 121,783,281 of NC_134238.1, read as the reverse complement.
AATTGGTTGAAGTTTCTTCTCTCCCCTGCGATCAATTTATTTTTATTCTCTTTTGTTTCAGAGTGGATTCGTGTTTGAGGCAGAGGTGCAGAACAAAGTATGGAAAGTTGGCAAAGAAGCATATGGCAATGTGAGCTAGGGAATTTATGGATCTAATCTTCCCTAAAAGGTTTATTTCTTCAGAGGCAACAGCATTATGTTTTCAATGTTTTTTAACCTACAGTGCAATTTGACACATGTGCGTGGAATAAGAAATACATTCATAACCAGAAAAGCAGATGGAATTTCACTTAATGGTTGTAAGAAGTAATTCTGAGGACTGACTGTGTTGCTGACTCATCAGTGCTTTGCCAACTTGAAAATGAGTCAGGGCTTGTTTCCTAAATTGTCAGATGACTGAATCATGACATTGTTATATTAATTCAAAATGTTAGCCACCTTGACAGTCGCTGAGATTATGAAGGAATTATTATGATCCCTTATTTTTATAGAACGGGAAGGAACAAAACTCCTGGATTCAAACAGCGCTGAACTGAAGGGGTGTTCAAACTCAACACGTCTGGATCTGAATTTCACTAGTGAGACTATGTGATCATTTGGTGTAAATCAGCAGAACACTTCAATGGAGCTGTGATGGTTTACAGCAGATGAAGACCTAATACATGGTCCTTTCACTTTGGAATAGGCCAAACCAACACTCATCCTGAAATTTGGGATGTTGGAAATCTGAATCTGGGTTCCCATCGACTTTTGACTTATTAAGTTTCCTCTTTTGCTTTTTTTTCTTTATTAGTATATATGGATCTTTCATCTCCCTTTCCAGTTGCAGCTAACATTATTATTATTAATTTATTTTGGTGAGGAAGAGTGAAATTTACAATTCAAATTATGACTTATTCTTTAAGTAAGACAGATAGACCTTGATGAGCCTGTTTACGGTTGGCTAGCAGAGATGGGTCTCTTAGATCATGCAGTAAAGACTCTTACATTTAGATCCAGATGTACCAGGATCAAATCCCCACTGCTGATAAGCCATCCATGGCCATGGAAATACATAAGAAAAAGTCATAAGTCACATAGGGTGAAAGCCAAGCAGTCCTTCCATAGTGGTAAGGTAAATATAATGGGGTCACTGCAGCACAAACGCACTGGGGAGCATAGAGGACATGAAGGGGGATTCTGCACAGGCTGGAGCTGAGCTTCATGGTGGCTATCCCTATATCTCCATAGGTTGGGATGAAGATCCAACCACTGGTCACAAATACCACGTAGGGATGAGGTGGTGGGAAGGAAGGGTCAGCAGGCTGAAAGCATTACTACTGTCTGCAGGTTGTTCTAATAGCCATGCAGTCTGACTTCCTTGAACAGATTCTCCTTATGTGTTGACTGGTGTTCCCTCAATATGTACTCAATAAGGAGCTATTAAGAAGCATTTCATAATTTAAAAGGAATGAGGCACATACTGACAGATGCAAAGCCTCCTTTGGGCTTTCTCTGGCCCTACAGAGTTGTTACAAATGGATGTAGTTCACAGAAGCCTAAATTACACTGGGGATGGGGGCAGCACAGAATCAGCCCCAGGGCCAAATAGCTCGGTGATCCCAGCAAACAGTTTGTGTATATTGGGCCTCATCCAATGCATTTTGGAGCAGATGGAAAGTCTCCTCTTGATTTAAATGGGCATTGGATCAGCACTGACAATTTAGCCCTATGGTTTCAAGTAATAACAGGCATAAGGGCCATTCATTTTCAGTTTTTGCTGAAAAATGCCCAGTTTTACAAAATCCATTATTGGGTTTTTATTGATTTTTTTTTAACCTGAATTCTGGACCACTCGAGTACATGAAAATACTGATTATGTTAAGAAAATCCTATAAAGTACATGAGATAGAGGTGTTTATGTTAATAAATTAACAAGGCTGTCAAAGTAAGGCAACATAGTGGAAGATCTACACACACAGAAACTATGTGTGTGCGTATGTGTATGTGCTGTTCATATACAGTGCATGAAATAAACTGCAGTATTAAACTCCTTTTCCTTTCAATACTTGTACCCGTCTCTATGTGTTGCTTTCTTCTGTCTTCCTGGCAAAGGGCTTTGAATCAGGCCCTATATTCTTGAAAAGCAGATGACTGTGGTCATGGCCTGATGCCACACAGGTATGTCACAACTTTTCTCTCAGCCCGGGGAAGAGAAAGGATTACATTTCTCTTCAACTCCCTGCAAAATTCATCCATCCTCTAAACTTTTCTCTTCACTTTCTCCTTCCAGAACACACCTGCAGGACAGGGTATATACTAGTCCTCTAAGTATGTAGATGATGACAACACTAAAAGGGCTCTTTCTAATATCAACTCATTTGAATAGGCCCCTTACAAATCTAGAAAACACACAAAAGGAGAAAAAGCCCATAACTGTAATGAAGTAAGGATGATCGCTATGGATAAATATGAAACCAAAACCAGTTGTATTTGTTAATGGCAACTCAATGGAACGCTAACGGGCTAGAAGTACAGAAACTGATTAACACCGTCCTCCTCACACAAATAGTGTGTTACTAATGAAAATATTGAGCAATAACTAGACCTGGGGTTGAGAATCATCATTAAAGCCCTTAAGGGTGAAAGAAACTCTTGGATAACACTGTTTAAAAGAAGCACAAACAAAATGTTACACCCATTTTTATTCTTAATGTGGATTTCTCCTCACCTAACAAATATTTGCAATAAAGATGATAGAACATACCTAGCTAATGAAGTAGCCCATAATCTTTTAATGTCTGTAAGTGGACTGGTACACCGAAGTTAAGTATTGCTATTTATTTAAGAAGTGTGGAAGACCACCCTACTGTAGGGAGGTATTTCTATGCATGCTGCTTTTCAGGTATGTGGCATCCTTTCAAAAATGGCTTTTTCTCAGGCCTTAAGGCTCAAGAGATGCCACATCTCTGACACCTTATTACCAAGAGATATCAAAGCCAGCATTTTAGAGGCCTCAACGGAGATTAGGGCCCCAAAGCACTAGAAAATGTACAAAAATGCAGGGTCTGTGTACACTGCTGCTGGCACCTTATATAGGCACCTATTACCCCTCTCCCCCCTCCACCCCCATCCTGATTTTTCACACTTGCTGTCTGGTCACCCTAGCTCACATGGCTCCCCCTTAAAATTGGTGGGGCTCCTCATAGATGTAGTGGTCTGCCAGTATGGAACATTTTGCAGAGTCAGGGTTTAAGGTGGGGATATAGTTCTTTTGAAAGTTAACATATTTTCCTAGTTGTGCTCTACAAGCAAAGAAATTACACTACCCAGCACCCCCATGAGCTATGCAGTGCATTCAGATATATTAGACATTGTCTTTATTGTTTAAGCAGGATATGAGAACAAACGGGCAAATGAGATTACATTATTGTGAACCTTGACAACTGTTTGTGATAATGTAACAAAAAATATAATTGAAATGCAAATATAAAACAATTACGGTATCTATAAATACATTAACATTTAGACCCGATCTTAAACATGGACAAGCAGAGTAGCCCAACAGATATTGCTGTCACTGAAAGTTTTCGCTATAGAAGGGTCGTTATCTCTGAAGGTGCTGCCGGTGGCTACCCGCCACTTATTGAGCTTGTCCAAAAAGGCAGCTCCTATATCCTTGTGATGGGAAAGTTTCACAGTGCAGCTTCAGAAGTTTTTGGGTGAGCTCCTTGTTGCTCCGGTGATCTGCTAGGAAAGAATTTTGTGTTGCTTTTTGGCCACATGTACGCAGTATGGGCCAAATCCTGAGGTCCCTGCTCAGGACCTGATCCTGCTCTCATATCAGTATCAGGAAAGTACTTCTGTTTGTGATGGATTCTTTCATTGAAGTTGATGGGACTTGAGCATATGCTTAAACTTAAGCGTCTGCATAAGTGCTATTTTGACTAAGAATAGACTTAAGTGCTTTCCTGGTTTGGAGCCTAAACTGGGAGGCGTTCTATTGAAATCAGTCAGTGGAGTGACACTGGTTTGAAGATGGGATGAGATCAGAATTAGGTCATAAACAAGTAGTGTGGTTTTAACCAGAATTTTCAGTTAGTGAATTTGTTTCTATACAGGATATTTTAGGGGACTGTATGAACAAATAATGCCTGGAAAGGGACTTAGACCTTGTCTCAAATGGAAAGACTTTTTTACAGGATAATCTAATATGTGAAACGAAACCAATATAATTGCACTTGTATAAGAGCCCCTTTATTCTGATGTGAGTGCTTTTTGCAGTATAGTTTACGTTGCTTGCAATGGGGATTAAGCTAAGCCAAAAAAACAAACAAAAACCCCCCAACTCAAGCAAACCCAACTGTTCTTCTGGAGGAAGTGTGTCCACATGGCAGTTACACTGATATAACTTCAAAACCTTCACCTTTAAGGCAGGCCTTGAGTAATGAGTCAGTTTGTTGGATCCACTGATCACAGCATCAATCCACTACAAATAGTGGAGATAGAATGGAATTATCCTTGACAACCATAATCTCACCCAGGGTATTGGGAATTCCTTTTGCTTCTGTAAATAGTGATTTTTCCCCCTATGGTTTTCTTTTGAGCTGTATAATTGTCTTAGGCAAAGGAGGGCAACTGGAGGTAATTTTTAAAAAAATAGGACCAGATCCTCAATTGGTTTACTCCACTGACTTCAATAGAGTTCTTCCAGTTAACACCAGTTGAAGATCAAGTCTGTGTTGTAAATTAACATCTTTCTCTCAGGTTTCAGAGTAGCAGCCATGTTAGTCTGTATCTGCAAAAAGAAAAGGAGTACTTGTGGCACCTTAGAGACTAACAAATTTATCTGAGCATAAGCTTTCGTGAGCTACAGCTCACTTCATCCGAAAGCTTATGCTTATGCTCACATAAATTTCTTAGTCTCTAAGGTGCCACAAGTCCTCCTTATCTTTCTCTTAGTTTCCCAGTGAATCTGATCTGTATGTCTTGTGTAGATTGTCCTTGCCTAAAGTCTTTACAGCCTTTCCTTTACTTTCAGTCATCCTTTTCAGCTGTAAGAACATTTGGTAGCATGTAATAAATACATTAGGTAATAATGCCCACTTGTTTGGAATTGGAGTGCAGACCTGTTGCTTCTTGTGAACTTAGTGCTGGGTTCCTCAGTAGGCCTTCACAGGGTTCATTTTTTGTCAGCTTTCATATGACAAATGTGGAGTATCCTGATATAATGTTTGGGCATGTGATATTGCACAATTAGGCCCCAGTTCTGGAAGCTCTTCCATGCACGTGGAGCCTGGATCCATGCAAAGCCCCACTGATGTCCATGAGAGACCATCGAGACAAACCACCTTGCAGAATAGGGGCATTGTTTCTCCAACCAAGGTTAAGAGGTGTTGGACTTCTGTACTTCGCTCAGCTTCCTCTCGCTCACTGAGCCTTGAGGCTGAGGCTTTCAGTCACTTAGAGATTTGGATACTCCATCCGCAAAGCAACTTTTCAAAACCCAGCCTGAAAATCTTAAAACTAATAGGTAAAATGAGGACCCTCATGTTTAAAGCTGCCTGGATGAGTGGACCCAAGAAGCCCAATTGAAGAAGTCCGCACAGTGGCTATGGTCTACCAGGGCATCACAAAATGATCAAATATCCATTCTTTTTTGGGACACTCTTTGAAGGGTACCCCTACCTCCCCTAGCAGCCACTCGGTGTATAAATCAACTAAGAACTAGAGATTTGCCAGTACCTTGGACTATAAATAATGGGAACCACAGATAATGCATCTCCCTCTGTTTGTATTGTAATCTGTGGCACTTTGTCATCCATATAACTTTCATTTTCCCCCCTAAAAATAATCTGACGAAGAGTCAATCCCCTGGTTCTGACATGTTTGACTTGAATTTCTGCAAGCAAAAGAATGGTTATTTCTTTTGTCAGATCATCTCAGGGTACTCGAAATACTATTAAGCAAATGTAATTAACAAGCATGCGTGAAAGCCACCCCAACAGAACATATTCCCTGCCACTTTCCTTGTTTAAATGTTAGTTTTAAGAGAGTTTTTATGTATTAACACATAATTCACTAGAATATACTGAAAATGTATGTAGTGGCACTGTCCGCCAGTGCCATAGTTAACATTCTTGACATGTTTTACTTCTGTAGACTTCTTTTCTCAGCCCTTCTTCATAAGTGTGTAAAAATGTATTAGGCCTGAAATGTGACCCAACTATATCCCACAAAACTGAGTGATATTTTTCGCTCATCTGAGTCTTTGCACACCTACATTCTGCTCCAGCAACACTTACATGGAAGTAAGTGGGTTCACTGGGACTACTCACAAATTACTCACCTGTTTGCAGGCTTTCAGCCACAGTGTGGCAAGGCAGTAGCCTCACCATAGTGTAGGCGGCAATCAGTTTCCATTAATAAACCTATTTTGATCTCCTTGTTACTCTCTTTCAGCTAGATATTGACAAGAACATAAAAATACTCTAATGCTCTTTTCTACCCTTTTATATATGGAAGAGGCATTATTTGTTGTCTGTTTAGAGGAGGATTGCTAAGACTTTGGACCATTGTAATAAACATAAATTGTTCATTTTTTAATTAAGTTGCTGCCATGTATGCATCTATGCCAAGGGATATTGCGGTTAGAAATCCTGAGCATTTAAAAGTATATAGTTTAAGTGTGCAGTGTGTTAGTTAAAGACAAAGGGCAACACTCATTTTGTTTGTTCTTTTATAGGCTCTGCTGAAGGGGTGAGTCTTTGTACCTAGTGAAGTACTGGGGATGGGCAGGCAGAAGCCTGCCAACATCTAAAGGCCCTTCCCCTCAGCCCAAGGAGATGAGCCATGGACCCAAGTGTCAAATACGATTGGGGGACAAAAAAATGAAAATAACAGGAATGGGAGTGAGGGCCACAGATATAAAATCAGGGATCCAGAGGGGAATACGGAGCAGAGAACCCTGGACAGCACCCACTGCTCCTCAAGGGAGCCAGTGGACACAGCTCAGAGGAACTCTGCCCAGAGATGTGACTTGAGGGAGGATCGGAAGTAGGCCTCACAGTTGCAGAGCACCCAGCCACACACAGATCTAGCTTCCTCCGCGTAACACTCATTTGTGTAGGAGGCAGAGCTTTCTTGTGGGCTGTTCTGAGACTGTGGAACAAACTCCCACAGGAAGTAAGGACCATCTCATAAACCTCCCCATCTTCCATTCCAAATGCAAGGAGTAGTTCTACAACCTGCCTTCTCTAACATAAACATGGAGCTACATGTACACTAAATATACACCACAACAAGCCCAAACCCTACCCAAACAAACCCCTTTTTTGCCCACACAATCCTCCCCCTTGGGGAGAGGACAAGAGAGAGCCGGAAAAACATGTGACAGATGTTAGTCACGTTGCTTAATGCATGGCTGGTTGTTGCTCAGATGCTTTGGTGATAAGGGCAGCATACAAACTTGTATAAACTAGACTAGAGTAGGATAGAATTAGGGCTGATACAACATCCATTGAAGTCAATGGAATCTTCCATTTGGGTTTGTACAGTGCCTAGTGCTAGGGGACACTGACAGCTGATATGAAGTGCTACCATAATACAAACAATAGATTGATAAATATCTTGGGTGGGAGGCTGAAAGATGCTTTCTTCTGCTCAGTTGTACCAAAGTCTTCAAGACCAATTCAACAATCCCAGATATGGGATTGGCACTAGACCCTGCATTTTTCATAGATTATAGATCAATAGGTTATAAAGCAAAAAGGGACCATTATTGTCTAGTCTGTCCTCCTGCATCACACAGGCCATCAGAATTCCCTGAATTATTCCTGTTTAAACTAAAGCAGATCTTTCAGAAAAAAAATCTAATCTTGATTTAAAACTTGCCGGTGATGGAGATTCCACCACAAACTTTGGTAGATTGTTCCAATGATTAATTACCCTGACTGTTTAGAAATAAGACACACTTTTTTTGTAAGTCTGAATTTGTCTAGTTTCAGCTTCCAGCCATTGGATTTATACCTTTTGTCTGCTAGATTGAAGATCCCTCTATCAAATTTGTTCCCCATGTACATACTTATTGACTGTGATCAAGTGACCCCTTCACCTTTTCTTTGGTAAACTAGATAGATAGAGTTCCTTGACTCTTTCACTATAAGGCATGTTTTCCAGTCCTTTAATAACTCTTGTGGCTCTTCTCTGAACCCTGTCCATTTTTTTTCAAAATCCTTCTTGATTTGTGGACCACCAGAACTTGCAGACAGTATTTCAGTAACGGTCGCGCCACTGCCGTATACAGAGATTGTATAATCTTACTAATCTATTGTCCTCTTTGTGTATCCAAGGATTGCATTAGTCTGTTTGGCTCCAGCATTGCACTGGAAGCTCAAGTTCAGCTGATTATCCATCAGGACCAAGTCTTTTTTTTTTAGTCACTGCTTCCCTGGATAGTTTCTCCCATCCAATAAATAAGTCTTGTATTTTTTTTCTAGATTTACTACTTAACATTTGGCCGTATTTAAACACACACTGTTTGCATGCATCAGGCTTACCAGGTGATCCGGATCGTTCTGTATCAATGACCTGACCTCTTCATTTTTACCGCTTCCCGGTCTTTGTGTCATTGCAGATGTTGTTAGTAATGATTTTTTTTTTCTTTCAGGTCATTGATAAAAAATGTCAAACAGTGCAGGGCCAAAACCAGTCCCTGTGGGACTCTACTACAAGTACACCCACTTAGTGATGATTTCCCGTTTTCCTCATATTGCCAGTCATAAAAGTTTTCTTAAGGAACAAAAATGTGAAGGCACAGATTTGCATCCTCACAACCCATGCCAACCACAATAAAGCAGATCAGTGCTGGGCACAGCAACGTTCAGCCTCAGCAAAAGTCGTTTGGAAGCATGAAAGAAAGTATGCAAATGCATTTTAATATAAGCAATCAAAATAAAAGACATAGATGTTACTTCAATACAGACTTTCCCCCTCTGCTGTTTCAATATCTACTTTGATGGGGAAGAAGGAAATGTGCCACTTCATTATCTTCATTTTTTTGCTTCAGTGAACAATGCAAAAATAGCAAGAGCATCTATGTGCCTTTGCCAGTCATTCCTGCGTAGTGATCACTATAATACAAAAGGTTAGGACAGTGGTTAACAGACCATGATCACCTGCTTTTCATGGTCAGTTGTTACAATCAACTGTGCCTTATGGATCTTAGGTGACACTTGACTATTATAATATAAATACGAACAGCTGCCAGACATTTCACTGTAACAGCATCTGAATGAGGCACTTTCAAACATTTTATATGACAGTACCAGGTTCAAAGAATTATAAACTGCTTACTACAGTTTTATTAATTATATAAAAGAGGCTGCTGGATTATGATGAGATTTCAATGGCAAAATGTTAATGAATACCTGATTGCACCCTTGATAAGGACAGCATAGGCAAATTTATGTTTGGTTTGTTTCTTGCCTTGCTGTATTTTCCTTTTTCTTTTAGCTTATATTTTGATAGGGAAAGTTATTTTGATCAGGAAAATTGCAATCTGTTTTGAAAATCTTGAAATGAAATTTTCCACAATTTTGAAATTTTTTTTCTCAAGTTTTTCAAGTTGAAAAATGTGTTGAAACTGACCCTTCCCCACGAAAAAAATCCATTTTGACAAATGAGAATTTTTCAATGAAAAAACATTTTGTTAAACAATTCCTGATCAGTTCTCTTCTATATCAGTCTAAGGGTCCTCCTCTGTGTATCAGCTTGTTGAAACAAGGCCTTACTTGCCCGTTGCCATTCAGAAAGAACTTTGCAGCCCAACGTTTAGATATGAGAGGGTTTTTTAATTTCTTCAGAAGCAGTGACCGTTCAGAATCAAAGTACCTGCTGGCTTTCGGTGGTACCACCAAATTATGTGTGTACCTCCAAGAAAGCCCTATCGTCTTTGAGAAGCAGCACTTCTACAACTAGTATTATTGTGCCAGTCAAAAACACAGGAATGCTGCACTACTTGCTGGAATGGGATTTCATGGAGAGAATCAAGTTCATGTTGGATTGGATTATGGGCCGAGAGAGACTGATAACATTACTGTTGGTACAAAGAGCTGGGAAAGGCAAAAAACAAAGCATTAGTGGACAGGAACCCTATGAGGCTAAACACAAGGCCTGGACAGGGGTTTCCTGGTAGCAGCTTATGTCTAAGGATATCTGTAGGTTCTAATCTGTGTGTGAAATTTGCATGGAAGAAAAGCATGAGGTCTATGCTACTTCCTGGAGCCATGCCACCCTCTTTTAGTTACCACTTGTGCCTGAAACTTTTCCCCTACTCAAGAAGGGTAGAAGGCACAGAGTTATGAAATGACCACTAGCTTGCACAGGAAATTCTGTGGGCATTTCTACAGGGGGGAATAGGATGTTGGGTACACCAGGAATCTCACAACATCATTCCAAATCCTTTCCCTACCTCACAAATAAAATACCACCTAAGGCTGCAAACGTGCACTGTTCACTCAAAGGGTGGGTCTAGGTTGCCAGAAAAATAGTGTTCTTAACTTGGGTTAGCTAACTCAGGGTAAAAGAGCAATGCACGCAAGGCTTAGCAACCTGAGTTAAAGCCTATAAAGGAGCTTCCATGTAGTCTACCGAAGGTTGATAATTCAGCTTGGGCTCCTCTGACCACCTGTTGTTCCTTCCACAGATAAAATTGGGGAGTACAATACAGCCCCGCATCTGGAGAGACAACTGTAAGGAGCTTTGTAGTGTGCTGGCAAAAGAAGAAAGTTGCCCTCTCATATGTCTAGAACTTAGTCTTTGGAGTATTTTTCTTCATTTGATAAAAGTTAAGCATTTAAGAGAATCCAAGTGGGCACTTTGTGACTCTTTAGTATACAACAGCTAAAAATGCACTTGCATGCTTTGGGCCAAATCCTCCATTTGAAGTCAAAGACGTTATTGCTGCTGATTATCTGGTTGTTAATATAGAAAAAACCAGCATGAGTCTGTACTCCTAGGATCTGCCCTCAGTAACCTAAATTAAATGAGATGTACACAACTTATCTCCTATTAAACACTTTTTCAGTGAAAAATGCTGATTCGGCGCCACCAAAATGTTTTGAAAAAACCATGTCACCTTCATGAAATTGTTCACCTTAAACCTCCACCCCCCAATTCCATACAAAGTTCAAATGTTTCATTTTGAGATATTTTTTTAAATTTTGACTTTTCGATTCAAAAGGACTTTTTGTTGTGAAATTTTATTTAAAAACATTAAATTCTTAATCAAAATGAAGCAGTTTGTTTCAGGCTGAACATAATGTTGAATTTGCTGTGAAACAAAACTGGTTTTTGATTTTGCTGAAAATTTCAGAAAGCATCATTGCCCATAGCGATTTGTTTCAGAATTGTCAGCAAACTGAAAAATCAGTCACCCGCTAGCCCCATACAACTTATCACTACTTTTAATAGATACATCCTCCTTTAAAAAACAAGCACATTCTTTAGATAGTCACAAACAACAAAGGGACACCCACTCACTAAGGTACATACAAACAAGGTGGGTGAGGTAATATATTTTACTGGACCAACTTCTGTTGGTGAAAGAGACAAGTTTTTGAGCTACACAGAGCTTGACCCATATGGCTCTAACAACACTGCAAACAATAATGTAAAATGCAGACAGACATTCTGTCATAGTGCAAAGCACCGTAGTCACATCACAATGAACAGGAGTCAGAAAACACAAGTCATTGGCCAGCAAGCTTTCTCCATGTTTGCAATCTTCTCAAAGCCCTGAGAAGCATGCCATGCTGCGTTCCATCTACTCAGCCACACTGCCAAATCACACTCAGCTCTGTTACCATGATACCTGGTACCAGTCACTAGAACGCTTTCTTTTGGTAATCTTCCATCCAACCCACGTGCTGTGCAAACTCAAGTCGTCTTCATCCGATTATCTTGTTTATATCAGGTATCGCTCCACTTAGGCTGTAAATCTGGGCGATTACCTCCTCAGAAGCTGTGTGTGTGGCCTAGAGCTAGGCTGCAGCAATCATCTGTAGCATTTCAATTCAATGGCATACAGCCTCTTAATGTCCTGTTTCCTTAACATCCATCTCACGTGCGTATAGGAAGATGCTGAAAATGAGACTGCAACAATTCCATTTTAACTTCATGATAGTACCTTTGCATCTCCAAATGTGGCAGCGATGGTAGAGCAGCAGTCACAAGTTCAACTCTCTCTTATCTAGTTGGTATTTTAGTGTCCATTGTGGTCTTACTACCCAAGTATTTAAAGTGCTCAACAAACTCCAATGCCACCTCAGATGTAGGAAGGCATATCTTTGCCTTTTGAACAGCCTTAGATGTCACCATTGTCTTTTTCTTTTTGTGCGATATCTTTAGATCTAACTTCTCTGTTTCCGCTGCTACTCTTTCTAGCCATTTTTGCACCGCCTCTTGCAACAATCCAAGCAGGCCAGCATCATTGGTGAAGCACAGAGGGCCAATTTTTCATCCACTGGCAGATACACCCTTGTCAAAGTTTCCATCTGAGGTGGTTCTTAAGATTTCCTCAAGATAGTACTTGAGGATCGATGATAAGCGTCAGGTCTGCTTGCTATTTTCAAATCATACCACCTACTTTGTTCATGCTCCACAAACACCAAAGCTGTCGTGCGTCCACAGAGATTTTGTATCAGCTTTATTATATTTTCACCAACTCTGGCCACAGTTGCTGAAAAAGTTTTGTACCATATTCTTTCAAATGCCGTAGCAGAATTCACAAAAATGGGACTGCCTTCCCATCATTCTCTATCACTTTCTTGCATATCATACAAAAAAAGTGAATATTTGGTTCACTGTACCTCGTTTTGATCTAACCCTGGCTTGTTCTTCAGCCAGAAAGTTCCCTATCTTGGGCACTTTTTTTGCTAGGGTGTGCCAATAATGACACTACTTTCACTTCCAATTTAGAATTAGTGTTACTCACATTATACAGTTCCAAGCAACACCCAATCTAAGCGTTGCGTGCCATGGTGTTTCTCCTGCCAGAGAAATCCTTCAAAAGTGTTCTGGTAGTTTTGGTAGACCTTTCTAGTGACGATTGCCATAAACATATTCTGTATCTCGATGCACGGTTTTTCAAGCCGTTCTTCTTTTCCACTTTGATCAGTGAATCTATGATCACTAAGATACATTTACCAAAATGTCATAGAACTAAGGTCAAAGTTAATACAACTCTCTTGGGTATAAAACCCCAAGGTTTGGCCATCCCTCCTGTGTAAACATCTTTTGACTGTACGAAGACATGAAGACTAGGCAGCAGTTTGCAATCTTATAATTGTGTTCCTGCGTAAGGAAGATTACAATTTTCAAAAGGCAAGCAAGATAAGGAACCTCCAACGATACATTCATCATTTCATTATGCATTCACCTTCATTGGACTGCATAATACATCATTAATTGCATAATCAGCCTCGTATCTGTTTACTCTTTCCCAGAAAGAACAAGCCTTTGCTGAACTCAGAAAATCACCTTAAAAATGCAGAAGCTTTTAACTGTCCCTTTTATTCAGTATATTCCCTACTTCAGGATATGATGTATTTGTTTCAATAGTTTTCCGGAACACATCAGAAGAAATAAAATTAAAGTACACAAGTGAGTAAAGAAAATAAATAAGACACTGATCATTCCGCAGTGAGCCAGCAGGTTCACCTGATGGGGAAAGATTGGGCCACAAATCCTTTTAGGAAGGACAGGGACCCAATTCAGAATCTTGCTCCATGATGCTGAACGACCAGGAAGAGCAAGTGGTATTGAGAGGGCATCAAGTGTGTGTCCAGAGCCACAGGACTGTGTGGGAGGGTGATGTACAGGGCATTTTGTTAGCAGTAAGTGATGCAGCAAGCAGGCAGACTTGTAAGAAAGATATCTTTATTGAATGTAAATAGATGCCAGTGTTGCATACTGGGAAACCTGTTTGTCTGGGCCCATTTCACTCTGGGAAATTACATGGCACAAGGCCCTACTGTCTAGCTGATATCTAATCTAACAGGGTAGTTCCCTGGGAGCGTTGTTGCTTAAACTGATGTTGGTATTGTGCCCTTTTGCTCTCCTGTGCCAAGCATCTGAACCTTATGTGCTTGGGCTCTGGTAGAGTCACGCCATCCATCCAGGGGAGAAAGTGACTCAGGCTATAGAGAGAAGGTAGATTAGAAAGCATCCTGGTCACTGGTATTTCCAAACTGGATTATATCGATGGGGTTTTCAAAAGCACTCAGCCCTGGCCTAACTTTTCTCCCGTTGAACTCAATGGTAAATTGACTTCAATGGCGGCAGAGTTAAGCCAATGTTAGTGTTACAAAAGCATCCCGTAGCCCCAGGCAAGACCAGGGCACTATACAAAAACAATGTAAAAGGTGGTCCCTTCTGTGAAGAGGTTACAGTCTGAATAGACAAGAGAGACAGGGTAGGAAGGGAAACGTAGAGGTGACTTGCCCACAGTCCATGGCAGGTCCATGGTGGAGCTGAGAACAGAACACAGTTTACCTGACTTAGTCCAGTGCCCTAGCCACTAAACCACACTGCCTCACTCTGCTCTTTAGATCTCTTTACAAATGAATACAGGGAGTTATGGAAGTCATGGTCACTCATTTTCAAAAAGTTGTCTGAATTAACAGCGATTTGCCATGTCCCTTCCTGCATCTGTTGTTGTCAGACCTCTTATCCACTTCAGATAAACCACACGAGCAGAGCGAATGAGTATGTGCTAAAGAATGCCACTGTGAGTAATAGTAGATATTGCAAAGTTTGAGATGATCTTGCTTATTATTTTCATCCCCAAGCCCTTATTAGATATTCCTAACAAAATAATTTTGGGTCTTGGGTTTCCTTAATCTCTGGCAATTGAACAGTAAAATAAAAGTTCATCCTTAATTTAATAGGATGGTCTTCATAAAACCAGTCTGAAAATGCTATTCACCGGCACTAATATCTGGACGAGTTGTCCCTTGAAATATCCATCATTGTCACACCTGCAATGAAATGGGGAAAAAAATAACTGTACTGAGAAGTGTACAAAATGCACTGCATTCTGCTTGGCTTTCATTGCTAAGCTATTTTCCTACAGGGAACTAGGCAGAGGAAAGTCAGAACGTATTGGTTGTAGCTAAAATATCCCTTTTTCTTTTGTATGCAGTAATGAACGTGATAGCACAGAGGGTAAATCAAAACTGCCCTCCCCAATCACTTTCAATGGTCCTTTCCATGACTGCTTTATCCAGGGCAGACTCTTGGGCCTGATTCTCTATTGCATCGCGCCATGTGTCGTCATTTAGTTGGCTGGGAAGTTGAGCGTGTAAAATAGTACCCTTCTAATCTGGTTGGTCTTATCCCCCCAATTTTGCACTGGTGTCACTGAAAGGCAATGGAGACCCAGGGAATCTGTGTGGTGCTACCAGATTGTATTTAGTTAGCACTACTATCTCGGCAAGTGGGAAGCTGAGACATCTGCTTAATACATGAGAACGTACTTGTTTTACTACTGCCTTATCTCGCTCCACCCACCAGGTTTTTACTTCTCCATAAATTTGTTGATTCTAAGATGTATGCTCTGAAGAGCATGGAAGCGATGGAGCTGGTAACTGAATGTGGTCAGGGCAAAATAATAAAATGACCCATACTGAAATAATATAGGAGAGTATCACTTTCAATATCCTCTGAAATGTGCTATTAAATGTATTATAATGGACTAATGCAGTTACAATTGATTAAACCTTGCCACAGCAAAATGTTCAGTAATACTAATCTGACTTAAATGGGGTTACCTGAGATTTACAGCAATATAACTAAGAACAGAATCTATCCCGCAATTAATAGTCATCCGTATACCATAGTTCATTTCAGGAGAGGACAGAGAGAAATCTTGGACACTTTAAATTATAATGTACTAAAATTACAACACAAATAGTTCCAAGTTTCTAATGGAAATATTAGGCCGTTGGAGTCCTAAGCAGGAATATTTTGCCCCCTCCCCACACAATATTAAAACAGGCAAGTTCCTACAAAAATAATAATAATAACAACAAGCAAATGGGGGGCCCCCTTGAGCTGTTCGGAGCCCTAAGCAATTGCTTAGTCTGCTTATGCCTAGTGCCGGCTCTGCAAAGTTTCCTTTTAGAAGCCTCAAGGTAGCTGTGTTTCAGTTGTCCTGTACATGTATAGTTTGTGAAGTGCTTTGGAATGAAAGTGTGTGTGTGTGTGTGTGTGTGTGTGTGTGTGTGTGTGTGTGTGTGTGTGTGTGTGTTACATATAAATAATTATGGCCAAATTTTTCAAAAGTGACGAGTGATTTTGGGTGCCTCATTTTTTGGTTACCCAACTTGAGAGATCATAGTGGGCCCTCATTTTCAGTGTGTGTTGAGCATCCATCCTCTGAAAATCAGACCCCTTTAGGGAGTCTCAAGTTGGAGACACCAAAGTTAAGGCACACAAGAACACTAGTCACTTTTGAAAACCTCATTCTCTGTTCAGAGAGAACCTCAGCTTTCCAAATTAGCTTGCTGTGGCATCCTGCATGAAACTTCCAGGGAGTAGCACAGGTTACAGGAGGGAAGAATTTAGAGGAGGCACCCTTAAGTGAGACCTGTGTGTGCAAGGCTGGAATGTAAATAGTTGTCCTAATAATTAGCTAGTTTAATTGTACAGACATGGAGTGCTTCCACGATACTTCCCAGAATGCAGTAAATGAAACATTTGTCAGTTCTGTTTTTGAAAATATCAAGGTGAATAGGTTAGTATTTTAGTGTTAAATTACACTTAATGGTTGAAAAAAGAAATCTTTTGGGACTGAAAGTGTATTTACGTGATACAACTGTTAGGCCTGATCCTGGATTTATAACCCAGGTAGAATAGTTATTGGACCCAGCGGAAGTTTCCCTGAATAAGTAGTGCAAGATCAGGCACATTACAAGGGAATGTCAAAATATAGCTGAATGCAGTTTCAAGAAATCAATGTTATGAATTATTGAAAAGTCAAGAAATCTATGTGACCTACAGATCACTTAATTATATTAAGTGATCTCTCCTCCTGCATCTGTGTTGTATATGAATTATTAGCAATGAGTTTTATATTACAGACCCATCTCTCACAATAAAGAAATATTTAAATATATTTGTGCAGTTCTGTGCTGTGGTAGTTTGTTTCCATCTGCCATGTTATCTTTGCTCTTCTTGTTTTATTTAAAAATCCTAATAGTAGTTCCATATCTTCTCAAGAAGGTGATTGATAGAGCACAAATAGAGAGGGTACCAGGGAGGAGGAATGTGGGTTGTTGGTTTTTTTTCCAATGAAACTCAGATGCAGGAAATCATCTGCTCCAAAATCAGATCTCATTGAGTCAGTCTTTTGCAATCTCAGAATGGTGAATGGTTAAGTTTAATGTTGATGTATGTGTTTCCCCATTGGCTGTTGGGTACCAAGGCTGGGTTGCTCATGTTCATCATTGAGCTGGTGTTGAAGATGATAAAGATGACTGTGACTTCATTTTCCAGGCAGATGATACTTCTTGTGGATTAACTCAGGAGTTCATGACTCTCATGACAATCCATGGGCTTTCTTGAGGTGGCATTTTTATTTTTATTTTTTTGCTTTACTTGCTGTGCAAAGTTGTTTGCTTTTTAGGGGTATTTAGACAGGTGGCCAGATGTGAAGGTTTGCTGGGATTATTTGTTAGCATGGAAAAATTACACTGAAGGCCAGATCTGACTACAATTTTGGGACCTATACATTTAAGTAGTTAATCTTATTACTGTGAATTTTAGGTTTTGTAAGGGAGTGCCATGAACTTCTGATGAAAATTTCCAAATAAATGTCGTTTTTTGCATTGGCAATGGCAGCTATTAATTTAGGAGATCCTCCTGTAGAATTTCCTAATGCACTAACCGTACACTTTGTGCAATTACCAGAAATGCATTCCTTTGAGGATATTTGTGTTGGAATGCACTACACTTTGTAAAACTCAATATACTAGTAGCTTTAGTATGTGAAGGCAAAGGCTGAGTAAAAATCGCCAAGAACTCTTACTTTAAACATCATGTCACAGATATCCCTGATTAGGGTGAAAATTAAAAAAAATGACAGTTGTCCTTAATTACAAAAAAAAAACATTAGTTTTAAAATCACTGAGATTTAAGGCCCCAGAGTTAAACTGTAGAACCACAGATATTTAAAATATTTATAGCTCATCTTAAACAATCAATAAAGTGATGGTGTTACTAGAATGAAAAGAAAAAGTCCTTTCTGTGGGATTCATGTTCTATTTCTTTGCCTTATAAATAACTAGATGACAAACACTGAAGTAAATTTATATTCACTGTGGCTCATTTGAGGGCAAATAGTATGTTTATTTTGCATTTTTCTGTATTTAATCTATATGCAATCAATCAGTATGATGGCTGAAGACTGAAATCCAGGAGAACAGCACTGTATTTCTGCCACTGCCTTGCTAACTCTAGCTACTCTGATCTTGGTGAAGTGACTAGAAAGGCTGTTTTCTGTTCCTCCCTCCCTCCCCTCCTTCATTTGCATTTGAGACAACATCAGCTGTGCATTTAATATTTATATTGATAAGAAGGCAAACATATCAGTCAGAGGCCATGGGCCCTTGCTATCTGGATTTTTTTCATAATTCATTTACACAAAATGTTCAGTGGTCCCTCTCAAGTTAAAAATCAAGGGCAGATTTTAAAATAAATGAAACAAACAAAGAAAAAAACCCATCAGCATCCAGCACCTCCTGTTTAGAGACTTAAATGAGGGAACAGTATTTCTAAAGTGTTCCTCTTCTGCTTCAACAGCGGAGTGAAGGAGCCTAATTTTTCAAAGGTGACCAGCACCCAGGAGCTCCAAAGTGGGTGCTTGGGAAAATCAGCCCATTCTGTTTAAGTGCCTAAGTGCAAGATAAGCTCTTCCGGAAGTCTGGCACCAGAAAGCTGTTAAAACACATACATAAAAATGTCTGTATTCAACATATAAACTAATGTAAACTAAGGTAATTTTAAACATCCTGGCCTAAGTTTTCAAAAGTGACTTGAATCGGAGTGCCTCAATTTTTAGGTGTCCGACTTGAGATCCCTTAAAAGGGTTTTCAGAGGGTGGGTGCTCACTACTCTCTAAAAACTAAGCTCCTTTTTTGTATCCCATATTGAGTGAACAATCAACAGTCACTTTTCAAAATGTAGGCCCTAATTAATTCAATTCTTTGTTTACTTTTTCTATTGCTGCTTGGACAAAACACATTGGTTTTCCTTTGGTTTATCGTTGTTTGGATTGAAAGGAATTGTAGGGAATTTTTTTTCCCCAAAAAACTACACTGGAATTTTAAACAGATCACAGTAACATTTTGCTATGTATATGAACTCTTAGCATTCCAAAACTGGCACTTTGGGATAAGTTTGACCTGACAATGTCTCTTTCAGCTCAGTTTCAACATCTGCTTTTCAGTGCAGACTTACTTTTCTATAAATTAGGTAATGCAAGTAATCGTTTAGTAAAATGAATCTTCCATAACTGCAGAGCAGTCTTACTGATGTTTTCAAGTAGGTGCCCTGAAGATCTTCATCTCAATTCTGTGATGATTTTATTTCTATTGAAGGTGGCTAAAGGCAGTTAAATCTTTCAAGACAAAGAATTAATGTGAACCATTAAATTCTAAAATATGAGCTGTATCATTTAGGTCAAGTCATCTCAAGAGTTATGACCTTATGTATTCTTTTCATAGCTGTACTATGTATTACTTCATCTACACTGATTAATAAGAAAAACGTGAGATTTACTCAGGTATATTACAGTGTGTAGAGGTTATTACAGAGCACAGGACATATGTGAGAAATTATACCAGCAGCTAAAAGGGGATGGGAAATTTCATCCCTCCTGGATATCTAACTGGGGAACTTCTCTCCCCCCGGTCCCCCTGCCAAAAAAACAGTGACATGAGATGGGTGGGAGGTGTGTCTCTGGGGGGAGAAGAATTGAAGGCTTGTATATGGAGAGGTGATTATAGCTGTTTTCTATCAAAACTTTTTTTTTTTTTGACAGAAAATTGGGTTTTCAAATAAATGAAAACTTGATACCCTATGATCCTCTAGGGTGGACACCCAGGTGTATCTACCCCCACTTCCCTGGCCAATAAGGAAAGGGGGCAGAAACTCCATGAAAATACCCTTGCCTGGCCAGTAGATTTGCTGTGGGGGAAGGCAGTGGCCACATAGTGAGCTGCAGGCAGAACAGGGAAGCTGACTGACCGCGGAGGGACCAGAAGGCAAAGTGAGAAGCTGAGTGGGTGGCAGCAGGAGGCGGAGACCCATGTCTGGAGCAGGATGTGATTGGCCGGCATTGCAAGCAGAGACTCAGGTCTGTGCAGAACTTGTGGGGAAGCATCGGAGACTGGACAGGGCCCTGCAATCAAAGGTCTGAGCCCTGGAGAACATAAGAGAGTTGGGGGGTGGGACATGGAGCCAGTGGCTAGGTCAGAATCTTAAAGAAACAGGAGCCTGAAGAAGGTTATTGTAGACAAAGTGCCCCGGACACTGGGGACTAGCCTGGGAAGTGATCAGTGTGCTTGGAATGGGTGTTGGGCTAAAAAGAAGGGACTACTGTCCTTGTAAAGGATGACTATATACAGGGTCTGTTTGTTTGTGTGTGTGTGTGGGGGGGGGGATGTTCGGGAGGAGGGGTGTCTTGGCCTCGCTACTGCTGCATTTAAAGTAGCCTGTTACCAGGTGCTGCACAGAAAGTGCTGACAGAGCAGCAGGGGGACAATGCAGTGGTGCCTCCAGTGTGAGACACACGGTGAACTGATCCTGGCCAGGAGACCTCCAAGTCACCTACTTGTATTTAATAGAGGCCTGGGCTGGAGAGTGCACTCCAGGTGCAGGGCCTGAGGCTTTCTTAACACTCTACTGGACTGCCCCCAGGAGCCGAGCAAAGCACCACTGTACTTTTGTCTTGAAGTGTAACTGGCTCAGACATTGTCCTAAAGGTATCTGCAAACTTTCCCCTTCCTGCCAGTGCAAGTAAAAAATCCATTCACTTCAGCTGTGTGTCTGAGTGCTTACTGAGGCCCACTGGGACTAGCACCTATAGGATCTAGCAGCTGAAGCACCTTCAGCACTTGCCTCTGAGTCCTGGTACACCTGGTGTACTGCTGTGTACCTTATTATGTCTGCTTACTACAGAACGGAACAGCTATCTTAATTACAGCTGAATCATAGAATCATAGACTATCAGGGTTGGAAGGGTCTTCAGAAGGTCATCTAGTCCAACCCCCTGTTCAAAGCAGGACCGATCCTCATTTTTTGCCCCAGATCCCTACATGGCCCCCTCAAGGATTAAACTCACAACCCTGGGTTTAGCAGGCCAATGCTCAAACCACTGAGCTATCAATTTTCAACTGAAAAAAATTTCAGCAAAAACAAATTATTTTTTGTTGTAGATGAAATTTTCCAGAAGCAGGAGAGGATCAGTCACTTTCCGACCAGCTCACAGGTCTACTCTCGACCAATGTATGGGTTTCTATATCGTGTAGCCTTTGCACAGAAACTCAAAACAAGTCCACCTTCCCTGCTTTGCTGTTTCAACCAAACAGTGGCACATGTGAAAGCCTTTCTTTATATTTTAGCCTTATATTTTAGCCTTAAGTGACTGAGGGTATGTCTACACTACCGGCCGGATCGGCGGGCAGCAATTGATTCAGCAGGGATTGATTTATTGCGGCTAGTCTAGATGCGATAAATCAACCCCCGAGCACTCTCCCGTCAACTCCTGTACTCCAGCTCCGCGAGAGGTGCAGGTGGAGTCTACGGGGGAGTGGCAGCAGTCAACTCACTGTGGTGAAGACACCACAGTACGTCAATCTAAGTACGTCGACTTCAGCTATGTTATATCAATTCCTGCCCCCGGTGTAGACCAGGGCTGAGTCTCAGATCCTTTTGCTTGTCTTGTTTCCTGGATCGCTTTTTTTTAAAGGCATGTTACAATAAAAGCTAAATACATATTTGAGAAAACAAAACCTTTGCTATGTGAATGTTGCTTTTTCCCCCCAGCAGCTCTATCTTTACAAAAGTTTAATTTTCTGTCAAGCCAGATGAATGATTTTTAAAAGTTTTCTTCTTATTATGAGCCCAATGGAGCTCTCAGATTTGTGAGCTCCTAGATAAACAGCAGGTAGCTCATGATTTAAAAATTCACAAACCTAGTGGGGCCATTTTTCTCAAGAATTGGCAGTTCTGCCAAAGATGACAGTACAGCTTGAATTATAATTGTTGTCTCATCAAGGTTTCCCCAATGGGTCATACATTCTGCTAGGTGCATTGAAGCTTCAAGAATGAGTGAATGAAAGGTGCATCGTCATTGGACTGAGCTGATATTTGAAGGAATCGCCAGTTGGCAAAGAACTGGGTTAAGCTTCAGATGAACTGTCACTTTCATTCTCACTTTTTAGCAGCCCTGTCACACAGTGCGCAGTTATCTTAGACTGGATTGTGAAATCCGAACAACTTTTTTGGACACTTTCAGCTGTTATGTAAGGTTGTATTTAACAGCTTTAGACTAATTAATGCAGACTGACTAGGTGTTATTGAGCTTTATAGCATGTACAATTACAGCCCCAAAAGAACCCGTAGGACACGAGACATTAAAAAATAAAAGGGAATGAGACGGCAATTTGGAATTCAGCCTGATCTATAACATGCGTATACGTGCATGCTATCACACTACATTCTTTTCCTTAATATACATGACTGCCGACCTGATTATACGACAGTGACACCCTACTCTTTTTTTTTTTTTAAAGCCAGCCAGATTTGCAAATGTGTATCTTTGCAATTGATTGTCTTGCACATGCTCTGGGGGTGGATAAATCAGGATTTCCTCATGCAAAACTTGACTTTGTAGATATATACGAGTAGTTGCATGTTGCCAAATTGGGTACGCATAATTCTGTATTAGAAAATCTGACTGAATATCTGTGTATAAAACTATTAACATGCGAGGGGGGTGGGGGAACAAAAATAGATGATGATAATTTCAAGTATATATGGCATCTGTTTTTAATGTCTAATAGAGATTGAAAAGACACGCGAACACACAGTATTTCTATACTGCTCTGCGTGTGTGTGTGTGTGTGTGTGTGTGTGTGTGTGTGTGTGAGAGAGAGAGAGTGAACATGGGTCTCATCTATTTAATCATAATCCTCATGGATTTAAATGTAAAACTCTGATCTTATAAAAATTGCATGTGCACTTACCTTTACTCATGCAAATAATCCCGTTAAATGCAAACTCACTTGTGGAAAGTTAAGTACGTGTATAAATCTTGGGGGTGGGGTGAGTGAAAGAGATGCTTAAGTCCTTGCATAATTCTAGGCAGGTCTGTCGTCCTATTGAAATCAAAATGGCCTTCTCATGTGTGCAGTTAAGCATGTGCATAAATGTTCACACTCTGGCCCCAGTCCTGGAGGTGCGTGAAATAAAGAAAATATAAAATAAAAAAAATACATTAGAGGAAGATGCATCCCCAGATCATCATTTCACCTGCCAGAGCAGCCCCTTACTGATCAGTGATTAGTGTGTGTATATATAACATCATCTACCACCAGTGTATTCAAGATTAAAAGGTTAATATACATTAATTTAAAATATGTTCTTATTTCTCTAAATCATCGCTTTGGGAATTATGCCCAATGTCATTGGTTACTAATCTGTAGACTGGTTTATTAATTTAAGTAAATTCCATCCAAACACATACCATTCTCAGATCGATACCCATTCACATACTCAATTAGATAAAATTGGGTTGTCATTACCAATGAAACATGCTTAGGAATGTAAAGAAGATCCAATCATGTTTTTTAATTTGCATTAACTTTGTTAACATTATTACCAGTCAGAGCCAATTACATAAATTGTCTGGGTGGGATTGTTAAGAGTGTTAAGCATTGTCTTCTGTTCCCATTGAAGTTAATGGGGGCTGGGACTTCTATTTCAGTCGGAGCAGAGTTAGACCAAAGTGTGGGACTGTTAAAAATCCCATGAACTCTTCATACAAATCAACTTTGTGTTCACGTAACTAAGGGTATGTCTACACTGGCAGAGTTACAACACCGGCAGCTACAGCGCCGCTCAGAGAGCGCTGAAGGGAAACCGCTGTTGTGTGTTCACACTGTCAGCTGCCTGCACAATAGTGAGTTCACACTTGTGGCACTTGCAGCGGTATTCGGAGCGGTGCACTCTGGGCAGCTATCCCACAGATCATCTCTTCCCCTTCTGCTGCTAAGAGTTGTGGGAAGGCGGAGGGGGTCGTGGGGCATCCTGCGTCCTGTCCCAATGCCCTGTGATGCATTGCTTCGCATCCCAGCAATCCCCGTGCTTCCGTCCGCATTTGGCTCCATCTTTCAACGGTTTATGTACTGCGCCCCCTGCCTCTTCAACTGCAGGAATGGATCCTGAACTGTTGACCAGTCTGCTGCTCGCACTGACCAACATGTCACATGTAGCAGTGGAGTTATTCCTTAAACAACAAAGGCAAGAGGAGTGCGACATTGATCTCGCCACGCGCGTACTAGCTACGACACGGGATTGCTTGTGGCATTCACGGAGGTGCTGACCACAGTGAAGCGCCGCTTTTGGGCTCGGGAAACAAGCACTGAGTGGTGGAATAACATCGTGATGCATGTCTGGGATGATGAGCTGTGACTGCAGAAGTTTCGGATGAGGAAAGCCACATGCATGGGACTGTGTGATGAGCTTGCCCCAGCCCTGTGGCACACGGACACGAGAATGAGAGCTGCCCTGCCGTTGGAAAAACGCGTGGCGATTGCACTGTGGAAGCTGGCTACTCCAGACTGCTACCGGTTGGTTGCTAACCAGTTTAGAGTGGAAAATTCGACCATTGGCGTCATGTTGATGGAAGTGTGCAGGGCCATTAATCGCATCCTGTTCCGAAAGACTGTGACTCTGGGCAACGTGCTTGACATTGTGGATGGCTTTGCACAAATGTGCGTCCCTAACTGCGGAGGGGCGATATATGACACGCATATTCCAGTTCTGGCACCAGACCACCTAGCCACTGAGTGCATTAATCGGAAGGGGGTATTTCTCAATGGTTCTCCAGGTGCTTGTGGATCACCGTGGACGTTTCACAGACATTAACGCAGGCTGGTCTGGAAAGGTGCATGACGCACACACCTTTCAGAACACTGGCCTGTTCAAGAAGCTGCAAGCAGGGACTTTCTTCCCAGCCCAGAAGATCACCGTAGGGGAAGTCGAAATACCCATTGTGATCCTGGGAGACCCTGCCTACCCCTTAATGTCATGTCTTCTGAAGCCATACACGGGGCAACTTGACAGCAGCAAGGAGCGGTTCAACAACAGGCTGAGCAAGTGCAGAATGACTGAGTGTGGTTTTGGCTGTTTAAAGGCCCGCTGGCACTGCCTATATGGGAAGCTGGACCTGGCCAATGACAATATTTCTATGCTTATATCCGCGTGCTGTATACTCCATAATATTTGTGAAGGGAAGGGTGAAAGCTTCACTCAGGGCTGGATTGCAGAGGCTCAGCACCTGGAGGCTGAGTTTGAACAGCCAGAGACCAGGACTATTAGAGGGGCACAGTGCTGGGCCATAAGGATCAGGGATGCCTTGAGGCAGCAATTTGAAGATGAAAGCCACTAATATTTGTTGCTATGGTCGGGAGTGCAGTGCTTGTAATGCTAGGAGGTGATTGTGATTGGTGCAGAGGATACAATAGAGAAGGTTTAAAACAACAACCGGAGGAGAGAGTCAAACCAAAAAACACAGTGAGGGGGATGGCAGAAGGGAATGTCCCAGGAGGAGGTGGGGTCCCGGAACAGCTAAAGATTTGTGTATGTCCAGGGATCATACCCAACCTTCTCCTTTGGAGTACGATGCAGCGGCTGCTGTACTTCAGCAAGGCCAAACTTCAGAGGGACGGGTGTTGAATGCAGTGGGTAGTGGAGTCCACATGGCTGGATTGTAAGGAGGGAGGCGTGTAATGCTGCGGGTAGAGAGTGGAGCCAGGCGGTTGATCAGAGTGTGTTGGCGGTATCTGGGGGGCACATGGGAAAGAGTTTTGTGACAGCGGCTGCAGGGGAGGGCGGGCATGTAGCTGCTCGGTTTGCAGTGCTAGTATCGCCTGGAGCGTGTCCACCTGGTGCTCCATAATGTTTAAGAGCCGCTCCATGGCTTCATTCTGGCCTGCCGCGTTCTCCTTTCAGTCCCTCTTCTCGCTGTCCCGCCACTCCTTCAATTCCTGTTTTTCGGCCGCGGAGTGCATCATGACCTCACGCAGAAAATCCTCCTTTGTTCTTCGTGGCCGCTTTCTAATTCTGGGCAGCCGTTCAACCGGTGATAAGGCAGAGAGAGGCTGGGCTCCCAAGGTCATCTATGCGAAGCCAAAACACAACATTTTACAGAAGCAGTATTGTTTGCAACACACAGACCACTGATTCAGTGATTTCAAACACAGCCAGTACTCACATACCTGTCACTAACTGGCTGACCCCAGGCAAGCACACATGAGCCACAGGACCCCCCAAATGGTGAATAGCCGCAGGGGCAGAGTAAATCACTCTTCCCGGACCCTGCTGTACACTGGGCATGTGGCTCTTGGGGAGCGCCAGCACTGTAGGGGGGCCTGATAATCATTCCTGTCCCAACACTTTCCACAGGAGGTGATCATTATGGAAGATATCTCGCTGTTGAGGGTGAGCAGGGAAGCAAGGGAGGGTCTTCTCCAAGATTGTGGCTTCTGCCCTGGCCCTTATATGGCTCACCTGTGTGCAGCAATGGTCTCCCCCCCACCAATGATGGCCCAGTGGTGCAGGAAAGTTACCGTTAATGGGGCAAGAAAGCAGCTCTGCCAAGGAACCTGCGGGAGCGGATTGCCCAGTATCTCCAGGAGAGTTTCCTGGAGGTCTCTGAGGGAGATTCCCGTGAAGTGAGGGAGTCAATCAACAGACTGTTCCACCGCTCAGACTAGGCATGTGGTGGTATGTGCATCATACAGAGACAAGCCTGCTTTCTGCAGCCCTCCTGCCCCCAACAACTCACCTCAGTGATTCCCAAAATCAAATTCACTTACCAGGGCCTGCTCTCCTGTTTGCACTTCCCCAAGATCTGACTGCTGTGACTGACTTGGCTCCTCCACGGTAGAAAAGAGCTCCTGGCTGCATGCATCTCTGACCTCCGAGTCATCCCCTACCTCTGGGTCCCCCTCCCCCTCCCAATCTTCATCCAAGATTGCCTCCTCCTGGCTCAGTCCACTCTCGACTGGCATGCGAGCCAACGAAGTATCCACAGGGGCCTTCGCAGAGGAGGTGGGGTC
This sequence comes from Natator depressus, assembly GCF_965152275.1. Taxonomy (NCBI): domain Eukaryota; kingdom Metazoa; phylum Chordata; order Testudines; family Cheloniidae; genus Natator; species Natator depressus. The sequence goes on along the minus strand of NC_134238.1, from coordinate 121,755,895 downwards.
ACCACCGAGTATCGTGTCCAGCTCGTTGTAGAACCGGCAGCTCATGGGCACAGCACCAGAGCGGCGGTTTGCCTCCCGTGCCGTGTGGTAGGCGTTCTGCAGCTCCTTCACTTTGACCCTGCACTGCAGTGTGTCCCGATCATGGCCCCTTTCTGTCATGCATTGTGAAATCTGTCTGTAGGTATCATAATTCCTACGGCTGGAGCGCAGCTGGGACTGGACAGCCTCCTCTCCCCAAATGCCGATGAGGTCCAGCAGCTCGGCATTGCTCCAAGCGGGGGATCGCCGGGTGCATGGAGCAGGCATGGCCACCTGGAAAGACGCGCTGAGACCACTGCACGCGTCACCGAGCAAACAGGAAGCGGACTTCCAAAATTCCAAAGGAATTTACGGGGTGGGGCTCACGGTTGGTCACCTGAGGGCAGGGCAGTAGAGTTCAATCTGATGGCCAGAGAGGCGAGAACAGGCATTATGGGACACCTCCCGGAGGCCAATTGCAGCGCTGTAATCGACTAGGGTGTCTACACTAGCACCGTGGCGCTTTAGCCCCGGCGCAGAAAGCTCCTGGCCTCTCGTCTGGGTGGGTTTTTCACAGCACTGCAACTGCTCAGTTTCTGCGCCCTAAGTGGCTTGGCCGCGTGTGCGCCTCGGGAGTTTCCGCGCAGAAAGCTGCTTTACTGCGCAGAAACTTGCCAGTGTAGACAGGGCCTAAAATATGTTGTATTTCCCTCCTGAAGAGGTATCAATTACCTGTTGTAGTAGATGAAAGGATTGTACAGTTGTTGCTGAGGAACTGACTAAATTGCATAGGTTCCACTTCTGCATTTACCAGAGCTGATCAAAAAATTTACAATGATTTTTCACTGCCAACTTTGAAAAATGCTTTTTAGTTGAAGTTTCCTGTGATTTATTTTGTTTGTAATTAAAAAATCAAATCAAATCAAACCCAGAGAAGTATTCAGATTATACAACCATTTTTGTGTTTTAAAAACAGTCAGTTTTCAGTGGCAACTTTTAGGTTTTGAAAAATGAATATTTTTACTGAAAAATGTGCAGTTATTGGTTCTGAATTGCAACCAAAATGAAAATTTGGGGCTAAAATTTAGTTTTGGTAAAACAAATTAAAAAAATCCATTTTTTAAAATTTGGTACAAATGTCAACGTGATCTAGCATGTATCCAAAGTGGTGTGACACCTTTGTGAAAACGTTTGTTTAAAACAATAGCAGGGCCTGGGCCAAAATGCTGATCCAAACTCCCTACATTTTGATGCTACTCAGAATCTGAGCTTGAGTTATGAATAGGTGGCAAGGCCAATTGGTGCCACTGATGGTACTCAGTAACTTACAGGATCTGACCTTTTGTTTGACCCAAAACTTTGCTGAATTGTAAATGGGAATAAAGATTGTCCAAAGCCTAAAAGACATAAAAAACACTTCCAAGTGTGGAGTGCAACATCACAGGTGACCAGTAAAGCAGTACTTTTCATTGCCAATGTCATCCAGAACCATGCAACTTTTTACACAGCTGTCTGCAGGGATGAAGGGAAGGGCCGTCATGCTCTCTGGAGTGGCTCATGACTGGGAGTGCCAACTCAGGGCAGTCTGTCAAAAAGCAGGACAGAAACCCCAGACTGGTTGTATGTTCTATAATTAGATTTCACCAAACCGGCGGCAAGTGTGAACTCCTAAAGCATTTCCCCTTGTTTATTTCCCCTCCTACTGTTCTTGTAATCTGCTGGAAATGGCCCACCTTGATTATCACTACAAAAGGTGTCCCGTCCCGTCCCCCTGTCCCCCCGCTCTCCTGCTGGTAATAGCTCACCTTTCCTGATCACTCTTGTTACAGTATGTATGGTAACACCCATTGTTTCATGTTCTCTGTGTATATAAAATCTCCCCCCTATATTTTCCACAGTATGCATCCGATGAAGTGAGCTGTAGCTCACGAAAGCTTATGCTCAAATAAATTTGTAACTCTCTAAGGTGCCACAAGTACTCCTTTTCTTTTTACGGATACAGACTAACACGGCTGCTACTCTGAAACCTGTCCTAAAGCACTGTCTTATCATGGAGTCACAGACAGCCCCCTTAGGCTCTCCAGTTTATCTTGCCACCCAGACAAGCTGGATTGTGAAATAAATAATCACTTTACACCAAAAATCACAATAATATTCAGGTTACTCCTGGTCCCAAAGGACCAGTCACTTACCCCAGGTGAATTGTACTCAGAGCTCTAACCAAAGACAATACTTGTACGCAATCCTGTAAGAAATGAATGAAGAAAATAAATGTTATTTATAAGTTTAAAATAGGAAACATACACACACACATAATTTAGTCTTAGATTTTAAAAGGTAATATAAGCTTCTATAATAAGCAGCTCTATATGTCTTTAAAACTGACCCATGCCAAGCAGCATGGGGATATCTTGCTTATGTCTAGAAATCTTTGCCCCTTAGCATCTAGGCAGTTAAAAGATACCCAGTTTCTCCATGTCGGGGATTTTTATCCCCCCTCAACTCAGAATCCAAGCTGATGGGAGGAGTTCATATGCAGCCTTCCCCTTCCTGGAGGGAGTTAGTAATGCAATCAACAAGGGCTCTGTCCTTTGATGTCATTTGCCTTCAATGAGCTATATTGCGTGCAGGATGAGCACTTTACATGAATTAATGCTTCTTTTCCCATTTGGAGAGTTACACGATTACAAAAGAAGTTTACAATGCAAACACTCAGGGTAACTTTATGCCACGGGATACAGACATTATAAGTAGGATTAATATATGCAGCCTACTACAAGCATTCCATAAAATCGAAACACATTCTTATAACATTATTTTCTATTTTAACTATATTAACCCACAGATAAGCTAGACAAGTTTCCAACCGTTCATTTGTCAGTGTTCAGTGAGGTACTGGACCTTGTCATGAGCTGGCACCTGGTCTGCCATCTGCAAGAGGAATATGTACAAAAGGATGAGATCACCATTAAAGAAACCTTGTATAATGCTATATTGCTGTTGAAAAGTAATATGCTTTTGGAAAGGTAGTCTTGTAGTCAAGGCACTGGTTTGTGATTTTGGGTTCAAATCTTGGCTATTCCACAGACTTTTCATATGTCCATGGGGAAGTTACTTAATCTTTCTGTGCCTCAGTTCCCCAACTGTAAAAACATTGGGGGAAATAATACTTCTCTACCTTCCAGGGTTGATACGTTATTTGTGAGGTACTGAGATGCTACCAGTATCTAGGTAGAGAGAGAACGTGGAGTATTATATAGGGCTAGGCGAGAAATAGTTTGTTTTTTCATCCTGAGTTGGAACAGGAAGTGTGTTCAACTTCTGAATCTTGAATATTTTTGCAAACCTACAAACTTGAAAAAGAAATTATGCTTTGAGTCAATCAAAATATTTTGCTTCAGTAATTTTGAAATGTTTCATTTCAATTTTGACCTTTAACCTTGTTTAAAGTACAAAGTAATTTAAATTTCAAACTGAAAAATCATCAAACTGACAAATGAAATCTTTTTTGTTTTATGAATATCAGAATGAATGTTTGCATCATTTTGATTTTTTTCAAATTGGGAAATTAATCTAAACTGATCATTTCCCACAAATATTTTCAGTTGTGACTGACATTTTTTGGGGTGAAAAATTTCCAACCAGTTCTAGTATTGAGTCAGAGCCTATAATGTCGTGGTTTGGGGTTATGATAGGGAAATAGGCACTTGTGCAAACTGCATCCCTCCCCCCCTAAAAAAATTATGATAGCCATTCACATTTTTCAGAGCCATAAGAACCTGCTATTCCAAAGCACAGAAAGATGCTGGAGGCTTCCACTTATGCAGTTAGCACATCATGTGGTTGAATTATTGTGCCTTTATCAGATATTAGGAACAGCAAATGTTCCTTTAAAAAAAATCCTCTCATAAATTAACATAAATTGTATGCATAAGGGAAGCTCTTTTTCATGCACCTAACATAGAATCATAGAATCATAGAATATCAGGGTTGGAAGGGACCCCAGAAGGTCATCTAGTCCAACCCCCTGCTCGAAGCAGGACCAATTCCCAGTTAAATCATCCCAGCCAGGGCTTTGTCAAGCCTGACCTTAAAAACCTCTAAGGAAGGAGATTCTACCACCTCCCTAGGTAACGCATTCCAGTGTTTCACCACCCTCTTAGTGAAAAAGTTTTTCCTAATATCCAATCTAAACCTCCCCCATTGCAACTTGAGACCATTACTCCTCGTTCTGTCATCTGCTACCATTGAGAACAGTCTAGAGCCATCCTCTTTGGAACCCCCTTTCAGGTAGTTGAAAGCAGCTATCAAATCCCCCCTCATTCTTCTCTTCCGCAGACTAAACAATCCCAGCTCCCTCAGCCTCTCCTCATAAGTCATGTGCTCTAGACCCCTAATCATTTTTGTTGCCCTTCGCTGGACTCTCTCCAATTTATCCACATCCTTCTTGTAGTGTGGGGCCCAAAACTGGACACAGTACTCCAGATGAGGCCTCACCAGTGTCGAATAGAGGGGAACGATCACGTCCCTCGATCTGCTCGCTATGCCCCTACTTATACATCCCAAAATGCCATTGGCCTTCTTGGCAACAAGGGCACACTGTTGACTCATATCCAGCTTCTCGTCCACTGTCACCCCTAGGTCCTTTTCCGCAGAACTGCTGCCTAGCCATTCGGTCCCTAGTCTGTAGCGGTGCATTGGATTCTTCCATCCTAAGTGCAGGACCCTGCACTTATCCTTATTGAACCTCATCAGATTTCTTTTGGCCCAATCCTCCAATTTGTCTAGGTCCTTCTGTATCCTATCCCTCCCCTCCAGCGTATCTACCACTCCTCCCAGTTTAGTATCATCTGCAAATTTGCTGAGAGTGCAATCCACACCATCCTCCAGATCATTTATGAAGATATTGAACAAAACCGGCCCCAGGACCGACCCCTGGGGCACTCCACTTGACACCGGCTGCCAACTAGACAAGGAGCCATTGATCACTACCCGTTGAGCCCGACAATCTAGCCAGCTTTCTACCCACCTTATAGTGCATTCATCTAGCCCATACTTCCTTAACTTGCTGACAAGAATACTGTGGGAGACCGTGTCAAAAGCTTTGCTAAAGTCAAGAAACAATACATCCACTGCTTTCCCTTCATCCACAGAACCAGTAATCTCATCATAAAAGGCGATTAGATTAGTCAGGCATGACCTTCCCTTGGTGAATCCATGCTGACTGTTCCTGATCACTTTCCTCTCATGTAAGTGCTTCAGGATTGATTCTTTGAGGACCTGCTCCATGATTTTTCCAGGGACTGAGGTGAGGCTGACTGGCCTGTAGTTCCCAGGATCCTCCTTCTTCCCTTTTTTAAAGATTGGCACTACATTAGCCTTTTTCCAGTCATCCGGGACTTCCCCCGTTCGCCACGAGTTTTCAAAGATAATGGCAAAGGGCTCTGCAATCACAGCCGCCAATTCCTTCAGCACTCTCGGATGTAACTCGTCCGGCCCCATGGACTTGTGCACGTCCAGCTTTTCTAAATAGTCCCTAACCACCTCTATCTCCACAGAGGGCTGGCCATCTCTTCCCCATTCTGTGATGCCCAGCGCAGCAGTCTGGGAGCTGACCTTGTTAGTGAAAACAGAGGCAAAAAAAGCATTGAGTACATTAGCTTTTTCCACATCCTCTGTCACTAGGTTGCCTCCCTCATTCAGTAAGGGGCCCACACTTTCCTTGGCTTTCTTCTTGTCACAGAGCCAAACCACCAAATGTGAATTCAACAATTGGAAAGAATTCTCTGAGTTAGCCAGAGAGAGAGAGAGAGAGAGAGAGAGAGCGGTATTTATTCCCCACACAATTCTGTGTTGTTTATTTTGAGAGAATTACATCTTTGAAAGAGTGAAGTCAGCTGGGAAACTGCTATCCAAGGTTAAGGAAGACTATTTTTCCTCTTATACAGGAAAAGATGGCAATTTGACAACTGAATGTAAAATCTAAACAGCATAATGTCCCTGTTCCTAATGACCCTGCTGATAAATGTAGCGTATGATACACTTCTGTAGACATTCTTCATCATATTTCTAGGCAATTGAATGTGATTAAAATGTGATTAAAACTAAAGCAATGGCATAGTGATTGCCATTAGTTTGTACATTAAACTTGAGGCAAAGGTAAGTGGAGCTGGGCAAAATTTTTCAGACAAATAGTTTTTTGCCAAAAAAATGTATACTGGTCAACCTGACACTATTTGAAAATATGACCTGATAGTTTCAACCAGTAAACTCTGTACATTTTAGCCCAATAGTAAAATCACTTGCTGCCAATATGGGAAACCCAGGTTCAAATCTCCTCTCTGGATCAGGGATTTGAACTCAGATCACCCACTCCCAGGTGAGCATCCTACCCACCAGACTGTTGCTCTCAGTCTCACCTGTTGAAGCTGTTCTACCTTGTATAAATTCTTCAATATTCCTTTGGGCCAAAGAGTAACAGTGTGAATGGCTCAACAGCCTGGTGATTAAGGACACTCGTCTGCATCCCAGACTATAGTCATATTGTCTCTATTTGAACCAGTGAATATTTTAGTTATTTATATCAAGTAGAACAGCTTCAACAGGAGAGACCAAGAACAACCCACTCCATAATAGCCTGTAGTGTGGTGGGTAGGATGCCCACCAGGGAGAGAGTTCAAGTCCCTGCTCCAGAGTTTTGTACCACCATCCATCACTATAGTATCTGAACACCTTCCACATAAAATAGAAATAGAAACAGCAAGGTCCCTCCTGATGGAGTCTCTGACTCTTCTCCTTTCATGGATGGGTATAAATACCCATATTATGTTGTCTGTTAGTCTTTTGCTTGGTTGGGGTTGGGATTGTATCAAAATGAGTATCATTCTCAATATGGTGGGAAATACAGAAAGTTGGAGGGTTCTCCTCCCCCAGAAAATTTAGATGAAAGTGGGGGGGAATGACTTTTTGGTGAAACTAAAAATTTTAAACTGAAAACTGAAAATTTCTATTTGAAATGCTGCCACAGTTCCTTATTGGAGTAGTCTGCGTGTCTTATGCACCCATTTTCTTCTATGGGCTTGCCTGACTACATCTCCCATGATTCCCCACAGCCTCCCCTTTTACTGAGCCAGTGCAGCCCATCATGGGGATCTCTAGCTGTGGTGTCTCGTGGGAGACGTAAACCACCATGGGAACTCAGCCCATAGGCGGGAATAGAGGTATGAGGTATGTGAACTGCAACTCCCATGGAAAACAGCAATGGCATTTCTGAATGAAAGTTTTTCTTCTGTTTTCAGGGTTTTTTTTTTAATTTGGCTGATAATTAAAAACTTCTTGATTCTCAGATGCTTGGCTTTTAGATAAAACGTTGAAATTTTCTGCAGAAAGTAAATAAATTACGTGTTTTGTCAAAACCCAATTTCCATCAAAAAAGACTTTAGCGATTTGGGGGTGGCAGAAAGCTATGGTGAAGTAGAATATTTTGCAGCATCTCCCAAAGCGGGAGTCCAGTCATTTAAGAAAAAAAGAAAAGAAAATAGCATATTCACAGATCAAAGTTTACCATGGACCAGTTTGCAAATGTTCAGATATTCCAAACATAGGTGTGTCCAGTGGGTAATATAGGCCATGAGCCATCAAAGCTCCTTACTACATAGGGAACTACAAGCATGTGAGTAGTCCTTGTGCTTATGCACTTTGCTGGACTGAGGCCATAAAGAAGAAATATTTGACTGCCTAATCCAATCTTCAGCAGAATCATTGTGGCACATCTGCAGAAAGCAAGTTTTTAACTGATGTCACAGGGTTAGAGTGCACTGACTGACATGGGTAGCTCAGTGGTGGAACAATTGCTTTTGGGAGGTCAGTTTTGCCTGCAGTGATGTTGTTTAACATCCAAACAACCAATGTAAGTAGGGGGACTAATTCTGGGTCACACTCTGGCTGTTGAGTGGCATCTGGTATTTCAGCATTTGTCCCTGTGGATGAAGTTCTGGTAACAGGTTTGACTCAGGTAACGTGTTAGGTTTACTAGATTTTACAAACTTGTATCAAGCCAGCTGTAAGAGTGCAAAGACCAGACCTTTCCCCTGATCTTGTAAAAACTTGCACACAGCCTTAAATTTACACCTGTGAGTAATCCCACTGAAGCCAAGGAGAACAGTTAGTGGCACCTAGTTAAAAGTTTTAACTGCTTTGTCAAAAGTGCCGAACACCTGCAACTCCTAGTGCATTCAAGGGGAATTGGGCATGCTCAGCAGATCTGAAAATCACTCCACTTTCGTTTGGGTGCTTCAGTAGGGATGGATTGAGACTCATGTTTGGCATCTGGATATGAAAATTTGGGCTACACTTAAGATTAAGAGTGGGATTTGCAGAAATTGCCCAGCCTTGGTTTAACTCTGCTCCTTTTGAAATCAATGGTAAAATTCCCATTGACTTCATCAGATGCAGAATCAGGCCAACACAGGCTGCTGTTAATTGTGAATGTTTGGAACTGTGAATCACTAATGTTTACATAAGAGGCAAACCCACAGTTGGACCAGGGCTGCTCACTCAGCTACAATGACTGCCCTCCAGCATAGCCTACAGTGACTCATCTCTCAGGCATGTTGTGGCGGCCTATCCCTGGGTAGGGCCTAGGTCAGATGATCTCCCAGGAACAGGTATTTCACTCACCACTCCAGCCAGGAGTCAGTCTGTGCAACAGCACCTACTTGGCTAGGAGCCCTTCTGCAGTCTTGCAATTTTACAGACTCGCTAGTCTTCGAGCATGCCCTCAGTCATGCCCCTTTGTTCCTGCCCCAGTCTTGCCAGAACCTTGGCCCAGCTTGCTTCAGCCTTGACCATGCCCTATTCTGACTTCACTCTATCCATGTTCCTGACTTGCTCCAGCTCTGCACCTGCCTCTTGACCTCCATGCCCTTGGACTGACTCCAACCCGGCTTCAGCCTTGCACCCAGACTCTGATTATGATCCTGATTTGGCTTGGCTATGGGCTCTGACCCTGGTTCTGAGCCATGGCCTGTGCCTGGAGCCTGGTTTCAGTGCTACCTTTGGTCTGGTCCCGACCCTATGTCCCGCTTCAACCCTGGGAACCTCAGCTTTGGTTCTTGACCACCACTGCAGCCACCACATGTAACCACCGAGAAATCTGAGCCTGATGCGACACATCAAATCCTTCTGAAACTCCCACCCTAAAAATACTTGGTTGTACTTACTTGCCCTAAGATATTATCAATGTTAAATGCAGGAAGAATGGATGACAGAGTGAAGTGTCCAGGGATCAACGTTTGGATGTTGATAGTGCTAAGATAATGAGGGCACCAAAGCTGCTGTTTTAAACATGACTTTTTGTGAATTTGTTCATTTATAGGGATACCATTTGTGTTTATTCTTTGAAGACAGCCTCACAGTGTAGATGCAAATCTACGCAGTTCCTTCATATCAGATACTACATATTCTAAGTCCCAGAGATAAAAAATTATCTCATAACTATTAAAACTTTCCCTTTGCTTGGAAGTTATCATATGGAAAATGTCATTTAACTCTGCTTGAATCTGAACCACAGAGGAGGGGAACTAGTAGTAGGAAATCCGATTTCAAAAGAAAGACTTCCTCCTTATGTTGGGAGGCTAGCATGAAACAGCTGCAGGGTCGTGAAGCTTTTTTCCACCAACTCAGGTTAATCTCTGGTTTTAAGAACTGCTGTGTTACAGGAACAGTTTAAAGAGAGGGGAAACTGATTGTGTAACTCCTTGCAAGAGTTTGGGATTGAAGGGCAAAGCTTTAATTGAATTTGCGCTTCAAACAACTAGAGTAATAACCAACTAGAGTAATAACCAAGAAACTAGAGTAATAACCAAGAAACTCCCACTTCACTCTATGGGAGTGAGGGGGCCTCCACCTGAGAATTCCACTGAACAAATTATCCCTATATTAATGATCAGAGGCAAGTCTCATTTCCCCCAATGCACATTTTCAAAGCAATAAAACAGCAACCACTTTATTCCCTTATTGCTTTATTACCACCCCCAGCCTTCATTTAAGGGATAACTTAACTGTAGGTATATCACATCAAACGTACAGTGGTGTGACTTGGTTTGCAAAGCTAATGGTCTGCAGTGCTGCTTGGTGTTATTTTTGACTATTCGGTACTGACGGTACCCCAGCGAGGCCTGGACCAAGCCAGATAATCAGTCCAGGGGCTTCAGCACCACCTCTCTCCGGTGATGATGAGAAGGAGGATGACCCAGGGCTGTACACCCCTCGCCACTCCTCTCCTAAAGCTGGACCCTCCCATCACCAGCCACTGGTAGACGCGCAAGCCTTGCAGGCCCAATCCTGGCTGCCACTTCCTATGGCCCTTTCACCCAGATGGCCATACTGGAACCCATACTGGGCCATCAACAGAGCCCAGAACATTAGACCACTGAACCCACCGGCCTCCAGAACACCCCACTCTTCCTCACCAATGGAGCCAGCACCTTCCAAGGCTCAGGATGAGGAGACTGAAGAGCAGGAGGACGCACCTGAAGGAGACACTTTGCCACCTACACACATTTCATCTTCATCTCCAGATGAAACAATCATGCTACCGCCCCCCACTTCGGGGGATGACTTCAAGTCCTTTCAGGACCTTTTAAAGAGGGAAATGGACTCCCTCAACATCTCCTGGTCTGAGCTCCCTAAGACCCAACATAAACTCACTGACATTCTCCAGGCATCCCCACTGATGAAAATAGCACTGCCAATTAATGCTGCTATAATGAACCCTGCAAAAACCATCTGGCAGACAGCAGCAAAAGGTTGGACAAAAATATTATGTGCCAGCAAAGGGGGCTGAATTTCTATTCACCCACCCCACACCTAACTCACTGGTGATAGAGGCTGTAAATCGGAGGGGCAAACAGCAACAGTCTAGATCCACCCCTTATGACAAGGACTGGAAGAGGCTAGACCCCTTTGGGTGCAAAGCCTATTCTTCTGCCCCCTTGCAATTCGCATTGCAAATTACTCTGCACTGCTCGCAAAATATACACATAGTCTGTTTTCTACAATGTCATCCTTTACTGAACACCTTCCAGAGGACAAGAGAGAAGCGTATAAGTCCAACTTTTCCGAAGGCTTTCTCATCACAAGGACGGCCCTCCAAACCTCTCTCGATTCCGGGGACACAGCAGCCCGCTCCATTGCGACCTCTGTGGTCATGCGTCGGGCATCCTGGCTCCACCTATTGGGATTCCCAAGGGAGGGGCAGGCTACGATTGAAGACCTACTTTTAGAGGGTCAGAAACTGTTTGCAGAATCCACCGACATGTCCTTGCATACTTTAAAGGACTCCCAGGCCACCTTAAAGGCTCTCGGCATCTATGTCCCTGGAAACAAGAAAAAGCAGGGCAGGTTTTACAACCAAACATTCTGGGCTGCACCATACTCCCAGCCCCAAAGACACTACACCCAATGCCGCAAACAGAGGCAGAATCAAGACCAGCCTTTCACGTCCCAACCTTCCACCTCTAGGCAATCATTTTGAAAGTGTGGTCAAGGGCCTGAGACCTCTTTACTCTCTAATTCCGGATCTGAACCCCACTTTAACACCATCCAAGGACCGTCTGTCACCATATTATCCAGTCTGAACCAGCATCACCACGAACAGATGAGTTCTCAAAATTATCCAGCAGGGTTACTCCATCCCATTTATTTCCATCCCACTTACCCACCCCCCTATCCCGTCCCTCTTCAGGGACCCCTCTCAGCACTCCCTGTTACAACAGGAAGTGACCAAACTCCTGCACCTCGGAGCCATAGAGCCAGTACCTGCTCAACACAGGGGGAGAGGGGTTTATTCCCATTACTTTCTTACTCAGAAGAAAAATGGGAGGGTGGAGACCCATACTGGATTTACAAAACTCAACACATTTGTAAGAACTCTACGCTCCCTATCCACTATCATTCCAGCACTAGAGAAGGGAGACTGGCTCTCGGCCCTTGACCTTCAAGATGTTTATTTTCACGTTTCCATTCATCCGGCACACAGACGATTCCTGAGATTTACTCTACAACCTCAGCACTTCCAATACAGGGTGTTACCCTTTGGCATCTCCACAGCCCCGAGGGTGTTTCCCGAGGTCCTCAATGTAGTTGCAGCTCACCTCCACAAACAGGGGGTAATGATCTTCCATACCTGGATGATTGCCTCCTCAGAGCAAGAAGGCAACAGGCAGCAACCGGTGATACTCATATCACGATAACCCTGTTTACGAACCTTGGGTTACAAATAAACCACCAGAAATCCACCATAGCTCCTACACAACAACTGGAATTTATAGGAGTCCACCTCAACCCCATCACAGCAATAGCAAGATTACCACATCATAGCTTCCTCACATTGACCAACTGACTAATCATGACAGTGAGGAACAGTCCCCAAATGTCCGCCAGGACATATCTGCGGCTCCTAGGGGGAGTCCCGACTACACATAAAATGAAACGCATGCCAACACTTCCTTCTCCTGATCCAGAACAAAGCCATCAGGATCCTTACAGACAACATAGCATGCATGTTTCATATAAACTGTCAAGGGGGAGCTTGCTCTTTGCCACCTATGTGTAGAGGCAGTCCAACTCTGGACATGGTGTATTGACAACAACATAGACATTTAAGCTGCCAGAACACTACTGCAGATCAACTAAGCAGGGATTTCTCGCAAACACACGAGTGGGAGATAGATAGCAGGACCCTCACAAACATATTCAAACTATGTGGGCTCCGCATGGTAGATCTATTTGCTACGGCCCAAAATACCAAGTGCCTGCAATATTGCTCCAGAGCCAGCCTAGGGCACCGCTCCCCTTGGCGATGCCCTCCTTGTGAGATGGGAAGCTCCACTAATGTATGCATTTCCTCCCATCCCACTACTGGGCCGTGTCCTCAACAAGATCCCCGATGTGGGATCTCAACCTTGTTCTCCGTAGCCTCATGTGCAAACCATTCAAACCACTTGCAACATGCTCTTTGTTACATTTGTTGATGAAGGTCGCCTTTCTTGTTGCCATTACTTCAGTGAGAAGGGTGCCCTTATGGCACACCCACCTGATATCACCGTCTTTAAGGAAAAGGTAGTCCTACGGCCACACCCAAAGTTTATACCCAAGGTTGCCTCACCTTTCCACCTGAATGAACCCATTTACCTACCTGTATTTTTCCCGAAGCCGCATACCAACAGCAGGGAGCTCTCCCTTCACACCCTAGATGTCCACAGGGCGCTAGCTTTCTACTTAGAATGAACAAAAACATTTAGAAAATCCTCCTGATTATTTGTTTCTAACAACTGAACGCTCCAAGGGTCAAACTATCTCGAAACAGACTATCCAAATGGATATCTGACTGCATTCACACGTGTTACCAAAACAGCCAGGTGCCAGTTCCACCAGGTGTTCGCACACGTTCCACCAGAGCATTATCTACATCCGTGGCTTTTCTCAATAACGTCCCTATAATTTGCAAAGCAGCTACTTGGGCGGCAGCCCATACCTTTACTACACTATGCTCTCAAACAGCAATCAGCAGCAGATGCTCAGTTCGGACTGTTGGTGCTACCCACTGCTACCAGTGCAGCTCTGAAGCCCCTCACCTCCACTAAGGGTTACTGCTCCATAGTCAGCTAAAGTGGAGCACCCCCAGGGACACTCCTCAAAGAAGAAGAGAAGGTTACTTACCCTGTACAGTAACTGAGGTTCAGGGTGCCAAGACACCTAAAGTGGAGCACCCACAGGGACAACCCTCTCGAAGAACCTCAGTTACTGTACAGGGTAAGTAACCCTCTCTTATTTCCAGCATCCAAGTCTTCCAAGCGTCTCCTGGCTGTTTCGCATGTAGAAGGGCAATTTCCAGATGCCTACATTAATCAAATCAGTGAACCTTTAGGGACTGATGCACCTTGTACTTATGGAACAAAGAGCCTTATAAAAAGAGAGTACCATATTTGTTATTTATCTGCAGAAACCATTTTACCCTTCCTTGATTCTCTCCAGCATCTTTGACCTGGTATAGCCTCTGGTGGGTAATTCATCTAGTCACAACATTTCAGAGTACAGTTAGCAAGGTCTGAGTTATCTCTTAGTTCCTGGTCACATCGGAGAAGAAAAAGGCATCTCAACAGTCATGTAACTCTATCCCAAAGGAATAATTGAAACACAAATGATCATTTTACTGTCGCAATGGGAGATTGTTTGTGCAATAACCTTTCCTTTCCTGTCAAATTTAAATAATGTTTTCTTGTTACTTAAAAAAATAGTTGTCTTCAAATTGATAAATGCAAACTAATACTCTTTCTCACTGTCAATGCAGAAAATTTCCATTCCTTCACAAAAGAAAAGCACTTGCAGTATTTCTCTGTCAGTTCGGCCCTACAAATGAGACAGAAGAGATCAGTTATAGAGTCTACAATTTAATCTTCCAAGATATCTCTTGTTTCCATTTGCCAATGTCAATTTTTTGTCTTTCCAATACACTTTTAAAACTAATTTTTAGAATTATTTGACTAAGCATTATGTATTTTTTCCTCCCTCTTAAAAGCACTTTCAACTTGCCAAAAATTCACCTGCTCATTGCTTGATATTTGAGTAAAACTGGGAATAAAAGTCAACATTTTTGATCCTTTTAGAGCTACCTGTACTACTTGCTCTTTGTACAGCACGTTACAACTGATGCGCCTGACAACCAAACAGCTTTCTGCTAATCAATTATGCTGGTACCTTTTTACCCTTATTTTTAACTAGGAAAGTCACAATCCTGTGGTTTTCCTGAGATGAAGTAAAATTGCAGATATACGCAATTACTTGAGGATTAGGGAATGGCCCAGTTCTGCTCACTTTGCAGCCAATGGGAATTTTGCCATTGACTTAAATAATAGTGGGAATTGGACCTGATTCTGCTCTCATTGAAGTCCATGGCAAAATGTCCATTAACTTCAGTGGTGCAGAATCAAGTCATTAGGACACAAATCTCAGCTGTTTAAGAGATTGTTAAACAAGACTAATTTGCTATTATGTGCTACTGGATGTCTATTGAAATGAATATCTATCTATCCTCAGTGCATACAATGGGCGGCTATCCAGAAGAGGCCACCCTCAAAACTAGCATGTCACGTGGGAGAGGGTAAGTGATCTGGTTCAGTGTGTGTGATAATTATCATGATTCTGCAAATTATCTTGCGACTCTGCAAATTATCAGGGATACTTCCTCCCCATATAGAGCTGTAACAGGGTAGCTTGTCCTTAAGGGCTAGAGGGCCTAGAGCTAGCCCACCCTGATTACAAAGAAAGCAGACCTGGATTGGATCAGGTGGTTCCACTGTAAGAACGGCAGGAAGCGGCAATGAGGAAGAAGCTGCAGAGAGAGAGGCTATAATGCAAGGCAGGATTGTGAGTGTTACTGAAACTGCAAGAGGCCTGGCAGCATGCTGTGGAAGAAACACCTCTGAGGACAGAATTCAAGATGAGCAGGATAATTGGAATGCTGTTTTTCAGTTTTGGTTTGCTGTTTTGGGAAACTGAAAAAGGAATAAAATTCTGGCCACAGGGGCCTGGAGATTTAAATCTGATGAGAAGACACTGTGGGACTACTTATTTGGTGTGCGTTTAAGGGGAGAGCCCTGAAGAGGGGAGGAAATTTGTTAGCAGGACATCGCTGTAGCATTCCTGGCCAGGAGGGGACACTCAGTAAATGGCAACCCTGTTACAGTAGTGTATGTCTATTGTGGCAAAATACCTTGTTCGCCTCAGCAGGCTCAGTCCTTTTTAGCCTTGGAGAGTCAGGTTTGGGGCAAGGCAAATCCTTATAGGTGGCACAGGGTCCTGCTACTCCTCTCCTCAGCCAGTCCCTTGTGCTTGTTTTCCTTCCCTTCTGGGGAGTGAGTGCAGCCTCCCTACTGGGAAGGTTTGGTGTCTTGCTGCAAACAGCCTATTGGCAGCTTCCCCCGGGACGAATTACTACCCCCGCCCTTTGTAGCTGTTTGTCCTGGGTTTACCACACTATTTAGACATAGAAATATGTTTATAGCTATGTGTGCATGTGAGAGATTATAGTTTTATCTATTGATAATGTATAGGTAGATTCTTTGATCAGAAATGGGCAAACAGACACTTCTTGTATTCTGGTGCAATGTGATTTGTTAACGTACCATTCGAAACATCGTGTAACTTGAAGTTTAAAATAATTTGACTATATTTTGAGACAGGGGAAGACTGCCTCTTACGGCATCATTTGCGCAATAAAAAATTAGACCTTTTGACATTTAGATTGTATGCAGATGTCAGGCATTAAAATGAAATGGCCATTAAAAAGCCTTTTAAGGGATTTTAGCCAATCTTCTGTCTTTGAAATAACTATAATTAATAGTGCTTCTTGTCATAACTTTTTGGAAGGGTTTTGGTTTTTTATACAAAAGCCTCCCTCCCATTTTTTAATGGAACGGTTAAGAAAATGTCATTTGGGGCCTCTATATTCTAAAAAGCAATTATGGTCATTCATAGAAAAAGAAATTGCTCTAAACTTCTGAATGGCAGCCACCCAGCACAGAGGTCTGTGTTGCGTAGCTCTGGATTTGCATGTCTTATTCTAACACATTCTGGGTGGATGAGTGAACCTGCTTTATTGGCACATGGAGTCTGATTTGAAACCCTAAACTGAGAGACTTACGACTGGTTTCAGTGGGCTTCAGATCAGGTCCATGATTCTGAGAGCTGTGTAA
Organism: Natator depressus; assembly: GCF_965152275.1. Lineage (NCBI taxonomy): Eukaryota > Metazoa > Chordata > Testudines > Cheloniidae > Natator > Natator depressus. The sequence continues at coordinate 121,739,120 of NC_134238.1, read as the reverse complement.
AATGTTGGACAACTTCTTGTGTGTGAATCTTGTGCTGACAAATGTGAAGAGTTCTATTGAAAGGCTTTCTTGACATCCTCTGCTGTACAGTATCCATTGTAGATGAGAGTAACTAGGACTGCTTGTAACATCAACTTGTGGGTCATTTTCTGGTGGGAGGCTGGTACAAGGGGAATGGGAAGAGAGTTCACATGGAAACAGGCCAGCAGTTGGCATGAGGAATGTCGGGGGGGGGGGGAGGGGGAAGCTTCCTCTGTGTTTATAGATCACAGGCACATACCTTGAAAAACCTTGGGTAGGGTTTGGTTTTGGTTATTAGTTTGTATGTGGGCCATTGTACTGCCCTGTCTTGCAATGACATGGACCCACTTGCAGGATCAGGGCCACAGGATCTGCGTGATGAGGCACCACAGTGTAGTGCAGTCTAGTGTCCCCTTTCTTTGTGTCTGTAGTTGTTTACACACGTCCCCACAGAATGCATATACCGTGACCAGCTCTGAAGGCCGCTCCATGCCAGCAGCAGCGCAGAAGTAAGGGTGGCAATGTGAAAAATGATATTTGCCATCACTGTTCACAGCAGACTTGGAGCTCCAGCACCTCCCTTACTTCTGCGCTGCTGCTGCCATCCCGGGACTGACAGCCAGAACCCCACCACCTCCGGGTGGGGGATCGTGTGGGGAGAGCCCAGGCAGCAGGGATCTGGCTGTCAGCCCCAGGGCGGCTGGGCTCCAGCTGTCCTCTTTATCCTCCCTTCTGCAGGAGCCGCAGCCACCCAGGGCTGACAGCCAGAGCCCTTCTGCCCGGGCTCTAGCCCCACGATCCCTTTTTCAGGGGGAGAAAAATCAAACTTGCACCTCCCTTGACACATTCCCATGTCTCCTTTGGGAGGCCTGCCTCACAGTTTGAGAACTGCTGGTCTAGTGGATAGGGTACTGGACTGGGCATGGGGAGACCTGTGTTTTAATCCTGGGCCTACAACTGACCTGCTGTCAGATGTTCAGCAAGCCACTTCCCTTCTCTGTCTTGTGTATCTGATCATAGAATCACAGAAGATTAGGGTTAGAAGATATGTCAATCCCTTATTAGTAAAATGTATTTGCATTACAATAGCAACTATACTGTGGCCCTACCACACTATTTAAGTGGTGTTGAGCGGAAACAACCCTTACCTGAGCACATATACTAGAGGATTGTCTAGGTGGAAATTACATTGCAACTATTCAACTAGTCTTGGGCTCTGGGTTGGGTGCCGTCCATGTACCCGGGGCTCACAATTCAGCTGCATGAACCTCAGTTGCTCTGTCTTTCTGTGGTTGGAGTGAATGTAAGGGCCAGAACCAACCTTTAAGGACCCATTTCCAGACTCATCTGCTGATTTGTCAGAGATCTGCAGTGCATCCCTACTGGTCATTATGGGAAAAGTGACCCAAAAATGAGAGCTGGACCAAAACATTTTTTCACCAAAAAGTGCAATACGGGGTAACTCTCATTGCAATTGTTAACAGAAAATGACAGCATGGACCTAGGCATCATATAAGCAGCTTGATGTACAGTGTAAACTTGCAAGCCGAAGAAGTGAGAAAATAGCTCATAACGTAGTAATAAAAAGGTTAAAACAAGTTAAATAGAATGACAATGGTGAACACTATAACCACCAAGAAATCAATAATATAACTTAGCTGTTTTAAACTTATTTTATATATAATCCCTATAGCTGGTGGTTCTTGGCTTTAAGATATTGATTCCTTGGAAGAAAGACAAGTATGTGTCTTTAGTGATTTGCTTCTGGCTCTCCGCAGTAAAATGGCACACTATTGCAGATTAAATTCACACATTTAAGCATGTGTGCTAAAGTCAAAGGGACACTTTTATTAAAGTCCATAAATGAGCAGAACATTGCTTTGGTAGGGATTTCAGTGTCTGTCTGATTTACAAAGCTTGCAAGCCTCAAAGGAGTGAAAGGGAAGTGCTATGGAAGGCTGAGTCATAAACACTGAACTCAATAAAATATGGAAACATGTAATTCATGCATCTGCTCTGCTGCATGCTGCAATCCAATGGTTGTCACTCTACACCCCGGCTGCATTTCTATCCTCCACACAGCCCACTCAGAATTAACTGGAAATGGGGGAATAGAATCCTCTCTCCATCTCATTGTTACACACAGAAATACAACAGGCTTTTCTGTGGTTAGTAGATGTTAAAATCTGTGGCCCTTTGCTCACCTTCCCCAATCTATTTTCCCCACCAGCCTATTTGGAGCCAGCCTGGATCACCCTCAGTATATTTATATAGATATATAGCAGGTTGAAGATGGTACCCTGCACTCATCTGTTCCCTCCTTCTACAACCTTACTACAGAATTTAAATGGGCTTTGTACTTAGGGTGACAAGATGTCCCAATTTTATAGAGACAGTCCTGATATTTGGGGTTTTATCTTATATAGGTGCCTATTACCCCTCAGCCCCTGGGGTATTCTGCTTGATACCGGCTTCCAACTAGACATTGAGCCATTGATCACTACCCCTTGAGCCCAACAATCTAGCCAGCTTTCTATCCACCTTATCACTACTTTGGCTCATGCTTAGAGAAGTTGGTGTTCCAGATGTTCTGCTAAAACTGGTGCACGATCTTCACATCAATACAAGAGTGCATGTAGGTTCATGGCTTTTGCCACATTTCTATATCACCTCAGCTGTGTAGTAGGAATATCTTCTTGCCCCGGTACTACTTTGTTGAACTATCAACTGGATATTAGGACTTCTTGTTCTACATGTTGGAATCAAGTTTGCTCAAGAATTGTTCACTGACCAAGACTATACTGACAACACTGACTTTCTTGTGATGAAGTCAGAGAACTTCAGCCTCAACATCCAATGTCTCCGAGATGCTGCGTACATCATGCAGTTGAACATCTCAGGGCAGAAACCAAGGTCTAGAACCTGAGAGCTTGGCTACCAGAATCCCTGATTGAGTTGAGTGCCATGGAGAGTGCTGATGAGTTCATCTACCTAGGCTTCATGCATTAGAACATAAAAATGACCATCCTGGGTCAGACCAAAGGTCCATCTAGCCCAGTATCCTGTCTTCCGACGGTGGCCAGTCCCAGGTGCCCCAGAGGGAATGAACAGAACAGGGAATCATCAAGTGATCCATCCCCTGCCACCCATTCCCAGCTTCTGGCAAACAGAAGATAGGAATACCATCCCTGCCCATTCTGGCTAATAGCCATTGATGGGCCTATCCTCTATGAGTTTATCTAGTTCTTTTTTGAACCCTGTAATAGTCTTGGCCTTCACAGCATCCTCTAGCAAAGAGTTCCACCGGTTGACTGTGCATTGTGTGACGAAATACCTCCTTTTGTTTGTTTTAAACCTACAGAGATCAAATAGTTGGAGCAAAGCAGATGTTCCATGAGGAATACGTCTCACCACCTCCTTCATGAAGTCCATGTCTAGTTTATGGATGCACAAATGTGTTTGTGATGAGACAATGTACAGCCACCTGGTTCCATTCGACTAGAAACCAGAACTGGTCAAAATATTTCAAATGGAATTTTTTTTTTTTGGTAAAAGTGTGGCTTTTTTAAAAAAAATGATGAATTTATTTTGTGAAAAATATTTTGTTATACTGTTTTTAATTCAAAACTTTATTAGGAACACTTGTTTTTAATTTGTAATAAATCAAAATAATTTAGAAAAATATTCTGTTTACTATACTTTGAAATGAAAATAACATCAATATTTCAAAACTTTTAATGAAAACTGTTTTTAACGTTAATATTTTGGTAGATACATAAACAGCTAGAATAGAGAGAGGAACCTGTTTTAATTTTTTTATGTAAATTTTTAACTCTGCTACAGCTGGGTATTATCAGTGGCTAATACGTGGTTCTAAATACCTGCTGCTAATTAACTGCACCATTGATGGAAATACAAGTTGTAGAAATGGATGCTGCCTAATTAAATGTGAAGCTTACCTATAATATTTCAAGACATTAAATCTTAAATGATTAAATCGTTAGAATAAAACATTTCAATCCTGCAAGCATCAGCAAAGATTCTGGCAAATTCATGTTTGCATTAATGCTTGGTATTGAAAACTTTGTTTGAAAACATCCCGGTTAAAGTGACCTCACTTATAAAAAAATTTATTATTTTTCCTCTTGAATATAATGTTTTTTAAATGTTCAGAGCCTATTACTAATTTGCTGTTTAACATATTGTAACTCCTGTTAGCACAATGAACTCAATGGAAGCTTTGCCTGAGTAAGGACTGAGTAAAACTAATGTGGGCTACAGGATTTAGTCTCATTCGAAGGCCATTTCAGGCAATAGACTCCCATTGACTTCAGTGGTTGTTGGCTCAGGTCCACAAATAAACGGTTCAAATGAATGCAGTGTTGTCTATAACATGCATCAACTGTTCTGTTTTTTTCTTAGAAACATTTTGAGTCCTCATGGTTGGGGGCTAGACTAAAAAGAGCCCCAAACTGTGTATATATATATTTTTAAGTCTTACACTTATTGAACACTTGGGGTTGGCAGTGCTGTGAATGCAGCAAGGTATTTATCTAGATTGGATTCCTCTTCTGGGTGAAGTTCACCCCTGTGCAGAGAGAAAAAACAAGGTCCGTAGCACCACTAAGCAATTAAATAGGATGTCAGTAGTACATAGAATTAGCCCTGGCCATCTGCAGAAAGGTGAATTGCACCCTTATTTGAACAATAAACATTGTGTTGTCCAACGGGAGGCAATGTGATCTAGTGGAAAGTGCACTGGACTGGGAGTCAGATCTGGGTTCTCTTCCTGGCTCTGCCACTGACCTATTGGGTGACCTTGGGCACATCCCTTCACCTCTTAGTTTCCATGTCTATAAAATGTGGATAATGATAGTGAATTCCTGTGTAAAGCACTTTGAGCTGTATGTATGAAAAGTGCTATGCAAGAGCTAGATGGTGGTATTCATGTTCAACAGGATAAAATTACATGGACAGTCAAACTTCCCACTTTACGGAAGAAGTTGATCACTTAGGGCAGTGGTTTTCAATCTGTGGTCTGCAGATTATGCATGTCTAAGATTAGGTATTAGGAAGAACTTTCTAACTTGCCGTTGCTACTCATTAAGCCCTTTGCTTCTTGTTCTACATTCAGTGGAAATGGGAAACAATTGATCACAGCTCCCTTTATAATAATTAACATATTTGAAGACTGTTACTGGGTTCCACGTCAGTCGTCTTTCTGTGTGGCCCGAGTTTATACTGGCAAAACTGTACTTTGTACTGGTATAGTAAAACCCCAACCCACAAGCAAAACAACTATACTAGTTAATAGCAAAGTTTGCCAATATAATTGTGTCTAGAGTAGAGGGTTTCTGCAGTGTAGGCCTACCCCTAGTCTTGGGTCTGACACTTGGCTTTTTGTACTCACAAACAGCATGGTGATGGGCATCTAAACAGACTAGAATGAAAGTTTGCAATGGTGGTGTGGCTGTGTTGGTCCCAGGATATTAGAGAGACAAGGTGGGTGAAGTAATATATTTTATTGGACCAACTCAAAAGCTTTTTCTTTTTCACCAACAGAAGTTGGTCCAATAAAAGATATGACCTCACTCACCTTGTCTCTAGAATTAAAGTTACCTGGACTAACCACTGATTCCTCCAGAGAGATCAGGTACTCAGATGGCGCTGTGCATTTTGATGGACTGTTAAGCTTGCATGGAATTATACAAAGTTGTTGTAATCTGTATGTTAATCTGTTTGCTGCGATGCGCATTTAATAGTAAGCATCCACCGCAATCGCAGTTATGCTTTTGCTCTTATTGTTGGCTATATTTTAATCAATGCCTTACTGTTTTTAGTATTTATTGAGAGTTGCTTTTGTTTTATCGGTACGTGTACTTGTGTGGCAGGAGGAGGGAGCAAAAACCACTACAGCCACAAAGAAGGGGGGCATGATCAAATAAGTTTGAGACCCACAGTTATCTATCATATCCCCCCTTAGATAACTCTTTTCTAAGATGAACAATCCCAGACTTTTTAAATTCTCTTCAGCTGGAAGCTGTTCCATGCCCCTAATCATTTTTGTTGCCATTCTTTGTACCTTTTCCAATTCTAATACCTAATTTTGGAGAGGGGATGACTAGAACGGCACACAGCACTCAAGGTGTGAGAGTACCATGGATTTATATAGTGTCATTATATTTCCTGTCCTACTATCTATCCTTTTCCTAATGGTTTCTAACATTGTTTAGCTTTTCTGACTGCCACTGCATGTTGAACAGATGTTTTCAGAGAAGTCTCCAGAATGACTCCAAGATCTTTGAGTGATAACAGCTAATTTACAGCCCATCATTTTGTATGTATAATTCGGAAACATTCCCAATGTGCATTACTTTGCAGTTCTCAGCACTGAATTTCATCTGCCATTTTCTTGCCCAGTCATCCAGTTTTGTGGGATCCCTTTGTAACTCTTTGCACTCAGCTTTGGACTTAACTATTTTGAGTAATTTTTTTATTGCCTGCAAATTTTGCCACCTCACTGTTCACCCACTTTCCCAGATCACTTATGAATACATTGAACAGCACAGGTCCCAGGGCAGATCCTTGGGGAGGCACTACATACCTCTCTCCATGTCCTGAGTATACTAAGAAAGTAGGACTGGTTACAAAACCACTTGTCCATTCCAGTACTACAATTTCTATGCCCCTAGCTGTAATGTTTCGGATCTGAGGACAATGTAACTATTCTATTGAGGTGTTTATATTGTGCCCATCACTTGGTATCTGAGCACCTGAGAATTCCTATTGTGCAAAAATATGAACTCTTACTCTGATATCATTCAAAAATGAACATGGCAAATATGGGAAAGGCTGTCTTATTTTTATACAGCTGATCCAAAATTTTTCCATCAAAACTGCGTTTTGATGACAAATAGTTTTTTGATTAAGCAAATTTTTTTGAGGGAAAAGAAAAAGGTGGCAGATATCCATTGAAAATTGTTACTTTTTGGTGGGGGGAAGGGGAAATGTGTGCCCAAAAAGCACTGTTTGGTTTTTGGCCAAAAACTGAAATGTTTCCAGCCAAAATATTTGCATTATGAGAGAATCTGACCAGAGTGCCCAGCTTACAGAGCAGAATGGCAGTAAGAGGTATCTGAACAACTATATTTCCATGAGACACTGCAGTGACATTTTAGAATCTAAATATTTCCATTTTGAAGCTGGCGGGGGGGGGGGGGGATATTTTGTGCTCTTTTTTTTTTTTTTTTTTTTTTTTTGGCCAAATCCTGCAAACTTTTCCCAGGGAAACAACCCTATTTTCTGACCAGTTCTCGTCTTGTAACTCACATGGAAAACCCTGTCGTCATGATTTTAATAAATGCAGTAGCTACATTTTTGAATTCCTAGAAGGCAGTGAATTTGATTATTTATGGATAATTATTCTAACTCATTAAACGAAGAGATCTGTGATTATAAGGTGGTGAAGTGGTGTGTGTTTTGTGATTTACCTTTTATAGAGCAAGCACGTTTGTAAAAAATCAGTTGCAGTATTTTTCCTGTCGTAAAATCATCTAAGTTTAAACACTGTCAAGTGTTTTGGTGCTTGTGAAACAGAGAACCTGTTTGTTTTGTTTTTCTTTTAAAAATACTGTTCATTGTATACTGTCTGGCAGATGCCATATCTAAAAGCAATCCTCCTAGTTTGGAACAAACTATTTGCAAAATAAATGGCTACTTTTGTAATGAGATGTTCTCCAAAGTGCCATATGAAATGACCCTAGTCAATCACCATATGTGAGAGCTGACAGTTGTAAGAATGCATTTATATGACTCTTCATCAATCTGCAGAACAGCTCATTGTTCTCTTGTTCAGTGTCCCTTGGAAGTGGGTGATGCATGTGGGAAAAGTTCAAATTTGAACAGTGTATACTTTTGTAAACTCCTTATGTCTACGAGGGGGATATAGTGAGGCTGTTGCAATATGATGTCTCCTTAAGTTTGTGACATCTGCATTTGAGAGATACGAAAGCCTTCTGGAAATGTGTGTGCTAGGACATGGTCCACTGTACTTTAAATACTGTATGGATGAAAGGGCCTAATCCATCAGAAATGATCTCCAGTCTCCTTGAATGAAAAACTCTCAAAAGGTCAGAAGGAGTTTGCCACCCCACCCCACACACTGGCAGAGAAAACTTTAACTAGAATGAGAAACCAAGTATTTTTACCAGGCTGCACCTGGGGACCAGCAGCGTGGATGAATTAAGTATGAATCTCATCTGAGGAGAGTTGGATGACTGATCCATCAAGGACTACTGATGCTTATTTGGTAGTCAGAGGTGGTCAAAGCTACTAAAAATGGTGCTTTGACAAATTGGATCTCATTTCCTCCTTTTTAAAAATCATAACTATGGGGAAAAAACACATGTCGTAACTGCACTGGCCACACTTTTCTGTCATGTTCTAGTCTTTTTCTCCCCCCCCCACTCCCCACCTGATAAGGAATCTGAATTTATATTACAAATAGAATCTGCAGTGAACTGCTTTATCCAGGAATCCGGGACACCTTCTACACTTTCTTAGTGCAGCATCCTGGAAAAATTAGTCTTTGCTGCTCCTGGCTCCTAGAAGCTTCCTGGACTCTACAGCAACAGCAGCTATTCCTTGCTCTTAGAAGAGATACTTCCTCTTATCAGGTACCGAATGGTGGATAATCTCACTGCTTGCTTCTTGGAAACAGAGTCTGACTCTGCTTAGCGTATTGGTGACAATCTGGGTTAATGGGGATGACTGAGGGACAATTGAAGATGGATAGGGAAACTGGTTTGGGTAAAATAAACACATCTCCCTCCCACCCCCAAAACCTTTGCCTAAACTTAAAATACATTCCAAATTGAATCATTTGTGTGGAATGAGAAATGACCAATAACCTCTCTTCTCCCATATTTATTTTTCATTTTAGTATATTTCCAGCTGAGACTGAAGATGGAAGCCCAAGACTATTCTTGTAGTATTTCCATTCCATCCAGAACCAGTGGATCCCATTTACTTTCCAAATTCTTCCTTGTCTTTGCTAAATAAGTGCTTGTCAGAGTCCTTTCCCCATAGGAAAAGGAGCAACTTCTGAAAGTTGCTGTCTGAGATTTTGATTGCTAACTTTCTTATCAAAATGGCTAAGTAAATATCATTAGAAAAGTATTTAATTAATCATGTGTACCTTTTTAATAAAGGACATCCAAGTGCAAGTTATATGATAAATGCACCCCACACAGTTATTTCATGCTGTTTCACAAGCTATTGTAATTAGAGCTGTACAAACAACGGAATTTTCAAGTTCACTGGCAATTCTGAAAAATATTAAATTATTTGGGGTCAAACTGAAAATTTTTATATTGAAATTTTTGGCAAATAGGTTTCTGGTCAAATGGAATATTTTGTTTTGATTTTGAGCATATTTTTACATTTACTTTTATTTAAAAGAGATAATTTCTTAGTAATTTAAAAAAAATCAATGTGTAATTTTCAAAAATGTGAAAATGAAATATTGTGAATCTCTTGGAAATGTTTTTCATCTGAAACTATTTGACAAAATGACATCAATTTGCTGAATGTTTCAACCAAAAAATTTGCCCCGCTCTGGTTATTATAATACATGATTTAATGGGCTTGTAGAAAAAGATAGTAACTTAGAATTCAGCTGAGAAATGTTATTGCCCAAATGGAGTCCATTATATATTTTGCTTGCTTGTTTGTTTGTTTCTCTCATCTTCAATTACTGAACAAAGGACAGTTGTCTAAAAGATGAAGGATTTTCTGGGGTGATGGCAAACTACCACAGGGACCAAGGAAATGAAGCAAAAAGTAACGCTTTTATATTTGTACTTATTAATGGAAATGGCCAAAAATGTGTCTGAATCAAATTTATCAATAAATATGAAAATAACTATTGCACACACTCACACTTGACACGAATTCTGAATCACCCCAACATAGGGTGCCAAACCTACAATACATGTGCTTAACTTGAGACAGAGTGGTGTACTGGCCCCATTGAAATCCATGCCAATTTTGCCATTAATTTTGGTGAAGCTAGATTTTTCCCCACTAAGAATAGTCCCAGAGAAGTGGGACTTCCTCACAGTGGGTAAATGAAAGACAGTCATATGTCTCTGAAGGGTTCAAGTGGAGTGCCCCAGGGGTCGGTCTTGGTGCCGGTTTTGTTCAGCATCTTCATTAATGATCTGGAGGATGGGATGGATTGCACCCTCAGCAAGTTCGCAGATGACACTCAGCTGGGGGGAGAGGTAGATATGCTGGAGGGTAGGGAATATGGTCCAGAGTGACCTAGACAAATTGGAGGATTGGGCCAAAAGAAATCTGATGAGGTTCAACAAGGACAAGTGCAGAGTCCTGCACTTAGGATGGAAGAATCCCATGCACTGCTATAGGCTGGGGACTGACTGGCTAAGCAGCAGTTCTTCAGAAAAGGACCTCAGGGTTACAGTGGATGAGAAGCTGGATGAGAGTCAACAGCCTTGTTGCCAAGAAGGCTAACGGCATATTGGGCTGCATTAGTAGGAGTATTGCCATGAGGTCAAGGGAAGTGATTATTCCCCTCTATTCAGCACTGGTGAGGCCACATCTGGAGTATTGCATCCTGTTTTGGGCCCCCCAGTACAGAAAGGATGTGGACAAATTGCAGAGTCCAGCGGAGGGCAACAAAAATGATTATGGGGCTCGGGCACATGACTTACGAGGAGAGGCTGAGGGAACTGGGCTTATTTAGTCTTCAGAAGAGAAGAGTGAGGCGGGATTTGATAGCAGCCTTCAACTACCTGAAGGGGGGTTCCAAAGAGGATGGAGATCAGCTGTTCTCAGTGGTCGCAGATGACAGAACAAGAAGCAATAATCTCAAGTTGCAGTGGGGGTGGTCGAGGTTGGATATTAGGAAAAACTATTTCACTAGGAGGGTGGTGAAACACTGGAATGGGTTCCCTAGGGAGGTGGTGGAATCTCCATCCTTAGAGGTTTTTAAGGCCTGGCTTGACAAAGCCCTCGTTGGGATGATTTAGTTGGGGTTGGCCCTGCTTTGAGCAGGGGGTTGGACTAAATGACCTTCTGAGGTCTCTTCCAACCCTATGATTCTATGATTGGGGCTTTGGAGTGTAAATAAAACTGGAGAAGGAGAGAACCGGGAGAGCCCAAGAAAAGAGTCCATAAAAGCCTAAAGAAAGCAAGAGTGAGGTGTGGAAGGGAAGAAATAAGCAGGGCCCATGTGGTGTGGGGAGGATAACAGGAGTAGTCAGACTCCTGAAAATAGAAAGGGACATCTTCAGCCCTGGTGCAAGCAGGCTTTGTGTTGACTTTAGTGGAGTTGTGCTTAGCACATTAGGAAAGAATTAGGCATAAGGGACAGAACCCATAGTACAGAGAATAGGTTTAGTATTGTTGTAGTGTAACCCACTGGTCATGATGTGTCATGTTGTCGTCTCCCTCTGAGCCTAATCCACAAAATGTGTGAATCTGTTCTGTCCCCCCAGCTACAAGTGTACCCAGGACTCTGGGTGGGCTTGCACAGCCCATGCTGCTGTGGCTTCACTGCCATTGTTGTCTGAGCTAGCAAGATGATCAAAGTTAGCTCTGGGATCTCTACAGGTGCAGCAGTGACACTTCTGACAGCCGTGTTAATGTCCCCACAGATGGGAGCCATCTGGGATTTGAATGTCTGTGGGCCTTGTGTTTGTGATGAGCTTCCTCTTTTCGCTGGAATTACATAACTCACTGGATGGTGTGTGTTGCCTGTCCTGTAATATGCCCAGTCTAGAGAGGATATCATTGTATTCATTTCCAAAGCCACAGTCTGCCTCTTTAGCTCAAGCTTTAGCAACATATGCTTCTAGGTCTAGAGGTGCCTGGTTCAATCCCCACTGTCAGCCTGAGATCAGGGTCTCATTGTGCTGGCCACTGTATGTACACATGGTGGGAGAAGGTCCATTAGATGCTGCCTTCCCTGAGTTCATCCCTTCTTGAAGATCTAACTAAAAGAAGTAGTAGTCTGATCTAACTCCCCCTGAAATCAATTGGTCCCTTTAACAAATCTAACTTTATTTTTTTCATTTTTGTGTGTGATGAGACTTGAAAAGAAACAACAAACCTGTTTTCTTAGGGGGTGGTTTTTTTTTTTTAAGCTTAAAAGCTAATGTGATGTGTTTGGGTGGTTTTTTTGTTTTTGTTTTTATCCTGCCCCTCCACCCCCACCCCCGGCCCCAGCAAAAGGAAGGTCCAGATTAGTGTTGTGATCTGAATCTTTTCAAGGATAAAGCTGGACAATCTATGTGTGGAAAAGTGGATACTAAGTGTATTATAAATGCTCGTTGGGCACATTTAGTGTTTCTTTGTCAAGTAATTCTTAAGCTTTACGAGTGCTGTATACTGGCGTGCAGTTCATGAGGAGCCTCAAGTAGGCATTGTACGGATATGATATACAATGGCTTCAGATTCGTGAGTCCTATGTGGTAAGTCACACAGGAGGAACTGAACCATCCCATGTGAACTCAGCTCAGATTTAAAATGCACTGCTAACTGCAGCCTCAAACAAAGTGTGGGCATTGGCATATAGTGCAAAAGTTCACAAAAAACTTCAAAGCTAGTTTACAGGCAAAAGTGTATCCTAGTGGATAGGGAACTGGAATGGGAATCGGGGAAAAAAGGGTTGCTAGTCTTGTCTTGACCACTGATCGGCTATGCAAACTTGAGCAAATTGCTTTTATTCCCGTTTTCCCACACAATCTGTCTTGTCTATGTAGATTGCAAGGTCTTCCAAGGCAGGCTCTGTTTCTGTTTGGTTGGTTGGTCTTCACGTAGTGCAATCGAGCCCGTCTCAGTTGCGGTCTTCAGATATTGCTATAATACAAATAACAAACCACTGCTGGTTTATGGACACTGGTGCGACTCAGCCCCACCTTGTGTGTTTTTCTTTTTCTTTTTTTTTTTTGAAGTTTGTGCACAGTCACACACTAAAAAAAATCTCTGTCAGCACTGAAACAAATGTATTGGCATGGTAGTAGGGAATACTATGCTCCTTGAGCAACTCACTGTGCCTTAGATCCAGTAGAAATAACTTCCGGTAACCATCATGTAAAAGTTTCTCTTTTGCTAAAATTCATAGATCTCTTCCTAAAGACCCAGATACTTCATATTTGGCTAACGGTGTCTCTTCTTGGCTTGTAACTCCCTTCTTCAGTAGCCTAAACAAGTATGAGGATTGATCGTGTAATGTGTGGGGTAAATAGGGGAAACCCATGAAATATTGAGCTAGACCCTTATGAATATAACCTACTTTCCTTCTCATTTTTCAACTACTCTGTTCATTCAGGTTTTTTTTTAAGCCCAACAGCATTAAGAAATGACAGCAGTATGTGTTAGAAAGCCTATTATCAACTTGCCTAATATTTCCACACTGTAATCACTCATCTGTTATCTCCTCAGTCAAATGTTAATGTGACATCTGTTGTACCTAATTCCAGTAACTATCAAGAACTTTTCTCCCTGCAAACAGTTTATCATAGTTATGAAATCAATTTGACATGGAATATGCCATTTCTGTAAATATTGCAAAGTTATTTATTATGGGTAAAAATGTTTAAGATGGGAAGGAAGGGGTGGAAATAACACTTAAAAGCTTCAGCAGGCAATGGCAACTTCTAAGGCCTTTTGTCCAGGTGTTTATCTCTTTTTATACCTCGTAATCATCACTAACCTGGCCAATTTCATCTCTAAGAGTGAGTGCTGGTGACTTTTTATAACTCCACATTAAACCGATGGAACTATAATTGCATTTTATTAATGGAGTCGGTTAGAATTTCATATTATCGCAGAGAAATGTAGCAATGGTAATCTGGGAACCAGGAGTTTCACAGTGCAGGGCTTTCCTTATTATAGCGCATAAAAAAAATAACAAACACAATGTTTCATTGCTTTTTGACCTTGGAGCAGGACCGGACTTATATTGTATTTGTACAGAGTATTTAAATAGGCCTTCTGTGCTGAGACATTCCCCTCTCGTGTTTTCTGGACCGGTGATCTGCTAGGTCACTCCAATCCTTGACTCTGGGAGCCAGCCTTACCCTGCTCTGCTGTGAGAACCCCACTCCCAGGCTGTTTACGCACAGCCGCTGGCATGTAAGCTTCTTCTTGGATTATGCAACCGAATGACACTAGCCAGTATCTCCGGTCCCAGACACAACCCTAGGAACTTCCTTCTTGCAGGGTCCAGTTATACCCGCTGGATGCTGCACATTTATATGAGTTTGTCAATTTAACAAAGAAATTTATATGTACCAGGCTTGTTCTCCCAAGGGGAGCCTCTGACACGCTTTAAACCAAACACAGTGCTTCAGGTAAAATAAACAAACAGATTTATTAACTACAAAAGATTAGATTTTAAGTGATTATAAGTCAGGGGTCTCAAACTCAGTTTATTTTAGGGCCAGTGCCAGTCCTCAAATCCTCCCTGTGGGCCAGTAATGTCACTCATGCTGCCCAGAACCCACCCCCCAAAACTCTGCCCACCACCTGCCTAAGGCTCTGGGAAGGAGTTTGGGTGGGGAAGGAGGTCTGTGGTGCAGGCTTTGGGATGGAGTTTGGGTGCTGGGTGCAGGCTCTGGACTGGGGCAGGGGGTGGGGGTGCAGGAGGAGTGGGTGGGATTGCAGGCTCTGGGAGAGGGGAAGTACACAACAGGCAGTTAAGAGGAATAATGTTGAAACTAGGGCTGTCGATTAATCGCAGTTAACTTATGTGATTAACTCAAAAAATATACTCATGATTAAAAAAATTAATCGCGATTCATCAGTTTTAATTTCCCTGTTAAACAATAGACTCCCAATTGAAATTTATTAAATATTTTTGGATGGTTTTTCTACATTTTCAAATATATTGACTTCAGTTACAACACAGAATACAAAGTGTACAGTGCTCACTTCATATTTCTTACAAATATTTGCACTGTAAAAATGATGAACAAAAGTAGTATTTTTCAATTCACCTCATACAAGTACTGTAGTGCAATCTCTTTATCGTGCAAGTGCGTGTTACTGCATTCAGAAATAAAACAATGTAGAACTTTAGAGCCTGCAAGTTCCCTCAGACCTACTTCTTGTTCAGCCAACTACTAAGAGAAACAAGTTTGTTTACATTTACGGGAGAAAATGCTGCCCGCTTCTTTTTTACAATGTCACCTGAAAGTGAGAACAAGTGTTCGCATGGCACTTTTGTAGTCGGCGTTGCAAGGTATTTACGTGCCAGACATGGTAAACACTGGTATGCCCCTTCATGCTTTGACCACCATTTCAGAGCACATGCTTCCATGCTGATGACGCTTGTTAAAAAAATAACGCATTAATTACATTTGTGACTGAAATCCCTGGGGGGAGAATTGCATGCCTCCTGCTCTGTTTTACCCACATTCTGCCATATATTTCATGTTCTGATAGTCTTGGATGATGACCCAGCACATGTTCATTTTAAGAACAATTTCACTACAGATTTCACAAAACGCAAAGAAGTGAAATTTTTAAGGATAGATATAGCACTCAACCCCAAGGTTTAAGAAACTGAAGTGCCTTTCAAAATCTGAGAGGGATGAGGTGTAGAGCATGCTTTCAGAAGTCTTAAAAGAGCAACACATATGCAGAAACTACAGAACCCGAACCACCAAAAAAGAAAATCAGTCTTCTGCTGGTGGCATGTGACTCAGAGGATGAAAATGAACATGTATAGGTCCACACTGTCTTGAATCATTATAGAGCAGAACCCGTTATTGGCATGGATGCATGTCCTCTGGAATGGTGGTTGAAACATGAAGGGACATATGAATCTCTCTAGCGCATCTGGCACGTAAATATCTTGCGACGCCGGCCACAACAGTGCCAGGCGAACCAGTTCTCACTTACAGGTGACATTGTAAACAAGAAGCGGGAAGCTTTATCTCCTGCAAATGTACAAACTTGTTTGTCTGAGTGATTGGCTAAACAAGAAGTAGGACTTAGTGGACTTTTTTTACAATCGTGCGATTTGGATTTTTTTTTCCAATCGCACGATGGGTGGTTCTTCAATTGCTTGACAGGCCTAGTTGAAACTGAAGAGAATCTATCTAGGTTGGTCTACTGTATCTAGGTATTTAAAAATATTCAGTCACCATAAAGTGCAGGCACAGAATAAACTCTATGGAGAGCCTAAATTTTGTAACCAGATGTTTTTAGAGGATGTATTTAGGCTTATATAATTATCCAAACCGGGAAGACTATATTTTCCTTATGGGTACAGTAATACAAATAATAAATTATATATTTTCTACCCACACTGTTCCTCAGTTAAAAAACATCCTCATAAGACTTTGGCAATGTATTTTAAGTCTCCCTGGTAATATCTCAAATATGTCAGGCCAGCTGGTATGAATTGGCAGGGTTCCACAGAAGTCGCTGGAGCTCAACTAAAAAACAATAGCTAACAGATCTTTCCCCACTGGGGATGTTACAGTGGCATGATTTCAAAATACGTTGATTTTAATTATTTTTATTCTTTTTTCACTTGAAAGAAAAGTCTATATTGAATATACTGAAAAACACAGAATACTCGAAGTTTAAGGGCCCAGTTGTGCCACTCCTAGTCATAGCAAGAAGTCATTTACAACACCAGTAGTCCCATTGAAATCCAAGAGTCTGTTCTTTGTAGTAAAATAGTGTTCAGTAAGAGTAAAGGTGGCCACGGGGGCCCTAAAATATCAGTTTATTGCTATAATTAAACATATAGCCTTTCTCTATTTTTAAAGAAATCTTTGTTAATTTAAGAGCTTATTTTCAAATATAACATTCACTCAGTCTGCAGCCCTTTATTTACATACCTAGCGGTGTTCTGTCAAGCAGGAACGTATTTCAAACTGTAATACGCGCCATCTTGATTACCAAGCTATGGAACCTCTTTCCTCTTAGCACCCATATGCAACAGAACAGACTGAATGTGAAGTCTTGGCTCCACTGAAGTCGTTGGGGGGTGGGGCGCTTTGCTATTGACAGTAATGGGGCCGGGATTTCACTTGGTGGTTTACTGTTTTGAAAATAATTTTTGAAGAAATAATTGGTAACTGTTTTTTTTTTTAAGTTCAAGAGTATTTGAGGGGAAAATAAGATGTCAAGTAAATCAAACTATACTGAATGATCTAAGGCAACACCTTGGGGTTAACCAAAGAACACATTTAAAAAGTTAGTGTGAAAAATGCATTAGCTAAAACCTGTTGGCGAACACCCTTTTAAACACGACATGTTTTCCCAGTGTAGGCGTTCCCTAAGACAGAGTAGGGGCTGAATCCAAAGCCCGCTGAGGCAAATGAAAAGTCTGCCTTCAGTGGGTGTTGGCTCAGGCCCTTAATGAGGTAGGAGTGGCACTGCAGTTTATTGCTTATGCCATGGATACTTCATCCTGGCAAAATAATTTAAGATAACCCTCGTGGGGTGTGTGTGTGTATTTTAACGAGGTGTATAAATTGTTGGGGTGATGGTGCTTACATAGTTTATGGAAGGAGAGAGTGATTTTTATAAAGAATTGAAACGTGTAGTTTTCCAGGAGTTGGGGAGAGATAAAGGGACTTTATGCATCATTAAAATGGAATATAAATCAGTTGCCATGCAAACACCTTAGGACATGCCATTTTGAAGGATTTGTTGTTAAAGATGATGTTGTACATAGTATTGATAGAAATATCAACCTCATAACGTGACTCTACATTTCCTTACATTTTAGAAGCTAATCTGCCATCCTTGCAGTTGTTTGTTTTGCACAATTTGAAAACAAACCCTCATGACGAACGCTCTATTTTCAGATTCGTGGGACAAGAGACTGTCATACATATTTTATGGCTAGTGGCATTGCTTTAACGTAGGTTGTTTCGGCTGCAGGCTGTGCATTCGCTCAAAGATCTGTCATTTTGAGTACATTTTTAATGTTCGCACATCTATCTGTGTTAAAGCTGTCTCTATGCAAATAAGGATTGAGACCAGAATACAAATGGTTTCACAAATTGATTTCTTTAATTAGACTGTATGTCATAGCCCCAAAATAATTGACAGCTCAGAGGATAGGAGATCAGCATATTCAAATGTCTGGTCCAAATGAACAACAATTGGGGTAAAATTTCCAAAAGTGCCTCGGCAGCTGTGACAGAATGAGTAAACCGTGCGTTGGACAAGAAAGCGTTAGTTAAGGGGGTAGTGTTGGCTGCTGTGGGGAAGTAATTTAGGGTACATCTATACTGCATCTGGAAACATGATTCCCAGAGCAGATAGATGGATATACACTAGGTCTACCTGAGCTGGCACACTAAAAGTAGCGGTGTAGACCTCGAGAGTATGGGCAGTGGCTCAGTTTGGTAGCTCAGATATGTATCCAGAGCATCAGGGTGGATTTGTACTTTGGCAGCTAGCCTGCCCCACCACCCATCCTGACTACACTGTTGTTTTTAGTGTGCTAGCTGAAGCAGAGTTAGCGTGTGTCTGTCTACCTGAGCTGGGAAACATCCTGCCAGATGCAATGTAAACATCCGCTTAATCTCACTGTGCTTCCTTTTCCTCCTCTACAAAATGGGTATGGCCATTCTTCCTTTTCCTACCCTTTTGTCTGAGTCCTCCATTTTGATTGGAAGCTCTTTGGGGCAGGGACTCCATAATCGGACATGCCAAACCCGCAGAAAAACACTCAGAAATTGGGCTTGTTTTTGGCTTAATTGGCTTGTGAGTTGCTTGTTGGCTAGTTTTTGGCTTGTTGCTTGTTTGGCTTGCTTGTTGCGGTGGTTTTTTTTAGATAGGGTCCTGGCAAGCAGAGTCAAGGGGGGAGAGTCAGGGGTGCACAGCAGGCCCACCACAGTCCCAGACTGCGTGCTGGAGGTGATCTAGTCACATAGAGTGTTGGTGTTCTTAAGGACTGGCTTGTTTTGGCCTTGTTTTGAAATGGGATTAACTTGATTTTTGGCTTATTGTGAATGTCGGGGCGCTTATCTACTGCATGAAAGTTGGCAACTGTATCCATAATATGTATGTACAGCACCTAACACAATGGAGTTTGTCTTGGTTGAGAGGCATCTACTCTACAAATACTTAGATGAGAGGTGCTATTGTAATACAATAATAATGGGTAGGTTGTTTATATGTTTAAAAACAAAGGGTTGTTGGATCAACAAGAGAAATATATATGGCTATATACAGACATGGTGATCCAGGCTATTCTGTCTCTCTTCCCTGCCCCCCGCCCCCCTCTCCCGCAACGTGTCTCTTTTCACATTCAGAGCAGAGGGAAATACTTGACACTAGTATCAGATCTGGCTGGTCACCTGCTTTGCTGCATGTCCCTAAATTTATTCGGCAATTGGCTGTATGTGCTCGTGTAGGGTAAATATCAGCTTTTGTGATACTGAGAATCAATAACAAAAGAGCCAAGCCATAATTTAAATAAAAAAGCAGAAATAGCAGTCAAAAGTCTATGGCTGGCCATGAACACCGACCACAGCAGCATTCTAAAGCAGTAGGAGATGCTGCTGTCTCACTACCTTGGTAAGAGAGTATCCGAATATAGAATACTGGATGGGACAAGTCCAGAATACTGCCATTATCTACAGACTATTATGCACCAAAGTTCTGATTTCTCATTCCATTTTCATTACAATTGTGCGGATCTGAAAGAGAGATAATACGGCGTTAGCCAGTTTCATGGCATTGATTGTAAAGAAGGAATGAATGGCAAAAATTTTACCTGTTCACACTGCAGGTTTAGGGCTAAAGCCTCCTCGTCCTCCAAAGAGACAATATTTTAGCATCCCTTGATTTTTCAGCATATTTTTTTAAGAATAACTTCCATTCTACTCTTTTCCCCAACCCCCTAAATTTAGCCAGGAACCAGACTTTATTTTTAAAAGACAGGATGGAATCTCTTAGTTTTTGTAAAAGCACTGTTAGGTATTTTTCCAAATTGTCTAATTCTTTTCTTCACTATTGTTTAGAATAATTGAACAGACTGAGAATGCAGTCTTGTTTTTCATTGACTGCATCCAGCATCTTGTTTTTATAGGGTCATTCATGACTGAGGACAATAGGGGCTGGTGTTTGTATCTGTGTGTATAGCACAAAAGTCTTGGTCAAAGAGGAGAGTGCAGGATAAAACACTTCCACCAGTTCTGGTGTATCCAGTCACCTGCTAGGATGTTCTTTAAACCCTCTATTGATGTTCTGTGGGTGGATCTCAGGAATGATGGCTTTGGCAGGAACCAAGGGGCATGGTCCACATGTTAGCATATGCTCCTCTTGAGGCTGCTGTAGCGTCATAGGCATGTGCCATGCATACTACTTTTAATCCTTTGTGGGCATAATGTTCCTCTGTGAGTAATCTTGGGGGTTATGGCTTGAAACACATGCACAATTAATGTTGCTTTTGCAGTGTTCATGTACTGTATGCCCACTTAGTGGGGAGGAACAGAAGACTGAAAGAGTTTTTATTCCTAAAAGGATCCGTGGAATTTGCATGGGAAAATGAAATACACAAATGCAAACTGTAAACAAGAGAAGAAAGTGTGGAAAGTCCAGTTATGGGCCTGCTGCAGTGATGTGAATTACACTGACATTGAGATAGAGGGAACCAGAGCCAAGGACTTCATTTTAGTGAGGGTGAAGTAGGGTGGGTAACACACAGGATTGGAGGGAAGCTTGGGGACAGGTTTTGGGGAAGATAAAGTGTGTTTGGGGGAGGAGGTGTTGATGGCAGAGAATGAGAGGGATAAGAAACCAAAATTAGAAAGGAGATGTGAGGGAATGTTTGGGGAGAGGGAGGAGTTCACAGCCTTACTAGTGGGAATGAAGGTGTAGGAGGGGATTTGTACTACTGGGGCTATTGGCAAGACGGGGTAGGGGAGCTTGCAGCATTAGAATGGTGTATTCCCCCTTGTCACCTCACTCCATTCTACTGGCAGTTGCGTGCCTTACTGGAGCATATTGCGTACTACTTATAGTCATCGGAGTAGATACATGGAGGGGAGGGATAGCTCAGTGGTTTGAGCATTGGCCTGCTAACCGCAGGGTTGTGAATTCAATCCTTGAGGGGGCAATTTTAGGATCTGGGGCAAAAATTGGGGATTGGTCGTGCTTTGAGCGGGGGGTTGGACTAGATGACCTCGTGCAGGCCCTTCCAACCCTGATATTCTACAAAGCCTATTTTAGGAACCATCTGCTGATGAGCATGTCTAGCATCCAGCTTGATCCCCTGTCATAAATATAAAGGGAAGGGTAACCACCTTTCTGTATACAGTGCTATAAAATCCCTCCTGGTCAAAGGCAAAATCCTTTCACCTGTAAAGGGTTAAGAAGCTAAGATAACTTTGTTGGCACTTGACCCAAAATGGCCAATGAGGGGACAAGATTCTTTCAAATCTGGAGGGGGGGAAAAAGGTTTTTGTCTGTCTGTCTGTGTGATACCTTTGCTGGGAACAGATCAAGGATGCAAACCTTCCAACTCCTGTAAAGTTAGTAAGTAGTGTAGCTAAAAAATGCATTAGATTTTCTTTTGTTTTTTGGCTTGTGAAATTCAAATTTGGCTTGTGAAATTTGGCTTGTGCTGGTGTATTCCTGTTTTTGTGTCTTTTTGTAACTTAAGGTTTTGCCTAGAGGGATTCTCTATGTTTTGAATCTGATTACCCTGTAAGGTATTTACCATCCTGATTTTACAGAGGTGATTCTTTTACCTTTTCTTTAAATAAAATTCTTCTTTTAAGAACCTGATTGATTTTTCATTGTTCTTAAGATCCAAGGATTTGGGTCTGTGTTCACCTGTACCAATTGGTGAGGATATTATTATAAATATCCCCCCAAGCGCTACCAGGAAAGGGGGTGTAAGGCTTGGTGGGATATTTTAGGGGAAGATGTCTCCAAGTGGGCACTTCCCCTGTTTTTTGTTTAAATCACTTGGTGGTGGCAGCATATCAGGTTTTTAACCGAAGCTGGTTCCCAAGGTAAGAAAGAAATCTGTGCCTTGGGGAACTTTTAACCTAAGCTGGTAAGAATAAGCTTAGGGGGTCTTTCGTGCAGGTCCCCACATCTGTACCCTAGAGTTCAGAGTGGGGAAGGCACCTTGACACCCCCTGCCCCGCCCCACCCCACTTTCCTGCCCAGCCATGATGAGGCTGGAGTGGCTTTTATAAACTGGTTTTGTATGTCTGAGATGCGTATTCTACCTTGTAGCAAAGATGAGTCCCCAGATCACAGGGAGGAAGTTCTGCTAATACATTCTCTGGATACTTGAAGTCAGACTATATGTTTTGCATTCCTCTGCCTGATAATGGGTATGTCTTTTACAGCTGAAACTGTATAAGTAATAAATGTACTAGCCAATATATTGCTACATTGTGGAAACTTGTTTCATAGTAGGACAGGGATATGTCCCATTAGATAACTGAAGAACAACCTTATTCTGTATGAGGGATTACTGTTGGAAACAGACGTAACTTTAAAGAAAGCTATACTTACTGCTAGCTAAATTGAATCTACTTTGACAGAGGCTAAAACAATCACTCAGGGATCTACAGATCATGGCCAAACAGTTAATTCATTAAGTGTACAATCTGAAGACTGGCATAGGACCGGCCAAGAAGAATGAGGATAAACCGAGTACAGTACATACGTTTAGCAAGCACCATGCATCTCAGCATCCTCCAATATATCAAGCAAAGCTGTGCTTCCAAGCTGCATTCCATGGATTTACACTGCACTTAGCTGGCTTAGGGTATGTCTTCACTACCCACCGGCTCGGCAGGTAGTGATCTATCTATCGGGCATCGATTTATCGCATCGCATCTAGACATGATAAGTTGATCCCCGAATCGACGCCTGTACTCCACCTCGGCAGGAGGAGTAAGCCGAGTCAACGGGGGAGCCGCCGTGGTCGACTCGCCGCCGTGAGGATGGCCAGGTAACTCGAACTAAGATACTTTGACTTCAGCTACGCGAATAGCATAGCGGAAGTTGCGTATCTTAATTCGAGCCCAGGCCTTAGAGACAGTACAGCGGCAGGCTGTGAGAGAGGAAAGAAGTCATTAAGGCCCCAATTCAAATGTATACAGTCAGCGTGCCAGAGCTGGCCCTTTGGGGAAAAGAGTGTGCACTGGATATAGGGCTGGCACAGACTCCTACACCTGAGACAAGGGAGGAGCCAGGCTTTGCCTCACTGCATCGTAATCTTGTTCCCAGGCTCTCCAAGGCCCTGATCCTGTGCCCCTGAAGTTCAGAGTTTTTTTCATTGACTTCAATGGGAGCAGGAGGAAGCCTCAAATAGATGCTTGTCCCCTGGCAAAGGTTTGTGGCAAAGCCACAGTCACATTCTGAATAAAGCCTACAGAAAAATGGATACTGAACACAGAGAAAATGCGCAACAAGATTTAGAAGGAATGTAAATTTGAAATAAAGGAAAAGAAATAGAAGAACAAGTAACAAGGAGAGAAATTCAGCATCTTATCAGGGATGAATTTGTTTAAGTAACCTGACGTTTTCAATACTTCCATAGAAAGTACTGAACGTTGCTGAGACATACAATGGAACCAGTTTCAGAGTAGCAGCCGTGTTAGTCTGTATCCGCAAAAAGAAAAGGAGTACTTGTGGCACCTTAGAGACTAACAAATTTATTTGAGCCTAAGCTTTCGTGAGCTACAGCTCACTTCATTGGATGCATTCAGTGGAAAATACAGTGGGGAGATTTATATACACAGAGAACATGAAACAATGGGTGTGACCATACACACTGTAACGAGAGTGATCAGGTAAGGTGAGCTATTACCAGCAGGAGAGCGGGGCGGGTGGGGGGAACCTTCTGTAGTGATAATCAAGGCGGGCCATTTCCAGAAGTTGACAAGAATGTCTGAGGAACAGCGAGGGGTGGGGGGGGATAAACATGGGGAAATAGTTTTATTGGAACCAGTATTATTCAAATGTAATAGCACCTGTGAAGCTCATTCAGATATTTGAGGCTTAGGATATATTTAGGTTATGTTTGACAGGTAGCAAAAATGTGTTTGAAGTACAATGTGGTGCCAGTGGATTGTATTACAGAAGGCTTATGAAACATGGCTGATCATTACAACCAGAAAAAAAACTACTTTATCAATTAAAAATAAATAAATAAATACTACAGTAAAATGTGTCTAATTTTGGAAAGCATCCCATAACCATTTCTTGTCTCTTTATTTTCTCATTATTACCTTTCACTGGAGTTGTGTGTGTGTCTGTGTGTGTGTGTGTGAAAAATAACATTTTTTTGTTTTTTTTCCATCCCAAGCAAACACTTATCGATATTCTCAATTACCTCAATATCTTTGGGAAAAGTTTGAAAGTCATTGTCAATATCTTCTTCCTTCATCTGAATCATGCAACAGCCACAAGTCACTTAATCATTTAGTTTGTCACTTCCAAAATTGTCCTTCATCTGTTTGAAACCAGTCCTCTGAGATCAAATTATATTTTCTCATCTCTCACATGAGACCTCAGTAGCAGTAGACCTAAGTGGCAGTAGTAGATTAACTTTGTCCTGAATTTTTCTGTTGATTCTCTAGGGTAATTCACTTCCATTTTGGCTACCAAATGAAGTGATCCATAGTGATCATGGATTTATTAACTCAGCCATATTTAGCGGTAACATTGTAATGGAACGGCTATCTCATTCCTGGGTGCCTTCTCTTTACCCATGCTAAGCAGCAGGGAAAAGATCTACTCAGGAGAACACACTTTTGCTCAGTTGAATATTCAGCTAGCAGAGGGCTTGATAAGCCCTATGATACAGGAAAAGGATCTGGTATCCCCATTAAAGCTCATTTTCTGACTCTAACTGCCATGTAAAACTTTCAATTTTTGATGCAAAATTGAAAACTGAAATATTTCAATACAGAAATACTTCTACAGCCCTACTGTCAAGAGTCAGGCCCTGCAGCTGTGCCTGCTCCATACTCCTGACACCCTAATGAGCCAGCTAGGTTGCCTGATGGACTGTCCTGGCTGAGGAAGCTAGCAAGCCCATTCTTAAGCTCAGCAGCAGTAGCTTGCTTGTTTGTTCAGTCGCTGGCTGCTCAATGCACATGCCCTTAGACTTTTTGGCTCCCTGTGCTCCTCTCTCTAAGCCCTGCTCCTGCTTAGCTCTTCCAGGGCTCTAGCACAGATCCTACCATGAACCCAGTCTTGTTCCTGACCTGTCCCTGCCCTGCTCCTGTCTTCCCTGACTCCTGGTAATCTGCCTCTGACCTTTGACTCTGACTCTGTTTCGACCCTTGACTCAGGCATTTGGACTCTGACCACTAGGCCTGCCTGCCTATGACATAACCGGGTCCCCTGACACTTGTGACTGTTGTAGATCAGATGCGTCATGCCCCCAGTTTTCCCCCAGGCTCCCAGGTAGGACTGTATCTTCATCATGCACCATGATCTCTCCTCATGGTACAGGGAAGCAGTTGAATGACCGATTCCCTGACCATGATGCATCATGGGAGGATGTAGAATAGCTGCAGAGTTGTGCCTCTGGAGGAGAATGGGGACAACAAATTACAACTCCGACGTATACCAGGGTGGGATATCGAAAGTAAAATATTCCAGTGTTCAGCCACAATATATCAGTTTTTGTCTGTAAGCTTATTGGTTTTCAGGTGTTTGGTTTTCTTAGATGAAGAGACAAAATTTTATGCAGAACGCAGACACTCTTCACAAATTTCTCATGAATGGAAAATTGTTTTTACATGAAAAGTTGGATTTTGACAGGATGTTTTATCCAATCCTATCCATTGGGTCAGGAGAGAGATTGCATGACAGCTAGGAAGCTGACAAATTCCTCTGCAAAAGGCATAAACTGAAGGGAATAAAGGAGAAAAAATGGCAGCTCAATTTTTTCCTAAGTAAGTTTGCTTTCTTCTTTAAATACAGAATGGAGTTATTACTGTCTCTCAGCTTTTTCTGCTTCATTCACTTTCATAGAAGAATGAAGTGAAAATATCTAATCCCTTGATATCTTTTTCTCCGTTAAGCAATTATCTTTCCTAGGTAGAAGTTCAAAAGTGATTTTAGGTAAAATCCACTTCTGCACTGAAATAAAGGGTCACATCTACCAGCGTGTCAAAACTTGTGTCTGTTTTCTACTTTTCATAAGCAAATGTGAAACGGAAAACAAAATTTTTAATGACTCTGATAAGGGTTGCTATTCATCGGAATGCATCCGATGAAGTGAGCTGTAGCTCACGAAAGCTTATGCTCAAATAAATTGGTTAGTCTCTAAGGTGCCACAAGTCCTCCTTTTCTTTTTGCAAATACAGACTAACACGGCTGCTACTCTGAAACCTATTCAATGCCAGTTTCAGAAAATGGCCAAGCACCAGTTCTTATAAACTGGGATAGTTTCCATCTAATTGAATCTATTTTTCCCTTACTAAAACCAAATAGAATGCATCAACATTACTCAATGGCTCTCCGGTAAACTATCTTTCTACAGTGAATGAAAACAAGCAGTCCCTAGCTGTATCTTAGAGCTAGTCAAAAACTGGCAGGGGAGGGGAGTTTACTAAAAAAATCAATTTATTGGTAGAAATTCAAATACCAAAAAATTAAGCTTAAAAAAACTGTAATAATATAGCTGTGTGGAAGTAGATAAAGGGAATTTGGATGCAGGCCTCTGAAATGAGCAGGAGTCAGGCTAACTCTAGCTTTAATAACGCGAGATCTGCAGAAGTGGGGATAGTGCGAATCGAGTGGGAAAAGAACTGTGAGAGGGGCTGTTGTGACCTTGTATTAGATAAGAATCGAATGTAGACTATAAGAGAAATTGGTGAGAAAAATAAGATGATATGAAGGAATATGTGTAAACAATATGCACCTGTTACTCATTGTTGTCTGTAATAAAGGTATAAATGCTTGTTCTAATTGTTTATCTTGGAGAGACCTGCCTAGGTGGGGGAAACCCTGTGTCCTAGTGCACGCTCTTCCTCTGTGCAATTGCTTGAGATAATCAAGCGTATCTGACTTGCTGCACCCAACCTGAAGAGTGAGAACTGTGTTTTTCTCCGACAATTTGGGGGCTCGCCCGGGATGGCAACGCCTGCGGAATCAACGGCAGCTGCTGTGGACCATTCCCCTTCGAACCCCGTGGCGTCACAATAGAAGTAAGAGACCTTTTGAAATCTCTATTGGGGTATCGGAGGAGGGCTGCCCGTGAGGCCATCTGTCCCTTTTGGGCTTACGCCATCTGAACTTATTGATTGTGCAGCAAGATCAGATGCAGAGCGGTGCTGGGGATTTGTTTGCCGCCCCCAGTAAGGGTAATGCATTAGGCTATTGCACCGGTGCTGAGGGGTTGTTAGCACCTCAAAGGTTGTATTAAGTCCGGACATAAAGCATTAATGTTATTGTACAGGAGATGCATCGTTGTGTGAAGATACAGAGGACTTGGGTGTGTGTGTGTGTGTGTGTGGGTGTGTGTGTGTGTGCTAATGTGAATGAGGGCCACTGAAAGACGCCCAGAGCTCCCTGCAAAGCTGTAAGCTCGTGACCGGGGATATCTCTAACGCAAGCTCGGTGGCTGCATCTTAGTGGATCGGTAAAAGATCTGATCCAAGGCGGCTGTCTCTGCATGGCATGACCAGCGAGGGGTCTGCCTGGGCCTAGGATTGTGTGACCCCATCTCTCCTCCCCGTTTGAACCGCTGACTAGTCTAATCACCTCACCGGAGGCAATTAGAGTATGCGGCATTGTCTCTCTGAGACTAGCCGACGCTCTTTGCTGAAGGGGGAGTAGAAGGGTCGTGGACATCCTGGATAAATCTTTCCTGTGTGAGTGCCTGAGAAGAGAGAGAGAATTCCTTAGCTCATGAGCTGCTGGGCAGACAAGGCACCTCCCCTGGTGTGTGTGATTGGAAAATGGGTGCGGGACAAAACCAAACATTTTAGTTTTCAGGTTTTTTTTGACAACAATCTAAATTTTGCACAGAAAGTAGAAATATATCATGGAAAAAACGTTTAACCAAGACCCCAGTTCTCTCAAATAATGTTGATGGAAAAGTTTTGACCTGGTCTATTAAATCTTTCAACACAGTTCCTTAGAGACACCATGGTCTAGTGGAGAGACATCTGATCTGTGACTCAAGAGACCTAGCTTCTAGCCCCCTCGCTGACTTGCTTGGTGACCTTGGACAAGTCACTTACCCTCTATTTTCTACTTCCTACCCTTATCTACTTAAAGTGTAACAATGTTGGAGCAGGAATTATCTCTTATAATGTGTTTGTACTACACCTAGCATAATAGGATGCCAATTTTACTTAAAGCCTCCAGAAGCTACAGTAATACAAACCACAACAAATCCTTTTTCTCTTACTAAGTGAAGGAAAATAGGTGTTGAACACAACTCCTTTATTAAATCTGTTTCCTATGAGAGCTAAATGGTAGTACTATGAAGTGTTAGCCACGGAGGGAGGGATAGCTCAGTGGGTTGAGCATTAGCCTGCTAACTCCAGGGTTGTGAGCTCAATCCTAAGAGGGCCATTTAGGGATCTGGGGCAAAAATTAGAGATTGGTCCTGCTTTGAGCAGGGGGTTGGACTAGATGACTTCCTGAGGTCCCTTCCTGATATTCTGTGGTTAGAAGTTGTCTATAATTCCATCCCTTATACCATATAAATGGAATTGGGGACTGGGGGAGGGGGGAGAAAGTGACACATTCCCACTCAGATGTAACTTTTTATTCTGATTAATCCCCAGAGAAAATGAATCTGCTAAACTGGATCAGCTCTACTGTTCTTGAGCTGAAAGTAAATGGAGTCAGTGACATTACAGCTATGCTTCTTGCTGCTCTCCAGTAGAAAATGTAATTAAAGAGATAGGTCGGCCTGGCTACAGTTCATTCTCTTACCAAAAGAAATCATGAAAGCTCTAGTTCAAAGCTAACAGGGCTAATTCTCCTTTACATTAAGACCCCTTTACAACACTCTGTCAGTGCAAAGAAGTCTCCATGTAGGTGTAAATGCCCACCCACATTACTCTGACACCACTTTAAGGCCCCTTTGCATCGTTCTGGCAGCGTACAGGGACCTTAATACATGAATCAGACCAATAATGTTTAGTGATTTTATAGCTTTACAAGCCTGATCCAAATCAATTAATGGAAAGACTCCCATTAATTTCAGTTGACTTTACTGAACCTTGGATCAGCCCCTATGTAGCCATGATTAAACAAGCTGTTATGCAGGTGTATAAATGACATTGAAGTCAATGGGATTTAAAGCACATACTTAAGGGTTTTGCTGTATTGGGATGGCCTTGAGCGTGTGTTTGAAGTTAAGCATGTGTTCAAGTGCATTGTTGAATTACGGTATAAAGAAGTCATAGCGCTACTACAGAATGTATTAGTATAATTTCTAACTTTTTTCCTCTTGGGAAATAATGCTAAAGATTAAGTTATTAGTGTGTAGTAATATTTTATAGTAATAGTTTCATAGCCAAAAAGGTTAGATACACATACGTATTCTTACATTCAAGCTGCATCTTGAAAAATGCTATTCAATTCAATAGAGGATGATAACATTTAAACCAACATATAAAATGTTCATAAATAAAAGGGATATCCCTTTTATTTATGAGCCTGCTCTTCATGACCCTAATTTATCATTAGGCACCAAAGTTTGAAAATTTTGGCCTTTATAGATCAAATATTTCTCTCCCTCAGTAAGTTTATCCCAACGTACTTTATGGAACGAACAAAAAATAAAACAAAGTGCTTATTAATTTCTGTGCAATTTGGGCCAGGTTCAGGAAAATGCAAAAGTCTATCCTTATTCAATGCATCATTTAAGCACCTGAGTTCAATGGGTTTGCTCCCTTTTTAAAAGTTAGGTAAATGGTTAATCGGGGCCTAAGTGCTGTCCAGAATAGGACTGTGCTTTGTTTTGTTTTTTTTCAGAACAGAGGGTTTTAGTGAGAACACACAAACTCATGACATTCCATTTGTAATACATGAGATAAAAATACCAGTAAGTAGCAAGGGTGCCATAATACTAAGCGCAAATAATGAGTACGAAGTGCAAAAAGGGCCCACAGTAACAAAGGAAGCAGTGGAGATTGCAGAAAATACTTTCAGTGCTTGGGAAACCTAAGCAATTGTAAAAGGAACAGTGTTGAAATGCTATTGCCATTGACTTCAATGGCCTTGATGCTAGGGAAAAAAATGTATCCTTAGCACATGTTAACAAACAAGATACCTTTTTCCTAGTAAAGGCAAAGCTCTATAGTTTTTATCTACTGAAACATGAGAAAATTACAAACTGCCTTGCCTTCAATAGCTAACATGAGATAAGAAGAAACCTTTTATTCCTAGTGAAGGTAATCACAGAGGCCAGGTTTTTACCCCATGCATTTTCCCTTTTCAGCGGTCATCCTTTGGATGTTACTTGTTAAAATTAGAACTTTTGCAAATAACTCTCAAGCTAATTATTTGCAGCATTATAAATTATTATTTTTCCTCCCTCTTAGTTTGAGGTTTGAGATGATGAATACAGGAGTGAATGGGCTATATTCATTCATGCTGTAAATGCATTGAGTACAACTGATGAGGTTAGGCTGGTGTTTTTGGTTAGATTGCTTTATTTTGTAATGAAAGTACAAACAAGAAACAAATTTAAAGTGGATGCCAGGATTACCAAAATGGGGGGGGGAGGAGGGGCGCAGCAAAGGAAGGAAACGTAACTTCATAAAAGAAAATATAGAATTATGATAAAATTCATGAACACCATGGAAAAGCAAAAAAGAAAAAAAATGGAAAAACCAGTCATTGGCCATAAGGACACATCAGAAAAAGAACAAGCTTTAGCATTGTGATATATAATAAGTAACATTTTTAAAGACCATATTTAGACCTAATTTATTAGTAAAGCATGTTTGTACAGGGCCTAGCACCATGGGGCCTCAATCTCCAAGTAATAACTAGGGCTAGCAAAAAAGTAGGCATTTTCGCGGGGCGGGGAGCAATCAGAATGAAATATTTCTTCATCTCATTTGAATTTTTTCACTTTTTTTTTTTGTGTGAAGAAATACAAATATTTAGTTCAGTTTTCCTCCCCTTTGCCTTACTTCAGAGGTCTCCGCTATAAAGAAGCCTAGTCCTAAATGCTCTTGAGCCGACATGTTGCCTCTTTCGCCCCTGCGGTTCCTGGTAGAGCCCTGCAGCTCTGCGGACATCCGCTTTATATCCATGTATGTCTGCATCCACAGATATACATTTTGTATCCACCCAGGGCTGAACAAAACCTATTTATCACCTTCTAGTGACCTATCTTAATTTACAAAGAACATAGTTTTCAATGTAGATAAATAATTCCTTAAATATCATAATACATACATTTCCCAATGATTGATGACCAGTAAGCTACTGTCTTGCGGTAGAAACCTTACACGCCACCCTTTGGCAACCTTATGTTACATTACAACGTATGTCCAATTGCTGCACTGTAATGTTATTCAGAAGACAAAAAGGTGTCTAAGGTCACAGCTCAGTTGGATCCTGGGTATCCAGTTACCCACCAAGCCTTAGTCTTAATGTCTTCCTAGACCAATTTTGTTTAGAGATGCATGAACATTTTTATTGCTGGGGGGGGACATGTTCTGGTCAATTTCAAAAGCGTAGTACCTTTTGCGTATCTTTTGCTCTCCGCTGAAAAATGAAATGTTTCTCTCCCACACATGTGAAGAGCCCTGTTTACTGCAGAAAACAGCTGATGTCTCCGGGTACTGCTGTGGGTTCCCCGCACCTCCTCCAGTTGGGATAAATGTGTGAACGTTCTTTGTTTTTCCTGAAGGAAATTTAATTATTTTCAATGGGGTGGGAGAAATATATGAAGTGGGTGAATCTTTTAACAAGCTCATAAATTCTTGTGATATTGGACATGATATGGAATCCAAAAATGCCATAATTTAAAAACCCAAAGGGAAAGTATCTATCCACATCATTCACAACCGTGAATGTGCAGCTAAGTGCTACAGTTCCTAGGACATGGGCAGACACTCCATTGATGGCAATGAAACTCTGTACGGGCACAACAATTCACCTGCATCCTGTCAGTTACAGAATCTGGGACTTACATTGATATCTTATACTCCGCTTGAATCTGTCCACTCCACATCTATGTGAAAGACAGAATAAAATGAAGCAGGCATTCTCTGAACAGCTGTATACAAAAAAACAATACAATTTATGTTATGATTAAACAGCTCTTCAGTGGAAATGGTGTGAAGCATCATCATATAAATAAAATAAAGTTTTAATGAGCACAATATTTCTACCTTGAGTCACCAAATCACACTTGTCCTGGCAAGCAGGTATAGGAACACATACATTGCAGGAATTTACCTATCTCAGAATTAAATTACTCTTTTAAATAACTGTCTGTTCTGAAAAATCATTTCATCTCAAAATTGCAGAGGCAGCTGCAAATAAATAAACCATACAGCATTTTGTACTTTGGAGGATATTTGCTTACTGCTTATCTGTTTTAATTTTTCTTTTTTAAAGCAAATGGAACAATTTTTAAGCAGACTTTGGGGCAGATCCCCAGCAGTATACATTATCTTAGGTGCACTGAGTTGAACGGAATTATGCTATTTTATACCAAGTAAACTTCTGGCCCTTTGACTACAAAATACCAGTTACTTTATTTTTAACTGTAGAAGGATCAGTTCATACGCTGACTCTTGCATATGTATGATGTGAGGAAATGAAAATCTCTTATGTTAATGATATTAAATTAAAGATAAAAGATAATATAAAACATAATTCATCTCAATTACTACTAATAAATCAGAAGTCCTTATGTTTCCTTTACAGTCAGTTAGTTTTAGGCAGAGTTTTTAGTGTTTCATGTAGCTTTCATATGAATATTCTTTATATAAGAATTTCTATTGAAAATTAAAAGAAATTAAAATATAGTGCTATAAATCATGTATTCGTTTATATGTGTATATATAAATGAACTAAAGAATGATTAAAATTAATTTCTGGACTAAATAGTGTAGTGCAAACGCCAGTATGATAGAAGTATTTTAAAAGATATGGTGCCGATTGCAGCAGTCCTACTTTGTATTTTATATGGAAAATCAATCTATGCACATGTCAAACCTTTATTTCCTTTTTAAAATTAAAATGCATGTGTAGAACTGTCAGCATAAGAGGAAGAAACAACATCATGGGCCCAGGTCTGCAGGACTGGGTTGTCTCTAGCTTTGCCAATCAAGCCATTCGTGAAGATTCCTGCTTCCTCTCCTTCATTTCTGGTTTCTGTGGGGCCAAACTTCCATACACTTCTTTCCAACAAGCAACAGTATGTAAGGTTCTCAGTTCCGGTCCAGAGCAGCGATTGACAGCAACTTGGTCTCAAGTATGTTTGTGGTAGACAGGAGTAAAGTGCTTCTTTACATCTTCCCACTGATCCCACTAGTGATCCAAACGGCTACAAGACAAGAGTTAAGTCATACTATTTGTCCCAGCATTGGCCAGACAATAATGGTATATGGATTTCTTGGATCTCTCACAGAAAACTCTGTTTCTACTACCTGTATCCATGAGAATTGCTAACCTAGGAAGAGACTATGATCTCAATTCCAAATCCAGTTATTCCACCTCAGGGTTTGTATCACAGATCATTAACCATTTGTACCTGACATTAGCCAGGGAAGTATAGGAGATTCTTTTGTAGTCTAGGACCAAAAGCCACCTGTTCTGAAAATAACGGATGACAAAAAAAACTTTTCTCTATGCATAGTAGATATCAGTGTGATTTGCATCCACATCCTCCTCTTTGGGATTTTATGTACAACAGAAAAGGTACTGACTCGTTTGTTTGTTTGTTTGGTCTCCTATCAAAGTGCAGCTATCTCAGTGTATCAGCTACCAGTGGGCAGTTTGATTGTCAAAAGATTTCTTAATTGTCTGGTTAGCTGCTTCTTGCTGGTCAGAGAATCAGTGAGACCGTAACATAGGGCTGATAGACCTATCTCTTAAGCACAGAGGAGGGTGCTGTTGTTCCAGCTGTTGCCAAAGACAACATCTTAAACCAGTTATAACTTTTAAAAGAGTGATTCAATCACTGACTTTACTCCTTTCATCGTATCCCACAGAGACAAAGTGGTCCTGTGCCCTCACCTCAAATTAATTCCAAAAGTTGTATCTGGCTTCCACGAGTGGAAGTTGCACCTCCCAGAGTTCTTCTAAAGTATAGACTAAGCACACAATGGGACACAGTAATACAAGGGTGTAAACTATACGGGAACGACTGAGTAGGTTGAGCTGGTGGGGAAGTGAAGGAAAGCATAGAGTAAAAATCTTAAGTGACTCAAACTGCATCATAGGATCTCTATGGATAGAGATTCCATGCTTGAACAATAAGCATATAGCTGTACGAATATATTGCCGACCGCTTGACCAAGATGCTCATGATGATTGTGAAGTGATCAGGGAGATTACAGAGTCTGCAAAGGCAGAAAATCCAGTAATAATGGGAGACTTCAGATATCCTCATATTATGGGGAACATGTCACATCAGGAAGGGATGCAGAGATAAAATATGTAGACACATTAGTGACGACTACTTAGAGCAGCTAGTCCTGAAACTCACAAGGCGAGAGGCAAGTCTTGATTTAGTCCTAACTGGAGCATAGGATCTGGTCCATGAGGTGAATACAGCTGAACTGTCTGGTAATAGAGACCATAATGTAACTAAATTCTACCTCCTGGTGGAGGGGGGATGCCAAAGAAGCCCACCACAGTAGCATTTAACTTCAAAAAAAGAAGATTAAAAATGAGGAAGCTAGTTAATTAGAATTAAAAGGAATAATCACAAGGACGACATGCCTGCACACTGCATAGAGACTATTTAAAAACATCATAATAGAATGTCAAACTAAATGTATACCCCAAATAATAATAAACAGAAGACCAAAAAAATGCCACCATGGCTAAACAGCAGAGTAAAAGAGGCAGTTATATACAAAAACCATCCTTTAAAAATTGGAAGTCAAATCCTAGTGAGGGAAAATAAAGATGCACAGACTCTGCCAAGTCAAGTGTAAATATAATAAAGAAGACCAAGAAAGAATCTGAAGAGCCACTAACTAAAGACACAAAAACTAACAACAATTTTTTTTAAGTTCATCAGTAGCAGGAAGCCTTCCATGTAGTGTGGCCACTGGACGACCAAGGTGCTAAAGGAGCACTCAAGGAAGATAAGGTCCTGGTGGAGAAGTTAAATGACTTCTTTGCATTAGTCTTCACTGCAGAATTCTTTGAAGTTGTCAACAAGCATGTGGACAAGGGTGAGCCAGTTGATATATTGTGTACTTGGACTTTCAGAACACCTTTGACAAGGCGCCCCACCAAAGCCTCTTAAGCAAAGTAAGCAGGCATGGTATAAGAGGAAGATCTTGTCATGGATTAGTAACTGTTTAAAAGATAGGAAACCAAGTGTAAGAATAAATGGTCAATTTTCATAATGGAGAATGGAAAATAGTTGGGTCCCCCAAGGATATGTACTGGGGGCTGTGCAGTCAAGAAAATATCGATAACTGATCTGGGAAAGAGGGTGAACAATGAGGTGGTAAAATTTACAGATGATATGAAATGACTCAAGATAATAAAGTCCAGCTGACTGTGAAGATTTACAAAGGGAGGGAGTTGGGATGTGGGTGGGGGAGCAGGCTCTGGCAGGGAGTTTGGGTGTGGGAGGGGCTTTTGACCTGGGGCAGGGGGTTCAGTGTGCGGGCTCCGGCCAGGCAGCCCTTATTTCAGGTGGCTCCCAGTTGGTGGCACAATGGGGCTAACACAGGTTCTGTGCCTGCCGTGGCTCCACACTGCTCCCAGAAGCAGCCAGTATGTCCAGCCCCTAGGGAGAGGCATGGCTAGGCCACTCTGTGTGGTGCACACTGCCTGTGCCCATAGGCACCGCCTCCTCAGCTCCTATTGGCCATGGTTCCCGGCCAATGGGAGCTGTAGATGCGGTACTTGGGGCGGGGGCAGCGCCTGGAGCTTTTCTGATCATACCTGCGCCTAGGGGCTGCAGGGACATGCCGGTTGCTTCCGGGAGCCTCGTGGAACCAGGGCAGGCGAGGAGTCTGCCTTAGCCCAGCTGCGCCGCCGACCGGACTTTTGATGGTGCTGACTGGCGCGACCAGGGTGCCTTTCGACCTGGCGTTCTGGTTGAAAACTGGATGCCTGGCAACCCTATCCACAGTGTGGCAGACACACCTCAAAGACAATGAAACACTGACCATATCAACGAGCTGTAACTGTTGTAACTTGTACAATGACTGGGACCTCTGGAGCTTGGTGCATGAGCCTTCACTGCATGAGTTAAAAGCCAACTGGCTGTTAGCTAAGGCTGTAGAGCAGACTCATTTTATCTCTCTCTCTAAGTGGTCTCAATGCCAGTAGATGGGACAGAACTCCACACCCAGAAGGTGCGTGGGTTACAGTAGCACAGAGTTTCCTACCAAAATTTCCAGCATCTAGAAGCGAATATCAGAAAGAACAACAAAGCTAGTATCCTCAGACATGATGTTTTCTGTGTCAACTAATTCGGCCCGTTATCTTTGAAGAGGGCTAAATCCTACTAACCCAATTCACTCAAAACACCCAATGAGAGATTTGCATGAGCTACGTTTGGCCTTTAATAATACACTCAGAAATGGTTCACAAAAATATCTTGCTAATCAAGATAAATGATAGTTACTGCAATAGACAGCATTACTTAAACCCTGAAACAAAACCCACTAAAGTCAAACGAAAGACTCTCCCATTAGATTCAGTGGGTTTTGTGTCCAACATCTTAATGGAATTCAGGCTAAAGTGCTTGTATTTACTTTTCACCCCAAGTTGGTTTTTGTAGTGAGTGAAGTATAATACTTGCATGTATAGGATTCTTAAATCACCTAACAATTTGGGGGGGACACGCTGTGTTATATTAAAATAAGATTATATTTATTTATTAATAATGAGGTTTCAGCAAAATATATATTGTTATTAATGTTTACCTGAATGGGACCTGGTTGTCTGAGGTTTTCATTTCAACTGAATTATAGTATGTTTGTCAAAAAGTTTAAAAGGATTAAAAAAAGTATTCATTTTATTTGTTTATTTTTTGTTCTTAGGCCCTGATCCTGTGAAAAACTCCATGTTGAAAGACACCTGTTCCCCCACAGAGCTCATGGTAAGATATGATCCTCATGTTCATCCTAATATCAATGCATACTGTACAATTATTCCTGAGGTAATTGTTTTTTCTTGAGGTAAGTTTCCAAAATCCTAATCAGCAAAATCTTGAATGAAATTGTCAAGGCCATACATACTGCGGGTACTGCTTATGCATGCGGAATTTTTGGTCCAGGGCTACTGTATCAATACATCGATCTTATATGCCTCAGTACATAGGTCAAATATGCGAAGTGAGTTTTTATTTCTGTACTATGTGCCTGTAGTGAACTATGTTCTCTGTTTAAGATCCTGTTTACGATATACTTTTCTGACTAATTACTGTGCCAATCAAAACAAGAAGATGACAAGAAACAAATTGAGTACTTTGTTGTTTTGCTCTAGTGGATTAAACAACAATTAAACAACCTTTTAAAAACCACGCTTTAACTCTTCTTCATCAGTTCACTGCTTTTCGAACTCAACTGGTCCGTTACACACTATCTCCTTTCTGAAAGTCTACAGTTTAATTTAACAGTAGAACCCCAGAGTTACGAACACCTCGGGAATGGAGGTTGTTCGTAATTCTGAAATGTACATAACTCTGAACAAAATGTTAGGGTTGTTCTTTCAAAAGTGTACAACTGAACATTGACTTAATACAGCTTTGAAACTTTAGTATGCAGAGAAAAAATGTTCCTTTCCCTTTATTTTTTTTTTAGTAGTTTGTGTTACACAGTACTGTACTGTTTTTTTGTTTTTGTTCTTTGCTGCTGCCTGATTGTGTACTTCTGGTTACAAACGAGGTGTATGGTTGACTGGTCAGTTCATAACTCTGTGGTTCTATTATATTAAAAACTGCATATTTAGAAATCTCATTTTTAAATCCGTAATTATCAAGTAAAAGCCATTTTCTTTGCTAAACCTGGCCAGTATCAGATCACCACAAATAAACTAGCAAATAACAATCTAGACAATGTATGCCTCTATTAATGTATAATATAAAAGGGTGATCACTTTGCTAGGAATGGCATTCATTTCGTCTCAAACAGCTAATCCCACTCTGAATAATAAAACACAGGCACTGGTTTCTTCATTTCAGATCTTCCCCATTCACAAGAATGCCAGGTTTTCCAAACATCATTTCTGGTAAAATTAATACTGAAAATGATAAAAGTGATTCTATTTTAATGCACGTTGGTACTTTGCTGAATGGACATAGGATTACTCAAGTGCCAGAAGCTCTGGGGCAGATCCTCAGCTGGTGTCAATAATCAGTGTTCCATTTACTTTAATGCAGCCACAGCAATTGACGCCAGCTAAGGGTTTCCTCCCTGATTCGGGAAAGTACTATGACCACATGAATACTGCCATGAACTTCAATGAGACTACTGGCTTGCCTAAACGTGGGATGTGTCTACCTGCCTTCCTCCATCAGGGTCTAATTGCTTTTCCAAATCAGGGCCCTGCATCTTACAGCACTCTGGGATAAATTTTGACAAGCCCTCCTGAAACAAATCCATTCAGTTATCTAAACACTTTAAGCTTTTCTGATTGTCTATTGTGGCCACTCCCTTTAGTCGTTAGTTGTCTGTTGCAAAGTACTATAAATCAATGGGCTTCTGACTGTCAGAGAGACTTTAGAAAAGGGAAATGCCATATCAAAATAATTCATGCCCCTAAAGATAGGTTCTCTTTTCCCCAAGTGGTAGAAGAATCAAAGATTAAGCAGTTTGTTGTAATTTTGTCACAGTAACCCAGCACGGAGGTTGCTGAATGCAGAGTGGCTCAGGATATCAGGGTGAGAAACTGAGGCCCAGATCCTCAAAAGTATTTTGGTGCCTAACTCCCATTAAAATCAATGGAAATCAGACAACTAAATACCTTTGAGGATCTGGGCCTCAGTGCTCTTCCTTCCTTGCTCATGGTCTAGTGACTCTGAGTAGCCACCACTAACACTAATGAGGTGATTAACAGTGAATCACTGTGGACAGATTCTCATCTGGGGGACAGGAGAAAGTTTCTTACCATGCTCAAGATGGAGGAAGGCATTTTTTACTACTGATGAGTCAGGCTTAGGGAAAAGTTGAGCAGGACCATGAATCTTCATACAACTTTGGGAAATGGGGGCCAGAAGCCATCAGTGGACAGGAGGGGACAATTTATTGCCTAGTTCTTTGAAGCATTTTCCCCTTCTCACCAATATCAAGTTGCTCTTCCCCTGGTTGAGTCTGAGCCAGCTACTCTTCATCCAGGAGCTGAAGAGATAAGGAAACTGAGTGGATCCCCACAGAACTTTGGAGGTGAGAGCTTTTGATAAAGAGAAGTAGTTACCATCACCACTCTGAGTCTAGCTGGAGAAAGATTATTTGAACCATCTACTTCAGCTGTTCCATGAAATCAGAGCAACAGCACCATGTGGCTGTCTGCATGCAAAGACACAGAGAGGATTGAGATGTGGTCTCTATCCATTGCCATAAGGCAAGGCATTTTACTTTCCAGGAGTGACTCCAGGCTGTTCCATCCATTGAAGTTCGATTTCAAAGCATGTACATTCTGGGTATGGATGTAACCAAAAAACAAATGCTCACTGGTGTACGAACAATTAGAACATGGATTGTGGCTGGGGGGTTGTTTAGGTATATAGTACATTGCCCACAGAGGTATATCAATTGATTAGGGTATGGAGCCAGAGGGTTTGGGTAAGAATCAAGAGTATTCTGTCATTTTGTTATGTAATAAATACTCAAAATGAGCAGAGGAGAGCAGTTTATTTAGCTACACAACTTCTGATCAGATAAATGGAAGTGTGTGACTAAATCCCCTGCACTCCTTTGAAAATCTCAAGCTATCTGATATGGACGAGCTAGCAAACTAATGAATATTTGCTGAGTGCTGTCAAGAAAGAGCTACTTCTATTATTCTCTTATCCATAGCAGCGGGGAGATTGGACAGAGAAAATACAAGGGAAAGGTATAGAGTTTGTGAGTGAATCTGGAATACCCTGAATGGAGGAGGAAACACCACTTTCTTGTCTCTTCCAATCTGAAGGTGAGATCTGATTGCTTCCTGTAGCCACTGTAGATGAAGGGTCAATATTATTATTTCCTGTTAATCTTAAGTAAACAAAAGCCACTGAGCCAGGACAGGCTTGAACTCCTTGAGACCAACTCAGGTCTCCAATTTTGTTGTTGTTGATCAATTGCTCTACAAGATGCCATCATAAATGATGGCCAAAAATATCCATTCCGCTAATGGATTAGTGAGTGTATGTTTCAAATTAACTTTTTTGTTTAGAAACAAGCATTAAATTACTTATTGAGGACCACTGTATCACATACAGGGACCTCTCTCTTTGCTAACCATTTGTTTAAAACAGAAAGATTTTGGATAACCGTCTAAGAACAGCTGGTTTTTCCTTTCAAATGTTAAGGATAGGAACATCCAGCATTTTTCTTTCAAAATTTCTTTACTTCCTACCTGAGATTCAGTGAACACATTGTACCCTGAGGGAAGAATGTGATGAGTGGAACCTTTCAGCACTCCTTCTTTTCCCCGCATCCCGCTTTACAGATAAAGCAATTATAATGCAGAAAGGCAGAAAATTTGGATACCTCATGTGCAAATTGAAGACCTATTAGCATATATCTGAACAGTAGGGCTGTCAAGCGATTAAAAAAAATTAATCGCGATTAATCGTGCGGACTGTGCCCTGGTGGCATGGTGTCTTCATCACAAGCGGCTCCCTGTGGTGGAAACATTTCGCCCCCTTAGAAGGAACCCTGTCATCTTTTGGGGGCTGTTCCCCAATCTGTGCCTTCTGTATTCTCTGTAAATGTATAGTTTATAATACATACATTGATTTCAGGAGAATATATATACAATATATATCACACTGATAAATAAGCAATTCCAGTCATTCTCACTGCAATCTGGTCACCTTTGCTCTTGTAGTGTGCTATATTATAAAAACAGATATTTTCTTCCCAGCGCATGTATACAGTTCTAGCAACACAGTTAGTTCAGGCTAAGAAGACTAGAAGGGGAAAAAAAGCATAAGCTTGCCCAAGGAAAAAAAACTCAGTGAAGTTTGTAGCCCACCCAGTACAAAGAAAATTTAGAGGGCACATTGGTGATCACATAAACCCTGAATTGAGAACCCATTAGTCCATACAAAGGAGGAGGGACTATAGAGTATTCATCACAAGTACATTACTGTGAACATTTTCACAGAGCTTGATTCTGTAGCTGCTATAAGCACAGGATTCTCATTAGTTTCAACAGAAGTTCTGTGCATGAAATAGCTGCAGAATAAGGATCTTATTTTTTTCTATCCTGAGGGCAAACACATTTGTCATTAATTTGCTTCTGCTTGTATGCCATGGAAGATCTCAATAATTTGTCTTCCTCCATCTGCATTGTAATATGTTCTATTCCTTAGAATACTGATAATTTTCTTCCTTATAAATTGTAATCTGCTTTGTATTTTTATTTAATTCGTAAACAAGAGAAAACGGACTAGTAAGCATGTGCATTGTGTGTGTACAAAACTAGATGGTTTACAATTAGATTATACACTGTCCCTAAATTTGTTGGTAGCCAGTTTGTGGATTCATCTCAACAATAATTTCCCCTTTTTGAGAAGAGAAAAGGGTGGTGCTGGTATTTATTATTAACTGACAAATTAATCCCAAATGCATTGCAGAGGAAACGAGTTTTAAATATAAGCAGAATTCTTTTCTTTGCATCTCAGTGACAATAGTTCCTGATCTAGGCCCAGTCCTGCAGGTACTTAAGCATGCCCCCAATTTGGCAAAGCTTCAGGGGGATTTAGGTGTGGACATAATGTGCTTTGCAGAACTTGTTCGTGCATGTAGCACCGTTAACGTCTGTAGTCCTCCTCATATGTGTAAAGTTATTCAAGTGCATAAGAGTTTGCAGTCGGGCTGGTTGAAACACTTCAAACCAAATATTTTCCTTTGACAAATGGGGTGTGTCAATTCAGTGCAACTGCACCTGTATTTCCCCCTCAGCGGTCCAGCAAAGGCACTTATTCTAGGCTTCCAGCCTGTTGCCTCTCTGAGGTGTAGATCCACATCTCTCTCCCTTCTGACTGGGGTAGTTCCAGGCTTCACAATCCCCTGCCTATTCTGTGTTGTTCCCCAGCAGGGCAGATTGCCTATGCATGCCAGCATCTGTGCTTTGCTTGTTCTTTAGAAACCAGTAACGGTGCAATTGCTCCAGTTAACCTACCACAAAGCTGTTTCTAACTAATCACTTTTTATTCTTAAGATAAAAGCCATACAGCGAAAACATATTAAAAAACAGTGACATAATCTACACTCGTCCACCCCTCCCACAACCTCCTCGCTCAACTCCAGTATGGGCTCTGACAGGTAAGCAATCCTTCAAACCCTACACAGGTGTGTTCAGGTGGTTTAAAGTTCATAACACCCTTTTGACCAGAACATGAGTAAGTCAGGCCAGGTCTACACTAGCTAGGTCAACCCAGCTATGTTGCTCAAGGGTATGAAAAATCCACATCTGGAATAACGTAGTTAAGCTGACTGAACCCTGATGTAGGCAGCAGGTCTCGGGGAGGTGGTTTAACTACAGCAAGGGGAGAACCCCTCTCGTTGCTGTTGTGAGTGTCTACACAGAAGTGCTACAGTGCCACAATGGCAGTTGTGGTGCTGTAGTGGTTAAAGTGTAGATATGGCCTCTCTCATTTATCCAGTTTGACTCTTGGAGGACGCTGTGAATAAGTTATCCGCCAGAGACAATAGGTCTCACCTCAAAGTGCAGCTTCAAAAGGATGGATTGGAGTTGGGTCATTTGCATTCCCCTCACCCCCAAGTATTTCCTAGCAAATTCACTTCAAATGTGTTGTCCTAAAAGGTCCTTTGAAGTTACTAATATCTCCCAGAGATGGTATTAACCTTGCCTTCCTCTTAGAGAAGTTCTGTTCAGTCCTACAATAGAACACAAACATTTGCATTTTCAGTACAATGGATTTCTCCAATACTAAAACTTATTTCAATAAGGTTTAACCTTAATTCCATAAGGTTTGTACAGGATATTGTCATATCTTTCACATGGGGTTTCATTGAAATTTGCTGCAAGAAAAAATGGATTTTGGTGCTTTTTTCCAGCTGGAACTGAAAATTTAAATATTGTTCCATTTCAGATGGTAATCGGTGATAATGGCACCCTCTGAGTAAGACACATGGGTGGCTGCTGGGAGTTTTATTTCTGGTCACACATGCACAGATTCTTCTTTCTGGTCTCTGGCTGGACTAAATCTCATATGATGAACCCACAATTTCTCCCTGAGGCTGAGCTGTCATGATGCATCATGGGAGAAATAGTTTGGTCACATGTCCTGTTTCTCCTCTGTGGGGACATGTGGGACCCAGAACTAAAACTGGTTGGAGTTGTTGTGACAGCTCAGGTAGATGAAACCACTAATGTTGGCTCCCCACTCAAAACAAAATGTTTCTGCTTGGCTCTGTCAGTTTTGTTTTAGTCAACACTATTGAAATAAAATATCTTGCTATTTTCTAAATAATTTTTGGAATACTTAATTCTGCACAAAGCTTTGATATTTTGACTTTTCATCCAAACTCACAATGAAAATTATGTCAAAATATTGCAATTTCTCAAAAGATGGAAATTCCATTTTTTTTACGCAGATCTAGTTTGCAAGATAGTGGTCTTCTTTTAATATTTACAGATGGCAGTAATTGCAAAACCTGGGTGTGATCCTGCTCCTACTCTTTTCCAATGGGAGGAGGAGAATTCCTTAGGAACAGTCATGGTGACCTAAAATTCTACATGTCCTGCTGGAGTCCTTGAAGGAACAGTAATCCACACCGTGTAGAGTCAAGCACAGGAGTTTATTATGCACAGCGCTGGCGGAGTGTCACTTTGCTTATTAGGCTCAGACACACTACAGAACAATTAATTACAATAGATTATATAGGGTGCTCATTGGGCAGAGAAAAGAGATGGGGATGGGTTTTCCCAAGCCCCTGGATAGGTTCTAGCAGCAAGACAAGATAAGCACAATAGACCAATGGTCTAAAAGATTACATAATGGCCCAAATTAACATATTTCTGACACACAGGTAATTACCCCCAAACTATGCCTAGTACAGTGTATAGGTTAAATCCTAATTTTGGGGTCCAGAGGAATGAGGTAGCAGCTCTCCCGGTTGACCAACAGGTACATTCCAGGAGATTTAAAGCAAAAAAACAGTAATTAGTACTTAACAAC
Source organism: Natator depressus (assembly GCF_965152275.1). NCBI lineage: Eukaryota > Metazoa > Chordata > Testudines > Cheloniidae > Natator > Natator depressus. The sequence goes on along the minus strand of NC_134238.1, from coordinate 121,694,572 downwards.
AGTTGTTTGTAAGTTTACCCTTGCATTTCTGTGGGCTAGGATTGGCATACATCTGTGAGGGGAGGGTGTCATAGCTCATGTCAATCATATTAGGCCTCTCCCTAAACTCTGTCTGGGACCTGAGGGGTATTGCACCACTATCTCCTCCTTGCATTAGGGAGTAACCGTGAGGCCTTTCTCAGCGCTTCATGTGTCTATAACTCGTGATAAGGACTCCCAATTACATTCGGAGTTATGCTGACTGCTCACTGACTTGAAACCCACAAGGTTATCTGTTTACCCCAGCTTTCTTTTAGATATGTATTGTTCATTGTTAGCTATTCTTCATCTGGGCCTATATGAAAAGTTCTTAGTGAAACTGTTGTTAAGATTTTACATCCACAGCAAATGGGTTTTGGCCCTTCAATCCTCCTCCATTCTATTCAGTAACTCTGATTCTTGTAAAATCAAAACAAAAAAACAATAAGAAAACCCTTTCCTGCAAAACAGTGGAATTGTAAGGTTCCGGGAAATTAGCTGACTGAGCAAACAAAGTGAGGTTGCCTTTTCTGGGTTTGATGATTAACACCAGAAGGGACTATTATGTTGGTCCTGCATAATCCAGGCCATAGAATGTCACCCAGTAATTATTGTATCAAACTCATAATCAAAGCTGAATGTTTTGAAATGTTACTGTATTTTTCTGGCTATCAATTTATAATATTTCAGTCAAGGGACTATTTGAATTGCATCCGATGAAGTGAGCTGTATCTCACGAAAGCTTATGCTCAAATAAATTGGTTAGTCTCTAAGGTGCCACAAGTCCTCCTCCTCTTTTTTTGAATTTATTGTAGCTTTCAATTTCACTTATATTGAGTTGTAGCTTTCAATGATTTCAATTATTCCTGTAGTGGTAGGATGGTTGACTTTGTTTGCTTGTGTGTTTGTTTGTTGCCTCAAGCAGTTGAGTTGAATTTTTCATTGTCATCAAATTGTTTCACTTTCCTTGCTGTGTTTATACTGTGAGCCTGAGCTTTATTCCAGCTTTATAATTAAGGTCTATCTCCAGCAAAGCGTGACCTTTGCTCACGACAGAAGTTGCTTATTTGATCAATCTTTTTTTTTGCTCTTTCCACATCTCTGGTTTGAAAAATATGTTCCTCTTTTTAACATACTGTACCACAGAATAAATATTTAACCCTGCAAAGTATATTTTGTTATGTTTCATGCATGTCTCAGCTTCAAAAGTAAAATAAAAGAATTAAGAAAACAAAAATGGATGGTGTTTGCACAATCCATAGATGACATTTTTAATACATAGTGTTCAGTATGTGCATTTCCTGTACATGATGTACACATTTGGTATGCACTTTAAAAAAATTAATAATGCTGATATATTGCATGGGTTTGCAAAGAGTAATTAGATCTCTAATAGTGCTTCATATAGAATCTTGTATTTATATTTTTGTTTTGTTTTAATACAGTAACCAAGTCATTTGTGGGGTTGCGTGCCTGGGGACATGCAATCTGGATCCCATTATTAAATAGAAATGGTATCCGGGTTTGAAAGCGTGTGTGTGTGTGTGTGTGTGTGTGTGTTAATGGTGATCATTACTACAATGGAACAGTTTTCTAGCACACAGTAGCCAATGGTTAAATTGTGGGTGTCTTTCATTAGCCATTCAAAATATATTATTTTTTATTTTAGAGACTTTTGTTCACCATCCTTACTGGCTGTGCCATGACATACTGTGAATTGAGACTATGCATTGCCAGGCAGTGATCGAAAGTATCATCAGTAATACCTCTGGCAGTGCTGGACTCCTGGTCAGACATCCTATTGAAGCAGACAAAATATAAAGTTTTTCATGTAGCTGTTCCGTTTCCTTAACCAGAATCTACAAGAAAAGAGTTGCTCTAAAAGGTACATTTTAAACCCATTTGCAGTCAAGCTAATAGTTTCTGACTTACTGAGATTAGATTTTGTTTGTTCGATTGTATCCTTCAAAAAAAAAAAAGCAGTGTCAACTGGAGCATCCATTTTACTTGAGTTTTTAAAGCTTTAAATCTTGTTGGCTTTGTACTATCAAAGAATTATTTCAGGAGTATTATTTTCTGCCCTCAATTATGCTCATACAACAAAGGCAAACTTCTGAAGCAGAGAGGATAAGTATATGAGATATTAAAGTTAGGGATAAAATTTTCAAAAGTGACTTGGACATTCAGGAGACCAAATCCCATTGAAAGTCAATGGGACTTAGACACCTAAGTAGCCAGAATCCTTTTGAAATTTTTACTCTGTGGGGCCTAATTCATCTTTTTGAAACACCTATGATATACCAAAGTTATGAAAATGGCACAATGCATATGTTGCATGAAAAAGTATGTACATTATATACTAGAAACTTGCATAGAGCTTGAGTCAAAGCCTGTGGAAGCCATATGAGTCTTTTCATTTGGTTTCAGTGTGCCTGGAGGAGGAGTTGTTGTTGTTGTTGTCCTTCGTGACCCAAGATGATGCTGTGTATTGTTTTATGTCTTGTGAATACAGCTGTTACTAAAAAGATCAATGAGTGTGTATGTTAGTCCTTTTCTCAGGTGGTGCATGGGTAGCTCAATGCCAAAGAAGAGATTATGGTCTTTACCTGCTGAGTATGCTGCTGTTTGTGACTCATCTTCTGTGCCTCAAGATCTATATAACAGTTAATCTTGAACTGGGTAACCCATTGTTGATGTTGCTTGGCAGCGTGATCTGTCTGTTACTGATGACTCACAACTGTCCATGTCAGTGCTGCACTGTTTCAATTTACGCGTTCGTGTGTCCTTGAGGTGTTTCTTCTGGCCACTTTGTATGTGGTGGTTACTTTCAGTTCACCATACAACAACTGCTTTGGCATTCTGATGTCATCCATCCTCAACACGACCAACCCAATGTAACTGTAATAGAATAAATATGGCTTCAATCCTTCTGGAGTGACTGTGTTCCAGAACCTCATTATTGGTAACTTTATCCTTCCATTTGATGCAGAGTATGACACACAGATGTCATAAATGGGATTTATCTATAAGCTTAATGTGATGCCTGTAGCAGGTCTCACACCCATACAACAGGTTGGACAGTACAACTGTGTTATAGATTTTGAACTTGGTTTGAAGATTAATACCATATTGCTGCCAGACTCTGAATGATAGTCTACCAAATAATGAACTGGCCTTATTGATATGACTTGTCAGCTCCTTGTCAATAGAAACATCAGTAACATCATTTGACAATGTATTACCAAGATAGCGGAAGTCCTGTAACAGTATTCGGCTATGTGTTGCTGCTGGTGACTTTCGTTTTCATAAACGGTTTCCCTAACACAGATTGATTGCCAGATTATGAGCCCAAACCTTTCTGTAGGCTGTGCAAATCTGTCCAAAATCAATTATATATCTTCTAGAGCGTGTGCCTCTAAAGCAAGTAAGTGGCATGCAGCATCTCATGAACAATTGCCTCAAAGACCTTGAAGATCGCAGTCTGTTCAGATTAATTTTCTAGAGGATCAGAAACGTATCCTGATTACCAGCATTCAGGTCTCTTGTAGCATCATTGAACATTGCTCCATAGAAGTGATTAAACAAGAGTGGATCAACAGTACAGCCTTGCTAAATACCATTAGTGACAGAAAATGGGTCAGACAGAACTCCATCTATGCAGACTCATCTGAGCATTCCATCTGGAAATGGCTTCAGAATGTCGGTGAATTTTTCTGGAGAACCAAAGTTATGTAATAATTGTCAAAGCCTGTCTACTGATGGTCTCAAATGCTTCAGCCAGGTCAATAAAGACAGTGCAAAGGTCCTGTTAATGTTCTGTGCATTTCTTCTGTTTCTGAGGGCTGTAAATATCATGTCTGCCATTCCTCGCTTTGGCCTAAAACCACATTGCAACTTTGGTAGCACATGATTAGTGATGTTGTGTAGCAGATGTCCAAAGAGTACTCCAGTTAGAACGTTTCCAAGGATGGAGAGTAATGAGATACTGCAATAGTTACAACAGTCAAATTTTTCACCTTTCCTCTTGCTTATGGTGACAATGGTGGTATCTTGCAATACTCCATATATTGATAAATAGCCCATGCAGTCGCCTAGGCAGGATCTCACTTCCATACTCGTTAATATTTCTGCAGTCTTGACATCAAATCCCAGAGCCGCGAAGTTCTTCACGGCACTGATTGCAGTGCTGACTTTGTCTACATGTTGGCTGATTCACTACTCTTATTAGTGCCTTGTTGAACATTGTTTTCTAAAGATCACCGAAACGCTATTGCCACCTCTGAAGGATTTCTCCTTTGTCAGTGATCAGTGTTAGCCCCTCCGCACTCTTCAAAGACACAGTAGTCTTTCCGTGGACATCAGTATGTTTGCAGTAGGCAAATATTGAAGACTAACCACTGAAAATGTCATTCCTTTATCACAAACTCCATTCCCCTTGTGTTGCCTACTCTCTTCTGTTTCTGAAGACAAGATGTTAATACTTTCCCTTGAATTTGATTTCATAGTAAAACATAAACATGATTTTCATCCTGCCATACAGCGTGTTGAAAGGATAAGGCCAAAAATTCCAAATGTAGGTTCCTAAAGTTATGCACAAGAACCCATGGGCTTCCAGATAAGCTATGGATGCTGAGAGCCTGGCTTTCAAGGTGCACCCAATAGTCCTGGGTGTCTTCGTTTAAAACTGTGAATAAAAATTTAAGTCTTGTTTTTACTCAAATACTGGAACAGATGACCAAGGGATGCCCATGTACGAGTGCACTGCAGCCCCAAGCCAGGCATCTGGACTCCTAAGCTCCAAAGTGATGCATGAACCAGGGGCAGATAAGTGTTTCTCTGTCTAAATCACTTGTGGGGCCTGATCCAGCAAGTGTGCTCAGAGCTTGCCTGCTGGATCAGGACCCTATGAACAAGCTGCACAAAATGCCTTCGGGGGTGGGGAGGAGAAGGAGGTCTCTCATAACTTTTAGCCCAGTGGTTAGGGTTCTCACCACAGCATTCATGATTTTATAGAACTCTATCATATCCCACTTAGCTGTCTCTTTTCTAAAATGAACAGTACCAGTCTCTTTGAATCTGGGACTCTCATATGGAAGCTGTTCCATACCCCTAATAATTTTTGTTGGCCTTGTCGTTTTCCAATTCTAATGTTTTTTTGAGATGGGGTGATCAGAACCGCATGCAGTATTCAAGGTGTGAACATACTGTTGATTTATGTAGTGTCATTATGATATTATCTGTCTTATTATCTACCCCTTTCCTAACATTCTGTTCGCTTTTTTGACTGCCACAGCATATTGTGCAGATGTTTTCAGAAAACTATCCAGGATGACCCAAGATCTCTTTCTGAGTGGTAACAGCTAATTTAGACCCTACTGTTTTGTATGTATAGTTGAGATTGTTTTCCAAGGGTGCATTACCTTGCACGTCTGAACATTGAATTTCATCTCTGCCATTTTCTTGCTCAGTCACCCAGTTTTGTGAGATCCCTTCGTAAATCTTTTATCGTGAATAATTTTGTATCATCTGCAAATTTTACCACCTCACTATTTCCAGATCACTTATGATTTTCAGCTCATTTATGAATATGTTGAAGAGTACAAGTCCCAGTACAGATCCTTAGTGGACCATGCTATTTATCTCTTTCCATTGTGAAAACTAACCATTTGTTTCTGGTCTTTTCACTAGTTACTGATCCATGAGATCCACTAGTTACTGATTCCATCTTATCCCATGACTGCTTACTTTGCTTAAGAGCCTTGATGAGGGACCTTGTCAAAGGCTTTCTGAAAATCCAAGTACACTATATCGACTGGCTCACCCCATCCACATGCTTATGGACACCCTAAAAGATTTCTAATAGGCTGGTGAGGCACGATTTCCCTTTACAAAAGCTGTGAAAGTGAATAGGCAGGTGTTATTTACCCCTTCATCCACTGAAATTTAATAGGCAGCAGGTTTAAAACAAACACAAGGGAGTACTTCTTCACACTACAAATATTCAACCTGTGGCACTCATTTCCAGGGGAATTTTGATGGCAAGTAGAAAACTTCCTGGAGCATATGTCCATCAATGCCTATTAGTCAATATGGTCAGGGATGCAATCCTATTCTCTAGGTGTCCCTAAACCTCTTACTGCTAGAAGCTGGCAATGAATGACATGGGATGGATCACTCAATGGTTACCTGTTCTGTCCATTCCTTTTGAAGTACCTGGCATTGGCCACTGTCAGAAGACAGGATACTGGGCTAGATGGACCATTGGTCCATTCTTCCCTAACGGGAAGAAACGATTTTAGCGGATATCTACCACATGTCAAGGTTAGTGCCCTAACCACTGGGCTATGGAATATTCTAAGGTGTGGATCCCTCAGTCGCTCCTGTTTAAGTTGCTCCACGGTGGATATATAATTAAAAGTCATCGAACTGAGGGACTGGATCTTGGGTCTCCCACCTCTGAGGAGAGTGCTTTAATTACCAGGACACAGAGTCATTCTCATGCTCCCCTCCTTGCCCCTCCGCCACCCACCCCCCCCGCCATCGTAACTCAACAGTTTCAACAGGAGAGACTGAGGGAGACCCACATCAGAATATCTCATACGAGACTCAAGGTATTCCAGTGCTTTATAAATTGGTCGATAAAGGCTTGATCCAAAAGAGCCTCTAGATTTCCGTTAACTTCCATGGGATTTGGATCAGGCCCCAAATGAACTGTATTGCACACTGGTAATCCAAAATCAAATCCTGACTCCACTCTGCTAAAGTATGTGTGTCAGCCATGGAACCATATACACTATTTTACAGATAATCTTAGACATACAACCCATTTGACTGACAGAGAACACAGGAGTTACCCCTTAGTCTTTCTAAACACCATTATAGCTTTTATAAGGATAAAGCCCCTGATTCAGCAGAATACTTAAAGATGTGCTTAATTCCACTGAGGACTACTCACATGCTTAAGGTTAGCATAGGTTTAGTACTGCCCTAGATCAGAGCATATAATTGCCAGTCCAAACCCTATACATGAAAACATTTCAGCTGTGGTACAATTCTAGTCTCACTGTGTAAGCTAAAAAAAAAAACAAAAAAACCCCACCCTGTTACGATGCTGTCAACCTGATTTTAACGGCAAAAATTATGAAGTAGCATATGAGACAGTAAACTGCTTCTGTGGGTGATTAAACCCCCAAAGTGCAGCTTAGACGCTCAGTCGACCACCAGGGTCATTTATTGAAAGCATACTCAACACCTCAACAAGTTCAGTAAGGAACTAGCTGAAGCAACCTCAGAACCATTAGCAATTCTCTTTGAGAACTCATGGAGGATAGGTGAGGGCCTAGATGACTGAAGAAGGGCAAGCACAGTATCTACCATTAAAAAGGGGAACAAAGATGACCCAGGGAATTATCCACCAATCAGTCTAACTTCAATTCCCGGAAAGATACTGGAACAAATTATTAAACAATTGATTTGTATGCACCTAGAGGATAAGAGGGTGGTAAGTAATAGTCAATATGTCAAGAACAAATCATGACACAGCAACCAATTTCCTTCTTTGACAGGGTTACTGGCCTAGTGAATGGGGGTAAGCATAAAACGTGATTTATCTTGATTTTGACAGAGTCCCACTTGACATTCTCAGAAGCAAACTAGAAAAATGTGGCCTAGATGAAATTGTGATAAGGTAGCTGCACAACTGGTGAAAACCTGTTCTCAAAGGGTCTGTCTACACTTAATTGTGATTCCCAGTTTGAGGAAATATATCTGTACTACCTATGATCAAGCTAGTGTGCTAAAAATAGAGTGTAGCCACAGTGACATGAATGGGCGAATGGCTACCTGTCCCAAGTACATGTCTCGGGTCTCAGATGGGTATGTATTTTGCGTGGCTAGCCTGTCCATCTGCTTCTGCCGCAGTGGCTATGCTCTATTTTTAGCATGCTAGCTCAATTAGAGCTAGCGCAGGGTATGTCTCTTCAAGCTGGGAGTTACGCCCCAGCTCCAAGCGTAGGCATACCCCAAAAGTAGCGATCAGTGTTTCACTGTCAAACTGGCAGATGTTTTTAGTGGGGTCCAGGGTTTATCCTGGGTCTGGTATTATTCAATATTTTCATTAATAACTTGGATAGTGGAGGGGAAGGTATGCTCATAAGATTTGTGGCTGACACCAAGCTGGGAGGGGTTGCAAGCACTTTGGAGAACAGGATTAGAATTCAAAATGACCTGGGCAAATTTTGAAATTGGTCTGAAATCAGCAAGATTAAATTCAATAAAGACAAGTGAAAAAGTACTAAATTTAGGAAGAAAACGCAAATGCACAACTAGAAAATGGCGACTAGCAGGCTAGGTAGTCGCACTGCTGAAAAGGATCTGGGGATCACAAATTTAATATGAGCCAACAATGTAATGCAGTTGTGAAAAGGCTAATGGGCTGTGGTGTATTAACATCTAGTCCATCTCCCTGGGCTGAGGCAGCACTTAGGCTGAAGTTTAGACATAGCCTATGTCAGCATAACTTATTTCAAAGTAGCAGCCGGGTTAGTCTGTATTCGCAAAAAGAAAAGGAGGACTTGTGGCACCTTAGAGTGTTAGTCTCTAAGGTGCCACAAGTCCTCCTTTTCTTTTTGCATAACTTATGTCGCTCAGGGTGTGAATAAACCACCCCTGGAGTGAGATAAGTGACACGGGCATAAGCACTAGTGTGCACAGCGCTATGTTGGCAGGAAAGCTTCTTCTGCTGGTCACAGAGATTTTCTTTTTTTTACGCTGATGGGAGATCTCTCTCCCATCAGCACAGAGCGTCTTCACCAAACGTGCAGCAGCAGTGCAGATGTGTTGGTACAGCTGAAGTGCTGTATGTATAGACATGGCTTAAGTAAACCTGGACCATCCCTGACAGATATTTGTCTAACCTGTTGTTAAAAACCTCCATTGATGGGGATTTCACAGCATCCCTTGGTAATCTGTTCCAGTACTTGAGTAAAAACATGGTTCATGCATCACTTCGGGGCTTAGGAGTCCAGATGCCTGGCATGGGGCTGCAGTGCACTCGTGTATAGGCAGGAACATAGGCAGCCAGGGAACTTTTAGGCACTGAGCGAGTTTAGGTACCTACAGGATTTGGCAGTAGGTGACCGGGGGTTTTGTGAATTCCAGTGGGGCCTGATTTGGGGATTTGGGTGCTGAAAGTGGCAGTTAGGTGCCTAAATCCTTTTGGTGAATCTAGCCCCTCATGGGATTTACAAAGGCACCTAAGCAGGATTTTTCAATGGGAGTTAAGTGCCTAACTCAGTCACGTTTGTAAATCTGGCCCTAGAAGCAACCCCAGTATAAATGCAAACCATGGGAATCTTCAATTGGACATCCGTGGGAGTTGGAACAATATTGTGCACTTCTGAAAGTCCCACCCTATATGTTCAGCATCCATAAAAAGGATGTATGGGAACATGTATAAAATTGGCTCGGGTTCTCGGGCACAGTAATGTGTCTATTAGAGAGAGAGAGAATTTCTCTGTCTGCAGAGATACAGGCTTTTTATTTTTATTTCTACCCTATTTGTTGATGTGCGAAAGGACAGATAAGATGCTCTTTACAAGAGTCATAAAAATTGTTTCATTTCCAAAGCTCTTGTTCTTGCATGTCTGAATCTAACTCTCCCTACTATACCTGGAGGGGAAAAAGAAATTCATAGAATCATAGAATATCAGGGTTGGAAGGGACCTCAGGAGGTCATCTAGTCCAACCCCCTGCTCAACGCAGGACCGATCCCCAATTAAATCATCCCAGCCAGGGCTTTGTCAAGCCTGACCTTAAAAACTTCTAAGGAAGGAGATTCCACCACCTCCCTAGGTAACGCATTCCAGTGTTTCACCACCCTCCTAGTGAAAAAGTTTTTCCTAATATCCAACCTAAATCTCGCCCACTGCAACTTGAGACCATTACTCCTTGTTCTGTCATCTGCTACCACTGAGAACAGTCTAGAGCCATCCTCTTTGGAACCCCCTTTCAGGTAGTTGAAAGCAGCTATCAAATCCCCCCTCATTCTTCTCTTCCGTAGACTAAACATCCCCAGTTCCCTCAACCTCTCCTCATAACTCATGTGTTCCAGTCCCCTAATCATTTTTGTTGCCCTCACTGGACTCTTTCCAATTTTTCCACATCCTTCTTGTAGTGTGGGGCCCAAAACTGGACACAGTACTCCAGATGAGGCCTCACCAGTGTCGAATAGAGGGGAATGATCACGTCCCTCGTTCTGCTGGCAATGCCCCTACTTATACATCCCAAAATGCCATTGGCCTTCTTGGCAACAAGGGCACACTGTTGACTCATATCCAGCTTCTCGTCCACTGTAACCCCTAGGTCCTTTTCTGCAGAACTGCTGCCTAGCCATTCGGTCCCTAGTCTGTAGCGGTGCATTGGATTCTTCCATCCTAAGTGCAGGACTCTGCACTTGTCCTTGCTGAACCTCATCAGATTTCTTTTGGCCCAATCCTCCAATTTGTCTAGGTCCCTCTGTATCCTATCCCTACCCTCCAGCGTATCTACCTCTCCTCCCAGTTTAGTGTCATCTGCAAATTTGCTGAGGTTGCAATCCACACCATCCTCCAGATCATTTAGGAAGATATTGAACAAAACCGGCCCCAGGACCGACCTTTGGGGCACTCCACTTGTGCCAACTAGACATGGAGCCATTGATCACTACCCGTTAAGCCCGACAATCTAGCCAGCTTTCTATCCACCTTATAGTCCATTCATCCAGCCCATACTTCTTTAACTTGCTGGCAAGAATACAATTCCCTTGCGTACAAATGATAAAGGCACTATTAAATTTGGTGCACTGGTAACTCCGGTGAATAACAAAGATCTTGGAAATAGAGGAAATTGTCTGAGACATTGATGTAGCTGAAATTATAATAGTCAACTTTTAAATATGTGTCTACTGTACAGCTGCTTCAATCGGATAACTTAATTATGCTACAATGCACTACTGTAATTTCATATCCGTTTAGATAGAATGGCCTTTGTTTCTCTGGGAAGCTCTACCGTTTTAGTTGAATTTTGATCCCTTGGAGATGTATGGAAGTCTTTCTCCTTAAAAGTGATAATCTCTTAAAAGTTGGTTTAATAAAGATCTAAGTAGAGGCATATTTATTTTCTTTCCTTGGATTCCTTTTGATATTTGTCAGGTTTCAGAGTAGCAGCCGTGTTAGTCTGTATCCTCAAAAAGAAAAGGAGTACTTGTGGCACCTTAGAGACTAACCAATTTATTTGAGCATAAGCATTCGTGACTGAGCTGTAGCTCACGAAAGCTTATGCTCAAATAAATTTATCAGTCTCGAAGGTGCCCCAAGTCCTCCTTTTCTTTTTGTCATTTGTATGATTTTTAAAAAGGATTGAATGCAAGTTCCACATTTAAAAAACAGAAGATGCCTGTCCTAGAAATGATAAATGAAAAGGAAAGCTTGTTCATTTTGCCTATTACTAGTAAATCCTAGATATATATGGTGAATTTTATTAAAAGCTTTCACATTGCAAACAGAAAATAAAGAAGAAAACATAACCATCTTAGATCTACATTCTTTCTTCTACACTTTTAAGTGAATCAGATTCAGTACCCGTTAGTAATATTTACAGACAGGAGGTAAATTAACCAAATTAGATGGCTTTTTCTGCTCTTTAATTGAGCTGTAAGATCTAAGCAGTAGAGCCAATAGTTAATTGATTCAGCTGTAAAGATGTACCCATCATTGCTTAAATTATAAAGTGAGGTCCAATTACTTAATGAGCTCATATATTACAACTTTTCTTTCAAGTTTGTAATTATTGAATTAACTAAGAGCAACTGGACTCCTAGATAAGTGGTTCTTTCCACAGCCTAATACAATGAAGAGAGGATGAAGATTCAAAGAGTTACTTTTTTTGGCTTTGTCAAAAGGCCCTTAGCATCACTTAGAGGTAGCAAATGTACACTCCATTTATTAAAGACCTTGTACCAAGAGCATTGTGGTTTGTGGGTACTTAAAACTAATCATTGCAACTGTATTGGAGACAGGCATATCACTGTTTGCAAGGGGAGGAAGAAGACAAAGGGAAGATGCTGTGTGTCATCTATTATTTGTCTACATATGGAGTTTCTCAGTTTAGCTTAATCAACACTAAGGTAAACAGGAATAAGTCTCTTTTATTCCAGAAAAAGTGTGTCCCCAAATGGAGTTATCCAGGAATAGCAATTGCACTTTAAATTCACATCCTACCTTAATCCAAATCAACTTTCAAGTGTAGACAAGGTCTTAGATAATGCATATGTAGGTGAAATATAGGCCCTGCTCCTGCAATCAGATTTGGGCAGATGTTCGCACCGCCATGTAGCCCTGTTGACTTTAATAGGGCTTCATGCAGATGCAAAGCGCTGCCCACCTGGCTCTGATTGCTGAGCCAAAGCCATAGAGTTTAAGGCCAGATGGAACTATCAGATCATCTAGTCTGATCTCCTGTACATCACAGGCAGCCAACCACACTCCCACACCAGACCCAACAACCGAAATTAAATGAAACTATTACAACCCAGGGGAGACTAAACCACACTTGCTGTTTTCATTGCCTTGTTCAAGTAACCCAATGAAGGGCACTAAACAGTGATATCTCTCATATGGACCCAAATTTCAGTATTTAGTCAAAAAGCAGCTGCTTCCCAAATGTTTTCTCTAGACTGCTAATTGCACAGTTACAGAGAAATATAGACAGGTTTCAGAGTAGCAGCCGTGTTAGTCTGTATTCGAAAAAAAAAAAAAAAAGAGGAGTATTTGTGGCACCTTAGAGACTAACCAATTTATTTGAGCATAAACTTTTGTGAGCGCCAGATCACTTCATCACGAAAGCTTATGCTCAAATAAATTGGTTAGTCTCTAAGGTGCCACAAGTACTCCTTTTCTTTTAGAGAAATATAGGTGTGTTATTTATTTAATGTGGAATTTCAGTGGGCCAGTGAACCCCCTACTCACAACTGTGCTCAGTTACTCACATGAGCAATCCCAGTAAAGTCAACAGGACCACTAGTGTGAGTAACTGCTCAGCGGTATGAGCAAGGAGTTCGCAATCTGTCCCATTACAATATTCTTCAGTTTAAGCAGTCGTGCAGACAATGCACTTAGCTGGATGAGAGGGAGGTCGCCAGGGATAGGGAAGTCCCTCTGTATGCTAACAAGACTTTACCATCTCTTTGTTCCAGTTAGAACTCCCTGCAGCATGACTGATAGATGCCTGAGCGTGGCGGTAAACTTGGGGTTCAATATTGCTTACATGTTGTCTTAGCCTGAGCCTTGAGGACATATCCTAACACTCAATTACTTAGCTAAGACAGAAAATGTGTTTATTTGCTGAACTGCTTTGTACTCAGAAGTATTCTTTTTTGTAAATATGGGAAACTACAAGTTCCATGTCAGGGGGGAAAAAAATCACTGGGCTCAAGGCGACAGGACAGCTGTAGTCTGTCCCTCCTGACACATTACCTTGTACCTCTTCAGGCTGCATTGTGTATTAGTTCAATCTTCTTCAAGCATGTCATCCCAAACCAGGTTCAACTTGCAGTTCAGAACAGGAAATCACACACGCACTATAGAGCCAGGTACTTGTTGTCCGTCCTGCTATCATGCTAAAAATAAAAACACTATTACAACAACTCCAAACCCCCCCCCACACACACAGTTCTGTGATGGAAGTGGTAGACAACAGGCAATTTTAACTGGGGAAATTCAAGTGTTAGTAAAGGCTAATAAAGAAGTTATAGCCACAGAAACTACTCAGTGCTGTGTTTATCATGCCTTTAAGTTTGCAGTGCTATATGACCAAATATCATGTTGAAGGTAGCACAGTATGGCCTTAATATTACTTACCATAAAACTTGCATCACTGCACAGATGCCTGGTCTGATACAAATACATGAGCTGCACATTTGTCTTTGACAGCACACCTGGTAAGCACTGGTTCAGACTGAAAGTAGGAATTTTCAGTTCAAGGTGGCAAGGAGCACAGATCAATGTCGTCTTAGGCTCTCCTGAGTACTGTATTTTTAGAGAGAGACTGTGCAATAAGGGTCTGAGCCAAAGACCATGCCTTCAGATGGGACTCTTTCCATTACAGTAGTGAGCTTTGGATCAGGCCCTAAGTTTAACATCCTTAAGCACAGAAAACAATGCAGTTTTTAAATGACACTAAGCCGTGTTAGAGATAAGGTGGGTGAGGTAACATGTTTTATTGGACCAACTTCTGTGGGTGGAAGAGACATGCCAGCAGCCAACTGCTTCCCACAGCAGCGTGGGGCCATGGCATGCAGACAGCCTGCCTGAGCCCTGCTGCCTACCCTTAGCTCGGGACCCTGGGCTGTAGCCCCTAAAGCCCCTGCATTAATCCAGTCCTGCATAAGTGGGGGAAAGAAGGTGAGAGGCTACATCTTCCTTGTGTTTTGAGTATCCATTTTTTTTTTAGTAGTAATGCCCCATCTATTGCTATGATCACAGGGATAAGAACATACAGCTATTTTGATGAACCAATTAAAGAATCAAGGCCAGTATCCCTGGGTTTCATAAGAGATTAAGTATATCATTGTCTAGGCTAACATGGAAAAAGAGAGCACCTCAAGTCATTCTGTACCTCTTGGGCCAATTGAATGGGGCCATTGTATGACAAGAAAGAAATCTGCTTTTTTCCTGTTAGAAGGGGGGGTTACAACATGGGCCCTATTGGAATGCATGAAACTGGGCAGAGTAAAATGGGAGCTACTCCTCTCCGCACAACCCATACAAAAAGAGATTGGGGGAGAAGCCCAAGAATCTTGAGGGGGGAGGAAAATAATCCCTAGAATCTGAAGTAGCATTTCCTCTTTCTTAATTATTAAGGATCAGTGAACCTGTTCAATTAAAAAGAATTGGCTCATGCCATTTTACAGCAAAATTCGTTAGGGACAGATTTTCAAAGGTGCGCGTATGCAACAGGTCCTTATATTTCCATGCATGTGGGTGGCCAAATGCCCAATTTTTGAATGCACAAATTGTTGTGCATGCTGCACTTTAAAAACCTGACTTACGTTGTTGGTTTTTTTCATTTGTGTTCGTTTTAAAATGCCTCTGCATTGCCCAGTTCCACCTGCAAGTCTCTGTGCCAAATTACCCTTAGAGTGGCTATTGTGGTGATGTTTTCTGACCTGGCTTGGAAACAGAAGTCTCTCAGAAGTTCTGAGAAATTTTCAGTCCAGTTTTCTAGAGCATAAGGGTTGAGATAAGCTTTTGAGCTCCTGGGTGCTTGTCCGCACTAGCCCATCAAAACTCTGGAGGGTTTGTCCATCAGTATTAAGTCTGTTGTACATCACTGTCCGAGTCACAAAATCCTAACCAATGATAGGAGAACCTGAAAAGATTCAGATACTTAACCATAACCGCTCTGATCTGGACATCTTTTGAGACCAGTCGTCGTCAGAAAAGTCTCAGTAACTTTTGTAAAGCACCTTGAAACCAGGGAAAATCTCTCCTGCTCTTGTTGATCACACCCCGCAAAACTCAGCCTAGAGTCACCAGAAGTTTCTCTGAGATTCATAAGATTTTGATATGTTATTTGCTATTGAATAAACTTGTGGTTTCAGGTGGAAACCAGATAATCTGTTCTCTTGCATGGAGATTTTAAGTTTGTTTGAACATAAGACTCAAGGTGAAACTTGGTAGATTTAAACCTACAGGAAGTAACATTTTCCCCAATAAATGCCCTGCCAAGTGAAATAACTAACTCACACAAAGCTCTTCCTGAGAGCCTTCATGCTGCAATATATGTTCAGAAGGATTGAGATGAGTTTTGGACCTTAGTGGCAACCATATCACTAAATCCCCTTAGAGAACTTTGACATCTGTCCCCATTATGTCTTCTATCACCAAGTGGAACACAAAGTTAGTTTTCTAAATCGTTATAGCACACAAATGTGCAACCACACAGTAGTATTTTGGGTATTTTGTAGTCAGAGTGGGTGACCAAAAAGGCTAAGTGCACAGTCTCTCTCTCAGAGTGTATATTGTGATACAGCCAATGTAAAAAAACAAACAAACCCCTATTCTTCCAGCAAAACTTTGAGAGGGGTTGGAAGACTTTTGTAATAAGACTTTTAAAATACAAGCAAAATGATCTTGCAAGCAGCTTGTGCTGCTAGTGTTACTGAATTCTTGGATACAGATGTAGTAATCGCACAGTTTAACCTTTAAGATCAACCTGATTGAGTATATTCTATGTTCCTTGCATAAATGCTGTGATTTAGCTAAGCCTAAAGAGAATTTTGCAACTGTTGGTGGGCGCCTACAGAATAAAAATGTAAAAGAAGCTGAATTAAGCTGGGATTTTCAAGGTGCCACACGTACTCCTCGTTCTTTTTGCTGATACAGACTAACATGGCTACCACTCTGAAACCTGTCACATCATCTTATGCCAGCAGGAAAAAATATAAATGGCCCCCTCTCAGAACGTTTGCTAGGAATGCGTGAAGCGTAATGGCAAATCGTTTGAGACTACGGCGCTTAGACAAAAATAAAATCTCAAGTACCGTCTATTATATGCAACCCCTCTCCCCCCAAAAACAGTGAGATTAAATAGTTAACATTGTTTATAAGTCCCAAAGTTTAATTTTCCATCCAGAGAAGAAAGGAGAGACAGTCTGCTGCAGGAGAAACCTTCATGGTGGCCCAGTTACCAGGAGCCTGATGATAACTTGAGGGAAAAAGAGAAGACTCTGAGGCCATGAGAGGACTGGAACCCTGCTGGGCTGAAGTGAACAAGCTGAGTCATCAGGGGACTGTCCCTGCTACCAGGGCCGGCTCCAGGCACAAGCTTTCCAAGCAGGTGCTTGGGGCAGCATTCAGAATGGGGCGGCAGTCCGTGTCCCGCGGCGGCTTTTGGGCGGCAGCTCCGCCGCTGTTCCCGGCAATTTGGCAGCAGCTCCGCCGCTACTGCGGCCGTGGCAATTCGGCGGCAGCTGCTTGGGGCGACAAAGTGGGTAGTGTGATACAGAACACATCAGCACCACTGACCACATGCTGCGGGTAAGATTTAATTTTCCTCAGGCCTGTGATTAACATCAGCATTCTAAACTAAATTTGGCAATTATGTTTTTTTTCAGAACAGATTGAAAATTTCCTTTAAGCATTTACTTAAGCACTAGCAAATTCAATTATCATCCTTAATGCGTCAGTCCCTTCCAATTCTGACTTCTTTTTTTAACTGTGGGAAAATATCTACAGTAGCTCTAAAGTACCACACAGGTAGCACCAAGGGGCTATAATACAGCTGAAAATGCCTCGCATAGAATTCGACTGTTGTTGGAAACTCGCTGCTGGCATAGCTGCACTGCTGCCTGGTTCCTCCATTTGGCAGTGCTTGGGTAATGCCCTCCACCAGAGTCACAATTTAATTTCCCAGCAGCGGCTCCACGTCTCAAGGGATGTAGGGCCAGCCTGGGAATCAAGGACTGGTAGTGGCTCCTTCATATACTCCACCCTCCTCCACTGACTAGAGGAGGGCTGAGGAGAGAATCCGGCCACATCTTTTTTGGTGAAGACTTTCTACATTCTAGCTTTTTGTCTCTGTAAACTATGTATGGTGTTAAATTTAGCAGCACCCACGTACAATACATTTTCTTCTCAGCCAACGAAAGGGGACAAGGCAGTTGTCTGAGGCTATGGGTATATTTACGCATCAGCCGCGACAATGGCACAGCTGTGGTGCTGCAGTTATGCCACTCTAGCACCATAGAGTGGTGCTTTCTACATAAATGGAAGGGTTTTTTGCCACTGATGTAGTTAATCCACCTCTCCAAGAAGTGGTAGCTATTTCTCCTACCGCCCTAGCCACGCCTACACGGTGGGGTAGATTAACCTAACGATATTGCATAGGGTGCAAACATTTTCACGGCTCTGAATAATGTAACTAGG
Organism: Natator depressus; assembly: GCF_965152275.1. Classification (NCBI taxonomy): domain Eukaryota; kingdom Metazoa; phylum Chordata; order Testudines; family Cheloniidae; genus Natator; species Natator depressus. The sequence continues at coordinate 121,676,591 of NC_134238.1, read as the reverse complement.
TCAATCTAAATTTTAAGATACCTACACTACAAAGCCTATGTTGGCACAGCTATGTCAGCATAGCCCCCTAGTGTAGATGCAGCTTATACTGCCAGAAGGAGTTTTTCTGTCAGTGTAGAACACCACCTCCCTGAACAACATTAGCTATGATACCAGAATCACCCTTCTGCTGGCATAGCTGTGTCTACTTGCGGGGAGGGGGTTGGTGAGCTGTGTTGGTCGGGGTGTGATTTTTTTCACACCCCGACTGACATAGCTATGCCAGTATAAAGTGTCCATGTATACCAAGCCTAAATCTGAACACACCACAAGACACAAATATAGGCAGCATGGATGGACTTGAGACCAAGTCAGGGATCAAAGCAGATAAGCACAAAGCTACCTTTAGCTGCAAATATAGGTGTATGTCCTCTGAGTGTCCCAAAACACCCTCAGGAAATAGGAGAGGCCTGGGTGATGGAGACTGCACCAGTCAGTGCTAAGGGAGAGGACCTGCTCATAAATGAATAGCGTGACAAGGAAGCAGAAGGAACAACAGTGCCAGCCAGGGCCACCTGGGAGATGGGAATAGTCCATGCTAAGGGAGGGTGCTTGTTTTAAACAAAACCTAGTGACTTTTTCAAATAGATGGAATCCACAGGCTTTATTCCTTGTAATAAGAATAATTCCATTGCAAACGAGCCAATTGTAGCTCTGTTGTAAGTGTTCAGACCCATAATGCCCTTGCTGCCTCTTAGAGGTGGCTCACATTCAGCCAGGCTTTCCTTCCAGATGCCCACACATCTATCTATTTTACACAGTTAACTATTATGGCAGATATGGCCATTTTTAGGTTAGTCATTGGGCAATATAGAGAAAACAGCTGCAGTAATTGCTATCACTTTGTCATGGGAGCTGGGGACAAGGGAGAGGGGATGGACATGCCTATTAAGCATATCCAGAATTTGTTTTTTAAACAACCTTTTCTTTCTTGCAGTCTTTCTTGTCTACTTATACCACAGGGCCTGTCATCGAACAACCATTAATTGCAAAAATGCAGGTCAACTCTGTGACGTTACACCCCATATTCTGCATAGAAATATGGTTATGTATGAATATAGTATAACTAAGATATACTTTATGCAAGATGGGTCTTGTAAGATATCATTGGAAAGGTTATAATTTACTGAATGCGTGTATCCAATTTGTATGCATGTATTGTATCTAAAGCTGGGAATATTGACCATGTCTCTGTATTTCAAATGTGCTACATTGGATGAGGCCAGACAATGTTAGCCGATTATTGAAGAAACGCACACAAGCATAAGGATCACCCCAGGAACTGTGTGCAATAGACGCCTCTCAGAGATAGCTCGACACAATGGGAACTGTTTGACTCAGGTCACAGCAAAAAAGCTTTCCAGCAAGTGTGGGGAAGATATAAAAGAGGGACAATGACAACATGAGTGCTCCTCACTCTTCCTACAACAACACACCTGAAATCACCTGAGGAACAAAACTGACCTGTGGGAAGTGATGGTCCCAGGCTGGAAGGATTTTTAGTGTGTATAAAAAAACAAACAAAAAAACCCCCAAACAAACAAACAAACAAAACCTGTGCCTTAAGAATCTGCCAGGCTGTTTATCATTCAGAGTGAGAATTTGCTAATTTGTATCCTACCTGTCTAGTGTGATAAGCTCAGTTTGTGGCTTTTGTTTATTTACTAAGGTAGTGTGCTTTGTTCTGCTTGCTATTCCTTTAACCACTTAAAATCTACCTTTTGTAGTTAATACACTTATTTTGTTTATTATTAAACCCAGTTTATGTAATTTCTAATGGGGGGGCAAGAAGTTGTGCACATCTCTCTTCACATTGAGGAAGAGGGCAGATTTTTATGAGCTTGCGCTGTGCAGATATTTCTATACAGTGCAAGACAGTATTATTCTGGGTTTATCTCCCAAAAGGGGTGTGCACCTGAGTGCTGGGGGAGTCCTATCACACAGAGCTGACTTCAGACTGTGTCTACAGTGAGGTGTGGCCCTACCTGTGTGTGTGTGCTGCAAGAGGCCGGAGAGCCTAATTCAGCAAAGCAGGGAGAGTGAACCCAGGCTGATTGAGCAGGGGAGGCTCAGTGAAATCCCAGTACATCAGGTGGCCTCTCAGAAGGGGCGAACAACCCATCACAAACTCTGCTCTTTCTGAGTAACCACTACATTATTCATGGTGAGTCAGTTTCTTAAGCAGCATGACATGTGTCTTGACTCTGGTCTCTGCAGCCATTTCAAATCAAGTGCAAAGCATCCACTGCACAAGTTAACTTCTCCTCTTGTTCTTTTTCCTACCTCTCTACTTCCCAGTGTCAACAATAGGCACTTTGAAAAAAGATGTCTTGGTTTTCCAATGCAAAAAACTTCTGTATCAACCTGGCTCCACCATGCCCGTCTCACCTATTGATCTGCAGTATAAGTAGTTCAATCATTTTGTCATGTTACTGATCCAGCTTAGGTGTCAATCTCATTATTATTTGCATTGCAATAGTGCCTTGGAGTCCAAGATAAAAATGAGGACCCTATTGCCTAGCACAAATACAGATCACTAATCCACAGACTCTTTCTTCCCTCTCTTTCCCAGAGCTGGTATTTTCTTAGGGTCAAATCCTGATCTCATTTACATAGGTGTAAATCCACTGCAGTTAACAGAGGCTCCAGATTTACATCTGTGTACACAATTGTAGAATTTGGCGCTCGATGTCAAAGTCCTTGTGGGTAAAAATAAGCAGGTACAGAGTGATGGTATATTCCCTTCTCTTCAAGCAAGTGGGCAGAGAGTGGATGCAGTCAAGCATCTTCTTGCTGGTTAGGGCAGCTGAGCTGATGGAAGAGGGAGGTGTTATAATTTACAGCTGGTGTAAGCCAGGAAGAAATTACTGTCTCCAGAAACAAAGAGGAAGCAGAGGAGGTATTCTAACTCCAGGGGTGTCCCTATGTCAAAGTGCATCCAAGAACTACTCCTGGAGTAGAGCAATTTATATATCACCTTTAGATCTGGGTTGTCCCCTTCTAGCCCTTAGGGTGACTCTGTCATATGACACTTTCCTAGTGCATGCTCAGCATTAATTGCAATTCCCCCATTAAAGTGGTTTGCATTCAAGTTTCTGAGATCTTACTGTTGGCTTTTCAGGTTTCAGTCTTTGAAACTTTCTGAAGGAACCATCTCTTGTCTTTGGGTCAGTTCCTGATTTGGGGCATGTCCTCTCCTGTCTGTAAAAAGAAGTTCCTCTCATCCTCTGATTCTATCTGTCTGTAGGCACGTGCCAAGAAACAAGCATAATGCCCCCAAACAGACACAGGAACATTCGGTAAATGTAGTATTAATATTTACCTTTATCCTGAAACCAGCTCAAAACATATTCCATTCCTCAAAGGGAGGAATAACTTAGTCCATCAGGGTGGCTTACACAGCTGTACATTTACTAACATATTGTCAGGCTCTGCGAGGTTTTGAACCCAGCTCCATGGGATTGTGCGACTTATCACTTTCTGATCCTCCACCCAGCAGTTCACAAACAGTAGCTGGGACTGGGATCCATGAAACCTAACTGGCGGCTCAAGTCCTGCGCCTACACTCTGACTGGCAGAGCTCCAAGGCTTCTGACTGGGCTGAAGCCCCTATTTAAGTCAGAAGAGGAAACAGGAAATAATTTGTATGATTGGGTTTCACCATGTTGTGGACAGCTGGTGTGGTGTTTACCTGCCTTCTGATCCTGTTTTCCAGTCCTGCTACCTGAATCTAACCACCTTGAATCCTAAATCTTGGTAACTGATTCTTGATGCACTCTGGTTTGTCTGTCCATTGTGATCTTCTGGTGTTCCAGTCTGGCCTGGTTCCTGGTAAATGTCATCTTAGTCTGTGCCTGATGCTAACCCCTTGGTCAGGCTGCCCATACCCTGGCCCCTTTGCTGCACCTCAGCTGCTCTCTTCCTACTCTAATTCGTGAAGGAGCTGCTGAGTGGTCACACCCTGACATTTTGCATAAGGTACATTCCAGTCAGCCCATTCCACACCTATGCTGTGCTTTCACTGCTGGACATGCTCATGCTGGTGAATGAATAAATACTGCACCAGATAGAATAATGTTGCAAGTCTGAACGTTGCCAGATGTGGAAGAAGAACATTAACCGACTGCTTCTGTTAAAATGCATAGGATTGGCCATTTTAACTGTTAAGTTTATAGGGCTACATATTTTAAATGTAAAAAGAAAAGGAGTACTTGTGGCACCTTAGAGACTAACCAATTTATTTGAGCATAAGCTTTTGTGAGCTACAGCTCACTTCATCGGATGCATACTGTGGAAAGTAGAGAAGATCTTTTTATACACACAAACCATGAAAAAATGGGTGTTTACCACTACAAAAGGTTTTCTCTCCCCCGACCCCACTCTCCTGCTGCTAATAGCTTATCTAAAGTGATCGCTCTCTGTACAATGTGTATGATAATCAAGGTGGGCCATTTCCACCACAAATCCAGGGTTTAACAAGAACATCTGGGGGGGGTTAGGAAAAAACAAGGTCGGGGGAGGGGGTTAGGAAAAAAACAAGACGTTCTTGTTAAACCCTGGATTTGTGCTGGAAATGGCCCACCTTGATTATCATACACATTGTAAGGAGAGTGATCACTTTAGATAAGCTATTAGCAGCAGGAGAGTGGGGTGGAGGGAGAGAAAACCTTTTGTAGTGGTAAACACCCATTTTTTCATGGTTTGTATGTATAAAAAGATCTTCTCTACTTTCCACAGTATGCATCCGATGAAGTGAGCTGTAGCTCACGAAAGCTTATGCTCAAATAAATTGGTTAGTCTCTAAGATGCCACAAGTACTCCTTTTCTTTTTGCGAATACAGACTAACACGGCTGTTACTCTGAAACCTGTCATATTTTAAATGTAGAACTTTAAATCCTGCAGCACAATGCTGCAGCAACTAGTGGATTATGTGGCTTCAGAAAGTCAGGAAACAAATGGTTCTGGCTCTCGTTATCCCCAATATTTACAGTTTAAAACTTCAATTTTCAACACATTGTGTCTTCTTAACACTTGCATGGCTTAAGCAGGAAATCATATATCATGGCCATTTTTGATGGACCAAAATCATTAGCAACATACACCAACATCTTGCCTCTGTTTTAGAAGCAATTTGGGTGGAGCTACTAGATTCTGAGCCCATTTCTAAACCTGATAATACATCACAGGGATTTGGTGAATCAACCAGAATAGTTTAACAAGGGCATTGACACAGTTATTGCTTGTTCCATAAATCAAGGTTGTAAGTATATAAAGCATTTCTCAAGACACAACCTCTCTGTCAAACATCAGGAAGATGGTAATGGGGACCTTTGCTGTAGTGGTGTCTTACTCTGTTTGCATAGTGTCAGCAAAGCTGTGGGAGCAGAGAATGTGTTGGGAGAAAGTGTCCTGTTTGTGCAAGGCTTTCCCACTAGATATTCAGAGTAGCAGCCATGTTAGTCTGTATCAGCAAAAAGAATGAGGAGTACTTGAGGCACCTTAGAGACTAACAAATTTATTTGAGCATAAGCTTTCATGGGCTAAAACCCACTTCATCAGATGCATGCAGTGGAAAATAAAGTCTATGCAGTTACATAAATTCAAAGGATACATGCGTATTGACATGGTCACTTTAATTTTCCTACGATGATGAAGCCAACAGTAATATCTCTACCATTCTGTGCTGATGTGCCAGGCCCTTGGTAATAAGCTTTTAGGCAGGATTTATCTTTGTGAAGACTTTCATGATAAAGACTTGAAGTTTTTCCTCTTTAGCCATGACAATCTGAAGCAAAAATATGCTGAAAAAATATATCGAATTTCTTGTGAAATCGGTGCCTTTAAGATACTTTTCGGCATTGCGTAATCTGAGTTGCCCAGGGCTAGTAAGAAGCTTTCCAGTGCAAGTAGGGCCAATGTCATCAATTCTACAGAATCTGACTTTCTATATATATTATAATTTTTCTACTTTTTGTGACTATCTATATAACTTTAACGTGAACTGCATATATCCAAAGCTAGAGCTGCGTATGGTGCATAAGCATGTGGTTGCTGTTACGCTGCCAGGCCTGTAGGTGGAACTCTCTTCACTCTGTCTTGGTTCAGCAGCATATCACGTAGAGGTTGCATGGACTCCTGCTGAATCCTCTGATATCCTCCTATGTTGGGCTCCTACGGAGAATGGGAATCAGTGACTCCTCTTAGCTCTACCTACCCTGCATTGTGCCTGTTCCCTTCTCTCCCTGCTCACTGAGTGCCGGAGTACTTCTGCCCTGGCAATCACTCAGTTCCTAGTTGTTTCAGAATATGGCATGAGATGAACCAGATCTAGATTTAGTCTATTGTAGGGGAAACTGCAACTGTCATCGTCCACAGTTAATGGGGGAGGGATGGGGAGGCAGTTGACAGCCATGGATGCTGATTGTTCTCTAGATGACAAACTTCAGACACAATAGCCACATTTGAAACAGGATGACAAAAGAAACAATGCATCCGGTTTTCCCCTTTGAAAGAATGCTGCCAGTGGACCTTGGTGTCTGGATGAGGGCAAAAACGAGATGGTCAAAGGTGGCACAACACTTGTCATGGTGCAAGACAAAGGCAAGACTCATGTGTCTGCCATTGTCAAGACAAACACAGGCATATTCAGGAGGAATGATATGCTTCAAATTTATCTCCCAGCTAACATACTCAGCAATTCACCTTTCCAAATTGCATTGTTTCACCATTCCAAATTGCATTGTTCAGAGATAAGTACAGGGCTGAGATCCAGAAGAACTCTGTTCTAACTGGCCATTAAAGTGCAAGGCTGCTCTGAAAAGTGTTTATAAAAATAGCACCTTTCCTCTGAAGGAACCTGGGCCTGTTCCTCTTGGTTGGTGAGAGTCCTGTCCACTTTAGGGACAATTGCAGAGCAACGGGAGCTGATAGAGTGAGCTGGATTCCCTCTCCTCTGATGTCCTTAATATCTGATTGTACTGCTGCACAAGAAATAGAATGCAACTCACTCTCTGAGTTGTGATTCTGGAGCATAAAAACCTCATTTTTCACTAAAATAAGATATGACATCTTGCGGTTCACGCAGGCCAGTAAAGTGTTCAATCAATGTCTGCATTGTAACCCTGGATATCTTGTGGCTGTGTAGCTTTGGATTAGAACTGTAACTCCCTGCCAGCAGCCCACATGTCTCCCCCTGGCTTTGCCTAACTTATGTTATTTCTTGTAGACTGACCTTAGGACCCTTCCAGCCCCAAATTCACCCCCAAATCATTCTTGCGCAGAAACCAGTCCCTCTTACTGGGCCCTCACAGGGAAAATATTATGTTTGCTGCCTTTACAGAGACAGTACACGTCAACTTGTTAGCTCACTAGAAGCAAATACTTTACTGAATTCACACAGTACTGATCATTTGTAGTGAAAGCAAAATGCGATTATTAACAAAAGACCATGGATTAAGTGATAAAGGTAGAGATGGTTACAAGCAAATAAAAGTGAAAACATTTAGAAGACTAAAACAGGGTATAGTAAGATAGTCTTTTTTTCAGGATGGTTTCTCTCACCCCAATCATCTTTCCACATTTTTCACTGGCCAGGACCATCGCATAAATCCAATTGCTTAGTTTCTTTATCTCCTTAAAGGGAAGGATCAAAATAGAGTGTCTCTCTCTGTCCCTTATATTCCCAAAGGAATTCTGTCCTAATAGTTAGGAAGGCCTCCTGGGGAATTCTGTCTCTGGGTTGCATGACCAATGTCAGCTGGTCTAGCTCAGTGGCTTTGTTACTGCTAATATGTAAGGTAAGGTAAACCTGTATTTCTTTTTCTAGTTTATTACCTTTCCCTAGGTTAGGTTGTCTGGTCTAAACATGTTCTAGTAATGTTACACAGAGAATTTATAATTTCACACACAACGTTGTTACATGTATTTCACAGTATTGACCAGTGTGTTATTGGCTTTCAAATGATACCCCACAAGGCATATTTGGAACCAATATTACTGCAGTAGTGTCTATGGGGTGATGCAGGGGTGCCTGGGGTCACAGGCATGGCTCTTGAATAAATGAGGAGCAGATCTGTTGAATAAGAATGTATTTGTATTTCCAAGTAGAAAGATGTACAATGTTAAGGTTGTCTGAATTCTGTCTCAGTGATCAAACAAAAAGTAATGTCCAAATGCTATGACCTTCAATCTAGCTGCAGTACCCTGTAATGTAAATTGGGATACTTTCCATTTCCATATTGATCATAATTCCAGGAGCAGTGATCTACTGTTATTTCTCTGCAAAAGAAACCGTCCCTGGGGAACAAAGGTCTTTACATCTCAAATGAACATAAGTACTTGTTTATTTTTCTGAACATTTTCAGCTCCGTGGTCATTAAAACCACATTATATAATGTAATATTGCATCCAATAACTTATTTTGAAAACCCCTATCCCAATTAAAGGTTACGTATTCCACAGTGCAAAATATCCACTCAGGCGCAGTTCCTGTTTAATGCGCATTTCCCTGTTTAATATGTGGTTGAAAAGACTTTTAATTTGAGCAGTTACTGATGCCAATAAAGCAATCTGCAGCTTCTCTGTTTTAGATGGCACTGCTTCTAATGAATCTCACTAGGAGCTTAGGCTTTAGTTGAAACCACTGGGGGAGATGGTGCTACCTGAAGAAATGACTGGCTTTATGGTGCCTCAGGAGGTGGATTAATTCCTGAACTTTAATTTAAAAAACAAAAGCTTCATTCACTGACTTTTTTCCCTCCTAAGATAGCACAAACATCTCAGTGATTCTCTTTCAGCCTCCCAAACTATATAAGCCCACAGAGCTTTCCATTTAAACAAAGTACATATGGATGCATGATTTATCATTCAGAGTACAAAACAGAGATGTCTGGGGCGAGGGGGACAGCTGTTACCCCTCCTTTTGTGTGAGACCTGCAGAGCCATTTTTGAAAGTTTGAGGTCAGACCCCCAGCTGGAATAAATAGGTCAGATCTGTGGGTAGGCCAAAGGTAACCAGGAGGGCACTGGGATTTAATACGGAGACACAGGACAGTTCATAAAAATGAGAACTGTCTTGAACCTTACCTCCTCCCTCAAAACAAATATTTTTGAGGTTTTAAAGGTTTTTTTGTTTGTTTTTTTGTTAATTCTCTTCCCCTATGCCTCTTGGTTCCATATGAACATGGAAATGCTAAAACAAACACCAAGAGCTAGTCTTTTATATTTCCTTCCTGACTTGGGGAAAAAAACAACATTGGAAATTTAATAATAAAGATTCAGACCTATTATGGAAAGATGCACATTAGGTCTTCTAGTCTACTTCCCTACCAATGAAGGCTTGTTATCTCTACCATGACTTCTATTGTTTTCTCTAGTCTACTCTTCAATGTCTCTGGTAGTGCACTGTTTAAAGCTTGTCTTTGCACATCTGCCTGTCTTGAGGCCTGATGTAATGCCCGTTGAAACCAATTGGAGTCTCTCTCCACTGAATCAGGCCTTCGTTTTGCAGACCAAAGGGAATAGTCATCTAAACATTTCTAGGGCTGATTTTTAATCCCCTCTCCCTGCACCCCCATTAAGAGTACACTGTGTTCAGTGTTTGAAGTGGGAGGCTTACGAGAATTTGAGAGTAGCAGCTTTGATAAAAGAGTGCTTAAAGGCTTAAACCCAGCTGGATTTTTATTTTTTTATGGTTTCGCCCCCGTAGGATAAAAAGGGGTAATTTAAATGGTTAGATGCCAAGTAGTTTTATTTTTTATATTACTAAAATCTTTAGTTTACAGAAACAAGAAATGGTAGGCCAGCCCTTCTGAATTGGGGGGGTGACTCACAACTTTAATTACAGCGGTTCTTTTATATGCCTTAGGGGTACTATGATTAAGACCAAGCAAAGTCCTCACAGTTATTAACCAGGGATATTAAAGAAAATGTTGACCAAAACAACGCAAATGCATGAACATAAATGATAAACTGGTTACTTTCATGACATTCTCTTCTGTATGTCTCTCTGGAGAGCTTTTAGCAGAGACATCTATAAGAATGAACTGCTTGTGGGGTGTTCTTTTTGTGGTAAATTAAAACCAAAGTATATTGGATCCCAAAATTATTGTGAATTCTGTTTTATTAGATACTTTAAAACAGTTTGAACAGGCTAACTAATTTAAGGACTGGTAGGCCTGATCTAGTTAATAATTAGTATACTTACTTTGCCCATGTGATTAGCTTTAACACTCTGCTATATAATATGGTATTATATTTTTAAGCATCCTAGCTATACCATACTTGTAACTATATCTTAATATTCACTAGCTCAGGGACTGGCAACCTTTGGCACGTGGCCCGACAGGGAAATCCACTGGTGGGCCGGGCTGGTTTGTTTACCTGCAGCATCTGCAGGTTCGGCCGATTGCAGCTCCCATTGGCTGCGGTTCACTGTCCCTGGCCAATGGGGGATGCGGGAAGCGGCATGGGCCGAGGGATGTGCTGGCCGCCGCTTCTTGCAGCCCCCATTGGCCTGGAACGGCAAACTGTGGCCAGTGGGAGCTGCAATCGGCCGAACCTGTGGATGCTGCAGGTAGACAAACCGTTCCGTCCCGCCAGCGGATTTCCCTGATGGGCCGCGTGCCAAAGGTTGCTGATCCCTGCACTAGAGACACAAACAAGTTTGTTACAATCTAATAATGGACTTGTTATAACATTTTTTCTTATAATTTTTGCATCAATATTGAGGTCTCTACCCTATACCCCTTTGTGCCTCCAGTCTTCCACGTTAAGCACTGGCTGTTTATCTGAGTCTGAAATATTGTTCCAGAGTTGGAGCCCACTGATAGGAAAGCAGAGTATGAGACCAAATAAAGCCGTTACTCATAGAGCTGGGGGACAGAATCCTGACCCACCACACTGAAAGTATGTTGTAGGGCACCCATACAAGAGAGCAGCACTTGTCTACAATAAGATGTGGATGGAATAATGGATATGTTCCATTGCTCCCTCTTGGACTCAGTTAAGACCATGTTGTGCTGGCCAAATCCCTGGCCCACCTGAATTTCCCGCTTCTATAGGGTGCTTCTCATCATCCTTAGATGGGAGTCACTGTCATACATGGGATGTGCAGACCCCCTGCACAAGGCCTCTCCTGCTTTTCCTCATCCCTCCAAAATTAGGGGCCAGATCATCAGTTGTTGCAAATCAATGTGTCAGGTGTGGAATTAGCCCTCTGTTGTAACTTCTCTATCAGCTGATTTGCCCCGTATACTTTCTCACACAACTTATGGTGAGAAATAAAACTCTTAAACTGCTTATGATTTTTAGACTCATGTAAGGCACCTTGGGATTGGCCCCACTGTGATCAACACTTTAAGGAGCATGGTACTGTTCTAGTCCAGAGGTTGGTAATGAAGATTACCTCTTCCTGTTCAGAGGCTGGAAGAATAGCCAGGCATATGGATGACTGAACCTCTATGGGAACACTTCATAGCATCTCCTGTGGAAATCATTAGACTTCCCCTGCTTGCAAATTTAATGTAAAATGAGATAGCAACTTTATCTTTTGGCCTTTTTATCTTTACTCTTTCAGATAATGCGTTATTTCAAATAATGAACTGTGGAAGTTTATTATGAGTACCTCAGTTCAGTAAATTTATTACACTCTAGGGTTTCAACCACCTCCAATAGTCCTCAGACTAATTAATTCTTGAAATAACTCTTCAGACAAAATCCCATTTCCTTTCAAAGTGCCACAATAGAGTCCATGTCTAAGACAAACCTAAAGATTAAGTAACTCTTCACTGATCATTGAGTAACTCTCCAACCACCTAATTGGGTTTGCATACAAGAAAAGAAATCGAAACGTGGCACCTGCTTATTACATTTATTTTAAGGGTAATGTCCAAAAATATTTAACTTGACACTTACTGAGGAATCTTAATTCCAAAGAATTTGAAAGCACTATGAATCCAAAATCCATTGAAGTCCGAGAGAGTATTTCCATTGATTCAATAGGCTTTGAATTAGCCCAACTGACCCAATCCTGCTGTTGCTGAAAGCCAAAAGATGCAGTTGGGTGCAGGCACTGGATCAGTACACAGAACACTATAATAACTATGCAGTGAAAGATGGCAGCCAGGTTGACAGCCTGCTCACAACTCAGGGGAATGCTTGGCCAAACACACCAGAAGTTCCATATGGGACGCCAGCAGCAGGTCTGGAATACTTGCACTCTGTAAAATTACTAAATCAAATCCCAGCAGTTGATTAAGCCTCTTTAGGTAGATAAACTGAGTTTCATGCAGCCTATTTTCAGATGAAAACATAAACATTGCCGCTCTACATGGGCCTAATATTTGGGGGGGAGGGATAGCTCAGTGGTTTGAGCATTGGCCTGCTAAACCCAGGGTTGTGAATTCAATCCTGAGGGGGCCATTTAGGGATCTGGGGCAAAAATTGGGGATTGGTCCTGCTTTGAGCAGGGGGTTGGACTAGATGACCTCCTGAGGTCCCTTCCAACCCTGATATTCTATGAACTCAGTTCATTACTTTCATCCTAATGAAATGAATCAGAAATTCCTCTTGGCCTGCCTTTGCATAGCATGCTGTGTGGTCAGTTTGTCTATCTGCACATGACTATGGTACCTGTGAAAGTGAAGGAACAGTGGCATATTATGAGCAGGTGTGGAAAATCTTGTCTGCAACTCTGCCAATAGAATTCAGGTGAGGATTGAGATGTGAACAGACACAGAATTTAATTTCAGTGATGTGTGCAAAAATTGCTAGTTTTGCTAATTGTCTGTTATAATCAGTTTAATGGCCAACTGCTCACTAGGAACAAGGCAATGGTCACATGTATGGCCTTTCTGATGTAGCAGGACTCCTGAAGTATCCTGTTGAGAAATAGATGAGAGCTGGTCAGAAACTTTCTAAACAAAGGTGATTTTTTTGTCCCCTTTCAACAATGGTCTTTTCCCAAAAACAAACTTTGTTAAGATGACTTTTTGAAACTCTTCATCACACTTTTTACCAATATTTCTATAGAAAATATACTGAAACAGTTATAAAATGGCTATACAAATGTTTCATTTGTCTAAAATCATGTTTTCAGGAAACAAATAATACAGTAGTGATTTGAACAAAAAACTGGTGGGGAGGAGGGGAAGACAATGAGTCTATTTTGTAACTCTGTGAAATGGAAACAACTTGGAATTTTTAACAATTGAAAATGTTGATGAATCTTCAACTGAAGACAATTTTATAGTTCCTGTACTAAATAATATAATATTTAGCTTTAACTGAAGAGGAACTAAGGCCCAGATCCTCAAAAATATTTAGATGCTTATTTCTCATTGATTTTATGCACCTAAATACCTTTCAGGATCTGGGTCCTAAGACCCCTTCCTTTCCTGGATCTTTACTCCAGAAACAACAGGAAAATGTAATTTTTTCCCTTAATTGGGCTAACTAAAAGCTAGAATAAGGTGGCTTTTTTTTTTGTATGCATCTGCTGGTTTCATGGTTTTCTGTCTTTCAAGGTGCTGCATGTAAGCAACTGGATCATTTCAATTCTTATTTATCTCAGTGGGAATTGAAGGTATTCTGCACTTTTTAGAATGAGCTTTATGGCCTTAGCAGACCAACTTCCAATTTATTTTTCTTCAAAAAAGACTTTTTTTGTCTAGTCCTGTCACTTTCTGCCATTGTTTGGCTGGAGGGAAATATGTCTGTTATGAAACCACCTTCCTTTTTTATACAAATATCGGACACTATGTCAGTAAAGCCTCTCTCAGCTGACTTGCCCAGAGGTGTCTGCCACCATTCAGCAGGGATCTTTCTTCTAGCCTATCTGCCAGGAGCTGTCAACCCAGAGGGAGTCATTTGATTAACATAGAAGTAGCAGGTTGCCTGCCCTACCGGTCTTCCCAGTGGATACCTGTTACAGGTGAAAGTCATGGCTTCATAGGGAACCCTCAGTCAACAAAACAGCCAACCACAAAACATCTTTCCAGTTTTAAAAAGAAGATATTCAACATCAATCCAGATTTGGATGGCTGCTTGAGGTAGTTCACTACTGTAATTACAGGTCATAAAGATAGGGTGGAGTAAGAGGTCAGAAGCAAAAACAAAAACACCCACCATAATCTGAGGTTGTTAGAGTAATTTCTCTTTGTGAGTGACAATTTGTAGGTTATACACTATGTTGTGTGTGTATGTATGTGTATATATATATATATATATTTGCTTTTAAATTCTTATAAAGATTTAATTACAGCATCACACTTCTTAAAAAGTAATATAGGATGATAGAATCATAGAAGATTAGGGTTAGAAGAGACCTCAGGAGGTCATCTAGTCCAACCCCCTGCTCAAAGCAGGACGAACCCCAACTAAATCATCCCAGCCAGGGCTTTGTCAAGCCCAGCTTTAAAAACCTCTAAGGATGGAGATTCCATCACCTCCCTAGGTAACCCATTCCAGTGCTTCACCACCCTCCTAGTGAAATAGTTTTTCCTAATATCCAACCTAGACCTCCCTCACTGCAATTTAAGACCATTTGCTCTCTGTTCTGTCATCCGCCACCACTGAGAACAGTCGAGCTTCATCCTCTTTGGAATCCCTCTTCAGGTATTTGAAGGCTGCTATCAAATCCCCCCTCACTCTTCTCTTCTGCAGACTAAATAAGCCCAGAATATTCGATAAGGTCTTAAGCTTAAAAGATATGTTCCTCTTGTGTGTGTTTCTTTTCTCACTGTGAATGTAAGAATGTTTGGCTAAGCCATAACTTGTGAAAGGGTTCAGATAGTTTCCCACTGCGGAAATTGGTTTGTTCCATGTTGAAGATTGGAATTCATCCTTACTTTGCTTCCAATCTGGAGCACATCACAGTTCTCTCTGAAAATAAAAAGGGAAAAAAACGTGGACGAGGAAGACATCAACAAAACAAGCACATGTAGTCACACCTTATATTAAGCTTCCATTTATAAATAGCTGATAAAGGGCTAATAAGTAATCTGTAGATGTTAAGAGGATGGTACAGACATGACTAGTATGTGTTAGAGGTGATTATGAACCATGCTTAGGATTGGAAGGATAAGACAGCTAAATGTCAGTAAGCATTGATTTCACTGTAAACATGCAAACTGATGAAAAAATATTTCCATCGATAATTGAAATGTACAGATGACGAGACAAATTCCAGTGATTTAGAGTTTTGAATTAGGCTTGTTACAAATAGGCTAGCAGTATGGCTTGTTGATTTAAGGCAATTTACTTGGTATATTTTGGCATGTGAGGATGACACCTTGTTTTTAATGGCTTATAAAGCTTTAATCTTTTGAATCTCAATCTCAACTCTCATTAAATAGTTGTTTGACCCTCCCCGCTGATAATTTCCCACAACTATGAATATTCAATTTCATAAAAATTGGGGGAAAAAGTACTTAAAATAAACATTGGCATCTGTTGAAATTATAAAGAAATTGAATTCTGCCACGCCTAGCTGTGATTATTAGTTACCTGTTTACTTGTAGATTCTTACAGAACCCAACAACAAATGATTCTTAAATTCTCTCTTCTTCACTTAACCCTCTCTAAATTGAAACTTACTTTTTTTTTTGGTCACACGGGTTTCAAGGAAGATCCAAAACCATTTTCCAAGAAAAGTCTACCTAATCCTCTTTCTAGCAGGACAAAGTCTACCATGTAACCCACTGGTCCATGTATATTACAGGTGCCCTTATGTGCCTGGTCCACAGAGGGTATGGGCCTGTTACAGTCCCATTCCAATCGTACTTTAGCTCATCCTGTAAAAGCATAAGCTTTTAGTTCTGGAGGTTCCCAGTTTGAGATCTGGTGACTGCCAAGATAGCAGCCCTCATACCAACATTTATCTGAAATCAGCAATCCTGCCTTTGGAAAGTAATTCTTGTAAACTTATATCATGTACTCTGATCCCTTTAGGGCTTTCAGAAAGCCTTGTGGTGGTCGGGTGGTCCATTGTCCCACTGAGAACTGGGAATTCTTGTGTCTCACACAGTGCGCTCTGGAACTCTCTTGGCTGCTAGACAGCATGTACTTCCCCCACCACATGCTCTGTGATTTGCTGTGTTCTTTATCTAACCTGGTTAGGCAAGCATTGCTGGGGATACTAGCTTCACCCAGTTCATGTGCTTTCTGGGTATAGGGACTACTTGTACCTCACTCCTGCATGGGGGAAGACACAATCTGGCCTTCAGCACTTTCGTCTTTTGAAGCTATTAATGTCCCTGTTACTGATCTCTAGAGGACAACTAAATTATCAAGGCCACTTCTACAGAAGTAACTGGTGAGGAGTCCAGGCCTTCACACTCAGGGGTAACTAAGCAGCAGGAAACAGCCAGCTTCCCACAATCCTGGCTAAAGTCCATAAACCTTTTGTGAGGATTGAAGCTTTTCATTATTCACAATTTCCCACTGTTCAGTGGAAGACGCCATAAAACTCAGCAGCCTCCACCCAAAGCAAAACTTATGAATGCAAACCTAAGCGAAGTGGAACTACAGCACATATTGCATGACACTCCCCTTCCCCAAATGAAACAACTGAGGGATGAAACTTTTCAAGTTACCTAATGACAACTTATTTGTACTGCAGATTACATCCATTTCACTTTAGGACCCTAACACAAATTCAGACTGAACTGGATTATAGATATTGGTAATATTCTAGGCAAGGTATCTTTCTTTACTGCTCTGGGGTCTGACAACAGTGACTGAAGTATCAGGTGAGTGGAAAGGAAGAGATTGTCAAAAAAAGTTTAGCAACACCATGTCCTGGATACTCCATGAACAGAGGGCCAGTTCCTCAGGCTGCATCCTGTATAGCTCCATTGACTTGTATGGAACTACTCCAGTCTGATTTGTGGAGTTCTATTAAAGTCTGCCTTGCAGAGAGATGTTGCTATGGATAACATGTTACTGCAGGAAGTGATCTCTCTCTATCCAAAGGACTGGACAATACTGAGAGCTAGACAGCAACGTGGGATATATTTTTACATTCCTCCTGCACAGCTTTTGAGATGTCACTATATGTAGTCCAAGGCCTCAGAGCTCATGGAGTAAGCTTTTCAAGAACACACAATATTTTACTGCACTGCAGAGCCCTGTCAATGGTTTTCCAGCTAATTTAAAATTAATCTTAATATTGCTTTCACTGTTCTCATGGAAAACATGTTGTAGTTAGTGAGCCTCATGCCTAATTACTTCACAATTATATTTTCTAAGGTGATATATTAATATGTATTATAGCGTCTCTTGTTCTCACTGCTGTAGTTAAGGGTCTGTCAGGGTTTCCTTTATGAACCCATAATTTCAGGTATTTATAACTTTTTCTTAACCATAAAAATTTGCTTCAGACTTCATAACAAGGTCCCAAGCCCAGAGCAATTTGTTGGCAAAAACTCACAAATACCCTGTTTTTCTGCCTCTGAGTTATTTTGAAGCAGAAATTAAATTTTTTCGCATGCATTTTTGCAAGTCATACATAGCTTTTACATCCAAATGTGGCAGGATGTTAATCCCTGTTGACTCACTGATGTTTCCAAAATAAAATCTTTGTTGCTGAAAATAGCTGCAACCTCTACCCTGAAAAAATAGTTATTTTTAGGTTTAATTTCATTATCTTTGTTCTCCTTGAAGCATGCTAAGCAAATAGTACATCTTTCCCCACAGACATGTATGTTTTAATACTGTGTGATGAGAAAACAGCAATCAGAAAATCCTATCCAAAACCCTTCGTAAAAGGGCCTGATCCAAAACCTATTGATGTCAATGGGAGTATATTTACTTCACTGGGCATTGGATCAATCTCACAGCTGCTCTTTATTGCTGTCATTTTAGCTAGTGCTGACTGATTAAACTAAACAAGGTCGGTAAAACCTATTATGTAAAATAACAGTTTCCAATTAAACCTTGTTGCCAACAGCTCACTATCACCATCATATAATTATTATTTTCAATTTGTGATAGTTACTTTCTTCCCCCTTCAATTTCCTTGTCTTTATTTCTATATGTCCCTGGCACACCATGATTAAAAACTGGAATTCTGCAGAGCTCTCTAGACTAAGCCATACCTGCTATGCATATGAAACCTTTATTCCCCACACTTCTTTTGTTACCGCTACTTGTTTAAAATTAATGGGGCTGTGATTCTCTGACTGTGCCCCCCCCATTTAAACTTTAACAGTTCTCTGTTTGATATGTGAATAACAGGGAAAAACCTACACATACAAATCACTTACATGTTGAAGCAAATAAATGACAATTCTCAATGCAAATAAACACTTCAGATGTAATGCGCTTGTTTAGCCCGAATAAACATTGCTTGTGAACTTTTCAAGTAACTTCCAGGATGCTCTTCTGCAAGCAGTGATAGTCAACGAACATAGTTTGAAATACTGTCCTGCTGGATCCAAGTGCATGGAGCTCCCAGACACACCATAATGAAAATACAATTTCTGATGGGGCCAGATTAAGCTACAGGTACTTACAATGATGATACCTACCTCTCTGATAGCGCTTTTAATCATTAGATCTCAAAGCATTTTACAGAGGAGATCAGTATCATTATCCCCATTTTACAGATGGTGAAACTGAGGCACAAGGAGGGGGAACTGGTTTATTCAGTCACCCAGCAGGCCAGTGTCAGAGCTGGGAATAGAACTCTTGTCTCCTGAGTCCATACTCTATCCAATAGGCACAATGCTGAATGGATAAGCCTGTGCATAAGGCCTCCGCTTTTGTTTGAAGAATCTCAGCTTTCATTTAAAAAAAAGTTTCTAATATTCATGAATACAAAGAAAAGCTTGAAAACATGATCCAACTCAAACTGTAGCATCTGATTGAGATTGCAGACATCCCAAAAAAGCTCCAAGAGATGCAAACTGCCCCTTTCATGTTTACTATGAAACCTGCTGCCACCCCAAGTAGAGGTGGGGCCTTGACATGGGAGGAGGACCATATTGTGGGATGTTGCTATAGGGACCTCATGTGGGGTGTGCATAGGACCATCATCTTAACTTGGCTTTACTGAGAGATATTTGGGCTGCTGTTCAACCATACATCACTTCGTTTGGTCATAGTTGGAATCAACCTCACCATCAGTTTTTACTTTAATTATCTTTCCAATCAATTCCTCTTCCTTTCTGAGACTTCTGTGATGTGTTGATTTGACAGCCTGATCCAAACTCTAGTCAGTGATTTGGAGCCAATTCTATTGGCTTCACCAGCTTAGGATCAGATCCTGAATGTCCTACTGGACTTATAGATTAATAGTCTAGGTAGTCACGTAGAAGCATAGAACTGTTTAGGTGTGTCTTCCACCGCCTTTTCATTGCTTTTATAAGTCTTTATTCTGATCAGCCTGATCAAGCAGAAGCTGGCTGGGGGGAAGATCTTTTCTGAGTCAGACAGGCTGGGTACTGCGCTGTGGTTCCCAAAGAACACAGAGATGATAGGTAACACTATTCCACACTAACTCTCCATGTGGACATTCTTATTCTGCAATGTTGTTGTCATTTAGGTGGATGTGGATTAGCCTAAACCACATAAAGTGCAGAATAAGAATGTCCACATGGGGGCTATTCCATACTAACTATGCTATGCCCCACCCCCACCCCTAAGTAGACAAGCCCAACAAAGAGTAGGAGAAGGAGTTACTTCTCAAGATTACACAGTTGGTCAGTAGCAAAATCAGGAACAGAACCCAGTGCTCCTGACTCCCGCTGCAATGTGCTGTTTACTAGACCACAGTGCCCTCATGTCTCTGTAGCCTCTTTGTGTTCTGTTAGGTATAAATTAGTGTGGCATAGTGCCATCTTTTGAATCCTGTAGTTATCTAACAATAAAAAGGTAAAAGGAAATCTGAGTGAGCTCACTATATCATATCAGATTGTCTACAGATATCTTTAGTATATAGGAAACAACCATTCTGATTACAGTTTATTGCCAGACAGTTCATGTAAAATGAAATTTCCAGAGCTACAAGATAATCAGTGGATCAAGAAGTTTCTAGTATTCATGAATACAAAGAAAAGCTTGAAAACATGATCCAACTCAAGCTTTCTTACTACAGAATGCCGGCTCTGTGCTCATCTGTCCAACAAAAAAATTAGCAACCTGTATCTCAATATATATTGCTTGCCAAACCTCCAAACAAACACGATAACTAAGTTACAACAGAAAGATAAAGAATGAGTCTGCTCTTGTTTAAGACCACGAATAGTCCTATTATACCAAATATAAAAAAATCCATAAATAGTTCAAATTATGTCTGAATTGGAATCTCATTTCCCACTATGATACTGTGCACAATTCAAACAAAGCAGGGAATAAACAGAAAAGTGCCAGGGGCTTTTCTGACTTAGCTTGGGTCACTACCAACAGTATCACTACAGAGAGAAGCTTACGTCTAAGATGTAATTAGCACAGCCCCTTCGCAGATACAGGAAGGCTCCTTTTTTGGCTAACCTGACCTGGAATCCTCGTTCAAGCTTGTGACACACGTGTGCATTCAGTGAGTCCAGGCTCCAGATGAAGACCTCTTCTATCTGATTAAATTCACTTTCATATCTGACCCCACCAACTGACAGTTTAAACAAAGGGACACATTCTTACACCACTTTGTTGTCTCTACGCACAGCTGTGGTGTTTGCATGAACGACGGAACCACTATTGATGATGGCTTATATTTCTGTCTCTCTTATACACAGAGAGATTTTCTTGACCTGATCCACTTCTCTTTCAGCCAACTTAACCTTTTCATATCAATGTCAGCTGCCTTATCCTTGTCCCATCCTCCGTAACAGGGATCTTCTGTTTCTATGTGTCTTTTTGGCTGTGAAATAGAGCTGTACTCTGTCCAAAGAGCCCTAGGCAAAGATGCAGGATGTGAAGTGGCAGAAGGGTCAAAAAATTTTGTTTAGCAATGGGGGAATCTGAGATGTTGCATCATGGAGTTCAAGTCTTTCATACACCCAGAGAAGCCCTAAACATTCAGTCTATAGTTACCATCTTAGATTAATGAAAGCAGTGTGCCTTCTCTTTCATATGCTGACAAAATGCTGGAACAAAATGGCTGCTGACCAGATCCCATTTTTCGGCCTCCCACGACAGAAAGGATGTGGACAAATTGGAGAGAGTCCAGGGGAGGGCAATGAAAATGTTGAGGGGGCTGGGGCACATGATTTATGAGGAGAGGCTGAGGGAACTTGGCTTATTTAGTCTGCAGAAGAGAAGAATGAGGGGCGATTTGATAGCAGCCTTCAACTACCTGAAGGGGGATTCCAAAGAAGATGAAGCTAAGCTGATTTCAGTTGTGGCAGATGACAGGATAAAGAGCAATGGTCTCATGTTGCAGTGGGGGAGGTCTAGGTTGGATATTAGGAAAAACTCTTTTCGCTAGGAGGGTGGTGAAGCACTGGAATGGGTTACCTAGGGAAGTGGTGGAATCTCCATCCTTAGAGGTTTTTAAAGCCCGGCTTGACAAAGCCCTGGCTGGGATGATTTAGCTGGTGTTGGTCCTGCTTTGAGCAGGGGGTTGGACAAGATGAACTCCTGCGGTCTGTTCCAATCCTAATCTTCTATGATTCTGTGATCCCATAGAGCAAGGTCTTAGTCATTTCATGGCAAACAAAGGTATTCTAGTTTCTTAGATACATGAGTCACAAAATAAATTTTGCAATTAGCACTAGAAACTAATTCCACTTTCCCATTTTTACCAAATGTGAATGTAATCAGTTTTTTCTAGTGGTGCAACCTTTTTAAATTTTACCAAGCTGCATCATACACCCAATGTTGTTTCCATATGCTACTAAAAACAAAGCAGGAACTAGGAGTCACGGTGGATAAAAGTGTAAGACCCAGAATGGTTAACATCTGTTAAAATTAAACAGATAGCATTCTGAGGTGCATATATGAATTTATTAACTGTGAGATCTGGGAATTCTTAGCTCAAGAAGTTAGTAAGGCTACATTTGGAAGTCTGTTCACAGCTCTTCACATCTGATTGTGGAATGGATATTATTGCAAAGGAGAAAATAAAGCATATGGCACTGATAAAGACACAGGGACTGGAGAATAATGGTTATTCAAAAAGGCTAAAGAAAGTACAGGGAATCTGTGCTTCGGGAAAGCAGAGAATGAGAGAGAAAACCCAGAGAGATACAACACACACAAGTCTGCATGGGTAGATATAAAAGAGGAACAAAGAATTCCCCAATATCAAGAAGTTAAGTAGTATTTATTTACAACACAATGAGTAGAGCACAGAATAAACTGCTAGGATCAGAGCAGAAATAATTTTGTAAAATGTCTAACAGAAAGAAACAGGTGTTGTGGAAGAGTACCACAAGAGGAAATAGACCTAACTGATTTGTTCTGCTCTCTTTCCATCCATAAATTTGTCCCAACTCCTGGAGAGAATCTATATGTAAAAGTAATTGTGTTAGTACTTGGATACAGTTCAACAGAAAAAGAAAAAAGATCTTGAAAGATGAAGCAGGAAGAACTATTTCATTTTTAATTAAAAAAGCCTCACTGAACTCTATAAAGCCAGTGTTCCAATAGAGTCTTCAGATAATTATCAGGATTTTTGTGTACTTTCTTCATTGCTCCTGTGTAGGAAGAGAAGGTTACTCACCTCATGCAAAAAGAAAAGGAGTACTTGTGGCACCTTAGAGACTAACCAATTTATTTGAGCATAAGCTTTCGTGAGCTACAGCTCACTTCTTCGGATGCATCCCTGAGGTTCTTTGAGATGTGTGTGCTCCACTCCAGGTGATGGTGCATCACGGTGCCATTGATCGGAGATCTTTGGTAACATTGCCTGGTAGGGCCGCGCATGCACAGCTGCTGTCTCGCAGCATTGTTGGAGTCTGTTCACCGTGCACACAGGCTGACCCCCTCAGCTCCTTCTCTACCATAGGTAGAGTCCTCTTTTTTGAACTCCAAAGTAGAGCAGAGGAGGGTGGGTAGTGGAGCACCCACAGGGACACACATCAAAGAACACTCAAAGAACCTCAGTTACTGCACAAGGTGAGTAACTTTCTCTTCTTCTTCGAGTGCTGTCCCTGTGGGTGCTCCACTCCAGGTGAATGTTGAACAGTACCCACTATGGTTGGGGGGACTTTGGAGTTATGTGCATCATAGCCACGGACAGGACATTAAGACCTCCTATGGCATCTGCCCTGGTGTCCTGTATGATGGCATAGTGCTTAGCAAAATTATGGTCCCTGAAGAGGGACGGGTAACCAGGTAAGGTAGGGGGGCAGGAAGTAAAAGGGATGGAATAGCCCAAATACACTGTCACCAAGACCCAGCAGTCTTGTGTGATTTGCTCCCAAGCATGGTGAAAATGACAGAGGCAGTGGCCAAATGGGCAGGTAGGCACTGGTGTTAAGGAGTGGTTGCTCAGTTGCCAAGCCTTCAAAATTGTGGTTTGTTTCCCGATGGTTGGGACGTCACTTGGTCTGGTTGGATCTGTCTGTGCCTGAGTGGTCTATTCCGATTTCTTCCTACCTCATAAGGTCTGGACTGTGGGCGGGTGTATTAGGGCACCCTGGTTCTTTGGTATGGTTGATACCTCTTTCTTTTGGGGGGTGGAGTGTATATGCCCAATGTACGTAGGGTAGCCTGATAGTCCTTAATTGTGTGTAGGACGTCATCTGTTTTTGTTGAAAACAGTTTCTCTTTGTTGAAGAGCAGGTCCTTCACCTTTATTTGGAGCTCCTTCAGGATTCCGGGTGATAGTAGCCATGAGGCTCTGTGCATCACTACTTCGGTAGCCATAGTACGGGCTGCAGTATCGGCCATGTCCAGGGAAGCTTGTGAGGCTCTTCTGGAAACCAGTTGTCCCTCAACCAAAACAGATTTAAATTGGGCTCTCCTGTCCTCTGGTATGTCTGAGGTAAACTTGAAGAGCTTCCAGTAGTTGTCAAAACTGTATTTAGCCATCAAGGCACTATAGTTGGCTATCCGGAATTGTAGTGTGGAAGATGTATAGACGTGTCCTAGGAGGTCTAAGACTTGTGGTCCTTATCTTGAGGTGTGGACTGGTGTTGAGATTGTTTTGCCCTGTGGTTTGTTGCTTCCTACCACAAGGGAATTTGGTTGTGGGCGGGCAAAGAGGAAGTCCACACCCTTGGCTGGGACATACTATTTGCGGCCCACCCTCTTGCATGTTTTTGGGGCAGTGGCCAGGGTCTGCCATACATTTTCTGCAGGCTCTGGGATGGTGTCATTAATAGGAAGAGCAATTTTTGATGCTGAAGGGGGTTGCAGAATTTTCAAGAGTTTGTGCTGATTCTCTTGAACTTCCTCCAAAGGGATGTTGTGGCTGATTGCTATTCATTTAAACAGCTCTTAGAATTGTTTGAAGTCATCAGTCAGGGTGGGTGGAGGTGGCATGACGACTTCGTCTGGAGATGAGGAAGAGTTGTGTTCCTGAGGCACCATCTTGGGGATGGTCTCTTCCTCTGGTTCCTCTGGTAGGTCCTCTGTGGCCATCGATGTAGTTGGTATGGGAATACCGGTGGAGACCGAAGTTGTGCCTTGGGTGGTGTGGAGGTCCAAGCATAGCATACTTTATATGTTGCCCATGGGTCCCATGGTGGCCATTGCACAGTATATGGAGACCCATCCATGGAGGATACCATGGAATGGGGTTGGGCTTTGTGTCATGAAGTCCCAGTCACAGGTTTTTGTGAAGGTCTTGGTCATCGTTGTCACTATCCATGAAAACTGACTGTGCTGTGGGTGATGTTGGCTGGGTTAAGGTTGATCCCTCGGTGCTGAGGAGAGGTGATTCTGGTACCGGCACCACTGAGATGTCTTTCTGTGTCAAGAATTGTTGCGGTGCTGGTGGGTGCAGCACCGACAAGTTGGTATTTGATGCTGGTGGTTTAGGTGTCTTACATTTCACCTTCGTCGGTTCTGGTGGTCCCATTATGGTGCCATCTGTTGATGCCAGATGATGTGTCGGTGCCGGTGGTGGTGGTGGTACCACCGAGGTGTGTGTCAGCTGTGTGGCTGGCGCTGGTTCTGCCGAGGATGTCGGTGCTGAGAAGGAGACATGGGTTGTTTGATGTCTCTACTCTTTAGTTTTGTGAGCGGTGCACCTAGTGCCGGGAGAGTCGTAGGTACTGACCCTTAGGGCCATCGGCACCACTGGTAATGACCTTCCAGGGGACTGTTTCTTCTTATGTGGTACCCTCTGCGGAGAGGTGGAGGTTCGCTTCCTCTTCTCCTAAGAGGGTGGAGCTGTGCTCTTGGTCCATTGCAACCGGGATGGAGAGCACTTGGGAGAAGGTTTAGAGTTGTCCTTCTCCGATCCAGGTTGGAGAGATTTCTCCATGAGGATCATTTTCAGGTGCAGGTCCCGGTTGCGATGGGCTCTTGCCTTTAGGTTGTTGCAATGGGCGAACTTTGCTGGAATGTGCATCTCTCCGAGGTACCTCACGCAGAGGGAATGTCTGTCGGAGCGCAGCATGGCCTCTCTGCAGGAGCCGCATCTTTTGAAGCCAGGAGAGCCTGACATGTTGAATTAAAGAGAGGTCATGGTGGACCAAAATGATGTAGCAGGGTTTTCACTCCACAGGGAGCAAGAACTTGGAAGAATGGGGGGAATTTTTTTTAAACAATTAACTAACTTATGTAAAGGGTAAAACTGGGTTAATTGTATCTAATTTTTCTATCACTAGGGGAAGAATCTACCGCACTGCCCGAGCTCCATCTTCCCCTGAGGATGGCTGATAAGGAACTGAGGGGGTCGTGCCATGTGCGCGCTGAACAGACTCCAGCGATGCTGCGAGACAGCAGCTGCACATGCATGGCCCGACCAGGCACTGCTACCAAAGATGTCTGATCAATGGTGCCAGGACGCACCGTTGCCTGGAGTGGAGCACCCACAGGGACAGCACTCGAAGAAGTGTTGGATCTGACCTCCACTGGGTTCCTTCTGACTTAGTTAAGCAATGCAACATTGCGAATAGAGTAAATAATGAGCAGCCATCTTCTTGATGACACTTTTAACTCATGTATAGGCATATTATGTTATCTGGGAAAATTTCCATTAGTTTCCACAGTGGTGTTTTAAGGAGCAAACCAGCAGAAAGGAGATTTGTTAGTGATAAAGTTACCCTATCTCTAAACATGGATAAAGAATAGCAAGACATTAGCCTGTCAATATTTGGTATATCTTATATTCTAAAGCTGTTTCGTGCAGCTTTTATTTTCAGTACTATGGGTCAGATTACAATACTGGTCTCTCTGACCCCATCAAGGACTAAGCCTTTTGCCCTTTCCTGTCATGGAGTGGAATCTCATGTTTCTCTTATACTCAGATCAGCACCCTGGTGCACTGCACATGTGTATGAAGTTCCAGAAGACTGAACAAAAACTAATCTCGTGCCAAACTTAAAAAGGGTAAATGGAATGACACAGGTAATTATAGGCCTTTCAGTCTGACATCCATCCCAGGCAAAATAATGGAGAGCTGATGTGGACTCAATTGATAAAGAATTAAAGGAGAGTAATATAATTAATGTCAGTCAACATGGGTTTATGGAAAACAGATCCTATCAAAGTAACTTAATATTCCTTTTTGATGAGATTACAAATTTGGTTGATACAAGTAATAGTGTTGATGTGATAACCTTCATGTTCTGTAAGTCATTTGACTTGGTACTGCACAACATTTTGATTAAAAAGCTAGAACAATATGAAATTAACAGGACACACATTAAGTGGTGAACTGATAGCTGGCGAACTGATAGGTCTCAAAATGTAATTGTCAGAGAATCATCATCAAGCAGGTGTTTCTAGTGGGGGTATTCAGGGTGGTTGGCCCTATGCAATTTAGCATTTTTATCAATTACCTGAAAAAAAATCACTAATAAAGTCTGCAGATGCCACAAGAAATGTGGGAGTGGTAAATAATTAAGAGGACAGGTCACGGATTCAAAGCAATCTGTATCTCTTGGTAAGCTGAGTCCAAGTGAACAATGTGCGTTTTCATATGACAATGTGAATGTGTGCATCTAGGAACAAGGAATGTAGGCTGTACTTACATAATGGAACACTATCCTGGGAAGGAGTGACTCTGAAAAAGATTTGGGGGTCATGGTGGATATGTGAATTGAGCTCCCAGTGCAAGGCTGGCCAAAAGAGCTGATGTGATCCTAGGACACAAAAATGGGAATTTCGAGTAGAAGTAGAGAGGTTATTTTACTTCTGTATTTGGCACTTGTGTGAGCACTGCTGAAATACCATGTCCAGTTCTGATGTCCACAAATTAAGAAGAATATTGAGAAATTGGAGAGGGTTCAAAGAAGACCCACGAGAATAATTAAAGGACTAGAAAACATTCCTTACAGTGAGACTCCAGGAGCTCAATCTATTTAGCTGAACAAAGAGAATCTTAAACCTTTATTACAATCTACAGATACCTATATGGGGAACAAATATTTGTTAACAGGCTCCTCAGACTAGCCGAGAAAGGTTAACACAATCCAGTGGCTAGAAGTTGAAGCTAGACAAATTCAGACAGGAAAAAAGGCATACATTTTTAACAGTGAGGATAATTAAGCATTGGAACAATTTACTAAGGGTCATGATGGATTCTCCATCATTGACAACTTTTAAATCAAGATTGGATTTTTTCCTAAAATATATGCTCTGGAAATTTTGGCAAAGTTCTATGGCCTGGGTTATACAGGAGGCCAGACTAGATGATCACAATGGTCCCTTCTAGCCTTGGTCAACCAGTGGTTGGTTCAGAGATTCCCTGAAGGACCATCTAGGTTTTAGGCACCTGCATTTCCTCCCTCAGCAGATGTGAGATAGTGACCAATAGTTTTATTTAGGAGCTGGAACAGAGCATCAGAGAAAAAAGGATTTTATTAATTTACATATAGCTTGCTTCAGACAAGCACATTTTGAATCCTTACATAAATTTCAGCAAGTTTGCCTCACAATGAGTGCACAACAGTAGAAAGCTTACTAGAATTTTCCCAGTAAGTGTGTGTAAAAATAGGGCCTGATGCTCCTTTACACTAAAGCCCATTACCAGATCAGTGTAAAGGGGCCTTAGTATAAATGAGAATCAGGCCCATCTGTACCTATTAATTGATCTTGCAATTCTTAGATACGCCTTCCAATAACATTCCAAGCATAAAAGCTGCTGTTTTATAATATTAATAGTTCCCCTTCTGTCGATATCCACAGTAGATGTGGTTGTTATGATCTTTGTGAATATCCCTCCCTGTGGGGTCAGAGGGTTAATTTTTCCTTAAGAGCAATTGCTGGTAGCTGAATGTCCTTTAGGCTCTCTCTCATTTCAATTGAAATGACATGCTGGGTGCTCTGACTGATGTTTGAGATTCCAGCTGCCTAGACAAATTCAATTTCTTAGTGCCTCCTTTGGCTGACTACTTTTAGGGGTTGCTATTTATATATTTAAAACAAGCTACAGATTCTCTTTTAAAAAAAATCTCAGAAGGAAGATATGTTTTATTTGAAAAGCAGTCAGAGCCAATTACTAGAAATAAAGTTCCTTGGGAATACAAAGACGGGATGTTATCCAACTCCTGATAGAAGTTTAGACTTTGGAGGGCGGGGGCGGGGAGAGAGAAAAAACCAAAATACATGAATTCTTCTGTTTCCTTCTTCTAAGGAAGGAGCGGTCCCTCCCCATTTTTTCGTAGGAGTACAGTTTGTAAATTGTGTTTCTATTGCTCCCCTTTCCAAGCCCTCAATAAATCAGTATAATGCCTCCTGGCTCTATGGGTCCTCTCGCTGCAAGTCATAATTTTCAGGGGACTAGTGAAATCCATTAAAAATCTATCCCAACTTTTGTGAAAGGTAAGGTGGCTATTGAGAGTCAAAGATAGGGAATAAGGTAGTAGGAAACTGCTGCAATTTGGGGAGAGTTGGAGTCTGGAGCTAGTTGAAATCATGAGAAAGGCTTAGGATCAGAGGAAGAGACCAATGAGTGAGTGGCAGGGAGGTGGTTCTTAGTTGGATTGGAGAACAGAGAGAAAAGCGTTACCAAGCAGAGAAGAGGGAGAGGAGGGGAGGGGAAAAAGAGAGAGAGAGAGATCAGTAGGATCAACTAAATTAAGATAAACTATGGCTAAGTTACCATATAGTTTTAATTTACATGACATCTTTGATCAAACGATATGCACACTACAAAGACTATTATACCCATCTTTACAGAATTAACCAGAGGCGCATAGGGAGCCAGTAGCAGATTTGAGAATAAGAACTCAGGTTTCCTGACTCTTAGGCTTGTACTCTAACCCCTACACTATCCTGCTGCTGGATTCAAGTTACATTTTCCAGGATAACTTGAAACCACAGCTTCTATACATTCTGAGTGATGTTATTTAACATGATCAAGAAAAACAGTGGGGACTTTTAATCATATATCAAAATATCTGATGATTTAGTTGGTGTTGGTCATGTTTTGAGCAGGGGGTTGGACTAGATGACCTCCTGAGGTCCCTCCCAACCCTGAGAGTCTACGATTCTATATTCAGGGATATATGATGCTTTGATTTTAAAAACATCATTCTTCCACTTGTAATTTGGGCACACTTTTTTGCCGTGAATCTTTCAACTGCAAAGCACAGCACATATAATACACTTTATCTGGTTACTTGTGAACAACTCGAGAAGCTCACTTGCAGGAATTTTTTAACCGTTAAAAATGCAACTCAAATGCAAAAGACATTTGGTCATTCATGTCTCTATTTATCGTAATTGCTTACAATGGAAAACAGCTTTGGGTGACCTTATTTCAGGGTATAATGATATATTACATTAGTTTTCATAGTAACACACCTTCTGATTATCCTATAACATATGCAGAATTTCATTTTAAATTTGCTATAATCCAGTATAGAGGGGAAAGAGAAGGACATAATCCACCGGTTAGATCATTTTTGCCTCCTGTCTGTACTAAATTGGACACAGAATCTAGTAAAATTACACTGGTAAAAGCGTAGTGCATGGGAAGCTCACACAGCAGTTGCATTTTGAATGAAATGTTTTTAGACATGACCTTGATCTTTAGCTTCTGTTTTAAGGCACTTCAATATTTAATGAAAAAAGTCATTGACAAATCTGACAATCTTGCTGGAAAATTGTTCAGAATCAAAGACACTGACTAATGATATCTGACTATTAATCATCATTTTATAATTAATTCATTGAATAGCTTAGTTCTCGCTGTACATTGATCTGTTGTAAGACAAGTATCCTCTGAAGATGAGTTTTATATTGCAAAGCAGACTGAGAGTGGCAGTGCATGAGATGCTTAATAATGACAGGAAAACTGCAACAGGAGTACAATTTCATCAGCACCAATATAATGTGTCAAAGATGGAAAAGTTAGGGTCTATTCAGTATGGGCTAGATTTTCAAAAATGCTCAGTATTAAATGAACATGTTTCAAAATGTCTCATTTTGAACTCTGCCAAATGGAAAAAGCCCTTCAACATTTTGAATTGTTTCCACTGCTCTACTATTTATATATTGCAGTACCATCTACAGAATGGAGAACAGAGATTCCAAGGCAAGAACCTCACAGAACTCTGGGACCAGAAAAGCAGGGAAACACTGCATGATGGGGGATCTCTGCTTCAAACGTTAATGAACCCATGCCTGCACACACCCAGCTCAGTAGTTATCAGACCAATTTTAGTAATAAATCCTTTGTTGGTATCCAGAATAATGAAGTTGCCTAATTGCATTGTGAGCTCCCTTGAAGGAACACCACCCAGAGCCAGGAATAATCAGTTACTATTGTCTAGCCTGAACAAAACAACTTTGGTGTACTCCTTGAGCCATCAGTTTACCCACAAACAAATCTAGTGTTCTCCCATGAACCACTGTTGTTTCTCTACAGAAAACCCTACCCATGCTCAAGTAAGTGCTCTGATGCCTGGATCCACAATCTGCATCAGTTCCACTGGGACTTCATCTTCTCCTGACTGATAGTGCTGTGGGCTCTGCCTGTCTCCAGCACTCTGGACCCTCAGCTACCACTACCACGTGGGGCCCCCGATCGATTCAAGCTTCATGGAGTGGTGAGAACCTAACTCTTTCTCTCTCTCTCTCTCTAGGTATAACCTTCTTGACTTGTGTGATCAGTTATCGTTTTCTAAACCTGAGTTTTGTAATCAAATTTAAGTTAGATTTAATATTATAACTGTTTTGATTGTTTGGCTTCCCTTGTAGGGTTATTACCTGGCAATAAATAATGGTTAAGCTGGTTGCTTCTCTCTCTCTCTTTCTCTCTCTCTTGCTGCAGCAATCCACCTCGTACCTAAGCTAAAGATCCCCACAGTGGCCAAAAATCCTGTGGGTTTTGCTCATCAAGTGGTTTGCTAGCAGAACAATGTAACGTGAAAGTCAGGATAGGGACGTGCTGAACCTCGGGCATATGAGGGTGGCAGCTTGAAAGTGCTGCTCGACCCAGCTTGCTCCGGCGTGCTCTATTCCAGTGCGCTGCCCATGGCATATGAGGGTGGCAGCTTGGAGGTGCGGTTCGACCCCAGCCTGCTGTGTCCAGGGACATATAAGGGGTTAGCTTTGGAGTGCTGATTATCCCAGTCCTCTCAGACGTGCTCTGTTAAAATGTGTGTATTTCATCTGATTCTGGGGCTGGAAGAACCCAGCCCTGGGGAACCTAGATCCTGCAGGGTAGCCCCATTGGGAGGGAACTTGCAGCAGGGAGAAGTAGAGCCCCATATGAGAACGCAAGTGACACAAGCACCACATTGACAGAATTACAGAATTCCCCCCGCCCGCGCAGAAGAGTAACCCTAATAAATGCGCGTACCCCAAAGTAACAGGCAAATCTGGTAACAAATAGCTATTGCACTTTAAATTCACACCCTAGCTATTTTGCGCTAACTTCCCCATGAATTCCCCCATGTACACAAGCATTTAGACTGTAAGATTATCAGGGCAGGGACTCTCTTAAGAAGTGGGTAAACCGTGCCTGTCACAAATGTTAGGGTGCTACTGTAACACCGAGGTCAATAAATAATAATGTAAAGGTGAGCTTGGGCATTCTCTAAGACACTGAATTGAGTCTTGTTCCTTAAGTTGTTGATGCAACAGTTAAATAAAAGCACTTTATTGAAACATAAGACTTTCCACTTCCGCAGGAATACTACCGGTAGCATGGTTTAGGATACCTAACCTAATGGGCATAGAGGTTAAAAAACAATACTCTTAAAGAGAATGTAGCATAGTTCTAGCACACTCTTATGGAGCAGGAAAGGATGGCCCCCAGCCCCATGCTGCAAACATAATTTTCCCCTGATAATTAAAACAGTAAAGCCAATTATGACCCAGACTTCTTGTGGAAATGCTGAGGAATGAACTGGAGAGTGTAAAACACTTCTGATGTAATCTTAATTGCATCCGTCAAGCTACCTCGCTTACTAAAGGTTACAAAATGAAAAAATATATATGGGCTAATATGTTGTGAGAGAGATCATCAAAGGCATCAGGAAGGAGGCTGCATTTCTTTAGGGAAAGGCCGATTCAGCTGGGAAGATCAAAGTTTACCTTTTCATGCTGGTTTATTTCCATCCTCCATCTGTTCTGTAACGAAGGCTGCAGAAGTGTAACTATAAAGTAGGAAGTAAGACATGCACTGGAACCCTATTCTATTATTCACATTCTGATGCCAGTTTATGGAGTTGTAAGAAGGGCCATGCAAAGTTGCTGAATATCACCCATCACTGTAGTATCTGAGCACTTCACAATCTTTACCACCCCTGTGGTAGAGAAGTACTATCATCCCCATTTTACAGAATGGGAACATAGAGGTTCAGTGACCAGCCCAAGGCCACACAAGAAGTCTGTGGAAGAGCAGGGAATTGAAATCATGTCTCATAAATTCCAGGCTAGCATCCTAACTATTTGACTAGCCTTGCTCTCTGAGGCAGATGAGGGGTGAAGTAGAGGATCCACACCTGCTCCATGGTCAAATGATGCTCAGGAGCCAGGAACATGCACCTTGATTCCCAGACATCTTTTAAAAAAATCTGCTACTTATTCTCTCCACCACCCTAGGGCTCCTAGAAAAGTCCCAGGAAGGGAGGATAAGGGGCAGAGATTGGGGTTCCCTTATAAAAATGAATGAAGTCAGTAACTTGGAGAATGTTTTGGGGTGATTTGAGAGAGATGGGGCTGAGTGGCTCTTTGCAAACTCCCAATCTCTCGATTGCTGGCTGGCAGCTCTTGAATAAACCATGAACTAGGTCACAAGGGGTACGTCTACACCACAGCTGGGAGCGGGCTTCCCAGTTCTAGTAGGCATACATGCTAGCTCCGCTCAAGCTAACACACTAAAAATAGCAGTGCAGCTGGGTTTAGCATGTGCGGCAGCCTGGGCTAGCTACCTGAGCATGTATCCAGCTCTTTGAAGAAAAACTCACCCCACTGTGAGTTACTGAGAACAAGGAGGTGGTGAGCACCCAAATCAGCATTACAGCCAGTTAGGTGCCTCTTTCAGGGGGTGTTGAAACGTCTGGCGCTGTAGAGCTGGTTTTGTCATGAAGCCATCCAGGGTACCCTCTGGAAATGCGAGGACCAGGCATTGCTCCACAGTGCAGAATGTCTTTCACAGAACAACTGCACTAGGAGAAGTGGCTCTGACATTCTGCTACATGGGGGCCCTTTTACTCTCCTGTGGCAGTGTAAGTCAGCCTTACTTGTAGTGGTTGTGGGGAAATGGTCCGGAAACAGCTCCTCAGATGGCCACCCAGACTGATGTAGAGCTGTTGTAACGGCGGCCTTGAGCTCAAACCCATATCAGAAGCGTAGCCAGAGTGTACTGCACTACAGCTGTTCTCTGCTCCCAAAAGCCACGGGAAGAAGAGCATAAATTAAACCAGGCTAGAAGCTCCTACATGAACCCAGTGTATGGGGAGTGGAAAATTGACTTAAAGCTACTCTTGCCTCTCCCAAGCTATCCCTGCTCCAAGTGCGGGAGCAGAGTAACAGAATCAGGCCCAGTGTTTCATTTTACCCAAGTTCACTATAAGGGGCTCTGATGTACTGTATACAGCTGTATTACATTTATTTGTTTTAGGATAGTACAGTTTAGATGACAGCAACAGATGGAGGATAATCAGTCTTCCCCATCAGCTCTGGACTGAGGTATTATGACAATGACGAGCCGTTTCTTACATCCTAAAGTGAAACGTAATTGCCCACATTTTTCATCATAATCTCCCTGTGGGAACACCTGCAGTGTGAGCTGACTCCAGATATAACAGAACCAGAGTCGAAGTGCAGTTCATCTACAATTAATCATTAAAATGATCATAAATCATCTTGCCACTGATGATGATACTATTCTGTTCATGCTTTCTTATTAGCATCCTGCTTCAATTAAAACAATGTCACGAGCTGTTCAGTTTTCTGGGCTTTCATGAGCCGTCAGTTTTTGGTTGTTTGTTTGTTTTTGTACAGAGTGTCTCTAAGAATATGTGAAATCTGTTTTGAAAATGCCATCAGAGCACCAACTAAAGTGTCATGTGAAGAGACGGAGTGTGGGCTTTGAAGTATTTGTGACCTCATTCAAATGGTATGTTTTTACTGCATATTTAATCCACTTATTGTGTCTGAAACATCCCAATACCTGCCCACACCAGCTTTCCACTAAATGATGCTTCATAAGAATCACTATTTCCTTTATGTTTAGCCTTGATTTCAGTCTTTTGGGTCAAAATAGTTCTATCAAGCAAAGTAGAAGTCACAAAATGGGCTTTCATAGCTTAAATGTAAAGAAACAACTTCTTTCTTCAGATCAGCTATCAGCTATCTATTCAGATAGCAGAGATTTAATAGAAAGTTGGGGCCTGATTCATAGTCCACTGAAGTCAGTGAGAGTCTTTTTATATGTTTTTACAGTTCTGATATGTTTAAAGGCAAAGCACAAATTCAACTTAATTTGTGGAGCTAAAATCTAACCTGTTAGAATAAAACTTGTTGGTGACATCGTTAGATAAAAATATGGTAAATATAATGCTGAGACTGTCAACTTCATGCATGTTTTGTGCGAGAAATCTGAGCAACACTGTAATATGACAGCAAAAAAAAAGGCCAGTGCAAATTGGGGGCGGGGGAGGGGGAGGGCATATGCAGAGACATCCATAACCTTATTCAGAAAGGTAATTTTGCTCTTTGTACAACTGTGGGTCAGCTGCATTTGTAATACTGTTTAATAATAATAATATGTTTAATTCTGATATTAACAAATTGTGTGGACTTCCAAGTAGTAAACATGGTTAGCTAGAGGGAACCTAATGAGGTAGAAGGAATATAGGAGTTAATTATTGGTAGGAAAGGGATGGCTATGAGAGACTAAATGGTCTACAGATAGTTACAAATATAAACAGTAAGCGTGAAAGAGGGGAATTATTTAGGACAAAGAAGGAGTTGTAACTAGAAGATATGGGATGACATGAATAAAGGAAAAAATTAAGATCTTCCTGATAATATGATTTAGTCAGGTGCGGAATTGTCTACCAAGGAGAGTAATGGAACCTCCCATTATTTGTGTAATTTACCCCTAGACCAGACAAAATCCTAGCAAATTTAGAGAAGGGAACAATTTTTCATTGTCAGGGAGATGGACTCGATGATCTAAGAGATCTCTAATTTATGTGATTCTATCAACTTCATGCAGGCTTATTCTAGTTACACAAACTGAAATGTTGGGAAGAACCGAGGATTAACATCTCTACTCATACAGAAAGGACAATGGGACCTTTAATGGCAATAAGTTGGCAAGATCTCAGTTCTGTGTCATTCAGAAGGCAGCATCTCCAGCAACATAGCTGGGACCCTATTTCGGTACCAACTCAGTAGAAACAATGCCATCTATTGACTCATCAGTGTGGCTTCCTGCATCACTGGTTTTCCCTTGGGTGTGTCCCACCAAATATTGACCAGCCATGGCCTTGCTTAACTTATCAGATCTTCTGGATGGTTGTTGCAATAATAATTGGTACACAGGATCACAGTGGTGTGGCCACATGCAATGATGGTAACTAGAATAGAAAATTCAGTAGCACAAAATTAATTCAAATATTAGAATGAAACCAAAGGGGAAAAACAATGTCTTTTATTACAGTAGTTAGAATTGTATTCCGCATGCTTCTTAGATATGGTATGAAAGAAACCCATCAACCATATCACAAATATTGTGACTTTCAGTGATTGACTTTAAGCTATGAAGCTGATAGTTTTCTATTTTTAAAGCACCTGTTGTCAATGTTTCATATTTTCCAGTTATTGCAAATTAATTAAGCACTTTGTTTATTTTTAGTTCACGCTATTAACCAGCAAAGAGCTCTCTTCAAAATCCTTTTTAGACAACATAAAAATTGAAGTGATAAAATGTTCAACTCGTAAATTCTGATCACAGTCAAATAACTCAGTATGTTACAAAAGTAAACCTTTGGTAATATCACATTTCATTAATAATAATAATAATTTATAATTAATACTTATTTACACTGGGGTAGTGTATAAGAGATCCAATCATAAACCTCATGGTGCTAGGCACTGTACAATACTTGACACTTAATTTTAAAGGCTCTGTATGATCATCTAATTATTTAATCCTCACAGTACTCTTAAGAGTGGAGGTAGATAAGTACTTAGATTTTACTTTGGTACTTAGATTGTAAGTTATTTGGGGTAGAAGACTGTATTTTAGTTCTCTGCTTGTATAGCACTTAACACAGAGGCATCCTGGTCAATGACGGGGACTTGTAGGGAATACCATAGTACAAATAATAATAAATAGATATTTCTATGTTGCATGTATCAATACAATACAGGAGTAAAGTAACAGACCTGAAGTTATAAGTCGGGGTCAGAGCTGGTACTAGAATTTGGAAGTTCCTGGCTCAAGGAATCTGAGTGCAAATTGGAGGCCACTTAGTTTTAATACTACCTAAATTGGTGGAAACATTGCCTTTTAGTGGGTTTCTTGCATTTCCCCTTTGTAGCATCTCTGTGTATGTAAAATAGATTCACCAGCTGAAGAAACCACTTTGAAGAACATATATATTTTTTCCTACCAACACATAAAAGATACTGGGATAGCAGCACTGGAAAAATTAAAACCATGGATGGAAAATAAATGTTTTGGATTATAGTTTTATATCAAGTATTGGGTGAGAAGAAGGAAAGATTTGCAAATAGATGTCTGCTACTCTGGTTGAGCATCCTTGTTTGTTGAAGGTAGTTTTAAATGTCTTAAAGTGTGTATCCCAGACTTTCTCCTCAGAGCATATTTGGTGGTATCTGAGTGCCTGGCTGTAGGTAACAGATTTCTGGGTATATTTGGGGTGTTTGTTGAATCTATGGAAGTGTGGTGATTCATGGGTTTCTTGTATATGGTTGTCTGCAGGGTTCCATTGTTGAAGCTGATTATCGTGTCCAGGAAATTAATGCAGTTGTGGGAGCGTGCTAAAGAGTTTGATGGATGGGGGGTAGTTGCTAAAGTTGCGGTAGAAATCTATGAGGCAGTTAAGGTTGTCTGTCCAGAGGATGAAAATGTCAGTCTCAGATATATCATTCATTTCATGGAGCATTTGTCCATAAATTCCCCCTCAAGGTGGCCCATGAAGAGTTTGGCATTTTGGGGAACCATCCCAGTTCAATTATAACCCACACTTAATGAAGACACAAACTCAGAGCTGCCCCCAGACCCTGCCGTAACAGCAGATGTAAAGCCTGCAAACATCTCCACGGCTATGATAATCAATACCCTATTTAACCCTTTACATTTCAGATTTTTTAACTCGTCTTCCTTCTTTTCTGTATCTCTACTAAGAGGGTAACAAGATTTGAATGGTGTTTGCCATGGTACTAAGCATGTTGAGGTCTCTGTATACCAAACCCCGAACCGTGTTTCCCACTGTTTTCTGTTGGACAGTGATTGGGTTTGGACAAGAATAGGCACAACCAAGTGTTGGGAGAAGTGTTGAAACCTTGTTATAGGTTGAGCTAAAACTCCATTTATCTTGGTCAGTGTGAACTCACCTGTCAACTAATAGCATAAGTGTAAGCAAAGCCTCACCTCAGACAAAAGGGGTTTGTGTGCGTACGCTGAAATCAGACGAAAACAGAGTGAGAGAGCCTAAAGAAGCAGCTAAAAGCACATCGCTGATCGTAGAAGAAATCTGGGGTGAAGTTGTTGGGTTTTTTTTGTTGGGGGTGCAGGCTGAAAAGAGTGTTCTTGTTGCTCTGAGCAAAGTAAGCAGTTTCCTGCTATTTGATTCCTTCTGCATCAGAGACACAGGACTCTGTATGTTCTTTGTGCATAAGAAAATTGCATCAAAGAAATACCTGACTACCACCAACTTCTGCTCCCAACTGAAACACCCAGCGGGTTCCAAGCTGGATCTAGTGCTTGAGTCGATGAGGGGCAACACTATATATTTTTCTTTAATAAAAAGGCACCCACAGGGCCCAGTCCTGACCTTCTTATATACCCAAACTCACAGCTACCGCTGGTACAAACAGGTTTTGCTGGTACAAGAACACTTAGCAATATTATTAAAAATGGCTGGTTTGTATAGAAATGACCTTTTGCGCTTGGAGAGAATTGATTAAAATTAATCTCTAAATCTCACGAAGGGTGTTATTTTCAAAACACTCAGGGTTGGGCTAACTCTGTTCAGTTCCCACTGAAATCTAGAGGAGCTTTGTCATTGCCTTCAGTGGAAACAGAGTTAGACCGATGCTCAGTGCTTGCAAAACTCCCGCCCTAAATCTTAAACCCTATATTACAGTCAGAAGTGTGATTTATAGCTCATGTAGGCATCCCAAGGCTAGCTTTAATCTGCTGAGCACAGCAACAGATAACAGTGAAGACTCAGCAGCATGGACCCTGGCATGGGCTAGGAACATGCGTGTATTCCCAGGGTTCCAGGTAGGCTTGTACAGCCTACACTGAAGCCAGTGCCACTGCATCTTCACTACTATATTTGGCCATGCCACCTAGATTGAAGAGAGTGTCAATATGCCCCTTTGAGCTGCCACCCCACCTTCCAATTGCAGTGTAGACATACCCTATGTGGGAGCTGGATAAGCTATTGTGAAAATCAGGCTTCAGTTCTGGGAGCTGAGCTGTTTTGTATACCTGGGCCGTTATTTGAAGTAGTTCTTTGAGTGCTGTCCCGGTGGGTAATCCAATTCAGGTGACGGTGTGTCCCAGCATTGTTGATCAGAGATTTTCAGGAGCAGTGCCTGGTTGGGCCGTGCATGCGCAGTAGCTGTCTCGCAGCGCCAGTGTAGTCTCGTTCAGCGCACACATGGACTGACCCCCTCAGTTCCTTCTCAACTGTCCTCGACCGAAGACAAAGCTTGGGGTCGTGCG
This sequence comes from Natator depressus, assembly GCF_965152275.1. NCBI lineage: Eukaryota > Metazoa > Chordata > Testudines > Cheloniidae > Natator > Natator depressus. The sequence continues at coordinate 121,637,109 of NC_134238.1, read as the reverse complement.
CCAGCTTCTTCCCCTAGAGAGAGCAAAATAGTTAATTGTTAGCTTCAGTTTAATTTTCCTTAGATAAGTAGTTAGTTAGTTAGTTATTAGTGTTAAATGAAAAAAAAATTCTTAGTTTTTTCTGGTTTCCTGCTCCCTTGAAGGCTTAGTTGTGGGCCTGAACAACCTCCCCTTTACACCAGTGCCTACCTGCCCGTTTGGTCACCTTCTGCAGCACTTTTATCAGGCATTGGCTCTTAGAAATAGTATGATTGGGCTATTTCATCCCCTTTCCTTCTTCCCTCCCTACCCTACCCCCTTCCCCGTCCCTCTTCAGGTATGCTTCTCATGAGCACCTTTTACGACTGGAAGTAGATTGTCTGCTACAGCTAGGTGCCCTGGAGTCAGTACCAACATAATACAGAGGGAAAGGTTTTTATTCCCACTGTTTCCTGACCCAGAAGAAAAGTGGTGGATGGCGACTGATACTAGACCTATGAAAACTCAACAAATTCATACGCTCCCAAAAATTCAAGATGGTCACCTTAGGCATAATAATCCCTGCCCTGGAACAGGGGGACTGGTTTTCAGCCCTCGACCTACAAGATGCATATTTTCACATTACAGTACATCCAGATGATTCCTCTGATTCACAGTGGGACACGACCATTTCCAATACAGAGTGCTCCTGTTCAGACTATCTACTGCACTGAGAGTGTTCTCCAAAACCCATGCAGTAGTTACAGCTCACCTACACAAACATGGGATGATACTTTTCCCATACCTAGACAATTGCCTTCTCAAAGGTCACACATACACAGATACAGAAACAATCACATGACTGACCATCAAACTCTTTGATTTACGGAAAGGAAACCGTCAAACATCTGCCCCAACCCTGCCACCCCCCCCAAGCACCCATGGGCTCCCCCAGCCACACCCCCCAGCACCCATAGCACCCACCCGAGCACCCGTGGCACCCCCCCTGGGCCATGCCACCCCAGCACCCATGGCGCTCCCCAGGCTGTCCCGAGCCCGCCTTCCCCAAAATTTTAGTCAGGGGTATATTGTAAAAGTCATGGACAGGTCTTGGGCCATGAATTTTTGTTTACTGCCTGTGACCTCTCTGTGACTTTTACTAAAAATACCCGTGACTAAAACGTAGCCTTACTCATAAGGAGCTAATCAATTTGGGTGATGACAGACAATGTTGCATGCATGTTCTACATCAACAGACAAGGGGGAGCCCGATCCCACTCCCTGTGCTCCACAACCCTCCCTCCTCCCCGCTACTTTGGAGTTCGATATTAGGATTCTACGTTAGAGAAGGAACCGAGGGCTTTGGGCTGTGGGTGCATTGAACGAGACTGCAACAGCTACTGCGCACGCGCAGCCCGACCAGGCACGGCTTCCGAAAATCTCTGATCAACGGCACTGGAGCGCACTGTCACCTGTACTCGTGCACCCACATGGGGACACATCTCGAAGAACCTCAATTACTGCACGTGGTGAGTAACCCTTTCTTTTCCTTTGTTTACAAGGTACAGCATGTACATTTTTAAAAAAGATTATATTTTACTCAAATCAATATCATTTTATTAGGACATCTTTGAACTCGTATCTGAGTAATTTGACTCTGAGACTATGATATTACTGGAGAAAATACAGGAAGAGAAGAAGGAATATATTTCCAGGTACTTGAAACCAAAACCAAGTGGTCAAGGGAAAGACAAAGTGTGATAAGCCAAGCACCTACTTTGACCTCCTGTATCAACCCTCCCACCACAGCCCCTCAGGAGGGGAGCATATGTGGGCAGAGCAGAGGGCTCTGGCAACCTCCAATTACCATAGAGTCCGTTAGAGACTGTAGCCAGCTATTAAAAATTAGAGCAGCTTAAATCAGTCTTTAAAATGCTGTAGTTTATGCAGGGCTGTTGCAGTTCAGCCCAGCAAATCAAGACCTTGGTTCTCCCACCCCACCCTGCCCACCACTGCTACTGAGAAAATCTGCATCTATGCTTTTGTTGTAGTTGGGTTCTAAGGTACATGTACATGCAAACCTCATAATTATCCTCCTTATAAGAATACCTTGTCATAATGCACAAAATTGGCTTTCACTCAGGGTATGTCTACACTACCCGCTGGATCGGCGGGCAGCGATCGATCCAGCGGGGATTGATTTATTGTGTCTTGTCTGGACATGATAAATCAACCCCCGAGCGCTCTCTCATTGACTCCTGTACTCCAGCGCCGCAAGAGGCGCAGGCAGAGCCAATGGGGGAGAGGCAGCAGTCGACTCATCGTAGTGAAGACACCACAGTAAGTCGATCTAAGTATGTCGATTTCAGCTAGGTAGCTGAAGTTGCGTAACTTAGATCGATTCCCCCACACACAGTGTAGACCAGGGCTCAGGGTGTTATAGACAACATCAAGGACCTACCTGGCAGACATGCACAGCTGTATGTATGTCATTGCTCATCTATCTATAAAATGCACCGTATGTTACTTGCTTTACTTCAGACTGGTGGGAGGAATCCCACAGCACAACAATGTGGCTGTTTCTTTCCAATGATCACTCTTGCCTTTCTTTCTTTTTATCCCCTTTCCCTTTCACGTGATTGCAGCGAAGTTGACTGTAAGTGGCACCATTATTCAGCCAACTGCAGGCATTCATTTTTTTTAAGCAAGTGCTTAGCATCACTGTAGAATTAAAGAATTGTAACCTTCCTACATGCTCGATAATTCAAGGCCTAGACAAGTTACCTGACTGTACATGTACTGATACCTTCTCCTGGAAGGAATATATCAGACCTGCCATAATGATTACCAGTGTCACTTGTTTAATAGAGACACACACCAAAAAAAAAAAATATTTCTTAGCATGCTTGATTCCAAGCTGAAAAAGGGGATCAGCTCACCCAGTCATACTCAGCAGAACACAGATGTAGTTTGCAGTTAGTCACTTGCCAAAACATCAGTACAAGTTCATAGGGTAGAATACCACACTGGACTCAATGCCTCAATCAAAAATATTTGCTCCATCAAAAGAAACAGAAATGGATTCTAGTAGGAATGGAATCCAAACCAAATGTGTCTGACCTTGACACTAAATGAATGCTCTACTGGTCTACAATTTATAAATGATTATTTTTTCCAGTGATTGCCAAAAGTAACACGTCCATGCTAGTTGGATTTTTTGTAAAGCTGTTATGTATCCAGGGTAATTCTATAATATCTATCAGCTGCTTTGCCTTCCCTTGACTACAATGCACTGGCTAATACTTAAGAAATATATCTGCAAGCTTTTTTGAGTTAAGAAATTAATATTATTTGAAACCCCTTTGTCTTCACTTTTGGAAAACAGAATGAGTGAATTTCTGCTCATGGAAAACATTGTCATGCATCCACATTCAGTGAGGTATTCTACCTTTCATCTTGGATGCTGTTTTGATGTAATTGCATACCCTGAAATGAATTGCTTACAAACCACAAAAAATGAAATCCTGTAAACCGAGATTTTCAAAAAGGGGTGATTTTCAAAAGTGCTGAGAAATGAACAGTTTTAATTGACTTTGAATGCTTTTTGAGTGTTCTGTGCTTTTTAAAATTATACCACTTTGTTTTTTGGATTCTAACGTTATGCACTCATTTTTAAAATACTTCTTGAAGTCCTGTTTAAGTAAATGGGAGTTCTGATTGATGTTATGTCTACACTGCAGCTGGAGACGTCGTTTCCAGCGTGGAGAGACATACCCATGCTAGCTCTGATTGACTTAGTGCACTAAAAATAGCTGTGTATCTGCAGGAGCGTGAATGGCAGGGCAGGCTAGCTGCCCCAAGTATGTCTCCAGCTCCAGTGTAGATGTACTTTGAATGTGGACCACAGGTTTGGGCCTAAATGGATTAAACATTTTCCTCTTTTAAACCATCAATTTCTCGGTGCCTTTTCTTAATTTTTATAGAGTGTTCCCTATAAAAGTTACTGTTAACAAACCCTTTGGAACCTTTATCTTTGGGATGAGGAACAAATGATAATATACAACACACACACGGACATTCTTATTTGAAAGAATAAGGACAGTTGCTTGGCTTTTTAAATACTTTTCAGAACTGTCAATTCCCCACTGCACTGTCTCTGTGCTTTGCTGGTATACTGAGTGTGCACTCCTGCTTCATAAAACACTTAAATAAAACTAACAGCAGGTGTAAGAAATGTTTTCTTATTATGTACCTTGGTTATAGTATTTCCTCCTAAGTAAACGTGGATAAAATCACTTCATAAATTTAATGGCTTACTTATTTTTACAGTCCAAAGCCATTACATTCTGCAGACTTTGTATAACAAAGGTAACTATTCCCTAAATAATGTACCATCTTCTCCCATCCCCTCTTATAGTGTGGTTTTGGAACAGAGAGTCTCATTCAATCTGGAATTGTAAGGATTTAGGAGTGTTACCAATCCTGTCTACCAATCTTTTGTCAGATCTGACATCCTTATTACTCTCTGGAATGTAGGTTTTCTACATAGAGATCAGGGCACTAAATAAGGAACATCTCATTATGAGAATCGTCTGCATTATTCTGTTGAAAAAACAGACAGTATAAAAGCAATCCACTACTGTTCTATGTTTTCCAACCCTCTACTGGCTGCAACATATCTGATACTGGTTTTCCAACATATCTGATACTGGTTTTCCAACCCTCTACTGGCTGCAACATATCTGATACTGGACCTGTTCGGCTTTGTGAAGATTTTTTGAAATGTATAGTTGCTGGCTACTTGACAAAATGATAATTGTTTCCATTGTATCATTTAAAACCTTTCCCAGATAAACCAAAGTCGTCTTCAGCCACCTCTTTTTAATAAAATGAGTAAAGCAGGATGTTCTGTCTGTGGGTCTGACTTCTGTTCACTCTCTAATTCATGGCGCATGCACATTTTAATACAATCTGCTCGGTGCCAGGAACTGAAACTTTACAATGTGACTTACCTATTCTGCCTTCTTTCATGATAACTTGGAAACAAATTATTTGAGAAGAAAATTTTTTTCTTTGAATCAAAAATTCCTGTTTAAAGATTGTGCACTGAATCATTTAAATTTAATAAAATTAGTACATCTTATATTTCCTTACTACTGCAAGAATAGAATGCTGTAATAAAGAGCCAAACTAATATTTCAGGAACAGTGCTATTTAAACAGCACTATCTTATATCCCCAGAAGGCAATTATAATTAAGCCTGTACAGTATAATCTGTTTAAATAAAATATGTTTGGAAAATTATGTATTTGCATGTTATGAGAAATGTTGCATTGAAACCCACTTTATTAAAATAGGTAGCAAGAGTTCTAAATTGCTAGCAAATTAATTGATGTTTGAAAACCACCAATTCTGCTGAGATATGCAGGAATTAGTCATTTCCATCAAAACTGGTTAGATTAGAATTTCCTGAACTCCAAGGCTGCTCAGCAAATTTTATTTCTGGTATAATGGAGCCAGTTTCTCCATCATACCAGAACTGGGCTCGATCCTCTGAGAGGCTGAGCATCTCCTGCAGAGTGCTGAGCTCAGCACTTTGCAGGATTGAATCCTATGTGGATGAGAAAGGAGTGTTCTCATAATCCTGGCTGAGCACTTCCCTCTCAGATATTACCAAATGAGTATAGCTATACAAAATTATTTGACTCAATCCAGAGAGCTAATATGGTGGATAAGTCACTGGCCTGGGGTTCAGGAAATCTGTGTTTTATTCCCCCGTCTTCCTGTGTGACCTGAGGTGAGTCATTTGTGGTGAAATTTTCAATTCATTGACTTTCAATGAAACTTAGGCTCCTTAGTGCCTACGTTTCACATTTTTAAAGGTATGTAGGCACCGACAGATGGTCAATGGGATTTTTAAAAACAGGTAGGCACCTAACATCTGTTGCCTGTCCTGACAACCAGTCAAGAAATAACCACAAACAAAAGGTGAACTCGAACAACACTGAGGGTTGATTTATTGGCATCCATTACTGGTTTGAGCATGGGCCTGCTAAACCCAGGGTTGTGAGTTCAATCCTTGAGGGGGCCATTTAGGGATCTGGGGAAAAAATTGGGGATTGGCCCTGCAGGGGGTTGGACTAGATGACCTCCTGAGGTCCCTTCCAACCCTGATATTCTATGATCTATGAATTATACTCACACACACAACACATGCATGCTCGCAGGCTGCGGACACGGATGTTGGTTTCAATTTCACGGGTGACTGGGCTGGCCAGACAACAAGTGCCCAGAGATCATCGGTCATGGGATGGCTCTACTGCTGTTAGTCTGGTCCTGAGTTTAGCATGCTGTTACATTTCCTTGCTGGTACACCACCTGGCCACCCACCTCGAGATTCATACCTTCACCAAGACAATACCATGGTTCCATAAAAGGCAATATTTGCTTCTTTGTTTTGCCATTGGCTGTCATTCACTCACACTATCTCACTCATTCCTTACATTAATTGCATGAATTCAATTGGTAATATAGAGCAATGCAGCTTTAAGCAAGCATCTAACATCACTGGGGAGTTTCTGCTGCTGGTAGCTTTGTAACAGCATAACAGGAAACTGTGCAGGCTGCACTCGAACGAGAGTTTTGGGATAGTATCTCTGAGGCAAGAGACTGCCCAGTGTGCACCTGCAGTGAGGCTCCCCCCCCCCCACTCCAAGCAGCTGAAATCACTGAGAGCTGTGACCCTCTGAGTGGCAGATGAGTCACAGGTACTTATTAGTAGTCCTGGTTTGAATTTTTAAAATATTTATTTTTTCATGAGCATTTAAAAAAAAATTAGAAATTCTCCACATTTTCCAAACAGCTCTCCTTATACCTTCCATTTGTAATTATTCATATCTCTACTAAAGAGTTTTTGATGCACAAATCACACTTTGTAAAACCCAAAGGAACAGTAATGCTTTCAGATTTAATAATGTCCATGCTTCTGTAGCCTGTAAAAACACATGCTTTGTTTATGCATGCATGCAGAGCAGCTAATTTTACAAGATACATGAAGTTCAGCTTCTGCTAAGAGCAGTGATTTATTATGTTTTTATAGTTAACAATTTAATGTGGTGTTATAGCATCTCAGTCAGGCTAGACAAATTATATTTTTCAGAGATTCAGGGTAATTACTTGATTCAGATCAACATTGTTTCTATTTCCTTTGCCTTCAGACAAAACATCTAACTCATAGCATTATGACAGATCAGATTGGACTCCATCATGCATGAAAATGTCAAGGGATAATGTGGTGTTTTTCTTATCCTAGGATCAATCTGCTTTTGTTTCATAACAAACAATTTAGTTAGTTTCATGAGGAGCCCTGGGAAATAATTAGTTTTTGAACTTCTGCCATTAAAAATTGACTTTGTGACTTTGTACTTAAAAAGTTACTTGTTATATGTAGACAGAACTCATTGAAAGAAGGATTATCTCAAAAAAATAAATATGAAGCTTTATCCACTTAGGGAAAAAACCCTCTGTGTATAAAATTTTCCTGCATTTGACAAGCTCAGGTAACAAATCTCTTCCCATGTGTGCCTCTCACTTCTAGGTTAGAACTGGGAGAGTTTGGGAAAACTGCATAATAATTAAGATTGCTTGTTTTGAGGGCATGAAAATGAGCTAACTTACAGTCAGCTTTGCTAAACTACCTGTTACAGTTCATGCATGTTGTAGTACCAGATGTGGATACAATGAGTGATTCAAAACTGAGTGTCAGCATCATGGTATGTGTACAGCAGAGGTTCGGGGAAGTGAGTATTTATGCCTACAAGGAGATGGGGCTCCTAGGCAATTCTGGAATAAAAATCATAAAAATAATCGATAATAATATAGCTGTTGAAGTCAACTGCCAGGCATGTTTTAAGATTTGGCCTATGTTTCTATAATTTCAATAAAATGATATATTATTTTAATAAGTATTGCATCTCCAGATTAATTTACTGTAAAACGTACACACAAATTTGCTCTTTGTTATCTGTTCAATATTATATAAACACACAAGATGATCCCTAGATGCGAGAGACATACTCATTGTCTGAAGGCTTATCTGCACGAAGCTTTAATTTGTGGCAAATTGGGATGTGAATCTACCCCACACTAGCCTGCTGTAGACTAGCTGTCCTTGTGGACTCTGCTGACACACATTAACAATTCATTAATGTGTTTTGGTCTAGTCCTATTTTCAAAATGGTCCTCATAGACAGAATTGGGGAAATCAGATGCAAGATTACTATGGTGTAGTTTTAGGACTATAGCAAGAATGAATTATGTATTCTATTTTGGTACATGTTATTTATTAGTACCAGTGTTGTCACTTTACTCACTTGTTTTTACTATACACGTAGAAACACTATATTTTGGACATTCTCATTTGAGTATCATGTTCTCAGCTACTATACTCTTTCCTAATCCTTGAGGCACTATACCATGTGGAGTATGCTGTACTTCTGGGACATACTGGGTTTTTGTTATCCCTGTATGCATGTATGGAACCACAGTCACCTTACAAAAATAAGCTTCTATTCTTTTCCTTGATATTGAGGAATAACACAGTAAACAATCTGCATTAAACTAAAATGGTCTTTACTTCTACACAAATTCCCTTTTCTGTTTCACTGGAAAAGTACTGGCACTGTACACCACCTCACAAGGGTTGCACCTATGGCCCCCAAAATAAACTCTGAACCCCAAAGGTATATCAGATGCATTCTAAACCAGCATAAATATCACATAAAATCCATTGGGCCAAATCCTGAAAGGTGCGGAGGACCTACTGAAGTCAAAGTTAAGGAGTGAAATCCTGGAGCCGTTAAACTTAATGACCAAACTCCCATTAACTTCAATGGCATTAGGATTTCACCTGAGTGAAACTCCCCCTGTGCTGAGAGGCCACAAAAAACCTAAGCACCTTTTTAAGTCCTGCGTAAATCCTGATGACTTACACAGGACATGAGTGAATTTCTCCCCCCAGTTATAGCACCTTAGGTTTTGGCCCCAAGTTTCCATTTTATTCTGCATAAAATAGTTCATATTTTAATGCAGAGACCCTCTCAAGTTGATCTCCTTTTCATTTGCTTTAGAATAAAAGGAGGATAAAATTGGTGCCTGTCTCTGAAGACGTATGATTAATTGCTGGGAGACAAGGGAAATGACTTAGTGATTCAGGAGATTTCTCAGAAACAAAGCCGTAGATTACTCCATTTCAGATCACAAAGCTGAAAACATTCATAGTTGGTTTTTAAAAGTTGCATCTGCTATATTGTTCTGAAAGCGTCATCAGAAAGTATATTTCTGGTGTGACAAACAATAGTACTTTTTCAGTAAGAAGATCATCACCAGAAGAAGACTTCAAACCATATCCTGAAATATCATTCACAATGTATTCATGGTCACAATTGCTTTTCACCCTGTGATTATTTTGGCTCTGTCCAACATAGTTTTTAATGGAAGCAGAGGGGATGCTTTCCAAGCACAATATAAAAGCATATTTAGCACACCAGGAGATGCTTAAATCAGCATCTTATGTCACTCTTGAAAGCTGATTATTACTTTTGGCCCCTTTTCAAAGAAAAGGTCATTGTGTTCTCAATGCATTTACGATGTATTTCAATATACAACACAGGTAAAATCCAGAGGCAGTGAAGTCGATGTGAGAACGCCCATTGACTTCAGAAGGCAGGGCCAGCTCCAGGTACCAGCAAAGGAAGCAGGTACCTGGGGTGGCCAACAGAAAGGGGCGGCCTGCCCTGCGTTATTGGGGCGGCACGTCCGGGTCTGCGGCGGCAATTCGGCGGCGCGTCCTTCTTTCCCTCTCTTCCTCTTCGGCGGCAGCTCAATCGGGGTTTTTCTTTTTCTTTTTTTTTTCACCGCTTGGAGTGGCCAAAAAGCTGGAGCTGGCCAGGATTTCACCCCAGAATTTTTTGTAAGGCTCACCATTATAACAGCCCCTTAGTCAGTGATCTTAAACCTGAGCGTCTACATTAGATGGGATCTACATTGTGAACGACCCACCTATAAAACTAAGACTCCAATCCTTAAACTGACAGCACATGTGCCTTCAAAGAGCCACATTGAATTTCAAGGTGCTCTCAGATGTCGAATTGAAGGCTGAGTCACTTAACTCTGAGCTGAAATTTTGGAAACTTTGGAATGGTTAGTTCCCCTATTCTAAACAGTGTCAGCCAAAGTTTAAAGTCTGAATTTTGCAATTCACTGCATGTGGGCATGGCTGAAATCACTTTTGATGTGTTAGGTTATAGAGCAGCCTGTGCAGTGCTGACCTTTTTTCAGTTCTTTGTGAGTGAGGCAGAATTACCAGTCAGGGGCACCCAGAGTAATGTCTATAATTTTGCAAGCTTCTGAGCAGGAGCTCGAGCTGATTTTAGTTAAGTCTTTAAGAAAACCCCTAGAAAATTGAACCTGACCATTTTTGCTGACAATACCAGGCAGAGGGTTACACAAGTATTTGTAAGGAGTTTCAAATACCGGACTAGAGTCTCATTTACATTAAGGCCTTTTCACACCACTTTAACAATGTAAAGGAGTCTTAAGGTATGTCTACATTGAAGTCAGAGGTGTGACTGCAGCTCACAAAGGTAGAGCTGATCCATTTTTTCTCTTGAAATAACAGAACATGGCTTTTCTAGTGACATGACATTTTAATGGAAAATGTCCATTTTGGTTGAACATCTGTAGAGGTTTTTCTTATACTTTTTCTCCCCCCCAAAATATTGGAAAAAATAGCTTTTGAAAACCATTTTTTCCTGTGTTAATTTGTTTTCCCCCTTTCTTACACCTCTTTTTTCCTTTCTCTCCCTTTGCCTAGGGGCAGAGAGTTTTGAAAACAACAAACCAAACTATTTTTTTTTAGTCAAAAATTTTGAATGACAAGAAAAATATATAATACTTTTCTACCAGCTCTAGCAAAGGCATATTTATGCATCACAAGACAATATGCAAAATGTTATTGATAAAGTAATTATTTTCTGTTTCTTTTCCCATGTGTCTCTTTTCGTTCTATGTGGAATAATTTATCTGTAAATCCAATAAGCAAAGAAAAAATATGTATTTTAAAGTGTCTTCTTTATAATGATATCTTGTCATCTGATTAATCTTTTGGGTTACATTACTAAATAACACCATATGTTACCCCTTAGTTATTAGTGTAACAAATGCAAGGGAGGAGTGGTGCATGATAAACGGCTTTGGAACATTTTCAGCTGAAAATGTAGGGGGGAAATCATAATGTTGTCTTCAAAACCATCCAAGTCCTTTTGATTGATTTTTTCCATAAAACATCTTTCAGAATATAAACCTTTCTTTAGAGATGTGAATAAATGAATTTTCATAAGCAGTTGCATTTTAGAATGAGGTTCACTCAAGGGATAGAACTAACAGTCTAATTTCAGATGGTGTAGGTAATTATGGATTCTAAATACTCTAAGGTTACATTGTAAACCCAGAAGATTAAAAAAAAAATCTTTGTGGCTTTTTTTATTTGGAATGAGCACTTAGCGTTTTATGCCCTTCAAAACGGAGTCATAATTAGGCTGAAACTACAATACAATCCAGATTTATCTGATCAGTTGTAAATTCTACTCTTGTATACAAAAGTTTTGCCAGCTTTGCCAGTGCTGCATTTCATTTTCAGTCTTTTGTAATTTGCTCTCAAAGGACTTTTTTTTTTTTAGGGTCTTGATCCAAAGCCCATTGAAGTCAATGGATAGTTTCTCAATGACTTCTATGAACTTTGCATCAACCCCCAGGAACGGTTCATGATTTTGAAGGGGAAAATACTCCCTTATTAATGGCTACGGCTGTAGCTCTGTGTGCTTTGTATTTTTAGTGTCTGTTTATATTCCAGTAGCTCCCAAAGCACCAATTAGGCAGCAGGGCTCCATTGTGTGTGACGCTGAACAAACATATTGATCTGAGTTATTGAACTGGCTTAGCTTCCCAGGAATGCAGCATGCTGAATTCTGGATGATATGAGTGTAGATACAAAATGCACCCCCACTAGTCTCAAATGCAGGTGAGCTTTGGATGGACTGGTTGGGGGGGAAAGGGCTGTGGCTCCTTATAATGGGTATCTCCTTCCTGAGCTTGGAAGGATACCTGGGAGGAGAGGGTAACATCATCTTAGCTGATTGGCTGGTCACTGGCTCCAACACACCCGAAGGGAGTGCATACATATTAGCCCTTTTCCTCTTTACATCATTACAAGCCCAGAACCAGACACACGTGTTCTAGTCTATTTAAAAGAAGATAAAAAAGTACTACATTTAAAAAAGTGACTAGTGATTTTGGGGTGCATGATTTGAGATAACTTAAAGGTGCCTGATGTTCAGAAGGTAGGTGCTCAACACTTTCAGGGGGTCTCAAGTTGGGCACCCAGAAATTAAGGCATTGAAAATAACTAGTCACTTTTGAAAAATCGAGGCCAAAGTATATTGAGGATATTACTTTCTATGGAAAGTAACAATTAAGGACAGACATTGTTTACAAGAGATAAAATGATAGTTTTCCATTAAACAAAATGGAGAAACAATTTTCAGGGAGCAGTTTGAGAGCTTACAGCTCTTTTCTGGAGAATGATGGTTGCTTTGCTCTCCATTTGGTCAACCATTTCTTGATTTTTAAATTGCCCACGTCTTTGCTCCTCACAGAGTAAAGAGAGAGGCAATCAGTATGACAAATGACTATACAAATTCTAAAGTAATGGAGGGAAATAAGAAGGTATTTCAAAGGATTAAGTTTATGCTTTGAATCCATAAATCAACATATTCTGTGCAACAAACAAAAGGTAGAACAGTAGTGACTCAACCAATGCTCTTTAACAGTTTTGTTAATGACCTGGCAGAAAACAAAATCAGAAAAAAAGCTTTGTGGATGAGACACACATTGGGGGAATGGTAAATAATGAGGATAGGTCATGGACACAGAGCAATCTGAATTACTTGGTAAGCTGGGAGCAAGCAAACAGTTTGTATTTTAAATGTACATACAATTTCGTATGGCTAAATGTAAATATATAAGTCTAGGAATAAAGAACAGAGACCATAATTAAACAATGGAGAACTCTCTCCTCTGAAAAAGATTTGGAGGTTATGGTGGATAATCAGCTGAATGTGAGCTCCCACTGTGACACTGTGCCCAAAGTGGCTAATGTGATCCTTGGATGCATAAACGGGAATCTTGAGTAGGAGAAGAGAGGTTATTTGACCTCTATATTTGGCATTGGTGTGACTGCTGATGGAATAATGTGTCCAGTTGTAATGTCCACAAGTCAAGAAGGATGTTGAGAAATTGAGGGTTCAAAGAAGAGCCACGAGAATAATTAATGGATTAGAAAACATGCCGTATTGTGGTGGGCTCAAGGAGCTCAATCTATTTAATTTAACATAGAAAAGATTAAGGGATGACTTTATATCAATCGGCCAGTACCTACAGGGGAGACAAATATTTAATAATGAGCTCTTAAATCTAGCCGAGATACAGTGGATGGAAATTGAAGCAAGACAAGTTCAGACTGGAAATAAGGTGTAAATTTTTAACAGTGAGAGTAATTAACCATTTGAACAACTTACCAAGGGTATTGGCATATTCTCCATTATTGAACATTTTGAAATCAAGATTGGATGTTTTTCTAAAAAGATCTGCTCTAGGCATTATTTTGGGAAAGTTCTATGGGTCAGACTAAATGATCACCTTGGAATCTATGAAAATAACTTCTTGGTGCTATGGGACTTGAGCACTCATAAGACTGAGCCCTAGATGGATCTGATTAAGTCTGATCTCATTTTAAAGTCTACACTAATGTGCCTTACAACAAAGTCTCGCTCCATCACCAAAACTCAAATAAAGTCATTTATCAAGTCACGCTGTGAATAACGTCCTCATTTTGTACTCAGAAGCTATCTCTCTGAAGCCCTGTGGACAGCCCTCCTCTGTCCTCTCCTTACACACAGTAATTTGACATCAGCTCTGTAACCCTGTTAGTGTTTCCGAGTGTTCCTCTGTGCCAAAGCAAAGGTACAGCTCTAGAAAATAAGGGCAATCAGCTGTAATAAATGGCAAAATCATAATATTAATAAGTTAGTAAAAATCCTATTTTTTTCTAAGCTGTGTGTTTGTCTGTTCAGTTTTATATATTATTTTTGGAGAGTCAGGTCATAGAATGCACACTTAAGGACAAACCAATTCATCAGCAGTTTTTCCTTTTTCAGACAGTTGATTTTATTTTGAAATAAAAAAATAGATATCCTTGTAACATATGTTTACTCACAGGAGCTATTATCTATGGTATATTGATTGTGCTTTCAATTTGGGGGGGGATCATGGGGAAGGGGCCCTATGCAAAGAGCCAGAGAGCCTGGGGTGTAGGGTTGGCGGGGAGCACCCACCTGCAGGACCCGCTCGAGATAAACCTGAGAAGCAGGCAATAAGGCTGCCCTCACCTTCTGAAGTATGTGCTGGGGATTACAAAGGGTGGAGAGCCCTATGCATTGAGCGAGCATCAGGGAACCCACCCAGTCTCCCTGGTCGTAGCCCAGGAGGTCTCCAATTCTGGTGACTTCTGCCAGGACCAACCTCTGGCACACTGAGGGGGACTCTTCCACCTGCACATGGAGTTGGGGATTGTGTAGCAGGGGCTCCGTGAGGAGATCTACTCCCTCGGTGGCTGCCATAGACCTGGTTGCCAAAACCAGCTTCCAGGTCCGGAGGAGGTCCTGCTAGAAGACCGGCAGCCCCGAGAGGTCACACAGAAAACCTCTTGGATGGAGATAAAGGAGCTGCCAGTCACACAGAAGCCCTTGGAGGCGACAGAAGAAGGCGTGCGCCAACGTGCTCCACGCCAGACTACCTGCACCATAAAGGAGTCTCTGCAGGGCCTGGAAGCAGAAGACATGGACCTGGCTGCGGAGGCAGACCAGGCCCTGTCCCCCCTCCTCCAGGGGAAGACTCAGAACCCCTGCAGAGACCCAGTGAAGTCCCAGCCAAAGAACTCCAGAGCCAACCTCTGGAGCCGGGTCAGGATTCCCGGGGCCGGGCTCAGGGTGTTAAGCTGATGCCAAAGCATGGACAGGACTAGTTGGTTAAACACCAGTGCCCTCCCCCACAGAGAAAGGCATCAGAGCAGTCCCATCCATCTCCGCAGCTGCTCACCAACCCTGGCCTCTAAATCCCACCAATTCTCTGGCAGAGAAGGATGCATTGCAGAAAGGTAAATGCCGAGATAGAGCAGTGGACCCACGCTCCACCAAATGGCTTGAAGCCCAGGTGGGAGGGAGCTCGCCTGCCACCCGTCCCCGACCACAAGGCCAGAGCTCTTGACCCAGTTGACCTGGGTTGAGAAGGCCACTGAGTAGGTAGCCTAACAGGCCTCCACCTGCACCAGGTCACCCGGGTCCTGGACCACAAGAAGCATGTCATCGGCATACACCAACAGGACCAGCCGCAACTCCACTCTTGAAGCACCAACCCCGTCAACCTCTGGGAGGGGAGACAGAGGAAGGGCTCAATCGCCGGAATATACAGCTGGCCCAACAGCAGGCACCCCAATGTACCCCTCACCTGAAGCTGACCAGTTCAGTCAGGGTCCAGTTGAGCCTGACCAAGTAGTCCGTGGAGGTGTACAGCACCTGGAGAAAACCTACAAACTGGGGTCCAAAACCAAATGCCCACAGAGTGCCCAGGAGATACCCATGGTCCATCCTGTTGAACGCCTTCTTCTGCTCCTGTCATAAATATAAAGGGAAGGGTAACCCCTTTAAAATCTCTCCCGGCCAGAGGAAAAATCCTCTCACCTGTAAAGGGTTAAGAAGCTAAAGATAACCTCGCTGGCACCTGACCAAAATGACCAATGAGGAGACAAGATACTTTCAAAAGCTGGGAGGAGGGAGAAAAGCAACGGGTCTGTGTCTGTCTGTGTGATGCTTTTGCCGGAGACAGAACAGGAATGGAGTCTTAAAACTTAGTAAGTAATCTAGCTAGGTATGTATTAGATTATGATTTCTTTAAATGGCTGAGAAAATAGCTGTGCTGAATAGAATGAATATTCCTGTCTGTGTGTCTTTTTTTGTAACTTAAGGTTTTGCCTAGAGGGATTCTCTATGTTTTGAATCTAATTACCCTGTAAGGTATTTACCATCCTGATTTTACAGAGATGATTTTATTTTTTACTTCTATTAAAAGTCATCTTGTAAGGAAACTGAATGCTTTTACATTGTTCTAAGATCCAAGGGTTTGGGTCTGTGGTCACCTATGCAAATTGGTGTGGATTTTTACCAAACCTTCCCCAGGAAGTGGGGTGCAAGGGTTGAGAGGATTTTGGGGGGAAAGACATGTCCAAACTCCGTTTTTTCAGGAACCCAGATAAAGTTTGGTGGTGGCAGTGGAAATCCAAGGGCAAAGGGTAAAATTAATTTGTACCTTGGGGAAGTTTAACCTAAGCTGGTAAAAGTAAGCTTAGGAGGTTTTCATGCAGGTCCCCACATCTGTACCCTAGAGTTCAGAGTGGGGAAGGAACCTTAACAGCTCCCGAGACAGGAGGGCAAACAAGAGACCATCCGTACACCTGAGCTCCAAGAGATTCTGGACCAAGTACAGATTATTGAAGCTGGAGCAGCCTGGGACAGTGTAGGTCTGGTTGGAGTGGACCACATCCCCCAGCACAGACCCCCGCCACAGTGAGATGGCCTTCGTATGACTTTGTAGTCCGTGCTGAGGAGTGAGATGGGATGCCAATTCCGAAGATCGCAGTGGTCCCCCTTCTTGGGTAACAAGGTGAGCACAGCTCACCTGCATGAGAGAGAGAGGACCCTTCACACTAAGGACTTGGCCCAGACAGTGATAAGGTCCAGGCCGAGGACATCCCAGAACACACGGTAGACCTGTGTGGTCAGCCTGTCCATGCCCGGAGTGGGCATGAGATGGAGGGCTTCAGAGAACTCGGTCAGTGTGAGAGGTAGCTCCAGCCGGTCCCGGTGACCTGTGCAGACCACTGGGAGGGCATCCCAGAGCACCCTGCAAGCATCGGCGTCAGTCGGATCCGGGGAGAAGGCCCTGGCCCTTCTACACATCTTCTCCGGATCAATGAGCAGGGAACCATCCTCTGCCAAGAGGCAGGTGTTGTGCTTCTTGCCTCCCCCTTTTTGTTCCCTCTAGGGCATAGAAGAAGTGGGAGCCGTGATCCATCTCCTGAAGGAGACAGATGCAGGATCAAACTAACGCACTCCAGACCCTATGATCCTTGAGGGTCCGGAGCTCCTCCCACTTCTCCTGGCATGCTCTGCAGAGGGATAGATCTATGGGGCTAGTGGCGAGATGCCTCTCCAGTGTCAAGACCTACCTTTTCAACTGTTCTATTGCCACATCCCTCCGCTGGCTGGCGCCTCAAGTGTAGTCGTGGCAGAAGAACTGGGCGTGCACCTTCCCCACATCCCACCACCACTGTGCCCAGGGAAAGGTGCCCCTCTGCCCTTGCCAGGCCAGCCAAAACTCCTGGAAGGATGCCACGAAGCCCCCATCCTCCAGCAGGCTATTGTTAAAATGCCAAGAGGCTGGCCCTGGGCTCTCTGAAGTGAGAGAGGCCATCATGGCCACCAGGTGGTGGTCCAAAAATGGGGCCAGCCAAATGCTAGAGGAGTGGGCCTGTGAGAGATGGTGATGAAATAAATAAATGCAATCCAACCGGGAGTGGTGCGACCGATCTACCTCCACCGGGACATAAGTGAAAGTGGACTCATCGTCCAGGTGGTGGTCACATCAGACATCCACCAGGGAGAGATGATCCACAATCTCCTGGAGGACGCCTCTGGTGTCCAGGCACCGCTCGGTCCCTGAGCGGTCCTGCTCTTCGAGGGTGGTGTTAAAGTCCCCACCCAGGACCAGGCACTCACGAGGATACAAGGAGCCGAGGAAGGTGGATGCCTGCTGAAAGAAATGCACCTGCTCCGGGCCCAAGCTGCAGGCCTGCTGGTATGCCTCAGTGCCCTGCTTCTGGGCCCCTTTACCCTGTCCTAAAATGGCTCTTACGGTCTGGAGGATGCTGTGGAAGTCTCCCCAGCACTGGAGAGCGAGCTGCACCTTATTCCTGGAACTACAAGTGTCCAGGAGAAAAAGGCGGAGGCTCGTCTCGCAGCGCATCAGGGGCTGGAGTCGCAGATCCCCAGGCGTCCCCCGGTTGGGTTCCCTTGACAGGCTCATGGCCTTCTGAGACGGATAGGCAGAGGGCAGACCCCCAGTGCAGCACCCATTCTGCCGGTGCCACCCAGGCTGTCTCAGACCCCAGCGCGAGAGAGGGCAGCGGCGGGAAAACAGCAGCCCCTAACAGGTCGGGATGGAAGAACATGAAAGCTGCCTCCCAAAGATAGTCTAGCAAAAAGGGAAATGATACAACCCTGGGGGCAGCAACAACATGGGAGGTGGAAGGAGAGGAAGTAGGGGCAGTGGTGGGGATGGGAACGGGACTGGGAATGGGGGCAGGATCAGGGTCGTGACTGGGAGCCCCGGCAGTGAAGCCACCAGGATGCAGCACCTCTTGACTGGGCACGGGGGTCAAGGGAACAGGAAGAGGAAGGGGGCCCTCGTGATGCTGCACTAGGGTGCCATAACAGACTGAGAAACTAGACCATCCCTGACAGGTGTTTGTCCAACCTGCTCTTAAAAATCCCCAATGATGGAGATTCCACAACCTCCCTAGGCAATTTATTCCAGCGCTTAACCACGCTGACAGTTAGGAAGTTTTTCCTAATGGCCAACCTAAACTGCCCTTGCTGCAATTTAAGCCCATTGCTTCTTGTCCTATCCTCAGAGGTTAAGAAGAACATTTTTTCTCCCTCCTTCTTGTAACAACCTTTTATGTACTTGAAAACTGTTATCATGTCCCCTCTGTCTTCTCTTCTCCAGACTAAACAAACCCAGTTTTTTCAATCTTCCCTCATAGGTCATGTTTTCTAGACCTTTAATCATTTTTGTTGCTCTTCTCTGGACTTTCTCCATTTGTCCACATCTTTCCTGAAATGTGGTGCCCAGAACTGGACACAATATTCCAGCAGAGGCCTAATCAGTGTGGAGTAGAGCGGAAGAATTACTTCTCGTGTCTTGCTTACAACACTCCTGCTAATACATCCCAGAATGTTTGCTTTTTTTGCAACAGTGTTACACTGTTGACTCATATTTAGCTTGTGATCCACTATGACCCCCAGATCCCTTTCCGCAGTACTCCTTCCTAGGCAGTCATTTCCCATTTTGTATGTGTGCAACTGATTGTTCCTTTCTAAGTGGAGTACTTTGCATTTGTCCTTATTGAATTTCATCCTATTTACTTCACACCATTTCTCCAGTTTTTCCAGGTCATTTTGAATTTTAATCCTATCCTCCAAAGCTCTTGCAACCCCTCCCAGCTTAGTATCATCTGCAAACTTTATAAGTGTACTCTCTATGCCATTATCTAAATCATTGATGAAGATATTGACTAGAACCAGACGCAGAACCGATTCCTGCGGGACCCCACTCATTGTGCCCTTCCAGCATGACTGTGAACCACTGATAACTACTCTCTGGGAGTGATTTACCAACCAGTTATGCACGCACCTTATAGTAGCTCCATCTAGGGTGCATTTCCCTAGTTTGTTTATGAGAACATCATGTAAGACAGTATCAAAAGCCTTACTAAAGTCAAGATATACCATATCTACCACTTCCCCCAATCCATAAGGGTTGTTACCCTGTCAAAGAAAGCTATCAGGTTGGTTTGACATGATTTGTTCTTGACAAATCCTTGCTGACTGTTACTTATCACCTCATTATCTTCCAGGAGTTTGCAAATTGATTTCTTAGTTATTTGCTCCATTATCTTTCCGGGTACAGAAGTTAAGCTGACTGGTTTGAATAAGAGAATGCTTTTATACTGTCAGTATCGGTACCTTTAAAAAATGATGGCAAATGAGCCACAAAATGTAAGAACCTTTAGGAACATCAAAATAACTTGCATGATAATACACCACATTGCTGCTCAGTCGTGTGTGGTGTGTTCATCCCCCAAACCCTACCCCAACTCCAAGAGGCTGGGAGGCACTATAGAATCTTGTATGACTAACTTCATTTTCATATGTTCTGTCATTTTCTGTCTCAGTAGTTATTGCTCCTTCATAAATGCAGGACTTAGACAAGGCTATTATAAAGGGTTAACTATGTTTCCTGAGCTGGAACTGCACAGGAAGAAACAGTGTTGTAATCTTACTATATAATGGCTATGCTAAACCTCTTGGCACATCTAGTGTAAGTTAGAGGGTAAATCAACATAGCTCCATTCACTTCACCTGAGGATCTGGTCCTTCATTCACACTGGGCATGCACACTGGTTTACACCAGCTGAGCATGGATGTTTCCAGGAAGCTTGAACAGATTCAGTCTGATATAAATCCTCTCACTTGAAATGCCACGTTCTGTAATCTCTCTCCTGCCAGCCTCATTCCTGAGTGCTTTAATAATTGGGACGGGGCCCACCTGCAGTCTAACTGTAACTTCTATTTGCCAGTTAACTGCTTGACTCCTGCAGATACTGTGCATGTACGTAGCTCACACTACACAGCTGATGTATCAAGTACTATACACCTCAGCATTCCATTAACTTCAGTGCCGTGGGAACACCGTGGTGGCAGCAGAGAATGTGCACTGCGGGACCGATAGCAGAGTTCAACGTTGGTAACTTTAGGCTTAGTTGTCTTCAGGACATCTAGGGTAGATTTTCAAAGCAGTGTTAGAGACCTTAGTAGCAGTCATAGATCAAATCCCAGCACAACGTTTTGAAAATGTGAAAATTATCATCTGACTATTGTTATAGATCTGGTTGAATTAATTCTAAATTGGATACATTTAACCCTTTGTTAACTCTTCACAATTGTTGGATGTGTTTGAAAACTAACTTCACTTTATGAAATGTTTGCTTTGGCTTTGACTATTCACTATTTGTAGCATGTGCATGGTCACCTAAGCCAGGTGATATTGTTTCTGCACCCTGATGGGAAAGTTGACACTTTTGAGTCATGAAAATAACAAATAATCATTGACGCATAGCCAATAATGAACAACAACATTCATTAATGTTGTTATTCATTGTTTGTGCATGCATGCCCTGGTTAATACAGCTATTTGGATGAAGAGCCTCTTCCCCATGCATTTGTATGAAAAGCCCCTATCCGTGCACAAATGTTTGTGTGATGATCAGAACAGGCCACACATAGTTAAACCAAGAAGACACTTGGAATTTGAATGAAGAAACATTGTTTTGCAGTCAGCTGCTCTATTATTTGATGATTATGAATGACATGACTATTTATTTTATACCAGCAGGTGTCTGTTATCTGTGCAAGACACTTAAACATTTCTTGGATTGTCTGTCATAAGTGATCTAATATTCTTTAAACCTCACAATAGCAAAAGAACTTTTAAAATCTCTGGATGGTTGCCAGCCTTAAGTCTGTAGAATGACAAACCAAATTTAGGAAAGTTACAGGAACAACTTGTATTGCTTTTCAGTTTTCACTACTTCTTCCACTTAACAGATCATAACAGAACTCCTTTGCTCAGTTTTCCTAGATGTTAGAGCACCTCATACATACTGGATGTTGTGCCAGTGGTTGTGTATATTTAATATGACACAAGTTTTTCCAATAGTTTTTTTTTTTATTTTATTTTAGGCACTCTTCTTTCAGGAACACATCACCAAGCTAAGCATGTGAACTTACATGCAACTAATTTGATTGAATAGAACTAATCCCGTATTTAAAGTTAAATATTTGCTTTAAGTGCTTTGTTAGAATGGGGCCTAAAATCATAAAATCTGGATGCAAAAGCACAGCACATGCCAATGGCGGGAAAACTATTTGAATTTTTTTATGCAGAAATGGCTGTAAATTAGTGGTTTTTGGATGTCATCCATTTGGTAAAGTTGGATGAGTACAGTGGAAATGCACCAATTTATTTTGCAGAATAAATTCAATATGGGCCACATTTTGAGGTCATAGACAGAGTTTGAGGCCAGAAGGGATGACCAGATCATCTAGTCTACATCCTGTATATCACAGGCCAGCAACACTACCTACTCACAAAACCCAACAACTGAAATAAGACCAAAGTATTACAGCCCAAGGAGACAAGACTAAGGCAGATATTAATAGCCATTGATGGACCTATCCTCCATGAACTTATCTAGTTCTTTTCTGAAATCTGTTATAGTCTTGGCCTTCACAACATCCTCTGGCAAAGAGTTCCACAGACTGACTGCGTTGTGTGAAGAAATACTTCCTTTTGTTTGTTTTAAACCTGATGCCTATTAATTTCATTTGGTGACCCCTAGTTCTTGTGTTATGAGAAGGAGTAAATAACACTCCCTTATTTACTTTCTCCACACCAGTCATGATTTTATAGATCTCATATCCCCCCTTAGTTGTCTCTTTTCCAGGCTGAAAAGTTCCAGACTTATTAATCTCTCCTTATACGGAAGCTGTTCCATATCCCGAATCATTTTTGTTGCCCTTTTCTGAATCTTTTCCAATTCCAATATATCTTTTTTGAGATGGGGCGACCACATCTACACACAGTATTCAAGATGTGGGTGTACCATGGATTTATATCGAGGCAATATGATATTTTCTGTCCTATTATCTATCCCTTTCTTAATTATTCCCAGCATTCTGTTCGCTTTTTTGACTGCTGCTGCACATTGAGTGGATGTTTTCAGAGAACTATCCACAATGACTCCAAGATCTCTCTCTTGAGTGGTAACAGCTAATTTAGACCCCATCACTTGGTGATCAGTTCGATCTTCAGCTTGTGAGCAAGAAACAAGCCAGCCAAGTACCCAAGAGAGAATGTTTGGTGCCACCTCAGACCTCTGTCGCATCCACTTCAGTGTCCCATCTCCAACTGTGATTGGGGCCAGATTGTGACTAATCTGTTAGCCTTCTTACATCTGTGGGGCTGGGAAGGGAAAACAAGGAACCACTTGGTAACAGAAAAAAAGGCTAAATTATTTTGATATCTTATTAGCAAAGAATAACTTGATGAGATTCATTCAGGACTTTCATTCTGCTGCACTACACACTGCTTTCCTGTAAGGAAGTATGGCCATAGACTGTATCCTTGAACTATGTCTAGGCAAAGTAACATTCTAATTCAATCATCAACCTTAGACTCCTCCTGTGTGTATATTAGATATTAATATGCTATATTAAAAACTTTGTACAAAATGGTGTAAGGGAGTTGTACTGCTGATTTGCATTGGATTATCACTGGGGTAAGTAGGGCTGTTGCAGTACATCTACACTGGGGATTTTCACAAAAGTAGCTAAACTGGTGGGGAAAAATCTTTTCTATGGCTAGGTCCTATCCTTTTTGCGCAGATTGGAGTTTCACGCATCAAAGACAGATTCAGGGAGGGATTGAAAAGAATTGTTCCCAGGGCTTTGCAGGTGTCCACCCTCTTCAGTAATACATTTGGTGCAACATCCCAACATGATCCCAAGGCAGTTAATAGCTGCCATTTATATAACTGAATAACTTGTCAGGTCAGAGTAGGGTGACCAGACAGCAAGTGTGAAAAATTGGGACGGGGGTGGAAGGCAAGAGGCGCCTATAAAAGACTAAGTTCCTAATATCAGGACTGTCCCTATACAATCAGGACATCTGGTCACTGTAGGTCACAGCAGACTGTGAATTTAATCTTCTTACTTCAGCCTATTAAACGTAAAATTGATCAGCGGATCAGTGGACTTTGATGACCTTTGCTGCTTCTGTTGTGTGACCCTGTTACTGCAGTCAAGGAAAGAGAGCAATGCTAATGAGTGAGTGCATTATAATAGCCGACAAGAAAGATTTGTGAAATGTCTTTGCACTTGATGGTCTTTGTTGGTTTTTTTTCTCCCCAACACTGCCCTCCTAAAGAAGAAAGCTTTCTATACTGAACTGAAGGACCCTTTTTCCATCTTGCAATTAAGCTCTCCAAATGTTTTAATTCTGATTACTATGCACGTTCGCTCAGCAATGTAATTATAGTGTACACAGAGGTGACAAAAGTCAAGTTGTTAACACTGTTTGATTCATTTACTAAAATGTTTTACTAGGAAGAAGAAACTCAGTGAGATTAATTTCTCATTTCCAAGGTTGTCCTTGAGCAGAAAAAGAACAGAGTACAAGTGCATGCTATAAAGTTACCAGAATCGTAGAAAAATTAAGTAATGAAGAGCAACAAAGTCCCATTTTCAAAAGTGATTTAAGCACTTAGCCTGTCTCATTGACTTTTTTTTCCAGTTAGACTTAGATTCCTAGGTGCTTAGATGCCTAGTGGGATTTAAAGAGTACCTATTTGAACCTAGGTGCCTAAATACCTTTAAAAATCTAGCTCTTAAGCACTTAACTTCAATTGATTTCATCTTCATGACTGCCTCTCTCATTTTTCCCTTATAGCTACATACATCCTGCTCTTACCATTGGTGATTACCAGTTTGTTTTTCTTAACTTCAAAAATTAATTCAGATTTTTTTTTCTTTTTGCAGAGTTCTGTTTCATCTCTTATCTCTCCCTGCCCTTTCTTTTTGCTTCCTCCTAAACAAAAACTTACTCACACAACTATAAGCCTAAATGATAAGGGACCTCTGGAAGAATTACAACTTGCTTTATTTTCTATGGGAAAAATATTTTCAAGCAGTTCTGCAATAATGCCAGTACTATGTTCAATACATAACAACATCTATCTCCACATGTTCTTGCCCATTATGTTGATGGAGAGGTCTGGTTTTTACTCCTTCATAGTCCAGGAACAAAATTTCAGTGAACAACAGAACTACAGTACTATTAACCCCTTCCCTTTGGTCTTAAATTTTCCTTCCTCCTACTTGAAGGGATCACTGTAAGGACGTGGAGGGGTAGTTCAGTTTCCCTATCCCATTCAGTGATTAGCCTCTCTGCTAAGACTGTCAGCAAAGGTGTCAATTCATTTTATCTACATGTATTACATCAGAAATGTTGTTTGGGAGTTAAGTAGGTCTGCTTAGACTTTGTAGGATATGGGAGGCATGGCCCAATTGGGACACATTTAATTCCACTGAATGACACTCCTTAATCGATTAATGATTTCCATGGGTTTCCTACGTTGTGTTTAATAATGAGCTATTCCCTTTTGTCATGTTTAAAGTTATTGCCTTTCAGTTTCATTGAATGTCCCTTTGTCCTCATACTGTGAGGGTGACTAGGAACACACAAACTTTATCTTGGGCCTAATTTTCATTTAATTTAAGGTCTCTTTAAACCACTTTGGCAATAAAAAGAGGCCTAAAGCCTGGTCTACTTTTTAAAAGCTCTACCAGTGTAACTATTCAACTTAGGGGAGTGATTTTTTTTTTAAATTTGGATGCAATTATATGGTATAGAAGTGCCTTATAGCTCACCTTTCTTCCCCTATGGGGATAGTTATACCAGTATACGCACTCTTATATTGATATCACTTCATTCATCTTAGGGGGTTGTACCGCTTTGACTTTACCTTTATAGTTTAAGCAATAAAACTATTATGTGAAAAGAAGCCCTTAGTGTATGAGAGAATCAGGCCCTTTTTCTATATCATGCAGAGTGATACAAGCCAATCAGGAACCCTCTCTAAACTAAACAGTCCTTAGTTTTTCATTCTCTCTCCATGCCCCCAATAATATGTTTCTAAAATCCCTTCTATTTCTACAGTGTCCTTGCTTAGCTGAGAGGTATGTGTGCATTTAGGAGCAGTAATAAACTGCATAGATTGAAAGAGAAATAATTTGCCTTACCTTCTGCCCTTGCAGCCAGAATATGAAGCAGAGTTCGGCTCTCAGATAAATGTCTGCACATAAATAAATAACTAGGTTAAAATACAATTGGGCTTGTGGCTGTGTGTGAGAGAGAATCAGGCCATACTTGAAAAGTTCAGATCCACATCCAAACACCCCCCAATTTCAGGAGTGTCAGTGGGGTTTGATTTGTGCCTTGATCAGACTCTGGATGAGTTGCTTTGGATCTAGGTACTATTAGTGTACTTAACTCAATGTAGTTTTATCTGGAAATAGCACTGAGGATTAATTGACAGGTGTGACATTCCCTAGGAGACAATCGAGATCGTAGGACAGCTGTGCCCCCTTAATTATCCAGTCTGGTGTACACTGTGCTCTGCTTTGTTGTGTGAGCTGCCCACTCACCCATGCAAGTCACCCCCAGACATATACCACACAGCTATGCTCAGTCACTTTTGAATTACATATAGGATGACACCTGCATATCCCTAATCCCAGCCTTTCACCCCAGAAATGTGTCTTGCACAGTTCAAACCCCCCTTGGACAGTGCAAGCTCGTAAATTCATCATTTTATCAAAGAAAATGAATATGCACCAGCCCTTGTTAACCTGAGTAGATTCCCCAAGCCCCTCAGCCAAAACCGCACTGGTTTAGATAAAACATCAAAATAATGTGTATTAACTACAGAAAGATTCTAAGTGATAAATGATATAAGCATATAAGATCAGAAATGGTTACAAAAGGGAATAAAAGATAAAAACTGCAAGCTGTTTCCTGAACTTTACCAAGGCTAAATTTGAAGCAAACAACTTTTCTCACCCTTCTGGATATTGCAGGCTATTCTCAGTACACAGGCCGGGGTCCCTTCCCAGCCTGGGACCAGTCTTCCCTAGTTCCAAGTCTTTCAAGCAATCTTGTTTCAGTAGGTGGGGGAGAAGAGAAGTGACCCGGAGCCTTTTGTTCCCTCTTTTTTTATCTTGACCCCTTTTTCTGGAAAAGTCCTTGTTGTGTCATGGGGTCAGGCAGCCCCATTGCTCCCCCCAGCCCCATGCTCTGCACTCAGTGTTTCATATGGATTGCAAATTCTTGCTTGCACCTTCTATATACATGCAGCTCCAGGTGCCTCCCGGGATGACATGCCAGTCCTTTGTTTATAGTTTTTTGTTTCTAAAGAGCTAGTCTGTGGGTCTTCCTCAGACTCATGACATGTTTCAGTAACAAACATATAGCAAAATCTCAATGCCATATACAATACTAATACACGCATTTTAACAGGGCAACACTATTCAGCAGACGGACTTTTCCAATAATACCTCGCAAGGCATACTTTGTTCAAGAATATATCAGAATTTTGTAAAAGTGGTGACGATAATAGCGTAGCTTGTCACAACAGGGAAAGGTGTTTACAGGTGCTTGTGTTTCTCAATCACTTGTAGGTATGGTGGTATGGGAGGCAGGAGAGGAATGTTATTTCCAGTCAGTTTCAAACAAAATGCTCAGAGGCTGATGTGATTAAAGGCTGATCAAAACTGCAAGACATGACCATGTAGCGATGAAAGGATTCAGTACTTGGCAGAAAATGTAGCACTCAGAGGTAAAGGGGATCAAGCGGAGTGCTTCGCCTGGAGTGTAACTGGATTAATGCTGGCATTTTCAAAAGCTTGCATGGGCATGAGTGGCCTGTTTCATGTTCCAAATGGGACTTGGGATATGTCTGCGTTCTCTGGGGATTTGCAGGACAGCTTGTTCGGTGCACTCAAGAACCCTGAGTGCTTTGAGAAAGCAGGTTCAGGCTTTGACTAAAGGGTCTGATTGCTCAACTTGCATTTTCAAAAGCCCTCAGATCCCCTTATGCTCAACCACGCACCTCTGATTTAGTCATGTCAGTGGCATAGCTCAGCCACCATCATAGATTAAGGAATTTAGGCATCAGACATGGGTTGATCTGCACCCACAACTCACTTAGGAAACCCACTCTGAATTGCTTAAACTAACACACACACACACACAGAGGCAGTAGACACAGGCAGGTCTCTCTACCTACTGGACTAGTCCTGATTCACTAGCAGTTTTTGGCCATTGATTGATGTAGCTGTACCGTGGATGACCCCTAAGGGTAGTCAAGGACAAGCAAAGGTTTTCACTTTTGACTGGGGCTTACCCTTACTTCAGTTGCTGCAAACCCAGACTTGCCTTTCCTTACTTAGGTGTCAATCTGTGCAGAATTCCCCCTTATCTTGCTTCCTTCTCCATTTGTATGTGAGGCTGCTAGCAGGATTAGTGTGATAAAGGAAGGATGGGTTTAAAGCGTGATAAAGGTTAGGGCTGGGATTTGGGAGACCTGGGCTGAATTCCTGGGTCCAACACAGGTTTCCTGCGTGACCTTGGACAAATCACCGAGTCTCTGCCACAGTTCTAGCTCTGTAAAATGGGATAATAGCACTGCCCACCTCAAGGGGGGGTAGTGAGGATAAAACATTAAGGATTGTGAGTTGCTCATACTACCGTGAAGACAGGAAGATGAGAGATTAATCAATATAAGATGCTGCTGGAAATTGATGGTCTCTAATGAAAGGTATCATCTTGTGGAAAGTGTGTGCAAATGGTAGCCTCTTCTGTGCTGTGCATTTTTTTTTCTGTGACATTTCTCCAGCAGTAGCTGTTAAAGCAGCATCAGTGTTTCTTGGAGCTGTGTGGGTGTTCCCCAGGCCCCACCTGGCTTCCTGCTGAGTCGTTGAGCCCCAGAGTAGCACAGGGACACTTGCTTTTAGCAACAAGGTAGACAGCAACAGCTACAGTTTGAAAATCATGGTGGCTGAATCCGCAGGTACAGTCAAGACACACAGACAACTTGTGTGCCCAGATCTAGGGGCCAAACATGCAGAAGTTGTGCACACCCAGTCTCACTTGGAGACGTCCCTGGAGCATCCAAACCAGAGCGCTTCCGTTCCTGCCACACATCCAAATGGAGCGCCTCCCTGCAAACACATCAAACGCCAGGAATTATGCTGGCATCCAAAAGAGGAAGGCTGAGGTTTTCAAAGCTCCCTGAAAGCTCAGAATGTCCAACTGATGCCCATTAACTTGTCCTCCTTAACTAGGACAAGTTAATAACTTGGATAACTTCTTCAGCTCTGTCTGTACTTCTATTTTTTTTTAGACTGTTGCCTTCACCTTTAAAGACCCCTCCCCGCCCCCCCACACACATAATATTTACCTCCTCTTGGAAAGTTCAGAAAATCAACGCCTTTACCACTGCTTCTAATCTCATCAAATCTTCTCATGCCAATCTGGAACAATTCCTCATTTAAATTTGCAAATATCTTAAAACCCATACCCACTGGCTTACCAAAGACTCTAGTCCATACAAGTTACTGAACAGGCAACTTTACCTTCCTTCACATATCTTCGTGATAAATACCAGCTACCAACAAAGCAAGGTCTTTTCTACAATAACCTTTGACTCAAAATTATAAATTTGCTGGGGAATTGTTGGCAGGCCATAAACACTCCACTTGAAGTGCACCTTTAAAAATGTTAGCCAAAAACATTTTGTGGGTAACATACAAATAGCTTTCAGAGTGGTAGCCATGTAAGTCTGTATCAGCAAAAACAAAAAAACAAAAAAAAAAAAACGAGGAGTACATGTGGCACCTTAGAGACTAACAAATTTATTTGAGCATAAGCTTTTGTGGGCTAAAACCCACTTCACTGGATGCATGCAGTGGAAAATACAGTAGGAAGATATATATACACAGAGAACATGAAAAAATGGGTCTTGCCATAACAACTGTAATGAGACTAATCAATTAAGGTGGCCTATTAGTCTCGTCCCATTTGGCCCTGATTTCTTAAGTATTTTGTGGGATATCTGTGGAGTATTTGTATCCCATAATAATTGTTGAACAACTCTACTTATTCTTGTGAAAATTGAAGCAGGAAATTTAAATGGAATTAATCTTATATATACACATTAATCTTGGTCATACCTTCATCTTAATAGCTTCGACCTTTCCCAATAAAGATTTTGGGTAGTGAATGCTATTTCTTCATCGGTTTTGGCACTTCTGAGTATGACATCCATATTTGCAGATAGTATCTTTCATAAATCGGAGCATATCCTGATGCCTACATAGGTTATCGCTTTGCATGAATGAAAGGAGAATTATTGTATTTGAGATGGATTTGCTCTATGAGAAATTCATCACTTGAGACTTGTTCCAGTTTATCTGAAATCCTGATATCTCTGAACTAGTTTACTGTATGTCATAGCCGTGGAATTGAAGAGGACGGATTTAAGAGTGAGCAGAATATCATCTGTGTATAGACTAATCGTATACCCTTTATCCCGGATGATGATTCCTGGTAATGGTATCTGTCTGACATATGCTGCTAGCCATTCCATGGCTGTGTCAAACAGTAGAGGTGATACGGGACAAAGGGTGATTTGTAAATAACATAAATTCAGGTCAGAAATTTATGTCCAAAGGCTAATTTTCTCTGGATCACTTGTAAATATGGTCATTCCAATGGATCAAAGGCCTCTTCAGTAACATTTCTGGAGATGAAAGAGAAGTGCTGTTCATGTCCCACCGATAGGTTGTTTGTTTGTTTTTTTTAATTATCTGTATCTTCATTCTTTAAATGTGTCCCCTGAAGGAAAACTATATGGCATCCATTTGATTTTAAGTGTCTTAAAGTTTTGATTCTCCTGGAAGGTTCATTACGTCCCTATACATTCCAGGAACAAAAAATCTATTGAGTTTGGGGGCGGGGGGCAAATCAGTGATCATTCAGGTGCTAATTGATGCCCAATAAACTGCCAGCCTCCAAGTGACTCTCCATGCAAAAAACAGAAAACATCGTACACCACCCACTTTACCCTTAACATCCTTGACTTTCAGTACAGGCACATTCAGATCCTAGATGCCATATGCCTGCACCTACCCTCTCTCCTGCCATGCACAATGTGAATTACTTCAGAATATGCCAGAAATATACCTATATTTACCAAAATGCGTACACATACCAAGGTATATAAATGAATGAATCCTATTGCTTCATGGTTATGAATGCATAAGTAAGAGTATATAGTATATAAATGATAAGCATATGGTATATAACTATTTATACCCATAGAATAAAAAGGTAAATGTGAAGTGCCATTTATGTGTGCAAATAAATCTGAGTATATTGTTTCCATACACCTCATAAATAGATACAGTTTATGGAGAAAAAATAAAAATATCAAGTGCCCATATAAAGTGATAGACACAAAATAAATAGTTATGAATCTATTAGCATCAGGTGTATATTATATAAATAGATGCAGAAATTAGGGAAATAAGAGTAATATCGTTGTTTTGAATATATATATATATATATATATATATATATATATATATATATATATATATATACACACTTACGTTGGCTTCTCAATATATTAATTACCAAATAATACTAAATATTTTGTCAAACAGTATTAATTACACCCTATAATACTATAAAATATGTGCTTGATTTGCCTGGTTTTCCCAATCAGTTTCTTTTTCTTCAGGACTTACACTCACCATTTTCTTTTCCTTTATGAGAAGATCATGCTTCATGAGATCTGATCTCAGTTCCTATAGTGCTTGCCAAACATCCAATGTGGAATTGAAGTATTTCAGTCTCATCTTCATTATGAAGATAGCAGGCAATTTGAGGCTGTATTCGATATCTGATCTCCTGAGAGTTTGTTTGATGCCATTAAATGCTGCTCTCTTCTTGCTTAAATTTACAGAAGCTTGGAGACAAAAGAAAATTTAAAATCCTTATACTTATGAGTTCTTTTTGGCCTAGCAGCAGGCATCAGCTTCACTCGGTCACTAAATCTTAGCAATTTGAAGATGATAGATCTGGGTTGGTGGTGGTTTTCTCTTCTGGCCTCTGCCATTCGACAAGCCCTTTCAATCTCCAGGGGAGAAAACCAGGATCCAATCCCAGTACTTTAGAATGCATGTTCTGAAGATCCCCAGTAACCGCAAACTATTCCCATGTGATCTGTTTTCAAGGTGGTCTTATTTCTCCAAGAGTCCTTAGCCTTTGCCTTAAGGAAGCATTTTCTGGTTTTAACCTCCTTCATGTCTGTGGCAGTGTTTTTGTAATTCATTGTATAAATAGGTCAAATGAGCATTGACTTCTCCCACATCTCTAGAGCTCATGTATATCTTGAGATAAAAAAATCAAATTTGTAGTTAGAAAGTCCTTCATACCTGCAAAGTCCTGTGCCAGACTACTGGGTTTCCTCGGCCTACCTTTCTTTGGAGACTCAGGATTGGGTTGTCTGGTGTTCTCTTCGTCCCCCAGCAGGACCGATATAACACAACAAAAAGGGTCCCCTCATTTAATTAATAATTTTTGTACAGAAGGTTATGGTTTAGATACCTCAGACATACTTAATTGAGGATTAGTGGATTGGGATTGAGGAGACCACAAGTCAGATAGCCATCTTCTCTACAGATCACATGATTCCTTCCCCCAGCCATACTTTTTTTAAAGATGTGGTAAGACTGGAAACTGACCACACTTTTGACTAGGTTCAGCGAATAGTGCTCTATAGTCTTGTAAGATATGTCTGTTACAGCAGAGACTGAGGTTATGAAAAGATTATTTGGAAAGTCTTTCCAACCTTCACACAAATGAAAGATTGTTCAGGTACCTAACTTTCATGATCTAAATGCAGGAGTTCCCAAACTTGGTTTGTGGCTTGTTCAGGATAAGGCTCGCGCCACTTCCTGCGGCTCCCATTGGCCAGGAATGGCGAACTGCAGCCACCGGGAGCTGCGAGCAGCCATACCTGCAGACGCTCAGGTAAACAAAGCGTTTTGTGTTTCGCCAGGGGCTTACCCTGAACAAGCCGCAAACTAAGTTTGGGAACCCCTGGACTCCAAAGCACCTGTTTGTTTAGAAAAATGTCTGCTTTTAATGTGGCATTCATTTAATTTTAAGAAATTCTACCCAGAAACCATGGTGGAAGCTACACCCCAAGTGGAGGATGTACCCTCAAGATTTAGAGCTAGGGAAATTTTCAGTCTGGCAATTCTGAGAAGTTGGTGGAGGGAAATAGTTTCAGGTTGGACTAAAGCCAAACTTTATCAGTGAAAAAAAATATTCAGGTCAAATGAAAAGTTTTTAAAAATTAAATTACAGTTAATTTTGAAACAAAGTAGCTTCCAGCTGAAAAAATGTTGAAATTTTTTTTTTCCTCTGAAACAATTTGGCAAAATTGGCACATTCATTAATGTTTCAGTACATGTTTCACCTAAAAGGTTTGGGAGAAATTTTTCACCCAAACCCAGCTCTACTCAGGCTATAGAAGCACATGTTGTAATTCATCATCTTCACCACAGTAGATCATTTGAAACTAGCATATGTTACTGTATTTCTTAATGAAATTGCCTTGAGTACATTCTCATTATTTTGGGAAAGTTTCACATAAGCTTTAGTGAGTTGCTAAAAGTTAGAATTACCCATCCAAGAATTAAATTGAATTGTGCTCTGGCACAAAAATGGGATTCTTTAGAACGACATGAGCCAGGATAAGAGATTTATAATGTCAGAACCTAAACCTTTTTTAATGGAGAAAGCTTTCTCAAACTAGGTGATTGCAAAGCAATGACTGCATTTCATCTTCTGGTGCTGGTAATATCTGAGGGATGGCCAAAAGCCCTTCAGAAAATTAGTTTGATTCTTGACTTGAACAGATTACAAACTAGTGTGAGACTTGCTGTATGATTATTTTAGAATGATGTTCTCTTAAAAGACAAAGTCTTTTACTGCAAGCTTTTTAAAGCCATGTCTACGTGGAACATAGAATAGATTGACTTTGCCTGTTGAGTAGGCAGTGTATTTAATGAATAAATCTTGGGGTTTGTTTTTTAATATTCAGTGTTGAACATTTTCAAGTTTTATTCTTTGAAAAATAGATGCAAAGCATTAGTGTTAGACAAGAAGTTTTAATATACAACAGCACTCAACACCTCTGGAAAATACAAGCTGCTTTTATTTAGGTGCTTTTCTTTAGAGGAGAAGGATGCTCTGGACTGGAACTCCAGAGATCTCTATTCTATTCCTGGTTCTGCCGCAGATTTCTGTGTGATTTTAAGCAAGTCACTTATGGGAGTTAGCTACTAAATACTTCTCAAAACCTAGCTCTTAATCTCTCCATGCCTCAAATCCCCTTCTATAAAATGGAGTTAATTACTTTCTTCACCCTTTGTTTAGGCTGTCAGATCTTCAGGAGAGAGACTAATTATGCATATGTACAGCACCCAACACATGAGCACTCCAATCTGGGAATAATAAATAAGTTAAGGCACCAAGTTTGCAAAGTTTACCTATTGCACTTAAGATTTGAGAATGTATTTTAAAAAGTTCCTTTTTGAGTATATTGATTTGTGAACACAGATTGACCCAGGGATCCCAGCCTTTGCAGTTACACCAGCTGCACCACACACTTGGACTCTTCTAACGGGTTAGGATCTAATCCTGGAAGGTGTTGCACATCCTTAATTCCCATTGGGTCCAGTGGGATTTGAGGGCACCTGGCACTTTCAGGGTTTGGTTTCTTAGATTTCTCTTTCCTTGATGCACGTTTTCTAGGCTCAGATCAGCTGAGATAATATATATCAGACATGGGTCTTTTCAGCCACATTACAATTAATTCACCATTGTCATATGTTCCTAAAAGAATTTTAGGAACATAATGTTAGGAACCTTAGAAAAGGAAAAGATAATAAGACAGAATTGATCACAATGCCACTATATCAATCCATGGAATTCCCATACCTTGAATATCATATGCAGTTCTGATTGACCCCTCTAAAAAAATATCTATTAGAACTGGAAAATGTACAGAGAAGGGTAACAAAAACAAATAGGAGTATAGAACAGGTTCCATATGAGGAGATATGAAAGAGACTGGTCAGTTTAGAAAAAGACTATGGGGACTGGGGAATCTGATAGAAGTCTATAAAACCATGAGCAGTGTGGAGGAAGTAAAAAGTATTCAGCCCTTCACAGAACATATGAACCAGGGGTCACTCACTGAAATTAATAGGCAGCAGGCTTAAAACAAACCTAAGGAAACACTACTTCACACAACTCACTGTCAGTCTGTGGAACTCGTTTCCAGGGGAGGTTATGAAGGCCCGAGTTAGAACTAGGCTTAAGAAAATTAATATCATGAAGGATAGGCCCATCAGTGGTATTAGCCAAGATGGTCAGAGATGGAACCTCATGCTCTGTGTGTCAATAAATCTCTGACTACCAGAAGCTGGGAGTGGACAACAGGGGATGGATCATGTGATAAATTGTCTTGTTTTCTTTATTCCCTGTGAAGCATCTGGCACCAGCCACTGTTGGAATACAGGATACTGGGCCAGATGGACCATTGGTTTGACCCAGTATGGCCATTCTTATGTTCCCTAAAATATATGTATTAAAGTCTGATTCTGATGTGACAATGGTAACAATGTAAATGTCAAGATCTTATTCAATGTATCTTGGGTGTTAGCAGAAGCAAATTATTATGACAGCGGAAAAGTGGAAGGATGGTCCAGTAATTAGGCCACTAGCCTGCAATTTGGGAGACCTAGGTTCAATTTCCTGCCTCACCACAGACATCCCATATGACCTTGGGCAAGTCACTTAGCCTCTCCATGCTTCAGTTTTTTTCTGTGAAATGGAGGATAAATACATTAAAGATTGAAGTGCTTAGATACTGTGGCCATGGAGAGCCATATAATTTTCCTTAGATTATTATAATAGCATCTAGATGTCCAAACAGTGCTAGGTGCTCTACAAACACATAAGATACAGTCTCCAGTCTGAAGAGCTTACAGCCCAAATAGAAAAGACAGGTGGCAGGGGAAGAAGAGGCACACAGCCTGATAGTGGAAACACTAGCAAACTCGCTGACTGCAGTGGCAAAAATAGAATTGTACTGCTTGCCAGCTTTGCAGAACCCACACAGATATGAAAGACTCTTCTGGATCCTATTTGCAACTCATGCACTTGAAAACAATGGTTGACCACATTCCAAATGCAGGACCAAGTTCTACCCATATTCACATCCACAAATTCTCATTGTTTTCCAGTGGAAGTTGTGCGTACATTACTGATAGCATCATTTGAAGATGATGGTGTTACTTAGGTATACCTAAGACATAACTTCACCTGCAGAATTCTTGTTACTGATGATGCTTCATAAGTAGGAGAGATGCCAGCTTGACTTTCAGATCCCAGACTGAGTTTATAGGGCTGGTCATTGGGGGTGGGGGTATTTGACTTGTAACCTAAGCATATTTCTGGAAAAATATTCAGGTCCCAAGTCTACAATTAGCTCCCTGTAGGCACGGGGCCTATGACTTCAGTGGAGTTTGGCATGGGTGCAGGGATCCACTATCCAGAGCCCACTGAAGGACATAAACATGATGCCACTTTTACAGAGGCACAAGTCCATAGTAGGACCATATTTTTAATTAGAAATGCACCCCTATGAAAATAGCATTCAGTTTCTGTCCTGAGAGGCAGACATTCAGTCCCCAATCCTGAAAACACTTGTGCCCGTGCCTGACTCCAATAGAACCACTCACACACGTGCAATTAAACCATCACACTAGTAAATGCAAGATTGGGACCTTAGTTTCATACTTAATATAATTGTAGTGATTAGCTTTCTGGATTACTGTAAAGGGGCTCACATTTACTGAGCTCCCACTCATGGCTCTGCATCATTCTCCCTTTGCTCCCCCTCTTCGGATCCCCTTAGGAACTCCACACAGTGTTTCTTGGGATCACCAATAACCACCACCTGGGGCTGGGTTAGTCGGCAAAAGCAGTTCAAAATAGTCCTTAAGGTTCCAGACATAGTCCATCATAGCAACACAATAGTTCATACTGAGCTCATGTTTTGCCCCGGACTGTTCATTGAGCTGCTGACCCTTACTTCTAGGGTGACCAGATGTCCCGATTTTATAGGGACAGTCCCAATATTTGGGGCTTTGTCTTATATAAGTGCCTATTACCCCCACTCCCTGTCCCGATTTTTCACCCTTGCTATCTGGTCACCCTATGTACTTCCTAGCAGACGTGCCCTGGCTTACTTCTCGCTGGCAGCACACTCCCTGTTCTGATGCCAAAGACAGGGTATTTACTGCCCTCCTTCAAAGAACTTTCCCTCAATTTATTGGGAGAGAGGGGAGCCCTGCCCCACCAAAGCTATAGGGCTCCTAGTTCTAGGTCTTTAAAGGAACCGTGTCTTGGTCTTCCAGAAAGTTAGTGTTGGATGGGGACTGCTGCCTCTCCTCCTCCTACAAGAACATTTCTGGAGCCTTTCTTTATTCTAATGTCTCTGTATCAGGATCTTCTGGCCCCCTTTAGTATTCAAGGGCCAGTACACCCTGTTAC
This sequence comes from Natator depressus, assembly GCF_965152275.1. Classification (NCBI taxonomy): domain Eukaryota; kingdom Metazoa; phylum Chordata; order Testudines; family Cheloniidae; genus Natator; species Natator depressus. The sequence goes on along the minus strand of NC_134238.1, from coordinate 121,599,825 downwards.
AAGCACATATTTAAAAACATTATTTAACAGCTTTTCAAAATTGGAGTCTTCTTTGCAGAGTCTGACTCACTGGGTGGGGGGGGAGCACTCAGGGTATAAATTGCACTTAAATGAATACATTGCGTTTTCTCTCTTTGTTTTGCAAATTTTGTCTCCATTACGTGTCCACGAATGTGCCACTTGAAGTCTCCGGCCAGACCCTCAGCTGTTATAAATCAATGATCCCCTTACACACATCAGGGTAAATCAATACTAATTTCCACTGAAGTTGAAGGTGTAAAAATCAGTGAGAGTGGGTAGAAAATCAGGCTGATTTACACCAGGTGTGGATCTGGACAATAACCTTCTGTCTTTAGAAAAGGTTCACCCTTTCTTGTGAAATAGAGGCCTCTGCCAAATATCAAGGTAGTCTTTAAATACAGAAATCCATACCAAGGGGAAAGAGAGTCTTTTCTAACAGTTTCCCATGGCGTTAAATATGGACTGCTGCAGGACATCGTAGAGTGATAAAGGCTCTTTTCTGCTTCTCCAGAACTGGGAGCAAAAGAATGCAGTCATGTTTGAACCTTTAAATTTTCATGCTCCAAGCTAATTTTTGTGGTTTTTAGTTTTCCTTTCAGCCTGTTAATATTTTTGTCCCTCCCGAGGTATCTTTGCATTTGGGAAAAGTCCTGGAAACTGATTTAAGATCTCCTTTCTTATCTTTAAAAAAAGAAAAGGAGGACTTGTGGCACCTTAGAGATTAACAAATTTATTTGAGTGTAAGCTTTCGTGAGCTACAGCTCACTTCATTGGATGCTCACGAAAGCTTATGCTCAAATAAATGTGTTAGTCTCTAAGGTGCCACAAGTCCTCCTTTTCTTTTTGCAAATACAGACTAACACGGCTGCTGCTCTGAAACCTCTCTTATCTTTGTGTCACAAGCATTACTAATTTTACTAACTGATTACTATCCTAATCTGCTTTAAATATACAGAAAGTGGCCAGAATCTAACAGCATATTTAGTAAATCTAGTTCAGATTTCTGCTGACCTTGAAGCAGATTTCTCTAAAGGCATTAACTGGACCAAAGTCTGTCCTTTAATACAGCAACTAGTTTGGTTGGAGATATTTGCTCTGGCATATTTCTTTGCTTTGCATCCTAGAGCATTTCTAAGATATGATCAATACAGGAATATTGGCACTGTATTGATTTCAAGATTTTTAAGCCTCTGTGTAATGGGGCAGTTGCCCCACTTTGGCAGAGGAGGGGTTAATAGCAACTCTTGGAGCAGCTGCGCAGAACCCAGCCAATCAGAGAAGGGCAGAAAGGCAGCCAATCAGGGCCTGGCTGGGCCCTATATAAAGGCTGCAAAGCAGAGGCGACAGGTCTCTCTTCCCGAAAAGCAAGGGAGAAGGACTGGCTCTCTGTAGAGATAGCACCTTAGATAGAGCAGTGCTGGGCAGGCTCAGGGGAGCAGAGGGAAAGCACCAGCCTGATACCTGCCAGGCCGAGGCCCCTGAAAGAAAGGGCTGAGAAGGTGCAAGGGCCAAGGGGAAGTGGCCCAGGAAACGTGAGCAGTAGAGGGGAGAGAAGGAAGGCAGGACATGGCTGCCACCAGAGGGTCCCTGGGTGAGGACCCAGAGTAGTGGGCAGGCCTGGGTCCTCCCCTCCCACCTTACACCACACCTTACCATGGAGGAGCGTGGCTGATGGACTGCACCTTGTCCTTGAGGCAAGGGACTAGACTTTGGGGCGACAGGTGGCCACGAAGGCAGGTGCAGACTGAGGACTGCTGATACCCCCAGAATGGGAGAGAACCGAATGGGGCACAACTGGAGGGCTGTGTCCAGAAGAGGAAGCTGCAAGCCAGGGAGCAACATGGGTCTCAGACAGCACAGCCGAGCAGGCAACAGGCAGGACACCACCTGCAGAGGGCGTTCCACAGGTTGGACAGAATTAATTCCTGGAGCATCCAGCAGGAGGCGCCACGGTGGTGAGTCTGCAACCGTGTTACACTCTGCTTTTGCTGTGCTCTGAATCGCAAATGGCTGAATGCTTTTACATGTGTTCTCTGGACAGAGGAATTGTGTGTGAAAGTTAAACATGTAGCACTTAAAAAAACCCCTATAAAATATTTATCAACCTTGTCATTGGCAGCATCAATCTTTTATGATGTCTCAGATTAATAAGATTCCCTTTAAAGCTCATGCACCTAGCACCCAACAAATTTTTGAAGATATGCTATTCAGGTATATGCATGCTTTTTACGTAAAAGTAGGACCTAGTCAAACTACCTTTACAACTGTGATGCTTTTAAGAATGACAGGCTCTTGAAATCATTGGGGGGGGGGGGGAGGGAGAGGCTTGATACTTCTATTGCAGAAAATAACAACTCCCCCAGACTTCAATGACTCGTCATTTGCAGCAGGAGAATTGGAAGAAAGATCTGAACAGAACAGAAACAAGATGACAAGTTTTTCATCCATTATGACTGACTCCCATTCAACCTAGGAACTGATCCTGCAATGTTTGATGTCTGTAGTCCTTACTTATGCAAATAGTGCCCATGGGATTGCAGATGTAGGGATTATTTAAATGAGTAAATATTGCAAGATCAGGCCCTATGTCAGTAGTGGCCCAAAGTCACAGCTCTTCTGCGGGTCACTTGAAATGAGTTGATGGGCTCAGTCTAATCCCTGAGGAGCAGGTGACCCCATCACATAATCTGGCTCCACGAATGGCATTACTACAGGTGGTCTCCGCAGAGAGGTCAAGGACTGAAAGAATGCAGAGACTGAATTCACCTGTCAACTCCTAGAAGCATAATCCCTCCCAAACAGGGCCGAGAGCATGCGTTAGATGGAGGGTGGGGAGTCTGGCCCAGTATAATTCTACTAAATAAATGCTGCTATTCCGGGCATCTCACGGTGCTTTACAATATGTAGTGTCTGATTCTAAACTCACTTATGTTGGTGTAGATTGGGGTCACTCTAATACAGTCAGTTGTGGCAAGGCACCTTCTCGTCTCACCAACCTTAGCTGTTTTTAGCCTTGGTGAGATGGGCTTGGGGTAAAACAGTCCCTCTTGGCTGCACAGGGGCAGTCTGTCCGTCCTCTCAGCCAGTGTTTTGGGCTTGTTTTTCTCCCTCATGGGAGGGAATGCAGCCTCCCCTCCTGGAGAGGCTTGCTGTCTTGTTGCTACTCACCTACTGGTAGCCTAACTCCCTCCCTCTCTCCCTCCTCCTTCTCCCCACAAGGAAGCATTTAAAAAGGTCTCAGGCAGCCCTTATTTGGAATCAGCTGATCCCAATTGACCTCAGGTAACTCCCTCTCAGCTGATCTAATTGATCTCTGGTAACCCCTTCTCAGCTGAACCTGATTGACCTGTAGTCACCCCTCTTCAGTTGAAAGGGAGGAGGGCCTTTTAACCTTCTGGGACTGTTTTCTACCCCCACCTGCACCCCCACAGCCATCTGTCCTGAGTTTATCACCCAGTGATGTCACAAGATGTGAAACCAGCATGAGATCAGAACCAGGCCTTGAATCTTGATCTCAGTTTGTTTTGTAGGAGTGGACATTGGTATTGTAAATATTCACAGTGTGATCATCACACAGTTAGTGTAGATGTTTCTTTATTTCCGGGACAAATCTCAAAATATTCTCCCCCATCTATTCCATGGCAGGTTAGTGACTTAACATTAGACCCTAAATTAAAATAAAATAAACCAAATGTGCTTTTCATTGTATTGGTAGTTACATTTTCAGGATCTATGGCTGGATCTGACTTACTGTTGAAGTAGTTAATACATTTCATTGATGCCTTGATACTGTTTATAAACATTCAACATTTTATTGAGCTCTTACTTTTCATAGTTTCTGCTTTAACCTACTCCACACTGTCAGAAGGATATTTATCTACTATGGAAGAACATAATGCTAAACATAAGGCTCAATTGTCCATTATTCTGAACCCATACAAGATGCATGATAATGGAGAATTAGGATCAGGTAGTTGACATTTCCATTTAACCTAAGACAGACTAAAAATTATACACATTTTACAAGAGGAAAATGAGTTTTTTCTGTGACTCTTATTAAATCACAATAAGAAATCAGACTTGTCTATCAATATTTTCTACTGAATAGTTGCTTAATGAAATGCTTTCTATTGATGCTTTTGTGACCCTAAGAGCTCCTAGGTGCCCACTGGCAAAGGGTTCACAGTCAAAGAACATGACAGCCGCTCCTATTGTGCCTGACAAACTCACTACACCTAGCACACTGCTGTCATGATATTTATCTCTAAAGAATATTGTGCGAGAGATTAAATGAAAGCCGTGGCACACTAGTCACTAGTATCATTGTGAAATGCAAGTATTATCATCTGAGGCTTTATGGATGCTTACAGAGATTATGCTTTAAAGTCTGTAACCAAAGAGGAAAAACAAGTTTTCTTCCAGACAAGAGTGATCTCCCTGTCTGTAATGTAGAGTGAGCATGAAGATGCCAGAGACAGTGGGCATCTGTGTTAAACACCAGCTACCAGGAGGATGAGGAAACAGCATGGTGTTAGCACACTGGAGGACACCCTGGAGCCTTAACCCCAGGGGGTCATCCTGACTCTTGAGACAAAGACCATGAACTTTGGGGAATATAAAGAGAAGCAAAATGGCATCTTGTTACCCATCACTTGGGGGCTTAAGAGGACAGTGCTCTTTGTATCTTTGAACAATGGTCTTCTGCCATGAGAAGATGGTGGGGTGATGCTGAAAGTTGCTTTAGGTACGAGGCTTATCTTAGTCAAGGATGGTAGCCCGTTAAGCGAAGTTTTAGTCACTAAAAAGCATATTATACTTTTGCTTTGTTTGTGACTGTTATCTTTGCTTAGTATCAGTTAAAGCTCTATTCTTCAGCAATACACTTATTCTTGGCTTTACTGTAAATGCATCTCAGTGCTGTAATAAAGTATGCAACCTCAGCTGAGCTAACAGGCTAGTGTATCTACTAGTCATTTGGAGACAGTGGATTTACTTGGTACTTTCGGGAAACATCCAGTGACTGGCTGGATGATGCAGGGGGAGACTTCCGGAGAGCTGGGGAGATCAAGTGTACTAAGGCAAAGTTAGGCAAAGTTACAAGGCAAAGTTAGGACTCGTGGAGTCCTGAGAAATCTGTGAGGCCAGCTACCAAACTGGAGTGGTAGGGAGATGTCACTCAGGTTAGCACCAGCAGATCTTTTTTATCCTGTGGCAAAGGAGTAACAGGGTGACTTATAGGTCTGGACATCCCCAAAAGGTGTCACAATTTTCTTAAGCATTGCTTGAAGCGTTTGATGTAAATCAATCATTCCTAAAATTACTCTGCCAGCCATTATACTGCAAAACATGTCTAATATTCTATATCCAAGGAGTAGATTACTGGTACATTATGCTTTTCTATCTTTCAGAAGGAAGCATGTTCTAATGGTTAATGAACGCGATTTTGAGTCAGATAAATTGACAGGGATATTGGGATAGCTTAATAAAAAAGACACTTAACAAGATCATAGTCCTAATCGTTTAACTGAGTGTACATATTCTTTATTCTCCGTTATCAAATTGAAGATATACATACATTCAGCTAGATAAAGAGAGAAAAAGGTAAAGTGAGTAAAATGCTACATTGCTATTTTAAAGAAGCTTGCAGAAGAAAACTAGTAGCACTTGATATTTGTTTAACAGAAGATGAAGGATTTAAGGCCAAACTTCCACTGATATCCATGACAAAAGGATCAGGTTCTTTGAGAATGTTTGTTTGTCCAGCTATACTGAAAGGCGGATAGGAGACACTTGATATGGTTTTAATCAGACTGCAACTTTATTATTAGATGTCTGGGACTACTGGGCAGATAAAAGCGTACAGTGCAGGTAACTCCACATTCATTCCATAACTACCCAGGGGGCTTCCACCAGCCCCCCTCTTTTTCCATCCAGATTCCCCCAGCCAACCCGTTGCTGGGACATTACCATCCCCTCCTGTATATGAGTGTTAAGGCAGGCTATAAGAAAGGGGGATTGGGCTCCCTGCCACACCATTCATAGGAGCCCCTCCCCCCAATTCCATTCCTTTAACCAGTATCTCCTTTTTTTAAGCCCTGCACTGGACATCTGCCCACCCTTACATAATGAGTTGTGATATACAGCCTAACTCCCTTCACTCCTCACCATAACAAAGCCCTTCCTGAAACTGCTGTGGGAAAGGTGAAAAAAAACACCAAAAAACCCCCCAAACCACTCCACCTAGGCGCATGTGGTGGTTAGGGAAAAATTCCTTCCCAGACCCCCCGCAAAAAGGATCCGGTGGCACGATGCCCACAGCAGCTCTTGACCAAGCCTGATATGTTGCCACCTCAGGGGAAGGGAAGGTGGTTGCTGCTTCACCTGCTCCATGGAAAAAAGGGCTTCTTATGCCTGGCCTTGCTCCTTTTCAACCTCTCTGACCTTTTGGCCACAGGGGACGAGTCAGCATCGCCACGCTGCACCTTTTGCAGCAGCTTCTGACGTCTTTCCCCCACATCTGAAAAGCACGGTTCCCTTTCCCTTGGCAGGTTGGGAAATACCCCCAACCCTACCCCCCTTTAAGGTGCCGTGCAGTCCTTGTCTTTAAACAGCTATTTCCACTTCAGTGTTTGAAATGCACAATTTAGATTTTTAGGGGTTTGTTTTTTAAGTTAGTGGTTTAAGTTAGAGCATGTTTTAACATTGTTATATGATCATAGTAAGTAAATTGTATTGAATATGTTAGGGAACTGATATATTCATGAGTTAGTTTATATTTTCAATGAACGGCTGGATCAGGTCTCTTCAACAAACTAGGAAGAAAACTCTTTGGCACCGAAGGTTATGAGTTCTCTATGCAGTAATGCTTTTGGTTTTGCCTGATTATAGTATCTAATTATAGTGCACATTGACTAAAACAGATTAGCATCTTGGGCTGAATGCATCTGAGTTCCCAGATACTCTTGTAAGTAGACCATTGCCCATCTATTAGGCAAAATAGGTGAAGACTGCTTAATTTGCTTTCATGGAAATAACACGGTAGCTTACCATTTAAGACTTGTCTTTGGAGGGCACCATCGTGCTTTCCATGTCCAAGAAAGCTCGACAATAGTTTGGTCAACAAGACTGTTGCAGTGGGATTAGCCCCAGCCTTTTTACCACTTGGTCCTATGAAATCTCCCTATTGCAAGGATGCCCACAAGGGTCATCTCGTCTAACCTCTGCCAAGGTGCAGGATTTATTGTGTCTAAGTCATCCAGGACAGATGGCTATCCAGCCTCCTTTTGAAAACCTCAAGTGACGGAGCTTCCATGAATTCCCTAAGCAGTTGCCTCTGGTCCTGCCCTCTATGGCAAAGGAGAACATTTTTTCTCCATTTTTCTTATGGCAGCCTCTCAAGTATTTGAAGATCGCTATCATGCCCCCTCCCTACCTCGCTTACTCTTCTTTTCCCAAACTAAACATACCCAGTTCCTTCAGCCCTTGCTCATATGGCTTGCATTCCATCCCTTTGATCATCTTTGTTGCTTGCTTCTGGATCCTTTTCCAGTTTCTCTGCATGCTCTCTATATATAATACTCCATCTGAGGTCTAACTAGAGTGGTACTATCACCTCCAGTGACTTGCATGCTATGTCTCTGTTAATTCAACCCAAAATCACACTTGCTTTTCTTGCAACAGCATTGCATTGTTGACTCTCATATTGATGCTGGGATCCCCGACAACTCCCAGCTTCTTCTCACTAGTGCAGCTGCCAACCCAGTTACCCTCCATTTTGTATTTGCGCATTTGGGGCCTTTTGCCCAGTAAGGGTACAGCAGAAACAATAGTGTCTCCTTTTTTTAAAATGTATAGTGCCATGACTCCCTAGATAATATCCTACTGACAGTAGCTCACTGAAACTATCAGGCACCTTCAGTAAGAAGACATTTGAGTAAAGAGAGGGGGAAATTCTATCCACAGAGTAGTACTGTGATCTAAGAACAATAAAAGGCAGGGGATACTTGTCGCTAGTTTACAGAAATGTTAGACGATATAGAATAAAGCTCTGGAACTGAACTACCCTAAACTGACACATGGCAACAATCTAAGTTTGAAGCATGAACACTTTTTTTTCCCTGAATGAGTTAGTCTTAATGTTTTGCTAGAGCCATAAAATTAAAACAATGTTAACAGAACCCTAGAGGCAATTCATACTGAGGAAAACACAGGCTTGGAGTAAATGTTGGAGTACTTCGTGGATGAAATGTAGCATCAAAGAAATCTCCCAGTTCCTAACCCGCACATTCAAAAAGTATCCATGCACTAGATGACAGGCTGCATTCGTGACACAGTTTTTGAAGTCTGTATTGGTTAGTAGTACTAAATTTATCCATTATCCAAGATCATCAAAACTAATTGTTCCAAGGACAGGACAAACTGTAAATAAATACAGGTTATCTGCTGAGGTGGATATCAACTGGAAGTAGATTTGGGAGGGAGAAGAAAGAACCACCCAGGATCTGGTTGTGTTTGAGTTCATTTCTCCACCAGACTAGTGTAGTTTAGACCAACCTGGGGGCTATTGTGATATATTCTAGATGGCTATGACCCCCAGGTAGGGTTGCCAGTTTTGGCTGGAGCCATTCCTGGAGGTTTCATCACATGACATAACCTTTAAGTAAAGGTTAGTCTTTAATTCCTGGAGACTCCAAGGAAAAACCCTATTCCCCAAGCCTCGGTGTGCTAGCTGAGCATATAGAGTATGCCGAAGCACTTCGTCCTGACACTCACAGCAATGGCCCAGTGCCAAGGACTGCAAATGGGTTGGCATAAGAGCTAATTACACTGGCTGTATGCCAGGCAGGAACTCCTTGCAAGTTTGAATGGGAGATCCCTTTTATTAGCAGTGGTTGAAAAAATTCTGTCAATTTTCTGTCAAGCACTATTTTTGACTAAACTACCATTTTTTTGGCCAAAGTTTCCTGCTTTCCATAACCAAATATCTGACTTTTTTTCTTCATGTGATTGTCCTGACATGCTTCCTGGGAGTTGTACTTTGAATCATAGAATATCAGGGTTGGAAGGGACCTCAGGAGGTCATCTAGTCTAACCCCCTGCTCAAAGCAGGGCCAATCTCCCATTTTTGTCCCAGATCCCTAAATGGCCCCCTCAAGGATTGAACTCACAACCCTGGGTTTAGCAGGCCAGTGCTCAAACCACTGAGCTATCCCTCCCCCTTCACTACCCCATTCTCTATGGGCTGGGCTGCCCAGACAGACTACATTTTCCACGATGCCTCTTTGCACCTTGGAAGGCCCTAGCAACCACCTCACCTCATCATGAGGGGAGACTGTGCTGCATGATGAAAGACGTAGTGTGATCAAGGACCCCGGCCTGGAAAGGATACTCAGAGTATGAGGCAACCAAATTACAGCCGCCTGAAGCACTATGGAACCTTTTTCAAATTGAAATATCAAAATTTTCAACTGAAATATTTCATCTTTTATTTTTTGCTGAATAATTGACATATTCCATAAATCCTCATTTTCTAACCACATATACGCAGAGATAAAGGCTAGAGCTGAAGAGTTCAACGTGAAATTCAGTCTGAACGCTGCACTGGACATTTGACCCAGTAAAACCCATCACTATATTGGCTCTGTTTTGCTATTGCTCTCCTAGCTCTATTTGTCTGTCATTCTTTTGAGTGGTTACCATCCCTCTCTCTTAATGTGCTACTTCTGTGGAGAATACTGACCTAAAAACATATGTCGAGATAGTCTGGAGACAACCACAATATTAATGCAAAATGTTGGCAGGCAGAGTGTTTGCTTACTGTGGTGGCGGTATTTTATATTTACATTACAATAGCATCAAGAAACTCCAATAAGTATTGGATCCCCATTGTATTAGGCACTGTATGACCACTGGAACGCGGCGATGACTCACCGGTGCAGCGCCTCCTGCTGGTCGTCAATGGGAATTAGTGTTTCCAGCCTCCGGAGCGCCCTCTGCAGGCTGGTGTCCCACTTGCCACTGGCCCCCATGACCCTCCTGCACCCTGGTGCCCTTATACCTGGGGTGCTGCCCCTCCAGGCAATACCCTGCAGATCTGGGTCTCCCCTCCCCCACCCTCTAGCTCCACCTTGCTTCAGCCTATGGGCTACTGCCAGTCACCACCTAGCCCCCTTTCACTGGGGCTGACTGCAGTTTGTATAAGCCAGTCATCATAGGCCAGGGGGGATTTGGACCTGCTGCCTCTGCCTACCTGTTGGCTGCCCCCTGCTACTCCAGTACCCTTTCTGGCCTTACACTAGGCCTTCAGCTTGGGGGGTTTCCAGGCCAGAGCTCCCCAGCTCCTCTGGCCTTCCCCCAGCCATGCTCCACCTTAGGTACTCAGGTACGCTCCCCAGCAGCCAGGCCCTTCTCCCTCTAAAGGCAAAGAGAGAGAGTGTGTCTCTGCTTCTGGCCCACTGCCCTCTTATGAGGGCCAGCTGAGCCCTCATTAAGCCAGCCGCGGCCTGATTGGGGTGTGGCCCCCAGCTCAGGCTGCTTCTCCCAATCAGCCCCGCTTTTCCTTCCCTGCCACAGCCCTCTCCCCGGGCTATTTTAAGCCTTTTTAAGGCAGAAGCGGGTGACCACCCTGATACAACCACACATTATAAAAATATAGTCCCTGTCCCTAAGAGAATACAATCTAAGAAATCCAATTGCCACCCCAACCCCTCCAAGGAAAATATTTTTCTGTTTACGTTGTTTACTGCAGGTTTCATAAACAACCTATTGCACAGAGCTACAGCATGATTGTGGTAAAGTATCAATATCATCTCAGCTTCGTTCCATCCACCACAATCTGAAGCCTTTATCGTGGTGTCGCCAAATATACTTGCTCTTGGACAAATAATCACACACTGAAGGCGATCTGTTCATTCTTTTGCTTCAAGTTGTCTCTTCCATGGTTGCTCCCCAAAAGCAGTGAGCTGGATGCTCTTCTGTACAGAGTTCTGAATGGCACAAGAAGACGGGGAGATGAAAGAGGGCATCAGGGAGCCTGTTTTGATTCTGAAGCTTGCAGCTGCTTTGGCACAGGGATAAACTAGAGAGCCTGGGGCTGTTCTCAGGTGCTTCATTGGCATGGATTCCATAAGGGACCAGGTGCCAGTTGAGAACTGACAGGGTGGATCTGTGCTCCACCACATCCTTGACACAACCTGTGAAAAGGTAGGAAGCCAGTTGTGGAGGAGTAGGATCCACCAGCTGAGAGGTCCTTCCGAGTAATAAAATTCTTATCTGACTAGTTACAGCCAGTTTTCAGCCTTTTGTGCTGCCAGAACACTGCAAAGGAGAAGGAATGGAGAGGAAAGTGCAGCTCAGGAGGTTGGCAAACAAGTCAACACACTCCAGAAGGAATTCTGATGCTATGCAGGGCTATAGCCTTGATGCTGGGACCCAGAACGCTGACATAAGATGTCAGGGTTGAAATACACTGCTACACCGATTCATAGCAGCAGTGGGTGCTAAAGTGTAAAGGAATTGGGAGACAGGATGGCTATAAAAGTCATACTGCACATCTATTATGGCTTTAAAGAGTCTTCTACACAAATGCTATCAAACCATCTGCAACTACAATTGTTAATGGAAATCAAGTATATAAAATAAAATGCCATGCGATTCTGTTAAAACTTGTCTGAGCTCAACTGCCAAGAATCACTTTACAAAAATCTTGTAAGGAGACAAGGTAGAATTTAGGTACAGAATAACATACTGAAGAACCTTAATTCATTAATTTAAATTACTATGATAACAAGTTTGACCGAGAACAGAGCATTCTTTAAAGCCTTTCACTGTTAAAGCTTTAATGCATTTGGGAAACTATATTTTTCTCCTGCTTTGTTTTTTATTGCTATACGGGGCCTGATCCTGCAAACTTTTAATTGCATGAGTAATTTACTCATGCAAGTAATTCCATTGAATGAATGGAGCTAATGTGGGCCAGGATTACTTGCATGGGGGACATCTGCAGGATTAAGTTCCTAGTTATCAGTGGCTGAAACCTATTGAAGTGGCATAGTTAAAAGGATTGTTTTTTTCCCCATCAGTGCTTTTATATCTGCATATCTGATTTCTGCAAAGAGCTTGCTATCTTCAAAGACAATCAGTGGAAAATTTGCCTTAATTGTAAATTAGAAACATCACTCTTGCAGTTCAGATGATAGAACTACAGCATTCAAAGGACAGTTTCCACACTTTCATGTAGGAATTTCAGCTGGTTCTTTTTATTAGCTGGGAGAAACCATTTTATTAAGTGAAGCAATGATGTATATCTCAAGTGACTCAAAAGAGAGCTATCTAAGAACTCTAAGTGAATGATTTTTAAAAAGTGACTAGTGATTTTTTTTTTTTGGATGCCTTCATTTATTAGGTGCCCATCTCAAGACAGCTGAAAGAGGCCTGATTGATCTGAAAGTACAGATCACGAACCTATCAAAATCAGGCCCTTTTAAGGTACCTCAGACTGGGCACCCAAAATGGCTAGTCACTTGAAAATCTTGGCCCATAAGAATAGCACTGACAATTCTAAATTCTCTCACCTGTGAAAATTTCTCACCAACATCTGATCTGCTGAGAAGATTTTGTATAAAAGCTTGAGGCAGATGATCATTAACTTCAGTGGCTCTATGACAAATTAAACTAGCTGTAATGGTCCATATTTTGACCATCCTATCCCCAAGTTCTTTAGTGTTGGGCTCTGTATTGCTAATATACAACTACCATTTTTCATGTGAAAATACATTCTAGCTGCCACACACTTTATTTGCTTTAGCTTAAGTAACTGGAAACCAGCTTTGCATATTTGCCTAACAGTAACCCTATTAATTTCAAGTAACACCATTGCATAAAAGTTGCTCGATACATTGGCAAATAAATGCCCATGTGAATAATTTTAATGAGCTATAACATACTGCAAAACATCCCACACAGTTTGACTGAGTTTTTTCAGCTAAGAGCTATTCGTTTTCTAAGATACAATATAGAATTAGTTTTGATTTGATAGCTGATTACAGAAAATGCAACCCTGATTTAGCCTTTGACTTCAGCTTTGGTTTCTGACTGCTGGCTCTGACCTTTGGCTTTGCTCCTGGACCTGCCCTTCCTGGCTCCTACTCAAGCCACAAGGCATGACCATCCACATCCTGGTTACTGAAGAGGCAAAAAATTGAGTAAAATTAAAAGATGGATTAAACATTTATATGGAAAAGGGGAACATCCACAGTTAAATAATAGAAGTGTTCCCTTATTCTTCAGGACTCAAATCAACCGTATCTGTAAAATGAGGGTAATGGCACTTACCTCTACTGTGAAGTGCTTTAAGATCGACTGATAAATGCTTTGTAAGAGCTAAGTGGTATTATTTCTATTATAGGTACTTACATCAACCCTGGTAAGAGTATCTGAGCACCCCACACTCTTTGGGGTAATTATCCTCACCAAAATCTTAATGAGGTCCCTAAGTGCTGCTATTCTCCTCTTACAGATGTAGACGTGAGGGGTGGTCTACACTGAATACTTATATTTAGCCATAACAATCTAACCCCCAGAGTAAACCATACTAGGTCAATGGGGGAATTACCATCATATCCACCAGCTGAGCAGTAGATATTACATAGTTCATTTCACATCCATCTTTATCCAGAGTACCTGATACCTTGTGAACAAAGTCTGTTTATGCAGTTAGGGTAACAATTGCTTTTGAAAATAAAATGACTTATGTACTGTGACAAAGTTCCTCCTTTGCCTTGGTGGGTCCTGCGCTTATTGGCAGATTTGCTTGCCTCAGAGATTCACGGCAGCCCTCAGTTTGGCCACTTTTGCTAGTGGCTCAAACCTGCCGTTCACTCAGCTAACCTCATGGCTGGCCAGCATGGGAAAAAGGAAGGAGAACAATCCCTGCAGTCTCTGCTGATCCACCTAGTGGGCCGGGGGATAGGCCAGGGACCTTCCCCACAGTCCAGGTCAACTCCTCCTGTGTCTGATCAGAAGTTGGGAGGTTTGGGGAGAACCCGGGCCCGCCCTCTACTCCGGGTTCCAGCCCAGGGCCCTGTGGACTGCAGCTGTCTAGAGTGCCTCCTGGAACAGCTGTGCGACAGCTACAACTCCCTGGGCTACTTCCCCATGGCCTCCTCCCAACACAGGACCTTCCTCCTGATCTCTGATAATGCTTGTACTCCTCAGTCCTCCAACAGTCCGCATTCTCACTCTCAGCTCTTAGTGCCTCTTGCTCCCAGCTCCTCACACACACATGCCACAAACTGAAGTGAGGTCCTTTTTGAAGTCAGGTGCCCTGATTAGCCAGCCTGCCCTAATTGATTCTAGCAGCTTCTTAATTGGCTCCAGGAGTCCTAATTAGCCGGCCTGCCTGACTTTGTTCCAGCAAGCTCCTTCTTGTTCTGGAACTGCCCCTGTTACCTTACCCAGGGAAAATGGACCTGTTTAATCTGGGACTAATGTATCTGCCTTCTTAAACTCTCCGGTAGCCATCTGGCCTGACCCTGTCACAGCACCTAAGTCCTATTGTTTTGTTTTCAAAAGTCACTTGAGTGCTTAGGTATCTGAATTGCATTGAAAGGCAGTAGACTCAGGATTCTAAGTAGAGCTGGTCAAAAATCTTGTGATGCATCAGTTTTCTCTTGGAAAAGGTTCATTAGACAGAACTGAAATGTTCTAAATGAGTGTGTAGATTCCATCAGAACTTTAAATGGAAACCATGGAGGCATGCTGGTTAGACAGGCTGCTCTCCCACTTTCATACAAGCCAGCTGCTGGACTGGCTCCCTGGCTGCCTGCCCTCCTTCAACCCACCCTGCAGGGCTCCCAGGTTGCACAGGCTGCTGACTGCTCAACTCATGGGGTGCAAGCTGAAAAACTCTGTGCTGGTTCTCCCAAAACAACAGAATTGTTTTCTTGACTTTTCACTAGATGTCTGTAAATCACTGAGCACAATGAGGCCCAGATCTTTGGGGACCTCTAGACACTACCCCAATAGAAATAATACCTTGTTGACTTATACCAGTTGAATAGCTGGTCCTCAGGCGTTATATTAAAGTGAGCATTGTAAGCTTTATTCAAGGGAGGACTCACTTCCTCCAGATCGTAAGGAAAACGTGAGGCAAATTAAGTGTGCACTTCTGACCTTGTCCTCTTTTCTGAGTAGTTGTCTTGCACAAATATAAATGTTCACAGCGATCATTGGCATTTGATGTTTGTGATGCCGCAGAGAGTGTGGAGCACTCTGTATGCATCTCATACAAATGTGGAAAGCAGAGAGGACAAAAAGCTGACAACTGTTTGCTACAAACGACAAGAGCATTTACTAGAATGAAAAAGTGACTCCTTTTTGTTTCCTTACAAAGTGCTATCCATCCATCAGAAGGAGTTAATGATTACCCTGTAATAGCCGCCAGTTTCAACCAGAATTCAGCTACATAAGCATATTCCTTTTGTCCTTTATGAAATTTTAAAGACCAGCCCTAATTTTAACACCAACGGGAGTGATATCTCATACATCATTTATAGCATGTCCTTTTATTTGGTGTTTTACTTTGCACTTAATGATAGATTTCAGTGCTCAACACTTTGACTTGTCATGATCACAATAAATCGCTCCAGGAAGGATGTTTTTTTTCTTCAAAACTGATCACTGCTTATATTAGAAAATGTTTATTTCTGTCTCTTGTCGTTGACTTGTCTTAAAGGTTCTGAGGCCCATGAATCCCAGTTGGACTAATAGGCTAATGGAATGACAGAAGAGATGGCCTCTGCATTCATGTCTCAGGGAGCCACATAAAGCTCAGATGAATCAAGCTGGTAAATCACAAGGCTGATACAATGTTAGAATGCTGGCCCGATTATAAAAAGGTGTATACTACAGCATTTGGGGATATACTATGTAAAACTCCTTGGGAATATTGCCTACAGTGCAACAAACCTCATCAAAAGTTTGGAAAGAAGGAAACCCTTGAAGAATTATCTGTGCATAAGAGGATGATGGGGAAACACCAGAGCAGTACTGGAGACACTTGTGTTCATTTGCCCCCCCTTCACCTCCAAAGAGTTCACTAATTTTGGTATCCAATTACAGACACTGAGGCTGTTTTTCAGAAGTATGGAGCACACCCATCTCCCGCTGTTGTAAATGGGAGCTGTGGGTGCTCAGCACCCCTGAAAAAAATCTCAAGATGGATGCCCAAAATTTGATGCACCCATTATGAGAGAAATAGCCTATATGAGGATACAGACTTGGTATCAACATTGATTGTCTTTGTCTCAAATGCAGTTGATACTGACAAAATGTAAATTACTTCTGCTTCTAAGTAGAATGTTCCATGAGAAAGACATGACTCTTAACACAGTTAAGCCACAATAGCTAGCTCCCCATTTTGTGTCTGGTGAAAGGGTGATATGACAGCTGTCAGGAGGCACCCAAATTTAATTTAAGGAATACTGAGATGATGTATGAGTGTGGGTGAATGCCAAGGACCATTTGTTAGGCAATTAGTTATATCCATGCACATGTGAAGGCCTTTCACTAGAGGCTAGTGCCACCTGGTACCCTCCAGCCATTACCCAAAAGGTAGAGGCTGAAGTCGTTTCACCAAAATTGTCTCCTGTTTGTCCCACACTTTAATATTTTGGAGCCAACACTGCATGTGGTTGCAATGACAGAGATTGCAAAGACTGCCAGTTTAAGGGGGACTTTCCAAACTGACCACAGTTTACTAACTTTGATGAGGATTCGACCATGTTATGGGGTCCAATGTGGCTGGTCCATTTGATTTGCTTGGAAGACTTCTTGGGAGGTACCATGATGTGGAGTTGAATCACAACCATAAAGGTTCAACGTGAATAAGGCAGACTGTTCTTTTGGGCCATCAAGAAAGGCAGACAACCTGCTTTCTGAGGTTGGTCCTATGGAAAGAGGAGACCAAGAACCACAAACCATGCCAGCCTGACCAGCCAGGTGACCAAAAGATCCTGCCAGTGAAAGGTACTGCCTAATACGCCATTACTTGGTCTCCTTGACTGGAGACCTGTCTCTTACTCATGAATCTGAAGACCATGCAACCTGCAGAGTTCAGACCTTTGTCTCTCTTCTTGCCTTTTTCTCTGTTTTTGCCTCTTATTTTGATAGAGAGGATTTTCCATTTTTTTCTTGAATTATTTCAGGGTGTGAGAGTGAATGTCAATGTGCATATGTAAATGCTAAAGAGCAGAGGTGTGAATGAGCATCAGTAAAAGTTCAGATTGGGGAGGTGGCAGGCATAATTCCCTAAACCTAAAAACAACAAGGAAGTCTTGTCTTGTAAAAACAATGTGAGTTTCCTGAATTTTGATGTGTGTCAGAGAAACCAATCTGAGAGCTATGAGAGCCAGTGAGAGCTGCGAACTCCTCTCTGTTTGTGTTCAGTGTACGAGGAGGGAGAAGGATCGCCACAATACATATAGGAATTTCAGGGTGGGGTCAATTGACTTGACTTTGTGGGGTGAGAGGTAAATTAATTTGGATACTAAAATGTTCAGTCACTTTGGTTGATTTTTCCCTGCTGTGGGCAACATCCTTTAATTAGGGTTTAGAACTAAAAGGACAACCACCTCCTTAAATTCCTAGATTAGAATTTATAACAATTGACTATATGCTGTATTAACCTAATGATTTGATATTGGCTCTATTAATTTCATGAGCTTACTAATGATTTAATTCAATATCTTTTGCTAAACTATTTACTTAATTTCAATTGTGAACTTGGTTTGATAATGGCATTGTTTAATTCTTAGATTAAATTCTTTAGTAATTTAGTTTTAGCAATATATTTGGTTTTTAGTCTTGCTTGTTTAGTAATTTCTAATTAGACTCATAAAAAGTAAGCAGAACTGTTTTTTTCTTTAAAACTAGAAACGTAAGATAGAGAATTTAGGTAAATTAGCCAATTCACCTGAGAACCTAATTGGTGCTGTCGCTAAATGAAACCTTTTGTGAATCAAATCATCATCAGATCAGTGAACACTGTTGAAAATCTGCCTATTTTAGAACCCTACAAGCACAGTACTCCTCGGTGTTGAGGAAATGCATTGAGAAGCAAGTCATAAACTTCCTTTTCAGAGGTACAGCACATACTCTCTCTGACTCTGGTCTTTCCAGTGAAGAAGAGGATGGAGTCAGAGATACCCCACATCTTATACAGTCACCTTCACTTTGCGGGTATCTAGTTCCCCATGACATTGGCAAAACTATGATTTCCACAACCCTGTTGTACATAGGTTATTACACTGCCATAGTATCTGAGCACCTTCCAGTAGTGCATTAAGCAATATGTCCTTACGTCTGTTTTCAAGGGGGTATAGGTGTCTAAAGGGGTGGGGGAAGAGGGCTCTTGTACCCACCCAGAAGGAAACAAAATCTTGCCCTTTGTTTGGAGAGAGATGAAGCAGTATGCGGGGCACACGCTATCTTCTAATTTTATTACTTTTTATTATTATTGCAATGTTAGCTAAATATTGTCTTCCAAACAACAACATCTACTTATATTTCAACATGTTCCTAGTGGGATCAATGTGGATATCCGAAGAAGTAATTATTTTAGAACTTTGTGGTTGTTTTAATAGTAACAATGTATCTTTCCCTTGACACATGGTAGAGAAGGGTAATGGGCTAGAATTTCTTTAATACAGTATCGTAATTACATCAGACATTAACTCCCTAATGGTTTAAAAATCAGAGGGAAAGAACACAGGGCCTGATCCTGCAAGCTGCTGTATACACTTGACTTCCACTGAAGTCAGTGGGAGTTAAGGATGCTCAGCCGAATGTAGAATTGAGCTCTTGTAGCAGACTGGTACTCCAGGTAGTCTGGTATTTTACTGATGCTTTGGGGACAGACAATATAGTTCAACGGATAGCACACTGGAGTGGGTAAAAAGAGATCTGGATTGTATTCCCACCTCTGCTACTTACCTGATATGTGACTCTGGGCAAGTCACTCCACTTTTGTTTTTCCTTGTACACTTTGTCTTGTCTATTTAGATTGCATTCTCTTCTGGGCAGGGCAGTGCACATTAGGGCTCTGTTGTGCAGAATAAAACTTGCTAGTGTAGCACTCATTATTTCTGCTACAGAGGAAGGCATAAAATCCCACCAGTGCACCTGATAACACATCGCAAGCAAGTGCGGCTGTAGATTTGTTTCTTAGCTTACTAGTAACCATCAGCTCACAGTAGGAACACATAAGAAGTACATACTAATTTTAATGTGTATTACCAGTTGCAACAATATTCCCAATTCAACTCAACTGTCAATATCTTCAGAACCAGAATGAACTTTAAACTTCCTAATGTTTTGGGCTCTGTCTGACCCAATGCACACACAAATCTAAATAAAAATTATGCCAGAACTGTGCCTCTTCCTATACAAAGTATTCTGAAACTAGGATGAGTTCAATCTTTCCCCATTAGTTTTAGCTGTACATGGAGTGGGTTTTGTGTAGGAAAAAAGTCACTAAAAAGCTAATGAGGTCAGTTAAACTCCTCAATATTAGTCAAAGGGGAAAATGAAACTATTACATTTGCAAGTTCTCCTGTGTGTGTGTGGGGCGGATGTCTCTTGGACCCCAAACATGCATAAAAAACATAAATAAAATATGATAGACAAACCACTGCCTCTTCATTCTTTAAATTATTCTCAAACTATGATGAGGATGACCTGTTAAAATTGGTTTTGTCTGCATACGGGTTGTGGCGTTAGTACCAAAAGGGTCCGCAGGGTCTCTCAGACCCCCCATAACATTTGCCTCATGTATCATCAGAATTGTCAAGCAAATTGATTTCTTTGAAGATAATGCCATCAAACTGATTTTCTGGGAAGTCTACTCTTCCTACGAAGACTTTCTGGGAAAGCCACAATTGTCAGTCAGATACATTTTCTGGTATATATCAGCTCCGACTACGCCAGCCGCATTTGCAGCTGCCAGGGACCTTTTCTCACTGTGGGTACGGGTATCGCCAGCAGTATAAAAATTGGAATTATTGGTGGCAGCGGATATGAGAGAACCCGCTGGGTCATTTCAGTGTTGGGTACCATGCCTTTCAGTACCGTCGAAAGAGAAACCTGCAAAGCTTGCTGTTAGAGAGCTTATTCCTTCACTCTCCCACTTCCCTGGTCCTTCTTGCATGAACAGAGAGCAACAATACCCAAAGTCCGAAGGTGCAAACAATTCGATGTTTATTGGGGTGAACTTCCAGCAAGCTTAAATCCAAGTTCCTTTTTCCTTATTTTCGAATCCCAACTTACTTCCTGTTTGCCCCTAATTTATATAGTAATATTCTTAGCTATACCTTAACCAATCATTCTACTGAAATTTAACTAACCAATCCTAATATATTGTAACATGATTAGCTAACCAATTATATCCCACCACCTTCATTAGATTACACCCAGCAAAAATAATTATACAGCAGACAGAAGCAATCACAGAACCAGACAGAGATTATACAGACAAACAATAGCAAAGTGGGAACTATAATGACAAAACAATACAGAAGTGAGGATTTCACATCCCAGCTATTGATAAGTGAGTTCTTGCCAGACAGGATGCTATCAAACTAAGTTTCCTTTTACATTTTCTAGGCACTTCCCTTTCTCTGGAGGTGATAGGAATACAATCCTGTCCTGATAGTGCCTGACAGCCCAATAGCACCTTATTTCAATGTGACTAGTTTGGAATGTGAGGACGTGACTGTTCGCGTCCTAGCTTATGGCTGCCTCTGCTGCTTAGCCAAAGGCCTTAGCCTAAGAACAGGGCCTCAGACTGTCACAGTAAGAGAAGGCCCTTACACCAGCAGACAGTGATTTTGATTCTTTCTTTTATACCTCTAGAACTAGCCAAGTGATAAGAATACCTCTAAATTCTTAAAGTACAGGCCTTTGCAGACAGGCCTGAATATCTATATTTACCACAATGCAGACCTTTCCACCGTGCATTGATCTCTGGAAGTGTTGGGAACAGCACCCCTGTAGTCACCAGGAGAGACTTGCCCTCTTCGGAATTGGAGATTGGGTCTTACTTTTCCCATCCTAGAAGCCGTTTTTGTTACTTCTCAAGGCCTTCCATGGATCTGGGCAATGGAGTTCCATTGAGTGATTGGCTAGGAGATCACTGGGGATCTATGCCGGTCCAGTGGCCCTTTTGGAACTTGTGGGGGTTTTCCCAACATTTCCAGGACTTATTCCAGGTGTTCCTATTTGGTAGCCTCAGAAAGACGAGCAGCACTGTCCCACCTGGCAGCACTCAGTCCAGACTCCAGTACCAAGCCTGGCACTGGACTCCAAGAACCAGCTCCACAGGATCCTGCTGATGCAGAAAGGGAGGAAGAGCATCTACACCACTGCTGTTGGCCTCCTTCCTCCTCCCTTGATGAGGCAGCCTCAGGAGGGGGCATGTCGCCTCCTCTGGATGACTATAAGGCGCACCAAGAGTTATTAAAGAGGATGGCCTTAAATCTGCACATACAGATGGACCTCCCACAGCCTGGTTGACATTTTAGCCACAGCAGCCCCTTCAAAAGTAGCCTTGTCTCTCAGTGAGGCCATTATGGATGCACTTAACTCTGTGGCAAAACCCCGCATCCCTCCCCCAACTCAAAAAGGGCTGAAGAGAAATATTATGTTCCCACCCAAGGTTGAGTTCCTTTACTCCCATCCTCCTCCAGGATCCCTGGTGGTAACTGTTGCCAATGAGATAGAGAGAGAGAGACAGGGTCATCAAAATCAAGGGTCTCAAAGAAATTAGACTTGTTTGGTAGGAAAGTTTATTTTACCCGAGGATTACAACTTAGAATTGCAAACCAGCAGGCGCTATTGGCCAGGTATGATTTTAAAATGTGGGATTTCATGAAAAAAATCATAGACTTGCTCTCACAATAGGCCAAGCAAGAGTTCTCCTCACCAGTGGCTGAGGGAAAATTGGCGACAAGGCCCATTTATAAGCTGCTGTGGATGTGGTCGACTCAGTTGCCAGGTCCATGGCTTTGGCAGTGGCCATGTGCAGGAGTTCATGGCTACAGTCCTCTGGTCTTCCTGAGGAAGTCCAACAGACTGTTCAGGGCCTGCCTTTCAAAGGAACTTCACTCTTTTCAGAGATGATGGACGTGAAACTTCATGGCCTAAAAGACAGGAGAGTGACCCATAGGTCCATTGGGTTGTAAAGCTCAGCTCCCTCAAAGAAGCACTGCAAGCCTCAACAGCCCCTTCACTACTCTACCCTGGCTGCTCATCAGGACCTGGAAAGGAAAAGAGAGGTTATTGGTGTAGGCTGCCACCCCCTTCTACTGCAACATCAATGTACGCCCCATGCAGTCATTCAGGGGTTCAAAGCAGATGTTTTGATGGGATGCTCATGGACACTGTACCAGTTCCCATGATGCCTTTCCCTCTTCCTCAGTGCTTGGTCCCGTATTACCATGGACTGTTGGACACTGTAGAAATCAGATACACCCTCCAGTTTTTCTATCCCTCCTTCTCACCACCACCCGCCCGTCCTCCATTCCTCTTCAGGGACCCCTCTCTTGAAGAACTTCTGGTCCGGGAGATTCAATCTCTTCTTCTGGTGGAAGCTGTGGAAGAGGTTCTATAGAATTTAAGGGGGGAAGGAATTCTACTCCTGTTATTTCCTAATCCCAAAAACCAAGGGAGGTCTCTGATCTATTTTAGACCTGTGTGAACTCAACAACTATCTCAACTATCTGGTCACCCTGGCATCCATTATCCCCTCTCTGGATCCCAGACAATGGTATACCACCCTCTATTTAAGAGACACCTATTTTCATGTTTCAATATACCAAGGACACAGATGGTTCCTCAGATTCGTAGTGAAACACTTATCCTACAAAGACACAGTACTCCTGTTGAGCCTGTCTGTGGCTCCTCGGGTGTTCACAGAATGTATGGCTGTAGTAGCAGCTTTCCTGAGGAGGTTAGGTGTGCTGGTCTACCCTTATCTGGATGACTGGACCAGCCTTGACTAGCCAGGACTCAGGTAGTGTCCATCATTCGACTCATCCAGTTGATATTCAAAGCCATAGGCCTTTTGATAAATGCAGACAAGTCTACCCTTTCTCTGGTGCACAGGATAGAGTTCACTGCAGCAGTGCTAAACTCTACCCAGGCCAAGGCCTACCTCCCAGAGATACGTTTCCAATTAATCTGATCCCTGGCAACACACCTCAAAGGTCCTCCAATCATGAACTGAAATTGTACGAGGCTCTTAGGTCACATGGCTTCATGCACATATGTGGTACAACACAGTACACAAGACTACACCTCAGACCCCTTCAGATGTGGCTGGCCTCAGTGTACTCACCAAGCTGTCTCCATCAGGACACTGTATTTACGATACCTCCACAGGTTCTCATCTCAAAATTTGTGTTTGGATCCTCTCACCATTTGTGTGTGCGTTCCCTTTATATGCCCTCAACCATCAATGACTCTGGTCTCAGATGCATAAGTGCTCTGGCGGGGACCTCACCTGTGGCCCCTCAGAACTCAAGGTGGTTGGTCTCTGGCAGAACTTTCCCTTCATATCAACGTCTGGGAACTCAGAGTGATTCACCTTGCCTGTCAGGCCTTTCTACCCCACATCAGGGGCATAAACTTGTTTGTTCCCACAGACAACACTATAGCTATGTTTTATCTCAACAGGCAAGGAGGAGCTCGCTCTTCCGTCCTTTGTCAGGAAGCAATTCAGCTAGTGGAATTTTGCATAGCCCACTCAATGAATCTTGAGGCCTCATACCTTCTAGGGTCACAGAAGGAGCTGACAGATCACCACATCAGGTCTTTCTCCAATCACCACGAGAAGTATTTTCATCCAGATGTGGCAAGAGACATTTTCCAGCAGTAGGGGACTCCCTGAATAGACATGTTTGCAAATAGGTACAACCAAATATCACCACTTCTTCTCCCTGGAAGGCCACAGTGTGGGTTCCATCACAGATGCCTTCTTACTACCTTGGAGAGGATAACTTTTTATTATGCTTTTCTCCCCTATCCAACTTGTGCACAGAGTGCTGCTAAACATTAAGCAGGACCAGGCCTGGGTTATTCTGATAGCCCCACCATGGCCCTGCCAACTTTGGCTCTCAACTCCGCTAGACCACTCAGTGGCAACTCCAATTCCACTTCCGTTGCACCCAGACCTGATCTCCCGAGACCATGGTTGGTTGCTCCATCGGAACATGAGCTCACTTCATCTAATGGCTTGGAAGCTCCATGGCTAAATTCCAGAGAGCAAGCTTGCTCAGAGCAAGTTTGTCAGGTCTTCCTGGGTAGTAGAAAGCCCTCCACCAGGGCTACTTACATCTCAAAATGGAAGCAGTTCTCAGTCTAGGTATCCCAATGCAGAGCCTCGCCCATGTGTTCATACAAAACATACTGAAACAGCAAGGCTTAGCAATTTCCTTTTATCAAGGTCCACCTAGCAGCAACATCAACTTTCCACCCTTGGGTGGGTAACCGGTCTGTTTTTGTTTTGTTTTTCCAAATGACATGTCAGTCATATTCCTCAAAGGCTTTAAAAGGTTATACCCTGAAGTAAGGGAGCCCATTCTTTCTTGAAACATCAACCTGGTCTTGCCAAAACTTATAGGACCACCGTATGAGCCTTTAGCAATGAGTTCCTTATGATATCTCTCCTGGAAGGTGGTTTTCTGAGTTGCTGTCACTTCAACCAGAAGAATCTCTGAACTCCAGGCCCTCATATTGGAATGGCTATATATAGTTTTTTTTTAAAGATAAGATGTATTTACATCCTTGTTAGGATATAGATATTCAGGCCTGTCTGCAAAGGCCTGTACTTTAAGAATTTAGGGGTATTCTTATTACTTGGCTAGTTAGAGGTATAAAAGAAAGAATCAAAATCACTGTCTGCTGGTGTAAGGGCCTTCTCTTACTGTGACAGTTTGAGGCCCTGTGCTTAGGCTAAGGCCTTTGGCTAAGCAGCAGAGGCAGCCATAAGCCAGGAAGCAAACAGTCACATCCTCACATTCCAAACTAGTCACATTGAAAGAAGGTGCTATTGGGCTGTTAGGAATACAATCCTGTCCTGAATACAATCCTGTCCTGATAATTCCTATCACCTCCAGAGAAAGGGAAGTGCCTAGAAAATGTAAAAGGAAACTTAGTTTGATAGCATCCTGTCTGGCAAGAACTCACTTATCAATAGCTGGGATGTGAAATCCTCACTTCTGTATTGTT
Organism: Natator depressus; assembly: GCF_965152275.1. Taxonomy (NCBI): domain Eukaryota; kingdom Metazoa; phylum Chordata; order Testudines; family Cheloniidae; genus Natator; species Natator depressus. The sequence continues at coordinate 121,574,523 of NC_134238.1, read as the reverse complement.
TTGTCATTATAGTTCCCACTTTGCTATTGTTTGTCTGTATAATCTCTGTCTGGTTCTGTGATTGCTTCTGTCTGCTGTATAATTATTTTTGCTGGGTGTAATCTAATGAAGGTGGTGGGATATAATTGGTTAGCTAATCCTGTTACAATATGTTAGGATTGGTTAGTTAAATTTCAGTAGAATGATTGGTTAAGGTATAGCTAAGAATATTACTATATAAATTAGGGGCAAACAGGAAGTAAGTTGGGATTCGAAAATAAGGAAAAAGGAACTTGGATTTAAGCTTGCTGGAAGTTCACCCCAATAAACATCGAATTGTTTGCACCTTCGGACTTTGGGTATTGTTGCTCTCTGTTCATGCGAGAAGGACCAGGGAAGTAGGAGAGTGAAGGAATAAGCTCTCTAACAATCCTCACCCCAGTTTTCTCCCAAAAGTGGTTTTGCAATTTCATAGCAATCAGGCAATTTACCTGCCAGTCTCTTATCTAAATGAGGCTATTAAATAGGCTCTAGCTTTCTGCATAGAAAGAACTAAACCATTTTGGCAATCGACCCTACTGTTTGTGGTTGCAGCAGACAGGATGAAAGGTGTCCCAGTCTCTTCAGATTTTCATTCTGAATAATATCATATATTCACACTTGTTACAATCAGGTAGGTGTTTTGCCGCCAACTAACCTGACTGCTCATTCCACAATATTGGAAGTATCCTCAGCAGCATTCTTAGTGCAGATCCCTATTCAGGACATTTGTAAAGCAGTGATCTGGTCACTGGTGCACACTTTCTCCTCCCATGACACCCTCTCTCAGCATTCAATAGATGATGCCAAATTTGGTCAAGCTGTACTACAGTCTGTCTGTCAACTCCAATCCCTCCACCTATTCAACTTCTTGGAGAGTAGTCACTGAGAGTGGAATACTTATGTGCAATCACTCATGAAAAAAAGTTACTAAACTTTCAGAACTGTTGCTCTTCAAGATGTGTTGCACATGTCCATTCCACGAGCCGCTCCTACCCCTCCACATCGAAATTTTCCAGAAGGAAGGAAATGAGGAATCACAAGTGGCACTTTATACTGGTGCTAATGGTGCATGGCAGCAGAGGGTGCTCAAGCCACCCTGACAGGTACCTCTGAAGGAAACATTTCTGGTGACCGCACATGGGTTGCGTGTGCACCTAGAGTGAAATGGACATGTGTCACATTTTAAAGAACAACAGTTATGAAAGATTAGTAACTGTTTTTACATAATGACAAATGTCTCTTTGGAGCTAGGCATAAAACTAGAGGAGTTGAGCATAAAACTACACAAGACCATATGCATATGCTTGTACTTGGCAACAAAGTTTGATTGCAAATCAAGCCTCATCTGACTCTCTGGCAAGCATAAAGAGTTAATACTGATGCAGTCTACAGAACAATTATTCTCATTAACTTCCTTTTCTTAAACTACAAGCAGTTCATTTCTCAAAGCTCTTGATTGATGGAAAACATCTTTTCTGCTGTGTCAGTCCCGTCAACTGCAGATTATCTTTCCATATAAGTTTTGACAAGTGATCTGCATTAGGTCTGCCTTTACTAGATTTGATATTGTGACACTTGTGGTTCTGTTGGAGATTCCTTCAGAAGATATGTTTAACGGAGAGCAGTTTACATTTTGCTTTATGGTTAATATTAGGCTTATTCTTTGTTTTATACTGGACTTTCAAAACAACCATTTTGCTATCTAGAATTAATTTACTAGAAGCAGTCCCAAGCCATCCCATTTCATTTTGAAATCTTCCTCCAATGGGTCAGATGGTGTTTTCCACCAAACTACTGAAAGCTCTGAAAACCAGTGGTGTTAAAAATGCTCTCAATGATATTAAGACTTTGAAAGTTACATCAGTGCCTCAAGGTGGGTGTGACAGATAACACATCTTCCCTGCAGTCTCTGATAGATGATAATGTGTCATATATGCTCCATTAAGTTTAATGGCTTATGGAGAAAGTATTAACCTTAAACATTAATATAAATATGAGTTCCAGACACCAACTGTTCATTTCATATGTCTTTAAAGCCTTTGGCCATGTTGGAAGGCATGAAGTTGAATCTCTCACCATCATTCAATTCACCTTTCTCATCACTTACTGTTTATCCAAAAAGGGGAGTGCTGTTCATATACTGAAATCAAGTTTGTATCTTTCTAAACCTTTTATTAAGTATAACAGGTTAAATCTCCCGTTTCCTGAAGGAAGCTAGGAAGAGAAGAAACACATCTACAGAGGGTGTCAGAGGAAGCATTAGAATAATGCAACACCAGTAATAGCTTTAATCTAATAGCGTCTGGACGAAGATTAGACTTTTCATAGCCAAGATTGAGAATAGTATCCATTTAACATCTGACATATCCACTATATGCTGGGCTGTATTCTGTTGATACTGATATGTGGATAGAATAGGTTTCTAAAAATAAATCATCTCCCAAAAATATTAGGAAGAGCTTCCCTCTGCTTCTCCAATACACCGTGATAAAATATTGAGGCCATAAATCTGCATATATAGTCTTTGCATTATTGGGGCTCTAATACAATATTACTAGTAAATATATATTACAGTGGAACCTAAGGTCTCAGTCAGGATGGCGGCATCATTGTATTAGGTGCTAAACAAACAGGCATAGAGGGAGTCCCTTCCACGGGATTTCTTAACATCCTCATTTTCTCATGCCACCCACACACTCATTTCCATCTTCTTCTTTTAGTAGGAGCCACTCCTACTGTATCACCTCCAGAAATAACCTGAGCAAGCGGAAGGAAAACACAAAGCAATGAAAGTGTTCTAAGCTAGTATCGTCACAGACTTGAGAAAAGAATGAATGGGAGACTATAACATGGAAAATATGAAGGACTATAACATGGAAAATATGAAGGAATATTTCACAGAGCTGTTTTTTCTTTCATGCTATGCACTGCATAATGTGAGATCATTATACTAGGTGAGATAGTGACAGCTAGAATTAAGGATACATAGTTGTTTCATGCTAAAGTCATTTTCAGTCATTCATGTTCCAGGCTGATATTTTCCATGTATCTTCAAATAACTAACGCTGTTCACAGACATCAGGTATTCTATTCTGTTCAGAGTCTCTTGCTGTCCTCCTCACCAAGTAGCTAAATACCTTCCAGAAGAGTATAGTGATATGACTAATATCTGCCACAGGTGGAGTGTGTGTATGTCTCCCAGTCCCAGTTTTCCCCGAAGTGAACCATTATGTGAGGCTTTTTGTCTTTTATTTTTTAATTTGTTTTCTGTCTGCTGTGCTAAATGTGTCATTGAAGGCAAGGTCAAAGTAATGTGCCTTGCGCTTGGAATGGAGAGTGATGTCTGAGGTTCTTAATTCCTGTAGGACGGGTGGGCAAACTATGGCGGCACCTGCAGACGGGGCATAGGAGCTGGAGGAGGGACATGCTGCTGCTTCCGGGAGCTGCTTGAGGTAAGCGTCATCTGGAGCCCACCCCTGAGTCCCTCCTGTGCCCCACCCCCTGCCCCATCCCCAGCCCTGATCCCCCTCCCACCCTCTGAACCCCTCGATCCCAGCCCAGAGCACCCTCCTACACCCCAAACCCCTCATCCGCAGCCCCATCCCAGAGCCCTCACCCCCATGCCCATCCCCCAGCTCTGATCCCCCTTCCACCATCTGAACCCCTTGGTCCCAACCTGGACCACCCTCCTACACCCCAAATCCCTCATCTTCAGCCCCACCTCAGAGCCCGCACCTCCAGCCACAGCCCTCACTCCTCCCCCCAGCCCCCTGCCCAGCCTGGAGCCCCCTCCCACACCCTGAACTCCTCATTTCTGACCCCAGAGCCCTCACTCCCTCCAGCATGCCAACCCCAATTTTGTGAGCATTCATGGCCCTCCATACAATTTCCATACCCAAATGTGGCCCTCTGGCCAAAACATTTGCCCATCCCTGCTGTAGGAGCTTGTTCTGCAGACCCAGAGTTCTATGTCTTGCCCTGATAAATTTCATCCATGCCCTGGACACCTGCATTATACCTGAGGGGTGGAGTTGTTGACTACAGTCATTGTCCTAGAGCTCCAGGCAATCTTTTAGGTATTCTGGGCTCAGACCATTGATATTTTGAAGATTAGTACAGGAAACCCTGAGCTTGACTCAACACGAGCTATGAGTTAGGTGTCGTAAATGTGTGCACCTCCCTTTGAAAATCTGGCCCTTGATATATATTGTACAAAGTATAACATGGTTCATTGTGATAGGTAGCATTAAATGTTCTCCAAAGGCAACTCAGTGCCGCTTAGAAAATAAGCGAGCTGGTGAAATAGAAGAGATTGACACTGTAAAACAAATTTCATTTGCTGAAGTGGTTAAATTAGTACCAAATGAGCCAGCGATGAGATTCTCAGCGAGGGAAAACAAACCAGTGAATGGAAGAAGAAACAAAATTGATGATAGAAATTGTTGAGTGGAGGCAGAACTTCGCACTTTTGCCAAAGATGAAAATACGTACAGACATCAGCGATGCGGTAGCGTAGCTGACTCATTCAAAATGGTGGTCACAAAGAGGGTCAGTTATTCATCTTGGACACAGAAAAGGGTATAAAATCTGAAGACATGCCAGAAGTATAGGATGGTAGATTCTGTAGTACACAGTAGTTAAATAGCAGAAGACATTGACCATGGAAAGACACTATCATTTGGATTATATTGGTAGTGCTTGGAGCACGGCACCTTTACTTTCGATACGCTATATCTGAAGAGACAATGAAAGGTTTTGTGATTTTTGGGGGGTGGGGATTGCATTTATTTTCTAAGGTGGGGTACTAGCATGCTTTTGTTTTCAAGTGTTACAACAAATGATACGTTTGTCTGTAGTGTTATATTTGAACTGACATGTGAAACTGAGGTCCTGACCGGCTGGGGTCTTTAATGATCTCCTGAGTAATAGCTTTAATTTTGCTCTCCCAGCCACATACTAGAGCTGATTGGAAACTAAAATATCCATCTCTCAAGAAATGTTGACATTTTGGAAAAATGTTCCAATGAGAACAAAAAAACAAAATTTAGAAATTCCCCATGAAATAAATCTTTCAAACATTTTTGTTCAGGACCATCTAAGCCTTTCTTTTCAATAGTGTTGAACCATTTTGTCAACATATCTGTTCCAATTTGGAACAAAATGATTTTGAAATGTCAAAAATTGCTATAAAAGGAGTTCCTTTTTGTCAAATTCCTCTATCTAAATCGATTACAGACCTAAAAGTGGCAATTCTTCAACAAAAAAACTTCAAAAACAGACTCCAATGAGAGACTGCTGAATTGGAATTAATTTGCAAACTGGATACAATTAACTTAGGCTTGAATAAAGACTGGGAGTGGATGGGTCATTACACACAAAGTAAAACTATTTCCCCATGTTTATTCCCCCCCCCCACTGCTCCTCAGAGGTTCTTGTCAACTGTTGGAAATGGCCCACCTTGATTATCACTGCAAAAGGTCCCCTCTCCCCTCCTGCTGGTAATAGCTCACCTTACCTGATCACTCTCATAGAATCATAGAATATCAGGGTTGGAAGGGACCTCAGGAGGTCATCTAGTCCAACCCCCTGCTCAAAGCAGGACCAATCCCCAATTTTTGCCCCAGATCCCAAATGGCCCCCTCAAGGATTGAACTCATAACCCTGGGTTGAGCAGGCCAATGCTCAAACCACTGAGCTATGCATCCCTCCCCCCTCTCATTACAGTGTGTATGGTAACACCCATTGTTTCATGTTCTCTGTGTCTATAAATCTCCCCACTGTATTTTCCACTGAATGCATCCGATGAAGTGAGCTGTAGCTCATGAAAGCTTATGCGCAAATAAATTTGTTAGTCTCTAAGGTGCCACAAGTACTCCTTTTCTATCTAAATTGTAATCTCTCTTCCTGCTATGGTCCCTCCAGGATCACCCATCATAGAGACATTTGTCAATCTCTTACATTTGAAAATAAAATTCATATTATCCTTTTACAGGACCACAGTTAGAGCAACTATCTGTGGACTACTAATAAAGAAAAGTAGTATTTCTTACAGAGAGGTAGAACAAACATCAGAATGTATTTCCATCTGTGATGATATAGATTATATGTAAGGAAGCTAAAGGCTTGATCCTTAGATGTGCTCCTCAGGTCCTGTATGAGCCAAATAAGTGTGTACAACATCTGTAGACAACTGAATATTGATTGTTAATAAACTTGAGAGATATTTAATATTTAATTAATATTTAATTTGAGAGATATTTAGTGACATTGATTACAAGTGGAAATTTTAATTGCCCTATTATTCAGTAGGGAGTATTACTACTGATCCAAATTCAAAATTCATTGACTGGCTCAGGAAGCTTTTGTCCTTTTTCAAATGGTAGCAGTAATGCAAAATTAGATTCCTAATCTGATACATTAAGTGATTTAGTTCAGAAAGAGCATATCCGATTTGTGAGTTTTCTAGAATTATGGACGAATGGGAATTGTACTTTCTTTTCCCAGTGCTGTCCCTGTGGGTGCTCCAGTTCAGGTATTGGTATGTCCTGGCACCACTGATTGGAGATTTATGGTAGCAGTGTCCATGTGTGCACAGTAGGTGTCTCGTGGTACCGTTGGTGCCACATCTAGTGCACGCACAACCCGAGCCCTCCAGTTCCTTCTCAACCGTTCTGGGCTGAAGACAGAGCTCTGGGGCAGTGTTTATCACTCTTCCCAAACCTTTTGAAATCCTAGATTAAATAGTTAGTTAGTCATATAGAAAGTTATAGTTAGTGTTAGTCATTATTTAAAAAAAAAGATTACTTTCTCCAGTTTACCCTCCCCGACCAGGGGTGGTTAACCGTTATGATGCCTGGTTCCCCAGGCTTTAAGCATTGCAGGTCCTGCAGCAAAGCAATGCCCATTTCTGATGGGTACTCCTTGTGTGTACAATGTCTCAGTGAGGCACATATCCCACAAAAATTGGCCCACTGCAGCAAAGTGAAGGGCGGATCTCAGATTCAAAATTATCTTAATGGAGAAATCTCTCCACTCAGAGCTTGTCTAAATGGATCTCCAGATGCATTCAACAATGTTACCATATTTGGACCCGCCTGTGCACATCAGAGCACATTCTACATGATCTGTTTCAACCTCGATAGCGTTTCTACACAATGTTCCACTATTAGAGATTTGTAAGGCGGTCACTTGGACCTCTGTCCACACATTTACTGAGCACCGTGCAATCACTCATGACTCCAGGGCTGACTCCATAGTTGGCCTAACCGTACTTGCCTCTGCGACTCAGACAAACCCGAAGTCCCTCCTGCCTTCTGAGAGGCACTGCTCTACAGTCACGTGAAGTGGAGTTCCCACAGGGACAGCACTCGAAGAAGAAGAGAGGGTTACTCACCTTGTGCAGTAACTGAGGTTCTTTGAGATGTGTGTCCTTGCGGATGCTTCACTACCCATCCTCCTTCCCTCTACTTTGAAGTTCACAGTTGGGACTCTGTGGTAGAGAAGGAACTGGAGGGCTCAGGTCGTGCGCGCGCTAGACGTGGCACCAAAGGCACCACGAGACGCCTACTGTGCACGTGACCTGCGTGGACACTGCTACCGTAAATCTCCGGTTTATGGTGCCAGGATGCACTGACACCTGAAGTGGAGCACCCACAGGGACACACATCTCGAAGAACCTCAGTTACTGCACAAGGTGAGTAACCTTCTCTTATCATTGACGGGGCAACAAATAAGAAGGCAGGACAGAATGAGCAGTATAGAAAAGCAGAGTGGGCTTTGTTTATATACAAGTGAGCAATATCTTTCATAGGAAAAAAAATAAGAGAAATCACACAGAGGAGCTCTTCAGGCAATCAGTATTTGTTACCCCAGATCCTTTCTCAAGGGACACTAAAATCTTTGTTCCCAGTTTACAAAAGGTCCCCAGCATGACCTTGATTTGTGTGCAAGTGTCCCTGTGAACATGAATATTGGCATGCACGAATGTCTTACATGCACCTGTCAGATTCCCATGCCTGTACTCAGAGAAAATTCAGTTTCCATGTGCAGTACTTATTCTGCCAAAGGAGGATGGTTTTTGAAAACTAGGCCCTGTGGGTCAAGTTGTGGCTGGCTGCACAAGGGGAAGTCAAGGACATAAGGAGATTTACTGCCCTTAATGCCACTGTGCAATGACAGGCCACAATTTCAGTCTTTATTTGCATGAATGCAAAGTTTGCTCCAGATTAGCCAAAACAGAGAGACAGAATGGAGTCCTCACCTCCTTCTTTACTAACTCACGGAGCTTAGCTAGTGCTGGGGAAGTAAATAGTGCACTCTTCTGAAGGACAGCGGTGCTGCAACTCCAGCATGTGTTCCTTATACCACAGGGGAAATTCTCACTGACAGACAGAATTCTTCAGGGAGATCTCAAAAATATTCACAAAGAGAAAAACCATTTCTTTAATTTTGCCTCCGTTGAAACATTTTGTTTTGATATATTTAGATTTCAACTTTCCTCTGTAAATATTTTTAGTCTAATTAGCTTAATGTCAAATCAAAACTTTTTTGAATCAGAAAACTGGAATTTTTCATTTAGAAAATGTGAAAACAAAACATTTTGACAAATTCAAAACTTTTTTCTCCATATTTTTTGAGACAGGAAATTCATCAAACCCAACCCTGTTTCACAAACAGATTACATTTGACTTAACATTTTTTGATTAAAAGCAATCCACCAAAAAATTCCTGAGGAGCTCGCTTAATATACTCTGCAAGAGCAATACCTTATTTCTCCTGAAGTGTGGTTTGTTTGGTTTTTTTTTCCCTCAGAAAGATGACATTATAGGGTTACCATTATTTGTGCTACAAGAATCATGAGAATGGCCAAACTGGGACCGGGTCACAACAATGGTTCATCTAGCCCAGTATCTTCTCTTCCAACAGTGGCTGACGCCAGGTGCTTCAGAGGGAATGAGGAGAACAGTGCACTTATTGAGTGATCTATTCCATGTCATTCACTCCCAGCTTCTGGCAGTAACAGGCTAAGAACACCCAGAGCATGGGGTTGCATCCCTGACCATCTTGGCTAATAGCCACTGATGGACCTATCCTCAGAGCTTCGCGAACCAGCAGCCAGAGCTTCGCGAACCAGCTGAGCAGCGGGAGACAGCAGAGCAGCACACAGCAGGAGTTTGCCTGGGAGTTCGCCTGGAGTGAGCCCAGTGAGGCTTACATCTTGTAAACTTCTCTGAGGAAGCTCATAGTAGGAAAGTGATATGGAAGGGGGGGGTTCAGCTGTTGTGACCTGCACTGGATGTGCCATGTTTGTCTTTCTTCCACAGGACAGAAGCGACTTTGTCTGTACAAAGTGCAAGCTGGTCTCCATATTGGAAGAGAAGATTGAAGGTCTGGAGCAACAGATAACGACCCTGTGTTGCATACGAGAATCTGAGGATTTTCTGGACAAACGTCAGGATATGCTTCTACAGGCGCAAAGCTCTAAAGATTTAGAGCAGGTTGCACAGCGGAGCCAAGAGGACAGTGAAGAAGCTTGGCAACATGTGACCTCCAGAAGAAGGGGGAATGTCCGGGTTCCAGCAACGCAGACACAGGTAACTAACCGCTTTCATATTCTCTCCACAGGTACCATTGCGGAGAGTGGACCAGACGATACGTCTGGGGGGAGAAAGCAGAAGGAGACTCCGCTGGTTGGAAGGCATGAGATGCGATGTCCTGAGGTTGGGGGTTCCACGACCACCACTCCCAAGAGAAGGAGGCGGGTGGTGGTGGTCGGGGACTCTCTCCTCCGGGGGACTGAGTCATCTATCTGCCGCCCTGACCGGGAAAACCGAGAAGTCTGCTGCTTGCCAGGGGCTAAGATTCGCGATGTGACAGAGAGACTGCCGAGACTCATCAAGCCCTCGGATCGCTACCCCTTCCTGCTTCTCCACGTGGGCACCAATGATACAGCCAAGAATGACCTTGAGTGGATCACTGCGGACTACGTGGCTCTGGGAAGAAGGATAAAGGAGTTTGAGGCGCAATTCTCGTCCATCCTCCCCGTGGAAGGAAAAGGCCAGGGCAGGGACCGTCGAATCGTGGAAGTCAACGAATGGCTACGCAGGTGGTGTCGGAGAGAAGGCTTTGGATTCTTTGACCATGGGATGGTGTTCCATGAAGGAGGAGTGCTGGGCAGAGACGGGCTCCATCTTACAAAGAAAGGGAAGAGCATCTTTGCGAGCAGGCTGGCTAACCTAGTAAGGAGGGCTTTAAACTAGGTTCACCGGGGGAAGGAGACCAAAGCCCTGAGGTAAGTGGGAAAACGGGATACCGGGAGGAAGGACAGGCAGGAACGTCTGTGAGGGGAGGGCTCCTGCCTCATACTGAGAATGAGGGGCGATCAGCAGGTTCTCTCAAGTGCTTATATACAAATGCACAAAGCCTTGGAAACAAGCAGGGAGAACTGGAGGTCCTGGTGATGTCAGGGAATTATGACGTGATTGGAATAACAGAGACTTGGTGGGATAACTCACATGACTGGAGTACTGTCATGGATGGTTATAAACTGTTCAGGAAGGACAGGCAGGGCAGAAAAGGTGGGGGAGTAGCACTGTATGTAAGGGAGCAGTATGACTGCTCAGAGCTCCGGTACGAAACTGTGGAAAAACCTGAGTGTCTCTGGATTAAGTTTAGAAGTGTGTGCAACAAGAGTGGTGTAGTGGTGGGAGTCTGCTATAGACCACCGGATCAGGGGGATGAGGTGGATGAGGCTTTCTTCCGGCAACTCGCAGAAGCTACTAGATCGCACGCCCTGGTTCTCATGGGTGACTTTAATTTTCCTGATATTTGCTGGGAGAGCAATACAGCGGTGCATAGACAATCCAGGAAGTTTTTGGAAAGCGTAGGGGACAATTTCCTGGTGCAAGTGCTAGACGAGCCAACTGGGGGGGAGCTTTTCTTGACCTGCTGCTCACAAACAGGGAAGAATTAGTGGGGGAAGCAAAAGTGGATGGGAATCTGGGAGGCAGTGACCATGAGATGGTCGAGTTCAGGATCCTGACACAGGGAAGAAAGGTAAGCAGCAGGATACGGACCCTGGACTTCAGGAAAGCAGACTTTGACTCCCTCAGGGAGCGGATGGGTAAGATCCCCTGGGGGACTAACATGAAGGGGAAAGGAGTCCAGGAGAGCTGGCTGTATTTCAAGGAATCCCTGTTGAGGTTACAGGGACAAACCATCCCGATGAGTCGAAAGAATAGTAAATATGGCAGGCGACCAGCTTGGCTTAATGGTGAAATCCTAGCGGATCTTAAACATAAAAAAGAAGCTTACAAGAAGTGGAAGGTTGGACATATGACCAGGGAAGAGTATAAAAATATTGCTCGGGCATGTAGGAATGAAATCAGGAGGGCCAAATCGCACCTGGAGTTGCAGCTAGCAAGAGATGTCAAGAGTAACAAGAAGGGTTTCTTCAGGTATGTTGGCAACAAGAAGAAAGCCAAGGAAAGTTTGGGCCCCTTACTGAATGAGGGAGGCAACCTAGTGACAGAGGATGTGGAAAAAGCTAATGTGCTCAATGCTTTTTTTTGCCTCTGTCTTCACTAACAAGGACAGCTCCCAGACTGCTGTGCTGGGCATCGCAACATGGGGAGTAGATGGCCAGCCCTCTGTGGAGAAAGAGGTGGTTAGGGACTATTTAGAAAAGCTGGACGTGCACAAGTCCATGGGGCCGGACGAGTTGCATCCAAGAGTGCTAAAGGAATTGGCGGATGTGATTGCAGAGCCATTGGCGAAAACTCGTGGCGAACGGGGGAAGTCCCAGATGACTGGAAAAAGGCTAATGTAGTGCCAATCTTTAAAAAAGGGAAGAAGGAGGATCCTGGGAACTACAGGCTGGTCAGCCTCACCTCAGTCCCCGGAAAAATCATGGAGCAGGTCCTCAAGGAATCAATCCTGAAGCACTTACACGAGAGTAAAGTGATCAGGAACAGTCAGCATGGATTCACCAAGGGAAGGTCATGCCTGACTAATCTAATCGCCTTCTATGATGAGATTACTGATTCTGTGGATGAAGGGAAAGCAGTGGATGTATTGTTTCTTGACTTTAGCAAAGCTTTTGACACTGTCTCCCACAGTATTCTTGTCAGCAAGTTAAAGAAGTATGGGCTGGATGAATGTACTATAAGGTGGGTAGAAAGTTGGCTAGATTGTCGGGCTCAATGGGTAGTGATCAATGGCTCCATGTCTAGTTGGCAGCCGGTGTCAAGTGGAGTGCCCCAGGGGTCGGTCCTGGGGCTGGTTTTGTTCAATATCTTCATAAATGATCTGGAGGATGGTGTGGATTGCACTCTTAGCAAATTTGCGGATGATACTAAACTGGGAGGAGTGGTAGATACGTTGGAGGGCAGAGATAGGATACACAGGGACCTAGACAAATTGGAGGATTGGGCCAAAAGAAACATGATGAGGTTCAATAAGGATAAGTGCAGGGTCCTGCACTTAGGATGGAAGAACCCAATGCACAGCTACAGACTAGGGACCGAATGGCTAGGCAGCAGTTCTGCGGAAAAGGACCTAGGAGTTACAGTGGACGACAAGCTGGATATGAGTCAGCAGTGTGCCCTTGTTGCCAAGAAGGCCAATGGCATTTTGGGATGTATAAGTAGGGGCATAGCGAGCAGATCGAGGGACGTGATCGTTCCCCTCTATTCGACATTGGTGAGGCCTCATCTGGAGTACTGTGTCCAGTTTTGGGCCCCACACTACAAGAAGGATGTGGATAAATTGGAGAGAGTCCAGCGAAGGGCAACAAAAATGATTAGGGGTCTGGAACACATGACCTATGAGGAGAGGCTGAGGGAACTGGGATTGTTTAGTCTGCAGAAGAGAAGAATGAGGGGGGATTTGATAGCTGCTTTCAACTACCTGAGAGGTGGTTCCAAAGAGGATGGTTCTAGACTATTCTCAGTGGTAGAAGATGACAGGACAAGGAGTAATGGTCTCAAGTTGCAATGGGGGAGGTTTAGGTTGGATATTAGGAAAAACTTTTTCACTAGGAGGGTGGTGAAACACTGGAATGTGTTACCTAGGGAGGTGGTAGAATCTCCTTCCTTAGAAGTTTTTAAGGTCAGGCTTGACAAAGCCCTCACTGGGATGATTTAATTGGGGATTGGTCCTGCTTTGAGCAGGGGGTTGGACTAGATGACCTCCTGAGGTCCCTTCCAACCCTGATATTCTATGATTCTATGAACTTATCAAATTCTATTTTGAATCCAGTTATAGTTTTGGCCTTCACAACATACCCTGGCAATGAGTTCCACAGGTTGACTGTGTATTGTGTGAAGTACTTCCTTAGGCTTGTTTTAAGCCTACTGTCTATTAAATTCATTGGGTGACCCCCAGTTCTTGTGTTGTTGGAAGCAGTAAAGAACACGTTTTCTCTAAACCATTCATGATTTTATAGCCTTCTATCATATTGCCCCTTAGTCTTCTCTTTTCCAAGCTGACCAGTCCTAGTCTCTTCTCATGTGTAAGCTGTTCCATACTCCTAAACATTTTTGTTGCCCTTCTCTATACCTTTTTCCAATTTTAGTGTATCTTTTTTGCGATGGGGTGACCAGAACTGCACACAGTATTCCATGTGTGGTATACCATGAATTTATAGAGTGGCATTATGATATTTTCTGTCTTAGTATCTATCCCTTTCCTAATGGTTCTGTTAGCTGTTTTGACTGGTGCTGCACATTGTGCGGATGGTTTCAGACAATGATCCACAATGACTCCAATATCTCTTTCTTGAATGGAGCAGCTAATTGAGACTTCATCATTTTGTATGTGTAGTTGGGATTATATTTTCCAATATGCATTACTTTGCATTTATCAACAGTGAATTTCACCTGCCATTTTGTTGCCAAATCACCCACTTTTGTGAGAACCCTTTGTAACTCTTCAAGATCTGCTTTGTACTTAACTATCTTGAGTAATTCTGAATCATCTGTAAACTTTGCCACCTCACTTTTTTCCAGATCATTTATGAATATGTTGAACAGCACTGGTCCCAGTACAGATCCCTGGAGGACCTCGCTATTTACCGCTCTCCATTCTGAAAACTGACCCTTTATTCCTGCCCTTTGTTTCCTGTCTTAACCAGTTACTGATCCATGAGAGAACCTTCCCTCTTATCCCAGGACGGCTTACTTTGCTTAAGAGCCTTTGGTGAGGGACCTTGTCAAAGGCTTTCTGAAAGTCCAAGTACACTATATCTACTGCTTTCTTTTGCATATAGTGTCACCTCTCCACCATGACCTTCTCTGTCATTCTTATATAATATATACCCTGGTATTACCATGTCCCATTCATTATCATCATTCCACCAAGTTTCTGTGAGCTCTATTATATCAATATCCTCCGTTTAATACCAAGCACTCAAGTTCATCCATCCTGGTATTTTGACTTACCATTTGTATACAAACACTTTTATAAAATCAAAGCTTAGCCTTGCTTCTGAATAGACATTCATTTTGAGTTCCATTAGCTTATGAACAATATACTGGCATGCATCACAATATTTACAAAATGAAGAAAACCGTGAGCACCCCTCCAAGGGAGTAGCAATGATATGCAGTTGTCTCACTTTTCATGATGCCATTTACAAAAAAAAAAAAAAAGGAAGGACACAAACTACAAAAGGCCATATATTTTCAAGGGAAATGGCAAGTGTGTGCCACTTTTCCTGCAATTGACCTTTCCTGTGACATACTCTCCTGTATGGTCAGCACTTCACAATGTACATTTTACAGATAACATTTGATACTGACATTGCCAAAAGCTCTTAATGCAATCAGTCTTGCTTGTCTTCATGATACAAAAGTTTATATAAAAGACTTGAGCTGGAACATGTATGTGTAATACCCACTGCAATCCAAAGATATAAATTTCCAGGTAGGGTAAATCAAGCCAAAATTGGATCAATGCTCTGTTGCCTTTATTGCTCTATCCAACGCAGCTGCCTTGGACTGTGTCTTAGTTTGTGCTATTGGAATAGATTTTCATGTGTCGTCATGATCATCTTTTTGGAAAATATGGGATATTAAATTTGTGGTGCCTGGGTGAAACTTTTAAAAGAACCTAAGTGCTTTAGGAGTTCAATTTCTATTGACTTTCACTACACTTAAGAGCCTAAGTTCCTCTGAAAGTCAATTGGACGTGGGTTTGTCACTTAAGTGCTGTTGAAGATTTTACCTCTGTATTTCAAAATATATTTTAATAACATCTAGTGACAGCTGATATTCTGGTTTATATATTGCATGAGAAAGATATGTTTTCTCAGCTGCCTGATTGCCTACTTTATCTAACAAGGGAGAAGTGTCACTTCAGTTGTAACCTTTGGAGTATGTAAAATGAGTATGAAAATTCCACGAGGAGCATTTTTCTGGCCATATCCCCAACACATTCTTCCAAAGAATATTTTTCTGAACAAAATTCATGATGATGTTTGTACAACAGTAGCAGCTACAGGCCCCATCAAGGCCTTCTTTGTGATAGGTATTCTACATAGCCATAGTAAGACTATTCCTACTCTGAAGTAGCTTAAAGAGACAAGACAGACAAAGGGTGGAAGGAGTAAAAAAAGCAGGGGGAGGGAGTGAAGTTATTTGCCCAGTATCACATAGCAATTCAGTGGAAGAGCCAGGAGCAGAGCCTAAGTCTTATGACTCATAGATCTCCTGATTCCCAGTATCCATTAGATCAGTGATACTCAGACGTCAGTGGTTCAGGAGCCAAATAAGCGATCAACATTACCCCAAAAAGCCACAATACTGTGAATTCATTGTTCTATTGTTTCACTTTATATAATAAAATATTTTTCCTGATTATTCTGACCAAGTATTATTTTTATCAACTACAACTGGTTAATAACATAGTAAAAGAATCCTGATTTTTGTTAATTAAATCATACAGTGTTTTAATATTATGCTGCAAAGAGCTGCAAGAGACTCATTAAAGTGCTACTTGCAGCTCCTGAGTCTTAGTCTGAGTACCACTGCAATAGATTATAATGCTTCATTTGAGGTACAATTGCACCTTTTAAACATGTACAGTAAACTTCACCACAACTTGTGTATTTTTATCCTGTTATTTCTGCAATGTACTTCTGTGATTTCAGTCTCTTTCCTCCCCTCTGTCGCCCACCCCACTGCAGCTGTATTTTCTGCCCTATCCCATACCAGAGCATACAGTTGCCTTTTTATTATTGACATTCCTAGCAGATATCTTTGTTTGAAGAAAATGTTACTCCGCACTTATCAGCTGTTCCCATTCCCAGATTTAAAACATTCTCTCTCAAAACACTGTCAATTTTCCAGACCAGCTGTTTGGAACCGCTTTAGAGAAACTGGAAACCATTTCTTCTTTATAGGCTCTCCCATCCCACATAAGTTCCCCAGTGACTAATACATTTGCACTTTTCCTCTTTTCAGCTATGCATTGGAACGCTGACATTCCCCCTGTCTAATTTGGCCCTGAATATTGAACTGGACCCACTTCAGAGATAGGGGTCCTAGAGGGCCTGGCCTAATGTCTTCTTCCTAACAACCAGAATTCATCTTTCAGTATCTACATCTTACACTTTTCCCCATGACACATGTATCACAACCCCTGGGCTCCTGGGTTTAAATGTTGAATGGCCTTCTTAGAGGAGGACCGAGACCTCTAGAACTTGCTCCCATCACAAAGCTTCCGAGTTTAATGAGCTTGTGTGTGTGAGTGAGAGATATATATGCATATTTATATATACTTAGAGAGGATTCTACAATAATCATTGACACCATAAGCCAAATTCTATAGGAGTAATTCCTACAGTTGTCTTCAAAAGAAGGAATAAGGACCACAAGATTTAGCTCGGAACTAATGTAAGATGTTCTATTTTAGATGATTAGATTATTGAAGTCCATATTTTAAGTCATTTACCAGTAAATCTCTCAGGCCAACTTCATCCCTGATGTCAGTTCATGGAAGCCAGTGGATTGACATTTGATCAAGTGAGAAGGTGACATTTCCATCCTTAGCCAGATAAAGTCTACACTCGCTCTATGAGGTCGGTCTTACTCGCATTCTCGTTTTTTTGTTTTTTATTGGTATGTCAGTACTAAGAGACCATGAACTTCATTGTAAGGTTTCTTTGTAAGCATGAAGGTTTCCCTGCAGAACCTCTTTGCTTCTGCCCTTAGTACCTTCTTGCCTGGAGGGTGACACCGACCTCTCAGATATCATGGTGGAATTAACAAACCAAAATTGCCACAATGAGTTAGCAAAAGGTAATTCTGTTCATAGGTGAATCAACAGAAGAGCACTGGAGTCCTATGTGTGGCTGCAAATCCTACCCAATTGTGAACTATTTCCAGAATAGGAGTACTTGTGGCACCTTAGAGACTAACCAATTTATTTGAGCATAAGCTTTCGTGAGCTACAGCTCACTTCACTTGCATCCGATGAAGTGAGCTGCAGCTTACGAAAGCTTATGCTCAAATAAATTGGTTAGTCTCTAAGGTGCCACAAGTCCTCCTTTTCTTTTTGCGAATACAGACTAACATGGCCGCTACTCTGAAATATTTCCAGAATGATGCAGAGCCAATGCTTCTTTGTTACACTCCCTAACAGCCTGTTATGAGTCAATCAAGTCTTTGTTTTTGAACTAGTAGAAAATAAGAGCACAGAAAACCAACCGATTTATTTTTTCCACAGTGTATTTTTTTTAAGTCTCTCCCATGGCTGATTAAATTTTTTAGCTGAGCAATGTAAATTCTTTAAGACAACTAGTAATACAGACAGGCCCTGAGCTACAGCAGCACAGGCAGCTCGACTGTAATTTAATACGTATTCCCACAGTAAAGCACCAAAAGAGTTCACCATGGTCAATGTTAACACTGTGAAGGCCAAAGAATTATTTTTGCTTATGGTACTTACGGTAAAGTGATGTTTTATCTTACAAGTCAAATAGGTAATAAGAGTAGTGATTGAATATGAAATTCATTTACCTTTCACATAATTTCCCTTCTTCACACTCTGTACGTACTGAAAGAGACTGCCACTTGACACTGATATAGGACATGTTGCGACTGGAAATTTTATGATTGCAGAGAGAGAAGATCCAGACTTCTTAGTGAGAAAAAAGAGAAAAAAATGAAGACTGATTTATTATTTAGAAAACAAACATCTCTGTAATTGCAATAAGTTATTTAGAGCAGCATCACGTCCATGGAGGTTAAATCCTTTTTCATGTCGCTGTTATCTCGCTACTGTGTGAGTGAATCATTGTGCTTTGAAAAGAGTAAACACTGTGCAACTTCTAATGTGAATGCAAACAGTGGCTGTGCAA
The DNA here is from genome assembly GCF_965152275.1 of Natator depressus. Lineage (NCBI taxonomy): Eukaryota > Metazoa > Chordata > Testudines > Cheloniidae > Natator > Natator depressus. The sequence continues at coordinate 121,556,144 of NC_134238.1, read as the reverse complement.
TGCCATTTCCACTCCACCAGTTCTGGATAACTTGGAATGGCTGGTACGCCAGTCTTTTTCAATGTCAGTCTCCATCAAATTATGTACTGTCTCATTAAATCATGCAGTGAATGAAGCCCTACAAGTTTTTGTTTTTGTGTTTTCTGTTTTGGAGTGTAATTACGGTTAACGCTTAAAGAGACAAAAGAGGAAAATCAGTGCTTCACATCTGAAAGATATGGGTGATTTATGACTTTCAGTCTTTATATCAAGTGTAACCTGTGCATTTAAATTATCCTTCTTTGCTCGCTCCAGATTTAATCAATTAGCCTCTGCAGATAAACTAGGCAATATGATCACCTTAATAGTCTCAAAGGAAAAGGAGAAAATCAATGGAAAGAACCAGCTGGGATTTCCTTTCTTCAAGCTGCTTTCCTCCCGTCACCCTTAGCTGTCAACACTTTTCACCAATTTAAAAAAGTAAATTAAGCAAGTCTTTTGTAGACTCAAGTTTCTTATATGAGAACAAAATGAATCTTTCTGTAGTGAAGGATTACACCTAAGTTCTGAGTTGTGATGTAAGCAGAGAATCATTAATACCTTCCACTCCAGACTTTGTTTAGAGCTGTAGTAGAATGCTTGCTGTAAATTTGGATGTTGAATAATGGCTTCAATGACTATGGCTGGAAAGCCTTATTCATCTAATGTTCACCATTAGAGTGCCACACTGTAGATATGTTAGTTAGATGAATATACTATTGAGCTTATCTGCAAGACCCATATACTGTCCACACTTAAGTCCCTTTTAAATGCAATGGGGGACATTTTTAAAGTCACAAACGGACACTAGATCCCTATTTCTCACTGATTTTCAATCCCCAGTGACCACCCATAGTGGCCGTTTTTAAATCTGTACAAGACCCAGCTCAGTGAAGCCCTGACCCTGATTTGGTAGTACTATACCACAAATGATATATCTCCATATGTTAAGGGAAGTTTCTTGGAACTGGAACAGAAATTCCAGAATGAGGAGAGTGCGGGATGGGGATAGAGCTAGCCACGACACACTGTGAAGGGAAAAGTCAAGGGTAGGAGAGGAGAAGGAGGAATGGGAAGTAGTTAAAGATGTGCAATCGAAGGTCTCCATGAATTCCACTAGGGACTTTGCTATTGCTATCGATTTTTACGGCAGGCACTCAGGTGCTATGGTGATTGCCAGCAAAAATAGATAAGACAAACACTCTGGGAAACAGTTAAGCATGTGGTTATCTTCATGAACATGACATGAGTACTTTACTTCAAAGGGAGGTCTTGTGCTTAAAATTAGGGGTGTGCAGTGCCTTGCTAAATCAGAGCTTAAAGATAAACTCTTGTCTTTTTACCCCAGTTTTAACTACACAACTTGTTGGGTATCAGACTGACATGCTATAGCAAGAGAAGGAATTATATAAACAGAATGTCTTTTTAGCTAACATACTGAGTGTGAAATACTTTAATATGTCAATGGAGGAACCAGAGTTTTCTTCTTTAACAGTGCCTGTTCCCCCATCTGTAAAATGGAGGAGAACAATGCTTACCTTCTTTGGAAAGTGCTCTGAAATCTACTGATGAGTGGTATATAAGAGCTAGGTATTTTTATATTATTAATAATCTATTGCATGTAACAAACAACAAACCTATCTGATAAAATGTTTCTGTTAAATGTTTTACATGCAGGACACTATTCATATACAATTTATACTCTGCATAAGATGTAGTTTCAAAAGGAGATCATGAAGCATGCCAATCCCCTTATAATACAAAGTCAGCATTCATCAATACAATAATGGTTTCCTCTGAAGGCAACAGGGTGCTCAGATGTTACGTTTGAGAAAGGATATGAAGTGTAAAAAAAGGCAGAAAATGAATTGCTCTTCCCAATGCTTGTACTGGTTACACTATATTACAGCAGCTCAACTAATTGACTGCAGTTATTTGGAAGTTAAGAATAGAGCTGGACAGGAAGTGGCTTTCCCTTCCTGGGAAACATTTCTAGATCTAATTTTTCTTCCTCCAAATTGGTCAATCTCAAAAATTCTTGCAAACTGACAACTCAAACTATTTCAGTTCAGGTTAATCAAAATATTTTGTTTCAATCACTTTGAAATGTTTTAGGTTTTTTACTGTAATTGGCTTAAATTTCAAAACAAAGTCATTTCAAACAAAAAGGTTTTTTTTATTTAGAAAATGTTGAAATGGAACATTTGGAGGAAAAAAGTTTTGGAATAGTCAATTTTTTTTTCAAAACAAATATCTTGAATCTGAATCCTTTTCTATGAACAGATTGTTTCAACAGACTCTCATTTTCTGACAAACATTTTGATGGAAAAAATTCTGACCAGCTCTAGTTAACAGATGTAACTCTTGGTAACATTTCTTAGCTCTCTGTGTTTGGTTGCGTGCACATTCTACATATGTATCCTGTATTGTAGTTCCCATTACTGCAAGGAATTTTAATCAGCATGCAAAAAAGCAGCAACAGGTAGCTAGCTATGTGATCTGTTCAGTATTGAGAGCCCAGCAATGATATGTGAAGAGTGACACTTTGAACATTCCAGCCACCTCCCAATATTCCAGCTATAGCAATTCCACACATACACCACATAGGTGGTGGTGACATCCATGTGATAAGTTTCATTCATCATGTGCTTTTGCCTAGCCTGCCCACTGCCTAGTAATCCTTCCTTCTTTCCTGGGATTGATTCAAATATTCCAAATACTGAGCAATTTCAAACAGCCACCTTTAAAACAAACACACACAAAATAATCTTGCAGAGAAATATTCCATCCTTTGCCCCTCCACTCCTAAGTGTCCAACTTCACTGGAAAAACATTATATTTGCAGTATTTGACCATGTGTACAGCTGACTTGTATAATTACCATAGCAGCAATGGTAATAGAGGTGAATAACAGGTGCTCAGGGATGGCTGAATAAACATAATTAACACCATAATTAATAATGTACTATATACAATACAGGCCACTTGTATCTAGTTGTTGACAGTGAAGAGCAGAACTCTAATACATAAGGAAAGCATGCACATTTGTATTCAGTCTCGTACGTGCTTGATCTGATTCTGATCTTGTAGGGTAAATTAAGAGTAACTCTGAAGTCAATGGATTTACAGAGGTGTAAAACGTGTAGAAGACTGGAATTAAGCCCTCTGCTTTTAGATATAATTATGTATTGTTTTAATTGCTATATTTTCTTTCCTAATGCCAACAAAATAATTTTACCTTTCTTAGAGGCATATGGATAGGAAGAGGAAGATAAGTTAAACAGGTCAGGAAAGAAACATTAATTCTTACTTGGTGATAATCATAAGGAAGCCATTGCTAATGAGAGCTAGCTTTCCAAATCTTGTGGACTTTGGCTCATGGGATCAGATGCTGAGCAGTCAAACAATAGTTACTGGTATGGACCAAAGCAGAATGGCAGATTTCACTGATAACCTGTTCAGTCTCATTTTGAAGCGGCAGAGGGGAAAAAATAAGACAAAAGAAAGTGAATCTTATGTGATTACCACATAAATATTGATAGGGGCAGCACTAATTAAACCGGAGCTCAGTTAATCAATTCTACTCAAAACAGTTGGCATAGAAGATCTCTGGGATCAAAGCTGGAAGGAATGTGTAAAAATAAGAATTAAATATATCAAAACCAAAGGATTAAGAGGTACCGAGCCGGAAAATGTGACTTATAAAGATTGGCTACTGCACACATTGTCTACAGCTACAGGTTGTTCTGTGTTCTGATTTGCACTCTGAAATAGCTGTTTTCAGAGGCCTGACTCCTCGGGATGGGTGGGTGCCAAAAAAGGTAGGCGGTTCTGTTCAGAGAAGCATCCATAGAATCATAGAATAGAATCATAGAATATCAGGGTTGGAAGGGATCTCAGGAGGTCAACTAGTCCAACCCCCTGCTCAAAGCAGGACCAATCCCCAATTAAATCATCCCAGTGAGGGCTTTGTCAAGCCTGACCTTAAAATCTTCTAAGGAAGGAGATTCTACCACCGCCCTAGGTAACGCATTCCAGTGTTTCACCACCCTCCTAGTGAAAAAGTTTTTCCTAATATCCAACTTAAACCTCCCCCACTGCAACTTGACACCATTACTCCTTGTCCTGTCATCTTCTACCACTGAGAATAGTCTAGAACCATCCTCTTTGGAACCACCTCTCAGGTAGTTGAAAGCAGCTATCAAATCCCCCCTCATTCTTCTCTTCCACAGACTAAACAATCCCAGTTCCCTCAGCCTCTCCTCATAAGTCATGTGTTCCAGACCCCTAATCATTTTTGTTGCCCTTCGCTGGACTCTCTCCAATTTATCCACATCCTTCTTGTAGTGTGGGGCCCAAAACTGGACACAGTACTCCAGATGAGGCCTCACCAATGTCGAATAGAGGGGAACGATCACGTCCCTCGATCTGCTCGCTATGCCCCTACTTATACATCCCAAAATGCCATTGGCCTTCTTGGCAACAAGGGCACACTGCTGACTCATATCCAGCTTCTCGTCCACTGTAACCCCTAGGTCCTTTTCCGCAGAACTGCTGCCTAGCCATTCGGTCCCTGGTCTGTAGCTGTGCATTGGGTTCTTCCGTCCTAAGTGCAGGACCCTGCACTTATCCTTATTGAACCTCATCAGGTTTCTTTTGGCCCAATCCTCCAATTTGTCTAGGTCCCTCTGTATCCTATCTCTGCCCTCCAACGTGTCTACCACTCCTCCCAGTTTAGTATCATCCGCAAATTTGCTAAGAGTGCAATCCACACCATCCTCCAGATCATTTATGAAGATATTGAACAAAACCGGCCCCAGGACCGACCCCTGGGGCACTCCACTTGACACCGGCTGCCAACTAGACATGGAGCCATTGATCACTACCCGTTGAGCCCGACAATCTAGCCAACTTTCTACCCACTTTATAGTACATTCATCCAGCCCATACTTCTTTAACTTGCTGACAAGAATACTGTGGGAGACCGTGTCAAAAGCTTTGCTAAAGTCAAGAAACAATACATCCACTGCTTTCCCTTCATCCACAGAATCAGTAATCTCATCATAGAAGGCGATTAGATTAGTCAGGCATGACCTTCCCTTGGTGAATCCATGCTGACTGTTCCTGATCACTTTCCTCTCGTGTAAGTGCTTCAGGATTGATTCCTTGAGGACCTGCTCCATGATTTTTCCGGGGACTGAGGTGAGGCTGACCGGCCTGTAGTTCCCAGGATCCTCCTTCTTCCCTTTTTTAAAGATTGGCACTACATTAGCCTTTTTCCAGTCATCTGGGACTTCCCCCGTTCGCCACGAGTTTTCAAAGATAATGGCCAATGGCTCTGCAATCACATCCGCCAATTCCTTTAGCACTCTCGGATGCAACTCGTCCGGCCCCATGGACTTGTGCACGTCCAGCTTTTCTAAATAGTCCCTAACCACCTCTTTCTCCACAGAGGGCTGGCCATCTACTCCCCATGTTGCGATGCCCAGCGCAGCAGTCTGGGAGCTGTCCTTGTTAGTGAAGACAGAGGCAAAAAAAGCATTGAGCACATTAGCTTTTTCCACATCCTCTGTCACTAGGTTGCCTCCCTCATTCAGTAAGGGGCCCACACTTTCCTTGGCTTTCTTCTTGTTGCCAACATACCTGAAGAAACCCTTCTTGTTACTCTTGACATCTCTTGCTAGCTGCAGCTCCAGGTGCGATTTGGCCCTCCTGATTTCATTCCTACATGCCCGAGCAATATTTTTATACTCTTCCCTGGTCATATGTCCAACCTTCCACTTCTTGTAAGCTTCTTTTTTATGTTTAAGATCCGCTAGGATTTCACCATTAAGCCAAGCTGGTCGCCTGCCATATTTACTATTCTTTCGACTCATCGGGATGGTTTGTCCCTGTAACCTCAACAGGGATTCCTTGAAATACAGCCAGCTCTCCTGGACTCCTTTCCCCTTCATGTTAGTCCCCCAGGGGATCCTACCCATCCGCTCCCTGAGGGAGTCAAAGTCTGCTTTCCTGAAGTCCAGGGTCCGTATCCTGCTGCTTACCTTTCTTCCCTGTGTCAGGATCCTGAACTCGACCATCTCATGGTCACTGCCTCCCAGATTCCCATCCACTTTTGCTTCCCCCACTAATTCTTCCCTGTTTGTGAGCAGGAGGTCAAGAAAAGCTCCCCCCTAGTTGGCTCGTCTAGCACTTGCACCAGGAAATTGTCCCCTACGCTTTCCAAAAACTTCCTGGATTGTCTATGCACCGCTGTATTGCTCTCCCAGCAAATATCAGGAAAATTAAAGTCACCCATGAGAACCAGGGTGTGCGATCTAGTAGCTTCTGCGAGTTGCCGGAAGAAAGCCTCATCCACCTCATCCCCCTGATCCGGTGGTCTATAGCAGACTCCCACCACTACATCACTCTTGTTGCTCACACTTCTAAACTTAATCCAGAGACACTCAGGTTTTTCTGCAGATTCGTACCGGAGCTCTGAGCAGTCATACTGCTCCCTTACATACAGTGCTACTCCCCCACCTTTTCTGCCCTGCCTGTCCTTCCTGAACAGTTTATAACCATCCATGACAGTACTCCAGTCATGTGAGTTATCCCACCAAGTCTCTGTTATTCCAATCACGTCATAATTCCCTGACATCACCAGGACCTCCAGAAAGCCTCTAAATTTGTGCATTTTTGACAGTCACTATTTTGGTGGACACGTGAACTAAACCAACGTCTCCCAATACTAAAAACTTGAGCTGCTAAAGCGTAAGCTAAAGAGACAAAGCTCCTTATCTGGGACTGTAACAGAGTCACCTTCTCTGTGAATTGGGCACAGTGGGGGACCTTTAAGTTATACTCACCAGTGGGCTACACATTCACAACATATGACTTTGACACCAATGCAGCTTTGGCCTTCCAACCCTCCCACCACTTGGGAATGACCATCTGGGTGTGTCTGAGCCCTGAAAAGTTCCCCTGTTGTCCAACACTCACTTGTCACTGGCAGCAGAAGCAGAATTGGGCACTGCTGATGTACTGATGTGATTCTAGCCTGGCTTCCAACCTGGGTGGGAGGAGAGCAGTAGAATTGTTCTAGAGGTGAGGAAAGAGAGATGCTGTGGTTTTCTTGGTCATTCTCCTCAGGTGAATTAAAGGAGATGGAGATTGTGCGGACACTGCTATTGGGATAAGGAGGGCAGGGTCTTGTTGTGGGTTGTGGGGCTTTGGTTTTGATGTAAGGATGCAAGTTAGTTACACTCCCATGACGAGGATTGGTCCCTTATATCATCTTGGTCAGGATAAGAACTTTACATGATCCAGCAGGGACTAGAGAATTTTGGCTCCCTGGCTTGGTCAGATACTTCCACATCCCTGGCCAAATGGTAGAAGGTAGGAAGATGAGTGGTGACTTCCCCCTCCCGCCACTCCCGGTATGGATCAGTGATTCCATAGTGAGGGTGCTGTTGCTTGTGACTGGTGCGGCTACAGTGGTAATGCTGGGGAGTATGTGGAATATGGAATGTGGGTGAAAGCCCCGTAAAATTGCTCAGTTTGAGGTAGAGAGTAGAGTTGGGTGGGAAATGACCTTCCTGTCCCATGACGATATTTGAGATTTCAGAAATTTCCCTGTCCCAAATAAGGATGAAAAGTCAAAATTCTGAGAACTTTCATGGACTGAAAATCTGAAAAAATTTAGGCTCAGATCAATCAAAATATTTTGTTTCAATAATTGTGCAACATTTCATTTTAATGTTGACCATTTTAAAAATTGTATCATTTTTGTACTATGATTAGCTTAAATTTCTTAACAGAAAATCTTGGGGTTCAAAGTGACTAACACTTTTCATTTGGAAAATGTCAAAGTGGTAGATTTCAACAATTTTGAAACTTTAGAAAATTGAGTCGAGAAATTTGTTGAACCCAATCCTTTCCCACGAAAAGTTTCAGTTTCAATAAATTGGCATTTTTCAATGAAAAAAAACATTTAATCCAAAAATTCCCCATCAGCTAGAGCTAGCTAGTGTCATGGGGAAGATGTCTGTTCTGTCTTTTATGTAGATCCTTTGGGGTGTTAGAACCTAATGGAGCAAGAGGATTTGTGTTGAGGGAATTCCTGATTATGTTGCTCTGGGATCTGTTTTGCAGGAATGCTGAAGTTAGGATCAGCTCTTGGGTAGTGGGTGGATTTTATTTCTAAAGATGACCTTTGTAGCTTGCCCCGCAGAGCCTACCTGTAGCACCTGAATTCCTTCGTAGATTGCTTATGGTAGCTAAAAGGGTAGAACACCACTTGTTTGAAGGTTAGAGGAACTAATGATGATGCCATATCTATCCCAGTATTCTTCTGTACCTAAATCATAAGGTGTAACATTTTCCATAGCTTTTTTTATGGAGAACTACTGTAAACATGTAGATGTGATGATGTTGCTGAAAAAAATTATTCTGACTAGCCAAACTGCCTGAAATTTCATTTTAGGGAAGAAAAGAAGTAATATAAAAGCATCAATGCAATTAAATACCAAAGTTCATTAGAGACAAGGTGGGTGAGGTAATATCTTTGATTGGACCAACTTCTGTTGGTGAAAGAGTCAGTTTATTGGAAATCTGTAGTAACTATGGGTTATTCCAATTAGAACAGGCCAAACAATTCTGGCCAAAACTTTTTCTGGGTGAAAAATGCAGATTGGGTGACACCAAAATGTTGTGCAAATTTGTACCGGTTTCATCAAATTGTTTGTACTGAGGGGAGAAAAAAATCAGAAAAAATTGCTTTATTTTGACATTTGAAATGCCTTTTCATTCCATTTCATTAAAAAATATATTTACAGTAAAAAAAATTTTCAAATCCAAACTTTTTTTAATTGCCAGGAAACTGGAAAATCAGTTACTTGCACAATGCTTGAATTCCAAAAAATGAACAGGCCACATCTTAAGATAAAAATAAAAAATCTAGGTAAGCTAAGGAAGGAAACAGGGAGGGCTAGAACCTTAGCTGGTATAAATCACCAGAGCTACACTTAAATTTATTGAGCAATGCTGATTTATACCAGCTAAGGAGTAGAGTCAACATTGTATTTCAAAAATAAGGGACTGTTTTCTTAGCACCCCCACCCCACCTTCTGCTGATATTTTTATTTATTTATTTATTTTATTGATGATGATGCTGATGATATAATAAGCAGTACTCATCTACATTCACCAGGGGTATGTCTTGCTGCTTTTTTCAGCACTCAGCAACTCCCAATCTTGTTATACAAAGAGGAAAAAACAAGGAACGTCCCTTGTAACAAGGGATTGCTGGCAACCCTAGGCCTGAGACATGTATAAGAGGATGTTATCAATACTTCTGAGGACCACAAATAACTTTATACAAGTTTCCCATCTAATAAATCAAATCAAAGGTGCCCAGATACACCACAGTCAGACACATTTTATCTAGCACATCGCTATCTTTAAATCTGCTTCTAACTGTGGACAACTTATCTGTTCAATACACAGTCAAAGTTTCAGGTTAACTGCTCCTGTATTCCTCTTCCACGGCTACTCCAGGAGTGCCTGGGCAAGTCTCAGGCCTTCAGCCATCACTGGTCTCTGGGCAGAGACTCTTGTCCCATTCTCTTCTGACCTGGGTTGAAAGGCTGCACAGTCCCTGTTACACATTCTGATATTCCTGGCAAGCCAGTCTGCCCAACAGCCAGGTCTGTGCTTTGCTTTCTCTCAGAGGACAATGACTGTTTTTACCAGTGAGTGACCACACATTTCTTCCAAAGTAAGCACATTTACTCTTAGGGCAAAAGCATTATGAAGAAAACACATGCAAAATAATAAACGCTCCTATATGCTTACTAATAAACATACCAGAAACCACCCATCTTCCATAAGCGGAGTTCAATAAGCCAATGTCCTTTCCAATCTTTCAGCAATGGTTGGGGAACAATACTGTCCCTTTTGCTGAATCAAAAGGAAGACCCACAAATTAGCTCCAGCTCATCCTTTTATACCGAAAGCACTATCTTTATTTCCCAGTCTCCAGAAAACTGAGCCTGAACCAGTATATGCAAACCACCCCAGGGGGCAGAATTTCTCTGGAACTGTTTACAATCTCTGAAGTAATCATCCCCTACTCTTTTGAGTTCCTCTAAGAGCTGTGGTATCCCTCCCCCATGGAGTAGAATGCAATCATTCATAAATTTAATACAATGGTCCCCAAAGACGAGGGGGTTGCAATAGCTGATGCCCACCTAACCAGTGCCATGTATTCATTGTACTCAAGAAGAAGAATAAAAAAAGGAATTCTGGAGTGCAGATCACATTAGGGCAGAAATTACATTCATCACTTTGTGTTGTGTAGTATTGTGCTAGTCCATAGCGATAAAGCTTCTCGTGCTTTGCAACCTGCAAAACTATGATACTTTTTTATTGTTTTTAATTTCCTGTACTGATATGATACTTTTGGCAGCTGGAGGGATGGATATTTTCCCATTTTTAAGCAGTTGTTATAACCAGGGACAACACTTCTAAAAATCAGAACAAAATGCCATTCAAAAGTCCAGTCAGTGAACAAAACCGGAGAGCTGTTCTTACAATAGGGAACTGTAAGTTAGATGGGGTGGGGTCTGAGTTACTACAGAGAATTCTTTCCTGGGTGTCTGGCTGGTGAGTCTTGCCCACATGCTCTGGATTTAGCTGATCGCCATAATTGGGGTAGGGAAGGCATTTTCCTCCAGGGCAGATTGGAAGAGGCCCTGGGGGTTTTTCGCCTTCCTCTGCAGCGTGGGGCACGGGTCACTTGCTGGAGGATTCTCTGCACCTTGAAGTCTTTAAACCGCGATTTGAGGACTTCAATAGCTCAGACATAGGTTAGAGCAGTGGTTCTCAAAGCCGGTCCGCCGCTTGTTCAGGGAAAGCCCCTATGGGGCCAGACCGGTTTGTTTACCTGCCGCATCTGCAGGTTCGGCCGATCGTGGCTCCCACTGGCCACGGTTCGCCACTCCAGGCCAATGGGGGCTGCGGGAAGCGGCGCGGGCCGAGGGATGTGCTGGCCGCCCTTCCCGCAGCCCCCATTGGCCTGGAGCGGGAGTGAGTGGGTGATATTCTGTGGCCTGCATTGTGCAGGAGTTCAGACTAGACCATCATAATGGTCCCTTCTGACCTTAAAGTCTATGATTCTAAAGTGGAACAAACATCTTTGAAATTAGGCTGAACATCACACAAGAATGGCCATCCTGGGTAAAATCAATGGCCCATATATACCCCAGTTTCCTGTCTTCTGACAGTGGCCCATGCTAGATGCTTCAGAGGAAGTGGACAGAAGAGGGCAGTTATTGAGTGATCCATCCCCTGTCATCCAGTTCTAGCTTCTGTCTGCCCGAGGCACAAATTATCATTCATTGAATCCTGGCACGTACACTTCCCCATGCCACTTAATGAAATGAGATTATTCCAAGAGTTTTTTATCCTTTGGCAACAGAAAAGGACAGTTATAGAGGTGCCAGAAGCAATTCTTGTCTGTGGTAAAGACACTTTCAGAGAAGTCTGCTCTGAAAAAATTAGGGGAAAAAAGAGGCAAACTGCTTTGATCAGATATACAAAGAAGGGGATAAATAAATTTGTATATCAGTAGGAACTGGCTATCAGTGCCAGCTATTAGCTAGAATAATTCTTAAGAAAATTATATGCCCCCAGTGGCATAAATGTAACTCTATTGGAAGCACTCTACCAGGCACTCCCCTTGAGAAACCCAGGTGGGGAAGGCTCTGTGTTAAAGATAATGCAGCATTTGGCCATGTTACCACTTCCAGGGATGTTCCTCTTCCTCTGGCATACCTTGTTTCCACCAAGGCATGGACTCCTCTAGACTTGTGGTGAGGTCTCAGTGGAATCCGGAGGATAGCTTGAACACTTTGCTGCAAAATAGCACCATCACCTCTTCTTCTTTCACATCTTCTACTGGCCTCTATGGTATGGTGGGTCTTCTTATTTTTCTTCCATTGCTGCTTCAAGCCGTGAATGTGACAGCTTTTATAACAGTGCTTTCTCCCTCCCTTTCACCTTAGGTGGTCTACTTTACACTGGTTACAAGTTAACTTTTTGGAGGATAACATTTGTGGGGGCCAGATTTTCAAGTGCTTAGCACCGACACTGGAGGCCACATTTTCCAAAGGGTTCCGCTCCCATTTAGGCATCTAAATGAAATGGCCAATTTTTTTTAGAAGTGCTCTCTAGAAGCTTCCTCTATAACATCATGACCCAACATCCCTTTTGAAAATCTGCCCACTTGTTTTGATGTGTGCTCATTGCAATTCTCTGCATGAAAAAAAATCCAGTCACAAAATGTAGTTTCATTTAAATCAAATTTTGTGTGGGAAAATGACAGTTTAAATTTCCAAAACAGTGACTTGAAATGCTAGATTTTCAAAGGAGCCAATTTCCCAACAATATATTGTGTTCAGCAATGGGAAAAATACAGTACATTAAGACATTTGGAAATTACCTTCCGTTCCAAATTGTAATGAAAAGTCAAAATATTGAACTTTTTCAAAAAATGAAAAATTCTGAACAGCTTAAAATCAGAAATGTCTAAACAAAACTTCTTTATTTTAAAACAACATTTTGAAACTACATTTTTCATTTTGCAGTGTCATTTCAAAATGAGAAAATATCAAAAGTCCAACGTGAATCTTTCCATATTTTTCCAATTTGCAACAGGAAGTCATTTTAAAGTATCAAAATGTACCACAAAAAGAAAATTCAATTTTTCAAACAATATTATTTTGGTGCGTAAGTAGAATGTCAGCTCTTTCAAAAAATCTGACTCCAGTTATCAATGCTGAGTACTTCTGAAAATTCATGCCATTGGGTTCCTCTTTTCTTTCTGTGTAACTTCTGGATATATTTGTTTGTTAACTGATGTGGGTTTTGGTTTGCAAAAGGGGTGCCATATTTTAGCAGCGAATTGGAATAAGAGTTTGTAAGACTAAAATGTTAAAGTTCCTGTTTAATAGTTTTTTCTTCCCCATTTGATTTTCATTAACATCTCCAGTCAGCTCATGAGTTTGAAGTACCACCAGAGGAATCATGAAATTAAAAGCAAAGTTAACACCAACATCCAACACTTTCTAAGCTCATAGCTCTAGTAAAAAATCTAATAAAGACTCTTCAGGTGGGATTGTAATATATATTTTAATTGCCTATTTGGTTTTGCTGTATGTGTTTTTATTTAATTTATAATCACTGCCTAAACCCAAATAAATCATAGCAAGTTTTGAGGGCTGCTTTTTTATTTATTTTTAAAAAGAGAGAGTGTGTGCTCGCTTTTTTCGTAGCATTGCCTGTGGGGAAAACCATGCAAACTATCTTAGAGTGGTATTATAAAAGTCAGAATAGTATATAGGGAATATCTTTCCCGATTACTAACTTGAGGTAAGTAAATATCATCACAGAGAAGAGTTCCTGTCTCTAATAAGACATGTATCAGGAGATCCCCACTCCATATGTGATGCATAATAGTTAGTATGACTCATACTGTGGCGGGGGAACATTGGAGAAGGTCTTCCTCAACCCAACAGTTCTTGGGAAGATTTCCATGAGGAGAATTCATCTTTTTTGAAAAATTATATGAGATTTCAGGAACCAACAGATGGGGCCAGGAAAAAATACTCCTACACTCCATCATCTACTATTATCAGTGTAGGCTGGTTATTTAGGGTGGGTTAAACGCAATTCTGAACCAGCCTGGATTGGCCAGGATAATGGAGGGAATAACCCACTATCAAGGTGGTCATTAGTCTATTTCATTGTATCAGTTTTGTGCAGAATTTTCAAACATGAGTGGCTAGATTTAGGCTCCTACCTCGAAATATAGGTACCTAAATGAAAGCAGCTGGCTTCTGAGAGGTTCCAAAGACCCATAAATCCCCTTGACTTTAAGCTGCTATGTACTCAGCACTTCTGAAAATTAGACCACTCATTCAGGTTACCTAAAAAAAAAACCAAAACGAATGAGGACACTGATTTTCAAGAGCTTAGTTCCCATTTAGGCACCTAAAGGAAGTGGCCAGATTTTCAAAAATGCACCGCAACAAGCCATCCCCCTTTCTCTCAACAGGAGCTACTGGGTGCTGCTTTTAGGTGCCTAAATTGGAGTTCTTGGGGCTGAGATCTTTTGAAAGAAAAAAAGATTTTCAAAAGCTGCTCATGATTTTGAGTGTCTCAGTTATTAGGTACCTAACTTGAGACCTTAAACAGGTCTCAAGTTAGGTACCTAATACCTTAAAAGAGATGGTGTTCAGCATATTCAATCACGTGTCTATTTCTTGGGCAACATATCTATTTCACCAATGTCATTGCTATGGGAACTGTTGGAGTACTGATTGGCCTCGTTGGTATTAGGATCCAATCATGCCATTTAAAATGGGGGCATGCACAGCTGTACCTGCACAGAGCTCTCTTGAAGTCAACAGGACTCTGTGGGGGTACAACGGTTTGCCTGCATGTTGTAAATTGCTGAATATGGTGTCTGATCTACATTATGTGCAATCATAACTCCTCACTGACTTTGATTTGGAATATAGATCTAAGCCTAGGTGCCAGTCTGAACTGATGATTCCTGAATGTTTTCATCCTTTCCAGAGACTTAGAGCTAGGTGTTATTAAAGTGGAGTCAGCTGCCAGAAGTATAGCCTGTCTCACATGAATGTGTGTGGCATGGGGATGGGAGGAAAGCTGTATGTTGTCAATTTCAGCCAGCATGGAAGCTAATGAAGCTTAAAACTTACTTGGCAGGTGACCATGAAGATCAGTGCAAAAAGAAACCAACTAGCTATTTTAATAGTTTCAAGTGTACTCTGTAGGACCAAGATTTATAAAAACAGGGGCTTAAAATTAGACTCCTAAATCCATAATTAGGTCCCTGAATAAGTGGCCTGTTTTGAAAAATAATGAGCACCCATCAATAACCACTGGTTTCTGTGGGAGATGTTGAGTGCTCTGCTCTTTTGAAAATCAGGCCTTTTAGGTAAGGATAGGCATGACTTAGTCAAACACAAGTTTGGGGGCTCAGTGCAGGAGTAACTGGGTGACATTCTATTTCCTGTGATACACAGGAGGTCAGACTGGATGATTCAATGGTCTCTTCTGGCCTTAAAAGCTAAGAATCTGAGCCCAAATTGAAGGCCCCATGATTGTAAATGACAGCCTAGATACATTATCTTGTCTATAACAAAGTAGGTATTAATAATGGACTGGATTCTACTTGGCCTTTACATGGGGGCACAATGATGCGGGCAGGGTTTGAAGATTCCCTTTCCTTTTGTGTGGCCTGCATAAGCACCAGACGGAATTCTAGTCCATCCCTGCTCCCATGGTGGTACGTGGTGCCCCGCAGAAAGTGGGATGAAGGCAGGATGTAGAAAGATCTACCCCCTCTCGTACAGGAAGTGCAACCTCCCGTTACTAGGGAGTTCTGCACCACTTTAATCACTTATGCAGTGTGCAATCAACCACTCTGATCATGGGCTGTGTCAATATGGCAATATCTACTCCACTGTGTCTTACATCAGTAGTTTTAAGCAAATATTTCCCCAGAATAATGTAATGTATTGTTCAACAGTCTTTTTATATCAACATAATGTAAATATTTTACTCTAAGCTGCTCAGCTCCCAGTGGATGATAATTATGATAAACACATACAGTAACTGACCTGACATTTTGTTTCCTTTGGATTTAATCCTCTGCCTCTAGCCGCCTTGAAAAAACGCACAAGCACATTCTGAGCAATCATAAGCACTTGCATAATTTGACACAGATTTTTTTTAGGTAGGAGTTATAGAGGACTGCACTGTGCAAGGTGCGGAACAAAAAGACAGATGGTCCCTGCCCCAAAGAGCTTACAATCTAAGTATAACACACAATACAACAGATGGATACAGACAGACCAACAAAGGAGTACATGGAAACAAGACGCCAGCCGTCTAACCCTCGTCTACTTTTTCGTAGATGTTATGGAGAGTTTGAAGAAGGATAATGACGTGGCTTTATGGATGTTTATGTGGAGCTCCTCCTAAGCATGATGTGATGCATGGGAGTAAGAATCATAGAATCATAGAATGTCAGGGTTGGAAGGGACCTCAGGAGGTCATCTAGTCCAACCCCCTGCTCAAAGCAGGACCAATCCCCAACTAAATCAATAAAATTGCTTGTTTGAGAACTTGACAAGAAGGTGATGGAGAATGGCATCCTGGGCCGAAGCTGGTTGTACTGAAGTCCTCCTCTTTCAGTCTTGTTCTCATTTACACATGTTATGTCTGTTAAGATCCCACCATCAAGAATTTATATCTCTAGCAAGAGACCATGACTTTCTGGCAGGTGCTATGGTATGGAACTCACTCCAACGTTTAGATGAGCAGGTGGTTTCAGGTCTGGATTTTGATTGGAATATATAAGGTTTATAAATGATATGTCTGAAACTGTGCCATTCTCTGGTCAAGTATTTGTAGTAAATACTGAGGAATATAAATGATAAAAATATGGAATTTCTACATTAAGCCATGTCTAAGGTTTTGACATTCCACAAATATTTTATAAGAGATTTTAAATAAATGATGAGCTGCTTATTTTTCGGTCTCCTGCATCTGATAAAATCCATATCCAATTAACCTGAAATTTAAAAATCAATAAAAAGTTGCCCGTGACTAGAGACCAGACATATAAGGTTTCAGGCAATCATTGAATTGGTGGAAAGGGAAGTTGAAGAATTTGGCTGAAAGCATTCTAATATCTTGCTTATAACATAATTACTGCTGCACTTCCATAATTGATGGTTTACTCTAGCAACTGACAACGAACCAAAAATCCAGGCTAAAATCTGTAGTTTCATATTGATTTTTTCCCTCTTACTTTACATAAAACCAATCAGGCAGTAAATTAAAATATTTGATTCATAATGATAAAATATAGTTTGATAAATGCCTTTTAAATTGTATTTGTAGTGAATCAAATGGAGCTATGTGAACCAATTGTAATCTAGATAAAAGAAAGCTGTCTAAAATGATAATCTCTATGGAAATTTCAATAATCATTTAGCTAAAGTTTCCAGTCCAGAGAAATGGAACTAATTAAACTTTGTTAAAAATGAAAAATGTCAACAATTTTTAATCCAAAAAAGTCATTTTTGAAAAAAAGGTAATTTGTGGATCGGAAAAGTAATGAAAAATGTCATCCAGTTTCTAGTCTTCAGATTTCCTTTACCCTGGCTGGTTTAACCTTCCTCTGTACACAGTATGCAATATGGAATTACTTTCTTTATTTTGAGGGTTTGCTATGGCAGTACTGCAGGATAGCCTGTAAATTTGAAGGTCAAGCAGCTTTAGGATTATAGACAATTCTAACATTCTTGTCCTGAGATCCCCGACAAACAGCCTTGGATGCCTTCTGTTTGTTAGCACCTCTGCGTTTTATATATATATACTGTATTACCTTCACCAAACCACTGCCACTCTCCTGTGCAACAGCTCTATCTGCAGCTTTCTCCACTCGTGAGCCCTTTCTTCACTCCTGAGCCCTTACTTCCTTTGAGCTCTGCCAACCTCCCCCTCTTGCACTTCCTTCCAGTGCCTTTTCACTACTCTCCCATGAACAGCTGCAAAATACTGCTTGCAGGGAACTGCATATACATGGTGGGGGAGAGAGAACACAACCCCCATCTAACCAATGGGTGCTCATTGAAGGGTACTGCACCTTGCTCCCTTGGCACAGTAATGAAACCCCTTCTGTCTCCACCGGCACTGGATCTAATCATCCTTAGTGTGTGTCAGGCTGGTGTGGAGCCAACATCCAAAACATGGGAGCAAGGCAATGATGCTTTTACGCTCCCCCTGCCTATACAACAGGCCTGATGATGTCATCCCATGTTATTTAATGCTGTGTTCACCAGAGAGTTTGCAAAATCCCAACCTAGATAGCTCTAATTTAAGAGACTATTTTCATGCTCACTCGTTTCTATAAAAAGAAACAGGGGATCTGCTAATAATTCTTAGTGGTACAGCATTTTTATCGTAAAAGTTGCCTTACAAGCGATCCAAGTGTCAGGCTGCAAGGAAGCTGCATCCCTTTGGGATTAGCCATGATGATAACTGTAAAATCAGGACCTAAGTATTTCAAACTGGGCACTCAAAATTAGTGGTGACTTTTCACCTTAATCTCTCTTTACCTCGGTTTCCCACCTGTAAAATGGGGATAATAAAACCCAGTCATCTCACAAGGTGGTATGAAAATAAAGTAATGATTGGGAAGCCCACAGATACTATAGTGATGACTGCCATAGAAAAGCCCATGAGGAAATTAATAACTCTGTCTTCAGAGCAGGATTTGAATAATGGGCAGGCAATAAGGCATGGGGAGAAAAAAAAATGGTGCACAGGAGCTTGTTAAGCGACTCCCATCCATCCTGTGCACTGAATGAGACTGAACCACTTAATCCTGACACTTCCTCACTTTCTGAATGCCTGATTTTTCAACCGTAATAAGGTGCTGTTAATGATTGTTGTGTGTAATACAAAATATATCTCAGAGACACAGAGAGGTTGTCCCTCTGAGGTGAAACCACGGGGAGCTGTGAGTGATCACAACCTTTGAAAATCAAGCCACTTGCTTAAGTGTGAAGGATGTAGGTGAGACCCAAATTTTAGGTGTTCCCTTTTTTTGTAAAGCCTTTAATAAATAATGACCCAAGGCCAGAATTAAGCTACAAACAGTGGAAGTGCTCAGGTTTATATGGAGCTAGAGTGAGCTCTTGCCTGGCAGGGGAGCTGGAAGGGACAGGACTCCATTACCCTCCCACTTGTGCAACAGTAAGGGATCCACACAATCACAGCCCCAGCTGCTTCCCCTGGGACTGAGGGGATAGGGAGGATTCACGGAATCGGTACAGCCATGGTTCCACCCTCCCTTCTGTTCCAGCCAGTTCAGCTGACTGGCCACATGGGAATGGGGAGAATATGCTGCAGACCATAAAGGAGTGTTGCAAATTATTCCCTCTCAGTGCAACCGGGAGGTATTTTGCCTCTATTAGTATGTGCATAGTTAACCTGGGCTCTTACCTGGATTTTAGCCCACCATCCTCCCCAATCCACCCTGATCAGGGTTTGGAGATGCTTTCAGATCAGGCTAGCTTACCTGGCTGGAGATGTGGGTTAAAGCCTGAGTTCTGCTTTAACTTGGACTGGAACCCCCCGACTTTGCAGTGAGGATGTAGGTTAAATCATTTGAGTGTTGATAGTCTTCCACTGTTTTCCCACAATTCTCCCCAAATGACAGACACATTCTCCCCAAATTGACACAAAAGTCACTGAAAAAGAATCACAGAGCGTCTCAAGAAAAGAACCATGGGATGTGCCCCCAGACACACACACAAGTCTGTGCAAGTTCAGAAACAGTGAAGACACAGTGAGGCGGTGTGCTAAGACAACCCAGATGCTCAGACCTGGGTGCCAATCCCTTGGGCTAACTCTTCAGTGAAGACACCCTCAGATGCAGGATACCTCCAGTGTGGCCGTTAGGACAGTGTGCCTTCCACACTATTTGTTATTTCTGAGCCGTGCCTAAGTGGCACAAAGTAGCCCATAACTAGCAGCAAACATAAAGCCACGATTTAAACAATGTCAAAAAGCAGAACATCTAAATGCTTCATTCTTTATTTATTGCTGTGGGTAATAATTGGGGTGCCAAGTTAAAATCCATAACACTAAAAAACAAACGAACCAGGATTGCTGACCTCTTTGTTTCTTTTACAGATGAGAGAGACATTTTTGCTAATTAATATAAACATATTGCAGTGAAATCCTTTAAATTAACATTGCTTACCTTGTTATTTATAGGTTTCAGAGTAACAGCCGTGTTAGTCTGTATTGTACTCCTTTTCTTGTTATTTATGAGTCACTGATGTGGGAAGAATTATTATTTTGTTAATAGACTGCATCTGGAACATTTAGCATACTAATTCATATATTCATTTGCCCAAAAGGTGAAAATGGAAATATTCTAATTAATGCATCTCATGCCATGCATTTTAGTGATGCAAGTCATATTAACTAAGTGCACACAGAAATCTGGCATTTATTGATCAGAGGAAAGAAGCAGATCCTGAAAGTATAGAGCAATTTAACACATCCTCCCTGGATTACAAAACTCTAGCAAATGAATATGAATGTAAAAAAGAAATAAGGGGGGGGGATGCAAATATTGCCCTGCCAGCTGTTCGGTGGGGAGTTGAAAAAATGACAGGACTGGTATCTCCAAATGAAAAAAATAAATCACTATTGTGTACTCAGGAACAGGTTTTGTTTTGTCTTTAAAAATAACTTTTTTTCATGTACATGCCATGTCTTACACACATGGGACACAAATACAAATCTTTTGCATGAGAGAGGCAATGACTCCCAGATCCTCAAGGTATTTATGTGCCTATCTGCCATTGATTTCAGTGGGAGTAAGATATGTAATACGTTTGATGATCAAGGAATAAGGGTCAAATCCAAAGCCCACTGAAATCAATATGAAGCTTTCCATTTATTTTAATATTCTTTGGATCAGGGTCTGAGACAATATGGTGATGGGGCCACACGAGAGCACAATGACGCCTGGCACCTATATGTATGATATGTTTTGATAAAAGGACATATTCGTCCAATATTAGTGGCCTGGACAAAAGATATATAGGGAATCCTAGCCACAGAAAAAATAGCCTTAAATCAGATCTAACAGATTTTGTAATATTTAGTTTCCATTCCTTGAATTTAAATAAAATAAATACACAGATAATGGCAGGGGGTTATCCAAATACAAATGGATCTCAGTGTTAACTCATGGTTAACAAATATGGATTAGCAATAGTGCTTGTTGAAAAACATTTTGACAGAACATTTTTCCACATTTTGTTGAAATCAAAAGGTTTCACGGGAACATATTTCAGCTAAATATTTGATGGGGAAAAGTTGCGATGAATTGTTTCAACTTTATTGTTTTATTTTGATAAGGTCAAAGCATTTAACTCTGATAATACTGAAATGTTTCATTTCAGCTATCATTTTTGATTCATTTCATTTCAACTTTTGTTGAATTAAAATATTTTAAAACATTTAATATTATGCATAATTTTATATATTGTACAAATTAAAATGAAATTAATCAAAATGATGAAGTTGAAAGGAATGTTTTAACCTTACTGGAAGAACACATTTCAACATTATAAAAAAACAACAACAGTTCAATGGTCCTGAATCTATTTTTTTCAGAAATGTCATTCCATGGGAAATTCTGAAATTTCAGCTTTTCATTCCAATTCAGAATGAAAACAAATTTGGCAAGAGTGGAATTTCCTGTAGAAAGGAAATGCTACATATGTGGTGTAGTTATGAATAAGATTTACTAACAGTTGTATTGAAAGTTCATTCATGTTAATGATAAAATAAGTTGAAAAACGAACTCTATTAGATAATGTGACCAAATAACTGTAAGATATAAAATAATATCCATTAGACAGTGTTAAAAAGCAGCTTATCCTCCATGAACAGTTCTAGAAGTGCACATGGGCCTGATTCACATCTGTGATAGTCCAGCTTTATACCCATGTAACTTCACTGAAAGTAGTAATGCAGCAACATAAAATTAGAGTGATGTGGGCGTGCAGGTGGCACTATTGTTAGAGAACTATTCTAGTCTGAAGAGGGTGTCTCCTGCTAACATAGCACGGTGTAGACGCCACGTTAAGTTGATGTAAGTTACATCACTCGGGTATGTGTGTGTGTTATAGCCTTGGGTGACATAACTTATGTCAACTTAACTGGAAGTGTAGACAAGGCCTCAGGGTGCCAACAAAGGCCCCAAGTGCTTCAATTTACTGCAGTTTATCCACAGAATTTAGCAGAAGTGTGACTCTCAGAAAGTTTTTTGCATCTATCACCAGCATATTTTTCTGTGGTATAACTGCTGCACTAGGGAATAGAAAATGTGTATTGCGTTGATGTGACACTTCATGACAGCTAAAGAACAGGCACAAAAAAGTGAGTCATAAAGGCTCTCTGTAAAAACTTTTTCTACATAAAAATAGATGTAATTAAAAAAATGACATTATGAAGGCTTAAGCTTCAAATACTGAGCACTGTTTTTGTATTTAGAGCTTAACCTCAGATTCACTAAATTCTTCAGTTTTCAAAATTAGATTTTGTGACATGACAACTTTTTTAAACTTTGTTTGGGGGATGCCTGAGAGTGTTGGTAATGGAATATGGAGCCTTTCGTTAAAGTCACTGGTTCAATTTCAGGCCATATTGATGGTAATCAAATATATAGCTAACTTTTATGACTTATGGGTTGCGGTCTTAGCTCAGTTTCTGTTGAACAGGTCTTTACAAAGTCACAGTGTTAGCATTCTGGGGAACTACAAAGCTCATATTTAAAAAGATGAATAATATATAGCTAGGTTTTGAATATGTAACCTGGTTAACATCATGTCTTTGGAAGAGCTACAATCTCTTGAAATGGAATATATTTTGGAAACTGTGCTCCATTGACTTCTGGGAAGGTAGTCTTAATTTATTTACATAGGTACAGCTAAGAACAGAATCTGGCCCAAAATGAAGAAGTTGAAGCACTGATCAGCGTGTTCTGCATCCACTGAAGTCACTGGGACAGATTCTCAGTTGCTGCAAATAAGCATAGTTCCATGAATGTCAATTAACTGATTTACACAAGCTGAGTGATTTTGCCTATCAGCACAACACCTGTTAACTTCAGTGAACACAGGACCCAGCCTAGAAAGAGCAAATAGTGCAGTGAGATGAGGTAAAGATGTATAGCTTCAAGGAGAGCTAAGCTGCTGAACGTTGTCTATAAAAAAAATAAAGTAAGTGTGAAGGGTTTAGAGATGAGTTATTTGCCTCTGCATTCCCTTACACTGAGCATGCAACAATAATAAAAAAACCCCTCCGTTTAACAAGTGGTACATTGGAGGGAGCTGTTTATACTGCTGCTAGCTGCAAACATGGAACCCGGTGAGTGGAAAAAAATCTGTCGCTATTTTGATGTGACTTTCTAAACGTGGACTCTAACTACAAAACTTAATTTAGCTTTAAATCTCCCACCCAGTACTGAGATGCTGCTGTAATAGCCCTGTGCTTATTTGTTCTAGAGTTTCTTATTTAGTGTGAAAGATCTTTCTGAGGAGAGCTGCTGGGGATGAAAAATTGTGTCCAGAAACTAAACCGCATAGCCATATATCTATATCTATATATCTCCTTTACTCTCACTTATTCACCCAAGTAGTCCCATTGAAGTCAAGGCTGCAGAAAGTTGCCCCAAATCTGGTATTGTTGGCAGATTTGTGTCATGGCTAAAACATAGGAAGGTGGGTTCAGCAGTGGTAATTCTATTATGATCTGGTGAAAATACATCTGCCCTCATTAGTGGGTTCATACTTCTGTGCAGCAAGTGTTGTCCAATGCTGAGAGAAAGTTCTCACAAATCAGGATATCTGGGTTCTCTTCTCAACTTTACTACTGAGTCTCTGTGTGTCCTTTTGTAAGTCCACTGGGGCTATTCGCCAATGCGAGTAAATTGTCCTATGCATCTTCAATATAAATCAAACTCTGATCCAAAATGTTGGCAATAATTTGTTAATGTTTAATTACACTTATCTGTGTTAAAGTTGCAGGGTTTTTTGGTGGAGGAGAATGAAAGCAATTGATTTTAAAAGCAATGTATATGACTTTAAAAAATGTTCAAAGGTATTTAGGGTCAGATATTTATGACAACTTTGGCGTCTTGTTTCTTAGAGACATGGTGTTTTACCGTCAACTTATTTGATTAATTTTGTTCCACTCTTTTAATAGGGATTAATATTTTATGTTAAGTGTGTATATATTGCAAGCTCTCTGGATAGGGGATTGTGTTGTAGTAACTGTCTTGTACAACCCCAGGCATACTGTGTTGGCACTTACTGCTGCTAATAATAATAATGGCAGGAATCTCTTTATTTATTGCTACGAAGAAAACATTAA
This sequence comes from Natator depressus, assembly GCF_965152275.1. NCBI lineage: Eukaryota > Metazoa > Chordata > Testudines > Cheloniidae > Natator > Natator depressus. The sequence goes on along the minus strand of NC_134238.1, from coordinate 121,532,084 downwards.
TATACTGATATCCTATTTTCTAGCCGCCACTGGATGTAATTCTTGTTTTCCAAAAAGTATTTTTCATTATATAGTTACATTTTGCTCCTCTTTAAGCCGAGGTGAAATGGTAATTTTTTTGAACATGGACTTTTAGTAAAATTCTGGCTGAAATGTAAGGTGATCTGAAATTAGCAATGCATGTTTCGTAGACCTCAGAGATAATCTGCTATCAAATACGATAATTCGATGGATGTCAAACCGTAGGGCCATCTCTTCTTGTGATGTTTGGCTGAATCTATATAAGAGACTAAAAAAGTTCATAATTTCATCAAGATATGAACTTACAACATGGCTGTTTCAGAGAAATTTCTGTAGTGATTGCTTACTGGAAATGACATGTAGCACTTGTAGTTCAACAAAGACCTCAATTTGGGTACAGATGTTTCCAAGAGTGAGGAAACTCGGGGGCTTATTTTCAGAGCTTATGATGTGCTGGAAGAAAAATGTATTAAGAGGAATGGTGTGACTCCTGCAGTTCTCTTCCAATAATTCTGTTACTGATTACATCGTTAGCAATGAATTTGAATCAGGAGTTTGATTAGTGAGTTATGTAAAGTGCAACACAATTTCAGACTGGTTTTATGTTTCTGCATAACTCTACTTTTATCAATGTTTTGTTTAAAAATGGCCAAAATTATCAGCAATTTTTTTTAATGGCTCAACTTTTGGATATGCAAGTGAATTGTCTGGATATATGTCCTATGGGCCTGATACTCTTTTATACTAATATTTCTTTGCATCCATTTACCAAAGGGGTACTTAATGTGAGAGTCAAAGTTCTGTATGTCTGTCACAGTCCTCCACAGGCTAAAACTATTATTGAAATATCTAATTGGCATATGACCCATAGGAGCTGGACTATGAAGAGTGCATGCTCTACTTTTACGGTATGCTTATAAAAAAAAAACAATTGAACAGGTCTAGGTTTTTTACATCAATGTGGTTTTTCACCAAAAACAAAACAAAAAAAAGTACGGAAAATGTGTTTGGGTAAAATGACTTTTTAACCAAAAAACTTAAAACTCTCTCTCTTTTTACTCCCCATCCCCTGCTTTCCCACTAGAAAAGGTGGGAGGGTGGGGGAAGAGAGAGGCCAAAATAAAAATCTTGAATTCAAAACATTTTGAAAAGTGATGGTTTCATTTTGAATTTTTCTTCTGGGGAAAAGGGGAGGAATCCTGTCATGCTCTTTTTTATATATATATTTTAGTTCCAATCTTCAATTTCAACCAGCTCTCCAACACACAGTCATCTGAGCTCAAGTGCAAGAGATTTTTTTTTTAAAGCCAAAATTTATTCTATTCCTCATGCTGTATAAGGATGTTCATTTGAGAATTATAACTGTTGCCGCATGGTCTGTTTCCATGTCTATTCTGTGCCATTTAAAGTGTTCATAGAATTACATTTTAGCTATTGTCTGTTACCAATTATGATAGCGGTGATTGACAGGGACACTGTGTCAGACAGAGCCGAGGGTGAAATTGTTTTTGTGGCATTCCCTACCACTTGAGTTCATGACGAGCCTTTAGTGCATCAGTGTGAATTACATCTACATTACTTGGTGACTGCAGAATTACCTTGGAAATAGGTGGTCTGGAGACAAATAAGTATATTTCCACATTATTATATACATTTCTTTCTCAAATAGGTGAAGACAAAGATTTTCTTTATGCATTTCTAAAGTATCATATATAGACAAATATATAGCTACAAGGCCATTACACAATGGACTGGTTTATTCAGAATAAGGTCAATGATGCAAACAAGAAGCCTGTCTCTTTCAAAGTGACCATATTGTAATTGATCTGATTTTTTTTTTCAAAGGAGAAAGCAAAGAGAGTGCCTGTTACGCTGCTCCAGAGAAATGCATCTAAATCTGCAAGATCATTTATCTGGTGAAGAAAAATTCACTCATGAAGGGGAAAAAATGAAGATAAAGCTATTCTGGGTCCATAGACTCACAGATTATAAAACCAGAAGGGACCATTGTGATCATGCAGTCTGACCTGCTGTATAACGCAAGACGTTGGATTGACTTGAATTAATTCCTGTTTGAACTAGATCATATCTTTTAGAAAACAATTCAGTCTTTATTGTAAAACTGCCATTGATTGAGGTTGCTTAATATTTCCTAAGTTTAAAAACTTTCATTAACACTGACACCTTTTAATAAGCAGAACAATTGGTCGTACGGGAGCCGAAACGTCCCCCCACCACCACGCTCCTACCAGGCTATTATCAATGCTCTGAGCACAGCTTTCTAGAACTATTATGTGATTCCTAAAGGGCGTTTTTACCCCACTGTAGAACATTAAAAAGAAAACACTGTTAACATCTATTAAGAAAGTAAAAACATCCTATTATACATGGTTCCGTGTCCCCAATTTTCATGTCAGCTGCATGTTGGGGATGGGAGGAAAACTGTTTCAAGTTCTGGGGGAGTTTTCTGTAACTTCCAAGAAAACTATAGCTTTTCTGTGCTGCCTCAAAGCACACTGGGGGGTGGAAAAAACTAGTGTATAGCATCAGAAAAGGGAATGTGGTCCGAGACCAAGTCGCTGCACTGTATAGTCATCACAACTGAACAGAATGAAGAGTGAAAAGAAAAGGAGGACTTGTGGCACCTTAGAGACTAACCAGTTTATTTGAGCATAAGCATTCGTGAGCTACAGCTCACTTCATCGGATGTAGCTCATGAAAGCTTATGCTCAAATAAATTGGTTAGTCTCTAAGGTGCCACAAGTACTCCTTTTCTTTTTGCAAATACAGACTAACACGGCTGTTACTCTGAAACCTGTCGGAATGAAGAGTGTAAGTTAAAGTCCTTCTTTGAGTGATGTCCCTGTGGGTGCTCCACTTTAGGTGTCCGTGCACCCCAGTGCTTGTAATCGGAGATCTATAGTAGCAGTGCCTGGTTGGGTCGCACATGCACGGTCCCCGTCTCGCGCACTTCAGGCAGTTAACTGACGCTCTGCGACCAACCCCCCCGCCCACTCCCTGTTCCTTTTCCACCATCTTTGGCTTGAGTCAGAGCAAATAGCAGCTCCTCACATCCTCTGAGTGGCATAGTTTCCCTTAGTTTTAGGTTGCAGTTAGAATAGTTAGCATTAATACTTTATCTTCGGCCTTTCGTTCTTAAAAAAAAATTTTTTTTCTCCTCATAGGACTGCAGGTTTCCAGGGTTTTTTTTACTGCAGAACCATTGTATTCATTCCCCCACCGCCCTTATGGGGAGAGTATGCTCCCTGAGGGGCATGCCTGGCTCCACAGGGTCCAAACAGTGTGTTACCTGCGGGCTTTCTGTACCTCTTTGATGGGCACTCTGTGTGTCGGTGTCTCCGCAGTACACATATACTGCAGAAGTGCTCACACTGTCACAATCGGAAAGCCTGCACAAGAAAGGCAAGAGATCTCCAACTTAAACTTTTCCTCATGGAGAAGTCTCTCTGGCATCTGAGCCTGAGGTATGCACCCCACCTGGCCAGAAATCACCGACCATAGCCTCTGACAAGGGTCCTTCTTCCAAGGTCCAGGCCCCTGATCAACCAGCCAGGTAGGTGGCAAAAAAATGGGGTATCATGTCCCCAACCTTGGAGTTGGCCAAGAAAAAGCACTCCACTAACTGGCAAATGTTCCCGGTACTGACCGCACTGGCCATGTCAACAGCCAAAACAGCAGGACGCTCCAGCACCGTCGGTACCAAGAAAATGAAAGCTTCCAAACAGCCAAGCTCAGATACAGGCACCAAGGGGAATACAAAACCCCATACCACGGTATCACCGGACACAAATAAACATGTGGTACCGAGCACGCTGGCACCCCCGCTGCTAATGTTGCCATCTAGTGTGGGCATTGTGCACTCCAGTCACACACTGGTACTGACAGGCAGTTTTCAGCATACGGTACCGATTCCTACCACACCAACAGTGCTGATGCCATGCACTTTGCAGCAATTCCTCCACCAGAAATATTTCTCTGTCTCTTCGGTACCAGAGTCTCCCATCCTCTGCATCGATGGTACCTAGTCAACCCAGCTCTCCACCTCTTTCTGCTCCACAATTCTCCAGTGAGGATGAAGATGCATATGAGGATGCCGGGCACTCTCCACAACATTCCTCCCTGTGACTGCTGTCATCACACATGCTCCTCCATGCAAGGGCTACCGAACAAACCCTCCCAGTGGTTCTCAAACTTTTCTACTGGTGATGCCTTTCACATAGCAAGCCTCTGAGTGCGAACCCCCCCCCCCGCTTATAAATTAAAAACATTTTTTTTATATATGTTTAACACCATTATAAATGCTGGATGCAAAGCGGTGTTTGAGGTGAAGGCTGGCAGCTTGTGACCTCCCCATGTAATAACCTTGCGACCCCCTGAGGCATCCTGACCTCCAGTTTGAGAACCCCTGGTTGGTCCAAACCAACCCTGGTACGGGAAATCCTGGATGCCCACTATGCCCTTACTGCCACAATGGCCATTTTGGAACCTGTGGGCAGCATAACCACAACAACAATGTGTATCTGTCAGTCTTCCCAGAGCTGTCACACATCAGTCACCTTCGTTAACACCACGGGGGCCACCTAACATCTCAGAACAGGAGGATGAAGAGGAGGAGAAATTCTCTGATCAGGCCAGTCCACCTGAAGTCCACTTATCTTCATCCTCATCTGACGACATGATTATTCCCCTACCTTCCAACACATGTGATGATTTCAAAGAATTCCAAGACCTCTACAAGAGAGTTGCCACCTCACTGGACATTTTCTCTGGAAGAAGTCCAGGAGTCTCTACATAAATTAGTAGATATACCGCACATATCGACCTCCCCAAAAATCACCCTTCTGATGAATGATGCAATTATGGACCCTGTGAAGTTGCTCTGGCAAGTCCCTGCAATGATTCCACTGACCTGTAAGAGGTCTGATTAAAAAGTACTACGTGCCTGCAAAGGGCACTGAATTTCTTTTTTTGCATCCAATGCCGAACTCATAGGTGATTCATGCAGTCAATGAACGGGGTAGACAATGATACTCCAGAAACTCCCCGTATGACACAGAATGGAAATGGCTCGACCTTTCTGGATGCAAAGCATACACTGTTGCAACCTCACAATTTAAGAATAGCCAACTACGAAACCTTACTGGCAAAGTATGACCACAATAATTACACAAGTCTTTCTGAATGTACTGAGTTTATTCCAGATGACAAAAATGAACTCTATAAATCTATCATCACAGAAGGTCAACTCATAATTAGAACAGCATTACAGGCCGCTCTTGATTCTGCAGCGAGATCCATAGTGACTGTAATGGTTGAGAAGGGCTTCCTGGCTTCATCTATCTGGATTCCCAAAGCCAGTGTAGTCAACTGAAGAAGACTTACCATTCGAAGGATCCAAACTCTTTGCAGACAAAACAGATGAGTCGTTACACACTCTTAAGGACTCGAGGGTAACATTGTGGTCTCTAGGCATTCACACACCTAAGATCAAAAGAAGACCGGGAAGTTATCAAACCCCTCAAAGATTCCGACCCCTTCCATATGCACAACGCCATAGATACTATGACCATCGGGGCGGAAACAGAAAACCTCAAGGAGATGACAATCTGCTCCCTCGAATGCTACCTCTCAGCCGTCAACTTCCAGACAACAAATTTGAAGTCCTGTTTGAGGGCCCGAGAACCCCATCTCTTTCAATGCTGGAGCCATCTACCATTTGAAAGAACTTTGGAGATTGCCAGAACAGGTAAAATGGAATCAGGCAGAGTATTACAAAAGACCAATGAGTGTTAGAAATTATCAAAAGTGGTTACTTCATCCCCTTTACCTCCAAACCCCCAACCTACCCCCCCTTCCCCATACTTCTTTAGGGACCCCTCTCATGAGCATCTACTGTGATAAGCGGTAACCCACCTCCTATCTCTAGGAGCCATAGAACCCCTTCCTTCTGTACTCGGATGGTATGGGTTCTATTCCCACCATTTTCTCTCACAGAAAAAAACAGGAGGCTGGAGACCTATCTGCAATCTACGGCGACCCAAAAAATTTGTGAAAACACAGTGATTCAAAATGATCACACTAGGCACCATAATCCCAGCGTTAGAAAGGAAGGACTGGTTCTCACCTCTCGACCTCCAGGATGAGTATTTTCATATATCTATCCATCCCTCAGAATGAAAATTCCTATGATTTGCAATAGGACAGGACCATTTCCAGTACAAAGTTCTATCCTTTGGCCTTTCCACTGCACCTTGGCTATTCTCAGAGGTACTAGCTGTAGGAGCTTCCTATCTATGCAAGGAGGGAATCATGATACTTCCCTACTTGGACAATTGTCTGCTGAAAGTACCAACACTGCAGACAGCCATAGAGTCCACCGAACAACCAATAACTCTATTTACCAGGTTAGGCCTTCAGATCAACATACACAGATCTACTGACACCAGTTCAACACCTGTAATTTATTGGGGTAGACCTCAACTCTCTTGAGGCAACTGCATCCCTACCAACACAATGATTTTTGACTTTAACCAACTTCATCTCCATGGCGCGAAACAGCCTGTAAGTGTCTGTCAGAACTTGCCTACAAATTGTAGGCAACGTGGCCACCACGACCTTCGTCATCTGGCATGCAAGACTACATACGTGGTGTCTACGAGCCTGGCTCCAGACAAATTATGTCCCACACAGGCATAGTATAAACACATGCCTCACCATGCCAGATACAATCAAAGACTGCCTTTTAGGGTGGAACAATCCAGACAACATTGACAGGGAGGTGCCCTTCCTACAGAATACACCATTGCTCACCATGACCATGGATGCATCCCTTCTAGGTTGGGGAGCACATCTGAAACCACACTCTATACAGTGCTGATGGTCCACAATGGAGTCCCATCTTCATATAAACCTGCTAGAACCTGCAAGAGGTTCAGAACACTTGCTCTCACTTCTTACTAATAACCAAAGACAAGATGGTGCCAATCCTCACCGACAATGTGGCTTATGTGTTATATAAACAGACAAGGAGGAGCCTGATCCACCCTCCCTCTGTGTGGAAGCCATGCGACTCTGGTAATGGTGCATCAAGTACAATCTCCATATTACAGCACCATACCTACATGGTTGTCAGAATACCACAGTGGATATCCTGAGCAGGAACTTCTATTAGGACCACAAGTGGCAGTTGAATTCATGAGTACTCCTAGACATTTTTCAGACATCGGGGTTTCCAACAATAGATCTTTTTGCAACTCCTGCACAAAAACACCAAATGCGCTCAGTTTTGCTCCAGGCCAGGATTCGGTCCACACTCTCTGGGCGATGCCTTCCTCATCAAGTGGAATGCTCCCCTCCTATACGCCTTCCCTCCTAACCCCCTCCCAGCCACATGTTTGACAAGACAAGATCCAGAGTGATCCTTATAGCCCCCCACATGGTCATGACAAACATGGTATCCTCACCTTCTCCACATGGCGGTCTGTCCACCGCGCACACTCCCACTTCTACCTATCACCATTCTTGGTCATTTTTAGTGATACAGGAAGTACAAGTAGAGATGGTTCAGTGTTAAATTTTGCCTGTTTCAAACTTCAGCATAAAGCGAGTCAATTTTTTGGAAAATGTTCACACCAAAAAGTTGACTTGCCTTTATTCATAAGCAGAGTTGGCTCAAAGACATCTGCCATTTCACTGATTAATGGAAAAAAACTGACTCAAAAGAAGTCCAAATGCAAATATGAGCCATAACAGAATTAGCAGTGAGATCTGATCTTAACTTTTCCCCAATTTTGGGAAAGTTTTGGATCCACACCTGGGGGAGAACTTTGAGTTGGACCCATTTCTAATTAAGATGCATAGCCTTAGCTTTTACTTACAGCACTTGAATTGCTACAGAAGTCATTTTGTCTGTCTGTGTCTCTCATATACAAGAGTTCAGATGTGGAACAGATCCTTCTCTTTAACTGAGAGAGGAAGCTTGCAGATAATAGGCTCAATCCTCTTGAAAATGACATAGTAACAAACCACAAATCTGTACATTGGGGAGGCAATGATCCTGTACATACCAGTGATTTGAAAACAATATATTTGCTCTATTGACAATCTCAAACCAAGGTAGGAATAGAATAATTAAACCACCAAACTTAATGGGGTAGCATCTGTCTCTGTTCCCTTTTGCAGCAACTGAGAATCCGGCCATCATCTCTGAAATGTAGGAAAATGCTGTAACTGCTCTTTTTTTCTTATTGGAAAAAGTAAAACACCCAATGCCCAAGTTTTCCCTCACTGGCACAGATGCACTTCATGACTCTTAGTGAGTTGCACCTGTATAAGTGAGCTTCAAGGAGACACTAAATTAGCTTTGATGTGCATTACATTTTTGCCTGCACAAAGCTTCGTATGAAAGAAGGAACAAGCTTTGCTTAACTGATGTTGCCTTTTTAGTTTGCTTTATTAATCTGTTTAATAGTAACTATGATCTAAATTGAAAGGGGATGCCCAGTGAATGGATAAAAGTTACATACCTTGCCTGTGCACACCTCTCGAAATCTAAGCTAATTAGTAACTGGTTCTGGAAAAATGTCCTGCAACCTTTGTTCCTTCAGTTTTACAAGTACAAATAACTATAGACATGGATTTTAGTACTAATGTGTCTAAATTCATGACTGTGCCCCCAAATGAGGTAGGAATTTATGGTAGGATTTTGAAAAGGGCTCTGTGTTGGTCTAACTGTCCTCCCTTTTTACGTCAGTGATAAAATTCCCATTGACTTCATTGGGAGCAAAGTTTCCCCAATGAAGAGCGCTTCTGAGAATCCCACCCCACATGCAATTTTTTTTAAATGTGCCTGCAATTACTGACACCTCCAAAACTTCAGGAGCAGAACCGATAGCCTGACTGAACCTGTTAGAAAACCAAGGACTTAATGTCAGATGGATCGGCACACTTTCAAAATTTAAGGGCATATGCTGTCAGGTGATATAAACTCAAAATCCCCACTGGAGTCAAAGGGATTAACATACAAGTATGTTCTTATAGAATTTATGATGATGGGGTAGCCAAGTTGGACCCAGGATATTACAGAGATAAGGGAGGGTCAGGTAATATGGGTAGAACTTAGCCAGCAGTAAACTTTAGGGTTCATAAAATAGAATGCATTCAACGAGATCATATACATAAAGTTCTTTTGACACAAAATATACTAAATCAGATCAAGTTCTTAATTTTTATACAATTAGACCTTATGTATTAAGGTAGCTTTAATATTAATCTTTCATATTTTATTCCTTAATACACAATATGATTTTTAATGAAGTCAGACAAGAATAGGGGAGCTGTACTGTAGTTAATTTAATAGCTGAACACTTCCACAGATCAGAACCAAAGTGTGTAGCCAACTGGAGAAAATTCTCTGCATCACATTTCAAAGGTAATGATTTCAATTTCTGTTAAATGGATGAGTGTGTGCTTTTTATTAAATTTTCTAATGCTCTTCCATCAGTGCAATCTTAGATTATTCATTTTGGTTTTTGTAAAGCAAAATTCTGTTATCTGAACTTTAAATATTTCCCATAAAAAGGCCAAGTTGGGGGTGAGGGGGGAGGAAGAGGAGAGAATGGAGCCAGACATTGACGTAATTCTAAAAACAACCAAACTAGGAAAGGATTCTCCAGGTTGGGTCCTGATTCTGGAAAGCATCTTTCCTCAGCATAGCACTTGTATTCAACGTTAAAGTAAATGGAACTTAAGCAGCTGCAGAATCTGGGACTTAAAGAAGACACAATGAACCATAGCCTACAGTCCTTACTTGAGTCCACATATTTCTTTTGAGGTGAATTCTTTCTGGTTCACAGCCCCAAGTCAACATGAGTCACTACCACTGACTGTCAGCTTTGCATCAAGCCAGAAGGTGCTAGTGTCCAAGTGGAGAAACTGAGACACTCTAAGGGTTAAATTGTGTCGGCCCCTACATTATGAGAAGACTGAGCACCTAGATCCTCTCCATTCTTCTATGTACTTGTGCAGGAAGCAGCTATAATCTGTTCCCAGTGTTCTGATACTGAAGAAGATGCTTTCTTCCTTGCTAGAACCGCATGGCTCAGAAAAGACATGTTTGGAGGTGGGTGACACCATGAGCCAAAGTATTTTGTGATCTAATGAGGAAAAATCCTGTATAGGAGTTAGGTATTAAGATGCTGAACTACCACAGGATAGTCCAATGGTTAAAGTCCTCTTGTGATGGAGAAGTAAATTTGTAGACCCCATGCTGTGAGCTCAACTGTAAAATGAGTGTAAGTTCATAAGATGTTATGATGACTGTAATACCAAATGTTGATGAGAAAAGGTGCAAAGAAAAAAAAAAAGAGACAGATTGGATTAGTCCAAACCAAAAGGTCCTCTGATAAAACTCAAGGATGGTGTTGAGATCATGCCTCATAAACACGAAAAATGTGGGACTGGAAATTAATGAACCAAAACTGGCTTCACATCTGACACCAAACTGGTGGACAAAACAATGAGGTTATTCAACCCATCACTCCCTTCTGAGGTCCTTTTAAAAAACAAATACCACCACCTCCCCCTGCGCAAGACTTTGGGAGGAAAAATTGGCTACTTGAGCAAACTTCATCATCATGGCTGCCATCTCCACTTTCTCAAGGGAATCTGGACCCCCTTCATCATGATCCTGAAAGATGTCCTGGCCAGGCCAAGCCAGAGAGAGGGAGGCAGATGACATTCCCACCTCCATCAGCTCTGGCTAAATCTCAGATACCACCTGGGATGTGAGACTTTGTCACTCATCCCATGTGTTCTTTTCTTTCCCCACACTTTCTTATCCATCCCCTGTTACTGTTTGTCTAATAAGTCTGGCTTAAGCTGGCCAAGACTGCATATTTTGCAACGCTGCTGTAAGCCTGTGAGCAGAAATGCCCCGAACTGCCCTATCCTGGTACGAGTTTGCTGGGTCTTGGAGTGGCTAATTTGACTGGGAAGTGTGCCTCTGCCTGTCCAGCGGTAAAGTTGCAAGTGGAAATCAGCAGTGGAGACAGAAGCTGTGTGCTGTATCTTTTTCTATCTGTGTCTGTTTTTTTTTCTCTAGGAAACAGGGTCAGATTGTGATGCCAGCTCCAGCCCATTTCTACTAAACTTTTTTTCTCTTTTCTCCGAAAGGACAGTTATTATCATCTTTAATACTATCTAAAAGAATGTCAAAGACAATTCCCCTGCCCCCCACCCACCCCAAACACACACACACACACACACACACACACACACACACACACACACACACACTCCTTCTACAGACTGTACAGATAAAGGGGAAGGGAACAAGGGATGTTGAAATGAAAGCCTTAATTAATATTTTACATTTTAAATGTAAAATTTAAAATGTAAACATTTCCCCCCCTTTTCTGTATCTTATCAAGCCTTTTAACCTTTTATGAAAAGGTGTTTTGCTGTGTACTATGCATGTTGAGTTCTCTGTATACCAAACTGCTAGACAGTGACCGGTTGGCTTATCTTAACATCTTTGGCCCATATATTCCATTTAAATTAATACCACAGTCCTTGCTTGGGCTGCTGAAACAAAGGTCAGCTTGTTCTGTCACAGATGTCCTGCATGATCTTGGATGAGTCATGATCTCGGTGCCTCCATTTTCCATCTGTAAAGTAGAGAAAATAGTACTGTTGCATCCGATGAAGTGAGCTGTAGCTCACGAAAGCTTATGCTCAAATAAATTGGTTAGTCTCTAAGGTGCCACAAGTCCTCCTTTTCTTTTTGCGAATACGGACTCACACGGCTGTTACTCTGAAACCTGTAGTACTGTCCTACATCACAGGGGTATCTGTGTGAGGATGGATAAATGCAGACTATGAAGATTTCAGATACTATGGTAATGGGGACTATATAAATACCTAAAAAGAACTTTGAGTAGAACAGAGGTTCACAGTTCAAGCCTGAAGGATCTTGCCCACTAAAACTAATCAGCTAGGTATAGTAAAACTCCACCTCCCCGTCATCTATAAAAAGAGAGAGCTTTCCATGAACTTTGATAATATGGTAAAAAAAATCCCATTTTGTCAAAGATGCTTCAAGAGTGTCTCTAATAAAATGAGATGAATGAGGAAATCCATCTTAAGGCCTGAGGAAGAAATACTTTCTACACATTATAAAAAATATGTAGCAATAGTCCCCCTGAACCTTCCAATTAACCAGGCAATAATTAACTTCATTGTTTTGCAATATGAAGTAGAAGTTTTTCCTTCACTCTGAAAAGGCTGTTTTGCTAGTCTTTACTTACAGTACAGTGCCTGGATTATCACCTGCTTGCTGATTGTGCAAAACAGAAGATAAAATTGAAATAACTTTTTTTAAAATCTTTTGTCAACAAACTGTCACTCTTGCTATTTCAATGGAATGGACTAATGATTCTGCAGGCAATCTTGCAATAAAGGTTTAAATGCCGCCTACCCCCTTTAAAAAAGTACATTTCCATACATAAATACAAATAGATGTCCACAACAAATGTAGACAGTTGTTAAATGTGAAGAAGTATTTTGTTGTCTAACAGTGAATGAGGGTCATTCAACAGAATGGAATTTAGTTAATTTAACTACCATTACAAATGTCAGGCTTAAGAGTCCAACTAATCCACGCAGCAGGCTACTAACAGATGGTCCTCTGGGCATCAGCCATCATTACCTAAATGTATTTGTGACCTTCTCTTATCAGATACCATCTGGAGAATGTTCATGTTCCAATAAAGCTGTCAGTACGTTTTTTTTTTTGCTTCCATCTGAAGTCTATAAAAAAGCAACCAAATTCCTATGTAATACTGAAGATTTATATAGCACCATAGGTGTGTGTGATGCTAAACAACAGATAAGCTGGACAAATCCCTGACCACTCGCAATATAAGACTCCCTATAGTTGTGGGGTAAAGGGTGCAACACAAGACTTCTGCCATATTTTTATAGCCTTGCTATTATGAATGTACTCCAATTCCCATTGAAGTCAATGGGAGTGTTCCTGTTGATAACCATAAACATTGAATCAGCTGGGCCAGTTTTCATTATATTTAACTTGGATGACCCAATGCTATTTATTTAGTTTTTGCTGGTTGATGGAGTCTCTAAAAAGTAGCAGGGAGCCTCTAGGGTTATGTATCTTTTCAAATGATCACAATGAGAATGTCTTAATTTTTTTCCATATAAGCTGTCACTACTGTTGAACTGCATAAAGACATTGATATCTACTAGGGCTACAGGTGGACCTGAGTTAAGATTGGTGTGAAAGGGAGAATGGAGATGTCACAATGGAAAGCATTGAGAGAGCAACCGAAGACTGAACATTGTTATATCCTCAGAATGATACCTTTCTTTTTTCTGTTAAACTATTTCTATCAGATGCCTATAAATACCAGTCCTTCCCCTTTAAGTGCTAACTAGTGAGTAAACCGAGAATCTTTTTGAAAACACCTATTCCTGAAATGATGGAATTAGTAAGAGACAAACTTCACTGCTTGATCTACAGCAAACTGAGCCAAACTTTGGCCCCTCTGAGGTTCTCCCTTCACTAATAACAAGAACAATGTTGAGATTTTTATCCCCATACACAGGAAAATGTGTAGTGTTCGTTTTCCTTTACTGCAAATAAAAAGGACAAGATTCTTCCACCCTCCCTCAGTATCTTACTCTCACTGAAGTTAGTAAGTGAGGATGACAGAATCTATCTCAAATAGGTAGTCACCATGGGAGTGAATATGACTCACTCAGTAACATGCTGCATCTGAATTGAAACACAAAAGGGAAGCAGGCAGGGCAATGCCTCAACATGTAAAGGTGTAGTACACAAAAAACTGAATGTTATCCCCTTTTGATACTCAGCACACCAGACTTTCCTCACTAGATGGTGGAAAGATGCCTGGTGCTTGTCGTATCAGTCCATTAGCCAGCCAGCTTAGTGACATGTTAATGTTAAGGGGTGACTTTGCAGTTAATAACTTACCATCTTACATTAGCCACCTTATGTTGTTAGATGTAACTAGTAGAGCGGTGTGGGAACTGAAATTTCCATTTCATGGGAAATTCTGCAACTTCAAAATTTGTCGCACTCCAAATGAGATTGAAAACAGAATTTATAAATTTCTCCCAACAAAATTACCACCAAAAAAAAATCCATTATTTTGGGTAAGTCCAAACATTTTTTAACTTTGAGGTTTAATGTTTTTTTATGAAGTCATTTTGAAAAGAAGACTTTTTTCCATTGTGGAAAAAGTCAAAAAGGAATGTTTTGACCTTACCAAAATGCTTTTCATTTTGTTTTTCTTTAATGTAATTTTGTCAATCAGCAGGTTCCCACAGGAAGCTTTGGTTTTGGCAAAACAGCATTTTCTGTCGTAAAACTGTTTGGCTGGCAAAATTTGGACCAGCTTTCATGATACCTAAGCAGTGAGTGTTGTGCTTTTGTCATAAGCAACAGGCTATCCAAAAGGAGGTGCTCAGGGAGAAAATAATGTCACTGTTGCAGTTTTAAAGTGCTGAAGTTTCACTATAATAGATTTCATTCATTTACCGGAATTGGAGCTCAGTTATGAAAGGGAAGTTTACACAGTCATTATTCCAGAGGGCCTTGTTAAATACTTAACAGCATACGAACACTCTGGGATTCACATGGAGAGATTAATCTGAGGTGGAAGTACAATATGTGTCCGTATAGATTTGGCAAGGTGGGTGAGGTAATAGCTTTTACTGGACCACCTTCTGTTGGTGAGAGAGAGAGACGAGCTTTCAAGCTACACAGCGCTCTTCTTCAGGTCCAACAGAAGTTAATCCAGTAGAAGTTATTGCCTCACCCACCTTGTCTTGACAATATCCCGAGACCAACACTGCTACAAGAACTCTGTATAGGTTTGTCAATAATAAAAAATTGAGTTCACTTTCTGATCAGAGAGAGAACCAGCTCAAGCTATCTCCAGTGCATGTAGGGAAAAATAGTCTACATCTTTAGGACTGTGGGTTTCTTTCCCTAAAATCAAGAAGTAGGCATTAGTTTTTATTGCTGCTGTCACTTTTCTGGGGCACACTTCTTCCCCTTTTTATGCAACCAACAAAATTGTTGGGCTACTTGTTTCTGCTTTGATCTACTTTGGCCATTGGTGATGAGCTTGTAGCTCCACTGAAATCTGCACTCTTGTATCAGCCCAGCATGGTACCAATGCTGAGCCAGGACTTTCACAAAGGCCTGTGCCTGGCAGTCTCCTAGCAACTAGCAGTTGCTTCAGTCACCTCACAGAGGCCTGTGCGTAAACGCAGCTGGAGGTGCCAAGTCAGTAACACTCAAAGGCCCTGGCTTAATGACAAGCTAAAGTTGCTGAGCTACTGATCACACCGTACTGAGCATGCTAGCACTGCTGAGACAGTTAACCCTTACAGAGTCTGTAGCTTACCACCAGCTCCAGTTCAGGGCAGAAGAGGGCGTAAGTAATGCAAAGGGCCCTGCACCAATCTTCTGTGCTTGGGTCAATTTTTGCTTAACTGAGTACAGGGGATACCTTTCTTTCCCCAAGCTTGCTTTATAGGATATTGTCTCTACCTTCAAAGGAAACTCACTCAGTACATGAAACCTATTTTGGGTCTAAATGATGCTCTGTATTCTGGTAAGAATTGGGGATTGGTCCTGCTTTGAGCAGGGGGTTGGACTAGATGACCTCCTGAGGTCCCTTCCAACCCTGATATTCTATGATCTATGATTAAGAAAAACCTTTCCCTGTGGACAGTTTGGTCTGAATGGCTATTGAAAGGATTAATTATCATACTTACTACAAGGGGCTGTTACGAAGCCAGTGAACTGTGGTGTGCAAAGTATCAGAGGGGTAGCCATGTTAGTCTGGTTCTGTAAAAGCAACAAGGAGTCCTGTGGCACCTTATAGACTAACAGATGTACGGAGCATAAGCTTTCATAGAATCATAGAATATCAGTGTTGGAAGGGACCTCAGGAGGTCATCTAGTCCAACCCCCTGCTCAAAGCAGGACCAATCCCCAATTTTTGCCCCAGATCCCTAAATGGCCCCCTCAAGGATTGAACTCACAACCCTGGGTTTAGCAGGCCAATGCTCAAACCACTGAGCTATCCGTCTCCCCACTTTGTCAGATGCATGTAGTGGAAATTTCCTTTGCTGTGGGGTGCAAAGTGGTTTTTGTTAGTACCAACAAACTCCTGAGACTTGTAGGCACAGTAGGTTTGTTTAAAAGCAGTATGAGTTTGGGGGCTTAGGGAAAACCTAGAGCGCCACTTAAAATTTTATATCCAGTGTATTTCTCTGAGGAACTTAAGGTACAAAAGATGAAGACTAGCTTAGTGTTTGGAGGCTGCATATTGTTCAGATTCGTTTTGTGGGTAATAAAAGTCAAATAGACTGATGCATTTACTCTGGATCTGAGCCAAGCAGTTTCCAGAGGAGGATAACAGAATTTAACTGGAAAAGATGTTGCTAAGACTGATCTATAGTGATTTGGGGAGAGGGAGGTCAGGGAAGGAGTCTTGATACTTAACAAATCAGTTTGTCATATTGAGTCTTTTCTTATCTGATATCACTTGGACATGGCTTGGAAATGGAAGTTTGTTTGCTGTGTTGAGCCATTGCGGGAGGGATGGTTGGAATTTTTGACAGCTTTGCTCTCTTGGTTTCTATGTCTCTACAATGTAGCGATTAGTTTGGCACATCAGAATTCAAAAGCACTTTGTGTAATTTGAGTTACTCTGTTACAGAAAGACACTTTATGTTACACACACAGGAATTTTACTTCACTTCATAAACCAGGTGTCTGTTTTCAAGTACACACTGGTACAAAGGAAATAATATCCGGTCATATATAGCACTTTTCCTCAATGGATCTCAAAGCACTTTACAAAGGTGGTCAGATATCATCAGGCCCATTTGACACATGAGGAAGCACAGGCACCGGAGATGTAAAAAAACTTGCCCATGGTCAACCAGCAAGTCAGTGTCAGAGCTGGGAATAGAAACCAGGTATCAAAAGTTCTAGCCCCATGTTTTTTCCACCACAGAGCAATGCCTTCCAACTAGAAAACCTACTTATCTACAATTCTATCCGTCATCTTTCTAGAAAACCAAAGGGTCTATTACATCTATTAAGGCCATTACATTTTTGCAGGTGTTTGGTTTTCATTTTTCATCAATATTCAGGCAAAGGATAAAAATGGAGATTCAGAAAAGACTCAGACAAATTAATAAATAATGCTAAATAGTTTTGACAATATAAATTCTACCCTCCCACACACACACATCCCCCCCCCAAAAAAACCCTGCCTTTATTGTGCAAAGGAGTGGTACATCTATAGAGTTTTCTTTTTAAATTCAGTCATGAAACTACAGATGGAAGGGCACAAACCTGCAACGCTGAAGTCAATGACAACAGTTTGACCTTAGTTGCTGTTGATACTGTTTTTATATTCTAACTAGAGCTCACTGGAAATGCAGATTCTTCTTCTGGGAGCGTCCCTGTGGGTGCTCCATTTTAGGTGTCTTGACTCCCTGCACTTGTCATCGGAAATGTGTGGTAGCATTGCCCGGTTGGGCCGCACATACGCCGTAGCCATCTTGCGCTGCTCAGAGGGTTACATAGCAGTGCGCAGCCAACCGTCCCCCAATTCCTTCTCTACCACCTTTGGCTTGAGTCAGAGTGATCAGCAGTGCCCTTTCTTTCTCGTTAGATAGATCAGAGTTCGTTAGTTTATAGTGTAGTGATAGCATAACGAATAATTAGATAGTTATCCTCCCTACATTTCTTTTTAAAAAAAAATCCCTTTTCTCTACTTATCTACCCCCTGTAGAAAATTAGATTTAAATAGATAGTCTGTCCTCCTGTTACGTTTCAGAGACAGACTTATCTGGCATGCCCAGATTACTGGGTTTCAAATGTTGTCTGATGTGCAGACTTTCTATCCCGGTCTCTGATGGACACACTCAGTGAGGTTGGTGTCTAGGAGAGACCCACATAACGTAAAAGTGTCCCCATTGTCACAATCTCACAGCCAGAACAAGTAAGGCGAGAGATTTCCAACTGAAATGGCTCATGATGGAGAAATCATTGCGACCGGCCTCGCACCCCAAGTCCTGGACCCCTGTGGACCAGCGGTCTCCATCAGCAGCCTCTGACAGAAGACCTGCTCCTACTGACCCTCACCAGAAGCCTTTATCCAAAAAGGCCATTAAGAAGAGAGTTCAAACTTCTCAGAGGGAATCAGCCAAAAAGAAGCAATCCGCACTGGCCAAGTCCACCTCTGTACCAACGGTACCGAGCACATTGGATTCAGAGACTCTGGGTACTTCTGGCAATGGAAGTTCTCACAGAGCAAGGGACCAGAAGCAGGCAAGCCCTGAGGACGCCTCACAGGGCATGGTAAAGCCCTCTACCATGGCATCCATGGAGCCAAAGAGGCTCTTGGCACCAAGCAGCACTATGGCGCCACCTGCCATGTCTGCACAGATCACCTCTGAACCCTCTGTACCGGTGCCCGTAATACGGCACTGGCACCTGAATGGCTGCATGGCCAGCAATGCCAATGGCAGCACTGCTCCCATGGGTACTACATCAGTTCTTACGGCACGCGGATCTGCTAGTATCTTCAACCCCCAAATCGCTGATCCTCTGTACTGGCGGCACTCCAACCCTGGACATATCTCTGGAGGAGATGCCAGAGTCACAGCACAAGTTGTTAGACACATTCCAAACTTCGATTTCTTCCAAGATTGCTCTGCCAATTAACAATGCCATTATGGACCCTGCTAAAACCACCTGGCATACACCTGCCACAGTACCACCATTTTGCAGAAGATGTGATAAAAATTACTACATGTCATCCAAAGGCTCAGAGTTCCTATTCACCCACCCCACACCCAAATTGTCAGAAGTGGAGGCTGTGAATGTTAGGGGTAAACAACACCAGGCCAGAACAACTCCTTACAACAAGGATTGGAAGAGGCTTGACCTCTTTGGCTGCAAGGCATATTCATCTGCCACACTACAGTTTCGCATAGCAAACTACGAAGTTCTATTACCTAAATACACCCACATGGTATTTTCAAAAATGTCAAACTTTATTGACCACTTCCCACATGACAAAAAAGAACAGGTTAAAGCCAACATTATGGAAGGCCACCTCATCACCAGGACTTCACTTGACTCAGCGGGCACGGCTTCAACATTGATTGCAACATCTGTGGTCATACATCTTGGCTATGCCTCTCTAGGTTCCCCAGGAAAGTTCAGTCAACAGTGGAGGACTTGCCCTTTGAAGGCTCTAAGGTATTCGGGGGCAAGACTGACGAGTCCCTTCATTCTCTCCAGGACTCCAGAGCCAGCCTAAAATCACTGGGCATTTATGCACCTGCAAATAAAAAGAAGCAAGGCAGGCATTACACACAGAGATTCTGCTCACCCTCCTATACACAACCATACAGACAGTATGACCAACACCACAAACAGAAACAATCCAGGCACCAGCAGACCCCAAACCAACCCTTGATGTCTCAACAATCCACCTTGAGACAACAGTTTTAAAGGTGTGGTCGAGGACTCGAGACCACCACTTTCTCTAATGCTGGAAACAAAACTTATCTCTGCACCATTCGGAGATCACCTGCTACCCCATTTTACTAGGTCTGGAAGAACATCACCACACACAAATGGATTCTGGAAATAATCCAAAATGATTACTCCATTCCCTTTATCTCCTTCCCACCCACCTACCCTCCTTCCCTCTCCCTCATAAGGGACCCCTCTCATAAGCACCTGTTGCAACAAGAAATAAAACACCTGGTTCAACTAGGAGCTGTAGAACCTGTACCAACGCAAGACAAGGGGAAAGGGTTCCATTCACTGGAAAGTGGTGACCCATTTTGGATCTAAGAAAACTAGACAAATTTGCAAGAACTCAACATTTCAAAATGGTGAGATTAAGAACTATGATTCCAGCATTAGAGAAAGGGGACTGGCTCTTGGCCCTTGACCTTTAGGACGCATACTTTCACATCACTATCCATCCCTCACACAGGAAATTCATGAGGTTCACCCTACGGAAACCACAGGTCCAAGGCAAAGTATTAGCCTTCGGTCTCTCAACCACCCCAAGGGTGTTATTAGTGGTGGGGGCACGTCTCCGCAGCCATGGAGTCATGATATTTCCATATCTAGATGACTGCCTCATAAGAGCCCTAACCCAGCTCGAAGCACTGAGCGCCATGCACCGCACAATAACCCTCTTTACAAACTTAGGTCTGCAGCTAAACAGTCAAAAGTCCCCATTGACTCCTGTCCAGACACTGGAATTTATCGGAGCTCATCTTGACTGCATAACAGCAACTGCAACACTACCTCAACAACGCTTTACCATACTCGTCAACTTAATTACAATGGTAAAGGACAGTCCACGAATATCTGCCAGAACATGTCTCCAACTTCTGGGACACATGGCAGCAACATCATTTGTTGTTGAGCACACCAGACTTCACACGAGAGCTCTACAATCCTGGCTTCGAACAGTGTACATCCCATGCAGGGACAGCCTAAACAGATATCTCACGATGCTGGTAAAGGACTTACTCAATTGGTGGACACAACTGATGAACGTGCGCACAGGAGACCCATTTCTACAAAGAACTCCAATGATGACAATCACCATGGACGCCTCCCTGATAGGATGGAGAGCACATCTACTAAACAATACTGTCCAGGGCCGATGGTCCCGATTGGAGACCATATGACATATAAACCTGTATAAACTCATGGCCGTCCGCAATGCATGCAACCACTTTCTACCTCTTATCAAAACAAAAACATCAGGATCCTTATGGACAATGTAGCATGCATGTTCTACATAAACCTCCAATGGGATGCACAGTCTGTCCCTATGCACAAAAGTGACATGGCTCTGGAACTGGTTCATCAGCAACATTCACATATTAGCATCCTACCTTCCGGCATGCCAAAACACAATAGCAGACACCCTAAGCAGAGACTTTGCACAGACTCACAAATGGGAAATGGATCCTGGAATCCTACATGCGATATTCAGACTTTGGGGAGTCCCTACCATAGACTTATTTGCAAGATCACTAAACACCAAATACTGACAATATTGCTTCAGAGCGGGACTGGGACACCTCTCTCTGGGGAACACTCTCCTTATCAAATGGGTTGTGCCACTGATGTATGCATTTCCACCGACCCCACACTTAAATCAGGTCATACATAATTATCAAGAGAGACAAATCCAAGATGATCCTAATAGTGCTATGACAGGGCAAGGCCAGATGGCCATAGTAAAGAAATGGGAGACAGATATATTAGCCACAGGCTAAACAAATCCCTGTTACCAGAATAAGCAAATGACAGCTGTTCCAGGTCAGTTAAGACACCTGGGACCAATTAAGATCTTTCCAGAAGGCAGGGAGGATGCTAGATTGATTGGGACACCTGAAGCCAATCGGGGGTTGGCTGAAACTAGTTAAAAGCCTCCCAGTGAGTCAGGTGGGTGTGTGTGTTAGGAGCTGTAGGAGGAAGCTATGCTGTTGGAGGAATTGAGCAGTACACACCATTTCAGGTGCAAGGAAGGAGGCCCTGAGGTAATGGTGAAGTAGATCTTGAGGAAGTGGGGGCTGCTGTGGGGAAGTGGCCCAGGTAATTGTACGCATCCTATTTCCAAAAAGTCAGCTACCGTAGCTGCTACTATTAGGGTCCGTGGGCTGGATCCCAGAGTAGAGGGTGGGCCCGGGCTTCCCCTTTTGCTCCCCCTGATTAATCACTGAGACTGGGAGACAACAGAGACTGTGCAAGGGAGGATAGTTTTTCCTCATCTCCCTTGCTGGCTTATGATGAAAATGGCTCAGTAGGCTGAGACCCTTGCCTCTGGAGAGAGAAGGGCTACATGGAGAGTCACAGTGAGCCTCTGAGGCTAGCAAAATCCGCCAGGAAACACGGGACCTACGGAGACAAGGACAGAGCTTTGTCACAGCGCCTACATGGCCCAGATAAACATATGGAAGTGATTCAGTAATTGGTGCCAAGATAAAAACATCTTTCCAACATCCTCCCCTCTACCAAGTGTCCTGGACTACATACTAGAACATAAACAGTCTGGGTTTTCTGCAAGCCCATCAGGATACACTTAGCAGCTATCACTTCTTTCCACAGCAAGGTTGAGGTGACATCAATATTTGCCCACCTGACAACTAAACGTGTTCTTAAGGGCATTGAGAATACCCATCCCACAATGACAACCCCCCTCCCTGCCAGTGTGGGACCTCAATCTCGTCTTACACTCACTCATGGGTAAACTAGTTGAACCCCCTGGTGACCTGCTCATTGCTACATTTATCCATAAAGGTGGATTTCCTTATTGCCATTACATCTGCCAGGCATGTGGGAGAACTAGGGGGATTACTGGCACACACTCCATAAACAACTTTCTTCAAAGAAGACCATATCCCAAATTCTTACCCAAAGTCATCTCCCCATTTCACCTTACTCAACTTACCTGTATTTTTTCCAAAACTACATGCAGACTGAAGGGAAGCATCACTCCACACACTAGACATTCGCAGAGCTCTTGCTTTCTACATTGATAGAACAAATCCATTTAGAAAATCTCCAAGACTATTTGTTTTGATAACGGAACGATCAAAGGGAGAAACCATCTTAAAGCAGAGACTACTCAGATTCATATCAGGATGCATCCATCTCTGTTATGAAAACTTTCATCTACTGGTCCCTATGGGCATCTGTACATATTTGACTAGAGCACTTACAACATCGGTAGCCTTCACAATAGGGATGCTATTGAAGGACATTTGCAAAACAGCAACTTGGGCATCACCCCATACATTTACAAAACACTACGCCACTGAGTAACAATCAGCATCAGATGCTCAATTTGGACTCTCAGTGCTACCCACCATTGATACGGCAACTCCAAAGCCCCTCCCTTCCACTGAGGTGCACTGCTGAACAGTCACCTAAAGTGGAGCACCCACAGGGATGTTCCTCAAAGAAGAAGAGAAGGTTACTCACCTTGTGCAGTAATTGAGGTTCTTCAAGATGATTGTCCCTATGGGTGTTCCACTAGCCTCCCTCCTCTCTTCTACTTTGGCGTTTCAGGCCAGTTCTCTGAGGTAGAGAAGGAACAGGGCGACGGTTGGCTGTGCACCACTATGTAACTGCTCAGAGCTGCATGAGACGGCTATGGTGCATGTGCTGCCCAACTGGGCACTGCTACCACAAATCTCCAATTACAAGCTCAGGGTGTCAAGACACCAAAAGCGGAGCACCCATAGGGACAACCATCTCGAAGAACCTCAGTTACTGCACAAGATGAGTAACCTTCTCACTTCCGTTCCATGAGAAATTCTGCTACTTTGACAAAATAAAAACTTTTCACAGTTTTGAAAAACTTTGATTTCAGTGATATCTAAACATTTTGTTGCAATATTTTTAATCAAAACAAAACCTTTCAAACATTCCCAAATTTATTTGTTTGGGTTGAATCAGCCTTAACTTCTGCATCCTTCTGAAATGTTCATATTTCATAGAATCATAGAATATCAGGGTTGGAAGGGACCTCAGGTGGTCATCTAGTCCAACCCCCTGCTCAAAGCAGGACCAATCCCCAACTAAATCATCCATTTCATTTAATAATTAACTTTTTTTAATTGACATATTGCTGACATGCAAAAATGTTTGCTGCTAACGATGTGTTTCAACTTTATTTTTTAATGAGCTTGCTGGACAAGTTTTCTTTCATTTCCTGGGGGTTTTCTAATTAAAGAGAACTATTTAATCTATCCATCTCTTACTATATTTCTAAAATTAAAATGACCTTTCAACATAGCTGCTTATGTGTGGCGTAATTAATAAAAAAAGACCCTAGGAACCATTTGGTATACTTCTTATTTTACACTCTTCTTTTTGCTCTCTGGGGATGTTTGGTATTTCTAAGTCTCATCATAAACCACAAAACTATTTTTTTAATAATTGTGAAAAGCAGAACACAGTTCTTGCTAGCTAGAATGAGACTGAAATATGCCTGTAGCTCACTGCATAGACCCATTGTCCAGTGTTTTGAAAACAAGTTGGCCGTGGAATTGGAAAGCCAATTAGGTGCAGAGATTGTAGGTATTGGTAAATGCCAAGTAAGAAGTAAAATAATCTTTTCATTTGTCAGCGGATTCAGGTTATCTTCCCAGATCCCTCCATTTGTGTGCTTTTCTATTAGTTTGTGCCCATTGTTAGTAGGATTAAGTTTCATTTCTTTTTTATGAAATACAGCTTGACCAGTGTTTTGTGTGTATCAGCAGTCCCTGAAATCTGTCAATACTGTCCTGTGACAAGACCTAATATTTTGTAATACTGACACACATTATGTGATGGGTGGCAGAAAACATCAGGAAACAGAACATCAGTTGTGCAACAACCTACCTGGAACTTGGAGGGAGGAGCACAGGTTTCATGAGGGAAGAGTTTAGAGGAAGGGCCAGGAAGTCAGTCTGTGTGCGTATGGCTGAATGCCAGCTACAGTGGCAGCATCACTAAACAATTTTCTTAATAAAAAGCCAGTTTAGTTTTACATGCCTGGAGCCCTTTCATGTATTCACCCAGCACACGGTACATGAAACGAGTGCTCTGTTGAAATCAGCATCCCTATGTATCATTCCTTTATAACAGCACAGGATAGCCACAGAGAAAGACATGAACTAAGCTGCAGCAATGTGACTTTCTGTAATATTGTAATTTGAAAACAGAGGATCATGGAAAATATTTACAGCCTGACTGTTGAATTCATAGGGGTACGTTGATGTGTATATCTGTCATCACAATAGAACCTCCTTTTCAGTGCTAGGGAACACATAATGCTTCCATTCAATGTATTCTTCAACTTGACTAGATGTTGAAAAGGGCTAAAAGCTGAGAATTTACTTGGAGGAATTCCAACAGGCGGCCAGCTTTGACATCTAGTACTGAATAAGGAATACTTAAATCTTATATTTATCATGAATCGGAGACGAGCAAAGATTCTTCACTTACTACTGTGAAATCCTGTCACTGGTATTCCATGAATATCAAGTGGCTTCTTGTCTGACTTTGAGATTAAATCTGATAGCATCCCATTTCGTGTTGCAAAATCCAAACTTTTTCCCCCAACAATTCCAGAGGAATCTCTTATTTAATAGCATCTTCAGATGGGGATATATTATTGGGCGGGGAGGGGGGGCAGGAAAGGCAGATATTGGGTTAAGTCTATGGAATTGAGAGAACACAATCACTGTGTATGTGAGCAAGAGAACAGAACCACTGCCAGTGCTGCATTTGATCACTTTTCTCTTGTACAAACTCTGGGCCCTAAAATCTAAAGGCAATTTGAAATGCGATTTGGACTTGAAATGTTCTTTAAAAGTACTGTACGTTACACAGTGCATTAGGTTCCCTGTACATGTAATATAATCTCTGCTAGTCCATCTAGCTCCCTTCCTTCCCACCAGTGAGAGTGCCCCATAGGCAATACTCCCTGGGCCACACCACTTCACCCATCCACCAAGCCTCACTCCTGGATTGGAACAGTGAGTTAAGTAGTCCAAACATTTCTGCTGGTCTGTCTCTAGTGTCTAGGGAGCTGCTTGTGTGGTCCTGGTTGGAGACACTATCATCTAACCAATCTTAGTGATGCAGCTTTATTAAGGTACTGGGTAGGCAGGGCCTCACTGGAGCCCACTTAGCTTTTCTGAGCTTCCTGTGGTGGTTCTTGCAGTAAAGTGTTCATTGGAGGGGATCCAGGAGCCCTGGGGACCCCTGAGCTGCATCCTGGTTGTTGGGAAATGAACGCTGTCCCTCCCCAAGCCTCTCTGGGAGCACACTGCCTCCCATTCAAGTTCATGTATAATTCTGGTGACCTTCAAGTGTCACTAGAGCAATTGTGAGTAGGCAACTTAGGAAAATGAAGCTTTTTATGGCCAGATCTTTCCCTTTCTCTCAGTTGGAACCAATCCCACCCAGGACTTGAAGGGGTTAATGAGGCTGTGGGTTCAATAAGCTTTGCCCTGCTACAGCTGCAGTAGGTCTCAGGGAAGAGTTGAAAAGGCTGAGGTAGGGCCTGACCAGGAAGCAGAGCAAGTCTCTGGCACTGGCTTAGTGAAAGAAGCCTGGCTGGAGTCAGTCGGCTGAGTGGGACTGCTGGCAGACAGAGCCCCTCTGAAGGAAGGTAGGACTGCAACAGGGAACCCCAGGCAGCTGGGGAGGGGATGCAGGAAGCGAGTCCTCCTAGAATTGTCAGTGGTGGTGGAGGGGCTGCAAGGAGACTTCTGACTTGGGGACAGCCCTGAAAAGGAAGTGGAGAAAACTTTCTTTCAGCAGAACCAGCTGGGTGGCATAAAGTGCTGAGGAACGCTGTAGTGAGCCTGGGGAAGAGTAGAGGTGATAGCCTGGGAAGAGGCTGAGACAAAGCCCCAGACAGGGCAAGGTAGGAAGTGGTTCAGGGAGGCAGCAAGGGGCCTGCAAAGTCAGGCTTAACTATTAAAGGGTCCTTGATTGGAACCCAGTGGAGAAGGAGGGCCTGGGTTTCCCTACCAGCCCACCCAAGGAGGTGCAGTAGAAACCTGCCTCCACATCCATACCCCAATACCATGGGTAAGAACTAGTGAGTCTGCACTTGGACTGAGGGTCCAATATGAAGCTGAAGAACTGTCAGTTGTTGGACTATTGGTTTACCCTGGAAGGGGTGGGAATGTACGTAACCTATCCTGAGGGCCGTGTCACAAGAAGCAGACCAATACAAGTCTGGAGTTGCTGTTGAGGGGGGCGCTGAAATGGGAGTCTGCTATGCCTGGTACAGCCCCTGGGGTGTGCCCCATATGGTGAGTCAAATATAGGGTTGCCAGGTGTCTGGTTTTCAACTGGAATGCCTCGTCAAAAAGGGACCCTGGTGGCTCTGGTCAGCACCACTGTCTGGGCTGTTAAAAGCCCTGGTCCATGGCGCAGCGGAGCTAAGGCAGGCTCCCTACCTGCCGTGGCTCCCAAAGAAGCAGCATGTACCACCTTTGGCTTCTATGTGTAGGGAGCTCCACAGCTCCTATTGGTCAGGAACCATGGCCAATGGGAGTTCTGGGGGTGGCGCCTACTGACGCCCCTGCTTCCATGAGCCGCTTGAGGTAAGTGCCGCCCAAAGCCTGCACTCCTGACCCCCTCCCATGCCCCAGCCCCCTACCCCAGCCCTGATCCTCCTCCCGCCCTCCAAACCCCTTGGTCCCAGCCCAGAGCACCCTCCTACACCCCAAACCCCTTATTCCCAGCCCCACCCCAGAGTCTGCACTCCCAGCCAGAGCCCTCACACACCCCCTGACCCGGAGCCCCCTCCTGCACCTCATCCCCAGCCTCATACCAGAGGCCTCACCCCATCCCAGAGCTCCCTCCCTCATCCTGAACCCCTTATTTCTGGCCCCACCCTGGAATCCACAACCCCAGCCAAGAGCCCATATCCCCTCCCACACCCATGCCTCTGCCTGGAGCCCTCTCCACTCCCCAGTCTGGAGTCTCCTCCTGCACCCCAAACCCCTCATCCCTGGCCCCTCCCCAGAGCCTGCACCCACATCTGGAGCCCTCACCCCCTCCCAACCCCCTGAGCCAGCCTGGTGAAAATGAGCAAGTGAGTGTGGGGATAGTGAGCGACAGAGTTGGGGGGCTGGTGCAGTAGGGGGGGCCTCAAAGGAGGGGTGGGGGAGGGGGCGGGGCAAGGGTGTCTGGTTTTGTATGAGTAGAAAGTTGGCAACCCTGGTCCTATACTCACAGAGCTCGGTTTCCTTTGGCACTTCGGGCTCTGTAGTGGGGTTGCCGGGCGTCTGTTTTTTTACTGGAACACCTAGTCGAAAATGGACCCTGGCGACTCCGGTCAGCACCACAGACTGGGCTGTTAAAAGTCCAGTCAGTGACACAGCAGGATTTAAGAAATCTCCCTGGCTGCACGTCTCCTGGAAGCAGCTGGCATATCTCTGCAGCCCCTAGGAGGGGAAGTGCGATCAGGGAAACTCAGGGTGCTGCCCCCCTTCCCCGAGCACTGCCCCCATTGGCCGGGAACTGTGTCCAATGGGAGCTGTGGGGGCAGCGCCTGTGGGGGCAGGCAGAGTGCACCACGCAGAGCCGCCTGACCACCCGTCAGCCTAGGAGCCGGACATGCCAGCCTCTTCCGGGAGCCGTGTGGAACCAGGACAGGCAGGGAGCTTGCCTTAGCCCCACTGTGTCGCTGACCAGGAGCTGCCTGTGCTAAGCACTGCCCAGCTGGAGCTCAAACCCCCACCTGCACCCCAACATACTGCCCCAGGTCGGAACCCCCTTCCACATCCTAACTCCCTCCCAGATCCCACACCCCAACCCCCTGTCCCAGCTACAAGCTCCCTCCCAGAGACCACACCCTCTCTTGCACCCCAACACCCTGCCTGTGCCCGCTCCTACACTCCAAACCCCTTGGCCCCAGCCCAGAGCCCCCTCCTGCACCCCAAACCTGTCATCCCTGACCCCACCCCAGAGCCCACATCCCCAGCCAGAGCCCTCAGCCCCTCCCACACCTCAACCCCCAGCTGGAGCCCTCACCCCCTCCCGCACTCTGTACCCCTCATTTCTGGTGCCACCCCAGAGCCCACACCCCAAACCCTTGCCCCAGACCAGTGAAAGTGAGTGAGGACTGGGGATAGCGAGCAATAGAGGGAAGGGGGATAGAGTGAGTGGGGGTGGGGCCTCACAGAAGCGGTGGGGCCTCAGGGAAAGGGTGGTGCAGGAGGCAGGGCAGGGGTGTTCAGTTTTGTGCGATTAGAAAGTTGGCAACCCTAAGCTGTAGGACTTACTCTTAGGAAGCTTTTGAAGTGCCTGCAGTTTTAAGACTCGTTTTGTCAGAAAACCTTCACTTCTCTCTTCCTTATTTAATTCATTACTACTTTCAGTAAATCTCAGAAAATGTAATGTAATGATGATCCTTATTTACCAGATAGCTGCCTGTTGACATCATTTTAACAAGAGAAATGTGTGTGATTACATACCCTGGGTAATTCTAAAGTGACTCCAAATCATTCTGGCTGGAAGCTTGCAATCTCTTAAATGCAATTGGGTTTCTTCAGTTGCCATTTTTCTCTGTGTGTTGTGGGTGGGGGGAGGTGGGAGGGTTGTCTGGTTTAACCAAGTTTATGGAATGCAGGGACACCCCTGCAGTAACAGTAGTCCTCCGTGACTGATTTCTGCAGTCCTAATATAAAATGAGCTATTTTACAGGGTAATATTGATATCAAAAAGCCAAGGCTCCTGGGCTATATGAATTCCTTAAAACCAAATGGTATAAAGTGGACAATTTTCTTCTTGAAGGTCTATAGCAGGCTTTAAAATGAAACCTAATCTAATTATTTTATCTTCAAAAGTAATGTTTCAAGGTGAACATGTGGAAAATGGGTCTATCCAAACTCCATTGAAGTTGATGAAAGGCTCCTGTTATAGACTTCAGAGGGCTTTGGATCCTAGCCGAGAAAGATTTTTGTTTCCATCGCCTGTCAAGACCCAAGGGAAAAGAGTAAGATTGAAAACAGTGGGATTGTGTTCAATTTTAAGCTCATATTCTTATCAGCTAAGTGCAGCTACTGTAACATGATCTACAGAGGCATTTTGGCAGTTTCCTACAGTATTTCATGGTCTTAAATACTAAATTAGCCCTTCTACCTGAAGACTGTCTGCTGAATCCTAGTTCTCAATAGGTAGAATATTTTCTCTTCCAGTGCAGTTGAACATTCCAGGCCCTGTTCCACTGTGGGATAAGGGACTGAATAAGTTGTTTTAATATATTTCAGCTGCTCTGTCTTGTATTAAAAATGACACTCTAGAACTTCTCGGGAGAGACCAACTGGGGCTGAGAAAAATCAATGGTGGCTTTGGTTTTTCATTTTTGATTGATTGCATCTAGGAGTATGGAGTGTCCTCTACGTTCCCAAATTTCCTCTCTCTAGTTGTGAATCTCAAGGTAGGTCTACACTGTACACTTCTTATGTCAGCATGCAGAGTATATATGTGGCATGGACCCCTAGCATGTGTGTAAATAGCTGCGTAGGTGATGCGGAATTGCTTAGGCAAATAGAGTAAAGACACACCTGAGCCCCTATGGTATGTACCGTATATGCTCTCTACTTGCCCAAACAGGGCCTTTCTCATCTACAGTGCTGGGTGCCACTGCCTCCCCCATGCCAGAACTTTTCACTGATATGCATAGCTACACACCACAGTGTGGAGGCAGCTTGCTTTTCACTGAGGCATGTAGCTACATGTACCCTACACACTGCTGTCTTGGGAGGTGTGCACCTTAGACATAGCCTTACAGTGACAATTATCTCATTATTTTCTTTTCCCCTTTTCAAATCAAGCTACTTCCTTGAAAATAGTTTAGAGACCAATTCTGCCGTCTGTGTGCATGTGGAGTAGCATAGACCCCAATCCAGCAAAGCGCTTAAACACGTTTAACTTAATCACGTGGCCATGTCGCTTTGACTTCAAAGCATGTGCTTAAAGTTAAACGTGTTCAAATCCAGGTGGAGCCAATGGAAGTTGGCTCGCTCCTTATTTAAAATTAAGCAAATGCTTGAGAGTTTGATGAAGAGAACTACACCTAATACATACAGATCAACTTCTACTTCACGTGAAGTAGAAAGGCAGAATTTGGTCTTCAGGTTTGGTATGAGAAGAAATAGGGGTTTTTTTGTGGGGGGAGGAGGGGAGTTTACAGACTTCTGACCACATATTGCAAAAATAGCCATTATTAGTAAATTGAAATATTTTAAACCTTATGGTTCCTCTTAGACAGGAAAAAAATGCTTAGACTTTGTTCACGAAGGTTGTACTCGCAGTGGAGGTGAGAGGGAACAATCCTAGGATCAAGTGTTTAGATCACCTGTACTTCTAAAGATGCAAACTTGAATTTTGTATGATCTGTGCTAATGTACAAGTAAGTCAGAAGAGACTTAATAGGCTATAGTCAACATCGACTGTGTGCTTTATTATTTCTAGCATGGTAGACCAGCTCAGCTTCCCATTGCGAGCATCTCATGCTTCAGCTGTTGGAGCAACAATTTATTTATCTGTTGAAATACAGTTAAAATATCTTGCTTTGGGAAAGAGGTGGAGAAGTATTACAATTTTCTTGATGGCACCTATCATGTTTTATATTAGTGTCTGTGGATAAAGAAAATGTTGCACTTGCTGGTTAGAAAGCAAGCCTTATGGGCTAGTTTGATATGCCTTCTGTTTGTGACAATATTAGCTCTCTTGTTGGAAATGTATCTGTTGTACTGCTGAACTTCCTTCTCTGAGAGACGCTCAAATCTTTACACTTATTTCAGGTGTTCAGTGCATGATGTAAAGGAAAAGGCAGCAAATAAGTCAGGACTTGTACAATATGTGGAAGCAGAAAAAAGAGAAAAAGGAGGATCTGGGGGTAGATGTCTTAGTCAATTTAAGGATAGAGTGAAAGGAAACCCTAGCCCTAACCCTTACCCTAATAATGCGAGAGTTGTAAGAGATGCCGTTTTTGCCTTGCTTTTAGTTTTTAAAGATGGAGTGCTGACTTAAACAGAAACCTTGAGATAAGGTGGCGTCTGGAGGGAAATTGCATAAACAAAGGATAGCCGTTGATGTATGTAACGGGAAAGTATAAATACTTGTCTTACACTGCTTGTAGGGGGAAGATCTGCCTAAGGTCAGGGGACCTCTGTCCGACCACAGTCTTCCCTTGCAATTGCTCGTAATAAACTGTCTCTGACTTGTTGCTAACAAACGCGGAGTGAGGACTTGTTTTCTTTCGCAAATATAAGAGCTTTATCCAGTATATTTAAATATTGAATAAGGTCTCCGTTCTCCAGTGAGCTTCAAGTGGATAA
Source organism: Natator depressus (assembly GCF_965152275.1). Lineage (NCBI taxonomy): Eukaryota > Metazoa > Chordata > Testudines > Cheloniidae > Natator > Natator depressus. The sequence continues at coordinate 121,500,068 of NC_134238.1, read as the reverse complement.
ACATATGTGCCTTTACAGAATCCCACTGGCGTCAGTGAATCTCTGCGTGTGTACAGCAGTCCATCATATGGTGATCATCACTGGGGAAAACTAGCTCTTAAACACTCTTAAGTGAAATCTAAGTCGATGGCAAATCTCCCATAGACTTCACTAAGGCCAGGATTTCACCCATTCTCTCTTTTTATAAGTGCAAAAAATAATCTGGTTGTCCTGTCAGTGTTAGGTGTTTTTTTTTACAAAGCATGGTATAGTGCAATTTATTGTTCACACTTTTGCTGATATTTTACCTCCTTGCTAAGGTACAATAGCACCTTTCTTTTTTTTTTTTTAAATCCCTCTTTACACATCTTAGATTCTTATGTCAATGTCCCATGGCCTAAATACACGTCAGCCTTATGGCTTCCGTTTCAGTCGCAGCCTCTTTCATTTTCTAACCCTTTTCTTAGTTAGCAACCATTGCACATCAGTTACAAACTTTTTGGCCTGAGGGCCACATTGGGTTTCTGAAATTGTATGGAGGGCTGGTTAGGGGAGGCTGTGTCTCCCCAAACAGCCAGGCATGGCCTGGCCCCTGCCCCCTATCTGCACCCCCCTGCTCCACTTCTCACCCCCTGATGGCCCCCCCGGGACCCCTGCCCCATCCACCCCTCCCTATCCCCTGACCGCCCCTGGACCTCTGCCCCTGACTCCCCCCTGTTCCCTGCCCTCTGACCACCCGACCCCATACCCCGAACTCCCCTGCCCTCTATCCAACCTCCCACCCACTCCCTGCCCCCTTACCGCGCTCCCCGGAGCACCGGTGGCTGGCGGCGCTACAGCCGCACCGCCCAGAGCACCAGGACAGGCAGCTGCGCCGCCCGGCTGGAGCCAGCCACACCGCCGCTCACCACAGAGCACCGGGTCAGGCCGCAGCTGTGCTGCCTGGCAAGACCTTGCAGCCCCGCCGCCCAGAGCCTTGTGCCGGCGGTGCAGTGAGCTGAGGCTGCAGGGGAAGGGGAACAGCGCGGGAGGGGCCAGGGGCTGGCCTCCCGGGCCAGGAGCTCAGGGGCTGGGCAGGAGGGTCCCGCGGGCCGTAGTTTGCCCACCTGTGCGCTAGGAGGAGTCTCAAACAGAGTTAGAGGGGCTTCCTTGCAATAAATGTGGTACACCATTGCAGTCCAATAACAGTTACTTTTGTGTGGCCAGCCATTCTTTCAGAATATTATCTATTCAATGTAATACATGCAGGAGAAAGATTCAACAAAATAACTTCATAAAATAATAATAAAGTAGTCACAATAACACCATTTAAAATCAATTAAAGAAACTTTTTCCTATCTAAGCAATGAAAATACTAATTGACTTATTTTGTATTAACTACACTATCTTTTCTGTCAGCACCTTCTTGGCTCATTTAGGAAATTAAATAATACCTAGCTCTTACGTAGTGGTTTTCATCAGTAGAGCTCAAAGCACATCACAGTCTTTAATGTAGTTATCCTCACAATGTCCCTGTGAGGAAGGGAAGTGCTATTATCCCAGTTTTTTTTAAAGATGGCTTCACTGTGCCTTGGCTCAATAAGACTTGTCTCTGCTCTCGCACATAGTCTGTGGTGGAGTAGGTAGTTGAACCCAGGTCTTCCAAGTCTGCACGGTCGCAGTGTTAGCCCAGGACTTTGGGAAGTTGATTCCCTGCTCTGCCACAGACTTCTTGTGAGACCTTGGACATGACACTTAATCTCTTTGTGCCCTGTTTCCCCATCTGTAGTATGGCAACAATAGCACTGCCGTACCACACAGGGGTGTTGTGAGGATAAACACATGATAGATTGAGGTACTTGGATACTATAGTAATAGAGGCCATTTAAGTATCTAGGATACATAAAGAGGGTACACCTACATTATCTCTCAGAGAATGGGCAAAATCACAATGGCTCATGTAAATGGGTTAATTTATTCCACCTGCACATATATCACACTGCAAGGTTGGGGCTCTAGTTTGAGATTCATAATTAAATGAATATCCACCTTTCTGCCAACTTTTTTAATGAAAACTGCAGTTTATGTTGTCTTCAGTCAAGCATGACCTTGGCAATGCTTAGTAATAAGAACGGGAAAGTCTTTGGTTGACAGTAGCTGTGTTTCTCTTTTAATGATGGCTGCTGTAAATATATTTTTAACACTTTTCCTTTTTGGTGGCAGGGAGCTTTTAAACTGTGACAACTCAGATAATACTGTGGTAATTACTGTCAATTAGCAAGGCTACGCACTTTAAAAAAACAAAACAGTGTTATCCTGAACTTGAATTTCGATATTCAGGTTCATGCTCTAGAACACAACATGTAGTATAAAGTTATCCATCAGACCTGCTTTATGTTTCTTATTGGATGTGGAGCTTGCCAAGCCACTTTGCTGAAGCCTCATCAGCAAGGTGCAGAACTCTCAGCTCCCCATCAAATCTGGTCGGAGTGTAGTTGTCAGTGATGTGAAACATCGTCTCTTTGGCAACGACCACATCTGCGATCTTCGGGTTGGATCCAGGAGTGAAGGCTGGTTGCACAAGGACCCTGGCCTGTTAGGAATTAGTTCAGAATGGCCCATGAGCGGTGTATCAAATCAAAGCCAAACGCACACATAGTCAGGTCAGTTATAAGGTTTTGGGCATCAGCTGCAGACCATTCTTCATTTTCCATTGACATCACAGAGAAATCTGGCAGGTCAAGTGGGCCTACAGTAGGTGCATCGATGATAAGTGCACTCTTGGGTGGTCAAAGAAGTTTGTATACAGTGGAAGGCTTGGGTTTACCCTGATCTTCTCAACCCTTCTGGCTGTGGATTCCTCACGATGGATGTATGGAGTTGCATCCAATGAAGTGAGTTGTAGCTCACGAAAGCTTATGCTCAAATAAATTTGTTAGTCTCTGAGGTGCCACAAGTCTTCCTTTTCTTTTTGCGAATACAGACTAACATGGCTGCTACTCTGAAACGTGTGGAGGAATGTTGTTTGACACGGGGAGCCACAGTATTGGGGTGGGTCAAATTGTCCCAGTTATGATGCAGATGGTTGAATATCGTTTGTGGACCAACGAACTTGACATAAGATGAGTGGAGCCAGGCTGGTGCACAGCATTCTTCTGTAGAGTTATGGAGAGCTCAACTGGATGATTGGAGAGTTTGAGCATTTGATCCGCATGAAGTGATAGCCAGTTTGCTTAGAAGGTTGTTACGTGTTCTCACCTTAGACGCAGTTTTCCTCTGGTGGTTAAGATATGTGAGAGATCTATCTAGGGTTCGCCAACATAGGCTGGGTGGGATTTATGTTTCAAGTGATGTCTATTGAGAAAGATACACAGTTCTCGGACTGCTCCAGCAATGTAAAGATGGAACAAATTAGAAACTGTCTTGGTCAGACTTGGTTGTAAGTGCCACTGACTACGGTATTTGGCAGTCTTAATCAAGTAAGTGTTTAGTGTGTCTTCAGGTTCTGGGAATGACTGTGCTTGGACACCTAAGCGGATGTCACCTGTGTATGTGAACTGATGGGACTGGTAAGGGGAAGGTTGTTTGTGTACAGTGAAAAGTGTCAGTGCCAGTACAGAGCATTGGAGTAGACTGTTGGTTTGTCTTTTCCATGCACTAACTCGGTCTTCCATGTGCTCTCAAACATCTGTTGAGGAGGAGAGGTCAATTATGACCACTTATGCTGGGAGTGCTCTGACAATTTGACTGAGACCCATGTGCCAGATTTGTGTCCTATTCTGCCATCAGGTCTAGAAATATGGCTCCTCTCAAGGTTCCTTCCCCACTCTGAACTCTAGGGTACAGATGTGGGGACCTGCTTGAAAGACCCCCTAAGCTTATTCTTACCAGCTTAGGTTAAAAACTTCCTCAAGGTACAAACTTTGCCTTGTCCTTGAATAGTATGCTGCCACCACCAAGCGTCTTAAACAAAGAACAGGGAAAGAGGCCACTTGGAGACATCGTCCCCCAAAAATATCCCCCCAAGCCCTACACCCCCTTTCCTGGGGAAGGCTTGATAAAAATCCTCACCAATTTGCATAGGTGAACACAGACCCAAACCCTTGAATCTTAAGAACAATGAAAAATCAATCAGATTCTTAAAAGAAGAATTTTTATTAAAGAAAAAGTAAAAGAATCACCTCTGTAAAATCAGGATGGTAAATACCTTACAGGGTAATCAGATTCAAAACATAGAGAATCCCTCTAGGCAAACCTTAAGTTACAAAAAGACACAAAAACAGGAATATACATTCCCTCCAGCACAGCTCATTTTACCAGCCACTAAAAAGAAAATCTAACGCATGTTCTAGCTAGATTACTTACTAACTTAACAGGAGTTAGAAGGCTTGCATTTCTGATCTGTTCCTGGCAAAAGCATCACCAGACAGACCGAACCCTTTGTTCCCCCTGCCTCAAGATTTGAAAGTATCTTGTTCCCTCATTGGTCATTTTGGGTCAGGTGCCAGCGAGGTTACCTTAGCTTCTTAACCCTTTACAGGTGAAAGGGTCTTGCCTCTGGCCAGGAGGGATTTTATAGCACTGTATACAGAAAGGTGGTTACCCTTCTCTTTATATTTATGACAGCTCCCATCTTCACGTTTTTTAGAAAACGGTTTTCACTTAATGTTGTCAAAGTTAGCACTTGATTGTAGGTGCTCCAACCTCCGCAAAAGTCTGCTTGCTTGATGCTGAGTATTGACTCCACTTCTGGGGAGATGCCCTTAAGAGTGAGATGCTCCAGCACCTTGAATGGCACAGACAAGAGATATCAGTCAATATCTTGTAACATTATGTGGGTCTTTCCCAGGTTTCCAGAGAGCAATGACTTTTGACATGTCTTCAGAAGTCACTCTGTTAAGTGTGGTAAAACAGCATTTGATATTCATATATGGGGATTTACATCTATTTTAAGTAATTTTATAGCCTCATTGAGTGCCTCCCCTCACCCTTCTGAACTAGGGCAGTATTATCCCCACTTCACAGATGGGGAATTGAGACACAGTCTGGTTGATCTTGGTCAAGTCTGTAGCAGAGCAGGGACTTGAACCCATGTCATCTTTCTCCTAGATTTATGCCCTAACTACTGGACTATCTTTTATCTCAAAGAACTCTACAACCTATGGACCTAATTGTGCAAAAACTAAATGAAACTGTCCATGTACATAAGGCGTATAGATATATAATGCAACACAACTGAACTGCATCAACTTCTGGGGTGGTGCTTGACCGTTATCAGTACATAGCACACTCTACAGCTATGGGTGAAAGGAAAGCTTTGGCTGAAGACACCCGCAAAACAACTTCTGTTACGAAAATTACCATAATATCGTTATTATCCACTCAGTGCAGAGACTGCCCCGTCTTTTTTTTAAAGGTGCCATATTTACATGTAAATGTGTTACTGTGTTAGTCTGTTTCCTATTTTCTGAGTGCAGAAAGGGTGCTGAGCTAGCTTTTTAAATACACAGAACAGTTTTCAAATGAATTAATGTAGTATGGTATTAATCAAGTTGTCTTGATATGCTTTAATTTAACAAGAAAAAAGTCTAATAGAGATTTTTTTGGTGGTTTTTAAATTAAGGCAATTTATATCAGCTGTCTTAAATAGACAAGGATACTGCCCACAATAAAATTAGCTTTTGAATCATCTTACTCTAGAGACTTGTTTCACATTAAACAAAATTTTGGGGTATTCCATGACAGATTTTAACATTTAAAACTTTGATATTTATTAGGGGTACAAAAATCAATCTGAAATGTTTTTTAACACTTTTTTGTGGTGGGTGACTAAAATTAACCTCCTAAATCCTTATGTTATGTAAAATCCGTGACATGACTTTTTAAAAGTCCGAGGCACCCAGCAATTGCCAATCATGGCATTGGGAATTGGTGGGTGCTCAAATGCATTTGAAAATCAGGTCAATTTATTGGGGTGCCTAAGTATGGACATAGGAGACTATTTAAAATAGACAAATCTACAAACTAAGTCCTAGAAGGCTTTTATTTATTTATTTATTTTTTAAAGCTTACCGTCAGATTCTACCAATAAAAAATTGGGCATTGTTCTGGGGAATCCTTTATCCTGAATTATTTGGTTTATAGTTGAACTGTACACTAGTTCTCAGATTTCGAGATGGATGGCTGTAAATTTGTGCTGTAGCTCCTGTGCAGTTGGCAAACTATAAATGTGCAGGGGGAGGGGAAGGGGTGGGGAATCCGGATCCTTCATTGCACAGTGTCAGATAGCTATTGGTTCTGCTTTGGTTGCAGGAACATGCCACAGCAGACTGAAAGACAGTATGTAGGCGGTGAGACGTATGCCACGAATTGTAGGCCTCTAAACCCGACATTTCTGGTGGTGTAATAATGGCTATCCTCTCAAGCCATGCTTTTGTGTGTATGTCAAGAAAAGAAAACATGACACACAGTTTCATGGAACTGTAAATTAACATCTTTCAAGATCTTGAACAGAAGGGAAGCAGCAGTCATAAATATTATAAATGGTATGCTGGAATCTACGTTAAATAGCAGCATCACTCTACAGCATTCTCGTCCTGAGTCTCTACAGATGGTGATTTGCTATGTACTTGACTTTTATTGTTGTCACTTTTATGCAGTGCTACTTGTCTTCTACCAGACACTTGAACTCATGCTCTGGTTCTGTCTTTTTATCTTGCATATCAAATTTTAATTCTCAAGTCAGACACGAAGTATATGGAGGGCACAGATTGATTAGATGGATTATCTGATCCTTCTAACTTATTATTAAGGAGGTTTCCTGTGGGTGGTAATCCTGAGAAGCCGGACAGAGAACCAATAGTTTTCAAAAGCATTAGCAGCTTAAAACAAGACCAGATATTAACATATGAGAACAGGATGCAGATAACATTTTCTTCTATAACTTCACCTTTGCCATCATGATTCACATTTTAGGCCAAATTGATTGGAAATTAGTTTTATCTGTTGGAATAGAGTTAAGACCTAGGGTATCTTATCTACTCTTCTTGATATGCACTTCCGCCAACATACAGACAATATCATTCCAAATAGAAAAATAACTAGTGCTTTGTCCACTTCTACCTTTATGAGAGGAGACTCAAGGAGCTTGGCTTGTTTAGCATAACCAAAAGAAGTATATGAGGAGATAAGATTGCTCTCTAAATACATCAGAGGGATAAACACCAGGGACGGAGTGGAGTTATTTAAGTTAAGCACCAATGTGGACACAAAAACAAATGGATGTAAACTGGCCATCAAGAAGTTTAGGATTGAAACTAGATGAAGTTTTCTAACCATCAGAGGAGTTACGTTCTGGAACAGTGGGGATTAAAAAACCTAATTCGCTTCAAGAATGAGCTTAATATGTTTATGGAGAGGCTGGTATGATGATACTGCCTAAAATAGCATGTAGCTGGTCTGCAACTGCTAGTAGCCAGCGATGGGACTAGATGGGGTGGGCTCTGAGTTACTACAGAGAATCCTTTCCCACGAGTCTGGCAGTTGTGTCTTGCTGAAATGCTCAGGGTCCTACTGACAGTCATGTTTGGGGTCAGGAGGAAATTTTCCTGCCGGTCAAACTGGCAGAAATCCTGGGGGAGTTTCGCCTTCCTCTGTGGCATGGGGTACAGGTCACTTGCAGGTTTAAAGCAAAATAAATGGTGGATTCTCTGTAACTTGAAGCCTTTGAGGGCTTCAGTAACTCAGCCAGAGGTTAGGGGTCTATTGCAGGAGTGGGTGATTGAGGTTCTGTGGCCTGCAATGTGCAGGAGGTCAAACTAGATTATCATGATGGTCCCTTCTGGCCTTAGAGTCTATGGGTGGGGTTTGGAAGGACTGCTCACCAGCCAGAGCCCATGTTGGAGTTGGGGTGGTCTCTGGTAAGCTTATTAGCATGTGTGTAGGATCTTTTATTTTAAACGTTTTCTCTGTAATGCTTTTTACCTTCATAAAATAAGCTTACTGAGAAATTGCTGAGTGGTAACTTATACCTATGGCAATTACACGGTGTACTGCAAATTAATGTTGCTTAGGCCGCCTGTCTGTTGCTAGGGAGATCACAGAATCCCCAGTTGACTGCACAGTCTGGAAATACACTGATCAGAAGGGAGAGGCACGTGACTCGTGACCCAAGGGAGGCACTGACTGGGGAGCCAGAAGCCTACACTGAGTGCCCTTGTTAGATCATAGAGGGGAAATACAAGTGCAGTTGCCCTGAACAGTGACCAGCACTTTTTGAAATGCCAATAGAGTCATGTTGGGTTTTTTTTTCATAAAATGTTACTTTGTTTTCTGATAGATTCTCCGATATTTAAAATACATACGCGCCTCCTCTGTCTCCTCTTGGTGTGTTAAGCTCATGTGCCTGATTGTTACATGGGGACAAATTTTGTGTGACTGCAGAGAAATGAGCAGGGCTCTTCCACGGTGTAGCTCGATGATCAGGTGCTAGAAACCTGCATAAAAAAGCAGAGCAAACATTGCTAATGCATCTTGGCAGGTGGATCTTGATAGGTGCCACACCAGATACCATGGTTAGCACGTCCTCTGGGGCAGAAGGATCTAGAAGCTGGACAGAAGTGGTCATTTGGGGAAACCAACTAGTAGCAGACACGCTTGGGAAAGTTTAGGCGCAAGCTTATGTTTTGCTGTTCTTAAGTGATGAATAAAGCTAAGACCTAGGAAGGGGATAGAACTGGATCTTATCTTGAGTCTGTATACTCTGTACAGGAGAGATGGTTGGCTTTTTTTCATTCAATTTTCCAGGTTTTCAATGGAAAAAATGGAACATGTGGAGTAGAAAAAAGTTGGGGTGGGGGTTAAGTTTTTCATCAGAATATTTTTTTTGCTGGAAACTTCCATTTTTATTTAATTTCCTTATGAGAAATTAGCATTTTCCAGGCAGCTCTAGTTAGGACCAGCACAGGAAAACCATGAGTTTAGCCTGCTTTTTCAAATTGTTGTGCTAAGGTATAAATGAACAGAATGAAAAGGAAAACTTCTCTCCGCACCAGATTACATCATGACAATACAGAGTGCTGTCCCTATTTCTCTATTCAGTGCAATAAAATCAACTGTGAAGTGTTTTCAAACATGCTGCCTGTTTTTTTGCTTCCAAGAAGAAAAAGGATGGAATTCTGGGTCCAATGCTTAGATAAACCATACACTTTCTGTGTGACCTTGGTAAAGTCAATTAACATCTGGCTAATATACTCAAAAGTGACTACTAATTTCGGGGTCTTCAGTATTGGAGTGTCCCAACTGAAACATTTTAAAAGGACCTGATTTTCAGAGGTTGGGAGCTGAGTACTTTCTGAAAATCATTCTCCATTTGTCAGGTGTCTCATGCGGAACACTCCAGCTCTGATGTACCCAAAATAATTAGTCACTTTTGGCCAGAGTCTGTGTTTTAGTTCCCCCAGCCGTTGTCAAACTTGTCTGTATTCTGGAAGTTCTTTGTCACAGGGACTCTGTCTATGCATTTTCAAAGCACCTAAGACAATTGGGCTTTTGTGTGCTACTATAATACCAATAACTCTTTTCATTCATTTGCAGGAGAAGTGAGGGGTTTTTTATAGAGCTCAGAGGACTTTAAGCACGGGAGCTTATATGTAAAAGTTGTTGTATGACTATAATCAAGCTCAAAAGTTTAATGAATGAGAGAAATGCTGCATTATAAAATGTAATTTTTGAGACGCGTCTTCCTCTCTTAGAGTGACTTTTACCATCTGTACAGCATTATCGTTGGAATCTTGGGGGGGGAAAGATTACATGCCGCCTTCTATGAAGTTCTTCATCTCTTCACCCCTTTAGTCCTTCAAACTACATTAAATATAAAAAACACAGTGAAGAAGGTAAATGCTTTGAATCCCGCTGTGGGCTCTGTTTGGTATATGCAGTCTTTCTGATCCTTTCCAAGTTCTTATGCTGGGTTGGCCAGATTCTCAAGGAACTCTACACCCAATATGCTGAGTTTTTAAAAAAATCAATCAATCTGGCCACTCTTTTTGAAAATCTGCCCCTATTTGTAGGTACTGAGCACTTGAAAATTTGACCCTTAGGGCCTTGTCTATAGTATCAAAACTTGCTTCCATATTACAGCAATCACCAATAGCACAGATGCACTGATCATGGCAACTAAGTGCTGATTGAGAGAGGTCTTGGGTGTTATCGCCCTGGATAATTTTTCAAGTGACATCAGAGCCTAAGTCTCATTGAATTTCTGTTGAAAGTCTCTTGAAAATTTTACCTAGCGTCCGAAGTTACAACATATGGCTAATGTTACCTAGACTATGTGGCTGAACCATTGTTTTTAGGTGGGTTTTTTTTGTTAGTTTTAAAGTGTATGTATAGCTGGTATTACGTGTTTTTATGATATTGGAAGGGTTGGGAAAGGCATGTGATCCTTAGTCCTAGGCATCCTAGGTATTGGATACTTATGCCAGGGCGCACAGAGCCCTATTGAGAGGGGCTATGCACAGTCAGAGGGAAATATCTAGGCCCAATTTGGCAATTGGAGCCATACTTTATGTGGGTATTGTAACTGCAGCATTTGAGTTAACACGATGGCTATGATGATGTAATTGTTCCAGTGTAGGAGGGTCAAATCTTCCAGTTTAATTAATATAAGGAATAACTTCTAAAACCAGTGACATAATGAAGCGAGAGTTGGAGAAAGGCATCAAGAGGCTGTTTTTCATAATAATGTGTGTTAAATACTGGACCTCTTGAGCCTATCCCCAGGAACCATCAAAGTGATCTCATTCCCAGCATTCTCATTACTTAGCAATCATGGTGCCTTTTTTAAAGTGTGTGGTTTATATGAATATCCAAGTTTATGCACACTATGGCAGATCTGACAAACTGGAGTATAATTCCACTATCATTAATAGGTAGGACAAAATGCTTTAAAAATGATGATACTCCCTAGCTTTAACATGTTTGGGAGTACTCCCATTTGATGACCAATCCTATTTCCAATAAGCAGCTGACTGTAACCGTTACTTCGTTCTTCTAGACAAATGGCAGAATCCAAATAACTATTGAGACGCTGCAGGTATCTCTAAAAGCTGGAGACTTTGTTCTGTCTCATTTATACATGTTTACTAGCAGCACTGATTCCCAAGCCCTTTGGAATGGATCCTGTACAGCCCAAATAAATTTGCAGATACCTCCTACTACATTCTTGCTGACAGTTTACTGCAGCTGAATAACTGTGGCAATACTTATTCCAGCGTGCCCTTCCCCAAACCCATGTATCTCAAAGCAGTGGTGACTTGTAAGCTTAGTACAGACTTTGTATATGCTAATGCTATTAATACAAATTGGACTATTTTCATAACTGTTTGTGTCCTGAGGGTTTAGTTTTGTGAGGTGCTGAATGCCCTCCACTTCCACTCTTTACAGTGGGAGTTGATGGCACTAAGAAAATGTCCTGCACCCTTAAAATCGTTGGGAATTTAAAAACTTACTTCTGTGAGAGTGGGATCAGGACAATAGTGTCGGGCAGTCTAGAGCCCTAAACCTATAGGATGGGATTTCCAGAAGGGCTCATCATTAACCCAGTGCTTTTTCCATTAAATTCAGTGGAACTTTCACCACTGACTTCAATGGGAACAAAGTCAGCCCAACACTGCCCACATTTTTAAAATCCCGCTAATAAGCTTTGGGCTACATTGCTAACTGGGGCAAAGCTCCAAGGGAGGGCAGAAAGACGATAACTTAACGGAATCTGTCACATTAGCTATTAACTCAGTAGTTATTACACACTTGCTTCCCATGGTGCCTTGGGTAACGGAAAACACCAAAGGCTTTTTGGAGTTTGTCAAGTGAAGAATATTTTGTGTAATTATTTTGTTCATAAACTGCATGAAAGTTTGCTAAAAGCACTAAGTTCATTTGTATAATGAAGCAGTATAAAGCAATTTTTTATCTAATGATCATCTTTAAATGCTTTCAGCATGAAGAAAATGTAATTTCAGTCATCACTGTAGAATATAAAAATAAGTTATTTTTAAAATAGTATTTAAAATTATCACAGAAGAGGGAAGCAACCGACTTAATAAACCATGGTGAAGTATCCTTAATAGAATTGTTTGTTGAAAATTACCAGTATTTATGCTGTTCTGTCATTAGGGTAAATGCACATTAGCTGGCTTATATAGTTATTGATAGCTGGGTTTAATGAAATTATAATAATACCCAGAATTTTTTTGTAGAATAGAAATATGTTCCACCACCAGAAATATTATCCTTCTCCTAGAATGTCTGTGAAAACCAAAGTATCAGAGCAGATCTTCAGCTGGTGCAACTCAGACCAATTTACAATAGCTAAGAACCTGGTCCATGATGTTTAGAATAACCACAGATTTGTTTATAAGAGAACTTCTTATTTAGTATGACCTGCACTTGAGATTATAGACCCTGACTCAGAAAAACACTTAACTGTGAGCTTATGTGCTTTTGTGTACATGGCCTGTAAAGATGGGCTGGCTTTCCCTATTTGGGGAAGGCTGCCTTTAATTTATAAGCTTAAGGGATGTATGTATTTAATGGAACAGTCATGGACCTGTGTGTCTCCCAAAGTCCTTTTGAATAAGCTACTTAATTCAAGTCCCAGAGAAGTGATAGATGTTTAGATATACAAATTCTTAAATACTGAACTTCAAAATGGATATTTGGAAAGCATGACTTTCTCTCCCACAGCACACAGTACATCTGCATCTGCCATAGTTGAAAGTGTGCTTTTTTTTTTTAACTTTCATCACCTAAAACTTTATTCAAATCCTTCAGAAGAGGTACACAAGTTTGTGAAGATTTCTCAGGTTGAGCCAGATGCTCCATTTCAAATCATTACTAATATTCATCTAGAAATATCTTAGGTGTTCCTCTTGCAAATTACATTCCAAATATCACATTATATTTCCTTAACCACTTATGCCAACGGCTTTCTAGCAGGGGCTTGTGGTAAGGAAATGAAGGGGAGAGTGAGGCACGAGGAAGAGAGAGACCTTTGGAGAACTATCTCACAGGTAACATTTTTACCTGGTGTCTAATAATAATGGGATTGGTGTATTGCGGGAAGGCTTCCTCTGAAACACGAGCTACTGGGCTGAGCAAGATTAGGAAAATTTTCATACAGATTGGTTAGTTTAATGTGGTCTTAGTGTTTGTCTTCTATTTTAATAAACATAAGTGATTGGATGTAGCTGATCATGAAGCAGTATCATTTTAGACTTGCCACGTTGGAAATTAGGTGTTAACTTTTAGTTCATTTTGGAGAAGCCGAGATTAAATATACAGTTGCAGTTAGCCAGAATCCAGGGAAATGTCTTTAATTTTAGAAATCAGTGCAGACTGGGGATTTCAAATCTGAAATAAAACTTGGAAATTGTTTTTCAGCAATAATGAGATTACTGGAAATCAATATTTGCAGCCACTAGTATGGATATTGCTTCTATCTGTGTATCAGGATTCCTATATTGAGCCCATCACTGTAGCATTTAAGCCTTCATGCCCCCAGGATTGAGATATGCACTCCAATGCTACAGTTGCTTGGCAACTGTCCAGCAAAATAGCACAGGGGTGGGGAGTGTACATGCATAGTAATGCATGAGTGTCTAATGCCAATCTGTGTATTAGTACCATTATCGTTTACATTTCCTTAAATGAAAGCACTACCGACCCTTCTGTCTGTACCGAAAGGCCACTTACGCTCAGTGGTGGCAAAAGCTATGTAGTAGCAATATGTAAAGTGCTCAGTACCTATTGTTTCCAGTGTAAGCAAACCAGTATAATAGGTCTGCATTTATTCTTTCCCCACAGAACAGAGTGGTGAAAAACAAAGCCCACTGTTGCAGTAGACCAAACAAGCAATGATAGACCTGTAGGTAGTGGAAGCCACCTATGTCCCATCATGCTTTCTAACTAGAAAGTGACTAACTTTCTGACTAAAGGTGAGACATCAGAACTGTTGAAAGTTGGCATTTTATCTATCTTTGACATTATTTATTTGTTAGTATGTATAGCATTTCCTATGTTCAAATAATAGCTAATTACTTCACACAGCATCCCAGGGATAAGTGATTTGGCCAAAGCCACATAGCCAGTCAATAGTGGATCAGTTTCATAGTTATAGGGTGAAATGGACTTCTAGTAACTGGTGCAAGAGGTCCAAAAGTTTGGGCTAGAGCCACAAAGGGATTTAGGCACCTAAAGTGGTAGGTAGATGCTTAACTCCAGAATTTAGATCTTCAAACCTCAAAACCCTTCTCAGCTGCCACCTAATCCTGTAGGAGCCAAAAGTCCCTAGCAACCTAAAAAATTGCCCTTTGCTTCTGCACAAGCTGCCTTAATCTAGGTGCCTAAACCCCAACTGGACCTCAAACTAGCCATCACCCCACTTTCATTAGGCCTGATCAAGTAGGCATTCTTAGTGACCACCAAAGAGATTGGGTCCCTAAACCTGGGTAGCTCACATCCCAGGAGAGGAACATACCCTTAGAGCAGTGGTAATAAAGGAGGTCCTCTCCCTCCCCCTGCTTTGTGAATCTAATCCTCCTTTGCTTATTTGGGCATAAGCTTTCATGGGCTAAAACCCACTTCCTCAGATGCATGGAGTGGAAAATACAGAGGCAAGTATAAATACATAGCTCATTAGCACTACAAAAGTGATTTTTTTCCTCCCTTGGTATTCACCCCCTTCTTGTCAAAATTCCCAAAATCCAAATGAAAACTTTCAAGACAGCTTGAAACAAAATGTTTCTGAACTGAGTGCACGTGTTGGTGTTGGGGTGAGCGTGGGAGTGAGGAATCCATCCATAGGATGGACCAATACACTTTAAAATAATGGGGAAATCTGAACTCTGCAGTAGTTTGGGGTTTTTTTGCTCATCATGGTCAATTTCTAGACCACAGGAGCAAGACATACCTATAATATACACTTTTTGGAGTAGAATTCAGTCTAAAATGGCTGCTTTGTAGGAGCCCAGTCATGGTTTCCCTGGGAATGGTAGGTGTCTTCCTCAGGGACTAGATTACACCCTTCTGTTGGAAAAAGCCACAGGAAGGAAAGAAATCACAAAGTTTTCCCCTTGCAGAACTTGCCTATTACTCCCTCTTCTGGTGGCAGTGTTTTGGGGAACTGCAGAATTTGAAAGCCACATTCCTCTTCAACCCTGCCGTGATCTCAGGGCTCTGCAGGGAAGGGATCAGTCTTAAGGCTGGCTGGGCTCAGTGCATCCAGGGGGCAAAGGGATCTGTGCACATTCCTTAAATGCGTAGTGCCAAGTACAGTTAGGCTAATGAGTGATTTCTTTTTTGAATCATTGCAAGTTCCAAAAAGTCAGGAAAATAAATAGTTTGGGATCAAACTAAACGTTTCATTTTGATTGCAGGTTTTTACTTTTTATTTGTATAATAAAAATGAAGGAAATTCTGAAATGAGAAGTCACTTTAAAACTTTTTGGTTTGAAAATATTAAAATTGAACATGTAAATAATGTTGTAGCTGTGTCAGTTCCAGGATATTAGAGATACAAGGTGAGTGGGGTAGTATTTTTATTGGACCACTAACTTCTGTTGGTGAGAGACAAGCTTTCGAGCTCACACATAAGAACATAAAAATGGCCCGACTGGGTCAGACCAAAGGTCCATCTAGCCCAGTATCCTGTCTTCCAGCAGCAGCCAGTGCCAGGAGCCCCAGAGGGAATGAACGGAACACAGAGCTTTATTTCTTTCTAAGACCTGAGGAAGAGCTCTGTGTAAGCTCGAAAGCTTGCATCTTTCACCAACAGAAGCTGGTCCAATAAGATATTACCTCACCCATCTTCTCTCTCTAAAATTGACCATTTCATTTTTTTTCTGATTCATTTTTTAGCTTGACCAAAACTATTTGATAAAATTGACACGCATTCCTGAAATATTTCAACTGACCTGAATCTGCATATTTCAGCAAAATATTTTGTCCACAATGTTTTACCCAGATCCAGTACCAAGATCTCTGGCAGGTTGGACGGAGTTCTCATTTCTGCACTTAGGAAGCAAGTGACTTTGGGAGTGTGTAGAGTTGCTGTACACCCAATGTTTATAAGGAACTACCTCTATTCTCCATGTTGTTCTCTGACCCTTCACAGGTGCTATAGGGCCCTTGAAAGCCCACGCTGCGAAGGGAGGAATGGTTATGATTTAGCCTTTGTTATCTCACCATAAGTGCAGAAAGAAAAGGTTCATCTAACAGGGCTGTGTGTAATTTGAAAACTTGAGTGAAAACTCGCTGTTGAGTCTGACAGCAGAGGTTGGTGCGGAAAGGATTATAGATATAACAAATCACACTAGCTCTCTTTATTGAGTGCATTGAAGAAGTGATGAGCATGTGCCAGTTTGTAAGGACTTAGCTGAAATGATTTGAATGTCTAGAGATAGCATATCAAGGTCTTGAAGTGCATTTCCCTCCTCCACCCCCCCCCCAAGTCTTGGCTAGAGATGTGCCCAGAGAGTATGGGAGACCAAGGTTAGAATGCTATATGCCTGCGTGCTTTGAAAATCACAAGTCCTGAATCAATAAGTTACAAG
Source organism: Natator depressus (assembly GCF_965152275.1). Taxonomy (NCBI): domain Eukaryota; kingdom Metazoa; phylum Chordata; order Testudines; family Cheloniidae; genus Natator; species Natator depressus. Next base: position 121,483,500 of record NC_134238.1, on the reverse strand, counting down.
CACCACAGAAGGTTAAAGCATGTGAATTTACTAGGGAAGAAATGTCACTGTTTTAAAGGCTGCACACAATGTACAGGGCTCATCCATTTAAACCCTTACTGTTTGACGTGTCTTTGCACTATGGGCTTTAATAAGACTTGCTATCATTCATATTAAAAGAACACATTAAATACAAAATACTCCCTTTTTTTCAATAAGTTGTGTGTCTCCTATAGATCACTGAAGGGTTTGGGCTTTTAGACACCATGTTTAGGTCCACTGTACCATTGGTATCATTACATTAGATTCTGAGTGATTTGGAGTGGCAGCCAGCTAACATGAGAATTAACACGTTTTCCTCTTACAAAGAGTTACACAGAATTGAGACTTGCAGAATTAAAGCATGGAGAACATCATAAGGAGGAACATAACTAAGCAAGAGACTATGTGAAGTAGAGTGATGGCCTTGGGATTAAGGCCCTGTATTTGGGCAAAGGAGATGAGGGTTCAGTTCCTTGTTCTGACAGACTCCTGGTGTGATCTTGCACAAGTTACTTAATCTTTCTGACTGTGCGTCAGTTCCCCAACTGTAAAACTGGAGAAGACAAGGATGATCATCCTCACCCCTTTTCTTGGAGGGCAGAGCTCTTACTGTGGTATGTCCACATTACCGTGGCATAGCTGTGCCATGGCCGCTGTGGAGCCATAGTGCAGACGTTTCCTACATTGACTGAAGCAGTTTTCCCTTGCTGTACATAATCCAGCTCTCCAAGAGGTGGTAGCTAGGCCAACGGAAGAATTCTTCCATCGACCTAGCTCTGTGTACACTGGGGGTTAGGTCAACCTAACCATGGCACTCGGCATGAAACTTTTCACACCCCTTAGCAACGTAGTTAAGTCAATCTCACTTAAGTATGGACCAGCCCTATATATATGTACCCAGCAGAATGGGGGACTGATCTCAGTGGGGGCCTTTAGGTGCTAGGGTAATAAAAATACTGAAAGATAGATTGTAATTTCATTGTTCAGAAGAAGATGGCAGAATGTAGTAGTAATGAATGAATTTCTTTGTACAATAATGTCTAGCAGATTCAGAGTGCTTTTCATGCATAAATCTCAGTGACTTAGAACAATGGGTTAATACACAATGATAAATTCTGCATTCACATTGGCTTTGTAAATTGTGTTTTTTCATATCCTCTTATGGTAGGAGCTGACATTCTTGTTGTAACTCAAGCATTGAATGGGCTTTGTTATTTTGCAAAAAAGAGTAATTCAAACTATTTCCAATATAGCATTCCATACAATCAACTCTTCTAAACCCCCTGTTGTAAAACTCATTCCAAAAGCATGGAGAAGGCAAATTCACCAAAACAATTTCAGAAGAAACATTAATCAGACTGTTAGTATCTTATTTTACCTAGCACCCCCTACCCCCTTCTTTCTTATGCATGCATTTGAATGTAGAGCCAAATCCTCAGCTAGGGTAAATAAGCATATGTACATTGGAGCCTCCGACTTGTGTGCCTTCATAGATTATTCTTTGACTGTGTTGTGATTGCCACCTGCAGTGCTAGCATATGGACAATAAAGCTTTCACTCTAGAAAAGGTCACAGTCCTCTGCGTTAAGCAGTACACTTTGTCACATTTTTTCAAACCATCAGCCATGATTCATCTTGCTGTAATGTAATATATCGAATGCAAGTGTACGGGGGATGTTGGTATTAAATTGTATAGATCAAACTTTTACTGAAACTTTTATATTGTTTAAGAAAAGTTTTATGCATCCTATTTTAAAAAATCAAGCCTTTCTATGTATAAATTCATCTGCTTACTCCTACATATTTGTCATTTTAGAAAGATGTTTTTGCAGCCACCTTGGGTGAAAAAACTGGCAGTAGATGGTGGATTTTATAAACCAAGATTACTAATTGTCATGGGGAACGTGAAGTCGGGCTGTCCAACAAGATTCTTGATTGCAATGGTGTCAAGGCTGAATCCCCACTCTGGCACTTCAAGTGCAGAAGGTGGGGGCCCGCAAGGATTTTAAAATTAATACTTGCCACTCCAGGCTTCTATTACACTTCCAAGGTTACAGCTTTTCTCTCACCTTGGCTTGGTAAATCCTGCCACCACTGAAATGCGGAAAAAAACCCACCTTTGAACCCAGGAAGGTGCACTTGGGAATTCCTCCCTGTGGGGTACCCTCAATCCCTTTCACCCCCCTCTGGGGAAGAGCTGAGAAAGAAAACAAAGGAAATTAGCGATTGCCACCAGTTAATTAAACAACATATGCACAAACCTCTTAGGACACCAAAAATCCAATCCTGTTCTTAAAAAAGGTAAATTTTATTAAAAACAAAAAGGAAGAAAATACATCTGAAACTTAGGCTTTTGCTAGATTTTAAAAGAGCAATTCCAAAAATTAAGCACCCAAAATAGCTTTCTTTGGGGGATCAGCTTAAAGATTACAAGTAAACAAAAGCATCTCGGGTTAGCACAGAGGAGAGCCACAAGCCAAAATAAAGAAATAAACCTGATCATGTCTGTCTAAACATTCCCTGTCCCAATAATTCCTTCTAGGTATGGAAGATAATTTTTTTTCATACCTGGTTCAAACCTTACACAGTATTCCTGCTTATAGCATTGCTGCTCCGTGTCCCTGCAGCCCAGAGAGAAAAACAGACAGAGGGAAAGTTTCTTTCCCAATTTTAAAAAGTTCTACCTCCCCGTTGGCTCTTTTGGTCAGGTGCCCACTTCCTTTTCTTTAGCCGGGGGACTTTTAACCCTTTATAGGTAAAGCAAGCGAACAGTTACCAAGAGGGATTTTACAGCTAACTGGCTAGTTGGGTGTCCATAAAAGGGAGCTACCCTCTCCCTTCATTTATCACAAAAGGTTATAACTGAATGACTTCTAAAGTAATAAAAATGGTTAATTTTAAGGTGTACAACAAGAATAATGCATTTTGGTAAACGTTTTGTGAAGACATGTTTCAGTAAAAAATCCAGGTATCTAATTTGAAACATATAATTTACAGCAATCTGGCTCATTTTAAACAATGAACTAAGGTCCAAGTTCAGGAATGTATTTTAGCATGTGCTTAACATTAAGGAAAGAGAGATTGTTTGAGTCTGTATGTACAGCTGAGTGGGGAAGGCGGGGTGAGAAGGGAAATTATTACATAAACTTTTTCTGAACTCAAAGTTTGGGATTCAGATGCAGAGATTAGAGACAGAGCTGAAATCCGGGTGCTTTTTGTTTCAATCAAAGCATGTTTTTTGTATTCTTTATGAAAAAGGAAAAAACCCAAAGTTAGCAACTTTTCCCCTACATGATGTTCAGCAGTTTCTAGAAGAGCTTTCACTTAAGTTTAACAGTGTCTTGTGAATTTCAAAATGAAGTTTGAACAATAACATAGCTGATACTGGCACTACATTCCAGGCCATCAAGACGATGCTGTAATTGTATATACATGTTACAATATGGGAACGAGGGGACATTGCAGAAAAGAAATGGAAATGATGCTCACTTGATATTACTCTTTCTGAATTGCTTAATTTTTTTCCTCTTAATTGGCTTGGATCACATTTCTCTCTCTATCACTGGTCTCTTGGGCAACATGGCATTACGTTGGAGTTGGATGATGACTGAACAACAAAGAAACTGAAGTGCCATTTTAGTAGCAGAGGCGGCACATGGCAAAGCAATTTAGAGAAAAATAACACTATTTGCATGGAGGGAAGCTCATTATGCTGCATTTTAAAAAAAAATTCATCTCGCAATGGCAGTAGCACCAAAGAGCTGTTAGCAGAGATGAGTGAGAGAGAGTAATTGTGTGTGTTTAAAAAAAAAAAAGTGGGGGGGGGGAGGAAAGATAAGGAAAAGGTCACTTAAAAGTGAAAAGAATCAGCTCATCAATGGCTAAGCAACAGTAAAATATATAGGTATGTAATATAATACATTTTCTTTTGTTCTTCTCACATGTAATGGCCATGTGATGCTTTGGGGGTTCACCCAGACCAGTAAGGGGTTCTGTCACCACCTGCCCAGTAACCTTGCATGCCCTTAGGCTGTGCAACTTTTGGCTCAGAGCCCTGACCGAAGCAGCATTCCCACAGTCCAAAGTCTCACCCTGAGCTTCCACTAACCCAATACTCCTTGATCCCATCATCCCTTCCAGAGTGTCCCTCTTACTGGACACTCACAGAGATAGCACCAACTTCCCTGCCTCCAAAAAGCTAAGAATAAGTTTAAGTGACGACAAGCAAGAGTGAAAGATATGAAATGGTTACAAACAAAACAGAAACTCACTTTCTAGTGCCTAGAACTTTAATTCTAGCAAGATATAGCTTTGCCTAACACAGTTTCTTACTTGCCACAAGTTTTCAGCATTCTCCATCCTGTTTGAGCAGGCTGACCCATCTTTAATAGATACAACGCACTGGTTTCTTTGTTCATCCAGATGATGGATGACTCAAATGTCTCTTTCCCCCATTATATTATACCAAAGTTAATTGTCTCTGTTTCAAGAGCCGGGGAGACTTTCTGGGTGTGTAGACTCTATCCCCTGTTGTGATTGTTAAGCGGTCATTTCCCACATTTGTTTACCTTGTATGTAAATGTACTTTTCATTGTCCTCTGTGATTGAGCTGGTTATACAATAAAATATGCATTCCTTTGTTTAAGAAGAAAACTGTTTTCCCTTCTTTGTCTACAGACTCCAAAACGTAGTATCAGAGAGTATCCATAATTGCACATGCCGTGTTTACATACATTAAATGGTGATACTGATGACCAGCATGTTGTTGGTTTTCAAATGATAATTACATAAATATCACGACCACAGTGTGTGAGGTGTTTTTAAACTGGTCAAGTCAGCTGAGATTCTGTTACATAGTAAGGAGCCCTTTGCCTTCTAAAATTGGGGTACTCTTAGGGCCACAGGTCATTAATTTGTTTAGTTCAGACTCCATACTCGGTAATAATTCTGTGTAACAATCAGACAGATAGGGCTATAAGTATGGTTTAACAATGAGCCCTGTGGGAAAATTGATTTTATATGTATGCAGCTGCACTGCCCTACAAGCTACATGGGGAAGGAGTTGTGTCTAAGGGTATGTGGCTACTGCAATCAGAGGTGTGACTGCAGCACATTTAGACCTACCCTAGCTAGTTTTGATCTAGTTAGCTAGTATAACAATAGCAATGATATTGCAGTAGCATGGGCTAGCCACTCAAGTAATTACCCAGGGTCCCAGGTGGGCTTTTACAGCCTGTGCTTCCATGACCTCACTGCTACTGTTGTGTAGACATGCTCTCAGAGGCATTCCTTTGTCCCAGAGAACGGTACTGGCCCTTATTAGTAGCAGCGGCACTGGGTCAGCTGCGTACGTTGGCCTGTTCGAGGGAACAGAGTGAAGGTTCCTTCGACTCCCTGCCCGAAACCACCCCACAAGCTGCACAGTTGTGTAGGCTGAGACACAGTCTAGTCCACAGAAAGAGAGACTTCCTCACCTAAGCGTTTGTAGCCTCATCTTATTTACACCCAGGGCAAGAGATCCAGAGCGGGAGGGTTTGTGGACTATTGAATAGGAATAGGTAGGAAAATCTCTCGAAGAGGTGAGTTTTTAAGGAAGGCCAGGAAGAAAGGTTGCTTGACAAACGAGCACACATTATGACCGCATAATGGAATGTAAAAGGGCAAAAGTGGAAAGAAAAGACATAGCAGTGCGGTCAGAGAACAAAGAAAGAGAGGAGAAGTAGAAGGAAATGACTGAGAGCAGAGATAGAAGTGGCAGCAGGCAGGGACGGAGTGAGAAATCTTCAGTGCCTAACGGGACACTTGGTTTGTGCTCTGAGATCCTGTTTGCTAGGAACTGTATTGAGACCACAGATTCATTCCAAAGACCACTGTGCAGCCATTGGGTTGTAAATTTCACTGCTGTCCTGCAGTGGCACTGCGTGAATAGCTCAACAAAAATGTAACAATGAATGTTTCTGTTATAGTAATGCCCCATCTGTGCCTTTCCATGACTGTGAAAGCAAAGGCATTTGCTGTCAGGATTATTCATGGGAACAATGAACCTGAAGCAAATGCTGTTAGGCTCTACTGGTGGGAAAGCAAACTTTGAGCTCCTCAACATGAAGAATGAGTCTATCCATTGAAGGAACAGAAACAACATGTGACCTATATGCTCAATCCAAATCAACCAATATATTTTCGGTTTTGTATGGTGACTAGTCACAGATATCTGCTTACCCACAGACCTTGAATTATTTACTGAAAGTATTCAGTAAATCCTAATGAACAGCAAGTATATGTAAGAGAACTGTTAACTGCTCATGCAAAATTCACCGGGGCGGGGGAGCCCAAAATCCACGGAGTGAGTTATTCTCTAAAGATTATTTGCTCAGATGTTATGAGTTAGTGACTGAGAAACAAAGGAATCCATAATCCCTTTATGAATTCCCTGAGCCATGCTGTCCCCCAGGCTTTCACTTTCTTTTTAAGTTAGTGAAACTAACAAAAGCACTGAAATCAACTGAGCTGAGCAAGTGTCAAAGGATAACATGAAAGAGATTTCTCTCCAAGGTAGATTTGAAACTGTCTAGTTCTATACAGAATATCATCAGTATTATCCAGCCCTTTTCTCATGTGTCTCATACAATTTCATGTTTCAGAGTGGTAGCCATGTAGTCTGTATCAGCAAAAACAATGAGGAGTCCTTGTGGCATCTTAGAGACTAACAAATGTATTTGGGCATAAGCTTTTGTGGGCTAAAACCCACTTCATCAGATGCATGGAATGGAAAATTCAGAGGCAGATATAAATACACAACTCATTAGCACTACAAAAGTAATTTTTCCTCCCTTGGTATTCACCCCTTCTTGTCAACTGTTGAGAATAGCCCACTTCCACCTTAATTGAATTGGCTCGTTAGCACTGACCCCTGACTCGGTAAGGCAACTCCCATCTTTTCAGCCCATGAAAGCTTGTGCCCAAATACATTTGTTAGTGTATAAGGTGCCACAAGGACTCCTCATTGTTTATACAATTTCATGAAGGTTCAGGCTTGCGTACAGCAAATCCACCATATTTTTTACATGAACATCTGGGCAAAAGACTCAAACTTGCCCAGAAGAATATATTCAGGAGCTCTTTAGTGGTAACAAGTAACCTTATTAGTGTTAGGAGAATGTGAAGTAAACAGGGTAGAGACTAAACCATACTAATCTTGCTTCTGGCCTTGCTGTTAGTTTAAACAAGCTAAATAAGCAAGTAAGAAAATGTAAGTGAAACCACAAGGCTGCACCCACACCCCTGTACTCCATCCCCAGGTGGTAGCCTTGAAGATAAGGGACTAATTGAGCAAAGGCTTGCTATGGTAACCAAGCAGCTGGAGGGGAGGGGAGGGTGTAAGGCGGAGAAGCAAATTCTGCAAGAAAGTGACCATGGCGAAAAGCAACCCCACTCCTTACCCCTTCCATAAGGTACAAAAGAGGTGGGCCTTATCAACCCCAGACTCAAGAACCCCCGAACGGAACATGACCAGGTATTGGGAGGGGCACTTCGAGTATAATTAAGTTTGCCAAGAAGAGGGAGGAGAAAAGGGAGCTCTGTTGGTGTGCAGCGCTAGGGGTCAGGAGAAGAGGGTTCTATCGGCGTATACAACAATATCTGGGGGAGGGGAAGAGGAAAAATCTATCAACGTATAGAGATAAGCCAAACTGGTGTGAAAGGCTTCGGAATATGCTTGCTTGTTTAGCCCCAATAAACCCATCAAATTTCCTGTAGACTGGACTCTGGACTGTTATTTTCTGATAAACTGTGTCTGGGAACTGAGAGGGAGGAGGGAGCTGGACCCCCGCCAACAATTTATAATTGATTGAAGGGGTCACGTGGCTTTGGGGAATGGGGAGTGGAGGAGGGTAAACAAGTTTTGAAGTCCGATTTTGGTAGGCAACACACAATGGGGTTCAATGATCACTCAGGGCATGAGGTGCCTGCAGGAACTTTGCTTTAGTCTGTGTCCAGTTCCAACTGGCTGTGCATAACAAGACTAAGCTTCACAGTATCCCACCCAGACTCTTTGGGAAGCTCAGATGGTGCTTGTTTAAATTTTATTGCAAAAGGTGACTACAGAGTGAGACATCTGTGCAAAAATCTCATGCATTAGGTTAGTTGAAGGAATCCTTCCCCACCAAACACCTTGTAGCTTAGGGGACGGAACATTGAATGGGAGCCTGGAGACCATGAGCTCTGGTCTTGCCACTTCTGCTAACTGATTTCTGTGTACTTCACAGCTCTGATTGCTTACTATGGCCTCATCGCTCTTCTTTAGGAGGCAGGCAACTGCCAACATACAAATAAATTAGCCTAGTGACTTTGCAAGTGCAGGAGATATAAATATCACACTAGTCTTCCAGCCATTGATTTAGGGCTGTCAATTAATTGCAGTTAACTCATGCTATTAACTAAAAAAATTAATGGTGAGTAATCACAGTTTTAAGTGCACTGTTAAACAGAATACCAATTGAAATTTATTAAATATTTTTGGATGTTTTTCTGTTGGGATATATATATACACACGCACACACATTGTGATTCATATATCCATGTAATATGTTATAGGTCATTCAGGTCTGGTATGAATGATGCGTGCTTGACATGAATGCATGTGTTGCAAGTTAATACCCGAAGCAAGGACTTAAGGTCAAGGACTACTAGAATCTTTGTGCAAAAACAATCCTATGTTCTGAGAAAAATACAGAAAATCATCAGAAAAGGAAATAACACCAGCTGGACTGATATAAAATTGTATAAGAATTGGAGGAAATGGCATGCCTTGGATCATGGTGGCCCACCCAGGATTGTCTCTTTGGAATTGTGTGGATAGAAGGCCTAGTAAACAAAGGCAAAGAACCGATGATGCGATGGAATGGACTATAAATGGATGCCTATGATTTCTTCAAATTGGAGTCGTTTATTGTTCCAGAGTCCCATGTGGATATAGATGTGGTTTTGCCATCTCCCCGCATATTATGATCTTATCCTGATGGAAGGAACCTCAACTGGCCATCGAGAGCATTCTGACCTTTGGACTCTGGTATAGTATGTGTAGAGTGTGAATATGGAGTGAGTAACGTTTGTTTTGTAATCAATAATGAGCATTTAGAGTACCAACATTCTTTCCGGTATCTGCTTGCTCCCTATCCCGTAGGGAGACCTCTATTGCGTGTCTAACAAGTGGTGGAGAATGCGGATGAGGCAGAGATATTAAGGAGTGCCAGATTTCAAGATGAGGTCTTATAGTGTTGGAGGAGTCCTTATTTAAGACTAATAAAGGTGACTCCTTATTTGTGAAGAAAAAAACAACGCATGGGGAGATACCACGTGGTGTTAGTTTAATAATGTTTAAAACACTGTTTAAGAAGAGAAGTAAAGGGGTGGAAAAGGCACCCCAGTGGACTAAAGTTAAAGCCCCTTCTCTGTTAGAGAAGGAGATTATTACATTTGGGACATGCCCTTGGATGAAAGGTGCAGTGGAATCTGATGTAATACTTGACACCTTAAAAAACATGTTTGAGAAATATGTACAGCTGTACAAGCCTAATGCCTGTAAAAAGCAAACGGCCATAGTATGGCTGTTGTGGCAAACTATAAAAAAGGCAATAGCATGTAAGGGGGAAGTCTGTGCAGAGTTACAAACATTACAAGAAGAAAAGGAGGACTTGTGGCACCTTAGAGACTAACAAATTTATTTGAGCATAAGCTTTCATGAGCTACAGCATCCGATGAAGTGAACTGTAGCTCGCGAAAGCTTATGCTCAAATAAATTTGTTAGTCTCTAAGGTGCCACAAGACCTCCTTTTCTTTTTGCGGATACAGACTAACACGGCTGCTACTCTGAAACCAAACATTACAAGAGAATTTTAAAACTTGCTAGGAAAATCTGGAATGGGAAGTGAGACAGACACATATAATGCAAACTCAAAACAAATGGAGGAACAAAACAGGGAAATGGAGAAAAGAATGATGGACTGGGAAAAGATTAAAGCAGACAAAGATAAATTAGACCGTCAAGTGATAGGAATGAAACAGTTAATTTGAGATTTTACTAAGGAAAAGGAAGAGGAGATTGCAAGCGTTTCTGACAGTTGGTGCCAGAAAACTCTAGCAGCATTGAAAAAGCAAGTGAAAATACAGAAGCTGCAAGGTTTGGCCGTGTGTCAAAAAGAGAGAGATTTGGATTTGGATTCCAATAATATCTGGCATGCACAAGGCTGGCTCTACAATTTTTGCCGCCCCAAGCAATGAAAAAAACTGCCGCCACGGACAGCAAAAGGAAGAAGCTGCCACCAATTTGCCGCGGCGGTGGGCAGAACAGAAAAGCTGCCGTCGAATTGCCACCGTGGCCGGAGGAACTGCCTCCCCTTTCGAACTGCCACCCCAAGCACCTGCTTGGGACGCTGGTGCCTGGAGCCGGCCCTGGGTATGGAGAGAATCTGCGAGGGGGTCAAGAGCAAAGGGAATTTGGCCAACCTCGAGAGGGGCTTTATACTAAGTTGCGGGAAGAGATAAGAAACTGGCCGGGAGAGCCAAAGCCAGAAAGATAGAACGGAGATCAACCATTAAGGATGCAGCAGGGGAGATACAGGCAGAGGAGACCCAAATAATTCCTGTGAGTTCATCAGACTTACAGTTGATGGTAAAGTCATTAGGCCCAGTGGATATGAACAATTTAGCTACATGGCTGGTACGGTGGGCAGAATTAGGAGGAACAGAAAATTTAAATATAAGTGAATCTTATCAGTTAATCATGGCAGCTACCACTGGCAAGATTAGACAGGCAGTAGATGGAATGAAAAATGCTTTGGACAGGCAGCCGGAAGCACACCAGCTGATACCACGATTTATTATGCTGTTGGGAAAAGAGAGAAGTCAAAGACCCATGAAGGTGTTATCCAGTGCAGATTACAGGAAGCCTGGAGATTCACCCAGGGGTTACCTGTTAAGGATAATAATATTGGGATTATTGGCTGGAGAAATACAATTGATTCATCTCAGGGCGGAGGTCTCCAGACATGTCTCAGCTGATTCTTTGATGGCAGTTGATTTGAATCAGAGGGGATTTTGGAACGATGTGTTTGAAGGATTGGACTGAAATTTATTAGCAATGTCTACTAATTTGGTGAACCAAGGAGCGAAGAATGAGGCGTTAACAGTTATGAATGCACTGGAGCACTGTGTAGCATGCCAGCAAATGATGAAAGGGGGAAGCCAGGTAGAAGGATTGAGACCCAGAGTACCTTTTGTTGAGGCAATATAGACGACGTATTAGTGTGGGGGGGATGCTGAAGAGGAGGTGACTGAGCAGACTAAAAAAGTGTTGAGACTGATCCAGGAAACGGGTTTCAAGGTTAATAAAGAGAAAACCCAACTACTGCAGAGGAGAGTGAATTATTTGGGGGTGACCCTAGGGGAACAAGGAATTCAGGTAGATCAACAAAAGGTGAAACCATTAATGAATTTACCCAGGACAGAGGATTCTCATGCATTGAGGGTGATATTAGGAGGGCTTAATTAAGGAAATACATCTGGAATTTTGCTGCTATAACTGGACCCTTGTGGTGTTTACTAAAAAAGAAAGGAAAATGGGAGTGGGGGCCCGAACAAGAAAAAGACTTCTGTCATTTAAAACAAGCCTTGATGCAAGCTCCAGCATTGAAATTCCCAGAGATAAACAAGCTGTTTGTGATTAAGTTGGCAGCAACCCAACAAAGTCTAGTTGCAGTATTGCAGCAAGAAACGGACAGAAAGTTAATACCCGTAGCATATGAGTCTAGAAGATTAACCCCTATGGAGCAGCAGTTTGGGATCTGTGAAAGAGAATGCTTAGCTGCTGTGTGGGCCATTGAAGCTTTTGCTTTGATTACTGGCACTGCCCCTATTATAATACAAACACCTCACTCTCCCCTGAAGCATATTTTATCAGGGAAACTGCAGGGGAAAGAAGCATCAAATACCAGGATGGTCCAATGGACCTTGATGTTAACTAGCAGAGATGTTACTTATGAGAAGAACAAACAAACAAGGATGTTACCATATGCCCTCCTGACGGAAGGAGAGGAGCATGAATGCCCACTTCCAGAAACTGAAAGTGAGAACAGGTGTTCGCATGGTACTTTTGTAGCCAGCATTACAAGGTATTTTACGTGCCAGACATGCCTCTTCATGCTTCAACCACCATTCCAGAGGACATGCTTCCATCCTGATGCTTGTTTTTTTTTGTTGTTTTTTAATGGTTAATTAAATTTGTGACTGAACTCCTTGGAGGAGAATTGTATGTCTCCTGCTCCATGGTTTTACCTGCATTCTGCCATATATTTTGTGTTATGGTAGCCTCAAATGACAACTACCCAGCATATGTTGTTTGCTTGAAGAACACTTTCACTGCAGATTTGAGCTTTTACTGGTACAAGTTATTCCACTACCATCAAGCAAAACAAGCTGTGCCTTCAAAAGCACTGTTTTACTACTATAACTTCATCTACACTAGGGCCTTCTGCTGGTATAGTTTTCTCAAGTCAGGAATCCCACCTCTTGACACCCTGACGGACATAGTTATGCCGGCAGAAGTCTGTACTGTCTGTAGACAGCCTCAGAAACATATTAATTCAGCCTGAGGAAGAGAGCAAGCATGGAAAACCTCAGCTCAAACAGTTAGTTTGGCACAGTTACAAGCAGCTGAAAACAGGGGCTTAGTATAATGGGAAGTGTTGGGCAACCTTAATTATAAGCATCTCTACCAGCTCTGCATTCAATTTAGGTACCCGAATATGTGTCCTGACACTTCTAAAGTACCGAGCCTTCAGCAGTTCCCATTGAGTTTTATGGGAACCGTTGGGTCCTTGGCACTTTTGAAGATCAGACCACTTATTTTGGAGCCTAAAGTCTTTTAAAAGATCCTAAACTGATAAGCACTTTTACATTTTTACCCCCGTATTCAAGAATACGATACAGTTGTATCTCTCACCAACCCCATCCGTTTGCTAAATATTGAATATATAATTGCCAATTGGGGCACTTAAATTAGCATTCTACTGCTTTCTGTGACACATGCTGCTTCAAGATCTTTGCAGTCATGATTTTGCAGTTTATCATATCAGAGAAAGGATAGAGGTGCTAACAAAGCTCTGTTAATCAAGACACCTAGGAAATCTATGCATTTATAATCTTTTTTAATAATCCAGATTTATGATGTACCTACTCATGTGGCAACTTGGGATTGTTTTCTACAACCACTTAATTATATGAAAAGAGTGATTTATATATTGTAATTAGCATGTGTATCTTTGAGTAGCCCTTTTTTCAGGTTGAATATTGGTCTGTCGGGGTTTACATTTGATTTAAACAACCATTTAAACAATGATTTTTTCCAGAATCTAATAGGAGCCTGCAATGGATGACCTGTGATGCATATAGAGTAGGAGTCCTGTGCTTCTTCCTTAGAAGGGAATTGCTTCATTCTTTGCATGAAATTTGAATGAGCCTTGGTTTCATTTGAAAAATCCATTGGAAAATGTACTTTCTTCAGTTAATATCTACAAAGTTTTTTCTACTGTACTTAAACCTCATATATATGTTAAGAGGTGCAGCAGTATTGAACAATCAATATAAAGATATGTTTACACTACAAGCTCTATAGTGGCACAGCTGCAGCTACGCCACTGTAGTGTAGACACTTGTTACAGTGATGGATGGGGTTTTTTCTGTTGCTGTAGTAAATCCACCCCATGAGAAGCAGTAGGCATATTGAGGAAGAATTCTTCTGTCAACCTTCCTCTGTCATCAGTGGGGATTGGGTCAATGTGACTCCCTGCACAATGTAATTACGTTTTGCACAGCCCTGAGTGAGGTAGCTAGCTTGACTGAAGGACACTCTTGAGTACTTTGTTCCAGATGAGAAGAAGAGCTCTGTGTAGCTAGAAAACTTCTCTTTCACCAATAAAAATTGATCCAGTAAAAGATATTGGAACTGCCTTGTCACTTTGATGTGCAGCTCAGGCCTAAGATTCCACTCCCTATCCTCACTCTCAAGGTTTAGAGGAGCTGGAAGGGACCCGGAGGAGAATCCCCCTGGAGCAGGCATTGTATTGGGCCATCATGGACACCTCTATGTAGCCCACTTCAAGCGCAGGTGTAGGGGTTGTGCCTAGGCATGGCTGCACTATATGATCTGTGGGCATTCTGGCTTACCCCACAAGCCATAGACAGCCCTTGGGAGCCACAGCTCAGAATCTTACCCTCACAGTCTGTAACGTGATTAGACTGTGAAGATGTATTTCCATCTAGGCACATGGCTACTGTATCTCTCAGGCTCACTGATTGTAGTAGGCATATCTCCAAGTCAAATTTTCTTGTTCAAAATGTTTAGAAATTTAAGTATAATACAAAAATATTTCTATATCTTCAAAGTAGAAGCAAAACATTTTAAAATGATTATAAGATAATGTCTAGATTAAGCTGAACCATTTATTTACTTATTTTTGGATTTTGGCTTTGCAAAAATTCTCAACATTTCTACTTTGTCCTGACACACAACAAATTTCCAAAATCTCAGACTTTTGTGGGATGGAAAAACCATTTCCTGACTAGCTGTACTTGCAAAGGGCAGAAGAACAAACGTATAATCGATCTAGGACCAGATTGTCACACTTGTGATCTCTGTGCCATCGTATCTCATCATTTTCAGGCCTACTAATTACAGGTCTGATCCTGATAGTTGTTGTGAGGTGCTGAGTGCATTCAGTTGAAATCATTTTGTCTGGTACTCTATTTTGCTTCTCAGAATGATAAGAGTACAGAATGCCATAATCATATTCATTCTAGATTAGAGCTCACAGGCACCATAATTCCTCCATAGGCATCTGAGGATAATAATGGGGCTTATTATTTAGCATTCTTGGAAGATGAATACCTTGAGAGCCTCTCCCTAGATACACTATAAAGACTGGCTTAATGTGAAAGGGAGTGAGTCTATTATAGGGATCTGCAAAATCCCTCTTAGGCCATCTCTACATTATGGGTGCTACAGCAGCACAGTGACAGGGTTTTTCCTTCACCTCCCTTAGCGACAGTGGCAAGGTCGATGGAAGCCTTTTTCTGTTGACCTAGCCACACCATCACCTGGCTTAGGTCGGCATAGCTTTGGCTTTCGCAGATGTGGCTTTTTCACACCCTTGAACAATGTAGCTATGGCACTATAAAGCGTACACCAGGATTTAGAACATTCATTCTTTAGGACACTTGCACAAAGTAAATATGAAGGGGGCATATAACCATAAGTCAAAGTTACTGAATATTTATGGCGATTTTTTCTGCTAGACTAATCCTTAAAGGTAGAGTTGGGGTATGCTTAAAGCCATCCCTATTCAGCAAAGAAGTTATTAATGCCTTGTCTACACTACTGGGGTAAATCAACCTAAGTGATGCTATTCCAGCTATGTGAATAATGTAGCTGAAGTCGGTATAGCTTAGGTCAACTTACTGTGGTGTCTACACCATGCTGCATCGACAGGAGAGCGTGTCCCATCGACTTACCTTAATCTTTTCATTCTGTTGGCGTACTGGAGTTGACCAGAGAGCACTCTGCGGTCAATTTAGCAGGTCTTCATTGGACCCGCTAAATCGCCCCCCTTCCCCCCCCCAGCTGCATCGATCACAGCAGCATCGATCCCCAGTAAGTGTAAACATGGCCTCAAAGTTAGGCATGGGACTTCAGTGGGATTTAAGCACCTGTTTAAAATTAAGCATGGGATTAGATGTTTCGCTGAATTTGGGATGGTCTTTAACTCATGCTGAAAATTAAGCACATGTAAAGTGTTCTGAACTGGGGCCTAAAAAGTGGTGTGAATTACATGAGTGTAGTACATTAAAGGAGAAGCGTGTGGCTTGATGTAATTTACATACTGCAGGGAGGAAGGGCAGGATTACAGCTGGTAAAACAATGTGTCTTCTCTCACTCATTTGGCTGAGTGTAACTCTCACCATTTACATCACCTCCAGATTTAGCCTACTGGCTCATTATTCATGAAGTCTGAGCTCTCATTGTCTTCATTGGAGTGTCGCTGATTTGTCTGTTGAGAATCAGATAACTCCAGAATAAACCCCTCTCTCTGTAAGGTGCAGAAACTCACAGTAATAAGAATGGATCTACTTTTTCTCAATCTGTACAACTATGTGGCCGTGAATAGATGAAGTACCTACTGTTACTCCAAATAGTGCAAGTTTAATAGTGTGTGTAGGGAGGGGTGTCAGGGGATGAATATTCAGACTTCTATTTGCTAATACCTATGGCTACATTATCTTCCCAAATATTTGCAATAGAATGTTCTTGGCTGCCTTCTGTGAAATTAGGAACATTTACACACTGAGCAGTGTTTTGTGTGATGCTTAAGGTGTTAGCAGATAGGCAGGTGATGATAAATGGTGTGAGGGTAACTAGTTTTTCTACTTCAGCAACTTGAGACATGATGGATTTGCCAACCTTTCTGTTATCAAAATATAACACATATTACAAAGTTGTATTAATTTACTGTCACTATACTTACTGTGCTTCTTGACAGCTTTTATCAGCAAAGTTGTTTTTGGTGGTTTTTTTAATGTCACATCTTATTATGACTCATGATATCTATAATATCACTTCAACTTCATCTTCTGTGACTTCATCTCTCCCCTTTAAGGGGCAACCAAGGGGCTGCAGTCATGCAAACATCCGTGCATTCTGCACATGTTCTAGACATCAGGTGTGTATGAATTGCTTGAGAGATTTGAAGGTTTTCCTAACTTAGCCCTGGTCTACAATGTGGTGGGGGGGAATCAATCTAAGTTACGTAAATTCAGCTACGTGGATAACATAGCTGAAGTCGATGTACTTAGATCGACCTACCGTGGTGTCTTCACCACGGTGAGTTGACTGCTGCTGCTCCCCCGTCGACTCTCTCTGCGCTTCTCACAGAGCTGGAGTACAGGAGTTGATGGGAGAGCAATCCGGCGGGTAGTTTAGACATACTCCAGGTTAATGTACAGAACAAAGAATGAAAACAGTAGGATCCCAGATATTTAGCATTAAGAAAAGAAGAGGAAACCACCATATTTGCTGAGATTAAGGGGCAGATTCTGATACCCTGATTCTAGTTTCATAGCCCTTTATAATGAGTGGTACTTCTCAGAGTGAGGAGTTGTTCTATATAAGTAACTGGTTCCCAGTGTGGCTCTAAATACTTTATTATTTTAATGTGTTTTAATAACACCATTTATTATTTACACAAACAATGCATACCCCCATAATGTTGATGGCAGAGGACTATCCTGGGCCATCCATGATTTGTAAATGTGGCTGAAGACTGTTGCCAAGACAAAATATGTGATTGACAAATACTGATTATTACATAGATACTCCAACCCCACAATCACAATTTCTATGATACATGAGACAATGAATTTAAAAGGGGAAAAATTACAATTTGCACTTGTATGCTGCTGATTTCTTTGGGTTTCCTGTGATGTTACAGAGACTGTGTTTTAGGGGTGAAAGTCATGCCTATGGAGAGGATACACACAAGACCTATGTAAAATGTAAACCCTAAAAACGAGGTTTGCAATGACTGTATTCTGGCCCTTTTCTACAGAGGGGTGAATTTCACTCTACATAACTGATAATTATTCAGCATTATGGGATGTTTAGAGTAAACAGTGATTTAAGAGAGTGGCCTGAGTGGAAATGGATTTATAAAAAATTGAATATGTACATTGCAAATAAGGCTTTGGGAGGTAGTAATATTCAGTTTCCCTGGAAAGAGATTAAGTGCTTAAATTGTAAGCTCTTTGAGACAGGGACTGTGTTGTTTGTCTGAAGAGAGCCTAGCACAGTGGAGACCTGGTCTTTGACTAGGGCTCTTACGCACTATGATAAAACAAATAAGTGAAACCTTTCTGTTATCATACCATGAGTCTTAATAAACCAAATTCAGATAAGGTGTAAATCAGCAGTTATCAAACTGTGGGTCGGGACCCCAAAGTGAGAAAGGGAAAAAATGTGATTATAGGCCTGTTAGTTTGACATCTGTAGTATGCAAGGTCTTGGAAAAATTTTTAAAGGAGAAGGTAGTTAAGGACATTGAAGTCAATGGTAAATGGGACAAAATACAACATGGTTTTACAAAAGGTAGATCGTGCCAAACCAACCTGATCTCCTTCTTTGAGAAAGTAACAGATTTTGTAGACAAAGGAAACGCAGTGGATCTAATTTACCTAGATTTTAGTAAGGCGTTTGATACGGTGCCACATGGGGAATTATTAGTTAAATTATATAAGATGGGGATCAATAGGAAAATTGAAAGGTGGATAAGGAATTGGTTAAAGGGGAGACTACAACGGGTCCTACTGAAAGGTGAAATGTCAGGCTGGAGGTAAGTCACCAGTGGAGTTCCTCAAGGATCGGTTTTGGGACCAATCTTATTTAATCTTTTTATTACTGACCTTGGCACAAAAAGTGGGAGTGTGCTAATAAAGTTTGTGGATGATACAAAGCTGGGAGGTATTGCCAATTTAAAGAAGGACAGGGATACCCTACAGGAGGATCTGGATGACCTTGTAAACTGGAGTAATAGTAATAGGATGAAATTTAATAGTGAGAAGTGTAAGGTCATGCATTTAGGGATTAATAACAAGAATTTTAGTTATAAGCTAGGGACGCATCAATTAGAAGTAACGGAGGAGGAAAAGGACCTTGGAGTATTGGTTGATCATAGGATGACTATGAGCTGCCAATGTGATATGGCCGTGAAAAAAGCTAATGCGGTCTTGGGATGCATCAGGAGAGGTATTTCCAGTAGGGATAAAGAGGTTTTAGTACTGTTATAAAAGGCACTGGTGAGACCTCACCTTGAATATTGCGTGCAGTTCTGGTCTCCCTTGTTTAAGAAGGATGAATTCAAACTGGAACAGGTACAGAGAAGGGCTACTAGGATGATCCGAGGAATGGAAAACTTGTCTTATGAAAGGAGACTCAGGGAGCTTGGCTTGTTTAGCCTAACTAAAAGAAGGTTGAGGGGAGATATGATTGCTCTGTATAAATATATCAGAGGGATAAATACCAGAGAGGGAGAGGAATTATTTAAGCTCAGTACCAATGTGGACACAAGAACAAATGGATATAAACTGGCCACCAGGAAATTTAGACTAGAAATTAGAAGAAAGGTTTTTAACCATCAGAGGAGTGAAGTTTTGGAATAGCCTTCCAAGGGAAGCAGTGGGGGCAAAAGATCTATCTGGCTTTAAGATTAAACTCGATAAGTTTATGGAGGAGATGGTATAATGGGATAACATGGTGTTGGTAATTAAATATTCATGGTAAATAGGCCCAATGGCCTGTGATGGGCTATTAGATGGGGTGAGATCCGAGTTACCCAGGAAAGAATTTTCTGTAGTATCTGGCTGATGAATCTTGCCCATATGCTCAGGGTTTAGCTGATTGCCATATTTGGGGTCGGGAAGGAATTTTCCTCCAGGGCAGATTGGAAGAGGCCCTGGAGGTTTTTCACCTTCCTCTGTAGCATGGGGCACGGGTCACTTGCTGGAGGATTCTCTGCTCCTTGAAATCTTTAAACCACAATTTGAGGACTTCAATAGCACAGATATAGGTATGAGGGTTTTTTTTGTAGGAGTGGTGGGTGAAATTCTGTGGCCTGCATTGTGCAGGAGGTCAGACTAGATGATCATAATGGTCCCTTCTGACCTAAATATCTATGAATCTATGAATCTATGAAGTGGGTTGCAACCCCATTATAATGGGGTCACCAGAGCTGGCTTAGACTTGCTGAGGCCTGGGGCCAAAGCCAAAGCCCGAGGGCTTCAGCCCTGGGTGGCAGAGCTCAGGTTACAGGCTCCCTACCTGAGGCTGAAGCTCTTGAGCTTCAACTTTGCCCCCTTGCCTCCTGCCCAGAGCAGTGGGGCTTGGGCTTGGGACCTCCCACCCAGGGCAGTGGGGCTCAGGCAGGCTCCAGCTTTGCCATCCCCCTCCTGGTGTTGTGTAGTAATTTTGTTGTCCAAAGGGGGTCATGGTGCTATGAAGTTTGAGAACCCCTAGTGTAAATGCACAAATCCACTTAGGTCAGCAGAGATGCACTTGCTTTCAAGACTGAATTTGCCTCAGTGCATCCAGCTCTGTCTAGTTTGTTCCCCCTTGACCTCATCAAATAAAAATTCATATGTATTGCCACTTTTACAGGAGAATAATCACTCTTCTCCATGGGCTTGTCTAGACTCAGAAAATGAGTGGTGTGTTAAAAACATGATGGCTGACATGTTAAGTGAACATCACTTATACCTTGTATAGATGGGGACAATGTCTGCAATGAAGGCAAACCCTATGGTTAACCACCAGCTAAGAAGTTCTAAACATCACTTTTTATTTTGGTCCGTACTAGGTGCTAAGAAAAGCCTCTCATGTTCAAGTACCACATTTTCAATCACTCCTCTTTTTCCCAGTGTAGACACTCTCTGAGGTGATTGGTAGCCATTGAGCTATCTAGCAAAATTTGTGACAGTTGGGGTCAGTTCAGTATGAACTTTTGAAATATGAGAGTACAGTGTTATAAATATAAGTAGAACTGGTTTTGAAAAATGGGATTTCTGTCCTATGAAATCATGAAATTTCCTGAAATTTGGTTTCATCCTGAACTGGGATGAAAAATCAATCTCAAACTTTTTATGAAACAAAATATTCCAAAACTATTTCTCTTTGACTTTATTGAAACATTCCGTTTTAATAATGTTGAAATGTTAACTTCAAGCTCATCGTTTCAAATCATCTATGATGTAAAAGTCTAAATGATAAAGTTGAAATGCAACATTTTGACCTTATTGAAATGAAACACTTAAATTATTTCCCACACACATTTCAACAATCTATAGTTCCTGTGAAACGTTTAAATTTTGTCAGATCCGGGTTTTCTGGCAGAAAACTGTTCCATCATTTTTTGTGGGTTTTTTTGACAACTCCATTTTCTCTTCAAGGCTGTTCTTAGACATAGTGTTCTGGTGGTGTGGTCCAGCCATCTCTCACTGTGCAGATTCAGGCTTTTCCCTTTTGTTGATGGGTATGTTTTATTAACTCAGGGGTGCGGTGGGGGCGGGAGGGGGGGGTGAGATCAACCCATAATTATGAGAATAATAAACTAAAAACCAAAAAAAAGAAAAAGAAGTTTTAGCTTTTTAAGTGGAATGTTTGGAATAAGGAAATGTCTGCACAGCAAACTGAAATCTGGATTGACATCTATAAGCATGAAGTCACCTGTGGATGTATGTATGAGTGGGCAGCCAGTATCTAGCTATTGGAAGAAAAATGTATCCCTTTCAGATACTTCCAAATAGAGAAATCTAACTCTGACAAGTACAGCCTACCGGAACAGCTCCAATATTGACTTTTTTCAGGAGAAATATTGACTGCTGCATTTCAAGGAATTCATTTTTTTTTAAGGCAAGAGGATTTTTATTGTCACTTTTTCTTTCTGATATTTTTAAGGGAAAAACAAGGGTTGCAAAAATCATGCAAAGTGTTGTGAAACTTAGTTCTGGTCCTCACTGGAAAACCAGGTCTGTTTAACTATGTTGGTCACACACAAGAGGGGTGTAGTTAAGTCTACCAAAGTTCCCGCGTAGACAGTGATAGGTTAAAAGACGAATTCTATACTAACATATAAAACAAAGCAATTTTTCCTTTCGTTTGAAGACAACTTTTTTCATTTATTTATAGTAGAAGCTGTGTACAATACTGTGACTGGGAATATTTAAAATGACAAGAGCTAGATGGTGTGGGAGGGGGAATATTTCTCAACTTTATTTTGAAAATGTTCCCTATTTTTGGAAAGTAAAACATTAAATTTTGAGTGGTCAAATTTTTGATTACTTGAAATATTTTGATCAGCTCTATAGCTGATCAAGAATAGGACAAAAATGTCACTAAAATGTCATCAATTTTGTTCTCTTATTATCCTTTATTATTTTATTTTATTAATGAAATCAACAGCAGTCTCAAGTGTCTGTCCTGGGTTCAGTACTAGTGAATATTTTCATTAATGACTTGGATAATGCAGTGGAGAGTATGCTTATACAATTTGTGGATAACACTGTGACATTAGCTAGCGTACTATCTGGACTGTTGAACAGCTGTGTCCCCTGAGTTCTCCAACCTGGGGTGCCTTTTACACTGCTTGGCTGTGAGATCTACCATTCCTGCTCTCTTCACACACAGCCTCCAGTATATAAATTACTCCTAGGTATACTGTATGAGTGCTATGACCAGCCACTCTTGAATTACCCGGCAGAGCAACACCAGCCAACTTCAAGTCCCAGACATGCCCCCAGAAATATAGATCTTATACTGCCCAGCCCTCAACTGGACAATACAAGCTCTCATAGAGTCCGTCATTTCATTAATAGAAAATTATATGCAAAAATCCCGTGATCGCAAATGCAGTTTCCCAAACACTTCAGTCCAAGCACACTGGTTTACATAAAACAATAAAGCAAGTTCATTAACTACAGAAAGATAGATTAGAAGTGATTGCAGTTAATGAGGCATAAAAGTCAGAATTGGTTACAAGAAAATAAAAGGTAAAACACAACTAACATCTGAACAAGCTAAATGAATTCAAAGCAAAGGTTTCTTTCACCACATGCTTCAGCAGTTTTACTGGCTGGATTCCTTTTGGCCAGAACCCCTCCCCCAGTTCAGTGTTAGTTTTGTGTCCTTTTGGTGGTGTCGATGCTGCAGGCATAGAGAAAGGGAGGAGTAGTTTGGGGCATCCGTTCCCCTTTCTTATAGTTTTCTTTTTCTTTGAAAATCATTTCCAGCTGAGGTTCAGGAGAAAAAGTCTGTGGAAATAGGAATCTCCATCTATTTCTTTACCAAGATATAAATTTCTCACTCACACCCTTTTTCCTATCAATGAATAGCGACTTGACCAAGTGATAGTCCATTTGTTCTTGTTGACAACTAGCTGAGGCATCAGTTTGCCTTTTGTTTCTGAGGAACTGGTTTGTGACTTTTTTGCAGACTTTGGAATATGTCTCAATAATATTATACAGTGGAATCTTATAACTTTATATACAGTGTTGCCACACACATGTTACCAGGACAATAATGATCAGCAAATTGAGTTTTCAAATGATACCTCACAAGGCATACTTTGTACAAAATTTATCATAGTCTTGTAAAAGGGGTGTACGTAAGAATACAGACTGCAGCACTGAACTGGGCGGGGTTGCGAGCACTTAGGAGAAGAGAATTAGAATTCAAAATGATCTGAAAAAAATAGAGAATGAATCTGACATCAACTAGATGAAATCCAATAAAGACAAACAGAAATACTACATTTAGGAAGGAAAAATCAAATGCACAAATAGAAAATGGGAAATAACAGCTAGGCAACAGTACTGCAGAAAAAGATCTGGGATCACAAATTGAATATGAGCCCACAATGTGAAGCAGTTGTGAAAAAAGTCTAATCTTCAGTTGTATGTAAAACACAGAGGGTAATTTTCCTGCATTACTTAGCCCTGGTGAGTCCTCAGCTGGAGTATTGTGTCCAGCTTTGGCTGCCACATTTTAAGAATGATGTGGGCAAATTGAAGAGAGTCCAGAGAAGAGCAACAAAAATGATAAAAGGTTTAGAAACCGACCTATATAGGAAAGGTTAAAAGAAAAAAAACTGTCTTGAGAAAAGAAGACTGAGGAGGGATCTGGTGTCAAGGTTGATTCCCCAGTCTAGAACTTCGAATGCAGAAGGTGTGGACCCGCAAGGATTTTAAAAATTAATACTGGCCACTCCAAGCTCATATTAAACTCCCAAGGTTACAGCTTTTCTCTGACCTTGGATGGGTAGATTCTGCCACCACCCACGTGCAAAAGCCCCTTTGAGAACCCAGGAAGGCGCACGTGGGAATTCCCTCCTGTGGGGTACCCTCAAGCCCACACACACACACACACACACACACACAGACATACACACGGAAGAGCTGAGAAAGAAAACAACGGAAATCAGCTGTTGCCACCAGCTAATTAAACAACATGTGCACAAACCTCTTAAGACACACAATCCAATCCTGTTCTTCTTAAAAAGGGTAAATGTTATTAAAAACAAAAAGAAAGAAAATACATTTGAAAACTCAGGCTATTGCTAGATTTAAAAAAACATACACAAGAATTAAGTATCAAGATTAACCTTCTTGAGGTCCATTTTAAAGGTTACAAGCAAAACAAAAGCATTTGGGGTTAGCACAGAGGAGTCCACAAGCCATAAAGAAATAAAAAGAAATAAACCTAATCCTGTTTTCCTAGACATTTCCTGATCTACTTACATATTTGGGGGTTTCAAGTGAGTGGTTTTTAGGTATAATTCAGATGATTTTTCATACCTGGCCCCAAACTTCTTACAGCACAGTGGCTCTATCTCTTCTCTCTGGGAGAACAACACAGACAGAGAAAGGGGAAGTTTTTTTCCCAATTTCAAAAAGTTCTAGCCTTCCCATTGGCTCTTTTGGTCAGGTGCCCACTCCCTTCCTTTTACCTATGCAGGGAGACTTTTTCATCCTTTACAGATAAAACAAGTAGACAACAACTACTAAGAGGGATTTGATAGCTAACTGGCTGGCTCGGTGTCCATAAAAGGGAGCTATGCCTCCCCTCCACCCCTTTCATTTATCACACCTGGTAAATCTTTTAATATGTCAAGGGCTGTTATAAAGAGGATGGTGATCAATTGTTCACCATGTCCATTAAAAGTCGGACAAGAAGTAATCTGCAGCAAGGGAAATTTAGGAAATTTAGGTTAAATGTTAGGAAAAGCTTTCTAACTATAAGGATAGTTAAGTACTGGAATAGACTTCAAGGGAGGTTGTAGAATCTCTCTCATTGGAGGATTTTAAGAACAGATGAGAGAAACACCTGCCAGGGATGCCGTAGTCCTGCCTCAATGCAGAGGCCTGGACTAGATGACCTTTCGAGGTCCTCTCAACTCTACAGTCTTAGAACTGTATGATTCTATATTAGCATAAACACTGCTATAACTTCTAGGTGACTCTCTCTACGCTTGTTTACTAGTCCCCTGCCCTGCTCACAATGAACAGTGATGTAAAAACTGACCGCTGCTGTAATGCTTTTGGTGAGTCAAATTGACTTCTATATAAATTTCCTGTTATTATTCTGCCATTAACCTCACTCTGCCCAGTACTTCTCCGATTGATTTAGAGAACTGATCCAAAGCCATTTGAAGTAAATGGAAACATTTCCCTTGACTTCAGTGGACTTTGGATCAGGCCTCAAATACTCAAAGCAGGATTGGGCTACTAGTTGAAGAAAAAGCCACAAAAACCAGTAAATGGCCAGAATAATTCACTTAGCGAAGATAAGTCCAGGAAATTACATGCCACTAAGGTTATCTTAAGGAAACACAGGACTGATTATGAGCCGGGCTTCTTCAAGAAGGCACTGATATGTTTCAAAGGGACATGCTATGCTTCTGCTGCCTTGTTAAGTATTACAGGGAGAAGAAGAAAACTAGAACAAAGAAAGGAAATACAAGATGAAAAAACTGGAGCTGGGAAGAAAAATACATTGGGGAAGTATAATATAAAGAAAGGAGATGAAAGTTGGTGATAATGAGAAGAAATACAGGGTGGATTTTTACAATAAGGTCACTAATTTAATGTTCTGTTTTTCCTTTTGCTACAGAAAGAAATGGCTATCTTTGCTATTATAGAATGTTTAATATGGCGTTTATTTTTAAGCACTAATTTACTGGCGTTTACTCACCGTGGGTGAAATTCACCCTGGAGATGAAATCTAATTTAAGTCCTATTTTTGAGAGCTTAAGTGGTGCATAAACCTTGGGCTGATCCTCTGCACCAGGGTGAATTTCACTAAACTGAAGAGAAGCGACTAGATTTATTGCTGGTGTAACTTTTTGAATGTTGTATAAGCTGCCCCACCAATGAGCTTCCACTGTGAACTGGGAGAAAACACCTTTCATGGAATCAGAAGGCCCATTCTCCATGTCTGTGCAATCATGGGCCTCTTGAGAATGTCTAACAAGGGGTGAATTTATGCTAGCTGTGGTAGTTTGCTGGAAGAACTAATAGCCATTGCATAAGATACCAATTTGCCATGAAAGAGTAATTACTTTCTTCCCTGGATAGCATCCAATCTGCAGAGGAAGCTGTCACAGTTATCTGGGTAACTGCACTCCTGACTCCCCTGGTCTTTTCCACGGCATCTTCCAGGTCTCAGGCTTCAGCCATGTGATTCTCCCACACCCAGACCAGGCCTTGGACTACAGTCACCTGTGCATCAACTCTGATTATCTCAGCATGTCTGACTTATGTCCAGCATCTGCAAGTGTGGGAGAATGACCATGGTAATCAGTGACCAAAGGAAGTCCTAAAAGCAAAGTATTTGAGAGAAAAACAGACTGTAAACACATCTAGTTTGCCAGATAGATATCTAACAGTGTTCCTCAAGGGGATCCTGGTAGGTCTAACCTGCTGTGCAACTCTGGCTCCCTTTCCTCTGAGGTTTCTCGGATTTGGCTGTGTGACGGGGCAAGGCCAGATGGCGATAAAAAAGTAGTGGGAGATAGATATATTGGCTCCAGGCTAAACAAATCCCTGGTACTAGGATAAGTGAAATGGCAGCTGCTCCAGGTCGATTAAGACACCTGGGGCCAATTAAGAACTTTCCAGAAGGCAGGGAGAATGCTAGGTTGATTGGGACACCTGAAGCCAATCAGGGGCTGGCTGAAACTAGTTAAAAGCCTCCCAGTTAGTCAGGTGGGTGTGCATGTCAGGAGCTGTGGGAGGAAGTTGCGCTGTTGGAGAGACTGAGTAGTACACACCATAGCAGGCACAAGGAAGGAGGCCCTGAGGTAAGGGTGAAGTGGAGCTTGAGGAAGTGAGGGCTGCTGTAGGGGAAGTAGCCCAGGGAATTGTACATGTCATGTTTCTAAAAGGTCAGCTACCATAGCTGATACTATTAGGGTCCCTGGGGTGGAGCCCAGAGTAGAGGGTGGGTCCGGGCTCCCCCCCCCGACCTGTGCCCCCTGTTTAATCACTGAGAGACAACAGAGACTGTGCATGGAAGGGTAACTTCTCCTCACATCCCTCGCTGGCTTATGATGAAAATGGCTCAATAGACTGTGACCTTGTCTCTAGAGAGAGAAGGCTCACATGGAGGGTCACAGTGAGCCTCTGAGGCTAGCGAAAACTGCCAGGAAATGTGGGACCCACGGAGGCAAGGACAGAGCTTTGTCACAGCTGGCATAGTCCAATCCCTTAACTCACAAGCTATTTCTCTCTCCCAGCCTCAGGGGGATAATCCATTTCTGAGACGCTTAGTCCTCATGATCATCCATGAGACCGGTCACTTAGTAACTCTTCATAGCCCTGTAAACTTTTAGTTCCCAGCACTGGCAGAACAAGGCTTAGGTTCTGTTAAAGACAGGATGTAAGCTCCTCAAAGCTGATAGCCTCGCTCATTGTCGTGTGTGTGTGTGCGCGCATCTGCACACGCGCGCTTAGGTGTCCTTATCTGGAGCCATTGTCTTCTTCCCATTTGTTTCCCCCACAATCCCCTCTTAAGCTATCAAGGTTCCTAACCTAAGCTGTCAAGGTTCATTTCCCACTCTGAACACTAGGGTACAGATGTGGGGACCTGCATGAAAGACCCCCTAAGCCTATTCTTACCAGCTTGGGTTAAAAGCTTCCCCAAGGTACAAACTTTGCCTTGTCCTTGAATAGTATGCTGCCGCCACCAAGCGTCTTAAACAAAGAACAGGGAAAGAGAACCCTTGGAGATGTCTTCCCCCAAAATATCCCTCCCAAGCCCTACCCCCCCTTTCCTGGGGAAGGCTTGATAAGAATCCTCACCAATTGGTACAGGTGAACACAGACCCAAACCCTTGGATCTTAAGAACAATGAAAAAGCAATCAGGTTCTTAAAAGAAGAATTTTAATTAAAGAAAAGGTAAAAGAATCACCTCTGTAAAATCAGGATGGTAAATACCTTACAGGGTAATCAGATTCAAAACATAGAGACTCCCTCTAGGCAAAACCTTAAGTTACAAAAAGACACAAAAACGGGAATATACATTCCCTCCAGCACAGCTTATTTTACCAGCCACTAAACAAAAGAAAATCTAATGCATTTTCTAGCTAGATTACTTACTAACTTCACAGGAGTTGGAAGGCTTCCATTTCTGATCTGTTCCCGGCAAAAGCATCACACAGACAGACCGAACCCTTTGTCCCCCCCCCCCCATCCAGATTTGAAAGTATCTTGTCCCCTCATTGGTCATTTTGGGTCAGGTGCCAGCGAGGTTATCTTAGCTTCTTAACCCTTTACAAGTGAAAGGGTTTTGCCTCTGGCCAGGAGGGATTTTATAGCACTGTATACAGAAAGGTGGTTACCCTTCCCTTTATATTTATGACAAGCTAGACAAAGAATTGGTACAGGAAAGTCTTATAACTCAGTATGCAATGTCTCCTCACTGACCAGGTCACATATAGTGTTCACAAAACTGGCACATTTCAGTATTCTTAGATTGTTACAAAGCAGCTCCACTTCCATCACGTAGGTACCTTTTGCTTAAAAAAAAGTGTGTAGATGTTTGAGAAGTGTTGATGGTGATAGGTGTGCATGTGGCAGGGGTAAGGTGGGAGATGGCACACTGCAGTGGGCTCAAACTGAAATAACAATAAATACCACTGGGAGACATTGGTTCCTTTTTTCATTTCCCTATTGTATATCACTTTCTTGAGTGGTTCTCGAGGTTATTGCCAGTTTTTTATGTTTACATAGAACTAGCCTTGTGTAGACAGTTAACTATTGCTCATTGGAAGATGAGGGTTTCTGCAGAAAGTTTTGAGGAAAATGAAGAAAATTGTTTTTAATGAACACTTTACGTGGAAAGGTCAAATTTGTGGCAAAAAATTTTGGTCCTTAACTGAAAATTTTGTCCAAAAGCTTTCAGCTAAATTTAAAAATAATAATTCTGTTCCATATCACTGTTGAGGTGCTTCATGGGAGCTGCAGTTTGACTACCTCATGCCCACATTCTCGCCTACAGACTGGGCTCTTTGGCTGGATTACATGATGCATCACACTCTCCCCATTTATGGAGCTACCACAGTGGTTCATGGGAGTCTCTGACTGCAGTGCATCATAGGAAAGGTAGTCTGGCTGGGGAAGAGAATGGGGATATGAGAAATCTGAGCTATAACTCCTATAAAGCACCATGACATAGCTAAATCAAAACACTATACTTTAAGATGTTTGGGTTTTTTGACTAAAAAGTCAATATTTTCCACAGAAGAAGTCAATATTTTTCATAAAAAAATTGTTTTGTTGGAAAATAGTTTGAGGACATTTTCAACCAGCCTTAATGATAAAATATAAAGCTGTAGACATTTAACTTTGATCTGAGTAGAATCCATAAACAGTATTTAATTGTGAATTTTCTGCATCTGCCTCCCCAGCAATTTAAAAGGGTTTTAGTAACCCTGTGACATTTACCGCTATATATTTGCAGATTTACTGCATGATGGTAATTTCTTGTATTTAACTAACTTAGGTTTTAAAAACAGAATTAAAAATCTTAGTTTGATTAAATCTCATGCATTTATACCAGGATTAAGTGCTTTGTTGATAATCTGTTTTTAATTCTCTTATGAAGTGCTACTTTTCAATAAGGTTTCTCTCATTTTATGAATCTCCAACTTCATCGGCAATATCCTGGCTCTGACTCTAACTTATCTGCAGATGGACTAATTAAACTGGGATATGGCAGGTGGGTGGGTGACTCATGACCTAAGAGTGTCCTGGGAAGATTTCAGAGGCTGCCTGTTTCAAGCTGCATTTTCCTATCTCAGCATCCTTTACAGCAGTGGTTCCCAAACTTCTTCCACCGCTTGTGCAGGGAAAGCCTCTGGTGGGCCAGGCTGGTTTGTTTACCTGCCGCGTCTGCAGGTTCGGCCGATTGTGGCTCCCAGTGGCCACGGTTCCCTGCTCCAGGCCAATGGGAGCTGCTGGCAGCGGCGGCCAGGACGTCCCTCGGCCCGTGCCGCTTCCAGCAGCTCCCATTCGCCTGGAGCAGCGAAGCACAGCCAGTGGGAGCCGCGATTGGCCGAACCTGTGGATGCGGCAGGTAAACAAACCAGCCCGGCCCGCTGGGGCTTTCCCTGCACAAGCAGCGGAACAAGTCTGGGAACCACTGTTTTACGGACATCAATAAATAATTGATTGGAACACACCTTCAAACACCACAGGAAAGGCTTTTAAGTCCCCCACCCCTGAATCGTTTTGTGGAAGTTGCATTTACAGCAGAATTCCAGTTTAAAAAAAAAAAGCGTATACTGTCCAGTGATAAAATGGAACATAAAGTCCCAGATCCTGCAAAGACTGACTGACAGGCTTAGCTTCATGCAGGTGTGAAGTAATATTGACTTCAATGGGACTATTCTTATGAGTAAAGTTACGCATGTTTGTGGCTTTTGGAATTGATTATAGAAGCATCTCAGCTATCGTTTAACAGAAGAATTAAGTTTCTACCCCTTATGGTTGCAGGAAAAAACTTGAAAACATGAACCCTCAAGCTCAAAAGCCAGAAGACAAATGAGGGGTGGGGAAGAACCCAAAGCGTATTTTACAAGTCTCATGATTTTTGGTGCCCCGACTCCCAGGTTTTGGATGCTGGGGTTGACAATACTGCAACTCCCATTGAACTTCACTGGCATTTGGCTACCTAACACCCTTTGGCTCTTTTAAAAAGTCTTAGCCTTAAATAATAAAAGTATTAATCAGAAAATAGGCTCAGGGCTGTCCTTAGGATTTATAGGGCCCTACGCAGTGTTATTAAACTGGTGCTCCTATGCCCGACTTGCTCTTAGCAACAAAAAACATAAGCTTACAGTACTGGAAAACTTGACACAGGCACTTTATTAAAAACAGTTTAAACAAATTAAGCACACTGTAATGCTGATGGACTATACTTGCACTAGAGAAGTAGCCCTATAGAAAAAATCTGATTTATTGACGGAATGATGCAAATGTATTTTTTTAAAGTTTGTCAACATTTTATTGGAAGTTACTATGAAGAGGTCTTGAAACAAGGATTTGTTATTAATTAAAAGCAATCTTTCTGGCTTTTTTGGCTGCAAAATCAGTAATAATGTCATCGTATGACGAACATGAAGTGATGTCTTTGTTCGACTGCAAAAATAGCAAGACCAATCAAGTGTTTGTGACTCATTGTGGCGCGGAGATAGTTTTTAATGAGCTTTAGTTTTGAGAAATTCCGTTCTCCTGATGCTACGGTTACAGGAATTGTCAGTAGAATACGAGTGGCCATGTACACAGGATATATATCAACAAGCTTGCTGGTGTGAATAAATTGTACAATGTCCATTACCGACTTTGCATGTGGCAACATTGATGACAATGTACTCAATTCTTCGTACAGTTCAAGTCCATTTAAATCAAAACTATCACCATGCGTCAGGAGGCTCTCGAAGTGCTTGCACTTTGTCATTAGCTGCTCTTGTTTTCTTATTTCTTTGAATTTAGTTATCATATAAAAATCCAAACCGTTTATGGTGTGCTCGTAAGGTATTAAACCTTTCATCAACGGCAGATATTGCTTTATCCATACAACATTAAAAAATTCAACCTCAAATTTCTTTTCTGGATCTTCTACTGTACCCCTTTCAGGAGTCTGATTTGTCTTGTATACCCCCAGGTTACCTGAGGGGGGATATTGAGAGATGGGGGAGGGGAAGGTGGGGGCTCCACTGAAGGTAGTCCCCAGCCGGCGCCGCTGCACCAATTGTGTTGAGGGGCACAAACACCACCTCCACCTGTGGATCCCCAGAAAAAAAACTCCCCTCCCCCCATTCCTGGCACACACTAAGCTTCGTACACAGTAGAGGCTGCAGCAGCCCGGGCTCGCAGTCTGGTGGGGAGGGACGAGGCAGCAAAGGATACCCAGCCGGCCTCACGGCAGAGAGTCACATTTCCCCTCAGAGACCCCTGTACCCTCTCCCTCATGCAGAATGTGCTGCGCCAGCTCATTCGGCTCTGTGAATACATCCCCTGTTTATGGATACTGCAGCGTGTGTTGGGTGTGTGGGAGCCGACCTGCTCTTACCTGCTGTCCCGGTGGTGCCCCATATCTTTGGGTGCCCTACACTGTTGCGTTTGACTATGGATGGTCCTGAATAGGCTTTACAAAAAGAGATTTTGCAGCCACTTAAGCTTTACTGTGAACTTATCCCTATCCCACTCCGTGGCTCCCCAGAAGTGGTGATATTCCTTAGCTCCTAGGCAGAAGCATGGCCAGGAAGCTCTGCCTCCACCCCAAATGCCAGCTCCACAGCTCCCATTGGCTAGGAACTCCAGCCAACAGGAGCTCCGGGGGTGGTGCCTGCAGGCAGAGGTGGTGCATGGAGCTCTCTGGCCGCTTCTGTCTAGGAGCCGAGGGATGTCGCCGCTTCCAGGGAGCCGCCGCTTCCAGGGAGCCACCTCCCCCACCCACCCCGAGGTAAGTGCTGCCCAGAGCCATCACCCCTTCCCGCGTCCCAGGCCCCCACCCAAAGCCCTGCTGCTGGTGGAGGGGGGCACGGTGGCCCAAGATTGCCCCAGCAGCTGCCCGTGCGGCTGGTCCAGGGGCTACTTGAGGTCCTCAGGCGGCCCCTGGTCCAGCCGCATTGGCCACTGCAGAAGTCCCGGAGGTCCTGGAAAGTCACAGAATATGTGGCCTCTGTGTCAAACTCACAGCCTTAGTAATAACTATGAGTCCAATCACAGGATGGCCCTGTATCAGTACACTAGCAGTGGGTTCCCTGCTTCTCCCCTACCAGCCTACAAATAAAACTGGTCAGATCTTAAAGATGGATCTTATTTTCCCCAAGAAAAAATAGAAGAAAGCTTGTTTGCAAGTAACTTTTTTTCATATAAATTGTTGGATTTTTGACAGGGTGGCAGAATCAGCCCCTCCTGGATTATGATACAGGTTCTTGTGAAGCAGCTACTATCTCTAGCCCATTATCCATGCTGATATGGCATCATTCACTCCCACGCTGGACCTGTAGTTTTAATTAATCTGGGAAAGGCTTGGTATGAAGTGGTAGTACAGAGAGGACCATGGGGAGGAATTTACTTGTTGTAGCAAGACTATGAGCATGCTGAGCCCTTGTGTATAACAGTGCTGTAATAATAATGAGTTTTGTCTTGTATTTTTTCTGATGTCCAGCCAGTGGCCCTGATGTCTTAACTATCAGTTTCTGTATAGAATGTTGTGTGTTCGCAGTAACTTCTGCACTGCTCCCACTGGGGCTTTCATGTCATCCCACACTTTTTTTTAATATGGTAACTATGTCCTATTTTGCCATTAGGTACATGGATGCAGAAGGGATCTCAGGGACACAGGGCAGAACTCCTGTTTTCCTATGAGTTCTCAGAGTCCACTGAGCAGTTTATTTAAAAGATGTGGGATGTCTTTTCTGTACACAAGATTTCACACGGGAGCTAGAGAGCGACCAACACCAGCCTGTGGCTTTTACAGAAAGAAAAAGGAGGTGGGGGGAAAAATCAATTTGCTATTTGTATTCATAGATTCATAGATATTAAGGTCAGAAGGGACCATTATGATCACCTAGTCCGACCTCCTGCACAATGCAGGCCACAGAATCTCACCCACCCACTCCTGCAATAAACCTCTCCCTATGTCTGAGCTATTGAAGTCCTCAAATCGTGGTTTAAAGACTTCAAGGAGCAGAGAATCCTCCAGCAAGTGACCCATGTCCCATGCTACAGAGGAAGGCGAAAAACCCCCAAGGCCTCTTCCATTCTGCCCTGGAGGAAAATTGCTTCCTGACCCCAAATATAGCGATTATCTGAACCCCGAGCATGTGGGCAAGATTCACCAGCCAGATACCCGGGAAAGAATTCTCTGTAGTAACTCAGATCCCACCCCATCTAACATCCCATCACAGGCCATTGAGCCTATTTACCATGAATAGTTAAAGATCAATTAATTGCCAAAACCATGTTATCCCATCATACCATCTCCTCCATACACTTACCGAGTTTAATCTTGAAGCCAGATAGGTCTTTTGCCCCCACTGCTTCCCTTGGAAGGCTGTTCCAGAACTTCACTCCTCTGATGGTTAGAAACCTTCGTCTAACCTCTAGAGGTCTTATCCCAGATGGTAGCTCAGTTGTGCTAGGAGCTGTACAAACACATAGAGACAATCCCTGCCTTGCAGAGTTTATAATCTAAACAGATGAAAAAATAGGCAGAGAGGGGAATCAACAGTGTTACCGTGTCTTAACCAATGTCACAAATGCAGTCAGTGGCAGAACTAAGGATAAAACCCAGGTATCCTGAATCCCATTTCAGTGCTCATTCAACTGTCACATGACAGCTCTCCATTTGTGCGCTGCTTCCCCTTCCCCCGTAAATCTTTCCCTTGACCTCTCCTCTGTGAATAGTAATATTGGGGAAATCCCTTGCTCACACTGGGCATAAGTATTTTGGTGAGGTTGGGATAGCTTTACAGTTTGAAGATCACTTTTCTCTTGCAACTGGTGCCATTAGGATCTGATCTGACACCCTTTCCATCTACTTCAGTAGCACTGGATCAAGCCCTTAGTTCAGAGAATAAGAAGACACATTAGTGGCAGCTTGGACATCAGTCTTTCAAGTTTGGACTTGCTCAAATGGTGGGGGAAAATTGCATTAGCATTGGCTTGAATTTCTAAGTTAATTTTCTGCCCTATTGCCAGCTGGTAGTAAAACCAGTATGTTTTTACTGGCTGGTGTATGATTTTGCTAGCATGAATCATAGAATCATAGACTTTAAGGTCAGAAGGGACAATTATGATAGTCTAGTCTGACCTCCTGCACAACGCAGGCCACAGAATCTCACCCACCAACTCCTGTAACAAACTCCTAACTGATGTCTGAGCTATTGAAGTCCTCAAATCGTGGTTTAAAGACTTCAAGGTGCAGAGAATCCTCCAGCAAGTGACCCGTGCCCCACACTGCAGAGGAAGGGGAAAAAATTCCTTCCCGACCCAAAATATGGCAATCAGCTAAACCCTGAGCATGTGGGCAAGACTCATCAGCCAGACACCCAGGAAAGAATTCTCTGTAGTAACTCAGATCCCACCCCATCTAACATCCCATCACAGGCCATTGGGCATATCTACCACTAGTAGTCGAAGATCAATTAATTGCAGAAAGCACATTTCAGTGTTACATTCCAAGCATTCAGGGCAACCAAAGGTCTTTCACAGTTGAATTTGGGTCATTTAGCCTGCTAGTTGCTTAACCCTTCCTGGCTCCTGAATAGGTGATTCAGCTTGTCAGCTTAGGCCAGTTAAAAGAGAGACAGGAAGGGGAAGGAGAGGGGACAAGCCAGAGCCAGAGTAGCCCAGGATCTCAAGGAGGTCAGATCTCTCCTTCTCACCCTTTGCCTAAGGTTAAGATAAAAGCCTTCTGTTGTGGGGGAGGGGGGTGACAAGAACTTGTATAGTGTATTGTACATAAAACCCAAGGTGGTGCTGCACACAGGAGTGTGGACTGTTTGCAGCAATGTGTCTAGGATGATGGAACCGTCTTCTGTGACATACCCACATAACACCTGAAGAATCCTGAAAGTTTTAGTGTACATTTAGAAGGCTGTCTTGTATACGTTGCCCTAGTGGGCTGCATGATATTCTCATAGATTGACTAGTTTGTATCATAGGCTAAAAGTTTGTGTTAAGAATGGCATCCCTATTTTACCAAACTACAATAAATAATAATAATAGGTCTCATTCACATCATGTATGAAAATTATTTTTCTTGGCTTCTTCCCTCAGAAGAAAGAGGGCTTAGTAGATAAAGCATTGGACTAGGACTCAGGAGACCTGTGTTCAATTCCCACCTCTACCACAGAATTTGTTTGCAATGGTTAATAGCTGCATCTGAGTGGGAGGTTACGAATTATGTTTGCCAAAGTCTGGTTAAAGATTGTGCCCTGTTACCCAAATGACACTCCGGGT
The DNA here is from genome assembly GCF_965152275.1 of Natator depressus. Lineage (NCBI taxonomy): Eukaryota > Metazoa > Chordata > Testudines > Cheloniidae > Natator > Natator depressus. The sequence goes on along the minus strand of NC_134238.1, from coordinate 121,447,355 downwards.
AGACATCAGCAAGTTCCCATAGCAGCTTTTAAAAGTTGAAATGGCTTTTTTCACCTGAAAATGTCTTTTATCATGAGTTATATCAAAACAAAGAGACATTTTCATGCTTTGAAATAGTGAGTATATTGTTGATTTAGTAATGATAACACAGGGAAATTGCATAGTAAAATAATTCCATAGTCAGATCCTAATAGTTGTGACATTTATTGAACACTAAAGAAAACTCTGGGGGATCTTTTTCTTGTGGACTAGACGATTGCTTTTATGAGCATAATGTAAGATTGCTCATACAAGTATAAATGAGATGTAGCTAATGCTGTCATTTTCTTTTGTCCTATCCTATTGAGGATCCAGTGAATAAAATGGCATTACCAACATTTTTATGATATCCTCAGACCAGTTTTAGCAGACATAAAGTCTGGTAGAAAAGTAGAGCAAATTCCAAATAATTGGACTTTGTCTTATGCACTCTCAGCTTGAATGATCAGGAAAATCTGCTCCAAATTTTAAAGTGAATATGTAATAAAGTTAGTGCCAAAGCTGTGAAATTTGGAAGAAAAACTCCAATCCCTGTGGCCATATCATTCATATATATAATATGAATTTGAGTTTTTAAGTAGATATCCTTGGTGAGAATAATTTGGGAGAAAGAATTTGCCTTTAAAAATTGATGGCACAGCTGTCCCATAGGAGAGATTAGGCATTACTGTAATACAAATTAATATGAGAGAACCCAGCCAAGATTGAGGCCCCTTTGTGGTAGGTTCCATACATGTTGTAAGAGACAGTCCCTGAACCAAAAAACGTACAGTCTAAATAGAGAAGACAGAAAAGGGTATTATCTGTTTATAGATGGGGAACTGAGGCACAGAGAGATTGCAACCCTGGGATCCCATCAGTGCCAACTGGCAGAGAGTTGCCCCCATATTTTAATTCATATCAGGCTGACACACCCATTGCCCCAACATACTGTTGTCATAATATGTATATATATTATTACTCCTGGGGGAATTCTGCATCACTGCATATGTGCAGAATTCATGTCCCCGCAGATTTATTTGCTTCCCTGCAGAAAAATGACTTCTGACAGGGAAACAAAGGGAAGCCACAAGAGCAGTCATGTGACCCTGCCTGGCAGCACAGGCAGATTGATTTGGGGCACCTGGAGCAGCTGGTAGAACTGTAAATCACTGCTGGGGGGTGGGCAGTTGTGCGTGTGTGAGCGAGAGAGACACACTCTGTCCCTCTCGCTATTGCGACACCCTCGGTGTAGCAGTCCAGGGCTTTGAGGTGTGTCTGAGGAGGTAAGAGTGGGGCAGGCACTGTCTCCTTAGGCAGAACAGACTGTATACTCCTGGGGGAATTCTGCTCCACTGCACAATACAGAATTTTGCAGAAATTAACATGTGCACAGAATTTCCTTTCCCCCACAGAAATGGGCTACCGTACTGCTTGCTGCCACTACGGGCCACTGAACCCAGCAGAGCCCAGCTTGCACATAGAAGACACTTCTGGGGGAAGGGAGAGGGAGCTAGAGGGTTCCTGGCAACTGCAGTTCCCAGCATGGTCTGCGGGAAGAAGGGGGTGATGCTCAGGAACTACGGAACTCCATGCAAGCCTGGCACTGAGCATCAGGCTGTTTCTACCTCTGGATCCCTGGGCTCTGAGTGGAGGAGGATGGGTGTCTGGGCAAGGGGGGGGGGCCGTGGTTGGGCTCTGGGGGGAGGGGGTGTGGGTAATTGCACCAGGGGGGCCGCAACTGGGTTCTGGGGGGATGGAGGTTTGTGCGTATTGGCTGGGGAGGCGTGGCTGGGATCAGGGGGGATTGGTTGTGTGGGTGTCTGAACCCCTGGCTGGGCTCGGGGGGGGGGGGAGGGAAGGGGGCAGAGAAACAGGAACTGGGTTGTCATAGGGGTTTCTTTAACTCTGGGGGAATATTTGTGTTTCTGTATTGTTACAGACATACTTGCTGATACACATTTTGAAATAAATTACCCAAATAATTGAAACTGGTGTGATTATGTAGTGTTATTTTGACAAATAAACTTTGCAGAATTTTAAAATAGTGTGCAGAATTTTTAATATTTTGGTGCAGAATGTCCCCAGGAGTAATATACATCAAAGGTGTAAGGTAACCTATGTAAGCTGGTGACATTTTGGTCCCCAAAATCATTGTGTGATGTATGTACAGCTTGTGCACAAAGGATTAGAGGAATGTGCTGTAAATATGTTCTTAAACTGGATAGGGAAGGCAGGGCATGAACCCAGTATGCCCTAGACAAAGAAATTAGTGTTTATTCATCTGCTGGCTCAAATCACAAGTAGAGGACACCTGAAGTACATTTACATATAAGATAAACAAAGCCATTGCAGTGCTGTGTATTAAACTGGAGGGTGAGTCCTCAGCTAGTATACAGACTGGTGTGTTCTCTGTGTCTGTGGTTACAATGAAGTTAATAACTTTTGAGCGTGTCCTGGGAGAGTGACTGGACACTGCAGAGAAGCATCTCTGAGAAATTCAGGAACTGGGGTACGCTGTTTGTTACCTTCAATGCAAAGTTTGGACTGATCGTTCCGAAAAGTTTGCTAGCAACGCAGACAGCTGATGCATCGGGGACCTGACCTGTAGTTTAGAAGCAAAACTCTCACTTGCTGAGACAGGTAATACAGGCTCATAATTCTGCATACCCCAAGCAACATGTCACAGAGATTAAGTGGTTTGCCCATGGTCACACAGTATTTGGCAAAGTAGGGAAATGAACCAAAACTTTTGAATCACAGTCCAGTGCCTTGTCCACAAAGCCATACTTTTTCTCAGTGGGTGAGCCACCCCCCAAAATATTCCTTAATACAAGTGATCAAATCCTACTTGCTTTACTCTCAGACTTCTGTGGCAATTTCACACAAGTAAAATCAGCAGATTTTGACCCTGAATAGATAAAATATTTTTAGTGGACCAATAAATAGAATATAAGAATGGTCATACTGTGTCAATGGTTCCTCTAGCCTAGTATCCTGTAGTGGCCTGTGCCAGATGCTTTTAGAGAGAATGAACAGAGAAAAGGGCAATTTCAAGTGATCCATCTCCTGTTGCCCAGTCCCTGACTCTGGCAGTTTGAAGTTTAGGAACACGCAGATCATGGGGTTGCATGCCTGACCATCTTGGCTAATAGTCATTGATGTACCTGTCCTCCATTAATTTATCTATTGATTCTCTTTTGAACTCAGTTGCACTTTTGGGCTTCACAGCATCCACTGGCAATGAGTTCCACAGGTTGACTCCATTTTGTGTAAAGAAGTACATCCCTTTGTTTGATTTAAACTTGCTGCCTGTTAATTAGCTTCATTGGGTGACTCCTGGTTCTTGTGTTATGTAAGAAGTAAATAACACTTCCTACACTCCATTCATGATTTTATAGACCTCTATCATATCTCTGATTAGTCATCTCTTCGCTAAGCTAAACAGTCCCAGTCTCTTTAATTTCTTTTCATATGGAAGCTGTTCCATCCCCCTAATAATTGTTGTTGTCCCTCTCTGTACCTTTTCCAATTCTAATGTATCTTTGGGGTTTTTTTTTTGTTTGTTTGGTTTTTTTTTGAGATGAGGTGACCAGATCTGCTTGCAGCATTCAAAGTGTGGCTGTACCTTGGATTCATACAGTGGCATTATGTTTTCTGTCTTCTTACCTATCCCTTTCCTAATTGTTCCTAACATTCTGTTTGCTTTTTTGACGGCTGCTGCACAATGCGCAGATGTTTTCGGGGAGCTATCCACAATGACTCCAAGATCTTTACTGAGTGGTAACAGCTCCTTTAGATGCTGTCATTTTGTATGTATACTTGGGATTATGTTTTCCAATGTGCACTACTTTGTACTTTTCATCATTGAATTTCATCTACCATTTTGTTGTCCAATCACCCAGTTTTGTGCAGTCAGCTTTTGATTAAACTATCCTGAATAATTTTGTATTGTCTGGAAACTTTGCCATCTCACAGTTCACTCCTTTTTCTAGATCATTTATGAATATGTTGAATAACACAACTCCCTGTGCAGATCCTTGGGATACCACTATTTACCTCTCTCTGTTGTGAAAACTAATGATTTATTCCTACCCTTTGTTTCCTGCTTTTTAACCATGACTGATTGGTTTGCTTGTTGGTGTGGAACCTTGTCAAAGGCTTTCTGAAAATCAAAGTAACTATATCCACTGGATCACCCTTGTCCCGATATTGACAACTTCAAGAATTCTAATAGATTGGTGAGCTATGAATTCCCTTTACAAAAGCCGTGTTCTTTTTTTCCAGCATACCATGTTCATCTGTGCATCTGATAATTCTATTCTTTACTGGAGTTTAACCAATTCTCCTGGTACCGAAGTTAGGTTTGCCAGGATTGCCTCTGGAACTTTTTAAAAAATTGGTGTTAATTAGCTACCCTCCAGTTATCTGGTACAGAGGTTGATTGAGCAATAGATTACATCCCACAGTTAGTAATTTTGCAGTTTCATATTTCAGAACTCTTGGGGGAATCCCATCTCGTCCTGGTGACTTCAACTAAACAATAATATCAATTTGTTCCAAAGCTTCCTCTACTGACACCTCAATCTGGGACAGTTCCTCAGATTTGTCGTCTAAAAAGAATGGCTCAGGTGTGGGGATCTCCCTGTATCCTCTACAGTGAAAGTGAATGTGAAGAAGTCATTTTAGTTTTTCCACAGTTGCCTTCTCTTCTTTGTGTTGTCCTTTAGCACCTCAATCATCCAGTTGCCCTACTGACTGACAGGCTTCCTGCTCCTGATATACGTTAACTTTTTTGCTGTTCGTTTTTGTACGCATAGCTCGTGACTGTTTAGATTCTTTCTTGGCCTGCCTAATTATAATTTTACACTTAAGTTGTCAGAGTTTTTCTTTCTATTTTCATCAGCAGGATATGACTCCCAAATTTAAAGTATCCCTTCTTGTCTCTTTTACTCTGCTGTTTAGACATGGTGGCTTTTTTTTTCTTCTCATACTGGTATTTATGTATTTATTTGGAGTATATATGTAGGTTAAGCTTCTATTATGGTGTTTTAAGCACTATCTATGCAATTTGCAGGCATTTTACTCTTGTGACGGTTCCTTTCAATTTCCATATAATTAGTTTTCTCATTTTATGTAAAAAGAAAAGGAGTACTTGTGGCACCTTAGAGACTAATCAATTTATCTGAGCATAAGCTTTCGTGAGCTACAGCTCACTTCATCAGATGCATAAAGTGGAAAGTACAGTGAGGAGATTTTATATATACACACAGACCATGAAAAAATATACATTGTAAGGAGAGTGATCACTTAAGATGAGCTATTACCAGCAGGAGAGTGGGGTGGGGGGAGAGAAAACCTTTTGAAGTGATAATCAAGGTGGGCCATTTCCAGCACATTTCCAGGAGTTAACAAGAACGTCTGAGGAACAGTCGGGGGGGGGGGGGGGGAGGAAGGAATAAACAAGGGGAAATAGTTTCACTTAGTATAATGACTCAACCACTCCCAGTCTCTATTCAAGTCTAAGTTAATTGTATCCAATTTGCAAATTAATTCCAATTCAGCAGTCTCTCATTAATTTGCAAATTGGATACAATTAACTTAGGCTTGAATAGAGACTGGGAGTGGTTGAGTCATTATACTAAGTGAAACTATTTCCCCTTGTTTATTCCTCCCCCCCCCCACTGTTCCTCAGACGTTCTTGTTAACTCCTGGAAATGTGCTGGAAATGGCCCACCTTGATTATCACTTCAAAAGGTTTTCTCTCCCCCCACCCCACTCTCCTGCTGGTAATAGCTCATCTTAAGTGATCACTCTCCTTACAATGTATATTTTTTCATGGTCTGTGTGTATATATAAAATCTCCTCACTGTACTTTCCACTTTATGCATCTGATGAAGTGAGCTGTAGCTCATTAAAGCTTATGCTCAAATAAATTGGTTAGTCTCTAAGGTGCCACAAGTACTCCTTTTCTTTTTGTGAATACAGACTAACACGGCTGCTACTCTGAAACCTGTCATTTTATGTAGTTTCCCTTTCACAAGTTAAATGCTACTGTGGTGAGTTTCTTTGACATTTTTCCTCCTACAGGGATGTTAAATTTAATTACATTATGGTTAATATTACTGACTGGCTCAGCTATATTCACCTTGTGTCCCAGATCCTGAGTTCTGCTTGGGACTAAAGCAAGAATTGCCTTTTCCCCTTGTAGATTCCAGGACAACCTGGTGTCTAAAAATTTTATCTCTGAATCCCTTCCTGAAGTGACATGTTCCCAGTCATATGAAGATAGTAGAAATCCCGCATTATTATTGCATTTTCTACCTTTGTAGCCTCTCTAATCTCCCTGAACACTTCAGTCACCATCCTGGTCAGATGGTTCATAGTATATTCACACTGTTATATTCTTATTGTTTTAGAATGGAATTTCTATCCATAGAGATTCTATGGTATAGTTTGATTCACTTAAGATTTTTACTTTGATTCTTTATTTTACATATAGTGCCACTCCCCCACCAGCACAACCTAGTCTGCCAATTACTATATATTTTGTACCTTTGTATTACTGCCTCACATTTATTATTCTCATTCCACTAAGTTTCTGTGGTGCCGATTATATCAATATCCTCACTTTATGCCAGACACTCTCATTCACCCATCTTCGTATATAGATTGTTAGTGTTTATATACAAACACTTGTAAACTTTGTCAATATTTATTGCTTGCATTCATGTGTTATATTTAAAAGGAACTCTTCCTCATTAGTGCCTACTACTTTACCAATTTCTTTCCTATCTGCTTTACTAGGATATAGAGTTTCCACTTTAATTCATCCCTAAGGGATGTCTCCCCCTGGACAGTGTGCTCCTCTGCACCTGACAGCTTTCCCAGAGTCCTTAGTTTAAAAAAAATCCTTTACAACCTTTTAATTTTACATACCAACGATGTAATTCCATTTTGATTTAGTTGGAGCTCATCCTTCCTGTATAGGCTCCTCCTTTCCCAAAAGGTTCCCCAGTTAAACCTAAAAATCTCCTCCCTATACCATTGTCTTATTCACACATTGAGACTCTGCAGTTCTACCCGCCTTCCTGGCTCTGCGTGTGGAACTGGAAGCATTTCCGAGAATGTTTCCATGGAGGTCCTGGACTTTAGTCTTTTATCTAGCATCCTAAATGTGGTCTCCAGGACCTCTCTCCTACCTTTCCCTATGTCATTGGTACCTCCAACCGTCTAGCTCAGCAATGTCTGTCCTTTTGCCTGTGCTTGCTGCTTAGGACACACAACCTACAGACACAAGGTGCCTGGTTCTGTGACTTATGCTGGGTTAAATCAGGAATATCCCCCTTTGAAGTCAATGAGTGATGCTGGTATAAAATAGGTGTAAGTTGGAGGAGAATCAGGTCACGGAAGACTAACCTCAATGGTGAGCTCAGGAAATGGCATTCCTGAACTGCCATGTTGTTGTCCTGTCACAACAAGCTACCATGTTATCTGACTTGGCAGCTGTTCACCATGTTTGCACTGCTGTTTTTGCTGAGCCGCCATAGAGTGAGGCATCAGTTTCTGCACGTATAAGCAGCTGGTAGCACAATGCTGAGGAAAGCCCAGAGACAGAGCTTTTGGGGGTTGCTGGTTGAAAGAGGCTTGGTGTGGTGAGCAAGCAAGCGAGCCTGTGTTCAGGGAATCAGGAGTTTGTACACTCTTTGTAAATTAACAAGATTCCATCAAAGGTACCAGACTCAATCAATCATCAGTTTCTCCTTCCAAATGGAAGAACCGATAAGACCCTGAATTTTGACGAGCTGCTTGGGTCAAAGGGGATAATGTCATGTATTTGTGTTCTGGTAGCATTTAAAGGCTCCAAATTAGTATGGGGCTCCCTTGTAGGCCTCCAGAGCCAAAAATCTAAGTAGGCAAGGCAGACAAGGGCAGGGTTCGATAGTGAGTAATGTGACGCATAAGCAGAGTGGTCAGGATAATGAGTGGAACATTTTGTTAGTACACTTCACTGCCTGATCCAAACACTCCTTTTTCTGTCTCCCTCCCCTTTTTAATCCTTCTCTCTTTTGATATATATCCCCCCATCTTCGAAAAATTCTCTGATTCTGGGTTCCTTAATTTTTAGTCACCCAGTTTAGGATACTTGGGCTTGATCTTCAGAAGGTGCTGTATGCCCAACTCCAAATGAAGTAAATGAGCACTGTGGGTGCTCAGCACCTTCTAAAAGTGTGCACATGCAGCATAATCATTCCCAGTGCAGCTGACCGGCTCCCCTGGCTGGCATATAGTGTAGGTGGGGACTACTGCTCCCTTTGGGATGCTTTGTGCCTGTGAGGGAGCATCTTTATAGCAGATACTGCAATGCAATGGTGGTATACATGGCAAGTGGTATGGCAGCCACTATTGACTCTGACCATGTAACCTTGTGTGATCCTTACTCACATCAGGTGACTGGGGGCCTGGAAATAAGTCTCTTACTAGTACTTTTTTGTCACACCTTTTTCCTCAGTAACCAACACTACCCCTGTGCCAGAACAAAGCTAGTTCGTGGTAATGGTAATGGACCTGTAGAGTCCTGGAACGGGACAAAAGGGCTCAGCCCAGTCAGAGTGCTGGGATTCCTTCCTTTTCACTGGCTTTCTCATCTCATTTTCCAGGGCGATCATCCTTCCAAAGACTAGTGAGACTGTCATCTTCTGAAATGTACTGGGTGAAGAAGTGAAAGAATCCATTGTGGGTGGGTATTCATGAGGATTTTGCTTCCATTTTAAAAGACCTTAATCCAAAGGGATTTTCACCACACTTTCTTGGAATAGAGAGGGAGAGCACAAGTGATGCAAAGATAGAATAATACTGGTATTGCCAACAAACTGGAAATCTTGGAAGTGTGGGACCCAGCTCTTGCTAGCAGTAGGCCCCTTTACATAGCTCTGGCAGCAGAAAGAGATCGTAAAATTGGTATACACTATACTATAAGAGAGGTCTAAAGGGGTCTCTGTGTAAACTAAAATGAGAACCTTTATGTTCAAGTGACTTGTTGTACAGGTTCAATGAAACCTACCATCTGAAAAAAACAACAACAGTTGCTTGTTACTTAATGTGACATAGCTAAAAGTAACTCAGAAATCCCATGGTACTTTTTCCACACAGCAAAATATTTTGTTTTGATATTTCACATCATGTTTGCACCAACAGTTTTGTTGGATACCATAGTTATTGTGTTTTTAATATCCTCTTAGACTACAATGTTCAATATCACTTTATTAACCATTCACTCATGTTCTAAATCCATTCTCTTCAAAGTTATAGATATTTCTCTGGACTATTGTGGATTTTGTTGTTCCTTTTTAAGTAATATGTGTTTGTGACACTCTGTACCTCAGGGGAACACCCTGCACCCCATGTTCATCCTTATAATATGATTGTGTGGTATCCAATACAAATTTGTCATGTCGGGTGTCTTTGGAAGGCTCATGATGCACTCAGCATTGTTGTTATAGTAATGTTATAGTAATGTTAGAGGTTATAATTTCATGTATATAGTTATGAAGCTGAAAATGTGTCTTCATGGCTTAAAACAACCCCAGGCAAAGCCAATAGAGAAGAAAGAACTTGATAAAAGGGAGAGATGTTTGCCATGCTCTCTCTCTATCTCTCTCTCTCTCTCTCTCTCTCTCTCTCTTCCACCTCCATTGAAGATATAGCTCAGTGGTTTGCGCATTGGCCTGCTAAGTCCAGGGTTGTAAGTTCAATCCTTGAGGGGGCCATTTGGGGCAAAAATTGGGGATTGGTCCTGCTTTGAGCAGGGGGTTGGACTAGATGGCCTCCTGAGGTCCCTTCCAACCCTGATATTCTATCGGGGGGAGGGATAGCTCAGTGGTTTGAGCATTGGCCTGCTAAACCCAGGGTTGTGAGTTCAATCCTTGAGGGGGCCTTTTAGGGATTTGGGGCAAAAATTGGGGATTGATCCTGCTTTGAGCAGGGGGTTGGACTAGATGACCTCCTGAGGTCTCTTCCAACCCTGATATTCTATGATTCTACAGGCACCACCACCAAGCAACTGAAGCCCTGATCAAAGGGGAGAGCCTGGCTGAAGGGCAACCAGCCAGCCTGTGATGAGAAGTATCTAAATTTGTAAGGGCACTGAAAGTGTTAAGATCAGCTTAGAATGCATTTTGTTTTTATTTCATTTGACCAAATCTGACTTGTTGTGCTTTGACTTTATAATCACTTAAAATCTATCCCAGAGTTGAGGATTGGAGTGAGCTAGCAGATCACCGGTCCAGATAACAGCAGGGGAACATCACAGTGTTTAAATGGACTTTTTTAAAAAAGATGTTCAAACTGTGCATGCTTCATACAAACAGGCAGGTGTCAGTACAGCTGCATGGAAATGAATCTGGACAAGCCATTTTTACAAACACTGCACTATAGGTTAAAGTAATAATATTTAAAAAAATGCCTGCTGCAGTATTCAGCTGGGAAACTTCATCACATAAAAATGTCTTTTTTAAGCCCTCTGCAATACTTATCTCTGTAATCATCTAGACTATTTTAACTGCACATTCAGTGAACTTGAATACTCTCTAACAGTAGCCTATTTCAGTTAGATATTCGATTATACTGATGTGACCTTTCAGACAATAGTACACCCCAAGAATTAGGATTATTTTACAACGATGTAATTTTACATACATTAGCGGGCTGAATTCCCAGTGAGTGTAAATCAGTGTGGCCCCAGTTATTGATCCTACAAAGATTAATTTAGTGCTTGTTACCCTATTGGTTAATTTGTCTATTTTTGATTGCATACAATTTTTAATCTATCATATATTTTCAAATAACATATGATGAAACAATGTAATCCCTTCTGTTGTGTTCAGATTTTTTGTCCACTACTGTTGGCTGTTTACTCCCGAAAACCCTAGCTGTAGCAATTTCATTATTTCATTTCAGAAACATAACCCCACAATTACTGAGATAGCATTGCACAAGAGATTAGACCAATGTGGCCAAAATGTACCCATTGCAGTGAAACCGAATAAGGGCTATGCATCAGTGAAGTCAATATAAATCCTCCATAGAAATAAGATGTAAGTGTAGACTTCTGCAGTTCACAGGCCTTCTGCACAAGGGTGGATTTCACCTTTTCTGAATAAGTAGCCAAGACTGAAAAGGGGGAACAATCAATTGTGTATCACATTGTGAATGAACCCAAGTATATTAGGTTTTTTTAAGAGTAAACAAAACCTTGTTATAAAAGTTACCGTTTTTGTCTGCTTTTTTCTAAACCATTAGCTTAAAGGCCTCCCTGTAGAAAACAATTCCCCCTGCAAGCAACTTACCATTCACCACTCCCTAACAACAAAAAGTGTCCACATCAGTGACCTTATTCTAGAAGATTACTAAGACCCACATGCTATAAATTGACAGTTCCATCACAGGAATTAAAAGGCTTGTTTGAGGCTCCCTTAGCTATTCACTGTGATATTTAAAGTAGCATCTCATTCATCCATCTTAATGGCAATGAGTCTGTGTCAAATAAAAAGGGCTTTATTATTGCCTACTAGTCTTGGGTTTGTATCTATAAAGATTCTGAAAATGCCACTAGCCTCCTTTTGGTTGACTCATTCCCATTGTTTCTTCGTGCCTTCTGGACTGTAAAAGAACAATCCAAGCATGCCGCTGTGTTCCTCTGTTCAGGTCAGTTCACTCTGGCATGGGAAACTTCTCAACACTTCTTATCTTTTTGCTTAAGGGGAACATCAGCACCTGTTCTTTCGTTCTTTTTTTGGTTGGCAGATGACTTCTGGTTAGGTGTCGCGTGTTAGCAGAAAAACTTTTGCATCAAATCCCTACCCTGATCTTGACCTCAGAACTGCTTGTGTGTGTGAGTCTCTGTGTATCTGTTATAAAAAATGGCAGAAGGAGGAGCATTTGTTTGCCTACAGCATTACCTACGGATATGAGAGAGACCATGACATTTCCAGTAGAGCAACCTCTCCAACAGTGTTGTGTAAGTTTGTTAACGAAATAGTAGATACAAAAAAGACACATACTTGGCAAGAGTCTCTTAATAAAATGGAAGCTTCTCCTTGGATGCAGGGTTGAAGATAGAGTATATTGCGCCTCTTCACATGCTGATCCTGCTCTGTGAGCATGTATTGGGGTGAAGGGTGTGGGTGCGACATTTCCTCCTCTTCACTGATAATGAAGTAGGTAGCCGGAGCAATACATAAGGACTTTTTGTTCAGACGCTTATAGCGTGTCCATCACCATTATATCTGATTTTTACTGTAGGATGCCATTGTGCAGCTGCCCAAGAATGGGGAGCTGCTTTGTCACCCCACATGACCAAGCAAGGCCATCTCATAATTCATACCCCGTAACCAGCACTAAAAGTTAGGCAGCTCAATTTTTTAACCAATAAAATACCACCAAAAACACTTTTCTTCAGGTGACTTACACTGCTCCCCAATCTATTGTCCTTTGCAAGGACTGCAAGTCACCGAACTCAACAGCTGTGGACACCCATCCAATTACTGTTCCAGAACATTACACGGCATTCCGACCATTTGTATCAGAAACTATTATGATGCTAATGATCCCTAAATGAAACACTGGCTTCATTGAATTCAGAGATATCGCAAATTATGTGACACCAAGAAATGTTAATTGCTAGTTTATATGATTATCCAATTAAAGGTGCCCATAGAAGAAAAGTCAAGTGATGACACATTTATTAGACTGAAAATAAAGGTTGTAGTTTGAGGAGCAGAAGTGCATGAAAATGCTGACCCATGTCATGTCAGTGGATTATATATCCTCAGACAGAGGGCATTCAGAGGGACTAAGCTGTGCGATCTAATGGGAGTCACTATGCTCCTGCAGTTAACAAATGATTGCAGACTAGTGTGTACATTACTAGAGACATAAATGAGATGCTTTTTCAAGGCTTCTTGTCAGTTGCTACAATGGTGGTAAATTTAGAACTCCACTAACCTACTACATAGGGCTGATCTGAATTGGACAAATGAAATAATTCTTGCTACCATTCTTCCCCTCAGTTGGTGGAAACCAGGAAGTTACCGCACATGGCTGGGAAGTGGGGCTATGAAACAGCAAAGCGTTTAAGTCCATCCTTATTCAGCAACATCGATAGGACTTAAGCACATGCTTAAGTGTTTTGCTACACAGCGATGAACTGCTGAGTTGGAGCCTAGGAAAGTCCAGTATCCAAATGAATAGTGATTCACCCACTCATTGTGTGACCTTCTGTATGCTGTGTGATCTTCTGATGTTCCTGTGACACAGGTGTAAAACAGCTAAACCCAACAGTAAAAGAAATGCAACTTTCTTTTTTTGCTTCAGTAGCCACTTCAAGCTATAGGGCAAAATTCTCTGCTGCTGTAACTCCACTGACTTCAGCTGCATTCTTCCAGGAGGTGGAATCCTATTTAGCACTGTACCCGAATAACAGTGTTCTTGCTACAATACTCAAAATAAATGAATAACATGCATCATATACTGTGTAATGACATTGGAAAAGCCTTTACTTTTTCTTCTGTGCTATTGCTCATACTTTGATTATAATCATAAAGATTTAGCAAGTTATCCTTAAGTTCTAGTGGCTGGTTCTAGGTCCCTCCTTGCATCAAAACTGATCTTCTCTAAGTTTTACATTGACTAAAAAGAAATCAGGTTCAAGCAAATGACTAGACATGTTCAAAACAGCTTGAATTGTATCACAAAAGTGCACTACATTCACAGGTGTAAACATGAATAACAATTTCCAGGTGCATAACAGAGGAATCTAAACTGAGAAGAATTAAAACCTAAGACTAAAATTACACCATTTCTATTGCATTTCACTGAGTGTCAAATAAATCTTTCCTAGGGTTTATGCAAAGACTCAAACACAACATTCGGAAGACTGGGTGGCTCAACTCCATCTCATGTTACATTCTCCTCATGGACACCTGCTCCAATCCAGTCAAGGTCAGTAGTGATCAGAATTCACCTCTAGAAATCTGAAAAGATATGAAATCAAAGAAAGCCAACAGTTCGATCTGGGAGCTGTGAGTGAATGCAGCTAAGCTGTTTTTTCTGCCCATCAGAATCCTCTTCATAGCAGAGAAGAAATCTGATAAACGTAAGTACTAGGTTTTAAAATTTGTGTGTGGAGGGAGGAACAATGCAAGAAGATGAAAAAGGTTGGAAATCCATATTTGCAGTATCTCCCTAGGGGATTTTCTAAACCAAGATTTTCAGATTCTTCTCTCCATATAGAAATGGCCACAATTTGCCTACTTTCCTGGCAAGTCACTGTCAATACGGATATTCCATTTCTTCCTCTGACCTCAGTTTATCTCATCTCTAGATTGTCTGTCTGCACTGATTATTGTAGCAGGGAGAAAAGGCCTATGTTAACTTGAGAACTGAAGTGGAAGGACATGATTTTTTATTTTCTTGCCTAAACTTTGTCTCCAATTCTCCATTATAATTTCAAGTAGCACCAGTCTTTTTCCATTATATGCATTTAGGATGAAATTCATTTCTGTAAAGAGAGCCATCACAAGATCTATGCACAGCTTAAATTGCACCCCCCCAAAAAAACCTTTCATTTTTGTTCACCTTTACTGCATGCATACGTTATTTAAATTGTAGCAACAAGTCTGAATACTTGTGCATTTAATAACCTGACTGCATGCAAATCAAGCATTTTTTAAAGCAAAAATTTAGTCAAAATAGACACATTTCCACGAAACGTTTTGCTTTTGACTAATTGACATTTTCTGATGGAGAAAACATCCCAACCAGCTCTAGTAATTATTACTTTGCAGTCTGTGATTCTCATCTTTATGCCAAGTTTTTACTGGCAATCTTTAGGTATTTTTGAAACGGAGGCATATGCCAGTCTAATTATTCTCTAAAATAAGAACTTTTTGACCTGGAGCTTATTGAGTCATTCATTGATGATTGAAATCTTTTTGATTGCTGACTGAATGATCAAAGCATGGTTAGCCATGGGTAATGAGACTGGTTGGTGTTATGGCAATGCCTGGTGGAATTAAGATGAGGAAGTTTGCTAGCAATAACCAGTTGTAGGTATAGCATGTTATTAGTGAGGCTGTCACCACTTTATGGGATTTTCCAATCAAATGTAACTGAGAAATTAGTATTGCTGGTAACGTGATTAATTTGTCCACATCTATAAGGATTCTGGGTAAAACTTTCACAAAGGATTCTGGGTAAAACTTTCACAAAGCACCTTGGTTCCATTAAATGTCAGTGACTTAGGAGCATAGGTGTTTTTGAACATTTTATTCTGCCTATTTTGACTGGAAAAGACTTTATGAAAAATCATATGTTTATGAAAAATCAATGTGGTATCCAATTTCTATGGCTAGACTCTAGGGACTAAATAGAGGTTGACTAAGGCCACATTTGAACCACCGTGCACCAGAAATGAAAGAAGCATAGGCCTCCATCCTGCAAAGCACATAAGCATGTTTAACTTTAAGCACATGTTTAGTTCCACTGAAGTCAGTGCATGTGCCTAAGTGCTTTGCTGGATCTGAACCAGATCACTCAACACCTGTCAGGATTAAGCCATATGTTTGTAAATATCTGCAAGTTGAATAATCTGCTGGGTAATAGTGGTATAGGTATGGGCATGGGTTTGAAATAATCTCCTATAAAAGATGAGCCGAAAACATAGCATTTCTAAGCCATTTGTTACATGCACAATTGTTTCATATGTCTGACAAATATAATGGTTACTCCATTGTGCAATGCATTCTCACTTATTATTGAAAACAGCCATTTCTAAGGACCCAATGATCCTCTTGGATACATACGTACAGCTCCCATTGAAAATAGTTTTGAGAGGTTTAGTTCACTCTGGAAAGCAGCAAAATATTCAGATGCCTTTACAAATAGTGCCTGAATTCTCTTGGTTCTGCACAAGTAGGCTGGAGATGCTATAGGACCAGGTTTTTTTCATGAGATTTCTGATGCTTCTGGTCAGGGCAGAAATAGTGTGAGAAGAATCTTTTTCATGTGCTGTTCTGCTTCCAGCCCTGGCTGGGAACGGGGGATGAAGAGGAGAAGATAAAATTAATCAAGCATTCACAAGCTTCAAAATTTCAATTCAGGTTAGATTTGAAATATGGTTTGTCCCTAAGGGTGGGAAAGGGTGTAAGGGCGATCTAGTGATCTGGATTCTCTTCTGAGTTCTACCGTACACTTAGGATTCCAGCCCCATCCTGGTTTTGTTTTCCATAACCAATACGTAGTTTCTCACATCTCTTTGGATAAATTTAGTTTTGTAATTGAAAGTCCAATTAAATAAAGTCCATGAAAGTCTGGGTTCTTCTGTTTTGTGTCATGAAACACTTATAGATAGGAAACAGTATCTCACCATCCTTACTTTCCTTTAAGAAAAAATTCTGAACTGGCCTAAAATCTGATCTTCTTATATCTGAACCAAACACAAATCTCTTAATTTCAGATGAATTAACATGCCTTTGGGTCCCATCTGATTCCTATTAACATTAACAGAAAGGCTCCCATTGGCTTCAATGGTAGTTGGACCAGATCTTTTATTTGCTTCTCCAACACTAGCAGTTGCTTTCCCTCCCAATCTTATCCTTTGACTATGGAGGAAAAAGGGGGAAAAAAACAGTTTCCAGTGTTTTCCGGACGCTATTAACTAATAATCCTAGTGTCTGCCTGCTTCTTATTTAAGTATAAGAAGTAACTCTGACATACTGCATAACTTTGAATTGGGACTTGCCATTGCAGTTGGTAGTGACATTTTTCAATCTGACTTTCACACACAGCTAGGAGACAGAGAAGACTTTATATTGCAAAAAAGAATGGCTATTGATCCACAGAGGGACTGGAATATGTTGCTTCAGGCCTTTCAGCCGATTAATAATAGTAATAATAATAACTAATAAAAAGACCCTATGTCTTTCAATATACTGTTAATTATTCTGTCAACATCCAGAGCAAGAATCTATTGAACTTATTGACAACAGCCTACAGCTTCATTATTGGTATGTGACAAAGAAGAGAAGCCATTTTATCAAGTACATGGCATTTTAATCAAATAGAAATGCATGAGGTACTCCTGCTCGTGTGTACTATTCTGATCCTGTGAGTTACTGAACACCCTCAACTCCCACTGAAGTGGGAGATCTCAGCACCTCACAGGATTATGGTCATAGTGACTGGCTCATTGCACAGTCTTGAATTTATATCACGGTCAGTGACCTTTAAAAGACAATGACCTGATCCGTAGACCAGTGAAATCAATGAGCGCCTTTGCATTGACTCCAGTGGGCTTGATCAGGAATAACATGTGCTACAAGGCTTAGAAGTAAGCTGGCTGCATTCAGAGTAGCTGAAGATAATCACATTAATTTTCTCATTGTCCCCATGTTGTCTTTAAGTTTACATTTCCTAAAACAGAAGATGAAATGGTTATTTCATTATCCTGAGTTGGAAAATGAACTATTATCATTAGCTGGCTGTTTATGTAGGGTAATAACCAGTGCACGTTCTTTATCTCATTGACTTAAACATTAAAAACTAATGCAGATAAGCTAGCAAATTGATTGGGATTCAAACTCTGACTCTTGTACCTATAATATAACTTTCTGAATGGACGATTGGGTGAAGGGTGGTGTGTGTTTGTGGGGAGAGGGAGTTTGTTTTGTGATGATTTCTTGCTGACTGGCAGTTGTACAGTGGGGGAGGCCAAAACGGATTTTCAGCTGTGTCTCTAGGGTTGTACGTGCAATTGGTTGTAAGGTGACAGGAGTCTGGGACAGATGTCCTTTATGATTATTGAAATTGAATACAATAAAGTAAATAGGAGTTCACTTTAGTTGTCTTTACACGGGAATAACTCCACACTGGTAAGTATTTTCCCTGGGCTCAATCCGGCAAATTCATGTGAAGAACTTCAAATGACGTTCAATGGGACTATTCCTGCATAAAGTTAACAGTGTGTAAAGTTAACACTGGAAAAGCACTCTTTACAGGCTCAAGCTAAGAAGCTGGTGCAATGGTTAGGATGCTAGCCTGAGCCTCAGGAGACCCTGTGTTCAATTCCTTACTCTAACACAGAATCCTTGCATGACCTTGGACAAGTTTCTTAGTTGCTATACCTCAGTTCCCCCATCTGTAATATGGGGATAAATAGCGCCTACTTTACAGGAAGTGGGAGTATAAATACATCAATGAGGACCATAAAAGTATCCAAGATACTAATCTGCTGTATAGTGATCTAAGCTTTGGTTAAAGTATGGTGTGTATAAATCTAGTTCACTGGAAAAAATGAATAATAAAATGGGTCCCTTTTGTTTTAGCCATTAGTAATTTTTTTAAAAAAAATCATAATTTCATAAATGTTCACAAACTTGCCTTCACAAATTGGAGACAAAATGAAATTGCACATTTTGCTGTCCAGATAAGGATAATCCAATGGACTACTCATGTGAATAAGGTCTATGGAATTGGGCTCTGTATTTTTAAATGTGCACACAACATATTCTGCAATGCATGCAATAAAGTGTGCACGATTTCTCTGAGGAAATAGTTCCGCAATGTGACAGCAATAATAAAACAAATCTCCAATGCACACAGCCCAAAGTATACAGCGTGAAGGCTGAATGAATTTGAGAATGTTTTGCACCACAAGCCTGCGATAAATGCAAAACAAATACCAAATTGGTTTCATTTTGGCCCTGATCTAAAGTCTAATGACGTCTAAGAGCTTTTTTGTTGACTTCAGTAGGCTTTGGATAAGGCCTTTATAGGCATGCATCAAATGTCATGGAATGGGTGGTGCAATATAGGTTCCACAACACTCATTAAACTCTAGAACCATAATACGCAAAGACACATTCAGTGGGTTTTGCCATCTACTCTGAATGCAAATGAGCAGCCTATAAATTGGTGTACTTGCTCATTGAATGTATCAGCCCCACCCCAAACCCAGAATTGGAGCTCCACTTGCTAACAAGCCTCTTTCCTATTCTTGGCACAGGGAAGCCACCTTGTTTTCCATTTCCATTTCCATTGTGTGTAGGCACATTTTATCTTATCCAGGCTATTTCCTTTATGCTGGGACTTCCCGGCCAATGGGAGTGCAGAACCAGTGCTTGGGGTGGGGGCAGCGCACGGAGCCCCGTGGCCCCCTTGCCTAGGAGCCGGACCTGCTGGCTGCTTCCGGGGCACAGTGTGGTGCCAGCCAGGACAGGTAGGGACTGGCCCGCCTTAGTGCCACAGCACTGCAGACCGGACTTTTTCGGTGGTGCTGACCAGAGCCGCCAGGATCCCTTTTTGACCAGGTGTACTGGTTGAAAACCGGCCACCTGGTCACCCTAAGTAACTCCCTGAAATCCACTGGGGGATTTCACCATTCTTCTTACATGGAAGGTGCTCAGATACTACTACAGGGATGGGCAGCAGTATAAAACCCCAAGATGGGTAGAAAGAAGTGTGGCAGGGAATAACTCACCAAGGGCAAGTACTTATTTCAGTGGGAATCAGTTTTGTTTCTGTGGTGCTTTTGGGGTCTGAATGATTACAGGCTGCATATGGACACACATTTTAGGCACTTTTTCTATTGTTCTGAAGGAAAGAAGGGTACCCTGTATGTGCCTGCATGGTTACCTTAGATGCACAAAGAGAGATGCATCTTCTATGGTGTGTCTTGAATGAGCCAACCTTCCACAAGATCCCCGCTTCAGTCAGGGCCAGATTCGGATTGCCTTCATGAGGATGTGCAGTGGAGGGTATTTGCTCGGCCCACATAAGGGTCAGGCGGGAATTGCAGCAACCACGATCAGGGGAAAGCATAAACTCAGATTATACCCACCATAGCCTGTGCTATGGAAGGTTCGTGAGGTTTCTTGGGACCTGCACTAGCTGCACAGATCGATGGCCCAAGTTTCATTGCGAAGCCAAATCTATGGCATTCTGTGTTTGAAAAAGTGCAAGTGTATTGAAAGAACTTCAAACCTTTTGGTGGCATCTCAAGGTTCAGTGAACTGTTCAGGTGGCCCAGAAGTTTCAGACAAAATATAGTTAGCATCCCTTCTGTGTCTGCCCACAAGACTATTTGGATTTCCCATAGTGTTGGGTTCTGAAATGAAGCTGTTTCATAACACTCGCTGAACCTCCCCTGAACTGTAGCTTGGATTTTCTATTTCCCCATCTGTGTCAGCTGTCAAGAAATTGTATGAAGTTAGTTTTACTGACTTTTTCTTATTAGCTTTTCTTGTCTGCTTGATTCTGGATGGGGGTGGGGAGAAGAACGTTTGCAACATGAAAACATGAATCTTATATTTGTATATAAAGGTCTATGTAACCAGTAACTATTTAACAATGTAGATCTGGTAGACTATATGTTCCAGATTCACTGATCTGGTAGAAAAATATAAGGACCAGATTTACAATTTTCTCTGGCTGCTTTATCCTGGTCCAGTGATGCAAAGCAACCATAAACCAAGCTTAACTGGGATTTCCCAGGCCCGTTCCCTTCTGTACAGGCTGACCATTGCAGACAAATACTCGTGGCAGTGTAGGCTGCATCTCCCAGTAGTAGGTGTGAGTGCCTGTCCCTCTCATCTTCCCAACATTTGCCTGCTTCATCTGGTATTTTACCCCTTCTTACCCCCTCTTGTCACAGATATGGCTACAAAACTCACAATACATCTCGTATAGCATTAATCAGAGCAGCAAAATAATGGTGTTACCAAGAAAGTCTAAGGATTATCCCAGCAAATGTCTTCATGCTGTTATCTTAGCGTATGGTGAGTTGGATAATGATGATCCATCAAAAGAAGTGATATTGCTATGGCCCTGGTTAGACACTACAGAGAATATGAAGAAAATGTTGGTCACCTCTATGGATGGTTGTTTGTTGCTCTGTGGAGGGTATAATGAACAACTGCCAAGATTCAGAGTTTGATTCTCCTTTATACTGAGGCCCCTTTATACCACTCTGGCACTGTAAAGAGGGCTTACTGTAAATAACAATTAGGCCTTCACATTTTAAGAGTACTGTCCAAGAAGGTCTCAGCTGGTATAAATTTAGCATAACTTCATTGACTTCAATGGAACTACATCAATATGCACCAGCTGAGATTCTGGCCCAAACAGTGTTATAAGAAGAGGCTAATGGGGGTTGCTTTTTGAACTGCAGCCTGTAATCCTAATTCCATTTTTTGTTGCCATGTTATTACCCACAGAGCACCACTGATTTCATTAGCTGAGGCGAAATCGGGTAGGCTGAGAGAATTATGTTTGGGAATCACACTGGGAAAATTGATTACTGATTTATCTTAATTGCAATTATTTTGTCACTGTGGCATATAAACTTGGAAATTGGAAACTTGACCTTGGAAATTTCATTTCGGTAGTGCTTCAGGTATGAAATTTGGAGTTAACAAGATGGAAACGCAGTACAGCAAGGCTGGCCCTCAAAATAATGCTGATCCAAGAACTGTGAGATTACCACTCAGACAAGCAGTGCAGAAGTGATTGATTAAATTCATCCAGTGAATAAATATGTATTTAAATTGCTGTATTGCTTTTCCTGTCTGGAACATACAGTATTATTCATTCAGAGTGAAGCTCATCCTCAGTGCAGAGGAGCAGCACAAGGTTCTCTACATGACTTAAGGACCTACTTGTGGCTACTCAAGGAAACTTTGGCATAGCAATCCTGCAGGGGTACCTGTACAACCCTGGGTGCCATAAGTGTGTTTCCTTATGGGCTGGTGCAAGCAGCCATGATGATGAGGGGGGTAAGATCAATGGGACCTATGTTTTTGGAGAACAACCCCCACATCTCTGGAATAAGGTCTATGTTGGCTATTCCAAAGGAGAGTGGGGGTGTTGTGTAACAACCCTGATGACTGGCCATGAATTGGAGGATGGATTTCACCTCTCTAGCCCCTTTGCACCCAAGCTGTATATAAACAACTTTCTTGGGCTTTATGTGGGTGGAGTGAACTTTATTCTTACTGGTATTTTTTTCTGCTCTGGTTTATTTGCCTGTATAGGGCTGTTCACTCACAGATCCTTGATTTCCCCAGGTATTAGTGGCTTGCTCTTCATGTCGGTTATTTTATTGTATTCCACTTCTATTTAGGAATTGCCCTTTAAGCATTTATCCTGTTTGTTTATTTTTACACCAGATGTACTTATTGACTAGTGCAGGGTGTTGTCATTCACAGAAATAGAACCTGTGTGAAGTGCTGTCTGTGGAAAGGCCATCAGAGTACAGAAACAATTATCCCCAAGGGAGCAGCCTTCCATATTTAGAGACAAGTAATGCTCTCCTAAAAAAAATTGTAGGGCCCAGTTCCTCATGCTGCTGACCTCCTCACATAAGATTCTGAGTAAAGTACTCACCTCTTGCTTTGATCCCAATGGGAACAGAGAGCACTCAGTATCTCTCCTGCATTCTTAAGTGTTTTGCTGGATTTGGGCCTCTGTCTGGAGCACTCCCGTCCATCACATTTCCCAGATGCTACACCAAAACAACTTTTTTTTTCCAAGTTCCTATTTGTATTCTATGCATAACAGTAATTTTTGAACAAAAGATTTTGTAGAATGTCAAATATGAGGCTGCTAGAAGCAAAGTTAATTATAGCTACAACTGTCTGAAAGTCACCACTGTATTCGTTTTCTTCCATTGAACTCACTAGCTAAAGCTCTAAAGATTCCTGAGAATGAATCAGAAACTAAGGATTTCAGAGATCATATTTAATACCAGTTTCTAAAAACCTGGCCATCTAAAAACCATGAAATGTATAGGAAGACTGGTAAAGAGAAATATTAAGAACGTATCTACTTTTATCATGCTCAGACTCCTACTGCAACCCCCATAAAGGAGCTGATGTGGTTTTTAGTTTATGATTAAAACACTAATTAAATTATTCTAAAAGAGAAAGTTGTACACAAATGTTAATTAATGTATTACTATACAAAAATGACATTGCAGTCTTTTGAAACATCTTTCTACCTGAATCAACACGCTAATGTTTGTGCAGCTCTTTGAAAATGTGGGTTCTAGGTTTCAATTAGGTCCAAAGCCTGGCCTCCTTACTCAGGCAAAACTCCCAATGAAGTCAATGAGAATTTTGGTTAAGTGAAAACTGTATGACTGGCCTATTAATTATTTCATGCTAACAATGGGAAACATTTTGGATTGAAACAATCTTAACAAACCAGCAGAGATTTGCTTTCCAAAGCAGTTTCCTTTTATAGATTGAAATAAAATATATAAAATGTAATATTGAAACTTTATTTTAATGGAATGATGTCAGATTGGAGGGAGGTCTCAAGTGAGGTTCCACAGAAATCTGTTCTGGGTCCAGTGTTTAACATCTATAATGAGCTGGATATAGGTATAGAGAGCATACTGATCAAGTTTACAGATGACACAAAGCTAAGGGAGGTTGCCAATGCTCTGGAGGCGAAAGCTAAATTTCAGAGGGCTCTTGATAAATTGGAGAACTGGGCTATAGACAACAAAATGAAATTCAACAGAGACAAATGTAAGGTGTTGCACTTAGGGAAGAAAAACCACTTGGGTCCACAAAATTAGTCTGGAAGGCACCTAAGAACAGCTTTTCTTGTAAGGGTTCAAAGTTCCTACTGCTTCTGATCTGGTTAGAAATATGGTTAGAACAATCTTTCTTGTATTTGGATATTTCTGGTTTTGCATATACCTGGAAGTGCAAAGAAATATTAAATGAAGCGGGGTATGGTAAGAAATTAATGAAATATTTTTAAAACAACCAAAACTTTGTTTTAAAAGTTCAAGAAAAAAGTATGTGAAATATTTACAAATCTGAACAAATTAGTGTTAATCAATACTACTTGGCAACTGTTTCCTTTTGGGGGCAATTATCGCACTCCTCGGGTGGCATTATAAGACTGAAGGACATATATTTAACCATCCAAGAAGTGCAATAATAACCATCCCGAAATATAGTGCCTGGAGTTCTGCATCTACTGTTGTGAAATGGAATTGACTCATAAATAAGAAATGCAGTTGGATCCAGAGAGACAAGGTGGGTGAGGTAATATCTGTTATTGGGACTACCTCTGTTGACAAGAGAGACAAGCTTTGGGGCTTACACAGAGCTCTTCTTCAGGCAGAAGAAATAGGTCCAATGAAAGATACTACCTCACCCACCTTGTCTCTCTAAACCCTGGGAACAACATGTGAATCAAGATGCGCCTGCTAGAAATGGGTTTGAGCAGGAGGAGAAAATGAAAGACAAAGGGAAATGGCTTGATAAACTAACATGAGGAAAGAACCTGTAATGCACAAACTCCAGGATGGCATTGTCTCCAGTTGGAGTACGCTTGATAGGTGGGGAAAATGGTCTCCCCTTAGTTCCACTCTTCTCAACATAGGAGTCTCAAAAAACTTTCAGATTTGGATCAGGGGAGAGTGGAAACCTGAAGGAGAGCATTGAAAAAAACATTGAAACATATATACTCTCATAGGCCCAGTCTACACTTAAAATTTAGACCAGCCTAGGACATTGCTTATGAGTGTGAGATTCACCCCCTCCCCGGCCCCCAAATGCTGTAGTTAAGCTGACTTGACCCCAAGTGTAGACACAGCCCTCCATATTGTAGACGTAGCCTCAGATGAGCAACTTTGTCAATGCAGAAAAAGTACTGTGTGAATAATGGTTTTCTCTTTGAAATCCATAAACAGACCCATGAGAGTCAGTCTAGTCTTAGGTACTGTAACTGAGCTTATAGAGTATCATATTAGAACCCCTATTGTGTTTGGCCATGTCTACATTACAGATTTGTGTCAACATACAGCTGCCGTAGGTAGTACATCGCTTGTGTGCATGCACACTTGGCTCCCTGTGCCAGCTGTGTGCATACTCACTAGCAGTGCTTGTGTCAATGCACAGTGAGGTGTGCCATGGGTAGGTTTCCCACTGTGCAACTCGCCACCATCCAGCACACTGTCTTTTGGGAAGTTTTGGCAATGCATGATGGGGCCAAAATGAGTTGGACAGGGAGCCTGGGGTCTCCATCCCATAATGTAATCTGTAATTTTCTCACACCTTTTTCAGAATCCCACAAACCCATGTCGCATCCTTGTTGTTTGCCTCTCTGACAGAAGTATGGATCCTGTGCATGATCCTGCAGTATTTGCAAGAACAATTGAATGAGTGGGGAACATAACAATTTCTTGGAGGACAGATTGCTGTGGGACATAGCAAGAGGTTGTTGTTGGTGGTCATGGAGCAGTTCCAGATGATGGAGTGCTGCTTCTGGGTCCAAAAACAAGCACTGACTGGTGGGATCGCATCGTAATGCTGGCTGGGATGACGAGCAGTGGCTGCAGACCTTTAGGATGCACAAGGCCACATTCCTGGCTCTGTGTGCTGAACTCGTTCCCATGCAGGGACACCAGAATGAGAGCTGCTCTGGCAGTGGAGAAGCTAGTGGCAATTACACTGTGGAAACGTGCAGTGCCAGATTGCTAGCAGTCAATTGGGAATCAATCTGGAACTAGGAAATCCACTTCAGGGGATGTTCTCATGCACATATGCAGGGCCACTAATTGTCTTCTGCTATGCAGGACTGTGACTCTCGCAATGTGCAGACATAGTGCATGGATTTGCAGCAATGGGGCTTTTGAACGGGGTGGGGGGGAGTAATAGATGGCTCACATATTCCTATTTTGGCACCAGTCCACCTTGTGACAGAGTACACCAACAGGAAGGACTGCTTTTCTATGATTATGCAAGTGCCAGCAGATCACCAGGAACGCTTGACAGGCATCAGTGTGGGCTGGTCAGGGAAGATGCATGACAGGCATCTTTAAGAACATAGGACTTTTCAAGCAGGGACCTTCTTTCTTGACGGGTGTATTCCCCTTGGCAATGTTGAAATACCAGTAGTGATCCTGTGGTCCAAGTGTACCCCTTGCTCCCCTGGCTCATGAAGCCATACACCAGCCACCAAATGATTCAGCTATCAGCTCAGTCGGTGCAGAATGACAGTTGGATTTGATTTCAGTCATTTGAAGGGATGCTAGCACACTATTTACTCACAAGATTGGACCTCAGTGTGAAAAAATATCCCAATGGTTATAGCTGGCTGCTATGTCTTGCACAATGTCCGTGAAGCAAAGAGGGAAATGTTTCCACCAGGTGGATCGTAGAGGTAGAGTGAATTTGAACAGCCAGATACAAGGGCTATTAAAACTCAAAGTGAAGTTATTTGACTCTGGGAGGCTTGGAAAGACCCTTTAACAGTGAATTAGAGAAATGTATGATGGTGTAGTGTGCTCTACCTGGCCCTGCTCTTTTGTGTCCTGGTAGGAATTGTGTGGTGATTGCTGTACATGTAGGAATATATATATAGGAACAAATTATCAATGCACCTATTAAGTTTGTTTGTGAATGATCCTATAATTTGCATGACAATGTGCAGTAACAGGTAATTTATTGCTTTCAGAACTGCTCAGCACTCGGTAGCATATTTTATGAACTAATAAAAATGAATTATGTTCCAGATAATATAATTTTAGTCTGTAACAAAATAGTGCAAAAACCCATGCAATTTTAAAACAAATACTTTAAAAATGTAATAAGTAGAACATTCATGTCCATTTCTGCTACACATACACCCACTGGCTTTCACGGGTCAGTGTATGGGAAGCTGTGATTGTTTTTAACGTCCCCCAGAGTAGAGTAGTAGGGATAGTGCAGTGACCCTGATGTCACATGGAATGTTGAGGAGGGATAGAGGAAGGTCCTGATATTGAGTTCTCAGTGGTCTGCCTACGGAGTCATCTTCTTTCTTCTCCTTATTTGGCTCAGGTGTTCTGAAGGCTGCAATGGCTGCGGCTGCAGATAAAACACACACAGGTACCACTGTCAGTTGATTCACTCTAGAAAGTGAAATTTTAAAATGCTGAACTCACTCCCCGTGAGCTTTAGGTACTGCCATCTCACTTCTGCTTGGGATTGCTTGTGCGCAGGGCCAGTCATAGCACCAGCCATGGGGTTGAGAAATGAGGACAGAATTGCTCAGTTGCATGAATCTAGTAGTATAGGACAAGGACACTGAATACTGGCACCATTTGCAATGGCTGGTGGTGATTTTAGCTGATGCCTCATTCCTGAAAGTAACAAAGGCACAGAAAGCACAGCTGCTGCTGGGGTCCAGAAGCTGCCTGGGCCCATAGGCTGCTATCTTGTGTACTGCAGTGGTGCCTGCTGAAGATATCCCTGAGTGGCCTGGGAAAGTGCCTTACTGTGGAGGTACTTCAGGAGAGGATTACAGGGTACCTCCACGAACGTTTCATTGAGATCTCTCAGGAGAAATCAAAGGACATCCCTGTGTACATAAAAACCTGCTCTGTATGAGCCCCAGCCACCACCCCACCCCGGCCTGACTCTAGAGGGCAATAAAAAGCAGAGAGCAACTTGACTTCTCTTCATTGTACTATTACCTCTTCTAGCATGAGTAAATTAATGCTCTATCAAAAGATGTGTCTTGCTACTTTGCGGGTGCCATCCCTGAAATTGAAAATGTATCTACCCACTCACCCAAAGTTCCTTCCCCTGCACCGGGCTCACCCTGGCTGGATTGTGGTGGAGTCAACAACAGGTCTGGGCTTGCTGCACAGCTGAATCCCCAGTCACCTGTCCCCCATACTCCTCCTTCTTTTCCTCATCCACCACCTGCTCATGACAGGGGTGCTGTGACTTGGGCTCCTCGGAGGCATCCACAGTGGTGTGTGTGGTGGTCGGTCTCCAGTGAATATGGCAGGCAGGTCTGCAGCTCAGCACTTGATTGATTGTTGGCCTCTCTGGCTTTCTGGTATGCCTGCTGCAGCTCCTTGGCTTTCATGGGACACTGCTGCTGCTGCCTGTCATAGCCATTCTCCTGCAGCCCATGAACAATCTGCTTACAGATGTTGCCATTTCTACAGCTGGTTCAGACCTATGCCCACACAACCTCGTCTATCTGCTCCAGGCAGAACCATGGCTGGAGCATGTAGCCCACATTGTCAGTTCAGCAGTTGCACTCAACAATGCTAGACATGCTTGCCAAGCTGGGCAATCAGGAAAAAGAATTTCAAAAATGTTCAGGGCTTTATATGGGTGTGTGGGGCTTCTGGTCTCCATGACCCCTGGGCAGAGCGGTCAGTGTGGGCCATTGTGGAACAGCTGCTGGAGGACAGTTAGCATCAACATAAGTAGCACAGTGTCTACACTCACTCTGCATTGACCTATGTATATCGACCATGGCTCTACACCACTTGGGAAGGTGGTGTTACTAAGTTGTCATAACGAGGCACTTATATCAGTGGGAGGCACATGTAAGTGTAGACACATGCACAACTAGGTTGATGTAAGCTGCTTTGCATTCACTTAACTTTATAGTGTAGACCGGGCTTTAGCCACTTGCTAGAGATTTAATGGAAAATGCATTCTTACAAAAGGTCTCTAACTGCCAGTGAATTCATGAAAATATTACTACTGTTGGAAAACAAAGATTAATTTTTGATATCCTGTAAATATAACAGTTAGGTTGTGTGAGGGGAAAAATGGGAGGGTCTGTTGATATATTTTAACCATAATCTTTCTATATTTACTAGCATCTTACTTGTATAAAACATTGCTACAAAAATGTCAGGCATATCAAATGATTTAGAGTAGCAGCAACTAGACAAGATAAAATGTTTAATTTTCTTTGAAACATTGAGTGCTTGAAAGAAATGTATTCTGAGCAGACTCTTTCTGTACCATATTTCAGAGCTGTCTACAAAATAAAAAATTAGCCAGCATAAAAGAAGCTGAGGATCTGAGGGAGATTCCCAAGCCTGAGCCATTCTTTTTAGGTGACAAATCTGGCCAACTGTCCCAGATTGAGGTGTCATTAGAGGAGTTTTTGGAACAAATTGATAAACTAAACAGTAATAAGTCAGCAGGACCAGATGGTATTCACCCAAGAGTTCTGAAGGAACTCAAATGTGAAATTGCAGAACTACTAACTTAAGTCTGTTACCTATCATTTAAATCAGCTTCTGTACCAAATGACTGGAGGATAGCTAATGTAATAACAATTATTAAAGAGGGCTTCAGAGGTGATCCCAGAAATTACAGGCCGGTAAACCTGATTTCAGTACCAGGCAAACTGATTGAAACTATAGTAAAGAACAAAATTGTCAGACACATAGATGAACATAATTTGTTGGGGAAGAGTCAACATGGTTTTTGTAAAGGGAAATCATGCCTCACCAATCTACTAGAATTGTTTGAGGGGGTCAACAAGCATGTGGACAAGGGGAACTCAGTGGATATAGTGTACTTAGATTTTTCAGAAAGCCTTTGACAAGGTCCCTCACCAAAGGCTCTTAAGCAAAGTAAGCTGTCATGGGTTAAGAGGGAAGGTCCTCTCATGGATTGGTAACTGTTTAAAAGTTAGGAAACAAAGGATAGGAATAAATGGTCAGTTTTCAGAATGGAGAGAGGTAAATAGTGGTGTCCCCCAGGGGTCTTTACTGAAACCAGTCCTATTGAACATATTCATAAATGATCTGGAAAAAAAAGTATAAACAGTGAGGTGGCAAAATTTGCAGATGATACAAAACTAAGCAAGATAGCTAAGTCCCAGGCAGACTGTGAAGAGCTACAAAAGGATCTCTCAGAGCTGGGTGACTAGGCAACAAAATGACAGATGAAATTCAGTGTTGATAAATGCAAAGTCATGCACATTGGAAAACATAATCCCAACTATACATATAAAATGATGGGGTCTAAATTAACTGTTAGCACACAAAAAAGAGATTGCGGAGTCATTGTGGATAGTTCTCTGAAAACATCCATTCAATGTGCAATGGCCGTCAAAAAAGTGAACAGAATGTTGTGTGTAGATAATAAGATAGAAAATATCATATTGCCTCTATATAAATCCATGGTATGCCCACATCTTGAATACTGCGTGAAGATGTGGTCACCCCATCTCAAAAAGGATATATTGGAATTGGAAAAGGGGTTCAGAGAAGGGCAACAAAAATTATTAGGGGTATGGAACAGCTTTCATATGAGGAGATATTAATAAGACTGGGACATTTCAGCTTGGAAAAGAGACAACTAAGGGAGGGATATAATAGAGATCTATAAAATCATGACTGGTTTGGAGAAAGTAAATAAGGAAGTGTCATTTACTCCTTCTCATAACACAAGAACTAGGGGTCACAAAATGAAATTAATAGGCATCAGGTTTAAAACAAACAAAATGAAGTATTTCTTCACACAACGCACAGTCAACTTGTGGAACTCTTTGCTAGAGGATGTTGTGAAGTCCAAGACTATAACAGGGTTCAAAAAAGAACTAGATAAATTCATGGAGGATTGATCCATCAATGGCTATTAGCCAGGATGGGCAGGGATGGTGTCCCTAGCCTCTGTTTGCCAGAAGCTGCGAATGAGTGACAGGGAGTGGATCACTTGATGATTACCTGTTCGTTCCCTCTGGGGCACCTGGCACTGGCCACTGTTGGAAGATGGGATACTGAGCTAGACGGATCTTTGGTCTGACCCAGTATGGCCTTTCTTATGTTCTTATGTAATTATGCAGTATTACATCACAATAGGATGTGCATTGGTAAGGGGTTATTGATGCATTGTTAGGAACAAAGGCAAATGCTTTCATTGCCAGAAAAATGGGCCATTAACCTACTAAAATGAATCATTACATGGTTGAGTGCTATTAGAATACAGACCTTTTATTTAAATGTTCTTTTTTTTTAAACAGACTCTTCCATCCTCCAAGAATGGCAGCTATGCAGCACAGGCACGGGGGGCAGATAAAGACATTAAACATCTGAATGGGGAGAAGTTTGAGTTTCCAGTTAAGCTTAGTAATTAAGAGCAAAATGGACCCATACAGGCCTTTTTATAGTCTAACACCCTAAAGTTTGGAAAAGTTGTGATCTAGATCTAAATGTTGCAGCTTGACCCTTTCTCTAACCAAGATGGAAAAGGTTTGACGGTCTGAGGCCATGTCTACATTGGTCAGGAACATTTCTTGAGTATATGTAAGGATGATGTAAAACAATACCCGTGGGATAAAGCTGTAAAGTCTGTAGAAGGAAAAACCCACTTTAGTAGATGCCTTTGAGCAAACCCAGACAACAAATGAGCAAAAGCCACAGAAAGAAGAGTGTAAACTTAGCGGGAAGGGAGGTTCCTGTTTTTACCACTGTAAAAAAGGAGAGTGGTTGGGAGGCTAAACAATCACATCCCCAGAAATAGCCCTCTCCTGGCAATTCCTTTTCCGACCCCCGCCCCCGCTGTGAAAAGTGAGGAGCCCAGAAGGTGCTATCAGTGTAATTCTACAGAGCACCTGTGAGATCGATGCCTTAAGCTAAAAACAACCCAACCCCAGCCAGTTCTTATTGGTGCTGCTACCATTGACCCAGAAACTGCTGATACAGGAACCTCAGAAGCACCCGTGATCTACCTGGCGAGTTTTGTGGGAACTGGCCCCACAGAACCAGATAGGGAGCACATTAAAGTTTGTCAGAATTAATGGCGAAGAATGCCTAGGGTGGAAGGATTCAGTGGCACAGATTTCTCTGGTTAAGCAGATTATGATCCTAGAGATGGACATGTAACTTGACCAAACAGCAGAGATTGTGGTGGTAGGGTTCCCATGCCTGTAGTTAAAACTCTTGTGGAGTAGGAAGGTTTGGAAAGGGATTTGGCTGTGAAAGTGATGTGTTGACTATAGAAAACTGAATGCTATTCCTGTGTTGGATGTGTACCCCATGCCTTGAATTGATGATATGCTGGCTATTTAAAGCAAAGCTTAATGTTTCAGTACTTTTTATTTAACTCGATGTTATTGGCAAATTCCTCTGGAGGAGGAGGCACAGAAGAAATCTGCTTTTATTATTGACGTAGGAGTCTATAAATTTACAATGTTACCTTTCATTAACACTGGCGCAACCTTGCAGAGACTGGTTAACAAAGTGTTAAGTGGTTTACAGAATTTTGCAAGAGTATATATACATGACATAGCAGTGTTCAGTGATACATGGAATGATCATTAAAAACACTTGGGAATTGGCCTGACAAGACTCAAGGAAGCTGGTCAAAACATAAAAGTCTCTAAGTGCAAAACTGGAGCAGTCAAAGTGTCTTATTTAGGACATTGGGTTGGAGGGCGGCAGATATCTCTTGAACCTCTTGAGGTAGAAGCCATTGTAAGTTGGCCTGTAAACCAAACCAGACAGGCCACATTTTTCATAGGTCTAGCAAACTATTACAGGTTTGTACCTGGGTTCAGTGATGTATCCCCTATCATGGATCTATGTAAAAAGAACTAGCCCATTAGGTCATTTGGTCAAAAGCATGCCAGAAAGGTTTTGGTAAGACAAAAAAAACTTATCTGAAGAGTATTCTAGCTAGCCCTGATTTTTAACAAAACGTTTGAACTGTGTACAGATGCATCTGGCATTTGTTTAGGTGCTGTACTAATGCAAACAGGACAAGGCATCTAAAAGCACCCAATTGGTGACAGATTTTTGCTTTAGAAGGCAGTGGAGCAAAATTACTGTCTTCTTCTTAGCATAAAGAAAAAAGAAAAGGAGTACTTGTGGCACCTTAGAGACTAACCAGTTTATTTGAGCATGAGCTTTCGTGAGCTACAGCTCACTTCATCGGATGCATAGCATATCGTGGAAACTGCAGAAGACATTATATACACACAGAGACCATGAAACAAAACTTCCTCCCACCCCACTGTCCTGCTGCTAACTGCTTATCTAAAGTGATCATCAAGGAGGGCCATTTCCAGCACAAATCCAGGTTTTCTCACCCTTCCCCCCCCCCACCCCACAGACACACATACAAACTCACTCTCCTGCTGGTAATAGCCCATCCCTCTTTGAAACCTCTCTTTATAATGCTCATGATAATCAAGGTGGGTCATTTCCAGCACTAATCCAGGTTTTCTCATCACCCCCCCCGACACACACACACACCCCTCCAAAAACCACACACACAAACTCACTCTCCTGCTGGCAATAGCTCATCTTACAATGTGCACAGCAATAATCCAAGTTTAACCAGAACGTCTTGGGTGGGGGTTTGTAGGAAAAAAACAAGGGGAGATAGGCTACCTTGCATAATGACTTAGCCACTCCCAGTCTCTATTCAAGCCCAAATTAATAGTATCCAATTTGCAAATGAATTCCAATTCAGCAGTTTCTCACTGGAGTCTGGTTTTGAAGTTTTTTTGCTTTAAGATAGCGACCCTCATGTCTGTGATTGCGTGACCAGAGAGATTGAAGTGTTCTCCGACTGGTTTATGAATGTTATAATTCTTAACATCTGATTTGTGTCCATTTATTCTTTTACGTAGAGACTGTCCAGTTTGACCAATGTACATGGCAGAGGGGCATTGCTGGCACATGATGGAATATATCACATTGGTGGATGTGCAGGTGAACGAGCCTCTGATAGTGTGGCTGATGTTGTTAGGCCCTGTGATGGTGTTCCCTGAATAGATATGTGGGCACAGTTGGCAACGGGCTTTGTTGCAAGGATAGGTTCCTGGGTTAGTGGTTCTGTTGTGTGGTATGTGGTTGTTGGTGAGTATTCGCTTCAGGTTGGGGGGCTGTCTGTAGGCAAGGACTGGCCTTTCTCCCAAGATTTGTGAGAGTGTTGGGTCATCCTTCAGGATAGGTTGTAGATCCTTAATAATGCGTTGGAGGGGTTTTAGTTGGGGGCTGAAGGTGACGGCTAGTGGCGTTCTGTTATTTTCTTTGTTAGGCCTGTCCTGTAGTAGGTGACTTCTGGGAACTCTTCTGGCTCTATCAATCTGTTTCTTCACTTCCGCAGGTGGGTATTGTAGTTGTAAGAATGCTTGATAGAGATCTTGTAGGTGTTTGTCTCTGTCTGAGGGGTTGGAGCAAATGCGGTTGTATCGCAGAGCTTGGCTGTAGACGATGGATCGTGTGGTGTGGTCAGGGTGAAAGCTGGAGGCATGTAGGTAGGAATAGCGGTCAGTAGGTTTCCGGTATAGGGTGGTGTTGATGTGACCATCGTTTATTAGCATTGTAGTGTCCAGGAAGTGGATCTCTTGTGTGGACTGGACCAGGCTGAGGTTGATGGTGGGATGGAAATTGTTGAAATCATGGTGGAATTCCTCAAGGGCTTCTTTTCCATGGGTCCAGATGATGAAGATGTCATCAATATAGTGCAAGTAAAGTAGGGGCGTTAGGGGACGAGAGCTGAGGAAGCGTTGTTCTAAATCAGCCATAAAAATGTTGGCATACTGTGGGGCCATGCGGGTACCCATAGCAGTGCCGCTGATCTGAAGGTATACATTGTCCCCAAATGTAAAATAGTTATGGGTAAGGACAAAGTCACAAAGTTCAGCCACCAGGTTAGCCGTGACATTATCGGGGATAGTGTTCTCGATGGCTTGTAGTCCATCTTTGTGTGGAATGTTGGTGTAGAGGGCTTCTACATCCATAGTGGCCAGGATGGTGTTATCAGGAAGATCACCAATGGATTGTAGTTTCCTCAGGAAGTCAGTGGTGTCTCGAAGGTAGCTGGGAGTGCTGGTAGCGTAGGGCCTGAGGAGTGAGTCTACATAGCCGGACAATCCTGCTGTCAGGGTGCCAATGCCTGAGATGATGGGGCGCCCAGGATTTCCAGGTTTATGGATCTTGGGTAGTAGATAGAATATCCCAGGTCGGGGTTCCAGGGGTGTGTCTGTGCGGATTTGATCTTGTGCTTTTTCAGGAAGTTTCTTGAGCAAATGCTGTAGATGCTTTTGGTAACTCTCAGTGGGATCAGAGGGTAATGGCTTGTAGAAAGTGGTGTTGGAGAGCTGCCGAGCAGCCTCTTGTTCATTTTCCGACCTATTCATGATGACAACAGCACCTCCTTTGTCAGCCTTTTTGATTATGATGTCAGAGTTGTTTCTGAGGCTGTGGATGGCATTGTGTTCTGCACGGCTGAGGTTATGGGGCAAGTGATGCTGCTTTTCCACAATTTCAGCCCGTGCACGTCGGCGGAAGCACTCTATGTAGAAGTCCAGTCTGCTGTTTCGACCTTCAGGAGGAGTCCACCTAGAATCCTTCTTTTTGTAATGTTGGTAGGCAGGCCTCTGTGGATCATTATGTTGTTCAGAGGTATTTTGGAAATATTCCAGCATATGCACACCATGCCTCAGGTGGCACGTGATTACTGTCACAAACAAGGAATGCTATGCTATGATGTGGGCAGTTAAGCAGCTAAAGCCTTACCTCTTCAATAGGAAGTATAGGATCTAAACCAATTATTCACCATTAATATGGTTAAACAGGACTAAAGGTTCAAATTCCAAACTTCTATGCTGGAGCCTGATCCTGCAAGAGTTTGACATGGAAATTGAGTACATAAAGGGAAAAGAGAATATGGTAGCAGATGCCCTGTCTAGGAAAGAAGGCCCTAGTATGCTGCCTATGCACCTGCCTGCCAGTGGCTGACACTCCCACAGTTGTGTAAAGTGGGGTAATACCCTGTACCCCATGTTCACCACTTTTATATGTTATGATATATTTTGTTTTAAGTATGCCTTGTGGGGTATCATTTGAAAATGCATAATCTACTGAACATTATTGTCCTGTTGAAATGTGTGTAGCAATACTGTGTATGAAGATATTAGATTTTGTTATATGATTGTTACTGAAATCTGTTGTAGTTCTGGGAAATGCCCACAGACTAACTCCTCAGTGTCAACAAAGGACTGACCACAGGTGACAGAAAGCTGTTATCTAATGAAGCATGGACTGCTGAAAGTTTTGGGTGAGAAAAATTGTTTTGCTTCCAACTCTTATTTAGCTTGGTAACGTTTAGGAAATAGCTTGCATGTTTAGCTTTTATTTCTTTTGTAACCAGTTCTGGCTTTTATGCCTTTATCACTTATAATCACTTAAAATCTATCTTTCTTTAGTGAAGAAACTTTTGTTCTTTTATCTAAAGCAGTGTGTTTTTATTGAAGTGTTTGGGGAATCTCTACTCGGGTTAACAGAGGCTGGTGCATAATCCTTATTTTTGTTTAATTTACATAACTAAAAAACCTTTCTTTACAAGTTTCCCCTCCCCCTTGCGTGGGATGCAAATTGCAGATAGCTTTTGTATTTGTTGATTTGAAAAAATTACATGAGTCCTCAACGTTTAAAGTCTTTGAGCTCTTCAGTCTGGTTGACTTATTTAACTTTTCCCTTAATTTCCCAAAGCCTACCCTTTTGAAATAAAAAATCATAGTTGACAACCTAGTTTTAGGTATCAGAGGGGTAGCCATGTTAGTCTGTATCCACAAAAACAATGAGGAGTCTGGTTGCACCTTAAAGACTAACAGATTTATTTGGGCATAAGTTTTTGTGGGTAAAAAACCCACTTCTTCAGATGCATGGAATGAAAATTACAGATACAGGCATAAATATATATTGGCACATGAAGAGAAGGGAGTTACCTTACAAGTGGAAAACCATTGCTGAAGGCCAATTCAGTCACGGTGGATGTGGTCTGCTCCCCATAAGTGAGGAGGAGGTGTCAATACCAAGAGAGGGAAAATTGTTTTTGTAGTGAGCCAGCCACTCCCAGTCCCTATTCAAGCCCAAATTAATGGTGTTAAATTTGCAAATGAATTGTAGCTCTGCAGTTTCTCTTTAAAGTTTGTTTTTGAAGGTTTTTGTTGTTGAAGAATGGCTACTTTTAAATCTGTTATTGAGTGTCGAGGGAGATTGAAGTGTTATCCTACTGGCTTTTGTATGTTACCATTCCCGATGTCTCATTTGTATCCATTTATCCTTTTACGTAGAGACTGTCCAGTTTGGCCAATGTACATGGCAGAGAGGCATTGCTGGCACATGATGGCATATATCACGTTAGTAGATGTGCAAGTGAATGAGCCTCTGATGGTGTGGCCGATGTGCTTGGGTCCTATGATGGTGTCACTAGAGTAGATATGGGGACAGAGAAGGCAACAGGGTTTGTTACAGGGATTGGTTCCTGGGTTAGTGTTTGTGATGTGGTGTGTAGTTGCTGGTGAGTATTTGTTTCAGGTTGGGGGGATGTCTGTAAGGGAGAATTGGCCTGCCTCCCAAGGCCTGTGAGAGTGGAGGATCATTTTCCAGGATAAGTTGTAGATCGCTGATGATTCTCTGGAGAGGTTTTAGATGGGGGCTGTACATGATGGCCACTGATGTTGTGTTATTTTTCTTGTTGGGCCTGTCCTGTAGTTGGTGACTTCTGGGCACCCATCTTGCTCTGTCAATCTTTTTCCTCACTTCCCCAGGTGGGTATTGTAGTTTTAAGAACGCTTGATAGAGATCTTGTAGGTGTTTGTCTTTGTCTGAGGGATTCGAGCAAATGTGTTTGTATCTTAGGGCTTAGCTGTAGACAATGGATCGTGTGAAGTTTCCTGGATGGAAGCTGGAAGCATGTAGGTAAGTATAGTGGTCAGTAGGTTTCCGGTATAGGGTGGTGTTTATGTGACCATCACTTATTTTCACTGTAGTGTCCAGGAAGTGGATCTCTTGTGTGGACTGGTCCAGGCTGAGGTTGATGGTGGGGTGGAAATTGTTGAAATCCAGGTGGAATTCTTCAAGGGCCTTCTTCCCGTGGGTCCATATGATGAATATGTCATCAATGTAGCATAAGTAGAGGAGGTGTGCTAGGGGACGAGAGCTGAGGAAGTGTTTTTCTAAGTCATCCATAAAAATGTTGGCATACTGTGGGGACAAGCGAGTACCCATAGCAGTGCCACTGACTTGAAGGTATAAGTTGTCCATATCTGAAATGTGGGTGAGGACAAAGTCACAAAGCTCAGCCACCAGCTGTGCCGTGGCCTCATCAGGGATACTGTTCCTGACAGCTTGTAGCCCATCCTCATGTGGAATATTGATGTAAAGAGCTTCTACATCCATGGTGGCCAGGATAGTGTTTTCAGGAAGATCACCAATGCATTGTAGTTTCCTCAGGAAGTCGGAGGTGTCTCAAAGATTGCTAGGAGTGCTGGTAGCTTAGGGTCTGAGGAGAGAGTCCAAATAGCCAGATAATCCTGCTGTAAGAGTGCCAATGCCTGAGATGATGGGGCATCCAGGATTCCCAGGTTTATGGATCTTGGGTAGCAGATAGAATACCCCTGGTTGGGGCTCTAGGGGTGTGTCTGTCTAGATTTGTTCTGGTGCTGTAGCAGGGAGTTTCTTGAGCAGATGGTGTAGTTTCTTTTGGTACTCCTCAGTGGGATTGGAGGATAGAGGCCTGTAGAATGTGGTGTTGGAGAGTTGCCTGGCAGCCTTCTGTTCATAATCTGACCTGTTCATGATGACTACAGCACCTCCTTTGTCACCCCCTTTGATTATAATGTCAGAGTTGTTTCTGAGGCTGTGGATGGTGTGTTCTGGCCTATAGCACCTGGTACTGGCCACTTCTGGAGATAGGATACTGGACTAAATGATTTATTGATTTGATGCTGTATGGCAATTCTTTTGTCCATCTATTATTTTTGCATTTCTCACTTTTCTGGTTTTTTTGTGGTCTGACTAAGAGATGGGTGTGATGCTCTGTACCACAGGGAAACACCCTGAACCCCCATGTTCATCCTTATAATATGATTGTGTGGTATCCAATGCAAATTTTGTCACATCAGGTGCCTTCGGAAGGCTTATGATTCACTGAGCATTGTTGTTATAGTAATGTTATAGGTTGTAATTTCATGTATATAGTTATGAGGCTAAAATGTGTCCCCATGGCTTAAAACAAGCCCAGGCAAAACTCTGCAGGATCAGAGGGGCAGTTCACACCTCATCAGGGCATGTATGGGACAAACTTAGCCCAGCCTCACAGGAACAAAGGACACTGGCTTAGGCAGCAACAAAGGATCTGTTGGACTCTCGAGTGAGTCACCCCCCTTCCTTTGATCAGTTTTGGGACTACAATGAGGTCATAGAATCATAGAATATCAGGGTTGGAAGGGACCTCAGGAGGTCATCTAATCCAACCCCCTGCTCAAAGCAGGACCAATCCCCAATTAAATCATCCCAGCCAGGGCTTTGTCAAGCCTGACCTTAAAAACTTCCAAGGAAGGAGATTCTACCACCTCCCTAGGTAACGCATTCCAATGTTTCACCACCCTCATAATGAAAAAGTTTTTCCTAATATCCAACCTAAACCTCCTCCACTGCAACTTGAGACTATTACTCCTTGTCCTGTCATCTTCTACCACTGAGAATAGTCTAGAACCATCCTCTTTGGAACCACCTCTCAGGTAGTTGAAAGCAGCTATCAAATCCCCCCTCATTCTTCTCTTCTGCAGACTAAACAATCCCAGTTCCCTCAGCCTCTCCTCATAAGTCATGTGTTCCAGACCCCTAATCATTTTTGTTGCCCTCTGCTGGACTCTCTCCAATTTTTCCACATCCTTCTTGTAGTGTGGGGCCCAAAACTGGACACAGTACTCCAGATGAGGCCTCACCAATGTCGAATAGAGGGGAACAATCACGTCCCTCGATCTGCTGGCTATGCCCCTACTTATACATCCCAAAATGCCATTGGCCTTCTTGGCAACAAGGGCACACTGTTGACTCATATCCGGCTTCTCGTCCACTGTCACCCCAGGTCCTTTTCCGCAGAACTGCTGCCTAGCCATTCGGTCCCTAGTCTGTAGCGGTGCATGGGATTCTTCCGTCCTAAGTGCAGGACCCTGCACTTATCCTTGTTGAACCTCATCAGATTTCTTTTGGCCCAATCCTCCAATTTGTCTAGGTCCGTCTGTACCTATCCCTACCTGCCACCGTATCTACCACTCCTCCTAGTTTAGTATCATCCGCAAATTTGCTGAGAGTGCAATCCACACCATCCTCCAAATCATTTATGAAGATATTGAACAAAACCGGCCCCAGGACCGACCCTTGGGCACTCCACTTGATACCGGCTGCCATCTAGACATGGAGCCATTGATCACTACCCGTTGAGCCCAACAATCTAGCCAACTTTCTACCCACCTTATAGTGCATTCATCCAGCCCATAATGCTCACCTGACCCTGAAGGGGGGGGCAAAGCCAAGTGGAAAGAAAGAACATGATAAAAGGGACAGACATTCGCCATGCTCTCTCTCTTCCACCTCCATCTACAGACACCACCACCAAGCTACTGAAGCGCTGATCAAAGGGGAGAGCCTGCCTGAAGGGCAAGCAGCTAGCCTGTGGTGAGAAGCATCTAAGTTTGTAAGGGCACTGAAAGTGTTAAAATCAGCTTAGAACGTGTTTTGCTTCTATTTCATTTGACCAAATCTGACTTGTTGTACTTTGAATTATAATCACTTAAAATCTATCTTTTGTAGTTAATACATTTGTTTGTTTATTCTACCTGAAGCGGTGCATTTGGTTTGAAGCATGTCAGAGACTCCCCTTGGGATAACAAGCCTGGTACATATCAATTTCTTTGTTAATTTGATGAACTCATATAAGCTTGCAGCATCCAGGGGACATAACTGGACACTGCAAGAAGGGGGCTCCTAGGGTTGTGTCTGGGACCAGCGATATTGGCTAGTGTCATTTGGTTGCACAATCCAAGCAGCAGCTGGCCAAAAGTGCTCACTCACGTAACTGGGAGCATCTTACACATTAGAGGCTGTGAGTGAACATCCCGGGAGTGGGGGTTCTCACAGCAGAGCAGGGTAAGGCTGGCTCCCAGAGTCGAGGATTGGAGAACCTAGCAGATCATCGGTCCAGATAACACCAGGGGAACATCACAATGGGTAATTAGAGTCAAAATTGTTAAGTTTACAAACCCCACATGCTGATCAATCCTGGAAATGAAGTGAAAGACCTGGAAAGCAGGCTCTCTTTGAATCTATTTTATCTTCTCAGATATTAGCAAATGTGAGAAAAACAGTAATAGAAGTTCATAGATTAGACATATTACTATTCACGCACTTATTAACAAGGTGATGATGTAAAGAAAAAGCACAGAGGAGAACGGCATGCCAGACATAAAAGAGTAAACACAGAGGGCCAATTAGCACATTAAAATTAAACAGTACATGCTTATTTCTCTGCAACATGCCCTCAAAGATTGAAAACACCATACTAATAAAATAGTTTTAATGATGTCTCACTATGAAGTTCAGGGCTGATGTTTTCAAGGGGTAGTAGAACTCTGTAGGAGGCAATGGCTACACACATCACTTTGCAACTTCCTAGCTACTGAAAAAAGAAACTATTTTTAGGCTCAGATAGGACTGAGGAACATATGATTGCAGAAGATGACAGACTGCTAGAAAACAAGATATTAAAAAACAAAGCACTCTGTGAATTTGAAATGATTCTCTTTGTCATCTCTTTGAAGGAGCTGAGTTACTGAAATCAAATGTACTCAGGGTCATCAGTGAAGTGGAACACTGAAGCATTGGCTGTTGTAAAATTGATTGATGGTACTGAAGTTACCACCAAATGTGAAGTCATCTCATGCTCCACAAATTCTTCATCTAAGTTCATTTGTGCCTGCAAGCAAGATCAGAGGCTAGGCTTGCACAGCTTTTAATTAAGCTGGATAGATGGTGAGCCATTGGAGTTAAAGCATAGTTTGAAATGGAGTGATTATTAACTGGAGAGGAAAGGGCTGCATCTTCATTCCAGAACACAGTTTAAGTAAATAGACACTGATATGGGACCCGGAGATGCTCTCCACCCACAGCGAGTGGAGCTGCTGTGCACCCTCAAGGCTACAGTAGTCACTGAGGACTGGTCTCCACTACAGAGGGATTGACGCTGCTGCAATCGCTGCAGCAGGGATCGATTTAGCAGCTCCAGTGAAGACCGGAGAGCATCTCTTGTTGAGTCAGTGCCGTGAAGACACCAGGGTAAGTCGACCTAAGCTATGCTGACTCCAGCTATGTTATTCACATAGCTGGAGTAGCGTAACTTAGGTTGTCTTACCCCCATAGTGAAGACAAGTCCTCACTCTGCTTATCTATTCAGCCAGCACAGTAAGGACTGAGAATGATTCTAGGGTAACATTAAACGAGGAACAAGAAACAATAAATGCAACATCACTGCTTTTACCTTGCAGCCTGGCGGAGGAAAATGACTGTGCCAGGAATCTACATGTCTTGTATAAGAGAATCTGTGAGAGTTATCAGGAAGCACTGCACTGCATAGTATTGTACTGGATGTGTAGCAACTTTACATTTCTGGCTGAGTTTAGTTACTTACCACACATGCCCCTCCACAGTGGGGAGTATAGCAACCTAGTTGGAGGGAGGAGCATAG
This sequence comes from Natator depressus, assembly GCF_965152275.1. Lineage (NCBI taxonomy): Eukaryota > Metazoa > Chordata > Testudines > Cheloniidae > Natator > Natator depressus. Next base: position 121,404,969 of record NC_134238.1, on the reverse strand, counting down.
GTTGCAGTAAGGAAGAATTTGGAGGAGGCCCCAGGAAGTAAGTCTGTGTGCACATGGCTGGAATGTTCGCTGCAGCACCTCTGTAAAGAGTTCTCTTAATAAAGAGTCATTTTTGTTTTAGGAACATGGAGTTTTCTCATGTCCAGCATGCAGTATGTGAAACAGGGAGTATTTAATAGGTGGCACTTCATAGCTATGGCTCCACTGGCCCAGTCCCCACTCTTTTATAGTGTACACTGCTCCCCAGATCCTCTTCTGGGGAGTTATTCATGATTTATGGGGTAAAAACCCATGTGATGGCCCACTGTATCCTGTCTCTTCCTGTACACAGTAGAACTGCAGGGTTTTGCTGCAGTCAGGGCTTCTCTGCCCATGGAGTAGGAGTAGAGAATGCAATAGGAATTGCCCCAGTGGGAAGAAACCTAATAGAAATAGGAAAGATATTGCAACACAAAATGTTGTTTGCTTGTGTAGAGTCAGATTCAGATCCTGTCGATCTGAGAAGTGCCTTACACCTTGTAATGTCTCACCGAAGTGAGAGTTAACGTATACTCACCATAGGTCAGGGTATCCTTATTTGGAGTGTATAGTTACATTTTAATTGATTACAATGATACTTCATAGTGAAAGTGACCTTTTTTCTTAGTTTTACTGGAACAGTCCTGGTTTTTCACATATGTTCCAGTATCATCACAAAGTGAATATTAACAATACTTGTTCAATATTAATAAACCCAGGGTTTACAGAATCCTGATAGAAGAAAGACTTGTCATCTGAAAATATTAGATATAGAAATAATTGAAATGCAATAAACACCCTGCAATGCTATTTTCAGAGTCATGATTTGGAGCGGAGCAGCATTTTGAGTCTGATTCTTTGCTACCTTTCACTAAATGTAGCCAATAATTTATATGGGTGAACAATGAGTCTCAGGTAATTGTAAAAGGCTCTACTTCTGATTTGGTGACATCTTACATCCACTTTGCTCAGAGGTAAGTGGATTCACAAGATACAAAGGCAGTGGCAAATCAGGCCTTTTAATTCTTAATATGACAAGGCCTCACTACACTTTACTACTGTTTAATCTTGTCCGAGGAGTAGGGAAGACTGATACTTCTGTGAACAAATTGTGGGATATGTCAACTAATCAAGTGAATATTTGTGAGGTTCTGCCATATTTCTTTTGCAACTCTCTTGGGGAAGTTTTATGAACTATGAGGATTTGCGGTTCTGACACAGGAAGAGTTTAAGACCCTGAAGGTGGCTGGGGAGTTCATGAAACAAATAGCATTCTTTACTCATTCAAAAGATAATGGATCAAGCTCCGCTCACAAATATTGTAAATCATCTTAATGCCCTCCATGAGATTCCCCAAGGACAGAATGAAGTGATTACAAATCCACTGGAAACCATCTATTTATTTCATAAGTGCAACACTTTAACTGTTCTTGCCCTGCTCTAATAGAGGACTGATTAATGTCTCTTTGATCAAAGAGCATACAAGTAATGCACATTATATGCAAACAGATCTTGCCAAGGGGGAGTGTGCAAAATAATTGAACTTCAAAAGCTGTCATCTGATGCTCTCATAGGCAAGTCTTGATGCATAAGCTATGGCCTAAATGATACAAAGATTGGATAGCTGAACCAGGTGGTCAGGGGAAACCTTTATAGTGAATCTTACTGATGTACAGCTGGAGGTAGTTCATCTATAGGCAGGATTGGCTTTAACATTTGTGATCCCTCAGAGGTAATTGGGTGGTGTGAGCCAGGCCTCTTTCCATCTGTTGGTATGGTGGTAACTGGGTGTGTTCCCCATGTGGTCTCTGCAGCCAGGGAAGGAGTTTGTTCTGTGAGCGTGCTTCAAAATCCTCTAGTCTCACTGCTGGAGGAGAGGTACCATATATACACTGAATGGCTCTATATGCAGATTGAACAGAAGAAGAGGAAAAAATGGCCCCCTGTGGAACCTTGCATTATAGCAATCTAATGGGAAATGTTATATTTAATTACATTAAGACAAGAAGTAGTAGGTGGTGGATGATGTTCTTGGGGTTAAGAAACATTGGACTGGGATTCAGACTTTGAGTTCTGCCACAGACTAATTGTGTGCCCCTGGGAAAGTTACTTAATATCTCAGTTCACTATCTGTATAATAGGGATGATGATGATAATAATACTCAACTCCCACAATTTATCTCTCTTGTCTTTTTAAAGTGTGAGCTCTTCAGGGCAGTGGTTGCCTTGAATTATTTGTGTCTACAGTGCCAAGCACAATGGGTCATTGTTACGAATAATAACTGACCTAGGGAGTAGATTAGTAATATGTATAGACATGTGAAACTTTCCTGAAATATTTTATTGCAATTCTTGGAACAACTATGTAATTATCCACCGTGTTATTACAGACTTAAGGACTCATATGCTTGACAGTGCTGGAAATCATAGTACTATACTGTAGGTGGTTTAATTGAGTGTTCTGGCCCGAGTGAGAGGAGGAAAGGAAACCAAAGTTGTTCTCACATTTGAGTAGCTTGGATTCAATTTGATGGAATTTTGTGGATGCCATTCATGGGGCATTTAGTAGATGACATGCTGTACTGAAGATGTAGAGAGGAAACAGAAACAATTATTAGAAGAAATAACTCATGTTTTGAATTAAAAAAAAGCTATGGAAGACAGAAAAAGAGAGGTGATAGAGACTGTAGAATCATAGAACTGGAAGGGACCTTGAGAGGTCATCCAGTCCAGTCCCCTGCACTCATGGCAGGACTAAGGATTATCTAGACCATCTCTGACAGGTGTTTGTCCAACCTGCTCTTAAAAATCCCCAATGATGGAGATTCCACAACCTCTCTAGGCAGTTTATTCCAGTGCTTAACCACTCTGACAGTTAGGAAGTTTTTCCGAATGTCAAACCTAAACCTCCCTTGCTGCAATTTAAGCCCATTGATTCTTGTCCTATCCTCAGAGGTTAAGAAGGACAAATTTTCTCCCTCCTTGTAACAACCTTTTATGTATTTGAAAACTGTTATTATGTCCCCTCTGTCTTCTCTTCTCCAGACTAAACAAACCCAATTTTTTCAATCTTCCTCATAGGTCAAGTTTTCCAGACCTTTAATAATTTTTGTTGCTCTTCTCTGGACTTTTTCCAATTTGTTCACATCTTTCCTGAAATGTGGCAGCCAGAACTGAACACAATACTCCAGTTGAGGCCTAATCAGAGTGGAGTAGAGCAGAAGAATTACTTCTCGTGTCTTGCTTACAATACTCCTGCTAATACATCCCAGAATGATGTTACCGTTTTTTGCAACAGCGTTACACTGTTGACTCATATTTAGCTTGTGATCCACTATGACCCCCAGATCCCTTTCTGCAGTACTCCTTCCTAGTCAGTCATTTCCCATTGTGTATGTGTGCAACTGATTGTTCTTTCCTAAGTGGAGTATTTTGCATTTGTCCTTATTGAATTTCATCCTATTTACTTTCTCTGGTTTGTCCAGGTCATTTTGAATTTTAATCTATCCTCCGAAGCACTTGCAATCCCTCCCAGCTTGATATCATCTGCAAACTTTATAAGTGTACTCTCTGTGCCATTATCTAAATCATTGATGAAGATATTGAATAGAACTGGACACAGAACTGATCCCTGTGGCGTTATGCCCTTTCAGCATGACTATGAACCATGGGTAACTACTCTCTGGGAATGATTTTCCAACCAGTTATGCATCCACCTTATAGTAGCTCCATCTAGGTTGTATTTCCTTAGTTTGTTTATAAGAAGGTCATGCGAGACAGTATCAAAAGCCTTACTAAAGTCACGATATACCACATCTACTGCTTCCCCTATCTACAAGGCTTGTTTCCCTGTCAAAGAAAGCTGTCAGGTTGGTTTGACACAATTTGTTCTTGATAAATCCATGCTGACTGTTATTTATCACCTTATTACCTTCTAGGTGTTGCAAATTGATTGCTTAATTATTTGCTCCATTGTCTTTCTGGGTACAGAAAAGTTAAGCTGACTGGTCTGTAATTCCCCGGGTTGTCCTTATTTCACTTTTTATAGCTGTGCACTATGTTTGCCCTTTTCCAGTCTTCTGAAATGTCTCCCATCTTCCATGACTTTTCAAAGATAATTGCTTATGGCTCAGATATCTCTTCAGTCAGCCCCTTGAGCATTCTAGGATGCATTTAATTAGGCCCTTGTGATTTGAAGACATCTAACTTGTCTAAGTAATTTTTGACTTGTTCTTTCCCTGTTTTAGATTCTGATCCTACCTCATTTTCACTGGCATTCACTGTGTTAGACATCTAATCGCCACCAACTTTCTTGGTGAAAACCAAAACAAAGAAGTCATTAAGCACCTCTGCCATTTCCACATTTTGTGTTATTGTCTTTCCCCCCTCCTTATGTAACAGACCTACTCTGTCCTTGGTCTTCCTCTTGCTTCCTTTTGTGTCCCTCTCTAGTTTGATCTGGTTCTGTGCCTTGGCTTTTCTAATTATTTTCCTACATACTTGTGTTATTTGTTTATATTCATCCTTTCCAATTTGACTGAGTTTCCACTTTTTGTAGGACTCTTTTTTGAGTTTTAGATCATTGAAGATCTCCTGGTTAAGCCAGAGTGGTCTCTTGCCATACTTCCTATCTTTCTTACGCAGTGGGATAGTTTGCTTTTGTGCCCTTAATAACATCTCTTTGAAAAACTGCCAACTGTCTTCAAGTGCTTTTCCCCCGAGACTTGCTTCCCATGGGATTTTACATACCAACTCCCTGAATTTGCTAAAGTCTGCCTTCTTGAAATCCATTGTCTTTATTGTGCTGTTCTCCCTCGTACAATTCCTTAGAATCATGAACTCTACCATTTCATGATCACTTTCACCCAAGTTGCCTTCCACTTTCAAATTCTCAACCAATTCCTCCCTATTTGTCAAAGTCAAATCTAGAACAACTTTCCGCCAGTAGCTTTCTCCACCTTCTGAAATAAAAAAATGTCTCCAATACATTCCAAGAACTTGTTGGATAATATGTGTCCTGCTGTGTTATTTTCCCAGGGTAGGGTAAACCTAGAATGATGAAGTAATATTGAGCATTTGTTTGACTTAGTTATATTAATGTCAAACATAGATTGAAAGGTGTAGTAGCAACGTTGTTAGGTCTCAAGCATCCTGGATTATTAGTAATGGACTTTTCATTTTTGTGGGAAACTCTTTGTTAACCAATTTGGGGGTTTAGCCAGAGACACCCTAAAGGGGTCTGGTTGTCAGCAGGGGTGCGCTCAGCACTTTCTGAAAATCATGTTCTTTAAGTTATCTCAAAATGAATTTCCAAAAATGAGGTGTCCAAGATCACTAGTCACTTTTGAAGATTTAGGGTATTGGTGGGTTGGCTGGGATAGAGAGGAGAGAGATGGTCAAAACAATCAAATTTTACACAGAGTTAAAAGTGCATTTAAAATTAGGCTGAAGTTTCCAGTTTCTAGCAAGTTTATTTTTCCTCTTCATTAAAAAAAAACAAAAAACGCAAACTTCAGCCACTAAGTAAATTAACCAGCAAACAAAGAAGTTTAAAAATAGCATTTCAAGAAGAATTAAGAGGTAACATTTCATAGAATCAAATTACTTTGAAAATGCCCTGTGGCACGAAAATTAAAATAACATCATGGTGTACTTGTGGGGAGTGTGTGGGGAAGGGAATCACAAAAGAAGAACTCAGTACTATTTCTGTGATAGTCTGCTGCTCTCAGTATGGTCATCCCCATACATTCAGAAATCATGAGTCAAGCCCCCAAAATCATGGGATTAGGTCAATGATCATGATATATTTATATTAAAAATGAATTTGGGGCTCCTTTCATTTGTCTTCTGGATTTTGAGCCTTTGATTCATGCTCTTCAGTTTTTCTTCACAACCATGGGACCAAGAAATTTTTTTTTTTTAATGAAAGCTGATATTTTCACTTAACATGACTCCAGGAGGAGGTAGGCTTTAAGAAAAACACCACAAAACTTGCAAGAGTTGGCAACACTGAAAAATAGTCTTATTAAAATTAATGGCAGAGTAAGGTACTAATCCTAAACAGTAAGAGGTGGCATAATCTGGCCCTGTATCATCTCATGGAAACGTGCTCAGTTTGTGTAAAGCAGGTGTGCCCTCAGGAAGCACTCAGTGCAGAAATAAAATCAGAGAACTCTTGATACAAATACTATTAAACGACACTGGGTGTGTCCATGTAAACAGTTCACAGTAAACTGAGGTGTAGATCTATCCTGCGCTAGCCCATCATGCACTGCACTTTAATCTACCCCTCCTTGAAACAGGAGTAGATTAAAGCGCACAAGGGAAATTTTAGTGGTTAGCAGCAGGATCCAGTGCAGAAGGTTAGTGTGGGGTAGACTTACATGCCAGCCTTCTACAGTCGAGGTGTTTGTTTATGCAAGGCCTTCATTTCAATACTACTTCACCTGGAGGAAGGGTCTGATGCTAAGACACTGAAAAGCCACATTTCACAAACATCAGCAGAAGTCGTGAGTGCCCAGCACTAGAGCTGGTCAACGTTTTTCAAATTTCAATCACATTTAAAAGAAATTAGGAAAAAAATTAAGTAGCCATAATGTGACACTCTGTATCTTGGGGGAATATCCTGCACCCCCATGTTCATCCTTATAATTGATTGTGTGGTATCCAATGCAAAGTTTGCCATGTTGGGTGTCTTAGGAAAGCTCATGATGCACTGAGCATTGTTGTTATAGTAATGTTATAGGTTGTAATTTCATGTATATAGTTCTGAGGCTGAAAATGTGTCCTCATGGCTTAAAACTCTCCAGGAACAGAGGGGCAGTTCACACCTCATCAGGGCATGTATGGGACAAACCCAGCCCAGCCTTACAGGAGCAAAGGACACTGGCCTAGGCAGCAACAAAGGATTTGTTGGACTCTGGAATGAGTCACCACCTCCCCCCTTCCCTGGGTCAGTCAGGGATTACGATAAGGTAATGTTTATCTAATCCTGAAGGGGGGGGCAAAGCCAAGAGGGAAGAAAGAACATGATAAAAGGGAGCAACATTTGCCATGCTCTTCCTTTCTCTTCCACCTCCATCTACAGACATCACCACCAAGCAACTGAAGCACTGATCGAAGGGGAGAGCCTGGCTGAAGAGCAACCAGCCAGCCTGTTGTGAGAAGCATCTAAATTTGTAAGGGCACTGAAAATGTTAATATCATCTTAGAATGCATTTTGCTTTTATTTCCTTTGACCAAATCTGGCTTGTTGTGCTGTGACTTATAAGCACTAGTTAATAAATGCATTTGTTTATTCTACCTGAAGCAGTGCGTTTGGTTTGAAGCATGTCAAAGACTCCCCTGGGAATAACAAGCCTGGTGCATATCAATTTCTTTGTTAAATTGACAAACTCATATAAAATCACAGCATCCAGCAGGCATAACTTTAATAAGACTAAAGAGGATCTTAGGGATAATGGTAGCATGACAAATGGGAATGAGGATATGGAGGTAGGCATTACCATATTTGAGGTAGAAGCGAAACTCAAACAGCTTAATGGGACTAAATCGGGGGGCCCAGATAATCTTCATCCAAGAATATTAAAAGAATTGGCACAAGAAATTGCAAGCCCATTAGCAAGAATTTTTAATGAATCTGTAAACTCAGGGGTTGTACCCTATGATTGGAGAATTGCTAACATAGTTCCTATTTTTAAGAAAGGGAAAAAAAGTGATCCGAGTAATTATAGGCCTGTTAGTTTGACATCTGTAGTATGCAAGGTCTTGGAAAAAAATTTAAAGGAGAAGGTAGTTAAGGACATTGAAGTCAATGGTAAATAGGACAAAATACAACATGATTTTACAAAAGGTAGATCGTGCCAAACCAACCTGATCTCCTTCTTTGAGAAAGTAACAGATTTTTTAGACAAAGGAAATGCAATGGATCTAATTTTAGTAAGGCGTTTGATACGGTGCCACATGGGGAATTATTAGTTAAATTGGATAAGATGGGGATCAATAGGAAAATTCAAAGGTGGATAGGGAATTGGTTAAAGGGGAGACTACAACGGGTCCTACTGAAAGGTGAACTGTCAAGCTGGAGGGAGGTTACCAGTGGAGTTCCTCAAGGATCAGTTTTGGGACCAATCTTATTTAATCTTTTTATTACTGACCTGGGCACAAAAAGTGGGAGTGTGCTAATAAAGTTTGCAGATGATACAAAGCTGGGAGGTATTGCTAATTTAGAGAAGGACAGGGATACCCTACAGGAGGATCTGGATGACCTTGTAAACTGGAGTAATAGGAATAGGATGAAATTTAATAGTGAGAAGTGTAAGGTCATGCATTTAGGGATTAATAACAAGAATTTTAGTTATAAGCTAGGGACGCATCAATTAGAAGTAACGGAGGAGGAAAAGGACCTTGGAGTATTGGTTGATCATAGGATGACTATGAGCTGCCAATGTGATATGGCTGTGAAAAAGGCTAATGTGGTCTTGGGATGCATCAGGAGAGGTATTTCCAGTAGGGATAAGGAGGTTTTAGTACCATTATACAAGGCACTGGTGAGACCTCACCTGGAATACTGTGTGCAGTTCTGGTCTCCCATGTTTAAGAAGGATGAATTCAAACTGGAACAGGTACAGAGAAGGGCTACTAGGATGATCCGAGGAATGGAAAACTTGTCTTATGAAAGGAGACTCAGGGAGCTTGGCTTGTTTAGCTTAACTAAAAGAAGGTTGAGGGGAGATATGATTGCTCTCTATAAATATATCAGAGGTATAAATACCAGAGTGGGGGAGGAATTATTTAAACTCAGTACCAAGGTGGACACAAGAACAAATGGATATAAACTGGCCACTAGGAAATTTAGATTAGAAATTAGACGAAGGTTTCTAACCATCAGAGGAGTGAAGTTTTGGAATAGCCTTCCGAGGGAAGCAGTGGGGGCAAAAGATCTATCTTGCTTTAAGATTAAACTCGATAAGTTTATGGAGGAGATGGTATGATGGGATAACATGGTTTTGGTAATTAAATATTCATGGTAAATAGGCCCAATGGCCTGTGATGGGTTATTAGATGGGGTAAGATCCGAGTTACCCGGGAAAGAATTTTCTGTAGTATCTGGCTGATGAATCTTGCCCATATGCTCAGGGTTTAGCTGATTGCCATATTTGGGGTCGGGAAGGAATTTTCCTCCCGGGCAGATTGGAAGAGGCCCTGGAGGTTTTTCGCCTTCCTCTGTAGCATGGGGCACGGGTCACTTGCTGAAGGATTCTCTGCTCCTTGAAGTCTTTAAACTACGATTTGAGGACTTCAATAGCACAGATATAGGTGTGAGGTTTTTTTTTTGTAGGAGCGGTGGGTGAAATTCTGTGGCCTGCGTTGTGCAGGAGGTCAGACTAGATGATCATAATGGTCCCTTCTGACCTAAATATCTATGAATCTATAACTGAACACTGCAAGATGGAGGTTCCTAGGGTTTTGCCTGGGACCAGAGATTTTGGCTAGTGTCATTCGGTTGCACAATCCAAGGAGCAGCTTACATACTAGATGCTGTGAGTGAACAGCCCAGGAGTGAGAGTTCTCACAGCAGAGCAGGGTAAGGCTGGTTTCCAGAGTCAAGGCTTGGAGTGACCTAGCAGATCACCAGTCCAGATAACACCAGGGGAATGTCACACATGAATTTACCCTTCCTCCATTTTTCAACCAATTGTACCAACATTTGGGAAGATGTAAAGGAACTAAGGAGAGTTTAAATTGGAAAAAAAGTAGATAAAAATAGAGTATTATTCCTTGTTATATCAGTAAAGCTTAGCTGGAAAAGTAGGAATGTCAGATGTTCTCAGTTTCTGACTTTTTTTTGCACATTGATCATGTCAGGCTCAGTCCTATTATTATTCAGATGTATCGCGATAGTAGCTGGTGGCCTCAGCTGAGATTAGGGCCCTGTACACACACATAGTAAGAGCATATTCCTCTTCTGAGGCTTACACAGAAGATCCTGGTCCTGCACAGGATTTGCACAAATAGATCTCTGAATCCATTCAGTGTGGCTCTGTCCAGGCACAGGGGTCTACCACCATGTTTGCAACACGTTGTCAGGGCCCAGATAGACATGGAAGCATGCTATCCCCATGTTACTGAGAGATTGTGATTACTCAAGGTCGCCCAGGAAGTCTGTGGCAGGGTTGGGAACTGAGCGGAGATCTCTCGATTTCTACTTCCAGTTCTTAACCATAAGCCTGGTCTTCCTCCACCAGAAGCCACAGGCTTCCTGTTGATTTCACAGAGCACTTATTGACTCAGCAAGCCAAGACTTTTCAGGATCTCAGCCCCATAATTCCACATGAACTGATCTAGAATCTAACAGCGAGGATCTGGTATGTAACACACCAGAGTGCAGCTTGTTGATATGATTCTGTGTGGCAGAGTGAGAGTAGGAGCCACATCCTGATGTACTGGCCTTGTTACTTGCTGCACTTGAGCATATTTTGTTCCTTATGCGTATTAAGAAGCCAGCGGCCTGCTGTTTGTATTGCTAAGAGAGTGATGGAGTAGCAGCCCTGAAGCCTTTGCAGATACAGGACTTTTGTATTGACTTTGACAGAATCTGATTTTAATATCTTGCGTCTACAACAGCAACATGGCCATAACTCTCATACTGTAAATATTTATAGCATGCAGCTTTAACTTAAACAACCGCTAAATGGAAAATGTCAACAGAAAATTAAACTTAAAATATTTTAAGACTTTTATTTTTGTTGCTGTAACACCCACACAAGCCCCAACCAAGAACTGGGGCCCCATTGTACCTGGTGCTTTAGAAACACATCTGAAGAGAGATACTCTTCTCCGAAGAGCTTGCAATCTAAGACCGGTCCTGCAATGTGTGGGTGATCTCTTGTTCCCATGAAGAGCCCTTTGAAGTCAATGGTGACATATGGATCCAAGTGGAACATTTTGCCAGATAAGGGCCTATATTTTGTGTGTCTGTGTAGCACACTTGTCAAATACACTAAATAATGTATGGACTGTGGCAACAGGCATCTCCAAAGGGGAGTTTGGTCTAGTACATGTGGCAAAGGGTTGGGAGTTTTATAGACCTGTATTCCAGTCCTAGTTTTTTTGTGATCTTAATCATGTCATTCAACATCTCTGTGCTTTGGCTTTCCCAGCCATTAAATGGGGGTATTGATATTCATCCTCCTTTGTAAAGAACATTGTGACTGATTGAAAGCCCTACATAATGCTAGTGCCGTTAACAAAAATAGCCAGTGAGAGGTATGTACAACAGAAATGGAACACATCTTGTGCTGGTGATTTTACAGACCTCATTTATATTTTCACATAAGATGTTCAGAATCCTCTTCTAGACAGTAATAAATTTAAGTAAAAAGACTCTAAATTCTACTTTCTTACAGGAATGTTTGTGTCGGTGTCATGTCTTTGAAATTAACTCTTTGTATTTTTAGTAAGTCTGATTTTCTCCTACAATTGAGTAGATAAAATGAATCCATTCATGCAATTTTCTCTGTACTCTGGAAAGCTTTGTACTCTGACCATACGGTATTCAAGGCAGAAATGAAAGGCAGACGATTTTCTGCTGTGTGTATAGTACTGTGTCTGTTGTATTGTTTGGTTATAATAAATATTGAAATTGCTACAGTTTCCCACGTGTATGTCAAACATGGAGACTTCCACTGGTCTCCAGGAGAGGGAGTTTGCCATCTATCCAGAGGAAAAAGTCCCCCCGACACTTTTTGGGACATCACCTCAAAGTTAGCGCTCACAGCTATAGGCCAGACCCTAAGCTGGTGTGTATCAGCACATCTCCATGCTGTCAGTTGGAGTTATACCAGCTTCCACCAGCTGGGGATCTTATGCCTATCCATCTATCTGCTATGTTCTTATAATGGCTCTCATCACAATAGAAATATTTCTGGAAACAGTGTTATGAAGTGGGCAGAGTATACGTCTAAAAGAAAGCTATAGTAGAAGTTAAATATAGGCACACGTACCATAAGGATACAGTGTACCAAACAGAACTGGGGACTCAGAGGAAGGAATCTTGAGTTATTTTCCTGACTCTGTCGCTGAGAGTCACTTAACCACCCTATGCCTGCATTTCCCTACCTATAAAATGGGTGTTCTGTAAATGACAGGTACTAAAGATAACCAAGGTATTCTCATTGATTTAGTTTCACTAGTGACTGTATATGTTTGGCTTTCACGTTTCCGATACTGTAGATGAGAATGGCAAAACCAGTCATGTGGTGGTTCTTTGGAAGTGCTTGAACAGTTTGGAGACTACTTGGCTACATTTCAACATGATGACCTTTCACTCTCAGGGCTACTGATGGCAGCTGCCCTTCAGTTTCAGTTATTGTGCAGGGCCTGATGCTTAAGATCATAAGCACAACTATTGCTTTCCTTGTGACGTTCCATTACTCATTTCTGTTAATCCTTAACAGGGGTCTTCAGGTTCACTTTTTACACCATGTGGGTTTGCCTTTTATCTGGTTACATTCCATGGGGTGGGGGTGGGGGTCAGAGGGCTGGCAGTAAAGGGAGACAACATCCTGCAGGTCTCTGTTTTATTTCTTTTATATAGAAAATGTCATGCAGTACTAACAGCTAGGCTGAATCCCCCTCTGCACTGAGTCAGCACAGCCAGTCAAAAGCAACATGTCTTTAGAAAAAGAGCCATGATGGGTGTTAATTTGTGTGGCAAGAAGATGAATTTGCTTCCTCCACACGCTGGGTTTGCTCCTTAGGTCGTATTAGCAGGCCATTTTTCTCTGTAACCCTTTTATGTTTCAAAAGATTAGCAGATTAAAGTTTTTCCTACTGCAGTCACACCAGTTCCTCCTATTTTGCAGCAAAACAGAGACTTTCTCACCCTCATCATTGTAATCCACACAGGATGCCAGAATTTACTCAAATAATACTCTCTTTGCTGGCTCACAACTCCAGGACCAGCTTTCTTAGTATCATAACTATGTTGCACCCACCAAAGGATGTTTCTGGCACTATGGAATGAGTATAAGAGTTTGTTTGTGTTTGTTCCAAATTGGCTTAGTCTACTTTCAGAATGAAAAAAGTAGATCTAAAGTGGGTTAAACTAATTTGGAATAAGGTACTCTTATGCTGGGATAAGAGCATCCACACCTGGTGTTAATCAGGAATAACTCCCCATGTAGACAAACCATAAGGGAAGTAACCACTTGAAAAGTAGGAAACAGTTGCTCTCTGTGTAAGGGATCCCTTCCTCTTGTCCCTTTGTGGGGTTATTTTCCTACCATTATTCAAAATTACAGAATCAAAATGTATGTATTTTCTCAGTTTATATCTCCCATTTTCCTTCTAATCTTACTTGAATATCTGGTTCCTATATCAACTTTCAATCAAAATGCAAAGCAGAAGAGACGTAGCAGAATTGTAAGCACTTCTTGTGCTGTGAAATCTTGTGCACAAAAATATGGACTTTCTCAAAGAATTCTGTATTAATGCCAATTAAACACTTTAACTGCATTCTTGTTCGTGGAAGGTTACAGAGAGATGAAAAGTACTGCACGAGTTTTTTAAAGCTTATTCCCATAGGGCAGATAACTGAATACCTTTATGGTGATGTAAAATCTTCTTGAGGCAAATACGGCTATAAACTGCCTGGTCATCTGTTCGTAGGGTTGAATCAATTTGATAAACTGTAATAAACAGAAAAGGAGTACTTGTGGCACCTTAGAGACTAACAGGAGCTTCTATGGAATGTCTGTCTGGAGAGCCGGGGTGCGGGGGTGGGGAAGCGGGAACAACTTTTTAATATAATCTGAAATTTCAACTTTTTAATATAATCTGAAACTTCAAATTTAGGCCAGGTCTATCTTCCTTAGGAAGGTACATGGCCCCCATTATTCAGGTATGTGAGCACCTCTCTATTTTAACTACTGTTATCCTCATAAAGCTCCTGGGGAGCTGAGGCACAGAGAAAATAAGCATCTTGCCTAAAGTGAACACAGGAAGTTTATGGTGGAGCAGGGAATTAAACCCTGATCTCCCAAGCTAGCACTCTCACCACTGGACCATTTTTCCTCTCAGGTCCTAGGTTGTGCCAAGCTGTTCTCGACACAGCTAAGAGTGCTGGGCTGCAAAGGTGGATTTAAGCCAGTGATCCTGAGAACATCTAGCCACTGCCTGATCTCCAACATAAAGTAGAGCTGCTTTAATTTACGTTGCCTACGAGTGGCCACCAAGAGGGCATTTCAGCAGCAAGGGATCCCAATAGTGTAGGGGCACCCTTGCCATGCCTGCTTTTCCCCAGCAGGTGGCCTGGAATGACGTAGTTTAGGATCCATTACTTTGACTTTATGCCAGCAGAGGACTCCCCTAAACAGGAGGAATTTTTCACTGCCTGGATCACTGCCACTTTGTGCTGATGGATTTGTGTCAAGTGTCTGCTGTATGGCTGAGAATTTGGGCCAATTGGGTCAGATCCTCAGCAGGTTTATATCTAGCATAGTTCTGTGGAATTTAATGGTATTTCATCATTTACAGCACCTGTGTTTAGTCGTGATCCTGCCATCTTTAGTCATGTTGGGTAAGGCTGGTAGAATCGAGACCACTAGTGGAGTAAGGTATTACTCAGCAGGTGTAAATGTTGCAGAATCAGGTCCTTAATTAGCAGATTCACCTCAAATTTCAGATGCAAATAGAAAAGAGGAGGAAAGTACTTATCTGGATACATATTTTGTATTTTACGTTAAACAAAACTGATAACAGGGTAGAGGGCAGTCAATATAATTTTATGATTCTCAAGGGTAACAAATGTATCCACTTACAATAACATATATTTGTTTCAAAGCAAAAGAGAGGTTTAAAAATATCAGTATTTGGCATGCAGCCATTCTCAAAGCACTAACCTTCAAACTAATTTATGTAAGTGTTATTGAAAAACTCATTTACACTTGGGAGCAATACAAATGTACAGCTATTTTTCTTATTGGTAAATACAGTGTTTCTTTCCTTGATGAGGCATACAATAAAGGCCTTCAGTACCTACTGTCTTATTCTATGTCTTGTAGGTTTGGAAATAACCAAGTTTCCTGTGATTAGGGAAATATATATGAGATACCAAAGTTCTTCATCAGGAACACAAACTTTGCAACACCAAGGGCTGCATTGGTAACTTGACCAAAGGTTGCATTGTGTTAGCACAATTCTTTTATCAGATGTAGCCATGTTATTCCCCTATACCTTTCATCTTCCTTAATAGATTAATTGAAATTAGATATGGGCTTTTAACAAGAACACCCTATTTCAGCTCTTCTCAAATGTATCTCTCTAAGGATTGATGGACATAGGACACTTGTTTCCTCAGTAACCCTGGACTGACTGGAATAGTTTCAGCTTTGAAAGACTGTGTTGCCCTCTGTTTTGATGGGAAGATGTTGTCTTTTAAGGGTTTCCCCTGGCTTAACTGAACCTATTTTTGATCATTCAAAAATATCTAACTAACCTTCTTGTAACATTGGGGATGGGAATGAAATCCTGGCTCCCTTGAAGTTAATGGCAAAGCTCACATTGACATCAATGGTACAAACTTGTTCAATCTTTGTTGGTCATATATATATTGTTAGAGCTGATCAGAAATTTTCTGACAGAACATTTTTCTCAGAATCCCATAGAAAATTTTGATTTTGATAAAATGACAATGTGTTGATTTTGACTGAATTTTGTTTAAGGGAAAAAAATGAAATGAACCATTCTGATTTTTTTAAATGCTTTTTCCCCATTTTTGGAATGAAACACTGTAGTTTTTGCCTTGAAATAACTTGTTTATAAATTTTTATGTTATAAAAATGTTTTAAGTCAAAACCAAAACTTTTTGACTTTATCTAATGAAACATTTGATTGATCCAAAACAAAACTTTTTTGAAATTTTTTTAAAAAAAAAGGGAAACATTTTGTGGGAAACTTCACAGTTTCATTCAGATTAGGAATGTAAACAAATTTCAAAATTGCAGATTATCCTACACAACTCTACAAGGTTGTTAGGCTGATGCCCAGAGTGGATGTTGCAGAGTAGTGAGAAATATGAAAATTGTAAATAGAAGATTCTGTACCCCAGCTGAGATTCAAACATAAAAAAAAACTTTAGAAAAGTTAAGTTCTAGGTAAAAATCTTGCTGCTTAGACTAATGCTATCTGCTTGGGGGCAAGTTGTGCTGTCTATGGGTTAGACAATGGAATTCAAAGGGAAGTGGACACTTCCATTCTGTTCCAAACTCTCCCATCTTCCAGTTTAGGTTTGAGTGAGTTAGAGGACTTCACCTTCATGTGCTTTGGTTTCCCTATCCGTCTAATGATTATTACAATACTTGTCCACCTCACAAGAGTGTGGTGAGGCTTAATAAATTTCAAGTGGATGTAAGTCTGCATTTACAGGGTCACCACTGAAATAATAAACATTTACTAAGCTACAGGTTTTGTCTTTACACTCAATTTCTTATTCTTATTTTATTGTAATAAAAGTACCAAGAATTATCATGATAGTATAAGGTGTGCAGCCAAAATTAATTAAATCTCTGTTTTCCTAGTAGCATGTATATTTGTCCAGTGCTGTTGGCAGGATTTTGGAATTCATTCCCAGCCCATATTTTTAACAAAATAAAAAAATAAAAGCCATGATTTGTTTCCCTGACAGCAGCAATCCCTATCATTTTCCTTTCTATTCAATCTCTTGTAACTCAATAATAAAAACTTAGTTTTACAACAGAACATTTTCTACCATGACCAGGGATTATCTAAAATGGAGAATAACACTTTGTGATTTCAAGGACATTTGAGAAGGAGAAAAAGACATACATGGTGGAGGAGAAATTCTACAAAGAAAGAATACTAAGGCTAAAAATGCTTGGAACCAGGGTATGAAACTACTGGATGAGAGTCTTGTGGAGTAGGACAGGGGAAATGTTTTGTGACAAATGGGACAGTGTCATCTTATGTGTTTATATGGTGCCCAGCACAACTATTTCATTATTGTTATTTGTATTGCAGTAGTGCGTACAAGCCCCAACGAGGAATTAGGGCCCCATAATCTGGTTTCTGCCCCACAAAATTTACAACCGAAGTATAAGGTAAGAGACAACTGTTGGCAGGGCCGGTGCAAGGAGGTTTCACGCTCTAGGCAAAACTTCCACCTTGCACCCCTCTCCCCGCGGCAACTCCCCCTCCACCCTGAGGTGCCCCCCCTGCGGCAGCTCCCCACCACTGCCCTCCCAGCCCGGGGAGCCCCTCCTAAGGCAGCTCCCCGCTGCCCCCTCCCCTCAGCCCGGGGAGCCGCGTGCAGCAGCTCCCCACCCCAGCTCACCTCTGCTCCACCTCCTCCCCGAGCACACCGCAGCTTCTCCTGCCTCCCAGGCTTGCGGCACCAATCAGCTGTTTGGCGCGCAAACCTGGGAGGGAGAGAAGCAGAGTGGGGTGGTGCTCAGGGGAGGAGGCGGAGCAAAGGTGAGCTGGGGCAGGGAGCGGTTCCCCTATGCACCGCCCCCACCCCCTGTTACTTGCTGCAGGTGGCCCTCCCCATGCCCCCCCTGTCCCAGCTCACCTCCGCTTCACCGCCTAGTTCACCTAGCGGTTGCACCGGCCCTGATTGTTGGATCCAACAAACGGGGAATGGAAGGTAATGATGAGACAATACTGTTCAACATTCAACATGATGAACACTGGTCACAGCACCCCAGTTGCCTAACATTGTCACGTTGTTTTGTTTTGTTTATTGTTGATGAAATGGCAATGTGTTGGAACTTTGACAGTGCAATATCTTTATCAGGAAGCTGAAATTCAGGATGATTTACCCTGGCACCAATAATCCCCTCCCTTCAGGAGAGAGTGTGATTTGCGGTTCTCGATGTGAAAGACACATTTCTATGTGGACATTCACCCATCGTATCGGAAGTTCCTACCGTTCAGGACCGGCCAGCAGCACTGCCACATCCTCTCCTTTGGTCTTGCAACGGCACCCAGGTTCTTCATGAAAGGGTTTGTGGCAGTAGCAGCGCAGATGCCGCGCCAGGGACATACGGTGTTCCCACACCCGGATGATTGGCTTCTGGTGGGACAATCCTGACAAGAAGTTGTCTTCGTAATAGTCTCTGTGGTGCCTCCTTGCCACCTTAGGTGTCTGCATAAATGAAAACAAATCCATTTTGTAACCCACACAGGTAATACATTTCATTGAAGCAAGGCCGGACGCGATATCAGCATGAGCTTTCTTTTTAGTGGAAAGGTTTTACATGATGAGCAGCCTGATCACTTGCATTGCCTGCAAGCCCCGAACTACGGTGTGTTGGTGCTGTTCCCTCTTGGGCTATATGGCTGCATGCACCTATGTGACACCTTCCACCAGGCTCTACTTGAGGTGCCCACGAGCTTGACTCCCTCAACCTACCAGTCCACCAGGGACTATATCGACTTCAGAGTCACTGTTCCCTCAGGAGTTCTGACCTCTCTTGCTTGGTGGTCCAATCTGGACAGGGTCATGGTGGGGATCCCCTTCAGGCCTCCCATGGTCAGGGGCACCATTGTAATGGAAACCTCCCTTGGGGAGTCACTTATTTGAACTGCTACACAGCCCAGAGAACATGGACACCATGGGAAGGCAGACTGCAAACATACTGGAACTCAAACCAGTCTGCCTAGCCTGCAAGGCCTTTCTTCCCTGCATACACTCACTCAGCATGCAAATCCTATCAGACAGTATCACCACGGTGGTACATATAACACACGAAGGAGCAAGATCTTGTCCCCTCTGTCTGGGGGCAGTCAGATTGTGGAACTGGTGTGTCAGAAGTCAGGTTTCTGTGCCTCTCGGGCACTATACCACTAGGAGACAGACTAAGCAGAAGTCTCTCCACAGACCACGAATGGGAAATAAATGACACAGTTGTGACCAACATCTTTACACAGTGGAGTTCTCCTCTACAGCACCTCTTTGTGTCCCAGGTGAACAGAAAGCTTTCCATGTATTGCTCCAGGGGAGCCATAGGCAGCAAGTCACAGGGCAATGCTCTCCTGCTCCCTTGGATGGGCAACCTCAGATTTGCCTTTCCCTCTCCCCCCATATCTTCTCCAGAAGATTCACTGAGATGCAGCCACCATCCTCCTCCTAGCACCTTATTGGCCCAGTCAGTTCTGGTTAATGGATCTCCTAAGGATGTCCACATGCCCACCCATTCCCGGGTCTCCTAACCCAAGACCATGGGAGGCTGAGGCATCCAAACCTAAGCTCACTCCACCTCACAGCCTGGTGTTTCAGAAACATCAGAAATAGAATGCTCATGCTCCGCCTCAGTCCACAAGATCCTTAACCAGAGCAGAAAAGATTCAACCAGCACATGCTACCAAGCTAAATGTTCGCCCCCAACATCCCCTCACCACAGTGTGCGTTCCAGTTATCCTGGACCATCTCCTTGACCTAAAAACATCAGGGCTATCCCTTAGCTCACTTTGTATATACCTAGCAGCGATTAGTATCTTCTTTCCCTGGTGGAAGGATACTCTATCTTCATGCAGCTGACTACAGTGCATTTTCTGAATCCAAGCCCAAATGGGACCTTAACCTCATCCTGTCAATGCTCACAGGCCCACCCTTTGAACAATGTGCCATGACCCACCTGTCCATGAAAGTGGAGTTCCTAGTAGCCATCACCTTGTCCAGAAGAATTAGTGAACTCACAGCCATGATGGCACACCTGTGTTACACAGTATTTCATAAAGAGAAAGTCTTCCTCTGGCTACACCCCAAATTCCTTCCCAATATGGTGTCCAAATTCCATATCAACCAATCAATTCACTTACCTGTATTTTTTCCAAAACCTCACGATTCTCCTGGGGACAGGAAACTGTACTCCCTTGATGTCAGATGTGCCTTGGTGTTCAGAGAACCAAACCCATTAGAAAAATCTCTGAGACGCTCTGTTGTCATAGCAGAAAGGTCAATGAGCCAAGCCATATCGTCACAGAGCATTTCTAATTGTGTTTCTGGATGCATATTAAAATGCTATAAGATAGCAAACCTTCGCCCTCCTCAGGGTGTTACAGCTCACTCCATGTGAGCACAAGCAGCCTCCGTACCAGATGTCCTGTTGCAGGACATTTGGAAAGCCACAGTTTGGCAATGTGTGGTCCCTATGTGTATTCCACTTCCTGCCCTACTTCTCTGCTTCAAATTCAATTGCATTGGAGTTAGAGGAGAAACTGGAGTTGCGCCAACCTGCACCGTCCCTTATACCTTCAACTGGGAGCTTGACGGAAGATACTGTGCATGTGTGTGTTAACGGACACTGCTTGGAAAAATATCCATACTCAGGTGTCTGGCACGCATGCATACCCACATGTGGAATACAGACAGGGACCACATATCTTGAAGAACCTCCAGTTACAGTATGTAACCTCACACATCTCTAGGCATTTTTTGATTACCCAATCTATAGATATCTAAGATCAGGACACTACCCCAACAACATAAAAACATATATTTTCCTTCAGATTTTCATTGCAGCACACTGATTTCACACTTTCCATGACTTCTGTGACACTGAGAATTTTAGAGGAGCTTACAGTAAGGAAAAATCATACACTGTAGCTAAAGATGCTTCAGAGGGGTTTTTCTGTGAGGCTCACAATCCTTCTTTGAATTCTTCTTCCAATCTCAGTCAAAATTATGAAATGCTGCCTAAAATTGTATGATAAGCTCTTTAGAATAAGAAGAGCATAGAGGACTGTACAGCATTTGAATATAAACCTGTTGTGTTAATACAATATTGGGATTGGTTTGCTTCAAGACGCAGACAGTTTATAATCAGAGATCACTAATAAATGAACGTATTTTAACTCCAGCATTTACAGTGTCAGAAAAAGAGAGATTGTTAATAGAGATGGACTGAAGTGAGACAGTAGCAAATGTGAATGGCTTGCTAGCACTTGCTAAATGCTTACTGCTGTAGAAGGTTACCCTGGCATTCGTTACAATTACCTTGACCTATTCTATTTATTAGAATGATACCTTGAGGCTGCTGCTTGTTTATGAGTAAGTAATCTTATCCTGGGGTGAATAAACCCTGATAGTGAAAGCCTCTGAGTTTATTGGCTCAGGATATAGTTATTACCATGTTAACTGAAAGCACCCTCCAGCTGTTATACTGAAATATTTAATTAAGTATTCCCATTTTAAATTAAAGGGAAGAAACTACCAACAAAAGACCATGGAACTGTTGAATGGTGACTTGTTTTAAACAGAAAATCTAGAATATCTTTCCGGCCCATCCCTCTATAATCCCCACTCCCAGTCACCCGTCACTTTCTTTCTGAGGCCATTGAGGTCAATGGAAGCTGTTGAATGCTCAGTACTTTGGGACAATGGAAGAGTGACGCTCTTTCATCTGTGAAGTAATATGCTTTAGTTCAGTGTTTCTCAATGAGCAGTCTGTGGACTGGCACTGGTCCCTGAGATATCCTTCACACCGTTTAGGAAGGCAGCAAGCCAGTTCCTGGTATCAAAAAGGTTGAGAAACACTGCTCTAATTAATCTAAAGTCCATAATTTTAGCACTATTAGTCAGAATCACTTCTTTCCCGCCTTATCTTCTTTCCCCGCTCCTGAAGGTAAAGGCATTTATCTTCAAACTGTGGTTTGCATTTCTGAACTGAATCAAATTTTAAAAAGCTGCACGCAAACAAGTACTTAGCATAGTATTGTGAGACACAAGATTTGTAGGCTCTGGGGAAGAGGGCCAAGAAGAAAGCTCTTTTTTTCTGATCTGATTAACGTAGTTGGAGAGAGAGTGGTGTGACCCAACAAACCCTCATTTGCTTTGATGGGAGCGGGATCAAGCCCGAAGGAGGGAAATTAATAACAACATTATTTGGGAGGGGACATGATTTGATGGATATGGCACTAGACCTAGAGTTAAGAGACCTGACTTCTGTAGTTCAGCCACAGACTTGCTATGTGACCATGGAACAGTCACTTTGCTTCCTTTCCCATCCACCATTTAGATGGTAAATTACTTGGGGCAGGGACTGTCTCACATGTGCTTATATGAGGCCTAGCACAATGAAAACCTAATCTTGGCTGGGGCCTCCACGTATTACCAAAATAAACTTGTCTAAAACTTTTTAAAAGAATTTCAGATGTCCATTTTTTCTGCCTCTTGGTATTTTCCCCCTTTTTCACTGAATTTGGGGCTTGTAGTGTGGAGTTCTGGTACAGCTCCAGGCCGTGAGAATGTGAGCTGGTGAGTTTGTCAAATGGCTTGAAAATTCTGAAAGGAGGAACCAGTCAGAGTAAAGAGATTTGCATATTCTCGGTATGGCCATTGAGAAATAACCATACAGTTATTATGCCAATCCCTGCACTCTAGTTGCCAGAGTTCCCTTGGTTCTAATAGGCAACGAGGCTTTAAAACAGACCAGCAGGCCTATTGGGCTGTTGATTAGAGCTGTATGGGAAATGGTTTTTCTGTCCCCGGAAACTTGACGTAGAAAATTTTTCCCATTCCAAATTGGAATGAAAGGTTGAATCTCAAATTTCTACAGACTGAAAATTTGGTTTTGGATCAATCAAAACAGATCATTCTGATTTCACCTTTTTTTCTTTTTCTAACCTGTTTTAATCTGAATTTACTAATATTTTGAAATGAAAAGTTGTTTTGACTTGAAAAACTGAAACCTTCTTTTCCAAAAATGTTGACAGTAGGGAGGCTCATTAAAACTGACTCTGCTTCATAACTAATTTAGGTTTTGACAAATCACCTATTTCAATGATAAAAGAGTTAGTTGAAAAATTTGTGACCAGTTCTATTACAGATTTCTGGGGTGACGTCTTCCAGCAGGCATCTACAGAGAACCGTTGAATCATTCTACTGACATTTCCAAAACAATCCTAGAACAAGGTATTTTATCAGGACCAAAGCTGGCCGGACCATGCCTCCCAAATATCACTTGTTTCTGCTTCAAGCAGTATGTTGATTCTACAGGGGGAAAATGGCTACATCTTCTTGAAGTATTTCTACAGCAAAGGGGGGCAGAAACTTGTCAGAAGCCACAGTGAGTTTTCTCCAAGTATTAGTAATTTACTTCAGAAACCCACAACTGAAAGGCCTCAGAAACTATTGAAGTTAGTGACAGTATGAACTGCATCACACTGATTCCTCAGTTAAAAATGGCATGGACGTGGAATATAGGAAGCCTCGGGCTCATATGACTCTAGAGAAGGAAAGCAAATATTGACAAATGTTGTGAAGGACAAAAATAAGAGTGCTGAAAAAAGGGACTGATTCCATAGCAGTGAGAT
This sequence comes from Natator depressus, assembly GCF_965152275.1. Classification (NCBI taxonomy): domain Eukaryota; kingdom Metazoa; phylum Chordata; order Testudines; family Cheloniidae; genus Natator; species Natator depressus. The sequence continues at coordinate 121,381,614 of NC_134238.1, read as the reverse complement.
GTCTCTTTCAGTACCAAAATATTCCTTGTGTAATGTTCTGCTTTTCAGTGTTGCTCTCAGGAAGACCGTGTTGCAAAAAATTCTTTGTAAGAAAATGAATTTAGCTACAGTATAGCAGATAATAAAGACAGAGCATGTAAGTGAATTTTCTGAATTTTATTTTGCCAGTGTCATGGAATTGTTGCAACTTCCTTTCCTTGAAATAGTGTGTGTTTGCTTCCAAAAAAATCCATTGCCGTTGTTCTGGAGGGGGTTGTGATGGTGGTGGTTCTGCACTACCTTTATTAAGGTTTTATACACCTACTGGTTCCAACTGCATTTGTTAATATAGGGGAAGTGACAGCTTCATGAAATGTGATAATAAAACCCCACAACTTAATAAACCTCTTGTTGTTGTCCCCCAAGCAATGACAACAATTGGTTCCTTTGGAAGCCCTCACACCCACACACAGTTCTGAAGGTGTTACTTCACCTATATTAACAGATGCCATTGGAACCAACAGGAGTCTAATAACTGATCACCATATGCACGAGAGAGCAAAGTAACACTTCCAATCTTTAAGACAAAACTCCTCGGTACATACCACAGGTGCAACATAGTTACCACTGTGCTAAATTGCTATGGGTTTACCCTCCTAGGATGCAGTAAAGGTAAATGAAGGCCTGTGAGTTGTCCCAGGATTTCGTAGTTGTAGAAACACCTGAGCTAACCGACGTAGCCACTATGAAAATCCAGTTTTGAAAATCTCTCAAGTTCTCATTTTGGCCTGCTCAGCAATCTGGTAGGAAACCTGTCCTACCTATCTGACCAATCATTTCTCCATCTCTGCAGCCAGGACCCATTGCAACAGCTATGGATAGAGAGGTAATATTACCTCTATTTGGTGCTGTTCACCTGGAACAAAAAGCTGTCAGAAAGATATTCATAGAAGACCAGAAGGGGTCATTATGTTAATCTAATCTGACCACGAGACTGTCACTGGCTATTGTTTCACTAAATGGTTCCTGTGTCAAGCTCATAACATGCAATGAACAATAGAGGAAGAGTTGTGAGGTGGGAGACAGAACCTTCACAGGAAGTGAAGCAAGACTATGGAATTCACTGACAGAAAAAAACAGAATGACTGCTACCCTTATCATATTCAGTGCTAAGTGGAAAACCCACTTCCTTGCCAATGTATCCCCACAAGAGTACTTTGCTTATTCCACCACGAACGCTTTTATATACAGTAATACAAATAAACCCCTATATCTAGTCCACCTCTTACTGCTAGGCACTGTAGTAACATAGAACAAAAATATGGTTCTGCCGGTCTCTTTTAAATATGCCAATTGGCCTGTTGGTCAGTTTTAAATATGCCCTGAAAAGCTTAGTCTAAATTTAAGACAGGAGACAACAGGTGGATACAAGAAACAGATGGGGATCACTAGGTAATAGTGAGATAGTTGTAACCATCTGTCTGTTTATTAGCAGCATACCACCTGCCCAGCCATTGTCAAGTGTTTTGTAGACATCAGTGGCATACATTGATGTTAAAAGAGGATAATGTAGTGGCCTTTTATGGGGATGGGCAGCATGAGAGAAAGTATGACACTACTTTAAAAAAAAATTGACACAGACAATTAGAGCCAGCATTGTCGGTGGAGTGGGAGAACGGGGGGCAAGATCTCTGTATCTGTAATGGACTGTAAGAGGTAACAGGAAGAGTGGAAGGCTAGGAAAATGTTTTCCTGTTGATGGCCTAAATAGGCTACCCTACATAGCCTATTCCTGTCTTAAAATCAAAAGAGAATTCCACTGCCACACAGACTTTTACAGACTATTTCCACCCTTCTTCTTGCCTCTTAAATGATACAGAAATACACACACAAAATCATGGCCAGGTCTTCATTTTTAAAAGTGTCGTAACCTGAAGTTGAGAGAGGCATGTTTCCATTTTAAAATTATGCTAGACCTTTGGGGAAAATGGTTTATAATTGAAATCAAAGGAACCCTTGACATCCTGGAAAGTATTTAGCACAATTTTTAAAACCATAGGCCAAATCCTCACTGAAGCCAGTGGAGATATACAGACTCACACTAGCTGAGGATAGACCCCAAACGTCACCCTGTATAGCCACTTTGGTGGCTTCTGAGGTGCTGACTTTTAGTCCTTTGATTTAAGATGATTTCTTCCAGTGTGTGCTTTAGCACCTGTCCAGGGGCATGGCTTGATGTGAAGCTATGAGACAGGGTGTTGTGCTGAAGTGACATTGTAGGAAGGGGTGTTGTGCCGATGAGACACTGGTAGAGAGGGTGTTGTGTTGATGTGACACCTTCACAGAAATTGCATGGTGGTCTCTGAAACAGTTAAAAACAGAGCAGGAACATATTACTAGATCTGTATGTTAGAACTTTGTTAAAATAAGTGCTTAGAAATATATACTAATCTCAGGGTTTTTTAATATAGTAATATGTTTTAATATGGTAATGTGTTTTTAATAGCAAAAGTACAATGCACAGGGCAAGGAGAGTATGCTTTTTGTGGGCAAGATGAGATTAAATTTGTGTATTTGCTACAGATGTAGCTGAATAGAAATATGTGTCACTTTAGCAAGTGCTTAGCCACAGTATATACAGCCCACAATAGGCCTGATACTCACCTGCCTAAAGTTGGGCTCCTAAATTCATATTTAGGCACCTGCCTGGTTTCCAAAAGCGCTGAGCTCCCAACAGCTCCCTTTGACCTCAATAACCTTAAAAGGAACATCTCAGTTGGTATGGACTTAGGATCCTCAATTTAGGCAGCTGGGTTTCAAAATCTTGGCCTCTCTCTTCTCTCACCTACCACCCTTCTTTCTCATTGGTATTTTTTAGTCTAGTTCCAAATGAACATTTACCCTTTTTCATAATCAATAGAAATGCTCCTTCATAATTGACCATTATGGAGGTTTGACACCTTCCTCCATGTTACTAGGCACAATAACATTTAAAACACTATCCTTTAATAAACCTGGCAAACCAAGTACTGGAAGGGACCAAAGAAATGAAGGGCACAGGGTGGGGAGCCTGACAGGAAGAAGAAAAGGAAAGTGAAGGATAAGATTAGAGAAAGGAGAACGTTTCTAAATATAAATGGGAAACCACTATCCATGTCTGGTTCTTTTTTCTGTAACATATCAAAAGGGAAAATAAATGGGTTGGGGTTTGAGGTTATACCCTGCAATAAAAGCTTGATCTGGTAGAGGACCTTGTCTGTGGCACACTGCAGTTGCACTCATGTGAATGTGGACTTACCAAAAGGACAAAGCAGAGTTTTGGAAATATGTTTACAGTGTGTTGGGTGCTCTGAATTAGAAGAGGATTAAGTTATCAGCAAGGGAATATGGCTGCATACACATGATCTAAGCAAAAGCATCCAAAGACATTCCTATTTGAGAAACAATTAAGAGAGCAGAGGTTCTGATCCAAAGTCCATTGGACTCAATGGGAATCTTTCCATGGTCTTCAATGGCCTTTGACTCAGGCCCAGAGAAAGCAAGGAATTCCATGCAGCCATGAATGGGCTACCCAGAGGAGTTTGCTACATTTCAAAATACCCTTGGGTTTTTAGAGATTTACATGCAAGGAGAAAAGCTTTTGGCAAACAACAGAATAGCTAGACTTTTCAAGATCAGATGTCATCAGTGCATGTAAACACTCAAGGACTTTTTGAAACAAAATCTTCTCCCATTGCTTGATCCATCAGTCTTAATGTTTCTAATGCTGATACAACTAGACAAAAGAACTCCACTAATTCTGTTATTGGATAATACTCCAGCTCCCTGTTCAAGTGTAGTTTTATTGTACAATAAAATACATTTGTCTGAAGCATGTCCTTGGGTTTCTTAATTGTGCTTTTTCTCCCAATCAACAGCAGAATTTGATAGACTCAAAGCAGATTATCATCAATGTGGGTTGAAGAGTCTGTTCTATACATAACTGCCAGTTAAACTTAATGTCAGTGTTGTTGGATAAGAAAGAGCTTTTTCACTCTCCTTTGAAGAACCACAGAGAACTTTCTTCACTGCTTTAAAAAACTACTCAGTAGCGCTTCGCTAAATTATTTTAATTTCAATTTTTCCATGAACAGTTTCATCAACATTTTAAAACACTGAATATTTTTTTTTCCACAAAATGTTCTGAAAAATGTTTTCCTGTTGTTTTTTCCAACTCTATTGTTTGTGTTTTTTACATTATTATATACCCGAGATGGCTCCAGTTTGTAAAGATGGGATCTCTGGTGATCTTCAAATCTGAACTTTCCCAACATTCAGGGGTTATGTTTCAATTCAAAGGTGTATCAAGACCATTTCTGATAGAGGCCACAGCCATAAAGCTTGGATCTAGTTTCAAACTTTCCCAAAGTTCAGGTGTGTTTTCACCTAGTGTTCCAGATAGGACCTATCTCTGGTGTTTCATAAAAAGTATCAGGCTTCAAATATTTCTGTGTTTTGTCAGTACTAACTGTGTCTTAACGTATATCCATTTTCAGCTGTATGTATCACTGGAAGTGAAAACTGAGTACATCACTGGTGAAACCTGCAGAAGGAACAAAACAAAACAGTAAAGCTGTTTAAGAATTGTTTTCCCCTGTGGAAAGTTTTGATAAGAATGAAAATTTTCATTTTCATAAAAAAGAAATGCTGATATTTTTTGGTTCTTCACTGAAAACCACAAACTGTAAATGTTCAGTTTTTGGCTCTCTCCCCCCGCCTCCCCACACACAGCCAACCATCTAGAAAAAACAAGCCAAACCAAACAACAAAACCAAACAACACCAGTTCTTTGTTTCTCAGAGAAATCCAAATATTTTCTATGAAAATGGAATATTTTTCATGAGAAGAAAAACTGCGGATATTGTTTGTGATAGAAAAGTCTTCAGACATGACTAGGCATCAGAGAGAGGTAAAACACAAAGAAGACTTGTATTATAAGTCAGCGTGACAAGGAAAACAGAGGAAATACTGAGTGTGACAGTAACATCAACACACACACATACTGTGGTACAACCACCACTCTGCTCGGTGAAAGAAAATAATGAGGCTCCATTCTCTGTCCAAGAACAACTAAGAACATAAGAACAGCTAAGATCAGACCAATGGTCCATCTATCCCAGTATCCTGTCTTCGAACAGTGGCCAATGCCAGGTGCCTCAGAGGGAATGAACAGAACAGATAATCACCAAGTGATCCATCCCCTGTTGTCGATTCCCAGCTTCTGGCAAATAGAGACTAGGGACTCTCAGAGGATGGGGTTGCATCCCTGCCCAACCAGGCTAATAGCCATTAAATGACCTATCCTCCATAAACTTATCTAGTTCTTTTTTGAACCCCTTTATAGATTTGGCCTTCACAACATCCCCTGTCAAGGAGTTCCACAGGTTGACTGTGTGTTGTGTGAAGAAATACTTCCTTTTGTTTGTTTTAAACCTGCTACCTATTAATTTCATTGGGTGACCACGGTTCTTGTGTTATGTGAAAGAGTAAGTAACATTTCCTTATTCACTTTCTCTACACCAGTCAAGATTTTATAGCTCTCTATCATATCCCCTTTTAGTCATCTCTTTTCCAAACTGAGAAGTCCCAGTCATTTTAATCTCTCCTCATACAGAAGCTGTTCCATTCTCTTAATCATTTTATTACCCTTCTCTGTATCATTTCCAATTCTAATACATCTTTTTCTAAGATGGGGTGAGCAGATCTACACGCAGTATTCAAGATGTGGGTGTACCATGGATTTATAACAGGCATTGTGATATTTTCTGTCTTATTATTTATCCCTTTCCTGATGGATTCTAACATTCTATTAGCCTTTTTGACTGCACATTGAGCAGATGTTTTTGAAGAACTATCCACAATGACTCCAAGATCTTTCTTGAATGGTAACAGCTAATGTAGACACCATTATGCAGAGTCAAGATTATGTTTTTCCAATGTTCACTTATCAACACTGAATTTCATCTGCTATTTTGTTGCCCAGTCACCCAGTTTTGAGAGATCCTTTTCTAGCTCTTTGCAGTCTGCCTGGGTCTTAACTATCTTGAGTAGTTTTGTATCATCTGCAAATTTTGCCACCTCACTGTTTACCCCTTTTTCCAGATTATTTATGAATATGTTGAATAGGACTGGTCCCAATACAGAGCCCTGCGAACACCACTATTTGCCTCTCTCCATTCTGAAATCTGACAATATATTCCTATCCTTTATTTCCTGTCTTTTAACAAGTTCTCAATCCATGAGAGGACCTTCTCTCTTATCCTATGACAGCTTACTTTGCTTAAGAGTCTTTGTTGAGGGACCTTGTCAAAGGCTTTCTGAAAATCTAAGTACAGTATATCCACTGGATCCCCCTTGTCCACATATTGGTTGACCCCCTCAAAGAATTCAAATAGATTAGTGAGGCATGATTTCCCTTTACAAAAGCCATGTTACATCACAAAAGAACCAGGGGTCACCCAATGAAATTAATAGGCAGCCCGTTTAAAACAAACAAAGGGAAGCACTTCTTCACACAATGCACAATCAACCTGTGGAACTTGTTGCCAGGGGGCATTGTGAAGGCCAAATCTATAAAGGGATTCTAAAAAGAACAAGATAAGTTAATGGAGGATAGGTACAACAATGACTATTAGCCAAGATGGTCATGGATGCAACCCCATGCTCTGGGTGTCCCTAGACTCTGCCTGAACCTGGGACTGGTGACAGGGGATGGATCCCTCAATGATCGCCTGTTCTGTTCATTGCTCTGAAGCATCTGGCACTGGCTACTGTTGGAAGACAGGATATTGGGCTCGATGGCCTATTGGTCTGACCCAATATGGCCATTCTTATGTTCTAGCAAATCCTATTCCTTCAGACTTCCAAGGGAGAGACATATAGCACATTACACAATAAACTACTAAAGATAATTAGAGGCTGGTTCTGAAGACTTTTTCCCTTGCAAAAATTTAAATGAAATAAATCTATGTATTCTATGTATATTAAAATCCTTTATTTTACAGATACAGTTATTATTTATTCTTTTATTTGTTTGTATTATAGCAACTGGTGTGTTTATGACATAATCCACACTACAGGTTGGCAACATGGTTTGATTTGTCAACAAAGCACTGGCCTCTACCACTTGAGCTAAAGAAAAAACCATTATAGGGCAGCATAAGTGGAAGATAAAAGTCTGTGTGGGTTAGTCACTATTAGGGGTTGCAACACATGCTTTACAAATGTCATGTTTAGTTCTAGAGAGATCTTTAACGGCTTGCTCTTTACCTTTGTGTGCTATCTTAGATCCAAATTTCAACTGCAAAGTGAGCTGTAGCTCACAAAAGCTTATGCTCAAATAAATTTGTTAGTCTCTGAGGTGCCACAAGTCCTCCTTTTCTTTTTGCGAATACAGACTAACACGGCTGCTACTCTGAAACCAGTGACTTCAATGTGAGCTGCACTCTGTTAGATGAAGCCAGAAATTAGCCCTTAGTGTACTAGGGACCCAGTAACTGATTGCACAGCAGATACAAATAGAATTAAATGCTTGAGTACTCATAGGGTGACAGAAACTCTTTATAAGCTGGTGCCAGCATTAAAAATAAAGGGCCAAATTCTGCACTGATTGACACCCCTATGAAGTCCCACTGATTACTGTGAGATTGCACTTGGTGCAAAATGTGGCCAAAGAGTTAGCTCAGCTCGGATCACAATGTATTTTAGAGGCAGATTTTGATACTCACTAGGGTAACTCTGCATGAAACAACTTTGCATCTGTACTAATGTCATTGCTCCACCTTTAAGCTGATTAGGGATTCACAGCTATCATTTGAATGCCCTTTAAGCAAGCACTCTTTTCTTTGTGACACCCACACAAAAAGAAACAGCTAAGAAAGAAATGACTTGAGGAAGAGTTAGAATCTCAGGAAGAGTCAGAACATGATGAATATTTGAGGTTACAGATTTGTTCACAGCGTTATACAAGATGAGCCTATGGTGCATATGATACACCTATAAAAATGTGAGTTGATGCATTTAGAGTAATTTGCATGTAACACAGCAGTAGAGAGCTAAATAAATTGTAAGAATGTCTGTTATCAGCAAATAGATGCTATTCAGGGTATTATTCAGGGTTTCAATTGATATACTGTGTCTACAAAGTAGCAGTGAAGGTTTTTGGATTTGACCCATCAGATGCCTGACATTCTTCAAAGCATTTAATTTACATCATGCTCTCGGAGTACTTAATTATTTAGTGATGAAGCCTAGGAGCTTGAATAGTGGGTTTCTTGTAGGTCAGGATTTGGGTACATCAACAGATCTTTACGCAGAATCTTGTGAGAAGCAGTGTGATCTATTGGCACTAAGAATCAACCCCCCTGGGTTCTATTCCTAGTTCAGCCACTGACCTGTTGTGTAAATACAAGGACAGTTTCGTTAGTTCACTGTTGCTATTACTCCTCCTTCTCCTGGTCTATTTAGACTGTAAACTATAAGTAAGACAAGATTGCCCTTTATATTATGTACTTGTACAGTACCTATGGTGCCTAAAGATGCTTCTGTAATAATTTTGCACAGCATCTGTCCACATTATGCCTGGTCATAAACAACACAATAAAGAACTGGTTAATGTAGAAAGCAGAGGGTTGTTGTTTAAAGTGTGTATTCTTTGTCAGGCTCTCTTTTGGGACAGGCACTCTCTGCTACTTTTAATAAATGTTACAGATTCATATAAGTCCTTAAGAAACAGTATTATCTGTGGACACAATACTGAAATAGGAGTGGTAAAGACTCAGAGGTCTATTGCTATTTTACAAGTTAATCTTGATGAATTAAATTGCAGCCACTAGAGGGTGACAGTCCCATGCATTTTAGAGATGTCGACATACTCATATTTACCCACTAGAGGGCGACATGCCTACATTCAAGCACATTCAGTGGGCATGCCTCAAAATTGCAGGAAGTAGGTTATTCTCAAGTATAACTACAGTTTCAAAATCCTTCTTTGCTGGCGGAGTTTGTGCCGGTGTTGTTACTGCCCACAACTAATTACAAGAACTTTTATTAGTAGCTAAATGGCTAACTAACTAATTTCTACACTTGCAAACCAGGTAATTAGCCATCCCTTTGCCAGCAGTCATGGCCACAGTCAATTTGGAGCAGAGGCAGAGTTTTGCAGGATTTAATTATACCTGCAAAAAGGGAAGCTGAAATTGAATGCTGCCTTACTGTAAAGGTGTACGCCAGAGACCTAGTCCTATCATAAACTTCTACTACATTATGATTTACAACTCCCTTAACATCTATTATGCACTCATCTAACTGTCATGAACAAAATAGCTAGCTGAGGAAAACAGACATTCTTGAACAAAAAGAATGTTTTAGTATTTTGGCCTAGATATAGTAAATTTAAGGAAAGCTTTCCATTAGGATGCCACAATAATCTGACATTAAATAGAATTTGTGTTTAAAGAATATTTCAGGCTATCAACTTGGAATTGGTGTACAAATAGCATGTTGTTGAATATATTGCATTCTGTCATACAAGTTAAAGACTAATGTATGCAAGGCCTCATAGCACTTTACTATCAATAAATGTGTAGCTTATTAGACGGTTGAGAGATAATAAGAGTTTATGCTCTCACCGTTGGTATTCATTTTTTATTGTGCTTTACCTGCTCCTCTGTGGACTGAATACACTTTTTGATTATATGAATGAATAAGTTTCAAGCTTTGTGTGAAGATCTGTATCTGTTGAAAGAAGAATACGAAGGGACTTACTAAGGCCATTTATTTATCATCACTTTTGCTTGCTATTGACTAAAGATATGTACTATTTCTTTTAGATCCTTTACTTTCTATGTAGGACAATTCCACTCTTGTCTCCCACTTGCTTTCTTCAGCTCAAGATTAGTGAAACTTTCTCACATTTGTTTAATGTTAACGAGTGCTCCTGAAATTTCTTAGATTTGCTGCACCCCCACGTTCCATTACCAAGTTAGTTAAGATTTATTCCTTCTGTCATTAACTGGCAAACTACCACCAACCTGGAAATGTGCTAATGTAGCATCCTTGCCAAAAGGTGGAAGTAAAATGAAGGTAAATCAGTATCCATTTCAGTTATGCCTAGTTCATCTAGATGTTATGATCTAAATTTAAGCTTTAGATTTTCTGGCTCAATGGAAAGCTAGCACACTGCTGCAGCCTGGAAATGTCTGCCTTAGGGTCTATGAACCCTCCTGGTCTTCTAAAAGTTGCAAAAAATCTAGACTAAGGTACAGATGCTGCTATTCAATGATTTTCACTTTCTTTCTGAAGACTTTTGTTCTGGGTGGTGGTTTTCTTGAGTGGCACAGATTTTGGAATCAAAAGGTCTGGGCCAAGATTTCAAATATACATGTCCAACATTAGGCCCTTACATTTATACTGAGGCATTCATACTGATGCACTGATTTTCAAACGGCCTGCAACTTCCTTTGAAATAAGTGTGGACAGATGGGTGCTAAGCACTTCTGAAAATCAGGACACTTATTTAAGAGTCTATGACCTTGTCTACTGGGAAAAGTTATACTGGTGAACTAAGGTATGAATTTAAACAGACATTGTTACACCACCTAATCCGCCATGTAGACACCCTTTTTCTGGTATAAGTGGCTCTTTTTGGTTTAGCCTATATCTCTTGGGAAGGGGTTAAAGCTGAACTGAAAAAGGTCAACTTCTGCCCTGAATTACACCTGTGCAACCACGTTATCTTCAGTCTATGACCTTAGTTACTCCTTGGCTTTAATAGGGTAGCACAGGTATAACTGAGGGCAGAAATTCTGCTTCTGTTAGAATATAGATGATATACATGACACAACAGAACCGAGCACACTTTCCCAGAGCTGACCCTTCAAGAAATACAAAGTAGGAAAAAAACACGTAACCCAATACAGCAAGCAATGATGAGAGTGAATGAAAGCTGAATAGAAAATGGTTTTCCTGGCCTGTGAAAATTTTTGAGATCTGAACAATTTTTCCATCCTGAATTGGGAAAATACCTTAACATCTAAAACAAACTTGTGAGGTGAAAATCCAGAAAAAAATGATTCTGGTCAATTGAAATGTTCTGTTTTAATAGTTTCAAACAGTTTTAAAACATTTACTATAATAATTAGCTTACATTTTTAAACAAAAATCATTTCAAACCAGAAAACCAGCATTTTTCATGTTAAAAAATGTCAATATAAAATGTTTTGATAATTTCGGAACTTTTTTTTTAAAGAGCTAAAACTCAGCAAAACTGACCCTTTCCCGTGTAAAGTTTTGGTTTCAATACATTAGCATTTTCTGACGGGGGAAAAAAAATTGAAAAATTCCTGACCAGCTGTAGTTGGAATATACAAGGGGATGGTCTGATGAATAAGTAGCTCTCACTTTTCAATATTCCTTTTCTAGAGCAGGATGGTGCTTTAATTAGATTCAGCAGTCCATAGACAATGGAACTGATTTTTCTCCTACAGTATGTAATATAAAGGTTAGACTGTGCATCCTCTACTCAAATTGATGAGTGATTATTGACCTGAGAAATCCTACTGACTTCATTGGGTCTAATCGTGTGAGAAAGGGCTTGTCTACATGGTAGGGTATTGTGTACCCTACCATGGTAGACAATGGTAGGGAGGGTGACAATTCCGTTTTGTTGCCACTTTCAACAAAAGTTTTATTCTGCATTGGAACAAGACCAGAATATTTTCACGGAAGTGCTTGTGTGTCCATGTCACACGCTATGAATATGTCTCTTTGAGCTGGGAAGTGTGAGTTCCAGCTCACTTAGATGTACCCATGTAGCTCTGTTTGAGCTAGTGTGCAAACAATAGCTGTGTGGCACAGGTGGTAGCTTGGGCTAGTCACCTGAGTACGAACCCACCTGGACCCCATGGGGACATACTCGGGTGACTAGCCCGAGCTGCTGTCCATGCTATTCCAGCCAAACTGCTATTTTTAGTATGCTAGCTCAAGCAGATAGCACAGGTGCACCTATGTGACCTGGGAATCAAATGTAGATATACTCATAGTGCAGAGGTTCTCAAACTGTGGTTTGCGGACCACCAATGGTCCGTGAGCTCCGTTCAGGTAGTCCGCGGATAGTTCCCTCTAAGGTGCACGCCTGGGCGGTCGCACACGAGAATGAAGGGCCCCCAACCTAATTAGTGGAGCCGCACAGGCGTGGCTCCAGTCATTAGGTGCCTGGACCCTGGAGAAGACGCTCATGTAAAGTGAGATGGTGGCCTTGGGGGGATTCAGGGGTAGGTGGGAGGGGGCAATGGGGTGAGAAGAGGAGGTGGGCGGAATTTGGGACATGCAGGGCTGCGGTGGCCAGAGAAAGAGGCATCTTTCCCCAGCTCCATGGCTGCTGCTGCTGGGGAGAGACCCTCTCCTTCCCAGCCCCAGCTTGGGGGCTGCCATGGCAGGGGAGAGAGGGCACATCCATCGCATTAAAAAAGTAAGACTACTGATATTAAAATATGAGTTGTGTGCTTTTATTTGTAGAACAAAAAACATTAATTATTATTAAGGGCTTTTTTTATATAGCGCTTTTATCCAAAGCGCTTTACAATAGTTAGCTAACAGTACAAAAACAGTACGGAAAGATCATTAAATGATCCGCCGAGACCCACAGCAATTTTCAAGTGGTCCGCAAAAACAAAAGTTTGAGAACCACTAGCAAAGTTTATGACCCCTTTGTTTAGCTACATTGAGGTGAAAAGAGCTGAACTCCAGGTGGGAATATAGAGTTGACCTCAGCTAGCTACTTCGAGGGGAAAACTACTGCATCTTGTCTCTGCTAGAATTTTACATCATTAGCAATCTGAAGTTAGCTATACTGATGTAAACACATACTTCTTTTGCTGTTGGAGTGATGACAGAGCCTAAAAGGGTATGTCCACACAGCATTCTGGAGCCAGTGGGAGCAAGCTTCACAGCCCAGATTCATAGAATCATAGAATATCGAGGTTGGAAAGGACCTTAGGAGGTCATCTAGTCCAACCCCCTGCTCAAAGCAGGACCACTCCCCAACTAAATTATCCCAGCCAGGGCTTTGTCAAGCCTGACCTTAAAAACCTCAAAGGAAGAAGATTCCACCACCTCCCTACGTAACCCATTCCAGTGCTTCACCACCCTCCTAGTGAAATAGTTTTTCCTAATATCCAACCTAAACCTCCCCCACTGCAACTTGAGACCATTACTCCTTGTTCTGTCATCTGCTACCACTAAGAACAGTCTAGATCCATCCTCTTTGGAACCCCCTTTCAAGTTGTTGAAAGCAGCTATCAAATCCCCCCTCATTCTTCTCTTCTGCAGACTCAATAATCCCAGTTCCCTCAGCCTCTCCTCATAAGTCATGTGTTCCAGTACCCTAATCATTTTTGTTGCCCTCCACTGGACACTTTCCAATTTTTCCACATCCTTCTTGTAGTGCGGGGCCCAAAACTGGACACAATACTCCAGATGAGGCCTCACCAATGTCGAATACAGGGGAATGATCACGTCCCTCGATCTGCTGGCCATGCTCCTACTTATACAGCCCAAAATGCTGTTAGCCTTCTTGACAACAGGGGCACACTGTTGACTCATATCCAGCTTCTCATCCACTGTAACCCCTAGGTCCTTTTCTGCAGAACTGCTGCCTAGCCATTCGGTCCCTAATCTGTAGCAGTGCATGGGATTCTTCCATCCTAAGTGCAGGACTCTGCACTTGTCTTTGTTGAACCTCATCAGATTTTTTTTGGCCCAATCCTTTAATTTGTCTAGGTCCCTCTGTATCCTATCCCTATCCTCCAGTGTATCTACCTATCCTCCCAGTTTAGTGTCATCTGCAAACTTGCTGAGTGTGCAGTCCACACTATCCTCCAGATCATTAATTAAGATATTGAACAAAACCGGCCCCAAGACCGACCCTTGGGGCACTCCGCTTGATACCAGCTGCCAACTAGACATGGAGCCATTGATCGCTACCCATTGAGCCCAATGATTTAGCCAGCTTTCTCTCCACCTTATAGTCCATTCATCCAGCCCATACTTCTTTAACTTGCTGGCAAGAATACTGTGGGAGACCATATCAAAAGCTTTGCTAAAGTCAAGGAATAACATGTCCACTTCTTTCCCCTCATCCACAGAGCCAGTTATCTCATCATAGAAGGCAATTAGATTAGTTAGGCATGACTTGCCCTTGGTGAATCCATGCTGACTGTTCCTGATCACTTTCCTCTCCTCTAAGTGCTTCAGAATTGATTCCTTGAGTACCTGCTCCATGATTTTTCCAGGGACTGAGGTGAGGCTGACTGGCCTGTAGTTCCCTGGATCCTCCTTCTTCCCTTTTTTAAAGATGGGTACTACATTAGTCTTTTTCCAGTCCTCTGGGACCTCCCCCTATTGCCATGAGTTTTCAAAGATAATGGCCAATGGCTCTGCAATCAAATCAGCCAACTCCTTTAGCACTCTCGGATGCAGCGTATCAGGCCCCATGGACTTGTGCTTGTCCAGCTTTTCTAAATAGTCCCGAACCACTTCTTTCTCCACAGAGGGCTGGTCACCTCCTCCCCATGCTGTGCTGCCCAGTGCAGTAGTCTGGGAGCTGACCTTGTTCATGAAGATAGAGGCAAAAAAAGCATTGAGTACATTAGCTTTTTCCACATCCTCTGTCACTAGGTTGCTTCCCTCATTCAGTAAGGGTCCCACACTTTCCTTCACTTTCTTCTTGTTGCTAACATACCTGAAGAAACCGTCTTGTTACTCTTAACATCTCTTGCTAGCTGCAACTCCAGGTGTGATTTGGCCTTCCTGATTTCACTCCTGCATGCCTGAGCAATATTTTTATACTCCTCCCTGGTCATTTGTCCAATCTTCCACTTCTTGTAAGCTTCTTTTTTGTGTTGAAGATCAGCAAGGATTTCACAGTTAAGCCAAGCTGGTCGCCTGCCATATTTACTATTCTTTCTACACATCGGGATAGTTTGTTCCTGTAACCTCAATAAGCATTCCTTAAAATACAGCCAGTTCTCCTGGACTCCTTTCCCCCTCATGTTATTCTCCTAGGGGATTCTGCCCATCAGTTCCTTGAGGGAGTCAAAGTCTGCTTTTCTGAAGTCCAGGGTCAGTATTCTGCTGCTCTCCTTTCTTCCTTGTGTCAGGATCCTGAACTCGACCATCTCATGGTCACTGCCTCCCAGGTTCCCATCCACTTTAGCTTCCCCTACTAATTCTTCCTGGTTTGTGAGCAGCAGGTCAAGAAGAGCTCTGCCCCTAGTTGGTTCCTCCAGCACTTGCACCAGGAAATTGTCCCCTACTCTTTCCAAAAACTTCTTGGATTGTCTGTGCACTGCTATATTGCTCTCCCAGCAGATGTCAGGGTGATTGAAGTCTCCTATGAGAACCAGGGCCTGCAATCTAGTAACTTCAGTTACTTGCCGGAAGAAAGCCTCGTCCACCCCATCCCCCTGGTCTGGTGGTCTATAGCAGACTCCCACCACAACATCACCCTTGTTGCTCACGCTTCTAAACTTAATCCAGAGACTCTCAGGTTTTTCTGCAGTTTCATACCAGAGCTCTGAGCAGTCATACTGCTCTCTTACATACAATGCAACTCCCCCACCTTTTCTGCCCTGCTTGTCCTTCCTGAACAGTTTATATCCATCCATGACAGTACTCCAGTCATGTGAGTTATCCCACCAAGTCTCTGTTATTCCAATCACATAATTCCTTGACTGTGCCAGGACTTCCAGTTCTCCCTGCTTGTTTCCCAGGCTTCTTGCATTTGTGTATAGGCACATAAGATAACTCGCTGATCGTCCCGCTTTCTCAGTATGAGGCAGAAGCCCTCCCCTCCTGTGCGCTCCTGCTCGTGCTTCCTCCCAGTATCCCACTTCCCTACTTACCTCAGGGCTTTGGTCTCCTTCCCCCATGAACCTAGTTTAAAGCCCTCCTCACTAGGTTAGCCAGCCTGCTTCCAAAGATGCTCTTCCCTCTCTTCGTTAGGTGGAGCCCGTCTCTGCCTAGCACTCCTCCTTCTTGGAACACCATCCCATGGTCAAAGAATCCAAAGCCTTCTCTTTGACACCACCTGCGTAGCCATTCGTTGACTTCCATGATTCGACGCTGTACCCGGGCCTTTTCCTTCCACAGGGAGGATGGACGAGAACACCACTTGTGCCTCAAACTCCTTTATCCTTCTTCCCAGAGCCATGTAGTCTTCAGTGATCCACTCAAGGTCATTCATTCTTGGCAGTATCATTGGTGCCCATGTGGAGAAGTAGGAAGGGGCAGTGATCCAAGGGCTTGATGAGTCTCGGCAGTCTCTCTGTCACATCATGAATCCTAGCTCCTGGCAAGCAGCAGACTTCTCGGTTTTCCTGGTCGGGGTGATAGATAGATGACTCAGTCCCCCTGAGGAGAGAGTCCCCAACCACCACCACCTGCCTCCTTCTCTTGGGAGTGGTGGTTGTGGAATTCCCTTCCTTAAGACAGTGCATCTCATGCCTTCCAATCGGCGGAGTCTCCTTCTGCTCCCTTCCCTCAGATGTATCATCTAGTCCATTCTCCGCATTTGTACCTATGGAGAGAACATGAAAATGGTTGCTTACCTGTATCTGCATTGCTGGTACATGGGCACTCCCCTTTCTTCTTCAGGAGGTCACATGCTGCCAAATTTCTTCACCGTCCTTCTGTCCCCGCTGCACAGCCTGCTCTGAATCTTCAGAACGTTGTGCCTGTAGAAGCATATCCTGAAGTCTGTCCAGGAAATCTTCTGTTTCTCTTATGGAACGCAGGGTCAATACTTGTTTCTCCAGACTTTGAACCTTCTCTTCCAATATGGAGACCAGCTTGCACTTTGTACAGACAAAGTCGCTTCTGTCCTGTGGAAGAAAGACAAACATGGTACATCCTGTGCAGGTAGCAACAGCTGAACGCTCACCATCCATATTACCTTCCTTCTAAGAGCTTCCTCGGGTGTTGTAGTAACTACTCGGAGAAGCCTGCAAGATGAAAGCCTCAGTGGGCTCTCCCCAGGCGAACTCCCAGGCAAACTCCCTCTTTTCGCCACTCAGCTGGTTTGCAGCTGACTGCCTTTTTATAACAGTCAGGCCCACTTGAGGCTCACCTGGAACAAAGCACTCCCAAGTCACACTTTTCAAACAATCAAGCACACAGTCAAACTGACAAACTGTCCCCGCATCAGACACTCAGATACTCACCACACAGCCCCCCTAATGCAGCACTCTCGGACAGATCCCCGGCAAACTCCCTCTGTTAGCTGCTCCACTGTTCGCCGCACAGACTAGGGCTTTGGCAGATTGACAAGACTAGGGCTAGCAGGGCATGTGCTGATGCTCTAAAAGTAGCTGTATTGAGAGTCCTTTGAAGTTGTGACTCAGTAGCGTGAGCCCTACTAGCCTGAATCTGTCAACCCATGCTGGAAAGCTCACTCCAAAACGCTGTGTAGACAGACCCACAGAAGCAAGTCTTCATTTCAAAACTCCTCTTTTAAAGAAGGTGTGGATGATTTGCTCTTTCTGGGAAATGTAAATGTACCTTTTACGTAATGCTGTTGTCATACATGAAACTTTGATAAAGAACATAATTCCAGATTTCAGCGTAGCAGCCGTGTTAGTCTGTATCCGCAAAAAGAAAAGGAGGTCTTGTGGCACCTTAGAAACTAACAAATTTATTTGAGCATAAGCTTTCGTGAGCTACAGCTCACTTCATCGGATGCACCAGAGCAGTCTGACCAGTCTTTTAGATCTTGTGCATCGTTCTTCAGCTTAACTGGATTGCATTGGGGCTATTTGTTACTTGATTTCACATGTAAAAATAGCCAAATTAGGAGTGGGGGAGAAGGGTCCCTGACATATAAATAAGTGACATCTATAAAAATATCCCTGTTGGAGAAAAGTCGTCCACTTGAATGTGCCACTGTCGTTCATTAACGCACATGGCAATTTACTGGTGTTAAATTAGCCACAATGGAAACTCTGATTGTTCTGTGCAATGGAAACCCCGAGTATAACAGAGCCCGTGGTGAAGAGCTGTAATGCCAAAAGCCCTGAATTGTGCAATCACCTCCCTTAAGGAAGAAGAGGAGATGAGCCTGATTACCAGGGGGAAAGGATTCTTTATATAAGCAAAGGGTTTATGAATCAACTGGTAAAGCAATGGATTTTCACTTTAAAGTGCATGACAGTTTAATAGGGTTTTGGTAAAATCTGATATTTCTTGGGACTTTTCCTCTAGAAATATAGTTTACTCACTGTCACCGTCACTTGGAGACTATTAAAGGAATTAGAAATGTGCAGGGCCAGGCTCTGCTGTGCATGAACTGTCCCTAGAAAGGAGGCGGCAGAGTCAGTGTGCATCATGCTCTGTGGGAAAATCTCGGAAAGCCAATAAGCAGAGCTGTCAGAGTAGTAGAATCCACATATCTCCATGTCATCATGAACTTTCCTTTCTCTCTTTGAGGTTCTGGGTCTCTAGAGGGAATGGCTGTAGTTTAACTATTCCTCAGAGTGATCTGACTCAGAGTAACAGTAGTGGAAATTTATTCTATTGCAGTGCAACTGCTGTCACGGGAGAGCAAGTGGGCTATTAAATACCGTTTGGGGTGGGGAGGGAAAACGTACTTAGGAGCCTGCTGGCTGTTCCCATAGTTAGGGCCTGCTGCAGTGGAAATGATATGTTCACCATTACACTGAGGGCCTAATCAGAGAGGATACCCTGCAGGGGAATAACACAGCTTCTCCAGTAGTATATCCGCTGTGGGTCTTCACGAGGAAAGAAAGAAATTGGGGATGGAAGTCTGCATGTTAGCCACAGACTGATTTAGTTGGGGATTGGTCCTGCTCTGAGCAGGGGATTGGAGTAGATGACCTCCTGAGATCCCTTCCAACCCTGATAGTCTATGATTCTGTGACTGAGGAATGGTGGTAGGTCAGTGCAGAACCTAGATCCCCACATCGGAGGAAGCTTTAGTCAGCACCCATCACTCTTCCCCCACAAAACATCTGTGTAATGACTGCCAGCATGTTCTGTGGCTAAAGCACACCAGAGGAGGAAGAGTCTTTCCTGAGCCCTGCTACATTTTAGCACATTTGCATGGAACTAATGACTTTTGATCCAAACTGACCTGTTGGTGCAAAGAGATCTAGGTCTAGTTCTCCTCGATTCAGTTCTGGGATGAAATTCTGGTTGCACTGAAGTCAGTGGGAGTTTTGCCATAGAATTCCATAGGGCCAGGATTTCACCCTGGGTCCCAGATCTAGACAGCTACAGCTTTTTCAAAATTAACTTATTTCCAACGCTGGCAAGTTCTAGGTTCAAAGCTACCCATATATCTTTGTCCCCCGCAGTGAACTTTTTCCAGGGATCCTCTGCTGTTTAAGCATGTCAGAAGGAGTGGTAATGCAAGGCAGATGGGTAAAGTGGATGAAGAAATGGTTTGTATATTGTCTGGACCTGAGGCTCATTTTTCAACCCCCACACTAACCACCCAAGCTTTGAAAAAGTTCATCCATCTCTGCTTTCTGAGCACCTCCACTGCAAAACAGGCACAATCCCCATCCCTACAGAGTTATAGACGTTCAGGCCAGAAGGAACCACCATGATAATTTCCTGTACTCTGACCTCCTGCACATCGCAGGCCACAGAACCTCACCCACCCACTCCCGAAATAGACTCCTAACCTCTCGCGGAGTTACTGAAGTCCTCAAATCATGGTTTAAGGACTTCAAGTGACAGAGAATCCACCGTTTACTCTAGTTCAATCCAGCAAGTGACCTATGCCCCATGCTACAGAGGAAGGCAAAAAAAACCTGGGTCTCTGCCAATCTGACCTGGGGGGGGGGGAAATTTTCTCAACCCCAAATAAGGCAATCAGTTGGTCCCTGAGCATGTCAGCAAGACTCACCAGCCAGACACCTGGGAAAGAATTTTCTGTAATGACTCAGAGCCCTCCCCATCTAGTGCCCCATCTCTGGCCATTGGGGAGATTTTCTACTAGCAGGCACAGATGGGCCACATTCCACTATAGGCAATCTCATCGTACCATCCATCATTCACGCTCCCGAGTGGCGTAGTTATACCGATATGAGTCTGTTTTGTAGATCTGTTCTAGATTTCATCCCATTTTTATCACTCCACTTTTCAAGATAGCATCCTGTCTGGCAAGAACTCACTTATCAATAGCTGGGATGTGAAATCCTCATTTCTGTGTTGTTCTATCATTGTAGTCCCCATTTCCCTATTGTCTGTCTGTATAATCTCTGTCTGGTTCTGTGATTGTTTCTGTCTGCTGTATAATTAATTTTGCTGGTGTAAACTAATTAAGGTGGTGGGATATAATTAGTTAAATAATCATGTTACAAGATGTTAGGATTGGTTAGTTAAATTTCAGGAAAATGATTGGTTAAGGTATAGCTGAGCAGAACTCAAGTTTTACTATATAGTCTGCAATCAATCAGGAAGTAAGGGGGGAAATGGGAACATGGAATGGGGATGGGAAACTGGAATCATGTTTTGCTAAGGGGGGAAATGGGAACAGGGAATGGGGGTAGCAACACTTGAGATGATAGGCTAGTAAGTGACATGCTCTTACTAATGAGAACACTGGCTGATGTAGAAATCTCTCTCACTTGGCCCCCCCACCTACTAGACAAGGCGAATTAAAAATTGGCCTTTGGAGAATGGTGTAAGTCAGACATATTTAACCTTGTACTAGAAGGCGCAATTAAAACCTATTTAGCTTCCGGGCTGCGAATATTATGCTGTATACCTAGTTTATTTTAAGTTAACAATGGGCCAGATTCTGACACCCGCATACCTTTTGGGGAGTATTTTGCTCCATGGGACTACTCAAAGCGTTTAAGTGTGTCAAAATCTATTCTGTTCTTTATATGTTCTTATACCAATCAGTAGTGGATTAAGTGACCTGACAAACATCTGTCATGTGTGGTTTGTTCTTTTTCTCATCTTCACAGGGTGAATTGTGTAGACAAAGTAGTGTTTGATGTTTGGGTAGGTTTTTTAAAAAATAGATATGCACATGCTGCTCTGTGTTTATATGGGAGAAAGCAAGTTATAAGGACAACTTCTTTGTCCCATAAAGGACAAAATCTCTTGTAGAATGAGTTCCTGGCTTCAGGGGGAGTCTGAATTCTGCAGAGTTTTTCAAGACCAGGGGTTGTGTTAACAGCTGTAGTTTCAGATGAATGACACTCCCGATTATGTTGTTGTATTAATGGAAGCACAAGTCTATACTACAAGTTTACATTGGCGCAGCTGCACTGCGTCTGGTGAAGTTGCTCTAAGCCGATGGGGAGAGAGCTCTCCCATCAGCTTAATAACTCCATCCCTGGGAGAGGCAGTAGCTATGTCAGCAGGAGAAGCGCTGTCTACAGGGTGTGTGTTTGTTAATTGTGCTCTCCAAACAGCAAAGGTGAATCAAAACAGAAAACAATGGCACAGAGTCCTTTTCAAAATAACTAAGGCTTGCTCTAAGCTACATACTTACTTTGGTATAAAAGGATTCTGTGCCATTTGTTTTCTGTTTTGATTTGCCTTTGCTGTTTGGAGAGCACAGTTGAAAAAGACGCTGACTTTAAGAAAAACCTTGACAAATATCTTCTTTAGGAACAATCATGTCTCTCTATGATTAAATGAAAAAAATTTAAAAAAAGCACAAAAGGACTATTGAGACTGTATAATTAAAATAACGAAACTTGGAGAATGTAAAGGTTGGGGGAGCTGATTCTCCATGTTCTTGCACCTTGTATTGTCACTTGAGTTTGTGCTAAATGAGTAAAATGGCTATTCATCATACTGGTAGCATTTTGCACCCACTTTGCATTCACTTTGTCCCTGTAACAAAAGAATGGGGCGCCTGATTATAGAGTTTGCTTAAAGAGTTTTGCAGTACATGGAATAGTCTGCCGGTCTGTTTCTGGAGTGTGGAAGACCTTCCCCGTGTGACATGCAAAAGTTCAGAACTCAATTTTATAACTTCTTATTCAAAATGCAAGCCTCAGACTTCAACGTGTTTCCAGGAACACCACAATATTCCATCAAAAAAAAAAAAAAAAAGAAAGATAGTGATCTGCACTTGCTGCTGTTGAAGACAATAGCAAAATTCCCATTGACTCCAATGGAGGCAGAGCTAGCCTTACAGGTAAAGCAATTTTTAGCCACGAGCACAGTACAATAAGAGAAGCAACTGTCACTGTGCTTGAAAGAAAACTTCAGATCTATGTGACTGAAGAAAGAGTGAGTTTAAACAGGATTTAGAAATTTATTTCTTAGGTTTTCCACTGCCTCACTGCTTTTGAACTGTTTTGAACCCCCTTCTAAGCCTCAGAAAGAATCTATAAATATTGAATGCTATCATCTTTGTCATCAGAAAGCAATTTCCTTTTTCACTCTGGAAAATATTCAGGTTTTCTCTGTGTATAAAAGACAACTGGGGTGGCCTAAAACACAGCGCTACTGCAAGGTGTTGTGTTTTGCCAAGCCAGATGAGTTCAGATAAATTATTCCTGAAAATTAAAATCCTTAGACACCACATGGGAGTTGTTTCTGCACAGAGAGGAGACACGCATATGCCTAATCTAAAAAACAAAGGAAGTAGGAGCGAGCAAAAATGGTTACATGCAAAGGATACAAAAGGTTGTTTAAGCCAAATACGTATCCTTCTGATAAACGGAAATCCAGCCTTTCTGAAGCCAATGAAAAGGAGCATAAACTCTGGAAAGAGATGGAAGACGGAATTTTGGATGTATAAGAGATATTTTGAAGAGCAACTTGTCAAAGATTAGAGCTGGATGAAATTTTTTCCATCGAAACATTTTTATGATTAAAAATAGCTTTTGTGTGAAATGGAAATGTTTGTGAAAATCCTATTTTCACTGAAAATCTTTGGGGTTTCATCAAAAACCCATCTGTAAAGAAAATTTCCATTTTCATCATTTTTTTAAAAAATTTGTGTTGGAATTTTCTTCAGACAAAAAAAGATCATTTTCTTAGCAGCCACACTAAAGACATAATGTTCACTTGCTAAATGTTTTCACCTATATTGAAAAATGTTTATTCAGGCTGTGAATAAGAAATTTGAAAAAATACACTTGACCAATATATAACTGATGAGTGGGAGTCCTTTTGGCTAACTCCCTCTGTCTTTCATTTCAAACCTCCTTTGATCTCCTAATGGATCCAGGCCCAGAATACATGTCCCCAACATTCTTCAAAGTTCCATTAGCCCCAGACCACAAGTACTAGAAAAGCTTTTTTTTTGTTGGCCATCGTCAGCCATCAAACCTTGGTAAGTCCTGATAGAGATTCAGCAAGGTTATCCATGTTAATGATGAGGGTTTCAATAATGGAAATGGCTTTGGAATACTGCCTCAGTCAAATGGCCTATTGCCTCACCACCACCAAATAAATGGAAGAAGAAAACAAACCTGCTGTTGACTCCGAATTACAACAACATCTTTCGATGGTAATAGCTGGTATGCAGAAAGAATACTTCTAGATGCAATACAGAACACAGTAAATCATTGTAACAGCCTTCAGAATAACCTAAAAGCACTCTGCGTGGGCTGGTTATGACTACAAACCCTTGTGCGTTAGAACAATAATCTGCTGCTGAGTTCAGTTTTATTATACACCGCCAGGCATGCAGCAGGGTGATTCTTCCTATATATTGATGAAATTTTAGTCATTGTTATGTAACCTCCCCTCCTGTTCACTAGCCCAGTATGAGGTTGCTCAAGATAGGGGAAGCCTGCCTTGCGACTTTACACAACTTTGGGAAACTGGGCCTGCAGCTGCTTTGTGTGCTCTGTGCCGTGTGTCAGTGTGTATTCACCTTAGACCAGACCCACTCAGACGAACCACCAGGAACAAGGCTTTATTCTGTAAAGAACATAGAACAGGGTTACAGTCCAGCAGCCTCCTCTCTGCTTGCCTGCTGGGTGCTCCCAGCTCAGTCACTGCTGAGACCTCCTGCTAATCCCAGCAGGACCCAGGAAGTTCTCCCAACATGCCGCAGTTTGTAGTCCACAACTTGTAGATCCCAGGCTGCTGTTGAAGCAAACTGGGCTACAGTTAATATCTTATGGATGGAGTTTTGATATGCAAAGTACGCAGCTGCGTAGGGCACCAGGAAATTTGGGGCACCACAATTCCTGGTGCCCTGCGCAGCTGCGCGCTGCTCCGCCTCTTCCCCAAAGCCCCCGCCCCTGCTCCCCCCAGCCCCGCCTCTTCCCACCCCTGCTCCGCCCCAGCCCCACCCCCACTCCCCTGAGGACTGTGGCAGGGTCGGGCCTGTACTCACCGTCAGCGGGAAGTGCAGTGACCTGGCCCCAGCCACGCCAGCAGTGAGTGCTGGGGGGCGGTTCCCCCCTGTCCTCCAAGACAGCCCCCTCATGTGGAGCCCTGGGGCCAGCCTCCCCCACCCCCAGCGGAGGCCCGGGGCCCCACACACACACCCTGCGGGGGGGGCTGCATAGGGCCCCGGAATAGCTAGGGAAGACCCTGTGCTTTGCACCTTCTCAGAGCCCCACTGAATTGCATGGACCTGTGTAGATGCTCAGGGGTCCACTTGGATAGATTCAGTTGTAGGATCAGGGTCAGGATTGTGTATGACCTGTCTTTTAAGAGTCTCATGAATAATATCCTTATGTGGTACATCTTTCTGGCTGCCTATATCCTCTCATTAAACACAGGAGAAGAAAGCACCTGCCCTTAAATTGATGTTCTGTGCTTGAGTCAAGTTTGTTTCTTTGCTGGTTGTTTTGTAATGTCTGCCGTTTGTTAACTCGTAGCCTGCTGTATACCATAGAAAATGGTGATATCTCAGAGAGCATCTCACACTGTCTTAATGAGATGCTGCATCACAAGTCAGTGGTAGCCAGAGAGTATTGAAAACAACCACCACAAGCCCTGAGGTCTTTTTATTTTTAAGGAAAAAAATCTTTTCTGGTCTGCTAACAGCAAGGGCAAGAAGCAAAACCTGGCTGCTTCAGCTTTTCGTTTTCTTCTACTTTCTGTTCCAGCTGAAATTAACCACAGGGATGGTGGTAATATCTGGTTGATCTTATGCAAGCAGTGACTTGTATCTACAGACAACAGTCCCTTTTTTTCTTGAAAGAACTGCTAAAAAGCTTTCATTGAATAAGTCTGGTGATGGGAACAGGCTACTGTTGGAGTAGGAGCCAGATTCGTGCAGATTAAAGACCTCCATTCCGACTGCCTCTGGCCCAAGAACAGTACAAGGGAACTATAAAAAGAACTGCTAACTGGTGGGCTTCTTTGGTATCCGCTCACCCAAGGATTTAAATTTAATTATATTATGGTCATTATTACTGAGCAGCTTAGCTATAATCACCTCTTGGACCAGATTCTGTGCTTCACTTAGGACTAAATCAAGACTTGCCTCTTCCCTTGTGTGTTCCAGGCCTAGCTGCTTCGAGAAGCAATCATTAATGGTGTCTGGAAACTTTATTTCTGCATCTGCAATACATCTTGGTGGATTCCCATAAACTATGGCAGAGAATTCACTGCATCAGGGGAACAATTTCTCCCACTGTCTGAAACATGAGAGAAACATAGAGCAGATGCTTGCTGAGTTGAATTAAGACCTGGAGAAGCAAAGATCTAAATAATTTCTATTTTACTTTATATGACACGTTTGTGAATTACATGCTCATGCATTTGTAATTAGAAAGCTAAACAGATGGTGAAGGCTTAGTTAAAAAAGAAAATATTTATTTTCAAAAATAATGCTGCCAAGAGATTATTTACTACATCAGGAGATTATTTTTCCCTTCCAAATGTTGCAGAGGTTTTGCTTTGTTGAAATACTAATTTGGAATGAAGCTTGACTTTTGTTAACTGCAAAAGAATTTCCACTGGAACGCCATTCAACTGGAGTGTTAGGACTTGTCTACACTTAACATGCTATGGTGGACAGCCACGCCACTGCAGCTGCACCACTGTAGTGCATCAGTATAGATGCTACCTATACTGACAGGAGGGGTTCTCTTGTCAGCATAGGTAATCCACCTCCCCAAGAGAAGAATTCTTCCATCAACCTCGTGCTTTCTGCTTTGGGATTTAGGTTGGCTTAACAGCGGGGCTTAGGGATGAGGATTTTTCACACCCCTGACCAGCGTAATTAAACTAATCTAATATTCTAATGTAGACCAGGCCTTAAACAGAAAGGGCCAGATCTTGGTCACCAGTTTACTCTCTTTGTTGCTATTCCAGTGACACAAAGGAGATGGAGAGCTGACATAAAGAGCCAGCTGGGGAACCCTTTGCAGGGGAATTCCCATGTAGCATCAACCTTATACAGCAGGCTCTATGCCACCGACTGCTGGACCCTCTCCCTCTTGCACAGTGAGTATGCTGAAAGTAAGAAGAGGTGTGGCTAGAATACACATTCCTGGACTGGTGGAATAGCTTGTTCCACCTGGCACGTGTTAGAAATAAAGATGTCCTGTATAGGAGCTGTAGTTTTGCTAACCTCAAACATTCAGACATTATGAAACAGCTTTAAAAATAATGAGATTTTTAAAAAGAGAAGTGCGGGGTTCTTTTTATTTTTCTTCTGAATTGTGAGCCCTTAGAGTGCGCTTAGGTTTATGTTTTCTAACCCCTATCATGGGCGAGAAACTTGCATTTTTTTTTAATGGAAGCTGAGATGATCACAAAATCAATGTTTCCAGAAGCTGGGGCTTTGGGTAAAACATCAAATATTGTGGTATTTATGATCCAATCTAAGAGTTGGAGAACTAATAGTACAGCCTCTGGAAGGACTGGCTGTGATTTGCTATGGACTCTCCATTCCTCATCTCCAGTAGCTCGTTTTTCCTTCTTTTATACTTTGCTTTTGAGCCAGAATGGATCACATAAAAGGTTAGTCTGCTCCTTTAAGGATCAGGAGACCTGGGGATAGTCACCCCAGTTTTGTTAGCCCCACCCCACTATGCCTGTGCAGGGTTTGGGACTTAAAAGGAGGAAAGGCCAGAAACTGAGGGCTGGCTGGGAAGGAGAGCTGACAGGCTGCTCTGATGTGGAGGCAAAAAGCTGGGCTGAGCCCATTGGAGGACCCTGGTGAGAGGGTGCACCTGACCCAGAGATTTGGGTTGATTAATGCTAGGAGCTGGTGGTTAGACAGTGAGACAGGCCATTGATTCTGAGAGCCCACCTGTAACGAAGGGGGCTTAAAGCTCTTCCGTTTTGATGTTGGTTTTGGACTTGCACTAAGGGACTCTGTTACCCCAGAAGGGTTTGCAGGGTTTAAAATGGTTTGGCCAACATATCGAGTCACCTCTAGCACAGGAGTAGGCCAAAGATCCTTGTGCAGAAACTGAGGTAGAAGTGCCGTAACACTGGGTCTTGCTATGAAGGGGGTGCTTCAGGCTAGTGAATCACAGTGCAGATGGTTTGATTGGAAATATAAACCACATGGTATGTTACATACATCACAATAGGGAATTTTTAGGCTAATTTCCAATGTAAATACTCAAGTGTGGGCACCATGGGTCACATTTTCAAATATGCCTGCATGGCTTAAGAGCAGGGTGGATAAAAATCATGGTGTGTGTTTTTCAAAAATCATTTTTTATTTAAATCTACACTTTTTTCTATTTGCATTTTTATTTACATGTTGTTGTTTGTTCTTTACCTTCTACCATTTTAATAGTCTTAAATTGCTAATCAGGATGTTTTTAATACTTGTTTCTCTAATTAATTTCCTAATTGTTAGGCAAATTTCAGATTTTACATAGAGATTATTTCTACTAAGGCATTTCATGCTTAAAATGCTCATTTATGCTGGAAAAGACATATCCAGTCCCTCATCACCATCCTTACTGGGAGAACAGTAGCAACTCAAACACAAAACTGATAGGCAAATAGCCCATTCTATATATGCAAACAGTACTTCTTACTGATACATGCAACATCCACAAGTCAAGTGTTGGTAATGAGGATGGGCACCACCAACATATGAAGCATAGTGTGGACATGCAAAAGCAATTTAATTACTGCAGTGTCTGTACGTCAATGTAATTTAGGTCGACATAATTTTGTCGTGTAGACATACCATGGTCACTGTGGGGAAAAAATACTCAATAGTACAAAATTAGATGGTGGTTCTCCCTAATGGATGTTGTTTCCAAACATTTTGCATGACAAAGAATGCATTTCTGTTTTTTATAGTGGGAATCTGCCTAAATAATTCTTTTCCTTTCAGTTGAGAGGAATTGTTGTGTATGGGGATTTCCAGTCACAAGTGTAGGGTAGGTTTGGATTTTTTTCTTCTTATTGGAAAGAGTGAGTATGGTACTGGATTGATAGCTCCTTAGGCGGAGATCCTCTGTTTAATCACATAACAGGTACAACATATATAAACTTCTCCACACTGAAGGCCCGATGCTCGGATGGCATAAATGAAGTCAATGGAGCTACATCCATTAACACCAACTGAGGATCTGTCCTATTCTCTCCATTCTTCTAGTTTTCTGTAAGGTTGCCCATTATTTTTGTATCTGAATGCCTGCTGCTCACCCTGGTATCACGAGGTACCATTGCCTTGATGTGTCAGTGCTGACATAAAGTGACATAAAGTGTGAGGGTAGTTGAATCTCCAGACAGCTGCAGTGGCAGAGGGGCTAGCAAACAGAGCTGTAAACAGGGGAGTTTGAGGGGGAGTTTGAAAGGGGAGTTTGTCTTGTGGTGCTTGTTTGGTGGTGGTTTTTTTGTTTTGCTGTGGGGGGTGGTGTTTTGGGTGTGGTTTGTGTTTCCTAGATTAACAGGGTCTAGGTGGGAAGGCTGTGACAGATACAGAGGCAGCAGTGGGAGTGACCCATGTCGCGGAAGACACACTGAGGATGACTGGATGTGGAAGCTGCGGTATGTCCATGATCCTGGAGGGGGCACCTGGTAAGAGTTTTGTCTGTATGAAATGCCGTCTGATAGAGCTGATGGAGGAAAAGATCCGAGGTTTGGAGATGCAGGTGGAAAGTCTGGTAGAGTTTAGGAAGGGGTTTGAGCAGATGATGGAACAAAGACATGAGGTATCTGAAGGGAAAACTCAGACTTGCAGGTGGAAGCAGGGCTGGGGAATTCTGAGGGGAGACTGGGTGAGGATAGTGGTCAGTGGAAGCATGTGACTAAAAGAACCAGGCAGAGGAAAAGACGGGGTAGTGAAGGAGAAATAGAGCTCAAGAACAGGTTTGCAGAGTTGGAAAATGAAGAAGGGGCTCAGCAGGTAGTCGCTGAAGGTGGAAGGGCAAGGAAGAAGAGAAGAGCGGCTAGTCCTAAAGGGGAAGAGTTAATGAAGATTACACCAAATATGAGCCCCAGGAGGATACAGGATGGGTTAAAGAGGATTACAAGGGAGAATAGGAATGGAAAGAACTTGCAGCCAGAGGGAACAGGGGATAGACTGGAGAATAGCACTGTCACCAGGTCTATGTGACTGGGGACTCTTTACTGAGAAGAACAGATAGGCCTGTAACCAGAGCTGATCCGGAGAATAGGAGGGTGTGCTGTCTCCCAGGTGCTAAGATACGGGATGTAGACCTAAGGTTGAAAAGGATATTAAAGGGAGCAGGAAAGAATCCCCTTATTATCCTTCATGTGGGAAAAAATTATACAGCTAGATTCTCGCTGGAAAGTATTAAGGGAGTCTATGCTAGGCTGTGGAAGACGCTTAAGGAAATCGAGGCTCAGGTGATGTTTAGTGGGATTCTGCCTGTTCCTAGAGAAGGGCAACAAAGGTGTGACAAGATTATGACTATCAACAGATGGCTTAGGCAGTGGTGCTATAAGGAGGGCTTTGGGATGTCTGGCCACTGGAAGGCATTCATGGACAGAGGACTGCTCTCTCGGGATGGACTTCACCTGAGTAGGGAGGGAAATAGACTTCTAGGATGGAGGCTGGCACAACTGATTAAGAGAGCTTTAAACTAGGAGTTTGGGGGAGATGGTTGGGAGATGTCCAGGTAATCTCCATGCCGGATTTTAGCATTGAGAGGAAAGAAAACGAAGTAAGAAAGGATACAGCCGTGGGTAGGAGAATGTATATAAGGAGGAAGGGCAGTGTGGATACCAGTCTAATAGGTTATACTGGCTGTAGAATGACCGTGCCTAATAGGGTACAGAATGTGAGTGAGGCCAAACAGCAAAAATTAAGATGTTTGTACACTAATGTGAGGAGCCTAGGTAACAAAATGGAGGAACTAGAGCTACTGGTGCAGGAAGTAAAACCAGATATTATAGGGATAACAGAAACATGGTGGAATAGTAGTCATGACTGGACTACAGGTATTGAGGGGTATGTGCTGTTTAGGAAAGACCGAAATAAAGGTAAAGATGGTGGAGTAGCACTGTATATCAATGATGAGGTCGAATATAAAGAAATAAGAAGCAATGAAATGGATATGACTGAGTCCGTCTGGGCAAAAATGACATTGGGGAAGAAAACTATTAGAGCCTCCCCTGGGATAGTGCTTGGGGTGTGCTATAGACCGCCGGGATCTAATTTGGATATGGATAGAGCCCTTTTTAATGTTTTTAATAAAGTAAATACTAATGGAAACTGTGTGATCATTGGAGACTTTAACTTCCCAGATATAGACTGGAGGACGAGTGCTAGTAATAATAATAGGGCTCAGATTTTCCTAGATGCGTTTGCTGATGGATTCCTTCAGCAAGTAGTAGACTAGAGGGGATGCCATTTTAGGTTTGGTTTTGGTGAGTAGTGAGGACCTCATAGAAGAAATGGTTGTAGGGGATAGTCTTGGCTCAAGTGATCATGAGCTAATTCAGTTCAAACTGAATGGAAGGATTAACAAAAATAAATCTGCAACTAGGGTTTTTGATTTCAAAAGGGCTGACTTTCAAAAATTAAGGAAATTAGTTAGGGAAGTGGATTGGACTGAAGAATTTATAGATCTAAAGGCAGAGCAGGCCTGGGATTATTTTAAATCAAAGCTGCAGAAGCTATCGGAAGCCTGCATCCCAAGAAAGGGGAAAAAAATCATAGGCAGGAGTTGTAGACCAAGCTGGATGAGCAAGCATCTCAGAGAGGTGATTAAGAAAAAGCAGAAAGCATACAGGGAGTGGAAGAAGGGAGGGATCAGTAAGGAAAGCTACCTTATTGAGGTCAGAACATGTAGGGATAAAGTGAGACAGGCTAAAAGTCAAGTGGAGTTGGACCTTGCAAAGGGAATTATAAGCAAGAGTAAAAGGTTCTATAGTCATATAAATAAGAAGAAAACAAAGAAAGAAGAAGTGGGACCGCTAAACACTGAGGATAGAGTGGAGGTCAAGGATAATCTAGGCATGGCCCAATATCTAAACAAATACTTTGCCTCAGTCTTTAATAAGACTAAAGAGGATCTTAGGGATAATGGTAGCATGACAAATGGGAATGAGGATATGGAGGTAGACATTACCATATTTGAGGTAGAAGCGAAACTCAAACAGCTTAATGGGACTAAATCAGGGGGCCCAGATAATCTTCATCCAAGAATATTAAAGGAATCGGCACATGAAATTGCAAGCCCATTAGCAAGAATTTTTAATGAATCTGTAAACTCAGGGGTTGTACCCTATGACTGGAGAATTGCTAACATAGTTCCTATTTTTAAGAAAGGGGAAAAAAGTGATCCGGGTAATTATAGGCCTGTTAGTTTGACATCTGTAGTATGCAAGGTCTTGGAAAAAATTTTGAAGGAGAAGGTAGTTAAGGACATTGAAGTCAATGGTAAATAGGACAAAATACAACATGGTTTTACAAAAGGTAGATCGTGCCAAACCAACCTGGTCTCCTTCTTTGAGAAAGTAACAGATTTTTTAGACAAAGAAAACACAGTGGATCTAATTTACCTAGATTTTAGTAAGGCATTTGATACCATGCCACATGGGGAATTATTAGTTAAATTGGATAAGATGGGGATCAATAGGAAAATTGAAAGGTGGATAAGGAATTGGTTAAAGGGGAGACTACAACAGGTCCTACTGAAAGGTGAAATGTCAGGCTGGAGGGAGGTTACCAGTGGAGTTCCTCAAGGATCGGTTTTGGGATCAATCTTATTTAATCTTTTTATTACTGACCTTGGCACAAAAAGTGGGAGTGTGCTAATAAAGTCTGTGGATGATACAAAGCTGGGAGGTATTGCCAATTTAGAGAAGGACAGGGATATCCTACAGGAGGATCTGGATGAACTTGTAAACTGGAGTAATAGTAATAGGATGAAATTTAATAGTGAGAAGTGTAAGGTCATGCATTTAGGGATTAATAACAAGAATTTTAGTTATAAGCTGGGGACGCATCAATTAGAAGTAACGGAGGAGGAAAAGGCCCTTGGAGTATTGGTTGATCATAGGATGACTATGAGCTGCCTATGTGATATGGCCATGAAAAAAGCTAATGCGGTCTTGGGATGCATCAGGAGAGGTATTTCCAGTAGGGATAAGGAGGTTTTAGTACCGTTATACAAGGCACTGGTGAGATCGCACCTGGAATATTGTGTGCAGTTCTGGTGTCCCATGTTTAAGAAGGATGAATTCAAACTGGAACAGGTACAGAGCAGGGCTACTAGGATGATCTGAGGAATGGAAAACTTGTCTTATGAAAGGAGACTCAAGGAGCTTGGCTTGTTTAGCCTAACTAAAAGAAGGTTGAGGGGAGATATGATTGCTCTCTATAAATATATCAGAGGGATAAATACCAGAGAGGGAGAGGAATTATTTAAGCTCAGTACCAATGTGGACACAAGAACAAATGGATATAAACTGGCCACCAGGAAATTTAGACTAGAAATTAGATGAAGGTTTCTAACCATCAGAGGAGTGAAGTTTTGGAACAGCCTTCCAAGGGAAGCAGTGGGGGCAAAAGATCTATCTGGCTTTAAGATTAAACTCGATAAGTTTATGGAGGAGATGGTATGATGGGTAACATGGTTTTGGTAATCAAATATTCATGGTAAATAGGCCCAATGGCCTGTGGTGGGATATTAGATGGGGTGAGATCCGAGTTACCCAGGAAAGAATTTTCTGTAGTATCTGGCTGATAAATCTTGCCCATTTCCTAGATATGCTCAGGGTTTAGCTGATCGCCATATTTGGGGTCGGGAAGGAATTTTCCTCCCGGGCAGATTGGAAGAGGCCCTGGAGGTTTTTCGCCTTCCTCTGTAGCATGGGGCATGGGTCACTTGCTGGAGGATTCTCTGCTCTTTGAAGTCTTTAAACTACAATTTGAGGACTTCAATAGCACAGATATAGGTGTGAAGTTTTTTGCAGGAGTGGTGGGTGAAATTCTGTGGCCTGCATTGTGCAGGAGGTCAGACTAGATGATCATAATGGTCCCTTCTGACCTAAATATCTATGAATCTATGAATCTATGCACAGTCAGTCCTCTCTGCTGAGGTTTCCGACAAGCCTACAAGTCATGGTGATGGCTTGCCGATTACAAAGTGGACAGAAAAGAAGAAAACAGAGCTGATGAAATGAACTCCTGGCATGACACTATTGACTTAATTACTTCACAGATAAATTTGGACTACCTTATGTATAGCACTATGTATTTATCCAAATTCACTTGATCTCACTATCTTAAACCATACTGCAATGCATTGTCACAGGAATCTCTTGGCTTCATAGGGCTATAAACCAGCTAATCTCCAGTCATATTTCTCGCATACTTTGGTTAAAGTTATATCAGTTCCACTCATCCCTAGTCCAGCTACACAGTTATCCCTGTTTCACTGGTGCAAGCAGAGAGGCTCAAGTGGATATGGAAAATATCTTTTTTTTCCAGTGGCTGTGAACGAGAGAAGAACACACTAATGGCTAGAACTCCCAGGAGATGTCTCCAGGTGTGGAGAGAGGCAATAGATAAATGAGACCGAGAGAGAGAGAACACACTGGTCCAGATCCTTAGTGGTTGTAAATCAGCATCTCTCTGTTTTGACCCACTCCATTTATTGACAGGTTTCAGAGTAACAGCCGTGTAAGTCTTTATTCGTAAAAAGAAAAAAGAAAAGGAGTACTTGTGGCACCTTAGAGACTAACCAGTTTATTTGAGCATGAGCTTTCGTGAGCTACAGCTCACTTCATCGGATGCATAGCATATCGTGGAAACTGCAGAAGACATTATATACACACAGAGACCATGAAACAAAACTTCCTCCCACCCCACTGTCCTGCTGCTAACAGCTTATCTAAAGTGATCATCAAGGAAGGCCATTTCCAGCACAAATCCAGGTTTTCTCACCCTTTCCCCCCCCCCCCCCACACACACACAGACACACATACAAACTCACTCTCCTGCTGGTAATAGCCCATCCCTCTTTGAAACCTCTCTTTATAATGCGCATGATAATCAAGGTGGGTCATTTCCAGCACTAATCCAGGTTTTCTCACCACCACCCCCCCCACACACACACACCCCTCCAAAAACCACACACACAAACTCACTCTCCTGCTGGCAATAGCTCATCTTACAATGTGCACAGCAATAATCCAAGTTTAACCAGAACGTCTTGGGGGGGGGGGGGTTTGTAGGAAAAAAACAAGGGGAGATAGGCTACCTTGCATAATGACTTAGCCACTCCCAGTCTCTATTCAAGCCCAAATTAATAGTATCCAATTTGCAAATGAATTCCAATTCAGCAGTTTCTTGCTGGAGTCTGGATTTGAAGTTTTTTTGCTTTAAGATAGCGACCCTCATGTCTGTGATTGTGTGACCAGAGAGATTGAAGTGTTCTCCGACTGGTTTATGAATGTTATAATTCTTAACATCTGATTTGTGTCCATTTATTCTTTTACGTAGAGAGATTAAGACTGCTTAGTGCTCATCCAACAATACAAAGCACCCTTAAATTACTTTTAATAGATTACCTAGAGATTCTGCTGACCTAGTGTAGTGTATACTATAGAAGATTGTGTAGACTCACCATAGCCATCTTGTCCCAGCACACACCACCCTGGAGGTGGCAGCTGTGGTTACTCTGTAGATTTGCTCCAGAAATCCTCAGCTGCCAGAATGCCAAAAATTGCTCTAAGTTATTCCTCAGGTCCAGGCCAGCCCCCAGTGGTATAAAGATCAGGGAGCCACTAAGATGGTGCACAGCCTCTCCTTCCCCAAGATACACAAATGGCCAGACACAAGGACTCTTGTTTTAATTTTCCCCTAAAGTTTGGTGATGTTTAATGTTATGCCAGAGTTCTTGAACTGCAGGATAAAGGAGGGTGAGATTCCTTCATGTCTGAGGGAAGCTTTGCTGGATATGGTCCTGATTCTTCTCTCAATTGCACCAGTTTTAAACCAGTGTAACTCAGTGTAAATGAGAAGCGAATCCAAACCTCAAATCTCTTACCCTGAAACTGTTAACTAGTTTATACTCAATTCACCTTCTATAATACAAGAAGTATAATTAAATTAACTATAAATACTTAAACTAATATTGTCAGTAGGAAAAAAAATCTATTTATAAATCTGACCAGCCTGTATTTGCTGGTTTCAAATGACTGTGAATACATTACTTGGGATATGGACAATGTTTACAGTCCAGAATACATAATAATGCCTGAACAAA
Organism: Natator depressus; assembly: GCF_965152275.1. Classification (NCBI taxonomy): domain Eukaryota; kingdom Metazoa; phylum Chordata; order Testudines; family Cheloniidae; genus Natator; species Natator depressus. The sequence continues at coordinate 121,345,975 of NC_134238.1, read as the reverse complement.
AATCTAGTTAAAATGTGATCAAGGCTAAAAGTTGAGTGAGTCATTTACAGCATTAAAAAAAAAGAGAATTGAAACAATAATGTAGCTATTAAAAATACCCCAAGAAATGCACACAAATCAGAATGAAAGTTAAACTTATAAGAAACTCAAATATTTGGAAATATGGAAATGATCAATTTAAACACCCAAACTACTTTAGCTCTGCTGAGCCTTGACAATAAACAGAAGTTCTGAGACTCTCTCAGTCCATCCACAACTAACCATTCAGTCTCTTCTGTGACCACCAAATCTAAAATGCCTTACTGTTAACTGGACCAATATTATACCAACTCCTGATTTTTTTTATATAGAGAAACCTACACAGACCTCAGAAAGACACATTCCACATATTTTGGGTGAGATAAAGAGCAAGCTGTAGGCAATCTTTCCTACTCATTAAGATTTCATGTTCCAACAATTATACAAGTGTCATCTGACACTAAGCTAGCATACCTAGATAGATAAGCCTTCTACGCCCAGCTAATGAAAATACAGCATTTCTAGGAGAAGAATGAACAGAGTACTAATCATCCTAGGTATAATCACCATGGATATGTACAATCAATGTACTGTGCACAATTTGGCATTCCACCAACAAGTTGTACCACTGAAGTGATTGTCTTCAAATTTGTCATGTCGACAGCAAAAGACAGCCGCCTTCTTAAAGCCTGCCCAGATGTTAAGTGAGTCTGGGACATGACAAAGGGAAGATGGGGAAATGGTGGTGACATGATCACTGTATCAGTGCAGTGACATGATCACTGTATCAGTGCAGTGTTTTTTCTCAAATTAAAAAGTCCCCAGGAAAAAAAGTCTGTGAAACAAGATCAGTAGCTAAAAGAGGCGCATGTTAAACACAAAAAAGATTCTTGATTTAAAAAAAAAAAGTTGTGTATATAGCTAAGAAACTGTAGTGCCTTCTGATTTGTGTATTGCATATATAACATATGTTAGAACTGTGTCTACATGGAGTTTGGCGTCCACTGTTCATAGAATTGCTGCAGTCCGTCATACATACACTGTGCTCACTTATGGAGACTTCTTTCTTGCAGTTTTCCTCTGAGTTAACATTTTAAGCTGGAAAAATCATACCTTTCCTGTTTGTGTATGGAAGCACAACATAAAGTAACTATGAAAGGAAGGAATGTTGATCACTCGAGAGACTGCCCGCTTTTTCCCCCTAGCTCCCAGCGCTTGTGCCGCGAAATAGCTGTTTTGCGTAGCTGGGAGGGAGGAGGGGGAACACGGCATGCTCAGGGGAGGAGGTGGGGCCGGGGCGGGGATTTGGGGAAGGGGTCCAATGGGGCAGGGAGGGGGCGGAGACTTTGGGGAAGGGGTTGGAATGGGGGCGGGGCTGGTGTGGGGGGGGCATGAGCAAATCCCCCGCCCCGGTGGAGTGTCCTCTTTTTTGAATGTTTAAATATGGTAACTCTATATATTAATAAATATTAATAAGCATCAATATTAATGCTGGATTTTCTTTCTGAAGTGGCTCCCTACTAATTATCCCCCGCATTAATATTTCAAGACCAGCAATATGGTTAAATATGGCCTCTTGAATACTTAAGCAAAATCTGTAAGCACATTAAGAAACGGATGATCTCCGCCAGATAAAGAAGCAACAGCTGTTATTCAGATAAAAAGCACTTTTACCTTTTTATTATTTTGTGTTGTAGATGCTTTGATGAAAACTCCTCCTCTTGGCTTCTCAGTTTTTAGATTATTTCCCTATGAGTTTGCACTTTTTTGAGATTTAAAATAATCTTCCATATGAGTTCTACAACAGATTCATTTTTTCCTTCTAGCTTGCCACCAGATGCCACTTCTGAATTTCATTTTGTTACTGTAAATGTCGTTATTGATTTAATCCATAACACTAAACCCACTTCAACTTTGAGAGTTAGGGTAGTAGTAGTGTAAAGAATATGAGAATTAAGAGCTCGGCCTTTCATTCTTTATGCATCTTTAAAACTCAACTGTTTTCAGATTTTTGACTGTGCAAGAAATGCAAAATCGGCTCTTAAATCTTACTGTGTGTAGATTTTTCGTGGGAATTGAAAGTCTGCTCATGCTGACCCAACCCCAACCCTCCCTCCCCGCCCCCGCCAAAAATCTGGATTTCAAACACCCGAAACGTCAGAGTTGTCAGATCCACAAAGTTGGTTTTACCCATTATAATAAGAGGTTAGTTTTATCCATATAAGATATATTTGGAAAATTTGGGTCTGGATCTAGGTATGGATTTCAACACCACCCTCTTCCTCTCCCCAGAGTTCAGGAGGGTTTCAGTGGTTGTAATTTGGATCCATCTGTACTGAGAATTTATTGGAATGATAGCATTGTAATATCATGGAACTACTGCCATGTAGATGTCTGTTCCAAAAATCTGCCAATAATATCTGTTACCAACAAACTTCTGGCTAGCACTATTATAATAGAAATGTCTTTGGGGTCTGGTCCTTGTCATCTTAACTATCTGTTAAATATCTATTACCTGTTGGGGTACTACAAATAATAATGAATATTCAAGGTGAAAACTCACCACCATTTTGTTTCTGTGTCCTCATGAACAGGAAGGAAGGTCTTGTAATGAAAGAACTGAAATCTGGGTTCTGTTCTTGCCTCTGCTATAAACTCTTTCTGTGTGACCTTGGCAAGTGACTTTATCCTTCTGTGCCTTGGTTTCCTATCTGTAAAAGGGAATAATAATACTTCCTTTCTCTCATGTCTTGTCCATTTAGATTGTACGCTCCTAGGAGCAGGGATTCTCTCTCAACATATTTGCGTAGAACCCAGCACAGTGAAGTACCTATCTCACTTAAAGCATTACTGTAATACAAATAATATGATAGTTATGTCTCATAAATATTTCATGAGACTAGGAGCAGCAGGTTAATGGAAGAAAAATATTTCCTGGGTTGCTCATGGGGCTAATCGTATTTGGGAGACATGTATAAGAAAGATAAGGGGAAGCAAACATTGCTCTAATTTAAAAATAAATGCATAAAAGCAGACCAGATCCCCTAGTGAAATACTCTATTAGGGGAAAGTCCTCTGTCTGAGACTGTTGAGTAGTTTAAATTTCAACTGGACATTTCTTTATTTATTTTGCAGAAGGGGTTATTGTTTTTGATGCTTTCATTTGATGTATATATATATATGAATGAGGACCATGATATAAGGAAATGGAGCTCTCTGAATTATTCAGTAAAAATAAGTAAGCTGCAACTGCATAGACTCACTCTTGTCCTTATTCTTCCAAGACTGGTTTGGGGTGTTATTTCAAATTAGTCAACTCATTATACATGAGTAACAAAAATGCCAGCAATCCTCCAAAAGTCAACAGTACCCAAACTTCACTGAATCATATTGACAGGTTTCAGAGTAGCAGCCATGTTAGTCTGTATCTGCAAAAAGAAAAGGAGGACTTGTGGCACCTTAGAGACGAACAAATTTATTAGAGCATAAGCTTTCGTGAGCTACAGCTCACTTCATCGGAAGTGAGTTGTAGCTCACGAAAGCTTATGCTCTAATAAATTTGTTCGTCTCTAAGGTGCCACAAGTCCTCCTTTTCTTTTTATGAATCATATTGGTTTATCTCTAGAACATTCTTGTTTTGCTTTATTTTTCCCTGCTTTTTTTTTCAAGTTACTGACTGAATTCATTATGTGCAATAATATGACCGTATTTAATTGGATTTCAGTTGTGTATACAATTGATGGATTTTTTTAAAAAAATGTCAGATAGCAACGTGAACCAAAGAGATAAGCAGAGTTGTGTGTTACTTTTAAATTAATTACTGTGATATAATAAATATTAGCACCCTGATTAGTTAGAGGCATTTTGCTAGAGTGCTAATGAGTGAAGTGGCTGGAACCATTTTGATTGTGCAAGAAGTTGTTTAGTTTAAGAATATTTCACATAAACAAACTGGAAAAAAGATTTAAACCACATTGTGACTAGCTTGCACACTGCCCCACAAGAGAGTAAAGGCTTGATCCTGTACTATTGAGACCAGTGGGAATTTTTCCATTGACTTGATTGAGACCAAGCTCTGAGTCCCCCGTCCACAGCCATTTTAGGGTTCCTCCTACCTTGGGTCTGAGTCCTGGGGTCACTGCCACAGCTTCACTCAGGAACAGGATATGTGGCTGTGAATCTTACCATCAACTCAGGTCCAGCATCTGCCTTTAGCAATTGCCAATCCCTGATGCTTCAGAGGTCAATTAAAAAGCAACAACAACAACAAAACCCTATAATATTACTGTTTAATACTCCAGCACTCTACCTGGGTGTAGGAAACAGGGAATTCATTCTGACCCCTTCTTATCTTGTGCCTTTCATTACATTGCATTCACCTACATAACTACAAATGTTGGACAAAAATTTGAAAGCCTTACTCAGTTTTTAAGTGATTCAGACTCAGGCAAAAACTCCCATTGGCTTCAATGGGAGATATGCCAGAGAAAGGAGTGAATAAATCTTGAGGACTCAATTGTGCAAAGTGCATACAGCCTAAAGAAAGGGGTGGGTGACTCTGCACCATCCTTTTGGAGCTTGGGGTGGAATTCTGATTCAGAACAATGGCCAGGCAATTATTAAAAAATGCAGTAGTGTGTCCAGTTCAGGGCATCACACTTCAGGAAAGATGTGGACAAATTGGAGAAAGTCCAGAGGAAAGCAACAAAAATGATACAAGGTGCAGAAAACATGAGCTATGAAGAAAGATTGAAAAAAATGGGTTTGTTTAGTCTGGAGAAAGAAGGCTGACTAGGGACATAAGTCTTCAAGTACACAAAGGTTGTTATGATAAATTGTTGTGATAAATTGGTCTCCTTATCCAGTGAGGACAGGACAAGAAATAATGGGCTTCAGTTGCTGCAAGGAAGATTTAGGTTAGACATTAGGAATAACTTCCTAACTGTATCGGTAGTTAGGCACTGGAACAAATTACCTCAGGAGTTTGTGGAATCTGTCATCGGTGGTGTGTAAGAATATGCTAGACAAACACCTGTCAGGGAAATTCTAGATCAGTGGTTCCCAGACTGGTTCTGCCACTTGTTCAGGGAAAGCCCCTGGTGGACCGGGCTGATTTGTTTATCTGCCGCGTCCGCAGGTTCGGCCGATCGCAGCTCCCAGTGGCCATGGTCGCTGCTCCAGGCCAATGGGAGTTGCTGGAAGCGGCGCGGGCCGAGGGACGTACTGGCCGCCACTTCCAGCAGCCCCCATTGGCCTAGAGCAGTGAACCATGGCCACTGGGAGCCGCGATCGGCCGAACCTGCAGACGCGACAGGTAAACAAACCAGCCCGGCCCGCCAGGGGCTTTCCCTGAACAAGCAACGGAACAAGTCTGGGAACCGCTGCTCTAGATAATACTTAGTCCTGCCTCAGTGCAGGGGGCTGGACTAGATGACCTATTGAGGTCCTTTCCATCCTGCATTTCTGTGATTCCTATTTCTATGACATTGATGACTGTTTGCTCATATACAGTACTTCGTAAAAAGCTATATCATTCATCATCACATTGGTAGCATATGATCATGAAGGGGCTTTTGGGGGCCTGGAATCTGTTAGTTTTGTATCTATAGTACTTATTGGAGACCATCAAATCAAATCACGTGATACTCTCTCATACACTGTTATTAGATGTCAGATTCATAGCAAGGCAAAATACAGTTTCAAGAAATTCTTGATCTTAAATGTGCTTGAATACAGGTCACCTAGTGCTTCAATTTGCTCCTTGCCTTTTTTCAAGGTTAGTATATTGTGTCTCCATAAATCAGACACAGAGCATATAATGATGATTATATAGTAAGCAAGCCTTTATTCTATCATTTATCTTCCTAGTTCCATCTCTCTTCCTCCCCCCACCCCTCCAAAAAAAAGCGTGTAAATCCTGTTTCAGCTTTCTCACTACACACTTACAGTGGGTTTTATCTGTGCTGATGCTATACCCATGAGAGCTACGCCCATTCTGTGGCTCTGCAGTACCTGACGTTCCCGTTTCTGCCTCATACGTATACGGTCTCATAACAAATATTTTAACATTACAAGGCAAATCCTCTCCCGGCCAGTACAGAGATGGAGAGCAGAGAAGCAGTATGGTCTGCTCCATGAACCCTGCCAGAGTATGGAAATATTCCACTCTGTGGGCTGGTGCAATGAACTGGGTGGTGCCCTTCTGAATGTCTAGCATGTGCTGCTGATGGTAGTGTATAGTCTAGCTGGCTATATCCCTCCCTACACACAGACTGTGTTCACTTGGAGACACAGGTGCAGACTGGTGCTTTAACCAGCTCCACCTTCCAGTGTTACGTTCATGGCATACACACAGAAATGATGTAAAACATAAAATACCTTGGTGAGAAGGTTGCATCATAATGTAATAAAAAAGACCCCAAAGACAGAGAGTGACAAAGCAGACTGCTCCCTAAAACAGAGGCACAACTCACCCCACCTTTCTATAGGCTTGCTGTCTACAGATTTGCATGCATTTCTAAAGAGCCCCTTATCCTGCAAGTGGGACCCAGAAACCTTCTTTCTGTTAAAGTGATAGCTTGCAGGTGATAGCTTGCAATCCTCAGTACACCACAGACAGAAGCTGACGGCCACTGTAATAGGGAGGTATCCTTCCTGACTCTAACAAAAGGGGAAAGAGGTTCCCTATTTCTCTCTCTTCCCTCCCCTCCACCAGTGTACACAAACTCTCACCAAAGTCAATGAAAAGATTCCTAATGACTTCACTGGGCCTTGGATCAGGGACCAGAAAAGGGCTGGACTTATCCCTAAATTTATATATCCTACCTCACCTGTACTTTTTACAACAATTCAACTGTTGAGTTACAAATACCAGGGTAATTTTATCTGAGGGGAAATCAGCAAGATTAAAGGCAACAATTGTAAATATTTGTAAAGTGCTTTGAGATCCTTGGATGAAAGTGCAAAATATTATCAGTTACTACCCTGCCGTCTGCTGTGCTTTCAGATCTCACTGTGAGCCAATTACTTTTAAATGGTCAGCTAAATTATGCCCACAAAAATTCTACCCATGTATGCAGCGGCACAGTTGCGTTTCTTGATTTCCATGTGTAACTGACTGTGTTTGGGCCAAAAGTGAGTTTGAACCAGGAATCTTCAACATAAGCTTCTTTTGCTTCAGCTAAAGGCCTAACTCCCTTATGTGATAAGTGTAGTACAATGGTTAATTTCTTATGTAGACTAGTAGATAGGGTCTAAAACTCACAATATCCTATTGTAAATTATGCATGTATCAATGTCTATTTGAATACACCCAATAGCTATTTGCACCAAAACTGGCATATGGGGTGGCTTTTAGTTTCGGCACTTTTAAAACAAATCTCTATGTATGTGTTTATAATTCAGTAGACCTAAATGCTAGAGCTGCGCAAGTGATTTGCAGTCAAAAAATTCCATCCAATAGCTTTAGCCTGTTTTTCTGATCATGTGGAATCTGCAATCAGATCACAATCCCACCAGATTTCGTCATTATTGGAAAGCATTAGACAATGTAGATGCATTTTTAAAACTTCATGAATTGATTATAAGGTTCAAAGCATATTCAACATCACTATGGGTAATATGCTGTTTCATCAGGGTTAGTCATAAGTCACATGACATCGTTTCTGTTTCCTCATTGGATAAACATATCTGGTGCTAAATACACATGGAAATGAAAAAAATTGCTTTCTGTGAATTGCCATGCCATGCATTCAGCATTGGAACTCGCTTCCTGGATGAATTCTTGCTAGTGCCACTGTTTCTTTTGCAGTTAGAAAGGACAAAAGTTCTCTGAAACAAATTCATTTAAAAAATTCAAGTGAATATTTAATTAATTCTCATTTCAGTTTCCTTCAGCTTTTGTATGTACAAATAACCTACATTATTTTCTTTAAGGCCCTGATCCAGCAAAGCATGTGCACAACTTTAAGGACCTGAGTAGTTCCATTGACATTGGCTGCAGGACCGGCACTATAGTTATCTTCCACATTTCCAGGCAACGTGTAATGCTACTAGCCAAGTGATAACCTGATTTTCTTTCAAACTGCCAAAGACCAAACCCCGGGTAGCAGAAAAATTAAAAGAGCAGAACATTCTCATTGGGAGGCAAATGATGTCTTAAATCTAAAACAAGTTTTGTTGTTCAACATTTAGAGTATTGGTGAAACCAAATAAAGACAAAAGGTAACATGTAGGATCCCTCATCTTCCCCTTTGACTCAGGCATTCTGAACTCCCTTTGATTTCAGTGGGCATTTGACCAATTAGGAGAGCAGGAAATGGACTTTAGTTTGTTTGAACCAAATGCAGGCTTTTTTAGTCTCAAAATATGAGCCTGGCTTACACAACTAGAGACAGTTGAAAGCTGCTGTAAAAACCACTGGAGAACTCTGCTCTAACAACTCTTGCATGTATAGTACCTATATCTTCCACTGAGCTCTGTCCAACATTCCCAAGTGCATTTCCTCCTTTGCTTTCAGTATGTGTAATCTGCATGAGAAACCATTACTGAGATGATGTTCCCAAGTAGATATGTTGTGAGGAAGGTCAGCTGCCTTGAATGTCCTCTTGTATCCTTCTAGAGAAGAGGGGTTTATTGCCCTTGCTATTCCCCTGCCTACCTATTGCTTCTGTTTCCTGCATGAGGGGTCTGCAGTAAGAGTGAATCTCAGGGCATAAGCTGCCCCTTGCTTCCCACTACCACCGTGCCCTCAAATGACTTCATGATCAGAAAGTAAGGAAATGGCTCGGAGAGATGGCTCTCTAGCAAACACACATCTGTACGAGTGGCAGTTTTGAGTGAGATGGAAGGCATCAGATGGGTTTCACAACCCCAGTATATTGAATTGAACAGTTCTAGGGTAAACGAGTTTACAGTACCAGTGGTCTCATATTTTAAATTGAAATTTCTCTTCTTCCTTCCCACCCGCACACAGGTGCCTGTTGGTCCTCTCCTAGTTAATTTCAGTTACAAACATTGGGGTGGGGAAAAATAGGGAATGACAAAGAAATGTTGTCAAATTCTTCTATTTTCCGTATTTTGTGCCACTTGCAGTTTTCCTCTTTACTCACTCTTACTATACACTTGTTCTAATCTTGGCTGGCAGACAAGGTGGTTTTCACACCCATTCAATTTGCGCTATGTGATATTTAGAAAAATTTAATTGTCTGTCTGGTTCTTTAAAATGAACCCCTCCTCCAACAATGACATTATTTGGCCCATGTTAGGCAGGAAGTCAGATTAGATTAGGTAACGGTCCCTTCTGGCATTAAAAAAAAATTCTGTGTCATTAAGAAGAGACTGAGCCTTGGAACTTTTACACTCAACCCCATTTCGTTACCATGGGAGCTAAAGGGGCAATTCTGTCAGCCGATAGGTATTAAGGGGCCAAATTTACAAATGTATGTAGATGGCTAGTGGGATTTCCAAAAGTGCCTCAAAAGCTTAGGTGCCTAACTCCCAGGAACGTCAATGGGAGTTGAGCACCTAACCTGCTTAGGTGCTTTTGGAAATCTCACTAAATGCCTACGTGGAGCTTTAGGTGCCTAAATACCTTTGTACATCTGGCTCTAAGACAGTGTTTCTCAAATGTGGCCACCATGATTGCATGTGGCCACCAGGAGATTTTCTTGCGGCCACAGCCTCCTGGGTGGTGATTGGGGAGGGGGGTGACGGGGGGGGGACGACAAAGCAGCAGTTTGGCTCTGACCCCTCTGGAGCGGCAAATGTCAGAGAAGCAGGCAGCCAGGTAAGTTTCCCCACCTTCCCAGGGGTGGTGGGGCTCAGGCTTCCAGCTTCAGCCCTGGGAGGTGAGCTGCAGGCTCTGGCTGCATGGCATCAGGCGCTAGCCCTGGGCTCACCACCCCTCCATTGCTCCTGGCCCCCATTGTGTCCTCTAGCTCCAGTCCCCGGCTGCAGGGCTTTGGGCTCCCACCGCCATCCCCAGCTGTTATACCAATAAAATAAAAACCAGCAGGATCTTTTTAAAGGGGATAAGACAAAATGTCACATTTATTGTGAATACAAAAAGAATCATAGTAGGCAGTCAGTTGTAGCTATAACATTTCATTCAGTTTCACATTCATTCGCACATTCGTTCATACACACACAGGTTCTGTAGCTGCTGTCTAGTTACCAGTCCTGAGTGTAGCTTGAGTTCATGGCTTGGGTTCTTGCTTGTGGCGGCTAACTGGCCAAGAAAGCTGGGCACAAGGAAGAGCTGGGTTTCTGTTGGGCAAGCACCGATGCCCTTCCATGTTGGCAGCAGAATGTTACCCTCCGAAGTCTGCCATCTCACCCATCCTTTTTGTAGGCTTTAGTTTGAATCCAGAGTCTATAGGTCTTGCTGTGTCATGCTGCCTCTGAATCCGGTGTGATTGATCACCCGTCAATTGCGGACATGACTTTCAGCCTAGGACCTGGCTTTGATAGTTCTTCAATTGTACTGTTGTTCTTTTCTTTTGAGGGTGGACTCCTCTTACTTTGTCAGGGCTGTTGTCTGCATCTTCAGCCGTTGGGTGTTTATACTTTATTTCATCAGGACAGGCTGGGGCTGGAGGTTGATTCCATCATCCATACATACCTCATTCACACAGCTAAACTAAACTAAACTAATGAGATTACAGCAGGGTTTTGCAAAAATGAAGGTTGCAGCAAGCTTTTACAAAATGAAGTGAGCCTTTTAAAATGGAGTTTGGGACAAGTTAAAATGGAGTTCGAGTTACAATATAGACAAGTATAATGAATGGCAAAGAGTGAGGAGAAGTTACAATGTTGAAACAGGTTTCAGAGTAGCAGCCATGTTAGTCTGTATCCGCAAAAAGAAAAGGAGTACTTGTGGCACCTTAGAGACTATCAAATTTATTTGAGCATAAGCTTTCGTGAGCTATAGCTCACTTCTCACGAAAGCTTATGCTCAAATAAATTTGTTAGTCTCTAAGGTGCCACAAGTACTCCTCTTCTTAATGTAGAAACAGTGTAAGTTTCAGCGATTTAAGCAGCAATTGGATTGAAAGTGAAACTCAATTAGCCAGTTATTGGGGTGACCGGTTTTATGAATGAATGTTGTTTTATTCATAAAACTTTGATTATGAAGTTATATTAATAAAGTGAACAATTAAAAACAATTTCATTGATCAGTTCTACACAGCCCCTCAATTTCCCCCACCATCACCCCGGCTCCCTACCACCTCCCCATCCAGGGCTTAATTTGTCCCCCAGCTTGCCAGGGCTGAGTAAGTCTGCTATGAAAAGTGGAATTTGTATGTTTGTTTGTTAATATCACTTTTCACTGCTTCTCAGCTAGCTAGCAAGTGTGCTGCTGTGAAAAGTGATATTAACAAATATCACTTTTCATAGAAGCAGACTTACTAGCTAGCAAGTCAAAACAAAACAAAAAATCCCAAAAGGAAAAAAATAAAATAAAATAAAAAAGACAAGAACATCAAAGCACCTTATTTGTGTTTCTATTCTGTTTAGGTCCAGTAAAGAAGATAGACAAAGGTACATTATATTTATTATTGAGTCTGCAAAAAAATCCATCCATAAATAAATTACTATGATTTGGACACGTGTATGGACATATTTATTTGTTTTTCCTCAAGTTAATTAAGTATTTTAGGAAAAATTGTCAGAGCAGCCACCAGCCAGAGTTGGTGGCCGCACTTTGAGGCCGCCAAAAAAGTTGCTGCGAGCACCCCTCCCCTAAGGCCCCAATCCTGCACACAGCAATGCACATAGTTAACTTTACACATCTGAGTTAATACCAGTGATTTCATTGTAACTACTCAGTGCACTCAGTTTAGTTCGTACTTCACTTCTTGCAGGAACAGGGCCTTTTGGGTCATGTCAGTCACAAAGTTGCCATCTCTCATGATTCCCCCCCGCCCCCTTAACATCCCTACCAGCTAAAATCAAGAGATTGCATGGGCATTTGAGTTCCTTCTTCTTTTTTTTTCTAAAAGAAGTTTCTCATCCTTGTGGTTGCAAAGAAAAGCTTGAACACATGAAGCAAACGTCACCCTAAAAGGCTCAAACCAGGAGGGAATAAAGAGAACCCTGAATTTGTTGGCTTAAATAATCTGATTTAAGGCAATTTTATGAGTCAGACCCCCCCCTCCCCCGCAAAAGTCCTGGGTTTTGAATGCTTGGAGCACGCAATACTGCAACCCAAACTATATCCTATCTTTTCATCCTGAGGGCCACACCTATTTCAAAAGTGACAAGCGGCCATTCTCAGCACTTAGGGACAGCTCCTTGAGGGGACACCACCTTGAGACACCTGCCAGTGGCCAGACTTTCAGAAGATGGAAGAGAAGCAAAGCAAGGTAGAAAATAAAAGACCAAACCCAAGTAGGTCCCATTTTTGACTCCTGTCTCCACTCTTTTCTTCTAGTGGGCTGTAGGGAAAGACCCGAAGCACGAACACTCAACTACTTCTGCTCCCAGGGAAAAGAGATGTGATTCTTTCTCCCTTCTCTATAGTGCTTCTTGTCTCCGGGCCCAAGAACCTTATTGACCTTCCTGTTCTGCTGCTAACTGAGAAAGAAGCATGAGGAGTCTCACCTCAGGCAAGGAGAATGCTGCTTTGACTGGCTCCTTAAGGCCACCTGCACCTGAGGAAGCCTGTCTTCACAGGGGCTTTCAGTGTTGGTAACACAACTGTTTCATGGGTAGTAGCAACAGTGGGGAAATTTAAGCAAATTCAGAGAAGTCTTCTTTCACTCACCCTGAGGGTGAAATTCATGACTCTGGTTCTTTAAATGGTGTAAGGCTTGTGAGAAAAATGAAATGCTGAAGGCAAGTGGACATGCTAACACAGGTTAAAACTAGAACTGCCTTGTCTATACTAGTATTTTATCATGTCCTAGTGCCTTTTTTCCTAGCAAAGCCAAGGCCCAATTGAGGAATGTGCAGCAGGAACAGAAAAAATTATTAGGGCCAGATACTCAATTGCTGTAAATCCGTTGAAGCCAGTGGTGCTACAAGTTACACCAGCCAAGGATCTGACCCGTGAAACTCTTCAGATTGTTTTTGCAGACAAATGTCCCAGTAATTTAAAAAAAAAAAGAAAGGAGAGCGAGAGAAGAAAAATATAGGAAATGTGTGAGCAAAGGTGTTTCTAAATTGCTTTTATTTCAGGTTTTTCATGAGGCATCTTGAATAAATATTCTAGCCTCTCACAGTCATGGATTTCAGTATGCAAAGCCACTGATTACTCTTTTATTGCCTAATTTCTTAACCCCCTAATGTGCACTTTCAATGAAAAGCGTCAGAAGCCCAATTTGTCAGCTTGTAGAAAGCTATCACGAGCTTGTAAAAATTGTCCATTTTGTTAGAGATTGATGGACTCTGACTTGTTGTTTACAGAGAAGCAAAGCAGGCATTCATGTCAGCGCAAAAGGGACCAAGTCACAAAGGTATAAATCAAAGTTAAAGCATCGTATCTGATGAAGGCTGCACTCCAGTTCTCCACTGCTGCTATACCTTTATTGTAACTCAGGTATTCTTTTATGACCTACATCAACGCACACATATCCTTGTTCCAGATTTTGTAATGTGTAAATTGAAATGGAAACAACAAAAGAATTTTAAAAAGGATACGCAGAGTAGAAAGGAAAGACTTTTAAAGCTCGCACTCTCTCTCTCTCTTTATATATATATTGTGTATATGTATAATAACTGGAAAATAGTTGGGATTTATGAGAAAAGCAATAGCATATTTTATATATATAAATATATAATAAGCTTTTCTCATAAATCCCAACTATTTTCCAGTTGTTACATTTCTCTGGCTGCTATTGAATAATAAGATTAACCTTACAAATAGAGATGTGCTATTAAAATTATAATAGAGCCCTAAAAAAATTAACATTTCCTGGGTAAAGTATCTTTCCACTGCAATCTCCTTCTTCATAATCTGTTAATTCTCTACCCTTCCCTTCCCTACAAAATGGACTCTTCCACACCTGTTTGCAGGCAGGCCTTCCTGTGAGTCAGACTGGGAGGAATGAAGGCTTGGGGTCTCACAGGACATGTGATCATGTCACCTGAACTGGAATCCATCTTTAACCTGGTGCTTTTCCACTGAGAAGGAGGGGTGGGAACCCAGAGGGACAAAGGATTCATACCTTATGCAAAAGATATATAAGTGGGTGGAACAGAACAAGAGAGGGAGCCATCATGAGGAATCCCCTAGCTACCACCTGAGCTGGAACAAGGGCTGTACCAGAGGAAAGGATTGTGATCAGACTAGGAAGGTGTCCAGCTCCAGCCTGTGAAAGAAACTTATTGAAACATCTCTAAGGGTGAGATTTTATCTGTATTCAGTTTTTATTACTGTACTAGACTTAGACTGGGGTGTTTTATTTTATTTTGCTTGGTAATTCACTTTGTTCTGTCTGTTACTACTTGGAATTTAAATCCTATTTTCTGTATTTAATAAAATCACTTTTTACTTATTAATTAACCCAGAGTATGTATTAATACCTTGGGAGGGGGCAAACAGCTATACATACCTCTCTATCAGTGTTATAGAGGGCGAACAATCTATGAGTTTACCCTGTATAAGCCTAATACAGGGTAAAATGGATTTATTTAGGGTTTGGACCCCCATTGGGAGTTTGGCATCTGAGTGTCAAAGGCAGGAACACTTCTTAACTGGCTTTCAGTTAAGCCTGCAGTTGTTAGGGGATGTGGTTCAGACCTGGGTCAGGGTTTGCAGCAGGCTAGCGGGTCTAGCTCAAACCAGGCAGTGCACTGAAGTTCTGAGCTCCTAGGGCAGGAAAAAAGGAGCAGAAGTAGCCTTGGCACATCAGGTGACAGCTCCCAGGGGGTTTCTGTGATCCAACCCGTCACAACCCCCATCTAAGTCCCTCTCAACTAATTGAGTATACCCCTACATGACCACAAGATAAGTGTTATAACACTGAATCTGCATGAGACGTCATGAGTTAGGACAAAATAATTAATTATAAACAATGTATTCAATACATTTCACTATTTTCCTAGTTGCTAATTGCTCATTAGCTTCAGTAGGACCATTTGTGGTATGAGGTGATGTTGAACATGAGTAGAAGTAGCAGAATTGGGTTCTATATATCTTTTGAAATAGCACTGGATGGTGTAGATGTAGTGTGGTACTATTTTAATTTCCTGGTTGGATGACTTATGCAACTAACCAACAAGAGCATGAATTTGAAATTGAATGCTTGAGTGTTACTTTTGAAATTTGTCTTCCCACTGGTTAGTTATCCAACCTGAAATTCACCTTGAACAATTAGTCACCCTAATAAATTTGGAATACTCACGGCAAAGAAAATACAGAAAACGGTGCGAACACAGTCTAAGCAAATTCAATTAAAATGAATGGTCAATACGGTATGGCATGGTATGGTAGTATTCATCACACACTTCTTTCACTTTCTTGGAGCCATCATGTTCTTTTCTTTTTAATTAATAGGTTTGATACAGCCTGGCAAGGAGAAGTGGCTTCCCACGCACTTAATGTCTGATCAGAAAAGAGTGATCCAACACCAACTCTCTGCATTCTCAAGCAGTTAAGAATATAATTGAAAATGTATTTCCCTGGGGTGTAGCTTCTCTTAAATGTAAGACATGTTGTAAAATACCAGCTGATGTTTCCTGATGATGTAGAAGCTCAATCAAAGGATGTCTATGGAATACCTAGGGGAAAATGACTTGATGTGAACCAATATTCAGCCTGGATCAGTGGTGTTGGAACAATCTTTAGTGTGGGGGGGGGGGAAGGGGAGCAGGGGGAAAGGGTGCTGAAAGTTGTTGAACAAAACTATATATGATGGAAACCACATCAAGCCAGAGGGAGATGCTGCCTCCCCAGCATTCCTAGTTCCCGCACCCCTGGCCTGGACTGAAAACGATTTTTGAGGCCACTGAAAACAAATTGGCTTTATTCTTCTCAGTCTGTGCTTAAAGTAGATGTTTCTTATTTTGGCCATATGCATGATTCCTTTTGGTCTTATACCACTCTTGCATTTTATTAGTAAGGAACCTAGAACGTTTGTCCTTCATGGGCAATCTGAAGTTCTGAATTTGCAAGTGACACTTGAGTGGACTGCCTTTATGCAGCTGTTACTGAAGATCTTGAGTAACACAGCACTGAAGTAAACCACAGCTTTGTACGTCAGTAAAGAGAAAGCAGAATGGCTTTTTGGCTCTGTTCTGTGGTTGTAAGCTAATAATATGGAGGGAGCAGTAAGACGGAAAAATTTTACAGCAGGCCCCAAAGTATTTAGTTTAGTCAAAACCAAAGAAGACTATGGTTAGCTCCCTTTGAAATTCTCAAACTAGGGCACTGAAGAAGTCAGTGGCAGATGGAACACATGCAGACAAATTAAATGAACAATTTATCCAGCATTATAATAGTAAAGGTCTTAAATTAAGAGTGTTGCGAAGGATATGAATCCTCAAGATTACAGGCGTACACCAACATCTAGCTCCTGGAGGCTAGGAGCAAAATGTCTTATCCCATGATTGCCCTCTACAGGTTTCTTGCAGCTTCCTTTGAAGCAGATGGACCTGGCCATTGTCATAGACAGGATACTGAATTCTATGGACCTCTGGTCTAATCTATTATGGGGTGGCAATCCATATGTCCCTAAGCCCATTAACCTTATTAGTGTTTCATTAAACTTTGATAAATAGATTTAAGAAATCACCCATATTTTATCTGTAGCTATCTGAGCAGGTAAATGACTTGTCTCAAAAACACAGATAACGATCAGGCTGGCTGGTCATTAGGGGCTAACGAGGTCAAGTTCTACCAATAATATTCTCACAGCTGTGTGTCTCATAGGGTGCTGTATCATCTACTACCAGTAGGGGGGACTCTTCTGGTCCTGCAGCACAGGAAGAAAGCCCATAAACAGGGAATGCAGACTTTGGTGAGGCTAGAGTACAGGGCTGCCTGTCAATGCCCACCACATCCTCCTCTCCCTGTAGCACATGGGCGGCAGACCGTGAATGGGGAGGAGGAGTTTAGCTGGCGGAAGGACTTCTGAGACCATGATGGTTGTCAAATAGAAGAGGGAATAGTTCTGATTTGAGCTGGTTGGGAAGGGAGTACCTTACTCCTGAATACATTGTTGCTTTCAGCAAAATTGTCAGGCTTTTGTTGGGAAAACTGAAATGATTCTGATTAAAACATTTTTTTACGAACACCTTTTTTTTTTTTTTTGACAAAAACAGTGTTTAGTGAACATTGTGGTATAGTCGAAGAGCCATTTGCCACTGAAAAATGTTTGGCCTTGCAGATGGTATTGGAGTGTCTCTGGGAAGAAGGAGCAGAGATTGTTCTGCACCTGGAAGGGCTGAGTGGCAGAGGGCTGAATTTTTATTGAGCAATGGAGTAGAAAGAGAGAATTTAAAGAGGCTGTGGCATGGATGTGTTTGCAGGTGTGTGTGGAGGTTGCTGCTGGCTGCTGAAGCTTGGGTTGGAGGGAGCTGATGGGGCTGGGAGATATTTTGACTGGCAAGGGGGACAAATTGGGTTGGCAGGGTTGAGTGGAGGGGGGAATGGAGTCCATTGCTGAATTGGATATCAGTGGAGGACTTCCCAAAACACAACTAAAACCCGCAGTAAGAATCAGGAAGCTTGTTTTCCTTAAATATTCTAAAATCAGTATTTGGCCTTTCCCTTTTCCAGACTCCATAAAGTCTGTTGACATAGCAACCAGCTGCTGACCCCACTAACCAGAGTTTCTGATCAACCCATTTATTTTCCTTTCCAACTCCTTTCCCTTCTCCCAGGGTATCTTGCTCAGCAGAAGGTATTTACCTTGTGAAAACACAGGGAGGAGGGAGTTGTGTTTTCAGCTGACAATGATGAAGGTCAGAGTGAAAAAAACAGACAAATAAGCAGGAGCAGGGGATGATGTGTTTCTGTTTTTTCCAGCACTCACAACAGAGCCCTTATTCCCTGCAGTTTCATTCCGTTTTGCAAAGGCAGAAGCAGATCCTTGTGCATCCTCCTTCCTAGGAAAGCACAGCTAAAGTCAGAAGTGTGTGGTAGCAACAGCAACAAAGCTGATAGCAAGGGGGTGGGGAACAAGTGCAAAGGGAGTTTTAGTAGCCTTCTCACTTCTCTTCTCTTCCTCATCTTGTTAAGGCAGCAACTAATCCACCTGGCTTTGAACTAGTCTCTTCCATTCCCCCTGACTAGCTGCCCCTTCCTACTGGTTCTTCTCTCTACATTGCAAAAAAAAAGCACACACAATCCTCCCCTCTATTCAATGACATTGGTGTCTGTTGCTTCCTTAGAGGTGTATCAATGAGCAGCTGTGGCACTAATTGAGTCCCTCTCTGACTCAGCCCTCTTGTGGTCTCATTAGAGTAGTAAAGGAAGCCTGATTCGTCACAAGAGCAGACTAACTAGAGAAAGACGCGGGGTGGGGGAGTGTGTGAAAGGTCCTACACCTAAATAATGCAAAAGATAAAAACAAAGCAGCGATACTGTGAAAATTGTGGGCGATTCATTGACATGAATTTTGATGCATTGTTGGTGACTGATATTTAAGAGCTTAATTGTTGCTTGGACTACATCACTGTGTGGGGGCATAAGAAGAGAATGACACCCTGCCTTATTCTCCTGAGCAGATTACCCAGATCTTCAGTTCAGACAGGCAGAAGTAAACAGGTGATACAGGCCTTGTATTCCTCCACATCCTTACAGTTGTGTGAGTTGCAATGGGTGGAACCAAGGGGCCTTCCAATGTGGCAGCCAATACAGAAGAGCAGGCTGTGAAGGTAGCAATTTGTTGACGGCATGGACCAGTGAAGTCAGCAAGGAATTATACTTCCCTGTAGTACGATTCCTTCCCTGTGCCACTTATGGTGTGGGGTGCCTATGCATTGCCCCAACTGTGTAAGAAACGAGGCACCTGAGACAGTTTTAAGTGACTTCATTTCACCTCTTTCCTACAGAATGCTGTCGGTACCTCTGTGTGCCAATAGTTGGCAATGCCCTTTTCATTGCCAATATTCCATCCACATCAAAGATGATGGATCTGGGCCACAAGTGGTTATATTGTGTCAGTAAGGATTTAATAATGATGGTCAGAGACAGTAGGATATTTAGCTCTTTTATAGGGCCTTCTGGCAGAACATCTCAAAGCGTGTCCACACATTAATTGAACTTACTGCAGCCTCTGTGAGGATGGGAACCCAGGTTTTCATTTTAACTACTCTTTAAACTCGGCATGACATCATCCAGTCCAGCTGGCCTGCCCCATGTAGAAAAGAAACCATACCCAATCTATGGATCAATCCCTGTCATTGATATGTATCATCAGCAGTGGGGCCCCATTGTGCTGTGCATTGTCCAAACACACATGAGGAGACAGCACCTGTGCCAAAGAATCTGGAATCTAAATTACACAAAAGGGCCATGAAAATCTAAACTAATGCAAAACTATGGCGCTTTGGCAAAATTAAAATTCAATATAGTGTTTAATTTAGGCTTCCCTGACTCTCCAACCAGCTTCTTATGGAAAAATCGAGCGGTCACTGAATAGGAGTGGAACTATGATGCAACCAGGGAGCCCTCCCTGAGGAGCCCTCTGCTCTGTGGGAGAGTACCAGGCTGTAAACAGCTTCCTCTGAATATCTTGCTGCCCCACGGGGGCACTGGGCTGCCAGAGCCTCAGACAGGAAGTGTGATCTTGTTGCTCAGGAGCTAGCCTTGGATTTGGGAATCAAGGGTTCAATTTACTGCTTCATCACAGATTTCCAGTGTGACTTTGGGCATATCACCTAGAGTAAAGTTTTCAGCTTATTTCAATGGGAGTTACACTTACATATCTTTAAGTATCTGATCCTAAATTACTTAAGAGCCTTAGATCTAGTTTCAAAAAGTCACTTAGGCACATAAGTCGCCTTGAAGGCCAATGGGACTTAGGCTCCTAAGTGTCTGTCACTTTTGAAAATGGGACTTAAGCTCTGAAGTCACTTACGGTGCTGTTGAAAATTTTACCTATAATATCTCCGTACCTCTGTTCCCCATCTGTATGACTGAGACAACAGCACATCCCTACCTCACAGGAGTGTTGTGAGGAGTGATACATTAACCAATTTTAAGGTGTTCAGCTACTACGATAATGGGAGGCTGTATAATTACCTGCGATGGGTAGAAGACAACATGGAGATTTGATGTCTGTGTGACAATGAGCTGCCTCTGTCAGGTACATTTAGGTGGTGTCATAAATATAAAGGGAAGGGTAAACCCCTTTAAAATCCCTCCTGGCCAGAGGAAAAATCCTCTTACCTGTAAAGGGTTAAGAAGCTAAAGGTAACCTCGCTGGCACCTGACCAAAATGACCAATGAGGAGACAAGATACTTTCAAAAGCTGGGAGGAGGGAGAAAAACAAAGGGTCTGGGTCTGTCTGTGTGATGCTTTTGCCGGGGACAGAACAGGAATGGAGTCTTAGAACTTTTAGTAAGTAATCTAGCTAGGTATGTGTTAGATTATGATTTCTTTAAATGGCTGAGAAAAGAGCTGTGCTGAATAGAATGACTATTCCTGTCTGTGTGTCTTTTTTGTAACTTAAGGTTTTGCCTAGAGGGATTCTCTATGTTTTGAATCTAATTACCCTGTAAGGTATCTACCGTCCTGATTTTACAGAGGTGATTCCTTTACTTCTATTAAAAGTCATCTTGTAAGAAAACTGAATGCTTTTTCATTGTTCTAAGATCCAAGGGTTTGGGTCTGAGGTCACCTATGCAAATTGGTGAGGATTTTTACCAAACCTTCCCCAAGAAGGTGGGGTGCAAGTGTTGGGAGGATTTGGGGAGGAAAGATGTGTCCAAACTACGTTTCCCAGTAAACCCAGTTAAAGTTTGGTGGTGGCAGTGGAAATTCCAAGGGCAAAGGGTAAAATTAATTTGTACCTTGGGGAAGTTTTAACCTAAGCTTACTTTTACCAGCTTAGGAGGTTTTCATGCAGGTCCCCACATCTGTACCCTAGAGTTCAGAGTGGGGAAGGAACCTTGACAGGTAGCATGAAAGTGCCAGCCACGCAGACACAATGGGCGGGGTAGTTTTCTTTTTATGCTTTATCCTTTTCTTGGTGACCTGCTTGAAGCAAAACACCAGCTCTTTATGCAGCAGCAGCAAATGACTGTATCTATTTTTCATTACAACTTGCCGACATCTCAACCCTTCTGGTAAGAATTATTTCTTGTGTTGCCTCATAATATTTCAACACCACCAAGAAATATGGTGCATCTTTGACACAATACACTCAGTTCCAGCTACAAGAAAAATATAGAGCTACCTTAAAGGTTTGCTGGTACCCCTGCAATTGTTTCAGATCAACGGCCTTGGTTACTGAGATGCAATGTGTCAAACACATCTTAACTTTTTTCTAATGTATATGCTTCTGCAATGGAGTAAATCATTCTTGTGAACTACTCTTAGAAATATTACGGATACTAATGATTAACTGGGACAAAAAGCACAAGAAACACACTGAAATAAAGAGCAGAGCCAAGCCAAGCCAAACCTAGCATGGTTTCTTTTTCAGATAGAACCTTGTAGTATGTGTCACGCTACTTGGATTTCAGCAACAAAAGGGTCTTGCATATTTCATCATCATCATCATCACTCCCATAATCACATTAGTCGTTGGGGCACCATCATTGATGAGCATTCCAATTGTCTCCACCCTTGATGATTGTGCTCAGTGCTTGAGTCTCTGTGAAGTCCATTCCTGGCCACTCTTTTTTGTTGTGACTCCGTCTCTTCTTCTGTCTACCCCTTCTTCTCTTCCCCATCCTGTCCCTTGGAGGATGATATTGGATAGGCCAGATGATCTTGGTACATGGCTGTACCACTTACATATTTAGTGTTTGCTAAAGGGAGAGGTGCTGATGTCTATGAAACCCCATTGATGTCCATCACTAATGATTAAACAGAGGGAATGAACAGCATGTCAGGGAAATTTGCAGCTGATTGAAAAAAAATTGGTGCACCAACCCTCTCTTCACAGGTCTTATGCATCATGATCTTTCTCTCCCTTTCCACACATACAGGGGAACCGCAATGACTCCAATGTACCTAGCACCATGTGCACCTACAGAAGCTGGAGCCCCACAAAGAAATGGTTCAGTTATGTCTATGATGAGAATTCATGTCACTTTCAGTTGTAATAGGCTAATTAAAATAACAGGGAACAAAAAACTTCTTGAATGAGGCTTGTCACTGGAGCTGGGCGAAATATTTTTGGTGAATAGTAAATTCACCTCAAAATGCATTTTCAGGGCATCAAATCTTTACAAAAGTGGGTCAAATTCGACAAATAGTTTCAGCTGAAAAAATGGTGGGTGGGGGAGAATTCAGAATGATCAAAATGTTTCATTTAGGGGAAAAAATGAAATGAGCTGTTTTGAATTGATATTTCAAAAAATAAGTTGGGTCCACATTTGAAATGGTCTGTTTTGACCCGTACAATAATCCTTTCTTTTTTGGGCAAGAAAAATCAAAACAATTCAGTTTTGTTTTGGAACTTTTTCCTCCTGGGTCAGCCACCGAAACAAAAGTAAATTACTTGCTACGTTAACTTGTGAATTCCTTTCATCTCCATCAAGATGCAGCAGCGGTGTAAACACAGCTAGTTTGTTACTGTACCAGGAGCGTTTACAGCCTTTTCAAGGAAGGTGTTCTTACAAAAAGTACACATTTCTCACTGCTACGCACCAACAATGATGAAATCCCTGCACTTCTATAAATTAACACCTAGCTCCCATGTTCCTATATGATGGGGACCAGATAAATGCTTTAGACAGATTGGTGCCTTTTCAATGCCTAATATATAAGAGAGTGACACACAACAGTTATAAATGTTCTTCAGGGGGTTGATAATTTTTTTTATGAACTGTATGATGATGATGTTGGGCAACTTCAAAAAAGGCAAAGTTTAGGCTTAATCAGATCAAGCACACACAAAGTGTTTTAATAGTACTTGTCATGGATTTCATCTGCACAGTCTGGATTTGTCCATTGCAGACAGGTTTTGAAGGGTTTTCTTTACTGATTTATGCACAGCCACTGCCACCAATCAATCTGTATTATCTCTTTGGGGCAGAGTGGAAGTTCTTGATATCCTTCCTGTACTTTTTATATTAATGTAGCATGACTGGAAAGTAGACGGAATTCAGCTATGCTCCCTTTTCTTGCAAGCTATCCTCCCACAGGGAAACATAATCCTATTATTTGATTTATTTACACCAGTGTTTTCATTCCCACCCAAGGGGACAATGTGTGTAGGAGAACACAAGGATAAAGTCAATACAGGAAAACAATACAAAGTACACATTTTCTTCTTCTTTTTAAAAATATATGATTAAAAAAATAGATTCAGGAGCCAGAGAGAGGGCTTACCTTAGCACAGACTTCTATACTGTGAAACTCCCTTGATGTCAACTGATTTGCATGGAACAATTGAGCCCAGTGTGTATGTACTGATGTAATATACACAGCCCTTTCAATACATTTCTCTAGTCAGGAAGAGAGGCAGAGCCCTGGAAACTGCTTATTTGTGACAAGATAAGGCTTGGTGAGTAAATGTTAGTTCTTTCAAAGAGGAAAAATTCATACCTTTTAAAGGTTTCAGAGTAGCAGCCGGTTTTAAAGACTTTTCTTCTTCCAAGGTTCATATGTCCAAACAAGAATTTGACACCCTTGCAGGTCAACAGAGAGCTATGTCAAATGCACAGCCAAGTCTCTGATTCACCAAGAGGAGTTGACAGTTGAGGTTAAGTGGTTTAGCAAATATTAATATATGAAAATGAGTCTTTTCTGGCCTTCGTTAGTTTGGGTAGGCAGGTGGCTGTGAGCAGCCTGCCAAACTCTATAATGACATGGAGATTGTCTACCTTCACTTTTGCCAAGTTAAGAGTAGGTATGTTATGCATACTGTTAGTTTTATGTTCTGTTAATTTTATGTGATGTTTTCAGCTTTTCTCTAGTTACCTCAGGATAGAGAGAAGTCAGTGCAGAAGAACAAGTCACCACATTGGTGGAAAATTCACTATATTATATGCAACCTTGCTGGTCAAATATTACAAGATTAGAAACTTAGGTTCTGACAGGGAATTTTAAATTTTTGTTTTATAATTTGTTCATGAGACACAGTCTGTATAAACTGTAGCATGGTTTATTGTGTTATGTTTTTTTCAAACTGAAGGGAGGAGTTTTGCATTTTCCTGCTGCAATCCTGCTTTCTTGCAAGGTTTCCCTGAGAGCATGGGCGGCATTGCAAACTCAGACGTTTCCCATTTAGCATATCTTAACATACAGCTAGCCACTGCACGTATGTCTGTCTTCACTACAGGGGAATGTTGCTGAGGTTGGCATCAAGGTTTTGAATGAGAAAGTGAGAAGAATTTTGTGCTTGTGTTGAGTTTGGAAGTCTGCTCACACCTTTAGGCCATGTCTACTTTAGGGGAAAAATGGTGTACGTTTAACATATGTTAAAATGCTAGTGAAGACAAGGCCAGTTGTGGGTTCAATACACATTGGCAGGGGGTTGAATTAAGCCCCAGTACTAGACTCTAGTTTTTGCCTTGACCAGTTAACATGTATTAAATCTACAACTTGCCATGCCTTCACTCAGATTTGAATCTGGCTGGAATAGGGATGCTAAAGTGACAGATATGCATATAGTACATGTTGCTAAGAGTCTTGTAAAAAACTAGAAATGGGACCAAATCACACCCCAATATCCAAGCATCCCCAAATGTGAAGGAGTGTGTGAGGATGGGGTAGAGCTCAGAATCTGAACTCAGATTGCATTTTGCTCTTTTTAATAATGGGCTGAATCAACATTCCAGGTCTAAATCATCAACTTCCCTTGGGAATTACAAGCCTAATAGAGCTTGTCAGGGATTTTCTGTTAAAACGATTTTTCAGTGGAAAATGTGGGAATTTTTCAATTTGAATTGTTTTGATTTTCTGTCAGAAAAATCAAGGTATTATGGTTTGAGTCAGTTTGATCCAATTCTAAATATTTCAGTTTGTTGAACTGTCACAGAATGTTTCATTCCAATAAGCTCAGAATTAAACTGCATCTGCATAAACTGCCATCGGAGCCTCACTGGTGCTAATTTGGTTGCTTCGTGCCCCCATTTTCTGAGCCAAGCTCCATGGGCAGTCTGCATCTCCCAGGATGCACACCAATCCCCTGTCTGACAGACCAGTCTGATGCATCATGGGAGTCACCGGACTGCTGTGTAACATGGGAGATGTAGTTCAGTCAGGGTGTCGAGCCAACAGGAAAAGACGAGGGCATGATGAAAATTTTATCCTCAACGGTGAATTATTTTAAAGATAGTGTGTGAAAAGCAGCGTGTTATGTAATGGGCTTAACAACTCTCTAATAGCTGCTGGTGGTGGCTGTTCTATCTAGAAAGCTACTATTCAATGACTTTCCGTATGGCTGATAGTCCTTTGGTTCTTTAAATAAATGGAAAGAATGTGTTTGTCAAATTGAGTAGAAAAAAAGGAATTGTATATAAACTGGTACATCCACTTTTTGAAAAGAGGGTGATGACCTGGTATGATGGGTTTCAGCATTGGTTGCACAAGCCCACCAGACTCCCGCCCCTTCCTCGTGAGTACATACTCACTTGTATATCTGGAGCTAAAGTCTGTGCGGCCACATCCTCTCTTCTGTTTTCTAGCAACCTAGCTAGAGTTCAGCTAGTGTGGGTACATCTACACAAGCTGGAAATCACACCCCTGGTTGCAGTGTAGACATACCTGCGGATCACCGTACCTACCTTCGTAGATCCAGTAACACCCACCAAACACACCAAGAAATCTGTTACTTATAGCCGGGCACTCAGATACAACAGAATATGCTCTGAGGAGAAAGTCTGGAACATACACCTTAACACACTCAAAACAATCTTCACCAAACAAGGACACTCAACCAGAGAAGTAGATTGCAGCTTTGAACAAGCCACCCAAATACCCACAAAGAACCTGCTTCAGTACACAAATAAAACCACCTCCAACTGCACATCCCTAGTTGTCACCTACCACCCTACTCTGGAACCTATATGGGGTATCATCAAACAGCTACAGCCCATACTCGATGGGGACCCCATCCTGAAAGAAATCTTTTCTGAGCCCCCCCCCCGTTCTGGCCTTCAAGCAACTCCCCAACCTCTCCAAGTTCATCAGAAGCAAGCTCCCCACAGGCTTGGGCCCACCAACTCAAAGCAGCACCAGATCCTGCCAGAACAAAAGATGCAAAACCTGCAGACATATCTCCACTGCTACAATGATCATTAGCCCCCACCACGCACCTTTCAGGATCCATGGGTTCTACACATGTCTATCCCCTCATGTGGTGTACCTCATCCAGCACACTAAATGCCCCAACAGCAACTGTGTGGGTGAACCCAATCACTATGCTTTCAAGTGAACTCACACGATAATAAGACAAAAACACCCTGTCACCTGTGGGTGAACACTTTTCACAAAGTGATCACTCTGTATCTGACCTATCTGTCCTGATCCACACAGGAAACCTATACAACACTTTCACTAAGATGCATCTCGGAGCTTAAATGCATAACTTTGCTAGACATTAAAAATCATGGACTGAATAGAGACACTAGATTTATGACAGGTTTCAGAATAGCAGCCGTGTTAGTCTGTATCCACAAAAAGAAAAGGAGTACTTGTGGCACCTTAGACTAACCAATTTATTTGAGCATAAGCTTATGAAGTGAGCTGTAGCTCACGAAAGCTTATGCTCAGATAAATTTGTTAGTCTCTAAGGTGCCACAAGTACTCCTTTTCTTTTTACTAGATTTATGGTTATTCCAACAATCTACACCCCACTAACAAACCCCTTCACCAGCTGCTTTCCCCTGCCCTCCCTCCCACACCCTTCCTTTCCTCCCTGTGGCTGGAGCGGTGTTAATGGACTGCTTCACCTGGAATGGTCCCTTGATATATGTGTTACCGACTTATGCTAAACAGTCTGTTCCACCTTGTATTTAGCTGTGACACCCTGAGTACGTTTCCCAGACCTGAAGAAGAGCTCTGTGTAAGCTGAAACGCTTGTCTCTCTCTCACCCCAACAGACGATGGGCCAATAAAAGGTATTCCCCCACCCACCTTGTCTCTCTAATACCTATGGTAAGGCTATCTCTACACTAGCACTTACGTCGGCAAAACTTTTGTCGCTCAGGGGTGTGGATAAAAACACACATCCTGTGCGACATAAGTTTTGCTGTCATCAGTGCTTGTGTCCACAGTGCTATGTTGGCGAGAGATGCTCTCATTGAGCTGGGTTTACTATGTCACCAGGAGAGCGCTCTCCTGTCAGCATAATGTATCAGTACAGCTGTGCCGCTCTAAGCTTGTAAGTGTAGACATGGCCTGAGACTCCCTTCATCTAATGTAATGTCAGAGACCATGTAAATTTGTGTAACTTACATAGCCAGATACTAGCTGAAATTGGGCAGTCTGCTTCATCTCACGCCTTCTTGCATCCTCCTGTTAGTATCTACGCTCTCTCTTTTGGTCTCTCAACATGTAAATTATTGTATTAGATGGCCTTGGACTCAGATGCCCAAATTTAGAGCTGCTATTGTATGGGGTGGAAGTTACAAGTTAATAAGTGGGTGTTAGCCTAAAGATACATATGTTGGAGCAACTTAATGATGATTGGTGGCCCCCAAAAGAGGCACCTGAGAGTCTTTGTTTTCCGTAGACTCAGCTATGAATTTTGCCCTCTCTTGGTCTTTTATATCTACAGATATATGACCGATTTCCCCTAACCTGCCACTGATTTTTTTTTTTTTAAAGGTGAAGTGGAGGAGAGACATTACTCAGCAAATTGACGGGCCAAATTCAGCCCTGATATAACTCCATCAATATGTAGAAACGTCAGGAACTCTACATAGGCCTTAGGTTTATAGTTAACCCATCAGCAACACTGGATATTCAGCAAAATTAATTGGAATCACAGAGAATGCTCTCTCTGGGGTGTGGGGAACGACTGTATCCTCCTTGGTGACACTGCCCCATTGCCAACACTTTTGGAAAGAAACAAAACCTTGGGTGAACATGATGCTAGGTAGTGTTGTATCCACCAATCCAAAGACTGGACCCAGCCCTGCAGCTTTTACTCACATTAACAGGGCTCTTCATCTAAGTACGGGTGGTAGATATATAACAGCTACGAGTAGATCTCAGAAACAGCTCTGTTGAAAATGTCATTAAAAGGGACAGGTTATTTTAAGAATGTAGGAATCTGCCAGTGGTTTGAGTATAGCTGATGACAGAGACAAGGATGTTGGAATCTCTGGGAAAGACTTCATATAGTTTGAAAGAGAAGAAGAGTGCTGGGATTTTTTAGAGCATTTATTCTCAGCCTTATTGTAGTCTCTATTAAGAATACAGCTCTAATTAATGAATTTGAAGTAGTTTGTACTGTTATTTATATTAATTACTATTTGAACTGTGGTAGCAGCTAGGGGCTACATGGATCAGGGCGCCACTGTGTTTGGTACTGTAGAAATACGGAACGAAAAAACATAGGCAGTTGTCTCTTCTGTGCCTTTCCTGACCTCACATAGATTGTTTAAGGGGAAAGAATGAAATATGACATGGCTGAAAAGCTTGACCCACTGACTTTCTGAAGCCCTCTGAAGAAGGAACAGATCCAGGCCCATACTTGGCTAAAAGAAAAGGAGTTCTTGTGGCACCTTAGAGACTAACCAATTTATTTGAGCGTAAGCTTTCGTGAGCTACAGCTCATTTCATCGGATGCATACTGTGGAAAGTGTAGAAGATCTTTTTATACACACAAAGCATGAAAAAAATACCTCCCCCCACCCCACTCTCCTGCTGGTAATAGCTTATCTAAAGTGATCACTCTCCTTACAATGTGTATGATAATCAAGTTGGGCCATTTCCAGCACAAATCCAGGTTTTCTCTTCCCCCCCTCCCCCCGCACACAAACCCACTCTCCTGTTGGTAATAGCTTATCTAAAGTGATCACTCTCCTTACAATGTGTATGATAATCAAGGTGGGCCATTTCCAGCACAAATCCAGGGTTTAACAAGAACGTCGGGGGGGCGGGTAGGAAAAACAAGGGGAAATAGGTTACCTTGCATAATGACTTAGCCACTCCCAGTCTCTATTCAAGCCTAAGTTAATTGTATCCCCTGGAACCCCAACCTGGGATATTCTATCTACTACCCAAGATTCATAAACCTGGAAATCTAAGGTGCCACAAGTACTCCTTTTCTTTTTGCGAATACAGACTAACACGGCTGTTACTCTGATACTTGGCTAAAGTAAGTGCTTCTCTGAAAAAAAAACAGGAGGACTTGTGGCACCTTAAAGACTAACACATTTATTAGAGCATGAGCTTTCGTGAGCTACAGCTCACTTCATCAGATGCATTCAGTGGAAAATACAGTGGGGAGATTTTATATACACAGCGAACATGAAACAATGGTTGTTACCACACACTGTAACAAGAGTGATCAGGAAAGGTGAGCTATTACCAGCAGGAGAGTGCGGGGGGGAGGGGGGGCTTTTGTAGTGATAATCAAAGTGGGCCATTTCCAGCAGTTTACAAGAACAGTAGGAGGGGAAATAAACAAGGGGAAATAGTTTTACTTTGTGTAGTGACACACACACTCCCCGTCTTTATTCAAGCCTCTCTGAACTCTTCTTCCTATTTGGTTGGTCTTGGTGTGTTTAAAAATCAACATCTGCCTTAGCAGTGGCTGTTCTGGTGGGGCTGTGATGCTGCTCAGACCAGCTCAGATTAAAAGCAACAGGCAATTCACCTGTGTATGAACCTCAGAGCAATGTCAAGAGACATTATAATGTGTTCAAACCAACCCACTGTTAAGATGTAACTCTATTGTTAAGTTTGGCTATATCTTGGTGTTTGTTATTATTCATGCCCTGTAGTAAATGACCCTAGAGCAAAAGGAAATACTAATGTTGTTATATCTGCTTGTCTATGAACCTGTCCGTTGCTAATGTTGTTGTATCCACTTGTTCGAATGAAACAAAGGGGGATGTTGTCACATTTCCTCTACATGGCACACGCCCTGGTAACTACATTTACGCTAAGTTTACCTGTGATTGCTGTCTTTGTACTTAATAATCCTAGAACAATAATGTGTGTTAGTATTGTGAATTTATTTGATATGAAGGCCAATGTTTTTGGCTGTCACATTCTTCCCATTTATCTACACCCATGTGTCTAAACTGCTCAGCAACCAGGGACACTGGCTTCAAAGCATGGGGCATTGTGCGTTCAACACTGGAAATCTATGGACCCATGCTGTGCTAGGACACTTGCCAGATTGCGATCAACCATAAGAAGGCAGGCTGGGAGTGATCCTTTCATCGCTGATTCATCTGAATGCTGTCAGGGGGCGTTTCAGAGAAGACGGAGGACCTCAAAAGCCATTTTGGGGAAGCCCTGAGGAATTTATGGAAAGGCTCTAAGGGCTTGTCTATGCTACGGCTTAAGTCGATGTAAGTTACGTCGCTCAGGGGTGTGAAAACGGCACCCTCCGCCCCCGAGCGATGTAATTGACATCAGCGTAGCGCAGCGCGGACACTGCTTTATGTCGGCGGGAAACGCTCTCCCATCGGCATGGCACATTTTCATCAGACGGGCTACAGCAATGCAGCTGTATTGGTGTAGCTGTGCCGATGTAGCACGGGTATTGTAGACCAACCCCAAGAGACTGGCAGACTACTACACCTCTGTTATACTGTGCACTATAAACGCTAATCCCATTGCAATGTATTTCATCTGCTTTAACCTTTTAAATAACTCTCATTTCTTTTTCTTGACTATTAAATCCGTAGTTTTAGTTTACTAAAAGAACTGACGACAGGAATGGATTTTTGGTAAGATCCTGAGCATCTGGTGACCTGGGGTGAGTGACCAATCCTTTGGGGTTGGAAGAAGCTAATGTATATGGTTTTTGGTTTTAATAACCTTCTATAACAAAGTCTGGGTGGTGAAGAGAAACTAGAGTCTGTGACTCAATGATAAAGCTAATATAGTGACCCAGGAGTACACTTGTGTTACTGTTTTGGTGGAAGGTCATGATAGAATATATTACCAGTGTGGGGTGTCTGCCCTGGTTTCGGACAGTCTGACCTGAGTCTGGCACCCTTAGCTGTGAGCCACTCCAGCTGCAAATAAGGTGGAACAATGGAACTTTGCCTCCAGGCTCTAATGTGGAAATGTGTTTGTTATAGAACTAAAGAATGAATCTGTCACCAAGAGCCCCAAACAAAACCAATATGATACCTCTGAAACTTGTGTGCCATACACTGGCCTGTAATTGTTTTCCCACCTCTACACCTCTTCATCTCTAAGCTTTCCCCAGACTCCGGATTACTGCATCCTGGCACCATCTTCTAGCAATGTGTGCCTCATGCTTTTCACTGAATGATCAGCACCGGGTCCTGTCAACCCCAACCAAAGTGTCTGAACTCTGCACTTAGTTTTCTCTCTTTGGAATGGCCCAGCAACAGGCCATGAACCAAAGTTATCTTAATGATTAGTAGATAGAACACTCTACAGGGACTTTATTCCCGGCTTTGCCACTGATCTGCTTTATGATCTTGGGCAAGTCACTTTGCCTCTCTCCCCTTCCCCTGTCCTGTTGATTTAATTTGTAAGGTCTTTGGAGCAGGAGCTGTCTTTTATTTTATGTTTGCAGAGAGCCTACCACTGGGGGGGCCCTGACCTTATCTGGTGCCACAATACAAATAAAAAATGAAGAAAACAGAAGCTGAACAAAATAAACCTCGCTGAGACGAGGAGAGGCATAAAGTCTAGCTTGCTAGGATAAAATCTGGGGGTTGGAGAGCATATCTGGGAAAGTTTACTTGCACAGGAGTTCTTTATGGAGCTCACTAGGAGAGACCCATTCCAAAGTCCTTGAACACTGTGGGCAATTTCGGGCAGTGGAAGCAAATTGTTGCAGTGCTATGCATTATGTCCCTGTCCCACCCCCTGCACCAGTGTTTGTGCTGAGATGGCTGTCACAAAGCAATGGCCTGCAATGCATGGGGAGAACTGAATTCCTCTGCTCAATCTCTCACCTTCCCCCAGAAACAGACTGGTTCTACTGCCTTAAAGGCTTCTGTGGGCAGTCTGAGGGCTGCAGGATTCAGCCCATTCACACAGCCCATTAGAAACACAATCAGAAAAATATTATAAACATGATGGGCCACCTAGCTCTGTCTCTCATGATCTCATCTATCATAAACCACACACTATATGAATATAGGAGCAGAATAATTATAAGCCTATCTGACACCTGATTTCAGATGCCTTGGTATGAGTCTGGGTTCACTGATTTTAATTTAATTTCTGTAACCTTTCAGGTCTCCCTGGAGATAAGAGGTGCTCACTAACAGTGAGGAACAGGGATCATTATCGGTTTTGCCCAAATGGTTTAGCTCAGAGTCAGTGTCCTAGACAGAAATTATCTTTCAAATAACTTATTTTGGGGGGAAAATAAGAGAGAGGGAGAAAATTCTTTAAATCTAGTTTTTCTTCCCTTCTCCAAATTTTGAATAAAGGAAAGGGTGATTCATGGGTGAAATAAATGATCCATTAATTAACTAATGTTACATGATAATAGTATCAATGTCTAAAAGGTCCCTGAAAACTCATATCTGGGCCAGCCCTAATAATAATAATTTCTAGTGCTTTTCACCAGTATGTCTCAAAGCACTTTACAAAGGAGGTCAGTAGCATTATCCTCATTATACAGATGGGAAAACTGAGGCACAGAGAGAGAAGGTGATGTGCCCAAGGTCACGCAGCAGGTGAGCCAGGAATTGAACCCAGGTCTTTTAAGTCCCAGGCCAGTGCTCTATCCACCAGGAAACACTGCCTCCTTAAAACAACAGACTCTTATCAGACCATCTTTGAATGGAGGATTGGCGCTGAGGATGGACAAATTAGTTCTCTTTAAAATAAGACCCAAGCTACAGCTTGGACCTCTCCAGAAATGTTTAAAGCTATTAAAAAATTCAGGGCCCCTTCCTTGTGCCAGAGTCTGTTTCCTTCCCCCATTCAAACTTCCCCACACCCAAGAGGCAGGACTAGCTGAAGTGAATCTAGGATCCTATGCACAACCTCATATGAGGTCCCTGCACCTTCCCCCCCGCCCGCCAGAGCTCTGGCCTGGCCCAGCCCAGCCCTCACCTCATTGCATCCCTGTCCCCATTGTATCCCCATACTTAGTTTAGTGGTGGCAAGGTCCCCACCCCCAAGAGGCTTTCGCTGGAGTGGGTTGTGAGAGGCACAGTGTCCCTTCTCCTCCCAGGTGAGGGGAGCCCACAGAGCCTTCTCTGTAGGGGATGGTGGTGATGGTCCCCCGGAGAGCTGTGTTTGAGGGATTTGTGGATCAGCCCCATCCCAGGGATCACTGTTTAGGTGAGGGAGCCTCCCTCAGAGTCCTTTGCTCAGGTGGTCGAAAAGAGGACCTGACACTGTCTAGTCAGATTTACTGACAGAACACCCAAAGCCTGGTTACTGTGGGAAGGGGAGGTACTGGGTCTTCACCCGTGGCAGCCCCAACTAAGCTGAAGCCACCTCCTACATGCATTGGGTGGCTGCAGCTCCCAGCCCCAGCTACGCAGGAGAGTTCCTCCCAACCCGGGGGGGAGGGAGCAGCAAATGAGGGGGGAAGAGGAGTGGATGGGGGGCAGTGACTTGGCTGGGTGGGGGGCAGGGGAGAGAGGGAGGGCCTCAGGAGAGGTTCCAGCACTCCTGCTGCAGTTTCTGTTTTTTTAAATATTACAAAGTTGGCAAGTATAGCACTGGCAGAAGGCACAGTGACCTTCTATTGCGGTGCAGGTTGGAGGGACCCATCACAGGCCTCCCTTGTTCCCTCAGCCTAACTCAAGAAGGAAAGGTTGAGGATGCAAACACTTGTCAGCCTCTGGGTTAGTGGTGGAGTAGCAAGACCCTCACCCCAGCAATCTGCTTTTGTGCATGAGGAAGCCACAAAGATGTCATTACATGCTCACGAGCGTCCTCAAATCAGGCACAGGCCTATTGTTCCTAAGGCTTAATCCCGCCTAGTTAGCAAGCAATCCCATCCTCACTGCACACCCCCCAGTAGACTGTAACATGCCAACTTCCGGCCTCCGCCCCTGCTTGTTCCCTTTCATTGACGCCTTACGCTCCTACACAAATGCACACAGGCTCATTAACTTTCATGCCTCATCTCAGAGGCCAGCAGATCCAGCGGCACACTGGAGGTGGCTGTCCCAAAGTTTCAGCTTCATCGGGCATGGGAGAGGGTCTCCAGGTAGAAAAGATCTGTTTTACGTAAATGTTGATTCGCCACTGGCATAACAGAGATGTCGACAGAAGAATGCTAACACCATTGAGAACCCTGGGAAATCAATTTATTTTTCAATGGATTCATAATTTTAATGACCCAGCAGATCTCTATCAATATGTGGGTGTGGGTGTGTCTGTCTGTCTAAATACAGATAATGAAAAACAACCCCTAGCAGGATAGCTTGATTTTTGGCAGCAAAGGTGTTGGATCATATTAAAGAAGTTCTGTATTAAAATCACAAATGAGTTTGGTTTCCCATAGTTTAAATTCCAGGGTATTACTAATTAAGAGGTCTCTTGTTTTTACTGTTTCTCTCCCTCTCTGTGTGAAACTTGCAAGCTGCTAATTGTGTTAGTACATCCTAAGACAGAGTCTGTTCTCAAAGCAATACTTTGTAACAACAACTACTCACACAGAGACTCCGTGCCCTTTTGTTGTATTTACCTCGCTTTGTTAACAATTGTGATTAAAATAGAGATAGAGGATGGATGTGGATGGAT
The DNA here is from genome assembly GCF_965152275.1 of Natator depressus. Classification (NCBI taxonomy): domain Eukaryota; kingdom Metazoa; phylum Chordata; order Testudines; family Cheloniidae; genus Natator; species Natator depressus. The sequence continues at coordinate 121,311,008 of NC_134238.1, read as the reverse complement.
GCTTGGTGTGGATAATAAATGAATGATCGGGGAGGTGCCAGCCTAAGAATCCAGTGTCGATCGGCCGAAGAAGGCGTCAAGTGGAAACAACCAGAGGACCCCCGGAGGGCAGACTGGAATCCACCCAACAGCCTCAAGGATGGGAGAACCGAAGAACAACACGGAGCCGTCAGGAATGTGCCATCTGCTGATTGATTCAGCAACAGCATGATGAAGCAATTCCCATAGACTGGCATAGGAATAAATTCCTATAAAAATGGACTCTAGAAACTGAAAACTTTGGGGTCTGATTCTGCAAACCAACTTCCAGGAGCATCAGATGAACATCTGACAAGGCCCTGCTCCCTCCCCGTGTCCAGGCCACCTGGCCAGTTGCTTGGCACGAGCAACTCTAAGGCTGGTAATTATGATAACAACCTTGCAGAACCTGTGTGTGTGTGTGTGTATGAATGAATGTGAATAAATATGAAATTGAATGGAATGTTGTAGCTATAACTAACTGCTTACTATGATTCTTTCTGTATTCACAATAAATGTGGCATTTTGCCTTATTCCCTTTAATAAGATCCTGCTGATTTTTATTTTATTGGTATAACAAAGGGACGCCTGGTTATTTCCATCATTGCAAATAATAACTCAGAGGAATTTGAGAGTGAGGAGGCTGTCAGTGTGACCGTATCTCTCTCTTGCTTTCACAGAGCTGACAATATAAAAAGGATGTCAATCATAACTTTCTCCATTCATAGATATTGTGATAATTTTTTCATACATATGCTGGGCCATAGGAGCAAAAAAAGGCAATTATGCCATGCACAAGAACCAGAGCAATACTCCTGTTTAAGAAAAATAAAACCCAGCCCCACAAAACAAAACAAAAAACCCACTAAAACCCAACCACTGGTAGGTTCATGGTCTCTTAGAAATATTGATGGCTCTGCTGAAAAACAACAACCAAATATCCTATTATGTTGTTATGCACCAAAAGTGTGTAGTTTTGAGAGGTGTTTTTAGCAGACCAAAAAAAAAAAAGGAGCTGAGAAAAGTCTAATAAGTGTTAGGCATAAAATATTAGGGCCTTGATCTTCCAACTTTCTCAGAGATGGGCTCACGACATAAAACAGATGCTGTACGAAACCCACCACCCATCCCAAAATCTCTGTGCCTCTGACCACTCCTGGTGGTCCAAAACCACAGTTTGAGAACAAGTGACTTACAGCACTGAGGCACATTTAGTAGCTGCTCCATTATGCTAGAGACTGTACAAGTATAATCATCCATATTACTGGGCACAATACACGGGTAGCTGGGTGACAGTCTCTGGTCTGTGCTCTGCAGGTGGTCAGACTAGATGAGCAAATGGTACCTTCTGGCTTTAAAAATCTATGTCTATGAAGAGACAACCCCTACCACAACTCTATACATGAAGACAGACAAAAGGTCGAAGAAAGGAAGAGCTATTATTTTAATTGTACAAATAGGGAATGAGTGCCAACCCTAATCATTGAAAAAAATCCTGAATCCAGCCCCCCGCCCTCCAAAATCATGCATTTTTTTTTTAAAGATAGTAGGTTCTTTGTAGCTGCCTTCTGATTTTTTGAGCCTTTAGTGTGTACTCAGGCCACATTTTTCAAGCTTTTCTCTGCAACTATGAGAGCTAGAGTTCTTGTAATGAAGTTTGAGATTCTTAGGTATATACTTGTCTGCACGATCTAGGGCTTTAAGTAAAACACCAAATATGGCAAGGCTCAGATAGCACAGGAAATCTGGGGTAGAACCTGTCTCCTGGCTTGACTCCCAGTTCATTCAGTGCCTTAATCACATGCCCAGCCTTTCCCTCTTGTGTACTATGGACGTCATTTCTGCCCCCGCCCCGCCCCATGAACATGGCAGTAGAGTAGGAGATTCAGAGTTCTGGATAAGGCTACCTCAGGACCCCCCCCCCCCCGCCATCCCTCAGTCCTGCAGCACAGAAATCATACTATAGAGGAGACCGTCCTGGCAGACCCAAGGCCCTTGGGGCTGGAGGAATAGCATTCTAAAATGGAGGCATGTTGCAAGTCTTGAATGCAGCAGGTAGGAGGGGAGAACTGTGGAGAGTGTCAATGGGGAAAGAATCCCCTCCACTCAGGCTACTTTCCCCTCAGCTTGTTGCCAATTGTTAGGAACGTTTGTCAGCTTTTAACGATGTAATATTCCCAGACATAAAGGTGATGGGCATAAGGAAAACTAGTGGAAGAAATACACAAAAGTAATCCTGATTTACACCAGGATCCTAATTTTCCTATAATACCAGTGTATCTTATTCCCAATAAGAAGTAAAATTCAAGTCTCAGGAGAGTCAGCCAAATCCTTCACTCAAAACACCACAAGTCCATTTCCCATTATATTAGGTGTTTTCTCTCTCTCACACACGCTCACACATGCACACACAATATTGTAACATAGGCACAAATTCTGCACTGATTTAAACCCTGTACAATTTCACTGACTGCAATGGGCTTGTACAGGGTATAAATTACAGTAGAGATTGGCAAACCATGTTTTGAAAGCCCTCTAGCTGTAGTTCTTATCACAGTAAATGCCTGCTGGATGACACTACCCTGAATTCTTAATGGGAAGTTGGATGTGTCTGGATTGGAAGGGTACAAGATAAAGCATTAATAATGAATCTCAAGTTCTCTGCCTTTTTTGTTTTTTTAACTCAAAAAATCCAATACATTGCTGGTAATTACATGTCTAAATCTGTAAGAATTTCTCAAAAGATAAAAGAAAACATCTTTTGTGTACAGCAACATAAAATAGTCAAGACAGAATCTCTGCCTGTCAAATATCAGCAAATTCCATAATACTCAAAAGACATTCATATGCTCAGCTGCTGTAAACTGGCATGAACTAAGTTACACCAGCTGAGGATCTGGACCAGGTAGTTTAGAGATATCTGCCTTTACCAGATAGTTCATTTTCTCCCTATATTTTCTTGGAATAATCACCAAGCATATTCTTCGTTTAAAATACACAGACTCACAATAACTTGAGTCCTTTATAAATGTGAATTCCCTTAACAGTTGTGTGTGGGTCTGATCCAATGTCAATGGGCAGCCTTTCCCTTGACTTCAATTGCCCTTGCTTACATTCTCCTGAAAAGTCCATATGAGGCCTTTATGCTATTGCCTAGTGGTCACATTAACGAGGAGCATTTCCTACCTCTTCTTTTTATTAGGAACAAATAATGGCAAGCACGAGGCAATCACTAAGAAAGCAAATCAGCAATACCACAAGTCCAGACACCCAGGGCCATCCTTAGGCATACGCAGCATACTTGGCTGCGTAGGGCACCTGAAAATTTGGGGCACCCCTGGGTCTTAGTGTCCACCCAATCACCTCTTCCTATCCCTGTTCTGACCCTTCCTGCAGGCTCCCACAGCTAGCTGCTGCAGCCTGGTGAATCTGCTTCCTGAGGGGATCTAGCACTTAACAGTGAAAAAGCCTTCCAGACCTATTAGCACAACACTGAAACTGTTAAAGTGCCATTCAAGTGCTAATGAAGCCATTTAACAGGCATTTGCCAACCCTCAGTTATATACTGTCCGTTTCTGAATTTACTGACAAAAACAGTTGTGCATTTACATGCGGCGCCTCATGGTCTCGGACACCATCCGATGGTCCAGGGACATCTACATCGAACACATCACTGGCCACCGACAGTACCAGGAGCTGTGAGCCGGTACGACATCGTGCATCCACTATGGGAAAAGGACTGAGAGGCTTTTTCCATTGGAACATATGAACTGGAACCATAAACTCACTGAACATTAAATCCCACCAAATGCGGGTAGATCCATCCCCATCATCGTATCCGCTCATTATACTCCACACCTGAACATAGCCATTATATGGACAACATACCCCCATATCTCAATGTCTGTACTTTGACCAGTTAAACTTTTACCCCCAATCGGGGAGATTGCAGATTATGTATTCCTTACGCCACCCGTTCCTAAACCGAATTTCGCACCCCTTGATAATCTGTACCTTATTCCCTGATAACCAGAAACTTCTATGCCTAAACTCTGTACCGTTTTCTTTTTATTTCAACATTATCTTAATAAAATTTACTCAGAACATGGTAGTCTACGGGACCTTAGTTTAAAATTTGCTTTAAAAATATGTCATTAGTGTGTTGCTGAAGATGATAAAATCACATCTCTAAAATATCCTTGCATAGATTTTTAGATGCACAATCGGAGTATTCATCTTTAGCCTTAAATGCTTGGATCTGCAGACATATCGTTTTTTTAAATAAATCCTTCAAAGAACCACCCTTATCTAATATACACATTTTAATTTTAATTACTATAGTACAAAAAACTTGCTTCCAAAGTCTTCCTGTCCATCTCTTTCTCCCTTCAGCCCCCTGTCGAAGAGAGCCCTTAAAGGGACAACACCCCTTTCCTGCCAGATAGCTGGACAAACGAGTTTCCCTTTCTTTACTTCTGACTATTTGATGAACTAACTTTAAGAGAACCCTCTAGCAAAATCAGTACCTTAGTTTGATATAAACGCCTTTTTATGGCTAAAATCTTTGGAAACATATTTTTTAAAGTGGGCAAAATTTCATAAACATGTCTGTTGTTATGGAGAGCACACAAAGTAAATTAGCGTTCCCTTTTTCTAAAAGCAATGAACATTGTTATGAACACACTAAACCATGGTGACTGATTAATTTAAAATAATGTCTTTATTTAAGTGAGTTAAATATGAAGTAATCTGGAATGATTACTTTATGAAGGCTTAAGAGTACATTTAAAATATAAAATCAGCTTAGAAACACTGATTAAGAAAATATACAAGAGAGAAGAGCTCCATCACCCAAGGACCTAGGGGTGACAGTGGACGAGAAGCTGGATATGAGTCAACAGTGTGCCCTTGTTGCCAAGAAGGCCAATGGCATTTTGGGGTGTATAAGTAGGGGCATTGCCAGCAGATCGAGGGACGTGATCATTCCCCTCTATTCGACATTGGTGAGGCCTCATCTGGAGTACTGTGTCCAGTTTTGGGCCCCACACAACAAGAAGGATGTGGAGAAATTGGAGAGAGTCCAGCGAAGGGCAACAAAAATGATTAGGGGTCTGGAACACATGACTTATGAGGAGAGGCTGAGGGAACTGGGATTGTTTAGTCTACGGAAGAGAAGAATGAGGGGGGATTTGATAGCTGCTTTTAACTACCTGAAAGGTGGATCCTTAGAGGATGGATCTAGACTATTCTCAGTGATATCAGATGACAGGACAAGGAGTAATGGTCTCAAGTTGCAGTGGGGGAGATTTAGGTTGGATATTAGGAAAAACATTTTCACTAGGAGGGTGGTGAAACACTGGAATGCGTTACCTAGGGAGGTGGTAGAATCCCCTTCCTTAGAAATTTTTAAGGTCAGGCTTGACAAAGCCCTGGCTGGGATGATTTAGTTGGGGATGGTCCTGCTCTGGGCAGGGGGTTGGACTAGATGACCTCCAGAGGTCCCTTCCAACTCTGATATTCTATGATTCTATGATTCCACCATATTTAATGTTGTATTCAGCAGGACAGCTGACTTGCCCTTACTACAAAGTTTTTGCAAATAAATCATTGACAAACTTCTGGGTATATCAAAAAACCCATGACTGACATTTTGTATTCTCAAATTTAGTGCTTTTAATCAGGTACCGTCTGCATATCCAGTCTTCACCTTCTGGCATGCAGTGGAAAACATGCTCCATTTTCTTAAGAAAGAAATGGCAGAAAAGTGTTTTTTCCAAATGTCATTTGCTTCATTTGGGTTCAGGGATTTGGCTGGAAGGGGGTGAGCCGGGTGGGGGAGGGAAGAGAGGAGGGAGACAGTGGGGAGAGGGCGGGGCCCAGGGAGAGTGGGGGCGGGCCTGGGGTGGAGCAGGAGTGGAGTATGGGTGGGGCCATAGGCAGAAGAGGTGGGGTGGGGAGCTAGCCTCCCCAAGCAGCAGCTTCACCCACTGCCCATGACAGCAGGTAAGTCGGCTCCCGCACACCCCGCGCTCACTGCAGTGTCTTAGCAGGGACCGTAGTCACAGAGCCAAATGTGCCAGCGCCACAGATTCTGCATGACGGAGAGAGTACAGGGGTCTGTGCGGGGAACTGTGACTCTCCCCCGCTGTGAGGCGGGCTGGGCGGCTCAATATCCTTTGCTGCCTCGCCCCCCCTTTCCCCTGGGCTGCAAGCCTGGGCTGCCGTCGGGCATAGAGGCACCCGTTTAATAATACTGCGTAGGGCCCCAGAAATCCTAAGGGCGGCCCTGCAGACACCATTGTCCCATATTACTTCTGTTAATGTTCCAAAGGACTGATGCCAGCATTAGTTCACCCAGTCTCAGAACGTAATCCAATTTTTCTTATATAATGGTACACATAACTCGATTCAAAACCGTGTATTCTAGTTGCACTAACCCAAGACCATTTATAAAGCTGCAAGCATAACTGACGGCCTTAGCAAGGCTGTCAATAAAAGCTATTTTAGCCAGATTACGGCCTGACACAGAGTAGTAGACTATTAATTTCATTAAACAGGGAAGGGCGCAAGGGAGATATCAGTCAACCTCTCATCCCAAGTTCCTTTGTCAGTGACAAAGTAATGTCTATTCTGAGCAGAACTATGCAAATAATTGCCAGCAAATAATTTATTGACCAAATTTACCCTTGTTTCTGGTCACAAAGTATCCAGTAGCAGTTGGCAGTCATTCAAAGTTATAAAGAATTATACTCTTGGCCCCTTAACTTCCCAATTTCCCTTTGCTAAGTGAGGCTTTCCTATGCTAGGAGTCTGATTCTCCACTGCTGTGTACTTTGTGTAGCCATTTACTCCAGCACAAAGTGAGTTGAAAAAATGCCTGAAAAAACATGACCATTATGATCTGATAACATTGCACTGGTGTACGTGGCTACAAGGTGCGGGGCAAAGGACAATCAGGGTCTAAAGGTTTAGAATAGAAAAGACCTGGAGATACTGTGACAAGTGCCTCGGGAACAAAATTATTTAGCTGTCAAAGGCAAAAGTGGGAAGTTTCAGAGTAACCACTGCATTTGGATTTAAATGATACCAACAGTTCTTGGTCTTTCTTTTTGCCCAAGCAGTTTTCTGCAGATATTCACTATTTCACATTCAATCTGTTGGTTAATTTGGAATGTCATTTTAGGTCATATTCCCCAGCTAGTGTACATCAGCATGACCTATGGCAGTTGATGAAATTTTAAACTGGTCATTGGGAAGTTTAGGCTTGAAATTAGACGAAGGTTTCTAACCGTCAGAGGAGTGAAGTTTTGGAATAGCCTTCCAAGGGAAGCAGTGGGGGCAAAAGATCTATCTGGCTTTAAGATTAAACTCGATAAGTTCATGGAGGAGATGATATGATGGGATAACATGATTTTGGCAATTAATTGATCTTTAAATATTCATGGTAAATAGGCTCAATGGTCTGTGATGGGATGTTAGATGGGGTGGGATCTGAGTTACTACAGAGAATTCTTTCCTGGGTATCTGGCTGGTGAATCTTGTCTATATGCTCAGGGTTCAGCTGATCACCATATTGGGGTCGGGAAGGAATTTTCCTCCCGGGCAGATTGGAAGAGGCCCTGGAGTTTTTTTGCCTTCCTCTGTAGCATGGGGCACGGGTCACTTGCTGGAGGATTCTCTGCTCCTTGAAGTCTTTAAACCATGATTTGAGGACTTCAATAAGCTCAGACATAGGTGAGAGGTTTATTGCAGGAGTGGGTGGGTGAGATTCTGTGGCCTGCATTTTGCAAGCGGTCAGACTAGATGATCATAATGGTCCCTTCTGACTTTAATATCTATGTATCTATGTAAATTATGGGGATCTGGCCCAGCAAGTCACCTGGTATTATTTATTTCCCTATATTGGATGAATGTACCTCTAGAATCAGGATTCTGCTGAAAAGATGTGCATACAAGTTCAAAATTCCTTTTCTGCAAGTAGTATCTCTTACTTAATGAAAACATAGTCATTTTGGGAATATTTGCTAGGGAATGCAAAAGGGTTGCAAACACGTGAAGTGAATTTACTTTTTCATCCAGTTAAATATTGGCAGAGGTGTTTGTTGTTGTGTGGTGGTTTTGGTTGTTTTGGGTAGGATTATTTTTCCACCTCTGATTCTGAATTACATTGAGAGATTTTATTTTTCCAAGTGTAGTGTGAATGGCAATCTTCTGACAGATGAAAAACATGGAAAAATAGATGCCATAATTTTCAGTCATTTTCACTATGCAATTTAACAAGGGTCCTTTTATGTCAAAACTTTTTTTAAAAAATTAGTATATGGGGGTGGTAAATGAGGTACTGTTTTCATGATTTAAAGATGGTGAGTATCGCCCCCCCCAAGTCTTCTGCCTTTGTGTGGGTTCTGAATTTTGTGTCTGCTTATTCCAGCAGAAAAGCCCTAGTAGATACAAGAACAAAAGTTGCCCAATCCTGTAGCCAGGGCCGTCCCTAGGGGGGTGTGGGGCCCAGAACATAGGCGCAGAGTTTCTAATCTGCCGGGGTGTGCTCCACCCCAGCTCTGCCCAGGCCCCACCCCCAGTCCACACTTTCCCCCAAGGCCCCATCCCTCTGCCGCTCCTGCCCCACCTCCTCCCACCCCCATTCTGCCTCTTCCCCGCCCAGTTCCGCCTCCCTCCCCCGAGTTTGCTGCGCCCTTGTTCCTCTCCCCTCCCCCCCAGCGCCTCCTGACGCCATGAAACATCTGATTCGTGGCAGACAGTAAATGCTGAGAGGGAGCGGGGGGCACTGATTGGCAGGGCCCATCAGGGGGCAGGAGATGCAGGGAGGAGGGGGAGGTTCTGGTAGGGGGGCTCCTCCTCGCCCCCCCCCCGCCTGCCTGCCGCTCGCCTCCCCATTTGCCTCCTCACCCCGCTCACCCTCCCGCCTCACCTCCCTGCCTGCCTCCTCACCATTTTATCGAAGCGCAGGGCTCCCCAAAGTGCGGGGCCTGGGGCTGTTTGCCCCAATTTGCCGTGCCCAAGGGACGGCTCTGCCTGTAGCCCTGACTCTTGCAAAGCTCCCATTCAACAGGGCATGTCTACAGAGCATAGAGGGCATGTCTACAGAGCAAAAGCTATGCATGCATTAGCCTACCCAAGCTCGCTTGAGTCCAGCCAGGATGGAATACAGCAGTGAAGACAGTGCGGCATAGTCTTCAGAGAAGGCGGCAAAGCTGAATAACTGCCCAGGGTCAGTGCCACACTTGTACTACCTACAAATAATATTCATTGTATATCAGTGCCAGTGCAGAGTAATTGCAACTGCAACAATCTCATGACCCCAGCCTCCCCAGAGTGATAATGTAGACTCACAGGCATACGACATGCATCTAACTTATGTCAGCCAGAAAATATCATAATGCCACTATATAAATCCTTGGTGCACCACACCTTAAATAGTGTGTCTGGTTCTGGTCACCCCATCTCAAGGAGGACATAGTGGAACTGGAAATGGTTCAGAGAAGGGCAACAAAGGTGATCAAGGGTATCCAGCAACTTCTCTACAAGTTGAGACTCAAAAGATTAGGGAGGTTCAGTTTAGGAAAGAGACAATTAAGGGGGGACAGGATAAAACCTGTACAATCAGGAAGAGTGTGGGAAAAGTGAATAGAGAAATGTTATTTACCATTTCCCACAATACAAAAACCAGATGAAATTAAGGGGAGCACCAGATGAAATTAAGGGGAGCAGGTTTAATACAAACTAGAGGAAATACCTTTTCACACAACACACAATCAACCTGTGGAACTCATTGCCATGGAATATTGTTATGGCCTAAAGTAGAACTGGGTTCAAACAAGAACTAAATAAGTTCATGGGGGATAGGTCCATGAATGGCTATTAGCCCAAGATGGTCAAGGATGCAGCCCCATGCTTGGGGTGACCCAAAACCTCTGACTGCCAAAAGATGGCAGGGGAAAACAAGGATGGCTTTCTCCAAAATTGGCTTGTTCTGTACACTTTCCCTGAAGCTCTGGCAGTGGCCACTGTCAGAGACAGGATGCTGTGCTAGAAGGACCATTGGTCTGACCCAGTGTGGCAGTTTTTATGTAGCACAAGTCCATAAAACATGTGCTGAATACATTCCAACATCATCTGGACATCCTCTGATTTACACCTGAAGGGTACATGCACATCCTAAAATTCTTTGCTGTACGATGAGGATGATAATGCATGACATGAGAAGGTTACTCACCTTGTGCAGTAACTCAGGTTCTTCGAGATGTGTCCCCATGTGGGTGCTCCACGTTAGGTGTTTGTGTGCCCCTGTGCTCGTAATCAGACTTTTGGTAGCAGTGCCTGGTTGGGTCGCACATGCATGGTCCCTGTCTTGTGCCGCCTCAGGCGGTTAACTGGCACTGTGCCACCAACCCACCTCCCGTCCTGTTCCTTCTCTACTGCAGAGACTAAGGCAGAAACTCTGAAGTAAAGGGGAGGAGGGAGGGTAGTGGAGCACCCACAGGGGGACACATCTCGAAGAACCTCAGTTACTGCACAAGGTGAGTAACCTTCTCTTCTTCTTCGAATGCTGTCCCTGTGGGTGCTCCACTTTAGGTGACTTCAGAGAAGTGCCCTCTGATGGAAGGAGGGGGCTTTGAAGTTGAAGTCGTAAGAGAAGACGGGACAGTGAGCCCAAAGGAGACATCGGATGTTGCCTGTTATTGTAACGTGAAATGCGTAAATGTATGGACTGGAGGCCCAGGTTGCAGGCTACAGATGTTCATGATGGCACGTTGTTAAGGAAGGCAAAAGAGGTTGAAAGGGCTCTGGTGGAATGCGTGTGAATCCCTGCAGGGAGTTGCCAGTCACATTGATGGTAGCATAGTTTTATGCAACCAGAGATCCACTTGGAGAGCCTCTGTTTGGATATGGCACTCCTTTGAAGCGTTCATTAAGGGAAATGAAGAGTCTGGGTGATTTATGAAATGATCTTGTTCTGTCTCTATAAAAAGCCCAAAGCCCTCTGCACGTCCAGAGTATGAAGTGTGGTGTGCTTTCTATCCTTGTGGTGTTTAGGGTAGAATGTCTGTAGGTAAATGGGTTGATTAAGGTGGAAGGCTGAGATGACTTTAGGTAATACTTGGGGTGCAGTCTCAGGGATTCATTTTTAAAAAAGACAGTGTATGGGGGGGGGATCTGCCATGAGAGCACTAAACTCTCCTACACATCTGGCCAATGTAATGGCCACTAGAAACGCCACCTTCATGGAAAGGTGTAGGAGTGAGCATGTAGCCATGGGTTCAAATGAGGGACTGGTGAGGGCCCGAAGGACTAGACTAAGGTCCCATGGCATAGTAGGATCGTGTAGTTATGGGTTGACATTGGTGTGGCCTTTGAAGAAACATTTGGTGAGAGGGTGAGCAAAGACAGAGCTTTGATCCACCTTGTGATGAAAAGCTGTGATAGCAGAGAGGTGAACTTGTGTTGAACTCATGGAGAGGCCTGACCTTTTAAGTTCTAAGAGGTAACTGGATATTGAGGGTAAGGAGGCTGAAACAGATGCCATCTGTTTTTGCTGGCACAAAGCATCAAATCTGCCACTAGAGTATGTATGTGCGATGGGTAGTTACTCTGTGACTATTCAGTAATCTGTTTTGTACATCTTCCAAGCAGGTCATCTCAGATCCCTTGAACCTTGGAGGAGCCATGCTCTGAGATGGAGTCGTTATGGATCCAGATGCAGGGTGTGACCTGAGTCCTAGGACAGCAGATGAGGCAGAATTGGGAGCGTGATTGGTGACACACCACCATCCTGAAAAGGTAAGGATTCCAGGTTTGTCAGGACTATGCCGGAGCTATTAGAATTACTTTTGCTCTGTCCTGACTGATTTTGTGGATCCCGCAGTTCAGGAGGGGAATGGTAGGGAAGGCATATAGGAGGGGAGTGTTCCACTCGATGAGCAAGGCGTCGCTCCAGGAATGTATGCCAAGACCTGCCCTGGAGCAAAAAGGGGGCATTTGGTATTTTGTGCAGTTGCAAAGAGGTCTATCGGTGGGAACCCCCTCTGTTGAAATATGTGTAGGAGTACGTGGTTGTCTAGCTCCCAATTGTGGTTGTGAGAAAAGTGCCTGCTTTGTGTATCCGCTGTGGCGTTCTGCCATCCAGGTGGGTATGAGGCCGAGATGTGGATATTGTGTCTGATGCACCATTGCCAGAGTCTCATGGATTCCAAACATAGGGAGTGTGATCGGGCTCCCCCTTGTCTGTTTATGTAAAACATATAAGCCGTGTTGTCCGTAAGGATCTGAATGGCCTTGTCTTTGCTGATTGGTAAGAAGTGAGAGCAGGCATTGTGGATAGCTCGTAGTTCTAAGAGATTTATATGGAGAAGGGATTCTTCAGGGGACCTGCGACCCTGGACAGAATGCAGATGCAGGTGTGCCCCCATCCAAGGAGCGAAGCTTTTCTGGTGATGGTTAGTGTTGGCGTCTTCTGAAGGAAGGGCAGCCCCGTGCAGATGTTGTCTGCGAGTAGAGAGTCTTTTATTTTGTCCAGCATCGTGAGGCATTCGTTTATGCTCTGTTTGTGCGAGATATAACATATACGGAGCCACCCTTGGAGGCAACGCATGTGTAATCTCACACGTCTGACGGTGAAAGTTGTGGCAGTCATGTGACTGAGAAGTTGTAGGCAATTCCTGGAAGGTGCCTGGGGACTGCTTCATGTCATGGATATGAGACGGGTTAGAGAGAGGAAATGTTGTAGTGGCAGGGAGGCTATGGCCTCAGGAGAATTGAGATGGGCCCCAATGAACGCCAACTCTTGCACTGGTCTTAGAGTGGACTTTTGTGCATTTATTTGGAGGCCTAATCTCATGAAAAGGGTCACCATCTGTTTGGTGGCTTGTAATGCCAGTTGCCATGTTGGTGCTTTCAGCCGGCAGTTGTCCAACTACAGGAATATCATGATTCCATTTCTGCAGAGGGAGGCCACAACCACTGCTAGTATCTTCGAAGAAAGCCGAGGGGCTGTAAGGAAGAACCTCATATCGGAAATGTTCCTGGCCAATAGTAAATTGGAGAAACCTCCAATGGGAAGGATGGATCATTATTGAAAATACTCATCCTGGGGGTCGAGGGCTGAGAACCAATCTCTTCTTTCTAGTGCTGGGATTAAGGTGCCTAGTGTGACCATCTTGAATTGTTGTGTCTTGAAAAACTTGTTGAGTTGGCTTAGGTTGAGTATTGGTCTCCATCCGCCCGACTTTTTCTTCGTAAGAAAATAGCAGGAATAAAAGCCCCTCCCTCTGTGTTTTGTTTAAACCAGTTCTACTGCTCCTAGATGCATGAGGTGGATTACCTCCTGACACAGTAGAGGCCTGTGAGAGGGGTCCCTGAAGACGGATGGGGAGGTAGGGTGGGCAAGGGGTTTGAAAAGAAAGGGGATGGAATAACCAGTTTGTACGATTTCTAGCGCCCATTGGTCAGATGTGATGGTTTTCCAGATTGGATAAAATGGAACTTGGTGGTCTCCAAATGGTCAGGAGAGAGTAGAAGTCTCCAGCACAGACAGACATGGCATTCTCGGGCCCTTGACCAAAGCTTCAAATTTCTTGCCTGGATGTTGATGGCTGTGACACAGCTACAGGAGGAGTAAGCTGTCGTCTCCTTGATGGCCTTGATGGCCTTGATGTTTGCGACCCTGTGACTCATACTGCCAATGCTGTGAATACGGAGTATGGTGGTAACATTGAGGAGCATAATAACTCCTCTGTCTTTTCTTGTGTCTAGGCATATAGTTCCCCAGAGTTTGCAGTGTTGCTCATGAATCTTTGAGCGTGTGAAGAGAGTTGTCGGTCTTTTTGGCGAAGAGTTTGGGCCCTTCAAATGGTAAGTACTTGACTGTGGATTGTACTTCCCTAGGAAAGCCTGAGAGATGGAGCCATGAGGCCCTTCGCATCACCACTGTGATTGCCACTGATCTTGCAGCTGTGTCTGCAGAGTCCAGTACAGCTTGGAGGGCTGTTCTGGAGATGAGTTGTCCCTCTGATACAAGTGCTGTGAATTGTTCTTTCTTGTCTTCAGGAATAAAATCAATAAATTCAGAGAATTTTGTATAGTTGTTGTAATCATATTTTGCCAGCAAGACTTCATAATTGGCTACGTGGAGTTGTAGTGTAGCCGAAGAGTAAGTCTGGCCGCCAAAAAGGTCGAGCCTTTTCCAGTCCTTATCATAAGGTGTGGTCTTAGGCTGATGTTGTCTGCCACGTTCATGGACTCTGTCGACCACCAGTGACTTGGGTGTCAGATGGGAGAAAGTGGCACATAATATTTTTTGTCAGACCTCTTGCAGGTTGGAGGAGCAGTTGCAGAGGTCTGCCAAATGGTTTTGACAGGTTCCATTATCATGTCGTTCATTGGCAAAGTGATTTTGGACAAAGAGGAGGTGTTCAAGCTGTCCACCAGTTTGTGTTGTGTGACCTAGACCTCTTCCAGAGAGTCGTCTAGAGAGCTAGCCACTCTTTTCAATAGGTCCTGGAATTGTTTGAAATCATGGCGGGGAGGCATGATGGTGTCATTCGAGGAGGATGATGAAAGGTGGGTAGGTGGTGCCCCTTCCTGGTATGGGGTTCTTCTTCCTCTTCCTCACCTTCCCCAGCTGGTTCCAAAGCTCCAGGTAATGAAGGTGCAGGTGATTGCTTTGTGCTGAGTCTAGCCGTGGTGGGCAGTCACTGTTGTGCCAGGTACATGGCCCACAGGTTCCAGTATGCCCATTGGGATGGAAGAGGACCCCAGGGTTGACGTACCACTGTAGATGTTTGGGATCAGTGTAATACACCCCCCTGAAAGGGTTCTGGTTTAGGCTGCTCATGGTGGGCAGGAGATTGTGGAGGAGAATCTATTTGTCCCTCCTTGTCCTCATCCTCACTCGAAAAAAGTGGAGCAGAGTGCGGTGGCATAGCAATGAGACTTGGTGCCAAATGTGCCAGGGTTGTGTCAGTGCCCAGGATGACAGAACAAGGAATAATGGTCTTAAGTTGCAGTGGGGGAGGTCTAGGTTGGATATTAGGAAACACTATTTCACTAGGAGGGTGGTGAAGCACTGGAATGGGTTACCTAGGGAGGTGGTGGAATCTCCATCCTTAGAGGTTTTTAAGGCCCAGCTTGACAAAGCCCTGGCTGGGATGATTTATTTGGTGTTGGTCCTGCTTTGAGCAGGGGCTTGGACTAGGTGACCTCCTGAGGTCTCTTCCAACCCTAATCTTCTATGATTCTATGATTGGTGAGTCAGGCGTAGATCTGATTAAGAGATCTTTGTGCCGTAGGAGCTGCTGTGATGTCTGCATGATATGCACCGGGGGCTGTGTGAGCAGCGGAGCTGGGAGCTGCGGCACATATGTTGTCACTGTAGGCTGTGCCAGTGTGTGTACCGAGCATGCATTGGGGTTCAAGGATTGAGCCACCATCTGCATCGGTGCCATGCCACAGTGTGTTGATCGTGGCTTTGGTTGAGTCGGTGCCAAGGCATGGGGTTTCAATTTTCCCTTATCGCCTGCGTCTGAGCTAGCTCTTTTAGAGTCCTTAGCTCTCGCGGTACTGGAGGTGCCAGATGGTCCTGCTATCTTGGCTCCGGGCACTGAAGGTGTGGTCAGTGCCGATGCAGTTTGTCCGATCATGGAACGGCACATATATATTATATATTATATATATATATTATATATATATATATAATTTTAAGAAGAGGTGACTGGGTACAAAGAAAAACAAATTAACTATCTGTCTAAACTAATAACAGTAGTGAGTAGGCTAAAGAACAAAGTAGCGAGGTGCTTCTAAGTATTCCAACTCGTAGCTAAGGGCAGTAGAGAAGAAACTGAGTGGGGGTTGATCGCACAGTGCCAGTTAACTGCCTGAGGTGGCCCAAGACGGGGACTGCACATGTGCGACCGAACCGGGCACTGCTACCAACAGTCTCCGATTACGAGTGCTGGGGCGCACGAACACCTAAAGTGGTGCACCCCCAGGGACAGCACTTGAAGAAGAACCATTGATTTCTATGGGAACGGCATATCCTCGGAACCTCTGAAATTCAGGCTGTAAGTGAGTTGGTGTTTAAATTCCTTTCCTTACACAAATGGACTAACATGGAATTTGAAAAACCGAAAGTGAGGGTGCTCTTGTGGTTAAAGCACTGGCCTGGAACTCACAATATCTGGATTCAATGACTTACCTTGTCCACTCCTCCTTGTGTGACCAAGTCACTTAATCCCTCTGAGCTTTAGTGATCCATCTGTAAAATGAGAATAAAGATGTTTTCTCATCTATTTAGAGCATGAATTATATCAAACCATGTGTTTGTACAGTGCCTTGTACAATGGGGCCTCCAGTCCATAAAGTAGTAATATAATAATGTAAGACTAATATTATTATAATGTAAGACTGAGTTCAATAAAACAAGCTAGTGTTTCCATGATTATCATAACAATTTTTCACAGACTGTTCATATTTTTGTGTGTAAATTGACCTCTAAATGGCTACACGGATGGTAAAATATCTAAGAAAACAAACTTTCCCATATGATTATAATAATCAGTGTTTTGCCGTTCTGCATTTATTATCCTATCTCTAATATTTCTTGTAAAGAGATATTCAACAGTAAGCCAAAAAATACCACAGAGTTCTCTGTGATATGCTTAAATATGACTAGGAAGACATCACTGGCCATGTCTACACGATGAAAGTACTCCGATTTTACAGAAGTCGATTTTTGGGAACAGATTGTATAAAGTCGAGTGCATGCACCCACACTAAGCACATTAATTTGGCGGTGTGTGTCCAGAGTACCATGGCAAGTGTCGACATTCCGAGCGGTGCACTGTGGGTAGCTATCCCACAGTTCCCGCAGTCCCTGCTACCCACTGGAATTCTGGGCTGAGCTCCCAATACCTGATGGGGCCAAAAATTTGTCACGGGTGGTTATGGGTAAATGTCAGGAAATGTTGAAGGATAGTCACTATACTATACTATAGACTATCCTTCAACAAAAAAACTTAGAAAACAGACTCCAACGAGAGACTGCTGAATTGGAATTAATTTGCAAATTGGATACAATTAACTTAGGGTTGAATAGAGACTGGGAGTCGTTGAGTCATTATACTAAGTGAAACTATTTCCCCTTGTTTATTCCTCCCCCCCCCCACCCCCTTCCTCAGATGTTCTTGTTAACTCCTGGAAATGTGCTGGAAATGGCCCACCTTGATTATCACTTCAAAAGGTTTTCTCTCCCCCCACCCCACTCTCCTGCTGGTAATAGCTCATTTTAAGTGATCACTTTCCTTACAATGTATATTTTTTCATGGTCTGTGTGTATATATAAAATCTCCTCACTGTACTTTCCACTTTATGCATCCAATGAAGTGAGCTGTAGCTCACGAAAGCTTATGCTCAAATAAATTGGTTAGTCTCTAAGGTGCCACAAGTACTCCTTTTCTTTTTGCGAATATAGACTAACACGGCTGCTACTCTGAAACCAGTTAAATAGGAGTGATACTTCCTGAATTGTCTCACTTTCCAAAGTTCGTTTGTTTGTTTGTTTTTAATCAGTTAAAAAAAATTCCATTGGTGACTCCTACAATGGTATTCTTTTAACAGAAACTTTTGCAATTAGTAACAATACAAAAGACAATACTCGCCATACTTTAAACATGTGCTGGGATTAAGGAACCCATGGGTGTTCAGAAAATATACAACCCTTATTATTAATCCACTTTTACTAATTAGTACCTGAAACATTATGCAAATTGAACTCACTGGCAGAAAATCGTAGTCATTGCTTGGAGGAGAGGTTCAATCATAGAACATATAATTAGATTTTCAAAATGAAATGAATCATTTGGTAATTTTTTTAAAACTAGATTTTCCTCACATGGTTTTGAAATCCCTGGTACTAATTAAACATTTTTGGATGGCATGTTTATTAATTAGTCAGATCTATTCATCGATAATTAGTCACGAGAGTGACAAATTACCATTTCACTCATGCTTTTTATTCTTCACGGTTCATGTTATTGCTGAGCTAGATGATCTATTAATCCATCCATCCTGATGATCGCAGATATATGTTACTCTGTGCAAACACAAGAGATAGAGGAAAGAATATGGAGATCAGGGGCATATATCAAACTAATCTATTTTGTTTTCCAAAATATGCTTTTTAAAATTTTATCTATTTCAATTTCAATAAGAGTCATAAAAATACATCTATCCAAGGCTCTGGGCTTGCTAACATAATTAGTACTACAAGTAATCCCCAGAAGCATTAAAATGATCATTTCACTAGAATTTTAAATCAAAAGTTATCTCAAGTTAGCTATCCTGATGTAAAAAAAATTTTGTTTGTTTGTTTGTTTGTTTGTTTGTTGCAGTGAAGACAAAGCCACATTGTTAAAAGTTTTTGACCAAAATTTTACACTTGTATTTTCTATTTTTCCAAAAAATCCAAAAAAATCCAAAAAATCTCCCCACTTTGTTTTATATTTCATAAATAACACAACTCTGGAGTGGAATCATATGTTGGTCCCATTCATTTTGGAGTGATATAGAACCTGGGCTGAAAATTAAATATCATTCTATACATATACAAATTTTACCTGCTCACATCTCAATCTACAAACTTCCCCCAAATAATCTGCGTTTAATTCTGCTTTCCATTTTGCCATTGATCTCCTAAAATACCCCTCATGACTTCCAATCAAGCCCAATGTAAATTAAAATTTTGTTTAGATACAATTGGAGCAGTAACCATTCCAATGTCCAAAACATTCAAGGGATGCTCATCTCTCATATTTACATTCAAATAACAAGTCAGCAAAATGAATATCTTTGATATTATACTGCTTTATCATTCAACTATATAAATAGTCACCTATCAAAGACACCTACCATAATAACAATGGCCATGATCCAGCAAAGCATACTTGAGTATGTGCTTAACTTTAAACATATAAGCAGTTCTATTGACGTCAATGGCACTACTCATATGCTTAAAGTTAGGCATGTGCTTAAGTGCTTTGCTGTATCTGGAGTTTTGCCACATTTCCCTAAAAATGTAAAGGTAATCTAAGTGTTATGTAATGGTCCTAGGGAAATTGATCATGATCAAAATTCTGGATGAACACTTTCTCCAAATTCTAGGCCTTATGTTTATATCTCATAAGAGTGATCCATGTAGTCCATGAAAGCTTATGCTCAAATAAATTTGTTAGTCTCTAAGGTGCCACAAGTACTCCTGTTCTTTTTGCTGATACAGACTAACACGGCTGCTACTCTGAAAGCATGTATTACAGATCCAGTAGTGAGAGAGCAGAGAATGCAGCTCAGCAGATCATTAGAATTGCTTTATCAGATGCTGCTTTCCATTTGGTGGAGACTTGGACGAAATCAATATTGCCAGAGTGGTAGCTGTCATAAATATAAAGGGAAGGTTAATCACTTTTAAAATCCCTCCTGGCCAGAGGAAAAATCCTTTCACCTGTAAAGGGTTAAGAAGCTAAAGGTAACCTCGCTGGCACCTGACCAAAATGACCAATGAGGAGACAAGATACTTTCAAAAGCTGGGAGGAGGGAGAAAAACAAAGGGTCTGGGTCTGTCTGTGTGATGCTTTTGCCGGAGACAGAACAGGAATGGAGTCTTAGAACTTAGTAAGGAATCTAGCTAGGTATGTGTTAGATTATGATTTCTTTAAATGGCTGAGAAAATAGCTGTGCTGAATAGAATGAATATTCCTGTCTGTGTGTCTTTTTTGTAACTTAAGGTTTTGCCTAGAGGGATTCTCTATGTTTTGAATCTAATTACCCTGTAAGCTATTTACCATCCTGATTTTACAGAGGTGATTCTTTTTTACTTCTATTAAAAGTCTTCTTGTAAGAAAACTGAATGCTTTTTCATTGTTCTTAAGATCCAAGGGTTTGGGTCTGTGGTCACCTATGCAAATTGGTGAGGATTTTTACCAAACCTTCCCCAGGAAGTGGGGTGCAAGGGTTGGGAGGATTTGGGGGGGGAAAGACGTTTCTAAACGACGCTTTCCTAATAAAAATAAACCCAGATAAAGTTTGGTGGTGGCAGTGGAAGTCCAAGGACAAACGGTAAAATAGTTTGTACCTTGGGGAAGTTTTAACCTAAGCTGGTAAAAGTGAGCTTAGGAGGTTTTCATGCAGGTCCCCACATCTGTACCCTAGAGTTCAGAGTGGGGAAGGAACCTTGACAGTAGCTAACGGATTTTTTTTTCTGTTTGACTAGAACTTCAGGACTTTGGCTCATTCACTGGGGTGTTGTTAGTGCTTGAGTTTACACTGCAGGTTTCAATACTATCACAGGAACTGGGAGCACCGTGTATCCCAGTTAAAGGGCTGAGTGTGCTATTGTTGTAGTGTGGAGTTTGCAGCAAGCAGCAGTTTTCAACCTTTACTGCTTTATGCCTCAGTATTTATGAACTCAGTACCAAAAGCCAACAAATATCTTTTTGCCTGCGGGCTCTGTGGGACTCATTCCAATGTGATGGTTTATCCTAGATGTCATTGTCATCTATGAGACTGTCTGTGCAAAAAGCATTAACAGGCAGAACTTTCCTGTTCATATAGATGGATATGGTCTTTATGGTTTTCCAAGGTGACTACTGAAATACACCAACTGTATCTTCTTGGCAACACGGAAATGACAGTTACACACATAATTAACTTCTAAGCTTCATACCATGTACTTGTCAACACATATGATTCGTTGTGATGGGAATGATTCAACGGTGGTAGAGAATAAGCATTTCCTGACCTGCTGACCTTATGCCCTGATTAAAGGACTAATTGAAGGGACTCATGAATAATCTTGACAACACATTGTTCTTCTGTTATGCATAAATTTCTATCTGCAATTCATAGTACTCTACAAATCTGTTTTTTTTTTCCTGTGCTTAATCTGCTTCAGGATTTTTTCATTAGTTCTCTCTTAATTGACTCACAAATCTCCCTGCTGTGTTAATGGGTATTTGAATGTATTACTATTGTTTTGCTTTCTGCAAGAAACAGAAATTCCATTAAGTCCTATATATTCAATGATGAAAAGAAATCTTTGCTTCTACCATGTGGGTTACAAAAGAATATAAAGTTCTTTAGCCTATTTTTCCATTTGTTTTTTTTTCATTTTGTCATTTTTATATCAAAAGATTATTTTAAATGACATTGAACTTGATAAGGCTATTGCTGGAGAAGGCCATTCTCTAATAAAATGATGTAGTTTAAACTTTGGTGTAAAGACATAGTCCTTCCTTTAAACATTTTGCTTAATCTATCCTTTAGATAACACTGCTCAGTCTGAAGTCAAGGAACCCAAGCCTTTTAAATGGCCAACTTTAAAAGAATGTTGCTCTTAATTCTAACAGAAAAGATGGGTTCTAAACTAATAATGATTTAAAATGTCTTTAATGTTTAAAAATGAAACAGTATTTTCAATGATCTAACAAGTGTTCAACGTTAGATTCATGTGACTACAAACACTCACTCTCCTCTAGCTAAAATGCTCTTTTCCAAAAATATCAAAGTGGTTCCCTATATTGTCTAGCTGAACAATAATGCAAATAATGTGTGGTGGTAGATAACAAAGAGGATGGGTTACAAATACAGAGCCATCTGAATGTTTCGTAAACTGGTTGTAAGTTAGC
Source organism: Natator depressus (assembly GCF_965152275.1). Classification (NCBI taxonomy): domain Eukaryota; kingdom Metazoa; phylum Chordata; order Testudines; family Cheloniidae; genus Natator; species Natator depressus. Next base: position 121,289,295 of record NC_134238.1, on the reverse strand, counting down.
AATATATGATTCAATACAGCCAAATGTAAAGTCATACATCTAGGAACAAAGAATGTAGGCCATGCTTACAGGATGGGGGACTCTATCCTGGGAAGCAGTGATTCTGAAAAGGACTTGGCGGTCACGGTGGATAATCAATTGAACGTGAGCACCCAGTGTGACACATACAATCCTTGGATGTATAAAAAGGAAAATGTAGGAATAGGGAGGTTATTTTACCTCTGCATTTGGTACTGGTGTGACTGCTGCTGGAATATTGTGTCCAGTTCTGGTGTCCATTATTAAAAAGGATATTGATCAATTTGAGGGATTTCAGAGAAGAGCCACAAGAATCAAGGCTTGGAAATCAGGACTTATAGTGAAAGACTCAAGGAGCTCAGTCTGTTTAGCTTAACAAAGAGGAGGTTAAGGGGTGATGTGATCACAGTCTATATATACCTACATGGGGAACAGAAATTTGATAATAGAGGGTGTGACGTTGCACTCCATATGCTTTAGGAAAATATGCTTATGAATGTGAATATGATGTAACTGAAATATGCTTTATACAAAAGGGGCAGCCAGTCATGAGAAAACCCCCGCTTTCCACCTAAAATGCCTGCTGGAACTAACAAGGACTGTACTGGGGAAAGGATTGGGCCCAGACTAGGAAGGAGTCTAGTCTGTGAAAGAAGCTTATTGGAACATCTCTGAGGGTGAGATATTATGTGTAATCAGTTTCTTAATGTATTAGGCTTAGACTTGCATGGTATTTTGCTTTATTTTGCTTGGTGACTTACTTTGTTCTTTCTATTATTACTTAAAACCACTTAAATTCTACTTTTTATACTTAATAAAATCACTTTTATTTATTAATGAACCCAGAGAAAGTGATTAATACCCAGGGGAGCAAACAGCTGTGCATACCTCTCTATCAGTGTTATAGAGGGCGGAAATTTATGAGTTTACCCTGTATATGCTTTATACAGAGTAAAACAGATGTATTTGGGGTTTGGATCCCATTGGGAACTGGGTGTCTGGGAGCTGGAGAGGTAACCTGCTGAGCACATCAGGTGACAGTCCCAAGGGTGTCTCTGTGACTGTGACTGAACCTGTCACAAATGGCTTTTATGTCTAGCAGACAAAAGTATAACAAGATCCAGTGCCTGGAAGTTGACACTAAACAAATTCAGACTGGAAATAGTCTGTTAAAAACACTAATTTGTAACAGTGAGGATAATTAATAATTGGAACAACTTACAAAGTGTTGTGGTGGTAGATTCTCTACCCATGATAATTTTACAATCAAGGCTGGATGTTTTTCTAAAAGATATGTTCTAGTTCAAACAGAAATTAAGGCAGAGAAGCCCTATGGCCTGTGTTATACAGGACATCAGACTAGCTGATTGTAACATGGTCTTATCCATTAATCTAGCTCAGAGAGTGATGTCAACCAACCTGTGGTAGCAGGTACTGAGATGGTGTCTCAAATGTAGTGTTTTTTTAAGTGGAAAACATAGTTTTGGTGGTATTGTAGGTAGAGAAATCAAGATACAAGATTTTTATTTCACAATAAATTAGTGACTAAGTTTCATTTATTTTAAATAGTTCTGACTTTGATTCACCTAGTCAGTCCCTATTCAGCTCAGCACTTGAGTGTACGCTTAACAGCTTTGCTGAACTGGGGCCTGTGAGAGTCCTTATAGAATTGCATTTAATGAGTCAGTGTAGTTTTCAAATGAATGCACTGCACAGAGCTTCCAAGTGCTCTCATATAAAGTTCAGGAACAATTAACACCAAAACAAAACAAAAAAAGATTAGGTGCAAGGGACCTAAATCAAGGACACCATGTAAGAAAAAAAGAGTGCAATAAAGATTGAAAAATTCCATAACGAAAGCAGCTCTTCATTAGAAAAGCAAAAGGAAGCTGTTGATAAGGAACACTCAACTTACTGCTCTAATCCTTCTAAAATGACACACTTTAGCAAGAGAAAAAGATAAGGTGGAAAGGGGTATTTTCTGTTTACTCAGGGAAATTAAAAGCAGTTATAAAATAAAACAGAAGCTCTGGAATTTTCCCCCATACTGCTGCCCCTATATCTGTGTATTAATCCCACTTATTTTGCTGGCAGCTTTACCCCACCCTGACAAGGTAAAATGGATTTGGAGCAGCTGTCAAAAAAATGCCCTTTTCTTTGCCCCATTATGTCAACTTATCATAGAATGTCAGCCTCCACTTACAGTAAATGTGAGGCCAAAGGGACAGAGGTTCTGCTAATTTTCATTTAATCTCACTGGAGTGAGTAAACTCCAGCCATACCAAGTTAAAATCCGATATTAGTGAGCAGGTATTCCATGCAGAATTGCCCTGCACCACTTTAAATAACGAGCCACTTACAGATTGAGCCACAAAGCTTTCAACATCTTTGGCTATTTTTAAAAAAGTCCTCTATACATTAATAGGGAGAGTGTTGACCCCCATTCTTTCTGCAGTTTTAAGACTTGGGTTGGAATCGGAGAGTACGTGTTACATTTCTGAGAGATTATATAATTAAGTCAAATCAAAGAAAGGCTATTTCTCAGAAAGCTGTATCTTAATCATATTGTTTGCCGTGGTATAGCTGTGTTGATCCCAGGATATTAGAGACACAAGGTGCGTGAGGTTATATCTTTTATTGGACTAACTTCCGTTGATGAAAGAGAGAAGCTCTCAAGCTTACACTGAGTTCATTTTTAGAATCTGAGCCGCTTGGTATTCATTGAGAACTGTTCATGTTGGCTATTTATTAATCTCTAGTCATTGGTCACATGGTATTTTTCCTTGTCTTTGATTGGGTGACTGCAACTTTAACAGGAAAAGAGCCGACAGTGAATAATGAACAGCAAATAATGAACAATGCTGAATTCACTGAGCTTTCAGAACTCACATGAACTCTTAGTAACCAGTCAAGGAGATATTAGTGATAGCATCTTCTAGCTCCAAAATGTAAAAGCCTCTTGCATATGGCGCCTTGGAAAATGTAGCTGCAGATCAGTTTTAACCTGGAGTGCTTAAAAGTAGATATTTACATCCATATTTAGGCAGTTAGACAATTGACCTTATTTTGCAAAGTGCCAAACATCCATAACTACCATTGTCCAACATTTGGGACCGCATTGCCCTGATAATCAGGCCATTTATTTAAGTGCCTAGATATGGACATAGGTGCTTCACTTTCAGCACCCTAGTTTGAAATCTTTGGCTTTCAAAATCTTAACTGAATTTCTATGTAATTTTGCTTATTAAATTTTCTCCCTCAAACATGATGCAATCCATCCAGGAAACAGTAAAAGATTTTCTTGGATAAAATAATGAAGAATGTAGCTAAATCATATATGCAAGACAACAACATATTTACCATCAGCCAATAATAAATCCAGTAACTGATTTTAAATTGATTGCTGTGTCTATCTCATCTAACCCAATCTTTTACCAAAATGTACAGTGATGACTAGATTAACAAGAAAGTAGCAGTAGTTACGTTAGATATATATCCTTTTATAATATCAATTTTTGCGTTTTAATTCTTAGCAAGTGTTACAGATCTTATGGCTTTTAATAAATATGCTCGTCCAAGAAGGAAAGATAGATCAGAGGAGAATAAGACAACACTTCTGGATATTTGTTTTGTTTTGTAACAGTATAATACACATTGGAGCAGTTTTGCTAACATGGCTAGACTATTTTGTCCTGTAGCAAGCTGTAACTGGCTGTTTTACAACTCTGATATCCTCCAGCTATAGATATTCCTGGTTGTTGGACCAAAATGAGATTCTTTGTATCCCATGCCTTGTCGATGGGAGAATACAGGATTACGGACTAAAAAAACTGGATCATCGTGATCTTACTTGAAGATGTGTATTCCCACCCATTAGTTGGGCTCCATCAAAATTCAGGTCCAGTTTAAACACTCTGCTTTCATCAGTTTATGTAAATTGATAACTTAGTATGGAAAGCAGAAGCACGTTGCTCATTATTCTTGCTCTATGGGAATAATCTTTTCGGGGGACTTTTTCATTCCCAAGGATAGGCAGCCAAAAGTGCTTGGTGTCCATAGAATCAACACATCTGTTTCACCATATGTTCATTTCATTACAGGAGCCAAATTTCAGCAGATACAGCAGAAAATGTAATAGTAAACAACAACTGTAATGAAATTTGTTAGTCTCTAGGGTGCCACAAGTCCTCCTTTTCTTTTTGCGAATACAGACTAACACGGCTGCTACTCTGAAAACTGTAATGATGTTACTTAGCTCTTATATAGTGCTTTTCATCCACAAATCTCAAAGCATTTTAGAAAAGAGAGAGAGAGAGTTTTTCATATATTTTTTTACTCTTAGTGATTATGTCGTATATTCATAGGGGGTGGGACTTTCAAAAACTCAGAAGAATATTAGGAGCACAGGTCCTATTGTTTTTCAGAAGGATCTGTGCTTCTAAACTAACTACAATGTCTTTGAAATTCAGTTGCTCCTGATTTACATTGTTACAGCTGAGAGCAGAACTTGTCTTGGACAATTGTAGGCAGTTTACAGTGAGAGGGATTGACTACAGATGAGACCAACATGCAAAATTCAAATGCATATTTGAATGTTTTTTTAAAAATCTACCTACATACCCAGTTGGTTTGGAGCCAAGATTTTTATTTGGCTAATGATAAAGAGATACAAGTTGTGGAATTCAGATCTGGACCCAGCTTCAGATTATGCACCCCTACAAAATTTTGAGCACTCTCCAAACTCAGCATTGAATATGGTTTTATATTACTGTATGCTCTCCGGGTGAAATCTTGGTCCTGTTGAAGCTGATGGGTGTTTTGAACTTGGCTTCAGTGGGACAGGATTTCATATTATGTACAGAAGCATGGATGTAATCTTAAATTTCAGATATTTGGCACAAAATACAGGAAATGCAGAGAGTTATTGTTTGGTTGGTTTTAGTGTCACAGAATTCCCTTTCTTTTTCTGTAGAATGCAGAATGAAGGTTGAGTGATCAAGCTTTTTTTGCTGTTAATATTTTAACCCAAACTTTTCAAACCTCAAAAAAAAAAAAGCTTGATTTTATTTTGGTTCCAGTTTGGAGCAAAATTTTAGATCAGTACTGATCTTGCCTAAACTGATTTACTCATCTCTGTTATAAAATATAATAGTACCATAGCTCTGTCTGTCAGTTTTCAGAAATGTTTTCTTAAGAATCTGAGGTCAAACCTGTCCCAGTTTCAGAGTAACTGCCCACATGTGTTCCTCCATTCATTGTCCCGCAATGGCACCACTAAAGGTTTCAGGCTCCCAGCCACCATCTCTCTTGGGTGGAGATCTGCATCTTTCCCTTCTGACTAGGAGTTTTAAACTGCACAGACCCCTGTGAAATCCCCAAAAAGCCAGTCCAGCTAAAGGCCAGCACATGGGCTTTGCTTTCTCCCCGAGGGCTACGACAGGCGTGATGTGCCAGTATCCAAACAGCTCTTTCTAAGCAAGCACATTTATTCATAAAGCAAAAACATTATAGAGAAAACACATAAAAAACAATAAACAGATTTAAACACATACTAAACATACCAGGAATCACCCATCAGTTTTATAGGGCCTAGCAGGTCAAAGCCTTTCCTACCGCTCAGCAAGGGTTGGGCATGTCTGTTTAAACTCAGGCTTTTATACCTTTCTTTGTCTCTGGAAAACCGAGTGTGAACCAGCATATGCAAGTCACACTAGGGAGTGGAACGTCTCTGGACTTGTTTACAATCCCAGGTTTAATCACCCCCCCACTGTTTTTAGTTCCTGGAGGAGCTGTGGTAACCCTCCCCGATGGAGTAGAACACAATCATACAGAAACCATTCAAACAGGTAATACAGTGGTTCCCAACGACACTGCATGGGATTGCAATATCTGTCACAAAACCTTTGGCAAATTACATACAGATCATCTCCTCAACTAGTGTAAATTTCCAGATCCTTTGAGTTCAATAGAAATATATCAGTTTACATCAACTGAGGAGCTGATCCACAATCTTCAATACAAAACTAAACAAAATCTGGTTTCACTCATTCTGGATACCCATAAAAACATAAGAAAATAGCCATACGGGGTCAGACCAATTGTCCATCTAGCCCAATAATCCTGTTTTCTGTTAGTGGCCATTGTCAGATACTTCAGAGGGAATGAAGGGAACAGGGAAATTATTGAGTTATCCATCTCCTGTTGCCCAGTCCTGGCATCTGGCAGTTAGAGGCTCAGGGAAATCCAGAGCATGGGATTGCATCCCTGACCATCTTGGCTAACAGCCATTGATAGGTAAATTCATGGAGGATAGGTCCAATTCTTTTTTTGAACCCAGCTATATTTTTGGCCTTCACAACATCCCATGGCAATGAGTTCCACAGGTCAACTGTACATTGTGTGAAGAGGGGCTAAAGTCCAGTGGCCTCTGTGAGGGGAGCGTGTTTGAGATGCTCCATCCCAAATTCCATAAAACACACAAGAGTGAGCCAGAATCTAGCCCAAGCTCAATCTGGAGAACTAGATTTTCCGCTGGTGGTTGTGTCCAGAGGCATTAATGTCCAGAGGCATTAATTAAAAAGGAAAGTTTGCCTGATAATTGAGGATGGCCATTATTCCACATTACCTGCATGCTTACTGGAATTAGGCAACATTTGACTCCTCCTTAAGGGAGTATTAAAGAAGGTAGGGATCAAAGTGTCTCCAGCTTCCTCTGCGGCCTTTTGCTTTCATTCTTCCAACACAGAATGTTTCAGGCATCCTGTTCCTTTTCCTTCTGCCCATCCATACACAGAGATAGAATAAATAATGGGGTAAATTCTTTTTCATATTGATTTTCACTTAAGTATTATGTAAAAATAGGCCAGCATTGAAGTTCTTGTGAAATCTCACCCATTTTAGCAAAAACCTAAAATCTTGGGGCATGTGAGCCTTATTCTCCACTGCCTTGTCCCTGATGGAATCATTTTCACTTATGCAAATTAGTGTTCCATTCGGATTTGGTAGCATTTTATGTCCACTTTTCAAAGGTGTAAATGAATAGCAGAGCAAGGTAGTGGTGAAACACTGGTGAAATCAGTGAAATCCTGGCCCTACTGGAATTAATGGCAAAACTCCCATTGAGCTCAATGCAATCAGGATTTCACCCTATATATTTAACCAAAACTACCTGCTGCATTACTTGCTATGCAGCTGCTCCAAGGTCATGTTTGTTGAACTATGCCAGTCCAAGGCAATGTTTCCTCATTTCAAATGCACCTGCGAGGTCATGTTTCTTTTCCTCAGACAGACCGTTGCTTAGCCAGAATACACTAGTAGAGAAAAACTGTAATATAAAATACTATAATTCAGCCACTTAAAAGAAGCATATCTGCAGAAACTACAGCCAAGACATAAACCTCCTAGACTAAGACAAAGCATTCCTAGCTCACTGGTAATGGCTACTGCAGGGATCATCTAGGAATCATGTCAATTTCCCTATTTACTTCCTATTTAATAATTCATTGTTTTCTCAGAAGAACTATTTTTCACACCTACAGAATCTTTTAAGACATTATTCTCCCTTATTTCAATGTCTGCCCGGGAGACTGAAGAAAACTCATTATCTATAATGAGAAGTGCTGCATTGCTTACGGCTAAAAGGCTCATTTTGCGGAAACTGAGATGACAAATTGCAAAACCTTTGCTAAATGGATAAATGTGTTGGTCCTTAAAGTCTTCTCTAAATATACATCATATAAAGTGTTGAATATAAAAATGTGATCCAGCACATTGCAATCTACCTCTGATAAGATATACAGTATTTATCTCTGAGACATGCTATAATATCCCCTCCGAATTGTTCAGATAGCTTTCTTTATAGATTTTCCCTCTACTAGGAATTTTCATTTGGTTTCTTACACCTTTTTTCACACACACTCTGTCTTTTTCTCTCTCAGGTGGGGATTGAAGATATAGCTCCGTGGTTTGAGCATTGGCCTGCTAAACCTAGGGTTGTAAATTCAATCCTTGAGGGGACCATTTGGGGCAAAAATTGGGGATTGGTCCTGCTTTGAGCAGGGGCTTGGACTAGATGACCTCCTGAGGTCCCTTCCAACCCTGATATTCTATATGTTCACCTAAAGTATATGTATAATGATGAAACACTTGAAAATCAAACTGTATTCAAAAACATAAGGCTGTTAAACTATTCTTTTCCTCATGCTGTTGGTTTGATTTCAGGTCATCTGTCATTGTCTCATGACTGCTGCCTTTGCCAGATTGAGTGGAGTGATAAGTGATGGGCATCTTACCTCTGCAGTGTGGAGATGCAGCCACAGCCTCTGTTTCACCTCACAGATGGCCTTCTCCAGACTCCCAAGGTGATTTGACCCAAAATTTCTCTCCTTCCAGGGAAAACAAGAATTCACACAAAACAAACAGGCCCTCTCAAGGTTCAGTTTTCTGACTTCCAGGGTCAGCCTTGTCCTTCTCCTTTTATACATAGGGGACTAAACCTCCTGACCTCTCGAAAAGTCCTCTCTGGGGCCCCTAACTACAGGGCCTCAAGCCCACACCACTACTACATTGTCCCAAGCCTTTTCTGTCATGTTCTTCATCCTTCTAGCCTGTTTCAAGGGTGAATCCATAGCATGGGTTCAGGGACAAATTCCCCATAGCGATTCTCACAGTTGGCCATTAAAAACTAATGCTCTGTGCTGGTTTCCCTGCAATTTTTAAGGTTACAGTTCTGCTACCAATTCCTTGCCTCATCCCCTCCCCTCCCCTTCTACTGATTATACTATGTGCAGAAATTGGTATAAATAAATACATATAAAAACCCTCTTTTTCCAGGATATATATATATATATCCTGGAAAAAAGAGGCTTTTAAAAATGTATTTATATATATACACGCACACACAAACACACAAATATGAAAGAGAAGACAAGAGAATTTGAGAGGAATGGGGTATAAAAATAAAGCAAACTAACAAAAACGAAGAACACCGATCAGCTGGTGTATTTTTTTCTTCCTGTGTGCATCTTTCACCTTTTGAAAAACTTGGGTCAAAAACCTTATTTGTGGGTTGTGGATTTTGTTTGTTTTCCTTTTCCTCTCAGCAGACACTTTAGCCTGAGCCATGTGAATTTCAAATGAGAATACCCCAGCTAAGAGAACAAAGGCAGCAGGAGATTCTCTCTCTTTAAATTGTCTGCTGTATTTAAAAAGATACAATATTTAATAATTGCATGAAGAATAACGTTTATGTAAAATGGTTTCACTTCTACCTACTACTTAACCTTGACAGGACCATGACAATTTCAAAACAAGCAAGAAATGACGAAGGTTTGAGTTGGATCAAAGGTGGGAAATTACTTATTTTTAATCCTATCCTGATTTGCTGACTATATCACAGGCAGCCTAAAAAATTAATATTGATCATGTATAAAGTAATGCTAAATTGGAGCTGACTTTTAAGGTCTTAGTTCTGAAATATAACAACATCAGCCAGGGGCACCACTGTCATAGGATGGGAATTTCAAAAGCTCCTAAATGATATAGGTACACAAGGCCCAGATCAGTGAATTCAATGGGAGTTAGGTGGCTAGATAACTTTGATTATCTGGGTCTTGTGTGCCTAAATCACTTAGGTGTTGAAACCCTCCCCCCGCATTATATCATTACTGAAAGACCTTATACTAAAGTATTGCAAATTAAAAACCTTGCAGGTCATCAGGCCTCCAAATATTTGCTTTAATTTCTTTTAAATCAGAACTGCCATCCTGGATCTGATGACCTATCTATTTTTCTGGCATCCTGTCCAGAGGATTGTGGGAAAACAATGACATTTCCATTCAGAATTCTGCAAACACTTATGCACATGCTTAATTTTACTCATGTGAGTAATTTAATTGAAGTCAAATTTGCCATGCTTTTCTGTGGGGAGGACAGATCCTTCCTAACAGCGTCTGAAGATTAGTTGTATATCCTGGAGTGTAAGACTTTATATGCCTCATCACTTGTTCACCTAGCTAGTGTAATTCTGTCTACCCTTTTATTTGTATAAATGGCTATCCCTTCTGTGAATATTGCTAAATCATTTTTCCAATAATGTCTTGCATCACTGAATTCCTCAGCTTGATTCTACACTATTTTAAAGGGCTTCTGTTTTTCTCATGTCTATCCCTTATAAATATGACTATTAATGCCTAGTTTTCTCCTGCTATTGCATTATGGGACAGGGCAATAGGAGTGGCTTGACTGGCTTTCACTATAGCATTCTTTAGTTGATACAGAGCTATCATAGTCCCTCTTACTCTGCTCCTTTCCAAACAAAGGGCCCTAAGTTACACATGTGCAACTTCTATTGATGTCCATGGGAGAAGTCATTAAAGGAAGAATTTGACCCTCAATGATTCCCAACATGTTCTGCCCTAGCCTGTGATAAATTTAGTATTCCAGGGGGTGGTGCACTTACAAATAGGAGGGGCAAGAAACAGAAGGTGTAATTTATTTGTTTTCCCATGTAATCAAAAATGCTTATCGTAAAGCTAAGTTTACTGTATCTTTATATCGGTAACAAGAAAACCGTCAGGAATTGGACTGGAGAAGATATTTGGCAGAACTTTCTATGGTGAATCAAGAAGATATAAAGCAACTTTAGGGATAAAACCATTTAGCTATTCTAATAATGTTCCTTGTTCAGTATTACCTGCAAACTCCTCATTCTGTGCTTCTGTACCATTGTCATGTGATATTTTCCAAGGACCGTTTTTTTGTTTGTTTGTTTTTAAATACCTGGAGAAATCTGGTCTATTTCAAATACAATCATAAATTAAATTAAAATAAAATAAAAAATGGTTGTCTGGGAGTCATGACGATAAGTTGTCTCTTTGACCAGGGTGATTTAGCAGCATCCAGAGACAGGAGTATCTTCCTCAGAGCCAGGGACATTACTGGAATCCTCCCTTTAGAATTCTAACAAGGATCTTTTGAAAGCCGCCTTTATGTGTCACTTTGTTACATCTTTACTACATGGTAGCTGAACAGTAGAACTGCTTATCATGATTTGCATATTTCCTTTCCTTGTGGATTAAAAATATTTATTTTCCTGTCTCTTCCAGCACTATACCTTCCTCTAATTATAACACTAAGCTATCAAATCAGACTGCAACCACAATTCTGTAATGGGCAATGGGAGGCTTGAAAGTGACAAACCTCAAGGATAGAAATAATTCTTTGATCTTTGAAAGACTTGTAAATGAGGATAATACCCTTGAATACACTTTCTGGAACCAAAGATTTGGAGAAAATCAGAATTTAGTCTCCAAGCTACAGGACTTTGCCTAAGTGATTCACATTAGTACACACACCAACTTAGGCAACTCACATATTTTTAAAAGCAACCTTGCCCCAAATTACTAACTTGACACAAGCTTTGCTGATTGTTTACAAATGTACTGATTGCTGGGAGAGATCATCTGTTAACCTGAAGGCCAGCAGTCATTTTATGACGTGAAATAGAAAATTCTGTTCTGTTTTTGGCAATATTTATGAAAACATCTCAGTTGAGGAATAAACTTGTCCATGCCATGGCAGGCCTGTAAATTTATGTATTCTAATATAACTGCAGACATCACAATTTGCTGTGTTTATTTATTCAGCTCCAAATATCTACTACATAAAAGAGTATCCATCCCAAATTCTGGGAGTCTTGACAAACTTTTAAATTGTCGAGACTGTCAGACAGATTCTAAGTGACGCTGTCATAGTGTAACAGTGCCTTAATATAGCTCTTGTTGGTATCTAGAAGACTGCCTAAAGCCCTGGCATGAAGATCCTAATCAACAGTGCTGCTCGTAGAGGGCCAGACAAGGGTAAAGCTTGTCCGTGTGGGAGACAAAACTTCCTTGGGGTCCAGTCTGAGACTGTGGACTGAGCTCCCCCACAGGAACAAAGGACCATCACAAACCTCACCACCTTCCACTTCCAGTGCATGTTTCTCCTAGCAACGTGTATATTTTAAAAAACAGAATAAACGCACAAAAACTTAAAACCCTGCCAAAAAACAAGACACTCCACTGCTCATCTCCCCCTGGGGAGAGGCTGAGAGAACAAGCAGATGCATAACCACGATGGTTAATGCACTGTTGGAAGGTGCTCAGATACTACAGTGATGAATGTGGTCTAAGGATGCACACAGAATACCCCCCTGCCAGCGGCAGCTCTACCGATTTTGCTGCCCCAAGCAGTCGCCGCCGAATTGCCGCCGCGGGACACGGACTGCCACCCCATTCTAAATGCCGCCCCAAGCACCTGCTTGCAAAGCTGGTGCCTAGAGCCGGCCCTGCTCCCTGCACGCTGCCAGACTGGATCGACTCCAAATGACAATCAGGCCCACATACTCCAGTGTTTACTCACAGGTCTCACTACCCCTGAAAGAAGGGAAAGAAACACAAATGTGGTCAACCCTACTAACAGAAGCAGCACCAGAGTCTCCCTCCATCTCATCATGCCAGGAAGAAGAGAGATGGCTTGAAACATGCAGATCAAGGCGGGAGGAGAGGGGAAGTAAGTTCCTAAGGTACAGGGCCCTAACGGAAAGTCCCCTGCCAGCAGCACCCTTTCTATTATGTCTATGGGGTTTACCTCGCCTGAACACAACTGTGGCAGTATCTTAGGGTGGGGGGAGAGATAGCTCAGTGGTTTGAGCATTGGCCTGCTAAACCCAGGGTTCTGAGTTCAATCCTTGAGGGGGCCATTTAGGGATCTGGGGCAAAAATTGGGGATTGGTCCTACTTTGAGCAGGGGGTTGGACTAGATGACCTCCTGAGGTCCCTTTCAACCCTGATATTCTATGATTCTAAGAGGCAGTCTCTGAGGTAGGTAGCTCCCAGGCCACTTAGGATGAATAGTGTCACTCCATTGTTGCACCATTACTACAGAGTAACACAGGATTTTGAATAAAGGCAAATTTTCCCAGGTTCACTGCAGCACTAGGATTTCAGTTGACTGATCAAAGCAGGGCTAAAGAGCGGTCCAAGTTAAAAGTTGTATTTTAAAAAAAAACCAACAACTTTGTCTGCCTAATATATATGCGTGATGATGTGACTTCATTTTGTAAAAGTAACTGCAAGACAAGCTGAATGCCTGTTATACTATGAGCTGTCAACTCCACTACAGAATGTCCTTTACAACAAAGCAGCAGATCTATAGAAAAACCTGTCTGATGTATTCCCAAGATGTATTACAACAGGTTCTTAATTAGGAGACTCAGTGGAAACCCTGCAGACAATACCAGCATAGCATAATGCTTTCCTTTAAGTTATACCTTTCCACTCATATGCGTTGTTCTAACTCCAGCTACAGTCAGGTGGAATTTCTGCTTAATGGTTTCTCATTCTTTTCTCTGGAGAATGTGGGTCAGAGACTACAAGTCTCTTCTAGTCTTAAAGTAGACCCCTGAGTGAAGCCGGAATATGCTGGCAGCAGGTTTATGCATAACGTTGTTCAAGTGTCAGACACTTCGTTTAGGCACTTATACTAGTGCAAAGTGGGTGTGAAATTATTATTTTATTAGTAACAGGGGGTAGCCGTGTTAGTCTGTATCCACAAAAAAACAACAAGGAGTCTGGTGGCACCTTAAAGACTAACAGATTTATTTGAGCATAAGCTTTCGTGGGCTAGAAGCCACTTCATCCAGATGAAGTGGGTTTTAACCCATGAAAGCTTATGCCCAAATAAACTGTTAGTCTTTAAGGTGCCACCGGACTCCTTTTTATTTTATTAGTAATTGTGTTTATTTTAGTACTAACTAGGAACCAGCCTCCATTGTGTTAGGCACTGTACAAACACAGAGCAAGTGACGGTTCCTGCCCTGAGGAGTTTACAGTGTAAATAGACAAGACAACCATGGGGAAGAGGTATAAGATACAAGTAGCATGAACAATGTATTGACCACAAATGGTATAGTTCCTCGTATTTTGGAATATGGGTTGAATTAGGTGGGGATAAGCTAAATGGAAGGGAAAGGGTGAGGGGACCTGAGAAGTAAGAAGATAGAGGGAAGGAAGGAAGAAGTGCATGTGAGTGGGGTTTAGGTAAAGAGACAGAGTGAGGGTGGGATGGAGTTGAAGCAAACAACCAATCAGCACAGGGGAGAGAGAATGTCTATTGCAAATAATTCTTTGATGATATCATCAGTGTCCAAGTGTTGTTAGGGTCCTGATTTAGATTCACTTTGCAGTGGTGTAACTGACATCACAAGGGGCAAGGCAACAGAGCATCTGATCTAAGATGTTTTGAGCTGCATGGATGAACAATTTACTTAAAATATTAATAATTAATTCATGAAAACTGCAAAGCTTGTTTATTTTGATTTGCGGTAGTTCAGGTGAACATTTACTTCAGCTTCAGGTAGCTTGGGTTTGTAAGTCTCCTTCAGCACCTGCCATTACTTCAACATGCAAGAGTTTTGCCCTAAATTTCAGTCAAGCCCAATGCCTCAAAGCATAATTCAGATGAAATGATCAGGCCTCGCCATGGAATCATGTAAAGCCACCAACATATCCATGGAAACCAAAACCCTTCCGAACAGCACAGCCTGCTCCCCGCAATGTACCTGGCCTGCTCCAGGGCCACTGTGGAATGGGGACAATGGAATGGGGAGCTCCCATCTCCTAGCCTCTGCTTTCACCCACTGGTGTGTCTTGTACAGCAAGGAGCATGGGTAAGGTCCTTGGGGGCCTGCAGCTGACGACGGATGCAGTGTGAAGGATGGGCAGTACCAAGGAGAGGGGTTGGATGACAGTAGTTCAAAGACAGGAGTTCCCTGGTCCCTGAAATGCCCGCCCTAGTTTCCAATCCCTCTTATCTGTATATGGAAGCAAACTCTGTTCACCTGCCAGTGGGAGCAGAGAAGCCAAGAAAGGGGCTGATATTTGGAGGCTGATGGGGGTCTCTCTCTCCCCTCCCCTTCACATCACCTCATGACAGGGGGACCTTTGACCTACTTTGACCAGGTCCTCTATTTGACAGCTTCATTTCAGAGCTGTCCGACGGGCTGGCTCATTGACCCATTCTGTGTAATCCAGTCCCACTGGGGATCACTCAGTCAGGGACGAACCCAAGACAGCCTGCTTGGACGTGTTCACTTGGATCAAAGAAGCCCTGCCTCTCCCCACATCAACTCCATATGCCCCAATGACCATATGGACAAATGCGGTTCTTATTTACATAATTGCACTGATTTGAGTGAAGCTATACCAGACAAACACAGCGATATATCAGAATGGAATTTGACTGAACGGTGCCACTGCTTGAGAGAAGTTACAGAGGAGTGGCCATATCGCCATCTCAGCAGAGTCTGCCTTGAGGAACAACTTCATTCTCTTCAGCAGCAGAGCTGGCTGAGAAAAGAGCCTAGGCTGGCAGCTACATGCAGTGGTCACCACTTTGGCCAGGTATTTTGCTACCATCTTCAATTATGGTGGGGCACAAATAAGAAAGCAAAGTAATTTCAAGCTCCATTAAAAACACGGGCAAAAATCAATGGTCTATAAAGGTTAAGGACAAAAGCAGTAGGGAAAGAAATGTTACTTTCAAGGATATACAACAATCAATAAAACAGGTAGAAACTATTCTAAAATGACTTGACAATGCGGTTTGAAATATGCATTTCTTTACTATTGTTTTGTTAAACCGGATATATAGAGGAACTAAGAATTCCCTCCCTTTCTTATATAAGTCACCATGACATCCTTCCTAATCTATCCCCAGACACCTAAAGAAATACAGTTAGCCCACTCTCTTTAACAGCTAACGGAAGAATCGATCGGGTAATTTTATACAAGTTTAAGCCTGCTTTCTTAAAATAATGCACTTGTTCAATAATAAATATTCTCTTTAAGATGCAATTTCCTTTCCCTCATAACAAAGGAAACAATTTTTAAGGCTACAGTGTTTTATAACCATTTCTTTCCCTTCCTTCTGTGTCTACGTGTTAGCTTGATGTGCATAAGTGTTGAGGGCCCCTTGCTTTCCCCACTGGGAATTGTCTGATTCATTTGATCTTTTTATTCTGAAGCAGTATTCATTCTTTTTATCTTTGCTTTGTACCTGGAATCCCTTCTTTATAGTTTCTCTTTCCTTCTGTGTCTAGTCTCTCTTTCACTCTTTTTTTTTTTTTTTGGCAGCTCACCTCCATTTCCTTCACTACCATGTTGTAATTGTTTCTTGCATCTTAGCACTATTTCCTCACTGACCGCTTCCTTTTTCTTTCAGTTTCAAGGAGAATCCCATCTTCCCCCTCTCTATATATCACATATATATTTTTCTTACGTACCATTCTTAACCTTCCAGGAAATGTCTGGTGCTAACATGGATTTCTGAAAGGGCTATCATGCAAAACATGCTGCTTGAAGCAGAAACCCATTGCAAATGTTTAATAGGTATGCTTAAAGGGTAGGTTGTAAATTCTAAAATTACATCTGTACGGCAAACAGTGTGTGCTCAGAAAGATACTATAATCAAGAAGAACAAAAATGAAAGTATATTTGGTTGGATTTAAAGAATCATCTTTCAAGTTTGTTTTTAAGTGAGTTCTGATCAGCCCTAAAACCATCAGTATCTATCTCATACCCTTAAACAGGATACAGATCTGGAACTAGTGAACTCATTGGGAGAAATGGGAAAAATATTCATTACTAGTCTTGAATGTGTTTTAAAGTGCAGGTTGTGTACTCTTTTCTGATGAGATCGGAAGGTAGCTTGATTCTGATTCTGCTATAGTCCAAATGTGCTAATTATCTCAGAATGTGAAGAATAAGATCTACACTGAATGAAAAATTTTGAGCCCCATCCTGCAGTCCTGAGACAGGAATGTAGATACTCCACTGATGAAGGGTCTATAAGGGTACCAGGGTAAGCCATTACCCATTCAAAGGTCCTATTGACTTCAACAGGGATTGTTTGCCTCACTGGGAGTTTACCTTGAGAAAGGGCTGCATGAAATGAAAGTCCATCTGTAAATTCGCTCTATGTATCGATTCTACACCCCACTGTATCTCATCCTCCTTTTCCCTTATCTAGCTAGGACCAAATTCATCAAGGTACTTAAGCATATGCCTGACTGCAAGCGTGTGAGTTAGTCCCACTGAAGTCAAGCAGGTACTGCAGTTACCTTGCTGAATTGGAGCACTGGGAGCTCATCCAAAACTCACTCACTCAATGAAAGATTCTCATTGACCTCAGTGGGCTTTTGATCAGGACCCTAATAAACACAGTATTGTTTATATAGCTCTCTCTTGATTGTCGTATTGTTTTCTGTACCATATAATTTGAAGTAGTTATAGCCCACGAGGCCCATTTCCATTGTATCCTCCAGTTAGTCACTGGCTATATGGTGGAATCTTGTTCCTCTCTAATACAATCCTGCCCTATCATGTCACATTGTCTACGGTCTGTGCTAAGAATGTTGCAGTGATAACATTAAAGGGAGGTAAGCCGCTGGTATTATTGCAGAACTCCAGATTTTACCTTCTTTTCTTTTTTATTGATTCACATAAAACATTAATGCTATGCTCCCTACCTATTCTCCCCCCCCCCCCAAATCACATGTTTAAAGGGAAAAACAAATCAATGATAACATGAACCTTTAATTCACAAGCAATTTTATGCAGGACAATTAACAACCAAGCAAATAAACAAAAATAGAAATACATTTAAATTTTAATCTTTGGTGGGGTGATTATTGGGGTCTCTTTTTAAGTTTGATTAGGGCCATCATGCCGGATGGACAGCATTACAGAGAAAATTCCAGATTTCTAAAGTTCGATACTCACAGTTGTGTGCAATACTTTGTGTTCTGCCAAATACTTGATGTGCACATAAGGTATTTATGAGCACACCTGGTCACGTAGGTGCCTATTCCCCAACATGTAAGCATGAATACTTCATCTCTGTATGCTATGCAGGTACATAAATAGGGTGTGTGACAACATATGTATGCAATTGCCTGTACTTAACTTTGAAAGTCTGACCTTAATTTTCTCTATAAAATCCACTGAAGAGGTCCAGCCTGGATCCAGGCCATTAAAACGTCTCTATCTCGCCCCACAAATACGCTAACTGCTCTGGACCAGATTCTCAGCTGGTGTAAATCAGCATCGTGCTCATGACTTTTATAGGGTTAAGCTGATTTACACCAGCTGGGGATTTGCCTTTGTTCTGAAATGACCATTTGTAGGCACGAAAAAAGGTACTTCATAATCCATGTCCCAAATACCCATTCAGTCCTTGGTCTCTCTTCGGAAATTAACAAAGGTACCTCTTACGATTATGGTGACGTGGCCATTATCCATTAATAAATGCACTAAGATCCTTCAGCCATTTCACACCGATTACTGGACAGTAACTGTGGCTGCTCTCACTACCAACCTGAGTCCGACTCAGGAAACAGCAGTGAAGGTTTCTGCCTCCCATCGCCAGTCCTTTGAGCTATCCCATTTCTTGCCTTCATTTGGGAGGAAAACAACCCACCAAGCAACCCTTTCCTCCCCCCTTTTACCATAGGCTGTAATTAAAAGGAACAAATATGTTCATCCAGAGTTAGCCCCATATTTACAGTTCTCAGCAGCACAAGGTGACAAAATAATGGTGAGTGCAAACTAGAGATGTCAGCTACCAAACCAGATAAATAAGCACAATACAGTTTAGTGCTGCAAAGAAGAAAGGTTCTGACAGAAATCCCTAACATATAAGGCATCTCTGAGCAAGTGAATATTCACAGGATGTCACCATTTCTTCATTCATGTCCAAGTGCAAGTCGCAATAACAAAAACCTGATTCTAAAGAACTGCAGCAGGCTACACATATTTAGATAACATGGGGTGGTATGCGCATCTGAAGATCATACTGCTTGAAATATTTCATTATATAGACAGGAAGAAGTTAATGGGATTTTCCCATGCAACTTCAGTCCTTAACATTTGAACTCTAATATGTACATTTGTCATGCTGGTTTCTGGGATGAGCAGCCACATGATGTCTTGTGAATCTTAATGGCAATTGAAGCATCTACACTAGCAGGTTTTTAAAAGGTCATGATGTAACAAAGGAATTTGTACTCCACGAGTACCAATGGAGCCTCATGCTGGGACTAGACTGGCATACAGCATATGTCAAAGACACCCCTAGCAGTCATATTTTCAATTTCTCATTACAGAGCTGTTAGAAAAATGGCTAAGGGACACGGACGCCCCTTGTAGGCATAGATCAATGCCTGCCCCACTAAAGACCTACTGGATGAATGAGTCACAGGTTTTGTTGTGAAAAACCAGCTTGTATAATATTTTCCATTAATGTGCAGGAACCTCAGCGATACATACAGATTTTTTCACCCAATATATTGTTATGAGCTGGGTGAAACCTTGTAATCGGTGGGGTTAAAACCCCATTCAGAGTTATAGGTATGACCTCACTCTTCAATTAACAAGCATAAGTTCTCAAGTCAAAAAATGGGCCTGAACCCCTCCAGAAGCTGAATATTGTTTTGGGTAGGTATATGTGGGAAGCGAGATCACACAGAGACTGAGAACAGAACAGACCACAGAGAGAGGGGCAATAAAAAGCCAAATGTGAATGTCAAAACACAGTGCAACTAGTGAAATCTAGGGAGACAGCTTTTGGGACTGGTGTTGGCTAAAGAGGCTTTGGGGCAGTGAGCTATGAAACTGTTCCTTTTATTCTTTCTTCCTTCAGAGACAGAGGATTTGTACATACTTGGCATTTTCTTTGATGTCATCTTGTTTATTTACAAGCCTCCACCAATTCCTAATTCCAACTGAAACATCCCCAAAGTCTCAAACTTCGACTATCCCGGACAGGTAAAAAAGGGGCAATAGTACAAACACAAACACACACAGTATGATTCACTACTGTGGGGGCAGGAGGTGCCTGTGGCGACAGGGGCAGTCGGCAGAAGGTAAAACTGCTCATCCCACACCATTTTTCTGGGATAAGCTTCTTTAAACTTCATTTAAGGCTTCATAGTCACTCCCCCACCTCCCCATGAAATCCCTGGGAGACGTGTTCCAAAAGATTCATGTCCTGGATGCCCTGACACTGCCAAATCTGCTTTAAAATTATTGTCAGCTGTTAACTACTCACTGGAGTCTATTTATTAGAACGGTTAGAACTATTTAAAAAATAATAATCGACAGAAAATTTTGCTTTCCCCATTTCGCATCATAATTTTGAACTTTTCATCATTTTCAAGCCATGTCTAATATTTATATTTAAATATTCACCTGGGAGACATTTTAAAATACAGATACTAGAGTCATTATAAGCCATCTCAACAACAAACATTTCCCCCCCCCCCCTGCACTTTCTTCTGGCTACAAATGACATTTCACTCACAAGGAGTGTTCTTCGATCTCTGCTGACATTACTGCCAGTGCTGAAGCAGAAGTAAAGCACATAAAAAAAGCTATGCCCGTTTTACTAGGAGGATCAGAAATGTTTTTTTTTTTCTCTGTTAATACAACAGTTACAAAACAGATAAGCACAAAGTGCTCGGGCAAAAATTTACTTTCAAACCTCTAATAATAAGCCGAATGATACAATTATATGTGACAACAATTTCAGCACTATAGTTCACGGTGTGTTCTCATCTCCTGAGTGAATGTACTAGTCATGAAAATGAGAGTCTAATAAATAGGGTTTTGTGTTTGTTTGTTTTTCCGCCTTTTTGGGGGAAGGAGGGAGAAGGGCTTTGAAGATTTGGTGACACCAAAACGTTTTGTGAATTTGTGTCAGGTTAGCTGAATTGTTTCTGCCAAAAGAATTGCTGAAAAATAATCAAAATGTTCTGTTTTGACTTTTTTTAAAAAAGAAATGTTTCAGGGTTGTTTTTTTTTTCAGTTCAGAATGACCTTTTGTTTCATAATTTCCTTTTATTTTATTATTTTAAAATTAAAAATGTAAAAATAGGCTCAAAATCAAACTGAAATATTTTGTTCACATTGAAACTTTGTTTTATTATTTGCTGAAATTTCAAACGATTTGATTTTTGGTTCGACCCAAAACAATTTTTTTTAATTGGTCAAAATTGCCCGCAAACCAATAAATAAATACACAAATAAATCTGATATTTGCACAGCTCTACTAATAAGTCTTGTATGAACAATGTGAGTTTCCCGAGAAAGCTTTGCCAATGATCATCAGTCCTAACCCATAACATGGTAGTCCAGGCCTGGGCTGCCCCCTTCTTCTACTTTTATTTTATTTTTTTCCTCAACATGGGCACATGAGCTAGGCTTAAGAAGCCACATTTCCAGTTGTGAAATGATGGAGGATTTGAACCCTGTTCTCTAGAACCTCATAAAAGGGTAAGACACTAAACCAATGTGCCACATAGGCAAAGAGGGACCAGATATTGTTAATAATAAACAACTATGAAATAAGAAAATGAGCGATTATTGGCTTTCTGGCCCATGGACCTCGATGTATAAATCAAGCATGCCATTGCAACAAGAGAAGAGAGTTAGTATCAGTGAATGATGTTATTTATGGTTTAGACTAAATTACTGTGTATGTGGGGGGGGGAGGGAAGAGGAGGAGGTGAACCTGACCTTCACTGAAGCCAATTGCAAAACCTCTACTGACTTCCATAGGGACAGGCTGGATTTTACCCACTTTTCCAGTACTGTACATAAGGCAGACATTTCATTGAATTGAATGGAGTTATTCAGATTTACTCTGGCATAAGCCAGAGCACAATTTGGCCCACAGGGCCCATTTCCATCAGCTACTCTGAGATATAGTTCATTTTGATGGCGAATGCAGAAAGAGGCAGTGACTACTAAAAGATCTGGATATATAGATCTGGTCTCCCAGGATACACGTTTGGTCCCTCAGTCCTTTTCAAAGATACTGCAATAGTTGGCAGGAGCAATATTTGTGGACATACTGGACCAACGTACACAATACAAGCAAGGTAGTGTGGATACTCCGGATCAATTCAGGGGCAAATAGCTATAACCAATTAGTTGGACTGTTTAGCATTGAAACGATGCAGTTCTTTAGTTTAGATGAGCCTTAATGCCCTGTCTAGAGTAGAAAACTGTTTGCTGAATTGTGTTTATTTGGTTTAAACACAGTAGGACATCCACATATTCTGATCAAATCACACTTAGACCAATGTATCCTGAACCAATCTACACCTGTGTTTTAAATGAATTAAGCAAACATGATTCTTCATCCCACATAGACAGGATCTTAAGGCTAAATGCTACCATCAGATAGCTGAAGATCATGATCAGGTACATAGTTTGAATGAAATATTTGGGGGAATAAATATGTCACTAGTGACCCCCGCAATACTCTCAGATTGAGAACAGTGATCTGTGTTCATGTTTTGTTTTGCGTCTTGCATCCCCTCAGAAGGGGTGTAGTTTGGGGAAATTTTTACTTGAGCACCCCACTAAAATGGATTTCTCCAGCCAAGAACAGGCTTAAATTTCAGATGAAAAAAATGTATTCTGAGTCCTGAGTAGGAATAAGTGAGGTACAAACACCACCTCAGCTGTGGAGACAACAGGCAGATGAAAATGACAAGGAGCATTTCAGTAATACAAACACATGGAAATACACAATATATTCTCAAATTAAACATGGTCTGGCACAATTTCCCATTTTAACAATATTTTTGGACATCTATAATGTAACCCTTAGTATTTAGCCCTGAGATAACACCGTAATGAACACAATAGAAATGCATGGACACAGAGATGTGAAACTTTTGAAATGGACAAATAGACACCATCCATTTCTAAATGATCCTAATGAAATCTAGATATAAACAAAGTGAGACTAACTTGCATCTTATTATGGAACCTCCCCAATCTGTACATAAATCAATTTAAAATACCTAGGACAGCATCTGCTCTCAATTATACGTGTATATCTGTATTAATTCCAATGTGGTCAGTGGAATTACTCTAGATTTAAACCAGCATAGACTAGCTAAGAGCACAATTTAGCCTCTTGACATTAATTTTGATTTAGGGCTTGTTTACACACAAAGCTCTGAGCTAAAGCAAGATTTAAAATTGATTTAGTTAAGCTGGCGGAAAAGGCTGTATGGACCCTCTTAACACAATATAAATCTGGCTCATGTGGTGTTAGTTGTGAACATTTAGAGCAGAGGTGGGCAAGCTACGGCCTGTGGGCCACATCTGGCCCGCGGGACTGTCCTGCCCGACCCCTGAGCTCCCGGCCCCTCCCTCGCTGTTCTCCCTCCCCCGTAGCTACGACGCCGCGTGGGCAGTGGGGCTGCAAGCTCCTGCTGCTCTGAGCGGCATGGTAAGGAGGATGCGGTGGCACGCATGCGTGGCAGTGCGGGGATTGGGTAGCAGGTTCCGGGGGGCAGTCAGGGGACAGGGGGTGGTTAGGGGTGGGGGACAGGTAGCAGGGGGCAGTTGGATGGGGCGGAGGTTCTGGGGCGATCGGGGTTGGGGAACAGCGGGGATTGGATAGGGCATAGGAGTACCGGAGGGCCTGTCAACGGGCGGGGGTGTGGATAGGTCAGGGTAGTGACGGTACAGGGAGCAGGGGGGGTTGGATAGGTGGTGGGATCCCGGGGGGGCGGTTTGGGGTGGGGGGTCCCAGGAGGAGGCAGTCGGGGACGGGAAGTGGGAGGGGGTGGGGGCCAGGCTGTTTGGGGGGCACAGCCTTCCCTACCCAGCCCTCCATACAGTTTCGCACCCCGATGTGGCCCTCAGGCCAAAAAGTTTGCCCACCCCTGATTTAGAGCCACTATTCAGGATGAAGAGCATATTGGTAAGAGTCTGTATAAAGAGGATATAAAGATAGTGTGGCATTCATCCCAACCACAGGGTCTCTGTAATTGCTAGTGTTTATATCATTTAACTTAAATTGATTGGGACGGTGCATGAATTGAACTAAACTAAGTCACTCTTGAACTGAAATTATACGAATACTAACAATTAATAAAAACTACTATGGACAGGGTTTACATCCGTTTAACTAACTCACTTAAAGTAATTAAGTTTAACCAGTGCAACTTCTGTGTGCAGACAAGGCCTTACTTAGTAAGGCCACCATGCTACAACCCTTACTCATAGTTAGTTCAAGTAAATACGGCCCCGTAATTGCAGTATCTAAATGCAAAGCAATTAGAGTGGGCCCAATGGCTCAGCACTTCTATCCCACTGGGTCAGGACACAAGCTTCTGAGAGGTCATTAGCTCAGCAGCTTTAGCATGTCAAGGCACAAGCCTCTTGAACGTCTCGGGCTGATGTGATACCACAAGTCTACACAGCTGGGGCAACTACAAGTCTCAGAGCCCAGGCTGAAGGCTCTGAGCCTGACCGCTGCAGGATGCTGCTTGCCGTGTAGATGTACCCTGTGAGGTTACTGGCTCAGCCCTTTTCCCCTCCCATAAACATACATAACAGGGCCAGATCTGCAGCTGGTACCAGTGGGCACAGCTCCACTGAAGTTAAAGAGCTGACGGGCTGCGTCCGATGAAGCCAGTTGATCAGGCCCTCAGTATCACCACACAGGCGGTATAGGACTCAAAGCAAATGTACTGAGGAAAAGCGC
The DNA here is from genome assembly GCF_965152275.1 of Natator depressus. Taxonomy (NCBI): domain Eukaryota; kingdom Metazoa; phylum Chordata; order Testudines; family Cheloniidae; genus Natator; species Natator depressus. The sequence continues at coordinate 121,264,668 of NC_134238.1, read as the reverse complement.
ACACAACTGAAAATCTCCTATCCCCTTAGAATGAGAAACATGAACAAAACTCCACTTGTAAAGGGAAAAAAACCAACACTGGGCCCAAAGTGTGAGCACTGTGCTTCCATTGTATTCAATACATCCTTTCAGCTTGCTCTTACTTTAATCATAGTTCACAATTACCCACGCTAACATGCTTACGCCCACCCATCCTTTCCAAACATTTGGGACAGGAGATGACAGAGCACATACATATTCTGGCTGGAATTTTCTGATATGCCTAAGGAAGTTTGATGCCAAATTCCCTTTGACTTTCAACTGGAGTTGGGCACCTAACTCTTAGGCCTGACTGAAAATCTCAACCTCTATTTTTTATAACTCAGGGAGTCATTTTAATCAGCTAACCACCTTTTATTTATTTGCTATAGGTGGGGTTCTAGTTATATTCCGTGACATTAGATTTTTTTTTTATTAAAGCATCTTCTACCCTTTACGCACATTTGTGAATATTAGGCTACTGCCAATGGACAACAGTCCTGCTGTTATTTAAAAAAAAAAAAAGAGGTATTTACCAATTTGACATTAACCATTATCCAACTTTAAAGACCATTCTGCATTAACTGTTCCTTGCAGCTGAACACAGAGAAGTTACCTTGAGGTAGAACACATCTGCTGTGCTCATAAATCTACTACAAACTGTACATCCTAATATTCCATTCATTTCAAGGGAGTCTTGGGAAAACATTGGCAGTACACAGAGGCTAAAATGGAGGAGCAGCAGCCTAACGGCTCATTTAGAACACAGTACTAATGGTCTTTTGCAAAAAGAAAAGGAGTACTAGTGGCACTAATGTTCTTTTGTGTTTGTTTGTTTTAGATTTTAATCAGGAGGCCATTCTCTGAGAAGGGAATCGATCCATTTTCATTCGGCTGATTTTTAAGCCAGACAAGTAATGCAAACGAAACGCTGTTTGTCTGTAATGGATTAACCATACATATGTTGGGTTGGATGTCTACGCAATTGGATGCTTTTGTATTTTTCCTAATACAACCACAAGTTATTATGCTTGATCCAGGACTCACGGGGTGAAATTCCATGGCCTGTGCTCTGCATGAGGACAAACCAGGTGATCACAATGGCTTCATCTTGCCTTCAAAATCTATGAATATGTGCTCTAGATTTTTTGCCCAAGGAATCTTTTTTACACAAGCCTTGAAATCTGCTTTCCGTGTGACATTTGACTTCATGTTAAGGAAGAGTGAATCTGTTGGGGGGGAAAAAAGCCCAAACTGATCCAGAACTTTGTTCAGAATTAGTAATCAATAAAAACATTAGTGGAGTTATGTACTGTTCACTGAGAGTCAGGGTGTCAGAATCTGGCCCTACAAGTGGAAACTCCCACAGGGTGCTTCCCTTTCCAACTTCTAGAAGTAGACTGAGGGCTTGTCCACACTTAAAATGCTGCATCGCTGCAGCTGCGCCACTGTGGCCTTTCAGTGAAGACACTACCTAAGCCAACGCAGGTCTCCTGACCTAATTCCCCAGTGTAGGCCAGGCCTGAGCCTTTGTAGCTGTCCTGAGGAAAGAACCATGCATCGTTTCCTATATCCCAGGTGCAACTCTAGAAAGCAACTCAGTGTCAGTTCCTTCCTTTTTTCTCTAGGTAGGGGAAGTAAGTAGCTGATTCCCCCTCTCATGGATGGACAGTTTTACTGGTTGGTAAATAGGGTGGGTGCAGAGCCAAGGCTCTGTTCCCCCCCGACTCCTCTCTATCCATTTGCTCACACTTTAGCAATACCTGAATACCAGGGGCATCACATCAGACCTAGATCCAAGATCTGCGTAGGCTGAATAAGGGAGTTGTGGGGGTGAGTCTCACACCCTATACTCTCCTACTCAGCCAAGACAGATAAGGGCACAGCTTAGCCCATAAATGATTTGTTTGAAATACCACAACTATGAGAGTTATCCAGGGGCTAGAAGGGATAGAATACCACCGCTTGAGCATGTTTCATTGACAATGAGGCCCTATTAGGCCAGTAAAGGGGAAGAGATGGTGATGTATTGTTAAACATATCCTTTTAATAGCTATTTCACTTTTTTTCTGTTTAGAGTTAATTTGCTTAAGCTTTCACAAGGGTCACTAGGGAAGGGTTGACTCAGCCAGCCAACCAGCCATGCTTATTCTTTTCCCCCTCCAAATTGGATTTTGATGAGATGCACCAACATACAGCAAATTGACTAATTTCTCCTATGGAAATTCCATGTGGAGGCAGGCACATGCCCTCCGGATTTTTGCAACTATCATAGGAGAACAATCAAATTTCCCTCGTCTTACCTTGTGCGATGGATAGATGGGCAATTCTGTAAACACTGAAATCCCCAGTCTGTGCAGGGCTGCAAATGGAAATCAGACAGAAAAGAAAGCTTTAAAAATCATTAACATTAAGTGTTCTGTGTAGGAGGAGGAGAAAGAAATACGGCATCTTGAGAGTCATAGATTTGCAAGAAGAAAATTACATAATAGGGTATATTGAACCAGATGTGCCTGCTGACTGGTAGCAAGAAGCTAAGCAGTGTCTATGAGTACTGAACTGGGTATAGCACAGCAATTGCACTCTGCCCATTTGTTGATAATCATCCCCTGGTGATGGGTAAAGATCTTTGCTGACATTACTCACCCTATCTCAGTGGTCCCCAAACGTGGGACGCACGCCCCTAGGGGGGCACAGAGTAATGTTCAGGGCGGCATGGTAGGGTCTGGGGCAGGCCCCATGTCGGGGAGGGAGGGAGCGCTACCCAGCCCCATTCTACCCCAGCTCCACCCCAAGCCATGGCTTCTGGTTCAACCTGAAATAATTTTTTGTCCCAATTTTTTTTTTTTTTTTGAATTGCCCGTGAGCCAAAAAATCCATTATTCGCACAGCTCTATTTAGGTCATTGCTATCAGTCACCATCTCTTCTGTCCTGCTCTACAGGGAAGCTCCATCAGGAATCTTAATACTTTGCTTTCATCTGTTCACTTGACAGAGTAGCATCAACAAGCTACCTAGGTGTTATGGAGTGAGGACTGGGAAGACTAGGACTTGAACAGCCATCTGGCTACAACAGTGACAACAATTTTACAGGCCACCTTCATGGGCTCACCAGTGCAGTGAAAAATATAGCAAAGGGAAATGGAAATAAAACACCAAAGTGGTTTGTAGGTAAGGGTCGGAATTCTGCTTTACACGTGCTTGTAAGAAGGAGTTTTGGCTGTTAGACTAAAATCCACATTCTAGAGTATGCTTCTCGCAAGCTGAACAATACATCCCACCAGGACAACATTTAATCAACATGCCACTTCCACTTGAAGGTGGGGAAGACTGGGTGAATGGAAAGTTTCCTAGACCTGAAGTCTAGGCTTTAAGGATCCCTGGCATTTGGGCACCTCTGAAAAGCCCAGATGAAATCTGTGCAAAGGGAGCATTGGGCAGATCTGATGTGGGGCTTTAGAGGGAGAGGCAGTACATAATATACTAGAGAGTCCATCACCCTTTTCTTGCAGCACTGATGAGACCATATCTAAGGCCAGATCCTCAGCTAGTATAAATTGTCATAGCTACATTGGCTTCCATACACCAAGCTCTGGGCCCGCAAACAAACTGCATTGAGTTCTTCGAACCTCAGTGCCCGAAAGATTCAGTAGACAAACTGGAGTGAGTTCAGAGAAGAGTAACAAAGATGTGGGCTGGGAGCTTTCTTGGTGGTCTAAGCAGGAGTAACCACAATAGAAGAAACAGGATGATAAGAAAAGGAAAATCCAAAGGAAGTGGTGGAAGCCTTAACGGTTAGCCTTTAAATGCACTCTGGACAAAATACTAGGAAATACACTCCTTCGGGCAATCCTGCCTAGAACTAGCCCATCTAACCTCAGTGACTCAGTTTGTTAAATGGACAAAGACAGTGCATACATAACACTAGGGCTTCTTTCATTAATAAAGTGAAACCTGTCAAATTGATTACTTAGTAGAGGTTATCTTTAACTAAAGGTCAAACAACATTGTACGGCTAACCTCAGCAATATTTTAAAGAGGTCACTTAAGACTATTGGTAGTGAACCTCAATGCAGGTTGAACTGGTTTTGAAAAGCACTTTAATTTTCTAGATAAAAGGCCTCATAGATGTGCTAATGATGATAGAGTTTCCTTAATATGCTTAACTAAGGCATTTTACAGCTGAATTTAAATCAGTTGATTGCTGGACCGATAACATTTGATGTGTGCTGTGACTGATTCAGTTAATTTGCTCAGCCTCTTTGAAATTAAAAGTGGTAGGATCTATATAGAATGCTTTGTGTGGTCATAAATAATTTTTGTTTTCTTGATTCATTTTGCAAAAGGCCGTAGATACATTCTACAGTGTGGAAGCTATATAAAAATTAGGGCTGTCAATTAATCGCAGTCAACTCACGCAATTACCTCAAAAAAATTAATCGTGATTTAAAAAATTTATCGTGATTAATCACACTTATAACAATAGAATATCAATTGAAATTTATTAAATATTTTGGATGTTTTTCTACATTTTCAATATTGATTTCAGTTACAACACAGAATACAAAGTGCACAGGACTCACTTTATATTATTAGTTTTGATTACAAATACATGCACTGTAAAAATACTAAAAGAAATTGTATTTTTCAATTCACCTCATAAAAGTACTGAAGTGCAATCTGTATCATGAAAGTGTAACTTACAAATGCAGATTTTTTTGGTTACATAACTGCACTCAAAAACAAAACAGTGTAAAACTTTAGAGCCTACAAGTCCACTCAGGCCTACTTCTCATTCTGCCAATCGCTAAGACAAACACATTTGTTTATGTGGATGGGAGATAATGCTGCCTGCTTCTTATTTACAGTGGCACCTGAAAGTGAGAACAGACACTTCTGTAGCGGGAGTCACAAGGTATTCACATGCCAGCTATGCTAAATATTTGTATGCCCCTTCGTGCTTCGGCCACCACTCCAGAGGACATGCTTCCATGCTGATGATGCTCATTAAAAAGGATTATGTTAGACCTTTTGGCCACAGCATCACATTGGGAACTCATGTCTTTGTACAGCACCAAGCACAATGAATTCCTGATCCTGACTGGGGCCTCTGTGTGCTACCTTACTTTAACTCTACTAATATTAGACTTTTTATAAAAGTTCCCTCAAACAAAACTCTATGACTACATGAAATTTAGCTAGTTGTTACTAACCTTCCAATATACCCATTAACTCTATCTTATTGTCACCAGCAGTAATATCATTTGAATTGCAGTAGCAACTAGAGGGCCCAAATCAGGGCTCTGGGCCACACTGTGCTGGACATTGTACATGAACGAAGGCAGAGACGATCCTTGTCCCAAAGAGTCTGCAGTCTTAGTAAAGTGACCCCATCTTCCAATAATGTGCCAACTGGCTTGGAGAAAATGGTTTTATCTCCAAAACAACAGCAAATTAATGTTGCTTTCATAGTAGCGTAATGTGCCCATATTCCTGTCAGTGATAGGCCTTCCATACCACCCATTGCCCTTGCAATCATTCCTGTCAGGAACAGGAGTAATAGAAGCAGGGGACGGTACTTAGCTTTCACAAGCAGAACAGGAGGATTCCTGCTGAATTACATTATAACTGCAGGCCTCTCAGTTGCTGCTAGAATTCCCCCTGTGACCTCAAAAATCCATGAATTTAACCAGTTCTGGTTGGTGCTATAATGGAAAATGCTGGGCAACCTTAACTCTTGGGGATGCTGCCAACTCCACCCATAACGTGGAAGGACCAACCAGAATTTCTCTTTTAGAGTTTTGGATGAATTCAAGTTCCTGTGTGTTACATGGAGTCTATAATCCCAGCAGCACTACGTCGAAACACACAATGTAGCTTTAGAACCAGGCAAGCTGGTGTGCTGTCGACTTAACCTTGCCACACACTAAGTCTCTGTGTAGAGATGCCCTAAGTGTGTCCGAGATTCTTCCATAAGCAATATCCAAGGCCAGGTGAAGAGTTCCAATTAAAATAAAATTGCAGCCAAAAGACCTTAGGGAGATACACAAGCAGTATTCATCCAAACCATATTTGCTATGCAAAATATAACAAGTTGCCTTAGCAACAAGCATTTTCATGTCAAAGACCTGCTCTCTCAGAACCTATCCACTATGGATTATTTATCCCATTATCTCCAAGTGTTAGAGGATAACTAAAAGCATTTATTGTTGTTTTGTCCTTACATTTGCATACATTTTTAGCTCTTGGCTATGCTAACAATAGCAGCTGTAACAGAGGCAAGTGCATTTTATTAATTACTGGAGTTAAGCTAGTACATCTACATATAAATGAAAATGTTAGAGAGCCCTTTAAAGTATAATGAATTTTTTTTATAACTTCAACTCAATCTATAAGTTTTGCTAGTGACCTCATAAAAATCGTGCTTTCTGTTACTATTTAAAAATGTTTCACAACCAGCTAAAAGCAGTCCACATTATTTGTCACATGAAATAATTATTCATTTTACATTAAAGATAACAATGTTATTTTAATGCTAATAGATAATAAATGTGGACTTTCAGAGGAATCACTGCAAGATCTGTCCATTTGAATATCAAATCTATTAATTCCCTATCAGTTCAAAAATTTTATTCTGGTGAACTTTTGGTTTTCAGGCCAAGTTCTCTTCTGACATAACTTGTAATCATCTAGCCAGACCTCCTCTACTTAAGAAACAACTTAAGAAAAAAAAATATCTGGAGCATATTTTATAGAAAAACATCTAATCTTGATTTTAAAATGACCAGTCATGGAAAATCCAGCACAAGTCTTGGTAAATTACTCCAGAGGTTAATTACATCAATGTTAAAAATGTACCTTATTTCCAGTCTGAATTTGTCAAGCTTCAACTTCCAACCATTGAAGTGTTTTATAATTCTCTCTGCTAGATTGAAGAGTCCATTATTAAATACTTGTTCCCCATGTAGATATTTATGGACTGTAATCAAGTCACTCCATGGCCTTCTCTTTGTAAAGCTAAATAGATTTAGCTCCTGGAGTCTTTTGCTATAAGGTTTCTAATGCTTTAATCGTTCTCATGGCTCTTCACTGAACCCTCTCCAATTTATCAACATCCTTCTTGAATTGTGAACACCAAAACTGGACAAAGTATTCTAGCAGTGATTTCACCAGTGCCAAATATAGATGTAAAATATCCTCTCTACTGCTATTCAAGATTTCCCTGTTTATGTGTCCAAGGATCGCGTTAGACCTTTTGGTCACAGCATCACATTGGGAACTCATGTTCAGCTCATTATCCACCATGACCACCAAATCTTTTCCAGAGTCACTGCTTCCCAGGATACAGTCCCCTGTCCTGTAAGTATAGACTACTTTATTTGCTTCTAGATGTACACATTTACACTTCGCCATATTAAAGATCATATAGTTCGTTTGTGCCTAGCTTACCAACTGATCCAGATTGCACTATATCAGTGACCTGCCCTCTTCACTATTTACCATTCCCCCAATTTTTGTGTCACCTGAAAACTTTATCGGTGATGGTTTTATGTTTTCTTCCATTGATAAAAACGTTACATAGCATAGGGCCAAGAACTGATCCCTGCGGGACTCCACCAGGAACACACCTACTTGATAATGATTCCTCATTTACAATTACATTTTTAGACCTACTAGTCAGCCAGCTTTTAATCCATTAAATGTGTGCCATGTTAATTTTATACTGTTCTTAGTTTTTTAATCAGAATATCACACGGTACCAAGTCAAACACCTTACTGAAGTCTCAGTATATTACATCAATACTATTACTTTTATCAAGCAAACTTGTAATCTCATGAAAAAAAAGATATCAAGTTAGATTTCAAGCTGCACGGAGGACAGTCTGGTTGGGAAGCACTGAGATTACCTGGGGAGTAGCTCATGCAAATGAGCTTCCTGCCCTCTTTCTCAAACACCTCCAGTGGAGACAAGGTCTGATTCTTCACTGCCTTACATTTTGCGTAGCCATTTGCACCTGTGCAAAGTCAACATAAAACCTTACGAGGTAGCATTTTATGTCCACTTTGCACTCATGCTATTGTAAGGCCTTGATCTAGCTCCCACTGAAATCAATGGAAACTGAAACAGGCTCTAGCACATGATTATTGACCACACAGGGTGCAAGGCAATGGAGACGTAGGCCATTTGTCAAGGAGCTATTCCTGTTGGGCCCAATACTGTTCACATGTCAATATTCAAGTCCCCAAAATTGCCTGTTTGTAAGTTAACTGTATGAGTAGGAAATGTGCTGATATTATTCTACAGATGGAATAATGTCGGTTTTCCTAACACAAACTCAAAAATGGGTGAAAGGATTTTCTTTAAATTTTCAACCAGCCACAAAATTTGCCTTTGGACAAAGAGCAAGCATGCAAAATGTCTGCACTGAAAGGTGATCTTTTTCCGGAAATTAATCCCAAAGATTATAACAAACTGTTTCACAGCCATTACGGTTGCATGTTAGAAAACAAAGACTAAAATAGAGAATCACTGAAATGCAGATAGAGAATAACAACCAGTTTTCATGCAGCACACTGTGTGTGTGGATGTAAACGGCAATTTTAGTCAAGGAGACCAGGCAATGTCCCCACTCCCCACCACAAAGGAATGTCCATGCTAAAGCTGGTTGAAACTTGGAATTTTCGAGGAACAGAAATTCCAACACTTTGAACTTTCTTTCCATTCCAAATTGGAGTGGTTATTAAAAAAAAAAAAAAAGGAAATTAGACATTTCCCATTAAATGAATTTTGGGGGAAAAATAATTTTCGATCAGTCAAAACGTCATTTCAAATGCACAAAGTTTAGTGGTATCATTCAGAGATGCATGCATATTATTTTATTAAAGCTTTCTGGGGGTAACTTTTGGCCAAATAATTTGCTATTTCTTTCCCAACAGAAGATAGTGAAAGAATATATAGGGGGCCAGACCTGCAAATGCTATCAACCTCAGGCTGAGGTCTAAAGCCCATGAAAGTTAGTGCAAAGCCTGGCATTTATTTCAATGGATTTGAAGTGCTTACTATACTTGATAGTAAGCTTTTGTAGGATTGGCCCCTCGATCATGAGAAAAGTTAGAGAAAAAAGATCACTGGCTGGTCGTGAAAAGAAAAGAAAAGAAAAGAAAAGAAAAGAAAAGAAAAGAAAAGAAAAGAAAAGAAAAACAGAAAGAGCTTGATTCTCTGTTGTGGCCTGGCTGTTTTAACCCTCCTCACCGGCTGATTCTGGGCATAAATATAGAGCTTAAGCGGCCACAGAAGGAGGGTCCCTTTTCTAGTAAGGGGAATCTCAGGTGTAGAGCAAGAATAGCAGTTCCTGTACCACTACATCTGCCTGCAGTTAGGAGCATGGCTAAGGAGGGATAGCTCAGTGGTTTGAGCATTGGCCTGCTAAACGCAGGGTTGTGAGTTCAATCCTTGAGGGGGCCATTTAGGGATCTGGGGCAAAAATTGGGGATTGGCCCTGCTTTGAGCAGGGGATTGGACCTCCTGAGGTCCCTTCCAACCCTGATATTCTATGAACTCCTTAGCGCTGTTCACCAGCTGCCAGAGAGGTCCCTTAGGACTACTGGTACCCATGCAAAATAGAGCACCAGTCAGACTGTTCCAAATTATGCTGGAAGCCATCACAGAGCACAGAAGGCCAAGAACTGAGGGGACACAAAGGCAAGCTTCGTGTCATCCTCCTAAGCAGTATCATGTGATGCTGTTATGGCAAAGAACAAAGACCAACAAGCACAAATCAATATCCCAGCTAGGAGTCTGGGGACATTTACAAAAAATAAAAAAGCAGGATCTTCATTGAAAATGTCTAGTACTTAAAATTTGGGATAATATTTGATCTCCAGACATACAGCAACAGATTTTGTATTTCTATGTTCCCGGAATTCAAAGTATTTACCTACAAGACATCATGTAATAAATGTTGAAATACATACATATAATAAATCATTTCCAAAGTGTACATGATATTTCAAAGTCCCTATTGTTTGTCTCACCTTTTAAAGTGCAGGCATCCAAGACCTGATCTTTGGTAAATTTAAAATGCCAACATGGTGCATAGGACATGAATTCAGCTGCATATGCTGCTTGTAAAGCTCACCTTGTCCCAAAAGAAGAAATGGTTCAAATATTTGCCAGCTGGAAGAATTATATTTATCCTTCCATAAAAAGAAATTCATAACACTGAATAGCGCTTTTAAAATGTCCTGGTTTTGTAGTAGCTTTTTAAAATGTCCTAAAGGAGAGTAGCTAATGGTGTGTTGAAAACAATGAAGTGCATTAGCCTTCACTACAAACTGAAATAACTGTACACAGTTTGAGTCTTTGATTTTCAAAGGAGACTAAAGAAATTAAGTGACAAGTTCCCATTGAAAAGACCAACCTCTATAAATTATGTACCATATTTTCCTCTCACACTGCCACAAATAAGCAGTAACTCCATGGAAGTTAATGGAGCTTTTCCTGTGTGCTGGCTCAATCCTGCACCACTGAATTCAACTGCACAACTTCCATGGATATCAATAGTGGAGGATTAGCCCCCCAGTTTGGACACCAAACTCTTCTCCCTGAAGTGTAAGCAAAATGCCGCAGTGGAAAGACAAGGAATGGTTAGACAAGGATTTACTAACATACGAAAAGATCAATTAAACCATAACTTCTGCTTTGAACAAAGATGCCTCAAAGTCAGAGAAAACTGACAAGTCAAAGAGATGTATTTTCCCCTATTCAATGTGTTTGTTGCAGTAAGTACTTCGATAACTCAGCACAAGGAGAAGAATGGACATACTGAGAAATGAACAGAAAAAATAACATCAAGCAATGCATGCAGTTAGGACACCCTAGAGATAAAACAGTAATTAAAAATGAATAAAGTACCTGGAGAGGAATGGAAGGTGTTTTTAGGTGCTTGTAACAACTACCCCTAAACTTTTCAAGCCAAGAAAAGCCTGTGTTGAATTTAAAGGCCCTCCTGTGCCTGCCATTTACTCCCTCTGATGTCCTCAAACTGTGAGTTCAATTCCCAGTGCCATGACAGAGCAGTAAAAATATGTGTATCTGAGGCTGTGCTAGTGAACTCAGTTCTTTAGTGGCAAAGAAGCAGCGCTGTTCAAAATACTTTGCTTGTGCACAGAACCATGTTTCAGAGGGTCTCAGAGCACCCCATTACTTTATTAAGGCTCAAAACACAACCCTGTAAAGTAGATGATTATTATCATCTGCATTTTACAGATTCTGGGCCCTATTCACACTGTTTTACTCAAATGTTATGCCACTGAATAATGTCCTCAGCTGGTGTAAATCAGTGTAGTCCGACTGAAGTCAATGGAGGTAGGTTGATTTAACACCAGCTGAGGAACTGGCCCACTGAAACAGGAGTTGTCTTACTCTAGTCACTAGAGTGCATTCACTTCTCACTCCTACTTGAAAAAGAAATCACTGTCACTAATTACTTTTTTTTTTGCACTTGTAAGATTTACGTGCAGAGGTGTTCATGGAACTTCACATAGAACATAAAGAGAAGGACCTTGCTCTGTGGAGATAACAACGTAAGTTAAATATAACAAGGCATGTTGCAGCTGGAGATAATAGGCAAGGAGGAAGCAGAGAAGCAGAAATAAAGAAGATTGAGGGAACTTTTCTTGCACAGTAGGCATCATGACTCTGACCCATGTATGTGCGTAGTGCTACAGACATGAATGGAACTACTCAAGAGTTTACCTTTAAACATGTGCTTTGCTGAATTGAGGCCATAGTTTGCATTTTTTCCCCCTTATGATACTCCTCAATGCCTGGTGTCCACCAGTACTATATATTCAAATTACATTGCATCAAGAGTCCACTTTCCTTCCTCAACTAAAATGCCTTGAAATAGTGAGTTGCAGATAATTTGGGGGCATGTACCCTGCTCAGAAGGTAGATGGAAATTATGGGTGGGAATTTCAAAGGGGCCGAAGAGCATTAAACATCCAACTCCCAGAGAAATTCAATGGGAATTTGGCATCCAGCTCCCTTCGGCTCCCTTTGAAACTCCCAACCTCTGTGTTGAACACACACATGCACACAACACAACTGGAAAAAGTGCAGCCACAAATACTGAGAGACCGTGGTGCTGAATGCACTGCAGGGACCTGAACAAAGTAGAATAGCACCACTTACATATTTTTCATTTGATTGCTGATGGTGTCCCCGGGACTCTTGACATTTCTGCTACTCTATTTGTGCCTTAGGGGTGGGTATACATGCTTTTCAGACGTTCCCCACTCTCAGCCCTCTTTTCTTGCCATTGCTCTCTTGCCAGAATGTCTAGTGGACTGATGGTGCTCAGATTATTAAAATCCAATAACACCCCAAGTATATATCAATGTGGCTCATACATGCCTCTCTGAGAATACTGGAGGCATGCACCACCTTAGGCTGCATTTGTAACAGACAGACACACTCCCAGTATCAGAACGTTAAATAAACGTCAAAGGCGATGTTAGGTATTAGAGATTTCCAAAACCTTTAAGAAGACAGTGAGCAGGTGGGGCATGTCCATTGCCTCTATCTGTCCATCGCAGTGAGTGTGTGAGCAAGAATTCCTTTTGGATAAGGGACAGGGGGTTTTGGTGAATATTGATCAGTTTGAATGTGACTGATGGTATCTGGGTGTTGATCTTAGCCCTGGGCAGAATTCTTATACCAGAACAATACATCTTAAAAACAAAGAATTTGTTCAGCACAAACGTTCTCCAATACTGAGCAAAATCTGTTCCTCCCACTGAAGACTGGATACCTGCAACTCTAGAAGAACATGTACTTGTCTTCAAAGGACGTACGAGTGATTTGTTTTATTATACATATTCCAGTAGCTTATGGGGACCACCAACTGTAATTCGGGCCCCATTGCGCTAGGTGCTGCACAAACACAAAGTAAGAGACAATTGCTGCCCTGAATTTGCTTACATACTAAACAGACAAGATAGAAAAAAGTATCATCCTATCTTACAGATAGGGAACTGAGTCAGAACGAGACTAAGCCCCAGATTTTCAGAGGAATTTAGGCCAGTGGTTCCCAAACTTGTTCCGCCACTGGCCGCAGTTCGCTGCTCCAGGCCAATGGGGGCTGCTGGAAGCACAGCCAGTATGTCCTTTGGCCCGCGCCTCTTCCAGCAGCTCCCATTGGCCTGGAGCAGCGAACTGCGGCCACTGGGAGCCGCGATTGGCCGAACCTACGGACGCGGCAGGTAAACAAACCAGCCCGGCCCAGCAGGGGCTTTCCCTGAACAAGTGGTGGAACAAGTTTGGGAACCACTGATTTAGGCATTGCTCCACTCAGCGCTGCAAGGTCTATGTGACTTGGACGGCTAAGTCCCATTTTCAAAAGTGATTTCGGAGCCTAATTGTCTTTGAATGTCAATGGGACTTAGGAACCTAAGTGCCTAGATCACTTTTGAAAATGGGACTTAGCCATCGGAGTCACGTAGTGGAGCAATGCCTAAACGCTTCTAAAAATCTGGGCCTAAATCACTTGCCATGGTTACACAAGAAGTCTGTCGGAAAACCAGGAAAGGAATCCAGCTCTTCTGAGCCACAGCTCAATTCAGTAACCATAACACTGTTTTCCTTAGTTTGTTCTTTTTTCACATTGGCCACAAATTAACACAAACTTGTCCCACATTTTAATGTTTTCTTCACAGTTAAACCACTGATTATTATTTTCACCCAGGTACTCAATGGCTACATCTTACCACAAACCTTCGAACAGAAAGATAACAGGGGATGTGTGTGTGGGGGGACGGAACAATGGAGAACATGAAGAAAGAGAAAGTTATCAGCAACTAGGAAAGGTCTTTGACCCGCAGTTTCTTCTAATTTTCAATCGCGGTCTAGACCAGTGTTCATGGAGTTTGTAATGTACTGAGTCAAGAGTGCTTATGTGTGTATCACTGCTCTATTAGACACTAAGCTCATGTGTGTGCTGTGTCATCCTCTAGTGGTGGCTGGCCCTCAGATTATGGAAACTCAGCTACAACCACAGCCACCAGAGATTTTTTTGTAATCTTTGGTGGTTTAGGCCTCTTTTCTGTTGACTAGGAATTCCCTCCAGAATTCCACCCCCACTGACAACTGTGATTTTCATTGTGGCCAGAGTATGTAGAAGAGCTAACGATTCAGAGGTTCTACACAACCACAGGGTCATGACAAGTCACAGGAGTGCTACGATACACCGAGTGTCTTTTCTGAGCTTTCCAATGCTGCTGCTCTTGTTACCTGTGCCGCTAATGCTCTGCCCGTCACTTTACCATTTCACATTGCCCCTGAAAACCAGCATAACGGTAGTGCTGCTTAAAGACCTGGAACATCAACAGGGATGCACCGAAGAGCACTGCTCTTCATTGCATTTTGTATTTCCTCATCTTGTGGAACTATAATGAAAAGGAACATTGTTTCATGTGTTCAAGAGACTAACTAGAGATCTGATAGAAAATATAAGGCGAAGAATATGATGACTCTTTTGGTTCTTCAGCTACTAATTCTAGCCAATCCCATTAGGGATGAAGTAAATTTCCATGTTGCAGGAGCACCTGAGGGACATATTTTTTCCTGAAAGGGTCAGAAAGATTTGCTCCCCTCAGAGGGAATTGGGGACTGGACAGTCAGTCAAAGTGTGCCTACAATAAGACAAACCTGTTCTGTCAGTAGTGTATACAACATTACCCAATGACTTTAGGGGGAGATTTTCACTTTTAAAGACAATGGGAGTTAGGTGCCTAATTCTATTTTGTACCTCTGAAAACCCCCCCTTTAGCCATTTTTTCTGTCCATGAATCATTCCTGAACCAACAGTGACTTCTGTTCATTTAATCCCAAGTATTCGCAAGTTTCCCCAAGGCACCCACAGCTTGCCAAGAAGACAATAGGAGTGGTGGGTGCTCAGCATGCCTGAATACCTGGCTTCTGAGCAGTTGAGACAAGAAATCACCAGTCTAGGAGATGTTCACAGACTGATTACTTCAAGTATTTGTGGTCTCCCCTCACTGCCTTCCCTCAAACATGAAGGCAAACTTCTCTCTCTAATATAAACACAAAGCAATGTCTATATATTCAATAACAATGTAAAACAGCAACTCTTCCAACACAAAACACTACATTACATACACAGGTCTCCTGGTGCCTATGCAGCTGCGTGCTGCTCCAGCAGCCAGCCCGATCCCCCAGCCGGCTGAGCCAGCCAGGAAAGCTGCCCCCAGCCCTGCTCTGCCTCTTCCCCAAAGCCCTCGCCCCTGCTTTGCCCCTTCACTGCCTCTTGCCACCCCTACTCAAGCCGCACCCCCACTCCACCCCTTCCCCAAAACCCCTACCCCTGCTCTGCCCCCACCCCACCCCCACTCCACCCCTTCCCCTGAGCTACATCCCAGGGGACTGCAGCAGGGGTTGGGCACCCTGCACTCATCAGGCAGTGGGAAGTGGAGCGACCTGGCCCCAGCCTGCTCCGCTGGCTCCCAGCTGCGTCGCCGGTGAGTGCTGGGGGGCGGTTCCCCCTTGCTCCCCAAGTCCCAAGGCTGGGAGCCAGGGAAGCAGAGCGGAGCGGGCTGGGGCCGGGTCACTCCACTTCCCGCCACCCCATGAGTGTGGGGTTGGGCTTGCCCTGCAATCACTGGGCGGCAGAAAGTGGAGTGACCCAGCCCCAACCCGCTCCGCCGGCTCATGCTGTTTCCCTCCTGCCCCCCTGAGGAGGCCTGGGGCCAGCCTCCCCCCCATGGGGGAGCTGCGTAGGGCACCAAAATGTCTAGGGACGGCCCTCCTGTAGGTGGATAATAAGGTCCAAAGACAGATGAAAGAGGGAAGAGAAGGGAGGAGATACAAAAGAAAACATAGGTTTCAGAGTAGCAGCTGTGTTAGTCTGTATCCGCAGAAAGAAAAGGAGTACTTGTGGCACTTTAGAGACTAAAACATTTATTTGAGCATAAGCTTTTGTGAGCTACAGCTCACTTCATCGGATGCATTCAGTGGAAAACACAGTGGGAAGATTTATATACACAGAGAACATGAAACAATGGGTGTTACCATACACACTGTAAGGAGAGTGATCAGGTAAGATGAGCTATTACTGGCAGGAAAGCGGGGGAAAAAAACCTTTTGTAGTGATAATCAAGGTGGGCCATTTCCAGCAGTTGACAAGAATGTCTGAAGAACAGTGGGGGGGAGAAGGAGGGGGGAATAAACATGGGGAAATAGTTTTACTTTGTG
The DNA here is from genome assembly GCF_965152275.1 of Natator depressus. Lineage (NCBI taxonomy): Eukaryota > Metazoa > Chordata > Testudines > Cheloniidae > Natator > Natator depressus. The sequence continues at coordinate 121,248,377 of NC_134238.1, read as the reverse complement.
TAATGACCCATCCACTCCCAGTCTTTATTCAAGCCTAAGTTAATTGTATCCAGTTTGCAAATTAATTCCAATTCAGCAGTCTCTCGTTGGAGTCTGTTTTTGAAGTTTTTTTGTTGAAGGATTGCCACTTTTAGGTCTGTAATCGAGTGACCAGAGAGATTGAAGTGTTCTCCGACTGGGCATAATAAGATGCACTAGGACATCTTTCCAATACCTTCTTCGAAGCACTGCTGCAGCTAGTGCAAAGAATTCACAGGCAATTGGGGTACGCTAATCCTACCATGGTGTAGGGAGCCACCACATCTCACCCTACGTTCCACCATGGGACTCAGCTAGTTTAAATGAGTGTAGCTCTGTTGAAATCGATGTAGCTACACCCACTGATCTGGCCCTGTACTTTTTTCCCTAGGTAGAATATTTGCTGGTTGAAATGCTATAGCGCTAATGTAACTAACACATTAAAAGAAAAGGTTAAAATGCAAAGATATAAAATGCCTAACCATCACTCTGATGTTCAGAATTTAATATCTATGAAAAAGTTGGGCTGAATTCTGCTTTTGGCTGCATGGTGTAAAGCCACATTAACTCTGCTGAAGTCAATGGACTGAGTCTAGATGTATACCACTGGACGTCAGAGCAGAATTTTCTCCAGTCTTCATATTTTGACTGAAAAATGGTGATCTGAAATGTGGATGTTAAATTATTAATATTCTGTTTAAAAATACATGAAGAGAACTGCTTTTGCACATTCATATTATGAGTCTAATTTACAATTTTGATTTAAAGTATCAAGTTGCAAAGATTTTGGTTGTTTTATCATGCCATTACACGCTAAATGCAAGGCATAGAATTTAATTCCATGAATTAAAATTGCAGGTTTGTCTTTCTATTTCTGATGCAATTTGATCCTTTCTTTGGATTGAAACGGCCAAGATCTAATTGATGCAACATGATGGGATCCCACTTCACCTATGTCTGCAACATGTGTCATGTTCTATGAGAAATTCCCAAGGAAGTAGCTACCAGCATTAAAGCGGAGAAAACATGATGTTGAAAGGGAAGGGGGAAAGGAAGAGACATAGGACTTAATCTTGCACCACTGAAGTCAATGGGAACTCTGAACTTGACTTCAAGAGAGTCAAAGTCAGGCCTACACGGAATAGGTAGGGAAGAGGCAGAACACCTGACTAGACAGAAAATGGAATGAATAATCACAGAGGGTGAGGAATGGAAGGCAAAGTGACATGGAGCAGGACAGAGGGGAGAGGTGTTCAGATACTAAGATGATTAGCATGATACAAGCAGACAGAAACAGGGGAAGAGGTGAGAGAATAGGAGGACACAATATTGGTACAGTGGTAGGGTCTAACCAGCACCTATTAACTCAGTGGGGATTTTGCTATTGACTTTAACGTTTGTAAGATGAGTCCCATAGGGAGGAGAAATAGAGGATGACATGGGGCCAGAGAGATCATGGTAGAAAAGGTAGACTGGAAGAGGCAAGGTAGAGTAAAGACTGAGAATGCCAGACATTGGTCTGAGCAGTAGCTACCACTAATAACTTGATTTACCTCTGGCCTATTTTAAAAGGTGATTTCCTTTCTTTACCTGTATGTATAAAATATTAATTTCTGTTCGTGCTAATACAATCTGTGCAAGTTGCAGTTTATTAAAAATCCCACAAATGCAAACTGGCAATAATAAATCTTTAACAGTTGTCTCTCTGACAACGATCAAATAACACAATTTACCAAGCAGGAAAATAATCTTAAAGATTGAAGCAACAACACAGATCTAAACTGAGCATCTTAATCTTATTACCTCAGCAATGTTCATGCTTTTAAATAGTAATATTGCTTGCGGGGGTTTGTTTTTTTTTCCCCCTGTCTTACATTTTCATTTCAATGTCTCAGCAGCTGGTGGGCTAATAAGCCGTGAGGGGTGAAATCCACGTTCACAACTAGACTGTGTCTGGTCCCAGTTTGTGTTACATTTCTGATTAGGAATGGGGCAAACCAGTCTAGAAAAAAAAAAAGAATAAGGCCTGCAAACCTCTCTCTTTTTCTCAAAGCGAACTTAAACTGAAGCGGAAGCTTCTGATACACTGGCCCCAATTCCCAGCTGCACTCTGGCTGCTTTATATTGCATTCCCAGAGCAAAGCAGTCCTAAAGCTGGCATTTGCTAGCCTTGGGAGGATCAGCTCAATGTCAGGGGATTCTTATGGGTCACGTAACACAGAAATAGTAGCTGTTATGCCCCCACCCTCCCTCAGCCTACACAGGGGTACTGCGAAGTACGAAGGTGCATAGCTTCCCAGTACCCCACCCGTCAACATTATTGGTGCATTAGATGTAATTTAAAGCAACATTCAGGTGACTGGCTTACATGGGAGGCATGTCCTGGAACGCAGGCAACCCAGGATGAGGGGAACATGACGTTTTAAATCCACCTTTGCATGCCCTTCGATTTCTAAATTGTTCTCAACTGCAGCCCAGGATTGAGTCCATTATTTATATTTCCTGTTTCTAGACAGGACTGGGACAGACCCTGTGAAAATATCAAGAGACAGGCTGATCTGGTGTCATTTCTGGGCATGATCAAAACCAGACATGCCGGGAATCTCATGAGAAAGCCTGCTTTTCTCAGTCAATAAACTTTGAACTGGAATCTGAACCGCACCCAATCTTTGAACCTTTCAGCTATGATCTTCACTACTCCTGAGTTCTCTTCAGAGGAGTTTAGTAATGCAGGAGTAAAGTTCAGGACACTACTAGGCTCACAACAATGCACAGCCTTATTTTCTCCTCTAGGGCTTCCACAGTGTTGGAACGGGAGAGTACATTGGCTACTTGGAGCCAAAAACCCACAGATGGAGCAGGTTAGAGCTGAACAAACCCAGTAAGTGCCACAGGAGACACTATGGTCCTTCAGAGGTGCAGCATGTTCCTTACCCTATGAGCGAGCAGGCCACACATTTGGAGAGGAGGGATGGCTCGGTGGTTAGGGTGTTCAATCCCTTGCTCTGTCATAGACTTGAGGGAGATCTTGGGTAAGTCAATTAGGAGCAAAATTTTCAAATGTGACTTAGGCATATAGGGGCTTAAGTCTCATTGAAAGTCAATGAGATGTAGGCACCTAACTTGTGTGCTTTTGCTAATTTATTCAGGGTTTATCTATGCCTTAGTTCCCCAGTTGTAAAATGAAAACAAAAGCACCATGGTACTTGAGAAAGATGTTGTGAGGAGAAATAGATTACAGATTGTGTTGTGTTCCAGTCCTGTGGTTGTGGAGGTGGGCATATACGTATCTTAGGGCTTGTCGACACTTACCGGGCATTTGACGCACAGTGATCGATACATCAGCAGTCAATTTAGCAGGTTGACTGCCGATAGCTCTCCCGTCAACTCCTGTACTCCATCTGCATGAGACGTGCAAGGGAATTCAACGGGAGAGTGTCTCTAGTTGACATTGCATAGTGTGGACCGCGCGGTAAGTAGATCTAAGTATGTCAACTTCAGCTACATTTTTCACATAGCTGAAGTTGCATAACTTAGATCAATCTCCTCCCACCTCCCCGTAGTGTAGACAAGGCCTAAGATACATGTGGAAACACTGGGACTTTTATTGTGTCCACCTGCTAACTGTTTATATGAACACATTTTTCTTTTTCCGTCTCCCATGTTAAAAACAGAGAGGTTAGTGGATACATAGTAATTAATCAATCCCAGGATTAGGCCTAGATGTGTGGAAGAAAAGAATTTTAACTTGGTATCTTTTGTCTTTCCTAAGAGATTTAATTGTCTTCCCAGATTTCAGATCTCTGTTCTGTATACTCTTAAACTTTAAAAATGATCATCTACATTGCCACAGTGCCTGGAGACCCACCAGGATCACAGCCCAATAGTATTAGGCGGTGTACAGCAGTAACTTTTAGAAACACATTTTTAACGTAAAAATCTTTCAAGCAGGAGAATAATGAAGACTGAATAGGACACTTTCAGCTATACATTTTCCAATAAATAAAAATTCACAATAACATTCATGAAACTTTGGGCTTTTTTTTAAAAAAAAAAACGTTTGCAGTTTAAGTATCATGAACAACAAACAATATGACCCCACACGCTGAACTCAATGCTTTTATATATGAAGGTATGTTCAAATAACTTGTTTTTCAATTTGGCTAGCTCTGATAATATCTAGGGCTGTCAAGCAATTAAAAAATTAATTGCAATTAGTTGCACTGTTAAACAATAATAGAATACCATTTATGTAAATATATTTGGATGTTTTCCACATTTTCAAATATATTTTGTCCATAATTCTACATTTGTAAGTTCAACTTTCATGATAAAGAGATTGCACTACGGTACTTGTATGAGGCGAATTGAAAAATACTATCTTTTGTTTGTCATTTTTACCGTGCAAATATTTGTAATAAAAATATAATAAAGTGAGCACTGTATACTTTGTATTCTGTGTTGTAATTGAAATCAATATATTTGAAAATGTAGAAAAACATCCTAAATATTAATAAATGTCAATGGGTATCTATTATTTAACAGTGTGATTAAAACTGTGATTAATCGTGATTAATTTTTTTAATCATGATTAATTTCTTTGAGTTAATTGCGTGAGTTAACTCGATTAATTGACAACCTTAATAATATCTAACATTTCTGTAGCACCTGTCACTCCAATAGATGTGAAAGAGCTTTGGAAACCTTAGGGGAAAGCACTCATGCTGCTTCTACTAGCATTTGATTAACTGCTATTCTTGTTTTATGTTTTAATCTCTGTATTTAATGCAACTAGCTGCTTTGGCAATATGGGCTACAGAAAGGAGTAAAATAATAATAATGGCACTTTTAATTTAAAAAACTCCCTTATAAGCTTCTCCTTTTGTTACTCATTCTGACCGTCAGTAATTGAAAATGAAGGCCTCAGGCCAAGACGACCATAATTGGGCCGAATTTAAGTATTCCTTGACCTATTGCTTTCATAGAATTGTAGAAGATTAGGGTTGAAAGAGACCTCGGGAGGTCATCTAGTCCAACCCCCTGCTCAAAGCAGGACCAACCCCAACTAAATCATCCAATCCAGGGCTTTGTCAAGCCAGGCCCTAAAAACCTCTATGGAGATGCCACCACCTCCCTAGGTAACCCATTCCAGCGCTTCACCACCCTTCTAGTGAAATAGTTTTTCCTAATATCCAACTTAGACCTCTCCCACTGCAACCTGAGACCATTTCTCCTTATTCTGTAATCTGCCACGACCGAGAACAGCCGAGCTCCACCCTCTTTGGAACCCCCCTTCAGGTAGTTGAAGGCTGCAATCAAATCTCGCCTCACTCTGCTGCAGACTAAATAATCCCAGTTCCCTCAGCCTTTCCTCATAAATCATGTGCCCCAACTCCTAATCATTTTTGTTGCCCTCCGCTGGACACTCTCCAATTTGTCCATATCCTTTCTGAAGTGGGGGGCCCAAAACTGGATGCAGTACTCCAGGTGTGGCCTCACCAGTGCTGAATAAAGGGGAATAATCACTTCCCTCGATCTGCTGGCAATGCTCCTACTAATGCAGCTCAATATGCTGTTAGCCTTCTTGGCAATAAGGGCACACTCATATCCAGCTTCTCGTCCACTGTAATCCCCAGGTCCTTTCTGCAGAACTGCTGCTTGGCCAGTCGGTCCCCAGTCTGTACCAGTTCATGGGATTATTCTGTCCTAAATGGAGGACTCTGCCTTGTTGAACCTCATCAGATTTATTTTAGCCCAATCCTCCAATTTGTCTAGGTCACTCTGGACCCTGTCCCTACCCTCCAGCATATCTACCTCTCCCCTCAGCTTAATGTCATCCACGAATTTGCTGAGGGTGCAATCCATCCCATCGTCCAGATCATTAATGAAGATGTTGGACAAAACCAGCCCCAGGACCGACCCTTGGGGCACTCCACTTGGTACCAGCTGCCAACTAGACATGGAGCCATTGCTCACTCCCCATTGAGCCCGAAGATCTTGCCACCTTTCTATCCACCATTCATGCACCAAGAGAAGCCAACACACTTCCAGGTCAATAGCTGAGGCAGCCTAGAGAGCAGTACGTTGTGCAGTGTATCTATCCAAGTGATTGCAAATACCTGCACAGCCCGTGGAAAGGTGCTTACATCCATTCTGGACTGGGTCACATTTCTACGACACACCACATGCTTTATCACCTTGTTATCCCTCTCATCGACAGTGCTTCATTTGTAATGAAAGAGGTGACGAGGCTCAAGCAATATTTTACCTTCATAATTGATGCAGCAAGCCCAGAGGTGCCAGGACTATGAACTACCAAAGCCTAGAGGTTCCAGGGCTCCGCCCTGGTATGAATTAAGTGCTGCCCACTGACTTCATAACTATAGCTGGGTAGGAAATGGTTTTCCTATCCTGAAAAAGTTTGAGATTTTGAACTGTACTGTCCTGAATTGAGAAAAAACATTGAAATCTCAAAAATCTGAAAAAAAAATTCCATTTAAGTGAATCAACTCTCACTTAGATTTAAACCTTTTTTTATTTCTAAGGTTTTTTTTTTTCTCTAATTAACTCACAGTTCAAAATTAAAAGTCATTTTGAATCAGAAAAACAGAATTTTTCATTTAGAAGATGTTCACATGTCCCATTTTGACAATTTCAAACCTTTCTCAAAAAAATTCAAGTTAAGAAATGTGTCAACACCAATCTTCCCCCCCCCCCAAAATCTCAGTTTCAACAAATCGATAGTTCTTCATAACAAAAACATCTTGGCAAAAATTCCTGACCAGTTCCACTCACAACTATGTTTAATAGGAGAGCCGAGAGACCCGAACCCATGCAGAACAAAGCACAAGAATGCTTGGTGGGTAATGAACAATTATCCAACACAATGTCATGGAATGAATGCCTTTGCAGTATTGCTAGAATGATCCTATGAACTCCTTGAAGGGCCTGCAGTTGATTGAGTGGTTTTGTTGACTCATTGGTATCCAAGCTATTTGACACTTGAGCACAGCATATTGCTATAAGGGGATCTACCAATGAAACCAGTTCAGATCCCATAGACTGCTGTCCTCAGGCCAGAAAACTGACCGATAGGTAGATGATGATTACAAAATAGGCATGCACCCATGTGAATCATTTCACACACCTCGGCTCTGGCATGTAATAGATGCTTAACCACACAATAGTTTAATACAAGAAAAGAAAAACACCATCTGCAGTTGACACTACAGGTGGAGTTTTAGTAGGCATAACAAATACCCCCAAAGAGAATTCATCTAGGAGTGTAGAGTTAATGCCACTACTCTTTTGAAAAGAGCCGAAGCCAGGTAATCTTATTACCACGAGTAGTATCTGCTGTGGGCTGAATCCTGAACCCCTTCAACATAGTGGCAAAATGCTGGTTCAGTGGGACCAGGATTTGGCTCTATATCATGAAGGAAGGCAGAGAACATTCAGGCAATAACTGGCTAATTTAGAGGTCCCTGACAGTGGATGTTAAATCAGCACAGAAAAGTAGGAGAGACAGTGTTAAGGCATTGCATTTTTTGAAAATTCAGTTTTAAAGTCACTGCACCACCATATACAGTAGAAACAAATTATGATTGTCTGTATTTAATTTATGGCCTCTCTACCACAGTTGCTGCATTGTACAATTATACTGCATTGCCCCTTATTTTATGTGCTATTTTATGTCACCTGGCCTATGAATGTGCAGACAATATCATGTTTAATTAATAAATGTGGAAGATGTAATTTCTTTTGCATTTTGTTTCTTCAAACACTTTGGGCCTCTGATTATCCCTCCAGCTGAACATCAAAGCAGTATTTCTTTTCTTCAACCTGCTCAGCCACAGCCACATAGTTCATGTTGAATAAGATATTTAACAAGTTATGTTGTTTATATCAACCCAGATACAACTGGAGACAAAAAAGAGCCTGATTCATCTGAAACTGCACATAACACCTGCGATTATTATAACCGAGTACACATTGGGTCAGATTCAGCAGTATGTTCCAGCTGCTTTGGAAATACAAAGAAGCTCTAAACCCAGCATAAACAACCTCTTCATAGATTCATAGAATATCAGAGTTGGAAGGGACCTCAGAAGGTCATCTAGTCCAACCCCCTGCTCAAAGCAGGACCAATCCCCAATTTTGCCCCAGAACCCCCTAAATGGCCCCCTCAAGGATTGAACTCACAACCTTGGGTTTAGCAGGCCAATGCTCAAACCACTGAGCTATCCCTCTCCCCTTCAGATGGGCTTTCAGCTGCTTTGTGTTGCTGGAGTGGGGCAGAGCAGTTGGAGTGGTCTCACGGGCTCTAGTTTTCCGTTTGGGCACTTTTTGCCTTTGGCAGCACTTTGCATATCGTCAATTTAATTTCCCCCTCCTAGTCAGTTAGCCTCAGTTCTACACAGCACTTTAGCATGCACTTAATTGTACCTCTGTGCTACTCGGCAAAGTCCATTTCTTAACCTGAAGCACATACCTAAATCTCATTAAAGTCAATGGGATCTACTTCAAGTTAAGCATATGAATAAGTAATTTGCTAGAATGGGGCCATAATCAGTTTTCACTATTTTCTGGCTTGTGTTGTTTTCCCACACATGCCCAAAGTAAAAACAGAGCAAAGACCTCCACATTAGTTCCAAAAGGTTATCTCAGTTAATAATGATTATATTCACATTTCCACTGGTATCAACATACTTTACTAGAGCTTGCTGGAAAATATGTTTTTCCCCCAATAGAAAAATTTCAAATTTTCAGGAAAACAACATCAAAAAATGAAATATTTTGATCATAAATCAAAATGTTTCAACCTGGAAATTGTGTCTTAGTGTCTCATGGTAGTTGTGGTAGGGATGCCTCATGCTCCTATTCTCCTCTGTGGGCCAGGCTCCCTGATCAGACTACATCACCCATGATACACCACGGTCTCCCCTATTGGCAAGAGGAAGCAGTGCATCATGGAATTCACATAGCTGTAGTGTATCATAAGAGATGAAGTCCAGCTAGGGAGCCTGGCCTATAGAGAAGAATGACATTGCACCTGATCCGCAACTCCTATGGGGCATGGTGGTGGCATATCCAAAGAGAAATATTTCAGCTTTTGGACTTTGGTTTTTCAATGAAAATAAAAATTTTCCAAGGAAAGCAGACACTTTTTGTGAAAAGTCAGTTTTGTCGGTCAAATTCTCGGTCAAACACAATTGCAAGAGACAATTTTCTACCAGTACTATATTTTACCCTGCTCTTTTAGTTTCTTTTGTTGATTTTCTGAATTCAGAGATGTGAAGCCTCAGGCTCAGACTTTGCCAATTATCGTATAATGAAACATGACTGTTGCAACCCAACATGACGCATCCGCGGTGGATGAGTGAATAAGCTGAGTATTTTCTTTCAGAACCAATTGACATTAAAATTAAATTGAAGCCAAATTTGGGTATTTGTTTATTTTGCTTCTGAAGTGAATTTAGCACTCATAAACGCTGCCTGAATGGCAGCACTGTGAAGTGAAAATCTTTGTTACCCACTCATCAGGTGCAGCATCATCAGTGGAAGTACAAGCTCCTTCACACTGCCCCATCCTCTACCACAACTCTTTTATAGCATTATAGACTTTTGTCCTTGGCCTCTTATAGATTAAAACAACAAGGGCACAAAATGCAATGGCTTATTTTCCAAAGCTAGCGGAACCAAATCAGACCATCTTCAATTACAACTGGGTATTTTTCTGCATGTAATCCTTTTGTCTGATAGATATTGGTGTCCTAGCTGCTCATGTGCAATTCAGGAATTGCTGTCCTCTGATGGTGTTAAAGTACAGATCCCTTATGTACTTCTGCCAACAAAAAGCACAGCATATTCAAAATAGTACAGTACTAAGAGTATTTTACAGTATCTACCCTTAAAAACTTGTCAAGTCTACCTTAGATAGATGATGTCACCTTGATATCTGTAGCATTACCCTTGAACTTTCCTATCTAAATACCTTAAACACTACAAATATTGACATAAAGCTCTGTAGTGCTGAGGGTATTATATACGACAATTAGCAAGTTCTTATGAGTGGCTGCTATACTATCACTTTACAAGTCCAGCGGACCTTTGGGAAAAATATCAAAGACTTGCAGTGTTTCAAAAATCCACCACATGTTGCATTCTCTTTCCTGACTGTATACAATAGGCCAGATCCTAAAAGTGTTGCAAATTGATAAAGTTCTGTTGAAGTCAGTTGGAGCTACACTAACTTACACCAGCTGAGGGTTCAACCTCAGAGGGTACATTAACATTGCATTTTAAAATCCATGTCAGTGAGTCTTGGAGTCCAGGTCTACCAACTCAGACTTGTGCTTCTGTGCTAAAATAGCTGTGTAATCTTTGGGTTCGGGCTCTGAGGCCCAGGAAACAGAGTGGGCTCCAATTCAAGACACATCTACACTGCTGTTTTAGCACCTCAGACACAGGCTTGGAGACTCACTGCCAGGGGTTTTAAAACACAGTGTAGACATACCCAGTGATAGTATAAATGTGTACACACACACGTACACACACACACAATCACCTGAAAGGCTCAGTGATATATAATATACGCACACTAGTGTATTAAACAATGTTATGTTAAAAAAAAGTTTTCGTTTGCAAAGTCAAGCATTCAAAAGTTAGGAAATACCAGATTAACGGTCGTTCATTCAAATTTAATTTGGCTTCCTTATGCACATGCATTCTGAGGTAGTCTTTAATTAAATTCTCATGCTATTTTTTTCCGCAGGATCCCTGCTTCATTCAGCACACATGTTCTGGAATTTGTTCTTTCAAGAAACGATAAGCTAACAGAATGTAAGATATTGTTTTCCCAAGTCATTTCTTAGTTTTTATTTTTACAGTCAGCTTGTATTCGGGTAGTTGAATTCATCCAACATTAATGATCTAATAGGTATTGCAAACACTTTCTGCAAAAGAGATGGCACTCGTGCTCATCTGACATTCATTACCTCATGCAACAATCTGGCCAATTTATGAGTAGGCACAGAGTCATGCTGGAAGACTTGCATGAGTGTAATTTACTTGAGAAGGGATGAAAGGATATTCTGCTACTAAGCAGCTCTGGGCTGCATTATTTTTTCTAAACAAAAACAGTGCCCTGTTTCCATGACCTTATAAGATAATGTTTTGGCTGATTTAAGTTAAGAAGAGTTCTAGGCAAGAATAAAGGGAGGGCCTTTACTAGACTGAGGTTGACCTGAATTAATAATAAATATAATAATAATGATTAATGGGACTAATGCTTGCTTTGCCTTGTCCCATTAGTTGGGGTTGGCAATAGCAATCCATAGAGAATGTGTAATTGGCACCATTTTACAAACTGGCTGGCCAGGTCTAACGTGATTGATTTGAAAGCAGAGTTCTCCTTCTCCTTGGTGGACGACTCATCATGGCTGCTGAGCCCCAGCTGTCCTATAGAGGTGAAGTTACTTGCCCAGTGTCATCAAAAAGGTCAGTGGTAGAGTTCGCAGTAGAGCCCAGGCTTCCTGAATCCCAGTCTCATATGCTCTCCGCTGTACCCTACTGCCTCTCTTATTAATGGAACTTTTATAGCTCTTCTACTGAACACCAGTTGATCTCTTTTCTAGAATCCAGATATTATCCAGCATTTCAGTCCTAGTTCTATGTTCTTCCAATGGACAGACAAAATAAAACAAACTTTAAGAGGAAGGGGGCACCAACGGGATTTGTCTCTTCTCTTTAACTCCTACGTTTGTGCTCTGCAAAGGCTTCATAATCAATTTTATAGGGCTTTGTGCTAACCACGGCCCCTGATAATATCCCCAGCTATTTTCCTATTGGTTCAGACTAAGATGAATGCTGTGGGACACTCGGGCCCAGATTTTAAACAAGAGCACCTTAGTGGTACATTAAAATATCATAGTGGACAGTCACATTGGCACTTATGCTCATGAATATCTGTTGCAAATGGTTAAATGTCAAGTTAAGTGTCTATATGCAGGATCCTCTAAGGTGCCCCCTTTTGCATACACAGCATTTGGCTTGGTCACAGCTACAAACTATCATCTCAGCTCATATTTACTATAATTCTAACCTAGGCCTATGAAGACATGAAGGGTGACCATACTGAAGTCTCTAAGAAAGGGAGTCTCATTGTTCAAAATGAGAGCAGGTTGGAGAAATTTTGATGACACCATATTCCATTGGAATACGCCGTTCCATCAGCATCGAAATGCTTCACAAAAATCAGGCTGGTTTAGCTAGAAATTTGTTTTATAACAAAACAAACAAAACCATACAGTTGCAGCGACAGCCAAAATGTCTTGGTTTGAAAATATTCAGAATGAAATGTTTTGATTTTTCATTTTGCCACAAGTATTAATTCCATTTAAATTTTGTATGATCTTATAATATTAAGTCAAAATCAAAATGAAATATTCCAAATGACACTTTACAAAACTCCTTTGGAGCATTTTGAAATTTTTGGCTTTCGTGCCATTTGGAATTATGTCCGATTTTGAAATCTTGAAATCCTTCTCAAAATGGAAATTCTGTCCTCCACATAGTTCTCTCCAAAATGAAGAAACTTTATTCAGATGTATTGAAATATTGCTTGTGACCTGTGTAAAGGATCCAGTAGCATTAGTGGACTGGGACCAGAATGTATAAAAGTGGACAAGAATGATCAAGAATGATAAAGCAGAACCACCAGACAGAAGATCATAAAGTAAGACATAGATGGGGTACATGTCTGATCCCACGCAGCACAATTAAAGAAACCTTTTTGGTAGTTTAGCTGAATGTAAATTTAACCTAATCCAAGTGGGTTGGTCTTTTATTTATTTTTTTACCCATTCGATCCACCTAGTCAGATTACTTAACTTTTTTTTTCTTCTAACCACCACATTAACTCTGAAATTCCGGATGACTGAGTTTTGATCTGTCCATATTCACCAGCTTTGTTATCAGGATAGATGATCATTTCCAAATTCCATCTGTCATCTTCAGTCTTTGATGGCTCTCCAATGAATGCCACTATGGAAGGGGCCGAACCCAGCTTCTAACCTTTTACCAACTTTAAGATGAAAAAGCCTCATACCTCTTGGTCTTTTTAGGAACAATGTACATATAAAGGATGACTGACATTTAATCTGAAGGCCTTTTACTTCCCAGCACTTCAGGATTGTCCTAGGCAAGTAACCTCTAGCAAAACATGTAGTAGGTTAAATCTTCAGCAGTTGTAAATTAACATTGCTCCGTTAACAGCTTCTGATTTGAGCAGCTCTTGGTTGTTGTTGTTTTTTGTTTTTTAAGATCCCACACATCTGTCGTGATATTTACAAGGACAGCAATTTTGAATCTTTTGTTAGATTCAAAACAAGATACAGTGCTGATTTTTTCTTAATGATCCGAGTATTGTATAGTTAATTTTTAATCCAGCCTTGGCAGTAATATAATTATCAGCTCAGCAGCACCACTGAGAACATAATAAATAATACATTGTTTCTCTAAAGCTTCCAGTTACTCATAGAGCCATGCATCTCAACCCATTGAACTGAGCCACAAAATTCATAATTCACTGAAACAGATTAAACTTCATTAAATTGAATCTCATTTACTGCTGATAAAAATTTTAAATGAACTGGGGTAAATTTAAGACATGTATGAGAGATGGATAGATACGGTAGACACTGGTGCTCAGGTATTTTGATTTCATGACTATTTGCCCCAGATTTACACAAATAACATTGTGAAATTTCCATAACTCTTGGCAAAATTCCTGCTAGTTTTGTACAAATTGACAGCTTGTGCTATTCTCTCTATCAAAGACTGCAAGATTTTGAAAATTATTCCTTGTTTTTTGTTTGTTTTCCATCAGAGAGAAAAGATTTTCATACGTGAGAAAAGAAGCTAAAATTTCACTACAACCACCTTTGGCCTAAAATGTTAACTTTTTGCATTGCAAAAACCTATGAACAACTAGAGTCAAATAATCAAGCTTTTCCTGTCATCTAAAGACAAAAGAAATATTTCCAAGTGGCAAAAATAATTAGATAGACAGACAGAATAAAGGAAAAGACTTAAATTGCTTAAATGGATATAATGAAAACTATCCCTGGATAATTTGTTAGGAACCACATTTTATCGTGTATCTAAAGAAATACTGAGTAACTGTTTTGTACTGAAATTCTCATCACAAAGTAACTGCTTCAGATCAAAGTGTGAAACATCATTACAAAAGCATGACAGAATCTGTGTCATAGAAAGGGGAGATGGAAAGACTTACGTCCCCTACTACATCATTATGCATTGCAGGAGATCTATTGTGTTTCTTCCACATCTCAAATATATGATAAGACTATTATTATTCATTATCTGTACTGCACTAGCACCTAGAGGACCCATGTCAAGGATCAGGGGCACACTGTTTTAGGCACTGGATGCACATCATAAAACCATTGGTCTCAGCCCCAAGACATTTACACTCTGTGTGTAAAACAAGAGAGAACAAGTGGACACAACAAACAGACATGGGGAGCACAGCAAGATGGTTATGATTATTAATGTAATAAGCACCCATCCCACCTCACCAGGAGCTTAACCACTGCCAAGTATTCTGTAGGTATAATGGCATGGGTAGGTTTGAAATTCACATTTAGAAGACAATGTGGATTTTTACAGTGAGCTCCTCCCCGGCAAAGGGGGCAGCATGGCTAATGAGCAACTCTATTGAAATAAATAAGATGCTCCGATGCTCTGGGCAGAGAAACAGGTCCCACTTTTTTAAGAGCCTATGCCTTCCCCATAAACATAAGTAAAGTCAAAAAGAGTGCAACAAGGAGAAACATAAAGAGAGTTCCTGTATATCTGTACAGCACCTAACATGATGGGGCCCTGACCAGCTTAAGGCCTTTAAGGGCAGGTCTAAAATACCCACGGCTGGCCAGAGTCAGCTGACGCAGGGTAAGGGGCTGTAAAGCTGTGGTGTAGACATTCGGTCTCAGGCTGGAGTCTGAGGTCTCTGACCCTCTCTGACTCATGGGGTCGCAGATGCCAGGCTCCCCCCACCCCAAGCTCAAATAGCTACACTGCAGTTTTACAGCCCTGCCCCCCAAGCCTTGCCTCAGTTGAAACTGGCCAGCTGCAGGTGTTTAACTGTTGAGCAGACATAGCCAAGGGCACTTCACACAGCACGTGACAGAGAGTCTCAGAGCCCGGGTGCTAAAAATAGCTATGTAGCAAGCTCGGGCTGGAGCTTGGGCTCTGAAGCCCACTCCTCTCCCTAGGCTTCAGAGATTAAGCCCAAACACCTACATAGCCATTGTTAGCACCGTAGCGTGCGCTCGAGTCTGTAGAGCTCGGCTCTGAGACTCGCGGGGGCAGACTGCTGCTTGCTGAGCAGACACACCTTAAAGAGACTGTATTCATAGTAATAATAGATAAATAAATCAAATAACATGTGTCCTCTCCCCTGCATCCAGCAGCTGACATACAGTGTGCTGTGGAGTGGGACATAGGCACCACTTTGTACTTATGACACATTTCAGCATGTTTGAAAGCAATAACCTCAGCAAAGGATTTTCTTCTGTGGTAGCTGGGGGGAAACATGCAGATGTTTGTATGTACGGGTCTGAGTGAGAGAAATGTCTAATGGCATTAGCTATAAGAAGACATTTCCCTTCACTTTGAGTCTTCCCTGCTAACAGATGGTGAGAGATACAATGAGACAGGCAGGACAGGTGGAACCACCTGCTGATAGTTCCTCAGTGCTTCTCAGCTCCAAAGCAGCTGCTGTTCTCTGCCTTTTAACAGGCCATTCACTAAAGGAGAAGCAGAAATGGGGGGGGGGGAATTTATGTTGCGATTTCCACTTCCAGGTTGGTAGCCAGGATTCACACTCTGCTGTTCCTCTGAAGGTGTCGTTTTGATGGATAGTACCACAAGGACACTAGACAGAGCAGAAGGATGACTTACTGAGAGGATGTCAGCATGTTCCTCTGACTCAGATTTGGTTGATGAAGGATAGCAATTTGAGTAGCCTGTAGGAATAGAAACCCATAAGAAGAGCTGTGGCCAACACAGTTTTACATGATTTTCCCTTTTTCATTATGTTGGATATTTCTGAGGATGCAAGGAGGTGGAACTTATCCAAGATATGGAGGACATAAACCAAAGTGTGTAAAAAGATAAAATTACTATTAGCAGCTTCTTGTTCAGGTAGCTCTCACGTGATCATATTTTTTCAATGCAGTAATTATTTTATTGGAAAGCAGTGAAATGAAATTGGTTCCAATTTGTTAAGGCACTAAATTGTTCTTAAAACACAAAACGCACACAAATATTTCTCCTTTGCTAATCTAACATACAAGGAAACTCACCACCAGAGTATTAGAAATAATGAGTTGATAAAACTACTCACGGTGGCAGGATGTTAAAGAACTGCCAAACAACAACAAATAATTTTAGAAACAGTGGAACTATCATTCTCAATAGGTACCTTGAGAGGTCATGTGGTCTTGGAGATAGGAGACGAGATTGGACTAGGGTTCAGGAGACCTGGGTTCTGTTCCTATCTTTGCAACTAGCATGCTGTTTGGCCTCAGACAAGCCACTTCTTCACTGTCTCCCCCGGCTCCTAAGATCTGAGCTACAGAGGACTTTAGGACCTGGCCCAATGGGAGTCTTTCCCATGATTCTGGACCAGGCTCCAAGTGACTTGTCCAAGATCACACAGGCTGTCTGCTATATGAATGGTAATACCCTTGCTTAGATATCTGTCTACATATCAGAGCATTTATACCATGCTCATCACCATGGCATCTGAGCACCACACATCAATGGGCACAGTAGTTTATTTTTCCTCTAGGGCTCCAATTTTTAGTTCCTTTTGGACCACAGTTGTTGAAGAGTTCTAGTTCCAGCTGGGATCACTGTTCAACTGAACAATAACCCAGCTTTCTGTGATTTTCCTTCACTTTTATTTCCTATTCCAGTATCCTTTGAGTCCCTTGGGACACAAACTTTTGCAATACATTTTGTACAGGGGCCCATCTTGAGGCTCCAACTGCATGTGAAAATTACCAGGTGGCCACATCAGATCCACATGTACAAAACTGATTTCACACAAAGAAATGCCTTGTGATATCTCTTTGTTTGGCTTACAAGTGTCAGTTATATCCAGGGGTTCCTACTTTTCTCCTGAACAGAACTGAAGGATACACCTATATATGTACAATCAGCTCCCCTAACTCAGACCTATTGCTGGACTGCAATAGCTACTACACAATTACTGTCACATTAAATCAGTTTAGCCTCTTTAACAATTAGCTTAGGGTCTATTATTGCATTCCTGCATTGTTCCCTCATCTCATACTGATTCCCATCAGACATCACCGGCTAACCATGCTCAGGACAGGTCAGTACCAGAGGTTGCTGGAACTGGTGGTTAAGATGATAGCTCACCTTTCCTTCTGAATCATGGCTCCAGCATGCACTCTTTGGTCAACATGCTTTACTTCCAATGAGACATAACATAAAACCAAGGGCCAGTCCTGACCACATGTCTTCATTGTAAATAATCACAAGCACGAACAATGCCAGATTCAAGCCTCTTCCCCTCATATTTTGAGAAGGTTGGATCTGGTTCCTGATCTGTTTGACCTTTCCAGCTCAAGCCTCTCTGTCATTATTTGAGCTGCATGACTGAATCCAAACACCCCCAAACTGTAGAGAAATTTGTATTCTGCTTCTGGATTTGAACTTAAGTTCAGGTTTATCTTTCATTATAAAAGGGGTGAAACAGCAGAGAACCATACCTTCCAAACCAGTCTTTTATCTTGAGAGATGTTGGTTTATTCTGTAGAATCTTCACATTCAGGGAAGACAATTAGAATGAAACACAATTTTGGACGTCCTATTTCAGCGGTAGAGCAGTAGCCACAAGAGTAGAGTCAATGAGTTAAGATAACTACTTACCTTGCCAAAATTTACAGACAAAACAAAAACTGAACTGTTAAGCAACACGCTTGTCTGTTTCAGTGCTTTACAATATATTAATAAGGATTCTTCTTCGTATATTATTACTGCTATCCTTTAGCCAGATTGGCAGATCTATACTTCATGGTATAGTAGAATATCTCTAATTTGTCCTTTGCACTAAAAATAGATTTCCAGGTGAGTAGTTCAGTAAGGAACAGAGCTGTGAAGTCCCATGGATTGACAAGGGGCCCACACAAGTGATTGCATAACACTCTGTCTACATCCATCCCTAAGCAAAAAAAAGCAAAAAGAAAAAAGAAAAAAGAAAAGAAAAGAAAAAAGAAAAAGAGAGACACCCTGGGAGAGAGAGAGAGGTTTTAGGGGCAAGGCTCTAAAATACAGCTGATTCACTTCCAAGGGGTCTTTAAAACAACTGCTTATATCCCCATACTAACTGGAACCTAAGAATGGTCCATGGTTTGATTTCGGATCATAGATATAGTCCACTTTGAATTCGTTTATCGAAATGACCAAATTGCAGAGGAAGAAGGTGTCATAAATATAAAGGGAAGGGTAAACACCTTTAAATCCCTCCTGGCCAGAGGAAAAAACCTTTCACCTGTAAAGGGTTAAGAAGCTAAAGGTAACCTCGCTGGCACCTGACCAAAATGGCCAATGAGGAGACAAGATACTTTCAAAGCTGGAGGGGGGAGGGAAACAAAGGGTTCTCTCTGTCTGTGTGATGCTTTTGCCGGGACCAGAGCAGGAATGCCGGTCAGAACTCCTGTAAAGAGATAGTAAGCAATCTAGTTAGATATGCATTAGATTCTGTTTTGTTTAAATGGCTGATAAAATAAAGTGCTGAATGGAATGTATATTCCTCTTTTTGTATCTTTTTGTAACTTAACGTTTTGCCTAGAGAGATTCTCTATGTTTTGAATCTGATTACCCTGTAAGGTATTTTCCATCCTGATTTTACAGAGGTGATTCTTTTACTTTTTCTTGAACTAAAATTCTTCTTTTAAGAACCTGATTGCTTTTTCATTGTTCTTAAGATCCAAGGGTTTGGGTCTGTGTTCCCCTATGCAAATTGGTGAGGATTTTTATCAAGCCTTCCCCAGGAAAGGGGGCGTAGTGCTTGGGGGGATATTTTTGGGGGGTAGACGTTTCCAAGTGGGCACTTTCCCTGTTCTTTGTGTAACACTTTGGTGGTGGCAGCTTTTAACCTAAGCTGGTAAGAATAAGCTTAGGGGGTCTTTCATGCAGGTCCCCATATCTGTACCCTAGAGTTCAGAGTGGGGAAGGAACCTTGATAGAAGGGAATTCAGATTAAATGTTTGTGGTTTCTCCCCATTTCTAATGTCTAGCTTCATCAGCGACACGGCATCAGTACAGATTGTTCTACACATCTCAAACACCTCTACCGCTGCAACTGACAACAGCCTTTCCCTGAATCTGAATGCCAGAGAGAGAGAGAGAGAGAGAGAGAGAGAATGCATGTGTGTGATAATTCAGCCATTTATTTCTGGCACCCTTTTTTGGACTGCTACCACTTCACTCCAAATGCTTAACTACCTTTATAGGGTGGCTCGCCTCCTCTGAAATTGGCAATCTTCTTCTCATGGAAATGGGCCACTTATCTCTCCTCTAGAGATGGGAAATCTTATAAATGCATAGAGTTCAAGGCCAATAGGGACCATTATGATAATCTAGTTTGACCTACATGATACAAGTCATGGAACCTCATCTAGTGACTTCTGCATCAAGACCACAACTTCTGCTGGAGCTAAAGCCTCTTGTGAGGACACCCTGCTCCTGTACTTTGTAAGGCTGCTCCAAGAACCATATGACTGCCGTTCCCCCAGTGGTAGTTCCTTCCCCTCTTTCAGTGCAATATACCCGGGCATGAGCTTGATTTATTTTCAGAAGCTGAATTGAAGTGTTTCTATAGTTCAAAGGTATTTGGATTCAGTCAACCTATTAGAAAGAGGCTTGAGCCTAGACGTTCAAACAGTTCAGGATCCAGATGTGAATTTCCCAAAATATAAGGGAGGAGGCTTGAATCTGGCATGGTTCAGACTCATCTCCACTTATAATGAACACAAGTGGTCAGGACTGAACCTTGAGTTTATGTCTGATTTTAAATATAGCAAATCCAGCACATAATGCATGCAGGGGCCAGAGTTCAGAGGGGATGGATTGTGTGTTTGCTTATGCAAAATATCATAGGTCAAGCAACACTAACTGGCCTATAGCAAATTGTTTTATGAATGTGTTAAGCTAATCTATGTGAACAGAGCCAACACAGTCAGAGATTTATGTGGCCCTGTTAGGTGCTTATTAGCAACACCTGGCAGTGTGTCACATCCCCAGGCAGTAGAATGGTTCCTATGGGACTGTAGCGGTGTATGCATGCCCTGTCCCCTGTTGCAGCAGGCGATGGGGATGCTGACACTGCGGGCACCATCTACCCGACTGTTTCAGGCCTCACCACAATAAGGCACAGTGGTCAGATTCAACACAGCTACCCTTGGGGTCAGGGCTGTGTGGCCTAGTAGCCAGAGTCAAAGAAGAGGGAAGCCACCCAGGGGCGGGTGGCAGTAGGAGTGGTAGCGGGGACCCAGCCCCTCCCTCTCCACCGAGTCTCAGCCCAGGGCCCTGTCAACAGTGAGAATGGTCACCACCTAGTCAGCATGGTTCCTATCGCAACACATTGACTGTCTTTGGGTGCGAGGTACCACTCACTACATCCCCCTGGACCACTTCCTACCATGAGTCCTGAAGCTGGGGTCCATTCGTCATCAGGATTTGGTACAGGTAACTGGTACAGGTACAGGTAGCTGGTTGGGACTCTGACTCCCGTCGACTGGCTGTGGGCAACCAGTCTCTTGTCTGGTCCTCAGGCTCTCTGGTTCCTGCAATCGGAGACTGAAGTGGCTCCCAAACTGGAGCCTCCACCGAGTGTCCTTCCTCCCCAGTGGTCAGCCCAGAATGAGCTGCGCTTCTCTCCTTTATACTCGTGCAGCATTTGGAGCACGCCCAGTCTGGTCTAAGGGGGTGGGACTTCCGCCGCCCATAGTCTGGGATTAACCCTTTACTGCCTAGTGTGGTTTATGCACGCCCTGGCACAGGGACCCACCCAGCTGATGTAAGTTAGAGTGTCCACAGGGCTGCTCTAATGCACTGGGAGGGGAGTCATGTCCCTGCCCACAATAGGGGGAGGCATAAAGGTAGCTTAGAGCCATCTTTGCCTTCTTTGTCCCTTCAGACTTAGGGAGTGGAAGCTCAGTATAACTGAGTTTAAATCCCTTAAATCTTAAAACATAATACTTTTCAAACCTACAGCATTGTCTTTGGGGGCATTATTTCCTGAACTTTCTTGCTGAGGCTAACACTGATAAAGTATTGCTTTGTCCTTTTGTGAATATTAGGAACAAAATTCTGCAAATCCTGTTAATCCTACCACAAGAGTAATACAGATTTTTTTTTCTCCCAAAATGTCTCTACAGCATTGTTAAATCTTTTAGCTTACAGATATCTCATTTTTTATTATATATATAGAAAGCAACAGTGTTGACACATTAGCCTGACAGTAAAATCACATTTAAGCTTTGGTGAGATTTGAAATGGGTATAGATAAATCCATTATTTATGGAAACAGAAATACAGATTGACCAAGATGACAGTCTCTATAGAGTAAACAGTTAACTTCTCAGCTTCAGATGCCACTGTCTCAGCGGCAGTACCAGAAGTCTTGCCTAGTGTATCAACAACTCCTAAGAAAAACAAGCTTCAGCTGTTGGCTTCTGGGGAAAAGGAAGGAACCATCACTGGAGGAGAGGTAGCCAGATGGTTCTTGAAGAGGGAGAGTTATTACAAAAACAACATGGAACAGAGTGTCCTCGCAGAATGCTTTAGTTCTAACAGAAATTTTGGGCTTGATGTCAAAATTACTTGGTGAAATTCTGTTGCCAGAGTTTGGTCGCCTTAAAAGTCTCTGAATCTATAAGATTTTTCCATCTGTTGGAGAGAGGCAAATATCCACAAAGAGCACCATTTCCAGAAGAGGTGAGCCTTCCCCTTTCCCCCAAAGGATGCTAGGCTATTGGAATGAATTGGCAGTAGTCCAGCAAAGTGTGTCAGAAACACATGATTGAATCAGTAGGTGGTGCACACTCATGTCAACATGCAGTTACAGAGCTGGAAGAATCCATGTAAGATATATAGGACGATCTATACAGGTGCAGTGTCTCTGCTTAAGATGGACTTTAGGTATGTGCAGAAAAGTCCAGACATACAATCCAAATTCCCCCCCCATCCTCACATATTTGGTCATTTGGATAAAAGGTTCAGAGATTCAAAATGGACTTCACTTGTGATAGGAAATCAAACTATGGACCATTTTTAGGTTCGGATTAATATGGAGACGTGAGTTTGGCATGAGTATGGGGACAAAGCCTGGCTTTGGCAAGTGTAATTGGACATGGGTGAGGTCTCATTTCTTGGGAGAGAGGATTAGGGAGATAAATGGACCAGCAGGCTGGAAACAGCACATCTGTACTAGCTGAGATAAGGGGGAACATCCAGGGAACCATTTACAATGGAGGAGAGAACAATGGTAGCATTCTTTGACATGCTTCCAGTTCCATGTGCAGGGCCAGTTAGTCAGGCTGAACTGCAGGGTCTCAATGCATGGATGAGACGATGGTGTAAGGAAGAGGGGTTTAGATTTATTAGGAACTGGGGAAACTTTTGGGAATGGTGGCGCTTACATAGGAAGAATGGGCTCCACCTAAACCAAAATGGAACCAGATTGCTGGCACTTAAAACTAAAAAGGTCGTAGAACAGTTTATAAACTAAGGGCTGGGGGAAAGCTGACACATGCAGAGGAGCACATGGGTCGGACAGATACATCCCTTAGGGGAGGATCTATTAATGGAGATTCTATATGTCCTAGTAAGGAGGAGAGGATGGAAGATGATAAAATACAGGAAAGAATCTGATGAGAAACAGTCAAATGAAAAAAAAAAGTCCCATTCAATTATATCATGTAATGGCAGACAGCTAAAAAGTGACAAGTTTTTAAAGTCCTTATATACCAATGCTAGAAGTCTAAATAATAAGATGGGTGAACTAAAGTGCTTCGTATTAAATGAGGATATTGATATAATAGGCAACACAGAAACTTGGTGGAATGAGGATAATCAATGGGACACAGTAATATCAGGGCAAAATATATTGGAAGGACAGAACAGGTCCTGCTGGTGGGGAAATGGCACTGTTAGGGGGCTTATTCCTTCACCCACTCACTTCCCTGGTCCTTCTCGCATGAACAGAGAGCAACAATACCCGAAGTCCAAAGGTGCAAACAATTCGATGTTTATTGGGGTGAACTTCCAGCAAGCATGATTCCAGTTTCCTTCCTTAGTATCCTCCTTCCCAGCTCTGACATCACAGAGCCTTACACCTGTGTCCCTGTTCCCATTCCTGCCCTTAGCCAAACATTATTCCAATTTCCTTACCCTCATTCCCTGTTCCCATTTCCCCCTTTAGCAAAACATGGTTCCAATTTCTCCACCCCCATACCCTGTTCCCATCTCTCCCTCACACACACACACCCCCTCCCACCAAGGCCCCCCCACTTCCTCATTGACTACAGATTATATAGTAAAACTTGAGTTCGGCTTAGCTATACCTTAACCAATCATTTTCCTGAAATTTAACTAACCAATCCTAACATATTGTAACATGATTATGTAACCAATTATATCCCACCACCTTAATTAGTTTACACCCAGCAAAATTAATTATACAGCAGACAGGAACAATCACAGAACCAGACAGAGATTATACAGACAAACAATAGCAAAGTAGGAACTATAATGACAAAACAATACAGAAGTGAGGATTTCACATCCCAGTATTGATAAGTGAGTTCTTGCCAGACAGGATGCTGTTTCCTTTTTACATTTTCTAGGCACTTCCCTTTCTCTGGAGGTGATAGGCATTATCAGGACAGGATTGTATTCCTAACAGCCCAATAGCACCTTCTTTCAATGTGACTAGTTTGGAATGTGAGGATGTGACCGGTCGCTTCCTAGCTTATGGCTGCCTCTGCTGCTTAGCCAAAGGCCTTAGCCTAAGAACAGGGCCTCAAACTGTCACAGTAAGAGAAGGCCCTTACACCAGCAGACAGTGATTTTGATTCTTTCTTTTATACTTCTAGAACTAGCGAAGTGATAAGAATACCCCTAAATTCTTAAAGTACAGACCTTTACAGACAGGCATGAATATCTATATCCTAACAGGCACTATATGTGAAAGAAAGCGTAAAATCAAATGAAGTAAAAATCTTAAATGAACCCAACTGTACCATAAAATATCTATGGATAGTAATTCCATGCTCTAAGAAGAAGAATATAGCAGTAGAATAACAAATTACTGACAACCTGACCAAGATGGTGATAGTGACTGTGAAATGCTCAGGGAGATTAGAGAGGCTATTAAAATAAAAAACTCAATAATAATGGGGGATTTTAACTATTCCCATATTGACTGGGTACATGTTATCTCAGGACGGGATACTGAGATAAAGTTTCTTGACACCTTAAATGACTGCTTCTTGGAGCAGCTAGTCCTGGAACCCACAAGAGAAGAGGCAGTCCTTGATTTAGTCCTAAGTGGAGCACAGGAGCCGGTCCAAGAGGTGAATATAGATGAACCGCTTGGTGATAGTGACCATAATATAATAAATTTAACATCCCAAGATGGGGAAAAACACCACAGCAGCCCAACACTGTAGCATTTAATTTCAGAAAGGGGAACTACACGAAAATGAGGAGGTTAGTTAAACAGAATTTAAAAGGTGCAGCGCCAAAAGTGAAATCCCTGAAAGCTGCATGGAAACTTTTTAAAGACAACATAATAGAGGCTCAACTTAAATGTATACCCCAAATTAAAAAAAACATAGTAGGAGAACCAAAAAAGTGCCACCATGGCTAAACAACAAAGTAAAAGAAGCCATGTGAGGCAAAAAGGCATCCTTTAAAAAGTGGAAGTTAAATCCTATTGTAGAAAGGAACATAGACTCTGGAAAACGAAGTGTAAAAATATAATTAGGAAGGCTAAAAAAGAATGTGAAGAACAGTTAGCCAAAGACTCAAAAATAATAAAAAAATAAAAATGGTTTTTTTTAAGTTCATCGGAAGCAGGAAGCCTGCTAAACAACCAGTGGGACCACTGGACGATCAAGATGCTATTGGAGCACTCAAGGATGATAAGGCCATTGTGGAGAAATTAAATGAATTCTTTGCATCGGTCCTCACAGTTGAGGATGTGAGGGAGATTTCCAAACCTGAGACATTCTTTTTAGGGGACAAATCTGAGGAACTGTCCCAGATTGTGGTGTCATTAGAGGAGGCTTTGGAACAAATTGATAAACTAAACAGTAATAAGTCACCAGGACCAGATGGTATTCACCCAAGAGTTCTGAAGGAACTCAAATGTGAAATTGCAGAACTATTAACAAAAAGAAAAGGAGGACTTGTGGCACCTTAGAGACTAACAAATTTATTTGAGTATAAGCTTTTGTGAGTTACAGCTCACTTCATCAGATGCATGCAGTGGAAAATACAGAGGGGAGATTTTATATACACAGAGAAGATGAAACAATGGGTGCTACCATACACACTGTAACGAGAGTGATCGGGTAAGATGAGCTATTACCAGCAGGAGAGAAAAAAAACCTTTTGTAGTGATAATCAAGGTGGGCCATTTCCAGCAGTTGACAAGAATGTGTGAGGAACAGTGGGGGGGGGGGGGAATAAACATGGGGAAATAGTTTTACTTTGTGTAATGACCCATCCATTCCCAGTCTTTATTCAAGCCTAATGTAATGGTGTCCAGTTTGCAAATTAATTCCAATTCAGCAGTCTCTCGTTGGAGTCTGTTTTTGAAGTTTTTTTGTTGAAGAATTGCGACTTTTAGGTCTGTAATCGAGTGACCAGAGAGATTGAAGTGTTCTCGAACGGGTTTTTGAATGTTATAATTCTTGACATCTGATTTGTGTTCATTTATTCTTTTATGTAGAGACTGTCCGGTTTGGCCAATGTACATGGCAGAGGGGCATTGCTGGCACATGATGGCATATATCACATTGGTAGATGTGCAGGTGAATGAGCCTCTGATAGTGTGGCTGAAATGATTAGGCTCTATGATGGTGTCCCCTGAATTGATATGTGGACACAGTTGGCAACGGGCTTTGTTGCAAGGATAGGTTCCTGGGTTAGAGTTTTTGTTGTGTGGTATGTGGTTGCTGGTAAGTATTTGCTTCAGGTTGGGGGGATGTCTGTAAGCAAGGACTGGTCTGTCTCCCAAGATTGTGAGAATGATGGGTTGTCCTTCAGGATAGGTTGTAGATCCTTGATGATGCGTTGGAGAGGTTTTAATTGGGGACTGAAGGTGACGCCTAGTGGCATTCTGTTATTTTCTTTGTTGGGCCTGCCCTGTAGGAGGTAACTTCTGGGTACTCTTCTGGCTCTGTCAATCTGTTACTTCACTTCAGCAGGTGGGTATTGTAGTTGTAAGAACGCTTGATAGAGATCTTGTAGGTGTTTGTCTCTGTCTGAGGGGTTGGAGCAAATGCAGTTGTATCGTAGAGCTTGGCTGTAGACAATGGATCGTGTGGTGTGGTCTGGGTGAAAGCTGGAGGCATGTAGGTAAGTATAGCGGTCAGTAGGTTTCCGGTATAGGGTGGTGTTTCTGAAGTGAGCTGTAGCTCACGAAAGCTTATGCTCAAATAATTTTGTTAGTCTCTAAGGTGCCACAAGTCCTCCTTTTCTTTTTGCGGATACAGACTAACACGGCTGCTACTCTGAGAACTATTAACTGTAGTCTGTAACCTATCATTTAAATCAGCTTCTGTACCAAATGACTGGAGGATAGCTAATGTGATGCCAATTTTTAAAAAGGGCTCCTGAGGTGATCCTGGCAATTACAGGCTGGTAAGTCTGACTTCAGTACCGGGCAAACTGGTTGAAACTATAGTAAAGAACAAAACTGTCAGACATATAGATGAACATAATTTGTTGGGGAAGAGCCAACATGGTTTTTATAAAGGGAAATCATGCTTCACCCATCTACTAGAATTCTTTGAGGTGGTCAACAAGCATGTGGACAAGGGGGATCCAGTGGATATAGTGTATTTAGATTTTCAGAAAGCCTTTCACAAGGTCCCTCACCAAAGACTCTTAAGCAAAGTAAGCTGTCATGGGATAAGAGGGAAGGTACTCTCATGGATTGGTAACTGGTTAAAATATAAGAAACAAGGGTAGAAATAAATGGTCAGTTTTCAGAATGGAGAGAGGTAAATAGTGGTACTCCCCAGGGGTCTGTACTGGGACCAGTCCTATTCAACATATTCATAAATTATCTGGAAAAAGGCGTAAACAGTGAGGTGGAAAAATTTGCAGATGATACAAAACTACTCAAGATAGTTAAATCCCAGACAGACTGCGAAAAAGCTACAAAAGGATCTCTCAAAACTGGGTGACTGGGCAACAAAATGGCAGATGAAATTCAATGTTGATAAATGCAAAGTAATGCACACTGGAAAACATAATCCCAACTATACATATAACATGATGGGGTCTAAATTAGCAGTGACCACTCAAGAAAGAGATCTTGGAGTCATTGTGGATAGTTCTCTGAAAACATCCACTCGATGTGCAGCAGCAGTCAAAAAAGCAAACAGAATATTGGGAATCATTAATAAAGGGATAGATAATAAGACAGAAAATATCATGTTGCCTCTGTATCAATCCATGGTATCCCCACATCTTGAATACTGCGTGCAGATGTGGTCACCCCATTTTAAAAAAAAGATATATTGGAATTGGAAAAGGTTCAGAAAAGGGCACCAAAAATGATTAGGGATATGGAACGGCTGCTATATGAGGAGAGATTAATAAGACTGGGACTTTTCAGCTTGGAAAAGAGATGACTAAGGTGGGATACGATTGAGGTCTATAAAATCATGACTGGAATGGAGAAAGTAAATTAGGAAGTTTTATTTATTCCTTCTCATAACAGAAGAATGAGGAGTCACCAAATGAAATTAATAGGCAGCGGGTTTAAAACAAACGAAAAGAAGTATTTCTTCACACAACGCACAAGCTGTGGAATTCTTTGCCGGAGGATGTTGTGAAGTCCAAGACTATAACAGGCTTCAAAAAAGAACTAGATAAATTCATGGAGGATAGGTCCATCAGTGGCTATTAGCCAGGATGGGCAGGGATGGTGTCCCTAACCTGTTTGCCAGAAGCTGGGAATGGGTGACAGGGGATGGGTCACTTGATGATTACCTGCTCTGTTCATTCCCTCTGGGGCACCTGGCATTGGCCACTGTCGGAAGACAGGATACTGGGGATACCTTTGGTCTGACCCAGGGTGGCCATTCTTATGTAATGGATAAGTCAGGAACGTAAAGACGAAGTAAAGAGTAGGTATTACGTGGACAGAGCATGCTGTCCAGGCACTGGTTCTTACAAAGTAACTGAGCCAATCTCAAAATGTGTGATGCAGTGTTTAGTAAATGCAATGTAATGTGCAAATGTACATAAAGGAAGAAGTTTGCTGCATAACTTTGGATGTGTGGTACCTCTATACTCACCCCCAGTGCTTGAGCGTGATCAATTCAAGTGTAGTTTGATTGTATGGCTAGAAAGAAACCTCACTGATGAGTTTGGAGTTGAGCTGAGTTCTTGGGAACTGAGTGGATAAGGTCTGAGAAGCCAGCCCAACATACTAGAATTGTACATCAGAATTGCTGATCTGGAGCGGGTAGTGCATGCATCCTATAGTGTGAGGGTCACATGTAGCGTTACTGGAAATGGTATTGGAGGGGATTAAGGGATTAAATATAAAGAAGTTACTACCACATTGCAGAAGTATATTAAATCTAAGGGCAGACCCTATGGACTCCCCAGAGAAGTATTAGAGGGAGACTGGGACCGGGTAAAAATGAAACTCTAAAGAGTGGTATTGGGGGGGGGGGGTGGGAAGGACGCTTGGCAAAGTACACCAAAGGTCTGTTGAATGCCCCTGAAGTTTTCAAAAATGAGACCCATTGGCAACCATGGGAAAAACAGTAACTATGTTTTCCCCTCCGAAGGCAACGAAAGCTCAATCAAGGCAGCAGTTTCACAAGGCTAATTTCTGCTGGCTAAAACTTTACAAGCAAAACGTGCCACCCGGAGAGATGAATGTAAAAAGCATAAAGAGCAAATAAAAATTGTAAAGGGGAAAAAAAAAACAAATTAGAAAAAATTCCTAAGAGGTCAAAAGAAAAGAAAAGGCTGTTACCTATTTGAGTAATCCAAAGTAAAAAGCAGCCATCCTTCAAGGACTGTATTTTATGAGTACAGCTTTGCAAGCAAAGAGTACTAAGCTAAGAAATAAGTGCAAAAAAACAAACAAACAAAAAACCAGCAAGAAAAAGTCAGCTGAAAAAAGGGCTTTACTGGAAATTAAAATAAAAAAATTATGGTCCCAGAATTTAGTAGCGAGTGAGGTCATGGGAAGTATCTTATTAAACTATAGAAAATAAAAGTAAGCAATTTAAGACAAGATAGGTGCAGTTAAAAAAAAAAACTTTTGCACAAATAACACTGCAGAGCTTGGAGGGGACTAAATAGTCAGGGGTAGTAAAAGTAATAAAGTGTTAAAGCGAATTTTAAAATGTTTTTAAAACAGAATCCTTGGTTTAATTATGAAACCCAGTTATAGCAGCATAAGGCAGTGCAGTCATGCCTGGTCAAATTCTTAATAATCAAATAAATCATGCAAAGGGGAGGTCAGGTGGCCACATCTACCACCACTATCCTCCCCTCCCCGCCCCCCGCCGCCCAAAAAAGCCTCAACGCACATTTTGAAGGAAAGGGTGTCCATCCCAACGAGTGTCTCAGAAGCCAACCCAACAACGTGAACAGTTTTCATAATATTTCCTTAACATTTGGAACTGAATCAAGTGGCTAGGTCCTGTATTCTGTCTCTTTTCCATATGCCTGTGTTGTACTTCTTTGGCTTTCTTTATTGCAAACCATTACGGTACAATCTTTACACACTGTACCAACATTTTATTTTAAATTCAATGAGATTGCATGCAGAGTATTCATAATGAGACGCACGGGTTAGTTGTACCTACATCCCCCATGTACTGTTTCTACCTGAAATTCAGTTACAGTTCCTGAGCCTCTGGCAATTTGTACAAATGTGCTCACGGTGCATTATTAATTGGGGTTGCAGTTTGTCATGACCAAAATGTTAATATATTTTATATTAACTACTAGGTTCTTCTCTTTCTGAAATACAGCTGTGGGTTGCTAATAAGCACCTAACATGGGCATACAAATCCGAGATTGCTGGGTCTGTTCAAATACAGAGGATTTCACAGAGCATTTTCCTATAGGTCAGTGTTGCTTGGCCTGTGTTATTTTCCATAAGCAGTCCCACAATACCAGCGTTGCGATTTTGCCTCAAGAGATTATAATAAATGAACTAAGCCTGTTGGTAGAACCTGTCTAAATTACTTTGTCTCACGAAAGCAAATATCATGATGAGAACTTTATCTGCAATGCAGTATTTCTTTGTAGAATACAAAATACGAATTAATAATTGGTTGACTTTCTCCAGGAATATGCAGCGATGAGGTATCAAAACTACTGTATAATGATGATAGAGAGTCCCTGGACTGAGACAGATTTGCTTTATGAATCAGGAGTTAATTGAAGAAGATTTAGATCACATGATCAGCCACTGACTGTGTTCAATACAAATCAAAATTGTAGTTACTTTGCTCATTACCTTTTATGATTTTTTTTCCTTGGGAATAAAAATATGGGCTAGCAGATATGGAGGCTGAATTTTCCCAGCCTTACATCTTATGTAGTCATTTACATCTGTGCCGTCTGAACCTGTTTCATTTTACACCCACACTGCACAGGTGAAAGTTACTGAACAAGGAAGAGAGGAACCAGACCCATTTAATTGTGCACACAGACCTGTAAGAGACTGAGCAAATTCAACTTGCATTGAAGTCAATGGGAATTAAGGTTGCAAACCAAATCATAGGAGGAACTCAGCACCTTGCAGAAACAGGCTCTTTGATATTAACTTCTGTTCTACATTGATCTTGTACCTCTTTTGTCACTGTAGTTTTCTGTGCTCCTGGCAGCAGTGTGTATTAAGCACCATAATTAATATCTGTCACATGTGGTGTGCGCTTTCTCTGATCCTTTCCAGAGGGGAAAGTTGCATGTGCCAGGGTGTGTAGAGTTATTTGTGCTGGTGTTGGGGATTTGGGGGTTGGGTTTTTTTTTTTGGTATTATGTACACACGGTTCGATGTTAACATTGGAGAAGGCAGGCTGAAGAAGTGTGCCTTGCACTAGGAGTAGAAGGGGGCAAGGTTTGTGATGGTCCTTTGTTCCTGTGGCAATTTGTTCCAATGTCTCAGAAAAAGCTCTGTCTCCCACACAGATGAGCTTTACCCTTATTATAAAGAGTCCCGTTGTGCCTGAGGTGTGGAATTGTCAACCATGGTCTTCATCCTGGAATTTTAGGATACAGGTTTTAGATATGCTGGGACCAAGCCATTGAGCACCTTGAAGGAAAGGACCAAGACCTTGAACTTGACTCTGTTCTACAGGGAACCAGGGAAGGGAGGGGAAGATAGGTTTGATGGGCTTGCAAAAGCTTCTGTTTCTGAGGAGACATGCTGCAGCACTCTGTACTAGTTGCAGTTTCCTATGGGCTGATGGCTTCATATCCAGGTGAGCAGCAGTGCTGTAATCCAGACATGACCAAAACGCACGTATAGCTGAGGCCAGGTCATCATCCACCAGTATAGGACAGTCTCCTTGCCAACCAGAGATGGCAGAAAGTGTGACTCGCAGAGGCCGCCATGTGAAAGCTTTGTGTGAGCAAGGAATCCAGGAGCATTGAATTGAGCAGTTCTGGGTGTGCACCTTCTAAAGGAAGCTGCATTTTGGCTTCAGACTCTTCAATGTGTTCTCCTCTGCCCATGAGTATAACCTCTGTCTTACTCAGGCTCAGCTTCAATCAGCTGTTCTTCCCTTCCCAATGGCAGCCACTTGTCCCACAAAGTCCCATAAGCCACCATTTGCAAACTTTGGAATGATGGCCAATAATTAACACGGCTCCATATTGCATTCATTCATTTACTGGACACAGATTTAGTTAGATTGGACTGGCTCTTACTTCCACCAAAATCAAAGGCAACTCTCCCATTACATTCAACAGGAGCAAAACGGGCTTATTAGAAATTGTGTTTTTGGAGCCAACGCTCATAAATCTGGTAGCACTTTATTCAGAATTAAGAGTTCCAGATTCATTTAAAAATAGTCAGTTGTTTCTGCATAATTTTGCATATTTTACACGGAAAGAGTAGGTGGTGATTTTTCCCCCTTCATGAGTCATTAACCTTTGTTCTCAAAGCATAACAAAATAGCTCATTTTACATACTTCAAAAGAGGCTCAAATGCGGAAGTACATGAATTTAGATGAAAGATCAGGTGCTTCTACTTCTAAGCCACAATGATTTCACAAAAGGAAAATAATGGTGGTCAATGTGTGGACACTATTATAGTGCTGTTTGAATCCAGGTGTGCATGATAAAGTTTTCCTATAAGATTTTCAAAAGATCTCAGAATTAAACTGAACTCTGCCTCACAGTGAAGCCAATCAACAAATAATTTCAGTGGGAGATACTGTTAGGCCAATTCTGAGTGCTTTGGAAAATCTCACCCTGAAATAATATTAAGTTTCTGATTTCAGGATCATCCTGACATGTTTACATCAGGAATATCAAGAGATCTTTTCCAATGTAGTCAAGTTGTCATTAAAAAAAGGAACACTCCTGGATTTAAAGAACTCAAATCTTTTTTTTAAAAAAATCGCCAATAGCCCAATGTAAAATGATGGACTTACTTTCACTCATAGAGAGGAACTCTCCAAATAAATAAGAAAGCCAGCAAAATACACTTACGATTCTTTTTCCATTGCCAGGGTTTAATATTTTCCACAACCCCAAAATGTTTGTGTAATAATGAATTCAGCATATTCTTATTTGTTCTCTACTTCATAGCTGTTGGCAATCCCACCTTTGAACATCTGTCCCAGGGAACCAAAAAGTCTCAGCCAATATCTTCAGACTTTGTAGCAGCCAGATGCTGCCAACTCTCTGCTGCCTCCTGGGGACAGAGGTCCTGGTTGCATAGTCCTTTCATAGAATCATAGAATCATAGAATAACAGAGTTGGAAGGGACCTCTGGAGGCCATCTAGTCCAACCCCCTGCCCAGAGCAGGACCAATTTATGTATTTAAATAAAATAGAGACCTGCTTCTTTGTGCAATTATGCACCTGCATTTTCAAGCACTATTAACACGACTGCATGAATGAATCAGGTATTTGCATTACCTTCTGACAGTCCACAGATGTTTCTTATATGGAGCCTTGCTCCTTATTACAGCAGACAAGTGGGAGTTGATGGAATTGTCTATCAAATGTTGTTATAAACCCATGAAAAATGGGTGCTAAAAGCAAAACACTACTCATAGTGATACAGGCAGCTGAACTGGAACAAGGCCGTCCAGCACTTTGAAAAGAAAACAAAAAACCCTAGTTTAGAAAATCCCAAAGACTTTCATTTATCAATTAAAGATGACGTTTATTTATTATGCATACAAGATGACATTTCACAAAGCTATGATTCAGAAATTAAAACTCGTCTCACAATTCAGTAAGTGCAAATGTCTTTGTCAGATTTATTTCTACCACAGGAGCAGAACTTTTCTGTTCTTTCTTTTCTGCACTTGCATTTCCACTCTTATATGATCTTAGAGCCAAGTTTTCACTGGAGATGGGATAATTGGTAACAGTTAGAATAAGGACTAACCTTTAACCTTCCCTAAAAAGCACTCATTATATACTTTTTTTAAAACAAACAGAGAGGAAATCCCAGGACAAGTGTCCCAAGACACATGAGAGTTTGGGGAGAAGCTCCTGGACATGTGTCAAGGATGATTCCCCACTCTGGCACTTTGAGTGCAGAAGGTGGGGGCCCTCAAGGACTCTAAAAATGAATACTTGCTACTCCAGGCTAGTAATAAACTCCCAAGGTTACAGCTTTTCTCTGACCTTGGATTGGTAGAAGCTGCCACCACCCAAATCCAAAAGCCCTTTTAGAACCCAGGAAGGCAAACTTGGGAATTCCTTCCTATGGAGTACCCACAAGCCCTTTCACCCCTCCTCCGGGGAAGAGCTGAGGGAAAAAAAGAAAGGAAATCTACTGTTGCCACCAGCTAATTAAATGACGTGTACAAACCTCTTAAGACACAAAAATCCAATTCTGTTCTTAAAAAAGGTAAATTTTATTAATAAAAAAAGAAATAAATACATCTGGGAATTTAGGCTTTTCTAGATTTTTTTAAAAAAAAGCACAAGGATTAAGCATCAGAAATAGCCTTTTGAGGTCCAGCTTAAAGGTTACAAGCAAAACAAAAGCACCTGGGGTTAGCACAGAGGAATCCACAAGCCATAAAGAAATAAAAAGGATAAACCTGATCGCATCTTCCTAGACATTTCCTAATCTACTTACATATTTGGGGTTTTAGATGACTAGTTTCTAGGTATGATACTGATGATTTTTCGTACCTGGCCCAAGCTTCTCACAGCATAACTGCTCCCTGTTTGCCTCTCTCTGAGAACAACAACAGAGACAGAAAAAGGGGAGTCTTTTTCAATTTTAAAAAGTTCTAGCCTTCCCATTGGCTCTTTTGGCCAGGTGCCCACTCACTTCCTTTTACCTATGTATCGCAGTGAGACTTTTTAACCCTTTACAGGTAGAGCAATTAGAGAACAGCTACTAAGAGGGATTTTATAGCTACTGGCTGGCTGGGTATTTATAAAAGGGAGCTCCCCCCCACCTTCATTTATCACAACATGAATAGGGATTTGGGGGTGTTTCATACCCATCATGTCTACATCTGCCAAGAGTCACCTGGGCTTCCATGGTCCATGACAGCCCCACCATGCCAGGGCTTCTAAACTCCAAGGCAGGGAGCCTAGGAGTCCTGAAAACCCTGGCTTGAGCCAAGAGCCTGGAAACTGTGCAGGCTCTCAGGGGTTCCAAGTTCCCTGCTAGCTCCCTAGATATAGGTCTCCCATGGTTCCTTGCTGTGCTTGAGGGATCCTGAAAGCCCTGGGGTGGGCTTCTATATGGCCAGGACTTCAGGGCGTCCAGGCCAGCTCTACTCAGACAGCAAATCTGTGGGAGAGCCAGAACTCAAACTCCAAGTCTCCCAAGTCCTAGCCTGGTGCCCTAACCACTGACACATCTGTGCTTAAGTGTTTTGCTGAATCAAGGACAGTTGCTCAGCACTCTGCCGGATCAAGCTCCTACCAAACAAACATGTACACCATCACATGCACAGACAAGGGAAAGTGCTGCAAACTGTCGTCACCGCCTTGTTAGCAGTGTTAACTGTTTTTTAAAGAAGAAGATTTAACTCCACTTCACTTCCTTTGCTTTCATTTCACACAGCATACTCTGTAAAGTCATCAGCCATAAGAGGGGTTAAGGGGCTACCTTAAGGTACTGAAATCTATAGAGAAATCCTATACATCTGAAGGCAGCCTCCTTACACTACTCTCCTGTCCTGTATCCCCTCTGGCAGTGGGGTTTCCTGAGGATCTCTGCTGCTATATCTCATTTAGACTACAACACAAGCACAATGTTGATACCAACATCTGCTGAGTGCCTGTCCAGTGATTTGAAGCCCTTGCCTGATTGGCACCTGGAATAGGCCTGAAAATGTGAGGATAATTAAACATTTATGGTTGATGTTTTGGCCTATGGAAGCCTGACAATAATGCCTTTGTGGGACATCTTTCTAAATGTATGTTGTGAAGTTAGGCAGGCCTATTCAGCAAAGGTGCAGCCTCAGAGTAGCACTTACACTAGGAATCAAGCTGTACTACAAGGGATTAAGATTTTCTTAACTCTGTACCTATGGCTTATATGTTACCTCATTTCTTTACTCCTTTTCCTTTTTACATGGGGTCAGAAGTGCCCGTGATTCTTCTCCACTCCTTCTGGTCCATGGCAGAGGGTAATAGGTCTTGAAGTACCCCACTGTAAAGACATCAGCCATAAAACAGACAGAAGGGAGGGCAGAAGAATGATCACATTTGAACAGCTGGAGCTCTTTATTAAGTTAGTTAGCTTAGTTTTGCAGTGATGCTGGATAGCATTCCAAGCAAAGGCCCCTCTTTCCACAATGACAGGAAAAAGAAATAGTGGTGTTGTTTTTTATTTTAATGTGTGGATGCAGTTCCACTTAGCTCACTTAGCTGATCTTGCCATGGACTTCTGCAGGATGAGGATAATGTAGCTTGGGATGATTGCAGCCATACCGGAGAACAATGCCCTCTTTCTGAATATGCCAGCGTTATATATGGTAACATAATACAGAATACTGTAGTGATGCATGATGGTAGCTTGATGTAGGTCTGCATTTGACCGCCATTCTTCTCAGGCTTTCTGCCAAAATATCAGCATGTTTTGCTTTCCCAGTCTGGGCCATACTCAAGAGGGACCATTTGTTTGCTGCTTATAAATGGGTTAATGAAGGATTTGAACTTAATGTAATTAACTATTGATCTTTTCAATGAAATGTTGTCGATGGAATGAAAACAGAATAGGACATTCTCAGAAAATTATTCAATGGTCTTTGAATACATTTCAATGAATAAGTCCTCAGTGAATACTTATGGTAATGACAGATATTGATGTAGATAATTCCCTCCAGGGGAAGAAAGAAAACCCACACTCACATGAGCTGGAGGTGTTCCACACAAGTGCAACAAGGAAAGATCCCGAGGCATTACGCATCCTGGGTTATAGCTTGCAGAAACATGGAGAGGTGGGTTTCCAACTACAAGAACGTCCCAAGATTTGGGGAGAGAGCTT
This sequence comes from Natator depressus, assembly GCF_965152275.1. Lineage (NCBI taxonomy): Eukaryota > Metazoa > Chordata > Testudines > Cheloniidae > Natator > Natator depressus. The sequence continues at coordinate 121,211,322 of NC_134238.1, read as the reverse complement.
GTGGATGTTGAGACATAGTGCAGAGTCCTTGGGAGCATGGAACACAAGTATGTCATTGTCAGTACATGTGGCGGTTCAATGATGAGACAGAACACAGGTTTATCCAAGCAAGCAAGCTGGTTAGCTGAAAAGGGCTGCTGCCTGTCAGCTTTCCACCTTCCCTTTTATTATATTTCTCCCCCCTGCGCATTACCTACTTCCACCGCAAAAAGACACAACAAAGGAATACATGACTTTGATTAATACTCTTATTTTCCAGCCTCTATCTACTACAATCCTAATTCTCAGGCCTTGAGGCCAGGCCAAGGAAGCTTCCCACGATTACTGTCCTTTAATTAACTTCCCAGGGTTCATATCTGGTCCTCGTCCTTGGATGGAGCAATGTGTTGCTCCTACACAACGGTCAGGGTGTGCCCTGAGTGTTTCCAGGTGGATGGACTAAACATGAACCCTTCATTCCCCCGATTATTGTTTAATTATACTCGGCCATCTCATGGTAGCCGTCAATTTGCTTTTGCAAGCAATTTAACTCCCAGACTGACAAGGACATAACTCGGGGAGCTTGCCAGGGCGAATCTCTACAAAGCCTTAGCAAAGAGGGAATACATTGTACGCAGCAGCAACAAAAAATAAGCCCAGTGATCACAAACACAGCATAACCGAAAAGTTGTCGCAGCCATCCTAGAGATGGCAGCCAACCTGTAAGCCAATTCCAAAAGCCCTCAAACCCCACATCTTGACGTATGTGTGCCGTAAGATTGGCCAACTCGGCCAGTCTAGATTCTATGGAACGACTATTATCAGTTAAATTAAAACAACACATATGCCGAAACGTGGAACAGCCTAGGTGATGTTTTAAGAGCAGAAAATCAATGGCTGCTCTGTTATCCAAGATTGCATCCCTTAATTCATGTTGCTCTGCATTAAGTAGGGCAATTGCCTTGGATGTTGTATTAATTGCCTTCGCTGCAAAGCACGCCAGGGCATTTAAGGTTCTGGCTGTATAAGTGGCAAGTCCGGGGACCCCAACAATGGAGGCCGCTAAAGCAGTATACTCAGCGCGACTAAAAAGCTCAACATCTGCAACACAATTATCTGAAAGGGGTACACTTCTTTTACTGTGCCTTTGGCTGGCAAAAGGCAATATAAGCGTCATTCTACTAAGACAGCAAAGGGTGCCATCACTTAAATTTGCAGGAATATAACTAAAGGTGCGTGAGCCACAGGTAAAAAACCACCCTGATGGTAGGATGATATGGCCATAATTGTATGAAACATTCACAGCGCGGGAACAATTTAAGAGGGGTTGAGGAGTTTGCCGACAGCCCAAGGGCACCTTTGTACTAGTGCAGTTAACCACACGCGCACAGGTGACATTGTTGGCCCCGGCCGGGTACGGTGTGTGGAGGGATATAGCCGTGTGAGGCAAGGTATAGTTGGCCGGGCCCCAATTAGCCATGCCAGAGTACTGGGAAGAGAGATTCGCGTAAGCAGCGAGCATTGTCTCATTCCCTATTTCCTCAGGGTGATGACATACTGGTATAAGGCATGTACCTAACAATTCTCCGGCTGCTACAGAATCAGACAAACAAAAGTGGGTAACATTTGCTATTGAAGCCAATCTATCCCATATGTTATATGTCATTCGGGCCCGTAACGGGGGAAGCGCTCCCGAGCCAACCCCTACAGGAAATAGCAGGCACAAAAGGCATACAATCAGCACAGAATTAGCAGTGATTTGGGTGAGAATCGCCACAAACAAAGTCTCAGGAGTCTCTGGCTGTTGATTTGCTGCCAGTCTTCGTTGAGCCGCCGCGACCAATGCTTTTACTGCTCCCCATGTCACGGGCTGGCTTGGGACGCTACGCCTCTTCCGTTTCCGTCCCGCCGTTGTCGACCCGGGAGGCACCACGTTCTCCTCCAAGGTCAGCTGAAACTCCGGTATGGGGTTCGACAGCCCCTGGCGCCATGCCATGCTGTTTCAGTGCCGGTCGCACACACCGGGCTGGAACCCACAACGGTCCTGCAGGGAGAGACACAGCAGCATATCCCCGACCCCAAGTGATTAGAGGTACTGGGCCCAGCCACTGCGGATCGGGCAGCTGACGGTAAAAGACACGCGGTCTTTCCAGTACCTCAGATTTGTGAAAATGGCGATCCGCGGGGGTCTGCTGATCTGCGTTCAGCGTTAAATTATTTAAAGTAAACAAAAGGATATGCATTTGTTGTTGAATGTCTCCTAAGGTTCGGAGACGCAGCTCCCCTTGTTTTAATTGTTTATCAAGCAAGGTTTTGAGCGTGCGATTGGCACGTTCAACAATGGCTTGGCCCGTGGAATTATAAGGGATCCCGTGTTTAAGACGGACGTTCCATTGGGCGCAAAAAGTGGAGAGGGCTGTGGAGCAGTAAGCTGGGGCATTATCCGTTTTAATTTGGCTTGGGCGACCCATAACAGAAAAACAGGCTAGCAAATGGTGAATAACTTTAGCAGTGGCTTCCCCACGCTGTGGGGTTGCCCACAGAAATCCCGAATAAGTATCAACAGAAACATGTAAAAAGGAATAGGGGCGGAACTGTGGCACATGAGTGACATCCATTTGCCATAGCTGATTTGCTGCGGTACCTCTGGGGTTAACGGCATAAGAAAAAGTAGGAGCAGCAGCGGCACAGTGGGGGCAGGAACGAGCAATGGAACGTGCATGATCAGCAGGAATGTGAAACTGCCGGGCCAAAACAGAGGCAGACTGATGGAAAAAGGCATGGCTTTCAATGGGGTCAGAAAAGAGGGAATTTACCTGACCACGTAACGCGCGATCAGCGCGTGCATTGCCCTCAGTGAGTGACCCAGGCAGAGGGGTATGACTGCGAATGTGAGCAACAAAATAAGGGAAATTACGAGTGGAAATAAGATATTGCAAAGACAAAAATAGGCGAAGGAGGTCCGCATCGACCTGAGGGGTAATGAGGGCAAGGGGTAAATGATCAATCACTTGATAAACATAATGGGTGTCCACAATTAAATTAAAGGGACAATCAGCGAAAAGCTGAAAGGCTAAAATAACAGCAGCCAGTTCTGAACGCTGCGCGGAACGCTGAGGCAGTGTAAAACGAGAACGCCAATGAGGGGGGTCACCTGATTGATAGGTGACGACACCTCGATGTGGAGAGCCATCAGTAAAAAGAGTAACAGCAGAAACAATGGGTTGAGAGCGGCTAAGACGATGAACAATTAGAGGCACCTTTTGGGTAATTACCAACCGAGGATCTTTTGGGGGATTATAAGAAATTTCTCCCACATAATCACAAAGAGCAACCTGCCAAGCCAAAGAGGTGTGGCACAAGGAATCAAATTCACTACGGGACAAGGGGAACACAATATCAACTAAATCAGTGCCAGTAAGTTGCACTGCACGGTGGCGGGCTTTACGAACAAGATCAGACAGGGCATCTAGATATGGGTAAATATTCCGAGGAGGAGTGGAGGAGAGGTACAGCCACTCTATGATAGAGACGGCTGTATTCGTACGGGGTACAAACAGAGCCGCAGTGGGCGTATGAGGGGTGGCAAGAAGAATCAGCCGTAGGGGATGGACCTCAGGGGGTCTGTCCACAAACTGCTGACTTAATGCTGCATTAATTTGTCGAATGCAGGCAATGTGCTCTTTAGTGATGGCAATAACTGCACCCGGTGCTCGGGCTCCACGTAGGAGCTCGAACAACGGCTGCAGCATTGAGGTGGGGAGACGAAAATAGGGCCGAATCCAATTTAAATGACCCAAAATTTGTTGTAATTTAACAAGGGTTAGGGGTTGAGGTAGAGTTAGTGCCGGACGAACCGGAGCAGCATAGGTTTGTAAAACCTTATGGCCGAGGTAGTGGTAGGGATAAGAGCGTTGGATTTTTTCTGGTGCCACCAACAGGCCATTTTGGCCGAGGATTTGAGACAAAGATTCAATCTGTTGTTCCGTGACCTGGGGACCACTAAGCAAAATGTCATCCATATAATGGTAGACCTTTAGCGTAGGGTACCGGGCACGAAAAGGGGTGAGGGCCCGATCCACAAAAAGCTGACACAAGGTTGGACTATTTTGCATTCCCTGGGGTAAGACCTTCCACTGATACCTTTGAGAGGGTTGCTGATTATTATATTGTGGCACCGTGAACGCGAATTTTTCGCGATCTTGTGGGCAAAGGGGGATGGTGAAAAAACAATCTTTTAAATCTAACACACAGAGCTGATCGGTTTGAGGAATTAAATTTGGATTTGGTAATCCATATTGCAAGGGGCCCATAGGTTGGATGCATTTATTTATTTCCCTTAAGTCATGCAACAGCCGCCATGCACCAGATTTTTTCTTAATAACGAACACCGGGGTGTTCCAGGGACTAGTAGAGCTTTCCAAGCGCTGTGCCAGCAAATGCTGCTGCACAAGCGATTGAAGCGCTTTTAGCTTTTCTAGAGGGAGGGGCCACTGGTCAATCCAGACGGGCTCTAAGGATTGCCATACCAAGGGCAATGCGGAGGGCAATGTGGGTGAGGGAGGATTTTGAGCCATTAGATATTAATATCGAGGGTGGTGTCCAGCTTTGTAAGTAAATCACGGCCCCAAATATTGAGGTGGACAGGGAGCACAAAAGGGCGGATAGTAGCAAGGGTACGGCCTCCCGGTTTAGAGACTGTGACCCAAGACAAACTCTGTCGCCCGGGTTTACTACCCCCGATCCCCCACAACTCTTTAGAAGGAACCGTAGGCCAACTAACCGGCCACTCTGGATCACGAATCACCGTAACGTCAGCTCCAGTGTCCACCAGCCCTGTGAAAGGAACATCATTTAAGAGAAGTGTTAACTGAGGTTTCGAGGGGCGGACTGACATTGTCAGAGCAACAAGTGGAGAGGACGTGCTGTGAGACGGCGAGTGAGACAACGTTGATCCAAAGCCGCCTCCGCCCCGAGTTCGATCCTCGGCAGCTGGCACCTGATAGGGGACTAAAATCAATTGTGCAATTGATCGTCCACACGGGAGTGACTGTGGAAGATGAGTCCACACCTGAACCTTAATAATGCCGGTGTAATCGGCATCAATGACCCCGGGGAGGACAAAAAAGCCCTGTTTCCCAGCATGAGAGCGAGGGAGAACGAGACCCACAAAGCCGGCAGGGAGACGTCCCGTCACCTGGGTAGGTATGGCGCAGACCTCCCCTGGCAGCCGAAAATCAGTGTCCTCCTGCATGATCAAATCAAGCCCTGCACTTCCAGCAGTCGCCGCCCTCATAGAGTCTATGGATTTTAAGGCAGAGGAACGGTTGTCTGAGTGGGAAACACCCCCGTTTGGCCCTGGGTTCGGGGGGGACCCGCCGCGCGGTTTCCCGGCCCGCTACGACACTGATTAGCCCAGTGATAGCCCTTTTGACACTTGGGGCACTTTTTGGAGGGTCGGGCGGGTGCCTTTGATGAGCGGCACTCCCGCTGGAAGTGACCCTCCTTGCCACAGCGGTAACAACGCTTCCCCTCTTTTCCGGTTCTTTTTAGGGCGGCAGCCAGAACTCCAGCTTTATGGGCTTGTGTGCCGATGTTTTGGCACGCCCGTAGCATGTCTGAGAGCTCTAAAATGCCAGAGGCTTGCGCCGTCTGGAGAGCGCGGCGGCAATCCTCATTTGCATTTTCAACTGCCATTTTTAACAGGATTTCCTGAGCTGCCGCAGCGTTATCCACCTGTCGGAGGATAGCCTCCTGCAATCTGTTGGTAAAATCCAGAAAGGACTCTGATGCACCCTGACGGATACTAACAAAGCTTTTAGTAGGCTTGCCTGAATCCGGGACCTTCCGGAAAGCATGCTGGGCGCAGGTGGAAATAAGGGGGAAGAGGGCCTGAGGGAGTTGAGTTTGCATCTCAACGGTAGCAAACGGTCCCTCCCCTGCCAAGTGCTCAAAAATAATACCTTCCGCTCTATGAATCTGGGCCTGGCGTTCCGCCTCCTGCCGATACTCACTAATCCAAATAACATATTGACTGGGTGACAGCATCATGCGCAACAGCGCCTTCCAATCTTCAGGGATCAGGGAGTATCCACTACCTAGCCCTTCAATGAGACCACGCACAAACGTGCTAGTCAGACCGAACTCGCGAATTGCTTTCTTTACCTCTCTAATCACCGAGTAAGGCAAACTGACCCAGGTTCCAACCGGGTTGCCCTGGCCATCGTTCTGCCAGGTCACCGGACAAACCGAGACCAGCTCAGCCAGCTCCTCTGCTGTAAGATCTGAGCGAGCCTTCGCTGCGTGCACCATTTGTTGCACCAGCGAAAGCCTCTGAGCAGATGCAGACGACCCCCTGGGGGGCCCCGAAGCATGGGGTTTCAGGGGGGGATGGTAATCACAGACCGGCTCTGGCGGGGAAGGTAAGGGAGGCGGTGGTAATAAAGGCACTGGGGGCGAAGCAGGGAGAGGGATGGCTGCAGGAGCCGACGGCGGTGGCGAAATCGGCAGCCCCTCTGTTGGTGCGGGAGAGGGTTCTTCCGAAGCGACACACTGTGTTGCATCGGTAGGAGGGGGGGTGGCTGCAGGAGCCGACGGGCGTGGCGAGATCACCAGCCTCGTGAGGGAGGGCCTGTCCGAGGCAACACGCTGTATCGCATCGCGGCAGAGGTGCCAGGCATGTAAAGCCTGCACGGGCGCCCGAGGCTCTTCATGCAATGTCTGGCCCAACCGCTCCCAGTCCGCTAGCTTAAGGGTTCCGGCTTCAGGGTACCACGGGCACTGGGCACTCACCTCCTGTAGCAGGAGAGTGAGTTCTCGAGCGGGGCAGTCATGCTGAGCCTTACGCAGCAGATACTGTAGCTCATTGCGGTGTTGCACTTGCAAAGCAGAGAGGGAGCTTCCCATACTTACCACAACGAAAAATACTCACCGGGATCCGCGAAGCGGATGAGTGACGCGTCTGAAACCCTTGCCGGGCGAGGTGAGTGCTGAGGGCCCCACGTTTGGGCGCCAGTTGTGGCGGTTCAATGATGAGACAGAACACAGGTTTATCCAAGCAAGCAAGCTGGTTAGCTGAAAAGGGCTGCTGCCTGTCAGCTTTCCACCTTCCCTTTTATTATATTTCTCCCCCCTGCGCATTACCTACTTCCACCGCAAAAAGACACAACAAAGGAATACATGACTTTGATTAATATTCTTATTTTCCAGCCTCTATCTACTACAATCCTAATTCTCAGGCCTTGAGGCCAGGCCAAGGAAGCTTCCCACGATTACTGTCCTTTAATTAACTTCCCAGGGTTCATATCTGGTCCTCGTCCTTGGATGGAGCAATGTGTTGCTCCTACACAACGGTCAGGGTGTGCCCTGACTGTTTCCAGGTGGATGGACTAAACATGAACCCTTCAAGTACATAGAAGGGGAAAGAAAAGAAACAAGCCACCAGTATATATGTGCATATAAGAAGTTGAGCCACCCCAGTCAATACATCAGGAGTTTGGTCAATCCCTTAGCCCCAGAATTCCATCTCACCACAAACCTCACCCCCTAAACCCCCACCCACAGGTCAAGTTATTCTCAGTGGGAATCAAGGGACAGCCAGGAGTGGTTCTCCTCTGCCAGTCTACTCCAGCCCAGAAAGACCTGCTTCACCAGATCCCCACTCCAGTGCACAACTGTCTGGTCCAGTTCAGTGATTTCAACTCTGCTTCCAAAAGCCAGCTGCTTTGAGGCTGGTTTGAGGCTGTGAACTCAGTTCTAAATTGCTAGCAGAATTGCCAGTCCAATCAGATCCCTCTGCAGGGTCAGCTCTGCTCTACTTACTGTCATCACCAGCTCAGCCTCACTGTGGATTCAGCTCTGCTCCTGTCCAGCCCAGATTATAGAAACTAAAGCAAACATGGAGTCATGGACCCCCTGCTCCTTGGAAAATCACTTCTCAACTCCAGGACAAAACTCACTCCCTTTTGCTGAGCCCAGGCTTCATTACCCAGACAAAGTTCATTTCTCTGAAGCTCAAAGTGACTCCTGCCCCGGGACGTACTCTTCACAATTCCCACTTCAATTCATGAGTGCAATAAAGATAATAAAATTTGTCACCTTTACACATCAAAACAGATGAATTCCAGATGAAAACAACAAAACTCTGTATGTGGAATTATGGGTAGATAACATTATTATTCACGTAAATGAGCTTGGCCAGAGTTGGCTTTTCCCCTTCTCTCCAACACGGATCAAAAAGTTCCATCTCTCTAGGTCTTCTGGACCTGGGACTTACATATGGACAGAGACAACGCATGTGGGGGGATGGGGAGGGCATGCAGGGTGATGTGTCCCCCCCACCCCCATTCAGATTTGCTGCTTGGCTTGTACTGAATATGCTCACATAAACTGAGTATGCTCAGTAACATTGCTGAAGCCGGCTGCCCTAACTACATCCCCTCACTAGCAACATGTGGAACACCGTGTTTCATTGTGCATTCACCCTAAGTGACAGATATATTTTTTTTAAAGTAAACTACTTGTTTTAAAGATGTTTTCTCAATGTATGAGTTGAATACATCAGTTTTGCAACTGACGCCGCACGGTGCAGCTGACAGCTCTGATACCCTGTCCTGGTGCTTGGGAGGATAGGAGGCTGCCTGTGAATTGTTCTTCCTGCGTTCACTGGCACCACAGCACAGCAAACGGCTAGATCTACCTGAACGATATCATGGAGCGTTTAATGCCTTTCTGCAGTGGGAGTTCCTGTCCTTACTCTGTATCTTTCAGTCTGAATAGGGAACATTGCCCCTATCTATTAATTGATAGCACACATGGTTTGTGTGACAGATTTCTGTTCTGATACTTGGAGTTTACTATTTTTTGTGGGCCCCGTTCTGCAAAGCCTGCTGATAATGAGTAGCAGCTATATGCAGAAGTTGTTCCATTGAAATCCATGGTACTTGTTGCATGAGTAGCTGCTTACTTAGCCTGAGAAAAGGTTACATTTTCAGGTGCTCTTTAAACAACACTTGTTACCCCAGTTAATTGCTGCAACATGTTTTTATTCTTTATGGGACACTAGTTCCTACAGCCCCGAATGAGATCAGGGCCTTCCTGTGTTAGGCGCTGTACAAACACATGGTAATTCCCTTCCCTCAAGAGTCTACAGTCTAAAAAGAAGACAGTCAAACGATGAGGAGGAGAAACAAGGGGGCAGCGGTGATGTGAGTGATTTGCTTCCAGTCACCTAGCAGGGGAGTGGCACGTCTGGGATCAGAATGCAGGTCTTCCGAGTTCCAGCCCAGTGCCTATCCTAACACCACATTCCTCTCTAATTGAGAGACGACACTATAACTGAGCACTCATTCATATAAGGACAGCAACAGGGCAAACTGTATCATTTTCACGTCAATAAAAACCAGACCATCAAAATTGTTGCAAGATATCCTAGGAGAGATTTCCCGCATAAGATTTATAGAAAATATGCCCAACGACTTCATAAACAGCACACCAGTCATGTGCACATACTACGAGGACAGCATACAAATATGGTCAATCTATAGCAGCAAGGCAATATATCAGCATCACATTCCTGATTCTCCGGATGATATATTGTCTTAGTCGGAATAGTATTCTGTGTCTCATGACTAAAGCTGGATGAGTAACTGCTTATTTTGGTTCCCTGACAGTTCCAAAGTTTGTTTGTTTGTTTGTTTGTTTGTTTAAAAAAATTCGTTTGACCTGAACCAAAAACAAAAATTAAAAAGATATATGTCAAATTGAAAAAGTCAACAAAAAATTGTTTTTGGATCGAACATAATGTTTCATTCAACCCCAAAAACCCCTAAAGTATTTGGTTTAATTTCCCAGGACTTTTTAAAGGAAAAGCAAAAGAAATGAAGGTCTGATTCACAAAACGTCTGAAGGAGGACCTGACTATGTTATAAATGTAGCCCAGTGCTTAGGGACCTCACCTACAATACAGAAAGAAATTTTAAATTGGTCTCTAACATTGCAGGATAGTACCCTAAACCAGTGGTTCAATGGGGGCTGCGGGAAGCGGCGCGGGCCGAGGGATGTGCTGGCCGCCCTTCCCGCAGCCCCCATTGACCTGGAGTGACAGACCATGGCCAGTGGGAGCCGCGATCGGCCGAACCTGCGGATGTGGCAGGTAAACAAACCTGTCCGGCCCAGCAGAGGCTTTCCCTGAACAAGCGGCGGACCGGCTTTGAGAACCACTGCCCTAAACATTGGGCTCTGAGATATACTGGTGTGGGTCAATCTCTTCTGTTGAAGTTGTTCCACTGCGTGTATAAATAGTTATTGGAGCAGGGATATGAACTTAGGTACACCACCTTCCAAATAAATTATACATCCAAAACTTTTTGTTCAACTCTACTTGTGACCACAGACTCATAAGTACCACAGAAAAGCATTCGTTCACGTGCTAGCCATAGGACGATTTTGTGAAGATGTACAATGTTTCTGCACAAACATCCAGACAAAATCTTTCCAAAAGCAGCCAGCGTTCTGAACTTTCCTAACATGCCCTCCCGACTTAATGCAGAACTCTTCTGAATTCAAGAGAAACCTGATCCTGAATTTGTTCCAGATATTCCTCCTGCATTTAGATTTCTCCCCATCTCAAACTTTTCTCTTGCTCACTATCAAGAGGGTTGAACTGAAAATCCCTCAGACAGCATCCTATTACCCAGCAGGATCTCAGTCTAGATAAAGAAATCTTTTCCATTCTTTAGTGCTACCAGCATGACTGCTATCAGAATGCAGACTATAGTCTATAAAGATCATTGTCGTTCCATGATATGTAAGAGAACGGAAAGGCTGCTTTCAGACTGGCCATTGAGATGCAGTGTTTGATCACTCCTGTATTCAAAGCAAACAATCTGTCTGGGTAAGCAAGGATTTAAAGAAGATATTATCAATTCTATTTAAGCAGATGGGGCATATCAGGTCTGAGGATGCACTTGCTGAGATGTCCCAGCATAGATAGCTTAGGACCGCTGTCTGGTCCTCTTTTTGTGATCTACAACAAACGAGAAAACAGATACACGGGGCCATAATACTTTCCCTGATTAAACAAGTGTCAAACAGAGTTCTGGCCAAAGCCAATTAAATTAGAACCCTAAATTTATCTGCACATATTAAAAATAATTCACAGAAGTCAATGAAAATTCCCAACTATCATCGTGTCACAAGATGAAGGAACATTTAATCCTTAATATGAAGGAATCTATTTTCTGCCACAGAATCTGCACTTTCTTATTCAAGGCTCACTTTCAGGCACCCATACTGCACAAGAGATTCTGACTGTAGCATTATCATCATTTACCTGAGTTAGGATATCACCAACAGGTCCCAACTAAGATTTAGGACCCATTGTAGTGGACACTGCACAAAACACAAAGATCCTGCCCCAAAGCGCTCACAATCCAAACAGACAAGACGGACAAAGAGACAAAAGTGACACTGAATGCATCTGATGAAGTGAGCTGTAGCTCACAAAAGCTTATGCTCAAATAAATTGGTTAGTCTCTAAGGTGCCACGAGTCCTCCTTTTCTTTTTGTGAATACAGACTAACACGGCTGCTACTCTGAAAAGAGTAAATAGAGGCCTGGAGGAATGAAGTCACTTGCCTGTCACAGCATGTTGGTGGCAGCAAGGGGATAGAATGTAGGTCTAACTCCCAGTCCAGTGGTCTATCCACTCATCCTCCTGTTGATGTGATTTTCAAAGGTTCTGAGCACCTACAGCTCCCTGTCAAGTCAATGACAGTTGTGGGTAACAGGGAACAATTTTTTTTACAAAAATGTTTTTCCAGCTAAAAATGCAGATTTGGCAACACCAACATATTTAATAACAATCATGTCAACTTCACCAATTTGTTTCAGATGAAAAAAAAATTGTTTTGACATTTTTGAAATGAAAGGTTTTGATCTTCCAATTCAAATCCAAATCAAAGCTTCTTTTTCAAATTTATCTAAATTATATTTTTGAGAATTAAAAAAAAAATTTAAAAATGCTCAAAATTGAAATGAACGTAGTCATAGGAAACAAATTTCAAAAATACACAGTTTCATTTCAGGTTCGACCCTAAATGAGTTTCCCCCCAAGCTTTGAGAATTACCAGCAAACCAAAAATCTGTTATTTGACCCGCTCTGGTTGTAGGTGCTCACAAAATCTTAAAACCAGGCCACATCTCTGTAGCTCAATAGAGTTCCCAATTATCTGCTGACTAGGGAGTTTACCAGAGCACATGCTGCCCTAAAATGCATAAGAAATGATTAAGTCATTAATAAAATCATTTCAGTGGGTGTTCGGTGTTAACAGAGTGTTTCCGTGAAGCACCTAAGGGCACTCAAAATATGACACAAACAGTAATATTGGGAGCTGTGAGATGACTGCACAGAGATAAGAGACATCAAATGGGAGAGCAAATTCACTTCTACAGTATCAAGACACCAAAGAGAACGTCTGCTTTCTTTCTGACTATGCCATTCTTGTGCGTCTATAGGACTGAGAAGCATGGTTCTGATAGTGCTTCACATTTCTGTGCCATGCAGATGATCTATGGTGCTATATGTATTATTGTTCGTATGAAAGGGTTTTGTGTATCAAATAGCCTCTGATCCAGATACACATTTCACATCATTTTACTTGGAATGGTGCTGGTTAACGACCTCCATACATCGTAGCCTCAGCTGTGTGACCCAACCCTCCCTCTGAGGAACTGCCTGGGATCCCACTAATGAGCCTCCTAACACTAGAAATTTATACACCAGCTAGAATTCCCAAGGCTAGAAGGAAATACCTAGTACACTGCAAATAGTGATAAAGTTACTTAGTTACCTAAGGCATCATATAAGATAGTGAGCTATAGCTCACGAAAGCTTATGCTCAAATAAATTGGTTAGTCACTAAGGTGCCACAAGTACTCCTTTTCTTTTTGCGAATACAGACTAACACGGCTGCTACTCTGAAACATATAAGATCACTGGCATCTTTAAGGTAGAGTACTGTATATTCTTTTAGTTATGCCTCCCTTGAGAGCTAAGCGCCCAAGAGTTTTCAGCTATAAATGGAAGATATTTAATCTCTATTAATCTGCACAAACAAACCTTTCCAGTTACCAGGTGGCTGCATCAGAGATTATTAATGGAACACGGAAGTCACTGGTGCTGATGCTCAAGGCTGTTTCTAAAATTTACACCGTGAAACAACAGATAGAGATGACACACACCATAGTTGACAAATATGTCATGGATTGGATGGGATGGAGGCTGAACTACTCTCTCTCTCTTAGAAGGGACGGTTTACGAGTTGTTTCAGGAAATGGTTGAGCTCACTTGAGGAAATGTACAGGAAATGGTCTTCATAACCCATGCTATACAGTAGAACCTCAGCGTTATGAACACCAGAGTTACGAACTGACCAGTCAACCACAGTAGCCAGAAGTATGCAATCAGGCAGCAGAGACCCCCCCCCCGAAAAAGCAGCAAATACAGTACAGACTATGTTAAATGTAAACCACAACAAAATAAAGGGAAAGTGGCATTTTTTTCTGCATAGTAAAGTTTCAAATCTATATTGAGTCAATGTTGAGTTGTAAACTTTTGAAGGAAGAACCATAGTATTTTGTTCAGCATTACGAACATTTCAGAGTTACAAACCTCTGTACTTGTTCCTCTGGGCACAGAACTCCAGTTACCAATGCAGGCAGTCCATTCTTCAGCCTTATTCAGGTTTGAAAAGAAAAATACCCCTTTTGCCATTGTTGGTGTAGATCAGAGGTGGGCAAACTATGGCCCGCGGGACTGTCCTACCCAGCCCCTGAACTCCTGGCCGGGGAGGCTCACCCCCTGCTGTCTCCGCTCCCCCGCAGTCACGCCGCCATGCAGGGAGCGCCCTGGGTGGCGGGGCTGCACGCTCCTGCAGGGCAGCGCGGCAGTGTGTCTAGCTCCAGCCGGTGCGGCTCCAGACATGCCGGGGCGAGGGGTTCCAGGGGGAAGTCAGGGGACAGGGAGCAGGGGGGCGGTTGGGTAGGTGTGGGAGTCTGGGGGTCTGTCCGGGGGCAGTTGGATGGGGTGGAGGTTCTGGGGAGGGGGGGCGAGAGGATGGGGAACGGGGATGTTGGTTAGGCGTGGGAGTTCCAGGGGGCCTGTCAGGGGGCGGGGGTGTGGATAGGGATTGGGGCAGTCAGGGAACAGGGAGCAGGGGGCAGTTGGATGGGCGGAGGTTCGGGCGGGGGGCGGTCAGGGGATGGGGACCGGGGGGGTTGGCTAGGGCGTGGGAGTCCCAGGGGGCCTGTCAGGGGTCGGCGGTGTGGACAGGGGTTGGGGCAGTCAGGGGACAGGGAGGGTTGGATAGGGGGTGGGGTTTAAGGGGCGGTTAGGGGTGGGGGGTCCTGAGAGGGGGCGGGAGGGGGACAAGGAGCAGGGGGGGTTGGATGGGTCGGGGATTCTGAGGCGGCAGTCAGAGGGTGGGAAGTGGGAGGGGACAGTTAGGGGGCGGGGCCAGGCTGTTTGGGGAGTCACAGCTTTCCCTTCCTGGCCCTCCATACAGTTTTGCAACCCCAATGTGGCCCTCAGGCCAAAAAGTTTGCCCCCCCACCCCCGGTGTAGATTATAAGTTGACAGGTTTTAATGATGAAATCCAATTCTCTAGAAAGATGTTAGAGATATCTGTATTTTTTTTAAATATGTATGTACTTCAGTCTACATGATTAGGGTTACCATATTTCAGGTGCCCCAGAAGAGGACACTGCTGGGGGGAACTAGAGGTGAGGTACAGTTGGGGGTGCTGGAGGGGATACCTGCAGTGGGGTACTCACTGGAGGAGGGGGTCAGCATCACTCCCTGTCACAGTGGTAGGGTGTCTGGTGCAAGCCCAGGACGCAATGACAGTCATGGGTCAACACCTCCCTGCGGGACCCCCTCCGCAGGGCTGGGAGCCGCCTGGGTGGGTGGGATCCAGAAGCTGCAGTTGCAGGGGAGGGACCAATTGGGAAGTGGACCAATCAGGGCTCTTTCTGAGCTGCAATGTCTGGTCTGCAAAAATCCCAGACATTTCCTGTTGTTTGAACAATTTGCCCAGACAGAGGACAGAGCCTCAAAAAGTGGGTCAATGTCCAGGAAAACCCAGATGTATGGTAACCCTATATATGATTATTCTAATGCTGCCTGCTACAGGTGGGGCAAAGAGTTAACTCAGTCCTGGGAGGCTTTGCACAACCCCAGGAACTTGGGCAATGACTCAGATTCAATTGCTGGTGCTCAAATGGACAATAAGAAACAAATTCACTGAGGAAAGCCTATCCTGACCCTCAGCAAGATGCATACACCAGATTGGCTATGTACAAGGGTCCCAGGTCAACCAAAGGGACTTTGCAATGAATAAAAGACTGCCTGTGAACTCACGGAGGATGCTGACAGAAGTGCAGACTGAGAAGCAGACACTGCAGGGACGGAGTCTACCTCACCAAGCTCCTGTGCTGAGCAGGGGATTGCTGGGACAAGGGGGCCCTACCTAACCCTGCAAGGAAAGGCTAAGATTTAGTTAAGACAATACACATATCAACCTTTGTTGTTTAAACCCATTCCTCTGTTATGTTCCTACAGATAAATAAATTATACTCTGTCACTATATTTTTATCCTGGTCACAGGCTCCTGGAAGGCAGTATACAGATGGGCTCAAAACCCAGTTTTGCATGCTGAGGACGGTGTTGGTGAACAGGGGTGCTGTGACCTTGTGAGTCTAAGACTGGGGCTGAATGGTGGGATTGCACCGTAAGAGAAGTACAGGCATGGCCTGGGTTTGTCTTCTGACCTACTGAGGCTCAAAGGCTGCAATTTCTCAGGGATTTTGGATACTTAATTAACATTAATTTTAATGGGAATTGTCAATCATATCCCTTTAGGCACCTATCAAAATTTCCTCTGGGAGGCAAAATAGGCTCTGGGAGACAACATATGCTGCTTACCAGACTGATCTATTCCAGAGATAAGTCCAAGAGATACACAAACAGGAGAAAAAACAAACAAACAGCTCCACTGCAGGGAACACCACGATTCCCTATCCTCCTTTTATCTTTGTCCCCCAATGCACATTGTGTGGTTATCGTAATAAACTCAGGTCTTTAGTAAGCTCCTTGTGTGGCTAATTGGACTAAGGGAAGAGGAACATGTCTGGGTCTGTTTCTGCCTTTAAAGAATACACACAACTTCATCTATGAATGGAGAAGTGGGGAATGGTCTCGCTCCAGGTCAGAAGTAGGTGGAGAACCATGCTTGTTTTGAGGTCTTGCCCAACTGACAAGATGCTTTCTCTGGTCCTCCTTTGATCACACTTGGAGAGTTGAAATTTGGACAATTTCCTCTGGCAGAGCTCCAGTGTGGATCCACCACCATTTGCTAGTAGCATAACTCCTTTTAAATTGTTCCTGGCTAATTGATTGTCAGGAATCCAGAGAAGAAACTAACTCTTGCATTATAATGTTGGGAGAGATGCATTCCACTGGCACCATTCTCTGCTAGTCATATATGGCTCCTAGGCAAGACAAATTCTAACTCTTTAGACCTCATCAACCATGTCGCACTTAGACAGGCTTAATGCAGCAGCATTTAGAGGGAACATATCCATTCAGAACAGGAAGAACCTTCTGTGGCTGTATAGCCTAGACAACATGGAGCATCTGCTGAATATACAACAGTGGGAGCAATTTTGGATGAACACAGTCTGTGGTAATAAAGACTGGCATGGAATATTTTCTCCTAAATGGCTGGTAATGAAGCCATCAATATTTTTAGCAGGTTGCATGTTCCTATTCAACCTCTTTAAAATTGATTCTTTCCCAGGGGCTTTATTAGTTTTAGTTCTTTGGGCATGTTGCATTGGCTTTAAATGCACTTGAAAATTTCCCATTTCTAGAGCTAATTTCTTAACAACATAATACAGCTTCCCGTTGTTCCAGCTTCTCCCCATCTGATACACTGTCAGCATTCCTCTGTCTCTCTCTTTTGTCTTCTTTCACTCCACTGGATGCAATTTGACTTTGTGTATGAATTATCTCTTTCCTGTTGAAAATGTTCTGCTTTTGGTACCGTCGTTACAACACTACCCGCAAAAGCAAGATCATGAAAGGGATAGTCTCCAGTGATACTAGTTTTCCTACCTCTCTCTTTTGGTACTGTACTCTGCATGATCCCCTAGTGAGATCCAGAGAGAGAGGGAAAAAAATTCTCTGCCTCCCTCCACTTTTATTTCCATATGTTCATTTCCTTTGCTCCCTGCTTCTAGTCTGATAACATATCTACAGTACATGCCCTTGAATATTCTCTGGTTGGATGATGTGATACATAGGAAGGCAGTTAAATGTTTCTTCTTTGATCTTTGTGTAACTAAGAAACAGTACATTTGTATATTGAACTCTCCAGGAAAGACAAAAATATGAATCAATTACATGATTCCTGAGGCCAGCGACACACACTGTGCCTGAGTTTTATATCTAGTATTTTCCCCCCTCTTACTCCCCTCCTCCCCCCGATAGTACCGTGGTTTCATACCATTCCAATGTTTGCTGTCTATTAAATCCATCTCCTTAGGAATTCTAATATTTTTTCTCCCTTTTAGTCATTTGAGATCAACTAGTGATGCCCCTGCTCACAAAGATGAGAGCTGCCAAGGAAGATCGGGATGAAAAAAGAAGCATGTGGACTTCCAGGCAGAAAGAGTTGATTGAACTGTTCTGTCTCTCTCTCTCTCCTTTTCTGTTAACTTGTCACAACACACTGTGTCACATCAGCAGTTAACTGTGGGTTCATAATTTGTTCAGGTGGACTTGAACCTTGAAACATTTTGTTTCAAGGACTGGCTAGTAAAGGGAGATAGTTACATGTCCAAGCAGCAGGTCTCATACAAATTAAGTGATGCCCATTTGAAGTCTAGGTCGTTTTCCATCTGTTCTGTCAAATGCCACCTATTGACTAAATTATCCTGCTGGTGCAAACTTCTAGGAAACAGGGAAGCACAGTATGTGTCTCTTCCCATTTGAGACTTCTTATAGAAAGGATTGGGCAAAGGACATAGCTAGGGCCCTACCAAATTCACGGTCCATTTTGGTCAATTTCACAATCAGAGGATTTAAAAAATCATAAATGTCATGATTTCAGCTATTTAAACCTGAAATTTCACGGTGTTGTAATTGTAGGGGTCCTGACCCAAAAAGGAGCTGTGGGGGGGGTCACAAGGTTATTGTAAGGAGGGGTTGCAGGATTGCTACCCTTACTTCTGTACTGCTGCTGCGGAGCTGGGCTCTCCGTCAGCAGCTGCCACTCTCCGACCACCCAGTTCTGAAGGCCGCAGCGCAGAAGTAAGAGTAGCGTGGTACGGTACCGCTGTCCTTACTTCTGCGCTGCTGCTGGTGCCTGGCCAACAGCCGCTGCTCTCTGGCTGCCCAGCTCTGAAGGCAACACAGAAGTAAGGGTGGCAATACCATGACCCCCTAAAATAACCTAGTGAACCCCACTGCAACTCCCTTTTGGGGCAGGACCCCCAATTTGAGAAACACTGGTCTCCGCCGTGAAATCTGTATAGTATAGGGTAAAAGCACACAAAAGACCAGATTTTATGGTGGGAGACCAGATTTCAGTCTGTGATGTGTTTTTCATGGCCGTGAATTTGGTAGGGCCCTAGACATAACTCCACCTGCATAGGTCCAGGTCACAGCTCTGGAAAACATCATGGGCAAAACAGTGCAGGATTCCTAGGTTTATTCCAATTCTCCACCGCTCTTCTTTTACACAATTTTTAGGACACCTTCACTTCAGAATCCCCTAGGAGACCATATCTTCCCACTCCGATTTGAACCTATTTGGAATAGTTTGTATGCTCTCCATCTTTCTCCCTTTGAACCACTGACAAACATCTCCTTAGAATTCATGACCTTCAAAGCAATATTCTTGGTGGTAAGTACCTTGACTTGAAGGGCAGCCTTGTTTTTCCAAACCTGCCCCATTATTTATTTGGTAATCAGCCAAAATTAACATTTCTCTTATGATAGTTTCACTTAAATTAAATAACGGTTCATGTCTACAATTATTTCAATTATTCCTGGTTTAGAAGTGGACAGTGTGTTATAGTTAGTGGTCATTTATATTCGTGCAACTCCCATTGGTCGTAGGAAACCGAGGAAGAGTCAAGGGGGTAAAGACAATGATGGGGAAAAATCTTTGACCAGTATTGACCTGTTTGATTAAATGGAAAGAACAACTCAAGTTCCATTTCCTAATTCCACACTTATCTCTGTAGCTTTTTGCTCCCAAGGACCCAGCTTCCCCCACCCCCCTCCACACTCCAACCCCTATTTTTGGACATTCCACACTCGTTTCAATAGTGCATAGTTATGTCATTCATTGCAAAGACAGATATTTTACTTCTGGGTATTTCAACCCCATGAAGGGGCATGGACTGTCTTACTGGGAAACTCACTACTTCACCAGTGGGTGAGATAATACCTTGTATTGGCCCAACTTCTGTTGGTGAGAGAGAGAAGCTTTTGAGTGACACACAGCTCTTCTTCATGTCTGGGAAATTTACTTAGGGCAGGTCTACTCTTAAAACATTGCATTTGTGCAGCATCACAGAAGCAGCTGCTGTGCTGGAGTGCTTAAGTGAAGACACTCCTACACTGACAGGAGAGCTTCTTTCATTGAGGTAGCACTGTCTAATTGGAGTGTTAGGTCGGTAGAACTATGTCACGCATGGGGGTGGCAACCCTACCTTCTCCCTTGATTTTCAGCCAGCAGACAGGCAGATAGTTCCATGCACAGACATGTATCTTATTTCTCTGCCCATGACCAGATTTCTTTGGATGGACTTGACTAGATAGACTGCACTCAGGGATTTTCATAACCCGTAATGCAAAGTTTGCATACAGAGGTTTAAGACTGTAAGAGCTTTTGAGGCAAGGAGCACATTTTGGTGTATGTTTGTCATGTGCCTAGCACTCTGGGGCCCTGACCCAAGACTGGGGCCTCTAGATGTTATAGAAATACCAGCAGTAAATAAACACATGTAAGTGATTTCATTATTTCTTATTTGTATTTCCGTACTGTCTAGGAGCCCCAGTCATGGAGGACCACTGTACAAACACAAAACCAAACACTGGTTCTTGCCCCAAATAACTTGCAATCTAAGACAAGAGATAACAGGTAGTCACAGAGACAAACTAGCTTCTCTCTATTCCAACCCATTTGTCACTACCAGCATTAGTATCTTTAGTGACCAGTCCTGCTCCCGCTGTGATCAATAGTCACTGTTCTTTCTGTTAGACACAGCTGAAAACCTATTTACCATGAACTATTCTGACAGCAAATGCTGAAGCCCTTTGCACTGAAGTTCTCTCTTTACTGAGTTTTAAAATGCTCTCTTCTCACCTTCTCTGAATTTATTTCTCTAAGGTGCTTCTAACAGCATGTTCTGAGAAAAACCCCATCCCCTGGTCTTATCCGACAAGAATCATTGCTTCTAATTTTCATTGTTCTCCTTTGTTGCTTACGCTTGTCCCTCTCAAAATTAAATGCTGCTTTGTGTGCCAACTTGCTGCCATTCTCCCACAGGGTTCTCAATCAATCACAAACTCTTTGTTTACTCTCTTCTAAAAAGAACATAGGACAGGTTCATCATAACAATTTTCTCTGGGGACACAAGCTTTGATTTCATTCTACTTTGATTTCTCACTTGGTCATTGTTTTGAAAGATTCCCTGCAGAGTTGCGTTGCACATCACTGATTTCTCTCTCTTTCCCTGTCGAGATTCCAGAGAAAATGAGCAGCTTTTGTTACTAAGTCCTTCTGTCTCCCCTTCATTGTATTCCTCCTCATTTCACGCTGGCTGCTACTTTTAAGTGTTCACCCTGCTGCCACGAGTACCATCTGGAGACTGGAAACTATGTGTTGAAAGGTATAAAATAAGCTTTCCTCTTCCATTAGGAAGGAATGCCTTAAAAAAAATCCAAAACCCTATTGCTATACGGGAAGCAGTCATTAAACAAAATAGCAATTTTCTTGCCCACGTATATTTCACACTTCTAGACAGCAGAGAAAGGTGCTTCAATAATTTATTTATTTATTTGCTTTTCAGCTCCCTAGCTTCAGAGGCACAGCTTGCAGCCTGTCTCCCACCCTTCAATAAAAACTCCAAGAGATTTGTTGAAATTACAGACTTCTTTCACTGAACGAGTAACCCAAAGAGACAGTATTATTATGGAATAGATGAACAAATACATTGCCCTGTGCACATGGCTGCACGTGAAAGAGGAGTTAGCTTAAAATGTTCCCCATTCCTCTGCAATAAGCTAAGATTCTCTGCAGTGCAAAGATGGGGTGCTGCAAGAGACCTGGTTATGGAACCCCGAGTCTCAGAGATGGTTGGCACCACCCTGAGCCCCAGCTAAGGTGACCATATAGCAAGTCTGAAACATTGGGACGGAGGGTTGGGAGTAATGGTTGCCTATATAACACAAAGCCCTGAATATCTGGACTGTCCCTATAAAAATTGGGACATCTGGTCACTCTAGCCCCAACACAAGCTACAGCAACCGTGAGGCTTGTGGTAAAGAACTAAACCAATTAGCCGGAAGCCGTAGCAGGCTGATAACATCTGACTGTGAATAAGCCACTAGAGGAGGGTGACAAAGACACTCACACGGCTGGTTCGTTACACTTGTTCGTATTTAGGAGCGGTCCCTGAATGCCTTCACCTCGTCTTAATTGTAACCCCTCCTACCCATGGTCGTCATGTCTCCACAACTTGTGTATAAATACACAATCACACTGTTTACTTATAAACATATTAATGCCAGGTGTTACCTTTGCCTCCACGGTACACCCTAATGCCTGTTTCTTCCAATGATATAAAATGGGTTACAATGACATTTAAGAGAGCCGAAGTGATAACGGATAGAAATTATGTGCTAGCTAGACAACTCGTGAGCCTGACAGTAGGTATATAAGGCAAACATATTCTAGCATGTGTCCTAAGGTTTGGTATGGACTTCAGTGGAGTTATTCTGGGTTTACATCACTGCAAAGGAAACCAGAATTTGATGTATAGACTCCAAGTAAAGTTTACTGAGAGAGGGAACTTTGACCAGGACATCTGTGTGATCCTCGGCTATATTTTGAAAGGCCCTGAAATCTAACTTCCATGTTTGACCAGAGACCGGCAGAAGGGACTTGTAATTGGGGGCCCTCACTCCTAGAGCTCCCCTTGGCAGCCCACTGCAGTGCTGCCATTGCATCTCTGCCTCAGTTTCCCCTAGTAGGCTCCAATAAGTCCCATAAGGACTATATATATTGAACAGTATCCCTTCAAGGCTCTGGTTTATTTAACTCACAGGTAGAACATTGTACAAATAGGCTTTCCCCCCAGTATCTCCAGCAGGAGGGAAAGGGGCTGACTTAACTTTAGTCCACCAACCCTGCTTATGTCCAGGTCCCTTATCAGCAGGACCCTCTTCACCCTGAACCCTCTTCTGGAGCCAGGGCCTCTTGTCTTCACCTGTGGAAAGGGTCGCTTGTCTTGGGTCAAAGTCCCCATAGAGGTCAAACTGCAACAACCCTTCCTTGGGACAGCATAAAATTCTTGTGCTCTAGAGTTTCTGCTGCTACCTGGTGAAGTCCTTCCATGGGGCTAGGTCCTTCCTTTCAGAGCCTCTCCCCGCAAGAGCATTCTTCCTTGGTTTCCTCTCCTGGTGAGCCCCCTCACCAGGTTCCTCCTGAGAAGCTCTCCCTCTGGGAGCTCTCTCTTTCTGTATCCTGGTGACTATTCATAGATTCATAGATATTTAGGTCAGAAGGGACCATTATGATCATCTAGTCTGACCTCCTGCACAACGCAGGCCACAGAATCTCACCCATCCACTCCTGTAACAAACCCCTAACTTATGTCTGAGCTATTGAAGTCCTCAAATCATGGTTTAAAGACTTCAAGGAGCAGAGAATCCTCCAGCAAGTGACCCGTGCCCCATGCTACAGAGGGAGGCGAAAAACCTCCAGGGCCTCTTACAATCTGCCCTGGAGGAAAATTCCTTCCCGACCCCAAATATGGCGATCAGCTAAATCCTGAGCATATGGGCAAGATTCACCAGCCAGATTCACCCAGGAGCCTCTTTTCTGCAGCCACCCTCCCAACTGGCCCTAGCTTCCTTTTAATTTATTGCCCAGGTACTTCACTGCATAACTAACTGCCTCACAATAACTCTACATTAACAAGTCCCAGGTGAACCTCAGTTGCCTCATTCCCCCTCAAGGAACCTGTAAGAGGTAGGCTGGGTCCCTGACCACTTCACTGGGCCAGCTACCCTCTGACAGGACATTTCTCTCATTTATTGTCTAAAGGAGAGTACCTCTGACAATGCATCACCACGCAGTACTGCAATATACTGTCAGCATTAACCAATTATATCCTGATATGGGATTTGAACCAATGACTTTCTGGCCAAGAAGCAAGATGACTACCCCATTTGGCAGTAATAATCCCATAATGAAAAATGTAATTTGTGGTTGCAAAACATTTTGTTCTCCATATTTCCTAGAGCTGCCTCTTAATAATCCGGTTTGATTTAAATTGCTCTTGAATGAGCACAGAAAAAATAGCAACAAGCACAAGTGCTTGTAGAAATAGAAAAGGCAAGTTTTTTTTCATGAGAACAGTTTTTTTTGTATTTTATCCAAAATTTATTGACAGTCAGATGGGTGAGGCGACAGGGACAGTATGAAAGTCATGTTCTCCCCTCACGTTCCAGAGACGTGTTGAAAGCCTTCTGTTCACATCAGGACACTTAATGTTGCTCTGTGGCTGAATCCCATGCTCTTGAACCATCTGTATTTGTCTGTGCAGCCAACTGCGCAGGTAGTCCCACCCATCTCAGACACTTTAGTTTAGTGCTGCTTTCGTCTGAAGGAGCATCCTTCTGTAAGCCTTGCCTTTCCTCCGGTGGGCTGGCACAGCACAGCTGAGCAGCCAACACACAGAACTACAGTCTGAGCATGGCTGAATACAGTGGTGATTTTATAGCAACCTGGACACTTCATGTCCATGAAATAGGAGGTCGGACTCTGGACCAGACGCTTCTTCTTGTGTTTCCGCTTCTCCTCCTCGGGGGAGGGATGCAGCAGGTCTTTCGCCAGAGGCATGTTCGCGTGGAGGCAGCCGGGGCCGAAAAGGCTCATCACGCTGTATGAGTCAGATTTACCAGAATTCAAATAGTAGAAATACCTCTAACTCTGCATCTTTATGTATTAGATAGTATATTTATTAAAGAGAATTTGTTCCCTAGGTTTGATTAAATTAAAATTCTTCAATAAATATAAGATCATGTTTCTCTGTGCATTCACTGTCAGATAAATATTAGTTCGTCTCACAAGAAGTGGATTTATTATTGTTAAATCTCTTCTCTATTGGGTATATATTTGGAGAACAAAGATGCTCGTGGCAGCACAACTTAATAAACCTTATACAAACACACCAAGTGCAACTTTACATTTGCAAATGAGACAATGATTTCTCCCCCTTCTTCCTCCCCTCTTTAACAGTGAAGTCAGTGCTTGCAAAATATGCTAAAGCAACCGACTGATGTTCCAACTATCTCCTCAGCACAGGTACAGCACAGGCTGTCAAAAGACAAGCTTCCCCCAAATTGCTTCCTTGGTGTGACTTAATCCTGGCCTAGAGGCACTAGACAGCTGCAGCAGCCCAGGAGCCAGCAAACAGAGCTGTAAACAGGGGAGTTTGAGTGGGAGTTCTGCTGGAGGAGAAGGTATTCTGTTGGAGGAGAAGGTATTTGACTTAGGTGGGAAGGCTAGGACAGATACAGAGGCAGCAGTGGTAGTGACCCAAGTAGTGGAAGACACAATGAAGGTGACTGGATGTAGAAGCTGCGGCATGTACATGATCCTGGAGGGGGGACCTGAAAAGAATTTTGTCTGCATGAAGTGCCACCTGATAGAGCTGATGGAAGAGAAGATCCGAGGATTGGAGATGCAGGTGGAGACTCTGGTTGAGTTTAGAAGGGAGTTCGAGCGGATGATGGAGCAAAGACATGAGGAGGCTGAAGGGAAAAGCTCAGACTTGCAGATGGAAGCAGGACCAAAGAACTCTGAGGGATACTGCTGGGTGAGGAAAGTGGACAGTGGAAGCATGTGACTAAGAGAACCAGGCAGAGGAAAAGTCAGGCCAGTGAAGGAGAAATAGAGCTCAGTAACAGGTTTGCAGAGTTGGAAAATGAAGAAGGGACACGCCAGGTGGTCACTGAAGATGAGAGGGCAAGGAAGAAGAGAAGATCAGCTAGTCCTATAGGAAGAGGGCAAGAGTCAATGGAGATTATACCAAATATGAGCCCCAGCAGGATATGGGATGGGTTGCAGAGGACTGCAAGGGACAATAGGAATCGCAAGGACTTGCAGCCAGATGGAACAGGGGACAGACTGGAGAATTGCACCATTGCCAGGAAAGGCAGGTCTACGTGATTGGGGACTCATAACTGAGAAGAATAGACAGGCCTGTAACAAAAGCTGATCCACAGAACAGAAGGGTGTGCTGTCTGCCGGGTGCTAAGATACGGGATGTGGACCTGAGGCCGAAGAGGATCCTAACGGGAGCGGGAAAGAATCCACTGATTATCCTTCATGTGGGAACAAATGATATGGCTAGATTCTCATTGGAACGTATCAAGGGAGACAATGCCAGGCTAGGGAGGATGCTTAAGGAAATCGAGGCTCAGGTGATCTTCAGTGGGATTCTGCCTGTTCCTAGAGAAGGGCAACAAAGGTGCGACAAGATTATGATGCTCAACAGATGGCTCAGGCAGTGGTGCTATAAGGAGGGCTTTGGGATGTATGGCCACTGGGAAGCATTCATGGACAGAGGACTGATTTCTTGGGATGGACTTCACCTGAGTAAGGAGGGAAATAGACATCTAGGATGGAGGATGGCACAACTGATCAAGAGAGCTTTAAACTAGGAATTCGGGGGAGATGGTTGGGAGATGTCCAGGTAATGTCCACGCCAGATTTTCTCTCTGAGAGGGAAGAAAATGAAATAAGAAAGGATACAGCCGCCTGATTAACTGTGGGTAGGAGAATGGCCATAAGCAGGAAGTCACTGTACATACCAATCTAATAGGTAATATTGGCAGTAGAGTGTCTGTGCCCAATTGGGTAAAGAATGTGAGCGAAGCCAAACAGCAAAAATTAAGATGTTTGTACACTAATGCGAGGAGCCTAGGTAACAAAATGGAGGAACTAGAGCTACTGGTGCAGGAAGTGAAACCAGCTCTTATATGGATAACAGAAACATGGTGGAATAGTAGTCATGACTGGAGTACGGGTATTGAAGGGTATGTGATATTTAGGAAAGACAGAAATAAAGGCAAAGGTGGTGGAGTAGCATTGTATGTCAATGATGAGGGAGACTGTAAAGAAATAAGAAGTGATGGAATGGATAAGACAGAGCCTGTCTGGGCAAAAATCACATTGGGGAAGAAAGTTACTAGAGCCTCCCCTGAGATAGTGCTTGGGGTGTGCTATAGACTGCCAGGATCTGATTTGGATATGGATAGAGACCTCTTTAATGTTTTTAAAGAAGTAAATACTAATGGGAATTCTGTGATCATGCAAGACTTTAAATTCCCAGATACAGACTGGAGGACAACTGTTAGTAATAATAATAAGGCTCAGAGTTTCCCGGATACGATAGCTGATGGATTCCTTCACCAAACAGTTGCTGAATCGACAAGAGGGGATGCCATTTTAGATTTGGTTTTGGTGAGCAGTGAGGACCTCATAGAAGAAATGGTTGTAGGGGACAACCTTGGTTGAAGCAATCATGAGCTAATTCAGTTCAAACTAAATGGAAGGATAAACAAAAATAGATCTGTGATGAGGGTTTTTTATTTAAAAAAGGCTAACTTTAAAAAAATTAGGGAAATTAGTTAGGGACGTGGATTGGACTGAAAACCTTGTGGCTCTAAAGGCAGAGGAGGCCTGGAATTACTTCAAGTCAAAGTTGCAGAAACTATCAGAAGCCTGCATCCCAAGAAAGGGGAAACAATTCATAGGGAGGAGTTGTACACCAAGCTGGATGAGCAAGTATCTCAGAGAGGTGATTAAGAAAAAGCAGAAAGCCTACAAGGAGTGCAAGATAGGAGGGATTAGCAAGGTCAGAGGTCAGAACATGTAGGGATAAAGTGAGAAAGGCCAAAAGCCATGTAGAGTTGGACCTTGCAAAGGGAATTATAAGCAAGAGTAAAAGGTTCTGTAGCCATATAAATAAGAAGAAAACAAAGAAAGAAGAAGTGGGACCGCTTAACACTGAGGATGGAGTGGAGGTTAAGGATAATCTAGGCGTGGCCCAATATCTAAACAAATACTTTGCCTCAGTCTTTAATAAGGCTAATGAGGAGCTTAGGGATAATGGTAGAACGACAAATGGGAATGAGGCTATGGAGGTAGATATTACCACATCCAAGGTAGAAGCCAAACTCGAATAGTTTAATGGGACTAAATCAGGGGGCCCAGATAAACTTCATCCAAGAATATTAAAGGAACTGGCACATGAAATTGCAAGCCCATTAGCAAAAATTTTTAATCAATCTGTAAACTCAGGGATTGTACTGTATGACTGGAGAATTGCTAACATAGTTCCTATTTTTAAGAAAGGTAAAAAAAAGTGATCCAGGTAACTACAGGTCTGTTAGTTTGACATCTGTAGTATGCAAGGTCTTGGAAAAATTTTTGAACAAGAAAGTAGTTAAGGACATTAAGGTCAATGTTAATTGGGACAAAATACAACACGGCTTTACAAAAGGTAGATCGTGTCAAACCAATCTGATCTCCTTCTTTGGGAAGGTAACAGATTTTTTTAGACAAAGGGAACGCAGTGGATCTAATTTACCTCAATTTCAGTAAGGCATTTGATACGGTTCCACATGGAGAATTATTAGCTAAATTGGAAAAGATGGGGATCAATATGAAAATTGAAAGGTGGATAAGGAACTAGTTAAAGGGGAGACTACAGCGGGTCACACTGATAGGTGAACTGTCAGGCTGGAAGGAGGTTACTAGTGGAATTCCTCAAGGATCGGTTTTGGGACCAATCTTATTTAATCTTTTTATTACTGACCTTGGCACAAAATGTGGGAATGTGCTAATAAAGTTTGCAGATGACACCAAGCTGGGAGGTATTGCCAGTACAGAGAAGGACCGGGATATCATACAGGAAGATCTGGATGACCTTGTAAACTGGAATAATTGTAATAGGATCAAATTTAATAGTGAAAAGGGCAAGGTCATGCATTTAGGGATTAATAACAAGAATTTCTGTTATAAACTGGGGACGCATCACTTGGAAGTAACAGAGGAGGAGAAGGACCTCGGAGTATTGGTTGATCACAGGATGACTATGAGCCGCCGACGTGATATGGCCATGAAAAAAGCAAATGGGTCTTGGGATTCATCAGGCGAGGTATTTCCAGTAGAGATAAGGAGGTGTTAGTACCATTATACAAAGCACTGGTGCGACCTCATCTGGAATATTGTGTGCAGTTCTGGTCTCCCATGTTTAAGAAAGATGGATTCAAACTGGAACATGTACAGCGAAGGGCTACTAGGATCATCCGAGGAATGGAAAATGTCTTATGAAAGGAGACTCAAAGAGCCTGGCTTGTTTAGCCTAACCAAAAGAAGGCTGAGAGGAGATATCATTGCTATCAATAAATATATCAGAGGGATAAATACTATGGAGGGAGAGGAATTATTTAAGCTCAGTACCAATGTGGACACAAGAACAAATGGATATAAACAGGCCATCAGGAAGTTTAGTTTTGAAATTAGACGAAGGTTTCTAACCATCAGAGGAGTGAAGTTCTGGAACAGCCTTCCAAGGGAAGCAGTGGGGGCAAAAAAGACATATCTGGCTTCAAGACTAAGCTTGATAAGTATGGAGGAGATGATATAATGGGATAGTCTAATTTTGTCAATTAATTGATCTTTGACTATTAGTGGTAGATATGCCCAATGGCCTGTGATGGGATGTTAGATGGGGTGGGATCTGAGCTACTACGAGAATTCTTTCCTGGGTGTCTGGCTGGTGAGTCTTGCCCACATGCTCAGGGTTTAGCTGATTGCCATATATGGGGTTGTGAAGGAATTTTCCTCCGGATTGGCAGAGGCCCTGGGGGTTTTTCACCTTCCTCTGCAGCGTGGGACACGGGTCACTTGCTGGAGGATTCTCTGTACCTTGAAGTCTTTAAACCATGATTTGAGGACTTCAATAGCTCAGACATAAGTTAGGGGTTTGTTACAGGAGTGGATGGGTGAGATTCTGTGGCCTGCGTTGTGCAGGAGGTCAGACTAGATGATCATAATGGTCCCTTCAGACCCTAAAAATCTATGATTCTATGATTCTAACTCCAGGAATGAGAAATATTTCAATCTCCATGCACACTGCAGGTCTTCTCCAAAGTCCAGTGGCATCCTTTCATGGATCTGGCCCTCAGTCATTTGCACCTCTGTTGAGTCTGTCATCAAGGGTATCAAATGGAGTCAATTGTGGGAATGAAACTATTGATTTTTTTGATGTAAAGAAGGACGTGCTCATTTCCACCCAGATCTACAGCCAATTATTTGACATCCTGAGCTCTCTTAAATAAATTCAGTGCCTTTTATAGTTTAATGGAAGTGTCTCAATGGGCACTGCCTCAATGGGCTTTGGAGAGAATTTGTATCTTTTGCAAATGTAAAGTTCCACTTGGTGTGTTTGTATAAAGTTTATTAAATTGTGGAGGCATGTGACCACCATGCTTTCGTATAGCTATCACTTACCATGGGTCTCACTCCTCACTCCCTGTTCTGGTTGTCTTTGCCCAAAACAGCTGAAAAAGCAGCCATAAAAGGGCAAGCAAGCAACCCCACTGACACAAAGAAGTCCTTGGCAGGCTCGAAACTTCTATAGCCATCTCTGTGTCACCCTTCACATAGCAGGTGGGGAATGCTTGGGCCGGGGCAGAGTGCACAGAGCAGTGCTTGGCTGCAGCCATGGTAACAAAGCGCCATTTCTCAAATGCAGCCACCGTGGCCGCATGCAGGTGGGGCACAATGCTGAAGGAGCCAGGTGAGTTCTCTACCTGGGAGGGAATGGGGGGGGAGGTTTAGTGGGGCTCTGACTTCAGCTCTGGGGTGGTTGGGCATCATGGGCTTAGGGAGCATGGCCGCAGACTAGGGATCCAGCCATGGAGCTTCAGACTCCAACCTCTGGCCGCACAGCGGCGGGCTCCGATCTCTGGCTCTGGCCATGCGGTGCCAACCCCCAATCTCGCCGGCGGCTGCTGGCCCCAGACACTGACCCCCGTGCATGTGCTCCGACCCCCAGCCCTAGTCACTGATCCCAGGTAAGGGCCCCAGGCGCCAACCCTGAGCTCCAGCAGCTAGCCGTCCTGGGTGCAGATCCCCGGTGCTGGCCTTGGACTCCCATGGGTGCTGGCTCTGGATGCCACCCCCTAGCCCTGGCTGTGTGGCAGCAGGCACAGACCCCAAGCACCAGGCCCAAACCCTGGTGGCAGCCAAACCCGACCACATGCTCCGACCCCCAGCCCTGGCTGCTGATCCTGAGCACTGCTCCTGGATGTTGACCCTCAGTTCCGGCAGGAGCTGGCCATGGGTGCCAATACCCAGCCGCAGATGCCAGCCCCAGGTGCAGATCCCCAATCCCGGTCACGCGGCAGCAGCATCAACCCCAGGTTCTGGCAGGTGCTGGCCCTGGATGCCAAGCTCCGGTCACGCAGCAGCAGGCTCTGGCAGGTACTGGCCCAGGGCACTGACTCCTAGCCCCAGCTGTGCAGCAGCAGGCGCGGACCCCAAGCACCGACCCTGGTGCCAACTCCCGGCCCCGGTCGCACAGCAGCAGGTGCCGGCTCCAGGTTCTGACCCCCAGCTGCGTGGCAGTGGGTGCTGACCCTGGCCCTGGGTGCCAATCCCCGGTCCTGGCCACACAACTGCAGACACTGACCCTGGGCTGCAGTAGGTGCTGGCCCAGGGCACCAACCTCCAGCCCCAGGCGCTGACCCACACCTCCGAGCCAGTGGCAGCCCCCCACCCAG
Source organism: Natator depressus (assembly GCF_965152275.1). Classification (NCBI taxonomy): domain Eukaryota; kingdom Metazoa; phylum Chordata; order Testudines; family Cheloniidae; genus Natator; species Natator depressus. The sequence goes on along the minus strand of NC_134238.1, from coordinate 121,180,187 downwards.
CCATCTCCCCTGGCCTCTGATGCTTCACCCCCCTACCCCTCCATCCATGTCTTAATGTGCCAGGACTTGCTGTGAAGTGATATTAAACATACAAATATCACCTTTCACAGCATTATTTTTATTATTGAATCTGCAAAAAAAAAAACCCTATATAAATTAATTGCAATGATCTGGAGGTGTATACATGCATATTTATTTGTTTTTCCTAAAGTGAATTAAGTATTTTTGGGGAAAGTGACAGTACAGCCACCAGCAAGAGTTGGTGGCTGTATTCTGAGGCCACCCAAAAATTTGTTGCGAGAACCCCCTGAGAGCAGCCCTTTGGGGAAGATTAGAACAAGTAGTCATCTGCCAAAAACTGCCGCAGCAAGCTGCACCATCATGGCTGCCACCCCCACCTTTTCCTGGGACCACGGGCTCCAGCGTGACACCCTTGTGCCTTCGTTGTCCTGATTCAGAGAGATGTCCTGGCCAGCCCAGGCCAGAGAGGGCACGACCCAGATGGCATTACCACCTCCACGAACACCATCTGGGATGAAAGACTGTGACACCCCGCTCCCCTCCAGCGTATCCTTTTCATTCCCACTTTATTTCTTCGCTTTCTAGCATTCTCCTTTAGACTTCTGGCTGATAAGAGTCTGGCTCAGCCATCCTGTCGTCAGAGGTTCGGCTGCGTGCATGTGTTCTTTCTGCATGATGCACTGGATCTGGCCAGATAGCCCATACAGCAGGCTCTGATCAAATGGCCCAATAAGACCACAAGACTTGGTTTAGTAGTGAAGGCGCCCAGCCAGGCTTATTGCTGACAAAGCACGATGCTGATGCCCTGGCTCAATGGTTACAGGTACGCTAGCACACGTATGCCCATGACAATGGACATAGCTCAGTCAGTGTCAGGACTTTCCACCGTCCCCTAAGCTGGACGAAGAGTTAAAGTGAGGAATCCCAACATTTATAGACTGAGACAAACAATCTGGGTTAAACAACTGAACGTGTCATCTTACGCATTTCATGACATGTTTGTTACCTTCCCTTGGACTTTCCTCCTCATGTTTCAGACAAAAATATCACTATTTCATCACTTTTGTCAAAACCATTTTATCGTGTGCTAGGCCGGGGTGTTCTTGTGCAGGCCTGCTGGAATGTGTTTACACGTTCAGCGTGTTTTAGCAATGCCAGCAACACTGGTACTGAGTTCACGTACTGGACACTGACTTGGAGGCAAGCATCTGCTTTTGCCAGGGCCTGACTGTTGCTCGTAGCGTAACTTTTGTTGACTTTGGCTTAGTTCGTCAGGCCTTGCACCAGACCCAGGTTTCAGGCTCTTTTTTTCTACTGAAATTAGCACCTCCACTAACACTACCTGGGATGAAAGACTGTGACCCTCCCCTCCCCCTCGTGTATCCTTTTCATTGCCTCTTTATTTCTTCACTTTTTAACATTCTCCTGTTGCCTTCTGTCTGATAAGAGTCTGGCTCAGCCATCCAAGACAGTATCTGTCACTGTAAGCCTGCGATCAAGGAGAGAGTTAAAAGCAATGCCCTGAACAATCCAATGCTGGTACAAATTTGCCAGGTCTTGGTATGGCTTATAAGACTATGTGCTGTGCTGCCATTTTTCCAACAATAAAGTTGATATGAAAGTCAACACAAGAGACAGAGGCTGGATTTTCTATCTTTGCTGGTCTTTTCTCTCGATGTGTGTGTCTGTAGTAGGGAACAGGACTGGCTTTTAACAGCTCCAGCACAATTGAGCTCACTTCTCCCCCCCCGCCCCCCCCCAAAAAAGGGACAATCATTTCCATCTAAAGACTGTCAAAAAAGGGGGGTTTCCTTTAAAAACTTCAGTTTAAAGGGAAAGGGAACAAATAAAGTTGTTAAAATGAAAGTCTTACTTAATATTTTATATTTCAACTGCCTTAACTCTTTTCCCTTTACCTTTAATAAGTGGCTAAAAGAATTTTTAATAGTGCTTGTGCCATGGTACTAAGCAGGCTGAGGTCTCCGTAAACCAAACCCTGAACCTTGTTTAACACTATTCCGTGTTGGACAGTGACAGGGCCATATAACACCTTTAGCACTTTGGGTGCATATTCCATCAAATGTAATGCAATAGAGCAGAAATGTGGCTTAGTACCACCTTTCTCCCCCTCTTCCTCAGCTGCACCTGTGAATTGAGTCCATAAGATATCCCATTTTAATTCTGCAGTCATCATGGTTTAATTCTTCTTTCAATTTGCATTTAATTCCTGTCCCAGTTTGGCGAATCAGCAGTATTCAGCTACATGTGCACATGCCCTTCAGACGGCATGGTAGCTCAAAATTGTTCTCCAATGTTCTCTAGCATACATTTATGTTCAATCAACCAGGATTTGTCTATTTTTTTGTTGTGTGATTCATATCTAATTATGTGATGTCAGAATGATGGAGTATTTTCAAGCGTTTGCAGGTCGGCAGTTTTTCCCCTCCATTCTTATGGCTAAGTTTTGTATATTTAAGGAGGCCAAGGTCATCCAAAGCATTGTGTTATTCCTCCAACCCCTCCTCCCCCCCTCCACTTTATTTTTAGCTTTAGCTTTCAGAAACGCACGGGAACTTACTGAAAGCTTCCAGACTACTCAGGAATTGTCAGTCCCTAATTAAAGCTAGTGATTGTGTGGTTTGAAAGAATCTCACATTTCATAAGACTACAAGCTCAAGCCCAACTGCTGCTGATGCTAGGTTGTGTTGGCCTCCAGAGGCTGGGCCACTCTCTCAGTTAGAGGTGCTCTCCCATGTATGAGAAACCTGTCCTGTTGTTGCTGTGGATTGATGCTAGGTTTGAGGTTTGCTAATGATTGTGGTCTATGAAGGTACATATGAGATGCTTGTTACGTAGCCATATGACTTCTTGGAACAGTTTTTCCTCTTACAAAATTCTAACTGTGGAAACCTAGGACAGTGAATCCACTATCTGATAATATTTCTATCATAATTTTACATCTATATAATAATAATGTCCAGAGCTCCTAATCAGGCCTGTGGCCATATTGTTCTCAGCACTGTAAAAAAAGATACACCTGAAGACGTGGTCTCTGTCTTAAAGAGCTTCAACTCCACACACATACAACCCCCCCAAAGGGACCAGATTCGTCTCTGCAGCTTTAACGATAACACTGAGCTCTTTTCATCCATTAATCTCAAAGCACTTACCTCCTTTGTAAAGTAACATTAGTCCCTGTCACGAATATAAAGGGAAGGGTAACCACCTTTCTGTATACGGAACTATAAAATCCCTCCTGGCCAGAGGCAAAAACCCCTTCACCTGTAAAGGGTTAAGAAGCTAAGGTAAACTCACTGGCACCTGACCCAAAATGACCAATGAGGGGACAAGATAATTTCAAATCTGGAGGGGGGGGGGAACAAAGGGTTCGGTCTGTCTGTGTGATGCTTTTGCCGGTAACAGATCAGAAATGGAAGCCTTCCAACTCCTGTTAAATTAGTAAGTAATCTAGCTAGAACATGCGTTAGATTTTCTTTTGTTTAAATGGCTGGTAAATAAGCTGTGCTGAATGGAATGTATATTCCTGTTTTTGTGTCTTAAGGTTTTGCTTAGACGGATTCTCTATGTTTTGAATCTGATTACCCTATAAGGTATTTACCATCCTGATTTTACAGAGGTGATTCTTTTACTTTAATTAAAATTCTTCTTTTAAGAACCTGATTGATTTTTCATTGTTCTTAAGATTCAAGGGTTTGGGTCTGTGTTCACCTATGCAAATTGGTGAGGATTTTTATCAAGCCTTCCCCAGGAAAGGGGGTGTAGGGCTTGGGGGGATATTTTTGGGGGAAGATGTCTCCAAGTGGCCTCTTTCCCTGTTCTTTGTTTAACACGCTTGGTGGTGGCAGCATAGGATTCAAGGACAAGACAAAGTTTGAACCTTGAGGAAGTTTTTAACCTAAGCTGGTAAGAATAAGCTTAGGAGGTCGATCATGCAGGTCCCCACAACTGTACCCAAGAGTTCAGAGTGGGGAAAGAACCTTGACAGTCCCATTTTACAAATGGAGAATCTGAGGCATAGAGGTAAAGTGATTTCCCAGGGTCATCCATCAGACTGTTGGCAGAGCTCGGACTAGAATGAAGTCTGCTAAATCCCAATCCAGTGGGTTTATACACCAGACCACACTGCCTTGCTTAACAATATGGCTGAAGCTTTACTGAAACCCTGCTAACACAAGTTACCTGAATTAACTCGTTACTAGCTGGCCTACCCTGGTTTTACCCTGGATTCCCCATTTTGGAGCCTCACCACTTCCTGACAAACTGGATTGCATCATCTTCTGCCATAGCAATCCAGGGAGTGAATCTATGCCCAAGGAATCTATGCTACCACTAACAAGGTTGTTTGCATAGATGCATCCGTTATTTACTAAGCCTTCACCATCTGCTCCAGCCTGCAAACAAATGAACATAATTCACATTGCAATTACATTATAGAGAAGTAAGCTATAAGTGATTTAAAAGCATCTATATGTTCTTTATTCAGCACATCTGCTGTGCTCTCATTTGCAAGAGTTTCAAACACAAATCAGGGGAAGCATTTCTCTTCCTCAACCGATCTATAGTTATTAAAAAAAACCTGAAGTAAACAAGAATTTATTAAAATACTGGGGGTTTTTACCCTAATAAAAGTTTAAGGCCTTGCTCATGAAAGATCCCTACCTCCCACTTCCTGCCTTTCATGTGCTACAGTTTATTGAGACAAATCATTCAGTACATTTCCTCTTTTCTTAGCACAGACAAATCATCATTCAGCAACACCGCCTTGTGAACATCAAACTGGATGGCAGGCCATTGGCTAATAGGTATTAAAAGAATATAATCCCTCCTTAAAAACAAAACTCCTTTGCTAGGATGCCAACTAAAATTGACAGTGGTTAAGGCAGCTGGGGTGCTGAGACCACTGCTTAACACCCTGATGCATATGGTCTCCTTGTCCTCCCCAGCCTGTCTGTTTCCAGCTGTTGTCTCTTATTGTAAACTTAGATTGTAAAACGCTGTGGGGCAGGGACTGCTTTTTGGCATGATGGGGTCCTAGTTCATGGGGCTCCTAGGTGATACAGCAACACAAGTAACAAATATGGGGGCCAGGTTCACAAACTAGGTTACAGACTCTATACCACCTGAGGGATGCAAAAAGGGGCAACTCACCAGCCACAAAAGCTCAGCAGAGAATTCCCCTTACATAAGGGAACTCCCTGAGGGAGCAACGGCACTGCAATCGAGCTCTGCTTCTCTGTGCCACATTCCAAAACAGAAGGCATGTCAAGGAACAGAGAAATAGTAGGAGGGATAGCAAAGGAGATGGCATCGGATCCTTAGCCAGGAGTGACAACAGCTTTAAACTGTGTTGGGCTGAGCCACACCCGAAGAATCAGGAAGCCACTTCCAGCTCCATAAATGTTTCCTGCACTGAATAATGAGGGTACAATCTAGCCCATGAAGTGCTAAGGTCACAAATGGTAGAAAGAGACCCACCATATGCCCTTGCTTTAAAGAACAGTGATTGAACAACACAATAAAGACAACATGAAGGTCTTTAGAGAGCTTACGCAACCGTGGTATGTATAATCCTTTAAAAATGTGTGTAATGAGGTTAAAGCTGTACTTCTGTCAAATGCAGAAGCATTCTTTAGTATGATGTAGCATTATGAGCACCTAGGACTGTGCAAGTGTTTACCAAGTCTAGGATCTGCTGAATAATTAAAATGATGATAATGGCAATATTGTAATGTTTTATGAGGCAGCAATCCAGTTGCCAAGTTGATAAATAATGAGGCCAAAGGGTTCAGTCATGATGAGGGGAAAAGGATTATCCATTTAACCCACTATGCTTTAGCTTTTAAATAAATCTGCATGTGGTTCTTTTTAAGTAAACACTTGAAGTCCTTGACTGGACAGCGTACTAGTGAATTTTTGAATAAGAATGGTAACTTAAGTTTGCAGAATGGAAATTATAATCCCATTTTTACATGGTCACACAATTTCCAGAAATGTAGCTTTGGGATAAAAATTGGGTTTGGTGACTGTGGAAAGTTTGAGCATAATCCCTTGTGTCATTTTTGAGTACTGGAAAAGTGAAAGACACATGTTTACCAAATAAAAAGAGAGTTACACACATTGTAACCAAGGCAATGGTAAAAATAGGGTGTTTGATATTTGAACCTATATACAGGTAGAGTGCTTACTGAGGACCAGCAACTTGACATATCTATGAACATCTGTTTACCAGCCAACATATTACCACTCATGTAAATTGCCTACTAAGTCTGTCCCGTAGAAAGATTCCCAAAAGTGTGCACTTAAAGTTTGATGCACCTGTACATGTAGGTACATAAGTGAGTTAATGCTAATGAATGTTCTTTTCTCTTTTGGTTAAGCCACTGACCTGGGACTTGGGATATAGGAACTCAATTTCCAGCTCTGTCACAGACTTCCTATGTGATTAGTTTTGCCATCCAATGATTTTTTTTAAATCCTGTCCCAAATCTAACTTAAAAGTCAAAAACCTAAAAAAAGAAACCCATCATCCTGAAAATCGAACACAAAAACAAAACAAATGGTTTGGGATAGTGACATTAAAACAAATTAAAACGGTCAAAAATTAAACTATAATTAGCTTCAAAAACCATCTGTCCGAACTACAGACCAGAATTGGTCAAAACATTTCATTTTGACAATTTGGAAACTTCTCTCAAATGTTTTAAATCAAAATTCATCAAAACCAACCCTTTCTTGCAGTGTCTTGGTTTTGATTAATCAGCATTTTCTGATGAAAAAAGGGTATGTCAAAAAATTCCTGACTAGTTCCCTGTGTATGACCCCAGGCAAGTCACTTAATCATTTTGTGCCTTACTTCCTCATTTTACAAATGAAGATATTAAATCTTTCTTTCCCCACCTTGTGCTTACCTTGATTTAGACTGAGTGAGTCAGTCAGCAACCACTCACGACCCAGCTCCAAGGACAACAACGCTAAGGAGTTGGGTCAGAGCCTGAGTCCCACTCTGAATCGGGTCCAGCGTGAATGGACATCAAGCTGCAGACCTAAGTCAGAAGGTCTGCATAGTGCAGTATAGCTGAGAGACCTGGGTCCAGCAACTGTAAACCCAGGTTAATAATGCAGTGTGGACACTATCAGGGAGAGGGGCATGGATCACTATCCATGTCGCACTCCCTGTCAGTACCTGGCTCAGGCCTGGGAAGCTAATGATCCAATTAGCAGATCAAATTCGGTGATGAGTCCTGGTCCCGTGCCACCTGAGGCAGGGGCTTGGAAACACTGAGTCCACAAGCTGGGTCCCACAGACCCAGGCTTAGTGTGGAGTGTAGACATAATCTTAGTTATGCAGACCCCATTCTGCAATGAGACTCTCTCATGTGCTTAAAGTGTATGTACTGAAATAATTCCATTGAAGCCAATAGGGCGACTTACACAGTCCATACAATTTATCATTTATTAAGGCCCTTTAGAGAAAATCCTCTACCTTCTGTATTATATATGAAAATCTTTGAGTGTCAAATCTGGCCATATTGTGTTCCATTATTTTTGTAAAGACACCCACCAACTGTAGTCAGCAGGTGAGAGGTTCTTCCTCCATAGGAGTTCCATTTGACACACTTTTGCATCATGGACCCCCTCCCTGCAAAGCAAGCTAGCAGACAGGGTGTGTCTGCACAGCAGTTTGGAGGGAGCCCACCAGCCCAGGTTGACAGACTTGGGCTGGTGGGGCTCATGCTCTAAGAATAGCCATGTAGGTAGCACTTTGAAGATATGGCTCAAGCAGGAGCTCAGGTTCTGAAGCCTAGGGAGGGGACTGGGCTTCAGAGGCTAAATTCCCACCTGAATGGCAGTTTCAAAGCATATGGCTATTTTACTAGCCCAAAGTGGTTGACCTAGGCTGGGAGGCTCCCTCCCATTTAGTCCGAAATGCTTTGTGGACATACCCATAGAGTCTCTGCAAAGCTAGCTTAAAATAAAGGAATGCTTTCTTGTGCTTGTTGGGCCAAGCTGCTCAGATGATGCAAGTCAGCCTAGCTCCACTGACTTCAAACACGACATATACTGATCTTAACATCCTCATTTTAGTTTCTAGCAAATCTAACCAAAGAGACCTAAATACTGAAAACAACTTAAACGCTTCTCTGCCATGAAGCTTACGAAGAACTTGACAACTGTTAGATTATGGGTGTGCTGGGGCTACAGCCCACCAAGCTGACCAACACTGTTGTGATTTCTTTCCCACTCCATCGGTCAGTCTGTTTCCATCTGTTGTCTCTTGTCATGTAAAATGAACTCTAAGTATAAGGCAAGTTACTGCATTGCAGGCGAGGATGTGAATCGTATACTGCACCAGCTTGCTGCACAGCAACGTCCTGTGTGGACATTGCTGCAGTGCACTGAAAGTCCCAGCGCACTGAAAGCGTGTCTTGGTTTCCTACTCTTTGAAAGCATAGTACCCCAAGCCACTCTCTGGGACTGCGTAATAGCGCAAAGACTCACCGGTGTGGTGCTTCCTGCTGGTCATTTGGGAATTAGCTCATCCAGCACACGGAGCGCTTCCTGGTGGCCAGTGTCTCACCTGCCTCAGGCCCCCATGTCCCTCCCAGACCCCGGTGCCCCTTACCCTAGGGTTCTTCCCACCACAGTACCCCCACACACTGGGTCTCCCCCCCACCCCAGAACCCCCAACCTTCTATACCCACCTTGCCTCAGTGGCTACTGCCCGTCGTCATCTAACCCCCGATCACTGGGGCAAACTGCAGTCTGTAAAGGCCACTCATCATTGGCAAGGGGGGTCAGACCAGCTGCCTCTGCCTGTTCCTGGGCTGTACCTCCCAGCCCCAGGACTTGCATAGGCCTTTTTCAAGGCCTCAGCCTGGGGAGTTGCCAGGCTAGAGCTCCCCAGCTCCTCTTGCCCTTCCCCAGCACTGCTCTGTCCCAGGTACCCTTTGCTCCTTCAGGCAGCTAGGTCCATCTCTCTCCAAACCTAGAGACTCTGACCCAGCTCCTTCCTTAGGCCGTCTTATACTCCTAGTCTGGCCCTGATTGGCTGCCTCAAGCCCACTCCTGATTGGCTGATTGCTTTTCCAGGGCTGTTTTTAACCCCTTCCACACCAGAGTGGGGTGACCGCCCCGCTACAGACTGTCATTGAATGGTAGCAGTGTCCACACGGAAGTTTCTGTGCAACAAGCTGGTGCACGGTAGATTTAGACCATGGCTTGTACTTGCTGTATAGATAAGCTCTTACCCAGGCACTAATACAAATCAAGTGGACATTTCATTTAATTTAGACAATTTTATTTCAAGTTCATCTTTACTTTCTACAAATATTCCAGTGACCAAGTGCACTGGAAGAGATAATTGCTGAAACAAGAGAGTTTTTAAACAAATATAGCAAGGTATTCATGGAAAATTAATTGAGAATCATGAGTATTTACATGCAATACCTGACTCTAAGAGTTACATGAATTCAGTCGTGTCCAATTAAAATACAGCCTAAGTTTCAAATTGATACCGAATATTCTAAGCAAAAGTCACAGCAGAGAGAACACAATCAGTCCACAGACTGAAATGTGTCCCACTTAAAAATGCTCATTGAATAATTTCTAAAAAGCGAATACATTCATGAAAAATTCCATTTCATTGTGAACTACCAGTGGTAAAAAGAGTTACATTCAATTACTTACATAGTTGCTACAAAAATATCACCCCTCCAGAACCTGTGGGAGAAGTTTGTGGTCACAAGTGGCAGGGAGGATCCACTGCCAACTGTGAAACCCAAGAATTTGTGGTAAAGAACAAATCTGCAGACCCCAGGTTTGGGGTTTTTCCCCTCTGCTCCCACACCAGCAAAGCTCACTTAGGGACCTTGCTACCATTCTTTTACTTTCCATTTCTCTATTAGCAATTTCAGTGCCCCTGCCCCACCCAGACAGGTAAAAGGTATGGCGTGCAGCTAATGCTAGAGTGCTTACTGGAAATTCTCCAAGTCCTGAAGATGGGATGCCACAGAGGGTCCTCTCTCAGGTTCTGCCCCAAACACGAACCTTCCACGCCACACACACAGGCCAGAATGAGTACAGAAGGGCTCTGTGGGGATGGGATTTCATGGGTTTAAGGGAGGGGCATGTTTGGAGAAGGATGGGATAGATCACATTCCAGATTCACTGCTTTCCCTCTTCCATATTCCACACCATGGTTCTGCCCACGATTATAAACTGATGGGCCACATATCGTAGCACACATATGTACTGCACCATATATGTAGTGAGAATCAAAACAACTTTATAAATATTAAATATTAGAATAACTAGTGGGTTAGGATAAAATACTACTTCTTTAGGTAATTCATTTCAGGCTAATTTGAAGTCTAATGGAATCAACATCCACTACCTGTCAAAATACCCAAATGCCCTGAAATTCCTTACTGAGCAGGGAAGGAGAGCTAATAACGGATGACATCAAAAGGCTGAGGTGTTTAATGCTTATACTGCTTCACTCTTCACTAAAAAGTTAATGGTGACCAGATACTCCACCCAATTAATATTGACAAGGGGGAAGGAACAAGCGCCAAAATAGGGGGGGAAAACAAGTTAAAAGAATATTTAGGAAAGTTAGATATACTCAAGTCATCAGGGCCTGATGAAATTCATCCTAGGGTACTTAAGGAACTAGTGAAGCAATCTTGACATCATTAGCAATTATCTTTGAGAACTCATGGAGGACAGGCAAACATAGTAACTATCTTCAAAAAGGGGAACAAAGAGGACCTGGGGAAATTATAGACTAGTCAGCCTAACTGCGATCCCTGGAAAGATACTGAAACAAATGACTAAATAATCAATTTGTAAACACCCAGAGAATAATAGTGACATAAGGAATAGACAGCATGAATGTGTCAAAAACAAACCGTCCTAATTTCCTTCTTTGACAGGATTACTGGCCTAGTGGATGGGGTGAAGCAATAGACATGTTATATCTTGATTTTACCAATGTTTTTGACACAGTCTCAAATGACAGTCTCATAAGCAAACTAGGGAAATGTGATCTAGGTGAATTTACTATAAGGTGGGTGCATAACTAGTTGAAAGACTGTATTCAGAGTAGCTATCAGTGGTTTGCTGTCAGACTGTCAGAGTAGGAGGATGTATCTACTGGGTCAAGGGTGACCCACAGTAGTTAGTCTTGGGTCTGGTACTAGTCAATATTTTAATTAATGAGTTGGATAATGGAGTGGAAAGTATGCGTATAAAGTTTGCAGCTGACACCAAGCTGGATGGGGGTGCAAATATTTCAGAGGACAAGATTAGAATTCAAAATGACATTAACAAATTGGAGAATTAGGCTAAATTCAACTAGATGAAATTCAAGAAAGACAAGTGCGAAGTACCACACTTAGGAAGGAGAAAATCAAATGTCCAACTACAAAATGAGGAATAACTGGCTAGGTAGTAGTTCTGCTGAAAAGGATCTGGAGGTTATAGTGGATCACAAATTGAATATGAATCAAAATGTTATGCAGCTGCAAAACACATTCAGGAGTGTATTAACAGGAGTGTTATATGTAAGACACAGGAGATAATTGTCCCCTTTATTATGTGCTGGTGAGACTCATCTGGTGTACTGAGTCCAATTCGGTGGCACCACACTTTAGGAAAGATGTGGGCAAACTGGAGAGTGTCCATAAGACAGCAACAAAAATGATAAATGGTTTAGAATACCTGACTTATGAGGAAAGGTTAAAGAAGAAAAAAAATACAACTCTCAGGGGAGGGTGCACCTGATAACAGTCTTCAAATATGTTAAGGGCTTTTATAAAAAAAGAGAACAGTGATCAATTATTCTCAATGTCCACTAAAGGGGTTAATTTGCAGCAAGGGAGATTTAGGTTAAATATTAGGGGGGCGGGGGGGACCATGTTACTGTAAAGATAGTTAAACTCTGGAGCAGGCTTCCAAGGGAGTTTGGAGAATCCCCATCACTGGAGATTTTCAAGAGCAGGTTGGGATCTAGAGATGGCCTTGGTTAGGGTGACCAGATGTCCTGATTTCATAGGGACAGTCCCAATTTTGGGGTCTTTTTCTTATATAGGCTCCTATTATCCCCCCCCCCGTCCCAATTTTTCACATTTGCTGTCTGGTCACCCTAGTCTAGGTTTACTTGGTTCTGCCTCAGCAGAGGGAGCTGGCCTTGATGACTTCGAGGTCCCTTCCAGCCCTACATTTCTATGATTCATAGTGAACCTGATTATACTGTCCTTTCTCTGTTCCCAAACTGGAAAGCAAACAAAAATTTCAGCCTCCCTGACTCCAACTCATTCTAGATAATGACGACTGGACAGAACTCCACTTTGAATATATTCAAATACTGGTTTGGACGTTAAGAGGGGATTTTTGTGCCGAGTAATTATGTATCATTTTGCTGGCTTGGTGGTAGTGGGATATATCTAAGACTTGTGGCACCTTAGAGACTAACCAATTTATTTGAGCATAAGCTTTCGTGAGCTACAGCTCACTTCATCGGATGAAGTGAGCTGTAGCTCACGAAAGCTTATGCTCAAATAAATTGGTTAGTCTCTAAGGTGCCACAAGTACTCCTTTTCTTTTTGCGAATACAGACTAACATGGCTGTTACTCTGAAACATATCTAAGACTTGTCATTCAAATACTCAGCCGTGCTGTGGAGTTGATGAGAGATTAGCACAGACCAGTATTAGCACAGTGCTTCTGTGATTTTTCCCTGCAGTCTGTGCTCTCAGTTGATTTAAAGAAAGATGTGTGGCAAAGAAATAGATACCACAAAAGTCAAATTATTACAACAAATATCAGTAAGATACTGCCACACAGTCTGAAAAGGCAACTAAGCTTTGCACGTTCTAACTCCATTTTAAGGTGTAGCCCCCTAAGTAATGATTTCAACTGATTCCATATAAAAGCTTTTGCACTGGACCGAGACAGAGAACAAAGAAACCCAGTGCAGAATAGCTAATGTAAGACAACACAGAAAAATCTGAAGATGGTGCTGGAGAATGTTACTCTACTTTAAAGGACAAAACAATACATCTCACTTGAAGAATAGAGATTTGTGAACATGCTAAGACCTCTGTTGATAGACTCTCAGGCCCAAATGTTTAAACCTGGGTTCCTGAGGCTAGGTACCGAATCCATATTTAGTCACACGCATACCCACACACACTCCAGTTGAGGTCTGTAAGTGTCTAATGTAACAGTAACTACTGACATTCAGTGGATTCATCTTGCTATCATCTGCCAGAGGCATAGTGCGTCTTTGGAACCCTGACCCAGGTCATGTGACTGAGGCCCGCAAGTAAAATTGCAGCTCTCTGGTGCATTAAACCCTTAATACACTTTAGATACCCAATTTTGAAACTTATGGCCTCAGTCCCCAGTGACTATAACAGCTGTGCAGACTAAACTGGCACTATCTGACTGAGCCCGTAACCCATCTTCCTAATCTCGCTGCAATCACATTGCCTTTTGGTAAGAGAGGGTTACTTACCTTGTGCAGTAACGGAGGTTCTTCGAGATGTGTCCCCCTGTGGGTGCTTCACTTTAGGTATTTGAGAGCCCCTGCACTTGTAATCGGAGATTTGTGGTAGCAGTGCCTGGTTGGGTCGCACATGCACAGTTCCCCACTCCCGCTGCCTCGAGCGGTTACCTGGCGCTGTGCGACCACCCCCACCTCACTTCCTTCTCTATTGCTGAGCATGAGTGTGAAACTCCAAAGTAGAGGGGAGGAGGGAGGGTAGTGGAGCACCCACAAGGGGACACATCTCGAAGAACCTCAGTTACTGCACACAGTGAGTAACCCTCTCTTCTTCTTCGAGTGCTGTCCCTGTGCGTGCTCCACTTCAGGTGACTTCAGAGCAGTGCCCTCCAGAGGAACAGAAGGGCTTCAGAGTTGATGTCGTGGCAGAGGATAACGCGGTGAGTCCAAATAATGCATCAGATGTTGATGCTGCTCTAATGCGTAGTGCTGTGTAAATGTGTGGGCAGAGGCAGCCCATACACGCAGCTCTACATATGTCCGTAATGGGAGTACTGTTCAGAAAAGCCATCGAAGTCAACATTGCCCTGGTGGAATGCGTGCGAATCCCCTGTGGGGGCTGCAGGTTCTGTTGCTGGTAACACAGTTTGATGCATTCTGAAATCCATTTGGAGAGCCTCTGTTTGGATATGGCATCTCTTTTTGATTGAAACGAATTATGTTGGGGACTTGTGGCATGACCTTGATCTATATACGTAAAAAGCCAGGGTCCTGTGAACATCAAGGGTGTGATTATAGATTCCTGCCTATCCTTATGTGGCTTAGGATAGAACATTGGTAAGTAGAGGGGTTGGCTGAGGTGGAATGAGGAGGTGACCCCAGGTAAGAACTTGGAATGCGATCTGAGAGTAATTTTGTCTTTGGAAAATACTGTTTAGGGTGGATCAGCCATGAGGGCCTCTAGTTCTCTCACTGGTCTTGCAGATGTAATGGCAACTAGAAAGGCCACCTTCATGCAGAGGTGAAGAAGTGAGCTAGTGGCTAATGGCTCGAACGGGTGTCTGGTGATACCCCAGAGAACTAACCTGAGTCCCCATGGTGGCATGGGAGTGCAAATTTCAGGGTAAACATTGTTGAGGCCTTTCAGAAAACATTTGGTGGTAGAGTGCGCAAAGATTGATGTGCCATCTATCTTATGGTGAAAAAAGAAAAGGAGGACTTGTGGCACCTTAGAGACTAACCAATTTATTTGAGCATGAGCTTTCGTGAGCTACAGCTCACTTCATCGGATGCATACTGTGGAAATTGCAGAATACATTATTATATACACAGACACCATGAAACAATACCTCCTCCCACCCCACTCTCCTGCTGGTAATAGCTTATCTAAAGTGATCATGGCCCATCTTGATGATCACTTTAGATAAGCTATTACCAGCAGGAGAGTGGGGTGGGAGGAGGTATTGTTTCATGGTGTCTGTGTATATAATAATGTATTCTGCAATTTCCACAGTATGCATCCGATGAAGTGAGCTGTAGCTCACGAAAGCTCATGCTCAAATAAATTGGTTAGTCTCTAAGGTGCCACAAGTCCTCCTTTTCTTTTTGCAAATACAGACTAACACGGCTGTTACTCTGAAACCTATCTTATGGTGGAAAGCTTCTACAGCCGAGAGATGTACCCTGACTGAGCTCATAAAGAGG
Source organism: Natator depressus (assembly GCF_965152275.1). NCBI lineage: Eukaryota > Metazoa > Chordata > Testudines > Cheloniidae > Natator > Natator depressus. The sequence goes on along the minus strand of NC_134238.1, from coordinate 121,164,934 downwards.
TCTGATCTCTTAAGGTCAAGCAGGTAATCCAGAATCAAAGGTAAGGGCGCAGATACGGTCTGTTTGTTTCGTGTGACACCAGGAATCAAAGCGGCTCCATTTGTGTAGGTATATGCGGCGGGTAGTCGGTGTGCAACTATTTAATAAAATGTCCTGTACTTCTTTGGAGCATGTAATTTCAGGTCCCTGGAGCCATGGAGCAACTACACTTTGAGATGGAGTGTCCAACTTCGATTATCTCCAGTGCCCATCTGTCTGTAGTGAAGGATTGCCAGACTGGGCAATAGGGAGTTAAACAGTCTCTAAAGGCCTCGAAGATGGTAGGAGTTTCCAGTGTTGAAAGTTGTGGGGGGTCTTGGGCCCTCGACCAATGTCTCAAACTTGCTGCCTGGTGGATGGTTGATGAGATGTGGTAGACTGATTTGACAGTTGTCGTCTCCTTGAGGGCCGTTGTTTCCGGGCTTATGGCTCGTATTGCCTGTGTATCTGTGTGAATGGAGTGGGCAGGAATCAATGTGGGTTGCAATAGCTTCCTTGTCTTCTCATTGTCCTAGGAGTATAGATACCCGGGGACTTCAGAGTCGCCCATGAGTCCTTGAGGGTGTGCAGAGACTGGTCTGTTTTGGCTGCGAGGAGTTTGGGCCCTTCGAATGGCAGATCCTCCACTGTTGCTTGCACTTCTTTGGGGATGCCAGAGAGATGCAGCCAGGACGTCCTTCTCATTACGATCGCGGTGGCTGTGGATCGTGCAGCTGTATCTGCCTAATCTAGGGCAGCTTGCAGTGCCATCCTGACAATCAGTTGGCCCTCAGAAATGCGTGCACCAAATTGCTCTTTTCTTTCTCAGGGAGAAAGTCAATAAAATCAGATAGTTTGCCATAATTTGTGTGGTCATATTTTGCTAATAATTTTGCCTCGTAATTAGCAATTCTAAGGTGAAGCGTTGCTAAAGAATAAGCTTTTCGGACAAAGAAGGTCGAGCTTCTTCCAGTCTTTGTCATATGGTGTGGTTTTGGGGTATGATTGTTTGCCCCTTTCATTAACAGCATTCACTACTAGGGAGTTTGGTGTGGGATGTGAAAAAAGAAAATCTGTTCCCTTTGCAGGGACATATTATTTCCTGTTGCACCTCTTGCAGTTTGGTGCAATTGGTGCAGCGGTCTGCCAGATGTCTTTGATGGATTCCATGATTGCATCATTCATGGGAAAAGTGATTTTTGATGATGCTGACGTTTGTAGGATGTCAACGAGCTTATGTCGTGTCTCCTGCACTTCCTCCAGGGAGATGTCAAGGGAATCTGCAACTCTCCTATAGAGATCCTGGAAATGTCTAAGGTTGTCCCCCATGTTGGGAGGAGGGGGCATGATGGTCTCGTCCGTGGAGGAGAAAGAAAAATGGGTTGTTGGTTCGACATCCTGGTCAGAGGTTTCTTCCTGTTCGCCCATCATCTATTCAGGGGGCTCAGATGGTCCCAGTACCGATGGTGCAGGTGACTGCCATGTACCTCACTGTGTGGGCTAAGAGTTTGAGGTGGTGTGGGAGATATGCCATCCATGGGGCCCAGTACATCTACTGTGGATGGAAGGGCATAGGAGCCATCTAAGGGTGCCCGTACCACTGTTGTTCTTTGGCCCCTGTATAGTACTCCTTGTTTGGCAGGGCTGGTTTGATCATTTCAAGGGTGGGAGATGAGTGCTGCGAGGAATATGTCTCTCCCTCATCATCGCTCGAAAATGGGGGAAGCAGATGGCGGTGGAGTGGTGGGGCAGCTCGGTTCTGTGGTGATCTCTGTGTCAGGAATGGGAGAGTCGGGTGCGGAGGACCCCATAAGGTCTCTGGGAAGGAAGAAGTGCTGTGGTGCCGACAGCCCCGGTGCCATTGGTGCGGTAACAGTGGATACCAGCTGAGGTGGAGCTGTTGTCTGTAAGGGTGCACTTGTGAATTGAGCTATGCTGACAGGATGTGGAAGCATAGGCTGCGGTTGCTTTGATGGGCCTGGCGCGGTGTGTTGGGACGGCTCCGCTGGTGCAGAGGCATGGGGTTTCTGTTTCCCCTTCTTGGTACCGACAAGGACTCGGTTTGGGGAATGCCGTTTCTTGGTCAGTTCCCGAGCTGGTGGGGACAGTGCACGCTTCTTAGCTACCTTTCTGTCTGGGTGGTCTGTCGCATGAGTCACAGGCAAAGACGAGCCCCTGTCACAGGCTGCAGTTGGAGAACTGCGTCCCGGGGTGTCCGTGTTTCCGGCTCTGATGCCGGGCGGAGAGACTGCTCCATTACCAGCCTAAATCCCCAAACCAGGCCCTGGTGGGATGCACAAAACCTTAATTCAGCTGCCTCCAAATTCTGTAGATGTCTAAATTCACTCAGTGCCTAACTTTTGCAGTAAAAGTTCCCTAGGCGCTTATATTTCTCTCATGCATATGTGGACGGTAGCCCCACACCTGACATCTGGACTCCTACGCCACAGAGTGATGCACAAACTGGGCCAAGATAGTCATTCCTTCACCTAATTCACCTGAAGGGCCTGATCCAATCAGTGTGCTCAGACCTTGCCTACAGGATCAGGCATATATAGGTGAATTTACACACTGTGGCCAGAAGGGAGGGAGGGAGGGAGTGGAGAACCTCCTTGTAATTTTTAGCCCAGTGGTTAGGGATTTAAACAGGGACCTACCATCTCCATCTCTTCTATCCCACAGTGGATAAATAACGGAAGACTCACTAGGCCAATGCCACACAGAAAGCACAAGCACACACAAGTGACTCTGTAGCCTGGTGGTTAGCTCTCTCATGTAGGAGACCCAGGATCTAGTCCCCTAGTTCCAATGTTGTTGTTTTAAATTATTTATCCACCATGGAACAGCTTCAACAAGAAAGACTGAGGGAGCCCCACAGCAGATTATCCCATGGTCTAATAATTCGGGCACCTCACCTGAGAGGTGACAGATCCCTGTTCAAATCCCTTGCCAGATGAAGGGGGGACTTGATCTAGGAGGTGTCCCACATCCCAGATAAGTAGCTCAACTTTTAGCTGAATGTGTATGGGAGAGGTTCTCCCCCACCCCAAGTTCTTGGAAAACAAGCATAGACACCGAACCCCAAAGAGAGGGTTTGCAGCTGAGAATCCCTAAAAGAGGGAAGTACTTCTCTGCAGCCTAGACTTAGGTGCCTATCTCCCGGAGGAAGGGATTGCTTAGCATACAATAACTATCTTTGGCAAGGAACTGCCTAGCATCCTGGTTTTTGGGAATCCCATTCTGAGGCACCTCTCTCTCCCCGTTCATTGTACAGGGAGCATATGTTGCCTAACTAAAACTTTGTGAATCCTAGTAATTTTCTAGGCAACTAAGATTTAGGTGTACCAATGCTCAGCTTCACCACACTTAAGTTCCTGTGTGAATCCAGCCTCCTGAAGTCTGTGGCGGAATCCAGGCCTCCTGAGGGTTAGCCCAAAGCCTTAACCCCAAGGCCATCACTTCTACTGCTGTAAGAGATCCACTAGCTCTAAATGTTGCTTTGTCTTGAGTCTTGAAGAGAAAATTCCCTCTCCTTATCATGTGCAAGTGACCTTGGTTCGTGTTTTATAATGGAAACACTAGCACATCCATAATTATATTGAAAACTATTGTCAATATTGTGTTTTAAAGAAAATATTAAGAGTTCTGTCCTACAAGATCCAAGTGTATAATTCTCATTGGACTTCCCTATGTGAAGACTTTTCAGAATTGCACCCTTTTAAACATAGAGGGCCTGATTTTCCACTACTTTGCACCTTGTGCAATCATTTACATCTGCACAAGGCAAGTCACAGTTTGGTACACAAGATCTAAGGCAGTGGAGAACTAAGCCCCAAAAGAACTGAATCTTCACAAAGGACTAAATTCTTCTTCATTACTCTACTATAAATCCAGAGTATTAACGGCCATGGAATTAGAGTTACATTGTGTAAGTGAGAACAGAATTTGGCACACTAAACCTAGGGGTAATCACACAATATTTTCTTTGTAATATAAATGACATTTACATTTATTGAACACGTTAATATGAAGATCCACATGTCTTAGCAAATGATGGGTTCCAGCGCTCACTATTTCTACTTTGTCTAAATTCAGGTTTGAACAAATTACTGTTCATCCACAGTTTGACATCTGAGAAACAATGAAATGGTGCTCAGCTAGATAGCAGAGATACGGACTCAACTGCCAAGTAAAACGGAATCATCTGCACAGAAATGGAAATTTAAACAGCACTAATGAATAACATGACTGAAGGAAAGCATATACATACTCAACAAAGAGAGGATTTTGATTAAAATCTTGAGGGACATAGATGCAGTCTCAGCAATGAAAGTCACCTAAGAGAAAGGGGATGCCTTGATTAAAAACGAATGGCATTGCTTCAAAATGGTACCAACCGATGCTGAGACTGAACAACAAGGGATGGATCACTCAATTGCCCTGTTCTATTCATTCCCTCTGAAGCATCTGGTACTGGCCACTGTCGAAAGACAAGATACTGGGCTAGATGGACCACTGGTCTGACCCATTATAGCCATTATTATGTTCTTATGTTCAATATTAGAGATGGACAAACTGGTATAGACGATATGACTTCCCATACCTGCCCACCAAAGCTCAAGTGAATCTCGAGGTTAGACTAAATTGAAACAACTCTTTCCCCTCCTGCCTTGTTTAGCTGCTTCTTATATCTGCATTTCCCGGTTCCACACACAACTGGAAATGGAAGCAGCAGAATATATTAAGAGCTATTTTTGTGAGTCTTAGCCTACAGCTGAAATTAGGATTTAGAGATTTCCAAAGGGAAATTTTGTTTTCACAGGTTTTCCAATGTAACTCTGCAAAATCTAAAAGTTTTGGATATTTCAGGTCACCTTTCAAGAAGTATCATTCCAAACTTCTGGCAATTATCTAAACTGAACCCAAGCCTTTGAAGGTTTATCCCATCCCTAATAAATACATTATATCATGTTTCTTATACTGATATAACTTAGTCCCTTTTAGAGCTGAGAATAAGCACTTTTGTACTGTATAACTGCATCCCAAACTGGATGGGATGGATACTGCTTTATACTACTACAGTTAAGTTGGTTCTATGGGTGTGTTTAGACAATGCCTGCGTGAAGGAGTTAGACATTCCCCCCCCCTCCAGTTACACCAGGTAGTAAGAGCGGCCCTTGTGAAATTAGTTGTGGTTACTTACATGAAGAGTTGTATTCAGTCTTACTGCATTTTTTATTTACTGCATTGTTTTCAAACTTAGTTCGAAGAATTCCCCTAAGTTTTCCCTTTCCACTTTATCTGTTTTTATGCTCTATATAAACACATGCACACTCTACACACAAGACTGCCTTTAAAAAGTATTAAGGTTTCAAAGTCAAGCACTCAGAAGTTAAGTCTAGCATTCCCTAAGATTGCCTGTGCAACCTTAATTTAGCCCCCTTGTTGTGTATGCATTAGGGTACAGTCTTTAATTACATGATCACACATTTTTTTCCCCTCACAAGAGCCCTGCCTCTTCTGTGCACAGATTGGATCTGCCCTAGGGGATGAATCAGGGTTGTGCTTCATCCACTGTACCTATGTGATGCTACTCAAGTCGCTTAAGACAAAGTTTTCACCAGTGGTGATGAATTGTGTATTCCTCATTTACTAGGTGCCCAACTCAAGACCCTGGGATCGGATCTGCAGAAGTGCTGAGTATTCACAGCTGTAACTGATGTCAACATGAGCTGTGCTTTGAACATATAAATGCTAAGTACTCTGAAAATCAGGTCCTAGGTGTCAAGTTGGGCACCCAACATTACAGAATACTGGTGACCCTTAACGTACCTGGGCCTCAGTTCCCCACCTGTAAAATTCACTCGTCTCACCAGATAGTGTGAAAATAAATCCATTCATATTTGTGAAGCACAGATATTTTAGTGATGAATGCTACAAAAGCCCTTGGAAGAAATTAATAATTCTATCTTTGCCACAAGGCTTCAATAGTATACAGTAAATAAGGCCTGGAGCCACACACTGAACAATGAGGAGAAAACAAAATATTGACTAGCTGCTCATTAGGTGAGCACTGTTCATCTTGTGCACTGAATACTGCAAGGGTCCTGTTTAAAAAAAAAGAAAAGTATGTGATCACGTAATTCAGAGTATCATAATGCATACACATAACTTTCCTAACTTTGCAGTGCTTGACTTTGCAACCTTAATAATGTTCTTTTAACATACATTGCTTATTATCTATATATTACACACACAGATCTGCATTACATACAGTAATAACTCACCTCAATCTCAAATCAAATCTTGAGTAGAAGCTAAAATAAGCCTTGTCCCCCAAGGTTTGAAAAGTGTTCCATCAGTTGTTTTCCCTCTTTTCATGCAACTCTGTCCCCCTAATTTCTCCCTGAAGTAAAGCCATAAGACTGCTGCAGGAAGACCTCTTTTTACATTATTTCATACCACACCAGAAACATCTGGTCTCTCTATTTAGCTGGACTGAGCGTTTAGGATCAGTCCCGAATAAGGGGCAGTGACTATATGCTTGAACCCTCCTTCCCAGCCCTGCTCCCCAGCCCTAATCATAATTCTTCCAATGCTTAGTAATAAATTACTGCAGCCCTTGACAGGGTGAAGGTTACTTCCCTCTAGTCTATATCATGTCTGGGCTGCTCAGGCCACTCCCTGCCTTCTCTGTCCACTTTTCTGCATGGGGGCCTATCCAGAATTCATGTGCTATGCTCCTCCCCAGATCTAGGCCCAAGAGTCCAGAAAGCCAAGTGGGAGGACCTACTCCCCTGCTTTGATGAGCAAGACAAAGCACCTTCTAGCCCAATATTTGCAGTGAAATTTCTAAAACACAGGGGCTTGCATAAGCATCAGATGATCTGTAGGCTGCTGAACAGAGATAATCCTTTTTGAAGTTTTGCCTGTCCTTGCTGATCCAAGTGGCACTGGGAGCTCTCCTATTCTAAAAGTGATTTCTTTGATTTTATTTTTAATTTCAAAATGGAAGAACTTTGCACAAGGTGATAAGTTAAAATATGAAATAGGAGAGGGGGGCAATAGCACCTTTGAAAGATCAGCTATACTGTTCTGGGAAAGAACTGTGATTCACAATATAGTTACAGAAGAGATCTTGTGCACCGTTTGAATAGAAGACTATACAGGATTGTAGTTCAGACCTACAGTAACCAGAAGCTCTATACTTGTAGAGAAGGAGTGCTAATGAAAACACTAAATCGTGTTACCATATGCTTGTCATCTTGCAACAATGAGGAAGATAATACACAACCCCACTTTCTAGATCCAGAGATAACAGAGAAGTAGGACATAGGACTTTGTTTACCAAAGAAGAGGCAGCTTACATTTCGGTAATTTTTCCTTTAATAATTTAAATGGTGGAAAGAGCCAGAGCATGTCTGCTTGTATAGCTATTGCTGTGTTGTCTGTTAGAATCGCTTATTTCTTATTTGACAACTGGAAATCTGCTAATTCAGAGATGACTCATTGTGTTCGTAGCAAATGACTGCAGAAAAAATTTGAAGTTCATCTAGTGCCTCGTGCATCAATGCCAGGTATAAATATCTAATCAAATACAAGAATCTGTTGGGGAAGAATACACAGTGGATTGGAAAAATTCATTGATGGTGTCGTTACAGGTCTGGAGAAGGAGAAACCTGGAGGGGTCATGTGGAATTTAATCATAACAACAGCACTTTAAACCTGTGGTGTAACAGGGTGTATTCTCCCTCTCCACCCTCCATGCCCCCCAACTTTGTAAAAGGAGTAATTGTAGCTATGTCCAGGACTCTGAGCCTTTCAAATGTTAATATGGGGCTGGAACCGAAATAAAAATTGTATTTGCGTGAGCTGATCCATCAGCTTCTGCCCCATTTAAAATAAGCAATAAAACCTCATGTACTGATACAGTAGTATGGGAAGATAGAAGCAAGTAAGCAGTACTCTCAAGGGATATTTCAGAACTAACCATATTTACAATATCACAGATACTGGCCACATTTCTCTGCCAGCATAATTAATATGAACTTTACACAAAGTATTTGCCCCATCATAAATAAATTCACACAAAGATGCAAAGGAAAAAATGGGCACACAACTGGAATACCTAAGATATGTACTTTATAAGACACAGCTAAAATCTTTTCCACACTTGCAAGAAAGTTATCAGGGAAAAGCAGGGCTTGTACATTTAAAATATTCTTTACAAAAGTCATGAGAATGGAAGGTACATTAACCTAGATTTATCAACAATACAGGGTAATCTAAGGATACTAGAAGATAATCAGATTTCTGGCAAAAAAACCAAACAACAACATTTTTCTCCATAACTGCAAGGTGATATTGACAAAACGAACCAACAAATCTCTCAAAAGGAATGGCAGAATATAATGCTATCTCCTTTAGAGTACAAGTTGCCCTGTACAAGGAGAACAGTGGAAATTGATTAGAAATTACAATTCTTAGAAAATGGAAGCAAAATCCATATCAAATGCTGGAAGAGAGATACCATGATATAGGAAACCATCCTTATCTTTTCAGGAAATATCCCAAATTGAAAGACTTCTGACTTGATGTTAGAAAATTGATGCTAGAATTATTTCAAGCATAAACCCCACAAATGCCTACGATTACAGTTTTAAGAAAGTGCCCTGTTCACTGCAATTGAACAATATAATAGTCTGTAGTACTGCGTGCTTAGAACCTTCATCAGGATCAGGTCCCGCTGTGCTAGGAATAATACATAATACATAATTTGAGATGTAAAGTTTAATCTAAACAGACAAGAAAAGTAAAGGGCAGGAGATAGGAAGATCATCATCACTATTTTACAGATAAATTGAGGCATAGAGGTTAAGATGATTGAATCTGGGGTGGGAGTTTCAAAAAGACCTACGTTATTTAGGAGTAGAACTGGGCAGGAAATAGTTTTCTTGTGGCTTGAGATTTCAAGTCTTTTATCATTCCAACATGGGACGCCCCAAAAAAAAGTTTCCAAAAAAAGTGTGGATTATCAGTTCATGAAAGTTTTTGATCAGGTCAATTTACAGGTTTCATTTGCATTTCAACCTTTATTTTTTCAAACTTTATTTGGTATAATGAACTAAAATTTCAAAATGAAAAAAAAAAGTCATTTTGGATTGAAAAATGAAACTTTTCATTTAGAAAGTGTCAAAATGGGTCACATCAACAATTGTGAAACTCCTCTTCCCCCACAAAAAAAGTGTTGAATCAACTTGATACATCAAAACTGACCCTTTCCTGTGAAAATTTACTGACATTTTCCAATGAAAATACATCCTCTGAAAGTTCCTGAACTGCTCTACTGAGAAGCACAATTCCCATTGGGGAGGAAGGTGGAGGTGTGGTTTTTTACTCCTAAACCATTTGGGCATTTAAAAAAACAACTCACCTTTGTGCTTAACTCCCTTAGGCCCCTTTGAAAATCCCAGCTGGAGGAATTAAGTAATTTGCCCAAGGTCACTCTGAAAACAGAGCCAGGCCCTGGATTCAGATCTCCTGAACACAACAGTGCTTGAAACGCAGACCCTCCTTCCTCTCATTATATAGCCAGTCTGATTGCTTTAGCAGTGCTACCCATGTGAGGAACTGCTCGCTACTGTGAGCAAGGGACACAGTCTGTCCCTTTGGATTTGTGACTGCAATAGAGTTAATCAAATGATGTTTGAAAAAAATTCTCTGAATGTTTTAAAACTAAATTAAAATTACCCAGCTCCAGACTGTAGCTGAGGATCTGGTCCTTAAAAAAATATTAAAACATATGAAAGGTTAGATTCCTGAATACACAACAGTAATTTGGCAAATTGGGTGCTTTCCCCCCTGGAAATCACAGCAAACCAGCCCAACTTGGCCTCTGCTTGTATTAACTCCGCTTTCACCCATTAGGAATATAACTGACATTCTCTGGGTAAACAAGACCTTTCAGACTTGATTTTCAAATGCAGTTTGGTTGTAGCTATGTTGGTCCCAAGATATGCGTGAGACCAGGGGTGTGAGGTAATATCTTTGAAGAGCTCTGTGAAGCTCAAAAGCTCATCTTTCACCAATGGAAGTTGGTCCAATAAAAGATATTCCCTTCCCCGTCTTGTCTCTCAGTTTTCAAAGTCAGGCATAGTTTTGTTCACAGGAATGTACATGCAATTTGCACAGGGAGTAATGCACACAGATGGGATATTTCTATGGTGTTCACTTATCACCCAGTACTTAAAGCAGAACTCCTGCAAAGCACCTTATTCTATGGCCAGTTCCAACTGACAATTGCTGCCCAGCTGTCTTCAAAACTTGGCCCGGAAAGACAGTCCCCAATACCCTCGTGCAAGTGGCTTCCAAGATCCATAGCCATCTGTCAAGGTTCCTTCCCCACTCTGAACTCTAGGGTACAGATGTGGGGACCTGCATGAAAACCTCCTAAGCTTACTTTTACCAGCTTAGGTTAAAACTTCCCCAAGGTACAAACTATTTTACCCTTTGCCCCTGGACTTCCACTGCTGCCACCAAACTTTATCTGGGTTCCTGAGAAAACGTTTTGGAAACATCTTTCCCCCAAAAATCCTCCCAACCCTTGCACCCCACTTCCTGGGGAAGGTTTGGTAAAAAGCCTCACCAATTTGCATAGGTGACCACAGACCCAAACCCTTGGATCTTAGAACAATGAAAAAGCATTCAGTTTCCTTACAAGAAGACTTTTAATAGAAGTAAAAAAAGAATCACCTCTGTAAAATCAGGATGGTGAATACCTTACAGGGTAATTAGATTTAAAACATAGAGAATCCCTCTAGGCAAAACCTTAAGTTACAAAAAAGACACACAGACAGGAATAGTCATTCTATTCAGCACAGCTATTTTCTCAGCCATTTAAAGAAATCATAATCTAACACATACCTAGTTAGATTACTTATTAAGTTCTAAGACTCCATTCCTGTTCTGTCCCTGGCAAAAGCATCATACAGACAGACACAGACCCTTTGTTTTTCTCCCTCCTCCCAGCTTTTGAAAGTATCTTGTCTCCTCATTGGTCATTTTGATCAGGTGCCAGCGAAGTTACCTTTAGCGTCTTAACCCTTTACAGGTAAGAGGATTTTTCCTCTGGCAAGGAGGAATTTTAAAGGGGTTTACTCTTCCCTTTATATTTATGACACCATCCTTTGGCATATTAGTGTACCTGATCTTTGTTTTCAGTCCCAGTGATTCATATGCACATTAATCATGTGTTTACACATGGGTGGGGGTGGGGAGAGACGATGTTTTCAGAAGGGTTCAGCACCCGGAATCTCTCCCTGGGAACCATAGCCACTGTGGAGCGTTCAGCGCTTTTGAAAAAGCAGGCACTTATTGTTTAAGAGATCGTCTGCTGCTAAGTTTTCTTCCTGTCTGCGCTTGCAAGTAGTGCTGTAGCACCGTGACTCTTATTGAACAGTTTCAGTAAAATCTTTGCCGTAAAATGTCCATTACTGGGGAAAAAAAAAAATCAAAATCCCACCAGTGCGGGAGGGGACAAAAATCCAGGCTAGCTACCTCCTCTGGGTTTCTCAGCGTTGGGTTTTATCTATGTCTGTCGTATAAGAGACTTGCTCATGTGAGTGGTGCCAGGGATGTCAACACAGGTAAGCTCTCTGGGGAAGGCAAGGTCTGTTTTGATATTTGCATGGTTCAGGGGTTGAGCACATTGTCAGGGCTTAATAATAAGCAAGACCCATTAGTTCCCATCCTTCTGCCACTTTGGGACTGCTGCCTCCTGGTTTGGGGAATTATAGGAAATGGAAATAATGCCTGGAGAGGTTGCACCACACTTCCATCCTGAGAATCCCCGAGGCAATGGCTACAAATCTACAGTGGCAACTCTTGCTATGCAGTTGCCGCAAAGGGGATGTATCTTTCTGCTATATTTGCTGCAGCTGACAACATTTCTGTGGAACTGATTTTGGTCAATACTAGCCTCAGCCTCCATGCAATATTTAGAATATTAAAACCAACTTTAGGTCCTAGGGCCAGGCCCCCGTGGATTGCATTTGTGCTTCCGCTGCAAAACATGGTAGTAATTTCACAGGCGCCGGAGAGGGAGATGCTGCCGTGACTGTCTGGCTTTTGTTGCTGGGGCTGTGTCTCCAGCCCCCCAGGAAAGCTGTGCCTTGCTCTTTTCTTGAGAGGAAAAGTGGTGGTTTGTGATCTGAATCGTTAGTTCTCTTCTGTTCCCCAGAGTCCCCATCACAACCTCCTATTGCCCTTTTCCCCAGCTATTCAATAAGTTGGTACCTTTTTTTAAAGAGAAGAACCAAGGAAAAGTAAATATCCACTGCCCTCCATTCAGCCCTCTATTGCAAACATTGAATAACCCTCAAAATACCCTCTGTGAGGTAGTTTATATCACTAAAGGTGATTTGCAAAAGCACTCAGTATTGGCCTTCATCCATCTATCTTATGGCTGTCCATCACAGTGGTATCTGGACACCTTCCCCATAAAAATCAATAACAATAGGGAAGTCCGTAGTGGATTTCATGGTGTATCTAGCACTTCCCTTTTGGGGGTTAAAGCTCTGCTTGGGGGAAGGATGTGTGTTTTGTTTCATTTTCTTTTCTTTTTTTGGGCAGGGGGAAAGAAATGGGTGCCGGGCAGGTGGAGAGAGAGGAAAGGATGGTGGTTAAGGTTTAGGAGTCAAAGGAGATGGTAGCATTTTGAGTGTCATTCTTATTCTCGTCCACTGAAGGCTCTTCCCACTGAAATCAGAAATGCCACTGAGCAGAGTAAAGCCAATGCCATGCACTTTTGAACATCCCACCCTGAACAGGTATATCAGAGTGCCTTCCAGCCAAGGGTCTCAGTGCTCTTTAACGTCACTGAGCCTTCAGACACCTCCGTGAAGTAGGGAAGCATAATCCTCTCCTCTAGGGGTGCTATTGCATTGACTGCTGGAGTGAAGAATGTCACTGGCCCAGCAGTGCCTTCAACACATGAGGAGCACAGGGCTCCCGCAGCAAGGAACTTACAGCCCCATTTTAAGAGAGCTCTGAGAGCTCAGTCAGCACCTGATGGACTCCAGTGCCTGATGCAGATGCAAAATGTTCTAGCTTCATTAAATAATATTTGTCTTCAGTGGATCTTTAGGCGTTTCTGCTGTAGCTATCACTAATACGTAGGCACAATAAGAACGTTATTTGATGTGACACATAGGAACCTTAAACAGAGGTGGTGTGCAAGGCTCCAGGAGTAGGTTTCAAATGTAGACAAGGCCGATTGATAAAGGCATCAAAAGCTAGTGGGAACATCTGACGTCAATTTGCCACCTGACTAATTGCCAGTGTAAAGAAAGCAGAGCAGACATAAAACGATCACATCAGCTCACACCACTGAGCAATCGTGCTGGAACAGCAACGCAGGTGAAAAAGCCACCACACACAAACGTGTGTCACGCATGTTCTCGGGAAGTTTCCCACTCTAAACATCTACTATTCATTCACCAGGAACAAGTCATCCCTTCCATGGGCGGAGGAGATGAAAACTATACAGATTTCACAATGGCAAGCATGGAGCACATAAGTATGCCTCTGCATCCCCATTATCTCCTTCCTGCAGGTGTGTTTGAATCTGTCCACCTATGGAGGAGGACAGCCTTTGGCAGGGACACATGGGAGACATAAAAAAACACACACATGCACACTCCTTTCTAGAGTCTCCTGAAGCCTTCTGCTCTGCTCTGTCCAATCTGCAAGGACTGTCTACCTCTCTGCAGCTGTCTGATCCATAACAGCCCCCGATGCTGCCCGGCCGTCTTAATTAGCCAAACTGGAAGCACCCTCGTCTGCCACAGAGGAGCTGGATCTGTTTCATTTTAAAGGGCCGGCCACCCTACAACACCACATGAAGTTACTCTCATCTTTAAGGGGTTTGTTGGATCAGGGCCTCACTCTATCCTTCAGTTTCCTCATCCATAAAGATTATGCTTACCAACCTTTGTAAAACATCTACATATGTATGAAAAGCACTACATGGCCCAGATCCTGAAAACACTTATGTGCTTAATTTTAAGCACCTACTACTCCCATTGAGTAAATAAGACTACTCACATGAGTAAAGTCACTCATGTACTTACATGTTTGTAGGATTTAGGTCTTATAAATTGATATTTTAAAAGTAGCAAACTACCTCAAGTGCTTAAAGTTTTGCATATGTGTAATGCTGATGTACTGGAGAATATAAGTTTTAAAAAAAAAAAAAAAAACATGCAACATTAACTCTAATATATAAAAAGCAAAAGCCATGTTTTGATATTGGTTTAGGCAAAGCTGCCACTTACTTACAAATTTCTGGGTATTTTCTTCAAGATTTTTTCCTAGGATATATGCTCAAATTTCAGTCTCCTGTAAGCTACCTCTGTGTTGTGCATTTTGAGCACTGTTATGAGAGAAGTCTCAAAGTAAGTAAACACACATTCCTTAACCTTCAGCTTTCCCCTGTGCAGGGAGACAGAAGTTTTACTTTTGCTAAACTCAGAGCAGGTTTTGCTGACCAAACTGTTTTTAGTGTACAGTGAAAATGAGGGCAACTGCTGGGAAAAAACAGTTTTTTTACCCTTTGGCAAAACAAAGAAAATGTAGAAATTTGTCTTTTCCTAGACTGGCAAAACAACAACAAAACTTTTCGCACTGTTCTACTGAGCAGAGACTGAATATATTGATGCTTTTTGACAACCTAAGGAGGTAAAAATTACCGTACTTATCTTTTTGTCAATATGACTTGGGTTTTTTTAAGCTATGTATTCATTAGATTTGTAATTGTCAAGTATAAGTGGCAGATGGTTTACAGAATACAAAAAAAACCCAGTAACAGTTATAAGACCGCGACAGCAAATACACACATATTTTACATTATAGATAAATAGATAGAAAGAGATAGATATAGATATAATATATGCCCGTTTGTCTTCCCAATCTTAAGCAAAATATGCTTGAGTCTTCCCATAAAAAAGAAAAGCAACAATAAAAACAATTCTTGGTATAAGGTACAATAAGGTACAATCCTTGGTATAAGGAACCAAGGGAGAAAGCAAGAATATGTAGCATCTGAAGTAATCAGTTCAACCAACGAAAACACTGAATACATGAGAATTTGATCACTTAGTCAATCTTCTATTATTACAACCATTACAAAATGTAGTAATAACTTCAGTGGAACGGATACATTTTTGAGATGCAGGCATTTCATTCTTTCCCTGCAGAGGCATCCAATGAGTAATAATATTTGTACTGCATTTACTACCGATTTCAGTTCTGGAGGGAAATGCTGCTGCATGGTAAACAGGCTGAGACAAGGTATAAAACGATATTTCTTATGTTTAAATTACAGGCAAACTAAAATGAGAACCTTGTCAAATATGGAACCCTTCAGTTGCCAGTGTGTTTGGGGGACATGTTTGAACATCTGAATCCTTGGATGTAAATCTGCCCCTTTGATTTTGCAGTGAATCCAAAATGGGAAAGGCTGTATTTTCCAATTTTGGCTTAGTCATGAGCAGAATCTCATGAAAGACGACTTTTTGATGAGATTTTGGTCCAATTTTTCATGGTTACAGATCTTGTAATAGTTTCAAGACTTTCAGGCTGAAACTTAAAAGAAGAGCTCCTAAATTTTAGGTACCATCAGATCCAAACCTAATTCAACAAACTTTAATCTGAACCTTTGCCTAAAATGTGTATGGAGCATTTGGCATTGCCCATCCTTTTTATACAACTGAAATATTTAACAGTTTTAGGGCAGGATTTTCAAAATAAGTTTTCCTAACTCTGCTACTATTGACTTAAATAGAAGCTGAGGTAGACCAACGGTGAGTGCTCTTGAAAATCCACCCTTATGGTAAATATACCATGTGTCTGATCTTCCCTACAATGGAGGGAAAGAGAGTACAGCCATTGACTTCAATAGGAGCAGAATCTGGCCTAATCTTCTTAGGGCCCTTTATCTTAGGGCTAGCAAACCCTGGTTTCCTTCTTTTATGACCTCCTGTTGTCCATCACAGCCTCCATACTGGGAAAGGTTCATGACAAAGAACTAGAATTACCATAAGAAAAGTGGAAGAAGAAGAAGAGATCTTATGTCTCCTCAGGAACAGGCACAAAATCCTAACACTACTTGGTCCATCTCAGGATGCATCAACTTGTGTAGCCATGACATTGTGTTAGTTGATCCTGTTTCATCTCAACAAAGTAAGTAGAGTTAGGCTGGATTAATACTTTGGTCTGGAATAGCCTCTTCACCTAATATCCACCTTTTACTTTTCTTGGGTCTCATATATAACAACTTTGCAGTCACTTCAGAGGAACCATCCTTAACTCTTTACTGTTATCGCAGGAGAGCCAAATAAACCAACTGTGCCTCGTTAATGAGCTGCGCTGGCTTAGCTGTCTGAGGAAACCACTACCAGCAATGAATCAAGTTAGCACAGTGAATGGACTCTTATTTACTAGCTTTACTGAATGTCACTTCATTCTTAGGTTCAGTCACTCACTACACCTATCACACTGAATGATCTAGATTTTAAAAGGTGAAGTAACTAGGTAACATTCCCACAGTTGTTAAAGCTCTACCCCCTACACACACACCTCAGAATCTGCAGGAAAACAGGGGAATTTCAGCATCCGATTAGGCAAATTCAGCCTATAGGGACAGAACCGTAACTCTTTATGCTCTCACAGCTTGAGAGATATAAAGGACCGTATGGACTCATCTGTCTTTAAAAGAATGAAAGCCTTTTTTTTTTCCGTTTAACGTTAATAAGCCCATGGGGACAAATTCATTCCTGTTTTAACTCCATTGAAGAGGAGCTCTGGTAACAACAGATTTTTCAGTTTGCCTGAATTTCCCAATACATACATACATACATACATACATTTTGGTTTGGGTCAAACCGACAGTATTTTGGGGAGGAATTTATGGCAAATTGAAAAGTTGGAATTTTTTTTATTTTGATTTGAACAAAATGCTGTGTTTTCAGGCATTTGAAAAAAGAAATGGAAGGCTAGATACACAAAACCAAAGAGAATGAGGTACCCCCCCTGCAAACCTACTATCCCAGTGGTTACTACACTCACCTGAGATGCAAACACCCAGGTTTGAGTCCTACCTCTAGAGCAAGGCCTTGAACCCATGTTTCCAGGGAGTTCCCTAACTACCAAGCTATTGGTTTTGCTGGAGCGGATTTCTCCCAATCTCTCCTGTTGAAGCCCTTCTACCTTGTGTAAATAATTAACTAGCCATTGGAGCAAGGATTGGAACCTACTTGTGCCTTCTATGTAATGCACTTATATATACACACTTCTGCATAGATAATAAAACCAGGGAGACTGCGTTCCATTGTGCTGATTATTTGTAAGTACAGAAATGGCTCAAAATAACAACACTGAATTCAGAATAGTATTCTGCTCTTGTTTGGCTGAAATGTTCTATGTTCCTTCCTGTCTCAGAGACATTCTTACAGCTCTGTCTGCTTATAATGGAAGATCAAATTGTTTGTCTAACACAAACTCAATTAAGACCTGAATCCCATAGGGAGACAATAACCTCACATTCTGGCAGCCCTGAAATTAAAATTTGTTTTACCTCTAATTACATTTTCCATGATTTGTAGAGTTCTCACCTGAAAAGAGTTCTTTTACACAATTGACCACCTAACCACTGCCACAGAATCAATTTAAGCTTTCATATTGAGAAATTAGTTTAAATTCATATAATTTTTCCCTCCAGAGTTGCCAGTCTGACTTCAACTCCAGAGATTCTTGAAGTATTTTTTTCTTTTTCTTTTTCTTTTTTTTTGCTTCTTACCAGCTACCATTAGTAATATTATAGTAACACCTACAGGTCACAATTAAGATCAGAACCTCATTGTTCTAGGTCCTTTTCACACACATCGAAGGTACTCAGATGGCTCCAGTCACCATGTTAGCTGAGCCTCTTAACATCTTTAATTCATTTATCCGCACAACACTCTTTGAGGTAGGGCAATGCTATTATCCTCCTTTTTCAGACTGGAGAACTAAGGCACAGAGAGACTAAATTGACTTCTCACACAGGAAAGTTTTGGTAGAGCCAAGAATTGAATTCACATCTTCTTAATCCCCACCCAGGGCCTTCACCATAAGACCATCTTTCCTCTTTAATATCGCTGATCAGACCATTGTGTATTTATGTCCAACCTAATTTCCACAGCACAGTTTGCTTATAATGCCTCCTCCCATGAGCCCACATCTGCCAGGTCAATTGAAACAGATGGTTCATTTACCATTACTGAAGAAGAAACAGGGAGATACTGAGACTGAACCCTTGCCATTGGGATACAACACATAGCAGGAGCTGCCCCATTGCCTTAACTCCTGGTCACAAATAATGCTGCATATCTTTCTGCTGAGGGAAATCCTTTCCAGGGGCCTTTTTTCTTTATTGTGGCATCTCAGTCTATGAACACCTCATAATGCATCTAAATTATCAAGATTAGTAGCACAAGCCTTAGAATTCCTGCAGAAATGTAACAATAAATTTAAAGAGCCCTCACTAGAAGGCACTAAACAAAAAGAGAAATGTTACTCATATGCCTTTACCATGTAGGGTATATTGTACATCATCCTTCCACAAATTTGAGAGAGAGAAATGGTCCAGCTCATTTTAGCAAGCAAGCAAGTATGTCAGTTTTCCCAAAATTCAGAATGCTTCACCAGCTGCAGCTTGTGTGTTGGGTCAGATGTTGCAAGGCATGACCCCGCAAACCCTCACTGACTTGAGTAGTCCCACTGACTTTAGCAGAACTTGAGGGTGCCCAGCTCCTTTAAAGATTAGGCTGTGTGGTTAGTTACTTGGGACACAGCTGGTCTGTGGCAAAGACAGGACTAGAACCTGAGACTGCTGACACCCAGCCCAGTCCTCCAACCACTAGGCTACTCTACAACTTGGGTATCAGAGCTTAATTTTAGGTATCCAGGTGTGAAAATCTTGGCCTCGATTTTTATTATTATCATCATTAGCACACAAAGTAAGAGGGGGAGAAATGCTTTCATGGTTCTCTGAGGGGCATGTCCAATCTTCTGCCCAACTATGGGAGGGCCCCTGTGTAGCAGAGGTGACAGTATCTCAGCACAAGAGTGCAGGCTAGATGGGGAGGAGGTGTGCAACCCCCAAGCACAATCCTGCTCTCAGCCAAAATTGTAGCAGAACAGGGCTGGAGATTTGCTACTGCATGCATCATCCCATCCCCTGTCCTGCATGAGGGTGCCACAGAAGTGCCCCATGAAGATTACTTTAGCCACTACACTGGGCCAGCACTGCAAGTGCTCTGCCACCTACATGGGAGGTCACCCCCATCTCCACTAACTGCAACCCTGATTCCAGCTGGTGTCTCTATGGTAAAGTCTTTGAGCCAAATTCTGTGGTCAGTTACACCAAGACAATCTCATTGATTTTAGTCTGGTTGCACAGATGTAACCAAAGGTAGAATTTAGCTTTAAGATGTTTGTTATAAGATTTAGGGATTATAGAGTCTCAAGGAAGGTTAATGTTTAGTGTCTAATCCTGACCCAAGGGGCCCCACAACCACTCAGGATTTGCAGTAAAAAAAAAAATGCTGGAGAAGATTGGATAGCTGGCTTTTCGGCCAGCAGTTGGCTGCAAACTGCTCTGGATTCTTAGACTGCAATTTGTGAAGTTCTGATACACCGATATCCTCTGTCACTTTCTTTCTGAGAATCTCAAACTCATTAGTCCTAGTAGCATGGCCAAATCTTAAACCTTCTCCGCAATCTCAAAGTAAATTTGTACCATCATTATATGCCACATATACCTCCCCTCCCCTGCAAGGCTGCATGCACATGAACACCAGTTCTTATTTGTCGTTTCCTAATGGAAAGCCATTCATTCAACTGATGAAGATATCATTTACTGGAAACTCTCAAAGAGACTTCAGATTAGAAGCAGAAAGAGCAGTTCTAGATAGCAACAATTACTGGGGTTTTTTGTTTTGTTTTTTGCACAGTAGGCTTATTTACTTAGTAGTATCCCACTTCAAACACTCGCAGCCTTTCCCAGAAGACGCATTGGCCTGAAGCCAGAACTGTGGAAGCAGTGACAGAAAACTGATAATCTCAGTATGGAACAAATCTAATAAATATCTGCACTTGGCTGCCATGTGAGAATTCTCCATATGTTTACAGGATACAGACACCACTAGCTTCACAGGTCCTTTCTGTGGAGACTTTTTCCTGTCCTTTATTTCTTTCTCTAGATGCAGACACTCCCATTTTGAATCTGATACATGTACAAGAACCTATTTAGCCAAGTTTCCATGTGCCACATTTCTAGATTTATAAAAAACAGAGCTCTGCATATGGTATTTTGTGTTAATAGTAATCCCTCAATTAGGAAAAATAGCAACTTTAATCAGCAAAGAAAACATGTGTGTATTATAGACAGTGTAAACAGTTCTCACGAATGATTAAAATAATGGCTCTGAGTACAAAACTATTTTCTCTTTCATCATAATGCTTCTTCCTCTAGGAATTCAATTACCTGCCCATGGACAATAACTACAAACAGAAGTCACCTTTAAAATATGCCTTGTTTATTAGTTTTCATGATGGATGGATGGATGTCACAGAACGATGCCTTTGGACCATTGATCAGATGAACTCAACAAGGGCTTGTTTCCTGTGTCCTCGGGAGGGAAGGCTATGGTGAAACAAGGCAATTCAAAAAGGGCATTGGGGGCTATATTTTTAGAGCCACTGAAGGCACCAAAACAACCTGCGTGTTTAAAATAGTCCAGTCACTTTGCTGAAATGTTCCATGGCATGATCAGATTTATGGGTGCCAAACTGTCTTTCTGGTGTTTTTATAAACAGTAAAGGCCAGATTTTCAAAAAAGCCAGGGCATTTGGATAAGGGTGATACTTATGGCCAAATTTTGAAAAGAACTCAATCTGAGGGGTTTTAAAAATTCTGGCCCATTTTCAAAAGAATGAGTACAGGGACTATACACATACAGACCTCGGCAAATTGTTCCTCCAATCTATCCTTGATGTTCTCTAGCATCTGATTCATTCCATTGACAAATCTCTTATCTCCCCTCCTCCTCCCCCAGCAAGAATTTCTGTTCTAGCAGGCTCAGGCAACACAAGGCAAATTATTTTCTAGGCTATCAAGGCATAAAAAAGGTTGTTTATCCCGCAATGTGCATTAAGGGTAGAAAACCTACAGAAACGAATACAGCAGCATTGTCGCGATGTATGCACACCCCATCCTGCTTTGGGGCAGGGCAGGGTGGTGATACCACAGCAATTAATCTCTCTGGTGGCCCTCAGGTGACTAAAGAGTCAAAACGGTGGCCTTCGGGCACAGGGCAGCCAAGCCCAATGGCTAGAGTCAATATGGCGACCTTCGGGCTCCAGGCAGCACAGCCTAATGGCTAGAGTCAATATGGTAGGGAAAGATGGGGGCCGCCACCAGGGGGGTGACAGCCTGGGCAGGAGGGCAGAGGCCCACCCAAGGAGGGCAGCCCTCGGGCACAGGCACACCCGACTCCACCGGGCCCCAGTCCAGGACCCTAACAGTGACGGAGCAGTCCATCACTGGGTCACCGGGGAATCCCACCGAAACATGCTGACCTCACTCGGGTGGGAGATACCACTCGCTCACTCTCCCTGGGTCACTTCCTACCACACTTCCAGACACTGCTGTCTGTGTGCCATCAGGGTCTCCAGACACCTCAGTGTGGATGGTTCTCCAGGGCTCATTGGGCTCCAGGCCTTCAATCCGGCTCACAGGGTCTCTGGCTCTTGCAGGCAAGGGCTGTGGCAGCTCTTCAGCTGGAGCTCCCACTGAAGATCCTTTCCCTCTGCCAGTCAGCCCAGAATGGGCTGGGCTGCTCCTCTTTATACTGAGACAGAAGTTGGAGCACGCCCAGCATGGCCTGGGGGGGTGGGACTTCCATCGCCCACAGTGTGGGGTTAACCCTTTCTTCTCCAGTGTGGGGTATCCACACCCCATCACACATTGCCCCCCCTTAAGAGGGACCCCGATGGGTGGTCCATCCTCCTCTCCTCTCAGCCTGGAGAAAAAGTCCGTGTTGCACTGAGCCTTACCGAGTTGATGACAGACGCGGAAATCATATGATTGGAGTGAGAGGTACCAACGCATAATCCTGGGATTGGTGTCCTTCACGCTGTGCGGCCACTGGAGGGGTGCATGGTCAGTAGTCAATGTGAAGGTATTGTCCAGTAGATAGCAGTGTGTGGCGTCAATAGCCCATTTTACTGCCAAGGTCTCCTTCTTGATTGTTGAGTAATGTGTTTCTCTGGCGAACAGCTTACGACTCAGATAGAAGACGGGTTGTTCTTCCCCACTGATTTCCTGTGACAAGACAGCCCCTAATCCCATCGCAGAGGCATCCATTTTCAGTATGAAGTCCTTTGAGAAGTCTGGATGTATGAGGACTGGTTCCTGAGCTAGCCGTTTCTTCAGGATGATAGAATCATAGAAGATTAGGGTTGGAAGAGACCTCAGGAGGTCATCTAGTCCAAACCCCTGCTCAAAGCAGGACCAATACCAACTAAATCATCCCAGCCAGGGCTTTGTCAAGCTGGGCCTTAAAAACCTCTAAGGATGGAGATTCCACCACCTCCCGAGGTAACCCATTCCAGTGCTTCACCACCCTCCTAGTGAAATAATGTTTCCTAATATCCAACCTAGACATCCCCGACTGCAACTTGAGACCATTGCTCCTTGTTCTGTCATCTGTCACCACTGAGAACAGCCGGGCTCCATCCTCTTTGGAACCCCCCTTCAGGTAGTTGAAGGCTGCTATCAAATGCCTCCTCACTCTTCTCTTCTGCAGACTAAACAAGCCCAATTCCCTCAGTCTCTCCTTGTAAGTCATTTGCCCCAGCCTCCCAGTCATTTTCATTGCCCTCTGCTGGACTCTCTCTAATTTGTCCACATCCTTTCTGTAGTGGGGAGCCCAAAACTGGACACAATACTCCAGATGTGGCCTCACCAGTGCTGAATAGAGGGGAATAATCACTTCCCTCAATCTGCTGACAATGCTCCTACTAATTCAGCCCAATATGCCATTAGCCTTCTTGGCTACAAGGGCATACTGCTGACTCATATCCAGCTTCTCATCCACTGTAATCCCCAGGTCCTTTTCTGCAGAACTGCTGCTTAGCCAGTCTGTCCCCAGCCTGTAGCAGTGCATGGGATTCTTCCGTCCTAAGTGCAGGATTTTGTACTCGTCTTTGTTGAACCTCATCAGATTTCTTTTGGCCCAATCTTCCAAATTGTCTAGGTCACTCTGGACCCTATCCCTACCCTCCAGCATATCTACCTCTCCCCCCAGCTTAATGTCATCTGCGAACTTGATGAGGGTGCAATCCATCCCATCATCCAGATCATTAATGAAGGTTTTGAACAAAACCGGCCCAGGACCGACCCCTGGGGCACTCTGCTGAATACCGGCTGCCAACTAGACATCAAGCCATTGATCACTACCCGTTGAGCCCGACAATATAGCCAGCTTTCCATCCACCTTATAGTCCATTCATCCAATCCATACTTTTTTTTAACTTACTGGCAAGAATACTGTGGGAGATTGTATCAAAAGCTTTGCTAAAGTCAAGATAAATCACATCCACTGCTTTCCCCATATCCACAGAGCCAGTTATCTCATCATAGAAGACGATCAGGTTGGTCAGGCATGACTTGCCCTTGGTGATCCATGTTGACTGATCCTGATCACCTTCCTCTCCTCCAAGTGCTTCAAAATGGTTTCCTTGAGGACCTGCTCCATGGTTTTTCCAGGGACTGAGGTGAGGCTGACCGGTCTGTAATTCCCCGGGTTCTCCTTCTTCCCTTTTTTAAAGATGGGCGCTATATTTGCATTTGTCCAATTGTCCAGGACCTCCCCCGATCGCCATGAGTTTTCAAAGATAACGGTCAATGGCTCTGCAATCACATCAGCCAATTTCCTCAGCACCCTCGGATGCATTAGATCTGGAACCATGGACTTGTGCATGTCCAGCTTTTCTAAATAGTCCTTAACCTGTTCTTTCACCACTGAGGCTGCTCACCTCCTCCCCATACTGTGCACCCCAGTGCAGCAGTGTGGGAGCTGACCTTGTCTGTGAAGACCGAGACAAAAAAAAAAATCATTGAGTACTTTAGCTTTTTCCACATTATCATCTGTCACTAGGTTGCTTCCTCCATTCAGTAAGGGTCCCACACTTTCCCTGACCTTTCTTGTTACCCTTCTTGTTACCCTTCACATCCCTTGCTAGCTGAAAATCCAATTGTGCTTTGGCCTTCCTGATTACATCCCTGCATGCTTGAGCAATATTTTTATATTCCTCCCTCGTTATCTGTCCAAGTTTCCACTTCTTCTAAGCTTCCTTTTTCTGTTTAAGCTCACCGAAGATTTCTCTGTTAAGCCAAGCTAGTCACCTGCCATATTTACTATTCTTTCTGCACATTGGGAGGGTTTGTTCCTGCACCCTCAATAAGGCTTCTTTAATATACAGCCAGCTCTTCTGGACTCCTTTCCCCCTCATATTAGCTTCCCAGAGGATTCTGCCCATCAGTTCCCTGACGGAATCAAACTCTGCTTTACTGAAGTCCAGGGTCTGTATTCTGCTGCTCTCCTTTCTTCCTTTTGTCAGGATCCTGAACTTGACCATCTCATGGTCACTGCTGCCCAGGTTGCAACCCACTTCTACTTCTCCTACCAATTCTTCCCGTTTGTGAGCAGCAGATCAAGAGGAGCATGGCACCTTGTTGGTTCCTCCAGCACTTGCACCAGGAAGTTTTCCCCAACACTCTCCAAAAACTTCCTGGATTGTTTGTGCACTGCTGTATTGCTCTCCCAGCAGATGTCAGGGTGATTGAAGTTCCCCATGAGAATCAGGGCCTGTGATCTGGAAACTTATCTTAGTTGTTTGAAGAAAACCTCATCTACCTCATCCCCCGGTCTGGTGGTCTATAGCAGACGCCCACCACGACATCACCCTCGTTGCTTTTGTCTCTAAACTTAACCCAACAGACTCTCAACAGGCTTTTCTCCAGTTTTAGACTGGAGCTCTGAGCAATCATACTGCTTTCTTACATACAGTGCAACTGCTCCACCTTTTCTCCCCTGCCTGTCCTTCCTGAACAGTTTATACCCATCCATGACACCGCTCCAGTCATGGGAGTTACCCCAGCAAGTCTCTGTTATTCCAATCACGTCATAGTTCCTTGACTGTGCCAGGACTTCCAGTTCTTCCTGCTTGTTTCCCAGGCTGCTTGCATTCGTGTACAGGCACCTAAGATAACTAGCTAATGGCCCTACTTTCTCAGTATGAATCAGGAGGCCTCCCCAGTGGCACCCTCCTCCTTGTGTTTCTTCCTGATATCCCACTTCTACACTTATCTTAGGGCTTAGGTCTCCATCCCCCAGCGAACCTAGTTTAAAGCCCTCCACACTAGGTTAGCAAGCCTGCCTGCAAAAATGCTCTTCCCTCTCTTTGTTAGGTGGATCCCATCTCTTTGTATCAATCCTTCTTCCTGGAATAACACTCCAGGGTCGAAGAATCCTAAGCCCTCTCTCTGACACCACCTGTGTAACCATGCATTTATCTCCACAATTCAATGGTCTCTACCTGGGCCTTTTCCTTCAACAGGAAGAATGGATGAGAACACAACTTGCCCCTCAAACTCCTTTATCCTTCTTCCCAGAGCCACATAGTCTGCCGTGACTTGTTCAAGATCATTCTTGGCAGTATCATTGGTGCCCACGTGGAGAAGTAGGAAGGGGTAGTGGTCCGAGGGCTTGATCAGTCTCAGCAGACACTCCATCACATCCTAAATTCTAGCTCCAGGTAAGCAGCACACTTTTCAAACAAACAACCAAATAGTCACACTTTTCAAACAAACACACACATGGTCAAACAGTCCCTGCAACTAGAACCAGTCAAACAAATGGTCACAGCAGACAGACACTCAGATATTCACCCCACCAGCTCAGAATACAGCGCCCCCTAATGCAGTACTCACCTTAGCTCCTCTCAGATGGGTCCCAGGCAAACTCCCTTTGTTTGCTTCTCCTCTGTTCGAAGCTCACTCGGTTCACTCTTGTGGTGTTCTGTGGTATGAGTAATGTCTAACAAGTTACTGGGGCAGCAAGGACATCCTATAGATGTTCAGTTACCATGATAATGGGAACCACATAAGAACTCAGATATACAGATATTATATACCATGTTTCGGCTTCTATGCTACTTTCAGTGAATCGTTTATTTGCCTTACGCCTCTTGTTGCTATTAATGTGCTTTTTCCTCAGGTCTTGTGTGAAGCAAGGTGTGGGTAGTCTGGAGGCTTCACAAAGTAGGCGAGGGTACAGATGCTAAATTCCATGCAGTACATTTGCTGCACAATATTGTGACATTAGCCATCCAGACTTAATTGTGAAATTTGGCTGTGGAGAGCAGAGCTCAGTGGGAAGGCACTATAAGGGTAAGAACACCCATTAGGAAGTTAGAGAGGCAAAATGTGGGCCCCAAAAAACCTAATTAACCCTGTTAAGTGACACATCTGAAAATCATCCTGAGGTTTTCCATGTGCACTATTCCATATCTGGAAATCTCTTCCCTGCCCTTGTGCTCTAAAAAGCTATCTGAACTACCTTAAATGAGCAGCAATAATTGTAACGAAGTTGAATTACTGCTAAAAGCTCACCCTTGTTTTTTAGTGGGGTCCCCACCATCCTAACTGCACAAGAAAGCAGTGATGCTGATGTATCAAGGAGGATATTTTTGTGAATTTTACTTCTCGTGAATGGTGCCTGATAGACAAGTCCTCTGTTTATCCACAGAGCAGACACAGAAAAGCATATAAGCAGTTCAAAGTCAGATGGAGAGGAGCTGGTTGTCACTCCTGGATCCTGAGCCACCTGCCCCCGTCAAGACCCCCAGCGCAATTTCCACCTCCATTACACGGAGGCTAGTGAAGGCAGAAGGTGGACACAGGCCTTAGCAGACCAAACAAGGGGACAAGAGGATAGTTTTGTCTCCCTGCCCATCCACCTATAAATACCTGTTTCTTTCCTAACATGTCCCCTTATCACTATATTGTTGTGATGGTGAGTTTGTGGCTGTGAATACTGATGCACCCAGTACTTGACTGGAAGCATGAGTTATTTTATATTGGCCAACCAACTGTTCAAAAGCATTTATACAGCTTGGGGAAATAGGTCAAATAATGAAAAAATTAAATTCAGCGTCATTACATGTAATTGAGGGAACGTCTATCAGAAGGCAAAATATGTACTGAGTTGTTACTTTTGCTAACAGACATGCAGAACTTGGGGGGAAAGGTTCTGTGGTCCAGGAGTAAGTGATTGACACTTTGAAAATAGGAGCTTAATGTACAAGGGCAGGAAAGTGAAATTAATCAATCATAGAATATCAGGGTTAGAAGAGACCTCAGGAGGTCATCTAGTCCAACCTCCTGCTCAAAGCAGGACCCATCCCCAATTTTTGCCTCAGATCCCTAAATGGCTCCTTCAAGGTTTGAACTCACAACCTTGGGTTTAGGAGGCCAATGCTCAAACCACTGAGCTATCCCTCCCCCCTGCAACTAACAGTAGTTCCTCTTTCCAGATACTCATTATATCCCATCAGTACAGTACCAAAGGCCATTCCTGAACAGAGTTTCTCAGCCCAGGGATTGCAGCTCCCAGCAGGTCACAAACAGATCAGGGGGACAGGGAGGTCTCTAACCAAACGCTCTTTTCTTTATGGCTAAATGGGAAGGAGGTGCCAAAATATTGTGTAACATGAGGTCACAGTATGGAAAAAAGTTGAGAATTGTAGTGTGTATTTGATGGAAATAAACGCAACAAGAAGAATGACCTTCAAAGAGACAGCTAGAAGAAGGGCCAGCTTTAAATGTCATCTGATCAGCTGAGAACCACCAGTTATTTTTGTTTGTTTTTAAAGAAGAAAAGAACTGTGACTAGTCCTCATAGACTATTCCTAGCTCAGCAGCTCTTGTAGCTACCTTTTATTTTTCCTACAGGGCCCAGGACAGGACTATCTAAGCACCACATAGTACCTAACTTCTTGATTTCCCATGAACTTGATTATAACTAGAGGTGCTTGAAAATTTTCAAAGTTTTTTTGTTCAGTCGGAAAATGCCAGTTCATCAACATCAAAACATTCCGCAGGAATGTGTCAGTTTTGATACGCACATTTATTTTTAAAAATCAAACTAAAGGATTCTGATAAGGTTTAAAGTCTCAATCTTATTGGAATGGAAAGGTTTGATTTTTTTTTTGTCTCAAAATGACTTTGTTTTGATACATTATAAAACATATAATAAGAGTAAAGAAATTGAATTGAAACATTTTAATTTTATCAAAACAAAATGAGTTACTGACCAAACATAAAATGTTTGCAAATTTTTCATTTTCTGAGACTCTTCTAAATGCAGGCTTTTTGTTCTAATTAAAAATGGGGGGATGGGAGAATTGAATTGTCAGAGCGTCCCCTGGAATGGAAATTCTAATTCCCAATCAGCTGTATTTATAACCTTTAGTTTTCTCTCTTACCACTATGAGCTATGTTCTAGATTTGAAAGCTCTCGCCAAGGTCTTCTTAACGGAGTATAAAATGGCGGTGGTATAGTAAAAGCGTATTCCAGATATTTTGTCTGAGATTTTCCCTTGATACCCATATACTTTAGGTGACTGAAAACAGCTTTACTCCCTCATCCCTCAAAATGCATGCAAGGCATCCATCAGTGGTCAATTTAGAACACACTCCAGAGTGCCTCACCTTTTTCTTCATGCAGCAGATAGGGTTATTAGTGTAATCTAGAGCTCTCCCCTCAAATCCTATTTCCCCAGCTTTTTCACTACTACTGCCACCACTACCAATTCCCTTTTCGGGGCCCATGATGTGTTGATCCTCTATCCAGAGAGATGCAGCTGTAATTTTGCACAGATCTGCATAATATTTCTATATGCTTGGGTAATCATAACTTTAATCCTAACTTTCATAAAACTTTCAAAATAAACTAAACCTTGTATTTGTTATGATTAACCAATGTTATATCATATATATTCATTGTAAATTAATTAGAGTTAATCTGTAGGATTATAAAAGTATAAGATTGATACTGTACTTGGTTCCTCTAAATACTGATCAGACATTCAATTTAAATTCACTTTAAAGAAAATAAAAGGCTCCCCAGCTCCCCCACAGAAGCCTGTGAGCATTGTTTTGGTGTCCAAGGACATCGCTGGTTAGCAATGGTGAGGTTTTCATTCCTCTTATGTTGACTCTGCACAGCTCCCACTACAGGAGCAAGGAAACAAGCTCAAAACTTGAGCTGGGATAATCTCCAACATGCATCTGTGTTGTTCTAACACTAGACTGGATAGCTAGTCCCATTCTGAGATGTCTTCATGTAATAGGGGAACTCCGGAATCTGGTGTAAAACAAAGCACCAACAGCGACATTAAAAGACGTAATAGCTGGAACAGAGAAGTAGCCTTCTTATTTGTGCCTTTCACTCCATAAAATTTCCATGCAAATATACTATGAGCATAAGATTAGCCTAAACAAACTTCAGTGCATGGCCAAACATCATATGTAAAGAGGTCAGTGAGAAGCTGGATCTAGACAGGAAATATAAGAGTGATTTTTAAAATCAATGGTCACAGCTGTATTACATATATATTAATTCATTATAAAGAGGAGATGAAAGAAGAGTCTGACTGAGGTACACACGGGTCTATAAAGGGAAAAGAATGTCAATATCACAGCCCTATTGGAGGGTCTAATAGGCTATAAGACCAAGCTAAAGTGAACAGATTCAGCTTACACTGGTGTTAACTCAAGTACTGTTCACTGGTAGCTGCACATTTTAAACAGTGCAAAACAGCTGCTGCTCCTCGTGAGACAGAGGGGTCATTAAAGAGCCATTGATGCTGAAAATGTGGCTGGAAAGACAAAAGTTGATGCAGCAAGTCCCTTGAGGTAGTTCAATTCTAGGGACAGTCTGTTCCTTCAGATGATAAAGCTGATCCCTTGTCCCTGGTAAAATCCTTGGGGAAGACAACAGAGTTACTAGTCCTCTATTTCCCCGCAGCATAAACTCTGGCGACAGGATTGCAGGTGCAGAGAGATATAATGGACACCTCATTGCACCCGCTTTACGAAATTTAGCTTTTTACTTGTTTACTAGAAGATACAGCCTCTGTCTGAAGATTGTTTCCCTCTCTGGCAGGGGGAGGGATTATATGATCCCGTAGGTCGTTTCCTATCTCTAACTTCCATAATTTACAATGGATTGAACCTTAAAGAGATTTCCCCCCCCCCAAAAGTCATTAAATCAGAAGTCAATCAATGTATGAAACAAAAGTAGTGGGCCAACTCTAAAAATGAATGCATCAAAGTACTCACATTTAAAGCAATGACAGGGTATAATTTTGTTACAAATGCAGTAGATGCAGGTGGCTCTCTTAGCCAGGAAATAGACACTTTAGAGTAATTTCAAATGGATAACATGTTCAGATAACTTTGGGAGATAATTAGAATGAATCACGTCAGCTATGATGTGGGTATACAAGGCTCTACCTGCCTATGGAACCAACAAAATTACAATGACTCAGCCTCCCTGAAATAGAAATGATTGCAGATAGATTTGACTACAAAACCTAGACTTCTTTCCTGCGAGCCCATCATCAGAAATAAACTTCCAGCATCTTTATTACAGATAGGCACCAAGATCTGAAAAACTGCCAAGGAATATTTTTGTCCTAATAAAATCTAGGTGCATAGAAAAATAAGACAGGAAGAACCAGAGCCTTAGAATAATGCACTTTAGCATCAATAAATCAAAAGGTAGCATATAGCTGAAGACCATCAGGAAGGAGAGGGAAAATCACCAGGGTCAGTAGGAAGATCACTGCATTCTTAAATGAGTCTAGAAGTTAAATTCAACCCTCTCAAAAAGAACAAACGTTAGACCTAGAATAGCCGAGGATCTGGTCCGTGATGTGGGTGGGCAATCAGAAGAGTTGTGTCCTAATTTATCTTAGATCCATGGAAATTAGAAGTGGGAAAATACCTACAAAGACATTGTGTCTATTTCTCCTGCTGGTTCAGGATTGCTCTCTATTGAACATTCTATTGTGCTTTCTCCAGGCCAATTTCTCAATCAATAGGGCTTCCATTACTTCCCTTTGGAAGACTATTATAGATGAAAGCATAAATGTTTGCAGGATATGGAGATGGGGGAATTTTGTGACTGAATTTAGCAATTTCAGTTTGCATAATTACTAAGTTGTGCATTGCAAAAGCCTGCCCTCCATGTACAAGTGAACTATGAAGGATGGACAGAAGCACCAACTGATCCTAATTAAACCAGAAGCCCCCAAACTGCAGGATTCGTTCGGAATATAAAAATCTCTAGGCCCTCTGTTCCTCATAACAGACACTGTTTCATTTCATAAATCTTTCATAGTAGGAAGTGGAATTTCTCCCTCTCTCAATGGAAAATGCTGGAGCAACTGCATTAGACCTAACAATGGGAATTCTACAACTCTCAGAACAAAAACAAAAAGGTCAGTTTCCCTTCTGTGCAACTTAGAGCTGTTATCATCCAAGAATGAAACTCTGCATGAAAAAGCCATTCTGAGCACAAGGGCAATGTCTGTGCTACATTTAGTAACTGGCAACATTTAGAAGATCTCAGCACAGATTCCCATTTAGAAGATCTCAGCACAGATTCCCATTTAGGGTGGATAATTAAATGCCCAGCTCTTTCTTTCCTATTTTAAAAGCTCCATATTGATTTTCCAGACAGAATACAAACAACATTAAAGAGTGGAACAACAAAGACTAAAGAATTTAAATACAGGATTGCTTTTCACAGAAGTTGATTTTTATGCAATTTTCTCTATTAACTATGTTTATAATATTCCTAGTTCTCCTTTGAGCATCAGTCATTCTCAGTTATAAGTAGTTGATTTGTTTATTACTTTTACATGTACTTATAACAATTCAGGTTCTGAAGTACACCCCCCCACACACACCAACTAATGGGGAACATTTTTGGTCCAATGCCCTGTTTGTAATGTAATTGGCAAGGGATGGAATGAAGTATTCACATTCATTTCTACTTGTGCAATACCTGAGGGGAAAAAAAAACCCAGAGGTCTCTGTCTTCCAACCCCCAGACTTTGTTTATTGTTAGCGAGAGACTGTGTTATGTTAACACCGTTGGCCCCTTTATTCCATCTAAATTAACACACCACCTCTTTTGAAAAAAAAAATTGGGCTCCAATTCTTGGTGTTGGGCACTTGAAAATCCTGAGGTTTTTTTAAAAATATGGCTCTTATCCCTGGCTGTATTATAACTTGAATTAATGAAGACTTCAACAGTTTTTAAAGAAGGCCTTTTAGCAGGGTCTGATTTTCATTTAGACTACAGCCCCTTTACATCACAAAATAGTGTAAATAAGACTCAGGCTATTTGCATCTCAAGAGCCAACCCAGATTTATAAAATTTTCTTGCAGAAACCACCCCCCGCCCATTAATATCTTAGATGTAGATACAGCCTTTCATTCCCGAAAGATCCCAACACACTTTACAAACCATTCAACAAAACATACTTCTCTCTCCCCTGAAATGCAGCCTCCTGTGGTTAGCTCCAAGCAACAACTGTACACAGCCCCTTTGGAAAATAAATGAAGGAGAAAAGCATATCCATTTGAAACTGCAAGGGGAATTTAGGGAGGCAGGACACAGATAACCAAACAGGAATGCAATAGTTATTTCACATATAGGTCCAGATCCTCAGCTACCATAAATCAGCATCAATAGAGCTCCTGCCTGGCAAGGGAAGGAATTCTGAAGCACACACACACATACTGCAAATTGCAAATGCAAAATTATTGTCTTTGTAATGTTTCAGAGTAGCAGCCGTGTTAATCTGTATTCGCAAAAAGAAAAGGAGGACTTGTGGCACCTTAGAGACTAACCAATTTATTTGAGCATAAGCTTTCGTGAGCTACAGCTCCTTTTCTTTTTGTCTTTGTAATGACAGTCCTGGAAATGCAAACCCATTGCATTGTCTAAAACAGTGGTTCTCAACCCGGGGTTCAGGACCCCCTGGGGGGCCATGAGCAGGTTTCAAGGTGGCCGCGAAGCAGGGCCAGCATTAGACTCACTGGGGCCCAAGGTAGAAAGCCAAAGCGCCACTGCATGGGGCTGAAGTCCAGGGCCCTGAGCCTCGCCACCCGGGTCTGAAGCCTGAGCAACGTCGCTTCACAGCGGGGCCCCGGCGGCATGGAGCCCCAGGCAATTGCTACCCCCTAACGCCGGCCCTGGCTTTTCTATGCAGAAAACTAGTTATTGTGGCACCAGTGGGCCATGGAGTTTTTAATAGCTTTGATGGGGGGCGGGGCAGGACTCAGAAAGAAAAAGATTGAGAACCCCTGATCTAGAAAATAGACACCACACCAAATGTCGAGGAAAACCACACCAAATATATTCTAAATGGCAATACAAATGGCTATTGTGGCTCACTGTAACTGTGGAACAGAAAGAACCATCACTGTACAGACGAGACGTCTTTGTTAGCTTTCACCAGGAACTATGCATCAAACAGCACTCTTCAAGAACATGGTTCAAAGGCCGATATAATTTAACAGTTCTGTGCATAGCGACAGATTTGCTATCTCAGTGTTTTCCTGCCCCTATTCTTTGTGGTAGTCCTTTTGTGATAAACCCCCTGTTTGGCAGCGAAGAACGAAGGAATAAGAAATAGAGGCCTTCATTTAGCATAACTCTTATGCATGTGCTCAAATTTGATCAGGTGAGGATTCCTATTGACTTTAATAGGGACTATTCAGCTGCGTAAAGTCAAGCACAAACATAAGTGGTTTGCTGGATGGGGGCCACATGCATTTGTTTCCTTATTTATTTTTTAAATAATCTTTCATAACCATTTGGCAGACAAACACCTCTTACATTCATTTGTTAGAAGTGTCTGTACTCTGCTCCTGAAAATTATACTTAGTGTGTGGAATAGCAAAGTGTCATCTGAAGTAGGGGGGAAAGGTGAAAACATTACAGGGGACACCAGAGTGGTCTCCTCCCCCTGGGAAAGTGCTTGGAAAATATTCATATTTGGTGCAATCTGGCCCATTCTAAAGGGAAATCTTCTCTTTAGAAGTATTTATTAATTATTATTATTATTATTGAGCTGCAGGAAGAAATTGTCTCTGGCAGGAATGGTTTAGCCACCTTCCCTTAATGCAATGTCCTTGTTTTTAAAACAAGGGATATTTATATAAACACATATTTTTGTCACACACTGAAAATTACTGTACTTAAGTTGTTGGATGGGGTATTTATGGAACAGCTATTTGTAAGCTCCCACATGCTTTAGAAGTGAAATTGATTTATAAACTATGACAGTGTAAATTTGCTTTTTGATTTTTCTCCTGTTCCTACATTTGCTCATCTAGCAAAGAGTATCATGCAGCTATCAAAGTTGGTATTGAGATCAGACATGAGTGAGTATGGCGGTTTGTCTCAATAATTACATTGAATTGATTTATAACCCCTTAAACAACAAGATTAATTGTACATAAGTTTAAACCCTGAATTTTGGTGTCAGACTAGTCCATCTATGGCAGCAAGAGCTGAGTAAAGAGATTCTGCACATAAAAGAGGCCAAGTGAGTTTTATGTTCGCTTCTCAATGTCACCAAAAATTGGATAAAATAATATTTTAATAACATTAAAGTTTAGGAATCTAAGTTTAAGAAAGCACATTGTGCAATTTTAGGGTCTGATCCAAAGCTCATTAAGCAAGCATGAATTTAAACCTCGGTGTGGTAGCCTCCTCAGACTGCATTCTGCTATAGAGACTGTCATGTGACATTAGTAAAGAACCACAAAAAGAGTCACTTTCTTCCAAACACGGAACAAGAAGCCACACTAGAATTACGGAAGTTATGTTATCCATAAAGCCACTTTGTATAGGAGGAGAGCGACTGGGAAAGCTTCTATCATGAAGAGACTCACAAAGAAACAACGCACACCAGAGCCGCACAAATTGCTAGGCAGGAGAGTGATCACTGACAGCACTGGACAGATCAGAACAGCACACTCAGCAGTCAGGAAGACTTCCTCAGCTGATTCAACTTCTCAGGCCCTTTGACTTGAATGGTTTATGACAATTTACAGAAACTGAGGGTCTGCTCCCACAGTCGCAACTATAACCATAGCGCTGATAAAATTCCACGGGTCCATTCTGGTCACAGAATTTTCAGACTTTTTTCTTTTGTTTTTTAAAGAGGAAAATATTTGTATAAAATGTGTCTTCATTATAAAGAGAGAAGCAAAATACTGGTGAATAATTTAATACCTTATAAACCTTGTGGCTTTGGGCACAGTAACTTGACCACAAGAAGAATAATAGAGAAGCCTGGATAACCTCAGATCATTCATTAAATGGAAAACAAATGTTTGAGCTCATTAATTACTTGTATTATTGTCATGCATATAGTAGGGGTTCCTAAACTACAGCACATGAGCTTGATGTTCCACCAATTCACATTTTTAAGGTGGTCTGCAAACCAATAAAATTTGGGAACTGCTGGCCTAGAGGCATCAACTAAGAACAGGCCTCCATTATGGTAGATACTGTACAAACACATAGTAAGAAATAATCTCCACTCAAGGAGTTTACAGTCTAAATAGATGAGAGGAAAGGATTATCAGAGCAGGAACTGAAGCAGACAGATAAAGCCCCAGTCCTGCAAATACCCCACAAATATCCAATTTTCAAGTGCCTGAGTAGTTCCATTGAAGTCACTCCCACTGAAGTCACTCCCTATCCAGTTTGGGGGCAAAATAAGCTCCTAGCAGGCTCACAAAATAGAGGATTCCCTACAAGCCTAGGGATAGCAACTCCCCTGTATGGTCACTCAGGACCCAGTCTCACTCTGGCCCAAAGCTTTTCTTTTCAGCCTTTGAGGTATATGGTCACTTTACAGAGGGGGAGTTCATGAGCTTTACTTAGGACAGTTCTAGGCACATTGGAAAAATCCCAGCCTATCTCTGTTCCCATTCAAGTCAGCGGTAAGTCTCCCACAGACATCAATGAGAGAAGAGCCAAGTGCTTTCAAAATTTCCACCAGGGGGGTGAGTAGGGTTCACGAATATGCTGTTTTAAACAAGTGAATATCCTAACCAGAGATGAAATGGTAATAAGGTGGTAGGAGGGTACTTGTACTGTGGCAAACACAGTGCCACTAAAAAAGTGGTTTGACCCAGGCTCAGGGGCTCCCTGAGACCACTTACACTCCATTCCCTGAGAACTCAGTTGCACTCTACTCACGTTACTCAGGGTCCTTTATTTGTCATACAGCAAAGCTACATGGAGTCAGTGAGACTCAAATATGGGGGTGGGTATAGGGTGTACCACACATTCAAATGTTCACAGAAAACCTTTATATACATGTACACATTATACTGCTTTTACTGTACGTTGCATCACTTGTTTGGGGACTGGCATGGTCACTCTGTAGGAACCATTCTCTGCACTATCTGCTGTGTCCATGCATTGTCCATTCATGACTTACTCTTTACCTTATCTTCACATTCCCGACTTATCTTAGCCATTGTTCTCTGATTCATTGTAAATGGATCCCTGGATGTTCCCCCTTATCTTAGCTAGTACAGATAGTCTATTTCTAGCCTGCTGATCCATTTGCCTCCCTAATCCTGTCTCCCAAGAATGAGTAACTGGACATGAGCCCTCACCTAAGTCAAGCCAGGATTATAGTTGGTAGTAATTGAAAGGCATCCTATGAAAGGATGAGCTATGGAGAGTAAATTGGTGGTTTGAGTCCAGATTCCAGCAAACAGATGCCCACATTACATAGACTGCATGGGATTAATTAGCATCCTTTTTGTCATCTCAGCAGAAACCAAGACTGAATGGGGTAGATCAACTGAACTATCTTCTCAACTATAAAGGTGATCTTTGTGGGTCATGGGTATGGGTGGGAAGATGTGGGGGAAACATGCACTGTTGACATATCTGTACTTTGAACAAACAGTGGATTCAGTTGTCAGGGCTGTTAATGAGGTAGCTTTCATGAGCACTATATTCACTTAAAACCAAGAGGCTAAGGTGCAAGAAGGTCTCACATGGATAGACTATGACAAGGACTTCACTCCTCCCCCGAGCAGAGTTTGGGGGAAAACTGAGAATCTTACAAAACAGATGCTAATCATATCACGTAATTCATGTCTGGAAGGTTCACATACAACAGCATTGAGAATAGTATAAGAAATTAGAACAGAATAGAAAAAGGAGAACTGACAGACATACTAGGACAAACTAGTACATACTAGTACAAACGGAGTGGAAACAGTTTTCTTTTTTGGT
This sequence comes from Natator depressus, assembly GCF_965152275.1. NCBI lineage: Eukaryota > Metazoa > Chordata > Testudines > Cheloniidae > Natator > Natator depressus. The sequence continues at coordinate 121,127,399 of NC_134238.1, read as the reverse complement.
TGCCATATTTTATTTTCTTTCCTACCCATCCCCCATACACACGCCCAATCCCATTTGCTTAAGTCAGACCTACCCGTGAGAGGTAAACAGTACATAGATAGCAACTGGAGGTGCTCAGACTCTATCAAACCACCCCGGCCCACTTTCTTTATAAGATGCAGGGTACCAAGGAAGCAAGTATGAATCACTGTCATGGACTAATGCTTGTGCTTCATCCAGCCACAAGTCAATATTCCTATTCGATGGACAGACACGAAAACACTGAGTGAGGTTTGTCTCAGTGGCATCTTGTCAAAAATAAGTGAGAAACCAACTGAATCCTGCTCACAAGAGGGGGAAAAAAGCAACATGAATAAAGATTCATATTCAGGTGTTACAGTAAAGTGTCAAAGCCTGTTGATAAATAGACATGTCACACAGCAGTTTGAATTCAGACAGCAAATGCCGTGATCAATAATCAGTGAGGGATACCTGTGGTAATCTTCATGACAGACCTCCTGTAACCACACCCTGACAACTGTCACTACTTCCAACCAAGGCTCATACTTCCTCTATGTAAAAGATTCATTTGCTCTAAAGAAACCTTTCATTTGGCTGCACATATATTATCAAGAGCAACTATTTCATTGGTCGCCATTTTTTAATGTTGCCTCAGGACATATTAGAAGTTCAGAGGCATGATACCACCGGGTTTTCTACCGTGGTGCATAACCTTCTAAAAAGTGCCAGGGACATGTCAACATATGATTTGACATCTCCATTTGACTACAAATGTGTCTGGAAACAAAGGCACTGGGCCTAGTTCTTCCTTGGGTTGACTCCATTGACTTCAGTGTGCTAGGTACATTTACAGATGGGAATAACGACATACAGAGAAGAAACTGCAATCTATGTAGACTCAAATGCTGTGTTTGTACAACACCTAGCACAATGGTGTCTTAGTCCATGACTTGGACTTCTCAGCACTACTGTAATACATATAAAGGAATACTAGAAGGGAAGCAATGAAAAAAGCAGTGTGGATGAATAGTGTGAGATTAAGAACCTGCCTTCCCCCCTCTATGCCCCCCCCCCATTTTCCCTTGGTTTTTTTTTTTTAATATTTTCCTTCATCTGTTCCAGTTTAAGTTGAATGCCAGTGAAACTGAGGTAGGATCAGAAGAGGCTAAAATAGGGAAAGAACAAGTCAAAAATTACTCGGACAAATTAGATGTCTTCAAGTCACCAGGACCTGATGAAATGCATCCTAGAATACTCAAGGAGCTGACTGAGGAGATATCTGAGCCAGTAGCAATTATCTTTGAAAAGTCATGCAAGACAGGAGAGATTCCAGAAGACTGGAAAAGGGCAAATATAGTGCCAATCTATAAAAAGGGAAATAAGGACAACCCAGGGAATTAGACCAGTCAGCTTAACTTCTGTACCCAGAAAGATAATGGAGCAAATAATTAAGCAATCAATTTGTAAACATCTAGAAGATAATAAGGTGATAAGAAACAGTCAGCATGGATTTGTCAAGAACAAATCATGTCAAACCAACCCGATAGCTTTCTTTGACAAGGTAAGAAGCCTTGTGAATGGGGGAGGGGAAGCGGTAGATGTGGTATATCTTGACTTTAGTAATGGTTTTGATACTATCTTGCATGACCTTCTCATAAACAAACTAGGGAAATGCAACCTAGATGGAGCTACTACAAGGTGAGTGCAAAACTGGTTGGAAAACTATTCCCAGAGAGTAGTTATCAGTGGTTCAGTCATGCTGGAAGGGCATAACGAGTGTGGTCCTGAAGGGATCAGTTCTGGGTCTGATTCTGTTCAATATCTTCATCACTGATTTAGATAATGGCCTAGAGAGCACACTTTTGCAGATGTTACCAAGCAAGGAGGGGTTGCAAGTGCTTTGGACGATAGGATTAAAATTCAAAATGATCTGGATAAACTGGAGGAATGGTCTGAAGTAAACAGGATGAAATTCAATAAGGACAAATGCCACGTACTCCACTTTAGAAGGAACGATCAGTTGCATACATACAAAATCAGAAATGACTGCCTAGGAAGGAGTACTGCGGAAAGGGATCTGGGGGTCATAGTGGATCACAAGCTAAATATGAGCAAAAAGTGTAACGCTGTTGCAAAAAAAGCGAACATCATTCTGGGATGTATTAGCAGGCACGTTGTAAGCAAGACACGAGAAGTAATTCTTCTGCTCTTCTCTGCACTGATTAGGCCTCAACTGGAGTATTGTGTCCAGTTCTGGGTGCCACATTTCAGGAAAGATGTGGATAAATTGGAGAGTCCAGAGAAGAGCAACAAAAATGATTAAAGTTCTGGAAAACATGACCTATGAGGGAAGATTGAAAAAAAATGGGTTTGTTTAGTCTGGAACAGAGATGACAGAGGGGACATGATAACAGTTTTCCAGTATGTAAAAGGTTGTTACAAGGAGGAGGGAGAAAAATTGTTTTTCTTAACCTCTGAAGATAGGACAATTCACAATGGGCTTAAATTGCAGCAAGGGAGGTTTAGTTTGGCCATTAGGAAAAACTTCCTAACTGTCAGGGTGGTTAAGCACTGGAATAAATTGCCTAGGGAGGTTGTGGAATCTCCATCATTGGAGATTTTTAAGAACAGGTTAGACAAACATCTGTCAGGAATGGTCTAAATAATACTTAGTCCTACAATGAGTGCAGGGGACTGGACTAGATGACCTCTCGAGGTCCTTTCCAGTCCTATGATTTTATAAGTTTAGTATTTATTATTCTCATTCATGCGTTAGTTACAGGTCTTTTTTAAGAAGGTGCATTTTAAGGAGGGATTTGAAAGCAGAGGGGATGGAGGAGGCTGTCCTACTCATATGGGACCAAGTGTAAGGTGCAGGCTTCCTCCCCATTCTGGCTTCTGCAAGGCAATGGATTTGTGAGTCTGCTCACTCCAAATTTTCTCTGCAGCACCAGGACCATCCCTGCTGGATTCAATGCTTTGGCCTTCCACATGGCTAAAGTAACTCTAGAGCATAGTCTGCAGTCTCCATCGTCCCCCACTCCTCATCCCTTATTTTGAAGGCATCACTCAACAGGTCCCTCTTAGCCCCTTTCACTGCCTGTCTTTACCTGCTACAGTCCCCCATCTCTTTGTTCCCACATTTCCCCCTACTTTCAAACCTTTATGTTTTCCCAAGGATTTCATTTATCTGCAAAACTGTTTTGATCTTTTCCCTGCATGCCATTCCCTTGCCTCCAGATCTCCCTGTCTGCTCCCAGACTCTGGCTGTCAGGCCTAACTTGGCCATTTTAATACTTTGTTCCTGTCATTCCTCAAGTGGCATCTTAAAAAGTATAAAAACTGAAAGGATTTTCATGTGCTTCCTCCCACACAGCAGTATCAAGGTGCCAACAGAAGAGAAAGTCTTCCCTTTCCAGCACTCTCCTTTCATTTTCACAGGTAGGAGTGCACACAGAGTTGATGTTAAACTGCACCAGGACTGCAATAATGCTGGAAGCAAGTACACTCTCTCACAAACGCAAATCCTTTCAAACCATTCTGCCACAGTCAGCTCTGAGCCCATGGTTTGAGTGGCTTCAAAAACATACCTGAATGTATCCTCTTATCCCTGAAGGCAACTGAATGCAAATAGATAAGCAGAGAGGACAACATTAGAGATCTGACTTGGAGTACATTTACAATGCAAAAAACAACCACAGCAGCAAGTCTCAGAGCTCAGAGCAAGGTAGGCTTCTGGGGGTTGTGCTACAGAGCTAAAAATAGCACTGTGGGTCTCCGCTCAGGCTGGAGCCCCTGCTCTAGCCCCTCTCCCATCACTGGGTTTCAGAGAATGAGCTGGAACATCTACACTGCTTGTCACGCAAGCCCTATGAGCCTGAGTCAGTTGATCTGGGCTCTGATTGTATGTCTGCACTGCAATTAAAAAAACAGCTGGCTCATGCCAGGTGACTTGGGTTCGTGGGGCTCAGTCTGCAGGGATATTTAACTGAAGTATAGACATCCGGGCTTGGGCTGAAGCCCAGGTTCTAGGACCCTGGGACATGGGGAGGGTCCCAGAGCTCCAGCTGCAGCCCACCTTACGAGCCCAAGTTGGCTGGCAATAGCCAGCCACGGGTGTCTAATTGCAGTGTAGACATACCCTCAGCATCGCTGCTGTATGGTTCCCCCACCCCCTCAGCTTAAACCTATTTTTAATCTCCTTGCTTTTTGTCAGCTTGATAGACAGTCATATTCCATCCTCCAGCCACCCACTTGTGTATCCCTAATGGAAAGCATACCAAGATTGCTTTATGTACCTCTAGAAGAACAATAAAAACTGAGACTATCAGCCTCTGCTCTAGTGCAATGGGAGATTTTACAGATGAAGGGCTAGAGGCACAAAAGGACTTATGAGGCTAACTGCCACTTTAGTTACCTAACTCCCAGAATCAGATCCCGCTGGGATTCACAAAATCCTTTCTCAGCTGCCTCCAAACCCTTTAGGTGCTTAAGCTCGCTTGGCACCTCAAGTTGTGCAGTGAAAGTTCCCTCAGTGCCTATGTTTCTGCCTCAGAGAACGTGCACTAAAGCCTCACTCTAGGTATCCAGATGCATAGGTCCCAGAGTGATAACTCGCCAGTGGGTGCTAATCCAGTAAGTGTGCTCAGAGCTCGCCTACCAGATCAGGACCCTATAGTCCAGCTTGCACAAAACAGCCAAGGGAAAAGAGGAGGAGCTTCCTCCTAATTTCTAGGCCAGAGACTAGGCTACTTACCTGACATGTGGAAGATCTCCAGTTCACATCCCCCTGAGGGGAAAAAGGGGATTTGAACAGGGCTCCACCACTTCTCAGGTGAGTGCCCTAATGACTGGGCTATTCTGGAGTGAGGCTCCCCCCGTGTCCTGAGGATGCTGTTCCCCTGTGAATAAAGAATACAAGAATCACTGGGCCAGAGAGAGCAAGCAGAAGTATACGGAGGACTCTGTACCTGGTGCTTAGAGCACTCAGGTGGGAGACCCAGGATTCAGTCCCCCAGTGCCAAGGACTTCTTAAACTTATTTATCCACAGTGAAACATCTTCAACAGGTGGGTCTTCCTCAGGGTCTCTTCAGAATATCCCATAGCCCAGTGTCTGAGAAGTGACAGATCCCCACTCAACTCCCTTCTCCCACTCACATAGAGCGGGTAGCTGAACCGGGGGGGGGGGTCTCCCACTTCCCAGGTGAGTACCCCAACCACTGAGCTTAAAGCTATGAGGGTGGTGCTCTGGTTTCCGGCAAACCCTTTAGTGCTACATTTTCAGAGGGGCCTCAGATTGAGCGGGAAAGCACTGCTGGGCTGAGAACTATAGTTTCAGCTGTACGATTTAGAGACCTGCACAATCTGAATGCTGTCGAATACCTACAGGCCAAAATAATTCAATACCCGCAGCTGGGCACAGATAGTCAAGAAAGCTCAGCTTCCACTTAAGCCACTAAAATAAGTGTCCGGGTTTTTTTCCCCCCAAAGAGCTCAGCACACTGGGTGTTAAGCTCTTTTGAGAATCTGATCCTGATCTGTGGGCCTGAATGGGAGTCCAAGCCCTTTTGTAAATCTGGTCCCAATTCATAGAATCATAGAATACCAGGGTTGGAAGGGACCTCAGGAGGTCATCTAGTCCAACCCCCTGCTCAAAGCAGGACCAACCCCAACTACATCATCCTGGCCGGGGCTTTGTCAAGCCTGACCTTAAAAACCTCAAAGGAAGGTGTCATAAATATAAAGGGAAGGGTAACAACCTTCCTGTATACAGTACTATAAAATCCCTCCTGGCCAGAGGCACAAAATCCTTTTACCTGTAAAAGATTAAGAAGCTCAGGTAACCTGGCTGGCACCTGACCAAAAGGACCAATAAGGGGACAAGATACTTTCAAAGCTGCGGAGGCGGGGAGGGTTGGTCTGTCTGTTCTGTGTGCTTGATGGACACAGATCAAGGAAGCAAGCAATCCAACTCCATTAGAATTAGTAAGTACTAGCAAGGGAATGTGTTAGCTTATTTTTGTTTTGGCTTGTGATTTTCTCTGTGCTGAGAGGAAGGTGTATTCCTGGTTTTCTTTTTGTACCTTTAAAGTTTGGCCCAGAGGGAAATCCTCTGTGTTTTTGAATCTGATTGCCCTGTAAGATTATCTTCCATTCTAATTTTACAGAGGTGCTTCTTTTACCTTTTTTCTTTCTAATAATGTTCTGTTTCTTTTAGAATCTGATTGGGGTTTTTTTGGTGTCCTAAAAAAACCCAAGGTTGGTCTGTGCTCATCTTGTTTATTCTCAAGCCTCCCCAGGAAAGGGGGTGTGGGGCCTTGGGGGGATGTTAGCGGGGAGTAGGAACTCCAAGTGGTCCTTTCCCTGAGTTTGTCTAAATCACTTGGTGGTGGCAGCGTTACCTAATCCAAGGTACAAGGGAGAATTTGTGCCTTGGGGAGTATTTAACCTAAGCTGGTAGAAATAAGCTTAGGGGGTCTTTCATGTGGGTCCCCACGTCTGTACCCTAGAGTTCAGAGTGGGGAGGGAACCCTGACAGAAGGAGATTCCACCACCTCCCTAGGTAACCCATTCCAGTGCTTCACCACCCTCCCAGGGGGAAAGTTTTTCATAATATCAACCTAAACCTCCCCCACTGCAACTTGAGACCATTACTCCTTGTTCTGTCATCTGCTACCACTGAGAACAGTCTAGAGCCATCCTCTTTGGAACCCCCTTTCAGGTAGTTGAAAGCAGCTATCAGATCCCCCCTCATTCTTCTCTTCTGCAGATTAAACAACCCCAGTTCCCCCAGATACTCCTCATAAGTCATGTGTTCCAGTCCCCTAATCATTTTTGTTTCCCTCCGCTGGACACTTTCCAATTTTTCCACATCCTTCTTGTAGTGTGTGGCCCAAAACTGGACACAGTACTCCAGATGAGGCCTCATCAATGTCGAATAGAGGGGAATGATCACTGGTAATGCTCCTAGTTATACATCCCAAAGTGCCATTGGCCTTCTTGGCAACAAAGGCACACTGTTGACTCATATCCAGCTTCTCATCCACTGTAACCCCTAGGTCCTTTTCTGCAGAACTGCTGCCTAGCCATTTGGTCCCTAGTCTGTAGCGGTGCATGGGATTCTTCCGTCCTAAGTGCAGGACTCTGCACTTGTCCTTGTTGAACCTCATCAGATTTCTTTTGGCCCAATCTTCCAAATTGTCTAGGTCACTCTGGACCCTATTCCCTACCCTCCAGCGTATCTACCTCTCCCCCCAGCTTAATGTCATCTGCGAACTTGATGAGGGTTCAATCCATCCCATCATCCAGATCATTAATGAAGGTTTTGAACAAAACTGGCCCAGGACCGACCCCTGGGGCACTCTGCTGAATACCAGCTGCCAACTAGACATCAAGCCATTGATCACTACCCGTTGAGCCCGACAATCTAGCCAGCTTTCTATCCACCTTATAGTCCATTCATCCAGCCCATACTTCTTTAACTTGCTGGCAAGAATACTGTGGGAGACCATACCAAAAGCTTTGCTAAAGTCAAGGAATAACACGTCCACTGCTTTCCCCTCATCCACAGAGCCAGTTATCTCGTCATAGAAGGCAATTAGATTAGTCAGGCATGACTTGCCCTTGGTGAATCCATGCTGACTGTTCCTGATCACTTTCCTCTCCTCTAAGTGTTTCAGAATTGATTCCTTGAGGACCTGCTCCATGATTTTTCCAGGGACTGAGGTGAGGCTGACTGGCCTGTAGTTCCCTGGATCCTCCTTCTTCCCTTTTTCAAAGATGGGCACTACATTAGCAATTCTGGATGCTGAGTACTTAAACAGCTTTGATCCAATCCTGGCTTCATTTACATGAATGGCCAAACTCTTATGGACTCCTCAAAACTTCAGGGGAGGTAAGAATTTACCCCTCACCCTAGACTCTTAAAAAAAAAAACAAACACAAAAAACAAAGAACAAACACTGATCCCGATTGTTTTATCTCTTGAAACCATGTTATTTTATATAGTGTGGCAAACCATCTGATAAAGGGATCACTGCATATGTAAGTATAAATATAATGACAGGTGTCAGATATTCTACTCTAAAGCAAAATACTTACCTAGGGCAATTTGAAACAGCCAAGTAAAACTGCTGGAAAAGTGGGGGTGCTTCCTGGAGAAACCAGCAGCCCTTTAACTGTAGCAAAGCAGCTGCACTGTGATTCTGAAAGTATCAGGAGTAAAGGAATGGGGGAACGTTGGTGGATGTGTAATGTAAATGTGGCATTTTAAGAGGCAGATGAGAAATTCTCTATAATCATAAACAGTCATTTACAAAGTCACGCTTGCCTGCTGATCCTTTGGTTTTGATGCTTTCTGAAGATACTTACAAAGAGAAACTCCTGAGTGTTCCCCAATCTCTTTTGCTTCAAATTAGGTAGAATAAGCATGTTATTCATATTTAGTCCGCTGTGTCAGCCTGCTCTATTCATATGCAAGTTGAAAGAAGAATTATTTTATGACTCAAAATGAAATACCCCCCTGCCTTATTTGAATAGATTCGTTCTTTGCATAGGCACCTTGGTTTTTACAGCCCCTATAAGGAACTTAAACCCAGGATGGTAGAAAACTTACTCTGTTGCTAAACAATGAACTTTGAGATCACAGAGTCCTCAAATCTGCCACTTAATTTATGTGAAAAATAAATTCTATACACCTCTACCCCGCTATAACGCGGTCCTTGGGAGCCAAAAAATCTTACCGCGTTATAGGTGAAACTGCGATATACGGGGGTAGAGGGATTAGAGTGTATAAAGAAATAATGTGCTTTGAAATTTTACTAGGAAAGATATTTTTATTCCGTTAGGATAAAAATGTTTGTAAACTTGAGAAGTAAAACATTTTTGTTAGGAAGGACAGAAGGTCTCGGGCCGGGGCGCGGGAGGGAGGCAGGAGCCGAGCAAAGTGGCGGAGGTGGCAACGTCAAAACCACCCAGCCCGGCAGAGCGTGCAGCACCCCCTGGCCAGGGAACGGGAGGCGCGGAGCCGGGGCCGGAGCACAGGCCCGCTCCCTCCGGCCACAGGCACCCGGGCTGGGGCATGAACTTCCAGCCGTGAACCGCCCCCTGGGTCGCCGCTGCCTGGCCGAGCCCTGCCGCAGCCCCACCATGCTGCCCCTGCACGTCTGAATCGACCCCTGTTCCCCTTCCCCCCCCCCCATGGCCCCATTATCCAACCCCTCAGCCCCGGCCCGGCCCCCTTAACATGCCACTCAGAGCAGTGTGTGGGAGCCAGACACTCTGACCCACCAGGAGTGCACAGCGCCGCCCCCCCCCCGGCCCAAGCGCTGCTTTACAGCGTTATATCCGAATTCGTGTTATATCGGACCGTGTTATATCGGGTTCGAGGTGTATTACCATAATTCTCTTTCCTTGCCATACTGGAACGATTCAGCTAGAGAAGTGTTTCTTGTAAACATGCTCATTCGTCACACCTAAATCTATATCTCAAAAGCATATGCCAGATCCTCAGCTGGTTTAAACAGGGATCTGAGGATAGGTCCCTTTGAGTTTAACAGCGCATAGGAAGAAAATTAGAAGTGAAGCTGGTTGGAAAAAATGTACAAAATTTTTCATTGAAAAATGCTGTGCTGTCAAACCAGAAATGTTTTTCAGAAACGTATCATCATGGACAAAAAATCCATCAAGAAGTTTGCTGGAGCTGGAGCGACTCTCTCTAGTCTGGTTGTTATGGCGCTGACCCATTAAAGTCCCTGTGGTCCTGATTCAGGGTCTGCTCCAAATCAGGCAGAGTAAAGACTTCCAGGAGAGCGTCCTAAGCACCCAATCTGTTCCAAATCTGATCTGGTGCCCATCACTCTGATTCAGCCAGAGCAGGGACTTGACTCTGGGTATCCCACATCAGAGGCTAGTACCCCAGGCTGCTGACTGGCTCCTCCACCCCTCATGTCAAGAAGGATTGTTTCAGTTCAGATGTAGAAGAGATATAGTTTAAAACCTCAAACTGTTTCATAATCACACAGTTGTTGATTTCCAGCCAACCTAGTTAAAAGTACTCATTTAAGCCATTATTCAACAATGTTTTAAGTGATACCTTCAGATATTAAGATTTATGCTCCTGAAATATTAAAAGCTAGCTCATGCAGATGTAAAATTTATTGTAATATAATGGACAGTAAATTATAAAGTATTGCAACTTTAACTTTTTTGCCTTGACCCTTGGACTTCAAAGACTGAATTTCAATCCATGATTCTCTGCAACACCTGTGTTCCTATGGGACAATGTAGATTGTAAATCCTAGGACAAAGCATGTGAGAACTGGGGGCAAAGCATTCTCTGTTGGGAAGATCGGGCAGTGGAACAATCTATCAGAGAAGATCAGACGAATCCAGAATTTGACCACTTTTAGGAAACATTGAAAAAGCTTTCCCACAACAAGTGATGCTCAGAATGTGATCACCACCCGCAGCCTCAAACGCCACCTCCCAGTGAAAAGAAAAAAAAATTTTTTGACCCTGAAAAGGGAGGAGTGTCAGAGACTCCATGTAATCTACTAGGGGAAAAGAAGTTTAAAAATTTTTAACAACACTGAATGGTCCTCCCGATGTAGCTCATTAGCATCAACCTTTTCCTAATCCATTAAATAGACAAAAGCTGTTGGGAAGACAGAAAAAAAAAAAAGAGGTCAGATTGAATCCATATATACAAAAACCTAAAAGTGCAGGAATACATGATACAGGTTCTAGTTGAAGTTATCTGTTTAAGTTCAGTCTTATCTTTATTTCAGGGAACATCTTATTTGATTGGACTTTAAGGGGAGTTTTGATTCACTGACACTGGCACACAAAAAAAAGAAAATTTGGGAAAAAAACCTTTAGCGGTGTGACCTTTCATTATCACAGAGTACCAGTGGTTCGATGACTTTTAAAATATGTATATTCCACTTGTCCACATATTTTGCAGCTTTGGCTCCTTCCAAATGAATGATTAGCTTCTTTATAGAAGAATTGCTTCCAGACAAGTTATCCAAGGTTCTCAGTTTGCTTTAATCAATGTTAAAAAAAAACCCGATGGATGTCTTACGTATTTCTTCACAGCAGACATGAGTGCCATCTTATCTACTCAGCTAACATTTGTACATGCTCAGTCAGGAAATAAATTCAAGTGCCTGACGAGATGTTCACAAAATGCAGCTTTTTCCAAGTTTCACATAGGCTGGAACCAGGGGCAAGGTGTCAGAACTTCAGTTTTTATTCCTGGCTTTCCCAGACTCTTGGGCAAGTTATTTTAACCAATTACAAGGCCTGAGTTTATTCATATGTAAGATGATATGAAATATTGACTGCACCTATCTTTTGGGAGTGTGGTGCTTTCATTACTGTTTATAAATTGCTACTATTTGTAAAATGTTTCGATCAGCTTTCATCTTTATAAGTGCAAAACACAGTTATTAATTTAAAAGTTAAGAAGCTCATTTTTTCAAAGGGTTTGATTGTGGGTTTACCACAAGCCTCACAAAAGGGGGAGAGGTGCAAACCAGGAACCAGTATGAAGGATTCACAGTGTCATTCCCCCTTCCTTTAGGAGAACCTAATCTATACCAGCACCATACAAAGTGCATATTACTTCCACTAACAGGCTGGCACAGCGGTGTTTGATGGACAGAGGCAGAGTTCCATCCTCCTGCAGTAGCAGCATCCCCACAGGCTTCCACCCAAAAGTTCTCACAGAAGCCTAAGGAGCTCTGCTTACCCCACTTTGCCTTATTCCCCCCTACAGCGGTATAGTTAGGGTTACAATCTGGCCCAAAATATCCAATTCAAACCCTGAAGGAAATAACTTTCCTGATGCATCCTCTGAGTATCTCTGTATTTTCTCACCAGATAATTCTCCACTGGAGGAGTGAAGAAAATAAAGCATTCATATCCGGTTCAAGAACAGGCAATATGGCGAGGTCAGAGCTTATTTTACCTTGCCAGGGTGACAGCAGTTGGAAATACTACCAACGACTTGGCAATGATGTGTCACTAATTCATACCAATCTTTCGGGTGCATTTCCTTGTTTAGGTTATTTGCTAGACATTTTAAATACAGTGTTTTCATATTGTTTTACTTTTTGTTGCAAATGGTCTTATTAAGAGAAGTCAAGAGCATCTGAATAGATGAGGAGGGATTTCAAAAGCTAGGATTTAGTCCACCTTGGAAAGAGGAGAATGAGGGTTATTTTGGGCAGCTAGCAGCAACTCTCAGTAGGGGATAGCTTTGCCTTTTCATTACCTGGGAGAGGACTTGAAGGGACTGTACATACTGGTACTAGAGGAAGCACAACCCACATGAGTGTGTAGAAGAGGACTGTGTAACTTGCTACCCACATTTCACCTGGCTTCCCCCTTCTCTAGCCTGTTAGGAGCAGTTTGTAACCCTGGCAATGCAAGAGGGACTGCCATTGTCCCTGATCCTTGCTTGGGGCCAACGAAGGGGAGCAAGTCTCCTTGTGCCCTTGTCCTATCTGCACATCCCTGCCATTGCACAGGTGTAATGTGGGATTTAATTTGGTATTTAAGATTATGAAGGGTAAAGTGAAAAATGCATCACTCCCGATTTCTATGCTGTTGCAAATTAAGAGAACAAGTAGCTAGAAAGATACACTCAAAGCCAAGTTAACACAAAGGAAATAAGCACTTCTTCACAGGGTGTGAAAGGAATCCATTGCCACATGTGGTCCTGCGGTCCAGTGTTACAGCTGGATTTTTGAGTGCTTCACTTTGCAAACTTACAGTTCTTTTTTAATACCGTTTCCTAAGGCTTGTAGAGATTTGTTTAAAGAAAGGCAAAACAGAAATTGGACTACGTGTAACTACTTGCTAGAAAGTTATAGGGCACTTTTGACCTGCACAATGTGCATTCACTGCACCATCTTTTACTACTCAAAGCCATATTGCATGGAATAAGGCACCATCTCTTTTCTCCTTTGTGCAACTGCGGGGGGGGGGGGGGGAACGCCATATAGTAATAACTAATAGGGATGAGGAAACTTGAAAAGATTAGACAGTTTGATTAAATTAATGATCTGCTATTACCTTACCTTATCCTGATCTGAACATCTTGAAACAGCAAACTTGGGCGGGAAGTCTCGTGAGAACAGCTTTATTCTCTCACAATCCGGGGAGGTCCTGGATGATTAGAAAAAGGCAAATATAGTGCCCATATTTTTTAAAGGGAAGAAGGAGAATCTGGGGAACTATAGACCAGTCAGCCTCACCTCAGTCCCTGGAAAAATCATGGAGCAGGTCCTCAAGGAAACCAATTTGAAGCACTTGGAGGAGAGGCAGGTGATCAGGAACAGTCAGCATGGATTCACCAAGGGCAAGTCATGCCTGACCAACCTGATCGCCTTCTATGATGAGATAACTGGCTCTGTGGGCATGGGGAAAGCAGTGATATATCTTGACTTTAGCAAAGCTTTTGATACAGTCTCTGTTGCAGGGCAGAGGTATAAAACCTTTGAGTGCCCTGCTAAAGAGCCGGCTTCCCACTGCTTCCCTGTAGGGTGGCTGGGTGTATGGGCCAGGACCCTTAGCAGGGAGCCCAGCTGCAGGCCCAAATGAGCTGGGTTGATGACTGGGAAGGCATATAAACCCAGGGAAGAGCTCAGGAAGGGGGCGAGCCAGGGAGGAAGATAGGAGGGTTGAAGCTCTGTCTCTGCTGGCTGACAAAAGCCTCAAAGGCCAGAGGACCCAGTGAGGGGTCGGAGCAGGGACAGGTGTTGGGGGAATTGGGACTGTACAGCCACTGTAAATAAAAACACGGGTGAAGCACCTGCAAGGGGTGTCTGAGACGCTTTCTTTGGCCAGCCCAAGCATGGGGACAAGGGGGAGGAAACCTGTGCCACCCTGTGACAGTCTCCCACAGTATTCTTGCCAGCAAGTTAAAGAAGCATGGAATGGACGATAAGGTGGATAGAAATCTGGCTAGATCATCAGGCTCAATGGGTAGTGATCAATGGCTCCATGTCTGGTTAGCAGTCGGCATCAAGCGGAATGCCCCAGGGTCAGTCCTGGGGCCAGTTTTGTTCAACATGTTCATTAATGATCTGGAGGACGGGATGGATTGCGTAGATACGCTGGAGGGTAGGGATAGGATACAGAGGGACCTAGACAAATTGGAGGATTGGGCCAAAAGAAATCTGATGAGGTTCAACAAGGAGAAGTGCATTGTCCTGCACTTAGGACAGAAGAATCCCATGCACCGCTACAGGCTGAGGACCCCCTCTATCCCCACCTTGCCTCAGCCTATGGGCTAGTGCCAGTCACCAACTAGCCCCCTTTCACTGGGGCCGACTGCAGTCTGTATAAGCCAGTCATCATAGGCCAAGGGGGGTTGGACCTACTGCCTCCGCCTACCCTTGGGCTGCCCTGTTGCATCCCCAGTACCCTGTCTTAGGCCATCTGCCAAGCCTGCAGCTTTTCCAGTCTGGAGCCTCCCAGCTTCTCTGGCCTTCCCCAGCCCTGCTTCACCTCAGGTTCCCTGGTACGCTCCCCAGCAGCCAGGCCCATCTCCCTCCACAGCTAGAGGAGACCCTCTGTGCTCCTGGCCCACTGCCTTCTTATAAGGGCCAGCTGGGCCCTGATTAAGCCAGCCGCAGCCTGATTGGGGTGTGGCCCCCAGCTGAGGCTGCTTCCCCAATCAGCCTCGCTTTTCCTTCCCGGCCACAGCCCTCTCCCCTGGCTGTTTTAAGCCTTTTAAGACAGGAGTGGGTGACCATCCCGCTACAGTGCCCTTGTTGCCAAGAAGGCTAATAGGCTGTATTAGTAGGAGCATTGCCAGCAGATCGAGGGAAGTGATTATTCCCCTCTATTTGGCACTGGTGACGCCACATCTGGAGTACTGCTCTCACTTCTAGTGTGCCAAGACAGATGAAGGACAATGTAATGGTAGTGCGAAGGGAAGGCTTCTGCTGCCTCAGTTTCCCCAGTTCCACAACCAAACAACCACCACCATAACTAGTGCTTTGAAGTTACTCTCCCCTTTTAGGAGTGGATTATTATTAAAACCAGTTCTATTTAAAACTGGAAATTCCCAGCCCTCTTCTATAGGCTCACCAGTTCACTGAGCCCAACACAGCAGGCAGCTCCAGTCAGGCCTTTCTTTCTGGCTGGTGAAGGACTACCCTGAAAGCCCATTTCACACCCCAGGCCCTCTGCCTGGTAGCCAAGTAGAGTATCTCTGCAGAGCACAAACGTCCTGCTCCTCCAAGTCTCTCAAGCTCCCACGCCAGATAATCATCTTTTATATCTCCTGCGAGGCCTGGGTCTCCCATCATGTGAACTCCTGGACTCATTCCCTTCACTGGAGAGGTGGGCTAAGCCTGGCACAGGTGCAGCTGAGCCCCAACTCCCCTCAAGGGCCAGCTTACCCTAGTACAGATATTTTTCTTATCCAGACACCTCTGCTTTCTAATGCTCCTCTTGTGTTGGCCAGTCAATGTACAGCTATTTTTTACAAAAACTCTCATTGACAAATGAAAAGTCTGAATGTCACAAACTCGCTGAAACGTCTTACAAAGAGCGGAGCTGGACTCGATCAATGGCAGCAATCAATTTGAATTTAATATGCTTTTCATCATTTTCAAATGCTGCACTCTATCACATTTTCTGCACAGCAGGTTTGTGATCAAGTTGCAATGTACCTTTAGGAAAGTTTAACCCATCCCATCCACAATATAAACTCTCCTGAAATAGTTTACATTGTTCTCTCCCAATATCATTTTTCAATAAGAAATTCAATTTGTTGCCAGTTAGGTTTCCATCAGAAAGCTGTCTGGTTCCCTGCCAGCTTACCTGCTGGAGACCCAGGGTTTCCTGGGCAGCCCGGTCATGTCTGGAGACCCAGGGTCTGCGACTCAAAGACAGCCCCACAATGCCAGGGCTTCCAAGGGCCCTTCCGTGGAACCAGGAGCCTGGAAAATCTTAGGGGCTCTTCTCTGGACTTTCTCCAATTTGTCCACATCTTTCCTGAAATATGGCGCCCACAACTGGACACAATACTCTAGTTGAGGCCTAATCAGCGCGGAGTAGAGCAGAAGAATTACTTCTCATGTCTTGCTTACAAAACTCCTGCTAACACATCCTAGAAAGATGTTTGCTTTTTTGCAAGAGTGTTATACTGTTGTCTCATATTTAGCTTGTGATCCACTATGACCCCCAGATCCCTTTCCGCAGTACTCCTTCCTCAGCAGTCATTTCCCATTTTGTATGTTTGCAACTGATTGTTCCATTCTAAGGCCTGGTCTACACTAGTGGGGGGGGGGGGGAGGTCGATCTAAGATATGCAACTTCAGCTATGAGAATAGCGTAGCTGAAGTCGACGTATCTTAGATCGACTTAGAATCACTTACTTTGCGTCCTCGTGGCACGGGATCGACGGCCGCCGCTCCCCCGTCGACTCCGCTTCCGCCTCTCGTCCTGGTGGAGTTCTGGAGTCAATGGCAGAGCGATCGGGGATCGATTTATTGTGTCTACACTAGACGTGATAAATCGATCCCCGATAGATCGATCACTACCCGCCAATCTGGATCCACAAACTTTATCAGCGCAATCTCTATGCCATCATTAGGGCCCTACCAAATTCACGGTCCATTTTGGTCAATTTTAAATTTTTTTTTTAAATTGTAAATTTCATGAGTTCATCTATTTAAATCTGAAATTTCACAGTGTTGTAATTGTAGGGGTCCTGACCCAAAAGGCAGTTGTGTGTGGGAGGGGGGGTGTCGCAAGGTTATTGTAGGGGGGTCCTGGGACTTCAACCCTTACTTCTACACTGCTGCGGGTGGTGACACTGCCTTCAGAGCTGGGCAGCTGGATTAAAGGTCTGGAAAATCATGACCGAGGAGGGAAGATTGAAAAAAATGGGTTTGTTTAGTCTGGAGAAGAGAAGACTGAGAGGCGACATACCTTTTCAAGTACATAAAAGGTTGTTAGAAGGAGGAGGGAGAAAATGCTTTCTCCTTTAACCTTTGAGGATACTTTCCTTGCTGTTGTCTCTTCTGCGCTGTTGCCTTCAGAGCTGGGTGGCCGGAGAGTGGCGGCTGCTGCCTTGAGGGCCCAGTTCTGCAGGCAACAGCGCAGAATTAAGTATGGCAACACCATACCAGGCCATCCTTCCTTCTGCGCTGCTGCTGACAGCAGCTCTGCCTTCAGAACTGGGCGCTAGGGCCCTATCAGTGCGGGAGGACTGCATGAGCTCGGAAAACATGTCATCGCGAGTGCGTTTTTTTCGCCTTCTAATCTGCGATAACCTCAGGGACGGAGATGATAGGGGGAGCGCAGAAACATTCTAAGATTCTGGGGGGACTGCATGGTCACCCGTGCTGCTGAGTTCACCATGCTGACCAAACAGGAAATGAAATTCGAAAGTTCCCGGGGCTTTTCCTATGTACCTGGCTAGTGCATCGGCCTTCAAAGTGCTGTCCAGACCGGTCACAATGGAGCACTCTGGGATAGCACTCTGGGAGGCCAATACCGTCGAATTGCGTCCACACTACCCCAAATTTGACCCAGCGATGTCGATTTCAGTGCTAATCCCCTCGCCGGGGAGGAGTACAGAAATCCATTTTAAGAGCCCTTTAAGTCGACAAAAATGGCTTCATCGTGTGGACGGGTGCAGGGTTAAATCAATCTAATGCTGCTAAATTCGACCTAGACCTGTAGTGTAGACCAGGGCTAATTGGCTTGAGAATTTAGACTGTGTGCTTATATTTTCTTTTCTTTTGGTAACTAACTTTGACTTCTTGCTTATCTGGAGTATTACATCCAGTTTTGCCCCCGCCCCACTACAGAAAGGATGTGGACAAATTGGAAAAAGTCCAGTGGAGGGCAAAGGAAATGATCAGGGGGCTGGGACACATGACTTATGAGGAAAGGCTGAGGGAACTGGAACTCGTTTAGTCTGCAGAAGAGAAGAGTGAGGGGGGATTTGATAGCAGGCTTCATCTACCTGAAGCAGGGGGTGGTGGTTCCAAAGAGGATGGAGCTTGGCTGTTCTCAGTGGTGGCAGATGACAGAAGAAGGAGCAGTGGTCTCAAATTGCAGTGGGGGAGGTCTAGGTTGGATGTTAGTGTAATAATTCAGAACGTTAATGATGTCCAGATCCTGCCCTTTTGCAGAGGAGACCAGTGTGGGGATGAATGCAGGATGGGAGCTTAGGGCTTGTCTACACGTGAAGTGCTACGCTGAAGCTGTGCTACCTTAGACACTACCAACACACCAACGGGAGCAGTTCTCCCGTCAGCATAGGTAATCCACCTCTCCGAAAGGCAGTGGGTAGGTTATGGAAGAATTCTACACACAACCTACCTACACAGGGACTTAGGTTGGCTTAACTATGTCACTCAGGGGTGTGGATTTTTCACACACACCCCCGAGCAACATAACTGGTAAATTTTTAGTGTAGACCAGGCCTTAGAGTTGGATTACCACTAGAGCACAGATGTTCAAAAAGGATCTCAAACACTAAGCTTATAAAGAGAAAGAGGAGCCAGGTTTTTAAATGTATTTAGGTGCTTGAATTTGCAGAAAGGCACAGCGTGGGATTTCTCAAAAGCATCTAACTTTCATGGATTTCAATGGGAGGTAGGCACCAAAGTACCTTTAAGCATCTGAGGCTAGGTACCTATCTGCATCTTTAGGCATCTAAATACATTTAACAATCTGGCCCAAAAACATTAACAATGTGGAGCTACAACAGTATCATGTGCTTTTCCTCAGTCTTTCTAATATCATGATTGTTAATTCATTGGTTTTGAGTGAAATAAGGAAAGCTAACCAGAATTCTAGATACGTTACCTTAACAACCCTTTAACAAGATTTTAAGACGTTATTAGGAATCTTCCCTGGTTATTCTAAATGTCAAACAAACTGTTATAGAAAAGGGTTAGTTAGTAAATTATTTTACAGGGCGTATATCACATCACCACATGATGAAATATGAAGCTAATTAGGCCACATGCATGATCTATTTGAGAGCATTTCATAATTTTACTGACAACTACACATCCTTTTTTATAAAAGACAATGCTTTAATTAAGAGTAAATTTATGTAAATCACAAGTGAGATTATTTGAATGTTTTAAATGAACCCTCAGTCCCATTAAAAAAAACGATTGAAGCTCTAGGATTTGACATCAATCTTTGACACAAGAAAACTCAGAGCAGAAGCCTCAGTCTCTGGGACTGAAATTTGTCAGCTTTTAAAATTAGCTTATACAAAAACAGTATGAACTACACCACTGACTCATTAGCTAACAGCAAAGGAATAAATACCACTGTAAGAGGTGAGGCTGGACCTGAGGTAAGTCACTTAAGTGAAATATGTTAGTGGTACAAGGCGAATTAAACGTCACCGGGAAACCACAGAATTCTCACTCATGATCATTCATGTCAGATATGCTCCTCTTGGGTGTGGAATGTGATGATGTATCAAAAACGGGCATGGGGTTAATCCAAAGGGGGCATTGCTAGTGAAAACTACTACCAAGTCAAGCTCTTCCATCCTAAAAGGGGCATAAACAGAGTCCCAGTCAAGTGAAAAACTCTTGCAGAATAAAAATAACTGATGTCAAGCACATTTCTGAGATGTGCAGCTGATTAGATAGATCGATAGATAAAATGGATTCGATAGCTATGTGTATTTTCACCTATTTTACTGCCAAAAGACCCAGTGCATTCTTAATTTCTCAATTATTCCAATAAAAAAAGAATTTGGACTCTTGTTGAAGATACAATGCTTTGGCAAATTTACACATTTTCCTCAAAAAAGAAAAGGAGTACTTGTGCCACCTTAGAGACTAACAAATTTATTTGAGCATAAGCTTTCGTGAGCTCCTTTTCTTTTTGCAAATACGGACTAACACGGCTGCTACTCTGAAACCTGACATTTTCCTCAGACCACCAAAATTTCAAGATTTAAGGGATAGGCATCTCCATGAATATACTCAGAAAAACCCTCTGTGTGTACATAAGATATAATGCCTAGCTCTTTTCATCAATGCTTTACAAAGGGGTCAGTATCATTAGCCCCATTTTATAGCTGTGGCAATG
This sequence comes from Natator depressus, assembly GCF_965152275.1. NCBI lineage: Eukaryota > Metazoa > Chordata > Testudines > Cheloniidae > Natator > Natator depressus. Next base: position 121,107,301 of record NC_134238.1, on the reverse strand, counting down.
GAGTCAGAGGGTGAAGTGACAGGTAGACTGTAAAGACATAAGAAGCGATGGAATGGATAAGACACAGTCTGTCTGTGCTATAGACCTCAGGGATCTGATTTGGATATGGATAGAGACCTCTTTAGTGTTTTTAAAGAAGTAAATACTAATGGGAATTGTGTGATCATGCGAGACTTTAACTTCCCAGATATAGACTGGAGGACAAGTGTTAGTAATAATAATACGGTTCAGAGTTTCCTGGATACAATAGCTGATGCATTCCTTCACCAAGTAGTTGCTGAACCGACAAGAGGGGATGCCATTTTAGATTTGGTTTTGGTGAGCAGTGAGGACCTCATAGAAGAAATGGTTGTAGGGGACAACCTTGGTTCGAGTGATCATGAGCTAATTCAGTTCAAACTAAATGGAAGGATATACAAAAGTAGATCTGTGACTAGGGTTTTTGATTTCAAAAAGGCTAACTTTAAAAAAATTAGGGAAATTAGTTAGGGAAGTGGATTGGACTGAAAAATTTGTAGATCTAAAGGCGGAGGAGGCCTGGAATTACTTCAAGTCAAAGTTGCAGAAACTATCAGAAGCCTGCATCCCAAGAAAGGGGAAAAAATTCATAGGGAGGAGTTGTAGACCAAGCTGGATGAGCAAGCATCTCACAGAGGTGATTAAGAAAAAGCAGAAAGCCTACAAGCCAACACAGTTTCTATTTTTACGAAAGGTAAAAAAAGTGATCCGGGTAACTACAGGCCTGTTAGTTTGACATCTGTAGTATGCAAGGTCTTGGAAAAATTTTTGAACGAGAAAGTAGTTATGGACATTGAGGTCAATGGTTACTGGGACAAAATACAACATGGCTTTACAAAAGGTAGATCATGTCAACCTGATCTCCTTCTTTGAGAAGGTAACAGATTTTTTAGACAAAGGGAACGCAGTGGATCTAATTTACCTCGATTTCAGTAAGGCATTTGATACGGTTCCACATGGAGAATTATTAGCTAAATTGGAAAAGATGGGGATCAATATGAAAATTGAAAGGTGGATAAGGAACTGGTTAAAGGGGAGACTACAGCGGGTCACACTGAAAGGTGAACTGTCAGGCTGGAAGGAGGTTACTAGTGGAGTTCCTCAAGGATCGGTATTGGGACCAATCTTATTTAATCTTTCTATTACTGACCTTGGCACAAAAAGCGGGAATGTGCTAATAAAGTTTGTGGATGACACGAAGCTGGGAGGTATTGTCAATACAGAGAAGGACCGGGATATTATACAGGAAGATCTGGATGACCTTGTAAACTGGAGTAATTGTAATAGGATGAAATTTAATAGTGAAAAGTGCAAGGTCATGCATTTAGGGATTAATAACAAGAATTTCTGCTATAAACTGGGGACGCATCACTTGGAAGTAACAGAGGAGGAGAAGGACGTCAGAGTATTAGTTGATCACAGGATGACTATGAGCCGCCAATGTGATATGGCCATGAAAAAAGCAAATGAGGTCTTGGGATTCATCAGGCGAGGTATTTCCAGTAGAGATAAGGAGGTGTTAGTACCATTATAAAAGGCACTGGTGAGACCTCACCTGGAATATTGTGTGCAGTTCTGGTCTCCCATGTTTAAGAAAGATGGATTCAAACTGGAACAGGTACAGAGAAGGGCTACTAGGATGAACCGAGGAATGGAAAATCTGTCCTATGAAAGGAGACTCAAAGAGCTTGGCTTGTTTAGCCTAACCAAAAGAAGGCTGAGAGGAGATATCATTGCTATCTATAAACATATCAGAGGGATAAATACCATGGAGGGAGAAGAATTATTTAAGCTCAGTACCAATGTGGACACAAGAACAAATGGATATAAACGGGCCATCAGGAAGCTTAGATTCGAAATTAGATGAAGGTTTCTAACCATCAGAGGAGTAAATTTCTGGAACAGCCTTCCAAGGGAAGCAGCGGGGGCAAAAGACATATCTGGCTTCAAGACTAAGCTTGATAAGTTTATGGAGGAGATGATATGATGGGATAGCCTAATTTTGGCAATTAATTGATCTTTGACTATTAGTGGTAGATATGCCCAATGGCCTGTGATGGGATGTTAGATGGGGTGGGATCTAAGTTACTGCAAAGAATTCTTTCCTGGGTGTCTGGCAGGTGAGTCTTGCCCACATGCTCAGGGTTTAGATGATTGCCATATTTGGGGTCGGGAAGGAATTTTCCCCCAGGGCAGATTGGCAGAGGCCCTGAGGGTTTTTCGCCTTCCTCTGCAGCATGGGGCACGGGTCACTTGATGGAGGATTCGCTGCACCTTGAAGTCTTTAAACCAGGATTTGAGGACTTCAATAGCTCAGACATGTGTTAGGTGTTTGTTACAGGAGTGGGTGGGTGAGATTCCATGGCCTGCGTTGTGCAGGACATCAGACTAGACAATCATAATCGTCCCTTCTGACCTTAAAGACTTTGATTCTATGCCCAAGGTCACTCAGCAGGCCAGTGGCAGAAAGAGGACTAGGACTAGAACCCAGAACACCGGACTAGGACTCATGAGACCTAGCTGCTCAACCACACTAAATATGGTGTTTCCTTTTGATTTTCATACTTCTGGCATCAGTGAAACAGATACAATATTTGGGCCGGATCCACAGCTCATTTAAGTCAATCGGAGGCTTTCCACTGAGTTGAATGATGGTTGAGTCAGACCTTTAGTACAAACAGTATATCCAAAATACAAGAGGGGGACAACGTTTCATTGTTTTGTTGTAGACATGCTAGTGATGTGATGGGTATGTCACATCTGTTTTTTGGATCCATGTGACCTAGTCTGTGCCAGGTTCACACTCTCTTCCATCCTTGCACATGAAAATCTCGGATATCAAATAAGCCTGGGTTATCCTTCATATATGCAAAAAGCGTGTGTCAGCTCTGCAAACTCTAGGGGGATTGTATGCTGCTGTCCGTCCCCCACATGTCTCCTCCTTCCATTGAGGGGAGCTAGGCCTATGACCCTTAATAAACATGAGGAGCCAGACTGTGACTTAGACTAGCCATCTGTGCAGGTGATTCAGAACCCTCCGTACAGGCTATCTGGAACTTGAGACCATGCCCTTGGAAGCAAGTAGGACTACACATTCATTCAACTCCTTCTTTGGAGCAGGTGGGCAGGGAGTGGCCAAAGTCCTGGCCCTATCATTCCTCTATTCTCTGGCCAGTACAGCTGAGCCAGCATAGGTGGGTAGTCATTTACTGCTGGAGAAGGCCAGCATCACTCCTCCCAGGGAAGAAGAGAGGAGTTGAGATGGAATTTTAGTTCCTTCTTTGGGGTGCACATGGAGAGGTGCAGCTATGCTGTGAACTGTGACAAAATCATGATGTAAACATGGGCCCAAATGGCAAAGTTCAAGCTCTTAATAGAGAGTCTGGGGACATATGGATGCAGGGTTAGGTTCAAGCCCTTCTCCCGTGAATCCCAATCTCTAACAAAGTGCTGTATAGCTACTGCAGTGTAGTGCTCCGTCCCCTTCCTGTTAAAGTGAAAAGGTCAAGCACAGCCACTTCCTAGCGCTCTGTGGATATATGTCTCCCCTGAGCGATTATGATTACTAATCATTGCAGCATTATCTGAAAGTCCCTGATGAGCAGTTATGCAAGCACAAGATAGATTAAATAGTTCATAAATAATGGAAGCAGAAGGCATATCGTCTAGTAATCAGAACAGTGAAATCTCTCACTGCAGATACTTCTGAAGAACACACTACTCTTCTGGGCATTAGTCCTGAGGCATTGTAAATTAGCCATATAGTGCTTCAAAAGGAGGCAAGAACATGTTGTTGCCCCTTGGCCTGAGCAGTTAACCCATATTCATGGCCTTGCTGGGTTATTTCCCTTTGGAGGAGAAATCGATGATGGAGTCAGGCATTGCTTTGTTGTGACCCTGTTTATTTACAAAGAATGTACACACCAGTCTATTTCCCTGGACGCAGTAAGGGCCAACCCGCAGAGGCAGTTTCCTTGCTCATAATTTTCAAGCCCCCTTTCCAGCCAGTACTCTGCCCAAAAGTAGCTCTCTCTCTCATGGTTTCCTCAGAAGGCCATTCACACTGCTTATCATGCTCTCTGCTTGTTTTTTCTGATTCCTTTTTATAAAGACAGAGCAGCAACCATATCAATTCCCAGCCTCTGTGTTTGCAATCAGTCTCCAGGGAAACCCCTCGGACCACATGCCTTAGCTTCTGGGTGGGAGCAGGCAGGTGAGAAGCCTCAAGGGGCAGCTGGGCTCCCAGTGGGGAGCTGCGTGGAGCTGAGAGACCTGGCTTTTACCCCCCCACCCCACCGCCACTCCCCACCCCCTTCAGTCAGTGGAAGCCCTCCTGATGAGGATGCACAACACTGACGAAAGGAGAAGTGTTTGATATATATATCACAGCAGAAGTGGGAGGACATGGTCTATACGCTGAAGAACTTACAGCCTAAACTTTACACCTGAGAGGACAAGTGGTGGTGCCAAATCATAGGGATGGGATGGGGTGAGGAAGGACAAGACTTACAGCAGTAGGACTGTATGGTGAATGGGACCACCACATAGGTTGGCTTTCTGGAGATGGGAAGGAGTCTGTCAGTCTGCTGTCCTTGAAGGGAGCTGGAGGGGGCTTTTAGTTCATGAGAAAGGCAGCATGGAAAGGACAGTGGCCAAAGTCCCAGCAGACCTGGGTTCTAAACTCAGCTCTGCTGCTAGCCTGCTGGGTGACCTTGGGCAAGTCATTTTGCCTCAGTGGTTCTGTTTCCCTCCCACTACTGTCTATTTAAACCATAAGCTTTTTGGGGTAGAGCCTGCTAAAAATCAGGGGCAGAGCTCCCATTGAATTCAAAGAGAGTGGGATCAGGCCCGAGGCAGAACCTTATTTCTGTTCGGGTGGGGGGGGAGCCAAAATAAATTTACTCTTAGCTAGTAATAAGATGTAACCTTTTAGTGGCTGTCCAGTTCTATACAGCCTGCAAGTCGTTGGGGAAGTGGAAATTATGAAGCTAGTGGGCCAGGTCCTTAAGTGTGCCAGAGCACCAGAGGAGGTTGGGGTGGGGGTGGGAGGGTAGGGAGGCTTCTGCCACTTTTAAACCCCCTCACCGCTATGGACCACTAGCAAATAGCTCAGCCCCTGAGCCAAGTTGGAGCAGCCTTGAGGCTGCTATCTTGAGTAATTACTGATTTTCATACACATTGTAAGGAGAGTGGTCACTTTGGATAAGCTATTACCAGCAGGAGAGTGAGTTTGTGTGTGTGGTTTTTGGAGGGGGGGGTGAGAAAACCTGGATTTGTGCTGGAAATGGCCCACCTTGATTATCATACACATTGTAAGGAGAGTGATCACTTTAGATAAGCTATTACCAGCAGGAGAGTGGGGTGGGAGGAGGTATTGTTTCATGGTCTCTGTGTATATAATGTCTTCTGCAGTTTCCACAGTATGCATCCGATGAAGTGAGCTGTAGCTCACGAAAGCTTATGCTCAAATAAATTGGTTAGTCTCTAAGGTGCCACAAGTACTCCTTTTCCTTTTATCTTGAGTAGTTTTGTATTGTCTGCAAATTTTGCCACCTCCCTGTTTACACCTTTTCCCAGATCATTTTTGAATATGTTGAACAGTCCTGGTCCCAGTGCACACCTTTTGGGGGGCACCGCTATGTTCTCTCTCCACAGTGAAAACTGATAGGAAAAACAATTTTTTGATCAGTTATTGATCCATGAGAGAGCCTTCCCTTATCCCATGACTGCTTACTTTGCTTAAGAGCCTTATGTAAGGGACCTTGTCAAAGGTTTTCTGAAAGTCCTAGTACAATATATCCATTGGATTCCCTTTGATCACACGCTTATTAACACCCACAAAGAATTCTAATAGTCTGGGGAGACATGGTTTCCCTTTACAAAAGCCATGTTGACTCTCCCCCAGCATAGCATATTTATCTGTGTGTCTGATCATTCAGTTCATTATTATAGTTTCAACCAATTTGCCTGGCCCTGATGTGAGGCTTATGGGCCTGTAATTACCAAGATCTCCTCTGGAGCCTGCAGGATAGAGGGTCTGGCCCAATGCCTTTATACTAAACATCCATTTGACACTCCACCTCACAAACATTAAAATTCAAACAAGGACGGGAAAAAATCCTCCAAGCCATGCCCCAAAAGGTGAAGACGGGAAGCAAAGAATATGAGGAGCCAGCACAGATCTCTCAGGATAACCTTCAGAATTTGTGTCCTGATAAAGGACACAATAGGAGCAGATCCAGGCAGATGAGAATATAAACACTGTATGACCATAGTGCCAGAACTTTAATAAGCACACAGGGAGTTTGATAAAATATCACTATTAACAGGATATTAACTGTGATATCTGTACGCAGTAAACAAATATCATCATCATGATGACTTGGTGTCAATCATAATTCAGTTTGATGTTATAATTGTACCCCTCCAAAAAAGATTCAAATTGCTGGGAAATATTTTCTAGTGATACTACAGAAGGTAATTAGCAATTTAGACCCTTTCCAATAATTTGCAAAGAAAAGGAAGGCGAGTTGCAGGATAATAAATCGTAAGGTTTATGTGTTGGATGGGGAGTGTCAACTTCCTTGCCAAAGGAAAAATAACAGAACTATTAAAGATGAGGAGAACAGAGGATTACAAATTAATAAATCAAATTATTACAGCAGTTATAGGCAAAAATGCCTGAAGGGTTTTATTTTTAAATGTATTTATCTATCTATTAGGGTCTCAATCATGAGTCCTGGATGCCATGCCTGTGTAAGTGAAAATGTAGATCTAAGGAGCCCTCTTACAGACACTGGATGGGAGGAATGCAGCTGCCACGGGGTTGCTATTCCACCGCCCACACAGGTGGGTGGAGCCAGGGCTCCACTCCCACATCACAATGTGCCAGACAGTACAAAGAAGGAAGTAATCTACACTAGGAAAAAGGGGAAAGAGGAGATCAGCCTGAAACTCAGGCCTTGTGTACATGAGGAATTTTACTGCTATACCTATTCTGGAACAGCTCCCCACGTGGACAACTTATTTCAGAATAGAAGTGTCCACGCAGGGAGCTAATCCAGACTAGCTATAGCACTTTAAATTCACATCCTATCTTATTCCAGAATTACTTTCCCATATAGACAAGCTCTCAGTCACAATCTGATTCCCGCACTTCTCCTTGGGTGGTACAGCTGTGAATCATAGAAGATCAGGGTAGGAAGGGACCTCAGGAGGTCATCTAGTCCAACCCCCCTGCTCAAAGCAGAACCAATCCCCAATTTTTGCCCCAGATCCCTAAATGGCCCCCTCAAGGATTGAACTCACAACCCTGGGTTTACCAGGCCAATACTCAAACCACTGAGCTATCCCTCCCCTTACATAAACCAGATGGTAAGGTTACAATTCAACTCACTTTCTATCTCAGGGATGAATAGTTAGAATCAGAATGAATTGCACACAGGAGCGTTCAATGCAAAATCAAAATCAACTAGTGAGAAATTGAAAGATTCAGGACCTTTGGGAATAGACAAATGAGAGGGATAAAATGTGACAGATTGGATTTTCCATTGAAGAAAATTAGAAAAATACGATTTCAAAATGCCATGCGATAGATTTCAACATTCATTTCAAGATGAAAGTTGAATAGAAAATTAGTGTGTCATCAGGACTATTAGCAGGAAGACGCATGTCACCAAGCAAAGCATTTCAAGGTGACAGTCAGAAAATAAAGGAAAAATATCATCGGTTTTCCTGGTGGATGATAAAGACAGACAACTATGCTTTGAAAGCAAAAACTTGAAATAAATTAAACTGAAAGCAGACTAGAAAAAGAATTATAGATACAAAAAAGAGATTGTGTGGCATGACACTGATACTCCAGTGAGTTGCATTTAGGTTGTCTTTTAACCAGTGCAAAGCAAACACAGACTGACTGTAATTAATCATGATTTTATAGCACATTACACTCACTCTTTACAGCTGTCAAAGCACAGGCTGTAGAGAGTAAGGTCAATGCCCGCAAAGTATATATTTAAATGAATTTATTTCTCATGAAAGGTTCAAAATAAAGTTACCTGGAAATCTCAACTATGGAAAGGATACCGTAAGTGGATCAAAATTTATCCCTGGGGTAACTCCACTCACACCAGTGGGGTAATGCCAGGATAATTCCAGCTCATTCTTTCAGTACCAATTAGTATCACTGACTTAAGAGTTTGCAACATTTATTTTATCATGGGACTCACAATATTTGCTGTTTTCCTTAAAGTCCCAACGTCTGGAATCATGTGAATACCTGAGAATCTCAGCTTTCATGTAAAAATAAAAATGTCTAGCTCTCATATTTGCAAAGAAAACCTGGAAATAGTGACCCATGTGCATTCTAAGGGTGCAGACAGCAGCAGGCAAACAAAAGAACCCAGTGTTTCTTTATTTTTATAGATACACCAGACAATTTTTAAGACAATTTTCAGGTTTTTTGGAGACCTGACTCATGAGTTTTGAATACTCATATTGTCAAATGGAGAGTTCTTTTACAAGAAACAAGGGTTGGAACCAATAAGGATTCCACTTCTGTGGGCTTTTCTCCTCAGTCTGGTTGCTTTTTTTCCTTCTACCTCCACTCTAATCAACTAGCCACTGGTGTTCTCTATGACCTGCACAGGGAGGGTAGTATGAGGCAAGCCACCACAGTGTGCATGAAACTCCAGGGAGTGTCTCTGTTAGAAGATTAATTCGACTGTGTTATAACCCCTTATTGACATATATGTAAACTCTTTCAAGGGGAAGAAGAATGCAGCAGTAAGATGCAGACTGTAGACATGCCTTCTTCCATTTGCCCTCATTATCAGAATGTAGAGAGCTTGCAATTATACTTTAGTATAATTATATCATTGCATACAACACTACAAACTTAAACGAGCTGTTGCCAAATCTTTCATGGTGAAATGGTGGGTAACGGTTGAAGTTGGTGTGCCCCTGGGGGCTGGGCACAGTATAGCAACCCCTCTGTAACCTATAGCTCAGCCCTCCAGCCAGGTCACTTGGAGCCTCACCCTTCCAGGGTAACAAGAAAGGCCAAACAAAAACTTGAAGTCCAATGATGCTATATGAGGCCTTCAGTCTCTGTCCAGGTACAGCCATCCTTGCCCCTTTACTCCCACAATTTACATCTCCCCTCCTGCAGGGGATAGTGGTAGGGGAACATTCTCCTCTGGGTTTGAGCCCAGGGCCATTGTGATAGGCAGCTAGGGTCTGCTCCTCACAATCGCTCACTGGCTTCCGGGGCTGCTTCCTACCTTTGCCTGTTTGTAGGTCAGTCACAGAGCCGCAGTCTCCTGTCCTGTCTCTCTGGAATGTCATCTCACCACAGAGCTTTCTCCCAGTTTGTTATTGTGGGTATGTCTACACTGCAAAATAAGATGCACAGCAGTGAATCGCAGAGCCCTGGTCAACCGACTTGTGCTTGTGCCATGGGGCTGCAAAATAGTGTCGACATTTGGGCTCAGATGGGAGCGCTGGCTCTGAGACTTGACCCACCCCCACTCACTAGGGGTCAGAGCGCCGCTCCAGCCCAAGCACCTACATTGCTATTTTTAGCCGCACAGTGTGAGCCCCACAAGCCCAAGTCAGTTGACCCAGGCTCTGACAAGCACTGCTGTGGGTCTTTTCCCCCCTCCGGTAAAGACATACCCTTATGCAGTCTCTCAGGGCAGTTCCTAACCTCTCCTGCCTGAGTTCTAGCCTTTAGCAGCTGGAGAGGTACCTGACCCATCTATTAAGCCCTTTCTAGCTTCCCCAGCGTGGGGTGTATGTACCCCATTGCAGTAGCAAAACGTAAATTAAGCCGTCCCACTCTGTCTTTTCCCATAGAAACCAACAGCTAGGGACAGGCTTTTATTCCTTGGGGACTCTCCTATGAGGTTTACACAAGTGAAATCTAGTTGAGTTAATAACAAAATTAGCAGTCTTTCTCTGAAAAATGTAAAGTTCTTTTCAGAGGCTATTCAAAGCAACATGCTAAATTACTTAGGCTCCTAAGTCATTGTGAAAATTTTACAAATTTGTGCTTACTGATCACATTACCAATGAAATTAGAGCTGCATGAATTTTTTTCAGATGAAACATTTTTTCCTCATGAAAAATGCAGATTCAATCTCGCAAATTGGTGTCGAATGCACCAAATTATTTCCCAACAAACAAAGACATTTTTAAAATAGTCTGCCTCACGTCAACATTTTCAAAATGAAATTTCAATTTTTTGCTTGTTTTGAAATGTCCTTCAAACTTATTTTAAAATTGTTTTATGAAGTTAAAAAAAAATGCTCAAAACCCAAAACATTTCATTTTGGTTTTGGTTGAATAAAAAGGATTGATTGATTGATTGATTGATTGATTGACTGACCGAAAGCTTTTCTTTCCGACTTTACAATTTGCCAAACATTTCAAAAATTGTCAATTTTGGTTCAACCTGAATTATTTGTTTTCATTTCTCAGACTTTGTCAATTAACCAAAAAAAAAAATCCATTATTTATACACGCTCCACATGAAATCCAAGTGCTAAAAGCAAGATAAGGACATCACAAAATGGACACTGCACACATAACATATCCCATACACAGCAATGCATATTTTGTCATAACATCCTTAACTCTACTGTATTAGTTGTTTCTATTTTTTGTTTTTAAACTATGGATTTCTTTAATATAGTTTTGACCTAATCCTGCTTCCACTGATTTCAATGGGCGGTTTGTGCCTTGGATTTCAGTGGCAGTGAGACTGGTTAGTATCCCACATTTGAGCATATTGCTCTGTTGGTTTGTAAAAACTTGAAGTTTGTCTACACGGATAAATTGAGCAGCATAGTTATTGTGGAATAGCTCCCCACATGGCAACATTGATTCTGCAATAGCTATGCCAATCAATTTCTCCATGTAGGCAAGACCAAATGTTTCTATAGCTGACAGCTAACAGAGCTCTTCTTTTAATTCCGCTGATCGGTGTGGAAGGGGAAGTAATCTGTGTTAAGTATAAGGCTAGTGTAGATTATTTGTCCCTCTGCAACAAGGGGGGAACCAGAGATCAGATATGCTCCTGGACAGCATAAATATGCACTGCTCCTTCCTCAGGGAACTGTGACAAAGCCATCATAGCAGCCTAAGGGCCTGATCATAAGCAAAATGCAAATGAATTTGGGGAAAAAAATCCTTATGCTTTCATTTTCTCTCTCTGAGCTCAACTGTACAAACCTCACTTCTTCTGGTGTCAGCTTCCTGCAACTAAACAGAGCTGGGCAAATAATATAAACAATTATTTAGATAATTTATTTGAAAATTGCTGTCAAACAGTCAATAAAACAAGATTATTGACTGGGACTAATTTTCAGCTAGATATCACTGACGTTGTTTTCATTTAATGCCAATCTCAAGGCAAATTTTTAAAAGCTGATTTCTTTTAATACTAGCAAAGATCAGCGATTTAATATTAACTGTGAAAACAATCATACAATGATGGTTGTCATTAAAGCTTCGCAAATGCCCATGCAATAATTAACCATTGCTAACTACAGGGATAGAGCAGTAATGTTATCTATTTGCAAAGGCAAATGTTTTAACAGTGACTACTGTACTCTGGGATCAGAAAAAAACTACACTGAGAAGGTCAATGATAAATGCTGTAGCACAAACAAAACGGACTAGAGGCTAACAGAGGAAGCAGACTTGGAGTTGGTGCAGTAATTACGTGCAAGGATGGCACCACTTCATTGGATTAATTGAGACATTCTAACAGCTTCTGTCTTTCTAATATGGCCACCCTCAAAATGAATGGCTTGTCTTCTTTTCCTATTTCTGCAGGAGAAGAGAACTACCACCAGCCATAGTTCTGTGTATATTAATGCCCATATCTTTGAGCTGGGTACATGCATCAGTTGCTGTGAGCTCCACTTGAAACACAGGAATAAAATTATATGTTATATAAATAGAAGGGAGAGAGAGAGAGAGAGAGATTTTCCTGTCTCTTCAATAGGTATTTCAAACACGTAAAACCAAAATCAAAGTACTTAGCAGAGTCTCTTTCAGGGATAATAGAAGTTCAAGCAACCTTAGGCCCAGTCTACACTTAAAATGTTTACCAGCAGAGCTATCAAGCAGGGCTGTGAAAAACCACATCCCCAGGCAAAACAGCTATGCTGATAACTTCCCAGCGTAGACACAGCTATGCTGACAAAAGAGAGCTTCTGTCACAGTAGTTAATGTCGTTCAGGGAGGTGGTGTTCCTGCACACTGGCAAAACTATTCCTTCTGCACTCTGCACCTCTAGTTAGTGGGCTATAATGTCATAGGCTCTGTAGTACACTTCCAAATTACGTCAACCTAACTTACACTGGCATGCAGCCACAGCAGTAATTACATCACTTGTGCATGTCTACACATGCTCATTGTATCAATAGTGCGTGTCCTCACCAGGAATCTTACATCAATTGTATTGTCAGTGTGGGGCATTGTGGGAAGGCTCCTGAAAACCAGTAACAGTTGACATAGGCAACACAGTGTCTATACGGACACTAAGTCAACCTAACTACATCAACCTTGACTCTACACCACTCATGGAAGTGGAGTTATTAAGTCAGTGTAGGAGGACAATTAAGTCGGCGGGAGCAAAATTTATGTGTAGACATTTCCATAGTTCGGTTGACGTAAGCTGCCTTGTGTCAACCTAACCTAGTCCTAGCCATAGTCTTGGTGGCTGGGATTTTCAAAGGACCTTAAAGAAGTTAGTGTTGGGCATCCAACTTTCGTAGAACTTGTCTACACACACAAGTTAGAGATATTTAACTATACTGGGATAGTTAGAGCACAACTATCCCCCTAGTGTAGACGCAGCTATAGAGGTATAAAAGGTGCTTATGCCAATACAGCTATTCCCATTCTGAGAACTGCCTCTTTAAATGGACTGGCACTTTAGAAAAGGCCTACCACTTACGTTTCAGTTCACCTGCAGCCTGCTGCAAAGGAGAACATACACTTCGTGCTCTTTAATTGAGCTCATTTTTATAGGAGTGTTTGCTTTTTCTCTACATGCCAAAGACCATTGTAACTAAAACTGAACTTTGGCAGCTTGCATATGGAAAAGCAAAGAAAGGAAGAAAGATGTGTGAAATATGTGTGAAAGAAAGGATATGTATTAGTCAGGAATTTAATCGTGAGAGACTGGTCCTGGAAAAAGAAAAACAGAAGAGATTTTTTTTCTTCTCATTCCACAAAGTACAAGCTACTATATTCTTAATCAGAATAGCTCAATGAGCTTCACATTATCATTCTAGCACTACTTATCCCAAGTTTAGTTGCCTGCATGCTGGCCTTGGTTCATCTCAATTTTTATGAGACCACCTGCAAACATATCCAGCCTCAATGCAAAATGTTTTGTTTCAATATCGTTTCCCCTCCTCCCCCCAATCCCCTTTTTAATTGCTTTCTGACTTTCAGGCACCATCCCATGCTGGGGACTTAGGATTCCAACCTGCATTCTGGCGAAGTAATTCCCATCATCATCAATGTATGGCTGTTGCTTCTGGACTGGCTGTTGTTACTTATCTGTATTCCTGTGCTCTCATCACCGTTCAGTGTTCATTCTGCTGCTGCCCGCTATCTCAAGTAGATGGTCCCCAGCTTGTGTCCTAATGATAGCTTTTTTGCTTCAACTCTTGCTGTTTCCAACACTGAATCACTTTCAGTGTAATTTACCTTCCCTGCTCTTTTATTTGCCACAGTTACACATTAACTCATGTGTGCCTTTAGACGTTCTGATAGCTCCTACATTTCCAGCTCAGCCTGTATGTTTCTCTAATCTGACTTTCGGTTCTTTCTAATCTAGATCCCCTTCTTCCTTTTTCAATCCAATCATATTTCTCCCCATTAATAGCCTCTTCAGTTGCCAGTTCCAATGAAAAGTATAGTTATCTCCTTTTCTATTAAATGGATCTCAATACCAGAAATATATTTCTCCAATTTTGTTCCCTTTCTTTTTCGTATAAAGGAAAAGTTCCAAGTGCTAAGTGATATTTGGTTCAGTCCTTAAGATTATGAATGCCACAGGTCACAATGCCGCATGGTCCACTCCATGCATCTGATGAAGTGGGTTTTAGCCCACGAAAGCTTATGCCCAAATAAATTTGTTAGTCTCTAAGATGCCACAAGGACTCCTCGTTGTTTTTGCTGATACAGACGAACACGGCTCTCACTCTGAAACAGGTCACAGTGATGATTTTAGTAAGTCTTGGATGTGAGCTGTTGACTTGCAGAACTTTTAAAACAGATTCACACATTCATTCAGGGCACACCAGGAGCCCCTGTGCCCCATTTGGGTTTGAATTAAGTTTCCGATCGGGAGCCTAGAGCTGGTGAAAATATGGGGGAAATCTTTCATTAAATCTCCCCTTTTCTTATTAAAAATTTTGATGAAATTGTCAATTGGGTTTTACGTGTTTTTAAACTAGACTAGATCTATATCTGGTCTAAACATGGGAGTTGGGGGGAGCAAAAATTTGACACCCATCCCCCCCCCCCCAATTTAATGGAAAACCAAATATTTTGGATAAAAACAAGATCTTGATATGGTAATCGGTGGCATACGCCATTCTGTAATAACATCTAAAAAAAATTAAAAATGCCTTTTGAGATACCATGAGGATTCAGTGAAATATTTTCTGCCTGCTTTACTTGTCATTACTACCAAAGCATCACTATTGCTATCATTACTATTTTTGCTGGCTAACAAATGTAAATCTCCTTATCGCTTCATAATACCTATAGCCTGTTTAAATAAAGATAATTACACAGTGAAAACTAGAGCCTATCAAAAATTTGCAAACTTTTTTCACTGAAAAAATGGACTTTCAGAAATATTATTCACAAAATTCAACTTTAGAATATGCACGCACACACAGAGAAAACTGGAAATTAAAATATTTAGTCTGTTTATGATCCCCCCGCTCCTTCAAAAATGGCTAAAATCCTGTTCATGGAGTGTAAGGCCAGAAAATCATCTAAGCTGATCTCCAGAATACCATAGGCTGCCACCACAACCACCACCACCCCGCACACTGCACCCAACAACTAGAAGTAAACCAAAGTATTACAGGCCACAGGAGCCTAGGCTCTTCTATTTCTATACCTCATAAAGCACATTTTGGGGAGGATTACTGAAATATATTTTGCGAACTTTGGAAAGACAGAAAATTATCCATTCCAAAAATCAGTGTAACTGAAGCAATTTTCAGAGTAGCAGCCGTGTTAGTCTGTATTTGCAAAAAGAAAAGGAGTACTTGTGGCACCTTAGAGACTTGTGGCACCGATGAAGTGAGCTGTAGCTCACGAAAGCTTATGCTCAATTAAATTTGTTAGTCTCTAAGCTGCCACAAGTGCTCCTTCTCTTGAAGCAATTTTGAAATTTCAAAATGAAACTGGCTTTTCTTTTTCCAACCAGCGACTATGAAAACTAAGAAGGAAATGAAAGTATAAACTCTCTCTGCACATCCACATTTTCCTCTGAGTTTTAGCTTTTATTATTAATTGTTACTTAGATATTAGGCAGCAAATAGTTTCTACTATATTCAGACTTATGTTGAGAAAAGGGTTTAGGTTAAGTTATCTTATTTTCTGTTATCTACCTCTCTTTCCGCTCCACACATATCATGGAGTAACTTTCACCCACATACAATAAGGCAGAGAATCCTTTAAGAACTATCAGACTGCAAACCTGCTACTACTGAGCATTAATCAAATGTTGCATCTCAACAGTATAACAGGCTTGTTACAATTTCTTGGCTCAGTGTGACATCCTCTTCAAGAGTAACTCAGCGGCCTACAACATCAAGAAGTAGATGTCACATTAGAGCACCTGTCAGTGCAAATCTGATTAGAAAAATAGAAATGCTGGTGCATAGTATCTTGCTGTGCCTATAAAGGATCCTGACTTGGGAAGCTTTTAATGCCAGCCGTTTTGCACCTCCTCAATTATTTAATAAATCCCTAATACAAATGCAGGAATGCCAAGCTTCTGGTCTTTTAGAATTTCTTGATTGTTTTTAGCATTTGTGAACTTTTTTTTTTTTAATTCAGATTACTCTTGCCTGTAACAGCAGCCACTGGAGTAAGTGGCTATTGACCTGGCCCTATAAGAGTAGAAGTGGCCAGAAGACTCCATTCCAGGAAACCAAAATGAACCAAAGTCCAGGAAATGGCCTTGTAGTGGAAGAGAGGAAGCAGTCCTGGGGGACTAATAGTTGGGAGGGGCGGGGGAAGAACACGCAGGACACTTTCCCTTTAAGGGCCTGCAACCAGGAGCTCTGTAGGAGTGGGTCAGGGGTAGCCAATCAAGAGGTGCTCCCTGGAGGAAGACACGATATAGATTGCCTTCTCCCTCAGAGCAGGGGTGATGGTGGTAGGGGAAGGAAGCTAGAGCCAGAGGGCAAGGAGTGGTGACCCTGTGAAGAACAGGTCCTGGCAGGAGAAGACCTCTGTGTGGGTGACAGATGACCCAGAGATAAGTGTGAACTCTTGGGGTGCAATGCTGAACATTATTTTTGAGACTTTAAGGGCTATGTGGTCATTAAACTAGCCCCAAGTAAAGGGCACTTCTGTTCATAAGAGAGAATGCGTAGAGCTCATAAAGGGCTTTAAGGAGGAAACACAAAAGGGGAGTGATGCTGGGGGGCATCTGTCCATGAGGGGGTGCTCAGTACATGGTAGCATCATTACAAGGGTTTTATAACCTTTTCGTAATCCTGGCCATGTCACTGACTAGGGCCAGCACATGAAGATCACTCCTGTGGGTCACACCTGCGGTTTGCAAATGTAATAATCCATGACAAACAGAACTCAGTGATAAGTAGCAGCACACAGCACTGAAACATGGGTGCAAAAACACTCAAGAAGGCGGAACTCTAATTGCTTACATTTAAAAAAAAAGACTCAAATTTTAGCCCATACAGGAACAAAAACAAATCTTTGATCTTAAAAGCATGAATTCAATTTTTTTCCATGAACCTCTGCACTTGCTGGTTGTGCTAAGTCTGGAAGTAGCAAAATACCAGCCCAACTGGATACAGAAAATGCCTGAAATCCCACAAGAGCCTACTCTCATGATATTGACTCACACTGTAATTATCAGTCCTGGTAGGAACAACAATGAAAAGGTGGGTTTTCCTGGTTGCTTTGAAGTTAGACAGTTTTTAGCTCAAACTTATCTCCTACAGGAGCTCATTCCTCATCTTGATTCATACCACTTTATTTTAATTCAAATTCTCTCACACATTTTCTTTTTCTAAACCAGTGCCCTACTTCCTTTCTTCAGCTGTCACAGTCCCATCAGTTAGTACAAGGAAGAACAGGGTGTGCTATGGGCATCCTTCAGAGACACTTCTTCCGGCAAGACGAGTGCAAATTTTAGTCAGTCTAAAAAATGTGTCGTTCCATCTATCACTTCCCGGGAAATGTTGGGGGAAAAGGTTCATTGGTAGCACGTTGCCGCACAAAAAGTAATTTTCTTTTAAGTGCATCACAGTGCACAATTCTAAACTAATTCAATTTAAAATGTAAACTGTCCGGAATGCACGGAATATAACGTTATCTATTCTGACATGTCACCCGGCACATTTTCCTCTTTCTTTTGTGACAGGGCAAGGCCAGATGGCTATAAAAAAAAAAGTATGGGAGATAGATATATTAGCTCCAGGCTAAACAAATCCCTGGTACCAGGATAAGTTAAATGGCAGCTGCTCCAGGTCAATTAAGACACCTGGGGCCAATTAAGAACTTTACAGAAGGCAGGGAGAAGGCTCGGTTGATTGGGACACCTGAAGCCAATCAGGGACCGGCTGAAACTAGTTAAAAGCCTCCCAGTTAGTCAGGTGGGGGTGGATGCCAGGAGCTGTGGGAGGAAGTTGTGCTGTTGGAGAGACTGAGCAGTACACACCATATCAGGCACAAGGAAGGAGGCCCTGAGGTAAGGGTGAAGTGGAGCTTGAGGAAGTGAGGGCTGCTGTGGGGAAGTAGCCCAGGGAATTGTATGTATCATGTTTCTAAAAGGTCAGCTACCATAGCTGATACTATTAGGGTCCCTGGGCTGGAGCCTGGAGTACAGGATGGGCCTGTGCTCCCTCCTTTGCCCCCCCCCCTCCGATTAATCACGGAGACTGGGAGACAACAGAGACTGTGCAAGGGAGGATAGCTTCTCCTCACCTCCCTTGCTGGCTTATGATGAAAATGGCTCAGTAGACTGTGACCCTTGTCTCCAGAGAGAGAAGGGTCACGTGGAGGGTCACAGTGAGCCTCTGAGGCTAGCAAAATCTGCCAGGAAATGCGGGACCCATGGAGACAAGGACAGAGCTTTGTCACACTTTATTAAGTAAAATTAGAATTGTCTCTCCACAGAGGAGTTTGTGGGAGGCTCCCCAACAGCTGTTTATGTACCTGCTGCGTTAGAATTTGTTCAGATACTGACATTGATGATAAATGGCATGGCTCTGTGTTCTCACTTCATGTCATCCATGAAGTGGATAGATCCTTTAGAGAACTGGCTGAAAAATTTCTGACAGAACATTTTGTCCTTGTGACTTGCAGGGGTACAGTCCAGACTAGTGGAGTGTTGTCACCCCTGCCCTCCAACTTTGGGTGTCTTACAATGTCTTGCTGTAGTAGCTCCCACCTGGAATACTCACAATCAGCCTTCCAGCATTCAAGTTCCATACCATATTTGTAGTTATGAGTACTTCTGCAATGGGGTACTTTGTACTTATATTTAAGTCCTTTTAATCAGTACTTACAGCAAACACTGTCATTAAGAAACTGCTCCTTTTGGTTCTCCTGTGTTCGGAGAACCAGGACTTTGTATATTCCTTAAAAATCAAGAAGATTGCATCAAAGAAAATACCAGATTCCATGATCATTCTACTCCCAACGGGAATATCCCCAGGGGCCCAAACTTCGACGAGCCACTTGGGTTGAAAAAGGACCATTATGATATGTATATATAATGTATTTCATTGCTGTAGTACAGCGCAAGAAAAATCTTAATCTCCACTTATGTTTGACTTCCTTTGTCCTTCATGCAACTATCCCAATGCAATTCCTTCCAAGCTTGATTTTGTTTGATCTACTAATCAAGATGCCAATGCCACATGCCACTGATCATGTTTAGTGAACGCTTGACAAATTAATTCCTTCTTTTGGACACTGGAACTGATTTTCTTCCTCCTGGCATCGGAAGAAAGATTCATCACCTGAGAATGCCACAGAAGTTAGCAGCAAAGCCAATTGCATGGGATGCAGAGCGTATGCCGAGGTAAATTGCCTTTTAAACAAAGACCAATTTAGTGTCAGTGTACTACTTATTGGCAAAGTATTTCTACACATCATGGATAGGGTGGACAGACGTCAAGACTTGTTGCACTTCAGTGAAACTACCAAAGAATAACTATGCTTTTATATTTGCCCATCCCATTCAGTAGCTTAATGTTCATATCTTGTTGAGTGGCTCGTATTTGAGGGGTTCTATAAGCAGAGAACTATGTAGCCAATGGGCTAATCCTCCTGCATAGCTTTGAATATCAACTGGGAAGAAAAGACATATGCACAGAATGTTGAAAAGAGGGAACAGAGTCTTTCATTTCCTTTGTTGCATTTTACATTGCACCTGGTTGGAAAAAAACCACATTCCAGGTAGCAGACATCTCCTGACAACACAGCTCTTCAGCCTGCTAGGGAAAGGTAACCTTATTTATCTACAGGATGAAAGCAAGGTGAAGTTGTTTGCATATTTACACTCTATGTACCTTACATAGGTTACCTAGTGTATAAACCTTATGTGAGAGTCACAGAATAAGGATGAGCAGAAAAGCAGAATGAGTTCCATGAATAATGTACACTCATATTAAGGATAATTCAATCATTTAAGCTGAAATTGGAGTTAGTGGAGTCTCTCTGCCCCCCTCCTGCAGTGCCAAACAGCAATCAGAAGCAGGTCAGATAATTGGGTCACATCCCTTAAAATAGTTTGAGAGCCCTCTAGTGGGGCTTCTCTTCTCTTGCAGAAGTGATCAGAACGCTGCCCAAGCAGCAGCCTATGTAGAGATAATAAGCACAGGTATTTGGACTTCAACTGTGCCAGCGTCAATTCCAAATATTCTAAATATTATGTAGAACACAAGAAACACTAGCCAGAATTTGAGAGGTACAGATGCCCACACCAGCGTCAGGTAGACCATGTGATCTCAACTCTGTAGCATCGGAAGCAGATTGTGAAGGCCCAGCATTTTACAGGAACCAGGATCCTAACGTGCCCAAACTTTGAAGAAGCCCTAACAACTTTTGATACTAGCTTTTCCATAATTATGGCTCCGTGCATCAATCAGGTCAACCTCGCTCCCCCAACAGCCAGGGTCCGTCAAGTTCAAACTGTAAAATGAAAGATTTCAGATCACAAAAGGCTTGATTGGGGCTCAGACTCTTGTGTGTGTGTGTGTGCGCGCACACACGAAAGGGAGTAAGCCAGCTCCTTTCTGAGGCTACGCCTATGCTCTGAGCTAGGGGTGTGATTTCCAAATGCATACACTAGCGCTCATCGAGGTAGCAGGAGTATAAATAGCAATGCAACCGTGGTAGCATGGGTAGCGACTGCAGAGGCATGGCTGAGCTGTGCCAAGTACAACCCCCTGCTCATAGATGTAGCCTTAAAGTGGGTGGGACAGAACTGGATCCTTGGCTCTACTTTCCCTTCCCCATGTGCTGGCCAGAACAGCTGGCATGGTCTGATAAATTACTATCCCCTTAGAGCAAGGAGAAAAACTCATTCCTCTCTGAGGCATAATTCCTTCCCCTTTGCTGCTGCTGGAGTGGGGCACCTATGCAATATGCAGTACAGAGAGTAGGATGACCAGATGTCCTGATTTTTTGGGACAGTCCTGATATTTGGGGCTTTTTCTTATATAGTTTTCTATTCCCCCCCTCCCCCTGTCTTGATTTTTCACACTTGCTATCTGGTCAGCCTAACAGAGAGCAATGGCAGTACCTCACCCTACATATAAGCAGTTCTCTCCATTTTTAAAATATCCCTCCCACACACATACTCTTCATTTAAATTAGTGCTGGACAAGATTTCCAGGAAGTTCCTGTAGTGCTGCTTATCCAAACGTTTTCCTGGCTCCCTGGGCTGGAAACCACGTATCAAACAATGCTGATCTGGGGCACTCTCACCCTACCGCCCAAGGAACTTTACACTGTTTTCATAAGAACGGAGGGAGGTCCACTCCCCCTTACTCTAACTCCTAGCTCTGCGCCTGAAGCAATCTGGCCTTATGGATAGAGCATTGGACCCAGAGACTTGGGTTCTCTTCCTGCCTCTGCTGCTGGGTGTCGTAGGGGAAGTCATTGCCACTCCGTGCCTCAGTTTCCCCTTCAGTAAAATGGGGATACTCACGTTGACCACCTTTGTCTTTTGAGATCTGCCGGTGGAAAAGGCTATAGGAGTGAGGTATTCTTCTAATCTTCAACTTCAACAATTAATCTAGTCAGGTGACTTCTAGGAGCTCAAGTCAAAATTTTAATGAGTCTCCATCTATCAGAATCCAGAGATAAGCGTCATTAGTCAACAAATAAATTTCCTGTCATTTCTTCAATAGATTGGCACATTGTCAGGCTGAGCTTTCCCAGCATGAGTTATTTGATGTTCTGCTATTGAGGGATGATTTTAAAATATATTGGTATTTTCCAGAGCATTAACCTGGCAAACGTTTAGGAAAATGGCAGCCTCACCTATTACTAAGAGCACTGGACTGGGACGCAGAAGATCCGGAGTCTATTCCCAGCTCTGCCACTGACTTGCTGGGTGACCTTGGTCACTTCACCTCTTTTTGCCACAATTTCTCTCTCTGTGAAATGGGGATAATGACACTTATCTCCTTTGTAAAGTGTTTTGTGGTCTATGGATGTAAAGTGCTCGAGAAGACCTAGGAATTATTATTATATATAAATTCTTTACTGTATAAAAATCAGTGTCTCCAACTTGTTTGTTTTTTTCTGCCCCTCTCCCCCACTTTTCAGGATGGTTCTTCACCCACCTGTTTCAGTCCTAATTTCTTTTATTATTCATTGCATTTGGCACCGATTTTAATGACGATGTATCTGTTATTTGTACTACAGTCTCATCTAGATGTGCCAACGGAGAGCAGAGCCCATTGTGACAGAACACAGAAACAGATGGTCTTTGCCCACAAAAGCTTAAAATCTAAAGAGATAAGACAGACCCAGGAAGTACTTTTATCCCTATGTTACTGATGGGGTACGGAGGCAAAGAGATGAGGAGTATATCTGCCCTGGAGTTGCATGTATGATTTCCAGATCAGGTAGACATACCCATGCTAGCTCTGATTGAGCTGGCGCACTAAAAATGGCAGTATAGCTGCTGCCCCAAGTACAAATCCAGAGTCTTGGACAGGAGCATACGCTGGGCACCTAGCCCGAGCCATCACCTGTCCTGCTGCAGCCATGCTGCTGATTTTCAAGTGCCAGCTGGGTCAGCTTGCACAGGTATGACTTCTCGAGCTAAGAATGACCCCTCCAACTCCAAGGTAGGACCTAAAGCTACATACCCAGGGGGTTGGGTGGGATTGTACTGAGCCTCGCCCACGCCACCACAGCCACACTGATATTTTAAACCTACTAGTTGGAGCGGAGTTTGTGCATATGTGTCGACATGAATGGGGAATCACACACCCGAGATGCAGTGTAGGGAGTGGGGTGGGCTTCAGAGCAACTTCAACAAGCTGTCGACAAAGCTATTTGTAGAGCACTAGTACCAACCTCACTAGCCTGAGTCTGTCAACCCAGGCTGGGAGGCTGATTCCCGTGGGCTTCAAAACACTGTGTAGACCAACTCTAAGTGACTTGCCCAAGGTCATCCAGGCAGTCTGTGGCAGAGGCATGATCCCTGAGCCCAAGCCCAGTACTTTAGCCTCAGGATCATCCTTCCTCTTAGGACTGCCCATCCAATAGTTCTGTATATGAGAAATTTGGATTAGGAAAGAAAATAGATCCCCAAACTGGCTATACTGGGGCAGGTACTGCTTACAGTCGTGTAAATCCAGTGCACCTATGTTGGTATGCTGGATTTATACCAGTTCAACAGAGCAGAATTTTACACTTGTTAACAGATCGGGAGGAAGTGCTCTTCAGGTGCCTTTAAAAATAATTTGAGGATTACATTTTGTATTGATTTTCATAAAGAAACAGACAATGAATAGTACAAAAAGGTAAACGATGTACAGCTTGTCTATGGTTCCAAATACTGCACACTTCATGGGCTCTCCAATGGAATCATGCAACTTTACAACTTGTAAAAGCAACAAGACCAGGCAAAATACTACATAGCTATAACATGTTACAGTGGGGGGGGGGGTCACAATAGTGAAATACGAGAAAACATACGTGAATAGGGTGAGGAAGGGATGGGGGGGAAGGAGGCGAAAAAGAAGAGGGGAAGGTGGAATGGCGGCCTGGCATTCTTTGAGCCATCTGAACATCTTCATCCAAATCTATCTCGAAACAGAGTCCACATTTCTCCAGTAGAATGGCTCTCTTTGGCTGCTAACTCCGACAGGTCCAAAGGAGGCTGAGCAAGGTAAAGGCCTTACCCTCTGATGTTTGTTGAAGCTGTAACAAAATGCATTTTTTTAAATATTTCGCTTTGCACATTTCCTGATCAGAGGATCTTGAACGACGCGTGAAGTTTGCTTACCAAACCTTTGCAATTCACCCTCAAGACTGCTGGTATCCATAGCTTAACAAAAATGGACTTTAAGCCGATGGCTATCAGTGTTCTAAATGACTAATACAAAACCATTAAGGTATCAGAAGCCCCTTGAACTACTCACAGCAACAGAAGACACAGGGAATAGCTTTCAGAGTAGCAGCCATGTTAGTCTGTATTCTCAAAAAGAAAAAGGAGGACTTGTGGCACCTTAGAGACTAACAAATTTATTTGAGTATAAGCTTTTGTGAGCTACAGCTCACTTCTGAAAGCATCCAGTGAAGTGCGCTGTAGCTCACAAAAGCTTATACTCAAATAAATTTGTTAGTCTCTAAGGTGCCACAAGTCCTCCTTTTCTTTTTAGGGAATAGCTTGTGAGTTTGCACACTAGAAGTATCTATATGTTTTGTCAGAAGGTGCTGTGAGGCACAGTTTAAAAGAATCCCACTATTTTTAGCAGTTGTTCTACCTATGGGATGGAAAGCAACTCCAAAAAGGAAAAGAAAATACCTATAAGCGACGCCATCCAGTATGGTCTGGCCCAGTTCCATGCAGGATTGTCAGATTTATTTTCTTTGTTCCCTAGCCGCATGATGTGACCTAGAGAAATGAATCATGGACCCTCTCTGGGGAAAGTGCTATCAGCAAACTGAACTTATTAATACAAAACCTCCAGACCATCCACTTCTTTATTGTACATTTTCACTCAACATCACCTGCTGGCACTACATTCCCCCCGCCCCCAGTGTAAATTTGGTAGAGTATTTAAAAAAAGAAAACACCTACTTGCTCTCCCCAGTTGGCATTGTGCTTGCTGTATTGTTGCAGTATTACTGTACCTTTTCTCTCGGGTTAATAGAATATTAATTTCATTGAGTGAATGGGGAGAGATTAATAAGAGTGGGACTTTTCAGCTTGGAAAAGAGAGACGACTGAAAGGGGATATGATTGAGGTTTGTAAAATTGTGACTGGGTCACCAAAAGAAATTAAGAGGCAGCAGGTTTAAAACAAAAGGAATTAGTTCAAACTATGCATAAGAAACCTGTGGAACTCATTGCCAGGGGACACGTGTGAAGGCCAGAACTATTAAAGGGTTCAAAAAAGAACTAGATAAATTCACTGCGAATAGGTCCATCAATGACTATTAGCCAAGAAGGTCAGGGATGCAAGCCCATGCTCTGGGTGTCCCTAGATTCTGACTGGCAAAAGCTGGGACTGGATGAGAGGGGATGGATCACTCAATGATTGCCCTGTTCTGTTCATTCCCTCTGAAGCACCTGGCATTGGCAACTGTCGGAAGACAGGATACTGGTCTAGATGGACCATTGGTCTGACCCAGTATGGCTGTTCTTATGACCTCTGGTTCTTGTGTTATATGAAGGGGTAAATAACACTTCCTTATTCACTTTCTCCATCCCATTCATGATTTTATAAACTCAGTCATATCCCCCCTTAGTTGTCTCTTTTCTAAGATGAAAAGTCCCAGTCTTTTTAATTTCACCTCATATGGAAGCTGTTCCATGCCTCTAATAATTTTTGTTGTCCTTCTCTGTACCTTTTCCAATTCTAAAGTGTCTTTTTTAAGATGGTGTGACCAGAACTGCAAGCAGTATTCAAGCTGTGAGCTTACCATGGATTTATACAGTGGCATTATGATATTTACTGTCTTATTATCTTTCCCTTTCCTCATGGTTTCTAACATTGTTAGCTTGTCCAAAGTCGCACAAAGCCTGTAGCAAAGCTATTTGCAGTCCCAGGCTAGTGGCTTAACTACAGGACCATCCTTCTGTGCCATATGATGTATTACTACCTGGTCTCCTTTAGCTCAAGTTATTCCATTCTCACACTGAGAGGATTTCTTAAGTTTACTTCTCCAAGTCCTAATTGCCTAAATATTCCCAAAATACTGCAACTTCCAGCTCACACGCTACGCCATGAAAATAATATATGACGACAGAGGACAGCCGTAACAGTGGCATGTAACTATTTCTAAACCACAAATTGCCTCCAGACACGAAGAAAACCTCACCAAAACAAACACAGTTTTTCCAGCCTACCACCCCCACCCTTCAAAAACCTACAGTTCACAGTATTAATAAGGTTTCAGAGTAACAACCGAGTTAGTCTGTATCCACAATAGGAAAAGGAGGACTTGTGGCACCTTAGAGACTAACAAATTTATTTGAGCATAAGCTTTCGTGAGCTACAGCTCCCTTCATCGGATGCATACAGTGGAAAATACAGTGGGGAGATTTTATATACATAGATAACATGAAACAATGGGTGTTACCATACACACTGTAATGAGAGTGATCAGATAAGGTGAGCTATTACCAGCAGGGGAGAGAAAAAAAAAACCTTTTGTAGTGATAATCAAGGTGGGCCATTTCCAGCAGTTGACAAGAACATGTGAGGAACAGTGTGTGTGTGTGGGGGGGGAGGAATAAACATGGAAATAGTTTTACTTTGTGTAATGACACATCCACTCCCAGTCTTTATTCAAGCCTAATGTAATGGTGTCCAGTTTGCAAATTAATTCCAATTCAGCAGTCTCTCGTTGGAGTCTGTTTTTGAAGTTTTTTTTGTTGAAGAATTGCCACTTATAGGTCTGTAATCGAGTGACCAGAGAGATTGAAGTGTTCTGTGACTGGTTTTTGAATGTTATAATTCTTGACGTCTGATTTGTGTCCATTTATTCTTTTACGTAGAGATTGTCCAGTTTGTACATCGCAGAGGGGCATTGCTGGCACATGATGGCATATATCACATTGGTAGATGTGCAGGTGAACGAGCTTCTGATATTGTGGCTGATGTGATTAGGCCCTATGGTGGTGTCTTCTGAATAGATATGTGGGCACAGTTGGCAACGGGCTTTGTTGCAAGGATAGGTTCCTGGGTTAGTGTTTTTGTTGTGTGGTGTGTGGTTGCTGGTGAGTATTTGCTTCAGGTTGGGGGGTTGTCTGTAAGCAAGGACTGGCCTGTCTCCCAAGATCTGTGAGAGTGATGGGTCATCCTTCAGGATAGGTTGTAGATCCTTGATGATGCGTTGGAGAGGTTTTAGTTGGGGGCTGAAGGTGATGGCTAGTGGCGTTCTGTTATTTTCTTTGTTGGGCCTGTCCTGTAGTAGGTTACTTCTGGGTACTCTTCTGGCTCTGTCAATCTGTTTCTTCACTTCAGCTGAAGAGTACCCAGAATTCAGCCTTCAGCCCCCAACTAAAACCTCTCCAATACATCATCAAGGATCTACAACCTTTGCTGTCCAAGTTCCGTAAACCACACAACAAAAACACTAACCCAGGTACCTATCCTTGCAACAACTTGAGACATCTTAAAATAGCCTCATTGTTCAGAATTGCAGAGCATCTACCCTGCGAAAATCAGGGCTCTTTATTGTGTCCCAAGCTGGGCTCCCATTCATGGAGGCCCCCCACCAATAACTAGTCACTTTTGAAAACTTCATCTTCTAAGACTGTAAGGGTGAGTTGCATTTATCCTTGAAAATATATTTTAATAATTGATTTTAATATGTCAGAGAATCAGCCAAGAAAGGTTTCGGTGCCAGAGTCTGACAATGAATGGTTGGACATTCAACTACAGGTTTTGAACGCCTAATGATAATCTAGAAGACAAACGAATTTACACGGCTTACCAAAGCATTATTTAACATCTAATGCTATTGTAATAAGTCATTAAGATCTGAAAGATAAGCCTTAGGAAATTCCAACGATGACAACAATCTTAGTGAACATAAAGCTATGGAGATGTACACCAACACATGCACACAAATACCTATATAACCGCTATTCTGAAGAATCCTTTGACATTCTTAACCAGTTGCTGCCCAGTAGCCATTGATAAAATTGTCATAGATTTGAATGTTGGAAAGGACCATTATGACAGCCTAGTTTGATTTCCTGCACAACGCAAACCACAGAATTTCACTCAGTATTTTCTCCATCAAGCCCATAACTTCTGTTTGGAGTTACGGCATATCTTTTAGAAAGATAACAGTCTTGGTTTAAAGATTATAGAGTAGTTAATGAAGAGCAGCCTCCAACAATGCTGGCTGCTGTATACAAACCTAAACCCCTGTCTGTTTGGCTTTTGGTCAGGATGTGATTATGGATGTAGGTCAGGTGGTGCTGATGGATGATCTTATTATGGCCATATATGTTAGGGGGCTTCTTCCTTCATGCACTTACTTCCCTGGTCCTTCTCGCATGAACAGAGAGCAACAATACCCGAAGTCCAGAGGTGCAAACAATTCGATGTTTATTGGGGTGAACTTCCGGCAAGCATGATTCCAGTTGCCTTCCTTTGTGTCCCCCTTCCCAGCTCTGACACCACATAGCCTTACACCTATGTCCCTGTTCCCATTCCTGCCCTTAGCCAAACATGATTCCAATTTCCCCACCCCATTCCCTGTTCCCATTAGGCAAAACTCCGTGCTCTTTAACAATCCACATCTCAGCAACATTTGACCTTGTTAATTGCCTGAGCCCCGGCCAGGGTGAGCTGTATCAGACAGGTTGTGAATCACTGTGATCTTTAAATGCAAACCATTGCCTGTGGTAGGTACTCTGGTGAACTATGCTCTTTAGAGAAAATGTCCCTCAGTGGGGCACTTGTTCTCGATAAGAACTCATGAGGGACCTGGCTCAGAGAACAACATGGCAGCACAAGTATCCTTCAGTACTCTAAAGGGACTCTTCTTTGCTCAAATGAGACAAACTCTGAGAAAAGGGACGTTGTTTTGAAACCTGATGGGGCCTCTTGCTGCTATTGTTATAGAAACTAACAGCAAACGTTGAACATGGGATGATCACATTACTCGTGAGTAGAGAAGCTATCGGTGAGCTATGCAGGTGACTGTAAGAGCATCAGTTACATCCACTTATCGTACCATCATGTATTCTATATATGCCACACATTTTAGAGATCAAAACTATTTTTACAAATGTTTTAAAGAGATTTTAAACACATGTTCACTAATATTCAGAAAATCTTAACTGTGTCTTCATGCAAACACATGTCTGGGAATGGTCAGTGAATGAAAATTGGAGTACAGAAAATTGCAGTGCTATAGAACACAGAATTTCTGTATTTCTCTCACATGCATTCTTTCCTTGGACTTCCCTTTCCAACCACATGCCCACCGCATACTCATATCAGATAGCAACATTTTGTGCTTCTTATTTCTGTTGCATGAGTCTTTGCTATTAAATGGTTTGTTATCCTCTTACAAGAGAGGAAAACAAACAAGAATTGTTGTTTGTCATATAAATGGGAACGTGTTACATTATGGCATTTCAGGAACTAATTAAAAAGAACAAAAGGGATGTCAAGCACAGCTCATTAGCAAAGTTTCTCCACTACCCAAAATTTTAGCTGTCTTTTGACACACCAGTTATTTCAAATTTAATTGTCACCAGTTGTAAATGGGGGGTGAAGGTGGGAAGAGTAGGGAGCAAAGCAAAGGGGAAGGTTACCATTGTTCCAGTATTTTCAAGCTTTTAGTTTTCAGCTCAGAAATTGTATACAAAATGCAGATTTAAAATAAATAAATAAAGGGAGATTATCCGATAATCTAGGCTATGTTACTGTGATGCACGCATCAAAGGATACATTTATAATTAGGAAGATTATCTGAAAAATTAATAGAGCAACTGAAAGAATTTTTGGAATAAAGTACCAAGAAAATCTCTAAATGCCTTATGTACCATCCCCTTAACATGCAAAATTAAATGTCTTATTTAGCACCCAAGGGTTATATAAATTGGAAGTCAATGGAGTTACACCAATTTGCACAAGTGAGAAGTTGGTCCCAGAACTTCTGTAAACTATTAGCAAAGTTTTGGATTTTAGCCTTCCCTCCACAAGCCATATGTCTATTGATTTTCATAAGGGGAGAAGGAGATAAATGTAGGGAGGTGGACGGGTGAGGGGGAAGAGCAAAAAAACCCTATGATATTTAGGGCCTTATCCAAAGCCCATTGAAGTCAGTGAGATTCTTTCTATTGACTTTAATGGGCTTTGGATCAGGGCAATAGAGAATGAATGGGATGTTTGCAAAACAGAAGTGAAAGGAAAAATGGCATGTTATAAGCGGGGGGGGGGGGGAGATAAAATAGTGTATTGAATGGGAACATAGTTGAGCTACACAGTGGAATAGTGCAGGCAAACCATACAGGGAATGGATATACAATTATTTAATAGTACACTGTGCCACCTTTGCCATTGATTCTGGGCATATTAAAGTTTAATAAACCAGTACAGACTACCCCAGGCACACACATGCATTATGAGTATAATGCAATGGGACACAATAGAGATTGGAAAGAACTTTTGAAGTGGAAGACTCAGGGGATCCAATTCTCATTTACATGAAGACTCCTTTATACTGCTCTGTGCTAATTGACACCGGGTCAGGGTGTGATCTATGGACTGTAGTCTAGAGCAACCCTTCCACATATGTCTGAAAGTATGGACGGAGACAGTATTGCGGTGCCATCATAGGCCTGTGTCAAGGTTCCTTCCCCACTCTGAACTCTAGGGTACAGATGTGGGGACCTGCATGAAAACCTCCTAAGCTTACTTTTACCAGCTTAGGTTAAAACTTCCCCAAGGTACAAACTATTTTACCCTTTGCCCCTGGACTTCCACTGCTGCCACCAAACTTTATCTGGGTTCCTGAGAAAACGTTTTGGAAACATCTTTCCCCCCAAAATCCTCCCAACCCTTACACCCCACTTCCTGGGGAAGGTTTGGTAAAAAGCCTCACCAATTTGCATAGGTGACCACAGACCCAAACCCTTGGATCTTAGAACAATGAAAAAGCATTCAGTTTCCTTACAAGAAGACTTTTAATAGAAGAAAAAAAAAGAATCACCTCTGTAAAATCAGGATGGTAAATACCTTACAGGGTAATTAGATTCAAAACATGGAGAATCTCTCTAGGCAAAACCTTAAGTTACAAAAAAGACACACAGACAGGAATAGTCATTCTATTCAGCACAGCAATTTTCTCAGCCGTTTAAAGAAATCATAATCTAACACATACCTAGCTAGATTACTTACCAAGTTCTAAGACTCCATTCCTGTTCTGTCCCCGGCAAAAGCATCACACAGACAGACAGAGACCCTTTGTTTTTTTCCCTCCTCCCAGCTTTTGAAAGTATCTTGTCTCCTCATTGGTCATTTTGGTCAGGTGCCAGCAAGGTTACCTTTAGCTTCTTAACCCTTTACAGGTGAAAGGATTTTTCCTCTGGCCAGGAGGGATTTTAAAGGTGATTACCCTTCCCTTTATATTTATGACAGCCTGTTTTAATGATAGACCCACTGCTTTGGTAAAGGGGCCATAATATAAATGAGAATCAGGCGTAAAGACTACAGTACTAGAGGGGAAAAAAGAGATTATATGACACAGCACTACAGAGAGTGGTTGATAGCAGAAAGGAGGCACAAGATATGTTTTGCATAGAGTTAAATAAAGGCAATGTAATGCAGAAAACAAAGGAATGTATGAAAGTTTACTGCAGGTAAGATGAAAGGTACAGAACATATATACTTGAGCTTTTAGATCACCTTGGTCTAATAAAATGTTCCTCTTAATCGTGGATGAATCAAGCAGATTATGATTGAGTTCTCAGATACTGGTAAATGTTGATGAATGCTGACTCTTAAAATGGTGACAAATATAAATCAATTATTTTTTCTGCATCATGCTTCAAATGTCAAATTTCCAAGCAGACAGTTAAACTCCAGGAATGTGCTGGATTTTCCCCACCCATACCCCCCATCAGCATTAGCAGCCAGTACTCGTTGGAGTGGTAACAGAACTCACTAAGAAGAGTAATATACAGTTACCTTAACTATCTGTATTCCTGTCGAACAAAAGCCCAGAGTAATCTAAAGTTATTTGTTTTCACTGGGATTGCACAGCCTTGACACTTCTGCAATGCTCCTAAACTCCACAGAATTGAAGATAAATTCCACTCCTTTGATCTTGGTAAAATCTTTGGGGGCTCAACTTGAGCATTGAAGAGGCCTTTCATGCACATCTATTAATGGTAATTATAAAATGAAACAGAGCCAGTTCTTTATCTGAGGATTGGGCCCAGCATTTTTAAATACCAATAGGAAACCTAAATTCACAGACTCATTAGGTTCATCTTTAACATGTGCATGATTATTAATGAGATTTAAATAAGTGGAATGATTAATTCTTGAACAACAGCGCACTAGTCACAGTGAAAAAAGTTAAAGTCATGCATATTAATGACTTCTTTCATGTTTAAATATTGTTTATATAAGCAGTTTGGGCAAGACCAAAGATTTTTTCCCTTACTAATGAGCCTTTGTCTGCCTTAGTCTAGCCTTTTTCTTCCTCTCTGCCCTTGGTTTTAAGGGTTTGAGCCCTCTTTAGAGCAAGAAGATATAACTTTTATTGTCATTAGTGATTTATGATACCCATTCACATCATCACACAGAACTGTCTAATTAATTAGTTGATCTGATTGGTTTTTATTTGGAGGTCACATTTGCCATAGTAGATAGCTCCCATGTTCTAACAGATTACATAAAAATTAAGTTGCATGATGGTTTAAGGACGTGCCTTCACTGCAGTGTTAGCTCCAGGTGTATCTTGACCGTTGCCCCCAACCTGACTCACATCCGCACATGGAAATCGCTAGCTCAAGTTGAGTGGTGCTTTAAGCTTGTGTTAGCTGGCCCACCAGGAAGCACGGCTTGAAGCTTGAGTGTTGCTGACACTTGAGCTAGTAATGCAGTGGGGATGCAGCAGTTTGAATCTCAATTCCCCACTGACTAATCCAATCAATCTGTGCCGCTAATCACTGCATGTAGCTTGAGTATTGCTTTGCAGTGTGATTGTGCTAGCCTGAGTGGGTAACTGAGGCCATGTATACACTAGCGTGCTGACAGCAGCAAGGCTGTACCGATGCAGTTGTGCTGCTGTAAGAGCTCCCATGTAGCCGCTCTATGCCGACAGGAGAGAGCTCTCCCATCAACATAATTAAACCACGCCCAGTGAGCCGTGGTAGCTATGTCAGCAGGAGAGCACCTCTCACCATCATAGCGTTGTCCACACTAGTGCTTCTGTTGGTAAAACTTATGTCCCTCAGTTGTATTTGTATTCCAAACACTACACAACAGTGTTTAGTCGATGAAGAACATGTTCTCAATTATAATGTTCATGCCAGTGACTAGATATTGCTGGTGGGATATGTTCCTAATCCTATATTCCAATGGCTTGATTTGTTTTCTGGGCATCTATCATAAATATAAAGAAAAGGGTAGCATAAAATCCCTGCTTGGCAGCTGTACTGAATCACTTTACATGTAAGGAGTTAAGTAGCTCAAATCAGCTAGTTGGCACCTGACCAGAAGGACCAATGAGGAAAGAAGATACTTTCAAATCTGGCAGGTGGGGGGGAGGATTTGTTTGTGGCTCTCTTTGTTTGTTCCCTCTCTGGATGGAAGGAGAGACCAAGCAGCTACAACATCTCCTGAAAAATCTATATAAAATTAAAAAATTGTAAGTAAGGCAAGGAAATGCATTAGGTTATCTTTTATTTTGGCTTGTGAATTTTCCTATGCCACAAAGGTAGTTTTATTCCTGTTTTTGTAACTGTGAAGCTGAGTCCAGAGGGGAGTCCTCTGTGTTTTAAATCTTTTTATTATCCTGTAAAGTTACCTTCCATCCTGATTTTACAGATGTGATTCTTTTACTTTTTTTTTTATAATAAAGTTCTTCTTTTAAGAACCTGATTGATTTTAGTGTCCTAAAGATAAAGGGTCTGGTCTGTACTCACATTGCTAAGGCAATTAGTTGGTATATTATTCTCAAGCCTCCCCAGGAAAGGGGGTGAAGGAATTTGGGGCAATATTTTGGGGGGATAGGGATTCCAAATGACCCTCCCCAGAATTTTTGTGTAAATCACTTGGTGGTGGCAGCAATACCATCCAAGGACAAGGAAAGGAATTTGTGTGTTGGGGAAGTTTTTAACCTAAGCTGGTAGAATATAGGCTTACGGGGTCTTTCATGTGGGTCCCCACATCTGTACCCCAGAGTTCAGAGTGGGGGGGAACCCTGACAGCATCCTTGCAGAGATGATCAAAAGTATTGACAACTAACCTGAGTAGTTTGAATAGTGTCCATATGATATTTTGTCCTGCTTCCTCTAATTATCACTAGCAAATATCCTTGGATTGTCCATAGAAAGGAAGAATAGAAAGTTCAGTACCCTAATGAGCTGTATCAACTAACCTTAGCAGAGGATAGATAATGCTACAACTACTGCTCCCTGGCAGTGTGGTGACATTTGCTCTCTGGAAGAAAGATGCGAGCAATGGGTATGAATAGGATAGGAGGGCTACAGAGATGGAAAGAGGCTTTGTGGCCTCAGGGAGAGAGGAGAGTGGAAGCAGATGGGCAGATCCTCTTAAGAATGGAGGAAATGGCATTCTTGACAAGACCAATGGTACTTCTAGCAACTCTCCTGTCTTCAAGAGCAGCCAGGACTTGTTAATTCAGAGAAAAGTGTCATAGACTCATAGGACTGGAAGGGACCTCGAGAAATCATCTAGTCCAGTCCTCTGCTCTCAAGACAGGACTAAGTATTATCTAGACCATCCCCGACAGGTGTTTGTCTAACCTGCTCTTAAAAATCTCCAATGATGGAGATTCCACAACCTCCCCAGGCAATTTATTCCAGTGCTTAACCACCCTGACAGTTAGGAAGTTTTTCCTAATGACCAACCTAAACCTCCCTTGCTACAATTTAAGCCCATTGCTTCTTGTCCTGTCCTCAAAGGTTGAGAACAACATTTTTTCTCCCTCCTCCTTTTAACAACGTTTTATGTACTTGAACACTGTTATCATGTCCCCTCTCAGTCTTCTCTTTTCCACACGAAACAAACCCAATTTTCTCAATCTTCCCTCACAGGTCATGTTTTCTAGACCTTTAATCATTTTTTTTTGTTCTTCTCTGGACTCCCTCCAATTTGTCCACATCTTTCCTGAAATGTGGCACCCAGAACTGGACACAATAATCCAGCTGAGGCCTAATAAGCATGGAGTAGAGCTGAAGAATAACTTCTCATGTCTTGCTTACAACACTCCTGCTAATACATCCCAGAATGATGTTCGCTTTTTTGCAACAGCGTACACTGTTGACTCATATTTAGCTTGTGGTCCACTATGACCCCCAGATCCCTTTCCACAGTACTCCTTCCTCAGCAGTCAATTCCCATTTTGTATGTGTGCAACTGATTGTTCCTTCCTAAGTGGAGCACTTTGCATTTGTCCTTATTAAATTTCATCCTATTTACTTCAGACCATTTCTCCAGTTTGTCCAGATCATTTTGAATTTTAATCTTATCCTCCAAAGCTCTTTCAACCCCACCCAGCTTGGTATTGTCTGCAAACTTTATAAGTGTACTCTCTATGCGATTATCTAAATCATTGATGAAGATATTGAACAGAACCAGACCCAGAACTGATCCCTGTGGGACCCCACTCATTATGCCCTTCCAGCATGACTGTGAACCACTGATAACTACTCTCTGGGAATGGTTTTCCAACCAGTTTTGCTTTTCCCTACTTTCTTTATGAGAAGGTCTTGCGAGACTATATCAAAAGCTTTACTAAAGACAAGATATACCATGTCTACCATTTCCCCCCTATCCACAAGGCTCGTGTTACCCTGTCAAAGAAAGCTATTAGGTTGGTTTGACACAATTTGTGCGTGACAAATCCATGCTGACTGTTTCTTATCACCTTATTATCTTCTAGATGTTTGCAAATTGATTGCTTAATTATTTGCTCCATTATCTTTCTGGGCACAGAAGTTAAGGTGATTGGTCTGTAATTCCCCAGGTTGTCCTTATTTCCCTTTTTATAGATGGGCACTATATTTGCCCTCTTCCAATCTTCTGGAATCTTTCCCGTCTTCCATGCCTTTTCATGGCTCAGATATCTCTTCAGTCAGCTCCTTGACTAATCTGGGATGCATTTTATCAAGACCTGGTAACTTGAAGATATCTAACTTACGGAAGTAATTTTTAACTTGTTCTTTCCCTATTTTAGCCTCTGATCCTACCTCATTTTCACTGGCATTCACGATGTTAGACGTCCAATCACCACCAACCTTCTTGGTGAAAACTGAAACAAATAAGTCATTATGCATCTCTGCCATTTCCACATTTTCTGTTCTTGTTCCCCTCTCCCATTGAGTAACGGGCCTACCCTGTCCTTGGTCTTCCTTTTGCTTCTAATGTATTTGTATTTATGTCTCTAGCTAGTTTGATCTCGTTTTGTGCCTTGGCCTTTCTAATTTTGTCCCTACATACTTGTGTTATTTGTTTATATTCAACCTTTGTAATTTGACCTATAGTGTCAGAATGGTGAAGATGCCTATGGAGGAATTTTCTTCATAAGCTCCAGCAAATAACTGTCTGGTTTTTGTCTTGAAGCATGCGAGAATTTTGTTGCTATAATTCTTATCCTAGCTATTAGAAATGGGCTAGAATCAAATTTGACTATCAAGTGGAAGTGCGTTAACAAACATGCTCTGGAATTCAGCTCATGGAAAGAATATAAATAATACTGCTGTGTTGTCATCAGAAGTTAAGTATCCATTTCAATCTTCTCAGTTCTAAAACAAAAAAAACCCTAAGTCATTATTTTTCTTAAAATGTAGAAATCAAAGAATCAGCACTTCTGTTTCTGTAGAAAGCACTTGGAAAGGCAAATATTCATTAACTAAGTCAATAGTACTTAGCATTTCGATCAATATTTGAAACAGTTTTGTGGCTATAATGGTTCTTTTCTGCTGTATCCATTAGTCTCAGCTGTTGGTTGTAGAAGATTTGTTCACTTGGGTGCTTCTGACTCAGCCATATGACTTGTTAAAGACTATTATTAACAGGGCTCAGGTCTTTCTGCAATTGTGTCCATGATGTCTTTTTGTAATTTAGTGAATCAGCTACTCCCCTTTGCTATTTATAAATGTGCTTTCCCATTTCGTTATCAGCTTCAGTCCAGTTGCATGAGGGGAAAGAGAATGGAGCAGAGAAAGAGAGAGCAGGTATATTTATCTACTAATGTAACAAATTCTGGGCAGAAGAATATTTTTCAAAAAATCTTCCATAAGATATGGAATATCAGACATCCAGGTAAGTTTAAGGCTGCAATTAAAAAAAAAAAGTCGACAGGTCAGTAATGGCAACATTAGCTAGGCTGCATTCCATATTTGCCTGTTTTACTGTATATATTTAATTACACAGAACCCCCACCCCTCAAAAATGTTAAGATTATTGAAAGCTGATTCATCCCCGGAACAGGTCCATACTATGCACTGACTACACACAAGGGGCTGAATTAAGGTTGCACAGACATCTTTAGTGCTGGCATTTTCTAATTTGTTTGACTTTGCAACATTAAGATGTTCTTTTAACAACAGTTTCCTAGGCTTTTAAAAAATCCATCATGTGGCATCATATTGACACCCCACGTGGATCATCGGCAGTGCTGGAACACAGTCTTCTGGTATTTAAGCTAATGGAGTCAGTAACTGCTAGCAGTAACAGGTAGTCATTGGATATGTGGGCCAACATTAGAGGAGGCGGGCACACTTTGCCAATGGCTGACAGTAAAGGAATGGGGAGTTCCATTCCAGCCTCTGGAGGGGTCTCTGTTCTATAACAGAAACAGATTCCTTTGCTCGTTTCCCCCAAGCTTGACCCCTTCTGCCTCATCTTCTCCAGCCTTTCCCTGACCAAGTGCTGTCTCTTCTTCACCCTCCCCCCCCTTATTTATCCTAGTCTCAACTGCTCAGGCTTCTCATTCCAGTCCCAGCCTCCTCCTTCAGCCAGTCCTGCTCTCCCCCTCTGGGATCCTTGTCCCAATCTCCTTGCCCAGCAATTCTCAGTTCTTTCCCACCCCCCCAGCTCCTTGACCAGCCAGTCCCAGTTCCCAAGACCTCCTTATAATTTCAACAGTATCTAGAGTTTCTAGCTAAGATCAGGGCCTCATCCAGGAACCACACAAACTCATAGTAAGAGACAGTCCCTGCTCTCCCCCAATTACAATTTAATAGACAAGAGAGGGGGAAGTGGCCATTTACATACTGCGTGACCTTTGGCAAGTCATGTCACATCTTTGTGCATCAAACTGGGACTAGAACCCAGGTCTTCTGATCACATCAGTGTCCTGTGCACTAAACTAACTGCCCTTTGGCAAGATAGAATCATAGAATATCAGGGTTGGAAGGGACCTCAGGAGGTCATCTAGTCCAACCCCCTGCTCAAAGCAGGACCGATCCCCAATTAAATCATCCCAGCCAGGGCTTTGTCAAGCCTGACCTTAAAAACTTCTAAGGAAGAGGATTCCACCACCTCCCTAGGTAACACATTCCAGTGTTTCACCACCCTCCTAGTAAAAAGATTTTCCTAATATCCAACCTAAATCTCCCCCACTGCAACTTGAGACCATTACTCCTTGTCCTGTCATCTGCTACCACTGAGAATAGTCTAGATCCATCCTCTTTGGAACCACCTTTCAAGTAGTTGAAAGCAGCTATCAAATCCCCCCTCATTCTTCTCTTCTGCAGACTAAACAATCCCAGTTTCCTCAGCCTGTCCTCATAACTCATGTGTTCCAGTCCCCTAATCATTTTTGTTGCCCTCCGCTGGACTCTCTCCAATTTTTCCACATCCTTCTTGTAGTGTGGGGCCCAAAACTGGACACGGTACTCCAGATGAGGCCTCACCAATGTCGAATAGAGGGGAACGATCACGTCCCTCGATCTGCTGGCAATGCCCCTACTTATACATCCCAAAATGTCATTGGCCTTCTTGGCAACAAGGGCACACTGTTGACTCACTGTTGACTCATATCATACAGTCTTTGCTTTTTTAACTGCTAAGAAAACAAGCTCTGAACAGTAAAATGGATATATTGGAGAATACAGAAAAAAGTGGTGGTAATTAATTGCAGAGTGATTTCCTAGTATCACATGTCCTCCTGCATCTCTCCTCATTTTGCCTACCATTACATTTTGTCTCCATACTCAGTGCTTGGAAATCCTGTGTGTGTTATACAGACACTCCTGTTGAGGATACTATGAACAGAGCTTGCTGGTCCATCTTATGTTTCAAGAGTTCCTTATTGGTATTTTCACCAACTATAAATCGGTATTTCACCAACTATAACTGCTAAAAACTTTTTGCCTTAGTTTGGCTCCTTTATAGAAAGAAATTGAAATCATCATTCAATTTCTGGATCCAGAGCCCAGGTACTATGGCAACGGGTGCAACTGGAAATGCCTAAAATAGATGGATAAGATTCTTAATAAGGTTTGTCAGAAATTGGGATTGTCTGAGGTTGTTTTGTGCCCAGCTGGATTAATTTAGGCTGTGGAGGATACTTTTACATTATCAGAGCATTGGAGGTCACTAGAAATTTTCTTGCATCAAAAGGGGATGAGTTAGCTGATGGCCTGAATAAGAAAGCAGATTTGTCTGACAGTTGAGAGGGATTTATCATTTTCTTTTCATCTACAATGGTTAAAGTGGTACATTTCCTATTTGAATTTCCCCTTCTGATTCAAAGGCCGATTGTCAGGAATTCTCTGTGCACGTGGTTAGATTCCTGCAACTATGAGCTGTCCTTTAGCATGAGTTAGTTTGCACTTTCAGAGAATAAAGGCTTGAGCTTAACGAACCTTAATGCACAGCAGAGAGAGCATAATATGGCAGGAAGTCTCACACACACTCAGCAGGTGTACTGGCAATACCTAAAGGGCAATGAGAACTTCACATCCTACTCTGCATGATGAGCTAGGGACATTGTCAGCATCTTGTTTCATAGGCAATGGGGAGAACAGGATTGCCTGAGTGGTACAGAGAATCCTGTCATGGGGTACATTACACTTAAATCTGGGTGTATAATTACTATCTTGAGAAAACATAGCTGCGCTAGCTCTCATTGGGCTAGCCCACTGAAAACAGATTGTAGCCACAGTGGGGCAACGGTGGTACAGGTTAGCCAATCCTCGTATGATCCCTCCAAGATCTTAGGCAGTACTTGGGCAGCTAACTCCTCCCACCACTCACGTGCTAGCTCACTCAGAGATGAGGAGAAATACCTGCCTTGAGCTGGGAATCAAACCCTCAGCTCCAAGTGTAGATGTACCTTTTAGATGTAGTGTCTTGCTCACATGCTCAGGGTAACACCGACCACCAGATTTGGGGTTGGAGTGGAATTTTCTGCCAGGTGAGATTGAAAAGGGACCTCGGAAGAGGCTGGAGGGAGAAAGAGTGTCACCTTCCTTTTCAGTGTGGGGTATGGATCACCTGAGCATGTCTCACTTAACCAATTCCCTGCCATTTGTAGAGGTCTCAGGCATTGGTAACACCTCAGCCTCTCCTGCCTGGGGCGGAGGAATGAAATGCTTGAGTCTAACTCAAGTCAGTGGGCTCAATATAGACCATTACATTTCACCCAGATACCCCTGTGATATACAGGAGGTCAGATTAGATGATCTAGTGATCCCTTCTGGTCTTAAAACTATGAAACTAGTGCACATGGCTCCTAAGGCACAAGAAAGAGCATGTTGGGAGGACAGTGAGTGGACTGGTCAGTGGTACAGAAGCCATATCTCTGAACCCTCTCCAATTTATCAGCAAACTTCTAGAACTGTGGGCACCAGAACTGGACACAGAATTCCAGTAGTGGTCACATCAGTGGCATATTTAAAGCTAAAAATAAACTCTATGCCTGTAGTGAATAGAAAACTCTTCTCTTCCTGGATCCAGCCTACTTATCAGCTGAGGGGAAGCACTTACCCTAAAGTGTACAGAGACCATAATATTTTGCACTTCCATGTCTCCTTTCCTCCAAGTGTCTCAAAGAACTTTCAAATATAAACTAAACCTACCTCTGCAGCAAATTAAATAGCAATAGAGAAGTGACTCATATAAGGTCATACAATAAGTCAGTGATAGAAACTGGAACTCCTGAGTCCTGTGCTCTAACCAAGATGTAGCATTGACTTCAACGAGCTTTGGATCAGGCCTCGAATGCTTCCTGTGCTCCTGCAAGTACTTACTGATGACTGGGACTCCTTTGCACAAGGAACGCAGATTGTGCGGGATAGTAGGCTCCTTGTAGGCTCTCCCTCCTACACTCTCACTTAAGAACTCATCACAATTTACGCCATCGATGGAAATTCAGCTGTCCTTCTGAATGGATCTCTATTCGTCTGGGAACATGGGTTACTTACTTCTAAAAGCTCAAGTTTGAATGTAGATATTAAGGGCATATATAGGAACAGTCTTCATTTAGCAGATGAAGCTGTGCAATGGAAAGGGGAAAAGTTCATCTTTCTGGACCAAACCAAAACAGGGATCCAAAAATTGATTGCCTCATTAAACCAGATGTAAAGAAAATGGAATATTTGTGTGAAGTTATCATTCATCCACTTATATTTGCTTAGAATCTATGACTACATAAGAATATGATAAATGTTTCCATCTTCCTTTGCTTTTAGGCAGGATAATGCTGCTAAGCACACTGCTGCCCTAGTGGAAAATAGAATGTTTGACTATCTATTTGTCCCTAGGTTAGAAAATGGAAAACTAAAACAAATTTAACATGACAAATACGATAGGAAGCTAGAGTGCAAACAAATTACTCTCATCTTCATCCCTCCAATCCTTAGAATCATAGAATATCAGCATTGGAAGGGACCTCAGGAGGTCATCCAGTCCAACCCGCTGCTCAAAGCAGGACCGATCCCCAGTTAAATCATCCCAGCCAGGGCTTTGTCAAGCCTGACCTTAAAAACTTCTAAGGAAGGAGATTCCACCACCTCCCTAGGTAACGCATTCTAGTGCTTCACCACCCTCCTAGTGAAAAAGCTTTTCCTAATATCCAACCTAAATCTCCCCCACTGCAACTTGAGACCATTACTCCTTGTCCTGTCATCTGCTACCATTGAGAACAGTCTAGAGCCATCCTGTTTGGACCCCCCTTTCAGGTAGCTGAAAGCAGCTATCAAATCCCCCCTCATTCTTCTCTTCCGCAGACTAAACATCCCCAGTTCCCTCAGCCTCTCCTCATAACTCATGTGTTCCAGTCCCCTAATCATTTTTGTTGCCCTCTGCTGGACTCTTTCCAATTTTTCCATATCCTTCTTGTAGTGTGGGGCCCAAAACTGGACGCAGTACTCCAGATGAGGCCTCACCAGTGTCGAATAGAGGGGGACGATCCCATCCCTCGATCTGCTAGCAATGCCCCTACTTATACATCCCAAAATGCCATTGGCCTTCTTGGCAACAAGGACACACTGTTGACTCATATCCAGCTTCTCGTCCACTGTAACCCCTAGGTCCTTTTCTGCAGAACTGCTGCCGAGCCATTCGGTCCCTAGTCTGTAGCGGTGCATGGGATTTTTCCGTCCTAAGTGCAGGACTCTGCACTTGTCCTTGTTGAACCTCATCAGATTTCTTTTGGCCCAATCCTCCAATTTGTCTAGGTTCCTTTGTATCCTATCCCTACCCTCCAGTGCATCTACCTCTCCTCCCAGTTGTGTCATCTGCAAACTTGCTGAGGGTACAATCCACACCATCCTCCAGATCATTTATGAAGATATTGAACAAAACCGGCCCCAGGACCGACCCTTGGGGCACTCCACTTGATACTTAAGGGTATAAGTTAATAAAATTGTTTTAAAGAGAAAAGTAGCAACTCTTTGTTTCTGTGAGAGAAGAGACTGATTAAGTCATTGGTGAAAAGACAGGTGTAGAAGTTCTCTACTATTCTCCTCAAGAGCTTTGAAGACTCGGGCAGCTACAGTTAATATTACTCCCCACTAGGGAAACAAAAACACCAGGGTGATGAAGCAATGTGTCATTTGGTAACAAAATGTCCACAGAATTTCTTTAGGGATTTCTTGAGGATGAAGTATTAACCCAGAAGGGCACTCTAATTATAATCAAACTCTTTACCCAATATATCACACCACTAAAAAGTTAGACAGGGGAGAGGAAAGAACTACAGGATGCCTACTGTGTATGTGCAAGGGATATTCCTTCTACTGTGTGAACCTGGATGTATGAGATCATAACTAGGGCAGGTGGAGAATTGCTTGTTGAAAGTTGGTTTTTCAGTGAAAGAATTTTCATATAAACTTTCCTTGAAAACCTCTGATTTTTCATCAGAAAACCAGAGACTCCTGAAAACTGGAAAGTTTTCATATTTGGGCAATTTTCAGTCAAAAAGATTACATTTTTCAGTTGCAAGTCTTTGGTATTCATAGAATCATAGAACTGGAAGGGACCTCGAGAGGTCATCTAGTCCAGTCCCCTGCACTCATGACAGGACTAAGTATTATCTAGACCATCCCTGACAGGTGTTTGTCTAACCTGCTCTTAAAAATCTCCAGTGATGGAGATTCCACAACCTCCCTAGTCAATTTATTCCAGTGCTTATCCACCCTGACAGTTAGGAAGTTTTTCCTAATGGCCAATCTAAATCTCCCTTGCTGCAATTTAAGCCCAGTGCTTCTTGTCCTATCCTCAGAGGTTAAAGGAGAAAATTTTTCTCCCTCCTCCTTCTAACAACCTTTTATGTACTTGAAAACTTATGTCCCCTCTCAGTCTTCTCTTCTCCAGACTAAACAAACCCATTTGTTTCCAATCTTCCCTCATAGGTCATGTTTTCTAGACCTTTATCATTTTTGTTGCTCTTCTCTGGACTTTCTCCAATCTGTTCACATTTTTCCTGAAATGTGGTGCCCAGAACTGCACACGATACTCCAGCTGAGGCCTAATCAGCATGGAGTAGAGCAGAAGAATTACTTCTCATGTCTTGCTTGCAACACTCCTGCTGATACATCCCAGAATGATGGCTTGTTTGTTTTTTGCAATAGTGTTACACTGTTTCATATTCAGCTTGTGATCCACTATGTCCCCCAGATCCATTTCTGTAGTATAATACTTCCTTCCTAAGCAGTCATTTCCCATTTTGTATGTTTGCTTTGATTACTGCAAACAGCAATGGAAAATCCCCCAACATTTTCCAAGAAAAAAAAAATTCCTGCCAGCTGTAACCACCAAAAGCAGTGTGTCACATCAGTCCTGCAGGAGCATATGCAGCATTACTTGCTCCAGTGGTGTAAAAGGGCCGTAAAGCTGCCTTTACAGGCCAACAGAGGATTCCCCTAACATGGAGGGAGGGAAGAGCAGTGCAGAACCTTAATGAGTCCCATAAGCCAGAATGGCCTTTTGAGCAATAGCAGCCAGGTGCAACTAGAATAGTCCTGAGACAGTTGCATTGCTGGCTTAATCGTCCCCAATAAGCCCCAGAATCAGGGGGGCATTCACCTCCCTTTGCCCCTCCCACCATCCTGGGATCCTACACTAAGCAGAGCTTCCCCAGAATCAAGAAAGGGGTCTCACCTCTCTAAATCAAGGTGTCACTAGCACCCAATATCCTCAGAGGACATGCAGTTAGGTCCAGACAGGATGGGGAAAAAAAGGATAATTTACCGATACTGAAAAACATTAGCTAACCCAATGAATGTTCCGTCCTGAATGTGCCTTGTGAAAGCATACTATTTTATGGTATATCACATGTCTATAGTGCTCTCGATCCTGAAGGAGACACAGCACTTTAGCTCGCGGCTTGATTATTGCAACTCATCTCTAGCAATGAAGCGTAACGGCCTGAAAACCCCGCAACTGTTCAGGAGTGCAGCAGCCTTTCTGCTTAGCAACACAAGTTGCCATGGCTACATCAGCCCAGTGCTCCTGCTCTCCACACTGGGACAGGTGCACCGGCCACTGCAGAAGTCATGGAACATCACAGAATCCGTGACTTCCACGACCTCCATGACAAACTCACAGCCTTCATCAGGAGTGCAGAAGACAGAGCCTTCACAAGGGGTGGAGGAGCTAGAGGGGGGAATTTGCTTCTGCAAATCAGAGAGACTACTAACCTCACAGCATTCAGAGCTGAATGCAAA
Organism: Natator depressus; assembly: GCF_965152275.1. Lineage (NCBI taxonomy): Eukaryota > Metazoa > Chordata > Testudines > Cheloniidae > Natator > Natator depressus. Next base: position 121,062,444 of record NC_134238.1, on the reverse strand, counting down.
AACCCATATCTCTGGCTTTTCCACAGGGGGAAAAAGAGATTGTTTGTTGTAGCTTTTTTCACTAGTGAAATGTGGCATTCTCTGGAGTAGAACACAGCAGCTTCACACAACATTACACAAAAGCTTTTAAGGCAGGAAATAAAGACAAACACTGTATCTGAATTGAAGGTGCAGGGAAATTTGCTTAGGCAGAGTGTGCTTGAACCGACGGGGAATGACCAACTCTCCAGAGTTAACAAGCTTGCTCTTGTAGGCACAATTATGGGATGATTGATGATCACTTTTTGGTTCTGATCCAATAGAGATTGTGGCTAGGATTCAGGAAGTTGGACCACCTTTTTGTTCTGGGTTTGTAAAGTGCTTAACACAATGTGATCTTGGCCAATGCAACATAAATACATACATAATAATTGCACACATGTGTAACTTTAAGCATGTGAATGTTAAGCATGTTTCCTTAGATATTTTTAAGGTCAGGCTTGACAAAGCCCTGGCTGGGATGATTTAGTCGGGGATTGGTCCTGTTTTGAGCAGGGGGTTGGACTGGATGACCTCCTGAGGTCCCTTCCAACCCTGATATTCTATGAATCATCCAAATGACTTAAAATTGACTACAATTATGTGAGTAAGGACAAGTACATTCCTGTTTGGAGGTCTGTGCTGGGGTAATAAAATAGTACATTGTTTTTGTTTGTTTTTGCGAAGGCAGATAACTTTTCAACGACAGCTCAAATGTATATATTTTCTAAACAAAATATTACTTTGGCCATAAAATGGAATCAGCAGTGCAGTTGTCTGCCGCTAGTCTGGTAAACTCATCTGGGGAAAACTGCCCCATTAACATGTCCATAAAGTCCCATCTCCCAGGGCTTATTTCATAATACTTGTGACCATCATGCACAGCCCCCGACTCTTCCCCTTCCCACTTCCTCACTACTGCAGGAGGGAGATGATCTCTGAAATAATATTTCTGAATTTTTGAGAGCACTTAGAAATATGACACCACTGATATGTAAAAGTGAATGTGTTTTAATGGATGGACATCTCAAGAGAACTAGCCATCAGGACTGGGACTCCATAAGGAGGTGATACTCCAAAAGCTAAGTGAAAGTGACACTAACTACCAGTACAGCAGGGTGACAGCTATAGATATCCTTGAAAGGAAAAAAACCCACACCTGTCTGGGATCTGTGACCTGGACTCTGACCAGGGGAAAAGGAGACCACTTGGGAGCTGCCATGTAAGATTCTTCAGAAATCTTTCAGATGACCAGCCACAGAGAACGGTCATGTAAGAGTTTCAGATGCCTTAAGCAAGCCTTTAGATGCTAGTATGAATTCATGTCATTTCAGCCCAGGCACAAAATGTGATAATGAAAGTTATTTTACTCCTTTGTCAAAAGGAAGTGGAATGAGGAGTGAGTAGACTGTTGCCATTTTAGGGTGTCATGGGGTCCACTTACCCCTAGGGGTACCTCCTCCTGGCCCACTCTGGGGATTAGCTCCTTCCAGGTGCTGTGCCTACCTCTGGTGGTCTCTCCAGCTATCTCTGAAACTCCAGCTGCTCCTTCTTCGCAGCTTGGCCCTCCGGCAGGTCACTATGCGCGTTTCTCCCTTCCATGGTATCAAGATCTTTCAGGGCAAACTATCCCAGGCAGTCCACCTTCTGCTGCGTGGTCTGTGGTACTTCCCGAGCAGCTGCTCGGGGAACCTGTCTCACCTTCTCTTCCAGGATCCAGTCCAGAGGCCTGCTTAGTAGCAACCAAGGTCTGCCCTGTCCCATACCTTGCTGCTTTTCCCCTGAGCCTTTCCGGTTCTCCCTCCTCTCTGGGTTTGACAGGCCTCTATAATCCCAAATACACCTCCCTTCTCCCAGAAAATGGTTGCAGACTCCTTCCCTGAAGCCCCTCAGCCACTCTGAGCTACTGGGCTTTACACAGACTCCAGCTCCCTGGAGAGTTAATTGGCCTAGCTAGCCATCTTAACCCCTCCAGGGCTTTTGTGGTATAGATACCCCATCACATAGGGCCTTATCCAAAGCCCATTGAAATCAAAGGGAGTCTTTCCATTGACTTCAGCAGGCATCGGATCTAGCCCTTAAGATTTATAATTGGTTTAGGGCCAGATTAACAAGGCTTTCCACATCTGTGTTTATTCTTCAAGGCAGGTTTGTATTTATACTGTGACAAAGTTCCTCCTCTGCCTTGGTGGGTCCTGCACTTATTGGAAGATTTGCTCGCCTCAGAGGTTCATGGCAGCCCTCAGTTTGGCCACTTTCGTGGCTCAAATCTGCCGTTCACTCAGTTAGCCTCATCACTGGCCAGCATGGGGAAAAGGAAGAAGACCAATCCCCGCAGTCTCTGCTGATCCACCTAATGGATCGGGGAACAGGCCAGAGACCTTCCCCTCTGTCCAGTTCAACTCCTCTGGTATCAAGTAGGGAGTTGGGGGAATGGAGGGATGGGGGGAACCCGGGCCCACCCTCTACTCCGGGTTCCAGCTCAGGGCCCTGTGGATTGCAGCTGTCTACAGTGGCTCCTGTAACAGCTGTGTGACAGCTAGAACTCCCTGGGCTACTTCCCCATGGCCTCCTCCCAACACCTTCTTTATCTTCACCACGGGACCTTCCTCCTGATATCTGATAATGCTTGTACTTCTCAGTCTTCCAGTAGTACGCCTTCTCACTCTCAGCTTCTTGCACTCTTGCTCCCAACTTCTCGCACGCACACCACAAACTGAAGTGAGCTCCTTTTTAAACCCAGGTGCCCTGATTAGCCTGCCTTAATTGATTCTACCAGCTTCTTGACAGGCTGCAAGTGTTCTAATCAGCCTGTCTGCCTTAATTGTTTCCAGAAAGTTTCTGATTGTTCTGGAACCTTCCCTGTCACCTTTCCCAGGGAAAAGGGACCTACTTAACCTAGGGCCAATATATCTGCCTTCTATCACTCTCCTGTACCTGGATCCCAATAGGATCACTCTCCTGTAGCCATCAGGCCCAAAACTGTCACAATACCTACCTTTTATTTTATGACTCTCTATATATTGTTGTAAAATTGCCAATTAAATATTTTCCTCTGATTGGTTCTCAGAACCATTATCCACCCCAGACTCTTACTGGCACCTCAGAGGCTGGGAAAGTCAATGTTATTTGCAAGTCTGGGAAAACCATAAGATCCTGTGGGGTTACATCCCAATTCACATAGTGTAATGAATTTATAAACTACAATATGCCTTTTCCCAGCATTATATCTGCAGCCAAAAGTGTCCTGTTTTCATTATGCACAGAGACATAATACAATTTAAAGTCATTCCTTAGGCAAATAATCTCAGCAAATTCCCCTGCTGTTGATGAAACTATGGTAGAATTCAGTTCATTACAAGGAGAAATATTGTGTTTGTCCGCTGCATTCGGTCTGCACAGTGGAAAGAGGTTTCGTAAATGTGCTGCATTTGATGGGATTAGCTTGTACCACAGAACAAAATAAGATTTTTTTTTTCTTCTTTTCTACCTAATCTATTCTGGTTCTGATGCAGATATCTGTGATTTGATTGCTTCTTCCCACGCTTGCTCATAGCCACAAGAATACAGCATGCTGCCTGTAGCTGAACGGGAAGAGGTCCCCTTATGGCAAATGTTCGTGCCTGTTTTTATCTACCGGCGGGTAGGCCATAAAATTTAGTATTGCAATTATTAGATCTTGCGCAATTGTTTTTGGTCCCTAGATACGACCCTCATTCTCAAAGCCCAAGACCAATTTATTTAATATGTCAGATTCATAACATGACTCTACTAATCAATAGATTGACATGTAGCCACCATAAACAAACTTCTAAATAAAATGATGAGTGAAGGCAACCCAAGAAAAGATTCACCACCTCCGTTTTCCAAACTGTTTGTAGTCAACGTCTATCATGCTCTGCCGCATACTGAGGCAAAATTTGCAGTATGTAGCAAATGTGGTTCATTTTCAGTCTTCTGTACAGAATTTCTATTCTTAAATGAAATGCATTTCATCAAGTCATCTGTGAACAAAATGAATTCTGTCAACATTCCAATTGCTTCAGTGGACAGAATGATTTTTTTAAATCAACAAAAGGATAGTTTGTTGAGGCCTTTCTTTGAGCAAAGTAAAAGTGCAACATTAATGTTGTCTGCAAAACGGAAACAGAGGTTTGAGGTGGTCAGAGGAAGGGGCAGATGGAACTCGTTTAGGCAGAAAATGCTAATTTGCTTGTTACCCTAGAACTATGATTTGAAAATAGCATTCTACCACTCACTAAGCATACTTCACTAATGAGCTGGATGGGCTTACATGCCTTCACTAACAGAGGTAAAGAGAAGCTCAGCTTTCATTTGCAACCAAAGTCAATATCCCATTTCCTTGCAAATACAGCTTTGAAAATATAAAGTGACGTGTACCAATATAAACTGATCCGTTAGAAAGGAACGTGTAGCTGGGGGTCTACTTCTGCATCAGCAAGCTGGGGTGAGCGGAAAGAACCCCATCCCACACACACAGTTTTTTGGGGTGGGGGGAGAGAACCAGCTAAGAATGTTGCCACCCCTCCCCAAAAATCTTAAGGCCAGTCCTGTGCATAGAGGTGCAGTTGTGGTTGGCAGATATTGATTACGTTTTGGGGAGAGACTGTTGGAAAAGGAGGCGAAAACAAGCAGAACTGATGGTCATACTTTCAGCCTTCCCTGGGCTGGACTTGATCTGGCCAAGGATGACTCAGGCAGTTGCTGTGGTACAGGTGTACCACCTCCTCCACACCACCACTCCGTCTTTCCATGGCAGCTGCTGTAAGGGGAATGCCCTGTCCACAGCTTACACCAGCACGGCTAAGTCTACACCACAAGAGTCCATTTCCACCATTCAAACTGCTCTGCACCCTGCACGCAGCTGTTCCAGCAGCACACCAGGAAGGGGGGGAAAGGCAGGACCAAACTGCCGCGCTTAGTGAGAGTCTGCTGCAACTCCTCTGAGCAGCCCCAGGTCAGGCAGACCACGAGAGAATAATTCTTGCCGTTGCAAACAAATCTCTAGGACATTTTTGGAGACAAAATAAAATCTGTTCGAGATCCCATTTCCTAACATTTTATTTAGCTTGCCTTTTACTGCTCTCCTTTGCACCCAAGTGAATACAGAATAGTTCCATTCCTCTCAGTCACTCCAGATTTACAGTGGTGTAATGGAGAACAGATTTTTGAACCAACAGGCTTTAAACTTTACCAGGAGGGATCCCTTCTAAAGGAGAGAGTAGAAGAGTCTCCAGGCCCTTTGATCCTTTGCATTTCATTTGCCAACAACCAACCATACATGCCAGTTGTAGAGAGGGAGCCTATAATGTGGGCACTTGTCCATATGTAACTGAACTGAGATGACTAAATTCATTCTGTATTAAATCCAATGGCCCTCAGACCTACTATACTATTGCTTCTTTGCCAAGCAGTAACAGATGGCAGGACTTGCAAGGTCAGCTTCCCATTGCAGGAGAAATTAGTGATGCAGAGTTTGGGTATATACTTAGTACAACTTGGTTTATTTAACTGTATATACCAGTCCTGGGACAGAGATGGTCACAAACAGCATTCTGACAATTGTCTCTTTCAAGAATTGCAGTCCAAACACCAAGGAGCCAATCTACCTCAAGAACTAATTGAGAGATTAAGGCAGAGCGTGAGCTCCCTTGCTGCTTGCCAGAGCTCCCTTAAAGAATCTAAATCAGAAAGCCAAACACAGTATTTTCTTCTAAAGTTAAACGCTTGCTTTCACGTGATAACAAGAATGTGTAAGACTATAACAGCACCATCTGATGATCCCTGCCATAACAATACTCAGAGGAGACCAGATTCTTCATTAACTTAGTTTGAACCCAGAGTAGTTTCATTAATTCCAGAGGGTTTATTTTGGATCTATACCAAGGTAATTGAGAGCAGAATGAAAAGTTTCAGAGTAGCAGCCGTGTTAGTCTGTATCCGCAAAAAGAAAAGGAAGACTTGTGGCACCTTAGAGACTAACAAATTTATTTGAGCATAAGCTTTCATGAGCTACAGCTCACTTCATCGGATGCATTCAGTGGAAAATACAGCAGGGGGATTTTATATACACAGAGAACATGAAACAATGGGTGTTACCATACACACTGTAACGAGAGTGATCAGGTAAGGTGAGCTATTACCAGCAGAGAGGAGAGAGAGAGAAAGAAAGAAAGAAAAACCTTTTGTCGTGATAATCAAGGTGAGCCATTTCCAGCAGTTGACAAGAACATGTGAGGAACAGTAGGGGCGGGGGGGGGGGGGAAATAGTTTTACTTTGTGTAATGACACATCCACTCCCAGGCTTTATTCAAGCCTAATGTAATGGTGTCCCGTTTGCAAATTAATTCCAATTCAGCAGTCTCTCGTTGGAGTCTGTTTTTGAAGTTTTTTTGTTGAAGAATTGCCACTTATAGGTCTGTAATCGAATGACCACAGAGATTGAAGTGTTCTCTGACTGGTTTTTGAATGTTATAATTCTTGACATCTGATTTGTGTCCATTTATTCTTTTACGTAGAGACTGTCCTGTTTGGCCAATGTGCATGGCAGAGGGGCATTGCTGGCACATGATGGCATATATCACATTGGTAGATGTGCAGGTGAACGAGCCTCTGATGTGACCCCATCAGTGCATCTAGGCCACAATCCTATAAAGATTTATGCATGCGCTTAACTTCAAGCATAGGAGTCACATCATTGAATTCATTGAGTTAAGGTTGTGCACAAATCTTTGCAGAATCAGAGCCTAAAAGTGACCATGACAGAGCTTTTGGAGAAGATCCATGTGTAATTTATCAATTCCATTTGCAAGAGGTTTTCATGATTTGTTACTATCCTCTACTACAGGAGAAAGCAATCTTGTCCTTGGTCTTCCTCCTTATAACAGCCACAGTATAACACCTCCAAACCCAGGCAGGCTACTCCTATTCCCATTGAACTAAATGGCCCATATCACATAGACCTTAATGGAAGAAGGATCAGGCTGATAATTTTGTATGTAGTTGGTAAAATGTGAAATATTTCCAAATTTGAGCTAATACACACTGGATCGGACATTACAAAAAAAATAAATAAATAAGGAAGTGTGTCAGTGATGTGAGGAATCTTTGGTTTTGGGTAGGAACAGTTTATGATGGATCGGATTCTGTCATGCTTGCTGATGCTGAGCAGTACCTCACTTTGCAAGTAGCAATTGAAGTTAGTGTGGTCTAGTGGACAGGGCATGGGATAGGGACTCAGTAGATCTGGATTCTATTCATGGCTCTGCTGTTGACCTGCTGTGTCTTCTTGAGCAAATCACTTTACTTTTCTGTGCATTTCCTCTCCCCGCATCCTCGGTCTGTCTTGGTTATTTGGACTGTAAGCTCTTTAGGGCAAGGACTGTCCCTTACCACTTGTACGTACAGCACCTAGCACAATGAGGTCCTGATCTTGGCTGGGGCTTCTAGGCACCACTGTTATTTAAGTAATAGCTATCATTAATAGCACTCAGAGAGCACATGATTGTTCAGTGGGAGCAAAGCCACCATAACCTAGCCCCAAATGAGAACGCAGGATTTGCCATAGTTGCAGTGTCAGGATTAAGCTGTATTAGCAGAACTGTGCAGGGAGGAGAAACATATAAAACAGCATCCCGCACTGTTGCTGCCTCATTTTCATAAGATCTAAATTCACTCAAGTTTTAGTTTTAAGAGAAAAATAGAGTGAGAAATTGACTGTGCAGAGTCAAATAGAAAACCTCAGAGTTCTTAATCACTGGAAGAGATTTCTGCAAGACCTACTTCATTTGCTACTGTTTAGAAGTTCTTCCTCTCAGCAGGTGAGGTACAGTTCCTGGTGCTATTTTAATACTACCAGGTTAGGAGTTAATACGTCTTTAAGATTTCCTAAAACTAGATTTTCCTTGTATGTTGCTTTACATAATGGTAAAGCGGGCTAAACAAGTGTGTGACCTACATTATCTGTATTTCTGCATTCAAGGAGATGAAAGCAATCCTATAGAAACATGTTGCAGCAACCAAACTAAAAAGCTGAAGGCTGGAGAAATTTCTGGGTTCAGCTGGCTGTTAATTTTAACAATAAGGGAGGTGCTGTGCATAAGTTGAATTCAACACTACAATATGCATCTGAATGCACTCGTTTAAGGGGATGGTAGCTGGTTTCTAGGAAGAGGATTCAGGACAAAGCTAGAGCATTGGAAAGCTAGCACTGGAAGAAGTTGATCATAAATCCCCATTCACATGGGTGCCTTACTTGTCTAAATACAGAACAGTTTTGCTTTTACTTATATATGAGACAAATCTCACTCATTGTAACAGGGTTCTCTAGTCACCCTCAGGTACCTCCTTGCGGCTGTGTCTGGGGAATAGTGCCTCCTACTTGACACCCTTTTCTGTCTGGCATTCATGCTGCAGCCCCTCTCACACTCCAGTAATTGTAGTGTTTCCTCTTCCTGTCCTAGCCCTCTGGCCCGCTCACTATAGTTTTCCCCTTCCAGGCTATCAAAGTTTCACCAGACTGGCTGTCTGGGTATCATTCCTAGCAGTCCTCTAATTCAAAGCAATGCCACTTCCCCAGCAGCTGGTATGGGAACCCTGGTCCTCCCATCACTTCAGGTTCTAGCTCAGATACCTTGAATTAGCAGCCAAGGTCTACACCATCTCAAACCTTGCTGCCATTTCCTTACTCTGCCTCTATCAGGCTTCCTCCTCCACCATATCTCTGGCTATATCCTTCCCTCAGGGCCAGGATCCCAGAGCTTCTACTCTCCCCATGGGCTTTCCCCTTTCCTTTGTAAACCCAGAGAATGATTGCACGCTTCTACACTGTAGCCCTTTTCCTTGTTTTAAACGAGTCCTGCCTGCTTCTGCTCAGCTGGGCTCCATCCTCAATTAGGGATTTCTTATCAAGCCTAACTCTCCTTCAGGTGAGGCCTATCAGGTTAAATGCCCCACCCCAGACTCATGAGCCCTTTTTCTAGGCTATCATGGGGGTGAACACCCCATCACCATCATATCATGTGAGTTATCTCAATGAAGTGAACAGCACTATAAAAATAATATACAGGGGGTACCTCTTTAAAAAGTGCCTAAGTTACTTAGGAGTCTAATCTCATTGCAAGTCCATGGGAGTTAGGCTCCTAAATCACTTAACCCCTTATACATTTTTCTTTTTTACCCTAACTGTCTCTGTGGGTTCTAAACAGGCTCCATTCCAACTACAGGTAGGTTAAATTTTTCAGCTTACATTCTTTTATAGTGGAAAAAAAATTATGAAGTCATGTTTGGTTCGCTGAATTGATTTGATTGGGGGAGGAATCCAGAAGTTTCGTTGTTGTTGTTTTGAAACAACTTTTCATTTCAACATTTGCTTACATTTTATTAAACACACACAACAATATTTTAAAAATGGTTAAAATCTAACAAGTGTTTCAGTTTTGTCCAAACAAAACGTTTTGTTCACCCTTAAACAATTTTTCTTCAACTTTTTGAGTTGCCAAGAGTTTCATTTTTGGTTTGAAAACAAAAGGAATTCATTTGTATCCTATTTTTCAGAATTGCTAGCAAACCAAAAAGTTATTTGCATAGATCTACTCTGCAAAAACAATAGACTTCCATGCATCCAATTAGAGCTAGATTTTCTGAAGAGTCAGCACACATTCAGGTCCCAATTTTCAAAGCAGCTCAACATACTGCGTGCATAATGGATGCTGAGTATCAGAGGAGTAGCCATGTTAGTCTATATCCACACAAACAACAAAGAGTCCAGTGGCACCTTAAAGACTAAAAGATTTATTTGGGCATAAGCTTTCATGGGTAAAAAATCCACTTCTTCAGATGCATCCATCCCTTTGATCATCTTTGTTGCTTGCCTCTGGATCCTTTCCAGTTTCTCTACATCCTTTCTATACATTGGTGACCAAAATTGGACACAGTCCTCCAGCTGAGGCCTAACGAGCACCAAGTGGAGTGGTACTGTCACCTCCCAGGACTTTCATGCTATGCCTCTGTTAATGCAAATTAAAATTGCACTTGCTTTTTTTACAACAGCATCCCATTGTTGACTCATGTTGACACTGTGATCCACCACAACTCCCAGATCCTTCCCAGCAGTGCTGCTGCCAAGCCAATTATCCCCCATTCTGTATTTGTGCATTTGATTTTTCTTCCCTATTTGTCTCTGTTGAATTTCAGTGCTTTCCATAGCTGAGTTGTCCAATTTATCAAGATCCCTCTGAATTTTAGTTCTATCTTCCAAAGTGTTAGCAATCTCCCCAGCTTTGTGTCCTCTGCCAATCTGATGAGTAGGCTCTCTATACCTACCCTCATTGTGTTAAACACTGGACTCAGAACAGATCCCTGTGGAACCCCACTTGTCAGATCTCCCTCTAATCTGACATCATTCCATTAATAGTTACTCTTTGCAGTTGTTTAACCAATTTGGTGTCAACTTAATGGTTGTTCTACCAAGCCCACATTTGTCCAGCTTATTTATCAGACTGTCTTATGGGACTGTGTCAAAAGCCTTGCTGAAGTCCACCACATTTCCCCCTATCCACCAAACCAGTTACTCTGTCAAAGAAGGAAATCAAGCTGGTTTGGCATGACTTGTTCTTAATAAATCCATGCTGGCTGCTAGTGACCACTCCTTTATTCTCCAGGCATATGCAAATTGAATGTTTTATACTCAGATATCGAACTCAGGCTGATTGGTCTATAGTTCCTCGATTCCTCCTTTTCCCCCTTTTAAAAAACAGGCACTTCATTAGCCCTTCTCCAGTTTTCCAGGATCTCTCCTGCCATCCATGAGTTTGCAAATATTATTGCCAGTGGCTCCGAGATTTCTTCAGCCAATTCCTTCAGTATTGCTGGGTGAATAGCATCAGGCCCTACTGATTTGAATTCACTATTGGTCAGGACATCTGACATGTTGTTTACTTATTCTGGTTTGCATCCCTTCCCCTTTGTTGTCTATGGTAACTTTGCTAGTCATCTAGTCACGTGTTATTTTTTGTGAGAAGACTGAAGCAAAGTAGGCATTGAGCAGCTCTGCCTTCCTATCATATTTCGTTACCAACTCACCTTCTCCATTGAGCAGCAGATCTACAATGTCCTTGATCTTTCTTTTTTGCCTGACATATTTGAAGAACCACTTCTAGTTGTCTCTAACACTTCTTGCCAGCTATAACTCATTCTTTGCCTTGGCTGTCCTGATTTTGTCCCCTCACACTCGTGCTATTCCCATGTGTGCGTCCTTGGTGACAAGCCCCTCCTTTCATTTCTGGTATGTATTTTTGGATTTTTGATAGCTAAAAAGCTCCTTGTGCAGCCACATTCATAGAATCTCAGGGTTGGAAGGGACCTCAGGAGATCATCTTGTTCAACCCCCTGCTCAAAGCAGGACCAATCCTCAATTTTTGTCCCAGAGCCTTAAATGGCCCCCTCAAGGATTGAACTCACAACCCTGGGTTTAGCAGGCCAATGCTCAAACCACTGAGCTATCCCTCCCCCATTGGTCTCTTATGGCTCTTCTTATCTTTCTTCTACATCGGAATAGCTTGATGTTGAGCCTCTAGTATTACATCTTTTAAGAACTGCCAGCACCTTCAACTCCTTTTCTTTCTAATTGGTCTTTTCATGGGACCTTGCCTGCTATTTCTTTGAATCATTTGACATCCACCTTTCTGAAGTCCAGTGCCCTTATTTTGCTGTTCTCATGTCCTCCTTTCCATAGGGTCTTGAATTCTATCCCATCAAAATCACTTATCAAAACAAATTTCATTATGGGCAACTGTAATAACCTCTCCCCCCGTGTCCATCATCAAGAGGAGTTTGAACACTGAACCTTTAGCATTGCAATACGGAGAGCTACCACTGTAGCTACAGGACTATCTACAGAAGGGTTCGTCTTGCATCATTCTGCTGTGATATCTGCTGCTAGCTTAGTACAGGTGACATTGTCTGAATTCTGCCTCTTGTGGCAGGAGAAAAGTCCTAGCAAGTTGAGGCATGTGTTCCTGAAGGAAAAAAGATTGCATAAGATGACATGCAAAAATAGGCACTTACGTGACTTTTCAAAATGGGACTTAAGGCACTTAATTTCCTGAATGATCTTTGAAAATGGGATCTTGAGTGCCTAAGTCCCTTAGAAACAAACGCTGACTATAGGCTTAAGGTGTCATGGTTCATGTGTAACTGTTCCAGAGTTCAAGGGAACTTATTTTCCCCCATCAGGCTATGATTAACTCACACTGAGGCCACTGTGAAAAGCGGTAATGGTGCTGAATGCTATGGGACCTGTCAACCGGCCAAGATGTAGGTATGTAAATAAGTGGTGCTTCCTCAGCTAGGCGAAGTATGTAACCCACACACCTTCTGGGTGTGGTGTTCTGTCTAATCTAGTGGCACCAAGACCACTTGTAACACCGACAGACCCCGGTCATTGGTGGGCGGGATTGAACCAGGGACCTCAGTGCATGAGCCTCTACAGCGTGAGCTAAAAGCCAAGTGCTTGTTAGGTAAGGCTGTAGAGCAGACTCATTTAATTGTAAGTGGTCTCGGTGCCACTAGATGGGACAGAACACCACACCCAGGAGGTGTGTGGGTTACACGTGCATTCTAAATACAATGCTTATACACAACTACAGGTGAAAATGTTGCTTTTGCGTGAACTGAAACCAGCCTCTCTTTTGCACATTGATGTACAAGTCATAAAAATTCTCCTAACCAGTATTTTTTTTCCAGGTTCAACAAAACAGGGTGTTTAAAACAGCCAGATGAAATACCGTATTGTAAATCTTAATGTTTCGGCTGTTTCCAAATGCTGTTTGTCCTTTATCAACAGAATTGCCTACAAATCCCTTATTTACAGAATGGCTCAGGTATAATTTATTAATACAAAGGAGGGCTATGCACTTCAAACTGATTGAAAGGGGAGATTCTGCTCCGTGAAACAGCATTGTACGAGGCCCATCCATTCACAAAACACCCTGGAGGAGCCATGGCTACTGAGGAGGAGCGGCGAGATAAATTCTTGTAAGTAGCATCCTGAAAGAGCGGTTTGTGTTGTCAAAAGCAGCTGTATTGGTATTGATCATCCCAGTCACACTACCATTACATCAGTTTGTGAGATTTAATCTGCATCGGCGTTATGAACTGCCATTCAGAAGGCTCATTCGGTGTGTTGCACTGTGAAATATGAAAGGCAGAAAATAGTTTTTTCAATTATACTTAAGTAGGAGGTACAAGATGCGATGGGCCGCATTCCCATTTAGGAGAAGGCTACTTGACTCCATTCTGGCAGTAAATTACATTTACACCCATTTTAAGGACCCATTACACTGCCAAATTGGTGTGAAGTGTCCTTAGGGTAAATGAGAAGGAGGCCCTACTGTGCTGAGCTGGTAACATTTTACACTCAACTCTGTGTAAATGACTACACAGGTTGCTGAGCAATGGAGAATAAGGCCCATTCATTTTAGCCATTGCAGTTGTTCCTTGGATATAGGCCAAGCAGCTCCAGCCAAATGTGATAGTTGGGTCTCATTAAATCGCTTTCAGTTGGAACACTGGAGAAAATGTTAATTTAAAAAGCACACACAGAACAAAACTATGAATTACAAGTAATTTTTATCTGAAGCCTCATTAGAGCTAGGGCAAATTCGAGTCTGCTGACACCAGCCATACTTATGATATTGTCCTTGTGAGTACAAACACTCCCATGAACAATGAAAGCGCTACCCCTGTTACGTAGGTCAAGCCCACAGATGGAAAGTCTACCATGTCATTAAACTGATGTACACTAACCATAAGCAACACAGTTCTTCATCCTCAGCAAGGACTTTCCCTTGCGGGGACATTAACAACATACATAGCCCTTGTTTATGACCCTTGTTAAAATGGCACTTAAACAAATCTGTCCTACATCCACCTACTGTATCCTTGGTTGCCTTTTTGTTGTGTTTGTAAGAAACAAAACAAAAAAATATATATTTAGGGACATTTTGTTCTGTACTACTAACAACATACACCTCTACCCCAATATAACGCGACCCGATATAACACGAATTTGGATATAACGCGGTAAAGCAGCGCTCTGGAGGGTGAGGCTGCGCGCTCCAGCAGATCAGCATGTCAGTTTGTCTGGCTCCGACACACTGCTCTGAGCGGCGTGTTAAGGGTGCTGGGCCGGGGCCGAGGGGTTGAATAAGGGGCAGAGGGTCTCGGGGGGGCAGTCAGGGGACAGGGAGCAGGGGGGGTTGAATGGTTTGGAGGTTCTGGGGGGCAGGGCAGTCAGGGGGCAGGGAACGGGGGCGTTGGATAGGGCGTGGGAGTCCCAGGGGGCCTGTCAGGGGGCAGGGATGTGGATAGGGGTCAGGGCAGTCAGGGGACAGGGGGGTTGGGTAGGGGGTGGGGTCCTGGGGGTGATTAGGGATGGGGGGGTCTCTGGAGGGGGCGGTCAAGGGACAAGGAGCAGGGGTGCTTAGATAGGGGGTGGAGTCTTGGGAGGGTTGGTTGGGGCGGGGGGGGTCTCTGGAAGGGGTAATCAGGGGACAAGGAGCGGGGGGGGTTGGATGGGTCGGGGTTCTGAGGGGTCAGTCAGGGGGGCGGGAACTGACTATTAATAACAGAAATGCTCAAGGCCAAAGCAAGTTTGGTATAATGCGGTTTCACCTCTAACGCGGTAAGATTTTTTGGCTCCCGAGGACTGCGTTATATCGGGGTAGAGGTGTACCACCAATGCACTGAACTCCTAAATATGTTTTTATTTAGCTCTTAAGATTGCAGAGTATGAGGGACCCGGGGAGCTCTGGTTTATTTAATATCTTGACCTTTCATGTGTACATCCTACCCTCAAATACCTCCTTTACAACTGTAATGATCACTCTTTGGGCATTTGATTGTGAAGGGCGGCTTCCATTTGTTTAAAAACACAGTGCTGTTTCCTATAATGTTAGACATAGAGCATAAAATTTGAAAAAAAAAATGCTTAAGAATAATAACTTGCAGTTCTCTAGCATCCTGTGTCTGAGGATCACAACGAGCTTTGCACATAATTATGGCTGCGAGTCTGTCACAGAGTCTGTGACTTTCCGGGACCTCCATGACTTCTGCAGTCTGGCCCAGGCTGCTGCTGGGGCAGTCTGGGGCTACCATGCTCCCACCGCCCCCAGCAGCAGCAGGAGTTTGGGTGTGGGAGGGGGCTCAGGACTCTGGCTGGCGCTTACCTCTGGGGGGCTCCCGGCATGTCTGGCTACTAGGCGGATGCAAAGCCAGTCGGTCCGCGTGCTGCCCCTGCCTGTACGTGCTGCCCCTGCAACTCCCATTGGCTGTGGTTCCAGGCCAATAGGAGCTGCGGAGGGGGAGCTCAGGGCGGGGGCAGTGCGTGAAGCCCCCCTGGCTGCGCCTCCGCAAGGACATGCTGACCTCTTCCGGGAGCTGCGCAGAGCTGGGTAGGGAGCCTGCCAGCCCTCCTCTCCACCCCTCCATCACCCATGGGGATCACTGGCTCCGGGCCGCGCCCCCAGTCACCCCCCAGAGCATCCAAGTTTTAGTTAGGGGTATATAGTACAAGTCATGGACAGGTCACTGGCCGTGAATTTTTATTTACTGCCTGTGACCTGTCCATGACTTTTACTAAAAATACCCATGACTAAAACGCAACCTTACACATTATAAATTAAGCCTCACAGAACCCTCATGAAGTAGGTAAATATCATCTTTCCCCTTTTAAACATAGGGAAAAGGAGGAACAGAAAGGCCCATGATACTACAGGCTATTTTGTCCATTTGAAATAATGGGTCATTCAGCAAGCCTTAGACATAGGCATTGGACACAGGTCTCCTGCGTCCCAGGTCCATCACTAACACTACAGGATGCTACCTGGCTTTAGTTCCATTTACCGAAAACATCATTCTCGGGGCCCTTCTGCCAATGCCAGCAACAGGAGCGGGGTTCAGTGTTTAGGGGATCCTTCTCTAAAGAAAATAAAATTCTGGCTCAGGCCCCCCACTCAGAGTTATAGGCCTGCTTCTGGTCTGGGAAATGTAAATAAAACCTCCCTGGTCACCCTTGCAGGGGTTTGCCCTCTCCCTCAGTTGCAGGCAACATGGAACATAAGGATTTTGGGAGAAAGCAGTCAAGAGAAATATGAAAACCCAGTATATATATTTACACAGAGGACACTGAGCCACCCCAATCAACCAGTACATCCGGAGTTTAGTCAGCGCCTCCGCCGAGCCCAAAATAATAAGGGTCCAGTAGATGGAAGGTTAGAACTTGTCATGCTAACACAAACCCCACCCACCCCACTCATGTGTTAGGTTAGACTCAGTATAGCCCCGGGGTGGCTCTCCTCCACCAGTCTGCCCAAATCCAGGAAGAGCTGTTCTGCCAGGTTCCACGCTGTCTGGTTCAGTTTAGCTAGCTTCCACTGGTCAGAGGGGATGGGGTGTTACAAAGCCACCTCCGCATGGTCAGCCATTGCTGCGGATTCAGCTCTGCTCCATTGTCACTGTGGGTGTTCCATTCAGGTCAGTCCTACAGCTGACACTGCTTCAGTCCCGTAGGTTCCTCTATATACGCCACAGGTGGGGAACCAAAGGCAGACCTGGAGTCTTGAACAGAATCCACCGTTTTTTTTTTAGGATAGGAGGAGTCCTCCTTCAAGACACCATCTGCTGAGGCAAAGCTTCATTACCCAACCAAACCTCCATCACTCATACCCGCAGGGTGACCCCTCACCAGGCATATCCTGCACAATTCCTATGACTAACCAAAACAAGACTCAGTATGGGGAATTATGGGCCAACATTATAATTTATGTAAGTGAAGTTGGCCCCAGTTGGCTTTTCCCCTGCTCCCCAGGAGAGGGAGAGAAGAGCTCCATCTCTGTCATCTCGCCCTAGGGCTTGCACTGTCTTTGTTACCCCAAGATATCATGCTGACAGATGTTTATCATTATTTTAAATGGTAAAATGTTTTGTAGCAGCATCACAATTACAATACATCCATCATTTAGGTGGCGCTTCCTATCTTCAAAGCATCGTGTGAATGTTCATAGCCAAGTTTTGCATCATCAAGCGGTGCTGGGAGGTTAACCACCCCAGCAGAGGCAGTTGAAGGCATTAGGCCTTTGCACTCAGGAAGGCATCATTGCCTTACACTGAAGAGTCAAAGGGAAGTGGCTTTTACTACACATGTGTAGCGGGTGAGCCATCTTGGTTCGGAGGGAGGTAAGGCCATGGTGCCACCCACAGGTGGGGAACCAAAGGCAGACCTGGAATCTTGAACAGAATCGTACTTCTGAGGCACTATCAATACCAAAACAATAGCCACTGGAAGTGAATGGAAAATAGAAATCCACTCTGGGATGAAATTTTAAGCTGTGTGAAATTTTTCATGGAAGGGATGGTCTCTAAAAATTCCATTTTGAGGGCACTTAAAAGAATTTTTCAGCTTGTCAGCTACCCACCTGGAAGGTTCTTATACCTTTCACTTTCTGCCTGCATTTCAAATTTCCTATGGAAAATAAAATCTATTTTTCAACAAATATTGAAATTTATCTGCAGAAAATTTCAATTTTGTGAAAAGTGCACCTTACCTTGTTTGGAAAACCATGGAACAAGAGGCAGTATATCATTGTGGATAAAGCACTGGGCTAGGATACAGGTGATTTAGGCTCTAATTCCAGCTCTGTCATTCGCCTGCTCGGTGTTCTCAGGCAAGTCCTTTAACCTCTGTGCCTCGGTTTCCCCTTCTGTAAAATGGGGCTGATGATTCTGACATCCTTTGAAAAGAACTTTGAGATCTACTGATGAAAAATGCTATAGAAGAGCTAGGTATCATTATTATTATACCCATTTTACAGATGGGGAACTGAAGCACAGCAAGACTAAGGTCACAAAAGGAATCTGTGGTACAGCAGGGAATCAAATGTGATCTCCAAAATTGAAGGTTAGCATCCTCACCACTGGATCATGCCTTCCTGTGAATCAGAGCACCACGGTGCTACGTATTATACATGCACATAATAAGAGACAGTGTCTTCCCCACAGAGCTTACAAATTAAAACAAATAAGCTAATTACCAAAAGTTGCCATTTGACACCTTTTCCAAACACAGTAAGTTTGCCTTTAAGAGGTTTAAAAACAACATTTAAAAAACAATGGATCCTTTTGCAGTGCAACACGAAAGCATAAATCTCACTCGAGAAAATATGGTTGCACTCCACATATGTTGAAAGAGAATTACTTTCCCAAGCCTGCTTCACTCTTTTGCTGTCGTGCTAACAAAGTCCCAGAACTTGGCAGGGTAGAACTCCAGGTTATTTTCATGAATAACTCATAAAAGCCACAGAAAGCCTCCTGAGAGAAAAACAAAGTGTGTTTTCTGATATCACAACAGAACTTCACTTTTAATTGTTTTGAATATGCAACCAAAGCCCTTTGGGCTTTAATAATTATTGGTGGTGGGTGAGATGCATGTTGTTAAAGAGCTGAAGGTTCACTTGCTTGTGGAGTGTTGTCATATAAAACAGTGGTTTTGAGAATATACTATTACAAGGGTGTGTACATAATGCATAATGCTCTGAATATATACAGGAAGCTAAGCACAGGCCATCTATCTGTATATGTGCATTTATTATGTTTCATTTCTAGTGCTCAGAACATTGCCAGCTGCTTCACAGAAAACATCGAAGTACAAAATCCCTGAGAGCAGGAAAAGGGTTGGGGGAAAATATTGAATGTGTAATCAATTCAATCTATTCTGGGACCACAAACACTAAAATACCTTAATGATAATTATGTACTTTCTGCATGGTATCACTCCAGGGCAGAGTCAAGGCTGTTTGGACGCTCTGATTGTGTGCATCCCTTCTCATGTTTTGGATTTTTTTAAAAAACTATAATCTTAACTCTGAATGTCCTGGGTTTCCAAACCTTGGTTTGCAGACAGTTATTTACAAGATCTCTGGAATATTTTTAGCCTCAATGACTCATATGTACTCTCAATCTTAATTATATCGTAATGTAGTTTCTGTTTGGGAAAAAATGCTGAATATACATGAAAGTTTTCTTACTGTGGGCATTGCAGGAGATTTTTCAGGAAGTATTTAAATGATAGTTTCGGGCTTGGCAAACCAGAGGAGAGAATTCCATGTAAAAGGGGCATCTGAGAAAATATCAACAGCTGTTTGTGAAAGAAATGGATGCAGAGAGTACAGAGAGGGGAATCAGTGGACTAGAAGGACTAAGAGAAGATTGGGGATATAAGGGACTAGGAATGAAGGTTTTCAAAAGTGCCTAAGTTTCATTTTCAAAAAGGATTTTGGCACGAGGAAGTCTAAGTCCTGTTGACTTTCAATAGGATTAAGGGCAGATTTTGGGGCATCTAAGTTTCATGAAATCACTAGGAGTTAGGCACCTAACCTGTTAGGCACTGCCAAAAATCCCACTAGGCACCTGTGTGCATCTTTAGGCACCAAAATATCTTTGGAAATCTTGGGCCCTAAAGGCCTAAGTCTCTTTTTAAAATGGGATGCAGTTGCTTTGAAAATTTTAGCGTAGGTCAGATCACTAGGACCTGAATGTACAAAAAGTGAGATAGATATGTTCCTATTTTAGGCACCTACGTTCTGGCTTTGGCACCATTGTGATGCACATCCCCTGCCACCACCACTCACTTGGCACCTAAGATTTGCATTTAAAAAGTTCCCTCAGTGCCCATGTATCCACTGTGACAAAGTCAGGCTGGACGACTGCAAGAGGGTCCTCATATTGGGTTCCAGGAAGGGAAAGGCGCACCTCTGCCCTTGCCAGACCAGCCTGAACTCCCAAAAGGATGCCATGAAGCCCACATCTTCCAGCAAGCTCTTATTAAAGTGCCAGTAGACTGGTCCCGGCCTAGAGAGGCCACCACGGTCACCAGATAGTGATCCGAGAACAGGGCTGGCCGGATGCCGGAGGAGTGGGCCTGTGAAAGTTGATGGTGAGAGAAGTAGATGCAGTCCAACCAGGAGTTGCACGACCGATGTGCCTCCACCCAGACATAGGTGAACGTTGACACATCGTCCAGGTGATGGTTGTGCCAGATGTCCACCAGGGAGTGATGGTCAACAATCTTCCGGAGGACGTGTGCGGCAGCCGGGCACTGCTCGGTCCCTGAGTGGTCCTGCTCTTTGAGGGTGGTGTTAATATCCCAGCCCAGGACCAGGCACTCGCGAGAATCCAAAGAGCTGAGGAAGGTGGACGCCTGCTGGGAAAAGCGCACCTGCTTCAGCCTCGATGTCGGAGCATAGACGTTGATAAGGTTCAACGCCAGCCCCTCCATATGGACCGGGAGGTGCAGCAGGTGGCCCCGCACAACCTCAGCAACCCCCAGCACCTAGGGCTGTAGGTCGGGGGAAAACAGGGTAGCCACTCCAGCCACACGAGCTTTGAGATGGCTAAAATATACCCCATCCCACCACTCCAGCGGCCAACTTGCTTCGGTGTCTGGATCCATATGGGTCTCTTGCAGGAAGGCAACAGAGTACCCCCACTCCCAAAGGAAGGAGAGTACCTGGCACCTGCGTGGACCCATCCTACAACCCAGGTGTTTAATGTGGCGAAGATGATCAGTGCCATAATGAGGGCTGGGGGGCAGTCCTCGCTAGCAGTAACATTAATGGCCCCCTGTTGGACCTCACAGCAATCCATGACCAACCCCGAATAGTGGGACAAATTCTCGCCTCGTAGAAATTGGCAGAGATGTACTCAAGTCAATGGAGGAGCTGTACCAGTTTTCACCAGGTGAGAATTTGACCTTGCAGTTCTACAGGGAGAAAAAAGTTGAGTATTTTTTAGGGCTGTCAATTAATTGCAGTTAACTCACATGATTAACTCAAAAAATTAACTGCGATTAAAAAAATTAATTGTGATTAGTCGCACTGTTAAACAATAGAATACCAACTGAAATTTATTAAATATTTTGGATGTTTTTCTACATTTTCAAATATATTGATTTCTATTACAACACAGAATACAAAGTGTACAGTGCTCACTTTATATTATTATTTTTATTACAAATATTTGCACTGTAAAAATGATAAGAAATAGTATTTTTTCACCTCATGCAAGTACTATAGTGCAATCTCTTTATCGTGAAAGTGTAACTTACAAATGTACATTTTTTTTGTTACATAACTGCACTCAAAAACAAAACAATGTAAAACTTTAGAGCCTACAAGTCCACTCAGTCCTAGTTCTTGTTCAGCCAATCGCTAAGACAAACAAGTTTGTTTACATTTACGGGAAATACTGCTGACTGCTTCTTATTTACAATGTCACCTGAAAGTGAGAACAGGCGTTCGCATGGCACTTTTGTAGCCGGGGTTGCAAGGTATTTATGTGCCAGGTATGCTAAACATTCATATGCCCCTTCATGATTCGGCCACCATTCCAGAGGACAAGCTGATGATGCTTGTTAAAAAAAAATGTGTTAATTAAATTTGTGACTGAGCTCCTTGGGAGAGAATTGTATGTCTCCTGTTCTGTTTTACCCACATTCTGCCATATATTTCATGTTTTAGCAGTCTTGGATGACCACTCAATACATGTTCATTCTAAGAACACTTTCACAGCAGATTTGACAAAATACAAAGAAGGTACCAATGTGAGATTTCTAAGGATAGCTACAGCACTCGACCCAAGGTGTAAGAATCTGAAGTTCCGTCCAAAATCTGAGAGGGACAAGGTGTGGAGCATGCTTTCAGATGTCTTAAAAGAGCAAGACTCTGATGCAGAAACTACAGAACCCGAACCACCAAAAAAGAAAAGCAACCTTCTGCTGCTGGCATCTGACTCAGACGATGAAAAGGAACATGCGTCGGTCCACTCTGCTTTGGGTCATTATCGAGCAGAACCCGTCATCAGTATGGACGCATGTATTCTGGAATTGTGGTTGAAGCATGAAGGGACATATGAATCTTTAGCACATCTGGCACATAAATATCTTGCGATGCCAGCTACAACAATGCCATGTGAATGCCTGTTCTCACTTTCAAGTGACATTGTAAACAAGACATGGGCAGCATTATTTCCTGTAATCTGTATCCAAACTTGTTTGTCTGAGCGATTAGCTGAAGTAGGACTGAGTGGACTTCTAGGTTCTAAAGTTTTACCTTGTTTTGTTTTTGAATGCAGTTATTTTTTGTACATAATTCTACATTTGTAAGTTCATCTTTCATTATAAAGAGATTGTGCAATAGTACTTGTATTAGGTGAATTGAAATATACTATTTTTGTTTTTTATAGTGAAAATATTTGTAATTAAAATAAATATAAAGTGAACACTGTACACTTTATATTCTGTCTTGTATTGAAATCAATATTAAAAATGTAGAAAACATCCAAAATATTTAAATAAATGGTATTCTATTATTGTTTAACATTGTGATTAATCTTTTTAATCGTGCAATTAATCACGATTAACTGTTTTAATCGCTTGACAACCCTAGTATTTTTCTTTGTATATGTTAAGTGTACTTCAAGAGTTCAAACCAAGGCCCTGAGCCTACAAAGACTTACTTACATGCTGAACTTTATACGTGGTATGTAGTCCCATTGACTTCAATGGGATTACTCATAGTGCATAAAGTTAAATATACCTGTAAAACTTTGCAGGATCCAGGTCCAATTAATTACAGGTTTATATCATTCCTACTCCGCTTCCTGAAACACAAAAGCAACTTGTGCACAATATTAAATGTAAATCTGTTATTGCTTCAACTTTCATAATTTGTCTAATGGAAGAATAGAAAAGAACGAACCCTGAATGGTGGATTATAAACATTCTAAATTACTGGTTTCAGAGTAGCAGCCGTGTTAGTCTGTATTCGCAAAAAGAAAAGGAGGACTTGTGGCACCTTAGAGACTAACAAATTTATTTGAGCATAAGCTGTAGCTCACAAAAGCTTATGCTCAAATAAATTTGTTAGTCTCTAAGGTGCCACAAGGACTCCTTTTTCTTTATTCTAAATTACAGTGACTAACATGAACATGCTCAGAACATAACACTATAATTGCACATTAATACATCACTCTCCCCCGCTACACACACAGTCCTTTGTCAATCACTTTCTTCTTTTAATTGATCTCAAATAGGTTAAGTGGTTTAATAATGTTGCCCTTGTTGATTTAGTCAAGCAAGATTGTGTAAATAACCCAAAAGGTATTAAGTATGTGCCAGGCTATTACACAGCTACTATACTGTTGAATGTATCGTAAACTAAAGCCATTGATTTTATGTCAAGCATTACATATAAATTTGTTGAACGGATAATCAACTTTCCAACTCCACTTCTTTTTAACGGAATCATTATGTTGAATCAGAATAGCATCAATACCAGAATAGCACCACCACCAGTTCCATATCCCATGGGGAAAAAAATCTAATTTTCACTTGCAAGCTAGGAATGGGCAAACAGGCTGATATTGACACTGAGTGCAATTAATATTTAAGAGTACTAGTAATCAGGAAATATTTGCTTCCCAATATAATTATCAGCCTATTTATCCATGCCTATTGCCTGCTTGAGAAAGCCATCCCCAAGACTGGAATGCCATACCTATTATACGCGTGGGAGACTTAGTGAAACAAATATTTTAACTAACAGAAACACTTCTTTTGCTAATTTGAGTGTAAAAAAACAATGAAAACATACATTGCCACATGTTACATTCTGGATCTGCATTAATGCTATTCAGTTTCACCATTGTATGTGTGTGCCTGGGCACATGTATTGCAATTATGTACAATTCCACCCGTGGTCCATTTCACCCATTTAGA
The DNA here is from genome assembly GCF_965152275.1 of Natator depressus. Classification (NCBI taxonomy): domain Eukaryota; kingdom Metazoa; phylum Chordata; order Testudines; family Cheloniidae; genus Natator; species Natator depressus. The sequence goes on along the minus strand of NC_134238.1, from coordinate 121,038,575 downwards.
TTTATTGATAACATCAGTGCAGTGTCTAATATGCAAACAGAAGCAATGGGGAAGGGGGAAGGAACCCATGAAAGGTTTGATCAGTACATCATGGTCCTGATCCAAAGCCCACTGAAAACAAAGCTTAGGCTCCCATTGTTTTCAATGGGCATTGAATCAAGCCCCATCTGTCCACAATGAGAAGTTATTTCCAAAATCTCCTTAAATTAAGCCAGTGGCAACAATCTTTGTTTTAAGGTAAAATTGCCTGCACTTTGAGACCAAAGTATATACTCCTTCTGCACATAAAATGAATTATCTGTGTTTAAGATTATAATAGTTCTAAATACTAAGTGTAATAGGTGTCATCTTCATTTGTCATTCTCTGACTGCATTGTGACACGTTCAAAGACATCATGTAAATGTTATTTATTGCACTGCTATAGGTTCTCATGGGCTTAAGATCGCACAGAGGATTGTAAAGCATGTTTATGTCAACGTCATTGCCTAACAACAGTTTAGTTTAACATTTTCATGTCCCAGTGGTTGAGTAACAAGATTAACCTATTCCCATTGATCCAGGGGATATTACGACCAACATAAAGTTTCTCATTAATAAGCCTTCTCATCATTTGTTCCTGAGATTATGAATATTAGAAAAAACACGTAGTGTGGGAACAGAAGCAACATATATTGTGCAACAGAGCAAATGTGTACAGCGTACAAGCCAATCAAGCAGATTGAGTGTGGTGAAATCTGTAAGGATCTAAAGAAAAGGGATCCTCCACTGGTTCCCCAATGTCTCAGCTTTCCCAAACCCATGGAGGCAGAACAGAGAGCTGGATTTGCCCCTATTTATAAGAAAGAGGAACGTGCTTACTTTTTAGTGCTGAAGGACCAGTCTGAGGGAATGAACAGACTCGCTGAATTTGAAATATGCGTCGACCCAATATGCAGAATATTCAGCAGAGACTTTCTGTAATGGATTCCTGCATGTTCCCAGTCTCAAGTTCAGCAAGGGAGATTTGTCTCAGTTTTTTCCCCTCCAATCCTAGTACATCTGACGAAGTGGGTATTCACCCACGAAAGCTCATGCTCCAATACGTCTGTTAGTCTATAAGGTGCCACAGGACTCTTTGCCGCTTTTACAGATCTAGACTAACACGGCTACCCCTCTGATGCTTGAATCCTCGTACTATATGCTGCTAAATCAGCCACCTGATTCTCCACTGCCCTGCACTTTGGGTAGTGATTCACACGACAAAAAAGCAAAATTAAAAAATGAAACAGGGGCCACTGCAGTGCAGCCACCGCCTTATGATAAAAGCCAGGTTCTGGTAAAACCTAAACCAGGACCTAGACTGGTGCCTGTCAGAATGGGACAAGTAAGGGCACAGAAAGAAAAAGTGGGAAACGATACTTTCATTGAATTGGTAAATCAGATGATGGGGAAAATGGAGCCGTTGACAGAGCACATTAGGAGACAGGAGCTGCGGCTCAATCACAGGGGAGTGAATAAAAAAGAATTTCAAAGTGAAAAACCGAGATTAAGCAGGTTAACACCTAGAATTGATGCATTAACAGATGGAGTTGCCCAAAAACAGTTAACTGCTGCACAGATCCACTCTCCACACTCAGAGCGAAAAATAGAACCTTCTTTCTCAAATATTTTTACATACACGTTAAGTTTTCCTTTATATCCTTTCTCAGTTTACTAAACTTGCTGCTGCTGCCTGTACTTTAAGATGCCTTCTTGGCTCAGATCTGCACACTTTCCTAGGTTGCTCTTCCCCCCCCACCTCTCCTCACTTCTTCTCTCTCTCTCTCTCTCTGTTTTAAAGTTAAAAGTTAGAGTTTTTACAGAAACCTCCAAAAGATAAAGCAATTGAAAACAGAACAAAAACAAACAAACAAAAAGAAAACAAGGTTAAAAACTTTACTTTAAATAAATCCAGTAAATTAATTATTTTAACCCTTCAGGAATAAAGCAACTGGAATGACTCCTAACTTTCTTAAAAATATGGTTGCCAAGCCACAAAAATGCAAACTCTGCTTCTAATCCTAACCACTAACTAATATTTAAAACTGGGGCTTTCTCTATTACCAAATAGCAACGTTTTAAAATAAAGTTCAATATAAAATAAGGGAAAATGCCTTAAGTTACTAAATTAATACAACACATTTGGCAAATAATAATATAAATTTGATCAATTTGTATTAAAAGTTTTAAACAAGGTAATAACTTGCTTATTTAAATGTTTTACCCTTTTGTTTGTTTTGTTTTTTAATTTTGTTTGCCTTATTTTGTATAGTTATAAATTTTTTTTAATTGTAAGTTAGTCCTGTATGTCATGTATGTTGTCCTGCGTTGTGTGTTTCACATGACTACTTATTTATTATTTTTATTTTGTTGCAACAGAAGTCAATTTTATACCCTTTTAAAAAATATATAAGTGGGACCACACTATTTTAATATTATAGTTGGGGTATAATCATCATCATATTATTACCATTTTTTTCAAAGTTCAAAAAGGTCTCAATTATAAATATATGTGCATATATTTCTGCCTCAACAAATAATACAATTGCCAACAAAAATATTTTTTTTTTATTAATTACAGGGGGAGTTTTTTTGTTTTTGTTTTGTTTTTTTATCCAAAGGGAAAAATGTAAGGGGGAACCCTCAACATTAAGGTAATATTAACAAAATGTCTGTTTCTTGTTTGGGTTTTTATAAACTTGTTTGCACTTTTAAATATAGTTATAAGAATGTCATAGCAAAAATGTTTAAAAATAACAATTTATGCATAAAGCTAACTAAATAATTTCAACAGGTTTCCACCTTTGGCTACCAAACACAACAAAGCATCATGAAAATTTAATACTCTTAAAGTGTTTGCATATATTTGCATTCAAAATTTATTTGGTTTAATTTTATACACTTTTTTTGTGTTACGTTACAGGGAAGCAGTTGTTGTTAAAGTTTGTGCTTCTAAACAGTTAACAAAAGTGGAATTGGTATCACTAGCAAATTAACTTTAAAAAGCCTGGTAAAAATTCTGTTAACTCTTTTGCTAAAACAAAGTGCTCAACAGGGGAAAGCAATACGCCTTCTCATAGAAGGTTGCGAGCATCTATTTTATCAGTTAACTATTACATTTAGTATAAAATATCAGTAATGCACCTCCAGTGAAAATGAACGTTTATACAACAATTGCAAAAATATAGCTTGTGTTAGAAAAGACTTGGTCCCCATCATGTTGTAAACACACTAAATGAATCTGTGTATTAAATTTGGGTTACTGAAAACAAGAAGAGATGTAAAACAAACAAAAACTTTATTATGTTAACTAACTTAAACTATTTAAGATTGCATCCCACAGACCAAAGACACCAGACTATATCACACCACAAAAACACCGGAAGATCTCACTGTACCATGAAGGAACCCCCAAGCATCAAGAAAAGAAAAATGAAGTGTTTTATAAATAAGAGACTGGTGAAATACACCTTAATTGTCCATATAAAGTAGATTAAGTTAGCAAATCAGCCAGAAACCACTAGCTGGACCAGATTAAACTGTCATTTACTTTCAGTTTGGCTGTTGTGTAAATAACTGTATTATCGCAGTCCAACATTTACAACGTGCATAACTTTGCTCAACTGTTTAACCAACACACAGGCAAAAATCAACAAATGAATGGCAGTAGACAACATGAAGGCAAGGCAAAAATAAATTGGTAAAGGAATTAAGTTACACAGTAACTACAAAGTAGGTAAACAAATTCCCAGTTAGTACTAGTCACAATCTGGGGTCAGTGACCCTGCATCCTAAGTGAGGCACATGTTACTCAAAACAATCTGGTTCTGTGTCTGGGTACCAATCCTACCACCTGACCCAGCAATACTGGATACATTGCTTACAGTCCATTCCGTAGGTTATCTACAAAACAGCATCTATAAAAAAAACAACTGATTCCATTTCCGCGACTGGTGTATCACAGAGCAATGCAACAAAGACGCTCTCTGTTCCTGTTTCCTGCCCAGAAAGACTTACCAGAGAGTGACAGCAGTAATGGTAACCTATAACATGGATGAACAGTACGGGGTGGTAACTAATTACAGACATTTATAAAAAGGCCTCATTGGTAGTGTCACTACTCCACATTTCTGTTTTGTTTCTCATATACATAGCACAGTGGGGCACGTAATAATGCCTATCCCACTATTTCAAAACACTCAGCCTACTACTAATAATGATATCGAGGACAACTGTAATTGCCCTCATAGAAGTTTGTTGCTATCTGCAGTTCCACAAGGGCCAAACTCCAACACCAGATGGAAAAAGAATGGTTATGCTTGAATATAAGGTGGTGTCATATGTACACATACATACTATATACATATATACCCATATACACTACAAATATATGCACCATATCCATATTATCCATATATATTTGGGAGTGTCACCAAGGCTCAATCATAAAACTACATTCTTCAGGGCCTAACATTCCCAGGCCCACCATAAGGGACTACATACATTGGAAAATAAAATCTGTCCATCAGTCGTACGAGGGTATGTGCAGATGAAGGAACAAATCGACCATGAATGTATGGATGGTAAAGTAAGGTAACCACATAACAGTGTTTAGCCCACTGGGTCATCTTCAGTCCATACATTATGCTTTTCTGGGATGATGGGTAAACTTTCTCCACATAAAAAGACAAAATGTGGGGGAATGTAGTAAGTTGAGGACCTAAAACATGAGGCCTTCTATCAAAGACTTGGAATGAGGACTAAACTAAAGTGGTCAAAACTTTGCTGATATGAAGCAAAGTCAGGTTGTGAGCAAGAGGCAGGCCCTGCTCACAGAATTTGGTAAGCACGGGTGTCATAAATATAAAGGGAAGGGTAACCACCTTTCTGTATACAGAGCTATAAAATCCCTCCTGGCCAGAGGCAAACCCCTTTCACCTGTAAAGGGTTAAGAAGCTAGGATAACCTCGCTGGCACCTGACCAAAATGACCAATGAGGAGACAAGATACTTTCAAAGCTGGAAGTGGGGTGGGGGAGGGGGAGGACAAAGGGTCTGTCTGTCTGTGTGATGCTTTTGCCGGGACCAGGTCAGGAATGCTCTTCAGAACTTCTGTTAAGTTAGTAAGTAATCTAGCTAGAAATGCGTTAGATTTACTTTTGTTTAAATGGCTGGTAAATAAGCTATGCTGAATGGAATGTATATTCCTGTTTTTGTGTCTTTTTGTAACTTAAGGTTTTGCCTAGAGGGATTCTCTATGTTTTGAATCTGATTACCCTGTAAGGTATTTACCATCCTGATTTTACAGAGGTGATTCTTTTACTTTTTCTTTAATTAAAATTCTTCTTTTAAGATCCTGATTGATTTTTCATTGTTCTTATGATCCAAAGGTTTGGGTCTGTGTTCATCTATGCAAATTGGTGAGGATTTTTATCAAGCCTTCCCCAGGAAAGGGGGTTTAGGGCTTGGGGGGATATTTTGGGGGGAAGACGTCTCCAAGTGGGCTCTTTCACTGTTGTTTGTTTAACACGCTTGGTGGTGGCAGCATAGGGTCAAAGGACAAGGCAAAGTTTGTACCTTGGGGAAGTTTTTAACCTAAGCTGGTAAGAAAAAGCTTAGGGGGTCTTTCATGCAGGTCCCCACATCTGTACCCTAGAGTTCAGAGTAGGGAAAGAACCTTCACAACAGGGCTAATATTGCAGAAATACATTCCTAAATAATGCTAGGCATAAGAATACATATGCAAACACATTCCAGAAAGGTGGTACCAGAACACCCCAATACCAAACACAAAGATAACAGGAACATGCTGACCCAGCTTAAGGATAAGGTCAGGATGAGATCATGAGTAATAAAGATATTTTAATCGAACCTATAGGTACAAGGCAATGGGAGGCACCCTAACACGTCAAAAGGTGGCGCCCTGATACTT